>NC_083340.1:95276405-100076405 GCF_019175385.1 Lycium barbarum | reverse complement strand
TTATAGACAGCACATAAGGTACACATTCATAACTGAATATAATTAAGCAAGGATTCAAGTTTACCTATGGGCATAGGGAACAAATGAGGATATTTCTTCTTCATTTCCTCTTCGACCTCCCAGGTCTTTTCCTCCCTATTATTGTTCCGCCACAGCACCTTAACAGAAGCTACATCTTTGTTCCGGAGCTTTCTTACCTGGCGGTCCAAAATGGCTACGGGCTGCTCCTCGTAAGATAACTGCTCCGTCACCTGAATATCCTCCACAGGAAATATTCTGGAAGGGTCACCAATGCATTTACGGAGCATAGATACATGGAATACCGGATGTATCGCTTCCAAATCAGATGGCAGATCTAACTCATAGGCGACATTCCCAATTTTCCGCACAATCAAATAAGGCCCAATATAACGCGGACTAAGTTTGCCCTTTCTGCCGAACCGCATTACGCCTTTCATAGGTGATACCTTCAGAAATACCCAATCACCAACCTGGAATTCCAAAGGACGATGCCGTTTATCAGCGTATGATTTCTGTCGACTCTGGGCTGCCAATAGTCGTTCCCGGATAAGTTTCACCTTATCAACGGCCTGCTGGATCATATCCGGGCCGATTAACTCTGTCTCGCCAATATCAAACCAGCCGATAGGTGACCTGCATTTCCTACTATATAAAGCCTCGTACGGAGCCATCTGGATGTTGGAATGGTAGCTGTTATTATAAGAAAATTCAATCAATGGCAAGTGATCCTCCCAGCTACCTCTGAAATCAATAACACAGGTCCGCAACATATCTTCAAGCATCTGGATAGTGCGCTCGGCCTGTCCGTCACTCTGAGGATGGAAAGTTGTGCTCAGGCTCAGCTGAGTCCCTAATCCTTCCTGAAAAGATCTCCAGAAGTTCGCTGTGAACTGAGCACCTCTGTCAGTGATAATAGATATAGGAACTCCATGAAGTCGCACAATTTCTTTAATATAAAGCCTGGCATAATTCTCAGCGGAGTAAGTAGTTCTGACGGGGAGAAAATGGGCTGATTTTGTCAGCCTATCAACAATAACCCAGATGGAATCATACTTCCGTGGAGTGCGAGGAAAACCTGTAATGAAGTCCATATTAATGATCTCCCACTTCCACGTTGGAATTTCCATTTCCTGCAACAGTCCACCAGGTTTCTGATGTTCAATTTTGACCTGCTGACAATTTGGACACTGGGCGACGAACTCTGCGATATCCCGTTTCATACCATCCCACCAGTATAGGCATCTAAGATCATGGTACATCTTCATAGAACCAGGATGAACAGAATAACGAGCATAGTGTGCCTCGCCCATAACCTGCTGCCGCAGCCCTGCAATATCAGGTACACACAACCTGCCTCTGTATAGTAAGGTTCCGTCTGGTGTAAACTCGAACGGAGTCTTTTCCTTTTCATGGGCTGTGTCTCTGTACCGAGCTAAAACAGGATCTTCATATTGGTGCCGCTTAATATCTTACTTAATGGATGATTCAGAAGCCCCTCGGACAGAAATCCGCGTACCGCCAGAATCGGCCAGCCGAACCCCAAGATTAGCCAACTGGTGAATATCACGTACTAGCTCTCTCCTGTCTGGCTGTAAGTCTGCCAAGATGCCCATAGATATCCGGCTGAGCGCATCTGCAACAACATTAGCCTTGCCCGGATGATACAGAATATCCACATCATAGTCTTTCAGGAGCTCCAGCCACCTCCGCTGCCGCAAATTAAGCTCTTTGTGCTTGAAAATATACTGGAGACTCTTATGATCTGTATAGATATCAACATGCACGCCATATAAATAATGTCTCCATATCTTCAGAGCATGAATCACCGCTGCAAGCTCCAGATCGTGGGTAGGATAATTCCATTCATGCTTTTTGAGCTGTCGGGAAGCATAAGCTATAATTCTGCCGTGCTGCATCAATACACAGCCTAACCCCACACCAGAAGCATCACAATAAATAACATACCCGTCTGGTCCCTCGGGAAGAGTCAGGACTGGAGCTGTAGTCAACTTCTCTTTCAGCAACTGGAAGCTTCGTTCACAAGCATCAGTCCACTGGAACTTGGCTCCCTTCTGAGTTAGCCTTGTCAAAGGCGCTGAAATCGAAGCAAACTTTTCCACAAATCTTCTGTAATAGCCTGCTAATCCCAGAAAACTACGTACCTCTGTGGGCGTCGTGGGTCTAAGCCAATTCTTCACAGCCTCAATCTTCTGTGTGTCCACCCGGACACCATCAGCTGCAATAATATGTCCCAAGAATGCCACTGAAGCCAGCCAAAATTCACATTTAGAAAATTTTGCATATAATTTCTGATGCCGAAGTACCCCAAGTACCGCTCTCAGATGATCTGCGTGGTCTGCCTCGGACCGAGAATAAACCAGAATATCATTGATAAATACAATTACGAACATATCTAAGAATGGCCTGAATACCCGGTTCATTAGATCCATGAATACCGCAGGGGCATTAGTCAGCCCAAAAGACATAACCCTGAATTCATAATGCCCATATCTGGTCCGGAATGCTGTCTTAGGAACATCGGCCTCTCGTACCCGTACCTGGTGATAGCCTAACCGAAGGTTTATCTTCGAAAAATATTTGGCGCCCTGCAACTGATCAAACAAGTCATCAATTCTGGGGAGAGGGTACTTATTCTTTATAGTTACCTTATTCAGCTACCGATAATCAATACACATACGCAGCGACCCGTCTTTCTTACACACAAATAATACCGGGGCTCCCCAAGGCGAAGTACTGGGTCTGATGAAGCCTTTTTCTAACAGATCCTTCAACTTCTCTTTCAGTTCTTTCAATTCTGCCGGTGCCATTCTGTACGGGGGAATAGATATCGGTTGAGTATCTAGAAGCAAATCAATAGTAAAATCTATCTCCCGCTCTGGAGAAAGGCCTGGGAGCTCATCTGGGAATACATCTGGAAATTCATTAACCACGGAAACTGACTGAAGAGTCGGCGTTTCTGCTGTCAAGTCTTGTACCCCAACCAGATGATAAAAATAACCCTTTCTGATCATTTTCTTCGCCTTAAGGTATGAAATAAACTTACCTTTCGGCGATGTAGTATTACCTGCCCATTCTATAACTGGCTCCCCAGGAAACTGGAAATGAACTACCTTATTTTGGCAGTCAACATTAGCATAACAGGAGGCTAGCCAGTCCATTCCTATAATAACATCAAATTCAATCATATCTAATTCCACCAGATCTTCCTTACTGTCTCGGCCACATACAGTTACAGAACAGTATTTATATACCTGTTTCGCTACAATAAAGTCCCCGATCGGTGTAGCTACCTCAAATGGCTCTATAGGCTCGGACGTTATACCAATTTTACTAGCAACAAGAGGCGAAATATATGACAAAGTCGAACCTGGATCAATCAATGCATACACAGACCGAGAGAAGACCAATAATGTACCTGTAATGACATTAGGCGATGCCTCCTGGTCCTGGCGGCTGGACAAAGCATAAATGCGGTTCGAAGGACCGCTAGTACCAGAAGCTCCACCACGGCCTCTGCCGCGACCCACTGGTGCTGAAGTACCTGGCCCCGTAGGGCGCATAGCCACTGATGAAGATGAAGACCCGGCGGCTGATCCGGTAGGCTGCGCTGCACCACCCGAACTACCCTTATACGGGCAATCTCTCACAGAATGGCCCTGACGGCCACAAGAAAAACATGCACCGGTGGCTCTGTAGCACTCCCCAGGATGGTATCTTCCACAATAAGAACACTGAGGCCTAGGTGGCCTCGTCTGACCAGAACCCCTATCTGTCCGCGAACCTGAAGCCCTGGAGCTTTGACCTGCTCCTGAATACCCTGGGCTATCAAATCTGCGACCTGTAGGCTGTGGAGGTGCGCTCTGTGCCGGCTGGGATAGATGTCTGCTAGGCTGCTGCGGCTGCTGAGGCTGTCTGCCCCGAAAATCTCCAGAATACCCAGATGATCTGGCCCTCTTGGGCTGTCTCCGATCCTGACTCCTATCAGGCTGACGCTCCCTATGCCGGTCCTCCATGCCCTGGGCGTGCGCCTGAATCCGGGCAATATCCATGCCGGGCTGAGCAGCCAATACCAAGCAGCTATCGACAAAATAACGGTCCAGCCCCATAATGTACCTGTGCATCCTGTCAGCCATAGTAGCTACCACAGCAGGTGCGTATCGGGCCAATGAGTCGAACTTCATACTGTACTCTCGAACATTGCGACCCCTCTGTATCAGCAATAAGAATCTGTCAGCCTTGGCCCGCCGTAACTCCGGAGGCAGAAAATGGATAAGAAAAGCCTGAGAAAAATCATCCCAAACTGCTGGGGGTGCGCCGTCGCCTCTAGATAACTCCCATGACTCGTACCAATTAGCCGCTACATCATACAACCGGTACGAAGCCAATGTGACTGACACTGTCGCGGAAGCATTAATCTACTGTAAGGTGCGCCGCATCTTCCTGATAAACTCCTCAAGATCCTCCTCGGGCTTTGTCCCGAAGAACTCTGGAGGGCCACAAGTCAAGAACTCACGAGCTCTCGAACTGTCACGCTTATATGCTCGGTCACCTCCCAATCCGTGCCCCTGAACCTGTCCCGCCACAAGTCTGGTCAATAGCTGGACTGCCTCTCTCAGAGTCTGATCCTCAGTCCCTGGCCGTGGAGCTGGAGGCTCAGGTACTGGAATCTCGGGAGCTGGCGGTGGAGCCGCCCCTCGACCTGCAGCTGCTGCTGCTCCAATCTCCTCTACGTGTGGCGGTGTGGAAGAGCCCTCTGCCGGGGGCAAAATATCAGGAGCAATATGTGCATGGGCCCTGGTAACCCTCTGGGCCCGACTAGTCTCTCCCACAGCTGCTGCTTTGGCCTTTTGGGCCGCTGTCGCCTTTTTTGGAGGCATAACTACAAATGTAACAATTCGTTAGGGAGGAGTCATCCTGATAACACAGCTCTATCGCACGATCTAAGACAGAAAGAAGGGTAATATCCTAAATGTCCTGTAGCCTCCTGTTTATAGGTGTGGTGCACAACACACCGATAAACAAGACTCTACTAGACACGGTCTGTAGACATTCCGAGGACGAACCGCTCTGATACCACTTTTGTCACGACCCAACCCCGTAGGCCGTGACTAGTGCCCGATCTGGGCACCCAAACACATTTATCAAAAGCTATCTCAAATTTTATCTACACGCATTTAAGTATATAGCAGAAGCCGACAAGGCTGTATTTCGAAGTTAGATAATTTCCAGAAAAATTTCGGCAGAGTTTCCTTTGTTTTACAGACTATCCAAAATAACCCTGCACACAGAAAATACCAACAGAAGACCACACAGGGCCAACGAAGCAATATTTAAACATATGCGGACCGGCCGCCGCGGCGAATGGGATCGCCCAAACACAACATAAGCACACATCTGTACAAAAAGACCCCAACCCACAAACATGTCCACAGACCTCTAAACAGACCGACAGGATCATATGACGGGACAGGGCCCCGCCGTACCCATGAACGAGAATATACATATATAGAAGTGACAGACTATACCAAAAGATGGCTCTGAATAAAAGAGCGCTCCAAAATAGCAGAATAAGATCCTAAGCGGACGGATTAGCAAACCTGTCGTCGGTAGCTGCGCGACATGAAAATGTAGCCCCCGAAGAAAGGGGGTCAGTATGAAATATGTACTGAATATGTAGAGCCTGAATTACAGAAACAAACTCATAACTGGTACAGAACGTACAGAAAGTAAACAGAAAATCCAAGGTATCAGATATATATTTTCAAAACATGCAAAGTGTGTACAGAAACATATGTCATATCAAATCTGGCCCCTACCAAGGGACTCGGCAGACAGAACGTGGCCACCCTCCCGACGCTAGTGCCACAACACAGAAGAATCAGAAAAGGGGCATAACCCCGTATCATAATATGTCATATCAGATGGCCATAGTAAATCATATCAGAACAAGCGTACATGGCACAGCATACTCCACAAACCCATGTACGCGTATACCTGCCCCCTCACATCGAGGCACGACGAACAATGCAAAGGATCACGGTTGACAACATATCCTGGCCCGGGCTCAGTGTGGGAAACATTGGGGCATCCACGAATGGAGTAGTGAGAGACTAATGCAATTAAAATATCATAAATCTTTCCATAGACTCGATGAGGCATATCAAAGACAAACCGATCCAATAAAGTCGGAAGGGATCATAGTAAATGAGTTTCGAGTGTCAAAACAATTTATCAGACTTAATGGAATATTTAAAACCATGTTTGTTAGGTAATGAGAATGGTAGTCAAAACATTTCGTTCAAAGACCGTTCGAAAATAGGACTTAAGTACAATACGGGCAAAACCGGGAATAGTGGGCCAACCCCGGGACAAGCAAGGCGGTGGGCTCAAATTACATATTTTAAACATATGGGGTCACCTACAAAGGTTCTACGGACGTTCTATGGCTTTCTAAGTAGTTTAGCGAAAGTTTGCATGATTTTCAAGAATACAAACCAAAAGGGCTCAATCTTACTGAAGGAAAAAGCGAGATTTTCAATTGCGTATTCCGATGGGCAGAAAGTCTTTCAAGGCCCGAATCCGGTTCTAATACACTTAGGCATGCCAAAAGAAGGATCGGGTAGCTTTACATACCTTTTGAGCTTTTTAAGCCTATCCAAGCTCACTCTCCGTTTCGTCGAAAATCTGCAAATGGTCACATTTACCAATTGTAAGTTATAGATGCTACGAATTCAATTCAACTCATATTTGTCTACCGAAATTTTGGCAGCACTTCCCCTATACATATAGCACCCCCGAGAATTCAACTTGGCTCAAAATCATCAACAACAACCCAAACAACAACATCAACATCAACAACAAACATTAGAAACACAATATGGCACAACTAGTTCTACTTGCCGACATAATGCCATCACCTTCATTTCAACTTCAATTTCCAAACCAATTCAATGATTTCACATTCATTATCAAACTAGATCATCACAACATAGTTTAGAAGCGTTTCATATCGTTTCCTCAAGTTATACACACGATATACATAATATACAAACTTTCCGCCAAAGTCATAATTCACTCAAAACTTCTAATCTTTGGCATACATATTCATAACATGTTTCCAATTTCCAAATTCGTCAATGATCATCATAATTAACAACCAAATAACTTCATTTTCCTAATGTCGGAAAATCATACTAAAGCAACGTAAGTTTCTACGTTCCATTTCAATACAAACTTATATCATTCTATCTTCATTTACATTGCAAACATCACAATAACACACTAACACACTAAGCAAACTTAATTCATTTCCATTCCAACTCCAACACACCACACGGCCATGTGCTCTTTTTATCACTCCAACTCAATTCATTCCACTTTCATTTCCAATATGCATTTCACCACAATCACAACTAGAATATAACACAAATTCAACACATTATGGCTATACAACATATACATACACACGGCCATACACTATTAACACACACCTACTTTGCAAACTTCCATTTCTCCATACAATCAACACATTTCTACATACTATAACACAAACAAGACTCCATAACACAATAATAAGGGATGAATTCTTACCTTCTTACTCAATCTTCTTCACTTGACTATATGATCAAATTGATGAACCAAGGGCTCCTTCCTCCAAGACAACTACACCAAGTTGAGAAGGGACCTTGAATTAGTAGGAATTCAACAAGAGAAAAAAATTTGGAGCAATATTTTGGTGGGTGATTTTTCCCTAGCTCACCCGAAACCCCTCTTCTTTTTGTTCTTGTTCTTTGCTTTGTTTGCTTTATTCTAATTTCTTGAACTTTCTAAGGGGTATGACTCATATAATTTTTAACACATCGAAAATTAATTGGGCCATGGGTTTGGGCCATAGTTGGCCGGCCACCCCTTAGCATTGGGCCTTAATTTTTCATTGAATTATCTTGGCCCAATGACTTATAAGTCACCTTTTGTAATTTCCGAAACTAATTCCCAAAATTCCAAATTTGCCCTTGGCCTTATTCGACACTTCCACATTAATATTCTTTCATACACAACTCCTATATCAAATAAAAATTAATTATGACCTTATTTCTTACATGTCAAGATTATTTCCAATTTTTTCCAACGTGTGAAAACACGGGATATAACAAAAACTCACCTTAATCACTTAGGATAAGCCTTGAGTCACTCTACTTCATTAGAATGAAATCCTCAACTTGCATGCCAATGAAATTCCTACTCTTCACAAACCCTAATAGGCTTCCTAGTACATGAATCTCTTAGTCTTTGCTTTTGATTTTGGTTTCTTTGTATAGATTTGTTGTAGAAAATAGAGGGAGGGTTTTAGAGGAATATAGAGAGATATAGGATCTGTTTTTGGGAGAAATAATGGAATAAAACGTGGGATCTTATATTTATAACTAGGGCTAGAAAGTTCCAAATCCGCGGGTCGATGAGCAGGGTCGATGGTCGTCGACATGCCCCGTCGAACTACCACCTGAGATGTCTGATTGCAGAACCTTATCGATAGTGCCATACCACGGCTCGTTGATGTGTCTACAGTCGTCCCTTGGGCCGTCGACGCTGACTGGTTTCAGCAGTTTTCTGAACTGCTCCGTTTTGCTCTGATTCGATTCATTTCACTTCTAATTCCCTCGTAATGTCAAGAATTCATACTTATACTCCTGTACACATACAAGGTAAAATATCTCATGTCCAAAATTCTGGTACGGATTACCGAACCGAAGGTACGCACCACTAATATGCCAAAATCTACTTACAATAAAATGGGAGGTGTAACACATTTTTCACATAATACTCCACCAACGACATTAGCATCACTCATAACAAAACTATACTCATTTCATGCTATGAATCATGACTCAATTGAACTTACTACTCAAAATGCCATTATTTCCATATTTGAGCTCATATTCTATATTCTTCTTTAATCCAAGTCTTTCAACCACTCAATACCTCTAATAACATGAAATAAGTACAAAAATCACCTTTGAATATGTAGGAATGGTCTTTGGATGAATATATTACGCTTGAGAAAAACCCCAACTTCAACGCTAAAGAAGTTCTTGACTTGTATCAACCCTAGTGAGCATTCATATTCTTGATTCTACCAACTCTTGATGTTTAACCCTTGATTTCTCTTGGGTATATGTTAAAATGGTATGGAGAAGATTCTAGAGGTTTTGAGAGAGTTGGAGAAGGTGAGAAATGAAAGAAATGAATTTGGGGTCCCCCTTATATAAAATTTAAAAGCTGCCCGTCGGGTGTTATACGGTACGAACGATGAAGCGTCGATTGGATCGATGGGGCGTTAATCTGACCATCAAAGTCGTAAAATTTCCAGTGAGCAACTTTTGTTTTCTTTCATTCTACTGGAGAAGGACGGGCCGTCAAACTGATCGACGAAGCTTCGACTTGTGTGACGGTACAAAGAACGACCATCGAAACCCCCTTACGCAGAACTGCAATAAAGTTTCATTTTGACGAACTTTCCTCTCTTGCCTCAAATGTCTTTGGAATCTTAAGCATCCCTTCTTACTTGTAGGGACATCATATGCACCTTAACTTATGTTAGTCTATTCACCGCTCAGCAACCCGAAATTCGGAGTTGTAACACTCTCCCCTTCCTTAGGAACATTCGTCCTCGAATGTTAAGTTCTCGGGAATCCTAAAAAAATTTTGCCAGAGTTTTCCCTATAATATGGTACTACCATTCTTTCACAACAACCCAAAATAACATTGCTACACAGGGCTACAATATCACAGCAAGAAACATGGCCACACACGACCCGAAAATGAATAAAGAAAGCATCTCATACCTGGGGACAATGGTGGCTCATCTTGAGCCTCTTCCGGGGGTGGAAACAAATGCGGATATTTGGAATTCATATCTTTTTCTTCTTGCCAAGTCATGTCTTCGCTATTATTGTTCCTCCACAGAACCTTTACTGAAGCTACATCTTTAGTTCTGAGTTTCCTTACCTGCCTGTCTAGTATAGCAATAGGTACCTCTTTATAAGCCAACTTCTCGGTGATTTGAACCTCCCCTATAGGCACAATTCTGGAAGGATCTCCAACACATTTATGAAGCATCGATACATGAATATCCGGATGGACTGGATCAAGTTCTGGAGGTAATTCCTGTTCATAAGCTACTTGCCCTATCTTGCGGACTACCTTATAAGGTCCAATATATCAAGGAATGAATTTTCCCTTCTTGCCAAATCTCATCACGCCCTTCATCGGTGATACCTTCAGGAATACCCAATCATTAACATGGAATTCTAAGTCTCACCGACGGTTGTCCGCATAAGATTTCTGGCGACTTTGGGCTGTCAACAGAAGATCTCGGATAACCTTGATCTTTTCCACCGCTCGTTGAATCAACTCCGGACCCATTAGTTGTACCTCTCCTACTTCAAACCACCAAATTGGCGATCTACACTTCCTTCCATATAGAGCTTCATACGGGGCCATCTGAATACTGAAATGATAGTTGTTGTTGTATGCAAACTCAATTAGAGGTAAGTGATCAACCCAACTACCTCCGAAATCTAACACGCATCCCCGTAACTTATCATCCAAGCTCTGAATGGTGCGTTAAGCTTATCCATTTGTTTGAGGGTGAAATGTTGTGCTAAGCCTTATTTGAGTACCCAAACCTTCTTGGAAGGACTTCCAAAATTTAGCTGGAAATTATACTCCTCTGTTAGTAATAATAGACACAGGGACACCATGAAGCCACACTACTTCTTTAAGGTACAACTTTGCATAATCTTCTACTGCGTAGGTAGTCCTGACTGGTAGAAATGAGCCGACTTCATGAATCTATCAACAATTACCCATATGGAGTCATATTTGAGCCGAGAACGAGGCAAGCCTACAATGAAATCCACGTTAATTACTTCCCATTGCCAAGCTGGAATTTCCATCGCTTGCAATAATCCTCATGGCTTCTGATGTTCAATCTCCACTTGTTGACAATTGGGACATTAGGCCACAAATTCTGCTATATCTTTCTTCATTCCATCCCACCAATACATTAACTTGAGATCGTGATACATCTTTATTGCTCTTGGATGAATAGAATAACGGGAGTAATGAGCTTCTTCCAGAATCTGACGACGTAATCCTGGAACATCCGGGACACACAACCAGCCTCGATAACTGAGAACTCCATCTGTAGAAATCTCAAACGGAGACTTCTCCTTCTGAGGAAGTGTATATCTGTAATGGTTCAACTTGGGATCTTCACATTGGCGCTTTTTCACATCCATATATAGAGATGAGACAACTGGGTTATGGACGGTGACTCCTATATTGTCCGAGTCCATTAAGTGAACTCCTAGGCTAGCTAGCTAATGGACCTCATGGATTAATTCTTTCTTCTCCGGGTGGACATCAAATACACTACATATTGATTTGCGGCTAATTGCATCAGCCGCCAGATTCTCTTTTCCAGGATGATATAAAATACTCACATCATAGTCTTTTAATAGTTCTAACCACCGTCTCTGTCATAGATTTAACTCCTTCTGCTTGAAAAAATACTAGAGACTCTTGTTATATGTATAATTATAAACACGTACACCGTGCAAGTAATGTCTCCACATTTTTAGCGCATGAATACCCGCAGCCAATTCAAGATAATGGGTCGGGTAATTCTTCTCATGCTTCTGCAATTGCCGCGAAGCATAGGCAATGAATTTACCGTGCTACATCAACATACATCCTAACCCAAAACCAGAGGCATTGCAATACACAACATGACCATCTGGTCCTTCTGGAAGTGTCAGGACTGGAGCTGAAGTCAATTTGTCCTTGAATTCCTGGAAACTGCGTTCCCAAGCATCGTTCCATTGAAATTTTGCTAATTTCTGAGTTAGCTTCATTAATGGTACTGAAATAGAAGAAAACCCTTCTATGAATCTTCTATAATAGCCTGCTAAACCTATAAAGCTTCGAACCTCTTTAGGGGTTGTAGGCCTTGGCCAAGTTTTCACAGCCTCAATTTTCTGAATATCTACTCGAATGCCATCGACTGAGATAATATGGCCCAGAAAAGCTATAGAATTCAGCCAAAACTCACATTTCGAAAATTTAGCATACAATTCACGAGCCCGAAAAATCCCAAGGACAGTACGCAAATGGTTAGCATGCTCCACTTCTGACCGAGAATATACTAGAATATCGTCGATAAACACAATCACAAATAGATCTAGAAAAGTCCTGAATACATTATTCATCAAATTCATAAATACCGCTGGAGCGTTAGTCAACCCAAATGACAACACCCGAAATTCATAATGGCCATATCTAGTTCTGAAAGTCGTTTTCGGAATGTCTTTTTCTCTAACCCTGACTTGATGGTACCCTGATCTCAGATCTATCTTGGAAAACCATTTGGCTCCCTGTAATTGATCGAACAAATCATCAATTCTCGGGAGTGGATATTTGTTCCTTATTGGCACCTTGTTCAGCTGTCTATAGTCGAAGCACATTTGCAAAGATCCATCTTTCTTTCTTACCAACAAGACAGGTGCTCCCCATGGTGATGAACTGCGTCTAATGAATCCCTTCTCAAGCAAATCCTTTAATTGTACCTTTAACTCTTTGAATTCGACAGGAGTCATTCTGTAAGGAGTAATAGATATAGGTTTGGTATCCGACAGCACATCAATAGCAAAATAATTCTCCCACTCCGGTGGAAGGCCTGGAAGTTCATTTGGAAATACTGTCACGACCCGACCAGGGGCCATGACGGGTACCCGGGGCTAACTACCGAGCACCGCTCATTCTGCTACTTATCATACTCGTTAAGCGTTCATTCATCAAATTCATACTCGATTCATAGAAAAATCATTTTTCATTTGGAAACATAATTACCTTTATATACATAAGCCCTTCGGCTATCAAAATAATACACACATACATATATACATATATACGCTTATCAAAAACGTGAGACCATGCTACCCACACATACGTATCTATGAGCCTCTAATAGAGTACTAGACATATGGACGGGACAGGACCCCGTCGTGCCCAAAACATATATGTACATAAAATAATAAATCAATGGCACCTCCGGAATAATGGAGTGTTTTATAAACTCTGCTTATCGGCTTCTATAAATCTGGGTCTCCTCCCTGTCTACCTGTGGGAATGAACACAGCGTCCAAAGAAAACGGACGTCAATACGAATATTGTACTGAGTATGTAACGCATGAATAAAATCAATATATTAGAGCAATCATAGGACATAAGATGTAGACATAACCTGCGTAACTTTTAAAGGTGGATAACTTTCATGCCTATATCATATATAATCACAGCACATGTATCGTCATAGCGAATACATCATCGTATCATACATGTATCATCATACCGTATCTGCTCATACACATTAATCGTTATCCGCATTCGGCCACGTAGTGGCTCGACAATATCACATACATATTTTTCTAGGCTTTTCCTACATATATCATATACATATCCATACCATATACATATTCATATCATATACATATTTATATCATATACATACCTAGCCAACCAAGGCTTCAGGGTTACACATACCTGGCCCTACCAAGGCTTCAGGGTTACACATACCTGGCCCTACCAAGGCTTCAGGGTTACACATACCTGGCCCTACCAAGGCTTCAGGGTTATATCTACCTGGCCCTACCAAGGCTTCAGGATTATATCTACCTGGCCCTACCAAGGCCTCAGGGTTATCTCTACCTGGCCCTACCAAGGCTTCAGGTTATCCGTACCAAATTACAAAGGTGTGTGCGCGTTACATAAATATATATATATATATATACAGTCTACCCGGCCATGTAAGCTCGAGGTTTCATAATAGCCATACATAGGCACATATAGACATAAAAGCGCATAAATATCTTTAGCGTCATCACTATTATCATCGTCATCATTATCATCATCACTATCAACATCGTCATTATTATCATCACATATATCTCATAAACTTATCATAACTTCTCATAGAGCATACATTTGGATTTAAAGACAATCTATGAGAATCACATCATATTCGTAGCATGAACTTCATAATAATATCGAATAATAGACTTTATAATCTTTAACTTAGGCTCATCGTTACCATCATCGTATCTATGGGATATCTCCTACCTTAATCTTATATGGAACCCCTTATGAACATAGAGTCGTAACTTTTTGAAACATTGGTCATAGGACATGCATTAGAGCTTATAGACAATATATAACAGTGTCGGGGTGACATAAGGTCGAGAACCCACGATTCCTTTATGGAGCATTCATAAGCATTCTGCCTCACCTTGAATTAATTAGCATATAAGGTGAGTGCATTCAATGAACAACATCAATGGATCGCAATATGAATGATTAGCCTTGTAGAACCATGATATTATAGGCCTTAGAAACTTTACACTTAGACTCATCATCATCATTATCGCATTCGTAACATACCTCTTATCTTATCCCATATGGCTATTCATGAACATAGGCTCTTAGTTTTTCGGAAGGTAAGAAAGTCATGGAGAGGTAAGGAAATAATATTATAGGAATCATATAGGGATCACTAGCTTCGTAGGAAAGTCATTTCATGAGCTTTATGACTTCTAGACTTAGATTCATCATCGATATTGTCATGTTTGTAACGTATCTCTTTTCTTTATCTCATATGAAGCACTTTATACTCGTAGGCTCGTTATTCTCGTTATGTAGGAAAATCATGGAAAGATATGAGGATTCATGTCATATGAGTCATGCCTTAGAAAAAAAGGACTAGCCTTACATACCCCTTTCGTTTAACAATTTCCATCGCTTAGTTGTTCTCCTTCAATGCTCACGTTTCTACCTTCAAGAGAATTCACATTCACGTTAGCTAATCAATTATATGAATGTGCCTACTAGAGCTAGAGAAAATTGGGCAGCATTTCCTTTGTTTATATAACCTTTCCCATATTATATATCAACTCCAAAACATTCATAATAACGTTCACAATATCATAACCAACAATCTTCATTCATCTACATTACCCTCGTTCACAATTCCACTTCAAATCATCCATAATCATGGTCTTAGTATACTAGTGCATTTTTTCACATATAATGCTTATCCCATGTCCTTAATATCATTTGTAACACAGCCATATCAAAACACATCAATAATAGTGACTCAATTCAAGTTATCACTCAAAATGACACTATTCACACTTTCATGAACCATCTTCTATATCCTTTTACAATCCTAGTGTTTCAACTTTCAAATACCTTAAAGAACATGTAAATACCATAAAACTTACCTTTGATGGTGTAGGAATGAACCTTGAGTTCAAACACGTCACTTGAGCAAAACCCTAGTTTCACCTTCACTTGGATTCCTTGTCTTGGATGAACTTTAATGAGTTTCTTACACTTGATTTCCTTGGTTTGATATAGTTGATCACCATTATCCCTTGAATTCTTGTTGGAGAAGTGTAGAGAGATGTTTTAGATAGAAGGGTTATGAAGGTAAAAATGAAATGAAAGGAACTTGGATCCCTTATTAATACACAAAATCTGACCCGTCACGGATATACGGACCAACATAAGGTCCGTATCTTATATACGGGCCGTATTTCTGGCCATATGTTTGGTCCAGTGAGGTTTTCCTATCTTGGCTAAATATACGGTCTAACATACGGCCAGTATAATTTATACGGCCAGTATGTTGAGCCGTATAATGCCCAGCTGATCCGATTTCGTTCTCGTCGACTCGTTTGATCTCCAATCCTTATGGAACCTTCTTAACACTTGTTTATCACTTCATTAACAATCTAAGGGACGTTATAACTCTTCTCCAAAGCATCATTAAATCATTATTAACTCGTTACTCGTAAATCCTTTTCGGTACATCTCGTATGTCTTGCCTCATCTTGGCAAACTTTCTTTTCTTACTTCGAATGTCTTTGAAATCTCATTTAGAATCATCAAATGTTATTCCTTACTTATCAAAACATCGCATACGTCATACCTTTCATCGGTATATTCACTGTGCAACAACAATAACAACAACCCAGTGAAATCCCACATCGTGGGGTCTGGGGAGGGTAGAGTGTACGCAGACCTTACTCCTACCAAGGTACGACGGTTGTTTCCGAAAGACCCTCGGCTCAATAAAAGCATAAAAAGAAGTCAGATAAGGTTAAGAGAATCAAAGCGATATGCAATGAAATAATGCAAGCGACACAGATAACACAGCATAATCAAAGCACAGGAAATAACAGATAATAGCAGAAATCTGAGCAGAAGAAATTATATTGCAATAATGCGACTACTAATAAGAACGGAAAACGAGACTATCTACTAGCCTTCTATCCTAATTTTGGTCCTCCAAACCCTCCTATCTAAGGTCATGTCCTCGGTAAGTTGTAGTTGCGCCATGTCGTGTCTAATTACCTCTCCCCAATACTTCTTCGGTCTACCCCTACCTCGTCTGAAACCATCCATGGCCAACCTCTCACACCTGTGCACTGGGGCATCTGTGTCTCTCCTCTTTACATGTCCAAACAATCTCAATCTCGCTTCTCGCATCTTATCTTCCACCGAGGCCACCCCCACCTTATCCCGAATATGCTCATTCCTAATCCTGTCACTCCTAGTGTGGCCACACATCCATGTTAACATTCTCATCTCGACAACTTTCATCTTTTGAACGTGAGAGATCTTAACCGGCCAACACTCCGCCACATACAACATAGTCGGTCTAACCACCACTTTGTAGAACTTGCCCTTAAGTTTTGGTGGCACCTTCTTGTCACATAGCACTCCGGAAGCAAGCCTCCATTTCATCCACCATACCCCAATACGATGTGTGACATCATCGTCAATCTCCCCGCAGCTTTGCAGAATAGACCCAAGGTACTTGAAACTACTTTTCTTCTGGATGGCCTGGGTACCAAGTCTCACTTCCAAGATAGCCTCCTGAGGTGCTTCACTGAACTTACACTCCAAGTACTCTGTCTTGGTCCTACTCAGCTTAAACCCTTTAGACTCCAGAGTATGTCTTCAACTCTTCAGCTTAGCGTTAACTCCGCTACGAGTCTCGTCGATCAGGACTATGTCGTCCGCGAACAACATACACCATGGCACCTCACCTTGAATTTGCCGTGTCAATTCATCCATCACCAAGGAAAATAAAAACGGACTAAGAGCTGATCCTTGATGCAACCCCATCACAACTGGAAAGTGCTCTGAGTCTCCTCCTACTATCCTTACCCTGGTTTTGGCTCCCTTATACATATCCTTGATCAAACTAATGTACGCCACAGGTACACTTTTAGCCTCCAAGCATTTCCATAGGATCTGTCTTGGAACTTTGTCATAAACCTTTTCTAGGTCGATGAATACCATGTGTAAGTCCTTCTTTCTCTCCCTATACTGCTCCACCAACCTTCTCACAAGATGGATGGCTTCTGTAGTTGAGCGTCCCAACATGAATCTGAACTGGTTCTCTGAAATAGACACACCTCTCATCACCCTCATCTCCACCACCCTTTCCCACACTTTCATAGTATGGTATAGCAGCTTGATACCTCTATAGTTGGTGCAACTCTAGATATCTCCCTTATTCTTGTATAGAGGGATCATTACACTCGCCCTCCATTATTCGGGCATCAATGCCGTCTTAAAGATGACATTAAACAACCTAGTCAGCCACTCCAAACCTGCCGGGCCCACGCTATTCCAGAATTCCCTAGGAATCTCGTCAGGTCCGGTCGCTCTTCCCCTACGCATCCTACGAACAGCACCCTTAACCTCTCCCTCGCCTTGGCTAGGCTGAACAATTTCTGGTCCCCTCCTTTCTCTTCTAGTTCAGCATACATGCGTTCAAAAGCTGCCGTTTTTGCCGTCGAAACAGCCAACTTCGCCTCCTTCCTCGCCATCTTATAAAGTTCTGTATTCGTCCACTTCTCCACCTCATCCTTTCTTTCTATCAAATTCGGATACGCCACCTTCTTTGCTTCCACCTTCCCTTGAACTTCTCCATTCCACCACTAGTCCCCTCGATGCTGACCACGACTACCTGTCGAGACCCCCAACGCTTCCCTTGCTACCACCCTAATGCAACTAGCCGTCTTATCCCACATACTGGTCGCATCCCCACTACTATCCTAGGCCCCCATATCCTTCAATATCTCACCCATTTCCAGGGCACTAATCATGGTCAAGCTCCCCCATCTGATCCTAGGTCGGTCCTCCACGACCCTCTTCTTCCTCGTCATCTTGATCGCTAAATCCATTACCAAGAGCTTATGTCAGGTTGTAAGATATTTGCTCGGAATGACCTTATAATCTTTGCATAGACCTTTATCATCCTTCCTAAGGAGTAAAAAGTCTATCTGAGTCTTAGCCACCGAACTACGGAAGGTTACCAAGTGTTCCTCGTTATTTGGGAAACTCGAATTGGCTATCACCAACCCAGAAGCTCTTGCAAAATCCAAAAGTGAGACTCCTCCTCCATTCCTGTCCCCGAAGCCAAAGCCTCCATGCACATCATCATAACCTCCCGAAATAGGCCGATGTGTCCATTGAAATCACCTCCCACAAATAGCTTCTCAGTAGGCGGTATGCCTCCCACTAATTCGTCCAAATCCTCCCAAAAGCGCCTCTTCTCCTAGTCGCCTAAACCCGTTTGCGGCGCATATGCACTAATAATGTTCACAGTGAGTCCTTCAACGACCACCTTAATCGACATCATCCTATCAGTGGCTCTCCTAACCTCTACCACCTGATCCCTTAATTCACCATCTACTAAAATGCCCACCCCATTTCTATACTTCGACCTACGAGAGAACAACAGCTTATACCCGTCTACCTCCTTAGCTTTAGGACCTACCCATTTGGTCTCTTGGATACAAGCTATATTAATCTTTCTCTTCTTAAGAATCTTAACTAGCTCTATGGACTTCCTCGTTAACGTCCCAATGTTCCAAAATCCTACTCTCAACCTAGACGCTCCTCTAACCCACTTACCCCTCCTAACCCTCGCCCCCGTCCCCGAACGAGAACATGACCCTAGTCTACCATCACTAAGCAATGCCACGAAAATGAGTATGAACTAATAAATTATTCAAAAGTCTAAAGTTAGCAAAATGTAACTACAAGTGTATGGACAAATAATGGATGTGGCAACCGGAGGTACCAACTCCAGTTGAACTGAACCTGGACGCCGCCTGAAAACACTGTTCACTGAACGAAAAATTTTCCGAGGTGTAACATTCTTCCCCCCTTGGGAACATTTGTCCTCGAATGTTAAACTATCCGGGATTCTACGAAAATTTCGCCATATATTTTCCTTCAACTGACCCGGAGTATAATGACCACACTATTCTTGCTTATCTCTTACTCCTCTTTTCAAGTACTTACTTGGTTTCATTGGCGACGCATAAGTACTTGCAAGTTACATAATCGTTCTTGCGTCATTCGAGTATATACACATCTACACATATACATGTATTCATATCCGTATCCGTATTCATAATCATACTCATTCACATATCATATCCATAGTCATATTCACATACATATCATTTACATGGCATGCCCGACCACGAAGTTTCGGTGTTTCGCGTACCCGACCATGACTAGGCTCGGTGATCATTCATACCAAAACTCTTTTACTCTTGTTTTGCACTCAACATTGGTTTCAAAACCAATCATAATCATATTGTGTTTATCGTTGGTGATACCTTTATTCTATCATTTTATCGTCGTACGGTAAACTCATAACTCATGATCATCTTTTCTTTTCAACTTATTACTTCATATACTCTACTCATTCTAACTTGGTATAGGATATTCGTAGGAGATGCATCTTCCTTTAATCATAACACGACTACTTCTTAAGTGTGCGTACTTTGCGGCGCATTTTCCTTCTCTTTCTAATCCATTTTTATTCTTTTACATTCCTTCCTTCTCAATTTATCTTATTTCCTCCCGTCCTATAATCGATCCTTTATTCCTCGAACAAGGAAACCTATTCTTAACTTAATACCGCTTGTCCTTTGGAATATACTACCTTTTTACAATCCATTCATCACCTCGAAAACTTATTTTGTTCATTCTGATCATCCCTTCTCATCCTTATTGTGTTGATCCTTTTTCTAACAAGCGTCCTATTTCATTATTCATCTTTCTGTAGTCTTGGTCTTTTACATCCAGCTAAAGATATCACTTATACCCTTGATTATAGAAATCACAACTACTACTACTTTACCATATCACATTTCTCTAATTACTTTTTCAAGTTGACTTCCCTTTTTGTCATTGCTTGCTATCATTTCTGTCACTGAGGAACCTCTATGCTGGACTTTCCTTTAACAATGTCTTATAAGCTTTCTCATCTACTGCTCCATGGCTCGCTTGTTAGTTTCACCCTTGCATTCACTCTTTATTCATATAGAACAAGTCACATCTTTAGTCGTTCCCTCGCCATACTTTGTATTACAATTGTTACGTTCTCATCATACCCTGATGATAATCAATTATATAGGGTGACACTTTTTGATCTCATTTGCAATTCCGCTTATGAAACAGAATAAACCTCATGAACTAAGAATACTTAACCTGTTACTCTTTCTGATTATCCCTATTTCACTTACCACATAAGTCATCACACCAATGTATTCACATTCATTATAACCCTTCATTTTCGTATCTCTATCTCCGTGACGCTGTTGCTTTATTTTGCTAATAAACTTATCGTATCTTTCTCGTGCTTATCCCTCAAATCAATACTTCAATAACACACTCTATTGGAGTTACCCTTTCTCTTCTATGTCATGCTTTAGTACTACCAGTCTCCCTAATTTACTCTAGCATTCCTCTTTACCGTATCGATGTCGCTCTTATAACTGCCATTACTATCAATTCAATAGTGTTTAACTCACCTCGTGTAGTTATTAACGATACTCCTAATTAAATCTCGTCCTGCCATTACTTTTTACACATGATCTTTTCTCGTTAAGACATATTACAAGCTTATATCCTATCTCCTTTAGATTCGAGGAAAATTTCGGCAGAGTTTCCTCTATATTTCTTACTATCTCAAAACCTGCATGCAGAGCCACACAGGGCTCCCACTTTCAAGTAAAAGCTAAAAGATGTCGAATCTTACCTCATATATCGCACTACGAGATGTACCTGATCTTTTAGCAATTTGCCCTGTTATCCCTTCCTATTTACTTTCTCTTCCTTCCTTCAGCTTTACATTTCAATCATATCTCAATATTCTTACTTTACTCGACACACATCTTTCGTACCGTCGTTTACCATTGTTCTGATTCATTGAATTTGCTTAGTTCTCGACTTATAACTGAACTTATCATCAAGAGATACATTTAATCAATTTCTCCATCATATCAACACTGACTTACCTCCATGGCAATCAATCCATTAACATATGAATACGTACCCTGATAACGTAGTCTCAGTGAAGTGACTTACCTCTGTAACATTCAATCACTTTCTTCTGTCAATACCATTCGTCTACTACAATCAAGGGTTAGTATAAGGAATCTCATTTCCTATGGCTTAGCTCTATCGTACGATCTTTGAGATGAAAGAAGAGTAACCATCCTAAATGTCCTGTAGCCTCATGTTTATAGATATGGCGTGCAACACACCATAAATAAGACTCTACTAGACACGGCTCGTAGACACTTCCTAGGACTGAACTTCTCTGATACCACTTTTGTCATGACCCGACTAGGGGCCATGACAGGTACCCGGGGCTAAACATAGAGCACCGCTCATTCTGCTACTTATCATACTCGTTAAGCGTTCATTCATCAAATTCATACTCGATTCATAGAAAAATCATTTTTCATTTGGAAACATAATTACCTTAATATGAATAAGCCCTTCGGCTATCAAAATAATACACACACATATATATACATATATACGCTTATAAAAAACGTGAGACCATACTACCCACACATACGTATCTACGAGCCTCTAATAAAGTACTAGACATATGGACAAGACAGGACCCCGTCGTGCCCAAAACATATATGTACATAAAATAGTAAATCTATGGCACCTCCGGAATAATGGAGTGCTTTCAAAACTCTGCTTATCGGCTTTTATAAATCTGGGTCACCTCCCTGTCAACCTGTGGGCATGAACACAGCGTCCAAAGAAAATGGACATCAGTACGAATATTGTACTGAGTATGTAAGGCATGAATGAAATGAACATATCAGAGAAATCATAGGACATAAGATGTAGACATAACCTGCGTAAATTTTAAGGGTGGATAACTTTCATGCCTATATCATATATAATCAAAGAACATGTATCATCATAGCACATACATCATCGTATCATACATGTATCATAATACCGTATCTGCTCATTCACATTAATCGTTATCCACATTCGGCCACGTAGTTTCTCGACAATATCACATACATATTTTTCCAGGCTTTTCCTACATATATCATATACATATCTATACCATATGCATATTCATGTCATATACATATTTATATCACATACATACCTGGCCAACCAAGGCTTCAGGGTTACACATACCTGGCCCTACCAAGGCTTCAGGGTTATATCTACCTGGCCCTACCAAGGCTTCAGGGTTATATCTACCTGGTCCTACCAAGGCCACAGGGTTATCTCTACCTGGCCCTACCAAGGCTTTAGGGTTATCCATACCCAACTGCAGAGGTGCGCGCGCGTACATAAATATATATATATATATATATATATATATATATATAGTCCACCCAGCCATGTAAGCTCGAGGTTTCATAATAGCCATACATAGGAACATATATACATAAAAGCCTATAAATATCTTTAGCGTCATCACTATTATCATCGTTATAATTATCATCATCACTATCAACATCGTCATTATTATCATCACATATATCTCATAAACTTATCATAACTTTTCATAGAGCATACATTTGGATTTAAAGACAATTTAAGAGAATCGCATTGCATTCGTAGCATGAACTTCGTAATAATATCGCATAATAGACTTTATAATCTCTAACTTAGGATGCTTGTTACCATCATCGTATCTATGACATATCTCCTACCTTAATCTTATATGGAACCCCTTATAAACATAGACTCGTAACATTTCAGAACATTGGTCATAGGACATGCATTAGAGCTTATAGACAATATATAACAATGTCGGAGTGACATAAGGTCGAGAACCCCCGATTCCTTTATGGAGCATTCATAAGCATTCTGCCTTACCTTGAAGGAATTAGCATATAAGGTGAGTGCATTCAATGAACAACATCAATGGATCGTCATATGAATTATTAGCCTTGTAGAACCATGATATTATAGGCCTTAGAATCTTTAGGCTTAGACACATCATCATCATTATCGTATTCATAACATACCTCTTATCTTATCCTATATGGCTATTCATGAACATAGGCTCTTAGTTTTCCGGAAGGTAAGAAAGTCATGGAGAGGTAAGGAAATAATATTATAGGAATCATATAGGGATCATTAGCTTCGTAGGAATATCATTTCATGATCTTTATGACTTCTAGACTTAGATTCATCATCGGTATTGTCGTGTTTGTAACGTATCTCTTTTCTTTATCTCATATGAAGCTCTTTATACTCGTAGGCTCGTTATTCCCGTTATGTAGGAAAGTCATGGAAAGATAGGAGGATTCATGTCATATGAGTCATGCCTTAGAAAGAAAGGACTAGCCTTACATACCTCTTTCGTTTAACAATTTCCATCGCTTGATTGTTCTCCTTCAATGCTCACGTTTCTACCTTCAAGAGAATTCACATTCACATTAGCTAATCGATTATATGAATGTGCCTACTAGAGCTAGAGAAAATTAGGAAGAATTTCCTTTGTTTATACAACCTTTCCCATATTGTATATCAACATCGAAACATTCATAATAACGTTCTCAATATCATAACGAACAATCTTCATTCATCTACATTACCCTCGTTCACAATTCCACTTCAATTCATCCATAATCATGGGCATAGTATACTAGTGTGTTTTCTCACATATAATGCTTATGCCATGTCCTTAATATCATTTATAACACAACCATATCACAACACATCAATAATCGTGACTCAATTCAAGTTATCACTCAAAATGACACTATTCACACTTTCATGACCCATCATCTATATCCTTTAACAATCCAAGTGTTTCAACTTTAAAATACCTTAGAAAACATGTAAATACCATAAAACTTACCTTATATGGTGTAGGAATGAACCTTGAGTGCAAACACTTCACTTGAGTAAAACCCTAGTTTCACCTTCACTTGGATTCCTTGTTTTGGATGAACTTTAATGAGTTTCTTACACTTGATTTCCTTGGTTTGATGTAGTTGATCACCAATTTCCCTTGAATTCTTGTTGGAGAAGTGTAGAGAGATGTTTTAGAGTGAAGGGGTGTGAAGGGAAAAATGAAATGAAATGAACTTGGATCCCTTATTAATACACAAAATCTGACCCGTCACGGATATACAGACCAACATACGGTCCGTATCTTTTATACGGGCCGTATGTCTGGCTGTATGTTTGGTCCAGTGAGGTTTTCCCATCTTGGCTAAATATACGGCCTAATATATGGCCAGTATAATTTATACAGCCAGTATGTTGGGCTGTATAATGCCCAGCTGATCCGAATTCGTTCTCGTCGACTCGTTTGATCTCCAATCCTTATGGAACCTTCTTAACACTTGTTTATCTCTTCATTAACAATCTAAGGGACATTATAACTCTTCTTCAGAGCATCATTAAATAATTATTAACTTGTTACTCGTAAATCCTTTCCGGTACATCTCGTATGCCTTGCCTCCTCTTGGCAAACTTTCTTCTCTTACTTTGAATGTCTTTGAAATCTCATTTAGAATCATCAAATGTTATTCCTTACTTATAAAAACATCGCATACGTCGTAACCTTCGTCGTTCTATTCACTGTGCATGAACAAAAAATTCTCCGAGGTGTAACAAATACATCTGGAAATTAATTTACTACCGAGACGGATTGAAAAGTTGGCAGCTTTGCTTTGGTGTCATGAACTCAGGCTAAATGATAAATACAACCTTTGGCAATCATCTTCCTCACTTTGAGATAGGAAATAAACCTACCTCTTGGAGATGCTGCGTTACCCTTCAATTCAAGCATTGGTTAGCTCGGAAATTGGAACCGAACTATTTTCGTTCTACAATCCATATTAGCATAGCACGAGGCGAACCAATCCATGCCTATAATCACATCAAAATCCAACATTTCTAGTTCAATCAAATCAGCTATAGTCTGACGATTACATACCACAATCACACAATCTCTATATATTTGCCTAGCTATTACTGGGTCACCAACAGGGGTGGATACCTCAAAAGGCTTTATTGGCACGGATTTCACCCCAATACAAACAGCGATATACGGAGTATTATACGATAAGGTAGAAACCGGATCAATCAATGCATAAACATCATGGGAGAATATGGATAGTTTACCCTAACCACATCTGGGGGGACTCAAGATCCTTGTCACACCCTAACCTCACTAGGGTGTGATGGGCACCCGACCCTTCCTCAGGGCCGAGCGAACCCTCTGACTCTTATTACACACGTAATCCTTCTTGAACTTTTAAATCAAATAAAGATGAAATACATAGTACAACTTTCAGAAATATTCTTTTTCGTTGCTTTCAAACCAAACAAAATCTGTAATCATATAAAACTTTATATCATAACACAAAGTGACACATCGGCTGATGGAGCCGCTTACAGAAGTGACAACCAATACCCACGACTCTGTCTGCAAAGTCTCTAACTTCAATCAGAAATCATAACACATATACTCTGACTCGGCAACACTCCAGGAACAAAACGGAGCTTGCCAACTTCGCTGGAACATCTTCTGTAATATCTTCCACTCATCTGGGTGTACCTGCGTGACATGAAACGCAGCCCCCGAAGAAAGGGGGTCAGTACAGAAAATGTACTGAGCCTGTAAGGCAAGGATCACAGTAAAGGAGAATCATAGCTGAAACAGAGATTTACCAGAATCAAGTATGAACTTTTAAAACATCAAAGCACTTGCCTTTTCGAATTGAAAACCATATGTCATCATAAATCGTAAATGAAAATCATGTATGCCATCATCATATGTCATATATCATATAACGTGCCCCGGCCCTCTAGCGAGGGACGCAGTGAGTAATTCATGCATGTCATTACCATATATCATATATAACGTGCCCCGGCCTTCCATTGAGGGACACGGTAAATGAAATCATGTATGTCGTCGTCATGTATCACATTTGCATATAACGTGACCCGGCCCTCCATTGAGGGACGCGGTAAATGAAATCTTGTATGCCAATATCATGTATCATGTATGCATGTAACGTGCCCCGACCCTCTTTTGCGGGACGCGGTGAATTAATCATGTGCCATCCTAGCCACCACCCCGTCATCACATCATAATGTCATCATATCATATATAACATGCCTCGGCCCGCAAGTGAGAGGGACGCGGTGAACAATGTAGAGAAGTACGCACGAGAACATACCCTGGCCCGAGATGCAGTGAAGGACATACTGAGACTTGCACGAATAGAGTAGTGCGAAACCATATGCACATAAATCAAGACTCGATAGATACGTACACTTACCGACATCTGATGGCTCAGAAACAAGTTTCGTGTCAATCCGACTTAGTATGAGAAAGTTATGAGCGTTTGAAGTACAGAACCTTCTAGGAACATTTCAGAAGCCATTTTTGGAAAATCGAAGCAACAATCATATCAAGTACCTTTCGGATAAAGTTACGGATCAAATCAAATAGAGGTTTTTGAATCATATGTACGTATCAAAACATATCAAAGACTCAATGGAATAATCAAACGTGCTGTCATACTTACAGAACTCTTTTAAAAACATGTCAAAAGTGAATAAGAATCATAGACAAACTCGGAATCACAGAATAGAATAACCCCAAGATGCGTATCATAACTTACTTGGCTCTAGGACATGCCAAAAGGAAGAAAGGGTAAGCCTTACATACCTGTTCCACGTCCTATTAGCTACGCTTATTCGTCCAAACTTGCTAGTCTACATTCAAGAGAATTGACATAATCATTAGATTCATCGACATATACTTGTCTTAGCTTTTCAAATGAATTCATTTATATTCTACCGAAATTTTGGCAGCATTTCCCCTGTAAATACACCATCCCCGAGAATCTAACTCAGCCATTTTATCAACAACAATCCGAGAATTCAACTCGGGCAAATTATTAACAACAATATCAACAATCACATCTCCAACTTCAACAATTTTTCAAATACATTCTAACACTAGCAATTCTTTCTACACGATTCGATGGCATTTCATTTACATTCAATTCAACCACATATAGTCAAGCTAACACTAATAATTTCACATTCAAGTATTCATCCAAAATCATTCCAACATGATTCAAGGATACTTCAAACAATTCTCATAATATTCTAAACAACTCAATCAACATATTACTTCGTCTGAAACCTTCCAAATTCAATAAGGACAATAACAATACATTTCTTTCTTTCAAATTTAAACACAATCACCTAACTTACAATCCTCCAACACATCTCTTATCCCCAAATTCATGAGTTATATCACAACCCATACATTAACAAATTTATTCTTACAAATATAAGAAACCACACTAATGTCACACTAACTTTTTCAATAATGCACAAACAATTTCAAATCCATTTCAAGTCACCAAACCTTAATTCTACATCGTGGAATCCACAACAATCAAACTACTAAATAAAATTAGTTCATCACTTCTACACCACACCACTCCCATTCGGCCACAACACTACATCCATATTTTCATGAATTTCATCCTTTTCTACATACTACAATACTCACAATCCTCCATAAAACATGTAAGAGAAGGTTGAACACATACCTTTTTCCCTTTATCTCTTCACTCGGCTAGGGGCATATATTGCACAAATGAATGATTTAATTGCTCCAACAACTCCTTCACGTTAATAATGACATTCCAATTGGTTGGAATATTAGGAGAAAATAATTTTTCTTGATCAACTCCATGGAGTCAATTTTCCCTAGCCATGGCCGAATGGCTCCTTGGTTTTTCTTGGAGTTTCTTTGAGTTTTAAAGATGAAAATATGTCTTGCTTTGGTCATCTCTCTCTCTCTCTATATATATATATAGCTCCTTCCAATACCATGTGAACACATGTCTCTTTCTTGAAGTTTCCTTAAATATTAAAATAAGTTGACTAATGTCACACCCCGACTTTACTAGGGTGTGACGGGCACCCGACCCCATATTCGGAGCCGAGTGAACCCACTGACTCTTATTACATGCATAATATCTTAGGACTCTTAAATCGAATGAGAATGAAATACATAGTAAGATTTCAGAATCTTTCTTTTCCCTCGTACTCAAATCAAATGGAATCTGTAATCCCATGGACTTTATAACATAACATAAGATGACACATCGTGTTATATCCCGTGCTTTTGCGTATTTGGAAAAATTGGAAATAATCTTGATTTGTGAAAAATAAGGTCTTAAGTTAATTTTATGTAACACATGAGTTGTTATGAAAGAATATTAATGTGAAAGTGTCGGGGAAGGTTAAGGGCAATTTTGGAATTCTGGAAATTTGTTTCGGGAATTACAAAATATGGAGTATAAGTCATAGGGCCAAGAATAATGAAAGAAAAGTAAGGCCCATAAGTGAGGGGGTGGCCGGCCATGCCATGGCTTGGCCCAAACCCATGATGTTGGTCATGTGACTTAGCATGTGACCAACTAATTATAAAAAAAGGGTTAAGTTTCAAGAAAATTCAAGAAACATTGAACAAGAGAAAAACAAAACAAGCAAGAGCAAAGAAAGGAGAAGGGTTTCGGCTGGTCATAGTGAAATTCAACCACCAAAAATCTTACCAAAAAAATTATTCTCTTGTCGGATTTTCACTAATTCAAAGTCCCTTTACAACTTGGTGTAGTTGATTTGGAGAGAGAAGCACTCAATTCGACAAGGTGACCATTCATTCAAGTGAAGAAGAGGGAGTAAGAAAGGTAAGAATTCACCCCTGATTCTTGGGTTATAAAGTCATGTTTATGTTGTAGTATGTAGAGATGAATTGATTGTATGGAAACATAGAAGTTTGCAAAGTGGATAAGAGAGATAGCCTATAGCCGTGTGTGTATATGTGTTGTATAATTATGGTGAGTCGAAATTATGTTGAATTCTAGTTATGTTAATGGAGGAATTCACATTGAAAAAGGAAGTTGAAGTTGGAATATAGTAGTTGGCCGTGTGGTAGGGTTCTTGGAACATGGCGATGAATTAATGTTATTTGGTGTGTTAGTGTGTTATTGTGATGTTTGCAATGTAAATGAAGATAAAATGATATATGTTTGCTTTGTAATGGAATGTAGAAAACTTATGTCGTTTAAGTATGATTTTACGACATTATGAAAATGAAGTTATTAGGTTGCAAATTATGACGGGTATTGATGAATTTGGAAGATGGAATCATGTTATGAATACGTAAGTCAAAGATTAGAAGTTTCGAATGCGTTATTGTCACGACCCAGCCCCGTGGGCCGCGGCTGGCACCCTACCTGGGTACCCAGACCAAATCGCATATTCATTTCCGAATCCAAACTTATTTCAGAATTTTCAAGAAGTTATATCAAACATAATTTATATCGAGAATATGTCTTAAGCGGTCATATCAAATCAAACTCAAACAAAGCGGCGGAATAGACATCGCCGGTCAAAATACAAATATATACAAAAGGGCCATTTGGGGCCATCATATCAAACAGACCGCTTTAAGACCCGAAAGCAAAATCAGACAATAAACACATAGGACCCTCGCCCCACATATATGACTACAGGCCTCTACGAACTCAAAACAAAGACATGTGGCGAGACAGGGCCCCGCCGTACCCAAATAGTCAGATATACCAAACATATACAAAGCAAAAGAGTCTGTACCAAAAGTGGACTCCGGATCGGATAAGAGTACTCCGGAATAGCAAGAAGTGGAGCCTACTGCGGAGGATCACCGATATCTGCACCTGCGGGCATAAAACGCAGCCCCCGGAGAGAGGGGGTCAGTACGAAATATGTACTGAGTATGTAAAGCACGGAGTACAGAATTATAGAGCAAAACCGAAAGCAAATCAAATGTCAAAGTGGGGTACAAACTGGTATGTCAGAATCTGTATCGAAATCATATACATGTATTTTATGCAAACAAAATCATGCAAACGCTTAAGAACGTGGTCGCCACTCCGACGCTGGCGCCACACACAGCATAACACCAGAAGGTTTCAAATCTCCGTACATCCCCGAACATAATCATAATCATCGGTGAGCGTATCGCATCACGAGCCATATCACAGCATAACTCCAAACGGAACCCGGCCCTATGGCGAAGCCTCGGGAACCGTAACACAGCATACGGCCGAATTGTCATAAGGCGCACGAATCAAAACCGGCCCGGGAACCGGTGAACGAAGTCATAATAAGGCACGAGCGGAGTCGTGAGCAAACAAATGCAAATCGTATTTCAAAATAGTGTTTCAAAACAAAGTAAACTCATAAATCATATCCTATTACAAAATAGTCGAATACTTAGTCGACATAAGGTTTCATTTTGCAAAACGATTCCAAAATGGTCCATATAGTTCAAAACCTGGATTAGTGCATCGAATAGTCCAAACATACCCCGTGGAAGGATGTTCCAAAGATCAGAAGTGGTACGTTCAACTCTATTCTCAAAGATGGCCCGAAGGGCAAATCGGGCATTTTGGGGTAGCGGACCCACCTCGAGTCGAAGTGAGGTGGCGAACATATTCTTTTTCGAGCAGTAATATGCCAAGGGTCATACATAATCATTTCTAGGTTACCCGACCACATTTCGATAGGTTTCGGACGAACAATGGCATTCTAGCCAAAAGGGAGCCTTTTGGCTTCAATCGAATTGAATGAATAGTAACTTTCCTGTGGATCGGGTTTCGAGGAGCAGAAATGCTCCGGAAGGTCTCATATTCAACTAACACACTAAGATGTGCCAAATAAAGAATTGGGAAGCTTTACATACCTCACAGACGTCGTAAGCCCTTCCAAAAGTCCAGTCCCGTTTCGTCAAAAATCTGCAAATGGTCAAAGTTACCGATTGAGATTCTTAGGCTTAAAAAATGCCTTTAACTCCAATTTTTGCCTACCGAAATTTCGGCAGCACTTCCCCTATAAATCTAACATCCCCGAGACTTAGCTCGGCTCAAAATACAACAACAACAACAGCCCACACATCAACAAACAACACAAACAACAATCAAGCCATTCTAGCTTCAAAATTCCAGTTTGTTATCTAAGTTGGCAACTTCCATTCAAACTTTCAAAACTCCAATTCTACATCTACATAATTGTATTCATTTCCACATTCAAACTTATACAATCACAACCTAACTACAATTCAAGCCATACCCGAAATTACACCAAAATCCATTATGTTCCATAATTCTTCAAAACAATCAAAAGTTCACGACGAACATTCTAACTCACGTCGTTTCATTCCGAATTCATTAACATCATTAAGTTCATATCTAAAGTATCTAGCACCCTAAATATACAATGATATACATAATGATACCAAGGGTATACGCTTTCCGATAATATCCAAAATCATTTTTCAACGCCAATTTCATTCACCAATTAATCATTTACGACATAAGGGTCACAACAACACATTATACCAACTTAAACAAAATCAATTCACATCATTTTTTCCTCTCTATGGCTCACGGCCCAACACACTATACACACACACCCACGACTTTCTATTTACGTTAAAAATTACGGGATCTCCATCTACGTCCAATGCTTAACACATTCACATCAATTCTATAACATAAAAGGGGCAAAATTCTTACCTTTTCTTGAAAACCCGACTTGTCGAAAACGTCGTCCTCGTGCCAAACTATTTATACCACGTCGGAGAGCGTCTTGAGTACTTCACAAATATGTAGAAACCAAGATTTTTGAATCACTACACAAGCTTGGAATTTTTCTCTTCTTTTCCTTTTTCTATTCGGCCGAACCCTTATGTTCTTGGTGTTCTTGGATTGCTTTCTAATTAAATGAAATTTCCTAAGGGATTGTGGATATATATCCTATAATAGTCATGTGCTTAGCACATGACATTAAGTTGGTGGGTTGGGCTAGGCAAGGGGCCGGCCACTCCTCAACACTTGGGCCTCAATTTGTTGCTCAATTTCTCTTGGCCCACTACATTAAAATCCCCGTTTTGTAATTCCCGAAACTAATTTCCGAAATTCCAAATTTATCCTCGGCCCTCCCCGAGGTCTAGGCATTAAGGATTCCATAACCAACATAGTCATATTCTCAAAAATTAATTTATGTCCTTCTAACACCCGAGTCATAATTATTTCACGATTTCCAATTGTACGAAAACACGGGACATAACATTCTCCCCCCCTTAAGAACATTCGTCCCCGAATGTTAGATTAATCTTATAAGGTCTTATGATCAAGGCAGGAGTGTCCCTTTTTAATAATGACATACATAATTTATTTTGTCAATCAACACAACAAACTGAAAAAAGGAATTAGATTACCTGTGGATGTCGGGAACAAGTGGGGATATTTCTTCTTCATCTCGTCCTCCGCCTCCCAAGTCATCTCCTCCCGATTATTGTTGCGCCACAGGACTTTGACGGAGGGCACTTCTTTAGTGCGTAGTCTCCGCACCTGTCGATCCAGAATAGATACAGGCTGCTCGTCATAAGATAACTGCTCCGTCACCTGAATGTCGTCAACTGGGAATATCCTGGCAGGATCACCAATGCATTTCCGCAACATAGACACATGAAACACCGGGTGTACGGCCTCCAAGTCGGATGGTAAGTCTAGCTCATAGGCGACCTCGCCTATCTTTCGCACGATCTGATACGGTCCAATGTACCGGGGGCTCAACTTACCCTTTTTACCGAATCTCATGACACCCTTCATGGGCGACACCTTAAGGAATACCCAGTCGCCAATCCGGAACTCCAACGGTCGACGTCGTCTATCTGCATAAGCTTTCTGTCGACTCTGAGCAGCCAATAATCGCTCTCGGATAAGCTTTACCTTATCTACAGCTTCCTGGATCACATCTGGCCCAATCAGCTTAGTTTCGCCCACGTCAAACCAACCAATAGGAGATCTGCATTTCCTGCCATACAGGGCTTCATACGGTGCCATCTGGATGCTGGAGTGATAATTGTTATTATAGGCAAACTCAATAAGCGGCAAATGATCATCCCAGCTGCCCCTGAAATCAAGAACGCAGGCCCGCAACATATCTTCGAGCGTCTGAATAGTGCGCTCGGCCTGCCCGTCGGACTGGGGGTGAAAAGCTGTACTGAGACTCACCTGAGTCCCTAATCCCTCCTGAAATGACCTCCAGAAATTTGCTGTAAACTGGGTACCTCGGTCAGTAATAATAGATATCGGGACTCCGTGAAGTCTGACTATCTCTCTGATATACAATCTGGCATAGTCCTCAGCCGAATAAGTAGTCCGAACCGGAAGGAAATGGGCTGATTTCGTCAGCCTGTCAACAACAACCCAGATAGAGTCGTACCTGCGTGGAGTGCGCGGTAATCCAACAACAAAATCCATATTAATCATCTCCCATTTCCAGGCTGGAATTTCCATCTCCTATAATAATCCACCGGGCTTCTGATGCTCGATCTTAACTTGCTGGCAGTTCGGGCAGTGACTAACAAACTCAGCAATATCTTTCTTCATGCCGTCCCACCAATACAAACACCTGAGGTCCCGATACATTTTAGTGGAACCAGGATGAACAGAATACCGTGCATTATGGGCCTCGCCCATAATCTGCCGCCGTAAGCCCGCAACGTCCGGTACACAGAATCTGCCGTCATATAATAATACTCCGTCAGGCGAGATCTCAAACTGAGTCTTTGATTTACTAAGGGACACATCTCTGTACTGAATCAAAAGAGGATCCTCAAACTGGCGCTGCTTTACCTCCTGAATAATAGATGACTCAGCAACTGGACGAACAGAAATCCCAGAATCTCCAGAATCCACCAAACGAACTCCGAGGCTGGCCAGCTGATGAATATCACGAACCAAATATATCTTATCAGATGGAACATCAGCCAGACTGCCCACGGACTTGCGGCTAAGCGCATCAGCTACCACATTGGCTTTCCCCGGATGGTACAGAATATCAACGTCGTAATCCTTTAGTAACTCAAGCCATCTCCGCTGCCGCAAATTTAGTTCCTTCTGTCTGAAAATATACTGGAGACTCTTATGGTCCGTATAGATATCAACATGGACCCCATATAAATAATGCCGCCAAATCTTCAGAGCATGAATCACCGCGGCCAACTCAAGATCATGAGTGGGATAGTTTTTCTCGTGCGGTCTGAGCTGCCGGGAAGCATAGGCTATGACTCGACCGTGCTGCATCAATACACATCCTATCCCAATACCAGAGGCGTCACAATAGACAACATACCCGTCAGATCCCTCTGGAAGAGCCAAAACTGGTGCTGCAATCAATCTCTCCTTCAGCATCTGAAAGCTGCGCTCGCAAGCATCTGTCCACTGGAATTTTGCTGCTTTCTGGGTAAGCCTCGTCAGTGGTGCCGAAATAGAAGAGAAATCCTCCACGAACCTGCGGTAATACCCAGCCAATCCAAGAAAACTACGCACCTCTGTCAGTGTAGTAGGCCTGGGCCAATTCTGCACAGCCTCAATCTTCTGCGTGTCAACCCGAATACCATCTGCGCCGATAATATGGCCCAAGAATGCCACAGAAGTCAACCAGAACTCACACTTAGAGAATTTAGCATATAACTTCTGCTGACGGAGGATGCCAAGTACCGTCCTCAAATGATCTGAATGCTCCTCGACTGATCGCGAGTAAATCAGGATATCATCAATAAACACAATAACAAACATATCCAGGAAAGGCCGAAATACCCGGTTCATCAGATCCATAAATACTGCTGGAGCATTAGTCAGCCCGAAAGACATAACTCTGAACTCATAATGCCCGTACCGAGTCCTGAAAGCAGTCTTCGGGATATCTGACTCCCGTACTCGCACCTGATGATAACCAGAACGCAGATCTATCTTTGAAAAGTGTCTAGCACCCTGCAGCTGGTCAAACAAGTCATCAATCCGGGGGAGGGGATATTTATTCTTAACAGTCACCTTATTCAACTGCCGGTAGTCGATACACATCCGCAATGACCCGTCTTTCTTTCTGACAAACAGCACCGGCGCTCCCCAGGGTGAGGTGCTGGGTCTAATAAAGCCCTTATCCAGCAAATCTTTCAGCTGCTCCTTCAACTCCTTCAACTCAGCTGGTGCCATTCTGTACGGAGGAATAGATATAGGCTGCGTATCCGGCATCAACTCAATAGAAAAATCAATCTCCCGCTCAGGCGGAAGGCCAGGAAGCTCGTCAGGAAAAACATCTGGAAACTCGCTGACGACCGGAACAGACTGAAGGGTAGGTACCTCCGCGGCAGTATCGTGCACACGAACCAAATGATAAATATAACCCTTCTGGATCATCTTCTTAGCCTTGAGGTATGAAATAAACTTACCCCTCGGCGATGCAGTAGATCCGAACCACTCTATGACTGGTTCCCCTGGAAACTGAAAACGGACTACCTTTTTCTGGCAGTCGACATTAGCATAACAGGAAGACAACCAGTCCATACCCATAATGACGTCAAACTCTAGCATGTCTAACTCTACCAAATCAGCCTTAGTGCTACGATCATAAATGGTCACAGAACAATCCCTATAGATCTGTCTCGCTACAATAAAATCCCCAACTGGCGTAGCTACCTCAAATGGCTCTATAGGCTCAGACACTATCCCAATCTTACTAGCAACGAGCGGGGAAATATATGATAAAGTAGAGCCAGGGTCAATCAATGCATATACAGATCCGGAGAAAACCAGCAATGTACCTGTGACGACGTTTGGCGAAGCCTCCTGATCCTGGCGGCTGGCCAAAGAATATATGCGGTTCGAGGGACCGCTAGAACCTGAAGTGCCACCGCGGCCTCGACCGCGTCCTGCCGGTGCTGAAATACCTCGCCCTCCAGGGCGTGCAACTGATAGAGCAGAAGAAGAACCGGCGGCTGACCCTGTCTGCTGAGTAGCACTACCAGAACCGCTAGCCAATGGACAATCTCTCATAAAATGGCCCTGACCGCCACAAGAAAAACAAGCTCCCGTCGCTCGGTAACACTCCCCGGGATGTGACTTCCCGCAATGAGGACAACGGGGCCTGGGTGGTCTGGCCTGGCTGGGACCCCTGGGTACCTGTGAACCTGCCACTCTGGAGCTCTGACCGGCCCCAGACGGTCCTGTACTATCGAATCTCCGGCTACCTGACTGAGTACCCCGGCCGGAGGGAGGAAAATATCTGTCAGACTGCTGCTGCTGCTGAGGCTGTCCGCCTCGAGAATCCCCTGAATAACCCACAGATCTAGCCCTCTTGGGCGGCCTCCTGTCTCGATCTCTGCCAGCAGGATCAGATCTGCGACGGTCCTCCATACCCATCGCATAGGCCTGAAGCCGGGAAATGTCCATGTCTGCCTGCAATGACACTGCCATACAACTATCAACCAAATACCGGTCCAATCCCATAACATATCTGTGCATCCGATCGGACATGTCTGCTACCACGGCCGGTGCATATCGGGCTAGAGAATCAAACTCAAGGTTATACTCGCGAACACTCCGACCCCTCTGCTGCAGACGTAAGAATCGATCAGCCCGTGCCCGCCGTAACTCTGGGGGCAAAAAGTGGCGGGTGAATGCTGTAACAAACTGATCCCAAGTGGCTGGAGGGGCACCCTCTCCTCTAGACAGCTCCCAAGTCTCGTACCAGTGGGTAGCCACATCTCGAAGCCGGTGCGAAGCCAGCTCAACTGACTCGGTCTCTGAAGCCCTGACCAAGTCCAGTGAGCGTCGCATCCCCCGAATAAAGTCGTGGGGGTCCTCGTCGGGCTTAGACCCGAAGAACTCTGGAGGGCCACATAGCAAAAACTCTCGAACTCTCAGGCTGTCCCGTCTGTCATCATCATCGTCGTCCCTCCGCCCGCGCCTGCGAGCCTGTCCTGCTATCAGTGTAGTCAACAGCTGTACAGCCTCCCTCAGGGTCCTATCCTCCGCCCCTGGCTGAGGAGCTGGAGTCTCAGGTGCGGGTACACGGACCTCTGGAGCTGCTGAAGGTCCTGCTCCAGGCTGTACTAGTGGGGGTGTAGCAGACCCCTCAGAATGAGGCACATCCTCAGGCAAATCATAGACACGAGCCCGGGTAGCTCGCTGTGCCTTGCTAGTCTCTCCAATCCTCGCCTTGCCCTTCTAGGCCGCCGTTGCCTTCTTCGGAGGCATCACTGCAAACACGAAGGCGAGTCAGATCAAAATCATCCTAATAGCACAGCTCTATCGCACGATCTAAGATTACAAAGAAAGTAACATCCTAAATGCCCTGTAGCTTCCCGTTTATAGATGTGGTGCACAACACATCGATAAACAAGACTCTACAAGACACGGCCTGTAGACATTCCGAGGACAAACCGCTCTGATACCACTTTTGTCACGACCCAGCCCCGTGGGCCGCGGCTGGCACCCTACCTGGGTACCCAGACCAAATCGCATATTCATTTCCGAATCCAAACTTATTTCAGAATTTTCAAGAAGTTATATCAAACATAATTTATATCGAGAATATGTCTTAAGCGGTCATATCAAATCAAACTCAAACAAAGCGGCGGAATAGACATCGCCGGTCAAAATACAAATATATACAAAAGGGCCATTTGGGGCCATCATATCAAACAGACCGCTTTAAGACCCGAAAGCAAAATCAGACAATAAACACATAGGACCCTCGCCCCACATATATGACTACAGGCCTCTACGAACTCAAAACAAAGACATGTGGCGAGACAGGGCCCCGCCGTACCCAAATAGTCAGATATACCAAACATATACAAAGCAAAAGAGTCTGTACCAAAAGTGGACTCCGGATCGGATAAGAGTACTCCGGAATAGCAAGAAGTGGAGCCTACTGCGGAGGATCACCGATATCTGCACCTGCGGGCATAAAACGCAGCCCCCGGAGAGAGGGGGTCAGTACGAAATATGTACTGAGTATGTAAAGCACGGAGTACAGAATTATAGAGCAAAACCGAAAGCAAATCAAATGTCAAAGTGGGGTACAAACTGGTATGTCAGAATCTGTATCGAAATCATATACATGTATTTTATGCAAACAAAATCATGCAAACGCTTAAGAACGTGGTCGCCACTCCGACGCTGGCGCCACACACAGCATAACACCAGAAGGTTTCAAATCTCCGTACATCCCCGAACATAATCATAATCATCGGTGAGCGTATCGCATCACGAGCCATATCACAGCATAACTCCAAACGGAACCCGGCCCTATGGCGAAGCCTCGGGAACCGTAACACAGCATACGGCCGAATTGTCATAAGGCGCACGAATCAAAACCGGCTCGGGAACCGGTGAACGAAGTCATAATAAGGCACGAGCGGAGTCGTGAGCAAACAAATGCAAATCGTATTTCAAAATAGTGTTTCAAAACAAAGTAAACTCATAAATCATATCCTATTACAAAATAGTCGAATACTTAGTCGACATAAGGTTTCATTTTGCAAAACGATTCCAAAATGGTCCATATAGTTCAAAACCTGGATTAGTGCATCGAATAGTCCAAACATACCCCGTGGAAGGATGTTCCAAAGATCAGAAGTGGTACGTTCAACTCTATTCTCAAAGATGGCCCGAAGGGCAAATCGGGCATTTTGGGGTAGCGGACCCACCTCGAGTCGAAGTGAGGTGGCGAACATATTCTTTTTCGAGCAGTAATATGCCAAGGGTCATACATAATCATTTCTAGGTTACCCGACCACATTTCGATAGGTTTCGGACGAACAATGGCATTCTAGCCAAAAGGGAGCCTTTTGGCTTCAATCGAATTGAATGAATAGTAACTTTCCTGTGGATCGGGTTTCGAGGAGCAGAAATGCTCCGGAAGGTCTCATATTCAACTAACACACTAAGATATGCCAAATAAAGAATTGGGAAGCTTTACATACCTCACAGACGTCGTAAGCCCTTCCAAAAGTCCAGTCCCGTTTCGTCAAAAATCTGCAAATGGTCAAAGTTACCGATTGAGATTCTTAGGCTTAAAAAATGCCTTTAACTCCAATTTTTGCCTACCGAAATTTCGGCAGCACTTCCCCTATAAATCTAACATCCCCGAGACTTAGCTCGGCTCAAAATACAACAACAACAACAGCCCACACATCAACAAACAACACAAACAACAATCAAGCCATTCTAGCTTCAAAATTCCACTTTGTTATCTAAGTTGGCAACTTCCATTCAAACTTTCAAAACTCCAATTCTACATCTACATAATTGTATTCATTTCCACATTCAAACTTATACAATCACAACCTAACTACAATTCAAGCCATACCCGAAATTACACCAAAATCCATTATGTTCCATAATTCTTCAAAACAATCAAAAGTTCACGACGAACATTCTAACTCACGTCGTTTCATTCCGAATTCATTAACATCATTAAGTTCATATCTAAAGTATCTAGCACCCTAAATATACAATGATATACATAATGATACCAAGGGTATACGCTTTCCGATAATATCCAAAATCATTTTTCAACGCCAATTTCATTCACCAATTAATCATTTACGACATAAGGGTCACAACAACACATTATACCAACTTAAACAAAATCAATTCACATCATTTTTTCCTCTCTATGGCTCACGGCCCAACACACTATACACACACACCCACGACTTTCTATTTACGTTAAAAATTACGGGATCTCCATCTACGTCCAATGCTTAACACATTCACATCAATTCTATAACATAAAAGGGGCAAAATTCTTACCTTTTCTTGAAAACCCGACTTGTCGAAAACGTCGTCCTCGTGCCAAACTATTTATACCACGTCGGAGAGCGTCTTGAGTACTTCACAAATATGTAGAAACCAAGATTTTTGAATCACTACACAAGCTTGGAATTTTTCTCTTCTTTTCCTTTTTCTATTCGGCCGAACCCTTATGTTCTTGGTGTTCTTGGATTGCTTTCTAATTAAATGAAATTTCCTAAGGGATTGTGGATATATATCCTATAATAGTCATGTGCTTAGCACATGACATTAAGTTGGTGGGTTGGGCTAGGCAAGGGGCCGGCCACTCCTCAACACTTGGGCCTCAATTTGTTGCTCAATTTCTCTTGGCCCACTACATTAAAATCCCCGTTTTGTAATTCCCGAAACTAATTTCCGAAATTCCAAATTTATCCTCGGCCCTCCCCGAGGTCTTAGCATTAAGGATTCCATAACCAACATAGTCATATTCTCAAAAATTAATTTATGTCCTTCTAACACCCGAGTCATAATTATTTCACGATTTCCAATTGTACGAAAACACGGGACATAACAGTTATGACTTTGGCGGGAAGTTTGTATATTATGTATATCGTGTGTATAATTTGAGGAAACGATATGAAACGCTTCTAAACTATGTTGTGATGATCTAGTTTGATAATGAATGTGAAATCATTGAAATTGGTTTGGAAATTGAAGTTGAAATGAAGGTTATGGCATTATGTCGGCAAGTAGAACTAGTTGTGCCATATTGTGTTTTTAATGTTCTTTGTTGATGTTGATGTTGTCGTTTGGGTTGTTGTTGATGTTTTCTAACCGAGTTGAATTCTCCGGGGTGCTATATGTATAGGGGAAGTGCTGCCGAAATTTCGGTAGACAATTATGCATTAAGTTGAAACTTTGATATTCATAACTCACAATTGGTAAACTTGACCAATTGCAGATTTTTGACGAGACGGGAAGTGAGTTTGGAAAGGCGTGAGGAGCTTGAAAGGTATGTAAAGCAACCCCAATTCTTCCCTTGGCATGCCCTTAGTGTGTTAGGGTCGGATCCGGGCCTCGAAAGACTTCTTGGCCCTCGGAATCCGCAAGAGAAAATTTCAGTTTTTCCTTCAGTAGAATTGAATCATTTCAGTACGCTTTGCATGAAATAATGCAACTTTGCTCTAAATTACTTGGAAAGTCATAGAATGTTTGTAGAACCTTTTTAGGTGACCCCATAAGCTTAGAGGGCACAATTTGATCCCGCCGCCTTGTTTGTCCCGAGGCGGGCCCACTATTCCCGGTTTTGCCCTTAATGTACTAAAGCTTTCCTTTTAAGCGATTTTTGAAAGAAACGTTTGACTACCCTTTTTAATTACCTAACGAATATTGTTTTAAATATCCTATTAAGTCTTGTAAATTATTTTGACACCCGGAACGACTTCAGGAAGGTTATACTTCTGTAATTTATTATGATATCCGAAATGCATCTATTATGATCCCGTCCAACTCCATTGGATTTGTTTGGCTTTGATACGCTTCACCGAGTCTTTGAAAACATTTATGATATTTTTAAATTGCATTAGTCTCTCACTACTCCATTCGTGGATGCCCCAATGTTTCCCACACTGAGCCCGGGCAAGGATATGTTGTCAAGCGTGATCCTCTGCATTGTTCGCCGTACCTCGATGTGAGGGGCCAGGTATACGCGTACATGGGTTTGTGGAGTATGATGTGCCATGTCCGCTTGTTCTGATATGATTTGCTAAGGCCATTTGATATGACATATTATGCTACGGGGTTATGCTCCTATTCTGATTCTTCTGTGTTGTGGCACCAGCGTCGGGAGGGTGGCCACGTTCTGTCTGCCGAGTCCCTTGGCAGGGGCCGGATTTGATATGACATATGTTTCTGTACACACTCTGCATGTTTTGGAAATATGTATTTGATACTTTGGATTTTCTGCTCACTTTCTGTACGTTCTGTACCAGTTATAATTTTGTTTCTGTAATTCAGGCTTTACATATTTAGTACATATTTCGTACTGACCCCCTTTCCTCGGGGGCTGCGTTTTCATGCCGCGCAGGTACCGACGACAGGTTTGCCGATCCGTCCGCTTAGGAACTTATTCTTCTATTTGGAGTGCTCTCTTATTCAGAGCCATCTTTTGGTATAGTCTGTCACCTCTATATATGTATATTCTCGTTCATGGGTACGGCGGGGCCCTGTCCCGTCATATGATTCTGTCGGTCTGTTAGAGGTCTGTGGACATGGTTGTGGGTTGGGATCTTTCTGTACAGCTGTGTGTATATGTTGTGTTTGGGCGATCCCATTCGCCGCGGCGGCCGGTCCGCGTATATTTAAATGTTACTCTGTTGGCCCTGTGTGGCCTTTGTTGGTATTTTCTGCGTGCAGGGTATATGGGATAGTCCGTAAAACAAAGGAAACTCTGCCAAAATTTTTCTGGAAATTACCTAAATTGGAAATAAAGCCTTGTCGGCTTCTGCTATATACTAGAATGTGTTTGAGTGCCCAGATCGGGCACTAGTCACGGCCTACGGGGTTGGGTCGTGACACATCGTCTGGTGGAGCCGTTTACAATACCGACACTCTATACCCACGACTCTGTCTGCAAAGTCTCTAACTTCGAACAAGACATCATTGCATAATACCCTGACCCGGCAACACTCCAGAGCAAATGGAGCTTGCCAACTCCGCTGGAACGTCTTCTATCATAGCTTCTACTCATCTGGGTGTACCTGCGCGGCATGAAACGCAGCGTCCACAAGAAGGGACGTCAGTACGAGCAATGTACTGAGTATGTAAGGCATGAATGATAACATAATAATATGGACAGAGCATGAACAACAATATAATAAGGAAATATGGAAGATAAAGAAAAGGTGTAACTGTAACTGCTTGCCTCTTAAGGCGGAATCATGCATGCTTACTTTTACTTTCATGCATACATAAGATGTCTGAGTCAAATATCATTATTAGCCCGCGTCCGGGGTAATCATCTCACGCAACCCACTAGTGGTGCTGCCCGTGCCATATAGACACGGTGTTATTATCCATAAGCCGCCCGCCTTAGCGGTGCTGCCCGGCCATATAGGCGCGGTGTAATCATCCATAAGCCGCTACCTTAGCAGTGCTGCCCGACCGTATAGGTGCGGTGTAATCATCATAACTTAAGCATGCATAAGAGCCCAATCAAAAGCTATAACTCTATTGGAGTGACGTAAGGTCGGTAACCTCCGATTACATTATGGAATAATCATCATGACCTTGTCTCACCTTGAAGGAACAATTATTATAAGATGAGACTAGCAACGAGTAACAGCGTACATAAACCGACACCTGAAGGCTAAGAAACAAGTTTCGGGTCAATCCAATTTAGTATAAGAAAGTTGCGAGCGTTTGAAGTACAGAACCTTCTACAAACGTTTCAGGAGCTATTTTTGGAAAATCAAAGCAATAATCATACCAAGTACCTTTAAACATGAAATCATTCTTATCATAGTCATCATAGAAATATTCTCATCCTTGACATCATCAATGTCATTGTGAAACATATCCATCGTTATTGTCATAAGAGCATACAAAATTATAAACCTCTGTTTTGGTAGAATACGGACACTTTGGAAAAACATTTACGAGTTATTGGGAAAAGAATCATGCCTTGGAATCATAAATATCTAACTTTTGAAAAACAAGTAAGATATGGAAACAATTATGAAATCATAACATCGGGATGATGCCTTTGAAAGAAAGGGACAAGCCTTAACATACCTGTTCCACGTCCTATTAGCTATGCTTAATTGTCCAAGCTCGTTATCGCTAGTCTACATTCAAGAAGATTGACACAATCATTAGATTCATCACCATATACTTGTCTTAATCCTTCAAATGAATTCATTTATAATCTGCCGAAATTTCGGCAGCATCTCCCCTGTAAATACACCATCCTCGAGAATCTAACTCGGCCCAAATCACCAATCAACAATCCGAGAATTCAACTCGGCCAAACTATCAACAACAATACCATCAATTATACCAACAACATCAACAATCAATTCAAGATGCATTCTAACATTAACAACCTTTGTCATACAATTTAACGACATTTCATTTATATTCAATTCAATTCACATAACATTCAAAACGACTCAATCAACATACTACTTCACCTGAAACCTTCCAATTCCAACAAGGACAATAACAACCTATTTCCTTTTTTCAAATTCAATCACAACAACCCAACTTACAATCTTCCAAACAAATGTCTCACTTCCAAATTCATGAATTCCACCAACATTTTACATTAACAACTTCATTCATACAAATATAAGAATTCATGCTAGTGTCACATTAACTTCTCCATAAACCATAAACGATTACAACTTCATTTCAAACCATTAAATTCTTATTTTACATCATAGAATCTATCACAACAACAATTAAAATACTAAGTTGTTATGTCCCGTGTTTTCGTACAATTGGAAATCGTGAAATAATTACGACTTGTGTGTTATAAGGACCTAATTTAAATTTTGTGAATATGACTATGTTGGTTGTGAAATCTTTGATGCTAAGACCTCGGGGAAGGCCGAGGGTAAATTTGGAACTTCGGAAATTAGTTTCGGGAATTACAAAACGGGACTTTTCTCGAATTGGGCCAAGAAAATGCAATGCAAAATCAAGGCCCAAGATCAAATGGGGGCCGGCCATAGTGAGGCCCAAATCCATTATTAAAGGGGCATGTGCTATGCACATGACCCCATAAGTGGATATATACTAATAACACTTAGTATTATTCAAGAGAAAATCATAAAAATCAAGAACACCAAGAAAAGGGGGCATTCGGCCGAATTGAGAGGAGAAGAGAAAGAAAAATCCCAATCTTCCTTGTGATCCAAAAATCTTGTTCTTCTCATATTTGTGAAGTACTCAAGACGCTCTCCGGCGTGGTATAATTGGTTTGGCACAAGGATTCCGTTTGCGACAAGTCGGAAAGTTAGTAAAAGGTAAGAATCTTGCCCCTCTAATGTTATAGAATTGCTATGAATGTGTTACAGATTGGAAGTAGACGAGAATCCCGTAATTTGGACATAAATGGAAACGTGTGGGTGTGTGTGTGTAGTGTGTATGGCCGTGAGCCATAGAGAGGGAAATTGGTTTGAATTGATCTTGTTTAAGTTGGTAGAATGTGTTGTTGTGGCCCTTATATCGTAAACGATTAATTGGTGAATGAGATTGGCGTTGAAAAAAATGATTTTGAATATTATCGGAAAGTGTATACCTTCGGTATCTTTATGTATATCAATGTATATCTTGGGTGTTATAGACTTTAGATATGAATCTATATCGATGTTGATGAATTCGGAATGAAACGACGGGAGTTAGAATGTTCGTAGTGCATTTTAGATGTTTTGAAGAATTTGGGAAAATAATGGATTTTTATGCAATTTCGTGTATGGCATGGTTTGTAATTAGAATGGGATTATATAAGTTTGAATGTGGGAATGCATACAATTTTGTAGATATAGAATTAGAATTTTGAAAGTTTGAATGGAAGTTGCCAACTTTAGAAATCATGTAGAACTTTAAAGCTAGAATGGTTTGATTGTTGTTTGGTTTGGTTGTTGATGTGTGGGCTGTTGTGATTGGTTAATTTGAGCCGAGTTATGCCTCGGGGATGTTAGATTTATAGGGGAAATGCTGCCGAAATTTCGGTAGGCAAATATGGAGTTAAAGGAATTTTTGAGCCTAAGGATCTCATTTGGTAACTTTGACCATTTGCAGATTTTTGACGAAACGGGACGGGACTTTTGGAAGAGCTTACGACGTCTGTGAGGTATGTAAAGCTTCCCAATTCTTTATTTGGCATATCTTAGTGTGTTAGTTGAATATGAGACCTTCCGGAGCATTTCTGCTCCTCGAGACCCGATCCACAGAAAAGTTACTATTCATTCAATTCGATTGAAGCCTAAAGGCTCCCTTTTGGCTAGAATGCCATTATTCGTCCGAAACCTATCGAAATGTGGTCGGGTAACCTAGAAATGATTATGTATGACCCTTGGCATATAACTGCTCGTAAAAATATGTTTGCCACCTCACTTCGACTCGAGGTGGGTCCGCTACCCCAAAATGCCCGATTTGCCCTTCGGGCCACCTTTGAGGATAAAGTCGAAAGTACCACCTCCGATCTTTGGAACCTCCTCCTACGGGGTATGCTTGGACTATTCGATGCGCTAATTTATGTTCCGAATTACATGGACCATTTTGGAAACGTTTTGCAAAATGTAACTTTATGTCGGCTAAGTATTCGACTACTTTGTATTTAATATGACTTATGAGTTTACTTTGTTTTGAAACACTATTTTGAAATACGATTTGCATTTGGCTGCTCACGACTCCGCTCGTGCCTTAATATGACTTCGTTCGCCGGTTCCCGGGCCGGTTTTGATTCGTGCGCTGTATGATGAATTCGGCCGTATGCTGTGTTACGGTTTCCGAGGCTTCGCCATAGGGCCCGGTTCCGTTTGGAGTTATGCTGTGATATGGCTCGGGACGCGATATGCTCACCGATGATTATGATTATGTTCGGAGATGTACGGAGATTTGAAACCTTCTGGTGTTATGCTGTGTGTGGCGCCAGCGTCGGAGTGGCGACCACATTCTTAAGCGTTTGCATGATTTTATTTGCATAAAACATATGTATATGATTTTGATATAGATTTTGACATACCAGTTTGTACCCCACTTTGACATTTGATCTGCTTTCGGTTTTGATCCATAACTCTGTACTCCGTGCTTTACATACTCAGTACATATTTCGTACTGACCCCCTCTCTCCGGGGGCTGCGTTTTATGCCCGCAGGTGCAGATATCGGTGATCCTCCGCAGTAGGCTTCACTTCTTGCTATTCCGGAGTACTCTCATCCGACCCGGAGTCCACTTTTGGTACAGACTCTTTTGCTTTGTATATATTTGGGTATATCTGACTATTTGGGTACGGCGGGGCCCTGTCTCGCCATATGTCTTTGTTTGAGTTTGTAGAGGCCTGTAGTCATATATGTGGGGCGAGGGTCCTACGTGTCTATTGTCTGATTTTGCTTTCGGGTCTTAAGGCGGTCTGTTTGATATGATGGCCCCAAATGGCCCTTTTGTATATATTTGTATCTTGACCGGCGATGTCTATTCTGCCGCTTTGTCTGAGTTTGATTTGATATGACCGCTTAAGACATATTTTCGATATAAATTATGTTTGATATAACTTCTTGAAAATTCTGAAATAAGTTTGAGTTCGGAAATGAATATGCGACTTGGTCTGGGTACCCAGGTAGGGTGCCAGTCGCGGCCCACGGGGCTGGGTCGTGACAAAAGTGGTATCAGAGCGGTTTGTCCTCGGAATGTCTACAGGCCGTGTCTCGTAGAGTCTTGTTTATCGATGTGTTGTGCACCACATCTATAAACGGGAAGCTACAGGGCATTTAGGATGTTACTTTCTTTGAAATCTTAGATCGTGCGATAGAGCTGAGCTATTAGGATTATTTTGGTCTGACTCGCCCTTGTGTTTGCAGTGATGCCTCCGAAGAAGGCTACGGCGGCCCAGAAGGGCAAGGCGAGGATTGGAGAGACTAGCCAGGCACAGCGAGCTACCCGGGCTCGTGTTTATGATTTGCCTGAGGATGTGCCACAGTCTGAGGGGTCTGCTACACCCCCACCAGTACAGCCTGGAGTAGGACCTTCAGCAGCTCCAGAGGTCCGTGTACCCGCACCTGAGACTCCAGCTCCTCAGCCAGGGGCGGAGGATAGGACCCTGAGGGAGGCTGTACAGCTGTTGACTACACTGGTAGCAGGTCAGGCTCGCAGGCGCGGGCGGAGGGACGACGATGATGATGACAGACGGGACAGTCTGAGAGTTCGGGAGTTTTTGCTATGTGGCCCTCCAGAGTTCTTCGGGTCTAAGCCCGACGAGGACCCCCACGACTTTATTCGGGGGATGCGACGCTCACTGGACTTGGTCAGGGCTTCAGAGACTGAGTCAGTTGAGCTGGCTTCGCACCGGCTCCGAGATGTGGCTACTCATTGGTACGAGACTTGGGAGCTGTCTAGGGGAGTGGGTGCCCCTCCAGCCACTTGGGATCAGTTTGTGACAGCATTCACCCGCCACTTTTTGCCGCCAGAGTTACGGCGGGCACGGGCTGATCGATTCTTACGTCTGCAGCAGAGGGGTCGGAGTGTTCGCGAGTATAACCTTGAGTTTGATTCTCTGGCCCGATATGCACCGGCCGTGGTAGCAGATATGTCCGATCGGATGCACAGATATGTTATGGGATTAGACCGGTATTTGGTAGACAGCTGTATGGCCGTGTCACTGCAGGCAGACATGGATATTTCCCGGCTTCAGGCCTATGCGATGGGGATGGAGGACCGTCGCAGATCTGATCCTGCTGGCAGAGATAGAGACAGGAGGCCGCCCAAGAGGGCTAGATCCGCGGGTTATTCAGGGGATTCTCGAGGCGGACAGCCTCAGCAGCAGCAGCAGTCTGACAGATATTTTCCTTCTTCCGGCCGGGGTACTCAGTCAGGCAGCCGGAGATTCGACAGTATGGGACCATCTGGGGCCGTTCAGAGCTCCAGAGTGGCAGGTTCGCAGGTATCCAGGGGTCCCAGTCAGGCCAAACCACCTAGACCCCGTTGTCCACACTGCGGGAAGTCTCATCCCGGGGAGTGTTACCGAGCGACGGGAGCTTGTTTTTCTTGTGGCGGTCAGGGCCACTTTATGAGAGACTGCCCATTGGCCAGTGGTTCGGGTAATGCGGCTCAGCAGACAGGGTCAGCCGCCGGTTCTTCCTCTGCTCCATCTGTTGCACGCCCTGGAGGGCGGGGTATTCCAGCACCGGCAGGACGCGGTCGAGGCCGCGGTGGCGCTTCAGGTTCTAGCGGTCCCTCGAACCGCATATATGCTTTGGCCAGCCGCCAGGATCAGGAGGCTTCGCCAAACGTCGTCACAGGTACATTACTGGTTTTCTCCAGATCTGTATATGCATTGATTGACCCTGGCTCTACTTTATCATATATTTCCCCGCTCGTTGCTAGTAAGATTGGGATAGTGTCTGAGCCTATAGAGCCATTTGAGGTAGCTACGCCAGTTGGGGATTTTATTGTAGCGAGACAGATCTATAGGGATTGTTCTGTGACCATTTATGATCGTAGCACTAAGGCTGATTTGGTAAAGTTAGACATGCTCGAGTTTGATGTCATTATGGGTATGGACTGGTTGTCTTCCTGTTATGCTAATGTCGACTGCCAGAAAAAGGTAGTCCGTTTTCAGTTTCCCGGGGAACCAGTCATAGAGTGGTTCGGATCTACTGCATCGCCGAGGGGTAAGTTTATTTCATACCTCAAGGCTAAGAAGATGATTCAGAAGGGTTATATCTATCATTTGGTTCGTGTGCATGATACTGCCGCGGAGGTACCTACCCTTCAGTCTGTCCCGGTCGTCAGTGAGTTTCCAGATGTTTTTCCTGACGAGCTTCCTGGCCTTCCTCCGGAGCGGGAGATTGATTTTTCTATTGAGTTGATGCCGGATACGCAGCCTATATCTATTCCTCCCTACAGGATGGCACCAGCTGAGTTGAAGGAGTTGAAGGAGCAACTGAAAGATTTGCTGGATAAGGGTTTTATCAGGCCCAGCACATCACCCTGGGGAGCGCCGGTATTGTTTGTCAGAAAGAAGGATGGGTCGTTGCGGATGTGTATTGACTACCGGCAGCTGAATAGGGTGACTATTAAGAATAAATATCCCCTTCCCCGGATTGATGACTTGTTTGATCAGCTGCAGGGTGCTAGACACTTCTCCAAGATAGATCTGCGCTCAGGCTATCACCAGGTGCGAGTACGGGAGTCTGATATCCCGAAGACTGCTTTCAGGACCCGGTACGGGCATTATGAGTTCAGAGTTATGTCGTTCGGGCTGACTAATGCTCCAGCGGTGTTTATGGATCTGATGAACCGGGTATTTCGGCCATTCCTGGACATGTTTGTTATTGTGTTTATTGATGATATCCTGATTTACTCGCGATCAGCCGAGGAGCATTCAGATCATTTGAGGACGGTACTTGGCATTCTCCGTCAGCAGGAGTTATATGCTAAATTCTCTAAATGCGAGTTCTGGTTGACTTCTGTGGCATTCTTGGGTCATATTGTCGGCGCAGACGGTATTCGGGTCGATACGCAGAAGATTGAGGCTGTGCAGAATTGGCCCAGGCCTACTACACCGACTGAGGTGCGCAGTTTTCTGGGATTGGCTGGGTATTATCGCAGGTTTGTGGAGGACTTCTCTTCCGTTGCAGCACCACTGACGAGGCTTACCCAGAAAGCAGCAAAATTCCAGTGGTCAGATGCCTGCGAGCGCAGCTTTCAGATGCTGAAGGAGAGATTGATTACAGCGCCAGTTCTGGCTCTTCCAGAGGGGTCTGATGGGTATGTTGTATATTGTGACGCCTCTGGTATTGGGATAGGATGTGTATTGATGCAGCACGGTCGAGTTATAGCCTATGCTTCCCGGCAGCTCAGACCGCACGAGAAGAACTATCCCACTCATGATCTTGAGTTGGCCGCGGTGATTCATGCTTTGAAGATTTGGCGGCATTATTTATATGGGGTCCACGTTGATATCTATACGGACCATAAGAGTCTCCAGTATATTTTTAAGCAGAAGGAGCTAAATTTGCGGCAGCGGAGATGGCTTGAGCTACTAAAGGATTATGACGTTGATATTCTGTACCATCCAGGGAAAGCCAACGTGGTAGCTGATGCGCTTAGCCGCAAGTCCGTAGGCAGTCTGGCTGATGTTCCATCTGATAAGAGAGATCTGGTTCGTGATATTCATCAGTTGGCCAGCCTCGGAGTTCGTTTGATAGATTCTGGGGATTCTGGGATTTCTGTTCGCCCGATTGCTGAATCATCTATTATTCAGGAGGTAAAGCAGCGCCAGTTTGAGGATCCTACTTTGATTCAGTACAGGGATGTGGCCCTTAATAAAGCAACGACTCAGTTCGAAATCTCGCCTGAAGGAGTATTATTGTACGACGGCAGGTTCTGTGTACCGGATGTTGCGGGCTTACGGCGGCAGATTATGGGCGAGGCCCATAATGCACGGTATTCTGTTCATCCTGGTTCCACTAAAATGTATCGGGACCTCAGGTGTTTGTATTGGTGGGACGGCATGAAGAAAGATATTGCTGAGTTTGTTAGTCAGTGCCCGAACTGCCAGCAAGTTAAGATCGAGCATCAGAAGCCCGGTGGATTATTGCAGGAGATGGAAATTCCAGCCTGGAAATGGGAGATGATTAATATGGATTTTGTTGTTGGATTACCGCGCACTCCACGCAGGTACGACTCTATCTGGGTTGTTGTTGACAGGCTGACGAAATCAGCCCATTTCCTTCCGGTCCGGACTACATATTCGGCTGAGGACTATGCCAGATTATATATCAGAGAGATAGTCAGACTTCACGGGGTCCCTGTATCTATTATTACTGACCGAGGTGCTCAGTTTACAGCTAATTTCTGGAGGTCATTTCAGGAGGGATTAGGGACCCAGGTGACCCTCAGTACAGCTTTCCATCCTCAGACCGACGGGCAGGCCGAGCGCACTATCCAGACGCTCGAGGATATGTTACGGGCTTGCGTTATTGATTTCAGGGGCAGCTGGGATGATCATTTGCCGCTTATAGAGTTTGCCTACAATAACAGTTATCACTCCAGCATCCAGATGGCCCCGTATGAGGCCCTTTATGGCAGGAGATGCAGATCTCCTATTGGCTGGTTTGACGTGGGCGAGACTAAGCTGATTGGGCCGGATGTGATCCAGGAGGCTGTAGATAAGGTGAAGCTTATTCGGGAGCGACTGTTAGCTGCTCAGAGTCGACAAAAAGCGTATGCAGATAGACGACGCCGACCGTTAGAGTTCCAGACTGGTGACTGGGTATTCCTGAAGGTGTCGCCTATGAAGGGCGTTATGAGGTTCGGCAAGAAGGGTAAGCTGAGTCCGCGGTACATCGGGCCTTACCAGATTGTTCGGAAGATAGGCGCAGTCGCCTACGAGCTAGACTTGCCATCCGATTTGGAGTCCGTGCACCCGGTGTTTCATGTGTCTATGCTGCGGAAATGTATTGGTGACCCTTCCAGGATATTCCCAGTGGACGACATTCAGGTGACGGAGCAGTTATCTTATGATGAGCAGCCTGTATCTATTCTGGATCGACAGGTGCGGAGACTACGCACTAAAGAAGTGCCCTCTGTCAAAGTCCTGTGGCGCAACAATAATCGGGAGGAGATGACTTGGGAGGCGGAGGACGAGATGAAGAAGAATTATCCCCACTTGTTTCCGACTTCCGCAGGTAATCTAATTCCCTTTTTTCAGCTTGTTGTGTTGATCGATAAAATGAATTATGTATGTCATCATTAAAAAATGGACACTCCTGCCTTGATCATAAGACCTTATAAGACTAATCTAACATTCGGGGACGAATGTTCTTAAGGGGGGGAGAATGTTATGTCCCGTGTTTTCGTACAATTGGAAATCGTGAAATAATTACGACTTGTGTGTTATAAGGACCTAATTTAAATTTTGTGAATATGACTATGTTGGTTGTGAAATCTTTGATGCTAAGACCTCGGGGAAGGCCGAGGGTAAATTTGGAACTTCGGAAATTAGTTTCGGGAATTACAAAACGGGACTTTTCTCGAATTGGGCCAAGAAAATGCAATGCAAAATCAAGGCCCAAGATCAAATGGGGGCCGGCCATAGTGAGGCCCAAATCCATTATTAAAGGGGCATGTGCTATGCACATGACCCCATAAGTGGATATATACTAATAACACTTAGTATTATTCAAGAGAAAATCATAAAAATCAAGAACACCAAGAAAAGGGGGCATTCGGCCGAATTGAGAGGAGAAGAGAAAGAAAAATCCCAATCTTCCTTGTGATCCAAAAATCTTGTTCTTCTCATATTTGTGAAGTACTCAAGACGCTCTCCGGCGTGGTATAATTGGTTTGGCACAAGGATTCCGTTTGCGACAAGTCGGAAAGTTAGTAAAAGGTAAGAATCTTGCCCCTCTAATGTTATAGAATTGCTATGAATGTGTTACAGATTGGAAGTAGACGAGAATCCCGTAATTTGGACATAAATGGAAACGTGTGGGTGTGTGTGTGTAGTGTGTATGGCCGTGAGCCATAGAGAGGGAAATTGGTTTGAATTGATCTTGTTTAAGTTGGTAGAATGTGTTGTTGTGGCCCTTATATCGTAAACGATTAATTGGTGAATGAGATTGGCGTTGAAAAAAATGATTTTGAATATTATCGGAAAGTGTATACCTTCGGTATCTTTATGTATATCAATGTATATCTTGGGTGTTATAGACTTTAGATATGAATCTATATCGATGTTGATGAATTCGGAATGAAACGACGGGAGTTAGAATGTTCGTAGTGCATTTTAGATGTTTTGAAGAATTTGGGAAAATAATGGATTTTTATGCAATTTCGTGTATGGCATGGTTTGTAATTAGAATGGGATTATATAAGTTTGAATGTGGGAATGCATACAATTTTGTAGATATAGAATTAGAATTTTGAAAGTTTGAATGGAAGTTGCCAACTTTAGAAATCATGTAGAACTTTAAAGCTAGAATGGTTTGATTGTTGTTTGGTTTGGTTGTTGATGTGTGGGCTGTTGTGATTGGTTAATTTGAGCCGAGTTATGCCTCGGGGATGTTAGATTTATAGGGGAAATGCTGCCGAAATTTCGGTAGGCAAATATGGAGTTAAAGGAATTTTTGAGCCTAAGGATCTCATTTGGTAACTTTGACCATTTGCAGATTTTTGACGAAACGGGACGGGACTTTTGGAAGAGCTTACGACGTCTGTGAGGTATGTAAAGCTTCCCAATTCTTTATTTGGCATATCTTAGTGTGTTAGTTGAATATGAGACCTTCCGGAGCATTTCTGCTCCTCGAGACCCGATCCACAGAAAAGTTACTATTCATTCAATTCGATTGAAGCCTAAAGGCTCCCTTTTGGCTAGAATGCCATTATTCGTCCGAAACCTATCGAAATGTGGTCGGGTAACCTAGAAATGATTATGTATGACCCTTGGCATATAACTGCTCGTAAAAATATGTTCGCCACCTCACTTCGACTCGAGGTGGGTCCGCTACCCCAAAATGCCCGATTTGCCCTTCGGGCCACCTTTGAGGATAAAGTCGAAAGTACCACCTCCGATCTTTGGAACCTCCTCCTACGGGGTATGCTTGGACTATTCGATGCGCTAATTTATGTTCCGAATTACATGGACCATTTTGGAAACGTTTTGCAAAATGTAACTTTATGTCGGCTAAGTATTCGACTACTTTGTATTTAATATGACTTATGAGTTTACTTTGTTTTGAAACACTATTTTGAAATACGATTTGCATTTGGCTGCTCACGACTCCGCTCTTGCCTTAATATGACTTCGTTCGCCGGTTCCCGGGCCGGTTTTGATTCGTGCGCTGTATGATGAATTCGGCCGTATGCTGTGTTACGGTTTCCGAGGCTTCGCCATAGGGCCCGGTTCCGTTTGGAGTTATGCTGTGATATGGCTCGGGACGCGATATGCTCACCGATGATTATGATTATGTTCGGAGATGTACGGAGATTTGAAACCTTCTGGTGTTATGCTGTGTGTGGCGCCAGCGTCGGAGTGGCGACCACATTCTTAAGCGTTTGCATGATTTTATTTGCATAAAACATATGTATATGATTTTGATATAGATTTTGACATACCAGTTTGTACCCCACTTTGACATTTGATCTGCTTTCGGTTTTGATCCATAACTCTGTACTCCGTGCTTTACATACTCAGTACATATTTCGTACTGACCCCCTCTCTCCGGGGGCTGCGTTTTATGCCCGCAGGTGCAGATATCGGTGATCCTCCGCAGTAGGCTTCACTTCTTGCTATTCCGGAGTACTCTCATCCGACCCGGAGTCCACTTTTGGTACAGACTCTTTTGCTTTGTATATATTTGGGTATATCTGACTATTTGGGTACGGCGGGGCCCTGTCTCGCCATATGTCTTTGTTTGAGTTTGTAGAGGCCCGTAGTCATATATGTGGGGCGAGGGTCCTACGTGTCTATTGTCTGATTTTGCTTTCGGGTCTTAAGGCGGTCTGTTTGATATGATGGCCCCAAATGGCCCTTTTGTATATATTTGTATCTTGACCGGCGATGTCTATTCCGCCGCTTTGTCTGAGTTTGATTTGATATGACCGCTTAAGACATATTTTCGATATAAATTATGTTTGATATAACTTCTTGAAAATTCTGAAATAAGTTTGAGTTCGGAAATGAATATGCGACTTGGTCTGGGTACCCAGGTAGGGTGCCAGTCGCGGCCCACGGGGCTGGGTCGTGACATAAGTAAAATCAATTCATCACATCTCACCCACATAGCCCCTATTCGGCCAACACTCCAACATACATGTTTTAATATATTTCATCCATTTCTTCACTCTACAACATATACAAATCATCCCTAACATATGAAGAGAAGATTAAATCTTACCTTTTCCACTTCACTTCTCCCTCGGCTAGAGTTGCAACTTGCAAGAGTCAATGGTTTATTTGCTCCAACTACCACTCCATGTTAAAAAGGACCTTCCATTTGGTGGAAATACTAGAAGAAGATAATTTTTTCTTGATCAATTTCCCATGGCTCAATTCTAAGAGCCATGGCTGAATGCCTTTATCATTTTTTCTTCTTTCTCTCTTCTTCTCCAAGCTTCTTGATTTAAAGAATTTATGTCTTATTTTCCACCACTTATCTATATATATAGTTAGGCCCCTCAAATAAAAATATGGACACATGTCCTCTTTCTTGAAACTTCTTTAATATTAAAAATCAAGATGACTAATTGTTTTATTTTGTCATCTCTTCTCCATATATATATATATATATATATATATATATATATATACATGCCACACGGCCATGTGGCCTTCTTCAAGAATTTTTCTTGAACATTTTGTGAAATTTCCATTTTGCCCCTAGCCTTCCACAATATTACCATGAGCCATTTTGTGAATTTTCCTTTTTACCCTTAACCTTTCTCAATATTTCCATACTAATAGTATTCATAAATAATATTCATAACCAACTTGTATATTAAAATAATTTTGGACAATGGTCTTGTCCTTCACTTACCACGACTTCCTCGAAATATCCGGACGTACAAAATACGGGCTATAACAACTAATTATTTTATTTTTGTCACCACTTTTCTATATATATTTATATATATATCACATGGCCACAATGGCCCCTTTCAAGAATTTTCTTGAACTTTTGGTGAAATTCCCGTTTTGCCCCTAGCCTTTCACAATATTACCATGAACCCTTTTGTGAATTTACCTTTTTAACCTTAGCCTTTCTCAATATTTCCATACTAATAGTATTCATAAATAATATTCATAACCAACTTGTACATTAAAATAATTTTGGAAAATGGTCTTGCCCTCAACTTGCCACGACTTCCTCGAAATATTTGAATGTACAAAAAACGGGCTATAACATCATCCCCCCCTTTAGAACATTCGTCCTCAAATGTTCAACTGATCTTATGGGGTCTTGTAATACTTCGGGGAGGGTCCCTCTTATAGTGGTCTTTTTTCTCCATGCTCAGTCCTTATCACGGGCTTTCTAATCCGCCGCGCCAACTTATTATCCTTGTACTCCCCAGATCATCTCTTCTCTGCTATTGTTTCGTCACCACACCTTGACGGAAGTCATGTCCTTAGTACGCAATCTTCACTTGATGATCCAATATGGCCACTGGCTGTTCCTTGCTCTCATTTTATCTACAGTATTGCGGTCTCGCTTACCATGTTATAAATATTCATCAGCCTTTGGTGTTCTCTTTTCTTCGTCACCCTATTTCTTTATGTCTTTGTCACTATCCCTTTTTAATCTTTCATTCTAAATATTCATCCAAAAACGTATGTACGAAATGTTTCCTTATTTATTATCCTTTGTGAACTTAATTTGTAACCATCCTCTTGCTCTTTTCATTACTCTTTAAAACATATCACTGCGTACTTAGGTACGACGCCAGCTTGCCCGATAGGAGAGATTCAAATCATGACATAAACATGTCATAATTCATGTTGGCAAGAAGCATTCTCTTAAGGTATCTTTCATTCTTTCCCTTTATGTCTGCCTCACGGTACACTCATTGTCAATTCGTTTCCACCTCTTCCATGTATCCTTTTGATGTGCCGACATGTTTCGAACTCTGGTCCAGAGCTAAAAAAAATTCCTCCTCTGGAGCCTGCCAGTTTTGCGGTTCCTTTTTAAGTCTAAGATAATGTGCTCTCCCCCCCTTTTAGGGGTTCCTCATATGCCAATAGTCTTTTTTTTTTAAACCCTTTTTCCAACTCTGTGCATAACATATCGAAACTTCTCATCTTAAGTTTTCCTTTTAATTTTTGTCTATATCATCATTTTGTCAATATTCCCATATCTCCCTATCCACTATTAATCCTTTCACCCATTTAGCTTACTTACTTGTAATTCTTCTTAACTATGCATTCGTATCGCAGTCATGCATCCATATTTCTCAAGCGTCCCGCTACTTCTGTTCTTAGCACAAAATTCTTACAACTTTCACTCTCTTTATCCTTACTCATCGAATCTTTAATTATATTCATGACGCTATAACTGAGCGGTCTCCTATGCACGTTCCTTGTAATGCATTCCATTTCCTCTGAGATTGAATCTTTCAGACCTCACATGATTTTTTTTTATTCCATACTATTAATTCCCCAGTCACAGTGTCGACCCATCATACTTATTCTTTCCTTGATGCGTACTCGGGTTCCTACCATTACCTCGTTAAAGTATTCTTCTTACTCCTATGATTTATTCTCAAATGTTCTCCTCTTCCTTCGACTAATCTGTTTGTATACTTTTCCTACTTTCATCCTTAACCTTCCATAGGATCCTTCCTCCTCGGACACTTTCCTTCTTTTACCATTTGTGGCATCGGCTCTAAAGTTCGCGAAATTTCCACTCTAAGCTCACAAATCCATTTCATTCCCAAGTTACCCTCTCAGGAAAACACTTCCATCTTTGAGGCAATCATATTAATGCGGCTGCACACTTATTCTTTTATATACCTTTCGAGGGTCTAAATCCCCTAACATTGTCATAAGGCCTAATCATTCTTTTCTTGCCTCACGTTCCTCGTCATAGTCGCTATTCCTCTAGTCCCACTTATTGGAATCGGGTCTCGGGCCTCACATATTCCTCTTTTGTTCTTTATTACCACACTTTATCCTTTTCACATACCTATCCTCGAATCTTTTTATCCAAATTGTCCCGTGCTTTACCGGTAGTTTCTCTTGGGAGCTTCACTCACTGAGGTTTCTTACCTCTCACCTTCTCCCGACATTTTGGTCTCTTTGCCTTCCATTTACTCACTTTCTTTCTTTTCCAAACATCGTTGTATTAGAACTTCCCCAATCTTAACCTGTAGTGAAAATAATAGCAGCTTACCTTGTAACACTTGCACCATTTATTTTTGTTGTCACTTGAGCTTTGGTACCATTACTTGATTAATGCCTTCCATAACGTAGCACCAGTCGCTAGGGCACACATCCCCACCGATACATTCACATGTGGGATATCGTACGCCTTCATATATACATATATATAATTACTATCAACTAGCCCACAAAATACCTCCAAACGCTATTCAAGCCTATCCTAATTCCAAAGCTGTGACGTACTTTCTGTCTCTTCTCTAGTCTAGCTTGTCGCGTGCTATGTGGCTTCTTATAATCTCCAACCATCCCATATACTCTAATTTCCCTTTAGGTTACTCTACCTTTTCATTTGTCTCTTATGGCTAAATCTTTAGGATTCCTTGCATACTTCCCAGGGGGTCACCCATCCCGAAATTTCCCCCACCTTAGCACGCTTAACCTCGAAACTTCGACAGAATCTGGTGCCTTAATGCTGATATAATCGTGCCCGCTTTCTCATATGGCCTTTATTACATGATTTGAAGCAAGTCGAAATCTTACAGATTCTGAGACATGTTTGTAACACGTCCTTCCTCAATATTCACTTTCCACTTCTGTGTATATGACTACTTCCTGTCCTGGATGTTATATCCCGCATTTCGTACATTCGGATATTTCAAGACAATTGTGACAAGCCAAGGGCAAGGCCATACTTTGATTTTGGTTAACACATAAGTTGTTTATGAAAATTATTGATGTGGAATTATTAGGGAAGGCCAAGGGCAAATTTCAAATTTGGGAATTAAATTTTCATGAAGTACAAGACCAAAAAAAAAAAAAAAAAAGTGGGCTTGGAAATTTAAGGGGCCATTTGGCCATCCACTTTAATGGGCCAAGGCCCATGTGGGATTTTAAAATATGTAGAGAAAAATATGACAAATTCATCCACTTTAATGGGCCAAGGCCCATGTGGGATTTTAATATATGAAGAGAAAAGATGACAAATTCATCTCATTTTCAAGAACATTCAAGAAAAACTTGAGGGAGAGAGAGACAAGGGCCTATTCGGCCAAGAACAAAAAAAAAAAATTTGGAGCCTTCAACTTTGATGCAAAAAAATTATTTCTTCTAGTATTCCTACTAACCCAAAGACCCTCTTCAACGTGGTATAATTTTCGGGGCAAGAAAATACCTTTTGTGCCAAGTGGAAAATTTTAGAAAAGGTAAGAATTCTATTTTTTTTTTATATATTATGAAAGACTTATATATATATATATATATTGTAGAGTGTGGAAATAAATGAAAAGTATGAAATTTGTGTGTTGTGGGTGTGTGTGTGTATGGCTGTGTGTATTAAGTTGGTGGAGGAACATGAATTAAATTTATGTAGTATGTTAATTGTGTTGTTGTGACCCTTGTGATGTAAATGGAAGACAAATAGTTCAAGTTGGCATGAAAATTGGTTGATAAGTTGTTGTAGGAAAGTATGTGATTTTATTATAGTTTTATGTAATTATGGGAATGGAGTTGTTAAGGTGTAAATTGTTGTTGTTGTTGATGGAATTGGAAGATAAAAATGTGTTGTGAATGTTCGTGTCGAAGATTGGAGGTTTCGGGTGAGGTATGGTTTTTGGTGGGATTGTCGGAATATTGTGTAGATTGTTTGAAATGTCCTTGAATTATGTTTGAATAATCTTGAGCTAGTAAATGAATATGTAAGTGGCGATATTGGCTTGGAATGCGTAGTTGAATTGAATAATGATGAACTATGTAGAAAGGAAGGTTACTAATATTAGAATGCGTTTCAAATTGATTCTTGATGTTATTGGTATGGTTGTTGGTATTGTTGGTATGGTTGTTGATGAATTTGGCCGAGTTAAATTCTCGGGGATGTTGAATTTACAGGGGAGATGCTGCCGAAATTTCAGTAGACAAGTACTAGTTAGAATTGGATTTCTCAGTACTTGTAGCTAATATTTGGAAATTGATAATATTATTGTACATATTGGAGAGCCCAAGACTTGAATCGGGATTTGATTAGCGAACGATCAAGGTATGTAAGGCTTACCTTTCTTTCTTATGGCATGATCTCTATGAAATGAACAAATGATGTATATGTATAATTTCAAAGAAATTCTCGTTCTTAGAGCCATTAGGGTGGCTAGTATCTTTGACCTCCATAAGCCGTTTCATATGGTTTCGATACGTATTGATGATTCCAAAGCTTTATTTGATAAGTTTCCGAGTTTGTCTACGATTTCTAATGGCCTATTGATACGAAGATACGTAGTATGGTTGAGATTATTGCATAATTGGATAATAAGCCAAGTATAAGAATTCATGTCCTTAAAATGACTTTGTAAGTATTAATGTCTTGATTTTCGAATGATAGCACGTCCGACTACTCCGTTAAGTTTTGATATACTTTGATATGTACATACGGTTCCAAAAGCTATATTTGATTTTATTCATCACGAGGTCCGAAAGGTATTTAACATGATTGTTCCAAAATCTGTTATATGTATATGTGATTATTGCTTTAGTTTTCCAAAATGGCCTCTGAAATATCCGTAAAGGTTTTGTGGTAAAATATCCGTAACTTTCCTATACTAGCTCCAATTGGTTTGAAACTTGTTCTGAACCTTCAGGTGTTGATAAGTATACCGATCTATCGGGTCTCGATTTATGTGTATATGGTTTCGCACTACTCTGTTCATGCAGCTTCAGTATGTCCTTCACTGAGCCCGGGCCAGGATATGTTCTCGTGCGTACTCCTCTACATTATTCACCGTGTCCCTCTCACTTGCGGACCGGGGCACGTTATATATGATATGTTGACATGATGATATGATGACGGGGTGGTGGCCAGGATGGCATATGATGATTCTATTCACCGCGTTCCGCAAAAGAGGGACGGGGCACGTTACTTTCATATATGATACATGATATTGACATACATGACATATGATTCACCACGTCCCTCACCGAGGGCCGGTGCACGTTATATGCATACATGGTACATGATTTACCGCGTCCCTCACGGGAGGGCCGGGGCACGATATATGTTTACATGATACATGATCTACCGCGTCTCTCACGGGAGGGCCGGGGCACGTTATATGCATCTATGATATATAATTCTGTCATGCATGATCCGTGTCTGGAAAGTGAGCTCTTTTGGCACTCTGGAAGATTCACTTATTTTTCTGTACTTTTCTGACATATGACATCGGTATACGTGATTTGTGTTTGGAAGGTAAGTAGCTTGGTATTCTGGACGGTGTACCTAGTCCTGTACTGTCATTCCGGTTATGATTCTGTTTTCTGTATTTCATGCCTTACATACTCAGTACATACTCCGTACTGACCCCCTTTCTTTGAGGGCTGCGTTTCATGCCCGCAGGTACAGACGCTTATTGTGGTGATCCGCCAGCCTAGGGTGTCCATTCTGCTACTTGGGAGTGCTCCTTTGGTCCGAAGCCCACACTTTTGGTACAGACTTTTCCGTTGTATATTTATGTGTATATGACTATTCAGGGGTACGGCGGAGCCCTGTCCCGCCATATGATTCTGTTGTCTTTGATAGAGGCCTGTAGACATGCATGTAGGTCATGGGTCGCTATGATTCTGTTATGCCTGTGTAGTTTGCGTTTAAGTGGCTCCAGTTGCGGTGATAGCCTTAACAGCTGGTACGTGTATATATATATATATATATATGTGTGTGTTTATACGAAACGTTTGTTATCTGTGACCGCTTAAGACTATGTTCGACCTTAGCATCTTTATGAACTAATATATGTTGGACAAGAATAAGTTATGGATATGTTGATCGGTTAGGTAAGTGTGTATGGGTGTCCAGCTCGGGCACTAGTCACAGCCTACGGGGTTGGGTCGTGACACTGAACTTCCAGATTCCCGATGGTGGCGAACATACCTTCATCGCCGTTACGTATGAATACTTCGAGTATCAGTCTATTTGAATTTCCACTTTACCACTCTTACATAATAATCTGCAGCAAAACTAACTGTCGACTTTCCCTGAATCCTTCAACAGACCTGGTTCGTCATATACAATTCTTTCCTTTCAAAATCTGTACACAGCAAATATCAACAATGCCTCACAGAACATACGGCTATATATCACATTCTACCATCCGAAACTGCCAATTGCAGGTAACAGATCAAATATATCAATACATACCGCAGTGACTTTCCATATCATCACTTACCTCCTTCCGTCGTATGTAAGGCTTATGTATGGAATTTCATTTTCCTATGACTTGGCTCTATCGCACGATCTATGACAGAAAGAAGGTCAACAATCCCTAGATGCCCCGTAGCCTCCTGTTTATAAATGTGGCGCGCTTCACACCATAAACAGGACTCTACCGGACACGACTTTGCAGACAACCCCTAGGACAAACCTGCTCTGATACCACTTTGTCACACCCTAACCTCACTAGGGTGTGATGGCCACCCGACCCTTCCTCAGGGCCGAGCGAACCCTATGACTCTTATTACACACGTAATCCTTCTTGAACTTTTAAATCAAATAAAGATGAAATACATAGTACAACTTTCAGAAATATTCATTGCTTTCAAACCAAACAAAATCTGTAATCATATAGAACTTTATATCATAACACAAAGTGACACATCGGCTGATGGAGCCGCTTACAGAAGTGACAACCAATACCCACGACTCTGTCTGCAAAGTCTCTAACTTCAATCAAAAATCATAACACATATACTCTGACTCGGCAACACTCCAGGAACAAAATGGAGCTTGCCAACTTTGCTGGAACATCTTCTGTAATATATCTTCCACTCATCTGGGTGTACCTGCGTGACATGAAACGCAGCCCCCGAAGAAAGGGGGTCAGTACGGAAAATGTACTGAGCCTGTAAGGCAAGGATCACAGTAAGGAGAATCATAGCTGAAACAGAGATTTACCAGAATCAAGTATGAACTTTTAAAACATCAAAGCACTTGCCTTTTTGAATTGAAAATCATGTATGTCATCATAAATCGTAAATGAAAATCATGTATGCCATCATCATATGTCATATATCATATAACGTGCCCCGGCCCTCTAGCGAGGGACGCGGTGAGTAATTCATGCATGTCATTACCATATATCATATATAACGTGCCCCGGCCCTTCATTAAGGGACGCGGTAAATGAAATCATGTATGTCGTCGTCATGTATCACATTTGCATATAACGTGACCTCCATTGAGGGACGCGGTAAATGAAATCATGTATGCCAATGTCATGTATCATGTATCATGTATGCATGTAACGTGCCCCGGCCCTCTTTTGCGGGACGCGGTGAATAAATCATGTGCCATCCTGGCCACCACCCCGTCATCACATCATAATGTCATCATATCATATATAACATGCCCCGGCCCGCAAGTGAGAGGGACGCGGTGAACAATGCAGAGAAGTACGCACGAGAACATACCCTGGCCCGGGACGCAGTGAAGGACATACTGAGACTTGCACGAACAGACTATTGCGAAACCATTTGCACATAAATCAAGACTCGATAGATACGTACACTTACCGACATCTGATGGCTCAGAAACAAGTTTCGTGTCAATCCGACTTAGTATGAGAAAGTTATGAGCGTTTGAAGTACAGAACCTTCTACGAACATTTCTGAAGCCATTTTTGGAAAATCGAAGCAACAATCATATCAAGTACCTTTCGGATAACGTTACGGATCAAATCAAATAGAGCTTTTGGAATCATATGTACGTATCAAAACATATCAAAGACTCGATGGAATAATCAAACGTGCTGTCATACTTACAGAACTCTTTTAAAAACATGTCAAAGTGAATAAGAATCATAGACAAACTCGGAATCACAGAATAGAATAACCCCAAGATGCATATCATACCTTACTTGGCTCTAGGACATGCCAAAAGAAACAAAGGGTAAGCTTTACATACCTGTTCCACGTCCTATTAGCTACGCTTATTCATCCAAACTTGCTAGTATACATTCAAAAGAATTGACATAATCATTAGATTCATCGACATATACTTGTCTTAGCTTTTCAAATGAATTCATTTATTTTCTACCGAAATTTCGGCAGCATGTCCCTTGTAAATACACCATCCCCGAGAATCTAACCCGGCCATTTTATCAACAACAATCCGATAATTCAACTCGACCAAATTATTAACAACAATATCAACAATCACATCTCCAACTTCAACAATTATTCAAATACATTCTAACACTAGCAATTCTTTCTACACGATTCGACGACATTTCATTTACATTCAATTCAACCACATATAGTCAAGCTAACACTAATAATTTTACATTCAAGTATTCATCCAAAATCATTCCAACATGATTCAAGGATACTTCAAACAATTCTCATAATATTCCAAACAACTCAATCAACATATTACTTCGTCTGAAACCTTCCAAATTCAATAAGGACAATAACAATACATTTCTTTCTTTCAAATTTAAACACAATCACCTAACTTACAATCCTCCAACACATCTCTTATCCCCAAATTCATGAGTTATATCACAACCCATACATTAACAAATTTATTCTTACAAATATAAGAAACCACACTAATGTCACACTAACTTTTTCAATAATGCACAAACAATTTCAAATCCATTTCAAGTCACCACACCTTCATTTTACATCATGGAATCCACAACAATCAAACTACTAAATAAAATTAGTTCATCACTTCTACACCACACCACTCCCATTCGGCCACAACACTACATCCATATTTTCATGAATTTCATCCTTTTCTACATACTACAATACTCACAATCCTCCATAAAACATGTAAGAGAAGGTTGAACACATACCTTTTTCCCTTTATCTCTTCACTCGGCTAGGGGCATATATTGCACAAATGAATGATTTAATTGCTCCAACAACTCCTTCATGTTAATAAGGACATTCCAATTGGTTGGAATATTAGGAGAAAATAATTTTTCTTGATCAACTCCATGGAGTCAATTTTCCCTAGCCATGGCCGAATGGCTCCTTGGTTTTTCTTGGAGTTTGTTTGAGTTTTAAAGATGAAAATATGTCTTGCTTTGGTCATCTCTCTCTCTCTATATATATATATATAGCTCCTTCCAATACCATGTGAACACATGTCTCTTTCTTGAAGTTTCCTTAAATATTAAAATAACATGACTAATTATTTTATTTTTGTCACCACTTTTCTATATATATTTATATATATATCACACGGCCACAATGGCCCCTTTCAAGAATTTTCTTGAACTTTTCGTGAAATTCCCGTTTTTCCCCTAGCCTTTCACAATATTACCATGAACCCTTTTGTGAATTTCCCTTTTTACCCTTATCCTTTCTCAATATTTCCATACTAATAGTATTCATAAATAATATTCATAACCAACTTGTACATTAAAATAATTTTGGAAAATGGTCTTGCCCTCAACTTGCCACGACTTCCTCGAAATATTGGAACGTACAAAATACAGGCTATAACAATCCTGACGTCCGGCTAAAGCATAAATACGAGGATGGGTGCCACCTGAACTGGATGCTCCCCCTCTACCCCTACCACGACCTGCTGGAGTCTGGGGATGCTACCCTACCGGGCGCACAGACGAGGAAGAACCAGCTGCCGATCCTGTGGGTTGAGCCCCAACTCTACCACCCATCGAGGGAAAATCACGCATCATATATCCAACCTGATCGCAGGTGTAGCAAGCATCTTATCCTCGGTGACACTGACCTAAATGTAATTTACCAAACTGGCTACATCGCGGCACCAGAGGTTTCCTCTAACTAGGATCACCTCTAAGCCGAGGACTTGAGACTCTCAAACTCTGACTCGGACTAGAATAAATGGGGCAATCAAATCTCCTACCTGCAAATCAAGGAGGTGCACTAGTCGCGGACTGGCCCGAATATCTAGAATATAGTTGCCGCTGACCCCCTTTATACTCACTACTAACACCGGCAGATCTGGCCCTCTTGCTCTGCCCTCTATCCATATCGCGCTCACCTTGGTGCAGCTGCTGTTGCTCCTCTATGTTCTGGGCATGAGCTTGAATACGGGAAATGTCCATTCCCTCCTGTAGTGAAGTTGTCAAGCAATCCTTGAACAAATGCGGCCCTAAGCCACTCACATATTGATGTACTCTATCTCTCATATCTGCTACCATAGTCATGGCATACCTAGCCAATGAATTAAAATGAAGGTTGTACTCTCGGGCACTCATATTCCCTTGCTTAAGATTCATAAATTTATGAGCTTTGGCCTGACGGACCTCGGGTGGCAAATAATGACGGATAAAAGAATTCACGAACTCTTGCGAAATCGGGAAAGGCACATTTTCCCCTCTTGAAGAAATCCAATTGTTGTACCATAGAACTGCCACATCCCGCAACCTATAAGATGCTAATTCCACTGACTCGATATCTGAAGCATGGATGATCCTTAACGTTCTCAATATCTCATCTATAAATCCTTGCGGGTCTTCATCCGGCTTTGACCCAAAAAATTCTGGAGGATTTAAACTCATAAAGTCACGGGCCCTTGCACTAACGGCCCGATCACCTATGCTCGTACTCTGTCGTTGAGCTTTAGCGGCAACCAACTGAGTCAATAGCTGAATACCCTCGGTCATCTTGTTACACCTCGGAAAATTTCATGTCGTCGCATGGTAGATATACTAACAGAGGGTGAGATGTATACAATCTTTCTATAAGTAAGAAGTAGTACTAAAGTGTTCTAATTAAGATTCCAAAGACGTTTGAGGTAAGCGAAGAAAGTTCGTTAAAGAATGTAAAGTATAAGTCGTGGTTGAAAAAGGGTTTGCAAAGTACCGAGCTAATACTAATTTAATAATGTCTTGAGGAAAATTTATAACGCTCCTTAGATGGTTAATGAAGTGTTAAGAAGGTTCCATAGGGATTGGAGACCAAACGAACAACAGAAACAATTTCAGAAAGGTGGGGTTATACATCCACTTATACAGTCCGTATAAGGGTTCGTATAACACCCAACAGAAATGTTGTTTTCTCTAATGGTGAAGTACGGTCACTTATACAGACCGTATAAGTGTCCGTAAAAGTCCCGACGGGCTGAGTTATTTTCAAGTATAAAATGATGTTCCTACTTCATTATTTTCATTTTCCACTTCTCTCCAAGGCTCTAGAACATTCCACACATTGTATTTTCAAGAATCCAAGGGAAATCAAGGAGCAATATCATTAATCTAATGAAATCAAGTGCAAGGAAGCTCTTAGGGATTGCTAGAGTCAAGAAATCTCTTTGGATTGAAACTAGGGTTTTTCTTCAAGTGAATCATTTTCATCGAAAACTTCCCCCTACACAATCAAAAGGTGAGTTTCATGATCATTACATGTTATTTAGCATATTGAATGGTTGAAAGACTTAGATTATGGAAGGAAGTGGAATATGGAGCCCAAGTGTGAAATTATGGTATTCTTGAATAGTAGTTGACATGCATCATAATTATTGAGGTGTTATGAGTATAATCTTATTAGAAATGATATTAAGAGCATGGAAGAAGCATTAGAGGAGGATGAATGTAATGTCGTATTATGACCATGGTTATGGATGACCTTGAAATGGAAGTAGGAGAAATGAATAATGTATAGTTGATGAAGATTGATGAGTATGATATTATGAATATTGTTATTGCCATTTGGGATTTGTTATATGATATGGAGAAAGTTGTATAAACAAAGGAGATGCTGCCAAGTTTCTCTAGCTTTAGTTCAAGCATGCTTACGTTATCGATTATGTAATATTAGTATGAACTCTCTTGAAGGTAGAAACGTGAATAATGGAGGGGAACGTTCAAGTGATAAAGTAGCTAAACTAAAAGGTATGTAAGGCTAGTCCCTTCTTTCTAAGGCATGATTCCTATGACATGACTTACTCTATTTTTCCATGACTTTCATACATTCCAGAAACTATGAGCCTATGACTATTAAGAACTGCTCAGGAGATAAACATAATAGATACGTTATGAATATGATAATAATGATGATGAGTCTAAGCCTAAAGATCCCAAAGCTCATGACATGAAATTCCTATAAAATTAATGATTCTTATACATTCCTTTGATGTTATTCATTGTTTCTAGACCCACCTTATGATGCTAGTTCCTTCAAGGTGAGGAATGATGATTACGGTTACTCCATAATGGAATCAGGGGTCCTCGACCTTACGTCACCCCGATAGAGTTATAGTTTATAATTAAGTTCTAATGTATGTTTTATGAGATGTATATGATGATGAGGTTACCCCATGCCTAGATGGTCAAGCATGACACTGCGAAGGCGGGCTGCATATGATTACACCATGCCTAGATGTCCTAGCATGACACCGCGAAGGCGGGCTGCGTATGATGACACCGCGCCTAGAAGGCCGAACATGACACCACTAGTGGGCAGCGTATGATGGTTACCCGGACGCGGGTTAACGATGATGCTACACGTGATATGTTTATATATATGAGATGTATAACACGTGTTTACTTTTAAAGGTTAATCAGGTGATATCTTCATCTCATGCTTCATGAGTTCTTTATTATGCCTGTACTATACATGCCTTACATACTCAGGACAATGTTCGTACTGACGTCCTTTCTTTTTGGACGTTATGTTCATGCCCACAGGTAGACAGGGAGATGGTGCGGATCCGTAGGAGCTTATCAGCAGATTCACAGGAGCACTCCATTATTCCGAAGGTGCTACTTATGATCATATTATTTTGTGTATATATGTTTTGGGCACGATGTCCTGTCCCGTCCTTATGTCTAGTACTGTAGTAGAGGCTCGTAGATATGTACGTATGGGTAAGTTGTGTCCCATGATGCTGTCAGTGTACATTTTTGTATATCGTTTTTGTAGTCGTACGGGCTTATGTATATGTTAGACCTCCGAAAATTTCTCGTTGATGCACAGTGAATGGGTTAACGAAGAGCACGAAGTGTATGGTGTTTCAATAGGTAAATAATGATATTTCATGACCCTAAGTAAGATTTCAAAGACATCCGATGTTAGACGAGAAACGTTTCCAGGAGAAGGCAAGGCATACGATAGGTATCGAACGAGAATTATGAGTAATAAGTTGATGACGGCTTAATGATATTTGGGAAGAGTTATAACGTCCCTTAGATTGTGAATGAAGTGTTGAACAAGTGTTAAGAAGATCCCATAAGGATTCGAGATCAAATGAAGTAGCGAGAACAAGTTCAGTGGACTGATGGGTTATACGGCTCATTATACGGACCGTATAATGTTATACGGAATGTATAATGGACCGCAGAACCATCACAGTGAAGATCACTCACTGGTGGGATTATACGGTCAATTATACAGACCGTATAAATTTATATGGCTCATATAATGGACCGTATAATGGTCATAGAAACGAGTTGAGGAAAGGTCCATTTCGCGGTCCATTTCACGGTCCCTTATACGGACCGTATAAATTTATACGGCCAGTAAAATGGACCGTATAATGTCCCCGACAGATCAGATTTTGGGTTATTAAAAAGGGGACCAAGTTCATTATTTCATTTCCACATTTCACCCCTTCTCTCTAAAACATCTCTCTACATTTATTCCACACAAATTCAAGACATATTAGTGATCATCTACATCAAACTAAGTGAATCAAGTGTGAGAAACCCACTAAAGTTCATCCAAAGTAAGAAATCCAAGTGAAGGTGAAACTAGGGTTTTGCTCAAATGAAGCATTTTCAACCAAGGCTTGTTCCTACAACATCTAAGGTAACATTTATGGTATTTCTATGTTGTTTATGATATTTGAAAGTTGAAACACTTGGATTATATGAGGAAATAGGAAATGGGTCATGAATGTGGGAATAGTGTCACTTTTGAGTAAATATTTGGAGTGAGTTATGATTCTTGATACATTATGATTATAATCATGTTATAAATGACATGGAGAACGTGGAATAGACTTTGTATATGAATGGACGAAATTGTGTGATATGATCATGAATATGGATGAATTGGGGTGAGATGAGAAGTAAGGATAATGTAGGTGAATAAAGGCTATTGTTAGGATGTTCTGAATGTATTATTGATGTTTGGGAGTTGATATACGCTATGGGGGAATGTAGTATAAATAAAGGAGATGCTGTCCTATTTTCTCTAGTTTTAGTCATGTATGCCAGCTATCGATTTCTAATGATAGTATTACTTTAATGAAGGTAGAAACGCGAACGTTGAAGGAGAACGTGCAAGTGGTAAATAGTCGAACGGAAAGGTATGTAAGGCTAACCCTTCTTTCATAAGGCATGGTTCTTTAGCCAAACATCTGAATCTTCTATAAGTCTATGATGTCTTTAAAATGATTCGATCTCCTAAGATATTGAGCCCACGATTCTTGATATGCTACGATTGTACTAAGTTCCTCATAGGACGAGTAAGCCTATAAAGATAGATGTAATGAATGACGACAATAGTGATAATGATATTGATGACGACTATAATGGTAATAGCGATGACAATAATGATGACGACGATGATAGAAATGATAATAGTAAAGAGGCTTATGAGCTATTATGTATGTGTATCTATGTATGGCTATTATGGAACCCCAAGCTTACAAGGCCGGGTAGAATATGTATATGATTATGTAACGCGCGTGCACCTCTGCAGATGGTACGGATAACCCTGAAGCCTTGGTAGGGCCAGGTATATGTGACATTGAGCCTTGGTTGGCCAAGTATGTATGAAACACCGATCCTTCATGGTCGGGTATGCTATGCAAATGCTATGTATATGATATGATTATGTATATGATATAGATATGAGTATGAATACGAATGTGATACGAATATGAATAAGATTATATATATGAATACGGCGATGAACGCAATGTAAATGAGTACGGATATGAGTAGGGGTACGGATATGGATGTATGTACACAAATACGCATTAGAAATGGAAAGTTCCTATGAAAGGTAAGTAAGTGCTTATGACAATGATATACGATCTCCCATCCTATGCTATTCCTTATGTTGTATATTACGCTTCTATATTGATATTGATCATGCTTTACATACTCAGTACATTCTTCGTACTGACGTCCTTTTGTTTGTGGACACTGCGTCATGCCCGCAGGTGCACATGGAGACATACTTGATCTATAGCTACATTCTCAGGGACTACATAGTGGAGCTCCATTTCATTCGGAGCTATAGCTTTTGGGTACTTATTCTTTTGTGTACATAATTATGGGAACAACGGGGTCCTGTCCTGCTTATGTGATATGTCATACTCTCCTTAGAAGCTTGTAGACATGTGTATATAGTTAGATATGTTTCTCCTTGTCGGCCTATATTTTGTATATCATTTTGTAGCCTTGTCGGCTTATGTACATGGGTATGGCATAGATGCCAATGTTGATATAAAGGTGTTATCGTCCAATGGGACTATCATGATGGATGAATAGAAATATATTTTTTATCATGTAGCTCACCTAGATGTAAGAGTAAGTGTATAATAAGGGGTGCCCGGATAGGATAGCACCGGGCGCCCATCGCGGCCCCTACTCGGGTCGTGACAGTATATCTATGTACAAATTTGGGGTTTATTGTCATGACTCGACTAGGGGCCATGACGGGTACCCGGAGCTAACAACCGAGCACCACTCATTCTATTACTTATCATACTCATTATATACTTCTTTACTATTCATGTGCTCATACTCATAGGACAACCATTTTTCATTTGGAAACATAACTACTTTTATATACATAAGCCCTTCGTCTATCAAAATAATAATATACATAAAATAGTAACATCGTGAGACCATACTACCCACACATGCGTATCTACGAGCCTCTACTAGATTACTAGACATATGGACGGGACAAGATCCTGTCGTGCCCAAAATACATACATACATACATACATATATATATATATATATATATATATATATATATATATATATATATACACACACACAAAAGAATAAACCAAATAGCACCTCCATAATAATGGGCTGGTCCTGTAAATCAGCTGGTAGCTCCTATGGATTTGTACCGTCTCCCTGTCTACCTGTGGGCATGGACACAGCGTCCAAGAAGAAAGGACGTCAATACGAATATTGTACTGAGTATGTAAGGCATAAACAGTAATGGTATATCAATGAAATACGGAGGCATCGAGTGAAGAGCGATCTGTAACTGATTGTCACTTAAAACTGAAATAATGCATGCTAACTTACTTCTAATCATCATCATATCATGTATGCATATGCATATGTATAAGCTGCCCGTCCATATAGGTACGGTGTGGTAATCATTAGCCTGCGTCCAGGCCTCCCGCGTCTGGGGTACCATCTCATGCCGCCCACTAGTGGTGTCTGCCCATGCCATCTAGATATGGTGTATACACTGCCCGCTTTAGCGGTGTCTGCCCGGCCATGTAGCCACGGTGTGATAGCATCATGTACATCTCCTAGACTTATCATATTTTCATCATACTATTATCATAATGCATGAATCGGAACTTAAGACAATTATACTCTATCGGGGTGACATAAGTTCGTGAACCCCAGATTCCGTTATGGAGCATTCATAAGCATCCGGCCTCACCTTGAAGGAATTATCATATAAGGTGAGTGTATACAATGAACAAAAACAATGGATCATAATAAGAATCATTAGTTTTTAGAAACATAGTATCATGGGCCTTAGACTCTTTAGACTTAGACTCATCACCATCATTATCATACTTGTAACATATCTCTTATCTTATCTCTTGTGAAGCTCTTTACTAGGATTGACTCATAATTTCCAGGATGTAGCAAAGTCATGAAGAGATAGGGAATTTCGTGTCATAAGAGTCATTCCTTAGAAAGAAGGGACTTGCCTTACATACCTTTTCGTTTAGCTACTCTATCGCTTGAACGTTCCTCTCCAATATTGACGTTTCTACCTTCAAGAGAGTTTATACTCATGTTAGATAATTGATAACATGAGCGCGTTTGAACTAAGCTAGATAAAATTGAGCAGCATCTCCTTTATTTATACTACTTTCTCCATATCACATATCAACTCCCAAACGTCAAAACAACATTCACAATATCCTCATCAATATCTTTTATCAAATTCATCATCATCCAATCCCCACAATTTCCTCTCAAGGTCATCCAAAATCATGATAACAATACAACTTTACATTCGTTCTCATCTAACGTTTCTATCATGCTCTTAACATCATTCATAACGTAATTAAAATCACAACATATCAACATTCATGATTCATTCCAAACTACTACTGAAAATTTGCACTATTCTCACTTTCTTGACCCATTTCCGATACCCTTCCACAATCCAAGTGTTTCAACTTTTAAACACCTTAAATAACATGTAAATACCATAAAACGTACCTTTGATAGTGTGGGAATGAGCTTTAAGTGGAAATACTTCACTTGAGCAAAACCCTGCTTCCACTTCCCATGGAATTTCTTGAATTGGATGAACTTTGATGTGTTTCTCACACTTAGTTTTGATGATTTGATGAAGTTGATCATCAATTTTTCATGAGTTCTTGTATATGGAGTGTGTGGAAGGTTCTATAGAATTCTCGAGTTGTGGAGAATGAAAATCAAATGAAATAAATGAACTTGGGTCTCTTATTTAGAAACTTAAAATCTGTCCTGAAGTAATGATACGGACACTTATACGGTCTGTATAAGTGACCGTGAAATTGGTTCAGCAACCATCCCTTTCTGTGTCAATTATACGACACATTATACGGTCCGTATAAGTGACCGTGAAATCACCCCATTCAACAACTCATTCTGTGACCATTATACGGTCCGTATAACTTTATACGGTCCGTATAAGTGACTCTATAATCCCATCAGTGAGGGACCTTCACTTTGATGATTCTGCGGACCATCATATGGACCGTATAATATTATATGGACCGTATAATTGGTCGTATAATCTATCCTTTCTCCGATTTTGTTCTGGTCACTTCGTTTGATCTCATATCCTCATGGGACCTTCTTGATACTTGTTTAACACCTCGTTAACAATGTAGTTAACAATCTAGGGAACATTATAACTCTTTTCCAAAACATCATTAAGCCATCATTAATTCGATACTCATAATTTCTGCCCGACACACAACATATACCTTGCTTTCCTTAACAACTTTCATCTCCTACCTCAAATGTCTTTGAAATCTTATTTAAAATAATCAAATGGTATTTCTTTCCTTCGTTAGTCTACTCACTGTACGCTAACGAAAAATTTTCGGGGTGTAACATTCTTCCCCCCTTTTGGAACATTCATCCTCGAATGTTAAGCACTCGGGAACTCCATGAAAATTTTGCCAGCGTTTCCCCTGTAATATGGCATTACCATCCTGTCACAACAGCCAATAATAACATTGCCTCACAGGGCCACAACACAATAATAATTTTTGTTGGCCACACGTGACCCATTTGCATTAAAGAAAATATACATACCTCATAATCTCGATGTTTCGTCGTGGATTTATTTTGGCGGCTGAAATAGATGCGGGTATTTGGATTTCATACTTTCTTCTTCTTCCCATGTCATTTCTTTTCGGTTGTTGTTTCGCCATAAGACTTTAACTGAGGCCACTTCCTTATTTCGAAGTCTACGTACTTGCCTGTCTAATATGGCAATGGGCACTTCTTCATATACTAGCTTTTCTGTCACTTGAACATCATCTATTGGGACAATCTTCGTAGGATCTCCAACACACTTGCGGAGCATTGAAACATGGAAAACTGGATGGACTGATTCAAATTCCGGAGGCAAGTCCAATTCATAAGCTACTTGACCCACCTTGCGGATAATCTTATAGGGTCCAATATATCGAGGACTTAACTCTCCTTTCTTGTCAAATCTCATCACACTTTTCATTGGTGACAACTTTAAGAATACCCAATCATCAACTTGAAATTCTAAGCCTCGCCGGCGGTTGTCCGCATAAGAGTTTTGGCGACTTTGAGCTGTCAATAATCGGTCTCGGATCTCCTTGAATTTTTCTACCGCTTGTTGAATCAAATCAGGGCCTATTAGCCGTAGTTCTCCTATTTCAAACCATCCAATTGGGTATCTACACTTTCTTCCATATAAAACTTCATACGGAGCCATTTGAATAATAGAATGGTAGCTGTTATTATATGCAAACTCAATAAGGGGTAAGTGGTCATCACAACTACCACTAAAATCTAGAACACATTCTCGTAGCATATCTTCCAAGGTTTGAATGGTATGTTCGGCTTGCCCATCAATCTGGGGATGAAATGTCGTGCTAAGACTTAATTGAGTACCTAGACCTTCTTGGAAGGATTTCCAGAACTTGGTTGTAAATTGTGCTCCTCTATCTGTTATACTGGATATCGGAATACCATGGAGTCGCACAATCTCCTTGAGATACAACCTTGCATAATCTTCTGCTGAATATGTGGTTCTGACTAGAAGAAAATGAGTTGCTTTTGTCCATCTATCCACAGTCACCCATATAGAATCATACTTTCCTCGGGAACGAGGTAACCCCACAATAAAATCCATGTTGATCACTTCCCATTTCTAAATAGGGATCGCCATTGCTTGCAATAATCCTCCTGGCTTTTGATGTTCAATTTTCACTTGCTTGCAATTTGGACATTGAGCTACAAATTCTGCTATGTCTCTCTTCATGCCATCCCACCAATATATCAACTTGAGATCATGATACGTCTTCGTTGCACCTAGGTGAATAGAATACCGAGAGTAATAGGCTTCTTCTAGAATTCGATGACATAATTCTGCAATATTCGGCACACATAGCCTGCCTAGGTATCTAAGAATTCCACCCATAGAAGTTTCAAATGGAGATTTCTCTTTTTCATGAAATGTGTTCCTATAATGTCTCAACTGAGGATCTTCATATTGACGCTCTTTTACTTCCATATCCAGGGACGAAACTGTGGAATTATTAATGCTAATTCTTGCACTACCTGAATCAATTAGACGTACTTCAAGATTAGCTAGTTGGTGGAGCTCATGAATCAACTCTCTCTTTTCTGGAGGAACTTCACATAGGCTGCCCATTGATCGGCGGCTAAGCGCATCATCTACTACATTTGCCTTTCCGGGGTGGTATAAAATACTCACATCACAATCTTTCAATAATTCTAGCCACCGCCTCTGCCGCAGATTCAACTCCTTCTGTTTGAAAATGTACTGAAGACTCTTGTGATCTGTATAGATATCAACATGCACACCACACAAGTAATGTCTCCACATTTTTAATGCATGAACAACTGTAGCCAATTCAAGATCATGTGTTGGGTAGTTCTTTTCATGTTTTCGTAGCTGTCTCGAAGCATAAGCAATGACTTTACCATGCGGCATTAACACAAATCTTAACCCAACACCGGAAGCATCACAATACACAACATAGCCATCTGGCCCTTCTGGCAGTGTCAAGACTGGGGCTGAGGTTAATATGTCTTTCAACTCTTGGAATCCACGTTCACAAGCATCATTCCTCTGAAAATTAGCTAACTTTTTGGTTAGCTTCGTCAACGGGGCTGAAATAGAGGAGAATCCTTCTACGAACCTTCTATAGTACCCTGCCAATCCCAGAAAACTACTGACTTCTATAAGCGTCGTAGGCCTTGGCCAAGTCTTCACAGCTTCAATTTTCTGAGTATCAACTCGAATGCCATTATCTGAAATAACATGACCCAGAAATGTCACAGAATTCAGCCAAAACTCGTACTTTGAAAATTTTGCATACAATTCTCGGGTTCGAAGAATGCCAAGAACAATACGTAAATGATCTGCATGTTCTGATTCTGTGCGAGAGTATACCATAATATCGTCAATAAACACTATTACGAATAAATCCAAGAGAGGCATGAATACATTATTCATCAAATTCATGAACACTGCAGGAGCATTAGTCAACCCAAACGACATCACCCGGAATTCATAATGGCCATATCTAGTTCTGAAAGCGGTTTTGGGAATATCTTCTTCTTTAACTCTCACTTGGTGATAACCTGACCTCAAGTCAATTTTGGAAAACCACTTGGCACCCTGTAGTTGATCAAACAAATCATCAATCCTTGGGAGAGGATATTTGATCTTTATCGTCACCTTATTCAACTTCCTATAATCGATGCACATCCGTTGGGAACCGTCTTTCTTCCTCACGAATAGAACTGGTGCTCCCCACTGTGATGAACTGGGTCTAATAAATCCTTTCTCAAGCAAATCTTTCAACTATGCCTTTAATTCTTGCAATTCTACCGGAGCCATTCGGTACGGAGGAATAGAGATAGGCTTGGTGTCCGGCAACACATCAATGGAAAAATCAATCTCTCTTTCTGGTGGAAGACCTGGAAGTTCATCTGGAAATACGTCCGGGAATTCATTCCCTACCGGAATGGACTGGAAAGTTGGTAACTTTGCTTCGGTGTCATGAACTCGGACTAAGTGATAAATATAGCCCTTACCTATCATCTTCCTTGACTTATGGTAGGAAATAAACCTACCTTTTGGAGAGGCTGTATTACCCTTCCATTCAAACACGAGATCTCCCGGAAATTGAAATCCAACTACTTTTATTCGGCAATCAACATTAGCATAACATGAGGCCAACCAATCAATACCCATAATCATATCGAAATCTAACATTTCCAGCTCAATTAAATCAGCTTTAGTCTTGCGGTCGCATATTACAACTACACAATTTTTATACACTTGTCTAGCTATCACGGGATCACCAACCGAAGTAGATACCTTAAAAGGTTTTATTGGCTATTTTAACCCAATACGACCAACAACATACGGAGTAATATAAGATAGGGTAGAACCCGGATCTATTAATGTATACACATCGTGGGAAAATACTGATATTGTAGCTATAACCACATCCGGGGAGGACTCAAGGTCCTGTCGTCCAGCTAAAGCATACATAAGGGGCTGAGTGGCACCTGAAGTAGATGCTCCCCCTCTGCCTCTACCTCGACCTGCTGGAATCTGGGGAGTCTGCCCTACCGGGCTCACTGAAGATGAACCAGTCACTGATCCTGTGGGCTGAACCCCAACTCTACCACTCAGCGACGGGCAATCTCGCATCATGTGCCCAACCTAGCCATAGGCATAGCAAGCATCTGAACCTTGACGACACTGTTCAGAATGTAGTCTACTGCACTGGCTGCACCGCGGTACTGGAGGTCTCCTCTGACCATAATCTCCCCTGAACTGAGAATCTGAGGCCCTCGAACTCTGACCCTGTCCTGAACGAAAGGAGCGATCAATTCTTCTACCTGCAAACCATGGAGGCGCACTAGTCGCCGATTGGCCCGAATGTCTAGAATATGCCTGCATTGATTCCCCTCTGTAATCACTTCCGGCCCCCATAGATCTGGCCCTCTTGCTTTGCCTTATGTCAATATCACGATCACCCCTTTGCGGAGGTTGTTGTCCTTCTAAATTCTGGGCATGGGCTTGAATGCGGGAAATATCCATCCCATCTTGGAGCGAAGCCGTCAAACAATCCTTAAATAAGTGTGGCCCTAAGCCACTCACAAATATGTGCACTCTATCTTCCATATCAGCCACCATAGTCAGGGCATATCTAGCCAAAGAATTAAACTAAAGGCTATACTACCGAGCACTCATATTTCCTTGTTTCAAATTTTAAAATCTATCCGCTTTAGCTCGGCGGACCTCGGGTGGCAAATAGTGACGGATAAAGGCATCCACAAATTCTTGCCAAACGGGAGGAGGCGCATTCTCTCTTCTTGATGATAGCCAATTATTGTACCATAATATCACCACATCTCAGAGTCTATAAGATGCCAACTCCACGGATTCAGTTTCGGAGGCATGCATGATCTTCAATGTTCTCAACATTTCATCAATAAAACTTTGCGGGTCTTCATTCGGCTTTGACCCAAAAATTTCTGGAGGATTCAAACTCATGAAAATCGCGGGCCCTGGTACTAGCTGGCCGATCACTTGGACCAGCATTCTACCGCTGTGAATGGGCGGCAACTAACTATGTCAATAGATGGATAGCCTCGGTCACTTGTTGACCCGAAGCAACCGGTGGAGGAACATGAGGCATAGGAGCTGGAGCTGATGCCCCCTCTTGTTCTTCTAAATTGGGCGGAGTGGAGGAAGTATTAGATGGGGCCTCATTATGTGATTTACTCTCTTCTACATTCATTGGCTGCTCTCTTTCCACCCGCCTTTTCATCATAGTCTTGCCCTTCTGGGCGGCTGTAGCTTTTCACTTTGGCGGCAATTCTGAAATCATAGCACACTATTAAGGAGGAGAAAATCTTATAACACAGCTTTATCGCACGATATCTTAAGATGAAAGATGGTCAATTTTCCTAAATGCCCTATAACCTCCTGTTTAATAGTGTGGCGCACAACACACCATAAACAAGACTCTACTAGACACGGCTCGTAGACACTTCCTAGGACTGAACGGCTCTGATACCACTTTTGTCACTATCACACCCTAATTTTCCTAGGGTGTGATGGGCACCCGACCCCATATCCGGAATCGAACGAACCCACAGACTCTTATTACATACATAATCTCTTCGGACTCTGAAATTAAATAAAAGTAAAATACAATGTAAGCTTTCAAAATCTTTCTTCTATCGTTCTCAAATCAAACAAAATCTGTGATCATATGGAATTTATATCATAACATAAATGACACATCGGCTGATGGAGCCGCTCACAGAACTGACATTCTATACCCACGACTCTGTCTGTAAAGTCTCTAACTTCGAACAAAACATCATAGCACGTATACTCTAACTCGGCAACACTCCAGGAGCAATTGGAGTTGCCAATCCAGCTGAAGCATCTTCTAGCAATGTCCTTTACTCATCTAGGTTTACCTACGTGGCATGAAATGCAGTCCCCGAAGAAAGGGGGTCAGTAAGGAATATGTACTGAGCATGTAAGGCATAGAATACAGAAAAGAGGATTATAACTGAAACAAAGATTTACCAGAATCACGTATGACCTTTTTAAAACATCAAAGCACTTGCCTTTGCAAATGAAAATCAGGTATGTCATCATAAATCATAAATGGAAGTCATGTATACCATCAGCGTATATCATATATCATAGAACGTGCCCCGGCCCTCTCGTGAGGGATGCGGTGAGTAAATTCATGCATGTCATCACCACGTATGATATATGCATATAACGTGCCCCGACCCTCCATTGAGGGACGCGGTGAATGGAATCATGTATGTCATCATTATATATCATATTTGCATATAACGTGCCCCGGCCCTCCATTGAGGGACGCGGTAAATGAAATCATGTATGCCAATGTCATGTGTCATGTATGCATGTAACGTGCCCCGACCCTCTATTGAGGGACGCGGTAAGTAGAATCATATATGTCCATGTCATGTATCATGTATGCATGTAATATGCCCCGACACTCTATTGCGGGACGCGGTGAATAAAGTCATCATATGCCATCCTGGCCACCACCCCGTCATCATATCATAATGTCATCATATCATATATAACATGCCCTGGCCCGCAAGTGAGAGGGACGCGGTGAACAATGCAGAGACGTGCGCACGAGAACATACCCTGGCCCGGGACGCAGTGAAGGACATACTGAGACTTGAACGTACAGAGTAGTCCGAAACCATATGCACATAAATCAAGACTCGATAGATACGTACACTTACCGACATCTGATGGCTCAGAAACAAGTTTCGGGTCAATCCGACTTAGTATAAGAAAGTTATGAGCGTTTGAAGTACAGAACCTTCTACGAACGTTTCAAAAGCCTTTTTCGGAAAATCAAAGCAACAATCATATCAAGTACCTTTCAGATATCGTTACGGATCAAATCAAATAGAGCTTTTGGAACCATATGTACGTATCAAAATATATCAAAGACTCAATGGAATAATCAAACGTGCTATCATTTGAAAATCAAAACTTTAGTCATATCAACTATCTTTCGAATGCCATTCGGAAACATATCAGACAGAACTTCGGACATCATAGATACGCATCGAAACCATATGAAATAGCTTATAGAATTCTTTTGAAAACATATCAAAAGTGCATAAGAATCATAAACAGACTCGGAATCCAAGAATAGAGTAATCCCGAGGTGCATATCATACCTTATTTGGCTCTAAGACATGCAAAAGAAAGAAAGGGTAAGCCTTACATACCTGCTCCCCGTCCTATTAGCTACGCTTATTTATCCAAGCTTGCTAGTCTACATACAAAAGAATTCACGTAATCATTAGATTCATTGACATATACTTGTCTTAGTCTCTCAAATAAATTCACTTATATTCTACCGAAATTTCGGCAGCATTTCCCCTGTAAATACAACATCCCCGAGAATTCAACTCGGCCAAATTATCAACAATAATACCAACAATCATATCTCCAACTTCAACAATTATTTTCAAAATACATTCTAGCATTAACAATTCTTTCTACACAATCCGACGGCATTCCATTTTTTATTCAACTCAATCACATGAAATCAAGCCAATACCAATGATCCCACATTCAGGTATGAATCCGAAATCTTCCTAACATGATTCAAGAATACTTCAAACAATTCACATAACATTCCAACAACCCAATCAACATATTACTTCACCCGAAACCTTCCAAATTCAATAAGAATAATAACGACACATTTCATTCTTTCTTCCAAATTCATAAACTACATCAACAATCTATACTTTAGCAATATCATTCATTCTTATAATCATAAGAAATCATACTAATATCACATTAGCTTCTTCCATAATCCACAAACGATTACAACTTCGCTTCAATCCATTAAATCCTTATTTCACATCATGGAATTCACAACTACAACAATCAAATACTAAATAAAATTTAGTTCATCATTCCTACAACATAGCATGTACACGGCCAACCACAACACATACACGGCCACAACACAACTTCCATATTTTCATGAATTTCATCCATTTCCACACACTACAACATACACAACCATCCATAATATATAAAAGAAGATTAAATCTTACCTTTTTCCACTTGTCTTCTTACTTGGCTTGGATTATGAACTTGGAAGAATAAATGGTTTGCTTGCTCCAACAACTAGTCCATGTTGTAGAGGACCTTCTAATTGGTAGAAAAGCTAGAAGAAATTATTTTTTGGTGATCAAAATTGAGGGCTCAATTCTTCTCCCTTATGGCCGAATGGCCTTGTGTCTTTCTTCTCCTTCTCCAAGTTTCTTCATCTTTCTAAAAGATGAAGATCAATATGTCTTATTTATCTTTTTTTATTTCCACCATTTATCCATATTTATATTTTAGTCCCTCAAGTAAGAATATGGACACATGGCCCTATTCTTTCTCTCCAAGGTTCTAGAATTTTTGTGGAGGAATATGACCAATATATCTTATATATATACAGATAATTCATCTAGGTGGGCCAAGGCCCACCTTAAGTTGGACGGCCACCATGGTTCATTTATGAAATTTCTTGAATACTTTGTGAAATTCCCATTTTGCCCTTAGCCTTCCACAATATTACCTTGAGCCACTTTGCGAATTTCCCTTTTTGCCCTTAGCCTTTCTCAATATTTTCATACTAATAATATTCACAAATCATATTCATAACCAACTTGTACATTAAAATAATTTTGGACAATGGTCTTGCCCTTCACTTACCACGACTTCCTTGAAATATTCGAACGTACAAAATACGGGCTACAATAGTCACGACCCGACTAGGGGCCATGACGGGTACCTGGGACTAACCACCGAGCACCACTCATTCTATTGCTTATCATACTCATTATACACTTCTTTACTATTCATGTGCTCATACTCATAGGACAACCTTTTTTCATTTGGAAACATAACTACTTTTATATACATAAGCCCTTCGGCTATCAAAATAATAATATACATACAGTAGTAACATCGTGAGACCATACTACCCACACATGCGTATCTACGAGCCTCTACTAGAGTACTAGACATATGGACGGGACAAGACCCCGTCGTGCCCAAAATACACACACACACACACACACACAAATATATATATATATATATATATATATATATATATACACACACACACACACACACAAAATAATAAACCAAATAGCACCTCCGGAATAATGGGGTGCTCTTGTAAATCTGCTGGTAGCTCCTATGGATCTGCACCGTCTCCCTGTCTACCTGTGGGCATGAACACATCATCCAAGAAGAAAGGACGTCAGTACGAATATTGTACTAAGTATGTAAGGCATAAATAGTAATGGTATATCAATGAAATACGAAGGCATTGAGTGAATAGCGATCTGTAACTCACTGTCACTTAAAACTAAATAATGCATGCTAACTTACTTCATAATCATCATCATATCGTGTATGCATATATGTATAAGCTGCCCGTCCATATAGGTACGGTGTGGTAATCATTAGCCTGCGTCCGGGGTACCATCTCATGCCGCCCACTAGTGGTGTCGGCCCATGCCATGTAGACATGGTGTATACGTTGCCCGCTTTAGCGTTGTCTGCCTGGCTATGTAGGCACGCTATGATAGCATCATGTACATCTCATAGACTTATCATATTCTCATCATACTATTATCATAATGCATGAATGGGAACTTAAGACAATTATACTCTATCGGGGTGACATAAGGTCATGAACCCCCGATTCCGTTATGGAGCATTCATATGCATCCAACCTCACCTTAAAGGAATTATCATATATGGTGAGTGTATACAATGAACAACATCAATGGATCATAATAAGAATCATTAGTTTGTAGAAACATAGTATCATGGGCCTTAGACTCTTTAGACTTAGACTCATCATCATCATTATCATACTTGTGACATATCTCCTATCTTATCTCTTGTGAAGCTCTTTACTAGGATTGACTCATACTTTTCAAGTTGTAGGAAAGTCATGAAGAGATAGGGAATTTCGTGTCATAAGAGTCATGCCTTAGAAAGAAGGGAGCAGCATCTCCTTTATTTATACTACTTTCTCCATATCACATATCAACTCCCAAACGTCAGTAACAACATTCACAATATCATCATCAATATCTTTTATCAAATTCATCATCATCCAATCCCTACAATTTCCTCTCAAGGTCATCCATAATCATGATCACAATACAACTTTACATTCGTTCTCATCTAACGTTTCAATCATGCTCTTAACATCATTCATAACGTAATTACAATCACAACATATCAACATTCATGATTCATTCCAAACTACTACTGAAAATTTGCACTATTCTCACTTTCTTGACCCATTTCTGATACCCTTCCACAATCCAAGTGTTTCAACATTTCAACACCTTAAATAACATGTAAATACCATAAAACTTACCTTTGATAGTGTGGGAATGAGCTTTAAGTGAAAATACTTCACTTGAGCAAAACCCTGCTTCCATTTCCCATGGAATTTCTTGAATTGGATGAACTTTGATGTGTTTCTCACACTTAGTTTTGTTGATTTGATGAAGTTGATCATCAATTTTTCATGAGTTCTTGTATATGGAGTGTGTGGAAGATTCTAGAGAATTTTCGAGTTGTGGAGAATGAAAAATCAAATGAAATAAATGAATTTGGGTCTCTTATTTAAAAACTTAAAAACTGTCCTGAAGTAATGATACGGACACTTATACGGTCCGTATAAATTTATACGGTCCGTATAAGTGACCATGAAATTGGTTCAACAACCATCCCTTTCTGTGTCAATTATATGGCACATTATACGGTCCGTATAAGTGACCGTGAAATCACCCCATTCAACAACTCATTCTGTGACCATTATACGGCACATTGTACGGTCCGTATAATTTTATACGGTCGGTATAAGTGACCGTATAATCCCATCAGTGAGGGAACTTCACTATGATGATTCTTCGGACCATTATAGGGACCATATAATATCATACGGACCATATAATTGGTCGTATAATCTGTCCTTTCTCCGATTTTATTCTGGTCACTTCGTTCGATCTCAAATCCTCATGGGACCTTCTTGATACTTTTTTAACACCTCGTTAACAATCTAATTAACAATCTAGGGAACATTATAACTCTTTTCCAAAACATCATTAAGCCATCATTAATTCGATACTCGTAATTTTTTCCCGACACACAACATATACCTTGCTTTCCTTAACAACTTTCATCTTCTACCTCAAATGTCTTTAAAATCTTATTTAAAATAATCAAATGGTATTTATTTCTTATCGAAACATCGTATACATTATGCCCTTCGTTAGTCTACTCACTGTACGCTAACGAAAAATTTTCGGGGTGTAACATTCTTCCCCCCTTTTGGAACATTCGTCCTCGAATGTTAAGCACTCGGGAACTCTATGAAAATTTCGCCAGCGTTTCCCCTGTAATATGGCATTACCATCCTGTCACAACAGCCCATAATAACATTGCCTCACAGGGCCACAACACAATAATAATTTCTGTTGGCCACACGTGACCCATATGCATTAAAGAAAATATACATACCTCATAATCTCGATGTTTCGTCGTGGATTTATTTTGGGGGCTGAAATAGATGCGGGTATTTGGATTTCATACTTTCTTCTTTTTCCCATGTCATTTCTTCTCAGTTGTTGTTTCGCCATAAGACTTTAACTGAGGCCACTTCCTTATTTCGAAGTCTACATACTTGCCTGTCTAATATGGCAATGGGCACTTCTTCATATACTAGCTTTTCTGTCACTTGAACATCATCTATTGGGACAATCTTCGTAGGATCTCCAACACACTTGCGGAGCATTGAAACATGGAAAACTGGATGGACTTATTCAAATTCCGGAGGCAAGTCCAATTCATAAGCTACTTGACCGACCTTGCGGATAATCTTATAGGGTCCAATATATCGAGTACTTAACTTTCCTTTCTTCCCAAATCTCATCACACCTTTCATTGGTGACACCTTTAAGAATACCCAATCATCAACTTGAAATTCTAAGCCTCACCGGCGGTTGTCCGCATAAGATTTTTGGCGACTTTGAGCTATCAATAATCGGTCTCGGATCTCCTTGACTTTTTCTATGCCTGCTGAATAAACTCAGGGCCTATTAGCCGTAGTTCTCCTATTTCAAACAATCCAATTGGGGATCTACACTTCCTTCCATATAAAGCTTCCTATGGAGCCATTTGAATACTGGAATGGTAGCTGTTATTATATGCAAACTCAATAAGGGGTAAGTGGTCATCACAACTACCACCAAAATCTAGAACACATGCTCGTAGCATATCTTCCAAGGTCTAAATGGTACGTTCGGCTTGCCCATCAGTCTGCGGATGAAATGTCGTGCTAAGACTTAATTGATTACCTAGACCTTCTTGGAAGGATTGCCAGAACTTGGTTGTAAATTGTGCTCCTCTATCTGTGATAATGGATATCGGAATACCATGGAGTCGCACAATCTCCTTGAGATACAACCTTGCATAATCTTCTGCTGAATATGTGGTTCTGACTGGAAGAAAATGAGCTGCTTTTGTCAATCTATCCCCAATCACCCACATAGAATCATACTTTCCTCGGGAATGAGGTAACCCCACAATAAAATCCATGTTGATCACTTCCCATTTCTAAATAGGGATCTACATTGCTTGCAATAATCCTCCTTGCTTTTGATGTTCAATTTTCACTTGCTTGCAATTTGGACATTGAGCTACAAATTATGCTATGTCTCTCTTCATGCCATCCCACCAACATATCAACTTGAAATCATGATACATCTTCGTTGTACCTGGGTGAATAGAATACCGAGAGTAATAGGCTTCTTCTAGAATTCGACGGCGCAATTCTGCAACATTCGGCACACATAGCCTGCCTCGGTATCTAAGAATTCCACCCATAGAAGTTTCAAATGGAGACTTCTCTTTTTCATGAAATGTGTTCCTATGATGGCTCAACTGAGGATCTTCATATTGACGCTCTTTTACTTCCATATCCAGGGACGAAAGTGTGGAATTATTAATGCCAATTCTTGCACTACCTGAATCAATTAGACGCACTCCAAGATTAGATAGTTGGCGGAGCTCATGAATCAACACTCTCTTTTCCGGAGGAACTTCACATAGGCTGCCGATTGATCGGTGGCTAAGCGCATCAGCTACTGCATTTGCCTTTCCGGGGTGGTATAAAATACTCACATCATGATCTTTCAATAATTCTAACAATCTTTCATAATCTTTCAATATATGTGTTCAAGTTGAGTATGATGGATAAGTCTAATAAGTGGTACTCGGTGGTCAGCTCTGGGTACCCATTATGGCCCCTTAGTCGGGTCGTGACACATCTGTTGATCCGAAGCACCCGGTGGAGGAACTAGAGGCATAGGAGCTGGAGTAGAGACCCCTTCTTGTTGTCCTAGAATAGGCTGAGTGTGAGAGGTATGGGATGGAGCCTCATTATGGGATTCACCTTCTTCTATATTCATTGGTGGCTCCCTTTCCATCCGCCTTACTGTCGTAGCCTTGCAATTCTGAGCGGCTGTGCCTTTTCTCATTATTGGCATCGCTGAAACCACAACGCACAATTAAGAAAAAGGAAATCTTATAACATAGTTCTATCGCACGATCTACGGAGAAGAAAAACTGTCATTTTTCCTAAATACCCTGCAACCTCTTGTTTATAAGTGTGGCGCGCTTCACACCCATAAACAAGACTCTATTGGACACGACTCGTAGACACACCCTAGGACAGAACTGCTCTGATACCACTTTTCTCACTACCCAACCAGTGGGCCATGACGGGTACCCGGAGCTGACTACGGAGAACCACTCATCAAGCTAACCATCACTCAACCTATACACACATAATCTCCAGGGTAATACATATACATATACATAAGCCCTCACGGCGGCAAAAAACAATGATATACAAAATATACACTGGTGTATCCATGAGATATCTACTACCCATGCATACGTATCTACAAGTCTATACTAGAGTCCTGAGACATAAGGACGGGACAGGACCCCGTCACACCCAAATATGAACACAAAAGAATGCATCAATAAGCTGCACCTCCAGAGTAGTGGGGTGCTCCTTTATGAGCTGATATAGCTCATAAGAATCTGGGCCGCCTCTCTGTCTACCTGTGGGCATGAACACAACATTCATAAAAAGAAAGGACGTTAGTACGAACAATGTACTGAGTACGTAAGGCAAACACAATAAAATGATAAAGAGATGCAGGAATATGAGATAAAGGGGTAACCTGTAACCGATTGCCTCTTAAGGCGGAGTCATGCATGCCAACTTATATATTAATTAACATCATATTATATAAGCATGTATATAATTTCCCGACCATATAGGTATGGTGTGATCATCATTAGCCCGCGTCCGGGCCTCCCGCAACCGGGGTAAACATCTCAAGCCGCCCACTAGTGGTGTCTGCCCATGCTATCTAGACATGGTGTAATCATCATCATAGCTGCCCACTACGCCTGTCGTAGTGGTGACTACCCAGCCATGTAGGCACGGTGTAATCATACATATACATAATATGAGGCGTTAGTGGGAGCTCAAGTAAAAGCTATAACTCTATCGGAGTGACGTAAGTTCGGGAACCTCCGATTACATTATGGATTAATCATCATCGCTATGCCTCACCTTGGAAGAACTAATATCATGAGGTGAGACAACAACAAGAAGTAACATCAATGGAATCATAAAAATAGGATTATCAAACTCATGAAAATATCATTATCATCATCATTATCATAGAAGATATCTCATTTCTATCTCATGAGGTGCTCTTAAGAGTATTTAACTTTTGACTTTTGGGATATAAGAAGGTCATGCAAACATAGAGAAGGAATCATCATATAGGAGTCATGCCTTTGAACGAAGGGGACAAGCCTTACATATCTTTACGCCTCTTTAACTTTGCTGACTAAACGCTTCCCTCCAAGTTCACGATTCTACATTCAAGAGAATTTGTACTAAGATTAGATAACCGGAAACATACTTAAAGCTAAGCCAAGGCGACTAAGGGCTAACGAAAATTGGGATGCACTTCCTTTGTTTGTACAATTCTCTCCATATAATACAACAACTCCCAAACATCCATAATATCATACTCAATAACTTCCTCAAGTTAGGCATTATTTAATCCTCACAATTCTCTTTCAAATCATCCACACCCATTACTACAATACAACAACATATTCATTTTTCACATAATACTCCCCCAACGACATTAGCATCATTCATAACAAACCTATACTCATTTCATGCTAAGAATCATGACTCAATTGAAATTACTACTCAAAATACCATTATTTCCATATTTGAGCTCATATTCTATATTCTTCTTTAATCCAAGTCTTTCAACCACTCAATACCTCTAATAACATGAAATAAGTGCAAAACTCACCTTTGAATATGTAGGAATGGTCTTTGGATCAAGATATTCCACTTGAGAAAAAACCCAACTTCAACACTAAAGAAGTTCTTGACTTGTATCAACCCTAATAAGCATTCATATTCTTGATTCTACCAACTCTTGATGTTTAACCCTTGATTTCTCTTGGGTATATGTTAAAATGGTATGGAGAAGAATCTAGAGGTATTGAGAGAGTTTGTGTAGGTGAAAAATGAAAGAAATGAATTTGGGGTCCCCCTTATATAAAATTTAAAAGCTGCCCGTCGGGTGTTATACGGTATGAACGATGAAGCGTCGATCGGATCGACGAGGCGTCGATCTGACCGTCGAAGTCGTAAAATTTCCAATGAGCTACTTTTATTTCCTTTCATTCTACGGTGTGAAGGACGGTCTGTCAAACTAATCGACGAAGCGTCGACCCGTCCGACGGCACAAAGAACAACCGTCGAACCCTCTTTTCGCAAAACTGCAATGAAGTTTCATTTTGACGAACTTTCCTCTCTTGCCTCAAATGTCCTTGGAATCTTAATTAGAACCATTAAGCATCTCTTCTTACTTGTAGGGACATCATATACACCTTAACTTACGTTAGTCTATTCACCGCTCAGCAACCCGAAATTCTGAGGTGTAACACTCTCCCCTCCCCCCCCTCCCCTTAGGAATATTTTTCCTCGAATGTTACATTCTCAGCAATCCTACAGAAATTTCGCTAGAGTTTCCTCTGCAATATGGTACTACCATTCTGTCACAGCAACCCAAAATAACATTTCCACACAGGGCTACCATATTACAGTAAGAAACATGGCCACACACGACCCGAAAATGAATAAAGAAAGCATCTCATACCTGGGGACAATGGTGGCTCATCTTGAGCCTCTTCCGGGGGTGGAAACAAATGCGGATATTTGGAATTCATATCTTTTTCTTCTTGCCAAGTCATTTCTTCGCTATTATTGTTCCTCCACAGAACCTCTACTGAAGCTACATCTTTAGTTCTGAGTTTCCTTACCTGCTTGTCTAGTATAGCAATAGGTACCTCTTTATAAGCCAACTTCTAAGTGATTTGAACCTCCCCTACAGGCACAGTTCTGGAAGGATCTCCAACACATTTATGAAGCATCGATACATGAAAAACCGGATGGACTGGATCAAGTTCTAGAGGTAAGTCCTGTTCATAAGCTACTTGCCCTATCTTGCGGACTACCTTTTAAGGTCCAATATATCGAGGAATTAATTTTCCCTTCTTGACAAATCTCATCACGCCCTTCATCGGTGATACCTTCAGGAATACCCAATCATTAACTTGGAATTCTAAGTCTTGCCGACGGTTGTCCGTATAAGATTTCTGGCGACTTTGGGCTGTCAACAGTCGATCCCGGATAACCTTGATCTTTTCCACCGCTTGTTGAATCAACTCTGGACCTATTAGTTGTACCTCTCCCACTTCAAACCACCCAATTGGTGATCTACACTTCCTTCCATATAGAGCTTCATACGGGGCCATCTAAATACTGGAATGATAGCTGTTGTTGTATGCAAACTCAATTAGAGGTAAGTGATCATCCGAACTACCTCCAAAATCTAACACGCATGCCTGTAACATATCTTCCAAGCTCTGAATGGTGCATTAAGCTTGTCCATCTGTCTGATGGTGAAATGCTGTGCTAAGCCTCACTTGAGTACCCAAACCTTCTTGGAAGGACTTCCAAAATTTAGCTGTAAATTATGCTCCTCTGTTAGTAATAATAGACACAGGGACACCATGAAGTCGCACTACTTCTTTAAGGTATAGCTTTGCATAATCTTCTACTGCGTAGGTAGTCCTGACTGGTAGAAAATGAGCCGGCTTCGTGAATCTATCAATGATTACCCATATGGAGTCATATTTGCGCTGAGAACGAGGCAAGCCTGCAATGAAATCCATGTTAATTACTTCCCATTTCCAAGCTGGAATTTCCATCGCTTGCAATAATCCTCCTAGCTTTTGATTTTCAATCTTCACTAGTTGATAATTGGGACATTAGGCCATAAATTCTGCTATATCTTTCTTCATTCCATCCCACCAATACATTAACTTGAGATTAGGATACATCTTTGTTGCTCCTGGATGAATAGAATAACGGGAGTAATGAGCTTCTTCCAGAATCTGACGGCGTAATCCTGCAACATCCGGGACACACAACCTGCCTCGATGCCTGAGAACTCCATCTGCAGAAACCTCAAACGGTGACTTCTCCTACTGAGGAAGTGTATCTCTGCAATTGTTCAACTTGGGATCTTCACATTGGCGTTTTTTCACATCCATATCTAGAGATGAGACAACTGGGTTATGGACGGTGACTTTTGTAGTGCCCGAGTCCATTAAGCGAACTCCTAAGCTAGCTAGCTGGTGGAGCTCATGAATTAATTCTTTATTCTCCGGGTGGACATCACATACACTGCCCATTGATTTGCGCCTAAATGCGTCAGCCACCATATTCGCTTTTCCTGGATGATATAAAATACTCACATCATAGTCTTTTAATAGTTCTAACCACCACCTCTGTCGTAGATTTAACTCCTTCTGCTTGAAAATATATTGGAGACTCTTGTGATCTGTGTAAATATCAACATCTACACCGTACAAGTAACGTTTCCACATTTTTAACGTATGAATAACCGCAGCCAATTCAAGATCATGGGTTGGGTAATTCTTCTCATGCTTCTGCAATTGTCGGGAAGCATAGGCAATGATATTACCGTGCTGTATCAACACACAACCTAACCCAAAACTAGAGGCATCACAATACACAACATGACCATCTGGTCCTTCTGGAAGTGTCAGGACTGGAGCTGAAGTTAATTTGTCCTTAAATTCCTGGAAACTGCGTTCACAAGCATCGATCTATTGAAATTTTGCTAATTTATGAGTTAGCTTCGTTAATGGTGCTGAAATAGAAGAAACCCCTACCACGAATCTTCTATAATAGCCTACTAAACCCAGAAAGCTTAGAACCTCTTCAGGGGTTGTAGGCCTTGGCCAAGTCTTCACAGCTTCAATTTTCTAAATATCTACTCGAATACCATCAACTGAGATAATATGGCCCAGAAAAGTTACAGAATTCAGCCAAAACTCACATTTCAAAAATTTAGCATACAATTCACGAGCCCGAAGAATCACAAGGACAGTACGCAAATGGTCTGCATGCTCCGCTTCTGACTGAGAATAAACTAGAATATTATCGATAAACACGATCACAAATAGATCTAGAAAAGGCCTGAATACATTATTTATCAAATTCATAAAAACCACCGGAGAGTTAGTCAACCCAAATGGCATCACCCGAAATTCATAATGGCCATATCTGGTTCTGAAAGCCATTTTCAGAATGTCTTCTTCTCTAACCTTGACTTGATGGTATCCTGATCTCAGATCTATCTTAGAAAACCACTTGGCACCCTGTAATTGATCAAACAAATCATCAATTCTCGGGAGCGGATATTTGTTCTTTATTGTCACCTTGTTCAGCTGCCTGTAGTCGATGCACATTCGCAAAGCTCCATCTTTCTTTCGTACGAACAAGACAGGTGCTCCCCATGGCAATGAACTGGGTCTAATGAATCCCTTCTCAAGCAAATCCCTCAGTTGTGCCTTTAACTCTTTCAATTTTTCCGGAGCCATTCTGTAAGGAGGAATAGATATAGGTTTGGTATCCAGCAGCACATCAATAGCAAAATCAATCTCCCGTTTCGGTGGAAGGCTTGGAAGTTCATTTGAAAATACATCCGGAAATTCATTTATTGCCGAGACGGATTGAAAAGTTGGCAACTTTGCTTCGGTGTCATGAACTCGTACTAAATGATAAATATAGTCTTTGGTAATCACCTTTCTCGCTTTGAGATAGGAAATAAAACTACCTCTTGGAGATGCTGCGTTACCCTTCCATTAAAGCATTGATTCGCCTAGAAATTAGAACTGAACTATTTTCGTTCTACAATCCATATTAGCATAGCACGAGGCCAACCAATCCATGCCGATAATCACATCAAAATCAAGCATTTCTAGTTCAATCAAATAAGTTATGGCTAGACTAACGCAGGGTGAGATGTTTATGATGTTCCTACAAGTAAGAAAGGTTACTTAACAGTTCCCATTAAGATTCCAAAGACGTTTGAGCCAAGACAAGAAAGTTCGTTGAAGAATGTTAAGTATAAGTCGTGTTTTGGGAAAGGATTTGCAATGTACCGAGTTAACGTTGATTGGACAATATCTTGAGAAAAAGTTATAATGCTCTTTAGGTTGTTAATGAAGTGTTAAACAAGTGCTAACCGGGTTCCATAAGGATTGGAGATCAAAAGAAATAACGAGCACAAGATTGGAGAAAAGGTGGATTATACGACCATTTATATGGTCCGTATAATAGTATACGGTCTGTATAATGGTCTGTATAACCGTTACAGTAAAGGTCCATCACTGATGGAGTTAAACGGTCACTTATACGGACCGTATAAAATTATACGAATCATATAAGGTACCGTATAATGGTTACAGAAATGAAGTTTTTTTGGGGCAATTCTACGGTCGCTTATACAAACTGTATATGTCACACCCTAATCTTGATAGGGCATGATGGGCACCCGACCCCATACTCAGAGCCGAGCGAACCCCATTAGTTCTTGTTATGTTCATAACCTCACTGGACTCTTAAGTTACGAAATGAAATGCATAATAAAAACTTGTCAAAACCATTCTTTTCGTCGTTCTCAAGTCAAGTAAAATATGTAATCATATGGAATTTGTAACATAATGCATAATGGTACGTCGGCTTGTAGAGCCGCTTACAAGACTGACATCCTATATACGTGACTCCGTCTGCAAAGTCTCTAACATGCTATATACCATAACGTAGATACTCTGACTCGGCAACACTCCGGAAATAAATGGAGCTCGTCAATCCAGCTGGATCATCTTCTAGCAATACCGTCTACTCATCTGTATACACCTGCGGGGCATGAAACGTAGCCCCCCGAAGAAAGGGGGTCAGTACGGAATATGTACTGAGCATGTAAGGCATGAAATACAGTAAAGAGGATCATAACTAAATTGGAGATTTACCAGAAACAATTATAACTGTTCAAAACATCAATACACTTGCCTTATGAAATGAAAATCATGCATATCAACATCATATATCATATATATATATATATAACGTGTCCCGGCCCTCTAGTGAGGGACTCGGTAGATAAAAGCATGCATGCCAACATCATGTATCCTATATATATAATGTGTCCCGGCCCTCTAGTGAGGGACTCGGTGAATAGAGTCATCATATGTCGTCCTGGCCACCATCCCCGTATCATCATATCATCATGTCATCATATCATCATATTCATATACATATAACGTGTCTCGGCCCCCTAGTGAGGGACTCGGTGAACAATGCAGTGGAGTGCGCACGAGAACGTGTCCTGGCCCGGGACTCAATGAAAGATATATTGAGGCATGCACTAGCAGAGTAGTGAGAAACCATATACATATAAATCAGTTTTTAGGACTCAATAGGTAAGTACACTAATCGACACTTGAAGGATCATAAGCACGTCTCGAGTCAATCTGAGTTTGCACAAGAAAGTTATGGACATTATTCCTTACAGAAACCTCTATGAACGATTCAAAGCAATCCGAGACCGTCTATGAAAGTTAGGGACATTAATCCTTATAGAACCCTTTTAGGAACAGGAACTCTTTATGCTTTGCTCGTTATTTAATCATAGAATAAGCTCGACTATATTAAGTATGCTCATGTCAAGAAGTGAATAAGAATCGTAAACAAGCTCGGAATTAAAGAATAGAGTTACCCCAAGGTGCGTGTCATACCTTACTTAGCTCTAGGACATGCCAAAAGAAAGAAAGAGTAAGCCTTACATACCTTGTCCGCTTCCTAAGCTAATCCGAACTTAACTCTCGACTTTCCCAAGATCTACAACAACGTCAGAAGATAGAAAACATTAGCTATAGGTATTTAGGAATCCGATTCTAAGCTAGCAATTCACCTACAGAAATTCGGGCAGTATTTCCCCTGTAAATTCAACCAACCCCGAGAATTCAACTCGGCCAAATCATCAACAACAATACCAACAATCATATTTTCAACTTCAACAATTAATTCAAAATGCATTCTAACGTTAGCAACCCTTTCTACATAATTTGACGGCATTTCATTTACATTCAAATTAACCACAACAACCCAACTCACAATCTTCCAAACTCAATAAGAACAACAGCAACACACTCCCCGTTTCCAAGTTCATGAATTATACCAACAACCACACGTTAACAACATCTTTCATGCAAATATAAGAAACCATACTAACGTCACATTAACTTCTACAACAGCCCACAACGATTACCACTTCATTTTAAGCCACCAAACCTTCATTTTCATCATGGAATCCACAACAACAACAACCAAAAATATTAAATAAAATCGATTCATCACATCTTACCAAGGCATCCCCTACACGGCCACAACCCACACACATATTTCATGAATTTCATCCATTTCTACATACTACAACACTCACAAACCATCCCTATCACATAGAAAAGGAGATTAAACCTTACCTTTACCCTTTCACTTCTCAACTTGGCTAGGGTTGGTAAATTGCACAAATGAATGCTTTGCTTGCTCCAACAACTACTCCATGTTAATAAGGGCCTTCCAATTGGTTGAAATACTAGAAGAAAATTATTTTTTTTTATCAACTTTTATGGCCTCAAATTCGGCTAGCCATGGCCGAATATGGCTCCTCTTTTTCTATGTCATCACTTGTTCATATATATAATTATCCCCTACAAATATAAGGTGGACACATGCCCCCACTCATGGCTTGAGTTAATTGGCCAAGCCATGGGTGGGACCCACATAGCCACACGGCCACTTGTGGCTCTTGGCATGAACCTTCTTGAATTTTTCCCTTTTTACCCCTAGCCTTTCTCAATATTTCCATACCACTATTAAATAACTTGTGTATAAAAATAAAATCGGAAAAAAGTGTAGCCTTGCCCTTAACTTATCGCGATTTTATTGAAATATCCGAATGTGCAAAATACGGGATATAACATCCTCCCCCCCTTTAGAACATTCGTCCTTGAATGTTAAACTAGTCTTGTGGGGTCTTATAACACTTCGGGGAGATCTCTTTTATAGTTATCACATACAGTTCATTCATCAATCAACATATCCGCTTTAGAAATTTAGATTGCATGTAAGCATAGGAAATAAATAGGGATACTTCTTCTTCATCTCATTCTCGGCTTCCTAGGTCATCTCCTCTCTGTTATTGTTTCGCCACAATACCTTAATAGACGCCACGTCTTTGGTAAGTAATCTTCTCACCTGACGATCCAGTATAGCTATAGGCTGTTCCTCGTAGGATAGTTTCTTTGTTACCTGGATATCATCTATGGGAGACACTCTAGAAGGGTCCCTAATGTATTTGCGAAGCATAGACACGTAGAAGACTGGATGCACTACTTCTAAATCAGGTGGTAACTCTAATTCATAGGAGACCTTGCCAACCCAACAGACAATTTGATAAGGTCCAATATACCTCGGACTGAGCTTTCCCTTCCTGCCGAACCTCATTATACCCTTCATGGGTGACACTTTCAGAAATACCCAATCGCCAACCTGGAACTCTAAGTGTCGACGTCGATTATCGGCATATGATTTCTGTCGACTCTGGGCCGATTAGCTTAGTTTCGCCAACATCGAACCAACCAGTCGGTGACCTGCACTTCCTGCCATACAGGGCCTCATACGGTGACATCTGGATGCCAGAATGGTAACTATTATTATAAGCAAACTCAATAAGTGGTAAATGATCATCCCAGCTACCCTTGAAGTCAATAACATAGGCCCGCAGCATATCTTCTAGCATCTGAATAGTACGCTCGGCCTGTCCGTCAGACGGCGGGTGGAATGCGGTTCTAAGACTTACCCGGGTCCCCAATCCTTCTTGAAATCATCTCCAAATGTCATATATATGTTCTTATGCTCAGGTAATATAATCTTCATCCCTAATCCTTGTATAACTCTACTCTCCCTTGAGCTCATACTAAGCCGTCCACAGTCTTGATAACGCGAAATTTTCCAGGGTGTAACATCCTTCCTTAACTCTTTCATTTCTTCCAGTCAGTTTCTTCCACTTCTTTGTCCTCATGTACATGGTCAAAAATTAACTAGCACCTCGCTCTCCTTTTGTCTACAATATTGTAGTCTTGCTTACCATGCTATAAATATTCATCGGCCTTTAAGTATTCTCTTTTCCTCGCTCCTTGTTTCCTTGCTAGTGGGCAATTACCTTGCTTATATACGGTATACTCTTTGTTTTTATATTTTCGGTACCATCTCGGGCTATCCTTTTTATACCTATTGATCTTAGACGTACACTGCATCGACTCCCTGTAGTTCATTTTCTGTCTTTGTCACTATCCCTTTCAATCTTACATTCTAAATATTTATCCAATCATGACTTTGTCGCTAATGATCGCAATGGTTATGTTCCTTTCCAAGGCCAGTTATATCAATATCCAAAAACGTATATACGTAATGTTTCTTCGCCATTTATTATCCTTCGCAGTCCAGTCACACTTATGGCAACTTATGATCCGAGTTCAATTAATTTCTTAGCTCGCAACATCTTTGAGCTCTTGCTACAACTTTTTCTTTACTTTCTTCCCTCACATCCCTCGACACAAGTATACTTGTCTTTGATTCCCTTGTATTAGCGATCATTTCGTCAATCGTTATTCCTTGTTGGCTCTCCGGTGTGGACTTCTTACAAATATAATTGGGCATAGCTTAACGTTGATGGTTCATATAATTCCATGAACTATATATTATTATTTATTTTTAATATCCTGTGAACTCTTTTATTTCCATTCATAGGAGCAGCGTTCTTTCTTTCCTTCAAAAAATTTCCAGACTACCAATCATTTGTACTTTCGTTATAATAGTCGTTGTCATCCGAAATATCCTTTGAATTTTTTCATCCTCTCCATTATCCTTTGTGAACTTAGCTTGTAGCATTTTTTTTCTCTCTTTATTACCCTTTAGAACACATCGCTGCATACTTAGGTACTGTGCAATTTCGCTCGATACGGAGGATTCAACCCATGGTCTAGAAATATCGTAGCTCATGTCGGCATGGGACATTCTCTTAAGGTGTCTTCCATACTTTGCCCTCATGTCTGCCTCATGGTATACTCATTGTCAATTCGTTTTTACTTCTTTCAGGTATCCTCCTGATGTGCCGATATGTTTTGAACTCTGGCCCCGAGCTAATAAATCTCCTCTTCTTAAGCTTGAAAATGTCGCGATTCCTTTTAAGTCTAATATAATATGTTCTCCCCTCCTTATTAAGGAGACCCTTATACGCCAATAGTCTTCGAGTACTCATTGTCTTCGATAATTATCTACCGCCCTTCACTATCTTCTTAAGGCTGGGGTTCCGTCATCGTATGGTCTGCCTTATTTCTCCTTTTTTCTAGTCACACTCTTGTGTTCAATTGGAATACTCATATGGGTATCAAATTCCGATGCCTCCTCTTTCGTCTTTTCACATTCCTTTTATGACTAACGGTTTTCCGGACCTACAAGTTAATGGGGACGCCGAGATTCACCACGTCCTTTATGAAGTCTTCGATTATACCTTACTCCTTGTTTTTCTATTCCAGACTTTGCTTATAACATATCTAGAATTCTTCTTATCTTGAGTTCTCCTTCAATTTATGTCTATATAATCATTTTGTCAACATTTCCATACCTTTCCATCCACTATTAGTCCTTTCGCCCATTTAGCTCACTTACTCGTAATTCTTCTTAACTACGCGTTTGTGTTGCAGCTGTGCATCCATGTTTTTCGAGCGTCCTGCTACTTTTGCTCTTGGCACAGAATTCTTACCATTTACACTCTCTCTGTCCTCGTTCATCGAACCTTTATCTGTCTTTATGATGCTACGGCCGAGCGGTCTCCCATGCACATTCCTTGCATTTCATTCCATTTCCTCTAAGATCAAATCCCTCGGTCTTCACATGAATTCTCATTCTATGCCATTAATTTTCTATTCAATCGTGTCGACTCATCATCTTGTTCTTATCTCGGTGAGTAATCGGTTTCCTACCACTAATTCGTTAAAGTATCCTTCTTACTCTCGTGGTTAAAGATTTCCAGTTACTCTAGGCCTAAATTCTCTCCTCTTCCTTCGGCCAACCCATTAGTATACCTTTCCTACTTTCATCCTTAACCTTCCTTGAGTTTCTTCCTTCTCGAGCACCTTTCTTCTCTTGTTATTTGCAGTATTGGCTCTGAAGTTCGTGAAATATTCCTTTAAATGCGCAAATCCGTTATATTCATAAGTCATCTTTCTGGAGAGCTCCTCCATGTCGGAGGCAACCGCGTCAATATGACTACACATTTATCCCTTTCACATGCCCACTTTCAAAATATTTCCAAAAAGTCTCGTGCTTTGCCCGTCGTCCCTCTCGGAGGCTTCACTCACTGTTGTTTCTTACTTTTCACTTTTTTCCGACATTTGATCTTTTTAGCTTCCTTATACTCACTTTCCCCTTTTTCCAGATGTCATTACCTTAGGACTTTGCAGTTCTCGCCTGTGATGATGATAACATCAGCCTACCTGGTAATGTTCTTTTGTCACTTGAACTTTATCACCCTGTTCGATCAATGCCTTCAATATACCACTACGCCGATTGCTGAGGTACCCATACCCGTTGATACAATCACATATGGAATATCATACACATTCATATATATATATGTATATATAATTACTACCATCTCGCCTACAAAATATTTCGAAACGCTATTCAAACTCATCCTAATTCCAGAGTTGTGATGCACTTTCTTTCTCTTCACCGGTCTAGTCTGCCTCGTCCTACGCGACCTCTTAAGGTTTCCAATCATTGCGTATACTCTAATTTCCCTTAGGCTACTCTAGCTTCTCATTTGCCTCTTATGTCTAAATCTATAGGACTTTTAGTACACTTCCAGGGGGGTCACCCATCCTAATATTTCTCTCACCATAGCACGCTTAGCCTTGAAACTTCGATGATATCCGGTACATTAATGCTGATATAATCGCATCTACCTCCCCGCATGACCTTCATTACATGATCTGGAGCAAGTTGAAGTCTTAACAGATTCCGAGACATTCTCGTAACACATCTCTCTCCTTTAACAATTACTATTTTAGCCTTTTTTCAATCCCCAATATTCACCTTTCACCTGTGTGTATGGATACCTTTCATCCTGGATTCCCAGGTTCCTGATGGTAGGGAACACACCTTCGTCGCCATTACTTATAAATACTCGGGTATCAGCCTGTTTGGATTTCCACTCACCATTCTTATATAATAATCCACAATAGGACTCATTTGTCGACTTTCCCTGAATCCCCCAACAGACCTTGATCCTACTAAACCTCGAATGTAACCTATTTTAATCCTTCGGACTGCTAATCGTCTTTCCACGCTTCTTCCTGTTAAGTGTACCTAACTAAACGACCTGATTTTGAAAAACATTCTAACAGATTCTCCTTTACAATTCTTACTATTCAAAATCTGCACGCAGCAAATACCAATAATGTCTTACAGGGCATACATATGTATACGACATATCCCAGCCACCCAGGGCTCCCGATTTCAGGTAGAAGAATGAAAATATCAAAACTTACCCCTGTGACTTTCCATATCCTCACTCACCTTCTCCCGTCGATACTATGCTTCTGCTGAGATCAAAGGTTAGTGCAAGGAATCTCATTTCCTATGACTTGGCTCTATCGCACGATCTAAGACAAAAAGAAGGTCAATAATTCCTAAATGCCCTGCAGCCTCCTGTTTTTAAGTGTGGCCAGCTTCACACCCATAAACAGGACTCTACCGGACACGACTTTGTAGACAACCCCTAGTACGAACTGCTCTGATACTAATTTGTCACACCCTAATCTTGATAGGGCATGATGGGCACCCGACCCCATACTCAGAGCCGAGCGAACCCCATTAGTTCTCGTTATGTTCATAACCTCACTGGACTCTTAAGTTACGAAATGAAATGCATAATAAAAACTTGTCAAAACCATTCTTTTCGTCGTTCTCAAGTCAAGTAAAATTTGTAATCATATGAAATTTGTAACATAATGCATAATGGTACATCGGCTTGCAGAGCCGCTTACAAGACTGACATCCTATATACGTGACTCCATCTGCAAAGTCTCTAACATGCTATATACCATAACGTAGATACTGTGACTCGGCAACACTCCTGAAAGAAATGGAGCTGGTCAATCCAGCTGGATCATCTTCTAGCAATACCCTCTACTCATCTGTATAGACCTGCGCGGCATGAAACGTAGCCCCCCGAAAAAAGGGGTCAGTACGGAATATGTACTGAGCATGTAAGGCATGAAATACAGTAAAGAGGATCATAACTAAAATGGAGATTTACCAGAAACAATTATGACTGTACAAAACATCAATACACTTGCCTTATGAAATGAAAATCATGCATATCAACATCATATATCATATATATATATATATATATATATATATATATATATATATATATATATATATATATATATGTGAGGGACTCGGTAGATAAAATCATACATGCCAACATCATGTATCCTATATATATATAACGTGTCCCGGCCCTCTAGTGAGGGACTCGGTGAATAGAGTCATCATATGTCGTCCTGGCCACCATCCCCGTATCATCATATCATCATGTCATCATATCATCATATACATATACATATAACGTGTCCCGGCCCCCTAGTGAGGGACTCGGTGAACAATGCAGTGGAGTAAGCATGAGAACGTGTCCTGGCCCGGGACTCAGTGAAAGATATATTGAGGCATGCACGAGCAGAGTAGTGAGAAATCATGTGCATATAAATCAGTTTTTAGGACTAAATAGATAAGTACACTAATCGACACTTGAAGGATCATAAGCACGTCTCGAGTCAATCTGAGTTTGCATAAGAAAGTTATGGACATTATTCCTTACAGAAACCTCTATGAACGTTTCAAAGCAATCCGAGACCGTCTATGAAAGTTAGGGACATTAATCCTTATAGAACCCTTTTAGGAACAGGAACTCTTTATGCTTTGCTCGTTATTCAATCATACAATAAGCTCGACTATATTAAGTATGCTCATGTCAAGAAGTGAATAAGAATCGTAAACAAGCTCGGAATTAAAGAATAGAGTTACCCCAAGGTGCGTGTCATACCTTACTTAGCTCTAGGACATGCCAAAAGAAAGAAAGGGTAAGCCTTACATACCTTGTCCGTTTCCTAAGCTAATCCGAACTTAAGTCTCGACTTTCCCAAGATCTACAACAACATCAGAAGATAGCAAACATTAGCTATAGGTATTTAGGAATCCGATACTAAGCTAGCAATTCACCTACAGAAATTCGGGCAGCATTTTCCCTGTAAATTCAACCAACCCCGAGAATTCAACTCGGCCAAATCATCAACAACAATACCAACAATCATATTTTCAACTTCAACAATTAATTCAAAATGCATTCTAACATTAGCAACCCTTTCTACATAATTTGACGGCATTTCATTTACATTCAAATTAACCACAACAACCCAACTCACAATCTTCCAAACTCAATAAGAACAACAACAACACACTCCCCGCTTCCAAGTTCATGAATTATACCAACAACCACACGTTAACAACATCTTTCATGCAAATATAAAAAACCATACTAACGTCACATTAACTTCTACAACAGCCCACAACGATTACAACTTCATTTTAAGCCATCAAACCTTCATTTTCATCATGGAATCCACAACAACAACAACCAAAAATATTAAATAAAATCGATTCATCACATCTCTCCAAGGCAGCCCCTACACGGCCACAACCCACACACATATTTCATGAATTTCATCCATTTCTACATACTACAACACTCACAAACCATCCCTATCACATAGAAAAGGAGATTAAACCTTACCTTTACCCTTTCACTTCTCAACTTGGCTAGGGTTGGTAAATTGCACAAATGAATGCTTTGCTTGCTCCAACAACTACTCCATGTTAATAAGGGCCTTCCAATTGGTTGAAATACTAGAAGAAAATTATTTTTTTTGATCAACTTTTATGGCCTCAAATTCGGCTAGCCATGGCCGAATATGGCTCCTCTTTTTCTTGAGTTGTGAAAGATGAATATGTCTTGCTATGTCATCACTTGTCCATATATATAATTAGCCCCTACAAATATAAGGCGGACACATGCCCCCACTCATGGCTTGAGTTAATTGGCCAAGCCATGGGTGGGACCCACATAGCCACACGGCCACTTGTGGCTCTTGGCATGAACCTTCTTGATTTTTTCCCTTTTTACCGCTAGCCTTTCTCAATATTTCCATACCACTATTAAACAACTTATGTATAAAAATAAAATCAGAAAAAAAGTAGCCTTGCCCTTAACTTATCGCGATTTTCTTGAAATATCCGAATGTGCAAATTACGGGATATAACAGTATAAATGTCCATATATTGCATGACGGGTCAGATTTTTCCAATTATAAATATAAGACCCCCAAGTTATTATTTTCATTTACTCACTTCTCCACTTCTCTCCACACCTCTAAAACATTCCACACCCTTTATTCACAAGAAGCCAAGATGAATCAAAGATCAAATTCATTAACACAAGGAAATCAAGTGGAAGGGAGTCTCTGGGGTTGCTTGGAGTCAAGAAATCTCTCCGGATTGAAGCTAGGGTTTTCTTCCAGTGAACCATTTCAATCTAAAACTCGTTTCTACATAATCAAAGGTAAGTTTTATGATCATTTCTTTTTATTTAGAATATTGAGGGGTTGAAAGACTTGGATTATAGAAGAAAATAGAATATGGAGCTCAAAGGTGAAAATAATGGTATTCTTGAATAGTAGTTAACATGAATCATGACTCTTGATGTATTATGAGTATAATTATGTTGTAAATGATATTAAGGATATGGGAGTTGTTATATCATACGGAGGAAGTTGTAGAAACAAGGGAAATGCTGCCTAATTTTCGTTAGCTTTAGCTTAAGCTTGAGTATGTTGTCGATTATCTAATCTTAGCGCGAATTCCTTTGTAGGTAGAATTACGAACATGGAAGGAAGCGTATAGTCGGCAAGTTAGAAAGGCGTACAGGTATGTGAGGCTAGTCCCTTCTTTTCTAAGGCATGATTCCTATGACATGATTCCCTTATCTTTCCATGACTTTCTTACATCCCGGAAACTATGTGTCTATGTTTATAAAGAGATAATCATGAGATAAAGATAAGAGACATGTTATGAATACGATAATGATGACGATGTGTCTATGTCTAAAAATTCCAAAGCCTATGATATGATATTCATTGATTTTGCACTCACCTTATGATGCTAGTTCCTTCAAGGTGAGGCAGAATGATTATGACTACTCCATAATAGAATCGGGGGTTCTCGACCTTACTTCACCCCGATAGAGTTATAGCTTATCCTTAAGTTCTTATGCATACATACATGATGATGAGACTACAACGTGCCTAGATGGCCGGGCAGACACCGCTAAGGCGAGCGGCATATATACCATGTCTAGACGGCATGGGAAGACACCACTAGCGGATGGCATGAGATGGTTACCCCGGACGCGGGAAGCCTGGACGCGGGCTAATGATGATTACACCGTACCTATATGGTCGGACAGTTTATATATGCTTATATAATATGATGATGTTTATGATGTAAGTTAGCATGCATTGTTCAATTTTAAGTAATCTTCAGCACAGGTTGTTCCTTACTTGATGTACCTTTATTTCTTCGATATGCTATAATTGTTCATGATTTACATACTCAGTACAATATTCTTACTGACGTCCTTTCTCTTTTTTGGACGCTGTGTTCATGCCCACAGGTAGACAGGAAGGTGGCCCAGATTCATAGGAGTTTATCAGCAGATTAACATGAGCACTCCATTATTCCGGAGGTGCCATTTTGATACATTATTTTTGTGTATATACATAGGCATGACGGGGTCCTGTTCCGTCCTTACGTCACAGTATTCTAGTAGAGGCTCGTAGATACGTATGTATGGGTAGTAGATGTCCCATGATGACTAAATTGTATTCTTGTATATCATTTTGCAGCCGTGAGGGCTTATATACATGAATGTCTTACCTTCGAGATTATATCTGTCCAGGACGAGTATGATGATTAGCATGATGAGTAATGCTCGGTAGTCACCTCCGAGTACCCATTATGGCCCCCTAGTCAGGTCGTGATAAATGTGGTATCAGAGCAGTTCTATCCTAGGGTGTGTCTACGAGCCATGTCCCGCAAAGTCTCCTTTATGGGTGTGAAGCGCGCCACATTTATAAACAAGAGGCTGCGGGGCATTTAGGAAAAATTACCATTCTTCTTCTTATTAGGTCGTGCCATAGAGCCATGTTATAAGATTTTCTCCTCCCTAATTGTGCGTTATGATTTTAGCGTTGCTGGTAAAGAGAAAAGCCACCCCGCCCAGAAGGGCAAGTCTGCGACAGAAAGGCGGATAGAAAGGGAGCCACCAACAAATATAGAAGAGGGTGAATATCATGATGAGGCTCCATCCAATACCTCTCACACTCCGCCTATTCTAGAAGAACAACAGGGGGCTTCAGCTTCGGCTCCTATGCCTCCAGTTCCTCCATCGGGTGCTTCGGGTCAAGAAATGACTGAAGCTATTCAGCTATTGATGCAGTTAGTTGCCGCTCAGGCACAGTGGTAGAGTACGGGCTCAGGTGACAGGGCGAATAGTGCTAGAGCCTATGATTTTATGAGTTTGAATCCCCTAGAATTTTTCGGGTCAAAGTCGGATGAAGACCCGCATGGATTTATTGATGAGATGCTCAGAACGTTGAGGATCATCCATGCCTCCGATACTGAATCAGTGGAGTTGGCATCTTATAGATTTCGGGATGTGCCGGTTCTTGGGTATAACAAATGGATTTCTTCGAGAGGAGAGGATACACCTCCCCCGATTTGGCAAGAGATCGTGAAAGCTTTTATTGGTCATTATTTGCCACCCGAGGTCCATCGGGCCAGAGCTGATAAATTCATGAATATCAAGCAAGGGAATATGAGTGACTGGGAGTATAGCTTTTACTTTAATTCATTGGCTAGATACATCGATTCGTGAGTGGCTTAGGGTCGTATTTGCTCAAAGACTGCTTGACAGCTTCATTGTAAGAGGGGATGGACATTTCCCATATTCAGGCCTACGCCCAGAATTTAGAGGAGCAGCAACAGCTGCAGAGGGGTGAGCGTGATATTGATAGAGGGCATAGTAAGAGGGCCAGATCTGCTCATGGTGAGTATAGAAGGGCTCAGCAGCAACAGTATTCCAGATATTCGGGCCAGTCCGCGATGAGTGCACCTCCTCGGGTTGCGAGTAGGAGATTTGATCGCCCTATTTATTCGGGTCCGATCAGAGTTCGGGAGTCTCCGGTCCCCAGTTTGGAGGTGATCCTAGCCAGCGGAGACCACCGGTGCTGCGATGTAGCCAGTGCGGTAGATTACATTCCGGTCAGTGTCGCTGGGGTTCAGATGCTTGTTATGCCTGGTCAGGTTGGGCATATGATGCGAGATTGTCCATCGATGAGTGGTAGAGTTGGGGTTCAGCCCACAGGATCAGCAGCTGGTTCTTCTTCGTCTGTGCGTCCGATAGGGCAGACTCCCCAGATTCCAGCAGGCCGTGGTAAAGGTGGCAGGGGGACCATCTACTTCAGGTGGTACCCAGCCCCGTATTTATGCTCTAGCCGGATGGCAAGATCTTGAGTCCTCCCCAGATTTGGTTATAAGTATACCATCCATATTCTCTCATCACATTTATGCATTGATAAATTCGGGTTCTACGTTGTCTTACATTACTCCCTATACTGCTGGCCGTATTAGGGTGAAACCCGAGCCAATTGAACCTTTTGAGGTATCTATTCTACTTGGTGATCCAGTAATAGCCAGATAAGTGTATAAAAATTGTGTGATTGTGGTATGTGATCGTCAAACTAAAGTTGATTTAATTGAGCTGGAAATGTTAGATTTTGATGTGATTATGGGCATGGATTGGTTGGCTTCTTGTTATGCCAATGTCGATTGTAGAATGAAAAGAGTCTGATTCCAATTCCCAGGAGAACTAGTGCTTGAATGGAAGGGTAATACAGCATCTCCAAGAGGTAGGTTTATTTCCTGATTTAAGGCGAGGAAAATGATAGCTAAAGGATATATTTATCATCTAGTCCGAGTTCATGACACCGAAGCAAAGCCGCCAAATTTTCAATCCGTTCCGGTAGTGAATGAATTTTCGGATGTATTTCCAGATGAACTTCCAGGCCTTCCTCTGGAAAGAGAGATTGACTTTACTATTGATGTGTTGCCGGACACCAAGCCTATATCTATTCCTCCTTACAGAATGACTCCTGCAGAATTGAAAGAGTTAAAGACACAATTGAAAGATTTTCTTGATAAAGGATTCATTAGGCCCAGTTCATCATCGTGGGGAGCACCCGTCCTTTTTGTGAGAAAGAAAGATGGTTCCCTACGGATGTGCATTGATTATAGGCAGCTGAACAAGGTGACGATAAATAATAGATATCCGCTTCTAAGGATCGACGATCTGTTTGACCAGTTACAGGGTGTCAAATGGTTTTCCAAAATTGATCTGAGATCGGGGTATCACTAGGTGAGAGTTAGAGAAGAAGATATTCGCAAAATGGATTTCAGAACGAGATATGGCCACTATGAATTTCGGGTGATGTCATTTGGGTTGACCAATGCTCCGGCAGTGTTTATGAATCTAATGAATAATGTATTCAGGCCTCTCTTAGATCTGTTCGTGATCGTGTTCACTGATGATATTTTAGTATACTCTCGGACAGAGGTAGAGCATGCAGACCACTTGCGTATTGTCCTTGGGATTCTTCAGACTCGTGAGTTGTACGCTATGTTTTCAAAATGCGAGTTTTGGCTAAATTCTGTAACTTTTCTGGGCCACGTTATTTCAGCAGCCGGCATCCGAGCAGATGCTAAGAAAATTGAGGCTGTGAAGACTTGGCCAAGTCCTACAACGCCTACAGAAGTCCGTAGCTTTTTGGGATTTGCAGGTTACCATAGAAGATTTGTGGAAGGGTTTTCCTCTATTTCAGCACCATTGACGAAGTTAACTCAAATATCAATGAAATTCCAGTGGACTGATGCTTGTGAACCCAGTTTCTAGGAATTAAAGGATAGATTAACTTCAGCTCCAGTCCTGACACTTCCAGAAGGGCCAGATAGTTATATTGTGTATTGTAATGCCTCCGGTGTCGGATTAGGCTGTGTATTGATGCAACACGGTAAAGTCATTGCCTATGCTTCGAGGCAGTTGCAAAAACATGAAAAGAACTATCCGAGCCACAATCTTGAATTGGCCGCGGTTATTCATGCACTAAAGATGTAGAGACACTATTTGTATGGCGTTCATGTTGATATTTATACAGATCACAAGAGTCTCCAATATATTTTTAAGTAGAAGGAATTAAATCTACAACAGAGGCGGTGGTTAGAACTACTGAAGGATTATGATGTGAGCATTTTATATCATCCTGTGAAGGCGAATGTAGTAGCTGATGCACTTAGCCGCAAATCAATAGGTAGTCTATGTGAGGTTCCTCCGGAGAAGGAAGAACTAATCCGTGAGCTCCACCAACTAGCCTGTCTTGGAGTTCGCCTAATTGATTTAGGCAATTCAGGACTTGGTATCCACAACCCAACTGTTTCATCCTTAGATATGGAGGTGAGAGAGCACCAATATGAAGATCCCTAGTTGAGCCACTATAGAGATACATTGTATAAGGAAGAGAAGTCGCCATTTGAGGTTTCCACAGATGGAGTTCTTATGTACCGACACAAGCTATGTGTTCCAAATATTGCCGAACTACGTCGTCGGATTTTAGAAGAAGCTCATCATTCTTGGTATTCTATTCACCCAGGAACGACAAAGATGTATCACGACCTTAAGCTAATATATTGGTGGGATGGAATGAAGTAGATAGCAGAGTTTGTGGCTCAATGTCCAAATTGCCAATAGGTGAAAATCGAGCACCAAAAGCCCGGAGGATTATTGCAGGCTATAGAGATTCCAACCTGGAAATAGGAAGTCATAAACATTGATTTTATTGTAGGGTTTCCTCGTTCCCGAAGCAAGTATGACTCCATATGGGTGATCATGGACAGACTCGCGAAATCAGCCCATTTTTTTCTAGTCAGAACCACATATTCGGCAGAAGATTATGCAAGGTTGTATCTTAAAGAGATTGTGTGACTTCATGGTGTCCCATTATCTATTATTACTGATAGAGGAGCACAATTTACAGCTAAATTCTGGAAGTCTTTCCAAGAAGGTTTGGGTACCCAGGTAAGCCTTAGCATAGCGTTTCATCCAAAAACTGATGGCCAAGCCAAACACACTATTCAAACTCTGGAAGATATATTACGGGCATGTGTGCTAGATTTAGCTGGTAGTTGGGATGACCACCTACCTCTTATTGAGTTCGCATACAGCAATAGCTGTCATTCCAGCATTCAGATGGCCCCGTATGAAGCTCTATATGGAAGAAAGTGTAGATCTCCAATTGGGTGGTTGGAATAGGGGAGGTACAACTAATAGGCCCTCAGTTGATCCAACAAGCGGTGGAAAAGGTCAAGGTTATTCGAGATCAACTAGTGACAGCCCAAAGTTGCCAGAAATCCTATGCGGACAACCGTCGGCGAGACTTACAATTTCAAGTTGATGATTGGGTATTCTTAAAGGTATCACTAATGAAAGGCATGATGAGATTTGGTAAGAAGGGAAAGTTAAGTCCTCGGTACATTGGACCTTATAAGATTGCCCGCAAGGTGGGTCAAGTACCTTATGGACTGAACTTGCCTCCAGAATTCGAATCAATCCATCCAGTTTTCCAGGTATCAATGCTCCATAAGTGTGTCAGAGATCCTACTACGATCGTGCCGGCAGATGATGTTCAACTGACTAAAAAGTTATCTTATGAAGAGGTACCCATTGCCATACTAGATAGGAAAGTATGGAGACTTGGAAATAAAGAGGTAGCCTCAGTTAAGGTCTTATGGAGAAACAATAATCGAGAAGAAATGACTTGGGAAGCGGAAGAAAACATAAAGTCCAAATATCCACAATTGTTTTCACCCCCGGAAGAGATCCAAGATGAGACATCCATATCATGAGGTATGTATGCTTTCTTTTTATGCTTTTGGTCGTGTGTGACAAAAATTTATTGCTATTGTGTTGTAGCCCTGTGAGGCATTGTTATTGTGGGTTGTTGTGACATGATGGTAGCGCCATGTTACAGGGGAAACTCTGGCGAAATTTATATAGAATTCCCGAGAACTTAACATTCGAGGTCGAATGTTTTTAAAGGGGGGAAGGGTGTTACACCTCGAAAACTTTTATGTCGTCATGTGATGGCTAGACTAATGCAGGGTGATATGTATGCGATGTTCCTACAAGTAAGAAAGGTTACTTAATAATTCCCATTAAGATTCCAAACACGTTTGAGGCAAGAAAGTTCGTTGAAGAATGTTAAGTATAAGTCGTGTTTTGGGAAAGGATTTGCAAAGTACCGAGTTAATGTTGATTTTACAATGTCTTGTGAAAAAGTTATACTGCTCTTTAGGTTGTTAATGAAGTGTTAAACAAGTGCTAACAGGGTTCCATAACGATTGGAGATAAAAAGAAATGATCATACAGTGAAGGTCCATCACCGATGGAGTTAAAGTGAAGGTCCATCACTGATGGAGTTAAACGGTCACTTATACGGACCATATAAGTTACCGTATAATGGTTACAGAAATGAAGATTGTTTTTGGGAAATTTTACGGTCACTTATACGGACCGTATAAGTTTATATGGACCGTATAATGCACGACGGGTCAGATTTTTCCAATTATAAATATAAGACCCCCAAGTTATTATTTTCATTTCCTCACTTCTCCACTTTTCTCCACACCTCTAGAACATTCCACACCCTTTATTCAAAAGAAGCCAAGATGAATCAAAGATCAACTTCATTAATCCACGGAAATCAAGTGTAAGGGAGTCTCTAGGGTTGCTTGGAGTTAAGAAATCTCTTTGGATTGAAGCTAGGGTTTTATTAAAGTGAACCATTTCAATCTAAAACTCGTTTCTACATAATCAAAGGTAAGTTTTATGATCATTTCATGTTATTTAGAATATTTAGGGGTTGAAAGACTTGGATTATGGAAGAAAATAAAATATGGAGCTCCAAGGGGAAAATAATGGTATTCTTGAATAGTAGTTGAAATGAATCATGACTCTTGTTTTATTATGAGTATAATTATGTTGTAAATGATATTAAGGATATGGGAGTTGTTATATCATATGGAGGAAGTGGTAGAAACAAGGAAAATGCTGCCCAATTTTCGTTTGCTTTAGCTTAAGCTTGAGTATGTCGTCGATTATCTAATCTTAGCGCGAATTCCCTAGAAGGTAGAATTACGAACTTGGAAGGAAGCGTATAGTCGGCAAGTTAGAAAGGCATATAGGTATGTGAGGGTAGTCCCTCCTTTTCTAAAGCATGATTCCTATGACATGATTCCCTTATCTTTCCATGACTTTCTTACACCCCGGAAACTATGAGTCTATGTTTATAAAGAGCTTCTCATGAGATAAAGATAAGAGACATGTTATGAATATGATAATGATGATGATGAGTCTATGTCTAAAAATTCCAAAGCCTATGATATGATATTCATTGTTGTTACACTCACCTTATGATGCTAGTTCCTTCAAGGTGAGGCAGGATGATTATGACTACTCCATAATGGAATCGGGGTTCTCGACCTTACGTCACCCTGATAGAGTTATAACTTATCCTTTAGTTCTTATGCATGCATTATGACAAGTACATGATAATGAGACTACACCGTGCCTAGATGGCCGAGCAGACACCGCTAAGGCGGGCGACATGTACACCATGTCTAGAGGGCATGGGCAGACACCACTAGTGGGCGGCATGACATGGTTACCCTGGACGCGGGAGGCTTGGACGCTGGCTAATGATGATTACACCGTACCTATATGATCGGACAGTTTATATATGCTTACTTAATATGATGATGTTTATGATGTAAGTTAGCATGCATTGTTCCGTTTTAAGTGATCTTCAGCACAGGTTGTTCCTTACTTGATGTACCTTTATTTATTCGATATGCTATTGTTGTTCATGCCTTACATACTCAGTACAATATTCGTACTGACGTCCTTTCTTTTTTTGGACGCTGTGTTCATGCCCACAGGTAGACAGGGAGGTGGCCCAGATTCATAGGAGCTTATCAGCAGATTTACAGGAGCACTCCATTATTCCGAAGATACCATTTTGATATATTAATTTTGCGATTATACATGGGCATGACGGGGTCCTGTTCCTTCCTTATGTCACAGTATTCTATTAGAGGCTCATAGATACGTATGTATGGGTAGTAGATGTCCCATGATGACTACATTGTATTATTGTATATCATTTTGCAGCCGTGAGACTCTCGAACTATGACCCGGACCAGAATAAATGGGGCGATCAAATCTCCTGCCCGCAAATCGAGGAAGTGCACTAGTCGCAGACTGGCCCGAATATTTGGAATACTATTGCCCTGACCCCCCTCTATACTAACTACTAGCACCGGTAGATCTGGCCCTCTTGCTCTGCCTTCTATCAATATCCTGTTCATCCCGGTATGGCCGCTATTACTCCTCCAAGTTTTGGGCATGAGCCTGAATACGGGAATTGTCCATCCCCTCCTGTAGTGAAGCCGTCAAGTAATCCCTGAACAAATGCGGCCCTAAGACACTCACATATCGATGTACTCTATCTCCCATATCTGCTACCATAGTTGGGGCATACCTAGCCAATGAATTAAAATGAAGGTTGTACTCTCGGTCACTCATATTCCCTTTCATAAGATTAAAAGATTTATCATCACTAGACCGACGGACCTCGGGTGGCAAAAAATGACGGATAAAAGCATTCACGAACTCTTGCCAAACCGGGGGAGGCACATTTTCCCCGCTTGAAGAAATCCAATTGTTATACCATAGAACCGCCACATCCCGCAACCTATAAGATGCGCACGCCACTGACTCGGTATCCAAAGCATGGATGATCCTCAGCGTCCTCAATATCTCATCTATAAAGCCTTGCTCTGCCTTCTATCAATATCCCGTTCATCCCGGTATGGCCGCTATTACTCCTCCAAGTTTTGGGCATGAGCCTGAATACGGGAATTGTCCATCCCCTCCTGTAGTGAAGCCGTCAAGTAATCCCTGAACAAATGCGGCCCTAAGACACTCACATATCGATGTACTCTATCTTCCATATCTGCTACCATAGTTGGGGCATACCTAGCCAATGAATTAAAATGAAGGTTGTACTCTCGGTCACTCATATTCCCTTTCATAAGATTAAAATATTTATCAGCACTAGACCGACGGACCTCGGGTGGCAAAAAATGACGGATAAAAGCATTCACGAACTCTTGCCAAACCGGGGGAGGCACATTTTCCCCGCTTGAAGAAATCCAATTGTTATACCATAGAACCGCCACATCCCGCAACCTATAAGATGCCCACGCCACTGACTCGGTATCCAAAGCATGGATGATCCTCGGCGTCCTCAATATCTCATCTATAAAGCCTTGCGTGTCTTCATCTGGCTTTAACCCAAAAAGTTCTGGAGGATTTAATCTCATAAAGTCACGGGCCCTTGCACTAAGCGCCCGATCACCTGTGCCCGTACTCTGTCGTTAAGCCGGAGCGGTAACTAACTAAGTCAATAGCTGAATAGCCTCGGTCATCTGTTGACTCGAAGCACCCGGTGGAGGAACTGGAGGCATAGGAGCTGGAGTAGAGACACCTTCTTGTTCTCCTAGAATAGGCTGAGTGTGGGAGGTATGGGATGGAGCCTCATTATGGTATTCACCTTTTTCTATATTCGTTGGTGGCTCCCTTTCCATCCGCCTTGCTATCACAGCCTTGCCCTTCTGGGCGGCTGTGCCTTTTCTCTTTACCGACATCGCTGAAACCACAACGCACAATTAGCAAAAAGGAAATCTTATAACATAGCTCTATCTCACGATCTACGGAGAAGAAAAATGGTCATTTTTCCTAAATACCCCGCAACCTCTTGTTTATAAGTGTGGCGCGCTTCACACCCATAAACAAGACTCTACTGGACACGGCTTGTACACACACCCTAGGATAGAACTGCTCTGACACCACTTTTGTCACGACCCAACCAGTGGGCCATGACGGGTACCCGGAGCTGACTACCGAGCACCACTCACCAAGCTAACCATCACTCAACCTGTACACACATAATCTCCAAGGCAATACATACATACATATATATATATATATATATATATATATATATATATATATATATATACACACACACATAAGCCCTTACGGCTGTAAAGAAAATGACATACAAAATATACACTTGTGTATTCATGAGATATCTTCTACCCACGCAAACGTATCTATGAGCCTCTACTGGAGTACTGAGACATAAGGGTGGGACAGGACCCCGTCATACCAAAATATGAACACAAAAGAATGCAACAATAAGTTGCACCTCCGAAGTAGTGGGGTGCTCCTTTATAAGTTGATATAGCTCATAAGAATCTAGGCCGCCTCCCTGTCTACCGGTAGGCATGAACACAGCGTCCATAAAAAGAAAGGACGTCACTACGAACAATGTACTGAGTATGCAAGGCCTACACGATAACACGATAAAGAGATGCAGAAATATGAGATAAAGGGGTAACCTGTAATCGATTGCCTCGGAAGTTATATGAATTGATGAAATAAGGATTTGAGGGAAATAATCTTATGAAACCTTTCCTAAGAGTGCTCTCTTCTCTCTTCTCAAAGTTCATGCAAACCCTAATACTACAAACCCTAACCTAGCCGTAACATGGCCATTCCGGCTCCCTCTAACCTCCTCAATAATATTTCCACCCCTACCTCAATCCAACCGTCCACCTTCATCTTCATCTCAACCAAACCCTAACTCTTCAAACCCTAACGTAAACTTTTCTAAATACCCTACTTCTTCAAAAAGCTTTGCCAATACACTAACAGGTAGAGAGGAAGTCTTTACAGCAATAAAGTAGGAATGTGAGCCTATACCTAGGAAGAATCTAACGTATATTGATGGTATTCCAATGGTGAAGTGGACCGAGGCTGAAATCAAAAGAATGGAGATATTGGAAGATCTTCAACATGCAGTAATAGGCAATTTTTCTCATGGGTGGCCTGAGTTAGAAGAACTACGCAACATTATACCATCACAATGTGGTTTAAAAGGTGACTGTAAGGTTAGTTTATTTAGGCCAAGACGTGTATTGATCAGATGCTCACTGAAGGAAGATTTTATCAATCTTACGTCTAGAGGAGCATATTATTTGAAGGCTAAAGATGGTGTTACAATCAGATGAGGCCCCTTATTTATGATTCTAAGTTCAAAGTGGATGAAGAAACATCACAGGCAATGGCGTGGATTTCTTTTCCAAACTTATTACCTACTTTCTTTGTCAAAGAATCTTTGTTTACTATGGCTTCTGCTGTTGGAAAGCCTTTACAGTTGGAATTGGCAACCATAAACAAGACTCGACCTAGTTATGCTCGAGTCAAGGTTCAAGTTGATTTTCTTGCTGAATTACCTCAGTTTTTGATGTTGGAAATAGAGAATGACGATACAAAGGACATCAGGAAAATGAAAGTGAAAATTCAATATGATTTCTTACCAAAATATTGTACTGAATGTAAGATTCAAGGCCATTCTAGAGATGAGTGTAGAATCCTTTATCCTGAATTGAAGAAAACAGCAGATGTTGAGGTTACATGCTCAAATAAAGGGGTGAAAGATACAGGAAATCAAGAGGCACAAGCTGCTAAGGATAAAGGCAAGCAGGAGGCACGTAGATGGTATCATGGCAGAAATCATCATTGGTGAAGTATGTTCCAAAAACTAACATTTCTGATACGGGGAATGAAAGCAAAGTTGAGAATGCTGATGCAAAGAATAATGCTGATTCAGAAGTACAAGTGATGGTGCAAAACAAATTTGATGTTTTAAACACTGTGGAGGAAGGTGAGATACCAAATACAAGTACATCCACAGCTGAGGGGGAGAATTCTAATGCAAATGGCAACAAGGTTGGTCAAAGTAATCAGGTGGAGACTAGGCTGAATAATGCAGATACTACTCAAGTTTCCACACAAGGTTAGCTATTTGATCAGGAAGTTATGCCAGACATTATTCAGGAAAAAGAAATTCATAGCTCATGGGCTGATGAGGTGGAGGCAAGGGAAGTGAATACAGGAGAAAGTCAATATGAAGATGGAGAACAAGATAATACTGATGGAGACTCTAGTAAAAAGGACATTGTGAAAGAATCATATCATGGTGGCACCAATACAGTAGAAAAGGAATTGAATACAGGAGAAAAGCAACAAGAAGATGGAGAACAAGGTTAAACTGATGGAGACTCTAGTAAAAAGGATAGTGTGGAAGAAGGCACTAATACAGCAGAAAAGGGAACAAGTTTGAGGCAAGTAGAGAGTCCAGACAAAGAGGAAGTGCAAAAACAAATTGTTCATCCAGATCATGATGAACATGTGGATGTTGATGATACAGGATTAGATGGAGTAAAAGAGGCTACAGAGGGTTCTCCCTCAGTGATAATTCATAATCCTGAGCAAAGAGAAGGAAAAATGCAAGAAAATGTGCAATCAATAGAGGCAACAGTAATGGATGCCACAAGTGACAAGATGAAGGAGCAGGTGTATGTGGAGCAAGATGCAGATGCACCAGATCATTCTTCCTCAGAAAAGGCAATGGTGATTTCACATACTGAGCATCAACAGGTGACTTTTTGTAGAAAGTCTTCCCAGTCAAAGAACTACATGATCTGATCTCTCATTATATAGATGGCTTGGAATTAGAAGAGGATGTCAGAGATCTCCATAAAGAAGACAAGGAGGAGAATATTAAGCAAAATAAGGAAAACATTCCTAAGCAGGCTGATATATCTCCTAATAGCAAGTCTAACAATAAGGGTCAGAAGAAAGGCAGGAAGAATGCTATTGACAAGCAAATTCCACTCAGGGTGGTACCAAAGAGGAATGCTATTGAATCTAATGTTAAATGATGTTGAAGTCATTCATTTTGAACATTTGGTCACTGAAGACACAAAAAGCCTTTCATAGGGTACAAATGTTAAACAGACATCACAAATTCTTTTTGATTGCTCTCATGGAACCATTTCAACAGGTCAGGACAATAAACCATTATAGAAGGAGGTTGGGTATATTCTTAGCCAATGCCAACGGTAATGGTAAATCTGTTACTTTGTGGCTGATAATATAGATGTAGAAGTTCTGATGGATTCCCCTCAGCAGATTACTTTGAAGTTGTTTTTACAAGATTTGAATCAGCATCTTATTACTACTTTAGTATATGCTAAATGTAGTGCTTCTTAAAGGCTAGAGTTGTTGGAGCATATCTATCATATTTCCACTACCTTATCTTGTTCCTGGTTAATAGGAGGAGACTTCAATGTGGTTCTGAATGATGAAGAAAAGATAGGGGGTAATCCTATTCAACCTCAGGATATAGAAGACTTTGCTTTTTGCATAAACTCCTGTGATCTTGAAGAGGTAAACTTTAAGGGTAGTCCCTTTACATGGTGGAATGGTAGAGCAGATAAAGCATGTATATTTGAGAGATTTGATAGGATGTTGGTGAATTCACTGCTTCTGGACAACTTTGGAAATATTGAAGTTGAACATCTTGCAAGAACCGGATCAGATCATGCTCCACTTCTATGTACCTATGGTGATAAGAATCAGAATCTGGTCAGACCTTTTAAATTTCTATCATTCTGGATAGAACATGCATCTTTCCTGGATACAGTCAGGATGAATTGGTCCACTTGGGAGCATGATGATCATTTCATAAACTTCAAAAGCAAGATGAAAAAACTGAAAGGAGTGTTATCCAAATGGAGCAGGGAAGTGTATAGTGGTATATTCAAGCAGCTGATCATAAGGGAGGAAATAGTGAGATTAAAGGAACAGTTGTTTGAACAAAATCCAAGCCAAGTAAATAGAGTGTTTTTGCAGAAAGCTCACGTTGAGACTAAGAGATATTTGCATTATGAAGAAGAGTACTGGAGACAAAAATCAGGCATGGATTGGTTTGTAGATGGAGACCAAAATACTAGATTTTTCCATAATCTAGTATCGGGAAGAAGGAAGAAACTGCAGATCAAAAGAATTCAAAATTCAGATGGTTCATGGATTGAGGATGATGATCAAATGGCAGATGAGGCTGTGCACTTTTACTCTCAATAATTTTCACAAGAAGAGTTAATTGGAGATGAAAATTTGTTGTCACTCATTCCTGTTTTGATTGACCAAAATATAAATGATCTTCTTTGTCAAATGCCTAGTGTTGATGAAGTCAAAAAAGTTGTTTTCAACCTTAGTGGATCAAGTGCTAGTGGACCTGATGGTTTTCCTGGAATTTTCTATCAGACGTGTTGGGACATTATTAGCTTGGATGTATACAAGAGGGTGGTGGCTTTCTTTCAGGGTCATACTCTTCCAAAGTCAGTTAATCACACAAATCTTGTTCTACTACAAAAGAAGGAGTTGGTTCAAAGTTACTTAGACTTAAGTCCTATAAGTTTAAGTAATTTTATCAACAAAGTGATGTCAAGAGTGGTTCATGATAGATTGGAGACTGTGCTACCTCAGTTGATATCTATTAATCAAGCAGGTTTTGTTCAATGGAGAAGCATATTGAGAATGTGCTATTGGCACAAGAAATAGTGGCAGACATCAGAAAAAGGGGCAAACCAGCAAATGTAGTGATCAAATTAGAAATGGCAAAAGCCTATGATAGAGTATCTTGATCATATTTCATAAAGGTACTCAGCAAAATGTGATTTGCTAGTCAATTCATTGACATGATTTGGAGGTTGATTGCAAATGACTGGTATTCCATCCTTTTCAATGGTCAGGCCAAAGGATTTTTCCATTCAACCAGGGGTGTCAAACAAGGTGATCCACTTTCACCTGCATTGTTCATCTTATTAGCAGAGGGGTTATCAAGAGCTCTAAATGCAGAATTTGACAATGCTGAGTATGTGGGCTATGGCATGCCTAAATGGAGTCAAAATATCAATCATCTGGCTTATGCAGATGATACTATAATATTTGCATCTGTAGAAGGGGAGTCATTGAAGAGAATTATGAAGATACTGCAGGAGTATGAGGCAATTTCAGGTCAGCTGATCAATAAAGGCAAGAGTGCCTTTTATATGCATCATAAGATTTTTGGTGCACTGTTTCAGCAGGTGGAGCAGATTACAGGATTTAAAAGGGATCAATTTCCATTAAAGTACTTGGGATGTCCTATCATATATTTCATTCAAGGAGTAAAAAGGTATATTACAATGACCTTATCAAGAAGGTGAAAACAAGCTGCAAAATTGGAAAGGAAAATTGCTCTCTTTTGGTGGAAAGGCAGTTCTTATCAATAGTGTGCTTCAGAGTATTCCAATATACATGCTGTCAGCTATTGTTCCCACAAAATATACCATTAATGAGCTTATGGTCAGCCTTAATGTGGAATAAATATTGCAAGAAGAAGAAGCCTACAGAAGTGCAGTGGAAAGGTGGATCACAAGTGTGGAAAAGAATAATAGAAGCAAGGGATCAGGTGTATCAACAGATATGGTGGGAACCTAGAAATGGAGCATGTGATGTATGGGAAGATAATTGGACTAAACTTGGTTCACTCAAGTAGTTAATACCACCAGATTTTCAGATTGACACCAGCATTGAAGAAGTATCACACTTTATGAATGCAGAAGGCTGGGATATACAGAAATTGCATGACAAACTGCCAAGTAATGTGTGTGATCATATCCTACAAGAGTTGAGTATAGTGGAGTATTCAGAGGAGAAAGATAAAGCTTGGTGGATGGCTAGTACTATAGGATATTTCACTATAGGGAGTGCTTGGAATTTTCTTAGGAAAAAGGCTCAAACATCAGCTCACTTTTCAAAGTTGTGGTTCAAAGGAGTTCCATTAAAAATATCATTCTTCCTTTGGAGATTGTGGAAGTTAAAAATACCAGTGGATGATGTACTAAAGGGAATGAATATCAGCATTGCATCTTGATGTAGATGTTGTCTGAACCCTCATCAGGAGGAGACAGTTCAACATCTATTCCTAACAGGTGAATTTGCAACAGAAATTTAGCAATATTACAATGCTGCTGTGGGGATAATTGTGCCAAGGATTCAGATTCATCACACAAAAATGCAATGGTGGTATATGAAAGGTCCTACAAAACTCAAGTCAGTTATGGAGGATGCACCAACATTCATATGCTGACAATTATGGAAGAGAAGAAATACTATCATGCATGGGGGTAAGATGAATAAAATAAAGGTGATAAATGGGATCAACTATAATCTACAACAACAGGTGAAGACTGTTATACCCCGTATATTTATACGTCGAATTATTCGCAAGCAAATCGGCTCAAGTTAAAGACGGGATTACTTTCGGACATGAAATAGGAACTTTTAATTTTCAATTTTAATTAGAACACAAATTGTTCATAAATTTTATTTAGTGTAGAAATATTATTGGAGATTAGGAACTAATTAATTAAGATTTATTAAGTAAGGATTAGTAATTAATTAAAACAAATTAATTAAGTTAATTATGTTAGAGTTGGCCCCACCCGTTAAAAAAAAACCATGACTCATCCAAGTGGGGCACGTGTAATAAGTATAGGCAACATATAAGATCATTAGTGATGACTAACATTAGTCATGCACTTCACTTTCATTCTCAATTCAATTGAGAGAGTTAAGCTTAATGAAGCAAGAGCATGAGCAGCCATGGCTGCTACTGTTCACGGCCAGCCACGGCTGTTTTAAAAAAAATTACTTTGATTTAATTCCAAGGTGATTTACAAGTCCTAGGAGGTGATAGCAACATTGGATGTTGAATTGAGGAAGAAGAAATCGTGAAATTGGAGCAATTAAGTGTAGAAATTCCTCCGAGAAAAATTAAGGTAAGATTTTCTTGTTTTATAGTATAATTGTATTAATGGTGTTGTAATGGAAGGATTAAAATTGGATTGGATGAAATTGGAAGTAAGAAATTGCATGAAACCGTTGTTATACAAAATTGTTGGTTGAAAAGGATTAAAAAGGGTTATTGGATTGTTAGAGTTGTTTATGGGCTGAATTGTAAGTATTCTATATGAATATTGCTATTACTGTCATTTTTTGTATTTCTGTGATAACGGGACGATAACGGGACGATAATTGGAAGTTCGGGTTAGGCAAATATATAGGGGAAATGCTGCCCGATTTCCGTTAAGTCCTTAACTAATGAAAACCCTAATCGAGAAAGTATAAGTTAAAGAATGAGTCCTATAAGCGATGGACTACGGATTTACGAACTAGGAAGTATAGTTACTAACGATAGTGTTAGTTGTATATTAAATAGGCTAAAAGAGCGACAAAGCGAACGGGCTTGCGAATAGTCGTTAAACAGGTATGTAAAGCTGTCCCTTCTTTCTTTTGGCATGTCTTAGATTTAAGTGATGAATGATATGAGCTTTGGGGTAATCTTATTCATAAGTCTTGAATGTGATTCATGATTCTTATTCACTTCTTGATGTTAGAACTCTTAAGTGATTGAGCATCCCTCTTCAGTTTCTTATACGTTGGATAATAGTCGATATATATATATATAAGTTCCTATTCCTAGAAACTCTACGATAACTGATGTCCTTGACTTCTATAAGCTGTTTCATTCTATATTGACATATGTCTATGGTTCCTAAGTCTCTTTTGATATTGTTTATGATGACGTTCGAGGGATATTTGATATGATTGTCGCTATTGATACTCAGGTGTAAATCCCTTCTTCTTATTCTGTTTGAGTCTTGATAATGTTTTAAATTGCATATGGTTGCTCACTACTCTGCTCGTGCATGCCTCAATATGTCTTTCACCGAGTCCCGAGTCGGGTATGTTATCGTGCACAGTTTCACTGCATTGTTCACCGAGTCCCTCACTAGAGGGCCGGGTTCGGTATATATATATATATATATATGATATGTTATGGCGGCCAGGAGAACATATGATGACTCTATTCACCGAGTCCCATAATGGGCCGGGTATGATATATGATATTAACATGCATGATTTATGTTTAAAAAGGCAAGTGTTTTGGTATTCTAGGTGTTATACTTGTCTCCTGCACTCCTTATTTCAGTTATGATCCTTTTTACTGTATTTCATGCTTTATATACTCAGTACATATTCCGTACTGACCCCTTTTCTTCGGGGGGCTGCATTTCATGCCCGCAGGTACAGATAGTCGGTTTGATGACCCTTCAGCATAGGACTTCTATTCAGCTGTCTTGGAGAGCTCCGTTGTTCCGGAGTCTAGACTTTTGGTTCGGATCTTATAATGTATATGTATATGTTTATCCAGGGGTACGGCGGGGCCCTGTCCCGCCATATTTTGCTATCGATACTCTTAGAGGTCTGTAGACATATGTGTGGGTTGTGTATAAGTTCTGTCCAGCTGTGTCTATCCAATGTGCTGTGATATGATGTCTGTCTGCAGTGGCAGCCTTGTCGGCTTGCATATGACATGATGTTGATGTGTAGTGGCAGCCTTGTCGGCTTGCGTATCATTTTATGATTTTATCGGTTGTGACTCCTCAGGAGACAGTTTATCTGAATATACATGTATGATGACGTTATGAACCGTTGGAGTTCTTTTGCAAGTTTCCATATTGTTCCTAGATTCAGTTTGATTATATTTTAACAGGTTCGTATACGGGTGTCCAGCTCGGTCACTAGTCATGGCCCACGGGGTTGGGTCGTGACAAAAGTGGTATCAGAGCAGTTCATCCTCAGAGTGTCTACAGACCGTGTCTAGTAGAGTCTCTTTTATTGGTGTGTTGTGCACCACATCTGTAAACAGGAAGCTACAGGACATTTAGGATGTTACCTTTCTTTCATATCTAAGATCGTGCGATAGAGCCCAGCCATATGAAATGAAATTCCTTATACTAACCTTTGATTTCAGCTGAAGAACGACATAGACAGAAGGAAGTGACTGACGATATTGGAAGTTAAAAAGTACACAGGTAAGTAACGGTGCGAAAGAGGCATGTCGGATAAGGTAAGAATAGTGAGGTATGATTAACATGTAAAGTTGAAGAATGAAAGGGGAGGTAGATCGGAAGGTATAACAGGATAGATCGTTAAAGGATCATGTACGTCTCGAGGTGCGATATGTGAGGTAAGTTCCGACACCTTTATACCTTTTACCGAAAATTGGGAGCCCTGTGTGGCTATGATACGATATGATATATGCGTATATATGTTGGCCCTGTGAGGCATTGTTGGTATTTCCTGCGTGCAGGTTTTGGGATAGTAAGAAGTACAGAGGAAACTCTGCCCAAATTTTCCCAGAAATAGGAAAAAGAAGAGAATGAGATATAAGTTCATAATATGTCTTGAAAGTTGATACCGATATGGTTAATTTATTATGTTGGACTAAAGCTTTAAGAGGTACCCTCCGTGTCATCCGTAAGAGGCACCATTCTTAATTGGAAAATGTTATTTCGAAAAAGCATATATGAGTAGCAAGGTTTGGAATTCATTCGAACGGACCAAAATACTTTCCAACCCCATTTTGCCTTAGAAAAAGGCTTACGTTGAAAGGGAAAAATGTCCAGCAATTAAGTTTCACTCTATTGGAAGAGTACAAAGCATACAACAAGTAGTTTGTGAACTAAATAGTTCATTTATGACCCAAAAAAATATCCTGAGGGTAAACTATGTGAGCTAAGCGATGGAAGTCTTGTGGTGTTTTTCGAATTCTAGTTCTTCTTGTGTGGTTTCGGAGGACGCTTCATGGTGATGTAACCTTGGAGTGGGAGTGTTCTTGTGTTCTTTGAGTTTATTAGTTTTAATCAACTAATTGGAGATGGAATTCTTGGAAGGAAAACTCAAACTTGTGAGCTGTCATGGATCATGTGTTCCATGTGTTATTGATGAAATACTAGGATGATTCGGAAGGGCTTATGATACTAAGGGATAATTTAGGAAAAGGTGGCAAATCTTAACAAAACATTTTATTGAGGTATCGAGTGAACTGTTAAGTAGGGATAAATTATGACGAGTTTACAGTTAAAAGGAGTGATAGGATGATTGAGATAAAAGTACGGAGGAGGAAGAATTATGACAAATTATGAAGGTATTAATAAGACAGCTTGTGAGATACTAAGGGCAAGATTGATCAGAAAGGGCGAAGAGTTAAGTACGCCTAGTCCACAGAGTGTAATTAAAACATAGTAAGAATCGTGAATAAGGTTAAGGGGTGTTACGTTATAAGATGGATTACGAACATGATATAATGTGAATACCATAAGGATTGTTATAGAAATGAGTAAAGCCTAGCAAGGAAGTAACTAAAGGATATGATGTGATCAGTGTGAAACGGAAAAGAAAATATAGAACAAAAAAAAACCTACAAAGTCTTATAGGGAAGTTCAGAATAGAGATCAAGTGGTAACGAAAGTGACAGCGAGCACAGGAAGAGAAGGGGTTAATATAAAGAAGAAGATAAGAAGAAAGCGAGTAGGATTACAGTGTAGCAATGTGTTATGACACGTATAGCTGAGAAAATGAGTAATATAAGCGACAAAATTGTGAAAGACCGAACTAAAGGAAGATGAGCAACGGGACAGAATGAATGCCAGAAATGACTGGTATGATAAGAACAAACAGGGATGAATAAAATATACTTTGAAAATGAGAAAGGGGTTATGTAGAAGTAGTGTTTTCCGAAGGATACGGGAGTAGCATGAGACTCCTCGTGCACAAAATAAAAGATGGACATAGACTGGAGAAATGAAAGGAATACTAAAGGAAGCACTCAAGACAGACATAATTAATTGAGTATGAGTATAGGATAAAAGAGAAACATATAGCTACGAGCTTAAAGGTGTAATGCAACGACAAGGCGATAAGATAAGACTATCATTAAGACGAACTTGATACGATTTTGAGTAAGTTAGAAGTCAGTGTTGGGTAAACAACAAGGGTGAAAGAGCATAAGGCATAAAGGAATACTGCATACATATGACTTCACCTCGAAAATAGTGAAACCCTTAAAGGACAAGGATTGTGGATTTAAGAAACAACTGAGGTATGGTAAATTTATTAGAGGAGACAGATTATATCCGTTGGGATAAAGATACCGTTATAAGAGAGCTTGGGACACTTATCATTAGAATATAAGTGCTGCCTAATTGAGAATTGGAACGACTGCATGTACTAATTAATTATTGATTGGAGTAAGTGGAATGTGGCTTTGGATAAATTGCTACATTAATTACATTACTCGAGTACCAACCATCAGATAAGATTTTGTGCTATATATCAAGAGTTCTCATCGCTTCGTGATTTGGTTAAGGTTTCGTACGTGGGGGATCAAAGTTATAAATGAAAAAAAAAAGACATGGATATAGTATAAGTACAACCCCAAAGGGAGGAAGAGGGTGAAAGCAAAGTAAGTACGAGTGGGAACAATTGACACTATAGTATATCTAATATGGATACTCAAACTTCAAGTGAGATCCCATGCTGAAACAAATTGGTAAGATTTGAGAGCCAGCAATAAACGGATAGAAGTCAAGATGGTATTTGAGACAGTGCTGAGAATTATTGGTAAATACCTTGGATAATATGACATCAGAAGGTGGATGCTTATAAAAAGGAAGAATACGACAAGAGAATGGTAACGACTAACTTAAGAGCAAATTTGAGTAAAGGGGCAATCGAAGAGTTTGAGTCAAAAATAGAGAAATGACACGAGATAATATGTCTAAAGTATTGACAGTTAGGGTAAAGGAAATTACGAAATGATTTAACCGAGACAATCAGAACAAGCGAGTTACGGGATGACAGTGAAATTATAATATGAGGGAACTCTAGCGCTATTTGATAGCCAACCCTAAAGATCGATATCAAGAACTAAAAGCAAGTGATAGTTAAAAACCTTTAAAAGAATGTCAGAAAGTGACACATGATGCTGAGGATTCCAGAATACGGACTGTAACAGCAAAGTAAAGCAAAAATATTAGAGTGGAAAAATGTTACCCTCTGGGAAATTCCGTTTTACTCGTAGAACCTGCGAAGGGTCTACAGGTTACCAGAGGCATGCAATACTCCAGGGATATTAAAATCTAATGAACCGACGAGGGATGTCTACGCGTCATAAAAATCATATTTAAAGATTAAGAGGTAAGATGAAGGGAACGATATCTGAAGGGAGTAACTATAGAAAAAGAAAGAGTCGAGTTAAGACTAAGCGCACAAGCAAGAGACAGTAACATTTCAGCAGAAAAGCCCGCAACACTACTGACAACCGACTGCGAAATAAAGAAGAGAGTAAAGACAGACATGGAATTATTACCTCGAGAAGCAACAAAAAGAGGAAATATTACAGGAATGACTATGTAGAGATCTGGGATGCATTATAGTAAATTATAGCGAATCGACAAACAGAAGAGGTATGTGAAGGGCATAATTAAATAAGAGAACACTTAAGGAAGTATTGAGAGTTCAGGACCAGTTTAACATTCGAGGACGAATGTTCTAAAGGGGGGAGGGATGTTATACCCTGTATATTTATACGTTGAATTATTCGCAAGCAAATCGGCTCAACTTAAAGACGGGATTACTTTCGGACATGAAATAGGAACTTTTAATTTTCAATTTTAATTAGAACACAAATTGTTCATAAATTTTATTTAGTGTAGCAATAATATTGGATATTAGGAACTAATTAATTATGATTTATTAAGTAAGGATTAGTAATTAATTAAAACTAATTAATTAAGTTAATTATGTTGGAGTGGGCCCCAACCGTAAAAAATAAAAAAAAACAAAAAAAAAACCATGACTCATCCAAGTGGAGCACGTGTAATAAGTATATCCAACATATAAGATCATTAGTGATGACTAACATTAGTCATGAACTTCACTTTCGTTCTCAATTCAATTGCGAGAGTTAAGCTTAATGAAGCAAGAGCATGAGCAGCCATGGTTGATACTGTTCACGGCCAGCCATGGCTGTTTTTTTTTTTTTTTTAAATTGCTTTGATTTAATTCCAAGGTGATTTACATGACCTAGGAGGTGATAGCAACATTGGATATTGAATTGAGGAAGAAGAAATCGTGAAATAGGAGCAATTAAGTGTAGAAATTCCTCCGAGAAAAATTAAGGTAATATTTTCTTGTTTTATAGTATAATTGTATTAATGGTGTTGTAATGGAAGGATTAAAATTGGATTGGATGAAATTGGAGTTGAAAAGGATTAAAAAGGGTTATTGGATTGTTAGAGTTGTTTATGGGCTGAATTGTAAGGATTCTATATGAATATTGCTATTACTGTCATTGTTGGTATTTCTGTGATAATAAGTGGATAATTGGAAGTTCGGGTTAGGCGAATATATAGGGGAAATGCTGCCCGATTTCCTTTAAGTCCTTAACTAATGAAAACCCTAATCGAGAAAGTATAAGTTAAAGAATGCGTCCTATAAGCGATGGACTACAGATTTACGAACTAGGAAGTATAGTTACTAACGATAGTGTTACTTTTATATTAAATAGGCTAAAAGAGCGACAAAGTGAACGGGCTTGCGAATAGTCGTTAAACAGGTATGTAAAGTTGTCCCTTCTTTCTTTTGGCATGTATTAGATTTAAGTGATGAATGATATGAGCTTTGGGATAATCCAATTCATAAGTCTTGAATGTGATTCATGATTCTTATTCACTTCTTGATGTTAGAACTCTTAAGTGATTGAGCATCCCTCTTCAGTTTCCTATACGTTGGATAATAGTCGATATATATATTTATATATATATATATATAAGTTCCTATTCCTAGAAACTCTACGATAACTGATGTCCTTGACTTCTATAAGTTGTTTCATTCTATATTGACATATGTCTATGGTTCCTAAGGCTCTTTTGATATTGTTTATGATGACGTTCGAGGGATATTTGATATGATTGTCGCTATTGATACTCAGGTGTAAATCCCTTCTTCTTATTCTGTTTGAGTCTTGATAATGTTTTAAATTGCATATGGTTGCTCACTACTCTGCTAGTGCATGCCTCAATATGTCTTTCATCGAGTCCCAGGTCGGGTATGTTATCGTGCACAGTTTCACTGCATTGTTCACCGAATCCTTTACTAGAGGGCCGGGTATGGTATATATATATTGACATGCATGATTTATGTTTAAAAAGGCAAGTGTTTTGGTATTCTGGGTGTTATACTTGTCTCCTGCACTCCTTATTTCAGTTATGATCCTTTTTACTGTATTTCATGCTTTATATACTCAGTACACATTCCGTACTGACCCCCTTTCTTGGAGGGGCTGTGTTTCATGCCCGCAGGTACAGATAGTCGGTTTGGTGACCCCTCAGCATAGGACTTCTATTTAGCTGTCTTGGAGAGCTCCGTTGTTTCGGAGTCTAGACTTTTGGTTCGGATCTTATAATGTATATGTATATGTTTATCCAGGGGTACGGAGGGGCCCTGTCTCTCCATATTTCGCTATCGATACTCTTAGAGGTCTGTAGACATATGTGTGGGTTGTGTATAAGTTCTGTCCAGCTGTGTCTATCCGATGTGCTGTGATATGATGTCCGTCTGCAGTGGCAGCCTTGTCGGCTTGCGTATGAAATGATGTTGATGTGTAGTGGCAGCCTTGTCGGCTTGCGTATCATTTTATGATTTTATCGGTTGTGACTCCTCAAGAGACAGTTTATCTGAATATACATGTATGATGACGTTATGAACCGTTGGAGTTCTTTTGCAAGTTTCCATATTGTTCATAGATTCAGTTTGATTATATTTTAACAGGTTCGTATACGGGTGTCCAGCTCGGGCACTAGTCATGGCCCACGGGGTTGGGTCATGACAAAGACAATATATCCTTGGCTGAGAAATATTCCACAAGATTGGCCTCACATGGTGAAATATTTGGAGGATTACAGGCCTAGAATCGGATATAAGATGGTGCAATGGAAATTTCCTGATGTTGGCTGGTTAAAGTGCAATATAGATGGGGCCTCTAGGGGTAATCCAGGGTTGAGTTCAGTTGTTTTCTGCATTAGAGATGAGGTTGGAAACCTGATATATGCTGGGGCAAGAAGAATAGCTGATACAACTAACATCACATCAGAATCTGTAGCTATATTGGATGGAGTTGAGTTCTGTATTAAAAATGATCTGGTGCCTGTAATGATTGAATCAGATTCTCTGTCCATGATAAACATTATTCAAAGACTATGGGAGATTCCATGGAAGATCAGTATGGAATCTAATAAGATCAAATTCTTGAGGAACAAGGGACAAGTGCAGTTTGCTCATATCCTTAGGGAAGGCAATGCACTTGCTGATTTTTTAGCTAACCTGGTTTTTGATTTTGCATGTACAATTCATTTTCATTCATTTGCTGAGTTGCCAACAGGTACAAAGAAGATTCTCAAAACTGATAAGATGATGATGCCTAGTTTCAGAAGCAAGATCTACAGAAATAGAGAACCAGATTGATCATATGCATCTGATGACACAAGATTCAGTTACATAAGGAAGTAAAGGTTCATGATAACAGTTTCATAGGATTGTTGAAGTCTTGTTTAGATGACTAAGGTTATCCTTATTAGTGTGTGGTAATAACAGAAATGTTCATCCTACTAATAGGATCTCCTTAGTTACCTAATCCAGCTACAAACATTCAACATGACCTCAGGTGTAAGATTGATCAGAGACATTGGACAGCAAAGGACAGCAACCATGAGGAGCTTCATACCACACTTCTTCTTGAAAGATTTTCAGTGAGATTAGATACCATAGCACCTGGTGAGAGCTTGAGGTGACTGATAATGGCATCAATCCAAAGAAGGAGTGTTCTTGTTTGCAGTTTTTTCATTGTTACACTTGGTTGTTCAAACAAGGCTTAGACTTTACTTTCATCTCCTAGGATAGACTAGTACAGCTTTTTTCATCTTTCTTTCATTTCATTTCATTTTCATTTCTTTTTTTTCGGTAAATATCTTTGTTTATTTTAATAAAATCCAACAGCATCAGGCTGATTGGCTTTGCTTAAAAAAAAAGTAACTGATTGCCTCTTAAGGCGGAGTCAAGCATGCCAACTTATATATTAATCAACATCATATTATATAAGCATGTATATAACTGGCCGACCATATAGGTACAGTGTGATCATCATTAGCCCGCGTTCGGGGTAAACATCTCAAGCCCTCCACTAGTGGTGTCTGCCCATGCCATCTAGACACAGTGTAATCATCATCATAGTTGCCCACTACGCCTGTCGTGGTGGTGACTGCCCGACCATGTAGGCGCGGTGTAATCATACATATACATAATATAAGGCATGCATGGGAGCTTAAGTAAAAGCTATAAGTCTATCGGAGTGACGTAAGGTCGGGAACCTCCGATTACATTATAGAATAATCATCATCGCTATGCCTCACCTTGGAAGAACTAATATCATGAGGTGAGACAACAACAAGAAGTAACATCAATGAAATCATAAAAATAGAATTATCAAACTCGTGAAAACATCATTATGATGATCATTATCATAGAACATATCTCATTTCTATCTCATGAGAAGCTCTTAAGAATCTTTAATTTTCGTCTTTTGGGATATAAGAAAGTCATGGAAACATAAGGAATCATCATATAGGAGTCATGCCTTTGAAAGAAGGGGACAAGCCTTACATATCTTTGGGTCTCTTTAACTTTGCTGACAAAACGCTTCCCTCCAAGTTCACGATTCTACATTCAAGAGAATTTGTACTAAGATTAGATAACCGGAAACATACTTAAAGCTAAGCCCAGGCGACTAAGGGCTAACGAAAATTGGGCTGCACTTCCTTTGTTTCTACAATTTTCTCCGTATAATACAACAACTCCCAAACATTAATAACAACATCCATAATATCATACTTAATAACTTCTTCAAGTTAGGCATTATTTAATCCTCACAATTCTCTTTCAAATCATCCACACCCATTACTACAATACAACAACATATTCATTTTTCACATAATAATCCCCCAACGACATTAGCATCATTCATAACAAAACTATACTCATTTCATGCTAAGAATCATGACTCAATTGAAATTACTACTCAAAATACCAGTATTTCCATATTTGAGCTCATATTCTATATTCTTCTTTAATCCAAGTCTTTCAACCACTCAATACCTCTAATAACATGAAATAAGTGAAAAAATCACCTTTGAATATGTAGGAATGGTCTTTTGATGAATATTTTCCACTTGAGAAAAACCCCAACTTTAACACTAAAGAAGTTCTTGACTTGTATCAACCCTTGAGCATTCATATTCTTGATTCTACCAACTCTTGATGTTGAACCCTTGATTTCTCTTGGGTATATGTTAAAATGGTATGGAGAAGATTCTAGAGGTTTTGAGAGAGTTGGAGAAGGTGAGAAATAAAAGAAATGAATTTGGGGTCACCCTTATATAAAATTTAAAAGCTGCCCGTCGGGTGTTATACAGTACGAATGACGAAGCATCGACCGGATCAACGGGGCGACGATCTGACCGTCGAAGTCGTAAAATTTCCAGTGAGCAACTTTTGCTTCTTTACATTCTATGTTGAGAAGGACGGTCCGTCGAAATGATCGACGGAGCATCGATCTGCTCCGTCGAATGGCCTTTGCACTAAATCAATTCTACGGCACAATCGACTAAGCGTCGACCCGTCCGACGGTGCAAAGAACAACCTTCAAACCCCCCTTTCGCAGAACTGCAATGAAGTTTCATTTTGACGAACTTTCCTATCTTGCCTCAAATGTCTTTGGAATCTTAATTAGAACCATTAAGCATCCCTTCTTACTTATAGGGACATCATATACACCTTAACTTACGTCAATCTATTCACCCCTCAGCAACCTAAAATTTCGAGGTGTAACAAATCTATTACCTGATACTCAGCCAATATCCATCCCTTTTTATATAATGGCACCTGCCGAGTTGAAGCAATTAAAGGAGCAACTGAGGGATTTGCTAGAGAATGGATTTATTAGTTCTTGTACAGCACCGTAGGGAGCACCAATATTATTCGTAAGAAACAAATATGTATCCTTGCGAATGTGTATTGATTATAGGTAACTGAATAAAGTGACTATAAAGAATAAGTATTCACTTCCGAGGATCGATGACTTATTTGATCAGCTGCAGGGTGCCAAGTATTTCTCAAAGGTAGACTTGAGATCGGGATACTATCTGGTTAGAGTGAAGGCAGAAGACTTTCCGAAGACAGCATTCAGGACTACATATGGGCACTATGAGTTCCGTGTCATGTCATTCCGATTAACTGATGCCCCAGCTGTATTTATGGACTTGATGAATAGCATATTTAGACATTTCCTAGATATTTTCGTGATCATGTTCATAGATGATATTCTTGTCAATTTATCGTGAGAGACTGAACATGCAGATCATTTACGTGCGGTGCTTAGAGTTCTTCGAGATAGAGAGTTATATGCGAAGTTTTCCAAATGTGAGTTCTGGTTGAACTCTATGGCTTTTCTTGGTCATATTATTTCAGATGAAGGCATCAGAGTGGATACTCAGAAGATTGAGGATGTAAGGAATTGGCCATGACCCAAGACCCTAATAGAAATCCGTAGCTTTTTGGGTCTGGTAGGATATTATAGGAGGTTCATAGAGGGATTTGCTTCTCTTTTAGCCCCCATTGACCAAGCTGACTCAGAAATCAACTAAGTTTCAGTGGACAGATGCATGTGAGCGGAGTTTTCAAATATTAAAAGATAAATTGACCTCAGCAGTCGTCTTGACTCTTCCGGACGGAACAAATAGCTATGTGGTATATTATGATGTCCGGTATTAGATTGGGTTGTGTATTAATGCAACACGATAAGGTTGTTGCTTATGCTTCTAGATAGCATAAGAAGCACGAGAAGAACTATCCAACTCACGATCTCGAGTTAGCTGCGGTGATCCATGCCTTGAAAATGTGGCGGCACTACTTATATGGTGTTCACGTTGATATGTATACCGACTGTAGGAGTCTTCAGTACATCCTTGAGTAGAAGGACTTGAACTTACGTCAAAGGCAATAGTTAGAGTTGTTAAAAGATTATGATGTTGATATTCTGTACCATCCTGGGAAGGCCAATGTAGTAGCTGATGCTCTTAGTCATAAGTCCATGGGTAGCCTATATTATGTGCGACCAGAGAAAAGGGAGATTGTCCGCGAAGTTTGTCAGTTGGCTAGCCTTGGAGTTCGATTGTTAGACTCAGGTGATACAAGAGTTACAGTCCAAGATATAGTGATGTCATCTTTGGTGGATGAGATAAAGGAACACCAGTACAAAGATCCTGTTTTAGTTCATTACCGGGACACAGCTCCTCAAAAAGAAAAGACACCTTTCGTGATCACAGGATATGGATTACTCAGGTATCAAAGTAGATTGTGCGTTTCTAAGGTTGCAGGCCTCCGTCAGCAAGTTATGGGGGAAGCTCATTATTCTCGCTATTCTATTCATCTGGGAACAACAAAAATGTACCATGATCTCAAGAAAGTTTATTGGTGGGATGGTATGAAAAGAGATATAGCAGAATTTGTGGCTCAGTGTCCAAATTGTCAGCAAGTTAAGATAGAGCACCAGAAGCCTGGAGGTTTGTTACAGGCTATGGAGGTTCCGACATGGAAATGGGTGGGTATTAATATGGATTTTATTACAGGGTTTCCCCGTACTAAGCGGAATGGGTCATAGTTGATAGGCTTACAAAGTCATCCCACTTCTTACCTATCACGACTACTTATTCAGCTGAGTATTATGCAAGGCTTTATCTTAGGGAAATTGTACGACTTCATGGTGTTCCTACAACCATTATTTCAGATAGAGGAGCGCAATTTACAGCTAACTTATGGAAATTATTCCAGAATGGATTAGGGACTCAGGTGAGCCTTAGCACCGCATTTCATCCGCAGACAGTTGGACAAGCGGAGCATACTATACAGGCACTTGAAAACATGTTGAGAGCTTATGTGTTGACTTCCGAGGTAGCGAGGATGATCATTTGCCTCTTATTGAGTTTGCATATAATAAAAGTTACCATTCCAGTATCCAGATGGCTCCTTACAAGGCTTTATACGAGCAGAGATATAGATCACCTATAGAATGGTATGAGGTTGGAGAGAATCAATTAGTAGGCCCATACTTAATACAACAAGTAGTTGACAAAGTGAAAGTGATTCAAGAAAGGTTATTAGCAGCGCAGATTTGACAGAAATCCTATGCAGATAATCGGCGGCGTAAACTAGAGATTGAGGTAGGTGATTGGGTTTTCTTAAAGGTTTCTCCTATGAAGGGAGTGATGAGATTTTGCTAGAAGGGTAAGTTGGGCCCTCGATACATTGGGCCATATAGAATATTCGTACAGTGGGTAAGGTTGCATATGAGCTAGAGCTACCTTCTGATTTAGAGTCTGTACATCTAGTGTTCCATGTTTCCATGTTTCGTAAGTGCATAGGAGATCCGTCAAGAGTCGTACCAGTAGATGATATCCAGGTGATTGAGCAATTATCATATGAGGAAATTCCTGTGGCTATATAAGATGGGAAAGTCTATCGGCTATGAACCAAGGATGTGGTATTACACCTCGGAAAAATTTCATATCATCATGGGATGGATAGACTAACGCAGGGTGAGTTGTATGTGATGTCCCTACAAGTAAGAAGTAGTACTATACGATTCTAATTAAGATTCCAAAGACGTTTCAAGCAAGAGGAAAAAGTTCGTTAAGAAAGGCGAAATATACGTTGTGTTTCGGAAGAGTTTTGTAAAGTTCCGAGCAAATGATGATTTCATTAGGTCTTGAAAAAAAGTTATAATGCTTCTTAGATTGCTAATGAAGTGTTAAACAAGTGCTAAGAAGGTTCCATAAGGATTAGAGATCAAACGAAACGACTGAATTAATCTCGGAAAAGTGGAGTTATACGACCACTTATACGGTCCATATAACTTTATACGGTCCGTATAAGGGTCCGTATAACCCAGCAGGACGAATGTTTTCCATGATGGTGAACCACGGTCACTTATACGGACCGTATAAGTGTCCGTATAAGTCCCGATAGGCTGAATTATTTTCAAGTATATAAATGTGTTCCCACTTTTATTTTCTCATTCTTTCACTTCTCCACTTCTCTCCAATTCTCCAGAACATTCCAAACATTTCATATACAAGAATTAAAGGGAAATCAAGGATCAACTTCATCAAACCAAGAGAATCAAGTGTAAGGAGGCTCCTTAGGGTTCCTAGAAGTCAAGAAATTCTTTGGAAGAAGAACTAGGGTTTTCTTCAAGTGGAGCATTTCCATCCAAAACTCATTCCTACACAATCAAAGGTAATGTTTATGATCATTTCAGGCTATTTGGAATATTGAGGGGTTGAAATACTTGGATTATGGAAGGGGGTAGATTATAGAGCTTAAATGTGGAAGTGAGGGTGTTCTTGAATAATAGTTGATATGAATCATAACTCTTGAGACATTATGAGTATAATTTTGTTATAAATGATATTAAGAGTTTTGGAGAAGCATGATATGAGAATGAATATGATGTTGGGTGACCACCATGGTTATGGATGACTTTGAGAGGAAATTGGAAGAATTGAATAATGGCCAACTTAATAAAGTCTATTGTTTATGATATTGCGGGTGTGTTGTTGACACTTGGAAGTTGTTATATCATATGGAGGAAGTTGTAGAAATAAAGGAAATGTTGTCCGATTTTCATTAGCTTTAGCCTAAGCTTAAGTATATTTCCGACTATCTAATCCTAGCACGAATTTCTTTGAATGTAGAATTACGAACTTGGAAGGAAGCGTATAGTCGGAAAATAGAAAGGCATCAAGGTATGTAAGGCTAGCCTTTTTTTTTCTAAGGCATGATTCCTACTACATGGTTCCCTTTATGTTCCCCTGACTTTCTTACATCCCGAAACTATAAGTCTATGTTACAAGGAGCTTCACATGAGATTAAGATAAGAAATGTATTATAAATATAATGATGATGATGATTAGTCCAAGTCTATAGATCTTAAAGCTCATGATATGCTACTCCTACGAAGTAAATGATCCTTATATGATTCTTTGATGTTGCTCATTATTGTTACACTCACCTTATAATGTTAGTTCCTTCAAGGTGAGGTAGGATGCTCATGATTATGCCATAATGGAATCGGAGGTTCTCGACCTTATGTCACCCCAATAGAGTTATAGTTGTCTTTGAGTTCTTATGCATGCATTATGATAAGTATACGATGATAAGATTACACCGCGCCTATATGGCCGGGCAGACACCGCTAAGGCAGGCGGCATATACACCATGTCTAGAGGGCATGAGCAGACACCACTAGTGGGCGGCATAAGATGTTTACCCCGGACGCGGGCTAATGATGATTACACCGTACCTATATGGGCGGACAGCTTATGTATGCATACATGATATGATGAAGTTTATGAACTAAGTTAGCATGCATTATTCAGTCTTAAGTGATAGTCAGTTGCAGGCTGTTCCTTACTTGATGTCTCCTTATTTCATCGATGTAGTATTGTTGTTTATGCCTTACATACTCAGTACAACATTCGTACCGACGTCCTTTCTTTTTTGACGCTGTGTTCATGCCCACAAGTAGACAAGGAGGTGGCCCAGATTCATAGGAGCTGATCAACAGGTTTTCAGGAGCACTCCATTATTCCAGAGCTGCTATTTCTATACATTATTTTGTATACATATTTGGACACGATGGGATCCTGTCCCCGTCCTTATGTCTAGTTGTCACGACCCAACCCCGTGGGCCGCGACTGGTACCCTAACTGGGTACCCGTACATACCTACCTGACCGAATTTCGTATCATACAGGTTTTTTTTTTTTTCAAACAGATGTTACAGAAGTAGGCCGATACAGATACGGCACGCGCGCAAACATATATATATATATACCTGGACAAGCAGACATTTACAGATAAGCCGATAAGGCTAACATACAGACGAAACCCGTAACCCACACATCTATCTACAGGCCTCTACAGACATACAGAATCAGATGACGGGACAGGGCCCCGCCATACCCAGAATTTCCACACATACAGAACATACGGAAAACAGAAGGTATATACCAAAAGTGTACGCTCCGGATCAAAGGAGCTCTTCGAACAGCAGAGTCAGAAACCTACGCTGGCGGCATATCACCTGGTGCGTCTGTACCTGCGGGCATGTAGCGCAACCCCCGAAGAACGGGGGTCAGTACTAAAAATGTACCGAGTATGTAAAGCAGAAACATAACAGATACAATCATAGTCCGAACTGGAGTGACAGAAACATAACGGACAGAACCATACATCAGAGTCATGATCCAGACAGACATACAGAATCGTGGTCCATACAGATAAACAGAATCATGGTTCGGACAGACCGACGGAATCATAATCCGGACAGACGAGCAGAATCAGAATCCATACGGACATACAGAATCAGAATCCATACGGACGTATAGAATCAGAAGCCATACGGACATACAGACATAGTCGTAATTCAGACGGACAGACAGAATTATGCATGCAGAGTAGTGCAGAGTCATACTGAACCATACAGAATCATACAGAATCATACAGAGGCATGTGCTTATATAGATATTGATGGCACATGCATATAGACATACAGATTCCGGCCCTGTCTGGGGGCGCGGTAACAGAACCCGGCCCTCTTAGTACGGGACGCGGTGGACAAACAGAATCAGATCAGATCAGATCATATCAGATGCCATCCTGGCCGCCATCCCCATACACAGATCAATATATCATAATCATATAGATATAACAGATCCCGGCCCGCACACCGAGGGACGCGGTGAACAATGCAGAGGAATATGCACGATAACAGAACCTGGCCCGGGACGCAGTGAAGGAATGCATTGAGACAGCCACGAACAGATCCATGAGAAACCACATACATACAGACTAACATACCGACTCAATCAGACTGAAGGGTGCCAAATGGCGAGCCAAAATCAGAGTATCCAGATAGTATGCATAGTACGCGCCTACATTCTACTTGGGAAGGCACGACAGATCGTTATCAGAATCGAATTCTCAGATGTTCAGAAGTCATTTTGTAAGAATTTCATAACAATAGTTGTATCATAATCAAAATAATAGTTCAATTGTTTTCTGAGAAAATCGGACAAAATGGAAGTATTTAAAGTATTACAGAAGATATAGGGCGTTGTGGGCCCGCCTAGGACCAACTCGAGGCAACATATGTAATTTACCGACAATAGACCTTATGAGGTCATCCGTAATCGTTTGGAAGTGTTCCGACTCCGTTTAGGGAAGTTTCATACAAAAATTCATTTTAAAGGCAATTGTAAGAAAATAGCTTCAATTGGATTGAAGGAATTGGAGCGGTTTTCCGTCTCGAATTCCGGGGAACGGAGTCGTACTTAAGGCTCGCGGCCGAGCCTATCACATCCAGAACATGCCTAGGAACAAAGGGAAATGCTTCACATACCTCGATAGCGCCTTACGCTCGCTTGGCGTCGACTTCAATTTCGTCCAAAATCTAGAAATGGTCAAGTTTACCATTTGTTAGTTTCAACTTTTCAATAGTCCAACTTAACACATACTTGCCTACCGAAATTTCGGCAGCATTTCCTCTGTATATATGACATCCCCAAAAGTTAAACACAGCCAAACAATCAACACAACCCAACAACAATATTCATAATAACGACAAGTAGCTCGAAATACATAATAAGGCACAATTTGCCAACTTTCCGTCATAACTTAACATTTTCCGTTCCGACCTTACACTTCCAAACCAAACTTATTAATTTGATGTTCATTACCCATCAAATTCATTACAACACGATTTGGAGGCATATCACACCATTCTCACAAGATATACATAAGATATGCAAACTTACAAACTTTCCATCAAAGCCACAATTTATCCAATTCTCCTAACCTTCAACATACAAGTTCATTATACCATTCCATCTTCCAAATTCATCAACATTACTCATAATTTGCCTCTTAACACTTCCATTTCCATTTTTACATAAGCTATAACAAGGTTGCATAATTTCCTTCAACAACTTAGTAACCATTTTTCCATGACAACAAAGACTATTATTTTTCCATTCATTTCACCATAACACACTTAACATATTAACAAGATTAAATTCATATTCCATCACCACACAACACCACACGGCTACAACCTATGTTTCTCCAACTTCCACAATTCATTCCACTTTCATTTCTAATACAATTTCTACCACACTACAACTAAATTTCAACATGAATTCAAGTCACCATAATCATGCAATATATATGCTTATATTCGGCCAACATACATACAACCACAACACACAAAATTTTCATGTTTTTCATTCATTCCCACACACTACAACATATATACATATATTCCATGGCTTAAAAATGATAAAATTCTTACCTATTCTCAACTCTTCCACTTGCCACAATTGGTAGTTTCTTGCCAAAATAATTGTATCACCTTGAAGAGAATCTTGAGCTAAGTAGAAATTCCAAAAGGGATGGATTTTTGAACCAAGAATCAAGCTCCAAGAATTTTTTCTTCTTTCTCCTTTCTCTTTTTCTCCTAGGCCGTGAGCTCTTTTTTCTTTTTCTCTTATTTTCTTTTGTTCTTTCTCCTTATTTCTTGAAGCTTCTTACAAGCTTATCCAATATATATAATTAACAATATAAGAAGAATTCTTATGGGTTTGGACCCCCTATAGCCGGTTGGGCCTCACCCTTTTGGGCCTCATTTTCTAACTTATTTTTTGAGTCCAATTGTAGGCTAAATAAATTGTAATTCATGGAACAAGTTTCCAAAATTCCAATTTTGTCCTTGGTCTCCTTTCGTAATTCCACACCAACGTTATCATAGCCGACACATTCATACCAAGTAAGGTCCAAATATGGCCTCATTCATTACAAATCAAGTTATCTCGAATTTTTCTGAATATTCAAAAATGTCGGATATAACACTAGTACTCTAGTAGAGGCTCGTAGATACGTACGTGTGGGTAAATTGTGTCCCGGGATGATGTCAGTGTAAATTTTTTTATACGTACAGGCTTATGTACATTTATGTATAGTTTTGGGGTTTATGTATGTTCAGGTTGAGTATGATGAATAGGCTAATGAGTGGTGCTCGATAGTTAGCTCCGGGTACACGTCATGGCCCCCCCTAGTCGGGTCATGACAAAAGTGGTATCATAGCAGTTCCTTCCTAAGGTGTGTCTACAAGCCGTGTCCAGTAGAGTCTCGTGTATGGGTGTGAAGCACCCCACCACACTTATAAACAAGAGGCTGCAGGGCATTTAGGAAAAATGACCATTCTTCTTCTTACTAGATTGTGCGATAGAGCCATGTTATAAGATTTTCTCCTCCCTAATTGTGCGTTATGATTTCAGTGATGCTGGTAAAGATAAAAGCCACAACCGCCCAGAAGGGCAAGGCTACGATGGAAAGGCGGGTAGAAAGGGAGCCGCCAACGAATGAAGAAGAGGGTGGATCCTATAATGAGGCTCCATCAAATGCCTCTCACACTCTACTTAATCTAGAAGAACAAGAGGGGTCTTCAGCTAGGTCTCCTATGCCTCCAGTTCCTCCACCGGGTGCTTCGGGTCAACAAATGACCGAAGCCATTCAGCTATTGACACAGTTAGTAGCTGCTCAGGCACAGAGGCAGAGTACGGGTCCAAGTGACAGGGTGACTAGTACTCGAGCTCGGGATTTTATGAGTTTAAACCCTCCAGAATATTTCGGGTCAAAGCTGGATGAAGACCCGCAAGGTTTTATTGATGAGATGCTGAGAACGTTAAGTATTATTCATGCCGCCGATACTGAATCTGTAGAGTTAGCATCTTATAGACTCCGGGATATGGCGATTCTTTGGTATAATAACTGGATATCTTCGAGGAAGGAAAATGCACCTCCCCCAGTTTGGCAAGAATTCGTAGATGCTTTCATCCACCACTATTTGCCACACAAGGTCCGTCGAGCTAAAGCGGATAGATTCATAAATTTGAAACGGGGGAATATGAGTGCCCGGAAGTATAGCCTTCACTTTAATTCATTGGCCCGGTATGCTCCCACTGTGGTAGCCCATATGGGAGGTAGAGTGCACTAATTTGTGAGTGGCTTTGGGCTACATTTGTTTAAAGATTGCTTGACAGCTTCATTGCAAGAGGGGATGGATATTTCCCGTATTCAAGCCTATGCCCAGAACTTAGAACAGCAGAAACATTTGCAAGGGGGTAAGCGCGATATTGACAGAGGGCAGAGTAAGAGGGCCAGATCAGTTGGTGCCGGTAGCGACTATAGAGGGGGATCAAGGCAGTCATATTCTAGATATTCAGGCCAATCAGTTACTAGTGCACCTCCTCGGTTTGCAGGCAGGAGATTTTACCGCCCCATTAATTCAGAACAGGGTCAGAGTTCAAGAGTCTCGGGGTTTCCCAGTTTGGAGGTGATCCTAGTCAGCGGAGACCACCGGTACCACGATGCAGCCAGTGCGGTAGATTACATTCTGGTCTGTGTCGCCGAGGTTCAGATGCTTGCTATGCCTGTGGTCAGGTTGGGCACATGATGCGAGACTGTCCATCGATGAGTGGTAGAGTTGGGGTTCAGCCCACAGGATCAGCAGCTGGTTCGTCTTCGACTTTGCGCCCGGTAGGGCAGACTCCCCAGATTCCAGCAGGTCGTGGTAGGGGCAGGGGAGTAGCATCCAATTCGGATGGCACCCAACCCCGCATTTATGCTTTAGCCGGACGTCAGGATCTTGAGTCCTCCCCGGATATTATCCATATTTTCTTATGACATTTATGCATTGACAGATCTGGGTTCCACGTTGTCTTATATTACTCCTTATGTTGCTGGTCGTATTGGGGTGAAATCCGAGCCAATTAAACCTTTTGAGGTATCTACTCCGGTTGTTGATCTCGTAGTAACTAGACAAGTATACAAGAATTTTATAATTGTGGTATGTGATCGTCAGACTAAAGTTGATTTAGTTGAGCTGGAAATGTTAGATTTTGATGTAATTATGGGTATGGATTGGTTTTCCTCATGTTATGCCAATGTTGATTGCCGAATGAAAGTAGTTCGATTTCAATTTTCGAGAGAGCCCGTGCTTGAATGGAAAGGTAATATAGCGTCTCCAAGAGGTGGGTTTATTTCCTACCTTAAGGTGAGCAAGATGATAGCTAAAGGCTATATTTATCACCTAGTCCTAGTTCATGACACTGAAGCCAAGTTACAGACTTTTCAATTCGTCCCGATAGTGAGTGAATTTCCGGATGTATTTCCAGATGAACTTCCAGGCCTTCCCCCGGAAAGAGAGATTGATTTTGCTATTGATGTGTTGCCGGACACCAAACCTATTTCTATTCCACCTTACCGAATGGCTCCTACAGAATTGAAAGAGCTAAAGGCACAACTGAAGGATTTGCTTGAGAAGAGATTTATTAGGCCCAGTTCATCACTGTGGGGAGCACCTGTCCTATTTGTGAGGAAGGAAGATGGTTCCCTACGGATGTGCATTGATTATAGGCAACTGAACAAGGTGACGACAATGAATAAATATCCTCTCCCGAGAATCGATGATTTGCTTGACCAATTACAGGGTGCCAAATGGTTTTCCAAAATAGATCTGAGGTCAGGCTATCATCAAGTGAGAGTCAGAGAAGAAGATATTCCTAAAACTGCTTTCTGAACGAGATATGGCCACTATGAATTTCGGGTAATGTCATTTGGGTTGACTAATGCTCCGGCAGTGTTTATGAATCTGATGAATAATGTGTTCAGGCCTCTGTTAGATTTGTTCGTAATAGTGTTCATTGATGACATTCTAGTATACTCTCGGACAGAATTAGAACATGCAGACCATTTATGCATTGTCCTTGGGATTCTTCGTACTCGTGAATTGTATGCAATATTTTCAAACTGCGAATTTTGGCTGAATTCTGTGACTTTTCTGGGCCATATTATTTCAGCTGATGGCATTCGAATGGATACTCAGAAAAATTGAGGCTGTGAAGACTTGGCAAAGGCCTACAACGCCTACAGAAGTTCGTAGTTTTCCGGGATTGGCAGGTTACTATAGAAGATTTGTGGAAAGGTTTTCCTCTATTTCAGCACCATTGACAAAGCTAACTCAGAAGTCAGTAAGATTCCAATAGACTGATGCTTGTGAACGCAGTTTCCAAGAATTGAAGGATAGATTAACTTCAGCCCCAGTCATTACACTCTAGAAGGGCCAGATGGTTATGTTGTATATTGTGATACCTCTGGTGTTGGGCTAGGATGTGTGTTTATACAGCATGGTAAAGTCATTGCCTATGCTTCAAGGCAGTTGTAGAAACATGAAAAGAATTATCCGACCCATGACCTTGAGTTGGCTGTGGTTATCCATGCACTAAAGATGTGGAGACACTACTTGTATGGTGTACATGTTGATATTTATACAGATGACAAGAGTCTCCAGTATATTTTCCAACAAAAGGAGTTGAATCTTCGACAGATACGGTGGTTGGAATTATTGAAAGATTATGATGTGAGTACTTTATACCATCCTGGGAAGGCGAATGTAATGGCTGATGCACTTAGCCGCAAATCAATGGGTAGCCTATGTGAGGTTCCTCCGGATAAGAAATAATTAGTCTGTGAGATCCACCAGCTAGCCAGCCTCAGAATTCTCTAATTGATTCAGGCAATGCAGGAATTGGTATTCATAACCCAGCTGTTTCCTCCTTAGATGTGGAAGTGAAGGATCGTCAATATGAATATCCTCAGTTGAGTCACCATAGAGATACACTTCATGAGAAAGAGAAGTCGCCATTTCAAGTTTCTACAAATGGAGTTCTTAGGTACCGAGACAGGCTATGCGTTCCGAATGTGACGGGAATACGTCGTCGGATTCTAGAAGGAGCTCATTTATCTCGGTATTCTATTCACCCAAGAGCGACAAAGATGTACCACGATCTCAAGTTAATGTATTGGTGGGATAGAATGAAGAAGGACATAGCGGAATTTGTAGCTCAATGTCCAAATTGCCAACAAGTGAAAATCGAGCATCAAAAGCCTGGAGGATTATTGCAAGTTATGGAGATTCCAACCTGGAAATAGGAAGTGATCAACATTGATTTCATTGTAGGGCTACCCTGTTCCCGAAGCAAGTATGACTTAATATGGGTGATCGTGGACAGACTCACGAAATCAGCTCATTTTTTTCCAGTCAGAACCACATATTCGGCAGAAGATTATGCAAGGTTGTACCTTAAGTAGATTGTGCGACTTCATGGTGTCCCGATATCCATTATTACTGATAGAAAATCACAATTTACAGCTAAATTTTGGAAGTCTTTCCAAGAAGGTTTGGGTACCCAGGTAAGGCTTAGCACAGCATTTCATCCACAGACTAATGGGCAAGCCGAACGCACTATTCAGACCTTGGAAGCTATGGTACGGGCATGTGTGCTAGATTTCGGCGGTAGCAAGGATGACCACTTACCTCTTATTGAGTTTGCATACAACTACAGCTATCATTCTAGTATTCAGATGGCCCCGTATGAAGCTCTATATGGAAGGAAGTGTAGATCCCCAATTGGGTGGTTTGAAGTAGGAGAGGTATAGCTAATAGGCCCTGAGTTGATTCAAAAAGCGGTGGAAAAGGTCAAGGTTATCCGAGATAGATTGATGACAGCCCAAAGTCACAAGAAATCTTATGCGGACAACCGTCGGCAAGACTTAGAATTTTAAGTTGATGATTGGGTATTTTTAAAGGTATCACTGATGAAAGGCGTGATGAGGTTTGGCAAGAAAGTAAAGTTATGTCCTCGATATATTGGACCTTACAAGATTTTCCGCAAGATAGGACAAGCAGCATATGAACTGGACTTACCCTCATAACTTGAACCAGTCCATCCAGTTTTTCATGTATCAATGCTCCGTAAGTGTGTCAGAGGTCCTACTAGGATTGTTCCAGTAGATGATGTTCAAGTTACAGAAAGGTTGGATTATGAAGAGATACCCATTGCTATACTAGATAGGCAAGTACAGAGACTTAGAAACAAAGAAGTAGCTTCAGTCAATGTCTTATGGAGAAATAATAACCGAGAAGAAATGATTTGGGAAGTGGCAGAAAACATGAAGTCCAAGTACCCACACTTGTTTTCAACCCCGGAAGAGATCCAAGATGAGACATCAATATTATGAGGTATGTATGCTTTCTTTTTATGTTTTTGGTCATGTATGGCCATAGTTTATAGCTATTGTGTTGTAGCCCTGTGAGACATTGCTATAATGGGCCGTTGTGATAGGATGGTAGCGCTATATTACAGGGGAAACTCTGGCAAAATTTTTGTAGAATTCCCAAGGGCTTAACATTCGAGGACGAATGTTTTTAAAGAGGGGAAGAATGTTACAACTCGAAAAAATTTCATGTCGTCATGGGATGGATAGACTAACACAGGGTGAGGTGTATGTGATGTCCCTGCAAGTAATAAGTAGTAATATATAGTTCTAATTAAGATTCCAAAGACGTTTGAAGCAAGAGGAGAAAGTTCATTAAGAAAGGCGAAGTATATGTTGTGTTTCGGAAGAGTTTTGTAAAGTACCGAGCTAATGATGATTTAATTAGGTCTTGAGAAAAAGTTATAATGCTCCTTAGATTGATAATGAAGTGTTAAACAAGTGCTAAGAAGGTTCCATAAGGATTGGAGATCAAACGAAACGACGGAATTAATCTCAGAAAAGTGGAGCTATACGACCACTTATACAGTCCGTATAAGGGTCCATATAACCCAACAGGAAGGATGTTTTCCATGATGGTGAACCACGGTCACTTATACGGACCGTATAAGTGTCCCTATATTGTTATACGGAGTCCCGACGGGCTGAGCTATTTTCAAGTATATAAAGACCGTATAAGTGTCCGTATAAGTCCCAACGGACTGAGTTATTTTCAAGTATATAAATGTGTTCCCACTTTTATTTTCTCATTCTTTCTCTTCTCCACTTCTCTCCAAGTCTCTAGAACATTCCACACATTTCATATACAAAAATATAAGGGAAATTTCCATCCAAAACTCATTCCTAGAACATTGTACTTAGAAGTCTCTAGAACATTGTACTTAGAAGTCAAGAAATTCTTTGGAAGAGGAACTAGGGTTTTCTTCGTGTGGAGCATTTCCATCCAAAACTCATTCCTACACAATCAACGGTAAGTTTTATGATCATCTCATGCTTATTGGAATATTGAGGGGTTGAAAGACTTGGATTATTGAAGAGGGCAGAATATAGAGCTTAAATGTGGAAGAGGGCAGAATATAGAGCTTGGACTCATCATCACCATCATTATATTTATAATACATTTCATATCTTCATCTCATGTGAAGCTCCTTGTAACGTAGACTCATAGTTTCGGGATGTAAGAAAGTCATGGGAACATAAAGGGAACCATGTAGTAGGAATCATGCCTTAGAAAAAAAAAGGGCTAGCCTTACATACCTTGATGCCTTTGTATTTGCCAACTATACACTATCCTTATATGATTCTTTGATGTTGCACATTATTGTTACACTCACCTTATAATGTTAGTTCCTTCAAGGTGAGGTAGGATGCTCATGATTATGCCATAATGGAATCGGAGGTTCTCGACCTTATGTCACCCCGATAGAGTTATAGTTATATTTGAGTTCTTATGCATGCATTATGATAAGTATACGATGATAATATTACACCACGCCTATATGGTCGGGCAGACACCGCTAAGGCAGACGGCATATACACCATGTCTAGAGGGCATGAGCAGACACCACTAGTGGGCGGCATGGGATGTTTACCCCGGAAGCGGGAGGCCTGGACGTGGGCTAACGATGATTACACCGTACCTATATGGTCGGGCAGCTGATATATGCATACGTGATATGATGATGTTTGTGAAGTAAGTTAGCATGCATTATACCGTCTTAAGTGACAGTCAGTTATAGGTTGTTCCTTACTTGATGTCTCCTTATTTCATCGATGTATTATTGTTGTTTATGCCGTACATACCCAGTACAATGTTCGTACTGACGTCCTTTCTTTTTGGACGCTGTGTTCATGCCCACAGGTAGACAAGGTGGTGACCCAGATTCATAGGAGCTGATCAACAGGTTTTCAGGAGCACTCCATTATTCCGGAGGTGTCATTTTGATACATTATTTTGTGTACATATTTGGGCACGATGGGGTCATGTCCCGTCCTTATGTCAAGTACTCTAGTAGAGGCTCATAGATATGTACGTGGGTAAATTGTGTCCCATGATAATGTCAGTGTAAATTTTTGTATATCTTTATTTGTAGCCGTACGGGCTTATGTACATCTATGTATAGCTTTGGGGTTTATGTATGTTTCGGTTGAGTATAATGAATAGCCTAATGAGTGGTGCTCGGTAGTCAGCTCCAGGTACCCATCATTGCCCCCCCTAGTCAGGTCGTGACATGTGGTGTCTGTTAAAGTACTCTGGAGAAATAATAACGTTGGGGAGATAACTTGGTAGGCGGAAGAGGAGATGAAGACTAGGTACCGACACTTTTTTCCGTTGTCCCAGGAGGCCCAGTTTGAGACATCATCATCCCCAGGTATTGGATTTATTTAATGTTATTGTGATTGGTCCTGTGAGGCCATATTGTTTTATATTTTATCATGTGGCCCTGTGCGGAATTATTTTGGGTTGCTATGCAGGATGGTAGTGGTATAGTTACTGGGGAAAATCTGACAAAATTTTCGTAGAATCCCTACGATTTTTAACATTCCCGGACCAATGTTTCTACGGGGGGAGGATATTACACCTTATAGTTTTGGACGTTGAGGTCCATTAGCTGTTAATTGTTTTAATTCTAGACACTGGAGTTACTGTCGAGGATATATGATATTGTATGTGCCTATCTTGTATGATTATAAGGGTTTAAAGATTTCGTACGATAATTTTGGTCCAATTAGGGAAAATAATACCTTTTAGCATACAAAGAGTTTTGAGGTAAAGTAAAAGCCTAAAATGAAGTTCATGAAGTATAGTTTCCAACGCAACAAACCTTGCATCGATCATACATTGTAATTAAACGTTATGAGCATTATGAGATGGGCTGTCAGAGTAGGAAATTAACCATGCATGAACGCGCCAAAAGGTGGCGCGAACGCGCAGAGGAAAACCCAACAACTCAGCACAAACACGCCATAAGGCAACGCGATCGCGATGAGAAATTTTTGAGTCGGTCTAGGCAGACTCTGGAACATTATATAAGGGGGCTTACCCCCTATTTTTTCATCCAAACACCCCAAAAACTCCTCCAAACTTCTGGAAAATTTTCTCAACCTCCAATCATCAAATTTTAGCCCAAATCAAGTATAATCACCGGATTCAGGTTCGGACAACGTATAGTTGCGATTATAATATCGTATTGCGGTAAATATTGGTTTGAAATCAAGGGGATATTGAAGATATTGCGGTTATAAAGAGATCAAGGTATGAATATCTCTTTATTGATATTTATTTAAGTTTATTTACGAAGATAGAGTTATTAAATCATCGTATGATAGATAAATTGGTTGAGAAATCGGGTGAACATCGTGTGCGATGTTTTATGGTGTATATTGGTGTTGATAATGATGTTGTTTTTGTTGTTGTTGGTTGTTGGTATTGTGATTTCGGTTAGCGATATAAACAGGGGAGATGTCGCCCGAATTTCGGCAGATTCTGCATAGATTTCATTTGAAGGCTTAAGACAAGTATATGATGATAAGCCTAACAATAGTATAATTTTCTTGAATACAGATTTACGAGCTTGGGAGGACAAGCGTTAAGTAGTTAAAGTTAAGGCAGCCGGAAAGGTATGTTAAGACTGTGCCTTCTTTCATTTTTGCAATTATCCAATGATATGAACGAACAAGCGAGTAAACGAGCTTCCATATTACTCTACTCTTAGAAGTATTAGGAATACTTCAGTCTTTGTTGATCCTTTACCCCTGTTTATCTTCCTTCTATTCATGGGTCCTAATATTTCATGTATTATTAATGTTAGCTCAGCAGTTGTCCACCAGATTTAGTGTGACATCATATTATTCCGAGAGTTCTATGTATTCATTTCATTTAAGCATTGCATTCATATTCATATGCATATTGACCCGTGACCAGAAGGCGTTATATACGCATATATTATATGTATATAGGGTATGGGGAAAGGGATAGGCGTTATATACGCACTACCACCTAATCAGCTGGTGCACCATGATGACGTTATAGGGATCGGGTTGCACGTTCCACCTGCAATGTATATGATGATAATGATGATCGCTGCAGAGAGGCCGAAGGGGTATGAAATAATGGATCGGGCTGAACGTTCCCCAGCACTATGACCTGCATATATATATATAATGGATCGGGTTGAACGTTCCTCAGCCTTATGACCAGTATATTTATACATGAACATCATTATCATTGAGAGCATTCTTGTTATGCGCCCAGAGAGGCATTGTCAGTATACAGATTTATGCAAATACTTCTAGATACCCAATCATACAGATGCATAAAGACAGTCAGTTGATTTTGAGTTGAGATTCAGTTCATGATTCTGATGTTTATATTACTTCTATGCCTTACATACTCATACATTATCCGTACTGACTCCCCTATTGCTCGGGGATCTACGTTCATACCTGCAGGTTTAGATAGACCGAGAGACGATCCAGCCCAGTAGGACTTCCCCTCAGCTGTAGTCGGTGCGCTCCACTCGATCCGGAGCTGCGGTCTATTTTGGTATGTTATTATGGGATGTATATGCATATATGGGTATGACGGGAGCCCTGTCCCGTCATCTCTACAGCTTGTACTCCATTAGAGGTCTGTAGACAATTGTACATAGTTGGGATGTTATGTAGCCTTGATGGCTCTTATTTTGTTATACTACATATGTAGCGGCCTAATCGGCTTGCATCGCTCTTTCCATCTTATATATGTACAGGTTATGCAGAGTTCATGATGACATCCTTTCATGAGTCAGTATAAATTTGGTTTGAGCTATTTATGGGCCCTTGTTATTTAATACGAGTATAGGGTCGGTTGGTCACTAGAGATCAGGCACCCGTCATGACTCATTGATTTGAGTCGTGACACCTGAAATGACTAGTTCATAACCAAAGGATTCCACTAAATACAGGTATTCTTTTATAAGGACATTAATACAACATTTGTAATATAAACACATAAATGAAGAGATAAGTTAGGCTAGGGGCGTACCAAGCCCTTAGTTAATGATTTTTACCCATGGTTGGGCCTTCAGCGCAATCCCGTTTGATATTAGCTTCCCTTTCCTTTAGCCCGAACTATTTGTGTTGTGAACGAATGGACCTGTTGGGACATAGCCTAACATACAAGGTTTGACCTGGCCCAAGTGGCCATAAGGTGGGGAGGAGGAAGGATAAAAGGAAATAGGTTAGAACAAACACTACTGAACTTATCACAACATAAAATATATACATATACGTATGAGGGCACATAACATTCGACTTCAAGAAAATGAGCCTGGCAGTCCAAGTGTTCACTTTAATAGGCTTACCCGAACCCTTCTTTCATTTCTTGTTTTAGCTAAGTGAATTTTATGGACTTCTATGATAAAAGCTGAAATGGGTCAGGCCCAATTTCCTCCAAAATTAAGACTAGGCTAAGTATTGAAGCCAGAACGAGGTTCTATCCCATTATTCATTTTATGTACAGTCCACAGGACTTAAGGGTTCTGATATATGCATGATATACCTTGGATATACATAATTGATATGTATATCGCATGTATATTGTGTATACACAGCCCGCTACTGTCACGACCCAACCCCGTAGGCCGTGACTAGTGCCCGAATTGGACACTCATGTCACTTGTTAACTATAATCATTTATAACTAGTATGTCATGAACTTATTTGTATAAAAAGGTATGGTGTTTTTTTAAAGCTGTCAAAATATTTTTTTTTGTATGTCGTAGGCACCTGTCTCCTGAATAATTAAAATTTTTAAACAACAACATATATATATTCCTACGCAAGCCGACAAGGCTGCCACGATATGCAACATACCAAACATACATATATATGCAAGCCGACAAGGCTGCCATTACGAATGGGTACGCCCCAAACATATGTGATAATCATAAAACGCGTCAACAACCATAAACAGACCCACACAAATGTCCACAGACCTCTAAGAGTAATGACCGTATCATATGGTGGGACAGGGCCCCGCCGTACCCAAATAAACTCATATGAATTCAACATAAGGGAGTTATACCACAAGCTAGGCTCCGGAACAAAGGAGCAGTCAAAATAGCTGAATAAGTGTCCTAAGCTGGCGGATCTCCGAAATGAACGTCTGTACCTGCGGGCATGAACGCAGCCCCCCAAAGAAAGGGGGTCAGTACGGAATATGTACTGAGCATGTAAAGCATGAAACATAGTGATAGACTCATACTGAGATAAGATGTATAGGACTCAATGCAACTAACAGAATTTCATAAAGACTTGCCTTTGAACATATTTCATCTGTATCATTCTCATATCAATGTCAATATAGTGTTTTGTAATCAAAGTTGCATAATCATTCTGTATATAACATGTATACGTGTCCTGGCCCTCTAGTGAGGGGCTCGGTAATTAAAATCATAGTATCATAAACATGCACATAGACGTGTCCCGGCCCTTTCGTAAGGGACTCGGTAATAAGGAATATATATGCCCTCCTGGCCACCATCTCCATATCATCATATCATCACATCATCATATCATCATATATATATAACGTGTCCCGGCCCTCTAGTGAGGGACTCGGTGAATATAGTCATAGCATCATAAACATAAACATATACGTGTCCCGGCCCTTTAATGAGGGACTCGGTAATAATATAGTAGATGTGCGCACGAGAACGTGTCCTGGCCCGGGACTCAGTGAAGGATATAGCGATAAGCACGAGCAGAATAATAAGCAACCACATATATGAAATGCATCTTTTGAGACTCAATAGATAAGCAACTAACCAGCTCTAAAGTATTGGGATAATAATCATATTCAATTCTTTTCAACTCTCATTATAAGCCATAGCAAGGAACGTTTCAGCTTTCATGTACATGTATCAATTTTCATGATGTAGCTTTTGAAAATCAAGTATACTTCTATTCATGCCATTCTTTTAAGAGTAGGAACTTCTATACATCATTCATTAGTCAATCATGTAGTAGGCTCGTGACAATAGCATTAAGGAAATATAGAATCATAAGTCATGCATGGAACTAGAGAATAGAATTTACCCCAAGGTTCATATCATTTCATACTTACGTCTAGGACATGCCAAGAAAAGAAGGAATAAGCTTTACATACCTTTAGCGTTTAGTCGTATTATAACTTGTACTTGCTGCCCAAAAACACTTATCCTATATCAAGACATCAAGAGCTACAATTAGTCTACGAGGGAATTCAATACGTACTTTAACGTCAACAATCCCTTTCAAACATTTAGACGACGTTTCGTTCGCATTCAAATCAACTACATACAACCACCCCAACATCAATAATCATATGTTCAATACCAATCCGGACAGCCCACATAACATTCCAAATAGCCCACATTCACAACATTCCATAACGATTCACATACGGCTACTACATTCTCAAGTTACTCCTAATAATCCGTAGCCTTAACGTTTTCGTGTAACAACTTTACAACAACCCAAACAACGTAAATACAATATATATTCTTAACTATCATTAGTATTTCCAATTTAAAGAATACAACATGTCCAAAACAGTTCCTAACCACAACACGCCCAAAACAGTCCCTAACCAATCAACACGCCCAAAACAGTCCCTAACCAACAACATAAAGGTGCCCGGAATTCTTGCAAACGTTTACGAACATACCAAGCAAACCACATATGATTCTTACACATTATTTCATGTCTTCATTTCATATAATTTCAGTAAAATACGACCAGCAGTCACAAGATAAATATATCACCAAATTCGTACGCAAATAGCTACATTGTCGACACTAAAACCTTACAACGACAACAACATGTTTAATGACATTACTTTCATGATCCTTGGAACTGTTTTAGCATCATTTACATTCTTATAACAGCCCACAATTCATTCCAATTTCGACCTGAATCATTGCACTTCACTTTCACTAAACGTTCACAACAACAATCAACACTCAACACATACAAATTCACCTCTAGCACTAAAACAGTCCACTGTTTTGGACTGCTTATATGCTTCAACATAATTCATTTCTTTAACACCTTAATTCACATATTCAACATGCACACAATACACCACAATGTCCATAACAACAACAATCAAAATGTGACACAAAACAGTCCACAAATTCCTCTAAAACAGCCCCCTCACACGGCTTCAACACAACTACAGCAACTTCATGATTTTCATTCATTTATCCATACTACAACACATTCAATCCATTTCCAATACATGTACAAGAATATTAAGCATCATTTCACCTAAGTTTATAGCACACAGCCCACTTCAACTTCAACAACAACAGTCCCTAACTTACGATAACATCTAAGTCCATATATCGCTTGTATATCAACGTTTCCTCCATGTATACACCATATTAAACCTTTAATCCAAATTAATAACATGAGTAGGAGGTTGAAATTACCTTTAACAATCAGAATCTTCAAGAATCTTGTTCCTCTTTCCAGCTTCTTGCTTACAACACAAGGAAAACTTAGGCTACAACTTCTCTTTAACTAATATCATGTCAAGGGTCTAGGATTTAACTTATATGATGGCTCAATTAGAAAGGGGGTTTGGGAGAGAAAATAAGGGTTCTTGGATCTGTTTAAGTCGTGTGAAGTGATATAGGGAAAAGTGGTGGCTTATATATTAAGTTTAATGGGCCTCATGGGCCGAAATATGAGTGTTTGGGTCGGGTCCAAACTTGCTGCCCTGCCAGCCCAAATTGAATCGTCCATATCTCCTTATCCCGATATCATTTTGATGAGCGGTTTGTTGCGTTGGAAACTAGACTCGATGAACTTAATTTTAGGCTTTTGAAACACCTTAAAACTCCTCATATGCTAGGAGATATGCCTCCTACAATATAGGCTAAAATCGGGTCCGAAAGTTTTACTGAAGTTGTTCCGATTCATTTCGTTTAACTTCTAATCCTCTTCCAACCTCATGTAACCTCTTATACATACATATACACACTCATATACATACTCATTACATGATTTCAAATCCTTTAGGCTACCATGTCACCTCGGGATACTTAAGGCAACCATATATATAACAATATTCTTACTAACTCGACTAACTTTCCTTGAACCTTCATAACTCATTTTTTTCTTGTTTTACTTCAAGTAGCACGGATTATTATGGAGTGTAACATACTTCCCCCCTTAGGAACATTCGTCCTCGAATGTTAAATTAGTGTTGTATAAGCATACTTAACCTGTTACCCTTCCTAGTCAATCTTATCCTTCACCACCTCACAGCCTGTCTTACCAATACATTCGCATCCGTCACAATTCGTTTTTCTCTGTACTCTCATCTTAATCATACTACTACTTCTTTTACTATAAACTCGTCATAATTTATCCCTGCTTATCAATTCAGTTGGTACCTTACTATAACACGTTATCAAGATTATCCAGCCTTTTCTAAATCATCTCTTAGTATCATAAACCCTTTCCAAATTCTTCTTTTTACCATATCGATATCGACTTCCTAATTACTATTACCATCGATTCGGTAGTCGACTTATTTCTCGAGGTCATCCATATTGGAAACTTAGTCAAATCCTATCCTTACTATTGACACAACCTTTCAAAACATATTACAAACCTATACCTCATTCTCTTTTTCTATTTCTCGGAAAATTTGGGCAGCGTTTTCTCTGTACTTCTTACTATCCCAAAGCCTGCACGCAGGAAATACCAACAATGCCTCACAGGGCCAACATTTATACGTATATATCATATCGTATCATAGCCACACAGAGCTCCCAATATCAACAACAATATAAAAATGATGAACATAACTCGTATGCCCTACTCAAACTGCACCAGTTATACTTTCTCTTTCAATTTTCAACTTTACATTTCAATCGCACTTCCATACCTTACTCGACATATACCTTTCGTACCTTTGCTTACCTGCGTACTTTGGAACTTCCAATATCGTCAAACACTTTCTTCTGTCGATGCCGTCCTTCAGCTGAAATCAAATGTTAGTATAAAGAATTTCATTTCCTATGACTGGGCTCTATCGCACGATCTGTGATATGAAAGAAAGGTAACATCCTAAATGCCCTGTAGCGTCCAGTTTATAGATGTGGTGCACAACACACCGATAAACAAGATTCTACTAGACACGGTCTGTAGACACTCCAAGGACGAACTGCTCTGATACCACTTCTGTCACGACCCAACCCCGTAGGCCGTGACTAGTGCCCGAATTGGACACTCATGTCACTTGTTAACTATAATCATTTATAACTAGTACGTCATGAACTTATTTGTATAAAAAGGTATGGTGTTTTTTTAAAGCTGTCAAAATATTTTTTTTTGTATGTCGTAGGCACCTGTCTCCTGAATAATTAAAATTTTTAAACAACAACATATATATATTCCTACGCAAGCCGACAAGGCTGCCACGATATGCAACATACCAAACATACATATATATGCAAGCCGACAAGGCTGCCATTACGAATGGGTACGCCCCAAACATATGTCATAATCATAAAACGCGTCAACAACCATAAACAGACCCACACAAATGTCCACAGACCTCTAAGAGTAATGACTGTATCATATGGCGGGACAGGGCCCCGCCGTACCCAAATAAACTCATATGAATTCAACATAAGGGAGTTATACCACAAGCTAGGCTCCGGAACAAAGGAGCAGTCAAAATAGCTGAATAAGTGTCCAAAGCTGGCGGATCTCCGAAATGAACGTCTGTACCTGCGGGCATGAACGCAGCCCCCCAAAGAAAGGGAGTCAGTACGGAATATGTACTGACCATGTAAAGCATGAAACATAGTGATAGACTCATACTGAGATAAGATGTATAGGACTCAATGCAACTAACAGAATTTCATAAAGACTTGCCTTTGAACATATTTCATCTGTATCATTCTCATATCAATGTCAATATAGTGTTTTGTAATCAAAGCTGCATAATCATTCTGTATATAACATGTATACGTGTCCTGGCCCTCTAGTGAGGGGCTCGGTAATTAAAATCATAGTATCATAAACATGCACATAGACGTGTCCCGGCCCTTTCGTAAGGGACTCGGTAATAAGGAATATATATGCCCTCCTGGCCACCATCTCCATATCATCATATCATCACATCATCATATCATCATATATATATAACGTGTCCCGGCCCTCTAGTGAGGGACTCGGTGAATATAGTCATAGCATCATAAACATAAACATATACGTGTCCCGGCCCTTTAATGAGGGACTCGGTAATAATATAGTAGATGTGCGCACGAGAACGTGTCCTGGCCCGGGACTCAGTGAAGGATATAGCGATAAGCACGAGCAGAATAATAAGCAACCACATATATGAAATGCATCTTTTGAGACTCAATAGATAAGCAACTAACCAGCTCTAAAGTATTGGGATAATAATCATATTCAATTCTTTTCAACTCTCATTATAAGCCATAGCAAGGAACGTTTCAGCTTTCATGTACATGTATCAATTTTCATGATGTAGCTTTTTAAAATCAAGTATACTTCTATTCATGCCATTCTTTTAAGAGTAGGAACTTCTATACATCATTCATTAGTCAATCATGTAGTAGGCTCGTGACAATAGCATTAAGGAAATATAGAATCATAAGTCATGCATGGAACTAGAGAATAGAATTTACCCCAAGGTTCATATCATTTCATACTTACGTCTAGGACATGCCAAGAAAAGAAGGAATAAGCTTTACATACCTTTAGCGTTTAGTCGTATTATAACTTGTACTTGCTGCCCAAAAACACTTATCCTATATCAAGACATCAAGAGCTACAATTAGTCTACGAGGGAATTCAATACGTACTTTAACGTCAACAATCCCTTTCAAACATTTAGACGACGTTTCGTTCGCATTCAAATCAACTACATACAACCACCCCAACATCAATAATCATATGTTCAATACCAATCCGGACAGCCCACATAACATTCCAAATAGCCCACATTCACAACATTCCATAACGATTCACATACGGCTACTACATTCTCAAGTTACTCCTAATAATCCGTAGCCTTAACGTTTTCGTGTAACAACTTTACAACAACCCAAACAACGTAAATACAATATATATTCTTAACTATCATTAGTATTTCCAATTTAAAGAATACAACATGTCCAAAATAGTTCCTAACCACAACACGCCCAAAACAGTCCCTAACCAATCAACACGCCCAAAACAGTCCCTAACCAACAACATAAAGGTGCCCGGAATTCTTGCAAACGTTTACGAACATACCAAGCAAACCACATATGATTCTTACACATTATTTCATGTCTTCATTTCATATAATTTCAGTAAAATACGACCAGCAGTCACAAGATAAATATATCACCAAATTCGTACGCAAATAGCTACATTGTCGACACTAAAACCTTACAACGACAACAACATGTTTAATGACATTACTTTCATGATCCTTGGAACTGTTTTAGCATCATTTACATTCTTATAACAGCCCACAATTCATTCCAATTTCGACCTGAATCATTGCACTTCACTTTCACTAAACGTTCACAACAACAATCAACACTCAACACATACAAATTCACCTCTAGCACTAAAACAGTCCACTGTTTTGGACTGCTTATATGCTTCAACATAATTCATTTCTTTAACACCTTAATTCACATATTCAACATGCACACAATACACCACAATGTCCATAACAACAACAATCAAAATGTGACACAAAACAGTCCACAAATTCCTCTAAAACAGCCCCCTCACACGGCTTCAACACAACTACAACAACTTCATGATTTTCATTCATTTATCCATACTACAACACATTCAATCCATTTCCAATACATGTACAAGAATATTAAGCATCATTTCACCTAAGTTTATAGCACACAACCCACTTCAACTTCAACAACAACAGTCCCTAACTTACGATAACATCTAAGTCCATATATCGCTTGTATATCAACGTTTCCTCCATGTATACACCATATTAAACCTTTAATCCAAATTAATAACATGAGTTGGAGGTTGAAATTACCTTTAACAATCAGAATCTTCAAGAATCTTGTTCCTCTTTCCAGCTTCTTGCTTACAACACAAGGAAAACTTAGGCTACAACTTCTCTTTAACTAATATCATGTCAAGGGTCTAGGATTTAGCTTATATGATGGCTCAATTAGAAAGGGGGTTTGGGAGAGAAAATAAGGGTTCTTGGATCTGTTTAAGTCGTGTGAAGTGATATAGGGAAAAGTGGTGGCTTATATATTAAGTTTAATGGGCCTCATGGGCCGAAATATGAGTGTTTGGGTCGGGTCCAAACTTGCTGCCCTGCCAGCCCAAATTGAATCGTCCATATCTCCTTATCCCGATATCATTTTGATGAGCGGTTTGTTGCGTTGGAAACTAGACTCGATGAATTTAATTTTAGGCTTTTGAAACACCTTACAACTCCTCATATGCTAGGAGATATGCCTCCTACAATATAGGCTAAAATCGGGTCCGAAATTTTTACTGAAGTTGTTCCGATTCATTTCGTTTAACTTCTAATCCTCTTCCAACCTCATGTAACCTCTTATACATACATATACACACTCATATACATACTCATAACATGATTTCAAATCCTTTAGGTTACCATGTCACCTCGGGATACTTAAGGCAACCATATATATAACGATATTCTTACTAACTCGACTAACTTTCCTTGAGCCTTCATAACTCATTTTTTTCTTGTTTTACTTCAAGTAGCACGGATTATTATGGAGTGTAACATCTACACTACTTATTTTACCTATCTCATGTATATGGTTGATGTATACCATCTTAGGACATCGATTCAGCTTTCAACTTATTCTAAATTTTGGATTGGTTTAATCCTCAATCCTCTTTTTAGGTACTGTTCCAACCTAGATTAAGGCCAACTTAAACTCAATTTATTCAAATATTCAACACTGGAAGCAAGCTCACAACAATCAAGCCCTCATATGGGCCCAACTCAGCCATCACCAGGTTCTGAATGCCTCTTAATAATAATACTCAATAAGATGCCAAGTCACTTAGTCAAAACCAAACACCATAATATCCAACATTAGAAACAGCATAGAAGAGTACTGGCTTAACCAAATGAGGACAGACCACAGATGGCTATTTGCATCCTAACCACTCACCTAACACACCAGAGGTGTGTAAGAGAGTGATGAACCAATAAGCCAAGACACAAAGAGTATAGAACTCAGCAGTTTAGACAGCATAGAGTTAATCTCAATGGCACAAGACTTATCATATTTGAATAAACAAACATAATAGAGGGATGACCCTTTTCACTTCAAACCTTTCCAAACAAAATAGGCAATGGGGTATGCAAACAAAGTATAATGCCTTCCAAGCTATAGTTGTTTTTTAAAAGTGAAATTTGTATCTTTTTTTACCTTTAGCAGAGTCTTAAAAAAAAGAATGGGAAACACAAAGAACTCCAAGCAGATCATATGATTTTGGACTTAGTATTTAATTTCAATACGAGACTTAATACCAAACCTTCAGCCTAACTAAATCCCTCATTGTTTCCATAAATCAACAACCTCAAAATGGACAGACTCTCTTTTAATTATACAGCCTATTTGGGCAGTATCAGTTTCATTTTTTATTCCCTCCCTCTGGTCTGATGATTGGAGTGAAAGATCAAGGATATATATATGGTAAAACGCATCCTATTGACCTTTAAGGCATGCCATGGCACCTTTTATTTGGAGGAAAGATACCATGAGCCAAGTTATACTTAGCCCTTTTCAATCCTCTCCTCAAGGTGCCTTTAAAAGGCTTCCTCAGGTCAAGTGACTCATAGTTTGTCCACATACACTTATGGCCTTGTCATTTCATCATTAAACCAATCCCAAAGCTTAACTAGTGATGATGTGGTTAGTATTTTCAATCAACTTAACCTAGACTTCTAATCTTGAAGTTGGTTTTAATCTCTTTTGATCATGACATAGTTAAAAAAAACACACACACATATACATCCATTTTTTCAAGGTTGATTTTAAGATGGCACAAATCAGGACTGGACCACAACAACATATTTCATCCTCAAAGAAGACCAAACATCACCATCAATCTCATCTTTGACTATGTTCACTAAATTTTTAACATTTCTACACATCACTTTATAAAAGAACACCAAACAGTTGACATAAAGAGGGCCTAGATAAGCTCACATCAAACTTCTTTTCCCCTTTCCTTATTTACATCTTTTAGCCTTAAATTATTAGGTGATTAGTCCTGGAGAGGTATCATGGATACAAACAACATATAGAAATTTCTTGTTAACCTGTTTAGCTTTTCAAATCCCTTCTTGATATCATTCATGCAGATTTCTAGCATTATATGTTCAAACTCAAACTAAACCTCAATTACAAAACTCAAGTAATTCAAATTCTTTTTCTTGATTAACCATTTCAAAAACCAGAAAGCATATTAGGACTCAGAGACCCATTCAGTGTTGCTAGTTTTTTTTAAGACTTAGGCATGAACAAGATGTAGAGGATGGCAAGGTCTTGTGATATAGACAACAGGAATAGCCCCTATTCATATATACAGTTATCTCATGTAATTAGCATGGTATGATCTAGGTGTTCTAGCTTGGCCTAAGTGATGCTATAGCTTCATAAGCCTATGTTAACCTTCAAATGAATTGTTCATAGCCAAAGGTCAATTCAAAATCCTTCCATTCCCAGTTTCAATATAAGCTTAGGAGCCTCAAATTAGAAACTTCTACCTAGTTAAGCCAATTACTCTTTAAGACTGTTTCAAACAAGTCTTCACAGATTCATTTAAGCTAAGATATTAGAGCTTATAACTAAGTATAACCTTATCAATGATCAAAATAAATATTAGTTCTTTAAAAAAGATATTCAAGGCGGGATGGGGTGGGGGGGTATTTAACCTTAACAAGATGTTCAGAACATAACATTTAGCAACCAACAGTCGATTAGAACACATTACTCCATTGAACAAGTTAGAGACTAAGCAAGATAGCATTAAGCAGCAAAAACATGAGCTAACTAATAATATATTACTACACTAAACACCATTAGACTTAAATAAAAATAGAAATTTAAAGCAAAGCAAAAACAAGATAGTAAATTACCTTTTTTAAACGCAGCCAGAGAATAATTGATTTGAAAGCCTTTGTGCTTTTTCTCCTGAACTCAACCACCATACAAGAAAATAAAATAAAAAATTTTAAATTTGAAAACTCAATCTGTAACAGTTAAGTGCAAAATTTTACTAATAGCTTTTAAAAATTCGAGTCAAAGTCTCAAAATAAAGCTTTTCATCTCTTCCAAAACATGTCCTCTTTGAGAAATGGGGTTCTATTTATGGAACCCCAAAATTCATCCTAAAACCTACACTACCGATGTGGGACTAGCAATTTTTTCAGAAAATTAAGCTTGTGCTCGAAATGAACAATCCAGATCAAAGCAAAACCAACATGGATGACTCGATTTTACTTTTTCCCCTTGATCTAGTTGACCCTCAAAGGAACCAATGAGAGTCAAGGGTTCAACATGGTAAAACAAAAACTAATTAATGCATATGTAGATGATTCAGACGAAAAAATCAAGAAAAAGAGAGTGTATTTTACCTTTAGGTAGTGTTTGGTGAGAGATGGTGGAGAGAAGACGAGATAGCATTAAATGCTACCCGTTTTTGGCATGCAAGGACTAGCTAGTGACTATGACGCCTAGGATTCTGCCACTTCTGGCAAAGAAGTGGCAGAGGAGAGAGAAGTGAAGCGAGGCGGCGGCTATTAGGGTTTAGGGTCAGAGAGTAGAGAGATGAGAGAGGAGGGGGTGTGTTTGGTATGAATGAAATATTTTTAAGGGTATTATCCCCACCTTATCTGATTTTGTTTTGGGTCGGGTCAATCCATCTCATTGGACTCGGCCTAGTTCGAATTTTTAGAAAGAAATGGGGCCTCTTCTACACGTATACTATACATTTATAGATATGTATATTAGGTGTGTATAGGTATATGAAGGGGAAGATGGGTGAAGAAAACAATGGGCAAAATTGAAACATCGATTATTGACCATAACACTTTAATTATAACAAATTTAGGACATAATTATCCTAGCTACTAATTAATTTAAAAGTGCGGGCAATTAGGCAAATGGGCTTAATTTGCAAATATGACCTTAATTGGTTTAATCCTAAGTTTTTATTTCAATTATTGCCATATTTAGCAGATTAAAAATTAAATTACATTAATGGCCTTAATTAATTTGAACCAATGGATTTGTTTATTTCAATCAAAGGCTCGAGGAGGCTAAATTTTGTAAGAATGACCCTAATTTCCTTAAACCATGAATTGATTAATTCAATTATGGTCATAACTAAAACAAGTAAACAATTAAAACTCAATTTGCAATAATAATCCTCTAATTGTGTCACGACCTAGCCAGTGGGCCATGACGGGTACCCGGAGCGGACTACCGAGCACCACTCATCATCATACCCAATCTGTACACACCCAATCACCAAAACAATACATATATATATATACATAAGCCCTCGCGGCTGTAAAAGGATACATATAACAATATACATTGGGGCGATCATAAGCGTCTACTACCCACACATATCTATCTATGCACCTGTAACTAGAGTACTGAACATAAGGACGGGACAGGAGCCCTTCGTGCCCGAATATATATATACACAAAAGAATATATCAGAAACTGCACCTCCGGAGTGGGGAAGTGCTCCCGTGCAAGCTGATCTGCCTCCTAAGGATCTGCACCGTCCCCCTGTCTACCTGTGGGCATGAACACAACGTCTAAAAAGAAAAGGACGTCAGTACGAACAATGTACTGAGTATGTAAGGCATATATGATAATATAATAAGGAAACATAGAAATCATAAGAAGAAAACGTAACTGTAGCTGCCTCTTGAGGCGGAATTATGCATGCTCACTTTTACCTTTCAAACATATCACATATACATACATAATCAGTCTGAATCAGTAACATCATTAGCCCGTGTCCAGGGTAATCATCTCACGCCGCCTACTAGTGGTGTCATGTCCGGCCAACTAGGCACGGTGTTATCATATGCCGCCCGCCTTAGCGGTGTCATGCCTGGCCGTCTAGGCACGGTGTAATCATACACATGTACTTATCATGAAGCGTGCATAAGCGCTCAAATAAATGTTGTCCTCTATCAGAGTGACGAAAGGTCAGGAACCTCCGATTACATTATGGAGCATCATCATCGCTATGCCTCGCCTTGAAAGAGCTAGTATTATGAGGTGAGGCAACAACAAGGAATAACATCAATGAATCGTAAACATAGGATTCTCAAGCTCATGAAGGCATCATTATCATCATCACCAACATAGAACATATCTCATAAGAAGCCCTTAAGGATCTTTAACTTTCATCTTTAGAGATGTAAGAACGTCATGGGAATATAGGGGGGAAAATTCATAAAGTAAGAGTCATTCCTTTGAAAGAAGGGGAATAGCCTCACATACTTGAACATCTCCTCAACTTTATCGTCTAATTGCTTGCCTTTCAAGCTCGCGATTCTACCTCCAAAAGAATTTGTACTAAGATTAGACAATCGAAAACATGCTTAAGCTTAAGCTAAAACAACTAAGAGCTAATGAAGATTTGGCGACATTTTCTTAGTTTCGGCAACTGCCTCCATGAAATAAGATAACCCTCAAACATCAATAAGAACACTCATGATAACATAATCAATAGATTCTTTAAGTTAAACATTGTTTGCTTCCTAAATCCACCTTCAAGATCATCCATAACCATACCTCTATTACAACATCGTATTCATTCTCATAAAATACTCCTTTAATATCAATCGTATCATTCACCATAAGTTTGTGCTCATAACATGTCAAGAACTATTATTCAAGTTAAGTCATTAATCAAGAGTATCACTATTTCCATATTTGTACTCCCTATTCTCCTCCCTTCCATAATCCAAGTCTTTTAACCTCTAAATAATCTTATTAACATGAATTGTACATCAAACCTACCTTTGATGATGTAGGAATGGACTTTGAATGGAATTACTTCACTTGGAGAAAGCCCTACTTCAACACCAAAGAAATTCTTCGTTTCCACAAACCCTAGAGAGTATCGTTGCACTTGATTCTAAAAATTCTTGGTGTTTACTCCTTGATTTCCCTTGGATATATGATGATATGATGAAAGAATTTTTCTAGAACCTTCAAGACTTAGAGAGAGACAGAGATCTGAAAATTTGGAGCTCAACTCATATATTTATAGCTAAAACTGGAAAGTTTCAGAGAAGCGGTTCGACGAGCGGGTCGACGGTCCGTCGACCTGCTTCTACAGATCAGAAGTTGCGGAGTCCTATTGACGGTGCAGATCAACGGCCCGTTGACGTGTCACGGTCTGTCGACGTATCTCGTCGATCTTCTTCTGCAGATCAGGATTTTTTCAGAACATAGTGACGGTGCATATTGATAGTCCGTCTACATGATCGATGGTCCGTTGATAATGTCTGATGTTTGTAGGCTTCCCTGAATCTGCTCAGCCTGCGTCGGTTCAATTCGTTAATCTTCTAATCCTGTAATAGGCCTGGAATACCTATTAGTGCCTCCATACGCAGGGTAAAAATACTTAGCATGTCAATACTCGAGTACAAATCTCCATTTCAAGGCATGCTCAACTAGGGAGCTGTAAGTTTTTCCAACAATGAAAACGAGAGGTGTAACATTCTCCCCCCTTAAAAACAATCATCATCGAATGTTGAGTTCTCGGGGATTCTACAGAAATTTTGTCAGAGTTTCCCCTGCAATATGGTACTACCATCCTGTCACAACACCCAAAATAATATCGCCTCCTAGGGCTACAATAGCAATAGCCAAAAGACATGGCCACACACGACCCAAAAGCAAATAGAGAAGCATTTCATACCTAGAGATAATGACGTCTCATCTTCAATCTCTTCAGGGGAAGGAAATAAATGCGGATATTTAAACTTCATGTCTTCTTCCACTTCCCAAGTCATTTCCTCTCGGTTATTGTTTCTCCACAAAACCTTAACCGAGGCTACCTCTTTATTTCTAAGCCTCCGTACTTGCCTATCTAGTATGGCAATGGGCACCTCTTCATAAGCCAATTTCTCGGTAACTTGTACATCATCTACTGGCACGACTCTGGAAGGGACTCTGACACATTTACGGAGCATCGACACATGAAAAACTGGATGAACTGGCTCAAGTTCTGAAGGTAAGTCCAGCTCATAAGCCATTTGGCCCACCTTGCGTACAATGTTATAAGGTCCGATATATCGTGGACTAAGATTGCCTTTCTTGCCGCATCTCATTACTCCTTTCATCGGCGACACTTTTAAGAACACCCAATCACTAATTTGAAATTCCAAGTTCCGTCGGCGATTATCTGCATAAGATTTTCGGCGACTTTGAGCTGTCAATAATGGGTCTCGGATAAGTTTGACTTTTTCCATTGCTTGCTGAATCAATTTTGGACCTATCAGATGGGCTTCTCCGACTTCAACCACCCAATTAGCGATCTACATTTCCTTCCATACAGAGCTTCATACGGAGTCATCTGGATGCTAGAATGGTAGCTGTTGTTGTAGGCAAACTCAATAAGTGGCAATTGATCATCCCAATTGCCTCCAAAATCTAATAAACATGCCTGCAACATGTCTTTCAAGGTCTGAATAGTGCGTTCAGCTTGTCCATCAGTATGTGGATGAAATGCCGTGCTAAGCCTCACTTGAGTTCCCATACCTTCCTGAGAGGATTTCCAGAATTTAACAGTAAATTGTGCTCCTCTATCTATGATAATGGATACTGGAATACCATGAAGTCGCACTATTTCTTTAAGATACAATCTTGCATAATCTTCTGCGGAATGTGTGGTTCTGACCGGAAGAAAATGAGCTGATTTCGTGAGTCTGTCAACAATCACCCATATGAAGTCATACTTGCGTCGGGAACGAGGCAAACTTACATTTAAATACATATTGATCACTTCCTACTTCCAGGTTGGAATTTCTATAGCTTGTAACAATCCTACTGGGTTTTGACACTGAGCTACAAATTCTGCTATATCCTGCTTCATTCCATCCCACCAATACATTAGCTTAAGATCATGGTACATCTTGGTTGCTCCTGGGTGGATAGAATAACGGGAGTAATGCAATATCTGGAGCACATAGCCTGCCTCGATACCTAAGAACTCCATTTATAGAAACCTCAAACGGTGACTTCTCTTTTTGAGGAAGTGTATCTCACTAGTGACCCAACTGGGGATCTTCATATTGACGTATTTTCACCTCTATGTCCCGGAATGAAACAGATGGGTTGTGAACATCAACTCTCACATTGCCTGAATCGATTAAACGAACTCTGAGGTTAGCTAGCTGGTGGAGCTCATGAACTAATTCTTTCTTCTCCGGCCGAACACCACATAGACTGCCCATGGATTTGCGGCTAAGAGCATCAGCCACCATATTTTCTTTTCCTGGATGATATAGTATACTCACATCATAGTCATTCAATAACTCCAACCATCGTCTCTGCCGGAGATTCAACTCCTTTTGCTTAAAAATATACTGGAGGCTCTTATGGTCTGTATAAATATCAACATGGACGCCATACAAATAATGTCTCTATATCTTCAAAGCATGAATAACCGCCGCCAATTCAAGATCGTGTGTCGGGTAATTCTTCTCATGTTTTCGCAGTTTCATGGAAGCATAGGCTATAACCTTCCCGTGTTGCATCAACACACAGCCCAATCCGACGCCGGAGGCATCACAATAAACAACATAACCTTCTGATCCTTTTGGGTGTGTCAGGACTGGAGCTCAAGTCAATCTATCTTTCAATTCTTGGAAAGTGCGCTCACAAGTATCGGTCCATTAGAATTTTGCTGATTTTTTATTTAGCTTCATTAATTGTGCTGAAATGGAAGAAAACCCTTCCATAAATCTTCTATAATATCCTGCTAATCCTAAAAAGCTACGGACCTCTGTAGGTGTTGCAGGTCTTGGCCACGTCTTCACACCTTCAATCTTCTAAATATCAACTCGATTACCTTCAGCCAAGATAATTTGGCCCAGAAAAGTCACAGAATTTAAACAAAACTCACATTTAAAAAATTTGGCATATAATTCACGAGTCCGAAGAATTCCAAGGATAATACGCAAGTGATCTGCATGCTCGGTTTCTGATCGAGAGTAAAGTAGAATGTCATCAATGAACACGATCACAAACAGATCTAGAAAGGGCTTGAATACATTATTCATCAGATTCATAAACACTACCGCGGCGTTAGTTAACCCAAACGACATCACCAGAAATTCATAATGGCCATATCTAGTTCTGAAAGCCATTTTCGTAATATCTTCTTCTCTAACCCTCACTTGATGATACCCCGACCTCAGATCAATCTTGGAAAACCACTTGGCACCTTGTAGTTGATCAAACAAATCATCAATTCTCGGAAGTGGATATTTATTCTTTATCTTCACCTTATTCAGCTCCCTATAATCAATGCACATTTGTAGAGAACCATCTTTCTTCCTCAAGAATAAGACAGGTGCTCCCTATGGTGATGAACTAGCCCTAATGAATCCCTTCAAGAGCAAATCTTTCAATTGCGCCTTTAGCTCTTTCAATTCTGCCGGAGCCATTCAGTAAGGAGGAATAGACATGGGCTCCGTGCCTGGCAACACATCTATAGTAAAATCAATCTCCCGCTCTGGTGGAAGACCTGGAAGTTCATCCGGAAATACATTTACTACCGGGATAGACTGCATATTTGGCGGCTTTGCTTCGATATCATGAAACCGGACTAGGTGATAAATATAGCCCTTGGCGATCATCTTCCTCGCTTTGAGATAGGAAATAAACCTGCCTCTTGGAGATGCTGTGCTACCCTTCTATTCAAGCATTGGCTCGCCCGAAAATTGGAACCCAACTATTTTCGTTCTGCAGTCCACATTAGCATAGTACGAGGCCAACCAATCCATGCCCATAATCACATCAAAATCCAGCATTTCTAGTTCAATCAAATCAGTTGTAGTCTGGCGGTCACAAACCACAACCACACAATTTTTGTATACTTGTCTAGCTATTACTGAATCACCAACTGGAGTAGATACTTCGAAAGGTTTAATTGGCTCGGGTTTTACCCCAATACAGCCAGCGATATAAGGAGTGATATAGGACAACGTAGAACCCGGATCAATCAATGCATAAACATCATAGGAGAATATGGATAATATAACTGTAACCACATCTGGAGAGGACTCAAGATTTTGGCGTCCAGCCAAAGCATAAATACGAGGCTGGGTGCCACCTGAAATAGACGCTACTCCTTTTCCCCTACCACGACCTGCTGAAATCTTAGGGGTTTGCCCAACAAGGCATACAGACAAGGAAGAACCTGCTGCTGAACCCGAACTCTACCGCCCATCGGCTGGCAATTACACATCATGTGCCCAACCTGACCACAGGCATAACAAACGTTTGAGCCCTGACGACAGAGATCCGAATGTAACTTCCTACACTGGCTGCATCGTGAAACTGATGGCCTGCTCCAACTATAATCACTTCCAAACTGGGAACTCGAAACTCTCGAGCTCTATCCCTGACCTGAATAAATTGGGCGATCAAATCTCCTACCCGCAAATCGAGGGGGTACACTAGTCGCGGACTGACCCGAATACCTAGAATATTGTTGCTGACCCCCCCCCCCCCATACTCACTACTAGCAAATCTGGCCCTCTATAAACATCGCGCTCACCCCTCTGCGGCTGTTGCTGTTCTTATAGATTTTGAGTGTGGCCCTAAATAGGGGAGATGTCCATCCCCTCCTGTAGTGAAGCTGTCAAGCAATCTTTGAACAAATGTGACCGTAAGACACTCACAAATCTATGTACTCTATCTCCCATATCGGCTACCATAGTGGGAGCGTACCGGGCCAATAAATTGAAATGGAGACTATATTCCCGAGCACTCATATTCCCTTGCTTTAAATTAAGAAACTTATCAGCTCGGGCCCTTCGAACCTCATGTGCCAAATAATGACGAAGGAAGGCATCTATAAATTCCTGCCAAATTGGGGGAGGTGTATTTTCCTTCCTTGAAGCTATCCAATTATTATACCATAGAATCACCACATCATGGAGCCTATAAGATGCCAACTCCACGGACTCCGTATCGGAAGCATGAATAATCCTCAGCGTCCTCAACAACTCATCTATAAAACCTTGCGGGTCTTCATCCGGCTTTGACCCAAAAATTTCGGACGGGTTCAAACTAATAAAATCACGGGCTCTAGCACTAGTAGCTCTGTCACTTGGACCTGCACTCTGCCGCTGAGCCTAGCTGGCAACTAGCTGTGTCAACAACTGAATGGCCTCGGTCATCTGTTGACTCGAAGCACCCGGTGGTGGAGGCAGTGGAGCTGAAGCTGGAGCCTCTTTGTACTCCTCCAAAATAGGCGGAGTGTGAGAGGTGTGAGATGGAGCCTCATTATGGGACTCACCCTCCTCTATATGTACCGGCGGCTCCTGTTCAACCCGCCTTCCTGTCGCAGTCTTGCCCTTCTGGGCGGCTGCTGCTTTTCTCTTTACCTCCATCGCTGAAATCATAACACACCACTAGGGAAAAAAATCTTATAACATAACTCTATCGGACGATCTATGGAGAAGAAGAACAGTCATATTTACTAAATGTCCTGCAGCCTCTTATTTATAATTGTGGCGCACTTCACACCCATAAGCAAGACTCTACTGGACACGACTTGTAGACACACTCTAGGATAGAACTGCTCTGATACCACTTATGTCACGACCCAACCAGTGGACCATGACGGGTACCCGGAGCGGACTACCGAGCACCACTCATCATGCTCATCATCATACCGAATCTGTACACACGCAATCACCAAAACAATATATATATGTATACATAAGCCCTCGCGGCTGTAAAAGGATATATATAACAATATGCACCGGGGTGATAATAAGACATAAAATACCCACATATATGTATCTACGAGCCTCTACCTTGAGTACTGAACATAAGGACGGGACAGGACCCCGTCGTGCCCGAATATATATATATACACAAAAGAATATATTAGAAACTGCACCTCCGAAGTAGGGAAGTGCTCCCGTGCAAGCAGATCTGGTTCCTAAGGATCTGGACCGTCCCCCTGTCTACATGTGGGCATGAACACAACGTCCAAAAAGAAAAGGACGACAGTACGAACAATGTACTAAGTATGTAAGGCATACACGATAACATAATAAGGAAACATAGAAAGCATAAGAAGAAAAGATAACTGTAGCTACTTGCCTCTTGAGGCGGAATTATGCATGCTCAATTTTACCTTTCAAACATATCACATAGACATACATAATCTGTCTTAATCAGTAACTTCATTAGCCCGCATCCGGGGTAATCATATCACACCGCCCACTAGTGGTGTCATGTCCGGCCGACTAGGCATGGTGTTATCATATGCCGCCTGCCTTAGCGGTTTCATGCCCGGCCATCTAGGCACGGTGTAATCATACACATGTACTTATCATGAAGTGTGCATAAGAGCTCACATAAAAGTTGTCCTCTATCGGAGTGACGTAAGGTCGGGAACCTCCGACTACATTATGGAGCATCATCATCGCTATGCCTCGCCTTGAAAGAACTAGTATCAAGAGGTGAGGCAACAACAAGGAATAACATCAATGAAACGTAAACATAGGATTCTCAAGCTCATGAAGGCATCATTATCATCATCACTAGCATAGAACATATCTCATAAGAAGCTCTTAAGGATCTTTAACTTTCATCTTTAGAGATGTAAGAAGGTCATGGGAATATAGGGGGAAAAATTCACAATGTAAGAGTCATGCCTTTGAAAGAAGGGGAATAGCCTCACATACCTTTACGTCTCCTCAACTTTATCATCTAATTGCTTGCCTTTCAAGCTCGCGATTCTACCTCCAAAAGAATTTGTACTAAGATTAGACAACCGGAAACATACTTAAGCTTAAGCTAAAACAAGAAAGAGCTAATGAAGATTTGGCGACATTTTCTTTCTTTTGGAAACTTCCTCCATCAAATAAGATAACCCTCAAACATCAATAAGAACACTCATGATAACATAATCAATAGATTCTTTAAGTTAAACATTGTTTGCTTCCTAAATCCACCTTCAAGATCATCCATAACCATACCTATATTACAACATCGTATTCATTCTCATAAAATACTCCTTTAATATCATACGTATCATTCACCACAATTTTGTGCTCATAACATGTCAAGAACTATTATTCAAGTTAAGTCATTAATCAAGAGTATCACTATTTCCATATTTGTACTCCCTATTCTCCTCCCTTCTATAATCCAAGTCTTTTAACCTCTCAATATTCTTAATAACATGAATTGAACATAAAACATACCTTTGATGATGTAGGAATGGACTTTGAATGGAATTACTTCACTTGGAGAAAACCTTACTTCAACACCAAAGAAATTCTTGGTTTTCACAAACACTAGAGAGTATTCTTGCACTTGATTCTAAAAATTCTTAGTGTTTACTCCATGATTTCCCTTGGATATATGATGATATGATGAGCGAATGTTTCTAGAACCTTCAAGACTTAGAGAGAGACTGAGATCTAAAAATTTGGAGCTCAACTCATCTATTTATAGTTGAAACTGGAAAGTTCCAGGGAAGCGGTTCGACGAGCGTGCTGATGGTCACGTCGTCGTGTCGATGGTCCGTCAACCTACTTCTACAGATCAGAAGTTGCAGAGTCTTATTGACGGTGGAGATCGACAGCCTGTCGACGTATCTTGTCGATCTGCTTCTGCAGATCAGGATTTTGAGAACATAGTGACGGTGCATATTGACAGTCCGTTGACATGATTGATTGTCCGTCGATAATGTCTGATGTCTGTAGACTTTCCTGAATCTGCTCAGCCTGCATCGGTTCATCCGTTCATCTTCTAATTATGTAATAGGCCTGGAATACCTGCTATGTCATGACCCGGCTAGGGGCCGTGACGGGTACCAGGGGCTAACCACCGAGCACCACTTGTTCTGCTACTCATCATACTCATTAAGCCTTCTTTTATCAAATTCATATTCAAATCATAAGAAAATCATCTTTCAATTGAAAACATAAACACTTTTATATACATAAACCTTTCGGCCATCAAAATAATATATATATATATATATATATATATATATATATATATATATATATATATAATAGCAACCTCGTGAGACCATATAACCCATACTGCGTATCCACGAGCCTCTACTGGAGTACTACCATATGGACGGGACAAGACCCCGCCGTGCCCAAAATACATATACATATACATATATATACACAAAAGAATGAACCAAGTAGCACCTCTGGAATAATGGAGTGCTCTTAAATCAGCTACTAGCTCCTACGAGTCTGGATCAAGCTCGCCTCCCTGTCTACCTGTGGGCCTGAACACAGCGTCCAAAGAAAACGGACGTCAGTATGAACATTGTACTGAGTATGAGAGACATAAATAATAATGATACGTCACTGAAATAAAGGAAACATCAATAAGGAACATCTGTATCTGACTGTCACTTATAAAAGAAATAACACATACTGGCTTACTCGTAGTCATCATCATATCATATATGCATGAATGTATAAGCTGCCCGTCCATATCGGATCGGTGTGATAATCATTAGCCTGCGTCTAGGCCTTCCACGTCCGGGGTACCATATCATGCCGCCCACTAGTGGTGTCTGCCCATGTCACCTAGACATGGTGTATACATATAGCTGCCCGCTTTACCGGTGTCTGCCCGGCCATGCAGGCGCGGTGTGATAGCATCATGTACATATAATAGACTTATCATATTCTCATCATATTATTATCATAATGCATGACTGGAAACTCGAGACAGTTATACTCTATCGGGGTGACATAAAGTCGTGAACCCCCGATTCCATTATGGAACATTTATACATATTCTGCCTCACCTTGAAGGAAATAGTTTATAAGGTGAGTGTGTACAATAAATGACATCATTAAATTTATAGGACATCATATCATGGACTCTAGAATCTTTATACTTAACTCATCATCAACTCCACTGGCTCATAACATATCTCTTATCTCATATAGTCATTCATGAACACGGATTCTTAGCTTTCCGGAGTATAAAAGATTCATGGGAAAGAAATAATAATCATGTCATAGGATTCATGCCATAGAAATAAAGGACTAGCCTCACATACCTTTTACGTTTATCTAATCTATCGCTTGCTTGTTCTCCTTCAACGCCCACGTTTCTACCTTCAAGAGAAGTCGCATGAACATTAGCTAATCGGTTACTTAAACGTACTTGCTAAAACTAGATAAAATTGGGCAGCATTTCCTTTGTTTATACTATTTTTCCCATATTCTATATCAACTCTCAAACATTCATAACAACGTTCACAACATCATAGACAACAATCGTCATCCATCTATATTATCCATAATCTCACTCCAATTTCTCCATAATTGTGATTAAGGTTCATCATCGCACCTTTTCACATATAATACTTATTCCATGTTCTAAATGTCATTCATAACATATTTACAATCATAACATACCAATATTCATAATTCAATCCAAACCTTCACCCAACAATGTCACTATTCACATTTTCATGACCCATTTCCTATATCTTTCTACAATCCAAGTGTTTTCAACTTTCAACACCTTAAACAACAAAGAATGATCATAAAAGTCACCTTAGATAATGGATGAACAACCTTTGAGTGGGAATTCTCTTCTTGCACAAAACCCTAACTCACTTCCGTTGAGATTTCTTGTCTTAGATAGACCCTAGTGAGCTTTATGCACTTGATTCACTTTGAGTTCTTGATATTGATCTTTGTTTTCCTTTATATTCTTGTAGATGAAGTTTGTGGAACCTTCTAGAGGCCTTGAGAGATGAAGAAGTGTGTGGGAAAATGAAATTAATGAAGTGGGATCACATATATATATAATTGAACTTGCTCAGCCCGTCGAGACTTCCACGGACACTTGTACGGTCTGTGGAACATTGTACGGTTTGTACAACCAAACCATCATTTCTGCGGGGTATTATATAGACCAGTGTACGGTCCGTGGAAAGTTTCACGGTCTGTGCAACATGGTCGTGGAACTCACAGCTTTTTCCGAAGTTAACCGCGTTGTTTCATTAGATCTCCAATCCTGATACAACCTTCTTAACACTTGTTTAATACTTCATTAATGATCTAAACATCCCTATAACTCGTCCTCAAGACCTTACCAAACAATTATTAACGCGATAATTTGCAAAACCCTTCCTGAACCTCACTTATACTCGACTTATCTTTATCGATCCTTATTCCATCAATTCATATAGCTTCAAGATCTTAACGTACGCATTCTAAGACCACCAAGTATTTGTCTTATAGTCTCAAGAGCTTCCTATTACCCTCAAGCTCGCATTGGTTCATTCACTATGCAACGACATGAAATTTCCAAGGTGTAACACTCTCGCCACACTAATAAACAAGAGGCTACGGGGCATTTAGGAAAAATGACCGTCTTTCATCTTAAGAGATCGTGAGATAGAGCTGTGTTATAAGATTTTCCCCTCTTAATAGTGTGTTATGATTTCTGAAATGCCGCCAAAAGGAAAAGCTACAGCTGTCCAGAAGGGCAAGATTACGACAAAAAGGCGGGTAAAAAGAGAGTCGCTAATGAATGTAGAAGAGGGCGAGTCACATAATGAGGCTCTATCTAATACATCCTCTACCCTGCCCAATGTGGAAGAACAAGGAGGAGCTTCAGCTCCAGTTCCTCCACCGGTTGCTTCGGGTCAACAAGTGACCGAGGCCATTCATCTATTGACACAGTTGGTTGCCACCCAGGCACAGTGGCAGAATGTAAGTTCAAGTGATCGGGTAGCTAGTACCAGAGCCCGCGATTTTATGAGTTTGATTCCTCCGGAGTTTTTCGAGTCAAAGCCGGATGAAGACCCGCAAGGTTTTATTGACGAGATGTTGAGGACATTAAGGATTATTCATGCCTCCGAGACCGAATCTGTGGAGTTGGCATCTTATAGACTACGAGATGTGGCGGTATTGTGGTACAATAATTGGCTAGCATCAAGAAAAGAAAATGTGCCTCCTCCCGTGTGGCAAGAATTTGTAGATGCTTTCATCCGCCACTATTTGCCACCCGATGTCCGCCGAGCTAGAGCGGATAGGTTCTTAAATCTGAAACAAGGGAATATGAGTGCTCTGGAGCATAGCCTTCAATTCAATTCATTGGCTAGGTATACTCCAACTATGGTGGCCGATATCGGAGATAGAGTGCATCACTTTGTGAGTGGCTTAGGGCCACATTTATTTAAAGATTGCTTAACGGCTTCATTGCAAGACGGGATGGATATTTCCCGAATACAAGCCCATGCCCAGAATTTAGAGGGACGACAACAACCACAAAAAGGTGATCGTGATATCGATAGAAGGCAAAGCAAGAGGGCCAGATCTATAGGGGCAGGCAGTGATTATAGAGGGGGATCAAGGAAGACGTATTCAAGACACTCAAGCCAGTCGGTGACTAGTGCACCTCCTCAATTTACGGGTAGGAGATTTGACCGCTCCTTTCGGTCAGGACAGGGACAGAGTTCGAGGGCCCCAGATTCTCAATTCAGGGAAGATTATAGTCAGAGGAGACCCCCAGTACCGCGATGCAGCCAGTGCGGTAGGCTACATTCCGGACAGTGTCGCCAAGGTTCGAATGCTTTCTATGCCTGCTGCCAGGTTGGGCATATGATGCGAGATTGCCCGTCGATGAGTGGTAGAGTTGGGGTTCAGCCCACAGGGTCAGTGGCTGGTTCGTCTTCAGTGCGCCCGGTAGGGCAGACTCCCCAAATGTCAGCAGGTCAAGGTAGAGGCAGAGGGGGAGCATCTACTTCAGGTCCCACTCAGCCCCGTGTGTATGCTCTCTCCGGACGACAGGATCATGAATCCCCCCCGGATGTGGTCACAGGTACATTGTCTATATTTTCCCATGATGTATATGCAATGATAGATCTGGGTTCTACTTTCTCTTATATTACACCATATGTTGCGGGAGGTATTAGGGTGAAACCTGAGCCAATCAAACCTTTTGAGTTATCTACTCCGGTTGGTGATCCCGTGATAGCTAGACAAGTGTATAAGAATTGTGCACTTGTGATATGAAACCGCCAGACCAAAGCTGATCTAATTGAGCTGGAAATGCTAGATTTCGATGTGATAATAGGTATTGATTGGTTGGCTTCATGTTATACTAATGTTGATTGCCGAATGAAAGTGGTTCGATTTCAATTTCCGGTAGAGCCCGTTCTTGAATGGAAGGGTAATACAACCACTCCAAAAGGTAGGTTTATTTCCTACCTTAAGGCAAGAAAGATGATAGCTAAAGGTTATATTTATCATCTAGTCCGAGTTGATCACACCGAAGCAACGTCGCCAACTTTTCAATCTGTTCCGGTAGTGAATGAATTTTCGGATGTATTTCCAGAAGAACATCCAGGCCTTCCTCCAGAAAGAGAGATTGATTTTGCCATTGCTGTGTTGCCAGACACCAAGCCTATTTCTATTCCTCCTTACCGAATGGCTCCGGCAGAATTAAAAGAACTAAAGGCACAGTTAAAAGATTTGCTTGAGAAGGGGTTCATTTGACCCAGTTCATCACCGTGGGGAGCACCAGTCTTGTTTGTAAGAAAGAAAGATGGTTCCCTACGAATGTGTATTGACTATAGGAAATTGAATAAGGTGACAATAAAGAATAAATATCCTCTTCCAAGTATTGATGATTTGTTTGATCAACTATAGGGTGCCAAGTGGTTCTCTAAAATATACTTGAGGTCAGGTTATCATCAAGTGAGAATTAGAGAAGAAGATATTCCCAAAACAGCTTTCAGAACGAGATACGACCACTATGAGTTCCGAGTGATGTCGTTTGGGTTGACTAATGCCCCGGCAGTATTCATGAATTTGATGTATAATGTATTCGGGCCACTCTTGGACTTATTCGTGATAGTATTCATTGATTAAATTTTGGTATACTCTCGCACAGAATCAGAACATGCAGATCATTTACGTATCGTTCTTGGAATTCTTCGAACCCGAGAATTGTATGCAAAATTTTCAAAGTGCGAGTTTTGGTTGAATTCTGTAACATTTATAGGCCATGTTATTTCAGATGATGTCATTCGAGTCGACACTCAAAAAATTGAAGCTGTGAAGACATGGCCAAGGCCTACGACTCCTACAGAAGTCCGTAGTTTCCTGGGATTGGCAGGATACTACAGAAGGTTCGTAGAAGGGTTTTCGTCTATTTCAGCCCCATTGACGAAGCTAACCCAGAAGTCAGTTAAATTTCAATGAAATGATGCTTGTGAACGCAGCTTCCAAGAGTTGAAGGACAGATTAACCTCAGCTTCAGTCTTAACACTTCTAGAAGGGCCAGATGGTTACGTTGTGTACTGTGATGCTTCCGACTTTGGGTTAGGATGCGTGTTAATGCAGCATGGTAGAGTTATTGCATATGCTTCGAGACAGCTGCAGAAACATGAAAAGAACTATCCAACTCACGATCACGAATTGGCTGCAGTAATTCATGCATTAAAAATGTGGAGACGTTACCTGTACGGTGTGCATGTCGATATCTATACGGATCACAAGAGTCTTCAGTACATTTTCAAACAGAAGGAGTTAAATCTGCGGCAGAGGTGGTGGTTAGAGTTGTTGAAGGATTACGATGTGAATATTTTATACCACCCTGGAAAAGAAAATGTAGTAGCTGATGCGCTTAGCCACCGATCAATGGGTAGCCTATGTGAATTCCCTCCGGAAAAGAAAGAAATAACTCATGAGCTTCACTAGCTAGCTAATCTTGGAGTACATGTAATTGATTCGGATAGTGCAGGGATTGGTATTAATGATCCCGCAGTTTCGTCCCTGAATATGGAAGTAAAAGAGCGTCAGTATGAAGATCCTCACTTATGCCATTATAGAGACATATCTCACGAAAAAGAGAAGTCCCCATTTGAAACTTCCATGGATGGAATTCTTAGGTACCGAGGCAGGCCATGTGTGTCGAATGTTGCAGAACTACGTCGTAGAATTCTAGAAGAAGCCCATTTCTCTAGGTATTCTATTTACCCAGGTGCAACAAAGATGTATCATGATCTCAAACTAATATATTGGTGGGATGGCATAAAGAGAGACATAGCAGAATTTGTAGCCCAATGTCCCAATTGCCAGCAAGTGAAGGTCTAACATCAAAAGCCAGGAGGATTATTGCAAGCAATGGAAATCCCTACTTGGAAATGGGAAGTGATCAACATGGATTTTATTGTAGGGTTACCTCGTTCTCGAGGCAAATATGATTCTATATGGGTGATCGTGGACAGACTCACGAAAGCAGCTCATTTTCTTCTAGCCAGAACCACATATTCAGTGGAACACTATGCAATGTTGTATCTCAAAGAAATTGTGTGACTCCATGGTATACCGATATCCATTATCACAGATAGAGGAGCACACTTTACAGCCAAGTTCTGGAAGTCCTTCCAAGAAGGTCTAGGTACCCAAGTGAAGCTTAGCACGACATTCCATCCGCAAACTGATGGGCAAGCCGAGCATACTATTCAGACCTTGGAGGATATGCTAAGAGCATGTGTTTTAGACTTTGGTGGTAGTTGGGATGATCATTTACCTTTGATTGAGTTCGCACTTAAGAATAGCTACCATTCCAGTATCCAAATGGCTCCGTATGAAGCCTTATATGGAAGGAAGTGTAGATCCCCGATTGCATGGTTTGAAACAGGAGAAGTAAAGCTGATAGGCCCTGAATTGATTCAGCAAGCGGTGGAAAAAATCAAAGTGATCCGAGATCGATTGTTGACAGCCCAAAGTCACCAAAAATCTTATGCGGACAACCGTCGGCGAGACTTGGAATTTCAGGTTGATGATTGGGTATTTTTGAAAGTGTCGCCAATGAAAGGGGTGATGATATTTGGCAAGAAGGGGAAAGTAATTCCTCGATACATTGGACCCTATAAAATTATTCGCAAGGTGGGTCATGTGGCTTACGAATTGGACTTGCCTTCAGAGCTTGAATCAGTCCATCCAGTCTTTCATATCTCAATGCTCCGCAAATGTGTTGGGGATCCTACGAGGATTGTCCCAATAGATGATGTTCAAGTGACAGAAAAGCTAGCATATGAAGAAGTGCCCATTGCCATCTTAGACAGACAAGTACGAAGGCTTCGAAATAAAGAAGTAGCTTCAGTCAAAGTCTTGTGGTGAAATGACAACCGAGAGTAAATGACATGTGAAGCGGAAGAGAGTATGAAGTCCAAGTATCCGCAATTATTCCAACCCCCAGGAGAGATTCAAGATGAAACACTAACAATATAAGATATGTATGCTTTCTTTTCATATTTTTGGTCGTGTGTGGCAAAATTTTAGTTCTATTATGTTGTGGCCCTGTGAGGCAATGTTATTGTGGGTTGTTGTGAAAGGAGGATAGTGTCATACTACAGGGGAAACTCTGGCGAAATTTTTGTAGAATTCCCGAGTGCTTAGCATTCGAGGACGAATGTTCCAAAAGGGGGGAAGAGTGTTACACCTTGGAAATTTCATGTCGTCGCATAGTGAATGAACTAATGCGAGCTTGAGGGTAACAGGAAGCTCTTGAGACTATAGGACGAATACTTGGTGGTCTTAGAATGCGTACGTTAAGATCTTGAAGCTATATGAATTGATGGAATAAGGATCGATAAAGATAAGTCGAGTATAAGTGAGGTTTAGGAAGGGTTTTGTAAATTATGGCGTTAAGAATTGTTTGGTAAGGTCTTGAGGATGAGTTATAGGGATTTTTAGATCATTAATGAAGTATTAAACAAGTGTTAAGAAGGTTGTATAAGGATTGGAGATCTAACGAAACGACGCGGACAATATTGAAAAAAGCTGTGAGTTCCACGACCATGTTGCACGGACCGTGAAACTTTCCACGGACCATACACTGGTCCGTATAATACCTAGCAGAAATGATGGTTTCTTGTGGTGAACCATGACTGGTTGTACGAATCGTACAATGTTCCACGGACCGTACAAATGTCCGTGGAAGTCTCGACGGGCTGAGCAAGTTCAATTATATATATGTGATCCCACTTCATTAATTTCATTTTCCCACACACTTCTTCATCTCTCAAGACCTCTAGAAGATTCCACAAACTTCATCTACAAGAATATAAAGGAAAACAAAGATCAATATCAAGAACTCAAAGTGAATCAAGTGTATAAAGATCACTAGGGTCTATCTAGGCCAAGAAATCTCAAAGGAAGTGAGTTAGGGGTTTGTGCAAGAAGAGAATTCCCACTCAAGGGTTGTTCATTCATTATCTAAGGTGATTTTATTATCATTCTTTGTTGTTTAAGGTGTTGAAAGTTGAAAACACTTGGATTGTAGAAAGATATAGGAAATGGGTCATGAAAGTGTGAATAGTGACATTGTTGGGTGAAGGTTTGGATTGAACTATGAATATTGGTATGTTATAATTGTAAATATGTTATAAATGACATTTAGAACATGGAATAAGTATTATATGTGAAAAAGTGCGATGATGAACCATAATCACAATTATGGAGAAATTGGAGTGAGATTATGAATTGCGGATAATATAGATGGATGACGATTGTTGTCTATGATGTTGTGAACGTTGTTATGAATGTTTGAGAGTTGATATAGAATATGGGAAAAGTAGTATAAACAAAGGAAATGCTTCGCAATTTTCTCTAGTTTTAGCAAGTACGTTTAAGTAAGCGATTAGCTAATGTTCATGCGACTTCTCTTGAAGGTAGAAACGTGGGCGTTGAAGGAGAACAAGAAACCGATAGATTAGATAAACGTAAAAGGTATGTGAGGCTAGTCCTTTCTTTCTATGGCATGAATCCTATGACATGATTATTCTTTCTTTCCCATGAATCTTTTATACTCCGGAAAGCTAAGAGTCTGTGTTCATGAATGACTATATGAGATAAGAGATATGTTATGAGCCAATAGAGTTGATGATGAGTTAAGTATAAAGATTATAGAGTCCATGATATGATGTCCTATAAAGTTAATGATGTCGTTTATTGTACACACTCACCTTATATACTATTTTCTTCAAGGTGAGGCAGAATATGTATAAATGTTCCATAATGGAATCGGGGGTTCACGACCTTATGTCACCCCGATTGAGTATAACTGCCTCGAGTTTCCAGTCATGCATTATGATAATAATATGATGAGAATATGATAAGTCTATGATATGTACATGATGCTATCACACAGCTCTTGTATGGCCGAGCAGACACCGCTAAGGCGGGCAGCAATATGTATACACCATGTCTAGGTGACATGGGCAGACACCACTAGTGAGCGGCATGATATGGTACCCCGGACGTGGAAGGCCTAGACGCAGGCTAATGATGATCAAACCGATCCGATATGGTCGGGCAGCTTATACATTTATGCATATATAATATTATGATGATTACGAGTAAGCCCGCATGTGTTATTTCTTTTATAAGTGACAGTCAGATACAGATGTTCCTTATTGATGTTTCCTTTATTTCAGTGACGTATCATTATTGTTTATGCCTCTCATACTCAGTACAATGTTCGTACTGACGTCCGTTTTCTTTGGATGTTGTGTTCATGCCCACAGGTAGATAAGGAGGCAAGCTTGATCTAGACTCGTAGGAGCTAGTAGCTGATTTGAGAGCACTCCATTGTTCTGGTGGTGCTACTTGGTTCATTCTTTTGTGTATATATATGTATATGTATATGTATTTTGGGCACGACGGGGTCTTGTCCCGTCCATATGGTAGTACTCCAGTAGAGGCTCATGGATACGCAGTGTGGGTTATATGGTCTCACGAGGTTGCTATTATGTATATATATATATATATTATTTTGATGGCCGAAAGGTTTATGTATATAAAAGTGTTTATGTTTTCAAATGAAAGATGATTTTCTTATGATTTGAATATGAATTTGATAAAGGATGGCTTAATGAGTATGATGAGTAGCAGAACGAGTGGTTCCCGGTGGTTAGCCCCGTGTACCCGTCACGGCCCCTATCCGGGTCATGACATGCTAGTACCTCCATGCACGGGGTAAAAATACTTAGCATCTCAATACTCGAGTACAAATCTCCATTTCAAGGCATGCTCAACTAGGGAGCTATAATTGTTTCTACAATGAAAACGAGAGGTGTAACAAATTGACTAACTATCCCAATTAAATACTCGAAACAATTATGACTAATTTTAACAAATTATGCCAACACACAAAATTAGGGGTAAAATGGTCAATTTCTTTAATTAATCAAAATCCTTGGACTAAATGAAATAAACTATTTTGCTAATTGATTTTGGAAATTTAAGTAATCGAATAAATAATTATCTAAAATTGCTTTTCTCTTAGGTTAAACCTAGCAAATAACTCGTAATTGTTATAAATGTGCCAGTTAATTCCTAAATTATTTATAACATTATAGAAATTATTTTATCAAATAAGAATGGTAAAGTACTTGCCTAAATAATTTCATAAAATCATTTTGACCTTAAAAATGCATGGTTCATTTTGTTTATAATCCAAGGATTCTGAGTAATTACAATACATTACTGGAGGTCAAAATTAGGTGTCAACAACTGCCCCTTCGGTGTTCGGGGATGGCGAGACTATCCGTGAGCAGCAAAATTTGACTAACCCTAATTGTTTATTGACCCTACGCATTCTACCTCTTATTTTTATGCAGCTTTCAAATATGTGTGGCCGGACCCTGGTTATTGGGTTTCCTACATATCACTTGTTGGACGAGAATTCAGGCCATTTATAGTTTGACTCAACTAAGGACTTTACATGATTTGAGAGGGAACATCCTGAGATCCCTCAGTGTTGTGACTGAGATTTCTCGGGACGGCTGTTAGAGTGTGACCGACTCTCTGGTCTTGAGCCTGCCTACATATCCCGTGCTTTTAGGAATCAGATCACATGTAGTTCGACTGGCTGGAGAAGAGTATATCCCTTAGTGGAAATAACTTTGGATTTCCCGGTATGCATCCGAGCAGTGGCGATTTTAGTAAATAAAATTAAAAAAAAGACAAGATTGTGGCTGACTTTGAGATTGTGGCTTCCAAATCCTGGCCGGAGAGCTTGACTCTCAAAGGGACCCTATCTTGACCGACTGCGTAAGATAAAGTTCCACATTTTCTCTGTAATTTGTCTGGATCTGGCTTCTTTGTAGCGGGTGCGTGCCTATCTCCTGGATTTGACAGCATTGCAGATATTCTTCGCGGTATTTGAATGAATCGGCCTTTTGACAGTTTTGTATGAATTTCCCTCTCGGTAGTTTGGTATGAATGACCCTCTCAGCAGTTTGATATGAATGACCCTCTCGGTATTTTTTATGAATGGCCCTCTCGGCAATTTGTATGAATGGCCCTCTCGGCAGTTTGTAACAATAACCCTCTCGGCAATTTGTATGAATGACCCTTTCGGCAATTCGTATGAATGGCCCTCTCGGTAGTTTGATATGAATAGCCCTCTTAGAAAATTAAATAAATGAATGGTACTCTCGACATACATATGAGAGATATGGCCCTTGTGGCTGGATAATCTTTCTTTCATCCATTATATTGTTTGTTGACCCTTGTGGTCGGATATGCTTTTTCGTCCTTATCATGACCCTTTTGGTTGTATGTATCTTTTGCTTATTCATTATGACCCTCTTGGCCTGATATATCTTTGTCATTCGCTCTTTGTGTGACCCTTTTGGTCAGATCTATCTTTATGCTCATTTATTCTTTGCATGACCTTTTTGGTCGAATATGTTTTTGTCCATTTATTTTGTGACCCTCGTGGCTAGAGATGACTTTATCACCCATTCTTTGCATGACCTTTTTGGACAGATGTATCTTTCCCTCTGGTTTCATTATAGCCCTTTTGGCCCTTTACTATCTGGTTGAGTTTGTCTCTCGCCTTTACTGCAGATAAGTTAGTTGGTGACGTATCCTGTGTCCTATTTAATACCTGCATCCATAGAAAAATTGTGATTTTCTAAGAGGCCAATTAGCGTTGTTGTCCTCCCGTCCGGTGCCTCCTCTTGTTGCTTCTTTGAACCCTCTTGGGTTCGATAATTAAAGAGATGTTTTTGGGATGTACTTATGTTAATTTTAAAGAATCTAATGTAGAGTTTGTAGAATGTGCATTGTTTTCCTTTTTAGAATTATTTATTTCGTTTTCATGTCATGACGTGTGTTTTCTTCGAACGAAGTCTTCCGATTTTTCCCGGAGATGCGATTGCAGAGTTCTAAACTGGTATAATATTTGAGATCTTTCTCAAAAATTCTGCCCAAGTTTCCGGTCTTGCTCTAATAGACTCTTGTATTGTCCTATTATGCAGGAATTTTTTAGGTTCCCTCAAAATTCCGCCCCAGTGTATGGCTTTGCTCTGCCCACTTCTTTGTTGATTTCTGATAGGAATGTTTGAGGTTTCCTCAAAAATTCTGCCCCAGTGTAGGGCTTATGTTGGCTAACTCTTGTGTTGACTCTTAGAGCTTGATCTTGTTGACTTCTCCTACTTTATTGTCTCTGAGGTTTCTTAAGGATTTCTTGGGTTTTTCATTTATGACGACCGAGCTTGCCAGCGCCTACGTATCCTGTCGCAGCAGGAATGTAACGACCCTTTTCGATGGTTATGGAAATTTAGGACTCCATTGGGAATTTTGAGGCCGTGGGTGGATTCGTAGAGTGTCTTTTTGTATGTATGCATGTTTCGTATTGTGTTTTGAGGCCTTGGATGAAATGTGGGGTGATAGGGGGAAAACCTGGACAGAAACCGACCTCACTGCCCAAATTGGACTACTGTGGCGGTACCGCTATAGCAGTGCCTCGACCGCTTCCAGTGGCCAACTATTTCTTTGGTGGCCATTGTGGCGGAAGGTGGACCGCTGTGGCGGTACCGCTACAGCGGTGAACCGACCGCTATAGCGGTCAGGCGAGAAAGTTGGGGACTGCTGTAGCAGTCACTTGTTCGCAATAGCGGGACCGCTGCAGCGGCGTAGCGACCGCCGCAGCGGTTGACGGGAGGCAGTAACCGGGTTTTAAATGCCTTAGTTTTATTTTCTCATTCATAACACCCCAACACACTTCCCAACAAATACTTAGAGAGAATTTTCAAGCTAGGGCAAGACAATCTTGTGTGGTAAGTTCCATTGCTTTCATTCTATCATTCCTTTCCCCTTCATTATTGTAATCATCCCCATTGGTCTTTAATGGTGAAATTTAATTAGAAACCCTAGAATATTAATGAAACTTCTAAACTTGACGGGTTATGGTTATTATCGCTTAGTTATCATCCAAATGCGTTGGTTAGTTGCTATTTGTCATAAATTGAACATTTAGAGACATAAACTAAGTGATTGGAGACCTAGGATTCTATAAAAATGGAGTCTTTGCCATGGAAAACTGCTTGTAATGGGAATATTGATAGATTGTTGTTATAAATTGATGATTAATGATTACTAAGGGTCTAAATAGGTTGTTTATCACCTATAAAATCATCCAACCCTTGGAATGGGGTAAGGGAAGGGTATTCTTGCATTGGAACTTGTAATTGAGTATTATGACTCATTGAGCCCTATTTCTAGACTTTGAGCGGTCTGAGGCTTTAAGGAAAGGAAAGGCTATAGCAGAGTGACTTGCATTGTTCCAGCTCTGCTTTGAGGTAGGTTATGGTTTACTTGAGTTAGACTTTGGTTAGTTGAATGTATGTTTGTGATTTCATTAGGAGAAAACATGTCTAGTATTCATTACATGATATTGTATGGTTGTGATTAAACGTTGTGTAGGCTTCATGCCATTATTCCTGTGTGATTCAATCAGCAGTGGTTGCATTTAATGAGAAGTAAATATAGTCTTCTCGAGGGTATTGTGACATGAAATGATGAGGTGAGTATAGATATTGAGAAGGTAAGAGACATTGTTCTGTAAAAGGTATGACAAGGCACATATGTGGCCTAGATTATGGGCTCGTGGTCCGAGGTTAGTTCCAAAAATGAGAGGTTTATTGTTATATCCCGCGTCCGAGGTTCGTTCCGGAGTGGAGGTTGTGCTCGAGTCCGAGGAGTGTTCTGGAACGAGTCGTACATGGACACCATAGGTCTCCTGCTGGTCATGACTACTGAGCTATGACATCAGATAGCATGTGTGTACAGCGAGTGGGGTAATAGTGGTAAACTTATCTCCGTTGTGTTTGACGTGTTTGTGAATCTTGACAATTTGGTGATTTGTTGTGATTGTCCGTGGTTGACTTGTTGTATGCATTGATATTTGTGTATGAGTGATTGGCTTGTTTATTCTACTGATTTCATAAGATATGCATGCTACTAATCTTAGTCGGCCTATCATGCTTACCGGTACATAGTGTTTGTACTGATACTACCTTGTTGCATTCTTTGAGTGCAGATTTTGGTATAGAGACCGCTACTCGTTCTCACATCTAGCGTGAAGGATATTTGCTGACAGATTTTGGGGTGAGCTTCTTCTCATGCCAGGCCGCCCGCAGATCTTCTTCTTATGATGTCTTTTCTTTTTCTGGACATTATGGATATTTATTAGATAGATTTCAGTTCTTACACGTGTTTTGGCTTAGAGTCCTGTACGATGACTTTCGAATTTTGGGGAATGTGTAATAGTTAGACTTCCGCACTTGTTTCAGTATGTTATGGCATGACTTACTCAGTTTATTGATGCGTGAATGAGTATAATTGTTTGACTTGTTTAATATAAAATCAAACTTGAATGAATAGAGATCTTGTGTGTTGGTTCGCCTACTAGGATTTAGTTGGGTGCCAGTTATCACGACCCGACTAGGGGCCGTGACGGGTACCCGATACTTGTACCGAGCACTCTTTATCTATCATATTACCTTTACCTCTTAGCAAGCCGTGTAAGCAGAGCCATATTTTTTTTGAACATTAACATTAGCAGCGTCATTCTGAACATAGGCTAATAAACTTCGTTAGCACTTTATACAACAACATTAACATGCCAAAACACCATATATCTAACTATACTTGACTGACTGTACATATCTGCCTACGAGCCTCTAGACATAGTACACTTATACATAGAAAGGGCCGAGTACTATCGTGCCCGAGATTATATATACACAAAATAGTACCACGAAAATAAGGCTCCGGAACGACTGGAGCGCTGTAGAGTATTGTTGGCAGAGCTCCTAAGAATCAAGTCCACATGTCTGCTGACCTGCGCGGCATGAAACGCAGCGTCCACAAGAAGGGACGTCAGTACGAATAGTGTACCGAGTATGTAAGGCATGAAAGATAACACTAGCAGTAACATAATGTATAATTAATAATGTCATGGAGTCATATAATATAGAAGATAGAACATATCTCATGTCATATATTATCATCTCGTATCATATCGTATTATATCTTATCTTGTCTTGTCGTAGTATATCACGTCATAGTATATCGTGTCATAGAGTGTCAGGCTATAGTATATCATAACATAGTACCTCATATCGTAGCATGGCATGTTATAGCATGTCGTGTCATAGCATAGCGTGTCATAGCATGTCTTACCATAGCATAGCATAGCATAGCTTGTCATATCATGTCCTGTCGTAGCAGATCATAGCATATCATGTCATAGTATAGCTTACCATAGCATATCTTATCATAGCATGTCTGGTCATGACATGGTAGGTCATATCATAGCGCCGAACAATGTCGGCTCACCCACATAGCGCCGATATACACCGGCTCACCCATATATCCCGCTTCCGGGCACCCCGCGTCCGGAATGATAAGCCAGCTGATCAGGTAGCAATGAAACATGTTTCCCTTCCCATTCCCCCATGTATCCCTTACCCCCAACCCAGGTTCATATACATAGCTTGCTTACATATACATGTCTTATATACATTTACTTATCTTATATACATATATATCTTTTATATACTTATACATATCTTATATACATATACATGTTTTATATATATATATATATATATATATATATATATATATATATATATATATATATATATATATATATATACATGTCTTATATACATAGACATGTTTTGTATATGTATATATCCTATAAGCACACAAGGGAGCCCAAGGAAAAATCATATAGCCATCGGAGCGGCGTAAGGCCGGTGACCTCCGATTACATTATGGAATACTCGTGATCGCTCTTGTCTCACCTCGAAGGGACGAATATTTTGAGGTGAGATGGTCAATGGAGAATAATATTAAAGTAAACGTAGAATGAAATTGTGGGCATCATAGATGACAGTTCATAGACTTTGAAATCTTTAGAAAATAAAGGCATAGCCAGGGAATATAAATAAGATTCAAAAATTAATTTATCATTTTCATATTTACATAAGATACTTAGCTTAGTTATCTTGGTCATAGAGTCGTTCCGGTAGTGCGTATCATAGGCATATCCTCTTATGTAATGTCATTGTTATCATTCTCGTCATGGAAGGGTCCTCGTTGGAGGAGTCATAGTACTTATCATTTGGTAACGAACTCGGGATCAAAAGTTCCCTTTGGATTCACTTCTAATAAGTCAAGCAACACTGTAAGGAAAAATCCGAGAGTAGCGGGCCCACCTCGGGCCGGATGGGGTGGCGTATGTTATTTACATATATTACGTGTCATGTCATTACTTGTGAGGGTTCGAGGGTAATCGGGTCCCACTCGTGCAAGTTCTAAGGGTTTAAGAGGTCTTTCCATCATTTGCACACTTTCTAGTTCAATTCTATTGAACAAAAAGTGGAAAACTTTAGGTGCGGGTTCCGGGGGCTAGGGTTGTCCCCGAGGCTCGTACCCGACTTATTACATCTAAGACATGCCATAGAAAGAAGAGTGAAGCCTTACATACCTCTTTCCGGTCCTTTTGCTATTCCAAATTCACGTCGCAATCTCGTCAAAATCTGCAAATTGGTCATGTTTACCAAAACTCTTATTAGGGTACTTAGAGTTAGAATCTTAATGAAACATTTGGCTACCGAAATTTCGGCAGCATTTCCTCTGTAAATACACCATCCTCAACATTTACCTAGCAAGTTTTCAATCAACAACAACCCGGGAATTCAAACCCGGCCAAACCATCAATATAAATTCAACAATCACACTAGCAATTCACACGTTCAATTCAAGGTACATTCCGACACCTCAATTAGCATTCTACTTTCTTCAAGACTTTCCAAACTCCAATAGAACAACAACAACCTTATAATACATGTGTTCCAACAACATCATAGCAATGTCATTACATGTCTTCCATACAAGAACATTATTTTCAATTTACACAATGTTCAAACAACCCACTTTATACACACTTCCGCCCGAATTTCACAATACCATCAAAGACAACCACACATTACTTTCTTCCACATTTATGAACTTCACTATCATTCTACACATTCACAACATCATTCATGCAATTATAAGAATTTAAGCTAATGTCAAATTAACTTCTTTGACGCTTCCACAACAATTACAACTTCGTTTTCATTATGGGATGCATAACAACAACAATCAAAACACTACATAAAAATCAATCCGATTGTCCTACATAACATCACCACATTCGGCCACCATTATCAACAACACAACAACCAAAATACTAACTACCAATTGCTCACCATTTCTTCATGCTTCAACACATATACACGACTATACATACAATATACACCACACGGCTACAACACAACATCAATATTTTCCTTGAACTTCATCCACTTTCTCATACTATATCATATACAAACATCAAAAACATATAAAGAAAGATCAAAACTCACCTTTCTTCTTCAACTTTTCACTTGACTATAACTTGGCATCTTGTATGATTTTGAATCTTTCTTGCTCCAACAACAACTCCGCCTTGTTAAGCACCCTTTACTTGGTAGAAAATGATTTTTGAAGAATTTTTATCAATTTTTCTCATGGACTTTCTCTATGGCCGAAATGGCCTTAAGCTTTTCTCTCTTCTTTCTCTTGTTCTTCTTTTCTTGAAACCTCTAGAACTTATTGTGATAAGGATGACTTAGTCATCCTTTTATTGACCAAATTTTATTTAATATGGGCTTGGGCCATAACCATGGCCGGTTGGGCCTCACAAATTTGGGCCTTATTATTTTTTTTTATTTGTTTTTGGGCCAACTCGGTTTGGTCCCGTTTTGGGCCTAGCCCACTGACCTTTCGACCTTAAAACGTCCATATCTCCTTGTACCGACGTCACCTGGGGACCCACGACCTATGGTTAGAAATCTAATTCAATTATCTACAACTTCTATTTCTTGGTACCTTTCCAAATTCCAAACTTATAATACCGTTTTTGCCCCTCGAAGTCAGATCACCCGAAAACGTTTTCTTAAAAATATTCGTTTGGAGGACTTCCACTTTGATTTGGCCCAAGGGTCCTTCTTGAGTTGTGTTTAACTTCTCATATGTGATTCATATGAATTTTCAGATGTCCCAAAAAAAAGAATCTCGATGTGTGGGCCCCACCTCAGCAAATAATCTGACATTAAAAAATACGGGATATAACACCAGTCATGGTGGGTTGGGTCGTGGCAAGGAATTTAGGTCGAATATAGTTCGGAATAAAGTAATTGAGTTTTGGGTTTTTTACTAATAATGCGACCGGGTCCGTTATGGACTGCTTACGTATCCCATTGTGAGGAAGTCAGGTCATTGCATAGTTCATTACATAGATGATTTAGTTTTTCCTATTCTATTACAAAAGTACGATTACAAGCAGAAGCTACGATTATAAGGAAATGATAATGCGATTACAAGAAAATGGAATCCTAAACATAATATCTCTTGAGTGCGTCTGCATTGATAGCTTTGGGCCACGCTTGTCCGTCCATCTCGGCTAGGACTACGGCTCCTCCTGAAAGTACTTTCTTCATCATGTACGGTCCTTGCCAGTTTGGCGCAAACTTTCCCTTATATTCTTCTTGATGAGAGAAGACTCGCTTGAGTATAAGTTGGCCGATTTGAAAGAGTCGGGCTCTGACCCTTTTGTTGTAGGCTCGAGACATTCTTTGTCTGTACAGCTGTTCGTGGCATACTGCCACCATTCTTTTTTCATTTATCATGGCTAGTTGCTCATAGTGATGTTTGACCCATTTTTCATCATTCAGCTCTACCTCTTGGATGGTCATGAGTGAAGGGATTTCCACTTCTGCTGGTATAACAACTTTTGTATCGTGGACAAAGAGGTATGGGATTGCCCCGGTGGAAGTTCGGGTTGTCGTTCTGCACCCTAACTGTCACACCCCAATCCCGATAGGGCGTGACGGGCACCTGACCCTTACTTAGAGCCGAGCGAACCCGCTGGATCTCATTGTACTCATAATCCTTAAGTCATGAACTGAAATGCATAGGGAAAACTTTTAACAAAAACTTTCTTTTTATCTTTCTCGAATCAAATAAAATTTATAATCATATAAATCTGTAAAGTGATGCATAATGAATACATCGGCTTATATAGCCGCATACAAGACTGGCAGGCTAAATACGTGACTCTGTCTGCAAAGTCTCTAACATAAATCATTATACCATGACATGGATACTCTGACTCGGCAACACTCCAGAAAGAAATGGAGCTCTCCAATCCCGTTGGAACATCTTCTAGCAAAGTCTTCTACTCATCTGTATGCACCTGCGCGGCATGAAACGCAGCGCCCACAAGAAGGGGCGTCAGTACGAATAATGTACTAAGTATGTAAGGCATGAGTAACAACATAATATAGATATGAAAAATAACAAGGAATAAGAGAGATAACCTATACATCTGGATGCCTCGTACGGCGGATGTCATGCATGCTTAGCCTTAAAAAAACATTTTTATACATATACATAGTAACATGCCCGGCCATTAAGGCGCGGTGTGATATACAAATAGTAACATGCCCGGCCATTAAGGCTCGGTGTTATCATCATTAGCCTGCGTCCAGGCCTCCCGCGTCTGGGGCAATATCATAACATGCCCACTGCAGTGGTGTGCACATCTACGTGTCTGCCCAGCCTACTATAGCGCGGCGCGGTGTGAGAAAATACATACATATATATATATAGCATGCATAAGAGCCCAATCAAAAGCCACAACTGTATCGGAGTGACGTAAGGTCAGTAGCCTCCGATTATATTATGGAATACTCATCGTCGCTTTGTCTCACCTTGAAGGAACAATTATTTTAAGGTGAGACTATCGATAAAGAATAGAATTAAGAGAAAACATAGAATAGGATCGTAAATCTCATAAGGCATCAAGTCATGTATTTTTGGAAGATTTAGAAATAAAGTCACCATCTATGAATAAGTTGAGAAATCAATAAATAGCTCGACATTCTTATATCGTCATTGAAATCATAAAATTGGAACCTTTGAACATAAAGTCGTTCTTATCATAGTCAACATAATAATGTAAAGCTCATGTACATGGAAATCTCTATGAATGAAAAATTATCTCATAATAGCATGAAATCCGTATGCCTTGGAGTTTGGATAAATAAATCTCTCATAACCATCATCATGGTTATCATAAGGAATTATTCATCTTTGCCATCATAAGGACTTTGAGAATCATGAATTTCTAACGTTCTTGGAAATGAAATTTTTTATGGGATTCATACATAGTTTGGTAGGAAAAGAATCATGCTTTTATAAATTCAAGAACCTCATAAGGATCACGAGATTCGCAGGCTTCTACAATTTGCGGGAACAACGATATTATGGATACGACACAGAGATTTATAACTGAATGATCATGCCTTTAGAAAGAAGGGGAGTAGCCTTAACATACCTGGAAGAAACTTCTCGACTTCTAACTTATTTCCCGTCTTGCACCTCTCTTAAGGATTATTCGTAGTCTCGTAATCTACATATATAACCATTCATAATATCATTAGGATCATCGTCATACGCTCGACTCGAAACTTTAATTAAAATCCTTTTAAGGTTCTGTCGAAATTCGGGCAGCATTTCCCCTGTTTATATGCCTCGCCCGAAATTCCCATTCAATAACCAACAATATCAACAACACACCAATAGTCATAATATCATTTCCAACACCAACATATGCCATAAAACAACCCACACACTATTTTCCAAATTCTCAACCAACCCACTTGTGATACGACTATTTAATAATCTTTACTTTCGTAAGGAAGTTGAAATTAATACTAAGAACATCAATAACAACATCCCCAACATCCTACAAGATAAATATAGGTATTTCCATCCAATTTTCTCTTCAACCCTCAATCCATAGATCAAAAACATCAACACAACAACTAAAACTTTTATTTCTTGCAAATATTCCTTAATCAAACTTGATAAAGACAGAGATTTAATGATTCATATCTTATTTTTATGAAGGTAGCCAAATCTTCAACATTTCACTTGCTCCCAAGCTCCTCCAACTCCAAAATGAAATCATAATCGCGTCTACGCGTTGCCCGGACCTCGATTGATTTTCCGTAGCTTGAAATTTCACTCAAAATCCTCACTTTTATGTGGGATTTAAGCCCCTCTTGATGGCTGATTTTTCTGGAAGGTTTTGGAACATTTTGGACCATTTTTATGCTGAAAAATGGGGGTTTTGACCCTTTTTATAATTGGCAAAAGTCGGCATACTGTAGCTACAGTACTGTAGCAGTACTGTAGCGGTGCTGTTTCTGTGCGACAGTTCAGTTTGTAATGTCTATAATTCTCTACTCCGAGGTCCTATCAACGAGCGGTTTGTTACATTATAAACTAGACTCTATGAAATTCATTTTAGGCTTTTGAAACACCTTAAAACTTCAACTATACATGGAGATATACCCCTCCAAAGTTGACTAAAAATCTGTCTAACATTTCTCAAATTTTCGTCGAACTTATTTTCTTCAATTTGCTCGATCTCAAAATATTCCGAAACTTTCCATACATGATATTTATCACTTATTATACTAATAATGGCCATGTTCTCGTGTTTCAAAATACTCTTTCCCGATTACGGCTTACGAGATAGTAATCATCCTTTATTTAAACAATATACTTAATAATGTCTCGTTCCTCATACTCCAAGTTATTTTGCCTAGTCGTAACTCGACATAATTACATTCAAATTTAACTAGTGCTTCTCCGAGGTACAGGTGTAACATTCTCCCCACCTTTAAAAACATTCGTCCTCGAATGTTGAAGCAGAGTTCGTTCCGAAATAGATATCAATGTTTTTACTTGTATTTGTCAGTATTTACTTTACTTACTTGCAATCTTACTTACCCGTTAAAACTGAACTCATCCAAACTATGCTATCCATTCTTCTTCTCTTGAGGCCAAAATTTACGCCTGTACCCAAGGTCATCCCTTTTTCTTATTACTTGTCTGTCCACTAACTCTGCTACGCCAGCGGTTACTTTAAACTTAACTAGCTTCTATTACTCTTCAAATATTTATTGTCGTCTCCATACTGTTTACTAGCCATTTTATCAGGACGATTATTTATATGGTCCTATGACATATACTCTCACGATTTAGATATAAACGGTGACTTATAATTTCCCGACGCAAGAGATATTTCCAAATCTCCGGTAGTACTGCTGTCATGCTACCCATAAGCATACTACCTTTCTTTCTTTTGACGATCATTGAGATTCCTATAAATATTCCTCTTTTAAAACTCTCACCTCTTCCAGTGTTGCGATTTTTCTTTAGTAATTCCCGTCTGTCCTGATACTTATCCTTGGTCACTTGTAGGCATTCTCATTTCCTGCGTTACCTTTTTTGGGTACATTTACTGCATATTTACTTGTAACAAAATATTTCTCTGGTACGAGTGATTTGAATCATAGCCCGGGACACAACGTATTATTTTCGACAAAAACTTATTTCTTTCGATTTGCTAAACCTTCATTATCTTGTCATGCCTCCTTTCCCCCGTATGTCTCACAATATACTTGCATTTAGTCCATTGCCACTTTTCTTTAGCGCATCCTCGTTGTATTATTTCATCTCGAATTTCGACTTCTTCAAGCCAGTATATTTCCTTCTTTTGTACTTGGGAATATTCTAATTCGTCTAAGAAGGTCCTCATATACCAGTAACATTCAAGTATTGACCGTCCTTGGTAGTCAATTGGCCGACCCTAGCAATCCTTCAACTCCTCTAGTCCAAATAATGTATGAGCTACTTTCATCGCATGGTTTGACTTATTTCTCTTTTGCTAATTGAATTCTTGTATCAAGTCGAATGTCCACACATTTTGGACACAATTCAAATCACTTCCTTCCTTCACGTCTAATAGTCCCTTAGGTTAATGAATCCATGATGACATTAGAATTCGTCAGGCTCCTTATAAAATGCCTGACTATATCATGCTCCTTCAGTCGTTAAAAGGGTGCATTACATTTATTCATACGTGTGTACCATTATTGGTCTAGTCCGAAAAAAAATTAACTGTGCAGGGTTTCGCTTTTCTTCCGCGATGCGGAAGAAAAGCACAACTTTCTGGGAGCTTCCGCTTTCCTTCCGCGATGCGGACGAAAAGCGAAAAGTTCTGAAGCCTTCCGCTTTCCTTCCGCGATGCGGACGGAAAGCGCAATTCCCTGAAGCTTTGTGCGCAGAACTCTGTTTTCTTCCACAGCGATGTTCTAAGGCTGATTTTGAACGAGAAATTATGGATCTGATCCTTTGGCCTTTCGAGTAACACAAGATCATAATCTCTGAATTGCTTATGGAATTCATATCGAGTCCAAAGAAATAATCGATGGTGAGCAAAGTAATATTTCAAGAATCGATCAAATGAAAAGGTATCAAGATTCGAAATATAAGGCATGGGAATGGACTGGATTGGTTATGGAACGCTCATGTTCATGTTCTAGCCGGGTTTACGCCAAAGAAGGGGGAGGGAAAAAAAACGAACACCTTACATACCTTACAACAAAGTTTTCCGTTCTCCCGAGCTGATATGTCTCGAGGAATATATATCCTTAATCATACTTTCATCACATTTCCATCAACTTATAAGCACTCTTAGACGTCCTTTTCTTTCTTTCTTCGTTCATTTCTTATTCCCCTTTACGATAGCATAGCTTGCTCGTATATATGTTTATTTCTCGTATTCTCATCTTGAAGGCCCTCCTAGATTTCCATTGCTCTTAAAGGGGCTCCTTTCCCGCTTGCCACTTAACAATATTTACTTGGAAGTTTTGTAGATCATTCCACAAGGAGTACAAACCCATCTTAATCTCGTATATATTTATATATACTTCTGAATGGAACTTTCCCGTACTCGTTAACTTTCTTCCTGTATCAATATCTCTTTGTTACCACTCACTAGCCAATCTAATCTCTAAATCGTAATACTGCATTTGAGTTCTTGGTATCAACTTTCTTTATGTTTCCAATAGGTCCCATAACTGTTCCTTCAATGAACGGCTAATGATCACATTTTTCATTTTACTCTTTCTCTATTGGCATGCAAACAATTCAATTTGCAAAAATTTCGACAGAGTTTCCTCTATAATTCTTACTACCTCATTCCTGTACACAGCCCAGAAAACATATCCAATGCTCTACAGAGCCATCGCCAATACCATTATATCTCGCTCAAGTTCTTATATCAACATCTACCCATGTTAATAAAACAGGAGACATACCTTTCAATTAAATGACTTCAATTCGAAGCAATTTTCTCGTAGTGACATAATCAACTGTTTATCCGTGATCAAAGCATTCAGTCAGAATCCGGGATGTCTTTACTATGATTTAGCTCTATGGCACGATCTAAGATAAGAAAGAAAGGTCAATAGTTCCTAAATGCCCTGCAGCCTCTTGTTCATAAGTGTGGCACGCTTCACACCCATAAACAAGACTCTACTGGACACGACTTTGCAGACAATCCCTAGGACGAACCGCTCTGATACCAACTTGTCACACCCTAATCCCGATAGGGCGTGACGGGCACCCGACCCTTACTTAGAGCCGATCGAACCCACTGGATCTCATTGTACTCATAATCCTTATGTCATGAACTGAAATGCATAGGGAAAACTTTTAACAAAAACATTCTTTTTATCTTTCTCGAATCAAATAAAATTTATAATCATATAAATTTGTAAAGTGATGCATAATGAATACATCGGCTTATATAGCCGCATACAAGACTGGCAGGCTAAATACGTGACTCTGTCTGCAAAGTCTCTAACATAAATCATTATACCATGACATGGATACTATGACTCGGCAACACTCCGGAAAGAAATGGAGCTCGCCAATCCCGCTGGAACATCTTCTAGAAATGTCTTCTACTCATCTGTATGCACCTGCGCGGCATGAAACGCAGCGCCCACAAGAAGGGGCGTCAGTACGAATAATGTACTAAGTATGTAAGGCATGAGTAACAACATAATATAGATATGAAAAATAACAAGGAATAAGAGAGATAACCTATACATCTGGATGCCTCGTACGGCGGATGTCATGCATGCTTAGCCTTAAAAAAACATTTTTATACATATACATAGTAACATGCCCGGCCATTAATGCGCGGTGTGATATACAAATAGTAACATGCCCGGCCATTAAGGCTCGGTGTTATCATCATTAGCCTGCGTCCAGGCCTCCCGTGTCCGGGGCAATATCATAACATGCCTACTGCAGTGGTGTGCACATCTACGTGCCTGCCCGGCCGACAATAGCGCGGCGCGGTGTGAGAAAATACATACATATATATATATATAGCATGCATAAGATCCCAATCAAAATCCACAACTGTATCGGAGTGACGTAAGGTCGGTAGCCTCCGATTATATTATGGAATACTCATCGTCGCTTTGTCTCACCTTGAAGGAACATTTATTTTAAGGTGAGACTATCGATAAAGAATAGAATTAAGAGAAAACATAGAATAGGATCGTAAATCTCATAAGGCATCAAGTCATGTATTTTTGGAAGATTTAGAAATAACGTCACCATCTATGAATAAGTTGAGAAATCAATAAATAGCTCGACATTCTTATATCATTATTGAAATCATAAAATTGGAACCTTTGAACATAAAGTCGTTCTTATCATAGTCAACATAATAATGTAAAGCTCATGTACATGGAAATCTCTATGAATGAAAAATTATCTCATAATAGCATGAAATTCGTATGCCTTGGACTTTGGATAAATAAATCTCTCATAACCATCATCATGGTTATCATAAGGAATTATTCATCTTTGCCATCATAAGGACTTTGGGAATCTTTAATTTCTAACGTTCTTGGAAATGAAATTTTTTTATGGGATTCATACATAGTTTGGTAGGAAAAGAATCATGCTTTTATAAATTCAAGAACCTCATAAGGATCACGAGATAGCTTATGGATATCATAATCTGTAAAGACATATATCGCAATATAACCATACATTTCTGTATAATCCTCGGCAATTATGCCCATCATTACCCGGTATCAAGGCTACTAAAATGTTATACAACGATACGAACTGATAGGGTCGTGAATCATCTAACTGTACATACATGTCAGCGAGCCTCTACATAGAATACAAGTAATCATAAGGACCAATACCCATAGACTGCAGCTCCGAGGTAAGTGGAGTGCTTCAGAGAATCCGCTAATAGATCACCTACGGGTTGGATCCGTCTACCTGTCTACCTGCAGGCATGAACGCAACGTTCACAAGAACGGACATCAGTACGAGCAATGTACTGAGTATGTAAGGCATGGAAAATAATATAATGTATGTATGAGGATAAAGTAATATAAACAAGATCAACATGTGCCTCTGAATGCCCTTTTAAGGCGAATGTCATGCATGCTTAGCTTTTTAAGAATTTTTCCATACATATCCATACATATATAATATCTCGTCGGTTGTTAAAGCGCGGTAATATATATATAGATAAATATATATATTTATATACATAAATCATCTTACATGGTGTTATCTTACCCGGTTATGTAGGCTCCATATTATCTTACCCGGCCCTTTCGGGAGTCGGTGTCATCTTACCCGGCCCATTCAGGACTCGGTGTTATCTTACTCGGCCCTTTCGGGACTCGATGTTATCCCCAGCTGATCAGTGGAATGCAATGCATACATACATACACATAAAAATACATAAATGAAATCAACATCATCATTAGCATTACCATTGTCACTATATCATTCCTTGAAGAATCAACCATCGTAAGATGAAATCGAAGTTGTCACGGGAGTCTCGAGAATCATGAACTCAGGTAGCACTGGAAATAGAATTGTTATCATCGCTATATCTCACCTCGAAGGAACGAGTAACATGAAGTGAGACCAGCAACAATAAGTACGGTTAAGGGATTCATGGAATGGCTCAATAGTCTCATAATGCCCTCAAATCATAGCTTCGGAGTTTCAAAAGAAGAGAATAATCATCATCGTCACAATCATCATAGAACATATTCCATTTAACATCATAAGAGGCTTTAAGAGTCAGGAACTTCGAGCTTTTGAAAACAAGGCGGTTATGGAAACATTTATGGAATCGTAACATAAGAATCATGCCTTTGAAAGAAAGGGACGAGCCTTAACATACCTGTTTAACCTCCTATTACTTACGCTTATCCGCCCGAGCTCGTAAATCTACATTCAAGAGGATTTGAATAATTATTAGACTCATTGTTATATACTTACGCCAGGCTTTCATATTAACCCATTCTATATCCTGCCAAAATTCGGGCAGCATCTCCCCTGTTTGTATGCCTAGCCCGAAATTATAGTTCAGCAACCAACAATAACAACAACAATACCAACATCAATAACATCATTTCCAACACCAAAGTATTCCATAAAACAGCCCACACGCTATTTTTCAAACTCCCATAAATAATCAACGCACCATACAATTATTTAGCCGCTCTATCTTCGTGAATAAGCCGGTATTAACATAAATAATAAGAGATTCATACCTTACTCCCAATAATATTGTTGTATCTTCACTTTTTCCCACCTTGAATTGAACCAACCACGTCGCTATATGATTTTGTAATCACAACTATATGTTGTCTTGATCGGAATTCAGAAATTATAGCTGGTTTGGGCTTAAATTTGGCTTGGGTGTTTGGGGAGAATTCTCCAGATTTATGGAGAATATTTGAGGTGTTTGTTGAGGAAAATAAAGGGTCGGACCCTTTAAATAGTGGTCCAGGTTCTGCCTGGACCGACTTAAAATTCCTTCAGCGCGAGCGCGACCCCTTTGGGCGCGTTCGCGCTAGCTTAGTTTTTCTGCCTGCACCTTCGTTTAGTAAAAAGGTCATAACTCTTGACCCCGATATCGTGTGAGGGCCCAAAACCTATGGTTGGAAATCTATTTCAATTATCTACAACTTTCATTCTTGGTGTGTTTCCAAATTCCAAAATTATACTATTGTTTTTGCCCCTCCAAGTCAGATCATCCGAAAATGTTTTCTTAAATCATCCTTTTGGAGGGCTTATGCCCATATTTGGCTTAAGGGTCCTTCTTAGGACTTGCTCAACATTCCATGTACTACTCATATATCTCTTCATATGTCATTTATAAAAACCCCGACATGTGGGCCCCACTTAGCTTACAGTAACGAGGGCTTTCATTAAGCAATGTACGAAGTGCTTTACACCATATAGTCTCCAAATGACATATGTATATTATTATTAGTCTTATAATATAATCTTCATCCCAAACCCGGTCCTCAAAATTGCTCAGCGCGTTCGCGCTGTATTGGCCCTTGGCCTACTGCGCGTTCGCGCAGACCATTTTCCTGGTCTGCCAGCCTGACTTGTAACGTCCATATCTTCTTACCCCGATGTCCTATTGAAGAGCGGCTTGTTGCGTTGGAAACTAGATTTCCCGAACTTCACTTTAGACTTTTGTTCCACTGTTCCACTTCAAAACTCTTAGTATACTGAAAGATATTATTTCTCCCGGTTAGACCAAAATTTTCGTACCAAACCTTGCCCAACTTTCCTTCAAAGCCTCGGAAGCTTAATCTCCTTAGTTCACTTGTTTTCCAGTCCTTTTATAACCTGTTAAGCGAACTCGGACTCTTATAATTGTAAAATGAGCACCTATGATCTTGCATCTTCTCGACAATAACTCCAATGTCTGTAGTTGAATAGCTAACACCTAACGAATCTCAACGTACAGAAACTACGGGATGTAACATTCCTTCCCCCTTATAAACATTCGTCCTCGAATGTTAAGCTCTTAGGAATTCCACAAAAATTTCACCAGAATTTCCCCTGTAACTGGATCACTATCATCCTGTCACAATGTCCCAAGATACACAGTGCCTCAGAAGGCCACAACACCAATATTAATATTGGCCACACATGATCGAAAAATCGTTCCGAAAAAAAAAATAATACATACCTAAGGGTGCTGGTGTCTCTGTCGAAACTCCTTCTGAGGGTGAAAACCAATATAAGTCCTGGACTTCCGACCTTTTCAGCCTCCTAAGTTATTGTTGTCTCACCATAGGACTTAAACTGAAGCTACGTTTTTAGTCCTCATTCTCCGTACTTGTCTGTGTAGAATGGCAATGGGTACTTCTACATAGGGCATTTATTATGTGACTGGACGTCCTTTACAAGCATACTTCTGGAAGGATCTCTAATGCATCTATGAAACATCAACACATGATACAGCGGGTGAATTGATTTCAATCCTGAGGGCAGATCTAATTCATAAACTTCTTGGTCTACCTTGCGCATACCTTGTAAGGTCTAACGAATTGGGAACTGAGCTTACCTTCCTTACCAAATCTCATCACACTTTCCATCTGCGACCCTACCAGAATACCCAACTGTTAACTTGGAATTTCTAAATTTCAAACAATCTGATAATCCCCCACTCTTGTAGAACATTTATCCGAGCCATATGGACATTGGAGTGATGACTGGTACCATACGTAATTTCAATCCATATTAACTGGTTATCCAAACTTTCTTCAGGGTTCTAACATACATGCTCATGACATATCTTTGAACGTTAGAAAGGCGTGTTCTGCTCACCCATTTATCCCAAGGCGGAAAAGTCTTCAAAGTGGGGAGGAATACTGGTGTAGTCTATATTCTTTAGGTTCCTCTGTGTATACATCATATGCCGGAAATGTTTCCTATCAACATCATACATATTTATATCATCACTTTATTGCATTTCTTTGAATATTTCATTTTCACTTCAGTATTTCTCATATGGTAACTCTACTTCCTTCTATCGACAAGATGTTACTAGATTCTGGATTGAATACTTTTTCCTTTAAGGCTTCTTTGTACCGTGGTTTTCTAATTATTTTGCGATGCTGAGACTTCGTATCCATACAACTAGCTCGCGGTGGCTCCTTCACCCAAATTTCACCTTACTCTAATCTACTTCGAATACCATCACGATCAATCCTTCTTTGCTTCTTTGTTTCTGAGTTCCTCATTACGCTCTTATCTTGAGTTTACACGTAATTTCCCCCTTGGTGTGTTCCTTTTTAATCTCTGCTTAGTCATGCACAAAACTGACTGGTCATGCTTATTGTCAACTGTCCTTTCATTTAGTCAACCTATTAGTGTAATGCCCCTTTGAGGTGGTTTCTAGTTCTTTCTACCATATTCCCATCTCTTGACAAGGCCTGCTTATGATCCCATATTCACTTGTCTCTACCTTCCCCCTTAGGGTGTCAATCCATTATTCTATATTTAACATCCCATTAGTCCTTCTTTTTCTTCCAAGTGCATACTTTCAGCGAATCCATAACTAGTCTTAGTTGCGACTATTCATTGTCCGAATTTATCTGGTTGGTTGCACATATTTGTGATGAGTCACATATTCTCGTAGGCGTACAATTAGGCCTAAACTCCCATCAAATGGATCTTCATGGTTTCTTTACTATATATATATATTATATATATATATATATATATTATATTTTTTTCCAGGATCACTTTTCTCTGTCATTCGCTTTGTAGCAAAGGATCACTTTATCGTACCCTTCATCCTTTTCTCAAATGACTTTGCTCACAGGACAATAACTCTAAACATATTTTCAGAATACCTTTGACTTTTTTTTTTCTTTTTTTCCTTCAGGACACCATCTTTTGATAAGCTGCAGCTTAAGGTTTAACGTCAACACCTCTACACTCTTTTACGATCAGTTCATACTGCCATAGGAGTATTGTACTCTGCTATCCCAACGTACTAATAACGGGGTAACACGTGGTCCCTTTAAAATTCTTTATATGGATACCGTGTAAACTCGTTCCTTACACATAAGATACCTTACATACCAAGTGGTCCCATAATTCTCGTCATAACTTAACGAGCCACACCATTCGTACATCGTGATTCAAAACTTCAACTTCTTTGTAACTCCTTGTTACCCCTTTTGTAAGGTATTAATAAACTTATGTTCACGGGTCGTACTCAAACGTGTACTTATGCCCCATTTAATCATACTAACATCTTATTAATAAAACACTTTGAAAGTCTTGATCAACTCAAGGTTCGCCCCAATCCAACCAACACTATAAGGAGTAATATATAACAACGCAGAACCCGAATCAAGCTATGAATACACATCATAAAAAAATACTGACGCTATACCTGCGACCACATCAGGCGAAAACTCCAAGTCCTGTTGGCCGGTCAATGCGTAAATACGGTTCTGAGGGCTACTCAAGTTGAACGCTCTCCCTCTACCTCCACCATGACCTACTGATGTCTGAGTGTATCGTCCTAGAGGGCGAACCGATGACGACGATCCTGCTGCCGATCCGGTAGGCTGCACCATCCTTTGACGGTCTAGAAATGGACACTTACGCATAATGTGGCCTGGCTGATCACAGGCATTGCAAACATCCAAATCAAAACAGCACGGTCTGAAATGTGACTTACCACATTGATTACACTACAATAAGTGTAGTCTTATCTGACCGGGTTCACTTGCATACTGGAAACCTGAAACTCTAGAGTTACGACCCCGTCCAGAATAATTAGGATGATTGAACCTCTTGCCTGCAAATCGAGGAGGCGCACTAGCCACCGAATGGCCTGAGCACCTAGGATTTTGTTGCCTTTGACTTCCTCTGAACTCATTGGCAGCGCCTGCAGATCTGGCCTTCTTACTGCAACCCCTATCATAATCACGCTCACCTCTTTACGACTGCTGCTGTTTTTCCAAATTCTGGGCATAGGCCTGAATACGAGAGATATTCATTCCTTCCTGGAGTGAGGCCATCAAGCATTTCCTAATCAGATGTAGCCCCAATCCATTCACAAACCGATGTACATGGTCCCCCATATCAGCTACCATAGCTGGGGCATACCTTGCCAAGGAATTAATGCGAAGATTGTACTCTCGGGCACTCATATTCCCTTGTCTAAGATTCAAAAACTCATCAGCTCTGGCCCGCCGTGTCACGACCCAACCCCGTAAGCCGTGACTAGTGCCCGATCTGGGCACTCAAACACATTCTAGCATATGGCAGAAGCCGACAAGGCTTTATTTCAAATTTAATTAATTTCCAGAAAACTTTTGGCAGAGTTTCCTTTGTTTTACGGACTATCCCATATACCCTGCACGTAGAAAATACCAACAACGCCACACAGGGCCAACAAAGCAACATTTAAATATATGCGGACCGGCCGCCGCGGCGAAAGGGGATCGCCCAAACACAACATAAGCACACAACTGTACAGAAAGATCCCAACCCATAAACATGTCTACAGACCTCTAAATGAACCAACAGAATCATATGGCGGGACAGGGCCCCGCCGTACCCATGAACGAGAATATGCATATGTAGAAGTGACAGACTATACCAAAAATGGCTCTGAATAAGAGAGCACTCCAAATGGCAGAATAAGATCCTAAGCGGACGGATCAGCAAACCTGTCGTCGGTACCTGCGCGGCATGAAAACGCAGCCCCCGAAAAAAGGGAGTCAGTACGAAATATGTACTGAATATGTAAAGCCTGAAGTACGGAGACAAAATGATAACTGGTGCAGGACATACAGAAAATCCAAAGTATCAGATACATAATTTCAAAACATGCAGAGTGTGTACAGAAACATATGTCATATCAAATCCGGCCCCTTCCAGGGGACTCGGTAGACAGAACGTGGCCACCCTCCCGACGCTGGCGCCACAACACCGAAGAATCAGAATGGGGCATAACCCCGTCACATAATATATCATATCAGATGGCCATAGCAAATCATATCAGAACAAGCGTACATGGCACAACATACTCCACAAACCCATGTACGCGTATACCTGCCCCCTCACATCGAGGCACGGCGAACAATGCAAAGGATCACGCTTGACAACATATCCTGGCCCGAGCTCAGTGTGGGAAACATTGGGACATCCACGAGTGGAGTAGTGAGAGACTAATGCAATTTAAAAAGATCATAAATGTTTTCAAAGACTCGATGAAGCGTATCCAAGCCAAATAAATTCAATGGAGTCGGACGGGATCATAATAAATGCGTTTCAGATATCATAATAAATTACAGAAGTATAACCTTCCCGAAGTCATTCCGGGTGTCAAAATAAATTATAAGGTTTAATAGAATATTTAAAACAATGTTTATTAGGCGATTAGTAGGATAGTCAAAACATTTCTTTCAAAAATCGCTTAAAAGGGAAGCTTTAGTACATTAAGGGCAAAACCGGGAATAGTAGGCTCGCCTTGGGACAAACAAGGCGGCGGGCTCAAATTATGCCCTCCAAGCTTATGGAGTCACCTAAAAAGGTTCTACAAACATTCTGTGACCTTCCAAGTAATTTAGAACAAAATTGCATAATTTCAAGAAAAGCATACCAAAATGGTTCAATTCTACTGAAGGAAAAACTGAGAATTTCTCTTGCGGATTCCGAGGGCCAAGAAGTCTTTCGAGGCCCGGATCCGACCTTAACACACTAAGGGCATGCCAAGGGAGAATTAGGGTTGCTTTACATACCTTTCAAGCTCCTTACGCCTTTCCAAACTCACTTCCCGTTTCGTCAAAAATCTGCAATTGGTCAAGTTTACCAATTGTGAGTTATGAATACCAAAGTTTCAACTTAATGCATAATTGTCTATCGAAATTTCGGCAGCACTTCCCCTATACATATAGCACCCCGAGAATTCAACTCGGCTTGAAATCATCAACAACAACCCAAACGACAACATCAATATCAACAACGAACATTAAAAAAAAACACAAATATCCTTCAACTAGTCATCTTTCTAACAAGTTGACATAACCTTCATTTCAACCCAACTTTCCACTAATATTAATAATTTCACATTCATCAACAATCAAGATCATCACCATATAGTTCTAGAAGCATTTCATATCGTTTTCCTCAAGTTATACACTCGATATACATAATATACAACTTTCCGTCAAAGTCATAACTTATGCAAAACATCAAATCTTTGGCATACAACTTCATAACATGTTTCCAACTTCATCAATACTCATCATAATTTGCAACTTAACAACTTCATTTTCATGATGTCGTAAAATCATTCTAAAACGACATAAACTTCTACATTCCATTTCATAACAAACTTATATCGTTTTACTTTCATATGCCTTGCAAACATCACAACAACACTACTAACTTGTTAAACAAAAATTGATTCATTCTCTTTCTACCAAAGACACCCCACGGCTACATCACTATTTTCCATCTTCTATCAAATTCATTCAACTTTCATTTCCAATATGCATTTCATCCCAACCACAACTAGAATATGATATAAATTCAACACCTTATAATTATACACATACATATATACACGGCCACATGCCTATATACATATCCACTTGGTAAACTTCCATTTTTCCGTACAATCAACTCATTCCCACACACTACAACACAAACAAAACTTCATAACACAATAAAAAGGAATGAATCCTTACCTTTTTCTCTAGTCTTCTTCACTTGGATATATGATCAAATTGATGAAACAAGGGCTCCTTCCTCCAAGACAACTACACCAAGTTGAGAAGGGACCTTGAATTAGTAGGAATTCAACAAGAGAAAAAATTTTGGAGAAAGATTTTTGGTGGTTAATTCTCTATGGCCAACCCGAAACCCCTCTTTTTTTTGCTCTTTCTTTGCTTTGTTCTTTCTTGATGCTTCTAAGAGATGAAGATGATATGTACACTATGGTCCCTTAGTTAATTTATCACATGGAATTTAATTAAGGGCCATGGGTTTGGGCCATAGTTGGCCGGCCACCCCATCTCTCTTTGGGCCTCATTTCAATTCTCATTTTGAGCCCAATTGGCTTGTATATCATATTTTGTAATTCCCGAAACTAATTTTCCGAAATTCCAAATTTTTTCCCTTAGCCCTATTCCACACTTCTACAAAATATTCGTTCATAAACAACTCATGTGTTACATAAAATCAATTATGACTTTATTTCATACAAGTCAAGATTATTTCCAATTTTCCAAAGGCGTGAAGACACGGGATATAACACGCCGAACCTCTGGCGGCAAGTAATGTCGGAGAAAAGCTTCCACAAACTCTTGCCATACCGGTGGAGGAGCATTGACTCCTCTAGAAAACATCCAAACTGTACACCAATGTACCGCAACATCCCGTAATCTATAAGAAGCCAATTCTACTGACTAAGTATCAGAAGCATGCATTAATCGTAACGTTCTCGACATCTCATCTATAAATCTCTTCGAATCCTCATCCGGTTTCGACCCAAAGAACTCTGGAGGGTCTGAACTGATAAAATCACGAGCTCTAGCACTGAAAGCTCTGTCACCATGTCTCGTACTTTGCCGCTGGGCCTAAGCAGCAACTAATTGAGTCAGCAAAAGAATGACCTATTTTATCTCTGGGCTCGAGACATCAGATGTGGGAACTGGGGGTATTGGAACTGGACCTGAGGCCTCTTCTTGCTCCCCTGAAATGGGTAAGGTGGGAGAGGTCCGAGATGGGACATCATTATGAAACTGACCCTCTTCTACTTCTGCTGGTAGCTCCCGCTCAGTTCTTCTTTCGGCCACCGTCTTGCCCTTCTGGGCCACTGTAGCTTTCCTTTTCACTGGCATACTGAAATCATAACACACAGTTAGGAAAAGGGGGTCCTGATAACATAGCTCTATCGCACGATCTAAGATGAGAAAGAAGGTCAATTATTCCTAAATGCCCTGCAGCCTCCTGTTTATAAGTGTGGCGCGCTTCACACCCATAAACAAGACTCTACCGGACACGGCTCGTAGACAATCCCTAGGACGAACTGCTCTGATACCACTTTTGTCACGACCCAACTAGAAGGCCATGACAGGCACCCGGAGCTAACATGCCGAGCACCTCTAAACATACACAGTATAATCATTTTTTAGTGGACCATAAAGATAGCTGATGGATATCATAATCAGTAAGGACTTATATCACAATATAACCGCACATTTTTGTATAATCCTCGGCAATTATGCCCATCATTACCACGCATCAAGGCTACTAAAATGTTATACAACGATACGAACTGATAGGGTCGTGAAACATCTAACTGTACATACTTGTCTACGAGCCTCTACATAGAATACAAGTAATCATAAGGACCAATACCCATAGACTGCAGCTCTGAGGTAAGTGGAGTGCTTCTGAGAATCCGGTGATAGATCACCTACGGGTTGGATCCGTCTACCTATCTACCTGCGGGCATGAACGCAGCGTCCACGAGAAAGGACGTCAGTACGAGCAATGTACTGAGTATATAAGGCATGAACAGTAACATAGTAAGAGACACCGAACATGGAAAATAATATAATGAACGTATGGGGATAAAGTAATATAAACAAGGCCAATTTAAGGTGAATGTCGTGCATGCTTAGCTTTTTAAGAATTTTTCCATACATATCCATACATATATAATATCTCATCTGGTTGTTAAGGCGTGGTAATATATATATATATATATATATATATGTATATATTTATATACATATAGCATCTTACATGGTGTTATCTTACCTAGCCATGTAGGTTCGGTATTATCTTACCCGACCCTTTTGGGACTCGGTGTCATCTTACCCGGCCCTTTCGGGATTCAGTGTTATCTTACTCGGCCCTTTCGGGACCCGATGTTATCCCCAGCTGATCAGTGGGATGAAATGCATACATACATACACATAAAAATACATAAATGAAATCAACATCATCATTATCATTACCATTGTCACTATATCATTCCTTGAAGAATCAACCATCGTAAGATGAAATTGAAGATGTCACGGGAGTCTTGAGAATCATGAAATTAGGTAGCACTGGAAATAGAATCGTTATCATCGGTATATCTCACCTCGAAGGAACGAGTAACATAAGGTGAGACCATCAACAATAAGTACGGTTAAGGTATTCATGGAATGGCTCAATAGTCTCATAATGCCCTCAAATCATTGCTTCGGAGTTTCAAAAGAAGAGAATCATCATCATCGTCACAATTATCATAGAACATATTCCATTTAACATCATAAGAGTCTTTAAGAGTCAGGAACTTCGAGCTTTTGAAAACAAGGCGGTTATGGAAACATTTATGGAATCGTAACATAAGAATCATGCCTTTGAAAGAAAGGGACGAGCCTTAACATACCTGTTCAACCTCCTATTACTTACTCTTATCCGCCCAAGCTCATAAATCTACATTCAAGAGGATTTGCATAATTGTTAGACTCATTGTTATATACTTACGCTAGGCTTTCATATTAACCTATTCTATATCCTGCCAAAATTTGGACAGCATTTCCCCTGTTTATCTGCCTAGTACGAAATTATAATTCAGCAAACAACAACAACAAAAATAATACCAACATCAATAACATCATTTCCAACACCAAAGTATTCCATAAAACAGCCCACACGCTATTTTTCCAACTCCCATAACTAATCAACTCACCATACAATTATTTAACCGCTCTATATTCATGAATAAGCCGGTATTAACATAAATAATAAAAGATTCATACCTTACTCCCAATAATATTGCCGTATCTTCACTTTTTCCCACCTTGAATTGAACCAACCACGTCGCTATATCATTTTGAAATCACAACTATACGCTGTCTTGACCGGAATTCGCAAATTATAGCTGGCTTAGGCTTAAAATTTGGCTTGGGGGTTTGGGGAGAATTCTCCAGATTTTTGGAGAATATTTGAGGTGTTTGTTGAGGAAAATAAGGGGTAAGCCCCTTTAAATAGCGGTCCAGGTTCTGCCTGGACCGACTTAAAATTCCTTCAGCGCGATCGCACCCCCTTTGGGCGCATCCGCGTTGGCTTAGTTTTTCTGCCTGCGCCTTCATTCAGTAAAAAGGTCATAACTCTTGACCCTGATATCGTGTCAGGGCCCACGACCTATGGTTCGAAATCTCTTTCAATTATCTACAACTTTCATTCTTCGTATTTTTCCAAATTCCAAAATTATAATATCAGTTTTGCCCCTCCAAGTCAGATCATCCGAAAATGTTTCCTTAAATCGTCTTTTTGGAGGGCTTATGCCCATATTTGGCTTAAGGGTCCTTCTTAGGACTTTCTCAACATTCCATATACTACTCTTATATCTCTTCATATGTCCTTTATAAAACCCCCGACATGTGGGCCCCACTTAGCTAACAGTAACGAGGGCTTTCATTAAGCAACGTATGAACAGCTTTACACCATATGGTCTCCAAATGTCATATGTATATTATTATTACACTTTTATAATATAATCTTCATCCCAAACCTGGTCCTCAAAATTGCTCAGCGCGTTCGCTCCTCGTGGTGGCACGTTTGCGCTGTGTTGGCCCTTGGCCTTCGGCGCGTTCGCGCAGACCATTTTCCTGGTCTCCAGCCCGACTTGTAACGTCCATATCTCCTTAGCCCGATGTCCTACTGAAGAGCGGCTTGTTGCGCTGGAAATTAGACTTCCCGAACTTCACATTAGACTTTTGTTCCACTGTTCCACTTCAAAACTCTTAATATACTGAATGATATTCTTTCTCCTGGCTTGACCAAAATTTCCGTACCAAACCTTGCCCAACTTTCCTTCAAAGCATCGGAAGCTTAATCTCCTTAGTTCACTTGTTTTCTAGTCCTTTTATAACCTGTTACGCGAACTCGGACTCTTATAATTGTAAAATGAGCACCTATGATCTTGCATCTTCTCGACAATAACTCCGATGTCTGCAGTTGAATAGCTAACACCGAATGAATCTCAAAGTACAGAAACTGTGGGGTGTAACATTACCCAAAAGTCAACTTTGGGTCAATTATTTTTCACTTTAAGCCCAATTTCACCAAAAAGTTGCCCGAATCTGATCTAGACACCTCGGGAAGTGTGCCAATTTTTCCCTCAGGTCAAAAGTGAGCTAACCAAGCTCAAAAAAGGGCAGAAATGCCGGAAAGTCTATAATGACCAAATAGGTCGTTACATCAGATACCAATTGAATTGTCGCTCGTCCTCGAGCGAAGAAAAGAAAAGAAGCGGGAAATACCTAATTCAGTAAACAACTGGGGATATCGGCTATGCACGTCGGAATCAGTCTCTCAAGTAGCCTCCTCCACAAGGTAGTGCTTCTATTGCACCTTCACGGAAGCAATCTCTTTTGACCTCAATTTTTGAACTTGCCTATCCAAGATCGCGATAGGCTCCTCCTCATAAGTCAAATTCTCGTGAAGTAATATAGAATCCCAACGAACAATGTAAGTTCCTGTCACGACCCAACCCCGTGGGCCGCGACTGGCACCCTAGCTGGGTACCCGTACATACCTACCTGATCGAATTTCGTATCGTACAGATTTTTTTTTTTCAAACGGGTATTACAGAAGTAGGCCGATTCAGATACGGCACGCGCGCAAACATATATATATACCTGAACATGCAGACATTTACAGGTAAGCCGATAAGGCTAACATACAGACGAAACCCGTAACCCACACATCTATCTACAGGCCTCTACAGACATACAAAATCATATGACGGGACAGGGCCCCGTCGTACCCAGAATTTCCATACATGCAGAACATACGGAAAACAGAAGATATATACCAAAAGTGTATGCTCCGGATCAAAGGAGCTTTTCAAAACAGCTGAATCAGAACCCTACGCTGGCGGCGTATCACCTGGTGCGTCTGTACCTACGGGCATGTAGCGCAGCCCCCGAAGAACGGGGGTCAGTACGAAAAATGTACCGAGTATGTAAAGCAGAAACATAACAGATACAATCATAGTCCGAACCGGAGTCACAGAAATATAACGGACAGAACCATACATCAGACGGACGGACAGAGTCATGATGCAGACCGACATACAGAATCGTGGTCCATACAGATAAACAGAATCATGGTTCAGACAGACAGACGGAATCATAATCCGGACAGATGAGCAGGATCAGTATCCATACAGACGTACAGAATCGGAACCCATACAGACGTACAGAACCAGAATCCATACGGACATACAGACATAGTCGAAATTCAGGCGGACAGACAGAAGTATACCAGACAGAATTATGCATGCAGAGTAGTGCAGAGTCATACTAAATCATACAGAATCATACGGAGGCACGTGCTTATATAAACACTGATGGCACATGCATACAGACATACAGATCCCGGCCCTGTCTGGGGGCGCGGTAAACAGAACCCGGCCCTCTTAGTACGGGACGCGGTGGACAGACAGAATCAGATCAGATCAGATCATATCAGATGCCATCCTGGCCGCCATCCCCATACACAGATCAATATATCATAATCATATAGATATAACAGATCCCGGCCCGCACACCGAGGGACGCGGTGAACAATGCAGAGGAATATGCACGATAACAGAACCTGGCCCGGGACGCAGTGAAGGAATGCATTGAGACAGCCACGAACAGATCTATGAGAAACCACATACATACAGACTCACATACAGACTCAATCAGACTGAAGGGTGCCAAATGGCGAGTCAAAATCAGAGTATACGGTTAGTATGCATAGTACGCGCCTATATCCTACTTGGGAAGGCACGACAGATTATTATCAGAATCAGATTCTCAGATGTTCAGAAATCATTTTGTAAGAATTTCATAAAAATAGTTGTATCATGATCAAAATAATAGTTCAGATGGTTTCTGAGAAAATCGGACAAAACGGAAGTATTTAAAGTATTACAGAAGATATCGGGACTTGCGGGCCCGCCTCGGACCAACTCGAGGAAACATATGTAAATTATCGCTAATAGACCTTATGAGGTCATCCATAATCGTTTGGAAGTGTTCCGACTCCGTTTAGGGAAATTTTGTACAAAAACTCACTTTAAAGGCAATTTGTAAGAAAATAGCTTCAATTGAATTGAAGGAATTGGAGCGGTTTTCCGTCTCGAATTCCGGGGAACGGAGTCGTACTTAAGGCTCGCGGCCGAGCCTATCACATCCAGAACATGCCTAGGAACAAAGGGAAATGCTTCACATACCTCGATAGCGCCTTACGCTCGCTTGGCGTCAATCCCAATTTCGTCCAAAATCTAGAAATGGTCAAGTTTACCATTTGTTAGTTTCAAAATTTTCAATAGTCCAACTTAACACATACTTGCCTACCGAAATTTCGGCAGCATTTCCTCTGTATATAAGACATCCCCGAGACTTAGCTCGGCTCAATTCATCATCACAACAACCCAGAATAACATCAAAACAACAATAGACATTAAAACATACACTATGGCATCACTAGCCATCTTTCGACATAACGAAACATCTTTCGTTTCAAACTTACATTTCCAAACCAAACTTATCATTTTCATATTCATCAACCATCCAAATCATTACAACATACGTCGAAGGCATATCATACCATTTTCACACAATATACATAAGATATGCAAACATTCAAACTCTCCATTAAGCCACTACTTTTCCAATATTTCCTAACCTTCAACATACAAGTTCATTATACATTTCCATCTTCCCAATTCATCAACAATAATCATAATTTGCCTCTTGATACATTCATTTCCATTTTTACATAAATCATAACAAAGTTGCATACTTTCCTACAACAACTTGATAACCATTTTTCCAAGACAATAAAGATTGTTGTCTTTCCATTCACTTCACCATAACATACTTAACATACAAACAAGATCAAATTCATACTCCATCAACACATAACAATACCACACGGCCACCTCCTACATTCTTCAATTTTCACTAATTCATTCCACTTCCATTTCTAATACAATTTCCACCATACTACAACTAAATTACAACATGAATTCAAATCATCCAAGACATGTAATACATGTACATGTATTCGGCCAACAAGCATATTTTTCAACACACAAAATTTCCATGTTTTTCATTCATTCACACATACTACAACATACATATACCTTCCATAACATATCAAAAGCATAAAATCCTTACCTTTCTTCAAGTTCTTCACTTGGCACTAAACTTGTCCTCTTGCCAAACTAATTGTACCAAGTTGTAGAGGACTTTGCACTTAGTAGTATTCCCACAAGAATTGAATTTTAAACTCAAGGATTAGGCTCCAAAAATTTTCTTTCTTTTCTTTCTTTTTCTCCTCTCAAACCCGAAATGGTCTTGTTCCTTTTTCTTGATTTTTTTCTTGCTTTCTTGAACCTTCTATGGATATGTATAACCATATATAATATTACCTAATTAAATCATGGACTTGGGCCCTTCTTTTTACATAGCATGGCCGGTTGGGCCTCCCCTTTTGGGCCTTGTTTTATTATTTTTTTTTTAAGTCCAACTTGTTGGCTACATATTGCAATCCATAAGGCAAATTTCCAAAATTCCAAATTTTGCCCTTGGCCACCTTTCGTAATTCCATACCATTGTATTCATTACCTACACATTCATGCCAAGTAAGGTCCAATTGTGGCCTTATTCATTGCAAGTCAATTTACCTTGAATTTTCGAATAAGCAAAAATGTCGGATGTAACAGTTCCGTCGGCATGGTACTTCTTCAGCATCGAAACATAAAAAATCGAATGAACTCCCGCCAAGCCTGGCGGCAAGGTCAACTCATAAGCTACATCACCCATACGGTCAACAACTTCCCACCAAACGGTCATATCTCGTATAAAATGTTATCTTCGAAATATCCTCCACCCTGATCTTCAACTAGTGATAACCAGAACGCAAATCAATCTTCAAAAATACCGACACACCCTGAAGCTAGTCAAACAGATCATCAATATGAGGCATAGGGCACTTGTTTCGAATTATGACCTTGTTCAACTGGCGGTCATCAATGCACATCCTCATGGTCCCATCTTTCTTCTTCACGAATAACATAGGAGTACCTTAAGGGGAGACACTCAGTCTAACGAACCCTTTGCTCAACAAATCCTATAACTGCTCCTTAAGCTCTCTCAACTCAGCAGGTACCGTCCGATATAGCGGAATAGAAATAGGACGAGTGCCCGGATCAGGGTCAATACAGAAATCAATGTCTCGATCGGGTGGCATACCCGGCAGATTCGACGGGAATACCTCTGTTGTTATATCCCGTGTTTTCGCACGATTGGAAAATTTGAAATATATAGGATTCTTGAGAAATAAGGTCAAATTTGATTTTTATTGAACATAAGAGTTGTGCATGAAAGAATAGAGTCACGGAAGTGTGGGACAAGGCTAAGGGAAATTTTGGAATTTCAAAAATTAGTTTCGGGAATTACAAAACGTGGACTACAAGTCATTGGGCCACAAAAAAAAATTGGAAGGAACATTTTAGGCCCAATGCATGGTGTGGCCCAAGCCCACAAATTGTATTAAATTTGCATGTGTTAAATAATCATAAGGGATATTATTATATATATAGTCATCTTTATCCATTAGATGACTTAGAATAGAAATCAAGAACAAGAGCAAGAAGAGAGGAGCTCTCGGGTTGGCCATAGAGAAATTAGCTATCTTGTTCTAAAAAAATTTCCCTTGTTGGATTTCCACTAATTCAAGGTCCCTTTGTAACTTGGTATAGTTGGTTTGGAGGAAGGAGGTCTTGATTCTCCAAAGTGATCATTCATTCAAGTGAAGAAGACTAGTGGAGAAGGTGAGAATTTATCCCTTATCTTTGTGTTATTAAGTCTTGTTTGTGTTGTAGTATGTAGAAATGTGTTGATTGTATGGAAAAATGAAAGTTTGCAAAGTGGGTTTGGAATATGGGGTTGTAGCCGTGAGGTATATGTGTGGTATACATGTATGAGTGAATTTTATGTTATATTCTAGTTATGGTTATGATGAAATGCATATTAGAATTGGAAGTTGAATGAATTTAGTTGAAGTTGATAAAATGGGCATATGGCCGTATGGTATGTGGACTTGGAATGGAAATGAATTGAGTTGTTTAGTGTGTTATTGTGATGCTTTCAATGTAAATGAAGATGGGATAATATGAGTTTGTATTGAAATGGAATGTAGAAACTTATGTCGTTTTAGTATGATTTTCCGACATTAGGAAAATGAAGCTATTTGGTTGTTAGTTGTGTTGATCATTGATGAATTTGGAAGTTGGAAACATGTTATTAATATGTATGCCAAAGATTTGATGTTTTGAACAAGTTATGACTTTGGCGGAAAGTTGTATATTATGTATATCGTGTGTATAACTTGAGGAAACGATATGAGATATTTCAAAAACTATATTGTGATGATCTTGATTGATAATGAATGTGAAATCATCGATATTAGTTTGAAGATTTAGGTTGGGGTGAAGGTTATATCATGTTGTTAAAAAGATGGCTAGTTGAAGGATATTGTGTTTCTAATGGTTGTTGTTGATGTTGATGTTTTTGTTTGGGTTGTTGTTGATGGTTTTTAGCCGAGTTGAATTCTCGGGGGTGCTATATATATAGGGGAAGTGCTGCCGAAATTTCGGTAGACAAATATGCCTTAAGTTGAAATTATGGTATTCATAACTTACAATTGGTAAATGTGACCATTTGCAGATTTTTGACGAAACGGGAAGTGAGCTTGGATAGACGTAAAAAGCTCAAAAGGTATGTAAAGCTACCCCGATTCTTCTCTTGGCATGCCTTAAGTGTGTTAGGGCCGGATTCGGGCCTCAGAAGACTTTCTGGCCATCGGAATCCGCAAGTGAAAATTTCATCTTTTCCTTCAGTAGAATTGAGCCATCTTGGTATGCTTTTCCTGAGATTATGCAAATTTGCTCTAAATTACTTGGAAAGCTATAGAATGTCCGTAGAACCTTTTTAGGTGACCCCATAAGCTTAGAGGGCATAATTTGAGCCCGCCGCCTTGTTTGTCCCGAGGCGGGCCCGCTATTCCCGGTTTTGCCCTTAATGTACTTAAGTCTTATTTTCGAGCGATTTTTGAAAGAAACGTTTTGACTACCATTTTAATTACCTAACAAATATTGTTTTAAATATTCCATTATGTCCGATAAATTATTTTGGCACTCGGAACGATTTCAGAAAGGTTATATTTCTGTAATTTATTATGATATCCGAAACGCGTTTATTATGATCCCGTCCGACTTCATTGGATTGGTTTGCCTTCAATATGCCTCATTGAGTCTATGAAAACAATTGTGGTATTTTAATTGCATTAGTCTCTCACTACTCCATTCGTGGATGCCCCAATGTTTCCCACACCCGGGCAAGGATATGTTGTCAAGCGTGATCCTTTGCATTGTTCGCCGTGCCTCGATGTGAGGGGGCAGGTATACGCGTACATGGGTCTGTGGAGTATGCTGTGCCATGTACGCTTGTTCTGATATGATTTGTTATGGCCATCTGATATGACATATTATGTTACGGGGTTATGCCCCTATTCTGATTCTTCTGTGTTGTGGCACCAGCGTCGGGAGGGTGGCCACGTTCTGTCTGCCGAGTCCCTTGGTAGGGGCCGGATTTGATATGACATATGTTTCTGTATACACTCTGCATGTTTTGAAAATGTGTATCTGATACTTCGGGTCTTCTGTTTACTTTCTGTACGTTCTGTACCAGTTATAATTTTGTTTCTGTAATTCAGGCTTTACATATTCAGTACATATTTCGTACTGACCCCCTTTCTTCGGGGGCTACGTTTTCATGCCGCGCAGGTAGCGACGACAGGTTTGCGGATCCGTCCGTCTAGGATATCTTTTCTGCCATTTGGAGCGCTCTTTTATTCAGAGCCATCTTTTGGTACAGTCTGTCACTTCTATATATGCATATTCTCGTTCATGGGTACGGCGGGGCCCTGTCCCGCCATATGAGTCTGTTGGTCTGTTTAGAGGTCTGTAGACATGTTTGTGGGTTGGGGTCTTTCTGTACAGACGTGTGCATATGTTGTGTTTGGGCGACCCCATTCGCCGCGGCGGTCAGTCCGCATATATTTAAATGTTGCTCTGTTGGCCCTGTGTGGCCTTTGTTGGTATTTTCTGCGTGCAGGGTATTTGGGATAGTCCGTAAAACAAAGGAGACTCTGCCGAAATTTATCTGGAAATTAGATAAAATTTGAGATAGCTTTTGATAAATGTGTTTGGGTGCCCAGATCGGGCACTAGTCACGGCCTACGGGGTTGGGTCGTGATAAAAGTGGTATTAGATCGGTTCGTCCTCGGAATGTCTACAGACCGTGTCTAGTAGAGTCTTGTTTATCGGTGTGTTGTGCACCGCACTTATAAACAGGAGGCTACAGGGCATTTAGGATACTACCCTTCTTTCTGTCTTAGATCGTGCGATAGAGCTGTGTTATCAGGATGACTCCTCCCTAACGAATTGTTACATTTGCAGTTATGCCTCCAAAAAAGGCGACAGCGGCCCAAAATGCCAGGGCAGCAGCTGTGGGAGAGACTAGTCGGGCCCAGAGGGTTACCAGGGCCCATGCCCATATTGCTCCTGATATTTTGCCCCCGGCAGAGGGCTCTTCTACACCGCCACACGTAGAGGAGATTGGAGCAGCAGCGGCTGCAGGTCGAGGGGCGGCTCCACCGCCAGCTCCCGAGATTCCAGTACTTGAGCCTCCAGCTCCACGGCCAGGGACTGAGGATCAGACTATGAGAGAGGCAGTCCAGCTATTGACCAGACTTGTGGCGGGACAGGTTCAGGGGCACGGATTGGGAGGTGACCGAGCATATAGGCGTGACAGTTTCAGAGCTCGTGAGTTCTTGACTTGTGGCCCTCCAGAGTTGCTCGGGACAAAGCCCGAGGAGGATCCTGAGGAGTTTATCAGGAAGATGCGGCGCACCTTACAGTTGATTAATGCTTCCGCGACAGAGTCAGTCACATTGGCTTCGTACCGGTTGTATGATGTAGCGGCTAATTGGTACGAGTCATGGGAGTTATCTAGAGGGGACGACGCTCCCCCAGCAGTTTGGGATGATTTTTCTCAGGCTTTTCTTAGCCATTTTCTGCCTCCGGAGTTACAGCGGGCCAAGGCTGACAGATTCTTATTGCTGAGACAGAGGGGTCGCAGTGTTCGAGAGTACAGCATGGAGTTCGACTCATTGGCCCGATACGCACCTGCTGTGGTAGCTACTATGGCTGACAGGATGCACAGGTACATTATGGGGCTGGACCGTTATTTTGTCGACAGCTGTTTGGTATTGGCTGCTCAGCCCGGCATGGATATTTCCCGGATTCAGGCGCACGCCCAGGGCATGGAGGACCGGCATAGGGAGCGTCAGCCTGATAGGAGTCAGGATCGGAGACAGCCCAAGAGGGCCAGATCATCTGGGTATTCTGGAGATTTTCGGGGCAGACAGCCTCAGCAGCCGCAGCAGTCTAGCAGACATCTATCCCAGCCGGCACAGAGCGCACCTCCACAGCCTACAGGTCGCAGATTTGATAGCCCAGGTTATTCAGGAGCAGGTCAGAGCTCCAGGGCTTCAGGTTCGCGGACAGATAGGGGTTCTGGTCAGACGAGGCCACCTAGACCTCAGTGTTCTTATTGTGGCAGATACCATCCGGGAGAGTGCTACAGGGCCACCGGTGCATGTTTTTCTTATGGCCGTCAAGGCCATTCTGTGAGAGATTGCCCGTATAAGGGTAGTTCGGGCGGTGCAGCGCATCCTACCGGATCATCCGCCGGGTCATCATCTTCATCAGTGGCTATGCGCCCTACTGGGCCGGGTACATCAGCACCGGCGGGTCGCGGCAGAGGTCGTGGTGGAGCTTCGGGTATTAGCGGTCCTTCGAACCACATTTATGCTTTGTCCAGCCGCCAGGACCAGGAGGCATCGCCTAATGTCGTTACAGGTACATTATTGGTCTTCTCTCGGTCTGTGTATGCATTGTTTGATCCAGGTTCGACTTTGTCGTATATTTCGCCTCTTGTTGCTAGTAAAATTGGTATAACGTCCGAGCCTATAGAGCCATTTGAGGTAGCTACACCGATCGGGGACTTTATTGTAGCGAAACAGGTATATAAAGACTGTTCTGTAATTATATGCGGCCGAGACACTAAGGCAGATCTGGTGGAATTAGACATGATTGAATTTGATGTTATTATGGGAATGGACTGGCTAGCCTCCAGTTATGCTAATGTTGACTGCCAAAATAAGGTAGTTCGTTTTCAGTTTCCTTGGGAGCCGGTTATAGAATGGGCAGGTGATACTGCATCGCCGAAAGGTAAGTTTATTTCATACCTTAAGGCGAAGAAAATGATCAGAAAGGGTTATATTTATCATCTGGTTCGGGTACAAGACTTGACAGCAGAAACGCCGACTCTTCAGTCAGTTCCCGTGGTTAATGAATTTCCAGATGTGTTCCCAGAAGAGCTTCCAGGCCTTCCTCCAGAGCGGGAGATAGATTTTACTATTGATTTGCTTCCAGATACTTAGCCTATATCTATTCCCCCGTACTGAATGGCACCGGCAGAATTGAAAGAACTGAAAGAGCAGTTGAAGGATCTGTTAGAAAAAGGCTTCATCAGGCCCAGTACTTCGCCTTGGGGAGCCCCGGTATTATTTGTGCCTAAGAAAGACGGGTCGCTGCGTATGTGTATTGATTATCGGCAGCTGAATAAGGTAACCATAAAGAATAAATACCCCCTCCCCAGAATTGATGATTTGTTTGATCAGTTGCAGGGCGCCAAATATTTTTCGAAGATAGACCTTCGGTCAGGCTATCACCAGGTATGGGTACGAGAGGCCGATATTCATAAGACAGCATTCCGGACCAGATATGGGCATTATGAATTCAGAGTTATGTCATTTGGGTTAACTAATGCTCCTGCGGTATTCATGGATCTAATGAATCGGGTATTCAGGCCGTTCTTGGATATGTTCGTAATTGTATTTATCGATGATATTCTGGTTTATTCTCGGTCCGAGGCAGAGCACGCAGATTATCTGAGAGCGGTATTAGGGGTACTTCGGCATCAGAAATTATATGCAAAATTTTCTAAATGTGAATTCTGGCTGGCTTCAGTGGCATTCCTGGGGCATATTATTGCAGCTGATGGTGTCCAGGTGGATACACAGAAGATTGAGGCCGTGACGAATTGGCCCAGACCCACGACGCCCACAGAGGTACGTAGTTTTCTGGGATTAGCAGGCTATTATAGAAGATTTGTGGAAAGGTTTGCTTCGATTTCAGCGCCTTTGACAAGGCTAACTCAGAAGGGAGCCAAGTTCCAGTGGACTGATGCTTGTGAACGAAGCTTCCAGTTGCTGAAAGAGAAGCTGACTACAGCCCCAGTTCTGACTCTTCCAGAGGGACCCGATGGATATGTTATTTATTGTGACGCTTCTGGCATGGGATTAGGCTGTGTATTGATGCAGCACGGCAGAGTTATAGCTTATGCTTCCCGGCAGCACAAAAAGCATGAAAAGAATTATCCTACCCACGATCTGGAGCTTGCAGCGGTGATTCATGCCCTGAAGATATGGAGACATTATTTATATGGCGTTCATGTTGATATCTATACAGATCATAAGAGTCTCCAGTATATTTTTAAGCAGAAGGAGCTTAATTTACGGCAGCGGAGGTGGCTAGAGCTCCTGAAGGACTATGATGTGGATATTTTGTATCATCCGGGCAAGGCTAATGTTGTCGCAGATGCACTTAGCCGGAAATCTATGGGCAGCTTGGCAGATTTACAGCCAGACAGGAGAGAGATAGTATGTGACATTCATCAGTTGGCTAATCTTGGGGTTCGTCTGGCCGATTCTGGCGGTACACGGATTTCTGTTCGAGGGATTTCTGAATCATCTATTAAGGAAGATATCAGGCGGCATCAATATGAAGATCCTGTTTTAGCTCGGTACAGAGACACAGCCTATGATAAGGAGAAGACTCCGTTCGAGTTTACACCAGACGGAACCTTACTATACAGAGGCAGGTTGTGTGTACCTGATATTGCAGGGCTGCGGCATCAGGTTATGGGCGAGGCACACTATGCTCGCTATTCTGTTCATCCTGGGTCTACGAAGATGTACCATGATCTTAGATGCCTATACTGGTGGGATGGTATGAAACGGGATATCGCAGAGTTCGTCGCTCAGTGCCCAAATTGTCAGCAGGTCAAGATTGAACATCAGAAACCGGGTGGACTGTTGCAGGAAATGGAAATTCCGACGTGAAAGTGGGAGATCATTAATATGGACTTCATTACAGGTTTGCCTCGCACTCCACGGAAGTATGATTCCATCTGGGTTATTGTTGATAGGCTGACTAAATCAGCCCATTTTCTCCCCGTCAGAACTACTTACTCCGCTGAGGATTATGCCAGGCTTTATATTAAAGAAATTGTGCGACTTCATGGAGTTCCTATATCTATTATCACTGACAGAGGTGCTCAGTTCACAGCGAACTTCTGGAGGTCTTTTCAGGAAGGATTAAGGACTCAGCTGAGCCTGAGCACAGCTTTCCATCCTCAGAGTGACGGACAGGCCAAGCGCACTATCCAGACGCTTGAAAATATGTTGCGGGCCTGTGTTATTGATTTCAGAGGTAGCTGGGAGGATCACTTGCCATTGATTGAATTTTCTTATAATAACAGCTACCATTCCAGCATCCAGATGGCTCCGTACGAGGCTTTGTATGGCAGGAAATGCAGGTCACCTATCGGCTAGTTTGATATTGGCGAGACAGAATTAATTGGCCCAGATATGATACAGCAGGCAGTTGATAAGGTGAAACTTATCCGGGAGCGACTATTGGCAGCCTAGAGTTGATAGAAATCATACGCTGATAAACGACGTCGTTCTTTTGGAATTCCAGGTTGGTGATTGGGTATTCCTGAAGGTATCGCCTATGAAAGGCGTGATGCGGTTCGGCAGGAAGGGTAAGCTCAGTCCGCGTTATATTGGGCCTTATCAGATTATTAGAAAAATTGGAAATGTCGCCTATGAGTTAGACCTGCCATCAGATTTGGAAGCGGTACATCCTGTATTCCATGTGTCTATGCTCCGCAAATGCATTGGTGATCCCTCCAGAATATTTCCTGCGGATGATATTCAGGTGACAGAGCAGTTATCTTACGAGTAGCAGCCCGTAGCCATTTTGGACCACCAGGTAAGAAAGCTCCGGAACAAGGATGTAGCCTCTGTTAAGGTGCTGTGGTGGAACAATAATAGGGCGGAAATGACCTGGGAAGCCGAAGAGGAAATGAAGATGAAGTATCCTCATTTGTTCCCTATGCCTACAAGTAATCTTGAATCCTTGCTTAAATTTCATTTCTATATCAATTGTATGTCATACGTACTGTCTATAAACATAAACTCCCCCAAAGTATTTTTAGACCCTATAAGCTTAATTTAACATTCGAGGACGAATGTTCTAAAGGGGGGGAGGATGTTATATCCCATGTTTTCGCACTATTGGAAATTTTGAAATATATTGGATTCTTGAGAAATAAGGTCAAATTTGATTTTTATTGAACATAAGAGTTGTGCATGAAAGAATAGAGTCATGGAAGTGTGGGACAAGGCTAAGGGCAATTTTGGAATTTCAAAAATTAGTTTCGGGAATTACAAAACGTGGACTACAAGTCATTGGGCCACAAAAAAAAATTGGAAGGAACATTTTAGGCCCAATGCATGGTGTGGCCGGCCATGGTGTGGCCCAAGCCCACAAATTGTATTAAATTTGCATGTGTTAAATAATCATAAGGGATATTATTATATATATAGTCATCTTTATCCATTAGATGACTTAGAATAGAAATCAAGAACAAGAGCAAGAAGAGAGGAGCTCTCGGGTTGGCCATAGAGAAATTAGCTATCTTGTTCTAAAAAAATTTCCCTTGTTGGATTTCCACTAATTCAAGGTCCCTTTGTAACTTGGTATAGTTGGTTTGGAGGAAGGAGGTCTTGATTCTCCAAAGTGATCATTCATTCAAGTGAAGAAGACTAGTGGAGAAGGTGAGAATTTATCCCTTATCTTTGTGTTATTAAGTCTTGTTTGTGTTGTAGTATGTAGAAATGTGTTGATTGTATGGAAAAATGAAAGTTTGCAAAGTGGGTTTGGAATATGGGGTTGTAGCCGTGAGGTATATGTGTGGTATACATGTATGAGTGAATTTTATGTTATATTCTAGTTATGGTTATGATGAAATGCATATTAGAATTGGAAGTTGAATGAATTTAGTTGAAGTTGATAAAATGGGCATATGGCCGTATGGTATGTGGACTTGGAATGGAAATGAATTGAGTTGTTTAGTGTGTTATTGTGATGCTTTCAATGTAAATGAAGATGGGATAATATGAGTTTGTATTGAAATGGAATGTAGAAACTTATGTCGTTTTAGTATGATTTTCCGACATTAGGAAAATGAAGCTATTTGGTTGTTAGTTGTGTTGATCATTGATGAATTTGGAAGTTGGAAACATGTTATTATATGTATGCCAAAGATTTGATGTTTTGAACAAGTTATGACTTTGGCGGAAAGTTGTATATTATGTATATCGTGTGTATAACTTGAGGAAACGATATGAGATATTTCAAAAACTATATTGTGATGATCTTGATTGATAATGAATGTGAAATCATCGATATTAGTTTGAATATTTAGGTTGGGGTGAAGGTTATATCATGTTGTTAAAAAGATGGCTAGTTGAAGGATATTGTGTTTCTAATGGTTGTTGTTGATGTTGATGTTTTTGTTTGGGTTGTTGTTGATGGTTTTTAGCCGAGTTGAATTCTCGGGGGTGCTATATGTATAGGGGAAGTGCTGCCGAAATTTCGGTAGACAAATATGCCTTAAGTTGAAATTATGGTATTCATAACTTACAATTGGTAAATGTGACCATTTGCAGATTTTTGACGAAACGGGAAGTGAGCTTGGATAGACGTAAAAAGCTCAAAAGGTATGTAAAGCTACCCCGATTCTTCTCTTGGCATGCCTTAAGTGTGTTAGGGCCGGATTCGGGCCTCAGAAGACTTTCTGGCCATCGGAATCCGCAAGTGAAAATTTCATCTTTTCCTTCAGTAGAATTGAGCCATCTTGGTATGCTTTTCCTGAGATTATGCAAATTTGCTCTAAATTACTTGGAAAGCTATAGAATGTCCGTAGAACCTTTTTAGGTGACCCCATAAGCTTAGAGGGCATAATTTGAGCCCGCCGCCTTGTTTGTCCCGAGGCGGGCCCGCTATTCCCGGTTTTGCCCTTAATGTACTTAAGTCTTATTTTCGAGCGATTTTTGAAAGAAACGTTTTGACTACCATTTTAATTACCTAACAAATATTGTTTTAAATATTCCATTATGTCCGATAAATTATTTTGGCACTCGGAACGATTTCAGAAAGGTTATATTTCTGTAATTTATTATGATATCCGAAACGCGTTTATTATGATCCCGTCCGACTTCATTGGATTGGTTTGCCTTCAATATGCCTCATTGAGTCTATGAAAACAATTGTGGTATTTTAATTGCATTAGTCTCTCACTACTCCATTCGTGGATGCCCCAATGTTTCCCACACTGAGCCCGGGCAAGGATATGTTGTCAAGCGTGATCCTTTGCATTGTTCGCCGTGCCTCGATGTGAGGGGGCAGGTATACGCGTACATGGGTCTGTGGAGTATGCTGTGCCATGTACGCTTGTTCTGATATGATTTGTTATGGCCATCTGATATGACATATTATGTTACGGGGTTATGCCCCTATTCTGATTCTTCTGTGTTGTGGCACCAGCGTCGGGAGGGTGGCCACGTTCTGTCTGCCGAGTCCCTTGGTAGGGGCCGGATTTGATATGACATATGTTTCTGTATACACTCTGCATGTTTTGAAAATGTGTATCTGATACTTCGGGTCTTCTGTTTACTTTCTGTACGTTCTGTACCAGTTATGATTTTGTTTCTGTAATTCAGGCTTTACATATTCAGTACATATTTCGTACTGACCCCCTTTCTTTGGGGGCTACGTTTTCATGCCGCGCAGGTAGCGACGACAGGTTTGCGGATCCGTCCGTCTAGGATATCTTTTCTGCCATTTGGAGCGCTCTTTTATTCAGAGCCATCTTTTGGTACAGTCTGTCACTTCTATATATGCATATTCTCGTTCATGGGTACGGCGGGGCCCTGTCCCGCCATATGAGTCTGTTGGTCTGTTTAGAGGTCTGTAGACATGTTTGTGGGTTGGGGTCTTTCTGTACAGACATGTGCATATGTTGTGTTTGGGCGACCCCATTCGCCGCGGCGGTCAGTCCGCATATATTTAAATGTTGCTCTGTTGGCCCTGTGTGGCCTTTGTTGGTATTTTCTGCGTGCAGGGTATTTGGGATAGTCCGTAAAACAAAGGAGACTCTGCCGAAATTTATCTGGAAATTAGATAAAATTTGAGATAGCTTTTGATAAATGTGTTTGGGTGCCCAGATCGGGCACTAGTCACGGCCTACGGGGTTGGGTCGTGATAAAAGTGGTATTAGATCGGTTCGTCCTCGGAATGTCTACAGACCGTGTCTAGTAGAGTCTTGTTTATCGGTGTGTTGTGCACCGCACTTATAAACAGGAGGCTACAGGGCATTTAGGATACTACCCTTCTTTCTGTCTTAGATCGTGCGATAGAGCTGTGTTATCAGGATGACTCCTCCCTAACGAATTGTTACATTTGCAGTTATGCCTCCAAAAAAGGCGACAGCGGCCCAAAATGCCAGGGCAGCAGCTGTGGGAGAGACTAGTCGGGCCCAGAGGGTTACCAGGGCCCATGCCCATATTGCTCCTGATATTTTGCCCCCGGCAGAGGGCTCTTCCACACCGCCACACGTAGAGGAGATTGGAGCAGCAGCGGCTGCAGGTCGAGGGGCGGCTCCACCGCCAGCTCCCGAGATTCCAGTACTTGAGCCTCCAGCTCCACGGCCAGGGACTGAGGATCAGACTATGAGAGAGGCAGTCCAGCTATTGACCAGACTTGTGGCGGGACAGGTTCAGGGGCACGGATTGGGAGGTGACCGAGCATATAGGCGTGACAGTTTCAGAGCTCGTGAGTTCTTGACTTGTGGCCCTCCAGAGTTGCTCGGGACAAAGCCCGAGGAGGATCCTGAGGAGTTTATAAGGAAGATGCGGCGCACCTTACAGTTGATTAATGCTTCCGCGACAGAGTCAGTCACATTGGCTTCGTACCGGTTGTATGATGTAGCGGCTAATTGGTACGAGTCATGGGAGTTATCTAGAGGGGACGGCGCTCCCCCAGCAGTTTGGGATGATTTTTCTCAGGCTTTTCTTAGCCATTTTCTGCCTCCGGAGTTACGGCGGGCCAAGGCTGACAGATTCTTATTGCTGAGACAGAGGGGTCGCAGTGTTCGAGAGTACAGCATGGAGTTCGACTCATTGGCCCGATACGCACCTGCTGTGGTAGCTACTATGGCTGACAGGATGCACAGGTACATTATGGGGCTGGACCGTTATTTTGTCGACAGCTGTTTGGTATTGGCTGCTCAGCCCGGCATGGATATTTCCCGGATTCAGGCGCACGCCCAGGGCATGGAGGACCGGCATAGGGAGCGTTAGCCTGATAGGAGTCAGGATCGGAGACAGCCCAAGAGGGCCAGATCATCTGGGTATTCTGGAGATTTTCGGGGCAGACAGCCTCAGCAGCCGCAGCAGTCTAGCAGACATCTATCCCAGCCGGCACAGAGCGCACCTCCACAGCCTACAGGTCGCAGATTTGATAGCCCAGGTTATTCAGGAGCAGGTCAGAGCTCCAGGGCTTCAGGTTCGCGGACAGATAGGGGTTCTGGTCAGACGAGGCCACCTAGACCTCAGTGTTCTTATTGTGGCAGATACCATCCGGGAGAGTGCTACAGGGCCACCGGTGCATGTTTTTCTTGTGGCCGTCAGGGCCATTCTGTGAGAGATTGCCCGTATAAGGGTAGTTCGGGCGGTGCAGCGCATCCTATCGGATCATCCGCCGGGTCATCATCTTCATCAGTGGCTATGCGCCCTACTGGGCCGGGTACATCAGCACCGGCGGGTCGCGGCAGAGGTCGTGGTGGAGCTTCGGGTATTAGCGGTCCTTCGAACCACATTTATGCTTTGTCCAGCCGCCAGGACCAGGAGGCATCGCCTAATGTCGTTACAGGTACATTATTGGTCTTCTCTCGGTCTGTGTATGCATTGTTTGATCCAGGTTCGACTTTGTCGTATATTTCGCCTCTTGTTGCTAGTAAAATTGGTATAACGTCCGAGCCTATAGAGCCATTTGAGGTAGCTACACCGGTCGGGGACTTTATTGTAGCGAAACAGGTATATAAAGACTGTTCTGTAATTATATGCGGCCGAGACACTAAGGCAGATCTGGTGGAATTAGACATGATTGAATTTGATGTTATTATGGGAATGGACTGGCTAGCCTCCAGTTATGCTAATGTTGACTGCCAAAATAAGGTAGTTCGTTTTCAGTTTCCTTGGGAGCCGGTTATAGAATGGGCAGGTGATACTGCATCGCCGAAAGGTAAGTTTATTTCATACCTTAAGGCGAAGAAAATGATCAGAAAGGGTTATATTTATCATCTGGTTCGGGTACAAGACTTGACAGCAGAAACGCCGACTCTTCAGTCAGTTCCCGTGGTTAATGAATTTCCAGATGTGTTTCCAGAAGAGTTTCCAGGCCTTCCTCCAGAGCGGGAGATAGATTTTACTATTGATTTGCTTCCAGATACTCAGCCTATATCTATTCCCCCGTACAGAATGGCACCGGCAGAATTGAAAGAACTGAAAGAGCAGTTGAAGGATCTGTTAGAAAAAGGCTTCATCAGGCCCAGTACTTCGCCTTGGGGAGCCCCAGTATTATTTGTGCCTAAGAAAGACGGGTCGCTGCGTATGTGTATTGATTATCGGCAGCTGAATAAGGTAACCATAAAGAATAAATACCCCCTCCCCAGAATTGATGATTTGTTTGATCAGTTGCAGGGCGCCAAATATTTTTCGAAGATAGACCTTCGGTCAGGCTATCACCAGGTATGGGTACGAGAGGCCGATATTCATAAGACAGCATTCCGGACCAGATATGGGCATTATGAATTCAGAGTTATGTCATTTGGGTTAACTAATGCTCCTGCGGTATTCATGGATCTAATGAATCGGGTATTCAGGCCGTTCTTGGATATGTTCGTAATTGTATTTATCGATGATATTCTGGTTTATTCTCGGTCCGAGGCAGAGCACACAGATCATCTGAGAGCGGTATTAGGGGTACTTCGGCATCAGAAATTATATGCAAAATTTTCTAAATGTGAATTCTGGCTGGCTTCAGTGGCATTCCTGGGGCATATTATTGCAGCTGATGGTGTCCAGGTGGATACACAGAAGATTGAGGCCATGACGAATTGGCCCAGACCCACGACGCCCACAGAGGTACGTAGTTTTCTGGGATTAGCAGGCTATTATAGAAGATTTATGGAAAGGTTTGCTTCGATTTCAGCGCCTTTGACAAGGCTAACTCAGAAGGGAGCCAAGTTCCAGTGGACTGATGCTTGTGAACGAAGCTTCCAGTTGCTGAAAGAGAAGCTGACTACAGCCCCAGTTCTGACTCTTCCAGAGGGACCCGATGGATATGTTATTTATTGTGACGCTTCTGGCATGGGATTAGGCTGTGTATTGATGCAGCACGGCAGAGTTATAGCTTATGCTTCCCGGCAGCACAAAAAGCATGAAAAGAATTATCCTACCCACGATCTGGAGCTTGCAGCGGTGATTCATGCCCTGAAGATATGGAGACATTATTTATATGGCGTTCATGTTGATATCTATACAGATCATAAGAGTCTCCAGTATATTTTTAAGCAGAAGGAGCTTAATTTGCGGCAGCGGAGGTGGCTAGAGCTCCTGAAGGACTATGATGTGGATATTTTGTATCATCCGGGCAAGGCTAATGTTGTCGCAGATGCACTTAGCCGGAAATCTATGGGCAGCTTGGCAGATTTACAGCCAGACAGGAGAGAGATAGTATGTGACATTCATCAGTTGGCTAATCTTGGGGTTCGTCTGGCCGATTCTGGCGGTACACGGATTTCTGTTCGAGGGATTTCTTAATCATCTATTAAGGATGATATCAGGCGGCATCAATATGAAGATCCTGTTTTAGCTCGGTACAGAGACACAGCCTATGATAAGGAGAAGACTCCGTTCGAGTTTACACCAGACGGAACCTTACTATACAGAGGCAGGTTGTGTGTACCTGATATTGCAGGGCTGCGGCATCAGGTTATGGGCGAGGCACACTATGCTCGCTATTCTGTTCATCCTGGGTCTACGAAGATGTACCATGATCTTAGATGCCTATACTGGTGGGATGGTATGAAACGGGATATCAGAGAGTTCGTCGCTCAGTGCCCAAATTGTCAGCAGGTCAAGATTGAACATCAGAAACCGGGTGGACTGTTGCAGGAAATGGAAATTCCGACGTGAAAGTTGGAGATCATTAATATGGACTTCATTACAGGATTGCCTCGCACTCCACGGAAGTATGATTCCATCTGGGTTATTGTTGATAGGCTGACTAAATCAGCCCATTTTCTCCCCGTCAGAACTACTTACTCCGCTGAGGATTATGCCAGGCTTTATATTAAAGAAATTGTGAGACTTCATGGAGTTCCTATATCTATTATCACTGACAGAGGTGCTCAGTTCACAACGAACTTCTGGAGATCTTTTCAGGAAGGATTAAGGACTCAGCTGAGCCTGAGCACAGCTTTCCATCCTCAGAGTGACGGACAGGCCGAGCGCACTATCCAGACGCTTGAAAATATGTTGCGGGCCTGTGTTATTGATTTCAGAGGTAGCTGGGAGGATCACTTGCCATTGATTGAATTTTCTTATAATAACAGCTACCATTCCAGCATCCAGATGGCTCCGTACGAGGCTTTGTATGGCAGGAAATGCAGGTCACCTATCGGCTGGTTTGATATTGGTGAGACAGAATTAATTGGCCCAGATATGATACAGCAGGCAGTTGATAAGGTGAAACGTATCCGGGAGCGACTATTGGCAGCCTAGAGTTGACAGAAATCATACGCTGATAAATGGCGTCGTTCTTTCGGAATTCCAGGTTGGTGATTGGGTATTCCTGAAGGTATCGCCTATGAAAGGCGTGATGCGGTTCGGCAGGAAGGGTAAGCTCAGTCCGCGTTATATTGGGCCTTATCAGATTATTAGAAAAATTGGAAATGTCGCCTATGAGTTAGACCTGCCATCAGATTTGGAAGCGGTACATCCGGTATTCCATGTGTCTATGCTCCGCAAATGCATTGGTGATCCCTCCAGAATATTTCCTGCGGATGATATTCAGGTGACAGAGCAGTTATCTTACGAGGAGCAGCCCGTAGCCATTTTGGACCGCCAGGTAAGAAAGCTCCGGAACAAGGATGTAGCCTCTGTTAAGGTGTTGTGGCGGAACAATAATAGGGAGGAAATGACCTGGGAAGCCGAAGAGGAAATGAAGATGAAGTATCCTCATTTGTTCCCTATGCCTACAGGTAATCTTGAATCCCTGCTTAAATTTCATTTCTATATCAATTGTATGTCATACGTACTGTCTATAAACATAAACTCCCCCAAAGTATTTTTAGACCCTATAAGCTTAATTTAACATTCGAGGACGAATTTTCTAAAGGGGGGGAGGATGTTATATCCCGTGTTTTCGCACGATTGGAAAATTTGAAATATATTGGATTCTTGAGAAATAAGGTCAAATTTGATTTTTATTGAACATAAGAGTTGTGCATGAAAGAATAGAGTCGTGGAAGTGTGGGACAAGGCTAAGGGCAATTTTGGAATTTCAAAAATTAGTTTCGGGAATTACAAAACGTGGACTACAAGTCATTGGGCCACAAAAAAAAATTGGAAGGAACATTTTAGGCCCAATGCATGGTGTGGCCGGCCATGGTGTGGCCCAAGCCCACAAATTGTATTAAATTTGCATGTGTTAAATAATCATAAGGGATATTATTATATATATAGTCATCTTTATCCATTAGATGACTTAGAATAGAAATCAAGAACAAGAGCAAGAAGAGAGGAGCTCTCGGGTTGGCCATAGAGAAATTAGCTATCAAAAATCTTGTTCTAAATTTTTTTCCCTTGTTGGATTTCCACTAATTCAAGGTCCCTTTGTAACTTGGTATAGTTGGTTTGGGGGAAGGAGGTCTTGATTCTCCAAAGTGATCATTCATTCAAGTGAAGAAGACTAGTGGAGAAGGTGAGAATTTATCCCTTATCTTTGTGTTATTAAGTCTTGTTTGTGTTGTAGTATGTAGAAATGTGTTGATTGTATGGAAAAATGAAAGTTTGCAAAGTGGGTTTGGAATATGGGGTTGTAGCCGTGAGGTATATGTATGGTATACATGTATGAGTGAATTTTATGTTACATTCTAGTTATGGTTATGATGAAATGCATATTAGAATTGGAAGTTGAATGAATTTAGTTGAAGTTGATAAAATGGGCATATGGCCGTATGGTATGTGGACTTGGAATGGAAATGAATTGAGTTGTTTAGTGTGTTATTGTGATGCTTTCAATGTAAATGAAGATGGGATAATATGAGTTTGTATTGAAATGGAATGTAGAAACTTATGTCGTTTTAGTATGATTTTCTGACATTAGGAAAATGAAGCTATTTGGTTGTTAGTTGTGTTGATCATTGATGAATTTGGAAGTTGGAAACATGTTATTAATATGTATGCCAAAGATTTGATGTTTTGAACAAGTTATGACTTTGGCGGAAAGTTGTATATTATGTATATCGTGTGTATAACTTGAGGAAACGATATGAGATATTTCAAAAACTATATTGTGATGATCTTGATTGATAATGAATGTGAAATCATCGATATTAGTTTGAAGATTTAGGTTGGGGTGAAGGTTATATCATGTTGTTAAAAAGATGGCTAGTTGAAGGATATTGTGTTTCTAATGGTTGTTGTTGATGTTGATGTTGTTGTTTGGGTTGTTGTTGATGGGTTTTAGCCGAGTTGAATTCTCGGGGGTGCTATATGTATAGGGGAAGTGCTGCCGAAATTTCGGTAGACAAATATGCCTTAAGTTGAAATTATGGTATTCATAACTTACAATTGGTAAATGTGACCATTTGCAGATTTTTGACGAAACGGGAAGTGAGCTTGGATAGACTTAAAAAGCTCAAAAGGTATGTAAACCTACCCCGATTCTTCTCTTGGAATGCCTTATGTGTGTTAGGGCCGGATTCGGGCCTCAGAAGACTTTCTGGCCATTGGAATCCGCAAGTGAAAATTTCATCTTTTCCTTCAGTAGAATTGAGCCATCTTGGTATGCTTTTCCTGAGATTATGCAAATTTGCTCTAAATTACTTGGAAAGCTATAGAATGTCCGTAGAACCTTTTTAGGTGACCCCATAAGCTTAGAGGGCATAATTTGAGCCCGCCGCCTTGTTTGTCCCGAGGCGGGCCCGCTATTCCCGGTTTTGCCCTTAATGTACTTAAGTCTTCTTTTCGAGCGATTTTTGAAAGAAACGTTTTGACTACCATTTTAATTACCTAACAAATATTGTTTTAAATATTCCATTATGTCCGATAAATTATTTTGGCACTCGGAACGATTTCAGAAAGGTTATATTTCTATAATTTATTATGATATCCGAAACGCGTTTATTATGATCCCGTCCGACTTCATTGGATTGGTTTGCCTTCAATATGCCTCATTTAGTCTATGAAAGCAATTGTGGTATTTTAATTGCATTAGTCTCTCACTACTCCATTCGTGGATGCCCCAATGTTTCCCACACTAAGCCCGGGCCAGGATAAGTTGTCAAGCGTGATCCTTTGCATTGTTCGCCGTGCCTCGATGTGAGGGGGCAGGTATACGCGTACATGGGTTTGTGGAGTATGCCGTGCCATGTACACTTGTTCTGATATGATTTGTTATGGCCATCTGATATGACATATTATGTTACGGGGTTATGCCCTTATTCTGATTCTTCTGTGTTGTGGCACCAGCGTCGGGAGGGTGGCCACGTTCTGTCTGCCGAGTCCCTTGGTAGGGGCCAGATTTGATATGACATATGTTTCTGTATACACTCTGCATGTTTTGAAAATATGTATCTGATACTTCGGGTCTTCTGTTTACTTTCTGTACGTTCTGTACCAGTTATGATTTTGTTTCTGTAATTCAGGCTTTACATATTCAGTACATATTTCATACTGACCCCCTTTCTTCCGGGGCTGCGTTTTCATACCGCGCAGGTAGCGACGACAGGTTTGCGGATCCGTCCGTCTAGGATATCTTTTCTGCCATTTGGAGCGCTCTTTTATTCAGAGCCATCTTTTGGTACAGTCTGTCACTTCTATATATGCATAATCTCGTTCATGGGTACGGCGGGGCCCTGTCCCGCCATATGAGTCTGTTGGTCTGTTTAGAGGTCTGTAGACATGTTTGTGGGTTGGGGTCTTTCTGTACAGACGTGTGCATATGTTGTGTTTGGGCGACCCCATTCGCCGCGGCGGCCGGTCCGCATATATTTAAATGTTGCTCTGTTGGCCCTGTGTTGCCTTTGTTGGTATTTTCTGCTTGCAGGGTATTTGGGATAGTCCGTAAAACAAAGGAGACTCTGCCAAAATTTATCTGGAAATTAGATAAAATTTGAGATAGCTTTTGATAAATGTGTTTGGGTGCCCAGATCGGGCACTAGTCACGGCCTACGGGGTTGGGTCGTGACATCTGTGAACTGGCTCACAATAGGGATAGACTCAAAGAGTGGAGGTGCAACCGTCGTATCATGAACATAGGCCAAATAGGCTAAACACCCCTTACTTACTAACTTCTTCAACCGAAGGAAGGAAATGATCTTCTTCGGAGCGGGACTAGGAGTGCCCCTCCACTCAAGCCTCGGAATGCTCGGCATGGCTAAGGTGACTATCTTAGAATGATAGTCCAAGATTGTGTGATAGGGAGAAAGCCAGGACATCCCCAATATAATATCAAAGGCAACCATATCGAGAATCATCAAATCTACCCAAGTGTCATACCCCATAATAGTACCAAACAAGATTGATAAACTCGATCAATAATCACAGTGTATCCAACCGGAGTAGATACATGAACAGGTATATCTATGCTATTACAAGGAAAATCCCAACCAAGGGCATGAAATGCAGATACATATGAATAGGTGGATGAAGGATCAACTAACACAGATGCTGCTCTATGACGGACAAAAATGTTACCTGAAATCACAGCATTTGAGGCCTCTGCCTTGGGCCTAACAGGAAACAAGTAGCAATAAGCTCCACCACGCCTTCTCTAAGATCCCCCTCTCGCACTCTAAAAACCACCTCCAGCTGGCTGGGAACCACCTCCAGAACTATGAGAAGCACCGCGCCTGACTTAGTGCCGCCCCTCTGAGAAGTTCCACCTCGACCACCAGATGATGTCAGAGTCCTCAGTGGCTGATAATCCCAGTTGGGTCGGGGACATCTCCTAGCAAGATTCCCAACCTCTCCACAAGAAAAATAGGTAATAGGAGCTAAAGGCTAATACACTGAAGATGAAGACCCGGATGAAGCAACCTTGTCTATTGGTATGGAAAATGAACTCTCAGGAGCTCTCTTTCTGGGTGGCTCACTTGGGAAACCTGTAACTCTAAATGCACAGGACGACCAAAATATGACTAATGCGGCCTCAAAAACTGACCGACGCCTCTCGAACTAGAACCACCATAACTCCCAGTCTGACGTGGTCTCTTGTCACCACCACCAGAAGTACGAGCCTTAGCGCCCTAAATGATAGAATCATCCTGGATAATCAACTGGAAGGAAGTCCCATAGACACCATCTGAAGACAAGGAATATGTAGATAGCCCACTAGTCCCCCAATAAATGCCTAATCCTGTCGGCCTCGGTAGGGATCAAAGGAGTGGAATAACGGGCCAGATATAGGAAGCGGATCACATAAGCCTCCAAAGACATGCCCCTATGCTCAAGATGTAAATCCTCTCTCAATGACCGGGGCACATACTTCTCAAGGAAGGCCCGGTAAAATTGAGTCCAAGTTAGGGGAGGGGAACCCTCAGGTCTACATGCCACGAAATACCTCCACCACATCTTCGTGTCGCCATGAAACTGGTAGGACATATAATCAACCCTGTGGGTCTCCACGATCCCCATCTGGTGCAACAACTCATGCATATCTAGAATAAACTCATAAGCATCCTCAGAAGAAGTATTTGAAAACCTCAAAGGCTCTAGCTTCCTGAACTGCCCAACAAGATCCTGATCCGATGAAGTCATAACAGCGCCCTCCATGGGCCTAATATCATCACCAAGAGAAGATATCGCATTAATGGACGCTTTGTTCATTCCCACAGGTAGACAGGGAGGCGGCCCAGATCCATAAGAGTCTATCAGCAGCTACACAAGAGCACTCCATTATTTCAGAGGTGCCAGTTATTGATGTATTCTTTTGTGTATATATATTTGGGCACGACGGGGTCCTGTCCAGTCCTTACATCTCAGTATTCTAGTAGAGGCTCGTAGATACGGATGCGTGGGTAGTTGTTGTTACATCCCGTGTTTTCATGCGTTAGAAAGTGTGTAAGTTAAATGACATTAGTAACGGAAGCGAGGTTATCCCTCAATCCTATAGGTGGTTAGAGTGATGGTACAGATGTATTCAAAGGATTAGAAGTCAAATGAATCGGATAAAATAAGTTTCGTCGAGGTTAAAAATTTATTTGAATGAAATACGGTCCAACCTATAATATTACGTATTTTTGGACTAGGAAAGTGAACTGTCCAACACGAACAAATTTACCAGAGTCAGAGGATTTAGTCATATTGAAGCATGAAAATCAAGAACTTGGTATATATGAGGAATGAAGTCCAAATATAATTTAGGCCTTAATAAGTATGACGACGGTGATTGGGAATAATATTTGTGTAGGTATAAAGAGGATATGGACTAGAGTTCTACCACATGATTATGATAATGAGTATATGAAGTGTATTGGAAATAATTACTATTTAAGTAAATTGGGACCAAGGAATTAATTATGTGGATAGTTGATTTAATATTAAAATAAAATGGGATGATAAGGAATTTATTTTGGTATTAGTGCATGAAGGGATAAGTGTTATGTTAGTAGTAATGTTTCCACGTGGCTCTTTGGCAGATTGCACAAAGTGAATAAGCATTTATATAAGGTTGAGGTGGTAGCAATATATATATTTATTGAAATGGTGAAAGTTAGGTCTCATTCACGTTCTCAATTAGAGGAATTCATTTGGAGAAAGTTTACAAAGTCTTAATACAATTGTTGCTGCAATATTATTTACTCTGTGAGCAGCAACATGTCTATTGTTGACAAGAGGAACAAGACTTTATTAAGAGCAGTAGCGTTATGGAACTTTGTTACTAATTTCGCTCATTTTATGTAATTCATGCCAAAAAGAAGGAAGGGATAGCCTTAACATACCTTATCGCTTCTCAAGTTAACCATAACTTAGGTCTCGGGATTCACCAATCTACAAACAATACCAAATATGTCAATAATCAAATTAGGATACTCTTTCAAACCAATCCTTTACTTAGAAATCTAACGATATTCGGGTAGCATCTTCCTTAAAAACTTAATAATCCTCATGATTCCAATTCAGCCAAAATATCAATCATAATACCAATAACAATATCAACAAATACATATCCAAATAGAATCAAATCCATTCTTAGATCACCTCCAAAACAGCCCAATATACAGAAAGATGAGCAACGAAGCAAAATGAGTGCCAGAAAATGACTGGTATGATAAGAACAAACAGGGATGAACAGAATACGTTTTGAAAATGAGAAAGGGGTTATGCAGAAGTAATGTTTTCTGAAGGATATAGAGGTAGCATTAGATTCTTCGTGCACAGAATAATGATGGACATAGACTGGAGAAATGGTAAACGAATTCTAAAAGAAGCACCCAAGATAGACGTAATTAATTAAGTACGAGTATATAACGAAAGGGAAATATATAGATATGAACTTAAAGGTGTAGTATATGACAAGGTGATAAGATAAGACTATCATTAAGATGAACCCGATATAATTTTGAGTAAGCTAGAAGTCGGTACTGGGTGCACAACAAGGGTAAGAGAGCATAAGGCATAAAGGAGTATATGAACTGTGTAAAAAGTGATGTATTTGAGTTATCCGAGTCGCATCTACGTTGCTAGATGAAAGAATTATGAAAACTATATCGGAAATCGGATAAATTGTTGTTGTATCATGTGGACTATTTGGTGGTTGTTATGTATTATTTTCTGGGATGGAATATCGTGGGATTGGATGTAGTTGTTGTTGTTGTTGTGTTTGTTGTTATACTATGTATATACGAAAATAAGGAAGTGTATACAAGCATCGGTATAGGAATGTATATTAGGCTGTTTTGGAGGTGATCTAAGAATGGATTTGATTCTATTTGGATATGTATTTGTTGATATTGTTATTGGTACTATGATTGATATTTTGGCTAAATTGGAATCATGAGGATTATTAAGTTTTTAAGGAAGATGCTACCCGAATATCGTTATATTTCTAAGTAATTAAGGATTGGTTTTAAAGAGTATCCTAATTTGATTATTGGCATATTTGGTATTGTTTGTAGATTGGTGAAGCCCGAGACCTAAGTTATGGTTAACTTGAGAAGCGATAAGGTATGTTAAGGCTATCCCTTCTTTCTTTTTGGCATGAATTACATAAAACGAGCGAACGATGAACATACATGACCCCAATAAATTATAGTTTTCAGCGGTACTTGACATGACAATTGTCTTCGATTCTCAAGTATTGGTTCATTCTAATTATTTTATTGTGTCTCAGATGATGATTTAGTTTGTATATGGTTGCTCCTGATATTCTAATCGTGCATAACGTTATTACATCATTTCACCGAGTCCCGGGCCAGGTATGTATTCGTGCACAGTTTCATTGCATTATTCACCGAGTCCCTCACTAGAGGGCCGGGTACGGTATATATGTGATTATTATACTATATATGGATCGGGTCGTACGTTCCTCTGCATTATTATAGTATATATGGATCGGGCCGTACGTTCCTCGGCATTATTATAGAATATATGAATAGGGCCGTACGTTCCTTGGCATTATTATATTATATATGGATCGAGTTGTACGTCCCACAGCACTATCAGTTATATTATAATCTACGCCTATCATACTCCATAGAGTCAGTTTCAGTCATATAAAGTTACGCAGATATTCTCAGATGTTAGCCACACATGCATTCATTTATTGAGACTAGTTTTCATGATTCATCTATACTTTGATGTTCTTATGTCTTACATACTCGGTACATTGTTCGTACTGACATCCCTTTGCCTGGGGGAGCTGTGTTCATGCCACACAGTCCCAAATTGTTTTGCAGGTACATGTATTCAGCTAGGATGGTTGGCTATCAGTTGGGATTGGCAAACTCCATTTTCTTCCTGGAGCAGTGCCGAGTCATTATGGTTATCATATATATGTATGCGTATGTCGGGGCCCTGTCCCGACTCATACGATTCAGGTGATTACTCTTAGAGACTTTGCAGACAGTGTCCTGTGGTTAGTATGTTGAGATGTCATGTGTTGAGTAAAGTGACCATGTAGGCAAATATGTCAGCTTGACTTAATCGGTTTTTGATTAATTGAGTATCGTTCGCAAATTTCTATGGTTTGACGGAAAGTAATTTATTATATTTTCAATTTTTTTTATATGTCCAGTTTCATTATGTGAATGCCAGAGGGTTCACTCAGCTCTAAGTAAGAGTTGGGTGTCCATCATGCCCTATCGGAAATGGGGTGTGACAGTTGTTGTCTTATGGATATATCAGTGTATATCATCTTGTAGCCATGATGGCTTATATATATACACATGTATGTGTTGCCTTCGAGATTGTGTATGTTTAGGTTGGGTACGACGATTAGCATAATGAGTGGTTACCCATCATAGCCCCCTAGTCGGGTCGTGACAAAAGTGGTATCATAGCATATCCGTCCTAGGGTGTGTCTACGAGCCTTGTCCAGAAGAGTTTTGTTTATTAGTGTGAAGCGCACCACACTTATAAACAGGAGGCTGCGGGGCATTTAGGAAAAATGATCATCTTTCTTCTTGATAGATCGTGCGATAGAGCTATAATATAAGAATTACCTTTTTCCTATCTATGCGCTATGCTTTCAGCAAAGTTGATGAAAGGAAAAGCTATAGCAGCCCAAAAGGGCAAGATAGTGGTTGAAGAGGGTATTGAACGGGAGCCATCTATGGATAAGGAGGAGAGCGAACCCAGAGTGAGGCCCCATTTCGGTTTTCCCATACTTCGCCTATTTTAGGGAGTCAAAGGGGAGTTTCAACCTTAGCTCCAGCACCCCCAAATCCTCCATAAGATCACTCGAGCCAGGAGATGAGACAGACCATCCTTTTGCTGACCCAGTTAGTAGCCGCACAAGCCCAATGGCAGGATTAAGGCCATGATAACAGGAGTTGGAGGCAAAGGGTCAGGTCTTCAGGGTTTGATCATGAGTCCTGAGGCACCCCGAGGCAGTAAATCTCTAGGCACTTAGCTTTCTCAACAACAAGTCCGCCACCTCAGTTACCTAGACCCCGAGCTGATAGATCTGCTTGTATAAGGCCAGTCCAGAGTTCTAGAGTTCCTAGTTCCCAAGACAGGGGTGATTCAAGCTAGATGAGATCACCGGTACCGCGATGTATTCAGTGTCGCAGGTTACATTGGGGACCGTGCCGCTTGGGCTTGGATGTTTGTTATGCCTGCGCTCGGCCAAGCCATTTCAAGCGTGACTGTCCATCGTTACGTGGTAAAGATAAGGTTTGTTCTACGGGAGTGGCAGCTAGCTCTTCATCATCGGTACGCCTTTCGAGGCAAAGGCCGCAGATGTTAGTAGACGGTGAGAGAGACCGAAGAGGAATGCCAGTCAAAGTGGATCCCAGCATTATACCTATGCATTAGGTGGGCGACAGGATCTTGAGTCTTCCCCCTGATATTGTCCTAGGTATATTGTCAGTATCCACTTATGATGTGTATGCATGGATTGATTCGGGTTCTACGCTGTCATGTATTACTCCTGATGTTGCTGACTGTGTTGAGGTGAAAATCTGAGTCAATCAAACAATTTGAGATGTTTGTGCTTGTTAGTGACCCAGTGATAGCCAGAATAATGATTTATGAGAAAGTAAACCTCACCGAAGGAGTTGATTGACATAATGTGTAGAAAAGTATATATTTAATGAAATTCTAAAAAGGGTGTGCAGGTACAATTTATGAGACAAGCTTCATTGCTTATATCTTTTTATGGTAAACAGTCCTGTGTTGGTGAGTTGTATATTATATGTGTTTCGATATGTGTCCTATTAAGGCATGGGATGTGTTTTCTGGGCTATGTGCAGGTTTGGGATTGTTATGTTTATAAAGAAAACTCTACCGAAAATTCCCAGGAATCCAAAGAAAACTGTGGGAACAGTAGACAGAATTGCCATGAAAAGGAGAGAAGACCAGCAACAAGTGATTAAGGATGGATCTAGTAGTTAAAATGCAGGATAAACATTGCAAGTATGTATTAAACGAAGGGAATGACGAATAGGTTAGGATGGAGTTGTCAAGACCCAACCCCGTGGGCCGTGACTAGTGCCCGAACTGGACACCCATACAAGACTCGATAGATAGGTGCCCAAATTGACACTTGAGGATCATAACTGAAACAGAGATTTACCAGAACCAAGCATGATCTTTACAAACATCAAACACTTGCCTTTTTTTAAAAAAAAACACGAAAATCATGTATGTCATCAGCATAAATTATAAATGAAAGTCAGTTATCAATATAATGTCGTGGAACGTACGGCCCGATCCATTTATCATAACGTATTAATATAATGCCGTGGAACGTACAGCCCGATCCATATGTCATAATGTGTCAATTCTAAGACTCGATGGACACGTATACTTTCCAACACCTGGAGGCTCAGAGACAAGTTTCGGGTCAATCCGATTTAGTATAAGAAAGTTATGAGCGTTTGATGTACAGAACCTTCTATGAATGTTTCAGGAGCCGTTTTTGGAAAATTGAGGCAACAATCATATCAAGTACCTTTCGGATATCGTATGGATCAAATCAAATATAGCTTTTGGAATCATATGTACATATCAAAATGTATCAAAGACTTAACGGAATAATCTGACGTGCTATCTGTTACGCGGCGCCTTCCTGAGACTTCTTGGAAGGGCGACGTAAGGCTAAGCAACCGATGATTCCAAGGTTACTGTCCGCCAACCGGGGTCCCCTCCGCACGCTAGACGAGACTGTCAGTGCCGTGCGGGAAAACTAATGTCAAGAGCAATTGAGAGAACATGAAAGTGAATTGAGAAAATAGTTGTTTGCATTAATGAAAGTTATTACAAAGAAAGCAAGCGGTGTCGAGGGGGAGAGACACCAGTACAGAGAATTGATTGCTTGCTTGAAAGTTTTGATTGCTTGATCCCCCCTAATAATGCTTTAAAAATAAAAACCCAAGTCATAGAACTAGACATAGACTTGCTAGAGAAACACAATCAAAATACATAAAGTAAACTACTCTATAATTACAACAAAAAGTAGACCTAACTAGAGCAGGTCCATGTGCACCCTCGGTCGGGGCACTGTCATGCGCGCAGGGCACTGTGCGCGCGCGCACTGGGGCGCGGGCATTGGGCGCTGGCACTGTAGCAGGGCTGCATTGACACTGGGCACTGGGCACGCGTTGGGGCGCGGCCAGCGCAGGAGCACGCGCGAGGGGCATAGATGGAGTGACATAGGCAGAAGCAACCTTGTCACTTGGGGCGTCCGAGACCACGGGGCCGTCCATGGCGCTAGGCGCTGAGAGGCTTGCCATGGCGCCATGTGGCGCGCCCAAGGGGTCGTGGGGCATGGCTGGAAAGCCGCCCATGACATTCTCCCCCACCTGAGTTGGCGACATCCCCGGCGCCTTGCTTGCAAGATAGTCATCGATCAGGTCCTTGTAGGCTTTGAGGCTGGTGCCCCTCTCCCATGTATTTTCTTCGGCATAACATCCCAGCCATTTCACCAGGAACTCCTGGTGATCTTTTCTTGAGGCATGTATGACTCGATCGTTGAGGATGGCTTCTACCACCCTTTTCCCCGTTGCTTGTGGGCCTCGAATACTGCGTATTGTGAGCTGGCTGCGTGAAGGATCGTCTGTGTCTTCTCGAAAAGACTTCAAAAGACTGACATGGAACACAGGATGAATCTTCCACCATGCTGGGGTAGCCACCCGGTATGCTACCTTCCCGATGCGCCTCTCAATGGACAGAGGTCCAATGTATTTTTGTAATAGGCGGGGGTCATGGACCCCTGCAAATAAGTATCTCTTTGGGATCTTCACCATCACCTTGTCTCCAACCTGATATTCCACAAAGCGACGATTCTGATCGGCATGTCTCTTTATCCGCTTTTGTGCCTTGACTAGATAGCTCTGCACTCTCTCTAAGTTCTGCTTCCATTCTTTTGAGAAGCTAGCTGCTCGTGGAGATTTGGCCATATTTGGGGCATTCACAGTGTGTGGGAGTAGCGGTTGCTGCCCGGTAACAATTTCGAAAGCGCTCTTGTTTGTGCTGGAGCTCTTTTGTGAATTGAAACACAATTGGGCCGCATCCAATAGCTTCACCCAATTCTTCTGCGAGCCGGTAACAAAGTGCCATAGATATTCCTCCAACATGCCATTGAACCGCTCCGTCTGACCATCGGATTGCAGGTGAAAACTCGAGCTGTGACTCAGTTTAAACCCTAAGCACTTGAAGAGCTGGGTCCAAAGGTTGCTGGTGAAGCGAGAGTCGCGATCACTAACAATATCCTTGGGCAGACCCCAATATTTGACAACATGGGTGAAGGAATGTCGAGCTGTTTCCTCTGCTGATATATACTTAGGTGCTGCAATAAAGGTGGCATACTTAGAGAACCGATCAACCACGACCAAGATAGTCGTGAGGTCTCCAACCTTGGGCAAACCGGTGATGAAATCCAATGAGACGCTTTCCCAAGGCCTCTTTGGGACAGGTAATGGCTCCAACAGGCCCGCTTGTGTTAAGCGGTCAGACTTGTCTTTCTGGCATACTAGGCAAGTTTTCACATACTGAGCGACATCATCTGCCATCTGCGGCCAATAATATGCACGGCGTAGCAGTGCCATGGTACGTTCTTCTCCTGGGTGGCCCGCCCATAGAGTATCGTGGCATTCCATCAGGAGAGTCCTCCGCAGATCTCCTCCTTTAGGGACATAAAGGCGGTTCCCTTTTGCCTTCAGGAACCCGTCCTCCATGTAGAACTGGCGAGTTTTTCCTTGACCTGCTAAGTCGACCAAATATTGTGCAGAGGGGTCCTTGGTGAGAAGATCCTGGATTTGATCTTTTATGGTGGTAGCCACCTCACTCCCCGTAAGGGTGGCGAGTAGGCATACCGACGCTAGATCAGCCCTTCGACTTAGTGCATCCGCAACATGGTTGGTCTTCCCGCTTCGATATTCCAGGTTGAAGTGAAATTCTGCCAGAAGTTCCTGCCATCTGGCCTGGCGGCCATTCAGTTTTGGCTGGGTCATGAAATGACTGACAGCCGTGTTGTCCGTCTTCACCACAAACGGACACCCGAGAAGATAGTGCCTCCAAAGGCACAAGCAGTGGACGACAGCCAATAATTCTTTCTCGTGGGCCGCATAGCGCCGTTCCGCGTCCTTCAACTTTCAACTCTCATATGCTACCGGGTGCCCCTCTTGTAGTAAAGCTCCGCCCAAGGCGTAATCAGAGGCATCCGTCTGCACTTCGAATGGTTTGGTAAAGTCGGGCAAGGCCAAAACAGGACTACTAGACAAAGCCGCTTTTAGTGAGTTGAAGGCGTTTGTTCTCTTTGGCGACCAGTCCCAAGGTGTGATCTTCTTGAGGAGCTCTGTCAGTGGTAATGAAATAAGGGAGTAGTTCTTCATGAACCGTCGATAAAAATTGCATAGGCCAAGGAACGCCCGCAAGGCATGGATATCCTTGGGTGGCAGCCAATCTGTGACAGCCTTGATCTTTTGTTGGTCTATCTTGATGCGAACTTCTTCCAGAACATGCCCGAGGAAGTCAATCTGTTTTTGGGAAAAGGAGCATTTGGACAACTTTACGTACAATTCATGCTCTCGCAACCGAGTTAGGACTTTCCTCAGGTGCTCCAGGTGTTCGTCCAACGTTTTGTTGTACACCACAATGTCGTCCAGGTATACCACCACAAATTCATCAATGTATTCTCGGAAGACCTGGTTCATTAGCGTGCAAAACGTGGCTGGAGCATTGGTCAAACCGAACGGCATGACCAGGAAGTCGAACGAGCCATATCTTGTCACACATGTCGTCTTGGACTCGTCTCCTTCAGCAATGCGGACTTGCCAATAACCTGTCTTCAGGTCTATTTTGGTGAACATTGTGGCGCCGCCCAGTCTATCAAACAAGTCCGCCATTAGTGGTATGGGGTACTTGTTCTTCACGGTGATCTTGTTGAGGGCCCGATAGTCAACACAAAGCCTTAGGGTACCGTCTTGTTTCTTTTGGAATAGCACAGGTGACCCATAAGGCGATTTGGAGGGCACAATGATCCCCGTGTCCAGCATCTCCGTCAACTGTCTCCGAAGCTCGGTGAGTTCGAGTTGTGACATTCTGTAGGGTGCTCGGGCAGGTGGCTTCGCACCCGGCACCAATTCAATTTCATGATCGACCGTCTGCCTAGGCGAGAGTCGCTTCGGCATGTCTTGCGGCATGACATCCTCAAACTCCTTCATGAGCTCCTTCACGGGCATTGGAATGGGACCCGAAGAACGCTCAATCTTTTCGCCGCAGAGGGTAGCTAGGAACGTGGGTTCTTGTCACTGGACCCCCTTCTTCAGCTGCAATGCAAAGATATTTCCTGAAGCCATCTTTATGGTTGTGCAGGGGACAATGCAGGGTTTGGCCCCGTTTGCTCCCATCATCAGAAGCACATCCGCATAGGGTATAGGAATGATGTTAGTTTGTCTCATGAATTCTAACCCCACTATCAAGTCGAAGTCATCAATGATCACTACCCGCAAGTCGAACTTGCCATCGTAAGGGCCCATCTTTACCGGCACTCCTTTGGCTATTCCACCTACCAATTGAGGCGGTGAGTTGATAGCTTTGACACGACCCTTACCTTTTCCAATAACCAGGCAAACATCAGGGTCTTCTCCCTTTTGGGAGGAGGCCCCTTGCCTGCCTTTGTCTTTCCCTTCTTGGCAGTTGAGCTTGGGTCTCTCTTTTTGCATATGTCGGCACTGGTACCCTCTACGGTATTGGAAATGGAACAAACAAGTGCATTGAAGGCACCTATTGGTTCTGTCTGATCCGCATCATCCTCATCATCGTCCGTCCCATCATCCAAAATTTGATGGGCGTTCATCTGTGCCTGCGGGCACTCCTCGTTCCAATGTGGTCCGCCACAAGTATGACATTCTGTGGGGGGCGGAGGCCTCCGCCCCCGATCATTATTGTGAGACGCAGCACTATTGCTGCCTGAGGAGGAACCTTTAGATTTGGCTGCACTCCGATCTCCCCCACTTTTGTTGGGGCCAGTATTGTAGGATTGTCCTCCTTTGAATCCCCCACGGCCTGGTGGTTGAGGTCTATCCTTTCGAGTATCCACTTGGTAGTCGCTGAGGCACTCCGCAGCTTGGATAGCTTTAGGCAAAGAGTCAACCCTTTGTCTTTGTATTTCCATGCGGGCATAGGGTTTCAAGCCTTCCATGAACGTAAAAAGCTTGTCCTTGTCACCCATGTCCCTTATGTTCAGCATGAGGGCAGAGAACTCGCGAACATACTCTCTGTTATGTCCCGTGTTTTCGTATAATTGGAAATCGAGAAATAATTACGACTTGTGCGTTATAAGGACATAATTTGATTTTAGTGAATATGATTATGTTGGTTATGGAATTATTAATGTTAAGACCTCGGGAAAGGCCGAGAATAAATTTGGAATTCCGGAAATTAGTTTCGGGAATTACAAAACGGGACGTTTTATGAATTGGGCCAAGAAAATGGAATATAAAATTAGGCCCAAAGAGTGGGGTTGACCGGCCATTGTAGAGGCCCAAACCCAAATTTTAAGGTCATGTGCTATGCACATGACCTCTAAATAATGGATATATACTAGCCTTGAGTTGGAATTATCAAGAAGCAAGATCAAAAACAAAAAAAAAAGAGAAGGGGCATCAACAAGCTCTCGGCCGAGAGGTTAGGGAAAAAGAAAAAAAATTGGCAAGCTTTGATCTTAGCCTTAAAAATCCTTGCTCTTCATATATTGTGAAGTACTCACGACCCTCTTCAACGGGGTACAATTTGTTTGGTGAAAGAGTGACGTTTGCGGCAAATCGGAATTTTAAGAACAAGGTAAGATTTCTATGTTTTGATGTTATGAAATGGACATGTATGTGTTAGTGATTGGATTAGTAGGAAGATTATGGGATGGGGTTGTGTTTGTGCATGGTGTGTGTGTGTAGAAAGGGTGTGTTTGGCCGTGGCTTGTATGTAGTGCAAGACCATGTGCATTTGATTCCGTTTAGTCGTTTGAGGTGTCGTTGTAACCTTTGTATCGTAAATGAATGTTTGAAGAATTGATTTGGTGTTAGAAAATGATTTCGGACGTTATCGGAAAGTGTATGCCTTTGGTATATTTGTGTATATCATAGTATATTTATGATATTAAGGACTTTAAATATGATTTATGGTTGATGATAATGAATTCGGAATGAAACGACGTGAATTAGAATGTTCGTCGTGAATTTTGATATTTTAAAGAATTCTGGAAAATAATGGATTTTGGTGTAATTTCGTGTATGGCTTGGATTGTAGTTAGGATGTGATTGTATAAGTTTGAATGTGGAAATGAATACAATTTTGTAGATTTAGAATTGGAGTTTTGAAAGTTTGAATGAAAGTTGCCAACTTAGATAACAAAGTAGAACTTTGAAGCTAGAATGGTTTGATTGTTGTTTGTTGACGTGTGGGCTGTTGTGGTTGATGTATTTTGAGCCGAGCTAAGCCTCGGGGATGTTAGATTTATAGGGGAAATGCTGCCGAAATTTCGGTAGGCAAAAATTGAAGTTAAGGGCATTTTAAGCCTAAGAATCTCAATTGGTAACTTTGACCATTTGCAGATTTTTGACGAAACGGGACTGGACGTTTGGAAGAGCATACGACGTCTGTAAGGTATGTAAAGCTTCCCACTCCTTTATTTGGCATATCTTAGTATGTTAGGCGAATATGAGAACTTCCGGAGCATTTCTGCTCCTCGAAACCCGATCCACAGAAAAGTTACTATTCATTCAATTCGATTGAAGCCTAAGGGCTCTATTTTGGCTAGAATGCCACCACTCGTCCGAAACCTATCGAAATGTGGTCGGGTAACCTAGAAACGACCATGTATGACCTTTGGCATATAAATGTTCGTAAAGATAAGTTCGCCACCTCACTTTGACTCGAGGTGGGCCCGCTACCCTGAAACGCCTAATTGCCTTATTGGGCTATCTTTGTGAATAAGGTTGGATACGATATTTTCGATTGTGAAACTCCCTCCTTTGAGATGTATTTTGAATATTATGATACGATAAGTTACGTTTTGAGCTATACGTACTATTTGGAAATGTTTTGTGAAATGAAACTTTATATCGGCTAAGTATCCGGCTATTTTGCATTATGATATGACTTATGGGTTTACTTCGTTTTGGAAAACTATTTTGAAGTACGAATTACATTGGTTTGCTCACGACTCCGCTCGTGCCTTATTATGACTTCGTTCACCGGTTCCCGGGCCGGTTTGATTCGTGCGCCTTATGATAATTCGGCCGTATGCTGTGTTACGGTTCCCGAGGCTTCGCCATAGGGCCGGGTTCCGTTTGGAGTTATGCTGTGATATGGCTCGTGATGCGATACACTCACCTATGATTATGCTTGTGTTCGGGGATGTACGGAGATTTGAAACCTTCTGGTGTTATGCTGTGTGTGGCGCCAGCGTCGGAGTGGCGACCACGTTCCTAAGCGTTTGCATGATTCATTGCATTATGTATAAGTATATGATTTCGATATAGATTTTGATCTACCCATTTGTACTCCACTTTGACATTTGATTTGCTTTCGGTTTTGATCCATATTTCTGTACTCCGTGCTTTACATACTCAGTACATATTTCGTACTGACCCCCTTTCTTCGGGGGCTGCGTTTTATGCCCGCAGGTGCAGATATCTGTGATCCTCCGCAGTAGGCTTCACTGCTTGCTATTCCGGAGTACTCCTATTTGATCCGGAGTCCACTTTTGGTACAGACTCTTTTTGCTTTGTATATATTCGGTATATTTGACTATTTGGGTACGGCGGGGCCCTGTCTCGCCATATGTCTTTGTTTTTGAGTTCGTAGAGGCCTGTAGTCATATATGTGGGGCGAGGGTCCTATGTATGTTTGTCTGATTCCGTTTTCTGGTCTTAAGGCGGTCTGTTTGTTATGCCGGCCCCAAATGGCCCTTATGCTTATATTTGCACTTTTGACCGGCGATGTCCATTCCGCCGCTCAGTTTGTATTTGACATGATATTTTGATTTGGCACGACCGCTTAAGACATATCTGATATAAATTATGTTCGATATGATTTCAAAAAATTATGAAATGAGTTTGGATTTGAAAATGAATGTGTGATTCGGTCTGGGTACCCAGGTAGGGTGCCAGTCGCGGCCCACGGGGCTGGGTCGTGACAAAAGTGGTATCAGAGCAGTTTGTCCTCGGAATGTCTACAGGCCGTGTCTCGTAGAGTCTTGTTTATCGGTGTGTTGTGCACCACATCTATAAACGGGAAGCTACAGGGCATTTAGGATGTCACTTTCTTTGGAATCTTAGATCGTGCGATAGAGCTGTGCTATTAGGATGATTTTGACCTGACTCGCCTTTGTGTTTTCAGTGATGCCTCCGAGGAAGGCAACGGCGGCCCAGAAGGGCAAGGCGAGGATTGGAGAGACTAGTCAGGCACAGCGAGCTACCCGGGCTCGTGTCTATGATTTGCCTGAGGATGTGCCTCATTCTGAGGGGTCTGCTACACCCCCACTAGTACAGCCTGGAGCAGGACCTTCAGCAGCTCCAGAGGTCCGTGTACCCGCACCTGAGACTCCAGCTCCTCAGCCCGGGGCGGAGGATCAGACCCTGAGGGAGGCTGTACAGTTGCTGACTACACTGGATCGGACCCTAATGCAGTTATTCATGCATTAAAAATGTGGAGACATTACTTGTATGGTGTGCATGTCGATATTTATACAGATCACAAGAGTCTTCAATACATCTTCAAACAAAAGGAGTTGAATCTGCGACAGAGGCGGTGGTTAGAATTATTGAAAGATTATGACGTGAACATCTTGTACCACCCCGGAAAGGCAAATGTAGTAGCTGATGCGCTTAGCCGCCGATCAATGGGCAGCCTATGTGAAGTTCCTCCAGAGAAGAAAGAATTAATTCATGAGCTCCACCAATTAGCTAATCTTGGAGTACGCGTAATTGATTCGGGCAGTGCAGGGAATGGTATTAACGATCCCATTGTTTCGTCCCTGAATACGGAAGTGAAAGAGCGTCAGTATGAAGATCCTCATCAGAGCCATTATAGAGACGTATTTCATGAAAAAGAGAAGTCTCCATTTGAAACTTCTATGGATGGAATTCTCAGATGCCGAGGCAGGATATGTGTTCCGGATGTTGCAGAACTACGTCGTAGAATTCTAGAAGAAGCTCATTATTCTCGGTATTCTATTCATCCAGGTGCAACAAAGATGTATCATGATCTCAAGTAGGTATATTGGTGGGATGGCATGAAGAGAAACATAGCAAAATTTGTAGGTCAGTGTCCAAATTGCCAGCAAGTGAAAATCGAACATCAAAAGCCAGGAGGATTATTGCAAGCCATGGAAATCCCTACTTGGAAATGGGAAGTGATCAACATGAATTTTATTGTGGGGTTACCTCGTTCCCGAGGCAAGTACGATTCTATATGGGTGATCGTGGACAGACTCACGAAAGCAGCTCATTTTCTTCCAGTCAGAACCACATACTCGGCTGAAGATTATGCAAGGTTGTATCTCAAAGAGATTGTGCGACTCCATGGTATATCGATATCCATTATCACAGATAGAGGAGCACAGTTTACAACCAAGTTCTGGAAGTCCTTCCAAGAAGGTCTAGGTACCCAAGTGAAGCTTAGCACGGCATTTCATCCACAGACCGATAGACAGGCCGAACGTACTATCCAGACTTTGGAAGATATGTTGCGGGCATGTGCGCTAGATTTCGGTGGTAGTTGGGATGACCGCTTACCTCTAATCGAGTTTGTATACAACAATAGCTACCATTCTAGTATCCAAATGGCCCCGTATGAAGCTTTATATAGGAGGAAGTGTAGATCCCCAATTGGATGGTTTGAAATAGGAGAAGTGCAGCTAACAGGCCCTAAGTTGATTCTACAAGCAGTAGAGAAAGTCAAGGTGATCCGAGACCGATTATTGACAGCCCAAAGTCGTAAAAATTCTTATGCGGACAACCGCCGACAAGACTTGGAATTTCAAATTGATGATTGGGTATTTTTGAAGGTGTCACCAAGGAAAGGTATGATGAGATTTGGCAATGTTACACCTCGGAAAATTTTCCATTGGTACGCAAGTAAACGAACTAGTGATGTGTGTGAGGAGTGCGAGTGTATAATGTTTCATGAGCAATGTGCGTATATGGACGAGAATGATTACAATGAAAAGTCGAGAAATGTGAAAAGTTGAAAGTTGGCAAAACTGCCCAGTGGTTGTAAAGTGCAAAACACGGACCGTATAATGGAATACGGTCCGTAAACTGGCAGTCGTAAAGTGGCATGCAAAAACTTCAACTTTCTTCCAGTCGAGTAAATGGTTAAAAATGACCTGGTGGACGGACCGTAAAGTGATTTACGGCCCGTAAACCATGGTCGTAAATCACCATGCATGCAGCCAAAGTTTCTAGTTCTCCTTAGGGTTAAAGACGACCACGAGGGACGGTCCGTAAACTGGAATACGGACCGTAAACCTCCATGGACGACCACTGTTCACCTCAGCACATATTTTCAATTCATTAAATATGACGACCAAGACTTGTTTTAATTCATTACAACATTACACCACTTTTCTCTAAAACCTCTCTCTACATTTATTATACAAGTTTTCAAGGATATTTATGGATCAACAACATAAAACAAGGTGAATCAAGAGTAAGAACATCATCTAAGATCATCTAGGTCAAGAAATCCAAATGGAGAAAAACTAGGGTTTTGCTCAAAGTGGAGTATTATTAACCAAAGCTTGTTCCTACACCTTCTATGGTAAGATTCATGATTTTTACATGATGTTTAAAGTATTGAAGAGTTGAAGTACATGGATTGTAGAAAATATGGTCAAGTAGGTCATGAATGATGAATAGTGACATTTTGAGGAATAGTTTGAATTGAATCATGAATGATGTTGTGTTGTGATATAAGTGTATTATAAATGGTACTAAGATCATGAACTAGACACTTTAGACGAATGGACGAAGTTGGATGTTATGACCATGAATATGGGTGAATTAGAGGCAAATTAAGGAATCTAAATAATGTGGATAAAGTGAATGACTAATGGCCATTGTTATGATATTAATGAAGGTATAGACGCTAGCATTGGAAGGAAGCGTGCAAGTGTAGAATAGTCCAACGAAAAGGTATGTAAGGCTAACCCTTCTTTCATAAGGCCTGGTTCTTTGGCCAATTCTTTAAATCCTCTATACGCGTATGTTGCCTTCAATTGATAAATTTTCCGAGCTTGTAAGCTCACGATCCTTGATACATACTACGATTGCACTACGCTCCTCGTATGATGAGTAGGCCCATGATCTAGATGTAACGAAAATGAAGAGGATAGTAATGATGACGATAATAATAATGATGCTAAAGGAGCCTATCGGATATTATACCTATGTGTGCCTATACAGGGATATAATGAACCCCGAGCTTATAATGCCAGGTAGAATATATGTATATGGATGTATATATATATATATATGTGTATGTATATGATTACGTAACGCGCGCACACATCTGCAGATGGTACAGATAAACCTGAAGCCTTGGTAGGGCCAGGTAGAAATAACATTGAGCCTTGGTTGGCCAAGTATGTATGAAACACCGAACCTTATAGTTGGGTACGCTATGTATGTATATAAGTGTATGGCTATGTATATAATATGAATATGAATGTGAAAATACTATGTATATGAAAGCGAATAGGGGCATGTATACGAATACGAGCACTATTATGAAATACGCATGAGAAATGGAAAGTTTCTATGAAAGGCAGGTAAGTGCCATGATGATGATATTATTGTCTTCCCTCCTATGCAACTTCATATATTGTCTATGATGCTTCTATATTGATGTTGATCATGCTTTACATACTCAGTACATTTTTCGTGCTGACGTCCTTTTGTTTGTGGACGCTGCGTCATGCCCGCAGGTGCACAGGGAGACAGACTTGATCCATAGCTGCTTATTCGGAGATTACATAGCGGAGCTCCATTTCCTTCGGAGCCATAGCTTTTGGGTACTTATTCTTTTGTGTATATAAGTATGGGCATAGCGGGGTCCTGTCCCGCTCATGTGATATGTTTTACTCTTCTTAGAGGCTCGTAGTCACGTGTATATGGTTAGATATGTCTGGCCTTGCCGTCCTATATTTTGTATATCATTTTGTTGGCCTCGTCGACCCATGTACATTGTTGTGGCATATATGCCTATGATAATTGAAGATGTTGTCGTCCAATGGGACTAGCATGGTCGATGCTTAGAAATGCATGTATAATTATGTGGCTCACCTAGATGTCAGCCTAAGAGTAAGCTAAGAGGGTGCCCGGGTGGGCTAACACCGGGTGCGCATCGCGGCCCCGAGTCGGGTCGTGACAAAAGTGGTATCAGAGCAGTTCAGTCCTAGGGTGTGTCTATGAGCCGTGTCTAGTAGAGTCTTGGTTATGGGTGTGTTGCGCGCCACACTTATAAATCAGAGGCTGCGAACATTTTAGGAATAAATGACCTTCTTTCTCCATAAGAATCGTGCGATAGAGCTATGATGTAAGAAATTCTTGTTCCTAAATCGTGTGTTGTGTATTTCAGAGATGCCTAAAAAGAAAAAGCCTACAGCAGCCCAAAAGGGCAAGACGGTGGCAGTAAAGCGGGCTGAAAGAGCACCGCCACCGGTAGTAGAGGAAGATGTGTCCCAGAGTGCGGCTCAATCTCAGTCCTCCCAGACAGTGCCTGTCTCTGAGGAGCTTGAGGGAGCCTCAGCCCCAGCTCCAGCACCTCCAGCTCCTCCACCAGATGTTTCGGGCCAAGATGTGAAAGAGGCCATTAATTTGTTAACCCAGTTGGTTGCGGCCCAGGCTCAGAGGCAAAGTTTTGGGTATGGTGATAGGGCTGTTAGTGCAAGAGCCCGTGATTTCATTACTTTGAACCCTCCAGAATTCTTTGGGTCAAAATCGGAGGAGGATCCCCAGGACTTTATTGATGGTATGCTAAGGACGCTCCGGTTGATACATGCTTCAGACACCGAGTCGGTAGAGCTAGCGTCATATAGATTAAGAGATGTCTCGATCCAGTGGTATACGGTGTGGATGGCTTCACGGGGGGCCAATGCACCTCCCCCTGTATGGCAAGAGTTTGTTGATGCCTTTCTCCGGAAGTTCGGCGAGCTAGGGCCGATAAATTCTTGAACTTGAGGCAAGGTAGTATGAGTGCCCTAGAGTATATCCTTCATTTTAACTCCTTGGCCAGGTATGCTTCGGCCATGGTAGCAGATATGGGCGACAGGGTACACCGATTTGTAAAGGGCCTAGGGCCCCACCTGATGGATAAATGCTTGACTGCGTCCCTTCAGGACGGTATGGACATTGCACGCATTCAGGCACATGCTCAGAACTTAGAGGAAAGCCTACAGCAGCGGAGAAGTGAACGTGAACAGGATAGGGGACATAGTAAGATGGCCAGATCTTCGGGCCCAATAAGTGAGTCCAGAGGAGGACACAGGCAACAGTTCCCTAGACATTCGGGCTATTCTACGACCAGTGCATCTCCTCGATTTCCAGGCCAGAGCCTTGATAGATCTGCTCGTTCAGGGCCAAGTCCCAGTTATTCAGGACCTCAGTTCAGAGATGATTTAGGCCAGTCAAGGCCACATGTACCACGATGTTCCCAGTGTGAGAAGTTGCATTGGGGTCGATGCCGATTGGGCTCGGATGGTTGCTATTCATGTGGTCAACCAGGCCATATCATGCGTGATTTCCCCTCAGTACAGGGTAGAGGTAGGACCCAACCATCAGGGTCGGCAGCCGGATCATCTGCATCTGTACGCCCTACGGGGCCAGGTGCACATGCGCCAGTCGGCCATGGTAGAGGTAGAGGTAGAGCTCCCAGTACTAGCGGTCCTCAGCACCGTATTTATGCTTTGGCTGGACGCCAAGATCTTGAGTCTTCTCCTGACGTGGTCATAGGTATATTATCGATATTCTCTCATGATGTATATGCTTTGATTGATCCGAGCTCCACATTATCATATGTTACTCCATATGTTGCGGGTCGATTTATAATTCAGCTGGAGTCTATCAAATCTTTTGAGGTGTCTACACCCGTGGGTGAATCGGTAATAGCTAGCCGAGTATATAGGAATTGTGTGATTGTGATTTGTGATCGTCGTACTATGATTGATTTGCATGAGCTAGAAATGGTAGATTTTGATGTCATTATGGGCATGGATTGGTTGGCTTCTTGTTATGCCAACGTTGATTGCCGGATGAAGGTGGTTCGTTTCCAGTTTCTGGGAGAACTAGTGTTAGAATGGAAAGGAAACACGACATCACCAAAAGGTAGGTTTATTTCCTATCTAAAGGCAAGGAAAATGATCACAAAAGGGTGCATTTATCATCTAGTGCGAGTTCAAGATGTAGAAGCTGAATCGCCGACTCGCCGACTCTTCAGTCAGTTCCCGTAGTGAACGAATTTCCGTATGTGTTCCCGGAAGAGCTTCCAGGCCTTCCTCCCGAACGGGAGATTGATTTTTCCATTGATGTGTTGCCAGGAACCATACCTATATCTATTCCTCCATATAGAATGGCACCCGCAGAATTGAAAGAGTTGAAGGAGCAATTGAAGGACTTGCTTGATAAAGGCTTCATTAGGCCTAGTTCATCCCCGTGGGGAGCGCCCGTATTGTTCGTCCGAAAGAAAGATGGCTCCCTGAGAATGTGCATTGATTATAGGCAATTGAATAAAGTAACGATTAAGAATAAATATCCTCTCCCAAGGATTGATGACTTGTTTGATCAATTGCAAGGCGCCAAATGGTTTTCAAAGATTGATTTGAGGTCCGGTTATCATCAAGTGAGAGTTAGGGAGAAATATATCCCTAAGACAGCCTTCAGAACGAGATATGGTCATTTTGAATTCCGGGTGATGTCATTTGGGATAACTAATGCGCCAGCGGTATTTATGGATTTTATGAATAATGTGTTCAGGTCCTTTCTGGACTTATTTGTAATCGTATTCATTGATGATATTTTGGCGTATTCTAGATCCGAAGCAGAACATGCGGATCATTTGCGTATTGTCCTTGGAGTTCTTCGAACTCGAGAATTGTTTGCAAAGTTTTCCAAATGTGAGTTCTGGTTGAACTCAGTGGCATTTTTAGGGCATATTGTGGCAGCCGATGGTATTCGATTGGATAGTCAAAAGATTGAGGCCGTGAAAACTTGGCCAAGACCCACAACTCCTACAGAGGTTTGTAGCTTTCTGGGCTTAGCAGGTTATTACAGGAGATTCGTTGAAGGTTATTCCTCTATTTCTGCACCACTCACAAAGTTGACACAGAAATCAGCCAAGTTTCAATGGACAGATGCTTGCGAACGTAGTTTCCAAGAGTTAAAGGGTCGATTGACTTCTGCCCCAGTTCTGACACTTCTAGAGGGATTGGAAGGATACGTTGTGTATTGCAACGCTTCAGGTGTTGGGCTAGGTTGTGTGTTGATGCAACATGGCAAGGTGATTGCGTATGCTTCAAGGCAATTGCGGAAACATGAGCAGAATTATCCTACCCATGACTTAGAATTGGCCGCGGTGGTCCATGCATTAAAGATATGGAGACATTACTTATATGGTGTCCACGTGGATATTTACACAGATCATAAGAGTCTTCAATACATCTTCAAGCAGAAAGAGTTGAATTTGCGGCAACGACGATGGCTAGAGTTGCTAAAAGACTATGATATTGAGATCCTGTACCACCCCGGGAAGGAAAATGTGGTGGCTGATGCTCTTAGTCGTAGGTCGATGGGAAGTCTAAGTGATGTACGACCAGAAAGAAAGAGATGGCCCATGAGCTTCAACAGTTAGCTAGCCTAGGAGTCCGAGTAGTGGACTCAGGTAGCAGCGGAGCTACTATTCACAATTCAGCAGTTTCATCGCTAGTAGCGGAAGTAAAAGAGCGACAATATGAGGATCCCATGCTAATGTAGTACAAAGATACCCTCCCTCAGAAAGAGGAGTCATCATTTGATATTTCGGGAGACGGAGTTCTCCGATGTCGAGGCAGGTTATGTGTTCCCGATGTGGTAGGCCTACGTCACCAAATATTGAGGGAAGCCCATTGTTCCCGTTATTGTGTCCACCCCGGGACGACAAAAATGTATCATTATCTTAAGTTTATATATTGGTGGAATGGGATGAATAAAGATATAGCGGAATTCGTAGCCCAGTGTCCTAATTGCCAACAAGTGAAGATTGAACACCAAAAGTCGGGTGGATTGTTGCAAGCTATGGAAATCCCAACTTGGAAGTGGGAAGTGATTAACATGGACTTTATTTGAAGCTTACCCCATTCTCGACGTAAGTATGATTCCATATGGGTGATTGTGGATAGACTCACCAAGTCAATTCATTTCTTACCGGTCAGGACGACCTATGAGGCAGAAGATTATGCGAAGCTTTATCTTAAAGAGATAGTAAAACTCCATGGCGTCCCGGTATCTATTATCTCCGACAGAGGGACTCAGTTTACAGCTAAGTTTTGGAGGGCTTTCCAAGAGGGTTTAGGGATCCGAGTTAGCCTTAGCACGACATTTCATCCACAGACCGATGGGCAGGCTGAACGTACAATTCAGACTCTGGAGGATATGTTGCGAGCATGTATGATAGACTTTGGAGGAAATTGGGATGATAACCTGCCACTCATTGAATTTGCTTACAATAATAGTTATCATTCCAGCATTCAAATGGCACCATATGAAGCTTTATATGGGCGAAAGTGTAGATCCCTAATTGGGTGGTTTGAAACCGGAGAAACTAAATTGACAGGGCCAGACTTGGTCCAGCAAGCTATAGAGAAATTCAAGCTTATACAAGATCGGTTGTTAGCAGCCCAAAGTCGTCAGAAGTCCTATGCGGATAATCGTCGAAGAGACTTAAAGTTCAAAGTGAAGGATTGGGTATTCTTGAAAGTGTCGCCAATGAAAGGCGTTATGAGATTTGGCAAAAAGGGGAAGCTTAGTCCCCGGTATATTGGGCCATACGAAATTGTGCGAAGGATAGGCAAAGTGGCCTATGAGTTAGAATTACCTCCGGAATTGGAGTCAGTCTATCCAGTATTTCATGTCTCGATGCTTCAAAAATGTGTTGGAGGTCCCACTAGGATCATCCCAGTAAATGATGTGCAAGTGACAGAGAAATTGACTTATGAAGAGGTACCTATTGCCATATTAGATAGGCAAGTACGGAGGCTTAGAAACAAAGAGGTGGCCTCGGTTAAGGTTCTATGGAGGAGCAGTAAACGAGAGGAGATGACATGGGAAGCAGAAGAAAATATGAGATCCAAATACCCACATTTATTTCAGTCCTTGGAAGAAGCCCAAGATGAGACGTCAAGATCATAAGGTATGCATATTTCCTTTTATGCTTTTGGGTCATGCGTGGCTAAAATTGTTATGTTGTTATGTTGTGGCCCTGTGTGGCATCGATATTATGGGTTGTTGTGGCAGGATGGTAGCGCCATATTATAAGGGAAACTCTGGCGAATTTTTTTTGTAGAATTCCCCGAGACTTTAACATTCGAGGACGAATGTTCCTAAGGAGGGGCGAATGTTACACCTCGGAAAATTTTCCGTTGGTATGCAAGTGAACGAACTAGTGATGTGTGCGAGGAGTGCGAGTGTCTAATGTTTCATGAGCAATGTGCGTATATGGACGAGAATGATTACAATGAAAAGTAGAGAAATGTGAAAAGTTGAAAGTTGGCAAAACTGCCCAGTGGTCGTAGAGTGCAAAATACGGACCGTATAATGGAATACGGTCCGTAAACTGGCAGTCGTAAAGTGGCATGCAAAAACTTCAACTTTCTGCCAGTCTAGTAAATGGTTAAAAATGACCTGGTGGACGGACCGTAAAGTGATTTACGGCCCGTAAACCATGGTCGTAAATCACCATGCATGCAGCCAAAGTTTCTAGTTCTGCTTAGGGTTAAAGAAGACCACGAGGGACGGTCCGTAAACTGGAATACGGACCGTAAACCTCCATGGACGACCACTGTTCACCTCAGCACAGATTTTCAATTCATTAAATATGAGGACCAAGACTTGTTTTAATTCATTACAACATTACACCACTTCTCTCTGAAACCTCTCTCTACATTTATTATACAAGTTTTCAAGGATATTTATGGATCAACAACATAAAACAAGATGAATCAAGAGTAAGAACATCATCAAAGATCATCTAGGTCAAGAAATCCAAATGGAGAAAAACTAGGGCTTTGCTCAAAGTGGAGTATTATTAACCAAAGCTTGTTCCTACAACTTCTAAGGTAAGATTCATGATTTTTACATGATGTTTAAGGAATTGAAGAGTTGAAGTACATGGATTGTAGAAAATATGGTCAAGTAGGTCATGAATGATGAATAGTGACATTTTGAGGAATAGTTTGAATTGAATCATGAATGTTGTTGTGTTGTGATATGAGTGTATTATAAATGGTACTAAGATCATGAACTAGACACTTTAGACGAATGGACGAAGTTGGATGTTATGATCATGAATATGGGTGAATTAGAGGCAAATTAAGGAATCTAAATAATGTGGATAAAGTGAATGTCTAATGGCCATTGTTATGATATTAATGAAGGTATAGACGCTAGCATTGGAAGGAAGCGTGCAAGTGTAGAATAGTCCGACGAAAAGGTATGTAAGGCTAACCCTTCTTTCATAAGGCATGGTTCTTTGGCCAATTCTCTAAATCCTCTATACGCGTATGTTGCCTTCAATTGATAAATTTTCCGAGCTTGTAAGCTCACGATCCTTGATACATACTACGATTGCACTACGCCCCTCGTATGACGAGTAGGCCCATGATCTAGATGTAACGAAAATGAAGAGGATAGTAATGATGACGATAATAATAATGATGCTAAAGGTGCCTATGGGCTATTATACGTATGTGTGCCTATACAGGTCTATAATGAACCCCGAGCTTATAATTCCAGGTAGAATATATGTATATGGATGTATATATATATGTATGTATATGATTACGTAACGCGCGCACACATCTGCAGATGGTACGGATAACCCTGAAGCCTTGGTAGGTCCAGGTAGAAATAACATTGAGCCTTGGTTAGCCAAGTATGTATGAAACACCTAACCTTATGGTCGGGTACGCTATGTATGTATATAAGTGTATGGCTATGTATATAATATGAATATGAATTTGAAAATACTATGTATATGAATGCGAATAGGGGCATGTATACGAATACGAGCACTATTATGAAATGCGCATGAGAAATGGAAAGTTCCTATGAAAGGCAGGTAAGTGCCATGATGATGATATTATTGTCTTCCCTCCTATGCCACTTCATATATTGTCTATGATGCTTCTACATTGATGTTGATCATGTTTTACATACTCAGTACATTCTTCGTACTGACGTCCTTTTGTTTGTGGACGCTGCGTCATGCCCGCAGGTGCACAGGGAGACAGACTTGATCCATAGCTTCTTATTCAGAGATTACATAGCGGAGCTCCATTTCCTTCGGAGCCATAGCTTTTGGGTACTTATTCTTTTGTGTATATAAGTATGGGCATAGCGGGGTCCTGTCCCGCTCATGTGATATGTTTTACTCTTCTTAGAGGCTCGTAGTCACGTGTATATGGTTAGGTATGTCTGGCCTTGCCGGCCTATATTTTGTATATCATTTTGTTGGCCTCGTCGGCCCATGTACATTGTTGTGGCATATATGCCTATGATGATTGAAGATGTTGTCGTCCAATGGGACTAGCATGGTCGATGCTTAGAAATGCATGTATAATTATGTGGCTCACCTAGATGTCAGCCTAAGAGTAAGCTAAGAGGTTGCCCGGGTGGGCTAGCACCGGGTGCTCGTCGCGGCCCCGAGTCGGGTCGTGACAGGCAAGAAAGGGAAATCAAGTCCTTGATACATTGGACCCTATAAAATTATTCGCAATGTGGGTAAAGTAGCTTACGAATTGGACTTACCTTTAGACCTTAAATCAGTCCACCCAGTTTTTCAGGTCTCAATGCTCCACAAGTGTGTTGGAGATCCTATGAGTATTTTCCCAATAGATGATGTTCAAGTGACGGAAAAGCTAGCATATGAAGAAGTACCCATTGCCATTTTAGATAGGCAATTACAAAGGCTTCCAAATAAGGAAGTAGCTTCACTCAAGGTCTTGTGGCGATACAACAACCGAGAAGAAATGACTTGGGAAGCGGAAGAGAAAATGAAATCCACATATCCGCACTTATTCCAACCCCCAGAAGAGATCCACGATGAAACATCAAGACTAAGAGGTATGTATGCTTTTTTTCATGCTTTTGGTCGTGTGTGGCCATAAATATATTGATGTTGTATTGTGGCCTTGTGAGGCAATGTTATTGTGGGCTATTGCGAAAGGACGGAAATGCCATATTACAGGGGAAACTCTGGCAAAATTTTCGTAGAGTTCCCGAGTGCTTAACATTCGAGGACGAATGTTCCAAATAGGGGGGGAGAAAGTTACACCTCAAAAATTTCGGGTTGCTGAGCGGTGAATAGACTAACGTAAGTTAAGGTTTATATGATGTCCCTACAAGTAAGAAGGGATACTTAATGGTTCTAATTAAGGTTCCAAAGACATTTGAGGCAAGGGAGGAAAGTTCGTCAAAATGAAACGTCACTGCAGTTCTGCAAAAGGGGGGTTCGACGGTCGTTCTTTGTATCGTTGGATGGGTTGACGCCTCGTTGATTGTGCCATAGAATTTATTTAGCACAAAGACCATTCGCGTCGATCAGCTCGACGGACCGTCCTTCTCACTGTAGAATGAAAGGAAACGAAAGGTTGCTCACTAGAAATTTCACGACTTCGACGATCAGATCGACGCTCCGTCAATCTAATCAAAACTTCGTCGATCGTACCGTATATCTCGGTCGGGACTGATTTCAAGATTTAATATAACGACCCTCTCTCATTTTATTTCATTTCATTCCACTTCTCCACACACCAAGAAACCTCTACAACTCTCTCCATTATTCATCCACAAGAAACTAAGGGAAAACCATGATCAGCTATACCAAATCCACGAAATCAAGTGTATTAAACCTAGTAAAAGTTCATCTACACCAAGAAAACTCAAGGGAAGTGAGTTAGGGTTTTAGTGCAAGAAGAGAAGTTCAACTCAAGGGCTATTTATCCATTATCTAAGGTGAGTTTTATGATCATTCCATGTTGTTTAAGGTCTTGGAAAGCTAAGACACTTGGATTGTAGAAAGATAAAGAAAATGGGTCATGAATGTGTGAATAGTGTCATTATTGAGTAGTAGTTTGGGGTGAATTATGAGTATTGTTATGTTATGATTGTAAGTATGTTGTGAACGACATTTAGAACATGGAATAAGTATTATATGTGAGAATATGCAATAATGAACTATGATCGTGATTATGGAGAAATTGGAGTGAAACTACGAAATGTGGATAATGTAGCTGAATGATGATTGTTGTTTATGATATTGTGAATATGGTTATGAACGTTTGGGAGTGAATATAGAATGTGGGAAAAGTTGTATAAACAAAGGAAATGCTGCCCAATTTTCTTTAGCTTTAGAAGGCACGCTTAAGTAATCGATTAGCTAATGTTCATGCGACTTTTCTTGAAGGCAGAAACGTGGGCATCGAAGGAAAACAAGCAAGCGATAGATTAGTTAAACGTCAAAAGGTATGTGAGGCTAGTCCTTTCTTTCTATGGCATGAATCCTATAGCATGACTTTTCCTTCCTCTTCATGAATTTCCTACATTTCGAAAAACTAAATGTCTATGTTCATGAGTAGCTATATGAGATAAGAGATATGTTACGGGCCTAATGATATGATGTTCCTATAAAGTTAATGATGCCGTTTATTGCATACACTCACCTTATATACTATTTCCTTCAAGGTGAGGCAGAATACTTATAAATGTCCATAATGGGATCGGGGGTTCACGACCTTATGTCACCCCGATAAAGTATAGCTATCTTGGAGTTATTAGGCATGCATTATGATGAGTATATGTTGATGATATTACACCGTGCCTATATGGTCGGGCAGACACCGCTAAGGCGGGAAGTTATATGTATACACCATGTCTAGGTGACATGGGCATACACCACTAGTGGGCGGCATGAGATGGTACCCCGGACGTGGGAGGCCTGGACGCAGGCTAATGATTATCACACCGATCTGATATGGACGGGCAGCTTATACATTTATGCATATATGATATGATGATGATTATGAAGTAAGCCAGCATGTGTTATTTCTTTTATAAGTGACAGTCATATACAGTTGCTCCCTTATTGATGCTTCCTTTGTCTTATTGACATATTTTCATTACTTATGCCTCTCATACTCAGTACAATGTTCGTACTGAAGTCCATTTTCTTTGGCCACTGTGTTCATGCCCACAGGTAGACAGGGAGGTGATCTTGATCCAGACTGGTAGTAGCTGTTAGCAGATTTGAGAGCACTCCATTGTTCCGGAGGTGCCTTTGATTATTCTTTTGCGCACATATATGTTTATTTTGGGCACGACGGGGTCCTGTCCCGTCTCTATGTCTATCACTGTAGTAGAGGCTCGTAGATACGCAGTTGTGGGTTATATGGTCTCACGGTGTTACTACTGTATATATATATATATGTATTGTCATTTTGATAGCCGAAAGGCTTATGCATATAAAAGTATTTATGTTCTCAAATGAAAAATGATTTTCCTATGATTTGAGTATGAAATTGATAAAAGAACGCTTAATGAGTATGATGAGTAGTAGAATGAGTGGTGCTCGGTGGTTAGCCCCGGGTACCAGTCACGGCCCCTAGCCGGGTCGTGACACCGGTTATACTCTATATCAGAGGGAGTTCAAGAGTAGAGAAGAATGGGAAGCTGTTAGACCTTTGGCGTTTGACATAGCCCTACTAGGCACTATGTATCACGCTCCAACCTTCGTAAGGCGTGACTGGCACCCGACATCTTACAGAAACCGAGTGAACCAACTTACAACTCGCATCCTCTGTGTCTTAAACGGCAAAATAAGACCAAGGGGCTAAATACAAACATAATATCATGCATAAGTATATATATACAATGATCCCACGAAGCCGACATAACAACTGGCAAGACATAACTAAGCGGTATATAAGACACTATCTGCAAAGCCTCTATGAACCTGACTAACGTATACAAGTCGGGATAGGGCCCTCGATATACCCTTAGCACAAAGTACATATACGACCCAGACTCGGCAATGTTCCAGGAAGAAGTAGAGCCCACCAATGAAAATTGGTACCTGAAAGCAGCCTACTGGGGAAGATCCTCGTCTCGTCTGTCTATACGCAGCATCCACAAGAAGGGACGTCAGTACAAATAGTGTACCGAGTATGTAAGGCGGAAATGTAACATAATAAATATATGTAAACTGTAGAAAGGAAAGATAAGCATCAACTTGGCACTTCTGACTTACTAATGAGAATCCAATACACATGTCTCTTTATGCTCTCATATCCTTAACTCCATCTATGTATAATACTGTGATCCTGACTTACATATCACATATCATCCTGGTGCTATCTGCCCAACTGATCAGTGGTAACTGCCCGACCGGCCATAGCATGGTGGTAATTGCCCGTCCGATTATCGCCCGACGGTAGAGCGCAACTGCCCGACTGATCAGCTGTAACTGCCCAACCGGCCGTAGCAAGGTGGTAATAACTGCCCAACCAGCCATAGAATGGTGGTAAATACATAACTGCCCAACTTGTCGTAGACCAATGGTAAATACATGTCTGCCCGACTGGTCGTAGACCAGTGGTAACTATAATCGACATCATAACCAAAGGTCTTCAAGTAGCCTCTATGCACTTCTTATAGCCATCACTTAACCCGTAGTGCCTACATAATCATCTAACACTTACAAGCACAGCTCAAGCCATTAGTACTTCTTCCCGCTTGACTGGACAGTAACCAAATCCTAAGATACAACATAAACCTCTCTTTGAACATTGAATACCTAATTAGGGATCCCTCACTAGCACTCTATTCATGTCCTACTGTTCTTAAGATCGTTGGATTATTAATATGGAACCATCATTATGAACATATCTCACCTTGAAGGAACAAAATCATAAGGTGAGATCAACATCAATGAATAATATCAATAGCCATGAAACAAGTTCAAAGATATCACAGGAACATCGGGAACTGTAAGCTTTGGTATTATAGAAATAGAGTTATTGAGGATATCATATATAGGTTCAAAACAAAGGGATCATGCCTTAAGAAAGAAAGGTTTAGCCTTAACATACCTGGAAGCTTAATTTCCGACTTTCCAACCTACCTCCTGACTTGCAATATACTTAATATCGTTTGTAGCTTCGTAATCTACATATAAAACCATTTATACTATTGTTAGGCTCACCGTCATACATTTGTCTCAAGCCCTTAATTAAAATCCTTTTAGAGTCTGCCGAAATTCGGGCAACATCTCTCCTATTTATATGCCTAGCCTGAAATCACAATCCAGCAACCAACAGCAACAACAAAAATACCAACATCAACAACAATATTATTAATACCAATATATTCCATAAACATCCCACACGATGTTTTATCCACTTTCTCAACCCATAAATTCATTATACGGTCATTTAATAACTTTTCATCCACAAATAAGCTTAAATCAATACTTATAAGGGAAGAATCATACCTTTCACCCGCTAGGACTACAATATCTTCAATTACCACCTTGAATCCAAGCCATGTTTCACCGCAATACGATATTATAATCACAACTATATGTTGTCCGGACCTAAATCTGGAGATTTCACTTAATTCGCGATAAAATTTAGTGGACGGAAGTTGGGGGAAAGTTCCAGAATATTTGGGGACTTTTTTGGGGGTGTTTGGTATGAAAATACGGGGGTAATCCCTCTTATATACTTGTCTAGAGTCGGTTTGCACCGACCTAGAAAGTACTCAGCGTGTTCGCGCAAGGTTGCCTGGCCACCCTTCTACGCGTTCACGTTGCCTCCTGGTGCATTCGTACAGAGCAATTTCCTAGTCTACCAACCAGACTTGAAACGTCCATATCTCCTTATTCTGATGTCGGATTGATGCGTGGTTTCTTTTGTTGGAAACTAGGCTTCCCGAACATCATCTTAGGCTTTTGAAAAGATATTCTTTCTCCAAGTTGGGCCATAATTTCCCTTCATAATTTCTCCAAAGTCCCAACAAACTTAATTTCCTTAAATCACTTGTCCTTAAATCCTTCCATAGCTTATCATATGAACTAAAACCCTCATAACGATAAGATAAACACTTATAATCTCACATACCTCCTGAAAGGTAGCTCGAATCTCAACATACGAAACCACGGGGTGTAACCCTATGGTATTCCCGAACGATGAGTCACTGGCCATAGACACCCGAGTGATTTACTTGGCCCATGCTATCTTCTATGGCATAACAAGGGATTAGTAAACAAAGTATTTCAACCTGGCGCCTATCATTCTTTTAGACATTTTTCGGGCTTCAGACAAAAGAGTCGTTTTAGATACTTCCAAGGATGTAATATGCTGCTGCAGTGGTTGACTATCAAACACCTCAACATGGCTAACGAGGTTCAAGTATGGAGTCGACAAAACAGGATAGACCGCCTCGTAGATTACTTTCCAACTCTCCGATTTGTGTCCAAAACTGGTTGGGCTAATTTCTTCGCTGAGTTGATTGAAGATAGGATCCAGTGGATATTCCCTGACTTCACATCTGAAACCATAATAGTTTGGGGAAAAAATTTCCCATTTGTGCCATTAGTCGGGGTTCAAGAAATCCGTCCTTATTGTCCATCTCGAGTTTCAAGGCAATTTGGTAGAAGGCAAGTTATACCCTAAACAGGGAACCCCGAACAATTTATTATAGAGCGTACCGAATGAAAAATTAAAAATACTAGTACAATCCTCAAGGAGTGGAATGGTCGTGTGAGTTGGGGTCCAGATACTTTAGCTCCAGACAGGTTCGAAGCAGGGTGTGACCCAGGACATTATGAGTGGTTATAGGGACACTTGGCCTGTGCGTCCGTCCCAGGGCCCACACTTGATCATGATGCCCAAGAAGAGGAAAATTTGAAGGAATGTTTTGAAAGCACAGATGAGCACTTGGCCAAGATTTTGGAAGAAACAGACCCGGTGATAGTCAGAATAAAGCTGTATCAGACACGCCTTCGTATTCAGACCACCCTTCGGAGGGTCAAGAAGGCCAATACAAGCCAGCTGAGATGCTGCGGGATAAGGAGCTATAAATGGAAAAGCATCTCTAAGAAATTAGAAAGAAAATTGAGGAGGTAGACAAGTTGCTAGATATGGTTGGGAATCTGCCAGAAGGCATACCCCAAGAGCAATACTATGGGAATTTCCCGGAAGAAATGAGAGAATTGGTGCTAAATTATATGTGTTGAATTATATACCCTTAGAGAGAAGGCCTGTAAAGCCTAAAGAAGGGACTCCAGAAGAAGTGAATAAGGACCAAGGGGCTAGGTTAGACCGGTGGGTGATGGAATCAGACCCACAAGAAGAGTCGGAGCCTCAACAAGAAGCTATCAAACCCATTGAGGAGAAAGAACCCATAAAAGATGAAGAGCCAGAAAAGGAAGAAAAAGAGCTTCAAGATATGGAGGAAGAAGAATTAGAGCCGATCGACTTAGAGGTCGAGGAAGAAGAGGAACCATTTGAGATGTTTCCAGAGTTTCAAGAAGAAGAGAATGATATGAATGATGAATCTGACTATTATGTCCCAACTAATAAGGGATCTGACTTCTATGCGCCCTCACCCATGCTAGTACCTGTAGTCTCTACTATGGCGTCAGGGAATTTTGGGAGACAAACCCTCCTGAACCTGCTTGGTGGGGCATAGCCTTCAAAGCCCATTCTTCCCCATTCAGAGTAGCCCCTTGACCCGTTACCTGTAAAGATGTGTTCGAGAGGATGATAGCCAAGGGAATGTTCACACCATCAGGGCCAGGTTCCCACTACCTGAGTTGGTGTACTCCTACAAAAGGTGCTCATTTCACCAATATCAGATGGGTCATACCTTAAACGAGTGCCTGGGATTAAGAAAGAGAATTTGCTGCTTGATCGATGATAGGATCATCGGGATTCTATGGGGACCACACACCCTACTAGTCCATGATCCTATTATCCCTGGAGAAGGGGTCACCGCTGATTCCCAAATTTAGCGATATGATTTCACCATCTTCAAGGTATCGTACACCCGTATCTTCTCAACTTTGTCTACCTTAAGGAAGGTCAGACCCATGGAGCTTGCCCACGTGCCCACGCCATTAGGGCCTAACAGGAACAAATTTTGCATACCATATCGGAGCTATGGGACATGACGTTGAAGAATGCTATACATTCAAGCTGGAGCTCGAGCATATGATTAAGATGGGTAAGATTTTTGTTATCCTCCCACTACAGTACTGAGATGAAAGAACGAGTTCGTAAGGGCAGCGACTTGCAGAGCTATATTTTTTAGGTAGATATTAGGTGTTCCCCACTTTTGCATATGAAAAAGTTACTCCCCCCCCCCCCCCCATATAAATATGTAAGGAACCGCGCTGACCTAATGTCCCTAAGAGGGATATGCGGGAAACCCTTGCCGGGCCTGGTCTGGGGATGTCTTTAATTAGGGTTAGCCTAAAGGATATCTAGGAAAAAGTAAATATACTTCTTTTGTAAAACGAACTACGGTAGGGCCTGATTTCCCCTGGTAGGATATGTAGGCAGTCTACATAAGACCCAGCCCCTATATAATATAAATTATAACCTCCCCCCCCCCCCCTCCCCTCTCGTATTTGTTTTAATTTTTGTAACAGATTGGAGGGTTTGCCTAACTAATTCAACCTCAAAGCCCATTGGACCAAGATCCACCCATCCCAAAAAGGCCCATAACGTTCTAACCTTTAGAACAAAGGATGAAAAAATATTCAAGCTTTAATATATGACTTTATGTACTACGTGCTCTTTTAATACCAATAGGTGATATCTTGTTTTATATTTAATGTTAAGAAACTAACTTTGACTGCAGTTGAGTTATTCTTATCTTATAGAATAGGGTTGATTAGCTTAGTACCGAAAGTTGTCATACTTGTTACACTCCGTAGTTCCAGAGAAGCATTCATCAAATTTTAACGTAAGTATGTTGAACTATGGCTAAGTAAAACAACTTTGGAAGATAAGGAGCGGAGTATTATTGAGTATATTCTAGGAGTAAAGGATACACGTAAGGAATACGGGGAGGTCCTATAAGGAAACAAGTTGAACAAGTTGAGTTAGTATGGCTTGGGAAGAAGATGAGTGCTATTTTTAACAACAAACTATGATCTTACTTGGGGAAAGAATATATTTTGGCATATGATGAGTTTTGAAATTAAACAAAAGCCTAAATGGAAGTTCATGAAGTCTATTTTCCAACGCAACAAACCGCTCATCGATATGGTATCGGAGTACAGGGTTATCGACATTACAAGTCTGGCTGGCAGGCCAAGGAATTGGTGTGTGCGAATGCGCCACCACTGGGCTTTAATGCACAGAAGAGTGGCAGTCAACCCAGTACGAATGCGCCACTTCCTAGTGCGATCGCGCAGGGTTAATTTTAAGTCGGTGCTAACCGACCCTCAACTCCTATACAAGACCAAAATATGGTCTTCGAGCCTCATTTCTCCACTCCTTTTCACCAAAACCTCCTGGGAGACCCAAGGAACATTGAGGGATCATTTTGTTAGCGGATTAAAGTAACAGGACTATAACGAGGCTCAGGAAACGTATAGAGTTTGTAGTTCTTGTTTCTACACATCAAATCTTGATGGAACAAAGGAAGCTATTGAGGATAGATAATATTTCAAGCTCTTCCAACCTTGATTGAGGTAAGGATATTTTTTATTATTGGTATTATAAATTATGTTATGGAGATTTAGTGGTTAAAGTTTCATAAAGTCGATTGTTTGGTTGAGAAATTGGGTAAACATCGTAGGGGATGTTTTATTGAGTTTATTGGTATGGATGATGATGTTGTGTGATATTAGTGTTACTATTGTTGTGGTTTTGGTTGTATTGTGATTCCGGGCTAGGGATATAAACAGGGGAGATGCTGCCCGAATTTTGGCAGATTCTAAAAGGGTTTAATTTGAAGGCTTAAGACAAGCATGTGACGATGAGCCTAACAATAGTATTAATGGTTTTATATGTAGATTATGAGACTACGAGTGATCTTAAGTAGATCGCTAGACAGGAAGTAGGCTGGAAAGTCGAAAAGTAAGCTTCCAGGTATGTTAAGGTTGTTCCTTCTTTTCTTAGCATGATTCCATATATGGTAAGAGCATAGTGAATGTTACACCCCGTATCTTCGAAGTAGCACTTATCAAATTTGAAACATAAGTACGTTGAGTTAGGGTTAAGTAAAACCACTTTGGAATATAAGGAGCAAGCATTATTAAATATATTTAATGAGTGAAGGATGTATATAAGGTATATCGGAAGGTTTTATAAGGAAATGAGTGGAAGAAATGAAGTAGTATGACTTTGGAGGAATGATGGGTAATTTTTGTGTGAAAATTTTGGTCCAAATTAGGGGACGAATATATCTTAGCATATGAAGTGTTTTAAGGTGAAATAAGCCTAAGATGAAGTTCGTCGAGTCTAGTTTCCAACGCAATAAACCGCTCGTCGATAGGACATCGGAGTAGAGAATTATGGACGTTACAGGTTCAGCTGACAGAGCAGAAACGCGTGCTACAGTACTGTTACAGTCCCCCGACCGGGATTTGACCCGAATTTGAACCTTATAAAAAGGGTAAGAACCCTCTTTTGCACCAGATTTTGCCCAGAAAATTCTAGAAATTCAAGAGATAGAGAGAGAGAGGGAAACAAAAAGTAAGCAATTTTCAAGTGACGGAGTATTAATCGAAGCCCGGATAAACGCATAGATGCGATTCTAGTATGGTTTTGCGGTGGATTCAAGGTAGATATTGAAGATATCTCTGTTTTAACAAGAATAAGGTATGAATCTACTATTATTAATGTTAATTTTGGTTATTTACGAAGATAGAGTGATGAAATGGTTGTATAATAAAGTTGTTGGTTGAGAAATTGGACAAACATTAGGATGTTTTATGGAATATTTTGGTATTGATGATGATGTTGTTGATGTTGGTGCTGTTGTAGTTGTTGTTTTGTTGGTATTGTGATTTCGGGCTAGGCATATAAACAGGGGAGGTGCTGCCTGAATTTCGGCAGATTATAAATGAATTTATTTGAAGGACTAAGACAAGCGTATAATGATGAGTCTAACGATTGTGTAAATCCTCTTAAATGTAGAATTGCGAGCTTGGACAAATAGGCGTAGCTAATAGGAGGTGGAACAGGTATGTTAAGGCTCGTCCCTTTCTTTCAAAGGCATGACTCCTATGTTATGATTTCATAAATGTTTCCATATCTTCCTTGTTATCAAAAGTTAAAAGTCTATGATTCCAAGGCATGATTTCCTTCCTGATAACCCGTAAATATTTTCCAAAAATGTCCGTATTTTTCCAAAACAAAGGTTTATGATTTTGTAAGCTTTTATGACTACAACGACGGACATGTTTTTGTAATGACAACGATGATGTCAAAGATGAGAATATGTCTATGATGATTATGATGAGAACGATTTCATGTTTGAAAGTCTCAAGTTGTGAATTCAATATGAATATGAGAATATTGAGCTATTTCTTGATCCTCAATTTTATTCCTTGATAATGACTCTATTTTTTAAAGATTCCAAAGTATATGAATTGACACCTTATGAGATTTATGACCTTATTCTATGTTTTCTCTTGATGTTATTCTTCATTGATAGTCTCACCTTAAAATAATTGTTCCTTCAAGGTGAGATAGTGCGATGATGATTATTGCATAATATAATCGGAGGTTACCAACCTTACGTCACTACAAATAGAAACATAACTTTCCTTGGGCTCTCCTGCATGCTGGGTATATGATATATGTATATGATATATGTATATGATACATGAATATGATATATGTACATGATACATGAACATGATACATGTATATGAATATGGGAAAGAGGGCCAGAGCGCTATAAACGCGTATCCACCTGATCAGTTGGTATTATATGACATGATATCATCCCGGACGCGGGACATATGTGGCTAAATGGATCGGAGCCGATGCCTCGGCAACATGATATGTTCTATTTTCTGTATATATGAACAAGAAATGTTTTTCAAAGAAAGCTAAGCATGCATGGCATCCGCCCTAAGAGGCACTCATATGTACAGGTTACTCTTTTACCTTACGATATGCTCTATATTTAGATTCTGTTATTATTTATACTTTAATTCCCTTACTATGTTACTATTCATGCCTTACATACTCGGTACATTACTCGTACTGACGTCCCTTCTTGTGGACGCTGCGTTCATGCCCGCAGGATCAGGTAGCTAGTCGGACGATTCACAGCAGTAGGACCTCCCCTCAGCGGCAGTCGGTACGCTCCATTGATCCGGAGCTTCAGTATGTTTGGTATGCCATTTTGTTATGTATATATATGGGTACGGCAGGGCCTTGTCCTGTGCCTTCCATAGTTTGTACTTCATAGAGGTCTGTAGACATTGATATGTAGTCGTGTTGTTATGCAGCCCCGTCAGCACTTATTTTGTTGTACAGTATATATGTGTGGCAGCCAAATCGGCTAACGCTGCTTTTCTCAGTGTTTATGTTTATATGTATGCGTTGGTCGTGAGTTCTCGGTACGGTGTTACTTATGTTGATTGTTCGGGAGACAGTCCAACTCAGTTACAGATTGTGTATAGGCCCAGGATAGTTAGTGAGAGGTAAATGCAGACATAGGAGTGCTTGACCAGCCATGGTCAGGCACTTGTTGCGGCCCATCAGGTTGGGTCGTGACAGTGAACATGGTGACTAGAGATTTGTCTAGGTAGAGCTTGTCATATTGTTGCCTGGCCTACGAGTCATGCAGTTATTGCCTGGCCTACGAGTCATGCAGTTATTACCCGGCCTACGGGTCATGCAGTTGTTGCCTGATCGACGGGTCACGGAGTTGCGCATACCTGACCTACGGGTCATGGAGTTGATTATACCTGGCCTATGAGCCATGGAGTTATCTATGCCTAACCCTCGGGTTATCAAGTTATATCTATAGAGTTATGTTATCTTGCCTCAGATGAAAGGCAACCAAGGTAGGGTACCTCCAGATGCTTTCTTGAGATATCCAAATTATAGTTTGTTATTTTATTTCAGTTGTTATCTTGCCTTACATATTCAGTACATTATTCGTACTGACGTCCCTTTGTCTGGGGGCACTGCGTTCATGCCCGCAAGTTCAGGTAGTAGGACAGACGATCCAGCTCAGTAGGCCTTTCACTCAACCGCAATTAGTGTGCTCCACTTGGTCTGGAGCTGCAGTCCCTTTGTGGTATGCTATTTTGACATCTATGGGTATGACGGGGCCATGTCCTGTCCTTTCTACAGCTCGTGTTTCCTAGAGGTCTTTGGATAGTTGTACTTTGTTGGGGATGTTATGAGCCTTGTCGGCTCTCATTTTGTTGTACAACATATATGGCAGCCTCGTCGGCTTGCTCAGTTGTGTATTTATATTTTGGGTGTGTGTGCCCAGTTCAGACGAGATGGTCAGTATATATGAAAATTATAGCCTCGCCGGCTTGTTGGTATTATTGGTGTGCAGGTAGGCCTTATTGGTTTAAGTTGGGAGTTAGTCCCAGAGTTTCAGATTTATAGTTCTTCACTTGGGCCTAAGTTGGCATCGAGTGCCGGTCACGCCACTCCAGATTTGGGGCATGAAAATACTTCACAAGATCAAAGGCTGCATTAGCATCCTTATCGAACGAGGATAAAGGAAAAGAGAAAAGAATTGGTACACCTGATGTCACGACCCAGCCCCGTGGGCCGCGACTGGCACCCTACCTGGGTACCCAGACCAAATCGCATATTCGATACCAAATCCAAACTTATTCCAGAATTTTACAAAATCATAGCAAACATAGGTTATATCAAAATATGTCTTAGGCGGTCGCACAAATCAGAGTGTCATATCAAATACAAACTGAGCGGCGGAATGGCCATCGCCAGTCAAAAGCGCAAATATAAGCATAAGGGCCATTTAGGGCCATCATAACAAACAGACCGCTTTAAGACCAAAAAAAACAAAATCGAACAAACATACATAGGACCCTCGCCCCACATATATGACTACAGGCCTCTACGAACTCAAAACAAAGACAGATGGCGAGACAGGGCCCCGCCGTACCCAAATAGTCAAATGTACAGAATGCACACACAACAGGGGGTATGTACCAAAAGTTAGGCTCCAGATCAAGGGGAGCGCTTCAACACAGCAGAATGAGTAGCCTAAACCGGAGGATCTCCCAAACGAGCTTCTGTACCTGCGGGCATGAAACGCAGCCCCCCAAAGAGAGGGGTCAGTACGAAATATGTACTGAGTATGTAAAGCACGGAGTACAGATATATGAACCAAACTGAAAGCAAATCAAAAGACAAAGTAGAGAACAAACCGGAGTGTCAAAATCCGTATCAAATCATATACATATACATAATGCAGGCGAAAATCATGCAAAGCTCAAGAACGTGGTCGCCACTCCGACACTGGCGCCACACACAGCATAACACCAGAAGGTTTCAAATCTCCGTACATCCCCGAACACAAACATAATCATAGGTGAGCGTATCGCATCACGAGCCATATCACAGCATAACTCCAAACGGAACCCGGCCCTATGGCGAAGCCTCGGGAACCGTAACACAGCATACGGCCGAATTTGTCATAAGGCGCACGAATCAAAACCGGCCCGGGAACCGGTGAACGAAGTCATAATAAGGCACGAGCGGAGTCGTGAGCAAACAAATGCAAATCATACTTCAAAATAGTCTTCAAAACATAATAGTTTCACAAATCGTTCCATAGTACAAAATAATCGAATACTTAGTCGATATAAGGTTTCATTTCACAAAACGTTTCCAAAATAGTACGTATAGTTCAAAACATAACTTGGCGCATCGTAATGTTCAAAACATACCCCGTAGGAGGAAGTTCCAAAAATTAGAAGTAGTATATCCAACTCTATTCACAAAGATAACCCAATGAGAGAAATAGGGCGTTTCGGGGTAGCGGGCCCACCTCGAGTCAAAGTGAGGTGGCAAACATATTTTTACAAACATTTATATGCCAAAGGTCATACATAATCGTTTCTAGGTTACCCGACCACATTTCGATAGGTTTCGGACGAGTGGTGGCATTCTAGCCAAAATAGAGCCCTTAGGCTTCAATTGAATTGAATGAATAGTAACTTTTCTGTGGATCGGGTTTCGAGGAGCAGAAATGCTCCGGAAGTTCCAATATTCGCCTAGGATACTAAGACATGCCAAATGAAGGAGTAGGGAACTTTACATACCTCACAGATGTCGTATGCTCTCCCAAAAGTCCAGTCCCGTTTCGCCTGAAATCTGCAAATGGCCAAAGTTACCAATTGAGATTCTTAGGCTAAAAATGCCATTAACTTCATTTTTGCTTACCGAAATTTCGGCAGCATTTCCCCTATAAATCAAACATCCCCGAGACTTAGCTCGGCTCAAAATATATCAATAACAACAGCCCACACATCAACAAACAACACAAGCAATAATCAAACCACTCTAGGTTCAAAGTTCAACTTTATTACTTAAGTTGGCAACTTTCATTCAAACTTCCAAAACTCCAATTCTATATCTACATAATTGTATTCATTTCCTCATTCAAACTTATACAATCACATCCTAACTACAATCCAAGCCAAACACGAAATTTCCCCAAAATCCATTACTTTCCATAATTCTTCAAAACATCAAAAATTCACGACGAACATTCTAACTCACGTCGTTTCATTCCGAATTCATTAACATCATTATAAATTCATATTTAAAGTCTCTAGCACCCTAAATATACAATGATATACATAATGATACCAAAGGTATACGCTTTCCGATAATATCCGAAATCATTTTCCAACGCCAATTTAATTCATCAATCAATCATTTACGACACAAGGATCACAACAACACATTATGCCAACTAAACAAGATCAAATTCATATTCCTTCTTCCTCCTAGGGCACACGGCCACAACACCAAGTATACATACACCCACGGTTTCGCACACACATTAAAACTACGAAATTCTCGTCTATTCTCAATCATTAACACATTCATACCAATTCTATAACATTAGAGGGGCAAAATTCTTACCTTTTCTTGAATTTCCGACTTGTCGCAAACGAGGTTCTTGTGCCAAACTAATTATACCCCGTTGAAGAGGGCCTTGAGTACTTCACAACTATGGGAAGAACAAGAATTTTTGCTTAACAACAAAGCTTGGAAAATCTTTCTTTCTCCTTTTCTCTCCTTCGGTCGAGAGCTCTCTTTTGAGTCAAAGTGGAAATGTGATTTTTTCTTGATAAATTCTAAGTGTGAAGTGATATATATCCAATTGTATAAGTCATGTGCTCAACACATGACATTAAAAATGGGTTGGGCTTTGGCCTTTGGCCGGCCCCTTCAAGAATTCTTGGGCCTCATTTGTGTTATATTTTTCTTGGCCCAATTCATAAAATGTCCCGTTTTGTAATTCCCGAAACTAATTTCCGAAACTCCAAATTTACCCTCGGCCTTCCCCGATGTCTTAACATTAAAGATTCCATAACCAACATAGTCATATTCACAAAAATCAAATCATATCCTTACAACACACAAGTCGTAATTATTTCTCGATTTTCAATCATACGAAAAACACGGGACATAACATTCTCCCCCCCTTAAGAACATTCGTCCCCGAATGTTAAATAAATCTTATGAAGACTCACAAACATAACGGGAAAACCATTTTTATAAATAGCACACATGGTCCATCCGTTCATTGGTACAATAAATACAAACGTCTAGATTACAAGAGGCGTAGGGAATAAATGGGGGTATCGCTTCTTCATCTCATCCTCCGCCTCCCAAGTCATCTCTTCCCGGTTATTATTGCGCCATAGAACTTTGACAGAAGGCACCTTCTTAGTGCGCAATCTCCTCACCTGACGATCCAGAATAGCCACCAGCTGCTCGTCATAAGACAACTGCTCCGTCACCTGAAGATCATCTACTGGGAATATCCTGGAAAGATTACCATTACCCTTCCGCCACATAGATACATGAAACACCGGGTGCACGGCCTCCAAATCGGATGGCAAGTGTAGCTCGTAGGCGACTGCGCCTATCCTCCGAACAATCTGGTATGGCCCGATGTACCGCGGGCTCAACTTACCCTTCTTGCCAAATCTCATAACGCCCTTCATGGGCGACACCTTCAGGAATACCCAGTCGCCAATCTAAAACTCCAACGGTCGACGTCGTCTATCAGCATAAGCTTTCAGTTGGCTCCGAGCAGCCAATAGTCGCTCCCGAATAAACTTCACCTTATCTACAGCTTCCTGGATCACATTTGGCCCAACCAACTTAGTCTCGCCGACGTCAAACCAACCAATAGGAGATCTACATCTCCTGTCATAAAGGGCCTCGTACGGGGCCATCTGAATGCTGGAGTGATAACTGCTATTGTAGGCAAACTCTATAAGCGGCACATGATCATCCTAGCTGCCCCTGAAACCAATAACGCAGGCCCGTCAGTCTGAGGATGAAAAGCTGTACTGAGGCTCACCTGAGTCCCTAATCCCTCCTGAAATGACCTCCAGAAATTATCTGTAAACTGGGCACCTCGGTCAGTAATAATACAGGGACTCCGTGAAGTCTGACTATCCCTCTGATATATAATCTGGCATAATCCTCAGCCGAATAAAGAGTCCGGACCGGAAGGAAAATGGGCTGAGTTCGTCAGCCTGTCCACAATAACCCAAATAGAGTCGTACCTGCGTAGAGTACGCGACAACCCAACAATGAAGTCCATATTAATCATCTCCCATTTCCAGGCTGGAATTTCCATCTCCTGTAGTAATCCACCGGGCTTCTGATGCTCGATCTTAACTTGTTGGCATTTTGGGCACTGACTAACAAACTCGGCAATATCTTTCTTCATGCCGTCCCACCAATACAAACAGCTGAGATCCCGATACATCTTAGTGGAACCAGGACGAACAGAATACCGTGCATGATGTGCCTCGCCCATAATCTACCGTCGTAAGCCCGCAATGCTCGGTACACAGAATCTGCCGTCGTATAATAATACTCCTTCAGGCGAGATTTCAAACTGGGCCTTTGTTTTATTAAGGGCCCACACGCTATCTTCTGTAACGGACAAACGCTTTCCAGACATCATAGCTAATGTCATTCCTTATCACACTACTGAGTTCCCTACCACATTATCGTAATCCCACTTCATACTGGACAGTTCACAGCAACGAATTCAAAATCATACCAAACACTTTACATCACGGATTCAAAACTAGGACCGGACGCCTAGCAGCATATCGAACGAACTCGTAATCGGAGGCAGACATACTAGACTATGGCAGACGGCTCATAGTCAAAATCAGAGGTACAGAAGTATGTCAGACAAATATGAGGTCGGAGTCAGACGTACCAAGGCGTATCAGACGAATTCGTAATCAGAATCAAACACACTGAAATATTCTGTCACCCCAAACGAACTCACAACCAGATCATCGTATTCAGACTCATTCAGACTCAACATACGTTGGTCGAGCTGAAAATTAACAACAGACGTCACACAAACACTTATCGAACACTTATCTTAAGCAGTCGCCCGTGCAGAACAGTCATATCAAAATCATAAAGGTGGCGGAATATACATCGCCCAAATGCACACACATGTACAAACTCATGGGCCATCTTGGCCATAGTAGCATACGGGCCGCTTAAGAAGGCAAAACAGATCCACATACGAACATACCGGAGATTTATCAGACAGATTCACAATCAGGGTCAGACGTACGGAATCAGATCGGACAGATTCGAAACCGGAATCAGCTGTACAGAACTATATCACACAGAATCGTGACCAAAGTCAGACAGGCAGAAATGTATCGGACAGAGTCGAAATCAGAATCAGACATACCGAGATGTATCAGACAAACGCGTGATCAAAATGAGACGTGCAGAGGCATATCAGACAGGTTCGCATCCAGAGTCAGACATACAGAGATGTGTCAGACGGATTCGCAATCAGAACTAATCATGCAGAGGTATTTCAACCAAAATCAAATTCAGAACCAGATGTAGCAAGGTGTATCAAATGGGAACACAATCGAAGCCAGAAGCATAGAGGCGTAATAGACAGAGCCTTATCAAAATCGGGAGTGCAAAAGTATAGCAGATAGAATCCGAATTAGGATCAAATCACTCTTATTAAGGCTCCAATGATTCATGAAAAATTTCCCTTTATTTGTAAACTTATTCGCCAAGCTGTCACACAAATTGTCTTGCGTCTCGCGTATCAACTCTTTCAAAGATCCCACTTATTCACACTGATTATCTTTCATCTTTCCTACCCTCCATACTCATTTCCTTTAAATTACCCCAAATTTTCATTTATCTCTAGCATATTTACACTTGTGCAAAAATCTTGCATCACTTCCCAGGGGGGTCACCCATCCCAGAATTGCTCTGGCTTGAGCACGCTTAACCCTGAAACTTTCACGCATTTTGACGCGTTAGGGCTAATATAATTTCGTCGATCGCCACTCACGACCTTTGTCACGTAATTTAAGACAATTCGGGGTCTTAACAACTTTTCAAAACGTCCCCGTAGCGGGTCCCACCCCGACCTACGAGAATTCTATTACTTTTTCTGACTTGGTGACTACCGTGGCGTTACTTGTAAATTCTCAACATATACCTCCATGCATACATATGTACTTCCAGACAGTCCACAAGTCTAAATTCGTATTCTACAAATTTCGTCTCCAAATAGTCGAGAGAAACTGACAGAATGTTACTGTAAGATATCTTCCAACCATCAGCACAAAAAGACTAGAGTCCGACGAACTTCGCGAAATCATCAAATGCCTAATTCACATAATTACCCCCACGGTTATACATATCTATATACTTAAGCCGAGAGCGAACCGCTAAATCCTCAACTGCTTATCATACGGTTTGTATTCTTTCAGTTTGAGGAACCTTGCTCGTCGGACATTTTTACCCTTCACATGGGTTGTGCTAAAACAAAATGGGGTTAGAACACATTTCTGGTCCCTCCAAATAAATTACGAATCTACTACTCGTACATATTTACTTGAGATAAAATTTTCCCCGCTAAAGGTAATGCTCCTTACAAATAACACGGAGGGTACCTTTAAATCCACCATAATAGGTTTATCATAATGGTATCGACCTTCAAGACAGGTTAAAAATTTATATCCCATTTCCCTTTTCATATTTCTAGAAAAATTTGGGCAGAGGTTCCTCTATATTTTTTACTATCCCAAAACCTGTACACAGGAAATACCAACCGGGCCTCACAGGGCCACCACATATACGTACATACATATCACATCATATCACCTCATAGCCACACGGGCTAACAATTTCAAACAAAAATATAAATATGCCGAGGCTTACCTCACATGCCCAACTCGACTGCTCCAGCTACACTTTTCATATTTATTTCTCTTTTCGCTGCTTGACTTTAAGTCTTAATCGTACTTCAGAATACCTTACCCAGCATACGTCTTTCGTAACATTTCTTACCAGATCATTATATAGCTTCCAATATCAGCAGTCATTGTCTTACGTCGACACCACTCTCCAGCTGCAATCAAGGGTTAGAGAAAAAAAGGGGAATTCACTTCCTATAGCTGGCTCTATCGCACGATCTAAGATTCCAAAGAAGGTAACATCCTAAATGCCCTGTAGCTTCTTGTTTATAGATGTGGTGCACAACACATCGATAAACAAGACTCTACGAGACACGGCCTGTAGACATTCCGAGGACAAACTGCTCTGATACCACTTTTGTCACGACCCAGCCCCGTGGGCCGCGACTGGCACCCTACCTGGGTACCCAGACCAAATCGCATATTCGATACCAAATCCAAACTTATTCCAGAATTTTACAAAATCATAGCAAACATAGGTTATATCAAAATATGTCTTCGGCGGTCGCACAAATCAGAGTGTCATATCAAATACAAACTGAGCGGCGGAATGGCCATCGCCAGTCAAAAGCGCAAATATAAGCATAAGGGCCATTTAGGGCCATCATAACAAACAGACCGCTTTAAGACCAAAAACAACAAAATCGAACAAACATACATAGGACCCTCGCCCCACATATATGACTACAGGCCTCTACGAACTCAAAACAAAGACAGATGGCGAGACAGGGCCCCGCCGTACCCAAATAGTCAAATGTACAGAATGCACACACAACAGGGGGTATGTACCAAAAGTTAGGCTCCAGATCAAGGGGAGCGCTTCAACACAGCAGAATGAGTAGCCTAAACCGGAGGATCTCCCAAACGAGCTTCTGTACCTGCGGGCATGAAACGCAGCCCCCCAAAGAGAGGGGTCAGTACGAAATATGTACTGAGTATGTAAAGCACGGAGTACAGATATATGAACCAAACTGAAAGCAAATCAAAAGACAAAGTAGAGAACAAACCGGAGTGTCAAAATCCGTACCAAATCATATACATATACATAATGCAGGCGAAAATCATGCAAAGCTCAAGAACGTGGTCGCCACTCCGACACTGGCGCCACACACAGCATAACACCAGAAGGTTTCAAATCTCCGTACATCCCCGAACACAAACATAATCATAGGTGAGCGTATCGCATCACGAGCCATATCACAGCATAACTCCAAACGGAACCCGGCCCTATGGCGAAGCCTCGGGAACCGTAACACAGCATACGGCCGAATTTGTCATAAGGCGCACGAATCAAAACCGGCCCGGGAACCGGTGAACGAAGTCATAATAAGGCACGAGCGGAGTCGTGAGCAAACAAATGCAAATCATACTTCAAAATAGTCTTCAAAACATAATAGTTTCACAAATCGTTCCATAGTACAAAATAATCGAATACTTAGTCGATATAAGGTTTCATTTCACAAAACGTTTCCAAAATAGTACGTATAGTTCAAAACATAACTTGGCGCATCGTAATGTTCAAAACATACCCCGTAGGAGGAAGTTCCAAAAATTAGAAGTAGTATATCCAACTCTATTCACAAAGATAGCCCAATGAGAGAAATAGGGCGTTTCGGGGTAGCGGGCCCACCTCGAGTCAAAGTGAGGTGGCGAACATATTTTTACAAACATTTATATGCCAAAGGTCATACATAATCGTTTCTAGGTTACCCGACCACATTTCGATAGGTTTCGGACGAGTGGTGGCATTCTAGCCAAAATAGAGCCCTTAGGCTTCAATTGAATTGAATGAATAGTAACTTTTCTGTGGATCGGGTTTCGAGGAGCAGAAATGCTCCGGAAGTTCCAATATTCGCCTAGGATACTAAGACATGCCAAATGAAGGAGTAGGGAACTTTACATACCTCACAGATGTCGTATGCTCTCCCAAAAGTCCAGTCCCGTTTCGCCTGAAATCTGCAAATGGCCAAAGTTACCAATTGAGATTCTTAGGCTAAAAATGCCATTAACTTCATTTTTGCTTACCGAAATTTCGGCAGCATTTCCCCTATAAATCAAACATCCCCGAGACTTAGCTCGGCTCAAAATATATCAATAACAACAGCCCACACATCAACAAACAACACAAGCAATAATCAAACCACTCTAGGTTCAAAGTTCAACTTTATTACTTAAGTTGGCAACTTTCATTCAAACTTCCAAAACTCCAATTCTATATCTACATAATTGTATTCATTTCCTCATTCAAACTTATACAATCACATCCTAACTACAATCCAAGCCAAACACGAAATTTCCCCAAAATCCATTACTTTCCATAATTCTTCAAAACATCAAAAATTCACGACGAACATTCTAACTCACGTCGTTTCATTCCGAATTCATTAACATCATTATAAATTCATATTTAAAGTCTCTAGCACCCTAAATATACAATGATATAAATAATGATACCAAAGGTATACGCTTTCCGATAATATCCGAAATCATTTTCCAACGCCAATTTAATTCATCAATCAATCATTTACGACACAAGGATCACAACAACACATTATGCCAACTAAACAAGATCAAATTCATATTCCTTCTTCCTCCTAGGGCACACGGCCACAACACCAAGTATACATACACCCACGGTTTCGCACACACATTAAAACTACGAAATTCTCGTCTATTCTCAATCATTAACACATTCATACCAATTCTATAACATTAGAGGGGCAAAATTCTTACCTTTTCTTGAATTTCCGACTTGTCGCAAACGAGGTTCTTGTGCCAAACTAATTATACCCCGTTGAAGAGGGCCTTGAGTACTTCACAACTATGGGAAGAACAAGAATTTTTGCTTAACAACAAAGCTTGGAAAATCTTTCTTTCTCCTTTTCTCTCCTTCGGCCGAGAGCTCTCTTTTGAGTCAAAGTGGAAATGTGATTTTTTCTTGATAAATTCTAAGTGTGAAGTGATATATATCCAATTGTATAAGTCATGTGCTCAACACATGACATTAAAAATGGGTTGGGCTTTGGCCTTTGGCCGGCCCCTTCAAGAATTCTTGGGCCTCATTTGTGTTATATTTTTCTTGGCCCAATTCATAAAACGTCCCGTTTTGTAATTCCCGAAACTAATTTCCGAAATTCCAAATTTACCCTCGGCCTTCCCCGATGTCTTAACATTAAAGATTCCATAACCAACATAGTCATATTCACAAAAATCAAATCATATCCTTACAACACACAAGTCGTAATTATTTCTCGATTTTCAATCATACGAAAAACACGGGACATAACACCTGATAATGGTAGAAATGAGCTCGTCCTCTGTGAGGGAGATACCCAAGACCCACAGGAAGTATTGTCTCAAGAAGATGTGAGCGTGACATTACTGACTGCCGTCATGGTTCTCCAAGAAAAGATGGCTAGGAATGAGGCATCTAATGCCGACAAGGACGCCTCGACTGAAGGAAGAAGGCCCCCTCCCCCCTTTCCTTCAGTAAGCTCTCCAATACTTGATCACTTTCCCATCTACCCACCAGGAACCATCCCACCTCCATTAAATCCAACTAATCTGAATCACGTTGGTACTTCTTACTGCACTCCACCACCAATAACATACACCCAAATCCCAGGAACCACTCACTCGGTCCCTTCTGACTAGGTTCCCCAGTTGGTATTCATTAACCAGACAAACCAAGTATGTGTTCCAGCCCCACCAACTGGGCAAACCACCACTGCCCCGCCAAACCATCCCACTCACCAAGTATCCTTCTTCACTCCCAACATCCCAAATGATCCTCCCTGGGGCATAAAGAGCTAGACCATTACGAGGAAATAGAGAAGGCTTGGAGAGCCGAATAGGTTAAACGTGAGAGAGACATGGAAAAGAAGATAGAGGAGTAGCTGGAAAGATCCAACGGGTCCACAAGAAAGGCTACGGGCCTATGATATGATGACATGTGCATGCACCCATACTTGGACCTACTAGAAGGGTTCAAAATCCCAAAATTCGAAATGTTTAATGGGACAGGTAATCCCAAGGTGCACCTCCGCTCCTACTGTGACCAATTAGTCAGGGTTCAGAAGAATGAACCTCTGATTATGCAACTATTTAGTCGTAGTCTAATTGGCGAAGCCGCTGAGTGGTTCGCAACCTAAGACCTGCGCCAATGGCTCACTTGGGAAGACATCGCAAAATCTTTCACGAAGTATTTTCACTTCAATGTTGAAACAGTGCCCGACCGCTACTACCTTGAAAAGATCAAACAGAAGTCAACAGAGAACTATAGATAGTTTTCCATGCAGCGCTAAAGTAGCCCATGTGCAGCCACCGATATGTGAGGGAGAGCTAGTCTCTGTGTTCATTAGGTCGCAGGAGCCTGATTTCTGTGACAGAATGTTGTCCATGGCTTGGAGGCCATTTGCTGAGTTGGTCAAAATGGGAGAGGCCATAGAAGATGGTCTCAAATCAAGGAAAATAGTCAGTGTCTTCAACAAATCATCCAGACAGTCTACTGCGGGAATCTCTCGTAAGAAGAAAGAGGATGTGGCGAGCATATCCCACATTCCAAACCCTATCCCAAAAGAACCACAATGCTCCCATATAACTCCGCTTCTCATAAATTACTCTGCACCTACCTACAGCCCAGCAGCTGTATATTACACACAGCCAAGCTTCACTACCACAATACTAGCTTACACGGCTCTGCCTGGTGTCCACTTGTCCGCTCGTGCTTACCAAACACCACCATAACAAACATGTCAACCACCACCTCAGCAAAACTACCGTCCACCACAAAATATGACACCACAAGCTTATCCACCTCTGAACTACCAAAATCAACCACCGCCACTAACATATAATGCTCCACATCCTACTTTTGAGAGAAAGGCAACGAGTGAATTCACACACTTCTCGAGCCTAGGGCTCAGCTGTTACACCTCGGAAATTTTTCCGTACTTGTGTGATTAGTAGAACAATGAAGGACTTGAGTGTATGGTGTTTTACTAAGTCGGGAATGGCTAATTTTGCATTTTTGGAAATAATAAAGTTGCAGAAATTTTTTCACCCAGTTGTCGTATATGGCACTATACGGGCCCGTAAAGTGATTTACGGACCGTATAGTGCAATCGTCTTTCATTGCGTCAAAAATATCAAGTTTCTGTTAAGTGTTGAAATGGTTAAAAACGACCCAGAATACGGCCCGTAAACTGGTTTACGGACCGTAAACCAGGTCGTAAACCACCAGGTCCCTCAGCCAAGACTTTCTGTAAATGGTGAAAATGATTAAAAATGACTTGGAGGACGGCCCGTAAACCCCAGTCGTAAAGTGCCATGACACTCAGCCAAACCTTCTGTTTTTGAATTGCTTAAACACGATCATGGAAGACGGACCGTAAATCACAATACGGTCCGTAAACTGCAGTTTACGACCACTGTTCACCCGACGAGAATTCATTAAAGATCAGATTTTGGGATTATTAAAAAGGGACCAAAGCTCACTTTATTTCATTATTCATCCATACACTTCAAGAAAAGCTCCAGAACTCTCCACATACTTCATCCATAGAAACTCAAAAGAATCCAAGGAACATCAAGGACAACAACACTAAACTTATGAAATCAAGTGCAAAAACACATCAAGGGATCATCTAAGTCAAGTAATTCCCAAGAAGGTGAAACTAGGGTTTTGTCTAAGTGAAGCAATTCAACTTAAGGATTGTTCAACCACTATCCAAGGTAAGTTTCATGATTATTCCATGTTGTTTGAAGTATTGGAAAGCTTAGACACTTGAGATGTAGAAGAACATAGAAATAGGTCATTATTGAATGAATAGTGACATGAATGAATGATAGTGGAATTGAACTACGAATATTGGAGTGTTGTGAGTACAAATACGTTATAAATGATGTTTATATCATGAAACAAGCATTAAATGCAAGGATGAGCTAAAATCACTAAATAAGGGAAAACTGGAAGAAAATGGTAGATTTTGCTAAATGTACGTAAACGACGATTGTTGATTGCGATATTGTGAATAATGTTATGAATGTTGGGAGTTAATATACAACATGGAAAGTAGTATGAGCAAAGGAAGCGTTGTCCGACTTCTCCTAGAATTAGCGACGCGTTCTTGTAGTTAGTATGCTAATGTTGATATGAATTCTTTATGAAGGTAACGACGCGATATTGAAGGAGAACGAGTGAGCGATATCTTAGCTAAACGACCAAGGTATGTGAGGCTAGTCCCTTCTTTCTAATGGCATGAATCTTGTAGCACGAAATTCCTATTCTCTTCATGAGTTCCTATAGTCCGAAAGGCTAAGAGTCTAACTCCATAGTGTCTATATAAGATGAGGAATACGATATGATGATGCTAGTATAATGATGATGTTAATTATCGCTTACATTCACCTTATGTACTAGTTCCTTCAAGGTGAGGCAGAGTATCAATAGTTGTTCCATAAAGTAATCGGGGGATCACGACCTTACGTCACCCCGATAGAGTAAAGTTGATCTTGAGCCTTATGCATGTATTACAATGAATAAAGTATTTTATGATGAGTATATTATTATTATGAGCATTTTATGATAAGCATGACATGAGCATTTCACACCGTGCCTAGTTGGCCGGGCAGTCACCGCCAAGGCGGGCAGCTATACGGATACACCATGACCCTTTGGCATGGGCAGACACCACTAGTGGGCGGCATGAGATGGTACCCCGGACGCGGGAGGCCTGGACGCGGGCTAATATTATTGATTATCACACCGTTCCGACATGGACGGGCAGCTTGCATATGATGCATATATGTTATGAGGATGAGTATGAGTAAGATGGCACGCATGATTTCCTTTATGATTATAAGACAGATCCAGATATTTCATGTTGATGTTATCACTATATTGTTGATGTTTTCTTTCATTGTTTATGCTTCTCATACTCAGTACAACATTCGTACTGACGTCCTTTCTTCGGACGCTGTGTTCATGCCCACAGGTAGACAGAGAGAAGATCTTGGCCCAGATCCTCAGTAGCAGTCAGCTGGTCGAAAGTACTCCATCGTCCGGAGGTGCTTATGACTATCCTTTTGATGTACATTCATGTATGCATATTTTGGGCATGACGGAGTCTTGTTCCGTCCGTGTATTCATTATGTTAGTAGAGGCTCGTAGATACGCAGTGTGGGTTAGATGGTCTCACAAGACGTTTTCATATGCGTGTATATTATTTTGATGGCCGAAAGGCAATTGTATATAAAGTAATTAAGTTTGTTAAATTATGATTTTCCTACAACTGGTATGTAAATTGATAAAAGAATGAAAGATGGGCAAGATAAGTAGTAGAGTGAGCGGTGCTCGGTAACTAGCTCCGGGTACCCGTCGCGGCCCCTAGCTGGGTCGTGACAGAAGTGGTATCAGAGCAGTTCGTCCTAGGAAGTGTCTACGAGCCGTGTCTAGTAGAGTCTTGTTTATGGTGTGTTGCGCGCCACGCTAATAAACAAGAGGCTACAGGGCATTTAGGAAAATGACCATCCTTCTTCTCATGAAATCGTGCGATAGAGCCATGTCTAGGATTATATCATTCCTAAAAGTGCGTTATGGTTTCAGAAAATGCCGCCAAAAGGAAAAGCTACAGATGCCCAGAAGGGCAAAGCTACGATAAAGAGGCAGGCGGAAAGAGAGCCTCCGGCAAATTTAGAGGAAAGCGAATCGCAAAGTGAGGCCGCGCCCAATGTAGAAGAGCAGGGAGGAGCCTCAGCTCCGATTTCTCCACCGGGTGCTTCGGGTCAACAAGTGTCCGAGGTCATACATTTATTGACGCAGTTGGTTGCCGCTCAGTCACAACGACAGGATGCGGGTCCAAGGGATCGTTCATCTAGTACGAGAGCCCATGACTTTATGGCCTTAAATCCTCCGGAATTCTTTGGGTCAAAGCCAGATGAAGATCCGCAAAATTTTATTGATGAGATGTTGAGGGCTTTAGAGATTATCCATGCTTCCGAGACCGAATTCGTGGAGTTGGCTTCTTATAGACTCCGCGATGTGGCGGTGCTATGGTATAAGAATTGGGTGATAACAAGAGGAGAAAATGTTCCACCTCCCGTGTGGCAAGAGTTTGTAGATGCCTTTATTCGTCACTACTTGCCACCCGAAGTCCGCCGAGCTAGAGCGGACAAGTTCCTGAATTTAAAGCAAAGGGGTATGAGTGCCCGAGAGTATAGCATGCAATTCAACTCATTGGCCCGATATGCTCCAACTATGGTGGCCGACATGGGAGACATAATCTATAGATTTGTGAGTGGTCTGGGGCCACATTTGTACAGAGATTGTTTGACGGCCTCCTTGCAAGACGGGATGGATATTTCCCGGATACAGGCCCATGCTCAGAATCTCGAGGAAAGACAACGACAGCAAAGAAGTGATCGTGATGGTGACAGAAGACAAGGTAAGAGGGCTAGATCTATGGGAGAGAGCAGTGAGTATAGAGAGGGATCGAGACAGACACATCCCAGGCACTCAGGTCAGTCCGCGACTAGTGCGCCTCCCAGATTCTCAGACAGGAGGTTCGATCGCACTTTCCAGTCAGGGCAGGGTCAGAGTTCGAGAGCCTCAAGTTCTCAGTATCAGGGAGATTTTAGTCAGAGGAGACCTCCAGTACCGCGGTGTAGCCAGTGTGGCAAATTACATTCCGGACGGTGTCGTCAGGGTTCGGATGCTTGTTATGCTTGCGGGCAAGTTGGTCACATGATGAGAGATTGCCCCTCAGCGAGAGATAGAGCTGGGGCTCAGCCTACAGGTTCAGCAGCGGGTTCTTCTTCAGCACGCCCGACAGCACAGACTCCTCAGACTACAGTAGGTAGAGGCAGAGGTAGAGGGGGAGCATCTACTTCAGGTGATGTCCAGCCCCGTGTATATGCTTTAGCTGGGCGACAGGATCTCAAGTCTTCCCCAGATGTTGTCACAGGTACCCTGACTATATTTTCCCGTGACGTATATGCTCTGATTGATCCAGGTTCTACCTTCTCGTATATTATTCCTTATATCGCTGATTGTGTTGGGGTGAGGCCCGAGCCAATTAAACCTTTCAAAGTATTCACTCCGGTTGGTGATCCTGTAATAGCGAGGCAAGTATATAAGAACCACTACAACAAATGTGATATTTTGCTACGAAATTATTAACCATGACACAAAATTCGTCACCAATTATTCATTTTTTGTGACGAAAATTATATTTCGTGTTTAAATACATGGTCAGAAACTTTTAATGTCGAAACTTGAAATTTCATAGCAAAAATTTTGTCCACTAAAGTTTCCCACCAAAAAATAAGTTGGCGCCATTTATTGAGTAATATTAGCCACGAATTTTAAATTATCAGTGACAAACTATTTCGTCACTAATAATGTATCCAATTTGTGACAAATCTTTTTTTGTCTTAAATTTAGTTAAATTCTGGAGACGAAAAAAATTTGTCACAAAAAATATGTTGTTACAATAGCGACAAATTAGGGTCTGTAGATAAATGTTGTAAGCTTTAGCCACAAAAATTTGTATTTAATTGTGACCTTTTTTTTCGTCACTAATAATATAAACAATTAGTGACGATGATTTTATTGTCTCTGATCAACCTGCGCTTTAGTGACAAAATATATTTGTCACAAAACATGCAATATTTTAAATAACGACTTAAAATTTGTAGTTGAATAATTCAACTATTTGCTATGAAAAAAATCATAGCTAAATACGAAATGTTCTTTGGCTACGATTTATAATGATTACAAGTGTCAACTGACAATAAAAAAAAATCAAGCTTTTCATAAGAAATCGATTGAGTCCATCGGTTAGTTGGCGAAGGAGAAAAATTAAGAAAAATTGACAAATTCATTGGTAGTTAATTTGTAAAAATGACAGAATCCATTGATTTTCTTAAATTATGCAAATATAAAATGCATCATCCGGGAATACAATCGAGGTTTGTACCGCGTCAAGGTACTATTCAACCACTTGTGGTGCTTGTTTTTGGTTTTTCTTATTTATACTTTTCAATTGCATTTTTTGCACGAAAATAATTGGTGATTTTTTTTTATTTTTTTAACAAATTGCTAACCACACCGGTCAGTTATTTTTAATGAGTTGAGCGGAGCTTTGTCCAAGTTGATCGGTTTATGGACTAGTAATTTTTATTAATTTTTAATAGAAAATCGATTAATTTCATTTGTTTATTGAAACAATGAATTTTTTGGTTTAATTTACTGATAGACTCGGTAAAAAATAGTGTCCCGAAATTTGGCGCTAAAAAGCTAAAATTTCCTTTTCATTTTTTTTTTGAATTTTTCGCACGTGTCTGTCAATTTTGTGGTATGTAAACTCTATCGATGAAATCGGTCAGTTTGCTTCGGGCAAAAACTACCTACTGATTCCACTTAAAGTAATTATACGAAGGTAACGTCAACGTGCAAGATTATGCTTTGAAAAGATGCAAAATATATTGTGGATCTTTGATTACTCATTTACCACTAATGAAGAAAATTGAAATATAGGGAAATAACCCATATATACGGCCCACATATCTAATTTGCAGCCAATGTAACTCTTTGTATCTGTTTTGTATAGCTATATATACATATTACATATACTTTGTATATAGTGTATATGCTATGTATAAACAAGCGAAACCAACTCAAATTGTAGTGTATAGACAATGTATATGCTCTGTATAGCTATATATAAGTTGCTCAATTTCTTTTGTAACTTTACTTATACATCCTTATACACTGTATATAGTGTATATGCTATGTATAAACAAGCGAAACCAAATCAAATTGTAGTGTATAGACAATGTATATGCTTTGTATAGCTATATATAATTTGCTCAACTTCTTTTGTAACTTTACATATACATCATTGTACACTATTTTACATTACATATACATTCTTATACGCTATACATAATGTATAAAAAATATATATTCTTTGTAGAACAATGTATAAGTATTGTATAACTATGTATAAACAATTTATTCCCTTGGGGACTTATAATTCCTCTCAAACACCACCATATCTCCATTGTCAGCTTTAGAATCTCTTGAAATATTTTAACTCTGAGATTTGTATTAAGATTTTGACTATATTATTTAAAACTGATAATCTTTGCTTGGGAGGACCTAGGTCGGAGATTTGAAGCTGAAAAGAAGATGTTTTGGGTAAAAATCTGAAGAACTCCACTGTGGTTTTGTTAAAGCTTCTTGTGAAACTTCAAACCTATAAATTTGCTGCTTAGAATCTGTTGGGTGAATGATTAATATGAGAAATAAAGACAAGGGCTTCTATCGGAGCTTATAATTGCAAATGGTGCAGAGAGAGCTAGAGAGGTGGAGGGGAGAGAAGAGAGGTGGATAGAGAAGAGAAGAAAATTAGAGGTTTGATAAGGTATTGTAATGGTTAAATTTATACATGCCCGGAGCTACACAGACACAATATCTTCAACATAATGCAAAAATAAGCATCGTGCTAAGCATAAATGACCCATGCAAAACCGCCACCAACCTATGGGTCTACCTATGCCCCAATTTACATCTAACATAATCCAGGTTTCTAGCCCAAGGCTATGCGTCATAATCCAGGTTTCTAGCCCAAGGCTATGCGTCACATAGGCCATGCACTGCATTCATAGCCTCATACGAGCCATGCTCAGCCTTCAGTTCGTGTTAACGCCCTTTCATTGAGTCTAAAGGGACAAAACACATGTTTATTATTGTTTAATTGTTATTTGTTCGATACGAAGGTCGTTGAGTTCTTGTCAAGAGGCAGGTAAATTTCATAAATAGTCACATAACTTTGTTTTTTTTTTTTCTATTAGAAAAATCATATAGCTATATTTTCTTACGGAAAAATTACAAAACTTTCACCCTACTAACACAAAAGTCACATTTGTTGATAAATCCAACCTTCTGAAGAGTTTACTCTATATTTTAACCCTTTTTTGTCTTTGATTTAATAAATACAGGTCCTATTAAAAGAGGATCTCGACCCAAATTCTTAACGTGGTGATGAGTGATAATTCACAAATCTTTTACTATCTTCAAATGTATCAAAATGTTGGGTTTTCCGACAATTATGACTTTTGTGTACTAGGGTGGAAGTTTTGTAATTTTTCTATTAGAAAACATAATTTAATTTTGGTGAAAAATAATTCATAATTATGTGATCATTTATGAAATTTACATGTCAAGAGACTATGAGATTTTGGATTGTGATAGCTATATTTTAGACTTCTTTACATACTTGATTTGTAGCATTTTATTTTTACAAACAACCATAATTTTGTTGGTAAATTTCAATAAATGAAATAAGTTGATTCAATTTTTGGTATATAATTGATTTTTGGAGTATCTGGTAAAGTTGTTGTCATGTGATCGAAATGCAGGGTAATGCTGCATATAATAGATCCTCGTGGTCGGTCCTTCCCCGGACCTCACACATAGCGGGAGCTTAGTGCACCGAGCTGCCTTTTTTTTTTAATTGATTTTTTTAAAAACGAAGTTATCTTTTATGTTAGCAAAACATTTTAACAGTTGAATATTATATGGGCTGTTTAAGAAATTTTTAAATGTAACAATTTGACAATGATATATTTTTATTGTTGTCAAAGCACTTAATTTTCTCTAAAACTTATTATTTTGATGAAAAAAAGCACTTATTATGTACTTGGTTTATGGCGTAAATTTTTTGTTTCTTTTCAACTTTCCGCCAAAAAGCAAAAGGCGGCAAAACGAATTCTTCCCCTCTTTTATTTTTCACTTTGGTTCTAGGTTTTCCCTCTCTACACAGTTAGAACTGAATTTGGTAGGTCTCTTCCTTAATTGTATTCCCACTTCCCTTCCTTCAAATTCTAGATTTGTTTTTGAGGTTGATTTTTCTCCTTCCTTATTACTGTGTTTACTTTGAAATCACAATTTTGGAAATTCGACAAATCACCACAGGTTCTTTTCAACCTTGTTTTTCTTAGGGTTTCTTACTTTCTTTTTATTTGTACTTTATCAGATTTTAATCATCCTGAGGCCATCAGAGATATCTACAAAGTAGATATACCTATTTTCTACTCCAAGGTTTGTGTTGGACTTTTTATTCTTGCTCCGAATCTATCTTTCCCTTTAGTAAATCAGTAATTTTGCACTAATCATCTTGCTAATGAGAAAATGAGGAACATGGTAAACGTAATTCAAGTGTTTATGCTACTTTTAAGAATTATTCCCTTATTAATTCTTATGTGTAATTGGTTAGTGTCTCCAATTAGTACAAGATTCAAGACTTGAGCTTCAATTTCTCGTGGAAAAGGACATGTCGTTGAGTTCTCCCAGTTTCCAGAATTCCCTATCACAGGGTAGTAGGTAAGTTCAAGAAGTCTATTTTTTCTATAGCTCTTCCTCAATTTCTCTTTGATATTTTAGAATTAAGTATGTGGTTTAGAATTAGACCTCTTTATACAAAAAGTGACAACTCCTAAATTAATAAATATAACATGATAAGATAGTTCTAGTTACGCTATAGAAAAATTGAATTTCCTTTTCTAGTTGTTGTCATTATTATGTTTTGGTGCCAATTTGGTTATGAGAATTTTCCTTTAATTCAGGTCATCACACATTTTTTATGGATGTTGTAAAAATAGCATCTGTAATGGAGAAAGTGAAAATGAATATTAGCGTCGAAGTTCTTATTTGTTGTTTTAATTGAGAAGTTCTGAATCTTGAAACCATTGTGGGAATATATATCTCATTAAATAGACTTGCAGATTACTACTATTTGCAGGACAAAAAGCATGTATTCTGTGTTAATATGTAGAATTCTTAGTACTATATTACTTGTGACATGCTCAAATTACTTGGTTACATGTAGCTTCATATCATTGTAATATTTGATCTGTAATGTTGTGAAGAATATGTTCAAGGCTTATATTCGCAAAATTAATTTTCACCATGATATGTCACTTCCGAGTCATTCAAAGGGCATCCTGCATCCTTATAGATGAGTATTAGAGAGGAGTTCCTCTACTTGTCAGCTTTATGCTATGGCCTTAGAAGATATGGATTCCTTAACTTTTGAGCTCCTAGGTTTACTCCAAGGTAAATGAACTTGAACATTTTCCTTTTTCTAATATCAGGTACATAGTCTCTGATATACATTTGTAGATATCCTTTCTCAGGTACCGGAGGAGGTGGACCTTAGTATGGATCAGTTCATTGACTTGTGCATTCTATGTGGATGTGATCACTGTGATGGCATCCGAGGTATCATGCTTGTCAATTAGATCTTTGTTTGAAAATATGTTAACTGCATTATATAGGTTGTAGTATTCAAATAGCTCATACAACTTTTTGACTCTACAACATATTTACTTTTGATTCCTAATGTATGTTTGCTTTTATTGTTGTAATAAGAGCTGTACATGTGCATATAGCATCATAATTTAGATTGTGTATAGATAGAAATCTTAGGCTACAGCTTGGTCTTCATTTGTTACTTCTAAGAAGTTTAACCAAATCCCAAAAGTATAAAGATGTGAGGAACAATTACACACAGTTGACCGAATAGCTGATATCTTAGTATTTTTTTGTGTGTGGTGCGAGAGGTAGGAACCTCTTTATCTTATACAAAGAGACATGGTTGTACAGTAGATCTTAGACATGACTTTTCAGCGGGCTCATACTTCTGATAAAAAAGGGACGCCAATCCAAATGAAAATCTAAATTGGTTTGTTTTGTCTCTTTATTTTCTCTACTAATGGAAGGGGAAATAAAGTGAAAAATGCAGGGGAGGAATTGGGTTAAATAGAGGTTAAGGAAACGTTACAAGATAAGTTGATGATGGAAATAATGCCAAATTAAGTAGCATCTGAATGCTAGTACTTCTTACAAACAAGTGCCCAAATGATAATTACATGCATAAAATTTGAAGAATGACAGATATAAACAAACATATGAATTCTTAAAGTTTACAAGCATTTTTAGCCAGTGATTTTTTTTAATGGTAATTAGAATACTTAAGAGAGTTATGTACAAAGCTTAAAGCAAATCCCATGCACGTTGCAACCCTATTGCTTGGAACCACCCGACTCTACTCTATTCGAAGCTACTGGTCTAAGGATAAAAATTTATACATTTGAGTCTACTAGCTATTTTGGTCTTTCCTGTTATCTATGCAAAGTATATCCTTCACCACCTATGTCTGAGTATCCCATCCATAATCTTCTTTTTTGGCTTGAAGTATCCTAAAATAAATTTTTGCCAAGTATATTATCCATAGCATTTGCCTGTTTTCCTCATTTCTTTGTCAGCCCATTCAATCTCATTTTATCAGTCCATCATTGGTCTTGATAGCCCATACAAATGAAATTTGATATACTTAAAAAATTTAACAATTTATGTGCTCTTTTAATTGTTCTGCAAGGGAATGGAGAGAGGGTTAGGCCAACAACTGATGCCAATTCTAGAGTCTGTCTTGAGTGTTGGATTGGTGGAGGCATGGATGCATGTGGTATATGGTGCATGTTAAATTGGACATAACATAGCTTAATGCTTGGGTGCTTCGTCGCTTTACAAGGTAAGGTAGTTTGTCAAGGAACTCTCATATTTTTAACAATCCTTTGTTACTTTTTTATATTCTGGTATTGCTTTGTTCTATCTTGATTTAAATGACTTAGTCACTTTTGATTAAGTAAAAATAAAATGTATGATATATTTCATTAACCAATATGTTGGGCCCGTGCTGAGCACGGGCAACACTCATTTGGTATAATTAGAAGAAAAACATAATATATGGAAAGATCTCGTCCTTCACCACCTTAACTAGGCACTGTTGAGAGTTTTTACAGTAGTTGTTATCACATGCTCTACCATCAGTGGATCATCTCTTAATTGCCAAGTACTTTTAGATGATTTCTCGGTTTGTATCTCTATTTCTTGGAATATATTGTTTCTTTTCTTCCAATTTCTATTATTAATTGTCTAATGCATGAAGTATGGTATAAATATTCAAATGATATATTTGGAAGGGGAGAGGAGGGAAGAGGGATCCATATCATACTCTCATAGAGAATTAATGATAGCATTCATATCAAATTAGATTTTGTGACTGCAAACTTAACCTATAATTAAGGAGTAGGCCAGTTCTAGTTGGTTTATTGTAGCAACTATATATAGTTAATGTTTAGTGGATATGGACATAACTTTGGGGCTGGAGGTGGCTAGTTCTTATTAATGTTTAAGTCTTCTTTTCCACTAAAGTTGTAATCTACTTCATTAGTTGGTCACTGGATTACTTGATGGAATATATGCTGCCAAATAGAGTAATTTGTAATGTTATGTTAGGAGTTCGTAAATCATCATTTATGTTAAATTTGTAATGATACAGTTTTTAGTTGTAATTTAAAAATTAAAACATACTCCATTTTTTGCATTTTAGATAGTGTTCTACATTGACTTTCTTTTTAAAATAGATGCAGATTCAATTGGAATCAAGAAAGTTCGTGGAAAGCTAGAAGAAAGGTCTTGCAAAATGAAGTAGTCTATTGGGAAAAAAATGATATCAGAGATCTAGTTGGTAAAGGAAAGTCTATTAAGGCAATTCACAAATTAGCTATCAATGGAGTTGGGAATAACAACTCAAATATTCTTTTGCTTCAAACAAGCAATGGGCTCACAAGATAGGAGAGAGACTCAACTACATTGTATTTTTCAAACTAATCACATTTTTGTCACAAGACATTATTTTGTCATAAATTGTGACAATATAGTATTTGTCCTAGAATTGCCTTCTAATCATTAATATAATTCATTCTTTAAGTACAAATTAAATTTGTATGTTATCACAATTATTATTGTTACTAATCACGACAATTACTGTGACATTTTTGTTGTGTCACTAAAAATAATTTTAGTGACGACATGATAGGTTTTAACTACAAAATTATAAGCCAATTTTGTAAAAAAGAAGTTGTCACTAATTTATACATTTGGGGACGAAATATCTTTTCGTATATAATAGATTGTTTTTGGTGACGAAATTAATCTTGTTCAACTACGAAATACATATAACTTTAGGGAAAATTAATGTCATCACTAATTACACAAAGAATTAGTGACAAGATAGTTTGGTCAGTATTAATAACCTTTTTAGTGACGAAGACGTACTATCAACTACAATTTTTTATACCTTTTTTTGACGAATGAGTTTGTCATAAATACTATGCATTTGGGCACAAAATGGAATTTCGTAGTTAATGCAACTTTATTTAGAGACAAAACACTAAGTTGTCTCTGTATACATTTAGCGACCCGCATTTAGGGACGAATGGTTGACGAAATTTTTTTCGTCACGGAAGGTTTTTGGTGACAAAATATGAATCTTTGGTGACGAAATAACTTGTCCCTGGTAATCAAATTTGTTGTAGTGAACTGTGTAGTCATTTTACGTGATCGTCAGACAAAGGCTGATTTGATTGAACTTGAGATGATAGATTTTGACGTAATTATGGGTATGGACTGGTTGGCGTCATGCTATGCTAATGTTTGTTGCCGGACAAAGGTAGTTCGATTCAAATTTCCGGGAGAGCCCATACTCGAGTGGAAGGGTAATACAGGTTCCCCAAAGGGTAGGTTTATTTCCTACCTTAAGGCGAGAAAGATGATAGCCAAGGGTTATATTTGTCATCTAGTTCGGGTTCATGACACGGAAGCGGAAGTGCCAACTTTCCAGTCTGTCCCGGTAGTGAATGAATTCCCAGATGTGTTTCCCGACGTGTTACCAGGCCTTCCTCCAGAAAGGGAAATCGACTTTGCTATTGATGTAGTACCCAACACCGAGCCTATTTCTATTCCTCCCTATCGAATGGCTCCAGCAGAGTTGAAAGAGCTAAAGGCACAGTTGAAAGACTTACTCGAGAAGGGTTTTATTAGACCCAGTTCATCACCATGGGGAGCACCGGTCTTGTTCGTGCGAAAGAAAGATGGGTCGCTACGAATGTGTATCGATTATAGACAGTTGAACAAGGTGACTGTGAAGAACAGATATCCCCTTCCCAGAATCGACGACTTGTTCGATCAATTACAAGGTGCTAAGTGGTTTTCTAAGATAGACCTAAGATCGGGTTATCATCAAGTGAGGATCAAAGAAAAGACATTCCCAAGACAGCCTTCAGAACAAGGTACGACCATTACGAGTTCCGAGTGATGTCGTTTGGGTTGACAAACGCCCCGACAGTGTTCATGAATTTAATGAATAATGTGTTCAGGCCGTTCTTGGATCTTTTTGTGATAGTGTTTATCGACGATATCCTGGTATATTCTCGCACAGAGTCAGAACATGCAGATCACCTAAGAATTGTTCTTGGCGTTCTTCGAGATCGGGAATTGTATGCAAAGTTTTCGAAGTGCGAGTTTTGGCTAAAATCCGTGGCATTTCTAGGTCATGTTATTTCAGATGATGGTATCCGAGTCGACACTCAGAAAATAGAAGCTGTGAAGACTTGGCCAAGGCCTACGACACCTACGGAAGTTCATAGTTTTCTTGGGTTAGCAGGATATTACAGGAGATTTGTAGAGGGCTTCTCATCTGTTTCAGCCCCATTGACGAGGTTAACTCAGAAGTTTGATAAATTCCAGTGGAATGATACCTGTGAGCGTAGTTTCCAAGAGTTGAAAAATAGGTTGACCTCAGCGCCAGTGCTAACACTTCCAGAAGGGTCCGATGGCTATGTCGTATATTGTGATGCCTCCGGTGTGGGAATAGGATGCGTATTGATGCAGTAAGGGAGAGTCATTGCATATGCCTCGAGACAGTTGCGAAGGCATGAACAGAATTATCCGACTCATGATCTCGAATTGGCCGCGGTTATCCATGCCTTAAAAATATGGAGGCACTACTTGTATTGTGTACGTGTTGACATCTATACGGATCACAAAAGCCTCCAATATATTTTCAAACAGAAGGAGTTGAACCTGCGACAAAGGCGATGGTTAGAATTACTAAAGGATTACGACATGAACATTCTATATCATCTAGGGAAGGCGAATGTAGTGGCAGATGCACTTAGCCGCCGATCGATGGGTAGTTTATGTGGAGTTCCTTCGGAAAAGCAGGAAATGGTTCGTGAGCTCCATCAACTAGCAAGTCTCGGCGTACGTGCGACTGATTCAGGAGATGCAAGTATTAGCATCAATGACCCCACAGTTTCATCATTGAATCTAGAAGTGAAGGAACGGCAATATGAGGATTCCCAGCTAAGCCATTATCGAGATCTAGCTCACGAAAAAGAAAAGTCTCCATTCGAAGTTTCCATAGAAGGGGTCCTTAGCTATCGTGGCAGGTTATGTGTACCGGATGTGGCAAACTTACGCCAACGGATTTTAGAGGAAACACATTATTCCCGGTATTCTATTCATCCAGGTGCAACCAAGATGTACCACGACCTTAAGTTGCTATATTGGTGGGATGGCATGAAGCGAGACATAGCAGGGTTTGTAGCCCAATGTCCAAACTGTCAGCAAGTGAAAGCCGAACATCAAAAGCCAGGAGGTTTATTTCAAGCAATGGAATTTCCTACGTGGAAATGGGAAGAAATTAATATGGATTTTGTGGTAGGATTACCCCGTACGCGAGGGAAGTATGATTCTATATGGGCGATCGTGGACAGGCTCACAAAAGCAGCTCATTTTCTCCCCGTCAGGACTACATATTCAGCGGAGGATTATGCTAAATTGTATCTCAAGGAGATTGTACGACTTCATGGTATTCCTTGGGCCATTATCACGGATAGAGGGGCACAGTTCACAGCCATGTTCTAGAAGTCCTTTCAAGAAGGTCTAGGTACTCAAGTTAAGCTCAACACGGCGTTCCACCCACAGACCGACGGGCAAGCCGAGCGCACTATTCAGACCTTAGAGGACATGCTACGGGCATGTGTATTGGACTTTGGCGGTAGTTGGGATGAGCATTTGCCTCTTATTGAATTTTCCTATAATAACAACTATTATTCCAGTATCCAAATGGCCCCGTATGAAGCCTTATATGGAAGAAAATACAGATCTCCAATTGGATGGTTTGAAACCGGAGAAGTACAATTGATAGGCCCCGACTTGGTCCAACAAGCAGTTGAAAAGGTTAAAGTGATTCGAGACCGACTGTTAACAGCTCAAAGTCACCAAAAGTCTTATGCGGACAACCGCCGACGGGATTTAGAATTTCAAGCTAATGATTGGGTATTCTTGAAAGTTTCACCAATGAAGGGAGTAATGAGGTTCGGCAAAAAGGGGAAATTGAGTCCAAGATACATTGGACCTTATCGAATCATCCGCAAGGTGGGTCGAGTAGCCTATGAATTGGACTTGCCTTCAGAGCTCGAATCTGTACACCCAGTATTCCATGTTTCGATGCTCCGCAAGTGTATTGGAGACCCCACGAGGATTGTTCCGATTGATGATGTACAAGTGATAGAGAAGTTGACATACGAAGAAGTGCCCATTGTTATTTTGGATAGACAAGTGCGAAGGCTTCGGAATAAAAAGGTTGCCTCAGTCAAAGTGCTATGGCGGAACAATAATCGGGAAGAAATGACTTGGGAAGCGGAGGAGAAGATGAAATCTATGTACCCCCATTTGTTCCAATCCCCAGAAGAGATTCAAGATGAGACGTCGACGATATGAGGTATGAATGTTTTAGTTTTATGTTTTTGGTCGTGTGTGGCCATAAATATGCTGATATTGTGATATAGCCCAGTGAGGCGATGATATTATGGGTCATTGTGGTATATTGGTAGTGCCAAATTACAAAGGAAACTCTAGCGAAATTTTTCTAGAATTCTCGAGTGTCGAACATTCGAGGACGAATGTTCCAAAAGGGGGGAAGAATGTTACACCTCGGAAATTTTTCCGTACTTGTGTGATGAGTAGAACAATGAAGGACTTGAGTGTATGGTGTTTTACTAAGTCGGGAATGGATAATTTTGCATTTTTGGTAATAATAAAGTTGCAGAAAAATTTTCACCCAATGGTCGTATATGGCACTATACGGCCTGTAAAGTGATTTACGGACCGTATAGTGCAATCGTGTTTCATTGCGTCAAAAATCTCAACTTTCTGTTAAGTGTTGAAATGGTTAAAAACGACCCAGAATACGGCCTGTAAACTGATTTACGGACCGTAAACCAGGTCGTAAACCACCAGGTCCCTCAACCAAGACTTTCTGTAAATGGTGAAAATGATTAAAAACGACTTGGAGGACGGCCCGTAAACTGGTTTACGGACCGTAAACCCCAATCGTAAAGTGCCATGACACTCAGCCAAACCTTCTGTTTTTGAATTGCTTAAACACGATCATGGAAGACGGACCGTAAACCACAATACGGTTCGTAAACTGCAGTTTACGACCACTGTTCACCTGACGAGAATTCATTAAAGATCAGATTTTGGGATTATTAAAAAGGGACCAAAGCTCACTTTATTTCATTATTCATCCATACACTTCAAGAAAAGCTCCAGAACTCTCCACATACTTCATCCATAGAAACTCAAAAGAATCCAAGGAACATCAAGGACAACAACACTAAACTTATGAAATCAAGTGCAAAAACACATCAAGGAATCATCTAAGTCAAGTAATTCCCAAGAAGGTGAAACTAGGGTTTTGTCTAAGTGAAGCAATTCAACTTAAGGATTGTTCAACCACTATCCAAGGTAAGTTTCATGATTATTCCATGTTGTTTGAAGTATTGGAAAGCTTAGACACTTGAGATGTAGAAGAACATAGAAATAGGTCATTATTGAATGAATAGTGACATGAATGAATGATAGTGGAATTGAACTACGAATATTGGAGTGTTGTGAGTACAAATACGTTATAAATGATGTTTATATCATGAAACAAGCATTAAATGCAAGGATGAGCTAAAATCATTAAATAAGGGAAAATTGGAAGAAAATGGTGGATTTTGCTAAATGTACGTAAACGACGATTGTTGATTGCGATATTGTGAATAATGTTATGAATGTTGGGAGTTAATATACAACATGGAAAGTAGTATGAGCAAAGGAAGCGTTGTCCGACTTCTCCTAGAATTAGCGACGCGTTCTTGTAGTTAGTATGCTAATGTTGATATGAATTCTTTATGAAGGTAACGACGCGATATTGAAGGAGAACGAGTGAGCGATATCTTAGCTAAACGACCAAGGTATGTGAGGCTAGTCCCTTCTTTCTAATGGCATGAATCTTGTAGCACGAAATTCCTATTCTCTTCATGAGTTCCTATAGTCCGAAAGGCTAAGAGTCTAACTCCATAGAGTCTATATAAGATGAGGAATACGATATGATGATGCTAGTATAATGATGATGTTAATTATCGCTTACACTCACCTTATGTACTAGTTCCTTCAAGGTGAGGCAGAGTATCAATAGTTGTTCCATAAAGTAATCGGGGGATCACGACCTTACGTCACCCCGATAGAGTAAAGTTGATCTTGAGCCTTATGCATGTATTACAATGAATTAAGTATTTTATGATGAGTATATTATTATTATGAGCATTTTATGATAAGCATGACATGAGCATTTCACACCGTGCCTAGTTGGCCGGGCAGTCACCGCCAAGGCGGGCAGCTATACGGATACGCCATGACCCTTTGGCATGGGTAGACACCACTAGTGGGCGGCATGAGATGGTACCCCGGACGCGGGAGGCCTGGACGCGGGCTAATATTATTGATTATCACACCGTTCCGACATGGACGGGCAGCTTGCATATGATGCATATATGTTATGAGGATGAGTATGAGTAAGATGGCACGCATGATTTCCTTTATGATTATAAGACAGATCCATATATTTCATGTTGATGTTATCACTATATTGTTGATGTTTTCTTTCATTGTTTATGCTTCTCATACTCAGTACAACATTCGTACTGACGTCCTTTCTTCGGACACTGTGTTCATGCCCACAGGTAGACAGAGAGAAGAGCTTGGCCCAGATCCTCAGTAGCAGTCAACTTGTCGAAAGCACTCCATCGTCCGAAGGTGCTTATGACTATCCTTTTGATGTACATTCATGTATGCATATTTTGGGCATGACGGAGCTTGTTCCGTCCGTGTATTCATTATGTTAGTAGAGGCTCGTAGATACGCAGTGTGGGTTAGATGGTCTCACAAGACGTTTTCATATGCGTGTATATTATTTTGATGGCCGAAAGGCAATTGTATATAAAGTAATTAAGTTTTTTAAATTATGATTTTCCTACAACTGGTATGTAAATTAATAAAAGAATGAAAGATGGGCAAGATAAGTAGTAGAGTGAGCGGTGCTCGGTAACTAGCTCCGGGTACCCGTCGCGGCCCCTAGCTGGGTCGTGACATCAGTTCTTCGAAAGGCTATAGTCAAGGGCCTAATCCAGATGGTCCCTCAAAAACCAGCACAGTCGAGGAATAGATTCTACAGGGCTGATCAGATTTGTGCCTACCGTTCAGGAGGAAATAGGTACAGCACAGAAGACTGCATAAATCTCAAGCACAAAATCCAGGATATGATCGACAAAAGGGAAGTCATCTTGGAGACCGCGGCTTCCAATGTGAACACAAATTCGTTATCTAACCATGGGAACAACGGGATCATATGATTGAAAGGGATGAGGATTGGGAAGTTTTTCGAGCATTGGTCCCCAAAGCAATTAAATCCCTGAAAAAAACAGTAGCTTCCTTCACACTTTGGGAGCGCCCCAACTTTAAAGTTTTGATCCCAGCACTGGGAGCACCAAAAGCTATATCGAGGTTCAAGACTTTGGTCCGAGCACTCGTGGTAGCCCAAAAAGCAAAACAAATTGTACCCACTCCCAAAGAGCCAATCACTGTATATTAGCCATGCCTTAGGGCATGACCCGCTCAGGGAGATGTTACACTCTCGAAGAACTAGCTTAAATGCCACAAAGAAATAAAACACCCAAAAGGGAGCAATAATCAACGGAGAAGCTATGTAGTAGTCTCAAGTAATACTCTCTCTCGAGCTGAAACGCTAAACCTAAACCTAGCCGAAACCCTAAAAGTTTTTCAACCTTTTCACGGCAAAAATGGCCTCTCTGGCCACTGGACAGCCGCCTATTATGGCTGTCCAGGCTAACACAACAATACCTACACAACTAAATCACCTTTTACCAAACCAAACGTATGCAATAGCCCTAAATCCTACTATTTCTACTACTACGTACAACCCTACTTTACCCATGAAAAATATTACATATTTTCATGGAGAGCCCATGGTCGTATGGGAGGAAGAGGAGATTGATCACATGATTACTAAAGAAAAATTACAATATGTAGTCGTGGGGAAATTCTCATATGGTTGGCCTGACGTGAAAGAATTGAGAACATTAATTCCAAAGCAATGCGGATTGAAAGGAGAGGCTATTATCGGATTGTTGAGCAATAGACATGTACTAATACGTGCTTCTTCTTTGGAAGATTATGTGACATTATTGTCTAAGCCTGCATATTACATTATGCATAAAAATTGGTCATATCCCATGCGCACCTTCAAATGGGATCCATGGTTTGATCCAGAGGAGGAAACGAAGATAGCAATTGCATGGATATCATTCCCATCATTACCTCCTAATTATTTTGTGAAAGAAGCGGTTTTTTCACTTGCCTCTGCAGTTGGAAAGCCATTACAAGTTGATATGGCCACAACCAATAAAACCAGGCCAAGCTGTGCGAGAGTGAAGGTAGAGGTTGACTTTCTTGGAGAATTTCCAAAGAGAATCAATATAAGAATAAAGAAGAAGAGTACTGGGGAGATTGTGGATAAATGGATAAAGATTAACTATGATTATGTTCCTAAGTACTGCAAAAACTGCAAACTTCAAGGACATAATGAACAAGACTGCTATGTCATACATCCAGAATTGTATCCCAAGGAAGAAGAACAATGCTCAGACAAAGAACAGGAGGTCAACAGTAAGGCAGATCAAAGGAAGAATAAGGAGCAAAAGAACACAAAGAATAGCAGACTTGACATTAAGGAGTACAAAGGGACCAATCTTGGCATAATGAAAGGAAAAGAAATAGCAGACAAGGTGCAGCCTGCAGATGGCAATGATGATGATGGATTCAAGGAGAAGAAAGGAAAATAAAGGAATAACAGGCACTTTCATAGAAGCAAATATGATGAAAATGCTTGGAAACCAAAGGAGAATGAAACTCTGCAAAACAATCAATATGCAGCATTGCAGAACACAGATGAGGAGATAATAAATGTGACTGATGTGCAGAAATCCTCAGATGTAGAAGCAAAGATGCCTGATGCTTCAGACCAAATCATTACAATGCAGCAAACTGTAGACAATAATGACAAAGTCAATGAAAAGCAGATGGAATAAGCAAAGGAAAAACAGATAGATTAATTAAAAAAGGTGGAGAAAATATCAGCAAAAGAATGGATTGAGAATAATTTTGGTAAACAACTCAATGATAAAGGGGAGATTATATCTCAGCAGGTATCTAAGGTGACTTCAGGTACAATTAGTCAAGAAAAGGAACATGATGTGCTGCAGGAGCAAGAAAAGGAACATGAATAAGAATATAGTGACATCTTAATCAACAAAAACATGGAGGAACAAAACAAGTGTGGTGATGTGCTGCAGGAGGATGATGATCATGAAGGGACTCCACTAGAGGAGGTGGAGAATAATCATGGAAAAGAAGGACAAGATGGTACAAAGCCACCTGAGAGTAATACTTATGTCAGTGTGTCTGTGGAACAGGTTGAGAATTCACAACATGGTAAGCATGAGGAGATACAGGTTCAAGCTGATATAGATTGTCAAGATGAGGAAGATTTATCTCAGAAATCTGCTTCCTGTGCTATATCATCAATGTTCTGAGATAAATCTTCCTTATCTTGACAATCTATATCAGCTTGAACCTGTATCTCCTCATGCTTACCATGTTGTGAATTCTCAACCTGTTCCACAGACACACTGACATAAGTATTACTCTCAGGTGGCTTTGTACCATCTTGTCCTTCTTTTCCATGATTATTCTCCACCTCCTCTAGTGGATTCCCTTCATGATCATCATCCTCCTGCAGCACATCACCACACTTGTTTTGTTCCTCCATGTTTTTGTTGATTAAGATGTCACTATATTCTTGTGACACATCTCCCTGCAGCACATCATGTTCCTTTTCTTGACTAATTGGATGTGATTCAATGGTTAGAGCCTTCTTTTGTGGGTGTGAGATACCACATTTCATCACACACACTAATTTGGTTTTGTTACCAAAGAAGGAGGTGATTACTACTTTTAGTGATATGAGGCCTATCAGTCTCAGTTCTTTCTCCAACAAGATAATGTCAAAAATACTGCAGAATAGATTGGCAAAGGTTCTTCCTAATATTATTTCTCACAATCAGACAGGATTTGTGAAAGGAAGGAGCATTGCAGAAAACATATTGCTGGCACAGGAGATCATCAGAGATATTAACTTGAGAGCTAAACATACTAATGTGGTGATCAAATTAGACATGGCAAAGGCATATGATAGACTTTCCTGGATTTTTTTGACTAAAGTATTGAGACAGTTTGGGTTTGGAGAGGTTATCATTGATTTAGTATGGAGATTGCTTTCAAACAACTGGTATTCAGTATTAATCAATGGACAAAGTCATGGTTTTTTCAGATCAAGTAGGGGGGTAAAACAAGGTAATCCACTTTCTCCTACATTGTTCATTATAGCAGCAGAGGTTTTAACAAGGAGTCTGAATAAGCTGCATGAGAAGCCAAGTTTCATAGGCTATGGAATGCCAAAATGGAGTCCTCAAATCAATCATCTATCATATGCTGACGACACAATATTATTCTGTTCGGGGGATGGATGTTCTCTAAAACTAATGATGAAGAGACTAAGGAATTATGAAAAGGCTTCAGGACAGCTGGTCAATACTGATAAAAGCTGTTATTATATTCATCACAAAGTCTCAGCCAGAGTTAATAGAAGGATTAAAAGACATACAAAGATGAGAAATGGATCCTTTCCTTTCACATATTTAGGTTGTCCAGTGTTCTATGGAAGAAGGAAATTGATATACTATGAGGATCTGATCAAAAAAGTGATGAAAAGGATTCTATCTTGGCAAAACAGACTACTATCTTTTGGAGGCAGATATGTGCTGATCAATCATGTGCTACAAACAATGCCAGTGTATTTACTATCAGCCGTGAATCCTCCTTCTGGGGTGATAAAGCAACTGCACAATATCTTTGCCAAATTCTTCTGGAGCAATACAGTAGGGGTGAAAAGCAAACATTGGGTGGCATCGGACAAATTATGTTTACCAAAAGATGAAGGAGGCATTGGTCTTAGATCACTAACTGATATATCCAAGGCTTTATTTGCTAGGTTGTGGTGGAATTTTAGATGAGGAAGAAGCTTATGGGGTAGTTACATGTTGACTAAATATTGCAAGAAATGGCATCCTATTATGGCAGTGGAGAGAGGAGGATCTCACACATGGAAGAAGATGGTAAATATAAGAGATGAAGTTGAGTCACAGATATTCTGGTATATGAGAAATGGAACTTCAAGTTTCTGGTATGAGAATTGGACAAGGCTTGGGGCATTATATTATATCATTCCTGATGCTGCTAGAGAGGAAGAAATAGAGGTTAGACAGTTTGTGAAGAATGGGGAATGGAACATGGAACTGTTAACAGCCACTCTAGATCAAGAATTGGCTCAGCATATCAAAGAAAATATCAAGGTACCAGTTGAAGAAGAGGATGATGAACCAAGTTGGAAGCAGGAAACAAATGGCAGATTTTCAGTTAAATCTGCATGGGAATTTCTCAGACACAGAGAAAGCAAACAAGCAACTTAAGTTCATGTGGGAGAAAGGGCTGCCAATAAAGATAAGTTTTTTCATGTGGAGAGTATGGAAAGGGAGAATCTCTACAGATGATATATTAAAAAGGATGATGATCAATATTCCATCAAGATGCTGGTGTTGTGAGGAGCATAAGGAGGAAACTGTAGGCCATTTATTTCTAACATCTTCCATAGCTGTCAAGTTATGGAAGTTTTTTGCTTCTTGTGCAGGTATCCCCACAGATGGAGTTGGTCTACATCAAATGATCATGGCATGGTAGACTGCTGAGACAAAACCAAAATTGCAGCCTATGTATAGAGCAATACCTGCAGTGATCATGTGGTCATTATGGAAGAGAAGAAACTCCATTAAACATGGAGGATCAGTGTCCTTCTTCAGACTGAAACAGCAAGTGCAGCATATACTACATCAACTGATAAGGAAGAGATTCCCATGGCTGCACATTATATCTGCTGAGTGGGAATATATGCATCACCACCTTAGTAGATATAAACCAAAAGTTTATTATGCTAAGGTGGTCTTGATAATGCCACCTTCAGGGAGAATAAAATGCAATACAGATGGGGCAAGCAGGGGCAATCCTGGACTCAGTTCATATGGTTTCTGCATCAGAGATAGTAATGGGGATCTGGTCTATGCTGAAGCACAACAAATAGGAATGGCAACAAACATGGAAGCTGAAACTGTGGCTCTAAAACAAGCATTGAAGTTTTGTAAAGAGCACAACCTTCAACAAGTGCAATTGGAGACTGATTCACTTGTCCTCCTAAACATCTTACAAGATACATGGACCACTCCATGGGAACTGAGGAGTCAGATAGAAGAGATCAAACAGGATATGAGAGTTATGCAGGTACAGATTAACCATATATTCAGAGAAGCCAACAGGTTGGCAAACTTTCTAGCAAACCAGGCTTTGGATCATGCAGGCATCAAAGTTTATGACTTTATATTCATGCCATCAGAAGGAAGAAGAATTATCAACATGGACAAATTACAACTGCCTCAGCTGAGGATTAGAACAAGGAGGATCCAGCAGATAGATCATCAACAATGATACTACATATATGTATAATCATATGGTGTGTACACAGCTTTGGGTACAGACTTCAGCTATCATCAAATCAGATTCAACATGATCACAAAGGGCAAACTAGTTTAGGCTTACAGGATAGAACTAGAGAAATGTCTCTTAGTTTTTTAATTTTAGCTAGTTCATGTTATAGACATGATGTAACAGACCAATTTTTCTTACCTTATTCATTTATAAATAAAAAGTTCTGACAGGCCTGGTGTCACACCCCGACTTTACTAGGGTGTGATGGGCACCCGACCCCATATCTGGAGCCGAGCGAACCCGCTGACTCTTGTTACGTATAGAAACCCTTAAATCAGTAAAGAAAGAAATACATAGTAATCTCTCCAATATATTTTTTTTTTTCATAAGTAAGCTCTGACATCATGTAGGACTCGTGACATAAAACATAATAGCATATCGGCTGCTGGAGCCGCTTACAGACTGACAACCCAATACCCATTGCTTTGTCTGCAAAGTCTCTAACATAAAACAAAACATCATAGCATATACTTGGACTTGGCAATTCTCCGGGACAAATGGAGTTCGCCATCTCCGCTGGAACACCTTCAGTAAGTTCTTCTAATCATCTGGGAGTACCTGCGCGGCATGAAACGCAGCCCCCGAAGAAGAGGGGTCAGTACGAGCAATGTACTGAGTATGTAAGGCATGCATAATAACATACAGAAGGTATAGAACAGGGATACTAACATAAAGGAGACATAGCGCATGTCATGAGGTGGAAAGTTAACCTGTACATATAAATGCCCTTTGGCGGATACCATGCATGCTTAGCTTTCCTTTAAAATCTTTCTTTGTTCATATGTATATATAAAAATAAGACATATCATATTGCCGAGGCGTCGGCAGCCGATCCATTTAACCATAAATATGCACATCCCGCGTCCGGGACGATATCATGTCATATAATGCCAACTGATCAGGTGGATATGCGTTTATAACGCGCTGCCCTTATTTCCATCTTCCCCGTATGCGTAGACATACATCATGTACATATATTAGCGTCTATAGCGCTCTGGCTCTTTTATCATATACATATACGTGTGTCATGTACATACATCAGCGTCTATAGCGCTCTGGTTCTTTTATCATATACATATACTCGTAACATGCATACAACATGTTCGAGAGTCCAAGAAAATCATTTCCACGTCGGAGTGACGTAAGGTCGGTCGCCTCCGATTACATTATGGAACAATCGTGGTCGCCTTGTCTCGCCTTGAAGGAACAAGTATTTTAAGGCGAGACTTCCAACGGAAAATAGCTTTAAGAGAGAGCATAAAATGAAATTATGGGCATTATAACCGTCAATTCATACACTTTGGAGTCTTTTAGAAACTAGTGTCATGGCTACGGAATAGAATTAAGGTTTAAGAACTAGTATAACACTTTCATATTCACATTGCGTTCTTAGCTCAAGACTCTTAGTCATGGAATCATTCTTGTCGTACTTATCATGGGCGTATTCTCTTTTCTGACATCATAGCTATCTTTATCGTCATAGAAGTATTCTTGTCGGGATAGATATAGTACTTGCCATTTGGTAATGGGATAAGGATCGAAGGTTTCTTTTGGATTCAGCTTCAAGGTAAGTCAAGCGGAACAATAAGGTAAATCCAGGAATAGTGGGCCCACCTCGGATCAAATGAGGCAGCGCACCAAATTTACATATGTTACATGTCATGGCGTTACTTGTGAGGGTTTTAGGGTAGTCGGGTTCTATTTATGCGAGTTCTAGAGGTTTAGGAAATTCTTCCAACATTTTGCACACTTTTTAGTTCAATTGTTCTGATTGAAAAAAGGGAAACTTTAGATGCGGATTCTGGAGGGTAGAAGGGTCCCCGAGGTTCTTATTCAACATATTACATCTAAGACATGCCATAGAAAGAAGGGTGAAGCCTTACATACCTTTTCTGCTTCTTATGCGACTCCAAATTCACGTTCCAAACCCGCCAAAATCTACAAATTGGTCATGTTTACCAAAACTTGATTAGAGCCTTTAGAAGTTGATTCTTTGAAGTAATACTTCGTCTGCCGAAATTTCGGCAGCATCTCCCTTGTAAATGTGCCATCCCACCAAGTTCAACTTGGCCAATTCTAATCAACAACAATCCCGGGAATTCAACCCGGCCAAACTATCAACAACAATGCCAACAATCATAATAACAATTTCAATTAACATACTACTTCCTTCAAGACTTTCCAACTCCAACAAAAACAATAACAATTAACAACACATTTCTCTTATTTTAGGTTCACAATTCTCATCAACAACCATGCATTGACAACCTTACTTATGCAATATACAAATTCAAGCTAGCGTCGCATTATTTCTTCATTATTCCGATAACGATTACCACTTCACCTTAAATCACCAAACCTTCATTTTTCACCATGAAATTCTCAATACAACAACTAAAACATTAAGTAGAATTAATTCACTACAATTTGCCAAAATATCACCATGTTCGGCCTCCACAACAACATGCATATTTTCATGAGTTTTCCATTCATTTCTATACGTTACAACAACAAGCAACATACTTCATAAATTATTCCATTCTTTCTATACCACATAACATATGAACGGCCAACATACTACATACACACGGCCAACACACAACATGCAAGGTCTCATGGTTTTCATTCATTTCAAATCATAGAATTCACAACGCAACAATAAAATTACTAGATAAAATCGATTTGGCACATCTACATTATACCACTTCCATTCGGCCACATGCATACTTACATATTCATCATGCAAACTTCCATCTTAGCATACTACAACACATATAAACCCTTCATAACACATAAGACAAGATTAAAACTCACCTTTCTTCTTCAACTTCTCCACTTGGTTAAGGTTCATGAATTGTCCATATAAGTGTCTTGCTTGCTCCAACAACTTCACCATGTTAAAGAGCATCTTCCAATTAGTAGAAAATCCAGGAGAAAATAATTTTCCTTGGTCAATTTCCCATGGCTAAATTTCTAGAGCCATGGCCGAAACCCTTGCACTCTCTTCATCTTTTTTCTTTTCTTTTGTTCTTCTTCTTTTGTCTTGAATTGGAAGACAAGCTCATATATATATATATATATATATATATATATATATATATATACCCAAGCATGTGAGGGGCACATGCCCCTCTCTAGAACTTTCTTCCTTTTTCTTGACTTTTCTTTTCTTTGAATTTTCTTACTTGGTCAAAGAAGACCAAGTGTCTTCTCTCTTTTTACACTTTAGCCCTTCCATATTTACACTTTGCCCCCTTCACTTATGAAATGGCCACATGCTCCTTTCTTTATTTCCTAGAGTTCTTTTCCCTTTTTACCTTTAACTTTTCTCAATATTTCCATAACACTAATATCCATAATTGATATTTATAACCAACTTATATATTAAAATAATTTTTGAACGTAGCCTTTCCCTTAACTTGCCACGACTACCTTGGAATGTCCGAACGTATAAAATATGGGATATAACATCCTCCCCCCCCCCCCCCCTTTATAACATTCGTCCTCGAATGTTCAACTGGTCTTATGGGGTGTCCTAATATTTCGGGAGGATCCCTTTGTAGTCGTCCTTTCCTTCATGCTCACTCCTTGTCCTTTACTTCATTCCCTTTATAATCGAACTTCTCGGTTTTTACATGGATCTTCTTCCCGTGTCGTGGGTTTTCTACTTTGTTGGGCCAACGTATTATCCTTGTCTTTCTCAGATCATCTCTCTTCTGTTACTGCTCCATGACCATATCTTAACAAAAGCCACACCTTTAGATCTTTACCACAACTCCTCTTTAATCTCCCTTTTTTTTTTTTTGTATCTCTCAATACAGGTACACTTGTCTTTGACTTCATGTGTTGGTGCTCGTTTCGTCTATCGTCATTCCTTGTACGCCCAATATGGTCTCCCCCCCCCCCCTTTAAGGGGTTCCTTATATGCTCATCGTCCTTAATGAAGTCTTCGCTTATACCTTTATCCCTTATTCGTCCTTTCACTTGCTTAGCTCACTTGCCCGTAATTCTTTCTTAACTACATGTTCGTATTGTAGCTGTGTGCCCATATTTCTTAAACATTTCGTTACTCTCTTAAACCTCTAAGCATATTACTATGGCTACATACTTGTCCTTTTACAGATCTGTCACCTCAACACCATCACCATCCTAAGCATTCTTTCTCTTACTTCACATTCCTCTACCCTGGTCATCATTCACTTAGACCTACTTGTTGAAATCAACTCTCAACCTCCCCACATTTCTCCTTTTCCGACATGTAAGCTTCCTATCTTCCATTTACTCACACTGTTACATCCGACATTTTTGCTTATTCGAAAAATTCAAGGTAAATTGACTTGTAATGAATAAGGCCACAATTGGACCTTACTCGGTATGAATGTGTAGGTTATGAATACAATGGTGTGGAATTACGAAAGGTGGCCAAGGACAAAATGGGAATTTTGGAAACTTGCCTCATGAATTACAATATGGAGCCAACTAGTTGGACTAAAAAAAAAATAAGAAAACAAGGCCCAAAGAGGGAAGGCCCAACCGGCCAAGAGAGAAGTCCAAGCCCATGGACTAATTAATTTCCATGTGGAATTATAAGATCATAGTTATCCAAAGAAGGTTCAAGAAAAAGGAAAAGAAATCAAGAATAAGAGAGAGAGAGGTTTCGGGTGAGGAAAGAAAAAGAAAGAAAAGAAAGAAAAAATTTCTTGGAGCAAATCCTTGGTTCAAAAAATTAAATTCTTGTGAGATTAGTACTAAGCTCAAGGCCCTCTACAAGTTGATATAAGTATTGTGGCAAGAAAGCAACCTTAACCCCAAGTGAAGAAAGGTAAGAATTTTATGCTTTTGACATGTTATGAGAGGTGTATGTATGTTGTAGTAAGTTGAAATGAATGAAAAACATGAAAATTTTGTGTGTTGTGGTTCTATGTATGTTGGCCGAATATATGCATATATATTGCATGATTATGGTGACTTGAATTCATGTTGAAATTTAGTTGTAGTGTGGTAGAAATTGTATTAGAAATGAAAGTGGAATGAATTGTGGAAGTTGGAGAAACATAGGTTGTAGCCGTGTGGTGTTGTGTGGTGATGGAATATGAATTTAATCTTGTTAATATGTTAAGTGTGTTATGGTGAAATGAATGGAAAAAAAAATAGTCTTTGTTGTCATGGAAAAATGGTTACTAAGTTGTTGAAGGAAATTATGCAACCTTGTTATAGCTTATGTAAAAATGGAAATGGAAGTGTTAAGAGGCAAATTATGAGTAATGTTGATGAATTTGGAAGATGGAATTGTATAATGAACTTGTATGTTGAAGGTTAGGAGAATTGGATAAATTGTGGCTTTGATGGAAAGTTTGTAAGTTTGCATATCTTATGTATATCTTGTGAGAATGGTATGATATGCCTCCAAATCGTGTTGTAATGAATTTGATGGGTAATGAACATCAAAATAATAAGTTTGGTTTGGAAGTGTAAGGTCGGAACGGAAAATGTTAAGTTATGACGGAAAGTTGGCAAATTGTGCCTTATTATGTATTTTGAGCTACTTGTCGTTATTATGAATATTGTTGTTGGGTTGTGTTGATTGTTTGGCTGTGTTTAACTTTTGGGGATGTCATATATACAGAGGAAATGCTGCCGAAATTTCGGTAGGCAAGTATGTGTTAAGTTTGGACTATTGAAAAGTTGAAACTAACAAATGGTAAACTTGACCATTTCTAGATTTTGGACGAAATTGAAGTCGACGCCAAGCGAGCGTAAGGCGCTATCGAGGTATGTGAAGCATTTCCCTTTGTTCCTAGGCATGTTCTGGATGTGATAGGCTCGGCCGCGAGCCTTAAGTACGACTCCGTTCCCCGGAATTCGAGACGGAAAACCGCTCCAATTCCTTCAATCCAATTGAAGCTATTTTCTTACAATTGCCTTTAAAATGAATTTTTGTATGAAACTTCCCTAAACGGAGTCGGAACACTTCCAAACGATTACGGATGACCTCATAAGGTCTATTGTCGGTAAATTACATATGTTGCCTCGAGTTGGTCCGAGGCGGGCCCACAAGGCCCGATATCTTCTGTAATACTTTAAATACTTCCATTTTGTCCGATTTTCTCAGAAGACAATTGAACTATTATTTTTATTATGATACAACTATTTTTAGGAAATTCTTACAAAATGACTTCTGAACATCTGAGAATTCGATTCTGATAACGATCTGTCGTGCCTTCCCAAGTAGAATGTAGGCGCGTACTATGCATACCATCTGGATACTCTAATTTTGGCTCGCCATTTGGCACCCTTCAGTCTGATTGAGTCGGTATGTGAGTCTGTATGTATGTGGTTTCTCATGGATCTGTTCGTGGCTGTCTCAATGCATTCCTTCACTGCGTCCCGGGCCAGGTTCTGTTATCGTGCATATTCCTCTGCATTGTTCACTGCGTCCCTCGGTGTGCGGGCCGGGATCTGTTATATATGTATGATTATGATATATTGATCTGTGTATGGGCATGGCGGCCAGGATGGCATCTGATATGATCTGATTCTGTCTGTCCACCGCGTCCCGTACTAAGAGGGCCGGGTTCTGTTACCGCGCCCCCAGACAGGGCCGGAATCTGTATGTCTGTATGCATGTGCCACCAGTATCTATATAAGCACATGCCTCTGTATGATTCTGTATGATTCTGTATGGTTCAGTATGACTCTGCACTACTCTACATGCATAATTCTGTCTGTCCGTCTGAATTACGACTATGTCTGTATGTCCGTATGGCTTCTGATTCTATATGTCCGTATGGATTCTGATTCTGTATGTCCGTATGGATTCTGATTCTGTATGTCCGTATGGATTCTGATTCTGCTCGTCTGTCCGGATTATGATTCCGTCGGTCTGTCCGAACCATGATTCTGTTTATCTGTATGGACCACGATTCTGTATGTCTGTCTGGATCATGACTCTGCCCGTCTGTCTGATGTATGGTTCTGTCCGTTATATTTCTGTGACTCTGGTTCGGACTATGATTGTATCTGTTATGTTTCTGCTTTACATACTCGGTACATTTTTCGTACTGACCCCCGTTCTTCGGGGGCTGCGCTACATGCCCGCAGGTACAGACGCACCAGGTGATACGCCGCCAGCGTAGGTTTCTGACTCTGCTGTTTGATGAGCTCCTTTGATCTGGAGCGTACACTTTTGGTATATATCTTCTGTTTTCCGCATATCCTGTATGTATGGAAATTCTGGGTACGACGGGGCCCTGTCCCGCCATATGATTCTGTATGTCTGTAGAGGCCTGTAGATAGATGTGTGGGTTACGGGTTTCGTCTGTATGTTAGCCTTATCGGCTTATCTGTAAATGTCTGCATGTCCAGGTATATATATATATATGTTTGCGCGCGTGCCGTATCTGTATCGGCCTACTTCTGTAACATCTGTTTGAAAAAAAAAAAATCTGTATGATACGAAATTCGGTCAGGTAGGTATGTACGGGTACCCAGTTAGGGTACCAGTCGCGGCCCACGGGGTTGGGTCGTGACATACTCACACTCTCTTTCTTTTCCAAGTATCGCTGCACTAAATCTTTCAATTCTAACCTACGGTAAAATAATAACGATTTACCTTATGACGGTGGCACCGTTTATTCTTGCTGTCACTTGTACTTCTGCACCTTTACGTGATCAATACCTTTCCTCCCGTAGTTTCGATTGCTGGGGCTCGCACGCCACCGATACAATTATTCGGGATATCTTACACATTCGTATATACATACATATTCACTATCAACTGGTTCACAAAATACTTCCAAGCGTTGTTCAAGCCTATCCTAATTCCACGGCTATGATGCATTTTCTGTCTCTTTACCGAGCTAGTCTGCCTTGTTTCACGCGTCTTCTCATGGTCTCCCGTCATCTTATATACCGTAGTTTCACTTAGGCTATTCCAGTTTTCCATTTGTCTTTTATGTCAGAATATGTAAAATTCCTTACAAACTTCCCAGGGGGTCACCCATCATGGAATTGCTCCCACCTGAGCACGCTTAACCCAAAAGCTTCACTGAAATTCGGTGCCTTAATGCCGATATTTTCGCGTCAGCTTCCTCACATGACCTTTATTGCATGCTCTGGAGCAAGTCAAAGTCTTACAGTTCCCAAAACATTTTCGTAACACGTCCCTTCTCTTGTAATTACCGTTTTACCCTTTTGGTTCCCGATGTTCACCTTTCACCTGTGTGTATGACTACCTCCTGTCTTGGGCTTCCAGATTCCCGATGGTAGCGACCTTACCATTGTTGACACGCCCAAAACCATAACCTTTCTGAACCAACACATTTCACTTATTACCTATTCACAGTATTTCTTTCCCATACTTCTTCCTGTGGGGCGTACCCGTTTTGGCAGAACCTTCTTTACTGTTCCTATTATTCAAACCTGTATGCAGCCAATGTCATCAATGCCTTACAGAACGTACAACTCTATGGCACATGCTCGCCATCTCAGCACTTGTCTTCTTTCATCATCACTGAGCGTCTGCGAGAATTGACAGTTAGTATAAGGAATCTTGTTTCCTATGACTTGGCTCTATCGCACGATCTGAGACAGAAAGAAGGTCAACATTTCCTAGATGCCCCGCAGCCTCCTGTTTATAAATGTGGCCGGCCTCACACCCATAAACAGGACTCTACTGGACACGACTTTGCAGACAACCCTGGGACCGACCTGCTCTGATACCACTTTGTCACACCCCGATTTACTAGGGTGTGATGGGAACCCGACCCCATATCTAGAGCCAAGCGAACCCGCTGACTCTTGTTACGTATAGAAACCCTTGAATCAGTAAAGAAAGAAATACATAGTAAGCTCTCCATTTTTTTTTTCATAAGTAAGCTCTGACATCATGTAGGACTCGTGACATAAAACATAATAGCATATCGGCTGCTGGAGCCGCTTACAGACTGACAACCCAATACCCATTGCTTTGTCTGCAAAGTCTCTAACATAAAACAAAACATCATAGCATATACTTGGACTTGGCAATTCTCCGGGACAAATGGAGTTCGCCATCTCCGCTGGAACACCTTCAGTAAGTTCTTCTAATCATCTGGGAGTACCTGCGCGGCATGAAACGCAGCCCCCGAAGAAGAGGGGTCAGTACGAGCAATGTACTGAGTATGTAAGGCATGCATAATAACATACAGAAGGTATAGAACAGGGATACTAACATAAAGGAGACATAGCGCATGTCATGAGGTGGAAAGTTAACCTGTACATATAAATGCCCTTTGGCGGATACCATGCATGCTTAGCTTTCCTTTAAAATCTTTCCTTGTTCATATGTATATATAAAAATAAGACATATCATATTGCCGAGGCGTCGGCAGCCGATCCATTTAACCATAAATATACACATCCCGCGTCCGGGACGATATCATGTCATATAATGCCAACTGATCAGGTGGATATGCGTTTATAACGCGCTGCCCTTATTTCCATCTTCCCCGTATGCGTAGACATACATCATGTACATATATTAGCGTCTATAGCGCTCTGGCTCTTTTATCATATGCATATACGTGTGTCATGTACATACATCAGCGTCTATAGCGCTCTGGTTCTTTTATCATATACATATACTCGTAACATGCAAACAACATGTTCGAGAGTCCAAGAAAACCATTTCCACGTCGGAGTGACGTAAGGTCGGTAGCCTCCGATTACATTATGGAACAATCGTGGTCGCCTTGTCTCGCCTTGAAGGAACAAGTATTTTAAGGCGAGACTTCCAACGGAAAATAGCTTTAAGAGAGAGCATAAAATGAAATTATGGGCATTATAACCGTCAATTCATACGCTTTGGAGTCTTTTAGAAACTAGTGTCATGGCTACGGAATAGAATTAAGGTTTAAGAACTAGTATAACACTTTCATATTCACATTGCGTTCTTAGCTCAAGACTCTTAGTCATGGAATCTTTCTTGTCGTACTTATCATGGGCATATTCTCTTTTCTGACATCATAGCTATCTTTATCGTCATAGAAGTATTCTTGTCGGGATAGATATAGTACTTGCCATTTGGTAATGGGATAAGGATCGAAGGTTTCTTTTGGATTCAGCTTCAAGGTAAGTCAAGCGGAACAATAAGGTAAATCCGGGAACAGTGGGCCCACCTCGGATCAAATGAGGCGGCGCACCAAATTTACATATGTTACATGTCATGGCGTTACTTGTGAGGGTTTTAGGGTAGTCGGGTTCTATTTATGCGAGTTCTAGAGGTTTAGGAAATATTTCCAACATTTTGCACACTTTTTAGTTCAATTCTTCTAATTGAAAAAGGGGAAACTTTAGATGCGGCTTCTGGAGGGTAGAAGGGTCCCCGAGGTTCTTATTCAACATATTACATCTAAGATATGCCATAGAAAGAAGGGTGAAGCCTTACATACCTTTTCTGCTTCTTATGCGACTCCAAATTCACGTTCCAAACCCGCCAAAATCTACAAATTGGTCATGTTTACCAAAACTTGATTAGAGCCTTTAGAAGTTGATTCTTTGAAGTAATACTTCGTCTGCCGAAATTTCGGCAGCATCGCCCCTGTAAATGTGCCATCCCACCAGGTTCAACTTGGCCAATTCTAATCAACAACAATCCCGGGAATTCAAATCGGCCAAACTATCAACAACAATGCCAACAATCATAATAACAATTTCAATTAACATGCTACTTCCTTCAAGACTTTCCAACTCCAACAAAAACAATAACAATTAACAACACATTTCTCTTATTTTAGGTTCACAATTCTTATCAACAACCATGCATTGACAACCTTACTTATGCAATATACGAATTCAAGCTAGCGTCGCATTATTTCTTCATTATTCCGATAACGATTACCACTTCATCTTAAATCACCAAACCTTCATTTTTCACCATGAAATTCTCAATACAACAACTAAAACATTAAGTAGAATTAATTCACTACAATTTTCCAAAATATCACCATGTTCGGCCTCCACAACAACATGCATATTTTCATGAGTTTTACATTCATTTCTATACGTTACAACAACAACCAACATACTTCATAAATTATTCCATTCTTTCTATACCACATAACATATGCACGGCCAACATACTACATACACATGGCCAACACACAACATGCAAGGTCTCATGGTTTTCATTCATTTCACATCGTAGAATTCACAACGCAACAATCAAATTACTAGATAAAATCGATTTGGCACATCTACATTATACCACTTCCATTCGGCCACATGCATACTTACATATTCATCATGCAAACTTCCATCTTAGCATACTACAACACATATAAACCCTTCATAACACATAAGACAAGATTAAAACTCACCTTTTTTCTTCAACTTCTCCACTTGGTTAAGGTTCTTGAATTGTCCATATAAGTGTCTTGCTTGCTCCAACAACTTCACCATGTTAAAGAGCATCTTCCAATTAGTAGAAAAGCTAGGAGAAAATAATTTTCCTTGGTCAATTTCCCATGGCTAAATTTCTAGAGCCATGGCCGAAACCCTTGCACTCTCTTCATCTTTTTTCTTTTATTTTGTTCTTCTTCTTTTGTCTTGAATTGGAAGACAAGCTCATATATATATATATATATATATATATATACCCAAGCATGTGAGGGGCACATTCCCCTCTCTAGAACTTTCTTCCTTTTTCTTGACTTTTCTTTTCTTTGAATTTTCTTACTTGGTCAAAGAAGACCAAGTGTCTTCTCTCTTTTTACACTTTAGCCCGTCCATATTTACACTTTGCCCCCTTCACTTCTGAAATGGCCATATGCTCCTTTCTTTATTTCCTAGAGTTCTCTTCCCTTTTTACCCTTAACTTTTCTCAATATTTCCATAACACTAATATCCATAATTGATATTTATAACCAACTTATATATTAAAATAATTTTTGAACGTAGCCTTTCCCTTAACTTGCCACGACTACCTTGGAATGTCCGAACGTATAAAATACGGGATATAACATCCTCCCCCCCTTTAGAACATTCGTCCTCGAATGTTCAACTGGTCTTATGGGGTGTCATAATATTTCGGGAGGATCCCTTTGTAGTCGTCCTTTCCTTCATGCTCACTCCTTGTCCTTTACTTCATTCCCTTTATAATCAAACTTCTCGGTTTTTACATGCATCTTCTTCCCGTGTCGTGGGTTTTCTACTTTGTTGGGCCAACGTATTATCCTTGTCTTTCTCAGATCATCTCTCTTCTGTTACTGCTCCATGACCATATCTTAACAAAATCCACACCTTTAGATCTCTCAATACAGGTACACTTGTCTTTGACTTCATGTGTTGGTGCTCGTTTCGTCTATCGTCATTCCTTGTACGCCCAATATGGTCTCCCCCCTTTAAGGGGTTCCTTATATGCTCATCGTCCTTAATGAAGTCTTCGCTTATACCTTTATCCCTTATTCGTCCTTTCACTTGCTTAGCTCACTTGCCCGTAATTCTTTCTTAGCTACATGTTCGTATTGTAGCTGTGTGCCCATATTTTTTAAACGTTCCATTACTCTCTTAAACCTCTAAGCATATTACTATGGCTACATACTTGTCCTTTTACAGATCTGTCACCTCAACACCATCACCATCCTAAGCATTCTTTCTCTTACTTCACATTCCTCTACCCTGGTCATCATTCACTTAGACCTACTTGTTGAAATCAACTCTCAACCTCCCCACATTTCTCCTTTTCCGACATTTAAGCTTCCTATCTTCCATTTACTCACACTCTCTTTCTTTTCCAAGTATCGCTGCACTAAATCTTTCAATTCTAACCTACGGTAAAATAATAACGATTTACCTTATGACGGTGGCACCGTTTATTCTTGCTGTCACTCGTACTTCTGCACCTTTACGTGATCAATACCTTTCCTCCCGTAGTTTCGGTTGCTGGGGCTCGCACGCCACCGATACAATTATTCAGGATATCTTACACATTCGTATATACATACATATCCACTATCAACTGGTTCACAAAATACATCCATGCGTTGTTCAAGCCTATCCTAATTCCAGGGCTATGATGCATTTTCTGTCTCTTTACCGAGCTAGTCTGCCTTGTTTCACGCGTCTTCTCATGGTCTCCCGTAATCTTATATACCGTAGTTTCACTTAGGCTATTCCAGTTTTCCATTTGTATTTTATGTCAGAATATGTAAAATTCCTTACAAACTTCCCAGGGCGTCACCCATCATTGAATTGCTCCCACCTGAGCACGCTTAACCCAAAAGCTTCACTGAAATTCGGTGCCTTAATGCCGATATTTTCGCGTCAGCTTCCTCACATGACCTTTATTGCATGCTCTGGAGCAAGTCAAAGTCTTACAGTTCCCAAAACATTTTCGTAACACGTCCCTTCTCTTGTAATTACCGTTTTACCCTTTTGGTTCCCGATGTTCACCTTCCGCCTGTGTGTATGACTACCTCCTGTCTTGGGCTTCCAGATTCCCGATGGTAGCGACCTTACCTTTGTTGCCACGCCCAAATCCATAACCTTTCTGAACCAACACATTTCACTTATTACCTATTCACAGTATTTCTTTCCCATACTTCTACCTGTGGGGCGTACCCGTTCTGGCAGAACCTTCTTCACTGTTCCTATTACTCAAAACCTGTATGCGGCCAATGTCATCAATGCCTTACAGAACGTGCAACTCTATGGCACATGCTCGCCATCTCGGCACTTGTCTTCTTTCATCATCACTGAGCGTCTGCGAGAATTGACAGTTAGTATAAGGAATCTTATTTCCTATGACTTGGCACTATCGCACGATCTGAGACAAAAAGAAGGTCAACATTTCCTAGATGCCCCGCAGCCTCCTGTTTATAAATGTGCCCGGCTTCACACCCATAAACAGGACTCTACTGGACACGACTTTGCAGACAACGCTGGGACCGACCTGCTCTGATACCACTTTGTCACACCCCGACTTTACTAGGGTGTGATGGGCACCCGACCCCATATCTGTGTCACGACCCAACCCCGTGGGCCGCGGCTGGTACCCTGACTGGGTACCCGTACGTACCTACCTGACCGAATTTCGTATCATACAGATTTTGTTTTTCAAACAGATGTTACAGAAGTAGGCCGATACAGATACGGCACGCGCGCAAACATATATATATATATATACCTAGACATGCAGACATTTACAGATAAGCCGATAAGGCTAACATACAGACGAAACCCGTAACCCACACATCTATCTACAGGCCTCTACAGACATACAGAATCAGATGACGGGACAGGGCGCCGTCGTACCCAGAATTTCCACACATACAGAACATACGGAAAACAGAAGATATATACCAAAAGTGTACGCTCTCGATCAAAGGAGCTCTTCGAACAGCAAAGTCAGAAACCTACGCTGGCGGCGTATCACCTGGTGCGTCTGTACCTGCGGGCATGTAGCGCAGCCCCCGAAGAACGGGGGTCAGTACGAAAGATGTACCGAGTATGTAAAGCAGAAACATAACAGATGCAATCATAGTCCGAACCGGAGTCAAAGAAATATAACGGACAGAACCATACATCAGACAGATGGGCAGAGTCATGATCCAGACAGACATACAGAATCGTGGTCCATACAGATAAACAGAATCATGGTTCGAACAGACCAACGGAATCATAATCCGGACAGACGAGCAGAATCAAAATCCATACGGACATACAGAATCAGAATCCATACGGACATACAGAATCTGAAATCATACGGACGTACAGAATCAGAATCCATACGGACATACAGAATCATAATTCATACGGACATACAGAATCAGAATCCATACGGACATATAGAATCAGAAGCCATACGGACATACAGACATAGTCGTAATTCAGACGGACAGACAAAATTATGCATGCAGAGTAGTGCAGAGTCATACTGAACCATACAGAATCATACAGAATCATACAGAGGCATGTGCTTATATAGATACTGATGGCACATGCATACAGACATACAGATTCCGGCCCTGTATGGGGGCGCGGTAACAGAACCCGGCCCTCTTAGTACGGGACGCGGTGGACAGACAGAATCAGATCAGATCAGATCATATCAGATGCCATCCTGGCCGCCATGCCCATAAACAGATCAATATATCATAATCATACAGATATAACAGATCCCGACCCGCACACCGAGGGACGCGGTGAACAATGCAGAGGAATATGCATGATAACAGAACCTGGCCCGGGACGCAGTGAAGGAATGCATTGAGACAGCCACGAACAGATCCATGAGAAACCACATACATACAGACTCACATACCAACTCAATCAGACTGAAGGGTGCCAAATGGCGAGCCAAAATCAGAGTATCCAGATGGTATGCATAGTACGCGCCTACATTCTACTTGGGAAGGCACGACAGATCGTTATCAGAATCGAATTCTCAGATGTTCAGAAGTCATTTTGTAAGAATTTCCTAAAAATAGTTGTATCATAATCAAAATAATAGTTCAATTGTCTTCTGAGAAAATCGGACAAAATGGAAGTATTTAAAGTATTACAGAAGATATCGGGCCTTGTGGGCCCGCCTCGGACCAACTCGAGGCAACATATGTAATTTACCGACAATAGACCTTATGAGGTCATCCGTAATCGTTTGGAAGTGTTCCGACTCCGTTTAGGGAAGTTTCATACAAAAATTCATTTTAAAGGCAATTGTAAGAAAATAGCTTCAATTGGATTGAAGGAATTGGAGCGGTTTTCCGTCTCGAATTCCGGGGAACGGAGTCGTACTTAAGGCTCGCGGCCGAGCCTATCACATCCAGAACATGCCTAGGAACAAAGGGAAATGCTTCACATACCTCGATAGCGCCTTACGCTCGCTTGGCGTCGACTTCAATTTCGTCCAAAATCTAGAAATGGTCAAGTTTACCATTTGTTAGTTTCAAACTTTTCAATAATTCAACTTAACACATACTTGCCTACCGAAATTTTGGCAGCATTTCCTCTGTATATAGGACATCCCCGAGACTTAGCTCGGCTCAATTCATCAACACAACAACCCAAAGACAACATCAAAACAATAACATACATTAAAACATACACTATGGCATCACTAGCCATCTTTCGACATAACGAAACATCTTTCGTTTCCAACTTACATTTCCAAACCAAACTTGTTATTTTCATATTCATCATCCATCAAAATTATTACAACATACATCAGAGGCATCCATACCATTTTCACACAATATTCATAAAATATGCAAACATTCAAACTTTCCATTAAGCCACTACTTTTCCAATTTTTCCTAACCTTCAACCTACCAGTTCATTATATATTTCCATCTTCCAAATTCATCAACAATAATCATGATTTGCCTCTTGATACTTGCATTTCCATTTTTACATAAATCATAACAAAGTTGCATGTTTTCCTACAACAACTTGATAACCATTTTTCCATGACAACAAAAACCATTACTCTTTCATTCACTTCACAACTAACACAATTAACATACTAACAAAATTTAGTTCTCCTTCCAACATCAACACACACCACACAGCCACATACTATATTCTCCAACTTCCATTAATTCATTCAACTTTCATTTCTAATATAAATTCCACCATAACCACAACTAGGATACAATACAAAATTCAACACATCTCAACTACACCATCATTCACACACACACGGCCATACACACACATTCACAACACACAAAATTTTCATGCTTTTCATTCATTCCCACACACTACAACATATATACACCTCTCATAACATGTCAAAAGCATAAAATTCTTACCTTTCTTCACTTGGGGTTAAGGTTGCTTTCTTGCCACAATACTTATATCAACTTGTAGAGGGCCTTGAGCTTAGTACTAATCTCACAAGAATTTAATTTTTTGAACCAAGGATTTGCTCCAAGAAATTTTTTTCTTTCTTTTCTTTCTGTTTCTTTCCTCACCCGAAACCTCTCTCTCTCTTATTCTTGATTTCTTTTCATTTTTCTTGAACCTTCTTTGGATAACTATGATCTTATAATTCCACATAGAAAATTAATTAGTCCATGGGCTTGGACTTCTCTCTTGGACGGTTGGGCCTTCCCTCTTTGGGCCTTGTGTTTTTTTTTTTTTTGAGTCCAACTAGTTGGCTACATATTGTAATTCATGAGGCAAGTTTCCAAAATTCCCATTTTGCCCTTGGCCACCTTTCGTAATTCCACACCATTGTATTCATAACCTACACATTCATACCGAGTAAGGTCCAATTGTGGCCTTATTCATTACAAGTCAATTTACCTTGAATTTTTCGAATAAGCAAAAATGTCGGATGTAACATCCTCCCCCCCCCCTTTAAAAACAATCGTCCTCGAAGGTTAAATCGACCTTATGGGGCGTCACACTACTTCGAGAGGGTTCTCTTTATAGTCGTCCTTTGTTGACTTTACGACATGGCTTCTTCACCAACATTATGGGGTAATTTTTCACATCAGTGATTCAAACACCTTCATAATATATTTGCTCATACCCCACATAATCATCGAACCATAAGCTATATTCTCGTAACAGACGGATGCCTTTCAGACGTTATAATTAATCATCACTTCTTGTTACACTTCTGAGTTTCTTACCACATTATCGAAATCCTACTTCATACCAGACACTTCATACCAAACAGATTCGGAACTAGGACCGGACTCGTAGAAGCATATCGGACGGATTCGTAATCGGAGGCAGACGTATTAAACTATGGCGGACGGATTCATAGGCAAAATCATAGGTACGGAAGTATGTCAGACAAATCTGAGATGGAAGTCAGACGTACAGAGAGGTATCAGACAGGTTCGAAATCAGAAGCAGACGTACTGAAATGTATCATACAGAGTCGTGATCAAAGTCAGACACACAGAAATGTGTCAGACAGAGTCGTAAGTAGAATCAGTCATACGGAGATGTATCAGACAGACGCGTGATCAAAATCAGACGTACAGAGGCATATCAGACGGATTCATATCCAGAGTCAGACATACAGAGGTGTGTCAGACAGATTCGCAATCAGAGTTAATCATACAGAAGTATGTCAACCAGAAACAGATTCAGAATCGGATGTACAAAGATTTATCAAACGGAAACATAATCGAGTTCAGAAATACAGAGGCGTAATAGGCAGGGCCTTATCAGAATCGGGAGTGCAGAAGTATAACAGATAGAATCTGAATCCGAATCAGATCACTCTTAGTAAGGCTCCAGTGATTTATGAAAAAATTCCCTTATTGGTAAACTTGTTAGCCAAGTTGTCATACAAATCGTTTCGCGTGTCGCTTATCGACTCTTTCAGAGATTCCGCTTATTCACGCTTCTTATCCTTCATCTTTCCTACCATCCATACTCATTTCCTTTTTCAGACATCGTCATACCAGACTGAGTTATAATGGAATAGGGGTTTTTCTAGTCCTTGACAGCATTTGTGTCCTCACCCCCACTTCGTTTCATGTATTCGGTTTAGTAAAACCTTTCGTCTATCACAACGTTAGTTGCCGGAACTTGGCTCTTGACCCATATGAGCACCAAATGAAATCATACACATACACATACACACATACAAATATATTTACTAATATCTTACTGGCGAGCGTCTCTGACTGTTATTCGAATTCACTCAATTTCCCGAGCGGTGTTGTACCTTTTTCTTTTTGCCCATTTAGTCCGCCTCGTTCTGCGCGACCCCTGTAAGGGCAGTAATTACTCCACACATTCTATTTTCCTTTTGGTTACCCCAAATTTCCATTTATATCTATCATACTTACACTTGTGCAAAACTTTGCATTACTTCCCAGGGGGTCACCCATCCCAGAATTGCTCTGGCTTGAGCACGCTTAACTCCGAAACTTTCATGCATTTTGACGCGTTAGGGCTAATATAATTTCGTCGATCGCCCCGCACGACCTTGGTCACGTATTTTTAGGGCAAATCGGGGTCTTAGCAAATTTTCGGAAAGATTTTGTAGCGGGTCCCACCCCCGGCTAAGTCATACAATTACCATGTCGCCTTTCTGAATCTTAAACATTCACTTTCATACACATATACATATGATTACGGGTAACCCACAGATTTAAGTCTTCGTCCCACGAATCCCGCCTCCAAATAGTCGGTGGAATCAGATAAAATGTCACCGCAAGGTGTTCTCCGGCCACCGACAGAAGAAAACTAAAGTCCGACAAGTATCGCGGGACCTTTTTGTACTTAATCTACATGTTTTCCTCCATATTTCTGGAAAAATTTGGGCAGAGGTTCCTCTGTTTTTCTTACTATCCAAAACCTGTACACCAGAAATACCAACCATGCCGCACAGGGCCAACACATATATACACGCATACATATCATATCATATCGTATCGCAGCCACACGGGGCTGATAACTTCAAATAAGAATTATAACGTCGTCGACACTTACCAAACGGCATCGGAGGCACTTTCCCGTTTACTTTCATCCGGGATTTCTAGGCTCACACTGACGGTGGGGACATCACAGTCGCCCTTACCTTTGGTCACTAAGCCTCTAATCCTTTTAAATTTCCGTCGTCGTCATTGAACAACATTTTACAGATATCATACACACATCGAAAATTCTAGGAAACTTATGTACTCATAACTGATCAAACTCTGGTCTAACCTGGGGAGCTGCCGTGGGAACTGTGTCCCTCATCATCGTCGTCTGTCTGGCCCCCACTATTACCTGCATCTGAATCGGAGGAGTATAAGTAGCCCGGCAATTCCTGGTTCACCGACGGCCAGGACAAAGGGCTGGGGTAGGGCGTGACACTCTCCGAGGAGGCCTGTCTAACATACTGCTCCACTACAGGAGCTGCTGGCACGCCCTCGGGAACCTCCTCCTCCGGCGTCCCAGAGGAATGCTCTAGTGGCTCAGCATCGGGGCTATCCTCCTCCCTGGGAGTAAGAAACTCTGGAGGTATCGTCGCTGGGTCCTCCGAGGGGTCGGTATCATAACTGTCTTCCTTGGGAGCCTCTGCTCTGGGGATCAAAAACTCTGGAGGAATTGTCTCTGGATCCTCCGAAGGGTCTGTCTCAATCGAGTAGCTGGGGATCTGCCTACTCGGTCCTGGTGACGTCCTAGGGGCCTTCTTAGCGCCCCCATCCCCATCATCCGAAGCGCTCCTCTTCATTCTTTATCAGCCTACAATCACCTGCAGGAAGAGGGTCAGAAACATTTTCCCCAAATACCGACACTTCTGCTCTTTTGGAGCCTCGCTGTAGATACAGCAATTTGTAGGGGAGAATCACCCTAATCATACAGCTTTATCGCACGATCTAAGAATCCAAAGAAGGGTAACATCCTAAATGCCCTGTAGCTTCCTGTTTATAGATGTGGTGCACAACACACCGATAAACAAGACTCTACTAGACACGGCCTGTAGACATACCGAGGACTAACCTCGCTCTGATACCACTTTTGTCACGACCCAACCCCGTGGGCCGCGGCTGGTACCCTGACTGGGTACCCGTACGTACCTACCTGACCGAATTTCGTATCATACAGATTTGTTTTTTCAAACAGATGTTACAGAAGTAGGCCGATACAGATGCGGCACGCGCGCAAACATATATATATATATATACCTAGACATGCAAACATTTACAGATAAGCCGATAAGGCTAACATACAGACGAAACCTGTAACTCACACATCTATCTACAGGCCTCTACAGACATACAGAATCAGATGACGGGACAGGGCCCCACCGTACCCAGAATTTCCACACATACAGAACATACAGAAAACAAAAGATATATACCAAAAGTGTACGCTCCGGATCAAAGGAGCTCTTCGAACAGCAGAGTCAGAAACCTACGCTGGCGGCGTATCACCTGGTGCGTCTGTACCTGCGAGCATGTAGCGCAGCCCCCGAAGAACGGGGGTCAGTACGAAAGATGTACCGAGTATGTAAAGCAGAAACATAACAGATGCAATCATAGTCCGAACCGGAGTCACAGAAATATAACGGACAGAACAATACATCAGACAGACGGGCAGAGTCATGGTCCAGACAGACATACAGAATCGTGGTCCATACAGATAAACAGAATCATGGTTCGGACAGACCAACGGAATCATAATCCGGACAGACGAGCAGAATCAGAATCCGTACGGACATACAGAATCAGAATCCATACGGACATACAGAATCAGAAATCATACGGACATACAGAATCAGAATCCATACGGACATACAGAATCAGAATTCATACGGACATACAGAATCAGAATCCATACGGACATATAGAATCAGAAGCCATACGGACATACAGACATAGTCGTAATTCAGACGGACAGACAGAATTATGCATGCAGAGTAGTGCAGAGTCATACTGAACCATACAGAATCATACAGAATCATACAGAGGCATGTGCTTATATAGATATTGATGGCACATGCATACAGACATACAGATTCCGGCCCTGTCTGGGGGCGCGGTAACAGAACCCGGCCCTCTTAGTACGGGACGCGGTGGACAAACAGAATCAGATCAGATCAGATCATATCAGATGCCATCCTGGCCGCCATCCCCATACACAGATCAATATATCATAATCATACAGATATAACAGATCCCGACCCGCACACCGAGGGACGCGGTGAACAATGCAGAGGAATATGCACGATAACAGAACCTGGCCCGGGACGCAGTGAAGGAATGCATTGAGACAGCCACGAACAGATCCATGAGAAACCACATACATACAGACTCACATACCGACTCGATCAGACTGAAGGGTGCCAAATGGCGAGCCAAGATCAGAGTATCCAGATGGTATGCATAGTACGCGCATACATTCTACTTGGGAAGGCACGACAGATCGTTATCAGAATCGAATTCTCAGATGTTCAGAAGTCATTTTGTAAGAATTTCCTAAAAATAGTTGTATCATAATCAAAATAATAGTTCAATTGTCTTCTGAGAAAATCGGACAAAATGGAAATATTTAAAGTATTACAGAAGATATCGGGCCTTGTGGGCCCGCCTCGGACCAACTCGAGGCAACATATGTAATTTTCCGACAATAGACCTTATGAGGTCATCCGTAATCGTTTGGAAGTGTTCCGACTCCGTTTAGGGAAGTTTCATACAAAAATTCATTTTAAAGGCAATTGTAAGAAAATAGCTTCAATTGGATTGAAGGAATTGGAGCGGTTTTCCGTCTCGAATTCCGGGGAACAGAGTCGTACTTAAGGCTCGCGGCCGAGCCTATCACATCCAGAACATGCCTAGGAACAAAGGGAAATGCTTCACATACCTCGATAGCGCCTTACGCTCACTTGGCGTCGACTTCAATTTCGTCCAAAATCTAGAAATGGTCAAGTTTACCATTTATTAGTTTCAAACTTTTCAATAATTCAACTTAACACATACTTGCCTACCGAAATTTCGGCAGCATTTCCTCTGTATATAGGACATCCCCGAGACTTAGCTCGGCTCAATTCATCAACACAACAACCCAGAGACAACATCAAAACAATAACAGACATTAAAACATACACTATGGCATCACTAGCCATCTTTCGACATAACGAAACATCTTTCGTTTCCAACTTACATTTCCAAACCAAACTTGTTATTTTCATATTCATCATCCATCAAAATCATTACAACATACATCGGAGGCATCCATACCATTTTCACACAATATTCACAAAATATGCTAACATTCAAACTTTCCATTAAGCCACTACTTTTCCAATTTTTCCTAACCTTCAACCTACCAGTTCATTATATATTTCCATCTTCCAAATTCATCAACAATAATCATGATTTGCCTCTTGATACTTGCATTTCCATTTTTACATAAATCATAACAAAGTTGCATGTTTTCCTACAACAACTTGATAACCATTTTTCCATGACAACAAAAACCATTACTCTTTCATTCACTTCACAACTAACACAATTAACATACTAACAAAATTTAGTTCTCCTTCCAACATCAACACACACCACACGGCCACATACTATATTCTCCAACTTCCATTAATTCATTCAACTTTCATTTCTAATATAAATTCCACCATAACCACAACTAGGATACAATACAAAATTCAACACATCTCAACTACACCATCATTCACACACACACGGCCATACACACACATTCACAACACACAAAATTTTCATGCTTTTCATTCATTCCCACACACTACAACATATATACACCTCTCATAACATGTCAAAAGCATAAAATTCTTACCTTTCTTCACTTGGGGTTAAGGTTGCTTTCTTGCCACAATACTTATATCAACTTGTAGAGGGCCTTGAGCTTAGTACTAATCTCACAAGAATTTAATTTTTTGAACCAAGGATTTGGTCCAAGAAATTTTTTTCTTTCTTTTCTTTCTTTTTCTTTCCTCACCCGAAACCTCTCTCTCTCTTATTCTTGATTTCTTTTCATTTTTCTTGAACCTTCTTTGGATAACTATGATCTTATAATTCCACATGGAAATTAAGTAGTCCACGGGCTTGGACTTCTCTCTTGGCCGGTTGGGCCTTCCCTCTTTGGGCCTTGTTTTCTTATTTTTTTTTTAGTCCAACTAGTTGGCTACATATTGTAATTCATAAGGCAAGTTTCCAAAATTCCCATTTTGCCCTTGGCCACCTTTCGTAATTCCACACCATTGTATTCATAACCTACACATTCATACCAAGTAAGGTCCAATTGTGGCCTTATTCATTACAAGTCAATTTACCTTGAATTTTTTGAATAAGCAAAAATGTCGGATGTAACATCCTCCCCCCCTTTAAAAACATTCGTCCTCGAATGTTAAATCGACCTTATGGGGCGTCACACTACTTCGGGAGGGTTCTTTTTATAGTCGTCCTTTGTTGACATTCCGACATGGCTTCTTCACCAACATTATGGGGTAATTTTTCACATCACTGATTCAAACACCTTCATAATATATTTGCTCATACCCCACATAATCATCGAACCATAAGCTATATTCTCGTAACAGACGGATGCCTTTCAGACGTTATAATTAATCATCACTTCTTGTTACACTTCTGAGTTTCTTACCACATTATCGAAATCCTACTTCATACCAGACACTTCATACCAAATAGATTCGGAACTAGGACCGGACGCGTAGAAGCATATCGGACGGATTCGTAATCGGAGGCAGACGTATTAAACTATGGCGGACGGATTCATAGGCAAAATCAGAGGTACGGAAGTACGTCAGACAAATCTGAGATGGAAGTCAGACGTACAGAGAGGTATCAGACAGGTTCGAATTCAGAAGCAGACGTACAGAAATGTATCATACAGAGTCGTGATCAAAGTCAGACAGACAAAAATGTGTCAGACAGAGTCGTAATTAGAATCAGTCATACGGAGATGTATCAGACAGACGCGTGATCAAAATCAGACGTACAGAGGCATATCAGACGGATTCATATCCAGAGTCAGACATACAGAGGTGTGTCAGACAGATTCGCAATCAGAGTTAATCATACAGAAGCATGTCAACCAGAAACAGATTCAGAATCGGATGTACAAAGATTTATCAAACGGAAACATAATCGAGTTCAGAAATATAGAGGCGTAATAGGCAGGGCCTTATCAGAATCGGGAGTGCAGAAGTATAACAGATAGAATCTGAATCCGAATCAGATCACTCTTAGTAAGGCTCCAGTGATTTATGAAAAAATTCCCTTATTGGTAAACTTGTTAGCCAAGTTGTCATACAAATCGTTTCGCGTGTCGCTTATCGACTCTTTCAGAGATTCCGCTTATTCACGCTTCTTATCCTTCATCTTTCCTACCATCCATACTCATTTCCTTTTTCAGACATCGTCATACCAGACTGAGTTATAATGGAATAGGGGTTTTTCTAGTCCTTGACAGCATTTGTGTCCTCACCCCCACTTCGTTTCATGTATTCGGTTTAGTAAAACCTTTCGTCTATCAAAACGTTAGTTTCCGGAACTCGGCTCTTGACCCATACGGGCACCAAATGAAATCATACACATACACATACACACATACAGATATATTTACTAATATCTTACTGGCGAGCGTCTCTGACTGTTATTCGAATTCACTCAATTTCCCGAACGGTGTTGTACCTTTTTCTTTTTGCCCATTTAGTCCGCCTCGTTCTGCGCGACCCCTGTAAGGGCAGTAATTACTCCACACATTCTATTTTCCTTTTGGTTACCCCAAATTTCCATTTATATCTATCATACTTACACTTGTGCAAAACTTTGCATTACTTCCCAGGGGGTCACCCATCCCAGAATTGCTCTGGCTTGAGCACGCTTAACTCCGAAACTTTCATGCATTTTGACGCGTTAGGGCTAATATAATTTCGTCGATCGCCCCGCACGACCTTGGTCACGTATTTTTAGGGCAAATCGGGGTCTTAGCAAATTTTCGGAAAGATTTTGTAGCGGGTCCCACCCCCGGCTAAGTCGTACAATTACCATGTCGCCTTTCTGAATCTTAAACATTCACTTTCATACACATATACATATGATTACGGGTAACCCACGGATTTAAGTCTTCGTCCCACGAATTCCGCCTCCAAATAGTCGGTGGAATCAGATAAAATGTCACCGCAAGGTGTTCTCCGGCCACCGACAGAAGAAAACTAAAGTCCGACAAGTATCGCGGGACCTTTTTGTACTTAATCTACATGTTTTCCTCCATATTTCTGGAAAAATTTGGGCAGAGGTTCCTCTGTTTTTCTTACTATCCAAAACCTGTACACCAGAAATACCAACCATGCCGCACAGGGCCAACACATATATACACGCATACATATCATATCATATCGTATCGCAGCCACACGGGGCTGATAACTTCAAATAAGAATTATAACGTCGTCGACACTTACCACACGTGCCCAACTCAAACGGCATCGGAGGCACTTTCCCGTTTACTTTCATCCGGGATTTCTAGGCTCACACTGACGGTGGGGACATCTCAGTCGCCCTTACCTTTGGTCACTAAGCCTCTAATCCTTTTAAATTTCCGTCGTCGTCATTGAACAACATTTTACAGATATCATACACACATCGAAAATTCTAGGAAACTTATGTACTCATAACTGATCAAACTCGGGTCTAACCTGGGGAGCTGCCGTGGGAACTGTGTCCCTCATCATCGTCGTTTGTCTGGCCCCCACTATTACCTGCATCTGAATCGGAGGAGTATAAGTAGCCCGGCAATTCCTGGTTCACCGACGGCCAGGACAAAGGGCTGGGGTAGGGCGTGACACTCTCCGGGGAGGCCTGTCTAACATACTGCTCCACTACAGGAGCTGCTGGCACGCCCTCGGGAACCTCCTCCTCCGGCGTCCCAGAGGAATGCTCTAGTGGCTCAGCATCGGGGCTATCCTTCTCCCTGGGAGTAAGAAACTCTGGAGGTATCGTCGCTGGGTCCTCCGAGGGGTCGGTATCATAACTGTCTTCCTTGGGAGCCTCTGCTCTGGGGATCAAAAACTCTGGAGGAATTGTCTCTGGATCCTCCGAAGGGTCTGTCTCAATCGAGTAGCTGGGGATCTGCCTACTCGGTCCTGGTGACGTCCTAGGGGCCTTCTTAGCGCCCCCATCCCCATCATCCGAAGCGCTCCTCTTCATTCTTTATCAGCTTACAATCACCTGCAGGAAGAGGGTCAGAAACATTTTCCCCAAATACCGACACTTCTGCTCTTTTGGAGCCTCGCTGTAGATACAGCAATTCGTAGGGGAGAATCACCCTTATCCTACAGCTTTATCGCACGATCTAAGAATCCAAAGAAGGGTAACATCCTAAATGCCCTGTAGCTTCCTGTTTATAGATGTGGTGCACAACACACCGATAAACAAGACTCTACTAGACACGGCCTGTAGACATACCGAGGACTAACCTTGCTCTGATACCACTTTTGTCACGACCCAACCCCGTGGGCAGCGGCTGGTACCCAGACTGGGTACCCGTACGTACCTACCTGACCGAATTTCGTATCATACAGATTTTTTTTTCAAACAGATGTTACAGAAGTAGGCCGATACAGATACGGCACGCGCGCAAACATATATATATATATATATATATATATATATATATACCTGGATATGCAGACATTTACAGATAAGCCGATAAGGCTAACATACAGACGAAACCCGTAACCCACACATCTATCTACAGGCCTCTACAGACATACAGAATCAGATGACGGGACAGGGCCCCGCCGTACCCAGAATTTCCACACATACAGAACATACGGAAAACAGAAGATATATACCAAAAGTGTACGCTCCGGATCAAAGGAGCTCTTCGAACAGCAGAGTCAGAAACCTACGCTGGCGGCGTATCACCTGGTGCGTTTGTACCTGCGGGCATGTAGCGCAGCCCCCGAAGAACGGGGGTCAGTACGAAAGATGTACCGAGTATGTAAAGCAGAAACATAACAGATGCAATCATAGTCCGAACCGGAGTCACAGAAATATAACGGACAGAACCATACATCAGACAGACAGGCAGAGTCATGATCCTGACAGACATACAGAATCGTGGTCCATACAGATAAACAGAATCATGGTTCGGACAGACTGACGGAATCATAATCCGGACAGTCGAGCAGAATCAGAATCCATACGGACATACAGAATCAGAATCCATACGGACATACAGAATCAGAATTCATACGGACATACAGAATCAGAATCCATACGGACATACAGAATCAGAATTCATACGGACATACAGAATCAGAATCCATACGGACATATAGAATCAGAAGCCATACGGACATACAGACATAGTCGTAATTCAGACGGACAGACAGAATTATGCCTGCAGAGTAGTGCAGAGTCATACTGAACCATACAGAATCATACAGAGGCATGTGCTTATATAAATACTGATGGCACATGCATACAGACATACAGATTCCGGCCCTGTCTGGGGGCGCGGTAACAGAACCCGGCCCTCTTAGTACGGGACGCGGTGGACAGACAGAATCAGATCAGATCAGATCATATCAGATGCCATCCTGGCCGCCATCCCCATACACAGATCAATATACCATAATCATACAGATATAACAGATCCCGGCCCGCACACCGAGGGACGCGGTGAATAATGCAGAGGAATATGCACGATAACAGAACCTGGCCCGAGACGCAGTGAAGGAATGCATTGCGACAGCCACGAACAGATCCATGAGAAACCACATACATACAGACTCACATACCGACTCAATCAGACTGAAGGGTGCCAAATGGCGAGCCAAAATCAGAGTATCCAGATGGTATGCATAGTTCACGCCTACATTCTACTTGGGAAGGCACGACAGATCGTTATCAGAATCGAATTCTCAGATGTTCAGAAGTCATTTTGTAAGAATTTCCTAAAAATAGTTGTATCATAATCAAAATAATAGTTCAATTGTCTTCTGAGAAAATCGGACAAAATGGAAGTATTTAAAGTATTACAGAAGATATCGGGCCTTGTGGGCCCGCCTCGGACCAACTCGAGGCAACATATGTAATTTACCGACAATAGACCTTATGAGGTCATCCGTAATCGTTTGGAAGTGTTCCGACTCCGTTTAGCGAAGTTTCATACAAAAAATCATTTTAAAGGCAATTGTAAGAAAATAGCTTCAATTGGATTGAAGGAATTGGAGCGGTTTTCCGTCTCGAATTCCGGGGAACGGAGTCGTACTTAAGGCTCGCGGCCGAGCCTATCACATCCAGAACATGCCTAGGAACAAAGGGAAATGCTTCACATACCTCGATAGCGCCTTACGCTCGCTTGGCGTCGACTTCAATTTCATCCAAAATCTAGAAATGGTCAAGTTTACCATTTATTAGTTTCAAACTTTTCAATAATTCAACTTAACACATACTTGCCTACCGAAATTTCGGCAGCATTTCCTCTGTATATAGGACATCCCCGAGACTTAGCTCGGCTCAATTCATCAACACAACAACCCAGAGACAACATCAAAACAATAACAGACATTAAAACATACACTATGGCATCACTAGCCATCTTTCGACATAACGAAACATCTTTCGTTTCCAACTTACATTTCCAAACCAAACTTGTTATTTTCATATTCATCATCCATCAAAATCATTACAACATACATCGGAGGCATCCATACCATTTTCACACAATATTCACAAAATATGCTAACATTCAAACTTTCCATTAAGCCACTACTTTTCCAATTTTTCCTAACCTTCAACCTACCAGTTCATTATATATTTCCATCTTCCAAATTCATCAACAATAATCATGATTTGCCTCTTGATACTTGCATTTCCATTTTTACATAAATCATAACAAAGTTGCATGTTTTCCTACAACAACTTGATAACCATTTTTCCATGACAACAAAAACCATTACTCTTTCATTCACTTCACAACTAACACAATTAACATACTAACAAAATTTAGTTCTCCTTCCAACATCAACACACACCACACGGCCACATACTATATTCTCCAACTTCCATTAATTCATTCAACTTTCATTTCTAATATAAATTCCACCATAACCACAACTAGGATACAATACAAAATTCAACACATCTCAACTACACCATCATTCACACACACACGGCCATACACACACATTCACAACACACAAAATTTTCATGCTTTTCATTCATTCCCACACACTACAACATATATACACCTCTCATAACATGTCAAAAGCATAAAATTCTTACCTTTCTTCACTTGGGGTTAAGGTTGCTTTCTTGCCACAATACTTATATCAACTTGTAGAGGGCCTTGAGCTTAGTACTAATCTCACAAGAATTTAATTTTTTGAACCAAGGATTTGGTCCAAGAAATTTTTTTCTTTCTTTTCTTTCTTTTTCTTTCCTCACCCGAAACCTCTCTCTCTCTTATTCTTGATTTCTTTTCATTTTTCTTGAACCTTCTTTGGATAACTATGATCTTATAATTCCACATGGAAATTAAGTAGTCCACGGGCTTGGACTTCTCTCTTGGCCGGTTGGGCCTTCCCTCTTTGGGCCTTGTTTTCTTATTTTTTTTTTAGTCCAACTAGTTGGCTACATATTGTAATTCATAAGGCAAGTTTCCAAAATTCCCATTTTGCCCTTGGCCACCTTTCGTAATTCCACACCATTGTATTCATAACCTACACATTCATACCAAGTAAGGTCCAATTGTGGCCTTATTCATTACAAGTCAATTTACCTTGAATTTTTGGAATAAGCAAAAATGTCGGATGTAACATCCTCCCCCCCTTTAAAAACATTCGTCCTCGAATGTTAAATCGACCTTATGGGGCGTCACACTACTTCGGGAGGGTTCTTTTTATAGTCGTCCTTTGTTGACATTCCGACATGGCTTCTTCACCAACATTATGGGGTAATTTTTCACATCACTGATTCAAACACCTTCATAATATATTTGCTCATACCCCACATAATCATCGAACCATAAGCTATATTCTCGTAACAGACGGATGCCTTTCAGACGTTATAATTAATCATCACTTCTTGTTACACTTCTGAGTTTCTTACCACATTATCGAAATCCTACTTCATACCAGACACTTCATACCAAATAGATTCGGAACTAGGACCGGACGCGTAGAAGCATATCGGACGGATTCGTAATCGGAGGCAGACGTATTAAACTATGGCGGACGGATTCATAGGCAAAATCAGAGGTACGGAAGTACGTCAGACAAATCTGAGATGGAAGTCAGACGTACAGAGAGGTATCAGACAGGTTCGAATTCAGAAGCAGACGTACAGAAATGTATCATACAGAGTCGTGATCAAAGTCAGACAGACAAAAATGTGTCAGACAGAGTCGTAATTAGAATCAGTCATACGGAGATGTATCAGACAGACGCGTGATCAAAATCAGACGTACAGAGGCATATCAGACGGATTCATATCCAGAGTCAGACATACAGAGGTGTGTCAGACAGATTCGCAATCAGAGTTAATCATACAGAAGTATGTCAACCAGAAACAGATTCAGAATCGGATGTACAAAGATTTATCAAACGGAAACATAATCGAGTTCAGAAATATAGAGGCGTAATAGGCAGGGCCTTATCAGAATCGGGAGTGCAGAAGTATAACAGATAGAATCTGAATCCGAATCAGATCACTCTTAGTAAGGCTCCAGTGATTTATGAAAAAATTCCCTTATTGGTAAACTTGTTAGCCAAGTTGTCATACAAATCGTTTCGCGTGTCGCTTATCGACTCTTTCAGAGATTCCGCTTATTCACGCTTCTTATCCTTCATCTTTCCTACCATCCATACTCATTTCCTTTTTCAGACATCGTCATACCAGACTGAGTTATAATGGAATAGGGGTTTTTCTAGTCCTTGACAGCATTTGTGTCCTCACCCCCACTTCGTTTCATGTATTCGGTTTAGTAAAACCTTTCGTCTATCAAAACGTTAGTTGCCGGAACTCGGCTCTTGACCCATACGGGCACCAAATGAAATCATACACATACACATACACACATACAGATATATTTACTAATATCTTACTGGCGAGCGTCTCTGACTGTTATTCGAATTCACTCAATTTCCCGAACGGTGTTGTACCTTTTTCTTTTTGGCCATTTAGTCCGCCTCGTTCTGCGCGACCCCTGTAAGGGCAGTAATTACTCCACACATTCTATTTTCCTTTTGGTTACCCCAAATTTCCATTTATATCTATCATACTTACACTTGTGCAAAACTTTGCATTACTTCCCAGGGGGTCACCCATCCCATAATTGCTCTGGCTTGAGCACGCTTAACTCCGAAACTTTCATGCATTTTGACGCGTTAGGGCTAATATAATTTCGTCGATCGCCCCGCACGACCTTGGTCACGTATTTTTAGGGCAAATCGGGGTCTTAGCAAATTTTCGGAAAGATTTTGTAGCGGGTCCCACCCCCGGCTAAGTCGTACAATTACCATGTCGCCTTTCTGAATCTTAAACATTCACTTTCATACACATATACATATGATTACGGGTAACCCACGGATTTAAGTCTTCGTCCCACGAATTCCGCCTCCAAATAGTCGGTGGAATCAGATAAAATGTCACCGCAAGGTGTTCTCCGGCCACCAACAGAAGAAAACTAAAGTCCGACAAGTATCGCGGGACCTTTTTGTACTTAATCTACATGTTTTCCTCCATATTTCTGGAAAAATTTGGGCAGAGGTTCCTCTGTTTTTCTTACTATCCAAAACCTGTACACCAGAAATACCAACCATGCCGCACAGGGCCAACACATATATACACGCATACATATCATATCATATCGTATCGCAGCCACACGGGGCTGATAACTTCAAATAAGAATTATAACGTCGTCGACACTTACCACACGTGCCCAACTCAAACGGCATCGGAGGCACTTTCCCGTTTACTTTCATCCGGGATTTCTAGGCTCACACTGACGGTGGGGACATCTCAGTCGCCCTTACCTTTGGTCACTAAGCCTCTAATCCTTTTAAATTTCCATCGTCGTCATTGAACAACATTTTACAGATATCATACACACATCGAAAATTCTAGGAAACTTATGTACTCATAACTGATCAAACTCGGGTCTAACCGGGGGAGCTGCCGTGGGAACTGTGTCCCTCATCATCGTCGTCTGTCTGGCCCCCACTATTACCTGCATCTGAATCGGAGGAGTATAAGTAGCCCGGCAATTCCTGGTTCACCGACGGCCAGGACAAAGGGCTGGGGTAGGGCGTGACACTCTCCGGGGAGGCCTGTCTAACATACTGCTCCACTACAGGAGCTGCTGGCACGCCCTCGGGAACCTCCTTCTCCGGCGTCCCAGAGGAATGCTCTAGTGGCTCAGCATCGGGGCTATCCTCCTCCCTGGGAGTAAGAAACTCTGGAGGTATCGTCGCTGGGTCCTCCGAGGGGTCGGTATCATAACTGTCTTCCTTGGGAGCCTCTGCTCTGGGGATCAAAAACTCTGGAGGAATTGTCTCTGGATCCTCCGAAGGGTCTGTCTCAATCGAGTAGCTGGGGATCTGCCTACTCGGTCCTGGTGACGTCCTAGGGGCCTTTTTAGCGCCCCCATCCCCATCATCCGAAGCGCTCCTCTTCATTCTTTATCAGCCTACAATCACCTGCAGGAAGAGGGTCAGAAACATTTTCCCCAAATACCGACACTTCTGCTCTTTTGGAGCCTCGCTGTAGATACAGCAATTCGTAGGGGAGAATCACCCTAATCCTACAGCTTTATCGCACGATCTAAGAATCCAAAGAAGGGTAACATCCTAAATGCCCTGTAGCTTCCTGTTTATAGATGTGGTGCACAACACACCGATAAACAAGACTCTACTAGACACGGCCTGTAGACATACCGAGGACTAACCTCGCTCTGATACCACTTTTGTCACGACCCAACCCCGTGGGCCGCGGCTGGTACCCTGACTGGGTACCCGTACGTACCTACCTGACCGAATTTCGTATCATACAGATTTTTTTTTTCAAACAGGTGTTACAGAAGTAGGCCGATACAGATACGGCACGCGCGCAAACATATATATATATATACCTGGATATGCAGACATTTACAGAAAAGCCGATAAGGCTAACATACAGACGAAACCCGTAACCCACACATCTATCTACAGGCCTCTACAGACATACAGAATCAGATGACAGGACAGGGCCCCGCCGTACCCAGAATTTCCACACATACAGAACATACGGAAAACAGAAGATATATACCAAAAGTGTACGCTCCGGATGAAAGGAGCTCTTCGAACAGCAGAGTCAGAAACCTACGCTGGCGGCGTATCACCTGGTGCGTCTGTACCTGCGGGCATGTAGCGCAGCCCCCGAAGAACGGGGGTCAGTACGAAAGATGTACCGAGTATGTAAAGCAGAAACATAACAGATGCAAGCATAGTCCGAACCAGAGTCACAGAAATATAACGGACAGAACCATACATCAGACAGACGGGCAGAGTCATGATCCAGACAGACATACAGAATCGTGGTCCATACAGATAAACAGAATCATGGTTCGGACAGACCGACGGAATCATAATCCGGACAGACGAGCAGAATCAGAATCCATACAGACATACAGAATCAGAATCCATATGGACATACAGAATCAGAATTCATACGGACATACAGAATCAGACTCCATATGGACATACAGAATCAGAATTCATACGGACATACAGAATCAGAATCCATACGGACATATAGAATCAGAAGCCATACGGACATACAGACATAGTCGTAATTCAGACGGACAGACAGAATTATGCATGCAGAGTAGTGCAGAGTCATACTGAACCATACAGAATCATACAGAGGCATGTGCTTATATAAATACTGATGGCACATGCATACAGACATACAGATTCCGGCCCTGTCTGGGGGCGCGGTAACAGAACCCGGCCCTCTTAGTACGGGACGCGGTGGACAGACAGAATCAGATCAGATCAGATCATATCAGATGCCATCCTGGCCGCCATCCCCATACACAGATCAATATATCATAATCATACAGATATAACAGATCCCGGCCCGCACACCGAGGGACACGGTGAACAATGCAGAGGAAGATGCACGATAACAGAACCTGGCTCGGGACGCAGTGAAGGAATGCATTGAGACAACCACGAACAGATCCATGAGAAACCACATACATACAGACTCACATACCGACTCAATCAGACTGAAGGGTGCCAAATGGCGAGCCAAAATCAGAGTATCCAGATGGTATGCATAGTACGCGCCTACATTCTACTTGGGAAGGCACGACAGATCGTTATCAGAATCGAATTCTCAGATGTTCAGAAGTCATTTTGTAAGAATTTCCTAAAAATAGTTGTATCATAATCAAAATAATAGTTCAATTTTCTTCTGAGAAAATCGGACAAAATGGAAGTATTTAAAGTATTACAGAAGATATCGGGCCTTGTGGGCCCGCCTCGGACCAACTCGAGGCAACATATGTAATTTACCGACAATAGACCTTATGAGGTCATCCGTAATCGTTTGGAAGTGTTCCGACTCCGTTTAGGGAAGTTTCATACAAAAATTCATTTTAAAGGCAATTGTAAGAAAATAGCTTCAATTGGATTGAAGGAATTGGAGCGGTTTTCCGTCTCGAATTCCGGGGAACGGAGTCGTACTTAAGGCTCGCGGCCGAGCCTATCACATCCAGAACATGCCTAGGAACAAAGGGAAATGCTTCACATACCTCGATAGCGCCTTACGCTCGCTTGGCGTCGACTTCAATTTCGTCCAAAATCTAGAAATGGTCAAGTTTACCATTTGTTAGTTTCAAACTTTTCAATAATTCAACTTAACACATACTTGCCTACCGAAATTTCGGCAGCATTTCCTCTGTATATAGGACATCCCCGAGACTTAGCTCGGCTCAATTCATCAACGCAACAACCTAGAGACAACATCAAAACAAGAACAGACATTAAAACATACACTATGGCATCACTAGCCATCTTTCGTTTCCAACTTACATTTCCAAACCAAACTTGTTATTTTCATATTCATCATCCATCAAAATCATTACAACATACATCGGAGGCATCCATACCATTTTCACACAATATTCATAAAATATGCAAACATTCAAACTTTCCATTAAGCCACTACTTTTCCAATTTTTCCTAACCTTCAACCTACCAGTTCATTATATATTTCCATCTTCCAAATTCATCAACAATAATCATGATTTGCCTCTTGATACTTGCATTTCCATTTTTACATAAATCATAACAAAGTTGCATGTTTTCCTACAAACTCTTGATAACCATTTTTCCATGACAACAAAAACCATTACTCTTTCATTCACTTCACAGCTAACACAATTAACATACTAACAAAATTTAGTTCTCCTTCCAACATCAACACACACCACACGGCCACATACTATATTCTCCAACTTCCATTAATTCATTCAACTTTCATTTCTAATATAAATTCCACCATAACCACAACTAGGATACAATACAAAATTCAACACATCTCAACTACACCATCATTCACACACACACGGCCATACACACACATTCACAACACACAAAATTTTCATGCTTTTCATTCATTCCTACACACTACAACATATATACACCTCTCATAACATGTCAAAAGCATAAAATTCTTACCTTTCTTCACTTGGGGTTAAGGTTGCTTTCTTGCCACAATACTTATATCAACTTGTAGAGGGCCTTGAGCTTAGTACAAATCTCGCATAAATAGAACCCGACTACCCTAAAACCCTCACAAGTAACGCCATGACATGTAACATATGTAAATTAGGTGTGCCGCCTCATTTGATCCGAGGTGGGCCCACTGTTCCCTGATTTACCTTATTGTTCCGCTTGACTTACCTTGAAGCTGAATCCAAAAGAAACCTTCGATCCTTATCCCATTACCAAATGGCAAGTACTATATCTATCCCGACAAGAATACTTCTATGACGATAAAGATAGCTATGATGTCAGAAAAGAGAATATGCCCATGATAAGTACGACAAGGAAGATTCCATGACTAAGAGTCTTGAGCTAAGAACCCAATGTGAATATGAAAGTGTTATACTAGTTCTTAAACCTTAATTCTATTCCGTAGCCATGACACTAGTTTCTAAAAGACTCCAAAGCGTATGAATTGACGGTTATAATGCCCATAATTTCATTTTATGCTCTCTCTTAAAGCTATTTTCCGTTGGAAGTCTCGCCTTAAAATACTTGTTCCTTCAAGGCGAGACAAGGAGACCACGATTGTTCCATAATGTAATCGGAGGCTACCGACCTTACGTCACTCCGACGTGGAAATGGTTTTCTTGGACTCTCGAACATGTTGTATGCATGTTACGAGTATATGTATATGATAAAAGAACCAGAGCGCTATAGACGCTGATGTATGTACATGACACACGTATATGTATATGATAAAAGAGCCAGAGCGCTATAGACGCTAATATATGTACATGATGTATGTCTACGCATACGGGGAAGATGGAAATAAGGGCAGCACGTTATAAACGCATATCCACCTGATCAGTTGGCATTATATGACATGATATCGTCCCGGACGCGGGATGCCCGGACGCGGGATGTGTATATTTATGGTTAAATGGATCGGCTGCCGACGCCTCGGCAATATGATATGTCTTATTTTTATATATACATATGAACAAGGAAAGATTTTAAAGGAAAGCTAAGCATGCATGGTATCCGCCAAAGGGCATTTATATGTACAGGTTAACTTTACATCTCATGACATGCGCTATGTCTCCTTTATGTTAGTATCCCTGTTCTATACCTTCTGTATGTTATTATGCATACCTTACATACTCAGTACATTGCTCGTACTGACCCCTCTTCTTCGGGGGCTGCGTTTCATGCCGCGCAGGTACTCCCAGATGATTAGAAGAACTTACTGAAGGTGTTCCAGCGGAGATGGCGAACTCCATTTGTCCCGGAGAATTGCCAAGTCCAAGTATATGCTATGATGTTTTGTTCTATGCTAGAGACTTTGCAGACAAAGCAATGGGTATTGGGTTGTCAGTCTGTAAGTGGCTCCAGTAGCCGATATGCTATTATGTTTTATGTCACGAGTCCTACATGATGTCAGAGCTTACTTATGGAAAAAAAAATATATTGGAGAGCTTATTATGTATTTCTTTCTTTATTGATTCAAGGGTTTCTATACGTAACAAGAGTCAGCGGGTTCGCTCGGCTCCAGATTGTTACATCCGACATTTTTGCTTATTCGAAAAATTCAAGGTAAATTGACTTGTAATGAATAAGGCCACAATTGGACCTTACTCGGTATGAATGTGTAGGTTATGAATACAATGGTGTGGAATTACGAAAGGAGGCCAAGGGCAAAATGGGAATTTTGGAAACTTTCCTCATGAATTACAATATGTAGCCAACTAGTTGGACTAAAAAAAAAATAAGAAAACAAGGCCTAAAGAGGGAAGGCCCAACCGGCCAAGAGAGAAGTCCAAGCCCATGGACTAATTAATTTCCATGTGGAATTATAAGATCATAGTTATCCAAAGAAGGTTCAAGAAAAATGAAAAGAAATCAAGAATTGGCTGGGCAGACACTGCTTCGGCGGGCGGCGATTCGGATACACCACGACCTACGGGCGTGGGCAGACACCACTAGTGGGCGGCATGAGATGGTACCTCGGACGCGGGAGGCCTGGACGCGGGCTAATATTATTGATTATCACACCGTTCCGATATGGACGGGCAGCTTGCATATGATGCATACATGTTATGATGATGATTATGAGTAAGATAGCATGCATTACTTCATTTATGATTATCAGTCAGATCCAGATGTCTCATGTTGATGTTATCCCCATATTATTGATGTCTCCTTTCATTATGTATGCCTCTCATACTCGGTACAATATTCGTACTGACGTCCTTTCTTCGGACGCTGTGTTCATGCCCACAGGTAGACAGGGAGGAGAGCTTGGCCCAGGTCCTCAGTAGCTATCAGCTGATAGATAGCACTCCATTGTTCGGAGGTGATTATGGCTATTCTTTTGATGTACATTCATATATGCATATTTTGGGCATGACGGAGTCTTGTTCCGTCTATGTATTCATTATGTTAGTAGAGGCTCGTAGATACGCAGTGTGGGTTAGATGGTCTCACAAGATGTTTCCATATGTATGTATATTATTTTGATGGCCGAGAGGCAAATGTATATAAAGTATTTATGTTTTGATTAAATATGATTTTCCTACAATTGATATGTAAAATTTATAAAAGAGTATTAAATGAGCAAGGCAAGCAGTAGAGTGAGCGGTGCTCGGTAATTGCTCCGGGTACCCGTCGCGGCCCCTAGTCGTGTCGTGACACTTTAGATAGAGGCATGTAGATACTTACGTGTGAGTTGTAGATGTTATGACGCTCCTTCTGTGTATAGTTTGCACGTCATTTTGTAGCCTCGTGAGCTTATGCATATATACATGTTTTGGGAGATTTAGACATTGGTTTATGAGAAGTTTTATTTTGAAAATGATATATGTCCAGGTCAAGTATGATAGATAGCACGATGAGTGGTGTTCGGTAGCCAGCTCCGGGTACCCGTCATGGCCCACTAGTTAGGTCGTGACAGTGACCAAGCCTAATTCAAATTTGGCACCCATAAAAGGACCTCTACACTTCATTGTATTCATTTTTCTCCAACTCCACAACACTCTAGAACTCCCCTAACATCTCCACACCTCTCTAAAATTTCCCATACTTCTCTCTCCATTATACGAGTGTTCTTGAAGGTTCTCTTCCATTCCAAAACATTCTATACCATCACAAAAGAGGATCAAACTCCAAAACCCCAAGCTAATTCATCGAAAAGGACTGTTCTTGTCTGTACTTAATGTTGTGATGAATTTGGTCTTGGAAGAAGTTGAGTGGGATAAAGTTCTTCGAGTGTAAGGTATGCTTGTCACGACCCGACTAGGGGCCGTGACGGGTACCTGGGGCTAACCACCGAGCACTACTCATTCCCTTACTTATCGTACTCATATCATAAGAAAATCATTTCTCATTTGGAAACATGATTACTTTTCATATATATATATATATAAACATAAGCCCTTCGACTATCAAAATAATATAAACATATACATAATAGCAACATCGGTAGACCATATAACCCACACCTGCGTATCTACGAGCCTCTACTAGAGTGCTAGACATAAGGACGGGAGAGGACCCCGTCGTGCCCAAAATATACATATCTACACAAAAGAATAATCAAAGGCACCTTCGGAACAATGGAGTGCTCTCAAGTCAGCTAATGGCTCCTATGAGTCTGGATCAAGCTCACCTCCTTGTCTACCTGTGGGCATGAACACAACGTCCAAAGAAAAAGGATGTCAGTACGAACATTGTACTGAGTATGAGAGGCATAAGTAATAATAATACGTCAATGAAATAAAAGGAAGCATCAAATAAGGAGAAACTGTATCTGACTGTCAATTATGATAGGAATAATGTATACTGGCTTACTTCATAATCATCATCACATCATATATGCATAAATGTATAAGATGCCTATCCATATAGGTACGGTGTGATGATCATTAGCCTGCGTCCAGGCCTCCCGCGTTCGGGGTACCATCTCATGCCGCCCACTAGTGGTGTCTGCCAATGCCATCTGGACATGGTGTATACGCTGCCCGCCTTAGCGGTGTCTACCCAGCCATGTAGGCGCGGTGTAATAGCATCATGTACATATCATAGACTTATCATATTCTCGTCATACTATTACCATAATGCATGACTGGAAACTTAAGACAATTATACTTTATCGGGGTGACATAAGGTCGTGAACCCCCCGATTCCATTATGGAGTATTTATAAGCATTCTGCCTCACCTTGAAGGAAAAAGTTTATAAGGTGAGTGTATACAATAAACGACATCATTAACTATATAGGAACATCATATCATGAACTCTAGAATATTTAGACTTAAGCTCATCATCATCATTATTGGACTCATAATATATCTCTTATCTCATATGGCTATTCATGAACATAAACTCTTAGCTTTCCGGGATATAGAGGATTCATGGAGAAGAAGGAAAATCATGCCTTCGAATTCATGCCATAAAAAGAAAGGACTAGCCTCATATACCTTTTTCGTTTAACTAATCTATCGCTTGCTTGTTCTCCTTCAATGCCCACGTTTTTACCTTCAAGAGAATTCGCATTAACATTGGCTAATCTATTACTTAAACGTGCTTACTATTTCTAAGGAAAATTGGCAGCATTTCCTTTGTTTGTACAACTTTTCCCATATTCTATATCAACTCCTAAACATTCATAACAACATTCACAATATCGTAAACAACAATCATCCTTCATCTACATTAAACACATTTCACCATTTCACTCCAATTTCTCCATAATCATGGTTATAGTTCATTATTGCATTTTATCACATATAATACTTATTCCATGTTCTAAATTTCATTCATAACATATTTACCATCATAACACATCGATAATCATGATTCAATCCAAACATTTACCCAACAATGTCAATATCCCCACATTCATGACCCATTTCCTATATCTTTCTACAATCCAAGTGTTTTTAACTTTCAACGCTTTAAACAACAAGGAATGATCGTAAAACTCAACTTAGATGATGGATCATTAAGCCCTGAGTGAGAATTCTTTTCTTGCACAAAAACCCTAACTCACTTCCTTTGAGTTTTCTTGGTGTAGATGAACTTTTATTAGGTTTTATACACTTGATTTTTTGGGTTTGATGTAGTTGATCATGGTTTTCCCTTGATTTCTTGTGGATGAATAATGGAGAGAATTCTACAGGGTTCTTGAGGTGTGGAGAAATGGAATGAAATGAATTAAAATCTGAGAGAGGGGTCCTTATATTAATCTTGAAATCTGTCTCGACCAGAACATACGGACCAACATACGGTCCGTACATTTTATACGGGCTGTATGTTTGGTCCAGTGAGGACCCTTATTCTGGGCAAGACATACGGTCCGTATGTTTTATACGGCCAGTATGTTTGGCCGTATAATGCCCAGTTGTCCAACACTCGTTTTCGTCGACTCGTTTGATCTCCAATCCTTATGGAACCTTATTGACACTTGTTTAACACCTCGATACTAATCTAAGGGACATTATCACTCTTCTTCATGAAATCATTATGCCATCATTAACTCGTTGGTCATAATTCTTACCCGACACGCAACATCTCCTTTACTTCCCTTGACAACCTTCTTCCCTTGCGTCAAATGTCTTTTTATCTCGATTAGGATCATCAAATGCTATTTCTTAATTGTCCAATAATCGTATACGTCGTGCCCTTCGCTAGCCTATTCACTGTACGTCGATGGGAAATTTTCCAGGGTGTAACATTCTTCCCCCCTTTTGGAACAGTCATCCTCGAATGTTAAACACACGGGGATTCTACGAAAATTTCGCCAGAGTTTCCCCTGTAAAATGGCACTACCATCCAGTCATAACAACCCATAATAATATTTCCTCACAGGGCCACAACACAATAGAACTATAAATTGGCCACACACGACCAAAAGCATGAAAAGAAAGCATACATACCTCATATTCTTGGTGCTTCATCTTGAATCTCTCCTACGGGTTGGAATAAGTGCGGGTACTTGGACTTCACACTCTGTTCTACTTCCCAAGTCATTTTCCTCTCAGTTGTCATTTCGCCACAAGAGTTTGACTGAAGCTACTTCCTTATTTCGAAGTCTTCGTACTTGACTATCTAAGATGGCAATGGGAACTTCTTCATATGCTAGTTTTTCTGTCACTTGAACATCATCTATTGGGACAATCCTTGTGGGATCCCCAACACACTTGCGGAGCATCGAGCTATGAAATACTGGGTGGACTGATTCAAGCTCTGAAGGTAAGTCCAATTCATAGGCTACATGACCCACCTTGCGGATAATTTTATAAGGTCAAATGTATCGATGACTTAACTTCCCTTTCTTGCAAAATCTCATCACTCCTTTCATCAGCGACACCTTAAAAAATACCCAATCATCAACCTAAAATTCCAAGTCTCGCCGGCGGTTGTCCGCATAAGATTTTTGGCGACTTTGGGCTGTCAACAATCGGTCTCAGATCACCTTGACTTTTTCTACCGCTTGCTGAATCAATTCAGGGCCTATTAACTGTACTTCTCCTATTTCAAGCCATCCAATTGGGGATCTACACTTCCTTCTACATAAAGCTTCATACGGAGCCATTTGGATACTAGAATGGTAGCTGTTGTTATATGCGAACTCAATCAGATGTAAATAATCATCCCAACTACCACCGAAATCTAGAACACATTCTCTTAGCATATCCTCCAAGGCCTGAATAATACGTTCGGCTTGTTCATCAGTCTGCGGATGAAATGTCGTGCTAAGCTTCTTGGAAATACTTCCAGAACTTGGCTGTAAATTGCGCTCCTCTATATGTGATAATGGATAATGGAATACCATAGAGTCGCAGAATCTCTTTGAGATAAAACCTGGCATAATCTTCTGCTGAGTATGTGGTTCTGACTGGGAGAAAATGAGCTGCTTGTGTTAATCTGTCCACAATCACCCATATAGAATCATACTTGCCTCGAGAACGAGGTAACCCCACAATAAAATCCATGTTGATCACTTCTCATTTCCAAGTAGGGATTTCCATTGCTTGCAATAACCCTCCTGGATTTTGATGTTCGATTTTCACTTGCTGACAATTTGGACATTGGGCTACAAATTCTGCTATGTCTCTTCATGCCATCCCACCAATATATCAATTTGAGATTGTGATACATCTTTGTTGCACCTACGTGAATAGAATACCGAGAATAATGGGCTTCTTCTAGAATTCGATGGCGCAATTTTGCGACATTTGGCACATATAGCCTTCCTCGGTATCTAAGAATTCCATCTGGGGAGATTTCGAATGAAGACTTCTCTTTTTCATGAAATACGTCTCCATAATGGTGCAACTGAGGATCTTCATATTGTCGCTCTTCACAAAACTGTGGGATCATTAATACCAATCCCTGCACTACCTGAATCAATTACATGTACTCCAAGATTAGCTAGTTGGTGGAGCTCATGAATCATCTCTTTCTTTTACGAAGGAACTTCACATAGGCTGCCCATTGATCGGCGGCTAAGTGTATCAGCTACTACATTTGCTTTTCTGGGGTAGTATAAAATGCTCATATCATAATCTTTCAATAACTCTAACCACTGCCTCTGCCGCAGATTCAACTCCTTCTGTTTGAAAATGTACTGAAGACTCATGTGATCCGTATAAATATCGACATGCACACTATACAAGTAATGTCTCCACATTTTAAATGCATGAATGACTGCAGCCAATTCGAGATCATGAGTTGGGTAGTTCTTTTCATGTTTCCGCAGCTGTCTCGAAGCATAAGCAATGACTCTACCGTGCTGCATTAACACATATCCTAACCCAACACCAGAACCATCACAGTACACAACATAACCGTCTGGCCCTTCTGGAAGTGTTAAGACTGGAGCTGAGGTTAATCTGTCCTTCAACTCTTGGAAGCTGTGTTCACAAGCATCATTGCACTAATATTTAACTGACTTATGGGTTAGGTTCGTCAATAGGGCTGAAATAGAGGAAATTCCCTCTACGAACCTTCTATAGTAATCTGTCAATCCCAGAAAACTACGGACTTCTGTAGGCGTCGTAGGTCTTGGCCATGTTTTCACAGCTTCAATTTTCTGAGTGTCGACTCGAATACCATCATCTGAAATAACATGGCCCAGAAATGTCACAGAATTCAACCAAAACTCGCACTTTGAAAATTTTGCATACAATTCTCGGCTTCGAAGAATTCTAAGAACAATACGTAAGTGATCGGCATGTTCTGACTCTAAGTGAGAATACACCAGAATATCGTCAATGAATACTATCACGAACAAATCCAATAGAGGCCTGAATACGTTATTCATCAAGTTCATGAACACTGCCGGAGCATTGGTTAACCCAAACAACATCACTCGGAATTCATAATGGCCATATCTCTTTCTGAAAGCTGTTTGGGAATATCTGCTTCTCTAACTCTCACTTGATGATAACCTGACCGCAAGTCTATTTTGGAAAACCACTTGGCACCCTATAGTTTGTCAAATAAATCATCAATCCTTGGGAGAGGATATTTGTTCTTTATTGTCACCTTATTCAACTGCCTATAATCGATGCACATCCGTAAGGAACCATCTTTCTTTCTCACGAACAAGACTGGTGCTCCCCACGGTGATGAACTAGGTCTGTTAAACCCCTTCTTAAGAAAATCTTTCAACTGTGTCTTTAGCTCTTTCAATTCTGCTGGAGCCATTCGATAAGGCGGAATAGAAATAGGCTTGGTGTCCGGCAACACATCAATGGCGAAATCAATATCTCTTTCTGGAAGAAGGCCTGGAAGTTCATCTGGAAATACATCCGGGAATTCATTCACTGCCTGAGCGGACTTGAAATTTGGCAACTGTGCTTCGATGTCATGAACTCGGACTAAATGATAAATATAGCCCTTAGCTATTATCTTTCTTGCCTTAAGGTAGGAAATAAACCTACCTTTTGGGGATGTTGTATTACCCTTCCATTCAAGCACGGGCTCTCCCGGAAATCGGAATCAAACAACTTTCATTCAACAATCGACATTAGCATAACATGAGGCCAACCAATCCATACCCACAATCACATCGAAATCTAACTTTTCCAGCTCAATTAAATCAGCTTTGGTCTGGCGATTGCATATCACAAGTACACAATTTTTATACACTTGTCTAGCTATCACGGGATCACCAACTGGATAGATACCTCAAAAGGTTTTATTGGCTCAGGTTTCACCCCAATACGACCAGCAACATACGGAGTAATATAAGACAAGGTAGAACCCGGATCTATCAATGCATACACATCATAGGAAAATATGGATAATGTACCTGTAACCACATCCAGGGAGGACTCAAGATCCTGTTGTCCGGCTAAAGCGTGCACACGGGGCTGAGTGGCACCTGAAGTAAATGCTCCCCCTCTACCTCTACCTCGACCTGCTAAAATCTGGGGAGTCTGCCCTACCGGGCGCACTGAAGATGAACCAGCCACTGATCCTGTGGGCTGAACCCCAACTCTACCACTCATCGACGAGCAATCTCACATCATGTGCCCAACCTGGACACAGGCATAGCAAGCATCTGAACCTTGGCGACACTGTCCGGAATGCAATCTACCACACTGGCTGCATCGCGGTACTGGGGGTCTCCTCTGGCTATAATCTCCCCTGAACTGAGAATCTGAGGCCCTCGAACTCTGACCTTGTCCTGAACGAAAGGAGCGATCAAATCTCCTATCTGCAAATCGTGGGGGTGCACTAGTCACCGACTGGCCTGAGTGTCTAGAATGTGTCTGCCTTGATCCCCCCTATAATCACTGCCTGCCCCCATAGATCTGGCCCTCTTGCTTTGCCTTCCATCAATGTCACAATCACCCCTTTGCGGATGTCGTCGTCCTTCTAAATTCTGGGTATGGGCTTGTATTCGGGAAATATCCATCCCATCTTGCAACGAAGCCGTCAAACAATCCTTGAACAAATGTGGCCCCAAGCCACTCACAAACCTATGTACCTTATCTCCCATATCGGCCACCATAGTCGGGGCATACCTAGCCAATGAATTAAATTGAAGGCTATATTCCCGGGCACTCATATTTCCTTGGATTCCATAAGATGCCAACTCCACAGATTCAGTTTCGGAGGCATGGATAATCCTCAATGTTCTCAGCATCTCATCAATAAAACCTTGCGGGTCTTCATCCGGCTTTGACCCGAAAAACTCCAGAGGATTCAAACTCATAAAATCACAGGCTCTGGTACTAGCTGCCCGATCACTTGAACCCGCAGTCTGCGCTGTGCCTGAGAGGCAACTAACTGCGTCAATAAATGGATAGCCTCGGTCACTTGTTGACCCGAAGCTACCGGTGGGGGAACTGGAGCAGAAGCTCCTCCTTGTTCTTCTACATTGGGCGGGGTGGATGAAGTGTTAGATAGGGCCTCATTATGTGATTCGCCCTCTTCTACATTCATCGGAGGCTCTCTATCCACCCGCCTTTTCATCGTAGTCTTGCCCTTTTGGGCGACTGTAGCTTTTCCCTGTGGCGGCATTTCTGAAATCATAGCACAGTATTAGGGAGGAGAAAATCATATAATACAGCTCTATCGCACGATCTCTTAAGATGAAAGACGGTCATTTTTCCTAAATGCCCCGTAGCCTCTTGTCTATTAATGTGGCGCACAACACACCATAAACAAGACTCTACTCGACACGGCTCGTAGACACTTCCAAGGACTGAACTGCTCTGATACCACTTTTGTCACGACCCGACTAGGGGCCGTGACGGGTACCCGGGGCTAACCACCGAGCACCACTCATTTCCTTACTTATCGTACTCATATCATAAGAAAATCATTTCTCATTTGGATAAATGATTACTTTTCATATATATATATATATAAACATAAGCCCTTCGGCTATCAAAATAATATAAACATATACATAATAGCAACATCGGGAGACCATATAACCCACACCTGCATATCTACGAGCCTCTACTAGAGTGCTAGACATAGGGACAGGACAGGACCCCGTCATGCCCAAAATATACATATGTACACAAAAGAATAATCAAAGGCATCTCCGGAATAATGGAGTGCTCTCAAGTCAGCTAATGGCTCCTATGAGTCTGGATCAAGCTCACCTCCCTGTCTACCTGTGGGCATGAACACAGCGTCCAAAGAAAAAGGACGTCAGTACGAACATTGTACTCAGTATGAGAGGCATAAGTAATAATAATACGTCAATGAAATAAAAGGAAGCATCTGTCACACCCTAATCTTGCTAGGGTGTGATGGGCACCCGACCCTTACGTAGGGCCGAGCGAACCCTCTGACTCTCATTACACACATGATCTCTTTGGACTCTTATATCAAATAAAATGAAATACATAGTAAGACTTTCAGAGACTTTCTTTTCATTGTGCTGAAATCAAACAAAATCGGTAATCATAATTTATAACAAAACACAGAATGACACATCGGCTGACGGAGCCGTTTACAAGACTGGCATCCTATACCCACGACTCTGTCTGTAAAGTCTCTAACTGCGAACAAGACATCATAGCATAATACTATGACCCGGCAACACTCTAAGGGCAAATGGAGCTTGCCAACTTCGCTGGAACATCCTCTATAATGGCTTCTATTCATCTGGGTGTACCTGCGCGGCATGAAACGCATCCCCCGAAGAAAGGGGGTCAGTACGGAATATGTACTGAGCATGTAAGGCAAGAATCACAGTAAAAGAATCACAACTGATATAGGGGGTGCAGAAACATATACAATGTCCAGAATACCAAAACTCTTGCCTTTAAAGCATTGATCATGCATATCATTATCACATAGCGTACCCGGCCCGTTATGGGACTCGGTGGATAAAATCATGTCATCATACTTTCATATCATCATACATGCATATGCATATACATATATATATATATATACCGTACCCGGCCCTCTAGTTAGGGACTCGGTGAATGAAATCATATCTTACCCGGCCCATTATGGGACTCGGTGGATAAAATCATGCATGTGAACATCATATATCATATACATACCGTACCCGGCCCTCTAGAGAGGGACTCGGTGAATCAAATCATCATATGCCCTCCTGGCTACCATAACACATCATCATCTCATCATATCATCATATACATATATCGTACCCGGCCCTCTAATGAGGGACTCGGTGAACAATGCAGTGGAGTGCGCACGATAACATACCCGGCCCGGGACTCGGTGAAAGATACATTGAGGCATGCACGAGCAGAGTAGTGAGAAACTATATGCATATAAAACAAATTTTAAGACTCAATGGATACGTACATAAATTGACACTTGAGGGTCATAAGAACGTTTCAAGTCAATCCGAGTTAGTATGAAAAAGTTATGGACGTTTTAGTACAGAACCTTCTACGAACGTTTCAGAAGCCATTTTTGGAAAATCAAAGCAACAATCATGTTAGGTACCTTTCGAATATCGTTATGGATCAAATCAAATAGAGCTTTTGGAACCATTTGTACGTATCAAAGTATATCAAAGACTCAATGGAATAATCAAACGTGCTATCATTTGAAAATAAAGACATTAGTCATATCAATTATCTCTCGAATGCCATTCGGAAACATATCAAATAGATCTTCGGACATCATAGATACGCATCAAAACCATATGAAATAGCTTATGGAAGTCAAGAATATTAGCCATCCTAGTGGCTCTAAGAATAGGAATTTCTTTGAAATCATACATATACCTCATCTGCTCGTTTCATAAGGATCATGCCAAAAGAAAGAAAGGGTAAGCCTTACATACCTTGCCCGCTTCCTAGGCTAATCCGAACTTAAGTCTTTGGCTTTCGCAAGATCTACAACAATATTAATAGATACCAACATTAGCTATAGATACTTAGAAGTCCAATCCTAAACTAGCACTTCATTTACAGAAATTTCGGCAGCATTTCCCCTGTAAATACAACCAACCCCGAGAATCCAACTGTTAGGCCCCGTGTTCTCGTTCAATTGGAAATCGAGAAATAATTATGACTCGGGTGTTAGAAGGACATAAATTAATTTTTGAGAATATGACTATGTTGGTTATGGAGTCTTTAATGTTAAGACATCGGGAAAGTCCAAGGGTAAATTTGGAACTTCGTGAATTAGTTTCGGGAATTACAAAGCGAGGCGTTTCTTGAATTGGGCCAAGAAGATGTAACATAAAAAGAGGCCCAATAAGTGAAGGGTGGCCGGCCTTATGTAGGCCCAAATCAATTAGGTGGAGGTCATGTGCATAGCACATGACCCTTAAGTGGATATATATCACTTTCACTTGGTAATTTTCAAGATAAGAGAACAAAATCAAGAACACCCCAAAGAAGAGGCATTCGGCCGAACCAAAAAGGGAAAGAAAGAAAAAAATTCCAAGCTTGTGTGTGATCCAAAAATCCTAGTTTCTACATATTTGTGAAGTACTCAAGACGCTCTCCGACGTGGTATAATTAGCTTGGCACGAGGACGACGTTTTCGACAAGTCGGGTTTTCAAGAAAAGGTGAGAATTCTTACCCTTTTATGTTATAGAATTGATGTGAATGTGTTAAGCATTGGAAGTAGATGGAGATCCCGTAATTTTAACGTAAATAGAAAGTCGTGGGTGTGTGTGTGTAGTGTGTTTGGCCGTGAGTATGGAAGGAAAGAAATGGCTTGAATTGACCTTGTTTAAGTTGGCATAATGTGTTGTTGTGACCCTTAGATCGTAATTGATTGATTGTTGAATTAAATTGGCGGTGGAAAACGAATTCGGATGTTATCGGAAAGTGTATATCCTTGGTATCTTTATGTATATCAATGTATATTTTGGGTACTAGAGACTTTAGATACGACTTTTTAATGATATGGAGGAATTCGGAATGAAACGACGTTAGTTAGAATGTTCGTCGTGAAATTTTGATATTTTGAAGAACTATGGAAATTTATTGATTTTGGTGCAATTTCGTGTATGACTTAGATTGAAATTGAAATGTGTTTGGCTAGTGTTGGATGGGTAAATGAATACAATTATGGGAATATAGAATTGGGATTTTGAAAGTTGAATGGAAAGTTGCCAACTTAAGAAAATCTTGTAGGACTTTGAAGCTAGAGTGACTTGATTATTGTTTATATTGTTTGGTTGATGTGTGGGCTGTTGTGATTGGTTAATTTGAGCCGAGTTACGCCTCGGGGATGTTAGATTTATAGGGGAAATGCTGCCGAAATTTCGGTAGGCAAATATGGAGTTAAAGGCATTTTTGAGCCTAAGGATCTCATTTGGTAACTTTGACCATTTGCAGATTTTTGACGAAACGGAACGGGACTTTTGGAGGAGCTTACGACATCTGAGAGGTATGTAAAGCTTCCCAATTCTTTATTTGGCATATCTTAGTGTGTTAGTTGAATATGAGACCTTCCGGAGCATTTCTGCTCCTCGAAACCCGATCCACAGGAAAGTTACTATTCATTCAATTCGATTGAAGCCTAAAGGCTCCCTTTTGGCTAGAATGCCATTATTCGTCCGAAACCTATAGAAATGTGGTCGGGTAACCTAGAAATGATCATGTATGACCCTTGGCATATAACTGCTCAAAAAAAATATGTTCGCCACCTCACTTCGACTCGAGGTGGGTCCGCTACCCCAAAATGCCCGATTTGCCCTTCGGGCCATCTTTGAGAATAGAGTTGAACGTACCACTTCTGATCTTTGGAACATCCTTCCACGGGGTATGTTTGGACTATTCGATGCACTAATCCATGTCTTGAACTATATGGACCATTTTGGAATCGTTTTGCAAAATGAAACTTTATGTCGGCTAAGTATTCGACTATTTTGTATTTTAATATGACTTATGAGTTTACTTTGTTTTGAAACACTCTTTTGAAATACGATTTGCATTTGTTTGCTCACGACTCCGCTCGTGCCTTATTATGACTTCGTTCGCCGGTTCCCGGGCCGGTTTTGATTCGTGCGCTGTATGATAAATTCGGCTGTATGCTGTGTTACGGTTCCCGAGGCTTCGCCATAGGGCCCGGTTCCGTTTGGAGTTATGCTGTGATATGGCTCGGGATGCGATACGCTCACCGATGATTATGATTATGTTCGGGGATGTATGGAGATTTGAAACCTTCTGGTGTTATGCTGTGTGTGGCGTCAGCGTTGGAGTGGCGACCACGTTCCTAAGCGTTTGCATGATTTCATTTGCATAGTATATACGTATATGATTTCGATACAGATTTTGACATACCAGTTTGTACCCCACTTTGACATTTGATTTGCTTTCGGTTTTGATCTATAATTCTGTACTCCGTGCTTTACATACTCAGTACATATTTCGTACTGACCCCCTTTCTTCGGGGGCTGCGTTTTATGCCCGCAGGTGCAGATATCGGTGATCCTCCACAGTAGGCTTCACTTCTTGCTATTCCGGAGTACTCTTATCCGATCCGGAGTCCACTTTTGGTACAAACTCTTTTGTTTTGTATATATTTGGTATGTCTGACTATTTGGGTACGGCGGGGCCCTGTCTCGCCACATGTCTTTGTTTTGAGTTCGTAGAGGCCTGTAGTCATATATGTGGGGCGAGGGTCCTATGTGTTTATTGTCTGATTTTGCTTTCGGGTCTTAAAGCGGTCTGTTTGATATGATGGCCCCAAATGGCCCTTTTGTATATATTTGTATTTTGACCGGCGATGTCTATTCCGCCGCTTTGTTTGAGTTTGATTTGATATGACCGCTTAAGACATATTTTCGATATAAATTATGTTTGATATAACTTTTTTTGAAAATTCTGAAATAAGTTTAGATTCGGAAATAAATATGCGATTTGGTCTGGGTACCCAGGTAGGGTGCCAGTCGCGGCCCACGGGGCTGGGTCGTGACAAAAGTGGTATCAGAGCGGTTTGTCCTCGGAATGTCTACAGGCCGTGTCTCGTAGAGTCTTGTTTATCGATGTGTTGTGCACCACATCTATAAACGGGAAGCTACAGGGCATTTAGGACGTTACTTTCTTTGTAATCTTAGATCGTGCGATAGAGCTGAGCTATTAGGATTATTTTGGTCTGACTCGCCCTTGTGTTTGCAGTGATGCCTCCGAAGAAGGCTACGGCGGCCCAGAAGGGCAAGGCGAGGATTGGAGAGACTAGCCAGGCACAGCGAGCTACCCGGGCTCGTGTTTATTATTTGCCTGAGAATGTGCCACAGTCTGAGGGGTCTGCTACACCCCCACCAGTACAGCCTGGAGTAGGACCTTCAGCAGCTCCAGAGGTCCGTGTACCCGCACCTGAGACTCCAGCTCCTCAGCCAGGGGCGGAGGATAGGACCCTGAGGGAGGCTGTACAGCTGTTGACTACACTGGTAGCAGGTCAGGCTCGCAGGCGCGGGCGGAGGGACGACGATGATGATGACAGACGGGACAGTCTGAGAGTTCGGGAGTTTTTGCTATGTGGCCCTCCAGAGTTCTTCGGGTCTAAGCCCGACGAGGACCCCCACGACTTTATTCGGGGGATGCGACGCTCACTGGACTTGGTCAGGGCTTCAGAGACTGAGTCAGTTGAGCTGGCTTCGCACCGGCTTCGAGATGTGGCCACCCACTGGTACGAGACTTGGGAGCTGTCTAGGGGAGTGGGAGCCCCTCCAGCCACTTGGGATCAGTTTGTGACAGCATTCACCCGCCACTTTTTGCCACCAGAGTTACGGCGGGCACGGGCTGATCGGTTTTTACGTCTGCAGCAGAAGGGTCGGAGTGTTCGCGAGTATAGCCTTGAGTTTGATTCTCTGGCCCGATATGCACCGGCCGTGGTAGCAGATATGTCCGATCGGATGCACCGCTATGTTATGGGATTGGACCGGTATTTGGTAGACAGCTGTATGGCCGTATCACTGCAGGCAGACATGGATATTTCCCGGCTTCAGGCCTATGCGATGGGTATGGAGGACCGTCGCAGATCTGATCCTGCTGGCAGAGATAGAGATAGGAGGCCGCCCAAGAGGGCTAGATCCGCGGGTTATTCAGGGGATTCTAGAGGCGGACAGCCTCAGCAGCAGCAGCTGTCTGACAGATATTTTCCTTCTTCCGGCCGGGGTACTCAGTCAGGCAGCCGGAGATTCGACAGTACGGGACCGTCTGGGGCCGGTCAGAGCTCCAGAGTGGCAGGTTCGCAGGTATCCAGGGGTCCCAGTCAGGCCAGACCACCTAGACCCCATTGTCCACACTGCGGGAAGTCTCATCCCGGGGAGTGTTACCGAGCGACGGGAGCTTGTTTTTCTTGTGGCGGTCAGGGCCACTTTATGAGAGACTGCCCATTAGCCAGTGGTTCGGGTAATGCGGCTCAGCAGACAGGGTCAGCCGCCGGTTCTTCCTCTGTTCCATCTGTTGCACGCCCTGGAGGGCGGGGTATTCCAGCACCGGCAGGGCGCGGTCGAGGCCGCGGTGGCGCTTCAGGTTCTAGCGGTCCCTCGAACCGCATATATGCTTTGGCCAGCCGCCAGGATCAGGAGGCTTCGCCAAACGTCGTCACAGGTACATTACTGGTTTTCTCCAGATCTGTATATGCTTTGATTGACCCCGGCTCTACGTTATCATATATTTCCCCGCTTGTTGCTAGTAAGATTGGGACAGTGTCTGAGCCTATAGAGCCATTTGAGGTAGCTACGCCAGTTGGGGATTTTATTATAGCAAGGAAGGTCTATAGGGATTGTTCTGTGACCATTTATGATCGTAGCACTAAGGCTGATTTGGTAGAGTTAGACATGCTCGAGTTTGACGTCATTATGGGTATGGACTGGTTGTCTTCCTGTTATGCTAATGTCGACTGCCAGCAAAAGGTAGTCCGTTTTCAGTTTCCAGGGGAACCAGTCATAGAGTGGTTTGGATCTACTGCATCGCCGAGGGGTAAGTTTATTTCATACCTCAAGGCTAAGAAGATGATCCAGAAGGGTTATATTTATCATTTGGTTCGTGTGCACGATACTGCCGCGGAGGTACCTACCCTTCAGTCTGTTCCGGTCGTCAGTGAGTTTCCAGATGTTTTTCCTGACGAGCTTCCTGGCCTTCCGCCTGAGCGGGAGATTGATTTCTCTATTGAGTTGATGCCGGATACGCAGCCTATATCTATTCCTCCCTATAGGATGGCACCAGCTGAGTTGAAGGAGTTGAAGGAGCAGCTGAAAGATTTGCTGGATAAGGGTTTTATCAGGCCCAGCACATCACCCTGGGGAGCGCCGGTATTGTTTGTCAGAAAGAAGGATGGGTCGTTGCGGATGTGTATTGACTACCGGCAGCTAAATAGGGTGACTATTAAGAATAAATATCCCCTTCCCCGGATTGATGACTTGTTTGATCAGCTGCAGGGCGCTAGACACTTCTCCAAGATAGATCTGCGCTCAGGCTATCACCAGGTGCGAGTACGGGAGTCTGATATCCCGAAGACTGCTTTCAGGACCCGGTACGGGCATTATGAGTTCAGAGTTATGTCTTTCGGGCTGACTAATGCTCCAGCGGTGTTTATGGATCTGATGAACCGGGTATTTCGGCCTTTTCTGGATATGTTTGTTATTGTATTTATTGATGATATCCTGATTTACTCGCGATCAGCCGAGGAGCATTCAGATCACTTGCGGACGGTACTTGGCATTCTCCGTCAGCAGAAGCTATATGCTAAATTCTCTAAATGCGAGTTCTGGTTGACTTCTGTGGCATTCTTGGGTCATATTGTCGGCGCAGACGGTATTCGGGTCGATACGCAGAAGATTGAGGCTGTGCAGAATTGGCCCAGGCCTACTACACCGACTGAGGTGCGCAGTTTTCTGGGATTGGCTGGGTATTATCGCAGGTTTGTGGAGGATTTCTCTTCTATTGCAGCATCACTGACGAGGCTTACCCAGAAAGCAGCAAAATTCCAGTGGTCAGATGCCTGCGAGCGCAGCTTTCAGATGCTGAAGGAGAGATTGATTACAGCGCCAGTTCTGGCTCTTCCAGAGGGGTCTGATGGGTATGTAGTATATTGTGACGCCTCTGGTATTGGGATAGGATGTGTATTGATGCAGCACGGTCGAGTTATAGCCTATGCTTCCCGGCAGCTCAGACCGCACGAGAAGAACTATCCCACTCATGATCTTGAGTTGGCCGCGGTGATTCATGCCTTGAAGATTTGGCGGCATTATTTATATGGGGTCCACGTTGATATCTATACGGACCACAAGAGTCTCCAGTATATTTTTAAGCAGAAGGAGCTAAATTTGCGGCAGCGGAGATGGCTTGAGCTACTAAAGGATTATGACGTTGATATTCTGTACCATCCAGGGAAAGCCAATGTGGTAGCTGATGCGCTTAGCCGCAAGTCCGTAGGTAGTCTGGCTGATGTTCCATCTGATAAGAGAGATCTGGTTCGTGATATTCATCAGTTGGCCAGCCTCGGAGTTCGTTTGATAGATTCTGGGGATTCTGGGATTTCTGTTCGCCCGATTGCTGAATCATCTATTATTCAGGAGGTAAAACAGCGCCAGTTTGAGGATCCTCTTTTGATTCAGTACAGAGATGTGGCCCTTAGTAAATCAAAGACTCAGTTTGAGATCTCGCCTGACGGAGTATTATTATATGACGGCAGATTCTGTGTACCGGACGTTGCGGGCTTACGGCGGCAGATTTTGGGCGAGGCCCATAATGCACGGTATTCTGTTCATCCTGGTTCCACTAAAATGTATCGGGACCTCAGGTGTTTGTATTGGTGGGACGGCATGAAGAAAGATATTGCTGAGTTTGTTAGTCAGTGCCCGAACTGCCAGCAAGTTAAGATCGAGCATCAGAAACCCGGTGGATTATTACAGGAGATGGAAATTCCAGCCTGGAAATGGGAGATGATTAATATGGATTTTGTTGTTGGATTACCGCGCACTCCACGCAGGTACGACTCTATCTGGGTTGTTGTTGATAGGCTGACGAAATCAGCCCATTTCCTTCCGGTTCGGACTACTTATTCGGCTGAGGACTATGCCAGATTGTATATCAGAGAGATAGTCAGACTTCACGGAGTCCCTATATCTATTATTACTGACCGAGGTACCCAGTTTACAGCAAATTTCTGGAGGTCATTTCAGGAGGGGTTAGGGACTCAGGTGAGTCTCAGTACAGCTTTTCACCCCCAGTCCGACGGGCAGGCCGAGCGCACTATTCAGACGCTCGAAGATATGTTGCGGGCCTGCGTTATTGATTTCAGGGGCAGCTGGGACGATCATTTGCCGCTTATAGAGTTTGCCTACAATAACAGTTACCACTCCAGCATTCAGATGGCCCCGTATGAGGCCCTTTATGGCAGGAGGTGCAGATCTCCTATTGGCTGGTTTGACGTGGGCGAGACTAAGTTGATTGGGCCAGATGTGATCCAGGAGGCTGTAGATAAGGTAAAGCTTATTCGGGATCGACTGTTAGCTGCTCAGAGTCGACAGAAAGCTTATGCTGATAAACGGTGTCGACCGTTGGAGTTTCAGATTGGTGACTGGGTATTCCTGAAGGTGTCGCCTATGAAGGGCGTTATGAGATTTGGCAGGAAGGGCAAGCTGAGTCCGCGGTACATCGGGCCATACCAGATTGTTCGGAGGATAGGCGCAGTCGCCTACGAGCTAGACTTGCCATCAGATTTGGAGTCTGTGCACCCGGTGTTTCATGTGTCTATGCTGCGGAAATGTATTGGTGACCCTTCCAGGATATTCCCAGTAGATGATCTTCAGGTGACGGCGCAGCTATCTTATGACGAACAGCCGGTATCTATTCTGGATCGTCGGGTGAGGAGATTGCGCACTAAGGAAGTGCCTTCTGTCAAGATTCTGTGGCGCAATAACAACCGGGAAGAGATGACTTGGGAGGCGGAGGATGAGATGAAGAAGAGATTCCCCCATTTATTCCCTACGCCTCCTGTAATCTAGATTTCTGTATTTGTTGTACCAATGAACGGATGGACCATGTGTGCTATTTATATAAAATGGTTTTCCCGTTATGCTTGTGAGCCTTCATAAGATTTGTTTAACATTCGGGGACGAATGTTCTTAAGGGGGGGAGAATGTTAGGCCCCGTGTTCTCGTTCAATTGGAAATCGAGAAATAATTATGACTCGGGTGTTAGAAGGACATAAATTAATTTTTGAGAATATGACTATGTTGGTTATGGAGTCTTTAATGTTAAGACATCGGGAAAGTCCAAGGGTAAATTTGGAACTTCGTGAATTAGTTTCGGGAATTACAAAGCGAGGCGTTTCTTGAATTGGGCCAAGAAGATGTAACATAAAAAGAGGCCCAATAAGTGAAGGGTGGCCGGCCTTATGTAGGCCCAAATCAATTAGGTGGAGGTCATGTGCATAGCACATGACCCTTAAGTGGATATATATCACTTTCACTTGGTAATTTTCAAGATAAGAGAACAAAATCAAGAACACCCCAAAGAAGAGGCATTCGGCCGAACCAAAAAGGGAAAGAAAGAAAAAAATTCCAAGCTTGTGTGTGATCCAAAAATCCTAGTTTCTACATATTTGTGAAGTACTCAAGACGCTCTCCGACGTGGTATAATTAGCTTGGCACGAGGACGACGTTTTCGACAAGTCGGGTTTTCAAGAAAAGGTGAGAATTCTTACCCTTTTATGTTATAGAATTGATGTGAATGTGTTAAGCATTGGAAGTAGATGGAGATCCCGTAATTTTAACGTAAATAGAAAGTCGTGGGTGTGTGTGTGTAGTGTGTTTGGCCGTGAGTATGGAAGGAAAGAAATGGCTTGAATTGACCTTGTTTAAGTTGGCATAATGTGTTGTTGTGACCCTTAGATCGTAATTGATTGATTGTTGAATTAAATTGGCGGTGGAAAACGAATTCGGATGTTATCGGAAAGTGTATATCCTTGGTATCTTTATGTATATCAATGTATATTTTGGGTACTAGAGACTTTAGATACGACTTTTTAATGATATGGAGGAATTCGGAATGAAACGACGTTAGTTAGAATGTTCGTCGTGAAATTTTGATATTTTGAAGAACTATGGAAATTTATTGATTTTGGTGCAATTTCGTGTATGACTTAGATTGAAATTGAAATGTGTTTGGCTAGTGTTGGATGGGTAAATGAATACAATTATGGGAATATAGAATTGGGATTTTGAAAGTTGAATGGAAAGTTGCCAACTTAAGAAAATCTTGTAGGACTTTGAAGCTAGAGTGACTTGATTATTGTTTATATTGTTTGGTTGATGTGTGGGCTGTTGTGATTGGTTAATTTGAGCCGAGTTACGCCTCGGGGATGTTAGATTTATAGGGGAAATGCTGCCGAAATTTCGGTAGGCAAATATGGAGTTAAAGGCATTTTTGAGCCTAAGGATCTCATTTGGTAACTTTGACCATTTGCAGATTTTTGACGAAACGGAACGGGACTTTTGGAGGAGCTTACGACATCTGAGAGGTATGTAAAGCTTCCCAATTCTTTATTTGGCATATCTTAGTGTGTTAGTTGAATATGAGACCTTCCAGAGCATTTCTGCTCCTCGAAACCCGATCCACAGGAAAGTTACTATTCATTCAATTCGATTGAAGCCTAAAGGCTCCCTTTTGGCTAGAATGCCATTATTCGTCCGAAACCTATAGAAATGTGGTCGGGTAACCTAGAAATGATCATGTATGACCCTTGGCATATAACTGCTCAAAAAAAATATGTTCGCCACCTCACTTCGACTCGAGGTGGGTCCGCTACCCCAAAATGCCCGATTTGCCCTTCGGGCCATCTTTGAGAATAGAGTTGAACGTACCACTTCTGATCTTTGGAACATCCTTCCACGGGGTATGTTTGGACTATTCGATGCACTAATCCATGTCTTGAACTATATGGACCATTTTGGAATCGTTTTGCAAAATGAAACTTTATGTCGGCTAAGTATTCGACTATTTTGTATTTTAATATGACTTATGAGTTTACTTTGTTTTGAAACACTCTTTTGAAATACGATTTGCATTTGTTTGCTCACGACTCCGCTCGTGCCTTATTATGACTTCGTTCGCCGGTTCCCGGGCCGGTTTTGATTCGTGCGCTGTATGATAAATTCGGCTGTATGCTGTGTTACGGTTCCCGAGGCTTCGCCATAGGGCCCGGTTCCGTTTGGAGTTATGCTGTGATATGGCTCGGGATGCGATACGCTCACCGATGATTATGATTATGTTCGGGGATGTATGGAGATTTGAAACCTTCTGGTGTTATGCTGTGTGTGGCGTCAGCGTTGGAGTGGCGACCACGTTCCTAAGCGTTTGCATGATTTCATTTGCATAGTATATACGTATATGATTTCGATACAGATTTTGACATACCAGTTTGTACCCCACTTTGACATTTGATTTGCTTTCGGTTTTGATCTATAATTCTGTACTCCGTGCTTTACATACTCAGTACATATTTCGTACTGACCCCCTTTCTTCGGGGGCTGCGTTTTATGCCCGCAGGTGCAGATATCGGTGATCCTCCACAGTAGGCTTCACTTCTTGCTATTCCGGAGTACTCTTATCCGATCCGGAGTCCACTTTTGGTACAAACTCTTTTGTTTTGTATATATTTGGTATGTCTGACTATTTGGGTACGGCGGGGCCCTGTCTCGCCACATGTCTTTGTTTTGAGTTCGTAGAGGCCTGTAGTCATATATGTGGGGCGAGGGTCCTATGTGTTTATTGTCTGATTTTGCTTTCGGGTCTTAAAGCGGTCTGTTTGATATGATGGCCCCAAATGGCCCTTTTGTATATATTTGTATTTTGACCGGCGATGTCTATTCCGCCGCTTTGTTTGAGTTTGATTTGATATGACCGCTTAAGACATATTTTCGATATAAATTATGTTTGATATAACTTTTTTTGAAAATTCTGAAATAAGTTTAGATTCGGAAATAAATATGCGATTTGGTCTGGGTACCCAGGTAGGGTGCCAGTCGCGGCCCACGGGGCTGGGTCGTGACACCAACTCGGCCAAATTATCAACAACAATCCGAGAATTCAACTCGGCCAAATTATCAACAACAATACGAACAACCACACTAACAACTTCAACAATTAATTCAAAGCGCATTCTAACGTTAGTAACTCCTTTTACACAATCCGACGACATTTCATTTACATTCAATTTAGTCACATACAATCCCAAGTTTCAATTTAAACTCTTTTATATTCTACCGAAAATCGGGCAGCATCTCCCTTGTTTATATGCCTAGCCCGAGATTCCAACTCAACAACCAACAACATCAACAACAATACCAATAATATTAACATCACTTCCAATACCGACGTATGCCATAAAATAGCCTGCACACTATTTTCTAAATTTCTCAACCAACCAAATTTGCAATATAGCTATTTCATAATTTTATTTCCGCAAAGACGTCGAAGTTAATACCAATAACATCAATACTTACATCCCACAAGATAAATACATAAATATACATTTTATCCAAAATTCTCCTCACGCCTCAAACCATAATCCAACCACACCGATAAACGAATTTATCACACTATTTTCTCCGTTCTAGTTCGTTAAAACTCTAAATAAACTTGCTAGCAATGAAAAGGAACCTTAATCTTACCTCAAGTGTGCAGCCACCACGTCCACCCTCTTCTTTTTGGTTGATTTTTAGTTCAAATTGAAGACAACGCGACGTACAACACTTTTCTCTTCATGAGTTTCGGGATTCGGGGCTCAGATTTTGATCAAAATTGGTTTTTCTTCTCCAAGACTCTTTTTCTCTCTCCAGAATTTTCTGGGTGTTTTGGTCTGAAAAATGAGGAGAAAGGGCTGAAATCTCATTTAAATAGGCATGGGTCATGGGCCAAACCCGGTTGGGCCCGGATTGGGCCTACCCCACTGACCTTTCTGCCTCAAAAAGTCCATATTTCCTTATCCCGACGTCACCTGTGGACTCACGACCTATGGTTGGAAAGCTAATTCAATTATCTACAACTTTCATTCTAGGATCTTTCCCCAATTCCAAAACACTGATGGGGTTATGGCCTCCCGAAGTCAGATCACCCAAAAACGTAACTTAAAAATATTTGTTTGGAGGGTTTCCACTTTGATTTGGCGCATGGGTTTTTCTTGAGTTGTTCTTAACAACACATATGTGGTTCATATAACTTGTCACGTGTTCCAAAAAAAAATCTCGATGTGTGGGCCCACCTCCGCTTACGACTAATCCGACGTGCAAAAATACGAAATATAATACTATCAACGTGAGTTTAAATTATGTAGTAACAACGTGATTGTCAATGTCTGAGGAAGCACGTGTCACGCTCAGGCTCTGAAAATGCGGGGTATAACAGCATCAAATAAGGAGAAACTGTATCTGACTGTCAATTATGATAGGAATAATGTATACTGGCTTACTTCATAATCATCATCACATCATATATGCATAAATGTATAAGATGCCTATCCATATAGGTACGGTGTGATAATCATTAGCCTGTGTCCAGGCCTCCCGCGTTCGGGGTACCATCTCATGCCGCCCACTAGTGGTGTCTGCCAATGCCATCTGGACATGGTGTATACGCTGCCCGCCTTAGCGGTGTCTGCCCAGCCATGTAGGCGCGGTGTAATAGCATCATGTACATATCATAGACTTATCATATTCTCATCATACTATTACCATAATGCATGACTGGAAACTTAAGACAATTATACTTTATCGGGGTGACATAAGGTCGTGAACCCCCCGATTCCATTATGGAGTATTTATAAGCATTCTGCCTCACCTTGAAGGAAAAAGTTTATAAGGTGAGTGTATACAATAAACGACATCATTAACTATATAGGAACATCATATCATGAACTCTAGATTCTTTAAACTTAAGCTCAGCATCATCATTATTGGACTCATAATATATCTCTTATCTCATATGGCTATTCATGAACATAGACTCTTAGCTTTCCGGGATATAGAGGATTCATGGAGAAGAAGGAAAATCATATCATTGGATTCATGCCATAAAAATAAAGAACTATCCTCACATACCTTTTTCGTTTAACTAATCTATCGCTTGCTTGTTCTCCTTCAATGCCCACGTTTTTACCTTCAAGAGAATTCGCATTAACATTAGCTAATCGATTACTTAAACGTGCTTACTATTTCTAGGGAAAATTGGGCAGAATTTCCTTTGTTTATACATCTTTTCTCATATTCTATATCAACTCCCAAACATTCATAACAACATTCACAATATCGCAAACAACAATCATCATTCATCTACATTAACCACATTTCACCATTTCACTCCAATTTCTCCATAATCATGGTTATAGTTCATTATTGCATTTTCTCACATATAATACTTATTCCATGTTCTAAATGTCATTCATAACATATTTACCATCATAACACATTGATAATCACGATTCAATCCAAACCTTTACCCAACAATGCCACTATTCCCATATTCATGACCCATTTCCTATATCTCTCTACAATCCAAGTGTTTTTAACTTTCAACACTTTAAAAAACAAGGAATGATCATAAAACTCACCATAGATGATGGATGATTAAGCCTTGAGTGCGAATTCTCTTCTTGCACAAAAACCCTAACTCACTTCCCTTGAGTTTTCTTGGTGTATATGAACTTTTATTAGGTTTTGTACACTTGATTTTGTGGGTTTGATGTAGTTGATCATGGTTTTCCCTTGATTTCTTGTGGATGAATAATGGAGAGAATTCTAGAGGGTTCTTGAGGTATGGAGAAGTGGAATGAAATGAATTAAAAATCAGAGAGAGGGGTCCTTATATTAATCTTGAAATCTGTCCCGACCAGAACATACGGACCAACATACGGTCCGTACATTTTATACGGGCCATATGTTTGGTCCAGTGAGGACCCTTATTCTGGGCAAGACATACAATCCAACATATGGTCCGTATGTTTTATACGGCCAGTATGTTTGGCCGTATAATGCCCAGTTGTCCAACACTCGTTTTCGTCGACTCGTTTGATCTCCAATCCTTATGGAACCTTCTTGACACTTGTCTAACACCTCGATACCAATCTAAGGGACATTATCACTCTTCTCCAAGACATCATCATACCATCATTAACTCGTTGCTCATAATTCTTACCCGACACGCAACATCTCCTTTACTTTCCTTGACAACCTTCTTCTCTTGCGTCAAATGTCTTTGTATCTCGATTAGGATCATCAAATGCTATTTCTTACTTATCCAATCATCGTATACGTCATTCCCTTCGCTAGCCTATTCACTATACGTCGATGGGAAATTTTTTGAGGTGTAACAATGTTCTCCATCGTATTTCTCATGATTAAGTCGATTTGAAGGTTTAGCAAATCTTATAAAAGAAGAGAATCATAGTAGAGAAGTTGCAAAGTATTAAAGTGAAGATGATGACTATGGAATAAATTTTGTTACACTTCGGAAAATTTCTCGTTGATACGCAAGTGAACGAACTAGTGATGTGTGCGAGGAGTGCGAGAGTATAATGTTTCATGAGCAATGTGCGTAAATGGACGAGAATGATTAGAATGAAAAGTCGAGAAATTTGAAAAGTTGAAAGTTGGCAAAACTGCCTAGTGGTCGTAAAGTGCAAAATACGGACCGTAAACTGGTATACGATCCGTAAACTGGAAGGTCGTAAACTGCCATGCAAGGCTTCGACTTTCTGCCAAGCGGAGAAATGGTAAAATACGACCAGGAGGACGGACCGTAAAGTGATTTACGGCCCGTAAACCATGGTCGTAAATCACCATGCATGCAGCCTAAAGTTTCTGGCGCTGCATAAGGTTAAAGACGACCACGAGGGACGGTCCGTAAACTGAAATATGGACCGTAAACCTCCATGGACGACCACTGTTCACCCCAGCACAGATTTTCAGTTCATTAAATATAAGGACCAAAACTTGTTTTTTTTCATTTCTACACTACACCACTTCTCTCTAGAATCATCTCTCTACATTTATTTCATAAGTTTTCAAGGACTATAAGCCACCAACAACATAAACAAGTGAATCAAGTGTAAGCAAGCCATTAAATACCATTCAAGTCAAGAAATGCAAATGGAGAAAAACTAGGGTTTTGCTCAAAGTGGAGTATTATTAACCAAAGCTTGTTTCTACAATTTCTAAGGTAAGATTCATGATTTTTACATGATGTTTAAGGTATTGAAGAGTTGAAATACATGGATTGTAGAAAATATGGTCAAGTAGGTCATGAATGATGAATAGTGGCATTTTGAGGAATAGTTTGAATTGAATCATGAATGTTGTTGTGTTGTGATATGAATGCATTATAAATGTTACTAAGATTATGACCATGAATATGGGTGAATTAACGGCAAATTAAGGAGTCTAAATAATGTGGATAACGTGAATGACTAACGGCCATTGTTATGATACTAATGAAGGTATAGACGCTAGCATTGGAAGGAAGCGTGCAAGTGTAGAATAGTCCGACGAAAAGGTATGTAAGGCTAACCCTTCTTTCATAAGGCATGGTTCCTTGGCCAAACTCTTAAATCCTCTATATGAGTATGTTGTATTCAAGTGACTGAAACTCCGAGCTCATAAGCTCACGACCCTCGATACGTGCTACGAATGTACTACGCACCCCATTGACGAGTAAGCATAAGATAGAGATGTAGCGAAAACAATGATGATAGTGATGACGATGATGATAATAATGATGCTAAAGGTGCCTACGGGCTATTATATTCACATGTGCCTATGAAGGGCTATAATGACACCTCGATCTTATAATGCCGGGTAGAATATATGTATATGGATTTATATATATATATATGTATATGATTACGTAACGCGCGCACACATTTGCAGATGGTACGGATAACCCTGAAGCCTTGGTAGGGCCAGGTAGAAATAACATTGAGCCTTGGTTGGCCAAGTACGTATGGAAGACCGAACCTTATGGTCGGGTACGCTATGTATGTATATAAGTGTATGGCTATGTATATAATATGAATATGAATGTGAAAAGACTATGTATACGAAGACGAGCCCTATTATGAAATACGCATGAGAAATGGAAAGTTCCTATGAAAGGCAGGTAAGTGCCATGATGATGATATTATTGTCTTCCCTCCTATGCCACTTCATATATTGTCTATGATGCTTCTACATTGATGTTGATCATGTTTTACATACTCAGTACATTCTTCGTACTGACGTCCTTTTGTTTGAGGACGCTGCGTCATGCCCGCAGGTGCACAGGGAGACAGACTTGATCCATAGCTGCTTATTCAGAGGTTACATAGCGGAGCTCCATTTCCTTCGGAGCCATAGCTTTTGGGTACTCATTCTTTTATGTATATAATTATGGGCATAGCGGGGTCCTGTCCCGCTCATGTGATGCGTTATACTCTTCCTAGAGGCTCGTAGTCATGTGTATATGGTTAGACATGTCCGGCCTTGTCGGCCTACGTTTTGTATATCATTTTGTCGGCCACGTTGGCCCACGTACATTGATGTGGCATAGATGCCTATGGTGATATAAATGTACCGTTGTCCAATTGGGACTAGTTGACGAATGAATGGAAATGTATGTATAATTATGTGGCTCACCTAGATGTAAGTATAAGAGTATGTTAAGAGGGTGCTCGGGTGGGTTAGCACCAGGTGCTCGTCGCGGCCCCGAGTCGGGTCGTGACAAAAGTGGTATCAGAGCAGTTCAGTCCTAGGGTGTGTCTACGAGCCGTGTCTAGTAGAGTCTTGGTTATGGGTGTGTTGCGCGCCACACTTATAAACAAGAAACTGCGGACATTTTATTGATAAATGACCTTCTTTCTTCATAAGAATCGTGCGATAGAGCTATGATGTAGGAAATTATTGCTCCTAAATCGTGTGTTGTGTATTTCAGAGATGCCTAAAAAGGGAAAGGCTACGGCAGCCCAAAAAGGCAAGATGGTGGAAGAGAACCGGGCTAAGAAAACACCGCCACCGGTAGTAGAGGAAAGTGAGTCCCAGAGTGCGGCTCAATCTCAGTCCTCCCAGACAGTGCCTATTACTGAGGAGCGTGAGGGAGCCTCAGCCCCAGCTCCAGCACCTCCAACTCTTCCACCAGATGCTTCGGGCCAAGATGTGAGAGAGGCCATTAATTTGTTGACTCAGTTGGTTGCGGCCCAGACTCAGAGGCAAAGCTCGGGGCAAGGCGACAGGGCTGTTGGTGCAAGGGCCCGTGACTTCATTACTTTGAAACCCCCAGAATTCTTTGGGTCGAGACCGGAGGAGGATCCTCAGGACTTCATAGACGGTATGTTGAGGACGCTCCGATTGATACATGATTCAGACACTGAGTCGGTAGAGCTAGCGTCGTATAGGTTGAGGGATGTCTCAATCCAGTGGTATACGGTTTGGATGGCTTCACGGGGAGCCAATGCACCTCCCCCGGTATGGAAAAAGTTTGTTGATGCTTTTCTCCGTCACTATATGCCTCCAGAAGTTCGGCGAGCAAGGGCCGATAAATTCTTGAATTTGAGGCAAGGTAGCATGAGTGCTACAGAGTATAGTCTCCACTTCAACTCCTTAGCCAGTTATGCTTCGACCATGGTAGCGGATATGGGTGATCGGGTGCATCGGTTCGTGAAAGGCCTAGGGCCACACTTAATGGATAAATGCTTGACTGCGTCCCTTCAGGATGGCATGGATATTGCACGTATTCAGGCACATGCTCAGGAATTAAAGGAACACCTACAGCAGCGGAGAAATGAACGTGAGCATGACAGGGGACATAGCAAGAGGGCTAGACCTTCGGGTTCGATAAGTGAGTCCAGGGGCGGGCACAGACAACAGTTCCCCAGGCATTCAGGCTATCCTACGACCAGTACACCTCCACAGTTTACGGGGCAGAAAATTGACAGATCTACTCATTCCGGGCCAAGTCAGGGTTACTCGGGGTCTCAGTTTATAGATGATTCAGGCCAGTCAAGGCCACCTGTACCACGATGTTCCCAGTGTGGGAAGTTGCATTGGGGTCGATGCCGATTGGGCTCGGATGGTTGCTATTCATGTGGTCAACCAGGCCATATCGTGCGTGATTGCCCCTCAGTACAGGGTAGAGGTAGGACCCAGCCATCAGGGTCGGCAGCCGGATCATCAGCATCTGTACGCCCTACGGGGCCAGGTTCACATGCGCCAGTCGGCCATGGTAGAGGTAGAGGCAGAGCTCCCAGTACTAGCGGTCCTCAGCACCGTATTTATGCTTTGGCTGGACGCGAAGATCTTGAGTCTTCTCCTGATGTGGTCATATGTATATTATCGGTATTCTCTCATGATGTATATGCTTTGATTGATCCGGGCTCCACATTATCATACGTTACTCCATATATTGCGGGTCGATTTATAATTGAGCCGGAGTCTATCAAACCGTTTGAGGTGTCTACACCCGTGGGTGAATCGATAATAGCTAGCCGAGTATATAGGAATTGTGTGATTGTGATTTGTGATCGTCGTACCATGATTGATTTGCATGAGCTAGAAATGGTAGATTTTGACGTTATTATGGGCATGGATTGGTTGGCTTCTTGTTATGCCAATGTTGATTGCCGAATGATGATGGTTCATTTCCAGTTTCCGGGAGAACCAGTCTTAGAATGGAAAGGGAATGCGGCATCACCAAAAGGTAGGTTTATTTCCTATCTAAAGGCAAGGAAAATGATCACGAAAGGGTGTATTTATCATCTAGTGCGAGTTCAAGATGTAGAAGCTGAGTCGCCGACTCTACAGTCAGTTCCAGTGGTGAACGAATTTCCGCATGTGTTCCCGGAAGAGCTTCCAGGCCTTCCTCCCGAACGGGAGATTGATTTTACCATTGATGTGTTGCCAGGCACCACACCTATATCTATTCCTCCATATAGAATGGCACCTGAAGAATTGAAAGAGTTGAAGGAGCAATTGAGGGACTTGCTTGATAAAGGCTTCATTAGGCCTAGTTCATCCCCGTGGGGAGCACTCGTATTGTTCGTCCGAAAGAAGGATGGCTCCTTGAGAATGTGCATTGATTATCGGCAACTGAATAAAGTGACGATTAAAAACAAGTATCCTCTTCCGAGGATCGATGATTTATTTGATCAATTGCAAGGTGCCAAATGATTTTCAAAGATCGATTTGAGGTCCGGGTATCACCAAGTAAGAGTTAGGGAGAAAGATATCCCTAAGACAGCTTTCAGAACAAGATACGGTCATTTTGAGTTCCGAGTGATGTCGTTTGGGTTAACTAATGCACCGACAGTGTTTATGGACTTAATGAACAATGTATTCAGGCCTTTTCTGGATCTATTCGTGATTGTATTCATCGACGATATCCTGGTGTATTCTAGATCCGAGACAGATCATGCAGAGCATCTGCGTATAGTCCTTGGGGTTCTGCGAGCTCGAGAGTTGTTTGCAAAATTCTCCAAGTGTGAGTTTTGGTTGAACTCGGTATCATTTCTGGGTCATATTGTTGCAGCTGATGGTATTCGGGTGGATAGCCAAAAGATTGAGGCCGTGAAGACTTGGTCAAGGCCCACGACTCCTACGGAGGTTCGTAGCTTTTTGGGCTTAGCAGGTTATTACAGAAGATTTGTTGAAGGTTTCTCTTCTATTTCTGCACCGCTCACAAAGTTGACTCAAAACTCAGCTAAGTTCCAATAGACAGATATCTGCCTGCGAGCGTAGCTTCCAAGAGTTGAAAGATAGATTGACTTCTGCCCCAGTCTTGACACTTCCAGAGGGACTGGAAGGGTATGTTGTTTATTGCGATGCTTCAGGCGTCAGGCTAGGTTGTGTACTGATGCAACACGGTAAGGTGATTGCGTACGCTTCTAGGCAATTGCGGAAACATGAACAGAATTACCCGACCCATGATTTAGATTTAGCCGCAGTGGTCCATGCATTAAAGATATGGAGACATTATTTATATGGTGTCCATGTGGATGTTTATACAGATCATAAGAGCCTTTAGTATATCTTCAAGCAGAAAGAGTTGAATTTGCGACAACGACGATGGTTGGATTTGCTAAAGGATTACGATGTTGATATCTTGTATCACCCCGGAAAGGCTAACGTTGTGGCTGACGCTCTTAGCCGCAGATCCATGGGAAGTCTAAGTGATGTACGACCAGAAAAGAAAGAGATGGCCCGTGAGCTTCAACAGTTAGCGAGCCTAGGAGTCCGAGTAGTGGACTCAGGTAGCAGCGGAGCTACTATTTAGAATTCAGCAGTTTCATCGCTAGTAGCGGGAAGTAAAAGAGCGACAATATGAGGATCTCATGCTAATGCAGTATAGAGATACACCCCCTCAGAAGGAGGAGTCATCATTTGATATTTCGGGAGACGGAGTTCTCCGATGTCGAGGCAGGTTATGTGTTCCCGATGTGGTAGGTCTACGTCACCAAATATTGAGGGAAGCTCATTATTCCCGTTACTCCGTACACCCTGGAGCGACGAAAATGTATCATGATCTTAAGTCCGTGTATTGGTGGAATGGTATGAAGAAAGATATAGCGGAATTCGTGGCTCAATGTCCTAATTGTCAACAGGTGAAAATCGAGCACCAAAAGCCGGGTGGATTATTGCAAGCTATAGAAATCCCGACGTAGAAGTGGGAAGTGATTAATATGGATTTCATTTCTGGCTTACCCCGTTCTCGACGTAAATATGATTCCATATGGGTGATCGTGGATAGACTCACTAAATCAACTCATTTCTTACCGGTCAGGACGACCTATGTGGCTGAAGATTACGCAAAGCTTTATCTTAAAGAGATAGTGAGACTCCACGGTGTTCCAGTATCTATTATCTCCGATAGAGGAACTCAGTTTACAGCCAAGTTTTGGAGGTCTTTCCAAGAGGGTTTAGGAACCCAAGTGCGCCTTAGCACGACATTTCACCCCCAAACCGATGGGCAAGCTGAACGTACTATTCAGACTCTTGAAGATATGTTACGGGCATGTATGATAGATTTTGGAGGAAATTGGGATGACAATTTGCCACACATTGAGTTTGCTTACAATAACAGTTATCATTCTAGCATTCAAATGGCACCGTATGAGGCTTTATATGGGCGAAAGTATAGATCCCTGATTGGGTGGTTTGAAACTGGAGAGGCCAAGTTGATTGGGCCATATTTGGTCCAGCAAGCTATAGAGAAAGTCAAGCTCATACAATATCGGTTGTTAGCGGCTCAAAGTCACCAAAAGTCCTATGCGGATAATCGTCGAAGGGACTTAGAGTTCCAAGTTAAGGATTGGGTATTCTTGAAAGTGTCGCCTATGAAAGGCGTTATGAGATTTGGCAAAAAGGGGAAGCTCAGTCCCCGGTATATCGGACCCTATGAGATTGTGCGCAAAATAGGCAAAGTGGCCTATGAGCTAGATCTACCTCCAGATTTGGAGTCAGTCCATCCAGTATTTCATGTCTCGATGCTTTGGAAGTGTGTTGGAGATCCTACGAGGATCGTCCCAATGAATGATATTCAAGTGACAGAAAAGTTAACTTATGATGAAATACCCATTGCCATATTAGATAGGCAAGTACGGAGGCTTAGAAACAAAGAAGTGGCCTCAATTAAAGTTCTGTGGAGAAATAACAATCGAGAGGAAATGACATGGGAAGCGGAAGAGAATATGCGATCCAAATACCTACATTTATTTCAGCCATTGGGAGAAGTCCAAGATGAAACGTCGAGATCATGAGGTATGTATGATTCCCTTTTATACATTCAGGTCGTGTGTGGCCAAATTTCTAGTGCTGTTGTATTATTGCCCTGTGAGGCATTGTTATTGTGGGTTGCTGTGACAGGGTGGTAGTGCCACATTACAGAGGAAACTCTGGCGAAATTTTTATAGAATTCCCCAAGCCTTTAACATTTGAGGACGAATGTTCCTAAGGGGGGTAGAATGTTACACCTCGGAAAATTTCCCGTTGATACGCAAGTGAACGAACTAGTGATGTGTGCGAGGAGTGCGAGAGTATAATGTTTCATGAGCAATGTGCGTAAATGGACGAGAATGATTAGAATGAAAAGTCGAGAAATTTGAAAAGTTGAAAGTTGGCAAAACTGCTCAGTGGTCGTAAAGTGCAAAATACGGACCGTAAACTGGTATACGGTCCGTAAACTGGAAGGTCGTAAACTGCCATGCAAGGCTTCGACTTTATGCCAGTGGAGAAATGGTAAAATACGACCAGGAGGACGGACCGTAAAGTGATTTACGGCCCGTAAACCATGGTCGTAAATCACCATGCATGCAGCCTCAAGTTTCTGGCGCTGCTTAAGGTTAAAGACGACCACGAGGGACAGTCCGTAAACTGAAATACGGACCGTAAACCTCCATGGACGACCATTGTTCACCCCAGCACAGATTTTCAGTTCATTAAATATAAGGACCAAGACTTGTTTTATTTCATTTCTACACTACACCACTTCTATCTAGAATCATCTCTCTACATTTATTTCATAAGTTTTCAAGGACTATAAGCCACCAACAACATAAACAAGTGAATCAAGTGTAAGCAAGCCATTAAATACCATTCAAGTCAAGAAATGCAAATGGAGAAAAACTAGGGTTTTGCTCAAAGTGGAGTATTATTAACCAAAGCTTGTTCCTACAACTTCTAAGGTAAGATTCATGATTTTTACATGATGTTTAAGGTATTGAAGAGTTGAAATACATGGATTTTAGAAAATATGGTCAAGTAGATCATGAATGATGAATAATGGCATTTTGAGGAATAGTTTGAATTGAATCATGAATGTTGTTTTGTTGTGATATGAATGCATTATAAATGTTACTAAGATCATGAACTAGACACTTTAGACGAATGGAAGAAGTTGGATGTTATGACCATGAATATGGGTGAATTAGAGGCAAATTAAGGATTCTAAATAATGTGGGTAACGTGAATGACTAATGGCCATTGTTATGATACTAATGAAGGTATAGACGCTAGCATTGGAAGGAAGCGTGCAAGTGTAGAATAGTCCGACGAAAAGGTATGGAAGGCTAACCCTTCTTTCATAAGGCATGGTTCTTTGGCCAAACTCTTAAATCCTCTATATGAGTATGTTGTATTCAAGTGACTGACACTCCGAGCTCATAAGCTCACGACCCTCGATACGTGCTACGAATGTACTACACACCCCATTGACGAGTAAGCATAAGATAGAGATGTAGCGAAAACGATGATGATAGTGATGACGATGATGATAATAATGATGCTAAAGGTGCCTACGGGCTATTATATTCACATGTGCCTATGAAGGGCTATAATGACACCCCGAGCTTATAATGCCGGGTAGAATATATGTATATGGATGTATATATATATATATGTATGTATATGATTACGTAACGCGCGCACACATCTGCAGATGGTACGGATAACCCTGAAGCCTTGGTAGGGCCAGGTACAAATAACATTGAGCCTTGGTTGGCCAAGTACGTATGGAAGACCGAACCTTATGGTCGGGTACGCTATGTATGTATATAAGTGTATGGCTATGTATATAATATGAATATGAATGTGAAAAGACTATGTATACGAAGACGAGCCCTATTATGAAATACGCATGAGAAATGGAAAGTTCCTATGAAAGGCAGGTAAGTGCCATGATGATGATATTATTGTCTTCCCTCCTATGCCACTTCATATAGTGTCTATGATGCTTCTACATTGATGTTGATCATGTTTTACATACTCAGTACATTCTTCGTACTGACGTCCTTTTGTTTGAGGACGCTGCGTCATGCCCGCAGCTGCACAGGGAGACAGACTTGATCCATAGCTGCTTATTCAGAGGTTACATAGCGGAGCTCCATTTCCTTCGGAGCCATAGCTTTTGGGTACTTATTCTTTTGTGTATATAATTATGGGCACAGCGGGGTCCTGTCCCGCTCATGTGATGTGTTATACTCTTTCTAGAGGCTCGTAGTCATGTGTATATGGTTAGACATGTCCGGCCTTGTCGGCCTATGTTTTGTATATCATTTTGTCGGCCACGTTGGCCCACGTACATTGATGTGGCATAGATGCCTATGGTGATATAAATGTACCGTTGTCCAATTGGGACTAGTTGACGAATGAATGGAAATGTATGTATAATTATGTGGCTCACCTAGATGTAAGTATAAAAATAGGTTAAGAGGGTGCTCGGGTGGGTTAGCACCGGGTGCTCGTCGCGGCCCCGAGTCGGGTCGTGACAAATTTTACAGGAGATTTTGTATTAATTTGAGATTAAATTGAATATAATTCTTTGATAATGGTATTGTGGATATTGTTATGGTTGGTTGAGAAATTGGGGAAAAACATCGTGTGGGATGTTTTATAGAGTATATTGGTGTTGATGATGATGTTGTTGATATTAGTATTGCTATTGTTGTTATTTTGTTTGTATTGTGATTTTGGGCTAGGGATATAAACAGGAGAGATGCTGCCCGAATTTTGGCTGATTCTAAAGGAGTTTAGTTGAAGACTTAAGATAGGCATATGACGATAAGTCTAACAGTAGTATGATTTCTCTTGAATGTAGATTTATGAGTTCGTGAGAATAAACGTTAAGTAGTAGGAGATCAATCAGGTATGTAAGGCTAGTCCTTTTCTTTCTAAAGGAATGATTCCTATGTTATGATTCGATGTGTGTGTTCCATAACATCCATGTTCCCAAAAAGCTAGAAGTTCATGATTCCCACGGTTCTTATGATGCTAAAGATGAATATTTCCTACGATGATAATGATGATGATGATGATGATCCTATTTCTAGAAGTTTCAAGTTTATGATTTTAATGCTATCATGAGATTATTGAGTTTATTTCATGATTTCCTTGATTTTATTCATTGTTGTTGATCTCACTTGTTGTTGTTCCTTCAAGGTGAGATATAGCGATGATGGTTGTTCCATAACATAAATCGGAAGTTACCGACCTTACGTCACTCCGATAAAGTGATAACTTATATTTGGGCTCTCATGCATGCTACCTATATATATATATATATATATATATATATATATATATATATATATGTATATGTGTATGTATATAGGGGATATGGGGAAAGGTGAGGCGTTATATACGCATAACCACCTATTCATTTGGTATATCATGATATCTTCCCGGACGCAGGATGCCCGGATACGGGACATATGCTTATGGATCGGGTCGTTCGTTCCATGGCAATATATATTTATATTGATGATATGATATATGGATCGGGCTGCACGTTCCGCAGCAACACAGTATATAAATATATAAATATATATATGGATCGGGTTGCAGAGTATGATGCATATAAGCTAGCTGATGGCCCACCTAGAAATGATTATGAGGTGTATGGTTAGAGGTACCTCGTAGGTTAACTCCGGGTGCCGTCATGGCCCTCTAGTTAGGTCGTGACAGCTGAACCCAAGTAAATAGAGGAGACCTGTTGGTTTACACTTCACATAAGCCCTCCACCATAGCTTGGCGTCGTCCAAGAACTATAAGGTCACAAACTCTACCCCGTACTTATCCATGGCCCCCCATCTTATGGAGCCTCTCGTGATAGCCAATGATCAACTCATATCCGTCCTCTAACTCAATACCATAGAACACAAGAGGCTTCATTTTTGTGAACCTCCAAAATAGATCATGTTCCTCGCCAGTCATCACTGGCCATACAACTGCCCTCGGGAAGGCCTTAAAACCCAGAACCTCCTTCAAGCGAGGTGTCACCGCTACTGCATGCTAAACCCTTAGAGCCTGTGCTCTGTCTGGACCTGGGGCTGTTACTCCTGCACCCCTACCTGCTGGACCAGCTGATATAGCTCCGGCCTATGCTAACCCAAGCAACCAATTCAACACCTAGGCCATAGCGTCTGGTATACCCTGAGCAGCTGCAGCTCCTGGTGGAACTGGCGCTGCTGCTGGCTGGGCTGGTGCGGCTGCATCTCCGCTGCCTCGTTAAGAACCACTGGAGGCATGGGGTCAACCACTGGGATGCCGCCCCCAGCTAGGGCTGCCCCTCTGCCAACTCCTCTGCCTCCACCTCTACCTCTAGCTGCTGCCGCGCAAGTTCTCGCCATCTGCGAGAGAATGAAGGATAGTCAGATGTCAATTTGAATCAGCAGATACCAATTGGAATCAAGTAGCACGAAAGAAAGAAAGAAAAGGGAGTTTTTCCTAGTGTTTGGAAGCTTCTCGAAGATAAGTACAAACGTCTCCGTACCGATCCGCAAGACTCTGCTAGACATGTCCTTGTACGATGAGATCGACGAACCTAAAGCTCTGATACAAAGTTTGTCACGACCCAGCCGCCATGACTGGCACTCAACTAAATCCTAGTGGGCGAACCAACATAGGAGACACCTATTCATTTATATCCGATTTTATATTAGCCAAGTCAAACGATTATACTCATTTACGGATCAAATAAACAAAATATGTCATGCCATAGAATACTGAAATAAGTGCGGAAGTTCTTACTATTATAATTTTCCCAAAATCCAAAAGTCATCATACAAGACTCTAATATAAAACATGTCTAAGAACTGAAGTCTAACAAATAAATAAACATAATGTCCAGAGCACGAAAATACATCATAGCAAGAAGATCTTCGGGCAGCCTGGCATGGGAAGAAGCTCACCCTAGAATCTATCAGCAAATGCCCTCCACGCTATATGTGAGGACGAGTAGCGGTCTCTGTATCACAATCTGCACTCAAAATAATGCAGCAAGGTAGTATCAGTGCAAAAACTATGTACCGGTAGACATCATAGGCCGACTAAGATTAGTATAATGCATATTTTATAAAATCAATATAATAGAACAAGCCAGTGACCAGACATGAATATCAATAAATCACAGCGATTCAACCAAGGAATAATCACAAAGAAATCACCATGATGTCAAACATCACAATCACGCAAGCTACAATGGAAGTGAATTTACCATAATAACCTTACTCACTGTACCCAATGCTAACTGATGTCATTGCTCAGTAGTCATGACCTGCAGGGGACCCATGGTGTCCATGTACCACTCGTTCCGGAATACTCCTCGGACTCGAGCACAAACCTTCGCTCCGAAACAAACCTCGGACGCCAGACATATCAAAGTACCTCTCGTTTTTGGAACTATCCTCAGACAACGAGCCCATAATCTAGGTCACATGTGTGCCTTTCCATACCTCTTGCAGAACCGTGTTTCTTACCTTTCAGTATCAATACTCAACTTATCATTTCATATCATAATACCATCGAGAAGATTATATCAGTTTCTCATCGCAATACATCCACTACAGATTCAATCACACAGGAATAATGGCACGAAGCCTACACAAACACTCAATTCGCATTCACATAGGAGTTTGACCACACAACATCATGCATGAAAACTAAACATGCTTTCTCCTAAGGAAATCACAAAACATACAATCAACTAACCAAAGTCTAACTCATGTAAACCGTAACCTACCTCAAAGTTGAGCTGGAACAATGAGAGTCACTCTGTTACAGCCTTAACTTTCCTCAAATCCTCAGAACGCTGAAAGTCTAAAAATAGAAGGCTCAATGAGTCACAATACTCAATTCACAAGTACCAAGCAAGAATGCCCTTCCTTTATCCATTCCAAGGGGTAGATGATTTTCTAGGTGATAAACAACCTATCAAAGCCCTTACTAATCATTAATCATCAATTTATAACAATCTTCTATCAACATTCCCATTACAAACAATTTTTATGGTAAATATACAATTTTTATAGAACCCTAGGTCTCCAATCACTTAGTTTATGTCTCTAAATGTTCAATTTACGATCAAGAGCATCTAACCAATGCATTTAGATGATAACTAAGTGATAATACCCTAACCCATCAAGTTTAGAAGTTTTATTAACATTCTAGGGTTTCTATTTCAATCTCACCATTAAAGAACCACGAACAGGATTACAATAATGAAGGAGAATGGAAATCAAGAGAACTTACCTCTCAAATTATCTTGCCCTAGCTTGAAAATTCACCCTAGGTGCTTGTTGGGAAGTATGTTGGTGTTTTGTGAAAAGAGAAAATAAAACTGAGTATATAAAATTCGGGCTACTATTTTACGTCGACCACTACAGTGGTCATCACGTCGCTGTAGCGGTACCGCTATAGTATCAAGTGACCGTTATAGCGGCCCTCTATGAAATCGCAGTGTCCGTTATGGTGGTCCATCCACCGCTATAGCGGTGTTGCCATAGCGGTACCCTGCCTGCCACAGCTGCCACCAAGGAAAATGGATGGCCGCTGGCAGCGGTCCAGGTACCGCCATAGAGGTACCGCTGCAGTGGACTCCCACCGCCACGGCGGTACATTTTGGGCAGCGAGTTCGATTTTTGTCCAGTTTTCCCCTTTATAACCCCACATTTCATCCAAGGCCTCAAAAACACAAAACAAACATGCACATATAAAAAAAGATGCCCTACGAATCCAACCGCGGCCTCGGAATTCCCAATGGATTTCTATATCCCCATAACGACTAGAAGGGTCGTCACACTTTCAAAGACGCCGTATTACCCTTCCATTCTACAACTGGTTCTCCCGGAAATTGGAAACGAACTATTTTTGTTCTACAATAAACATTTGTATAACAAGAGGCCAACTAATCCATACCCATAATAACATCGAAATCTACCATATTTAGCTCAATAAAATCAACCATAGTATGACGGTCAAAAACTACAACCACACAATTTTTATATACCCGTCTAGCTATTACCGGGTCACCAACAGGTGTAGACACTTCGAAAGATTTAATCGACTCAGGTTTCACCCCAAATCGACTAGCAATATAAGGAGTATCATGTGAAAATGTAGAACCTGGATCAATCAATGCATACACATCATGAGAAGATACTGATAATATACGTGTAACTACATCAGATGAAGACTCAAGGTCCTGCCACCCAGCTAGTGTATAGATGCGGTTCTGAGCATCACTTGAGCTGGATGCTCCCCCTCTGCCTCTACCATAGCCTGCTGGTGTCTATGAACTCTTCCCCAAAGGGCATACTAATGATGAAGAACCTGCTATGGACCCTGTAGGCTAAACCGTACCTCTACCACCTCTCGATGGACAGTCACGCATCACATGGCATGGCTGACTAGAGGCATAACAAGCATCCCTACCTAAACGACACTGTCCAATATGCATCCTGCCACACTGGGTGCATCGTGGTAACAGTGGTCTCATCTGGCCAGAATCACCCCTATACTGAGAACCCGAAGCTCTGGACTCTGGCCTAGTCTAGAATAAATAGGGCGATCAAATCTCTTGCCTGCAAATCGTGGAAGTGCACTAGCTGCTGAATAGCCCGAGTGCCTAGAATACTACTGCCTTTGAACCCCTCTGAGCTTACTAATAGCATATGAGGATCTGGCCCTCTTACTATAACCTCTATTATGCTAACGCTCACTCCTTCACTGCTGCTGTCGCTCTTCTAGATTCTAGGCATAGGCCTGAATACGAGAAATATCCATACCTTCCTGAAGTGAGGTCGTCAAATAATCATCAATCAAGTGGGGTCCCAATCTATTCATAAATCGGTGAATGCGATCTCCCATATCTGCTACCATAGCCAAAGAATTAAAATGATGGTTATACGCCCGAGCACTCATGTTCCCTTTCCTAAGGTTAAGGAACCTATCAGCTTTAGCTTATCGAACCTCTTGCGGCAAATAGTATAGGAGAAAAGCATCCACAAACTCTTGCCATATCGGTGGAGGTGCATTTGCCCCTCTAGAAGACATCCAGGTACTATACCAATGAACAGCCATATCTCGCAATCTATAAGAGGCCAACTCTATCGACTCAATATCTAAATCATGCATTGCCCACAATGTCCTCAACATCTCATCTATGAAGTTCTGTAAGTCCTCGTCCGGTTTTGACCCAATGAATTCTGGAGGGTCTAGGTTGATAAAATCACGAACTCTGGCTTTGACAGCTCTATCACCATGACCCGTACCCTGCCGCTGGGCCTGAGCGACTACTAACTGGGTCAACAGCTGAATAGCCTCCCTCATCTCCTGGCATGAGGGCATTCGGTGGAGGAATTGGGGGTGCTGGAGCTGGAGCTGAGGCTCCTCTTTGCTCCTTTGCAGTGGACGGAGTGTAGGAGGACTGAGAGAGAACCTCATTATGGGACTCGCCCTCTTCTATATATGTAGGCGGTACTCGCTCAGTCCTCCTACCTGCTGTTGACTTTCCCTTCTGGGCTGCTGTAGCTTTTTTCTTCAGAGGCATCGCTGAAATCATAACACACGATCAGGAAAGAATAGTCCTTATAACATGGCTTTATCGCATGATCTAAGATGATAAAGGAAGGTCAATCATTCCTAAATACCCTACGACCTCTTGTTTATAAGTGTGGCCCGCTTTACACCCATAAACAAGACTCTACTGGACACAGCTCGTAGATATACCATAGGAAGAACTGCTCTGATACCACTTTTGTCATGGCCATCCGGTTGGGTCATGACAGTTAGTCAGTCCATCAATTCCTAAAAACTTTATTCACAAGTGTCTGTCCACTGGAACTTAGTTGCTTTCTGGGTCAGCTTCGTTAATGGTGCTGAAAGAGAAGACAAACCCTCTAAGAATCTTCTGTAATATCCTGCTAACCCTAGAAAGCTACGAACCTCTGTCGGTGTCGTGGGGCTGGGCCAAGTATTCATGGCCTCTATCTTCTGCGTATCAACACTGATGCCCTCATCTAATATTATGTGCCTAAGGAAATCCCCAGAGTTCAACCAGAACTCACATTTAGAAAACTTCACTTACAACTTCCGATCCTGAAGAACTCTGAGTACTGCACGTAAATGATCTGTATGCTTAGACTCTGATCGAGAGTAAACCAATATATCATCAATAAACACAATTATGATCAGATCTCGGAAGGGTATGAATACGTTGTTCATCAAATCCATAAATATTGTTGGGGCATTAGTCAACCTGAACGACATCACACGAAACTCGAAGTGACCACATCTGGTTCTAAAAGCAGTCTTCGAAAGGTCTTTCTCCCTTACCCTAACCTGATGGTAACCTGACCTCAGATCTATCTTTGAGAAACATCTGGCACCCTACAACTGATCAAATAAATTATCCACACTTTGAATATTTTGCATAAATCTTGCGATCCTGGAGTGTCTGCAATACTATTCTGAGATGTTCTGCATGGTCAGCCTCGCTATGTGAATAAACCAGGATGACATTAATAAAAATAATGAAGAATACGTCAAGATAAGGCTTGAAGACCCTGTTCATGAGATCCATGAAAGTTGCTGGTGTATTCGTCAACCCAAATAACATGACAAGAAATTTGAGATCACTATAATGGGTTCTGAAAGTGGCCTTCGGAATATCAACTTCCTTAACCTTCAACTATTGGTACCCTGATCTAACGTCAATCTTGAAATAGCACTAGGCACATCGAAGTTGGTCAAACAAGTCATCAATTCTGGGAAGTGGGTACTTGTTTTTAATGGTGACTTTGTTCAACTGACGGTAGTCACTGAACATGCATAAGGATCCATTTTTCTTTTGACAAACAAGACCGATGCGCCCCAAGGTGAGACACTTGTCCTAGTGAATCCCTTGTTAAGAAGATCTTTCAACTGGGTTTTTTACTCTTTCAGCTCTACTGGAACCATTCTGTATGACAAAATAGATATCGGCTTAGTTCCGGGTAATAGATCAATTCCAAAGCCTATCTTCCTATCTATATTTTTGCACTCGGACTAAGTGATAAATATACGCCTTGGAGATCATATTTATGGCATTAAGATAGGAAATAAATATACCCATAGGTACTACTGCATCAATCTTTCATTCTATTACTGGTTCGTTAGAAAATTCAAACCTTACAATTTTGGTTCTACATCCTATTGTGGCATAACATGACACCAACCAATCTATGTGATAACAGCACGGATAGCAAAAGACTTTAGAATTAGAAGTTACAAAGAGGGAAGGATTGATTCTTGAGAGAAAAGAACAAAAGTTCAAGTATTTGATAATTCAAAACCTTGTGTTAATAGCAAAAGAAGCAGTGAATCAATTAAGAAGAAGAATAAAGGAGGGAGGGAATTCAAAAAAGGAATCTTACAATTGAAGGATCCAAGTTACTGTTTAAAGTAGAACAAAAAGGGCAAACCCTAAAGAGAACCTCGAAGGTCTACACAAGCCACAAGGCTAACAATATTAATATTCAAACTTGGTTACATTGAATAAGAAAATACCCTTTTATATTGGAGCCTAGAAGGGGGCTGCAAGCACCTTGTTCAACAAACTTTAGAGGTAGTCAAACTAGAGTAAATATGGTGCAATTCCCTAGGTGCATAGAAGACTGCCGGCACTCTGTTCAACGATGCTTTAAAGACAACCAACATAATTAAATCAACTTCTAGAAACACTAAATTATGTTGCTGGAATCTCCTTCATTGGATAGATTTCCGGCCACAATCCAACTCCTCTTGGTCTTCAATTTGGGCCTCCAAATAGTTGTAAGACTTCCCCAAAAGATCTATTTTGACTGGAGCTCTTCATCCATCATAAGACATGTTTTCATTGTTAATTGAATCTGATCAAAGCATCTTAATATTCTCTTGTCTTCAATGGAGTTAAGATTTCATGGATGCTATCGTTCTCTCACTCTTAAAGAAGATTCGTCCTCGAATCTTGATGTTAAACGTATTTTCTCCTTCAATGGAGTTGAGTTTCCATGGTTGCTATCATTCCCCCCCCCCCCCCCCCCCCTCTTAAAGAATATTCATCCTTGAATCTTGATATTGATCTGCAACCAACATGATAATCACATAAGTAGGAAAAACACAACAAGTACTTGGTAAAAATAACACAAGGTAGTAACCATGAAACCACTTAACCCACTTAATTATTTAATGCACAAACATTCCTTTTAAATGTCCAAGCATAACATCGTCTAACAGAAAAATGTTAACACCAACAGCAGCACTAAAAACACAATTCATAAGCTCTTTAAACAGTAGTGGATCATTATCTAAACCAAAAGCATATGAATACCAAGAAAACATACCATGCTTGTTCTTTCTAAACAACTTAACCTTACCATAAGATATACCATAGTCAAGCTATGGATCAAAAGTAATTTCCTCAAGAAGTGGTTTGGAATTAACAAGATACAAAACAAGATACTATGAAGTTAGCAACATGTGAGAACTTTTCCTTTTCCACACTTGAGCCACTACATTCTACATTTAGCTCAACTTACTCTGAATCTGCGGCATCAAAAGTCTCACGACCCAACCCCGTGGGCCATGACTAGTGCCCGAGCTGGACACCCATATGTACCTGTCAAACATAATCGGACTGGTACTATAGGTCCTCAATCAATCACATCGTAATAACATACGCAAGCCGACGAGGCTGCCACTGTATATATCATTATACTACGCAAGCCGACAAGGCTGCCACTACATATCAGTATATTACGCAAGCCGACAAGGCTGCCACAACATATCAATATATTACGCAAGCCGACAAGGCTGCCACTACGAAACGATAACATATGCAAGCCGACAAGGCTGCCACTACATATCAGTATATTACGCAAGCCGACAAGGCTGCCACAATATATCAGTATATTACGCAAGCCGACAAGGCTGCCACTACGAAACGATAGCATATGCAAGCCGGCAAGGCTGCTACAACGATAGAACATCCACAATAAAACTATATAGACACAGCTGATCAAATCAGTATACAACCCACACACATGTCTACAGACCTCTAAGAGTATCAACAGTGAAATATGACAGGACAGGGCCCCATCGTACCCCTAGACAAACATATACATATATATATCAGAAGGTCTGTACCGAAATCTAGGCTCCGGAACAACGGAGCTCTCCAAAACAGCTGAATAGAAGTCCTAAGCTGGCGGATCACCAAAGCGAGTATCTGCACCTGCGGGCATGAAACGTAGCCCCCCCCCCCCCCCCCCCCCCCCGAAGAAAGGGGGTCAGTACGAGATATGTACTGAGTATGTAAAGCATGAAATACAGTAAAGAGGATCATAACCGAAATAAGGAGTGCAGGAGACAAGTATAACATCCAGAATACCATAGCACTTGCCTTTTTAAACATAAATCATGCATGTCAATATCATATATCATACCCGGCCTACTATGGGACTCGGTGAATACAGTCATCATATGCCCTCCTGGCCGCCATAACATATCATCATATCATCACATCATCATATCATCACATATATATATATATATATATATATATATATATATATATATATATATATATACCGTACCCGGCCCTCTAGTGAGGGACTCGGTGAACAATGCAGTGAAACTGTGCACGATAACATACCCGGCCCGGGACTCGGTGAAAGACATATTGAGGCATGCACGAGCAGAGTAGTGAGCAACCATATGCAATTTAAATCATTATCAAGACTCAAACAGAATTAGAAGAAGAGATTAACACCTGAGTATCAGTAGCGACAATCATATCAAGTATCCCTCGAATGTCATTATAGTTCATATCAAAAGAGCCTTAGGAATCGTAGACATGAATACAAAATAGCTTATAAAAGTCAAAGACATTAATTGTCGTAGAGTCTCTAAGAGCAGGGCTCATAAATCACACTCGAAACTTAGGAATAGAATTACCCCAAAGCTCATATCATTCATCACTTAAATCTAAGACATGCCAAAAGAAAGAAGGGACAACTTTACGTACCTGTTAACGACTAATCACAAACCCGTTCGCTTCGTCGTCCCTTTAGCCTATTTAATATAAAAGTAACACTATCGTTAGTACTATACTTTCTAGTTCGTAATTCCGCAGCTTATCGCTTATTGAACTTATTCCTTAACTTGTACTTTCTCGATTAGGGTGTTTTTGTTAGTTAAGGACTTAACGAAAATCGGGCAGCATTTCCCCTTTATATTCGCCTATCCCGAATTCCCAATTATTCCCCTGTTAACACAGAAATACCAACAATAGAGATATACGTACATAATTCTTACAATTCAGCCCTTAAAAATTCTAACAACCCACCAACCTTTCTGAATCCTTTTCAACCCACAATTTTATATAACAACAATTTCCTGCATTTTCTTAATTCCAATTTTGTCCAATACAATTTTAATAATTCTATTCCAACACTATTAACACAATTACACCATAAAATAAGAAAATCTTACCAAATTTTTCTCGGAGGAATTTCTACGCTCAATTGCTCCAATTTTACAATTTTTTCTTCTCCAACTTAATATCCAATGTTGTTATCAACCCCTTGAACTTGTAATGCACTTGAAATTTTGCTCAAAACATTCAAGAATAATTTTTTTATTCAACACCATGGCTGGCCGAGAGCAGCCATGGAGGAGTTGATGATTTTTTTCTCTTTGATTTTTCTTAAAAATGGAATCAAAATGAAAATTTGTTGATCTCATATCCTATATATATGATTGCTCCTAGGAGGACACGTTCCCCCTCCCATATGACTCACTAATCCACTTTCTTGAATATACTTTTTATTATTTTTATTTTTATTTAAAATTCGAGTGGGGCCCACTTTAGTAATTAGGCTTAATTAATTTAATTAATCACTAATTCTTACTTAATAATCTAATCACAATTAATTAATCCCTAATCTCCAATAATATTTTTACACTAATTAAAATTTATAAACCATTTATGTTCTAATTAAAATTGAAAATTAAAGGTTCCTATTTGTATCCAGAAATGATCCCGTCTTTAACTTTAGTCGATTCTCTTGCGAATAACTCGACGTATAAAAAAGATATAACAAAAAGCTTCATGTGTCTCATTATCTTCATTGGAAACTTCATCATCTTTGCTTCCTTCATTGAAATCCCAAATTGGAAAAAATGTATTGCAAACTCTTCATCCCATAATGGTGTATAATGCATTTTAAAACCTTGACCAATGAGATTTTCTTCTTCCAGTGAGGTTTCATCATCCTTCACAAAAAGTTCATCCTTAATTTTCTGCGTGAAAGGAGATGTAAGACTAAAACAAGAAAGAGTTAGTTGATTGGTATATGAACTAGATTCATCCTCTCTCAAATTCTCTTAGATTTATTCACTCAGCTTATCTCGTCCCTCATTTTCATCACATTGTGACAGATTGTTCACATAAGATGAATAGTCAACAAGGTCATGTTCACTCCAAATTTGAGTCACATCTCCACTTTAAGATTTGACCTTTTCAAATTGTGGTAGAAGTTCAACTTCATTTTCATCTACAAATAGATCATTAACAAGGTCATACCACATGAGATCATCATGCTCGACTTTGTCATCAACTTGATGTTGCTTCCACGGATCATCAGCCTTTTAACCTTTCAAATCTTCTTTGAAGATATATTCTCCCTTAAATTTTGTTTCAACATTTCAATGGGTTCTTCTTCAATAACCTACACATTTGGAACACAAACACTAGAAAAATAATGAGTTAATTGGTTAGAGCTTGAACAAGAATCTTTCGCACTTATGCACTCTATTTTGTTTTTACCTCTTCTTTTTCCTCCTCTCTCAAGTGCACTTATTCACTCTCTATTTTACCTCTTGAACTCACTTCACTCAATTATGTCCACTCATTTCTACTTCTTGAAAACTCACTCTCTGGACTCATCACTTCCTCTCTAGAGTTGTCAAGTTTCTCACTCTTAGTTGTCTCTTTCTTTTGTCTCTCGTCCTCACTTTTGTTTGGAATGAAAGAAGATCCAACTGATGAAGAAACACTCCCTTGCTTTCCTTGGAAGAATATGCTATTTGAAGTATCATAAGCACCCACATACTTGCCGAAAATTCCTCTTCTATCTTTTGGAAGAATTCAAACATCAACTCTGATTTTTAATATTCTACAAGCACTTGATGTGTCGCTTTGGTCCTTTTTTATATGCCTTGCACTTCAACTCCTCCTCATTAGATGAAGGATATTTTGAAGATGTTCTTGTGGAATAATGTTGTTTCTTCTTTCTTCCATCCCACTCATCATTTATTTTCTTCATCGCTGCATAGAGTGTTTGTAACCCCTTGTAAAACGTATCTTCATATATTTCTTTTAATCTTTTATCTTCTTCCTTTCTTTTGGTATTCATAGATGTAGCCACAACCTCCCAAAGACCTGCAAATTACTTAATTACAAAAAAAAAAATGTTAGAAGCAAAAGGACCTCACCAAAAGAATCACACCCTTGGTTTATCACTCAAGTAGTGGCTCGCAATAATCGTGTATCACACAAGTAGGTTTTAACCCTCAAGGAATATCACCACTCTTGCCTTTTACCACTCAAGGGATGCTTCTCAAAGTTCTTCCATGAACCAGTAGCTGAAACACCTTAAAGTAAGTTTCCATGTTTGGTTCAAGAATAGAGTTTATATTAAACAAAGAAAAGGAAAATCATAAAAACTTTAACGGACTAGAAACAAGAAAAAATGGCACGAAATAAAGAAATAGGTACAAAATCACTAGAACATGATAAGTATGAACAAATAATTAAAGACTCTGGCACGAGAATAAATATGAAATCAAATATAGTGAATTAACAATTTCAAGAGAAGATCTAGAACATATCAAGTGAGCTTTTAACCAAAAGTGTTGCAATGCCCTTTGCACTTCTTTGAGTGACATTTGAGATTATTTATGACCTTTTGGGATTTTTGGATGAACAAGAATTGAATACAACTTCAAATCCCAATGAGTTTCACAAAATAAGAACTAGAGAGAATATCCAACACCTTCAAGTCAGAAAATCACGAGATTGAGTGCAAACATATCAAAAATAAGTGAATAATACCAAAAAGGCACTGTTCACTCCACTGTTCAATTGAGTAGATTTCAATTTTAAAAGAAAAGGCTACTAATCATGCTACAGTAAAAAAAAAATTTCCTAGTATTCAAATCAATAGATCGGGTAAGTATAAGAATAACCAACCATCTAAAGCTCTGATACCACTTCATAATAGCACGGATAGCGGAAAACTTTAGAATTAGAAGTTAGAAAGAGGGAAGGATTAATTCTTGAAAGAAAAGAACACAAGTTCAAGTATTTGATACTTCAAAACCTTGTTCTAATATCAAAAGAAGCAGTAAATCAATAAGAAGAAGAACAAAGGAGGGAGGGAACTCAAACGAGGAATCTTACCATTAAAGGATCCTGTTCAAAGTAGAACAAAAATGGCGAACCTTAAAGAGAACTTCAAAGTTCTCCACACGCCACAAGGCTAATAATATTAATAATCAAACTTAGTTACATTGAATAAGAAAATACCCCTTTATATAGGAGCCTAGAAGGGGGCTGCAAGCACCTTGTTCAACAAGCTTTAAGGTAGTCAAACTAGAGTAAATATGGTGCAATTTCCTAGGTGCATAGAAAACTACCAACACTTTGTTCAATAAAGCTTTGAAGACAGTCAACATAATTATATATGCTTCTAGAAGCACTAAATGGGTTGCTGGACTTGCTTCTTCATTGGATAGATTTTAGGCCACAATCCAACTCCTCTTGGTGTTAAATTTGCTCCTTCATCGACCGTAGCTCTTTATCCATCATAAGACATGTTTTCATTGTTAATTGAAGCCCATCAAAGCATATTGATATTCCCTTTTCTTCAATGGAGTTAAGCTTCCATGGACGCTATTGTTGACACCAGACCTCCCGTAGTTTATTTTAATTACTTTGAATCAACAACAACAACAACATACCCGGTGAAATCCCACAATGTGGGGTCTGGGAAGGGTAAAGTGTACACAGACCTTACCCCTATCTCGGAAGATAAGGAGGTTGTTTCGAAAGACCCTCGGCTAAATAGAAAACACAACGAGAAAGGTTAGATAAGCACAAGTAGTTCAAAGCAAAATCCAAATGAAACTAAAGAAAGTAAATAAGTCAAAATATAGCAATCTAAAAAAAGGAAGCAGTAGCTACCACAGATAAATAAGATAATCGAGGTACAAGAAACAACATATAGTAGCAAGAATCAAAGGACAATAGACTAAAGATTGAAACAGCGACTACCTACTAGCCTTCTACCCTAATCTGAGTCCTCCATGACCTCCTATCTAAGGTCATGTCCTCGGTAAGTTGCAATTGTGCCATGTCTTGTCTCAACACCTCTCCTCAATATTTTTCGGCCTACCCCTACCTCTTCTGAAACCATCCATAGCTAACCTCTCACACCTCCGCACTGGGGCATCTGTGCCTCTCCTCCTCACATGCCCAAACTATCTCAACCTCGTTTCCCTCATCTTGTCCTCCACTGATGCTACTCTAACCCTATCCCAGATATCTTCATTCCTAATCCTATCTCGCCTGGTGTGCCCACACATCCATCGCAACTTTCATCTTTCGGACATGAGAGCTCTTGACTACCTAGCATTCTACCCCGTACAACAAAGTCGGTCTCACAACCACTTTGTAGAACCTTCCTTCAAGTTTTGGTGGCACCTTCTTATCACACAGCACTCCTAAAGAAAACCTCAATTTCATCCACCTTGCACCAATACGATGTGAGACATCATCGTCAATATCCCCATTTTCTTGTATAATAGACCCAAGATATTTGAAACTTCCTTTCTTTGGGATAGCCTGGGTACCAAGCCTCACTTCCACGCGAGGCTCATGTGTCACGTCACTGAACTTGTACTCCATGTACTCTGTCTCGGTCCTACTCAACTTGAACCCTTTAGACTCTAGAGTTTGTCTCCAAACCTCAAGCTTAGCGTTCACTCCACTGTGTAGCTCGTCAATCAAGACTATGTCAATCGCAAATAGCATACACCATGGCACCTGTCAGGACCCCACCAGGGGCCGCGACGGGTACCCGGGGCTAACCACCGAGCACCCCTCAATCTACTGCTTATCCCTCTCATTTAGAGCTCTCTTATCAACATCAGACTCAAATTGTGAGAAAAACATCTTTCATTCAGAAACATAAATACTTTTATATGTACAAGCCTTTTGGTCATTGAAATAATATATATATATACATACATATACATGCACGTGGTAGCAACCTCGTGAGACCATACCACCCACACTGCGTACCTACGAGCCTCTACTAGAGTACTAGATATATGAACGAGACAGGACCCCGTCGTGCCCAAAACATACATGTACATAAAAGGAAAATGAGAAGCACCTCGGGAACAATGGAGAGCTCTCAACAGCTAACAGCTCCTACGAGTCTAGAGCAAAATCACCTCCCTGTCTACCTGTGGGCATGAACACAGCGTCCAAAGGAAAAGGATGTCAATACGAACATTGTACTAAGTATGAGAGGCATAAACAATAATATCACATCAATGAAATAAAGGAAGCATCAATGAGGAATGTCTGTATCTGACTGCCACATAGAAAAGGAGTGATGCATGCTGGCTTACTCATAGTCATCATCATATCATATGTGCATAAATACATAAATTTCCATAACAGATCAGTGTAATAATCATTAGCATTAGCCTGCGTCCAGGCCTCCCGTGTCCGGGGTATCATCTCCTGCCACCCACTAGTGGTGTCTGCCCATGCCATTTTGCCATGGTGTATAGCTGCCCGCCTTAGCGGTGACTGCTCGGCCAAGTAGGCGCGGTGTGATATCATCAGTATAATATGCTCATCATAATGCATACATAAAGGCTCAAGGTTAACTATGCTTTGTCAGGGTGACGTAAGGTCGTGATCCCCTATTCCATTATGGAGCACTCATTAACATCCTGCCTCACCTTGAAGGAAATGGCATATGAGGTGAGTGTAAACAATAATGATATCATATCATGAACATCTAGAACTCCTATACTTTAACTCATTACCTTGTGTAGCAAATTAGGGATATCAACTCGTATCTTTTCGGAACTTAAGAGATTCATGGAGAAAAAAGAAAGTCATATTATAGGATTCATGCCATGGAAGGAAAAGCCTAGCCTCACATACCTTTGTTGTTTAACTATCTTATCGCTTGATCGTCCTCCTTCGATGCTCGCGTTTGAACCTTCGAGAGGAATCGCATTAACATTAGTTACTAGGCTATAAGAACATTTCACTATTTTTAGGGAACATTAGGCAACACTTCTTTTGTTCATACTACTTTTCCCACATTCTATATCAACTGTCAACGTTAATAACAACATCCACAATATAGCAACAACAATCATCATTTATCTACAATTACCACAATTCACCATTTCCCTTAGATTTCTCCACAATTATGATTATAACTCATTATCGCGTTTTCTCATATATAACACTTATTTCATGGTCCAAAGGTCACTTATAACATATTCACAATCACAGCATACAAACATTCATAAAACACACCAATCACTATTCACACCTTCATGACCCAATTTCTATGTCTTTCCACGATTCAAATGTTTCAACATTCAACCAATCAAACCATATAAAACTCACCTTAGATGATGGATGAACAACCTTTGAGTGGAACTTCTCTTCTTGCACCAAAACCCTAACTCACTCTTCTTGAGTTTCGTTGGCTTAGATGAACTTTTAATGGGTTTCATAAACTTGATTTCATGGATTTGGTGTAGTTGGCCATGGTTTTCCTTTGCTTTCTTATGGATGGATGGTGGAGAAGGTTCTAGAGAGTTCTTGGAGAGAAGAGAGTGGAAGATGAAATGAAATAAAATAGAGGAGGGTTCTTATATTATTTCATGAAATCAGTCCCAACCGAGATGTACGGTGCGGGGCATCGATCGAGGCGTCGAAGTCGTCAAATTTCCAGTGAGCAATCTGTCATTTCTTCTTATTTGACGGTGAAAAGGACGGCCCGTCGAACTGATCGACGGAGCGTCGACCTGTTCGTCGAGTGGTCTTCGCTCCAGCTCAGTTTTACGGCGCCATCGACGGGGCGTCGACTTGTTCGACGGTACAAAGGACGATCGTCGAACTCCCTTTTTGCAGGACTGCGGTGAAGTTTTATTTAACAGAAATTTCTCCCTTGCCTTTAACTTCTCTGAAAATTTACGTTAGTCCCTTCATTTCTTAGCAACCCAAAGTTTCGAGGTGTAACATTCTTCCCCCCTTTTGGAACATTCTTCCTCGAATGTTAAGTACTCGGGAATTCTATAAAAATTTTGCCAGACTTCCCCCTGTAATATGGCGCTACCATTCAGTCATAACAACCCATAATAATCTGCCTCACAGGGCTACAGCACAATAAAACTCTAAGAAAGACTTACGAAAACTCCCGAAGACAGGGGACATAATATCTGGGTAATGATGGAAATAGGGGTGTTCAGATACTCTAATTATTACACTTTATTTACTGCATACATACCTTATATTGCCGGCATTTCATCTTGAATCTCTCATGAGGGTTGGAATAAATGTGGATACTTGGATTTCATTTTCTTTTCCGCTTCCCAAGTCATATCTTCTCGATTGTTATTCGGCCATAAGACCTTAACTGAAGCCACATCTTTGTTTCTAAGTCTTCGTACTTTCCTATCTAAGATGGCAATGGTTACTTCTTCGTATGATAACCTTTCTGTCACCTCGACATCATCAATCGGAACAATCCTCGTAGGATCTCCAACGCACTTACGGAGCATCGAGACGTGAAAGACTGGATGAACTGATTCAATCTCTGAAGGAAAGTCCAATTCATAGGCTACTTGGCCGACCTTACGGATAATTCTGTAAGGTCCGATGTATCGAGGACTTAACTGCCCTTTCCTGCCAAATCTCATCACTCCTTTCATTGGCGACACCTTCAGAAATACCCAATCCTCAACCTGATATTCCAAGTCTCGCCGGCGGTTGTCCGCGTAAGATTTTTGGCGACTTTGAGCTGTCAACAATCGATCCCGGATCACCTTGACTTTTTTTACTGCTTGCTGAATAAATTCCGGGCCTATTAGCTGTACCTCCCCTATTTCAAACCACCCAATTGGGGACCTACACTTTCTTCCATATAAGGCTTCATACGGAGCCATATGGATACTGGAATGGTAGCTATTGCTATAACCGAACTCAATAAGGGGTAGGTGATCATCCCAACTACCATCGAAATCCAGCACACACGCTCGGAGCATATCCTCCAAGGTCTGAATAGTACGTTCGACTTGTCCATCGGTCTGTGGATGAAATGCTGTGCTAAGCTTCACTTGGGTATCTAGACCTTCTTGAAAATATTTCTAGAACATGGCTGTAAACTGCGCCCCTCTATCTGTAATAATGGATAATGGAACACCATGGAGTCGCACAATTTCCTTGAGATACAACCTCGCATAATCTTCTGCGGAGTATGTGGTCCTGACTGGAAGAAAATGAGATGCCTTTGTTAACCTATCCACAATTACCCATATAAAGTCATACTTGCCTCGGGAACGGGGCAACCCCACATTGAAATCCATATTGATAATTTCCCACTTCCAAGGAGGGATTTCCATTGCTTGCAATGGCCCTCCTGGCTTCTGGTGTTCGATCTTTACTTGTTAGCAATTTGGACATTGGGCTACAAATTCTGCTATGTCTCTTTTCATGCTGTCCCATCAATATATCAATTTGAGGTCGTGGTACATCTTTGTTGCGCCTGGGTGGATAGAATACCGATAGTAATGGGCTTCTTCCAGAATTCGTCGGCGCAATTCTGCAACATTCGGAACACACAGCCTGTCATGGTATCTAAGGACATCATCCATCGAAGTTTTAAATGGAGATCTCTCTTCTTCATGAAATGTGTCTCTATAGTGGCTCAACCACGGATCTTCATATTGACGCTCTTTCACTTCCGCATTCAGAGATGAAACAATGGGATCATTAATACCAATCCCTGCACTGCCTGTATCAATTACCCGCACTCCGAGATTAGCTAGTTGGTAAAGCTCATGAACTATCTCTTTCTTTTCCGGAGAGACATCACATAAATTACCCATGGATCGGCGGCTAAGCGCATCGGCCACCATATTTGCTTTTCCGGGGTGGTATAAAATATTCACATCATAATCTTTTAGCAATTCTAACCACCGCCTCTGTCGTACGTTCAACTCCTTCTATTTGAAAATGTATTGGAGACTTTGGTGATCTGTAAAAATATCAACATGTATTCCATACAAGTAATGCCTCCATATCTTCAACGCATGAATAACTCTACCGTGCTGCATCAACACACATCCTAACCCAACACCGGAAGCATCACAGTATACTACATACCCATCGGACCCTTCTAGAAGTATTAAGACTGGGGCTGAGGTTAATCTGTCCTTCAACGTTTGAAAACTGCGTTCACAAGCATCATTCCATTGAAATTTTGCTGACTTCTGGGTTAGCTTCGTCAATGGGGCTGAAATAGATGAGAAGCCCTCCACGAACCTTCTATAATAACCTGCCAATCCCAGAAAACTACGAACCTCAGTAGGCGTCGTAGGCCTCGGCCAATTCTTTACCGCTTCAATTTTCTGAGTATCAACTCGAATACCATCGTCTGAAATAACATGGCCCAGAAATGTGAAGGAATTTAGCCAAAACTCACACTTTGAGAATTTTGCATATAGTTTTCGTGTTCGAAGAATTCCAAGTACGATACGCAAATGATCATCATGTTCTGATTTTGTGCGAGAATACACCAGAATATCATCAATGAATACTATCACAATTAAGTCCAAGAGTGTCCTGAACAGATTATTCGTCAAATTCATAAACACGGTTGGAGCATTAGTCAACCCAAACGACATCACCTGAAACTTATAATGGCCATATCTCGTTCTGAAGGCTATCTTAGGAATATCTTCTTCTCTAACCCTCACTTGATGAAAACCCGACCTCAAGTCTATTTTAGGAAACCACTTGGCACCCTGCAGCTGATCAAATAGATCATCCATCCTTGGGAGAGGATATTTGTTCTTTATCGTCACCTTGTTTAACTGCCTATAATCGATGCACATTCGTAGGGAACCGTCTTTCTTTCTCACAAACAGGACTGGTGCTCCCCACGGTGATGAACTGGGTCTGATAAACCCCTTTTCGAGCAAATCTTTTAATTGCGTCTTTAGCTCTATCAATTCTGCCAGAGCCATGCAATAAGGACGAGTAGAAATAGGCTTGGTGTCCGGCAACACATCAATGGAGAAGTCAACTTCTATTTCTGGAGGAAGGCCTGGAAGTTCATCTGGAAATACATCCGGAAATTCATTTACTACCGGGACAGATTGGAAAGTTGGCGACTTAGCTTCGGTATCATGAACTCGGACTAGATGATAAATGTAGCCTTTGGCTATCATCTTTCTGGCCTTGAGATAGGAAATAAAGCTACCTCTTGGAGACGCTGTATTACCCTTCCATTCCAGCACGAGTTCTCCCAGAAATTGGAACCGAACTACCTTCGTTCGACAATCAACATTAGCATAGCATGAGGCCAACCAGTCCATACCCATAATTACATCAAAATCTAACATCTCCAGCTCAATCAAATCAGCTTTTGTTTGGCGATCACATATCACAACTACACAATTTCTATACACTTGTCTTGCTATCACGGGATCACCAACCAGAGTAGATACTTCAAAAGGTTTGATTGGCTCAGGTTTCACCCCAATGCGACCAGCAACATGCGGGGTAATATAGGAAAAAGTGGAACCCGGGTCTATCAAGGCATATACATCATAGGAAAATATGCATAATGTACCTGTAACCACATCGGGGGAGGACTCAAGATCCTGTCGTCCATTTAAAGCATATACACGGGGCTGAGTGGCGCCTAAAGTAGATGCTGCCTCTCTGCCTCTACTTCAGCCTGCTGACACCTGAGGAGCCTGCCCTACCGGGCGCACTAAGGAAGAACCAGCTGCTGAACCTGTGGGCTGAACCCTAACTCTGCCACTCGCCGACAGCCAGTCTCTCATAATGTGCCCCACCTGACCACAAGTATAACAAGTATCCGTGCCTTGGTGACATTTTCTGGAATGTAGTCTACCGCATTGGCTGCATCGCGGTACTGGCGGTCTCCTCTGGCTATAGTCTTCCCTGGACTGAGAATCTGTGGCCCTCGAGCTTTGACGCTGTCCTGAACGAAAGAAGCGATCAAATCTCCTACCCGTAAACCGAGGAGGTGCGGTAGTCATCGACTGGCCTGAATGTCTACAAGATGTCTTCATTGGTCCCCCTCTATAATCACTGCCTGCCCCCATAGACCTAGCCCTCTTGCCTTGCCATCTATCAATATCACGATCACTTCTTTGTGGTTGTTGTCGCCCCTCTAAATTCTGGGCATGGGCTTGTATCCGAGAAATATCCATACCATTTTGTAGAAAACCTGTCAACAATCCTTGAATATATGTGGCCTTAAGCTACTCACGAATCTATATACCCGATCTCCCATGTCGGCCACCATAGCTGGGGCATATCTAGCCAAAGAATTAAATTGCATGCTATACTCCCGGGCACTCATATTCCCTTGCCTCAAATTTAGAAATCTATCCGCTCTAGCTCGGTGAACCTCGGGTGGCAAAAAATGGCGGATGAAGGCGTCGACGAGTTCTTGCCAAACCGGAGGAGGCGCATTCTCTCCTCTTGATAAGACCCAGTTATTATACCATAAGACTGCCACATCCTGGAGCCTATAAGATGCCAACTCAACGGATTCAATTTCGGAGGCGTGGAAAATCCTCAACGTTCTCAACATCTCGTCAATGAAACCTTGCGGGTATTCATCCGGCTTTGACCCGAAAAACTCCAGAGGATTTAAACTCATAAAATCACGGGCTCTAGTACTGGCTGATCGATCACTTGGGCCCGTACTCTGCTGCTGTGCCTAAGCGGCAAACAGCTGCATCAATAGATGTATGACCTCGGTCATTTGTTGACCCGAAGCAACTGGTGGAGGGATTGGAGCTGGAGCTCCTCTTTGTTCTTCCACATTAGGTGGGGTGGAGGAAGTATTAGATAAGGCCTCGTTATGTGATTCGCCTCCTTCTATATCCGTTGGCGGCTCTCTTACTACTCGCATGTTCGTCGTTGTCTTGCCCTTCTGGGCAGCTGTAGCTTTTCCCTTTGGCGGCATTCTGAAATCACAACACACTATTAGGGAGGGTACAATCTTATACACAGCTCTATCGCACGATTTCATAAGGAGAAAGATGGTCATTTATCCTAAATTCCCTGTAGCCTCTTGTTTATTGGTGTGGCGCGCAACACACCATAAACAAGACTCTACTAGACACAGCTCGTAGACACTTCCTAGGCGTGAACTGTTCTGATACCACTTTTGTCACGGTACGACCAAGGGCCGCAACGGGTACTCGGGGCTAACCACCGAGCACCCCTCACTCTACTACTTATCGCTCTCCGGAACAATGGAGAGCTCTCAACAGCTAACAGCTCCTACGAGTCTGGAGCAAGATCACCTGCCTGTCTACCTGTGGGCATGAGCACAGCGTCCAAAGGAAAAGGACGTCAGTACGAACATTGTACTGAGTATAAGAGGCATAAACAATAATATCAAATCAATGAAATAAAAGAAACATCAATGAGGAATGTTTGTATCTGACTGTCATATAGAAAAGGAGTGATGCATGCTGGCTTACTCATAGTCATCATCATATCATATGTGCATAAATACATAAACTGCCCGCCCATATCGGATCAGTGTAATAATCATTAGCATTAGCCTGCGTCTAGGCCTCCCGTGTCCGGGGTATCATCTCCTGCCGCCCACTAGTGGTGTCTGCCCATGCCATTTGGCCGTGGTGTATAGCTGCCCGCCTTAGCGGTGACTGCCCGGCCAAGTAGGCGCGGTGTGATATCATCAGTATAATATACTCATCATAATGCATACATAAAGGCTCAAGGTTAACTATTCTTTGTCGAGGTGACATAAGGTCTTGATCCCCGATTCAATTATGGAGCACTCATTAACATCCCGCCTCACCTTGAAGGAAAGAGCATATGAGGTGAGTGTAAACAATAATGACATCATATCATGAACATCTAGAACTCCTATACTCTTAACTCATTACCTTGTGTAGCAAATTAGGGATATCTGCTCGTATCTTTTCGGAACTTAAGAGATTCATGGAGAAGAAAGAAAGTCATATTATAGGATTCAAGCCATGGAAGGAAAGGACTAGCCTCACATACCTTTGTCGTTTAACTATCTTATCGCTTGATCGTCCTCCTTCGATGCTCGCGTTTCAACCTTCGAGAGGAATCGCATTAACATTAGTTACTCGGCTATAAGAACATTTCACTATTTCTAGGGAAAATTAGGCAGCACTTCCTTTTTTCATGCTACTTTTCCCACATTCTATATCAAGTCCCAGCGTTAATAACAACATCCACAATATAGCAACAACAATCATCATTTATCTACAATTACCACAATTCACCATTTCCCTTAGATTTCTCCACAATTATGATTATAACTCATTATCGCGTTTTCTCATATATAACACTTATTTCATGGTCCAAAGGTCACTTATAACATATTCACAATCACAGCATACCAACATTCATAATTCACACCAATCACTATTCACACCTTCATGACCCAATTTCTATGTCTTTCCACAATTCAAGTGTTTCAACTTTCAACCACTCAAACCATATAAAACTCACCTTAGATGATGGATGAACAACCTTTGAGTGGAACTTCTCTTCTTGCACCAAAACCCTAACTCACTCTTCTTGAGTTTCCTTGGCTTAGATGAACTTTCAATGGGTTTCATAAACTTGATTTCATGGATTTGGTGTAGTTGGCCATGGTTTTCCTTTGATTTCTTATGAATGGATGGTGGAGAAGGTTCTAGAGAGTTCTTGGAGAGAAGAGAGTGGAAGATGAAATGAAATAAAATGGAGGAGGGTTCTTATATTATTTCATGAAATCAGTCCCGACCGAGATGTACGGTGCGATCGACGGGGCGTCGATCCTGGCGTCGAAGTCGTCAAATTTCCAGTGAGCAATCTGTCATTTCTTCTCATTCGACGGTGAGAAGGACGGCCCGTCGAACTGATCGACGGAGCGTTGACCTGTTCGTCGAGTGGTCTTCGCTCCAGCTCAGTTTTACGGCGCCATCGACGGGGCGTCGACTTGTTAGACGGTACAAAGGACGACCGTCGAACCCCCTTTTCGCAGGACTGCGGTGAAGTTTCATTTAACGGACTTTTCTCCCTTGCCTTTAACTTCTCTGAACATTTACGTTAGTCCCTTCATCGCTTAGCAACCCAAAGTTCCGAGGTGTAACAGCACCTCACCTTTAATTTGTCGCGTCAAACAATCCATCACTAAGGCAAATAAAAATGGGCTAAGAGTTGATCCCTGGTGCAACCCCATCTCCACTGGAAAGTGCTCCGACTCTCCTCCCACTGTCCTTACCCTGGTCTTGGCTCCCTCATACATGTCCTAAAACCTCTCTTTGCACTTTGTCGTAAGCCTTTTCTAGGTCCATAAAAACCATGTGCAAGTCCTTCTTCCTCTCCCTATACTGCTCACCAGTCTCCTCACAAGATGGATGGCTTCTGTAGTCAAGCGCCCCGACATGAATCCAAACTAGTTCTCTGAAAGGGACACGCCTTGGATTATAAACAAAATGAACCATGCATTTTTAAGGTCAAAATGATTTTATGAAATTATTTAGGTAATTACTTTTCAATTCTTATTTGAAAAAATAATTTATATATTGTTATAAATCCTTTAGGAATTAATTGGCACATTTTATATCAATTATGAGTTATTTGCTAGATTTAAACTAAGAGAAAAGCAATTTTAAATAATTATTTATTTGATTATTTAAATTGCCAAAATCAATTAACAAAATAGTTTATTTCATTCAGTCCAAGGAATTTGATTAATTAAAAGAATCGACCATTTTACCCCGAATTTTGTGTGTTGGCATGATTTGTTAAAATTAGTCATAATTGTTTCTAGTATTTAATTGGGATAGTTAGTAAATTAGAGGTTCATTATTGCAAATTGAGTTTTAATTATTTAATTGTTTAGTTATGACCACAATTGAATTAAGCAATTCATGGTTTAAGGCAATTAGGGTCATTTTTGTAAAATTTGGCCTCCTAGTGGCTTTGATTGAAATGACCAAATCCATTGGCTCAAATTTGTTAAGGCCATCAATGTAATTTCACCTTAAACCGGCTAATTAGGCTAAATATGGTCATAATTGAAATAAACAATTAGGTTTAAACCAATTAAGGATGTATTTGCAAATTAAGCCCATTTGCATAATTGACCGCACTTTTAAATTAATTAGTAGGATAATTATGTCCTAAATTTGTTATAATTAAAGTGTTATGGTCAATAATCGATGTTTTAATTTTGCGCATTGTTTGCTTCACCCATATATATATATATATATATATATATATATATATATATATATATATATATATATATATACACACACACACACACACACTCACACACATGTATGGTATATGTGTAGAAAAGGCCCCATTTCTTTCTAAAAGTTCAGACTAGGCCGAGTCCAACGAGATGGACAGACTCGGCCCAAAACAAAATCAGATAAGTGGGGGTTAATACCCCTAAAAACATTTCATTCATATAAAACACACCCCTCCTCCACTATCCTCTCTCTTACTCTAACCCTAATAGCCACCGCCTCGCTTCACTTCTCTCTCCTCTGTCACTTCTTTGCCAGAAGTGGCAAAATATCAGGTGTCACAGTCACTAGCTAGTCCTTGCAAGCCTAAAATAGGTAGCATTTAATGCTATCTCATATTCTCTCCAACGTCTCCTACCCAGGGGCGGAGGAGCCAGGATATTCAGCAAGGGTGTTCATATTTTAGGACAGGGGATGTGTGAGGGGAAAAAAAACAACTCATGAAAAACACAATGCCTCTAATGCAAAAATAAAAAAATTGTGCCACATCTGGGATTCGAACTCGCGTCCTGAGCAAGAGTTTGCACACCCTTAGCCGCTGGACTATCCTTTGTTTCTATGTCAAGGTTGTTCATTACTAGTATATATCCACAAAGTTCTATATTTGACATAGGCATCCGGCAATTTTATCCGACGAAGGGTGTTCATATGAACACCCTTGAGTAGGTGTGGCTCCGCCACTACTCCTACCAAACACTACCTAAAGGTAAAATACATTCCCTTTTTCTTGATTTTTTCGACTGAATAAAGTACATCTGCATTAATTAGTTTTTGTTTTACCATGTTGAACCCTTGACCCTCATTGGTTCCTTGAAGAGTCAACTGGATTGAGAGGAACAAGTCAAAATCGAGTCGTCCATGTTGGTCTTGCTTTGATCTAGATCGTTCATTTCGAACACAAGCATAATTTTCAGAAAAAATTGCGAGCCCCACATCGGTAGTGTAGGTTTTAGGATAAATTTTGGGGTTCTATAAATAGAACCCCATTTCTCAAAGAGGACAAGTTTTGGAAGATAAAAAGCTTGATTTTGAGCCTTTGACTCGAATATTTAAAAGCTATTAGTAAAATTTTGCACTTAACTGTTAGAGGTTGAGTTTTCAAGTTCAAAATTTTGATTTTATTTTCTAGTGTGGTGGCTGAGTCGAGGAGAAGAAGCACAAAGGCTTTCAAATCCATTTTTGCTCCGGCTGCGCTCAAAAAAGGAAATTTAATATCTTATTTTGGCTTTGCTTTAAATTTCTATTTTTATTTAAGTCTAATGGTGTTTAGTGTAGTAATATATTGTTAGTTAGCTCATGTTCTTGCTGCTTAATGCTATCTTGCTTAGTCTCAAACTTTCTCAATGGAGTAATGTGGCCTAATTGACTATTGGTTGCTAAATGTTATGTTATGAACATCTTGTTAAGGTTAAATACCCCCCCCCCCCACCCTGAAGATCTTTTTGAAAGCACTATATTGAAACTGGTAATGGAAGCATTTTGAATTGAGCTTCGGCTATGAACAGTTCATTTAAAGGTTAACATAGGCTTATAAAGTTGTAACATCACTTAGGCCAAGCAAGAACACCTAGATCCTACCATGATAATTACATGAGATAACTATATGTCTGAATAGGGGCTAGTCCTATTGTCTATATCACAAGACCTTGCCCTCCTCTACATCTGGTTCATGCCTAATTCTTTTTAAAAAAAGCCTAGAAACACTAAATGGGTCTCTGAGTCCTAATATGCTTTTTGGTTGTTGAAATGGTTAATCAAGAACAAGAATTAGAATTACATGAGTTTTTGAATTGAGGTTTAGTTTGAGTTTGAACTTATAATGCTAGAAATATGCATGAATGATCTCACGAAGAGCTTTTAAAATCTCAATAGGCTATCAGGAAATGTCTGTTTGTTGTTTGCATCCATGATACATCTCCAGGACTAATCATCTAAGAATTTTAAGGCTAAAAGATGTAAAGAAGGAAAGGGGAAAAGAAGTTTGATGTGAGTTTGTCTAGGCCCATCTTCATGTCAGCTGTTTGGTGTTCTTTTATAAAGTGATGTGTAGAAATGTTAAAAATGTAGTTACCATAGTCAAAGATGAGATTGATGGTGATGTTTGGTCTTCTTTGAGGATGAAATATGTTGTTGTGGTCCTGTCCTGATGTGTGCCATCTTAAAATCGACCTTGAAAAAATGGATGTATATGTGTTTTTTTTAACTCTGTGATGATCAAAAGAGATTAAAAACAACTTCAAGATTAGATGTCTAGGTTAAGTTGATTGATAATACTAACCAAATCATTAGTGGTTAAGCTTTGGGATTGGTTTAATGATGAAATGACAAGGCCATAAGTGTATGTGGACAGCGTATGAGTCACTTGACCTGAGGAAGCCTTTTAAAGACACCTTGAGGATAGGATTGAGAAGGGTTAAGTATAACTTAGCTCATGATATCTTTCCTCCAAATAAAAGGTGCCATGGCCTACCTTAAAGGTCTGTGGGATATGTGTTTTACCATATATATATATATATATATATCCTTGATCTTTCACTCTTATCATCAGACCAAAAGGAGGGGATAAAAAATGAAACTGTTACTGCCCAAATAGGCTGTTATAATTAAAAGAGAGTCTAGCCATTTTCAGGCTGTTGATTTCTGGAAATAGGGAGGGATTTAGTTAGGCTGAAGTCTTGGTATTGAGTATCATATTGAAATGAAATACTAAGTCACTAAAATCATATGATCTGCTTGGAGTTCTTTGTGTTTCCCTTTTTTTTTTTTTTAAAGACTCTGCTAAAGCTAAAAAATACATAAATTTCACCTTCTTTAAATCTATATCTTGAAAGGCATTATACTTTGTCTATATAACCCATTGCCTATTTTGTTTGGAAAGGTTTGAAGTGCAAAGGGCCATCCCTCTATTATGTTTGTCTATTCAAATCAGATAAGTCTTGTGCCCTTGAGATTAACTCTATGCTGCCTAAACTACTGAGTTCTATACTCTTTGTGTCTTGGCTTATTGATTCATCACCCTCTTGCACACCCCAGGTCTGTTAGTTGAGTGGTTAGGATGCAAATGGCAATCTGCGATCTATCCTCATTTGGTTAAACCTGTTAATTAGTGTGATCTTTGTACTAAGCTATGCTGTTTCTAATGTTGGATATTATGGTGTTTGGTTTTGACAAAGTGACTTGGCGTCTTATTGGGTATTATTATTAAGAGGCATTTAGAACCTGGTGATGGCTTAGTTGGGCCCATATGGGAGCTTGATTGTTGTTGGTTTGCTTCCAGTGTTTAATATCTGAATAAAATGAGTTTAAGTTGGCCTTAATCTGGGTTGGAACACTGCCTGAAAAGAGGACCGAGGATTAAAACCAGTCTAAAATTTAGAATAAGTTGAAAGCTAAATCGATGTCCTAAGATTGTATACATCGACCATATACATGACACGGGTAAAATAAGTAGTGTAGCAGGCTGTATATATACAATATGCATGCGGTATACATATCAAATACGTATATCCAAGGTATATCATGTGCATATCAGAACACTTAAGTCCTTAGGACTGTACATCAAATGAATAATAGGATGGAATCTCGTTCCGGCTTCAATACTTAGTCTAGTCTTAATTTTGGAGGAAGTTGGGCATGACCCATTTAAGCTTTTATTATAGAAGTCCATAAAATTCACTTAGCAAAAACAGGAAATGAAAGAAGTGTTCAGGTAGGCCTATTAAAATGAACACTTGGACTGCCAGGCCCAATCTCTTGAAGTTGAATGTTATGTGCCCTTATACGTATATGTATGTATTTTATGTAGTGATAAGTTCAGTAGTGTTTGTTCTAACCTATTTCATTTTTTCCTTCCTCCTCCCCACTGCATGGCCACTTGGGCCAGGTTAGATCTTGCCTGTTGGGCTATGGCCCAACAGGTCCATTCTTTTGCAACACAAATAGTTTGGACTGAACGAAAGGGAAGCTATATCGAACGGGATTCAGTTGAAGGCCCAACCATGGGTAAAAATGGTTAACTAGGGGCTTGGTACGCCCCTAGCCTAACTTATCTCTTCATTTATGCGTTTACATTACAAATGTTGTATTAATGTCCTTGTAAAAGAATACTTGTATTTAGTGTAATCCTTTGGTTATGAAGTAGTCATTTTAGGACAACAGTACATATGTCGTTTAGTAGACTTTAGGCCCCACCCCCCACCCCAAGCGATTTTCAAAACCCAAATTAAGTACAACAACTTCAAGATTTAAAAAATGATTTTCGTACGAGCTGAATAGAAAAACTAAAATGATTTTCAAGATTACAAGTACTATGGCATTTTCTAAACCAAATCAATTTTGAAACCGAGTGATACTTTTTTACAAGTCGAAACATGTTGTGGACAAAAAATTAAATTGGAATGGAGAGATCTTGGTCCAAGCCCCAGCAGTAAAAACGAAGGATTTCTTGGGCCAATGCTCACCTGAAAGCACAAAGCATCTTGGGCCTAAGCCAACTTGATTTTTCAATAAAAGAGAACAATTTGGGCCACATCCCATCTGTCTTTCAAAAGGAAAAGAAACAAAAGATTGGACTAAGTCCACCGAATCTCTCTTTTTCCAAAAGCATACGGGTTTTTGGGCTCAAGGCCACTATAAGTCAGAAGCCTTTTTTCATACTGCGTGTATATATATACGGTTCCAAAAAATAAAATTAAAAAAATAAACCATTTTCCTATATTAGACTTGTTCAAATAAGTGAAATACGCATTGGTAATACAAGGCTTTAGGATACGACGTTCTAAATGTATTAAACGGATTGACCCAAAGCCAAGTATGGGATTAAACATGAACAAGATTATATTTACTCATTCATAAAACAAAACAATTTTTATACCTTTTTGTACTATCCTTATACATAAAAGGAAACTATTCGTATCCGGATGTTATAAATCCAAACCTAAGTACCCCATATATAAGGGGGATATATTCAGTTCTTTTCAAAATTAAATGATATGCAATAAATGGCAGATTTTATAAATGCGGGAATAAACACGAAATAAACAGTTGATGCTAATACTCGTACAATGAAATTCGAAGATCAACCGTATAGTATGGATCCTTAATACTAGGGTGCCTAACACCTTCCCTAGGGAATTACCAGAACCCTTACCTAGAACTTTGGATTATGAAGGATTTTTCAGTTTATATGAATAATTCCTTCGAAACAGGTTTTCCTAATTTTCTAAAATTTGGCGACTCTTTTGAAACAAAGTCTGAAAGAGCACTAACAATTTCGAAGTAGCTTTTCGAGCACTAGCCCCACATGCGAAATGCGAACCCTTATAGAAGGGGACTCTGCTAGGGACTTTAGGGTTCTAACCATAAGGATTCCAATATAATACGAGTATATTTGCCTTAACCTTTTTATGTATTTACTTTCCCGCAATTATTAACTGTCATTGCATGCGTATTATAACTCCGCCACTCCTGGCATTTATTTTACACTTTATTCCAAAGGCGACTTCGTGGAGCACATGGTCATTCCTTCAGTATAAAATAAAAATATTTCTTTCAGAACCGTTATGAGGTGGGGTTGGTTCACGGTCGTCCAACAGCCCTAACGGTTCAGCCCCAGTTGTCCGCTCGGGTTCTTGGTCTTTTGTGAAAAGCCTAGTCTAGTAAAAACTAGGATAGAACTAAGCCAAACCCGCTACTGAACTAGAGCATGCGTACTTAGATGAGACTTGGTTATCTCAGACCTACCTAAGGCTCATTAAGAGAAACTACCTTGTGTTCGGACGGTCTATAACCGAAAAACACCGTATTTCATTTATGTACTATGTGGAAGCATGTTTGTGCCTATGTGATAAACCATTGATCCTATGGGGATGGGGAAAATCTTAATTGTGTTTTGTTTTGTAGTTAGAATGCTGAATCTGCTTTGACATAGTTACTCAGGCTCCATACTTATTGAGAGCTTGGTCGGAGTGGTTAGGTGATGCTCATCGAAGGACAATTAGCTGCACTCTAGATTATCTACCCTCTATCATGACAATAAAGGGTCGCCCGGAGCTAATAGAGGTATTAGCCGTGTATTGGGATAATAAGTAAATGTTGTTCCATTTTGGTACAATCGAGATGACTATGACCCTATAGGAAATTAAGGATGCTATAGACTACAATGGAACCTGTCTAAGGAGATGACACAAGCCAGATAACAATCTGTTATTCCTACAAAGTCCCACCATCGACCAAATCATAAAGTTTCTTGCCTTAACTGAGGCGCCCTGGGCACAAGGCACCACAGTAGCCTTTAAGAATCTATACAAGAGGTTCGGGACGTCACCGGGTGTTATACCTCGGAAATTTCGAGTTGTTGAGCGGTGAATAGACTAACGTAAGTTAAGGTGTATATGATGTCCCTACAAGTAAGAAGAGATACTTAATAGTTCTAATTAAGGTTCCAAAGACATTTGAGGCAAGGGAGGAAAGTTCGTCAAAATGAAACTTCACTGCAGTTCTGCGAAAGGGGGGTTCGACGGTCGTTCTTTGTACCGTCGGATGGGTCGACGCCTCGTTGATTGTGCCGTAGAATTTATTTAGCACAAAGATCATTCGACATAGCAGATCGACGCTCCGTCGATCAGTTCGACGGACCGTCCTTCTCACCATAGAATGAAAGGAAACGAAAGGTTGCTCACTGGAAATTTCACCACTTCGACGGTCAGATCGACGCTCCGTCGATCTGATCAAAGCTTCGTCGATTGTACCATATATCTCGGTCGGGACTGATTTCAAGATTTAATATAAGGACCTTCTCTCATTTTATTTCATTTCATTCCACTTCTCCATATACCAAGAAACCTCTAGAACTCTCTCCATTATTCATCCACAAGAAACTAAGGGAAAACCATGATCAACTAAACCAAATCCACGAAATCAAGTGTATGAAACCTAGTAAAAGTTCATCTACACCAAGAAAACTCAAGCGAAGTGAGTTAGGGTTTTGGTGCAAGAAGAGAAGTTGCACTCAAGGGTTGTTCATCCATTATCTAAGGTGAGTTTTATGATCATTATATGTTGTTTAAGGTATTGGAAAGCTAAGACACTTGGATTGTAGAAAGATATAGAAAATGGGCCATGAATGTGTGAATAGTGTCATTGTTGAGTAGTACTTTGGGGTGAATTATGAATATTGGTATGTTATGATTGTAAGTATGTTGTGAACGAAATTTAGAACATGGAATATGTATTATATGTGATAAAATGCAATAATGAACTATGATCGTGATTATGGAGAAATTGGAGTGAAACTACGAAATGTGGATAATGTAGATGAATGATGATTGTTGTTTGTGATATTTTTAATATGGTTATGAACGTTTGGGAGTGGATATAGAATATGGGAAAAGTTGTATAAACAAAGGAAATGCTACCAAATTTTAGAAGGCACGTTTAAGTAATCGATTAGCTAATGTTCATGCGACTTCTCTTGAAGGCAGAAACGTGGGCATCGAAAGAGAACAAGCAAGCGATAGATTAGTTAAACGTAAAAGGTATGTGAGACTAGTTCTTTTTTTCTATGGCATGAATCCTATAGCATGACTTTTCCTTCCTCTTCATGAATTTCCTACATTCCGGAAAACTAAAACTCAATGTTCATGAGTAGGTAAATGACATAAGAGATATATTACGAGCCTAATGATATGATGTTCCTATAAAGTTAATGATGCCGTTTATTGCATGCACTCACCTTATATACTATTTCCTTCAAGGTGAGACCGAATACTTATAAATGTCCATAATGGGATCGGGGGTTCACGACCTTATGTGACCCCGATAAAGTATAGCTATCTTGGAGTTATTATGCATGCCTTAGGATGAGTATATGTTGATGATATTACACCGCGCCTATATAGCTGGGAAGACACCGCTAAGGCGGGCAGCTATATGTATACACCATATCTAGGTGACATGGGCAGACACCACTAGTGGGCGGCATGAGATGGTACCCCGGAAGCGGGAGGCCTGGACGCAGGCTAATGGTTATCACACCGATCCAATATGGACAGCTAGCTTATACATTTATGCATATATGATATGATCATGATTATGAAGTAAGCCAGCATGTGTTATTTCTTTTATAAGTGACAGTCATATACAGTTACTCCCTTATTGATGCTTCCTTTATCTCATAGACGTATTTTCATTACTTATGCCTCTCATACTCAGTACAATATTCGTACTGATGTCCGTTTTCTTTGGACACTGTGTTCATGCCCACAGGTAGACAGGGAGGTGATCTTGATCCAGACTCGTAGGAGGTGTTACCTGATTTGAAAGCACTCCATTGTTCCGGAGGTGTCTTTAATTATTCTTTTGTGCAATATATGTATATTTTGGGCCCGACGGGGTCCTGTCCCGTCTCTATGTCTAGCACTCTCGTAGAGGCTCGTAGATACGCAGTTGTGGGTTATATGGTCTCACGGTGTTACTACTGTATATATATATGTATTGTCATTTTGATATTTGAAAGGCTTATGCATATAAAAGTATTTATGTTCTCAAATGAAAAATGATTTTCCTATTATTTGAGTATGAAATTGATAAAAGAATGCTTAACGAGTATGATGAGTAGTAGAATGAGTGTTGCTCGGTGGTTAGCCCTGGGTACCCGTCACGGCCCCTAGCCGGGTCGTGACAAAAGTGGTATCAGAGCAGTTCAGTCCTAGGAAGTGTCTACGAGTCGTGTCTAGTAGAGTCTTGTTTATGGTGTGTTGCGCATCACACTAATAAACAAGAGGCTACAGGGCATTTAGGAAAAATGACCATCTTTCATCTTAAGAGATCGCGCGATAGAGCTGTTTTATAAGATTTTCCCCTCCTAATAGTGTACTATTATTTCAGAAATGCCGCCAAAGGGAAAAGCTACAACTGCCCAGAAGGGCAAGACTACAACGAAAAGGCGGGTAGAAAGAGAGCCGCTAATGAATGTAGAAGAGGGCGAGTCACATAATGAGGCTCCATCTAATACTTCCTCCGCCCTGCCCAATGTAGAAGAACAAGGAGGAGCTTCAGCTCCAGTTCCTCCACTGGTTGCTTCGGGTCAACAAGTGACCGAAGCCATTCATCTATTGACACAGTTAGTTGTCGCCCAGGCACAGCGGCAGAATGCGGGTCCAAGTGATCGGGCAGCTAGTACCAAGGCCCGTGATTTCATGAGTTTGAATCCTCCGGAGTTTTTCGGGTCAAAGTCGGATGAAGACCCACAAGGTTTTATTGATGAGATGCTAAAAACATTGAGGATCATTCATGCCTCCGAAACTGAATCTTTGGAGTTGGCATCTTATAGACTCCGAGATGTGGCGGTATTGTGGTACAATAATTGGCTAGCATCAAGAAAATAAAATGCACCTCCTCCCGTTTGGCAAGAATTCGTAGATGCCTTCATCCGCCATTATTTGCCACCCGAGGTCCGGCGAGCTAGAGCGGATAGATTTTTAAATTTGAAATAAGGGAATATGAGTCCTCGGGAGTATAGCCTTCAATTCAATTCATTGGCTAGATATGCCCCGACTATGGTGGCCGATATGGGAGATAGAGTGCACAGGTTTGTGAGTGGCTTAGGGCCACATTTATTTAATGATTTTTTGACGGCTTCGTTGCAAAATGGGATGGACATTTCTCGAATACAAGCCCATGCCCAGAATTTAGAAGGACAACAACATCCGCAAAGGGGTGATCGTGACTTTGATAGAAGGCAAAGCAAGAGGGCCAGATCTATGGGGGCAGGTAGCGATTATAGAGGGGGATCGAGGCAGACTTATTCCAGATATTCAGGCCAGCCGGTGACTAGTGCGCCTCCACGATTTGCAGATAGGAGATTTGATCGCTCCTTTCCTTCAGGACAGGGTCAGAGTTTGACAGCTTCGGGTTCTCAGTTTGGGGGTGATCATAGTCAGAGGAGACCACCAGTACCGCGATGTAGTCAGTGCGATAAATTACATTCAGGGCTATGTCGCCAGGGTACAGATGCTTGCTATGTTTGCACACAGACTGGGCACTTGATGCGAGATTGTCCCTCGAGGTATGGTAGAGGTGGGGTTCAGCCCACAGGATCAGCAGCGAGTTCCTCTTCAATGCACCCGGTAGGGCAGACTCCCCAGATGTCAGCAGGTCGAGGTAGAGGCAGAGGGGGAGCATCTACTTCAGGTGTCACTCAGCCCCGTGTGTACGCTTTAGCCGGACGACAGGATTATCCATATTTTCCCATGATGTATATGCATTGATAGATCCGGGTTCTACCTTGTCTTATATTACCCCGTATGTTGCTGGTTGTATTGGGGTGAAACCTGAGCCAATTAAACCTTTTGAGGTATCTACTCCGGTTGGTGATCTCGTGATAGCTAGATAGGTGTATAAACATTGTGCACTTGTGATATGCAATCGCCAGACCAAAGATGATTTAATTGAGCTGGAAATGTTAGATTTTGATGCGATTCTGGGTATGGATTGGTTGGCCTCATGTTATGCCAACGTTGATTGTCGGATGAAAATAGTTCGATTATAATTTTCGGGAGAGCCCGTGCTTGAATGGAAGGGTAATATAGCATCTCCAAGAGGTAGGTTTATTTCCTACCTTAAGGCAAGAAAGATAGCTAAGGGCTATATTTATCACTTAGTACGAGTTCATGACACTGAAGCAAAGTCGCCAACTTTCCAATCTGTTCCAGTAGTGAATGAATTCCCGGATGTATTTCCAGATGAACTTCCAAGCCTTCCTCCAGAAAGAGAAGTTGACTTCGCTATTGATGTGTTGCCGGACACCAAGCCTATTTCCATTCCTCCTTACCGAATGGCTCCGACATAATTGAAAGAGCTAAAGGCACAGTTGAAAGATTTACTTGAGAAGGGTTTTATTAGACCTAGTTCATCACCGTGGGGAGCACCAGTCCTATTCGTGAGAGCTTACCAAGGCGATGATCAGTAGCTGGTCCGAGAGGATGATCAGCCACACTGGGACTGAGACACGACCCAGACTCCTACGGGAGGCAGCAGTGGGGAATTTTCCGCACCTACATGTTCCATTAGTAACATTCCCTTGAGATGTTACTGCGGATTTTGCTTGTGTTTAATCTTTCCCGATTAGAAATCATATAGGAATTTCTTCTCAAATGAGCGAATTTATTGGATTGGTTTATTCTGATGATCGATTCAACCTCTGATCAAAAAGATATACCTTGGTTATATTTCATCTCTTCAACAAGTTTAGTAATGAGCATAACGGCCCTTTCTTCCGTGATGAACTGTTGGCACCAGTCCTACATTTTGTCTCTGTGGACCGAGGAGAAAGGGGGCTCGGCGGGAAGAGGAGTGTACCATGAGAGAAGCAAGGAGGTCAACCTATCAGTGAGCTATTACGCACTCTTTCAAGGGTGGCTGCTTCTAGGCAAACCTCCTGGCTGTCTCTGCACCCCTACCTCCTTTATCTAATGAAACCGTCGCTGGAATTGAGATCTTATTCAAAGAGAAAGATCTCAAATATCTGGAGTTTGAAGAATTTGGCCAATTTCCAGATTCAATTTGACTAAATGATTCGTTAATTATCTGATTACTAATTAGAGAATCTTTTTCTTTTTTCGTCCCTTGGCCCGTAGGTCCTGACACAAGGTTAGAATTCTAGCCCTTCCAGAGTGGTATCTCACTGATGGCTCGGGCCCCCCCGGAAGGACGCCTTCTTAATAAAATAAGAGGTTTTGTCGTTATATAACACGGAATTCAATGGAAGCAATGAGAAATAAATACAAAGAGAAAAGGAAAGGGAGGAAATACAAAAAAATAGAAGAGAAAAGTCATACAAAGTTATATACAAATCACTACCCCCTTTTTTGTATTTCCTTAATTGAATTTCGGTTGATTAGGATGAAGTTCCTTAAAAACTTCCGCCTTATCCTTTACGTAAAAACAGTCAGTCAAAACGATTAATTATTAACTAATTTGAATGAAACTTGACTTCTCAGTTCTTAGCCAAACTTGACTTCCTGTTTATAGATGTGGTGCACAACACACCGATAAACAAGACTCTACTAGACATGGTCTGTAGACACTGATACCACTTTTTTCACGACCCAACACCGTGGGCCATGACTAGTGCCCGAGCTGGACACCCATATGTACCTGTCAGACATAATCAGACTGACACTATAGACAACATGGGAATCGGCTTGGACCCAAAGGTTCTCAATCAATCACAACGCAATAAAATACGCAAGCCGACGAGGCTGCCACTACATGTCAATATACTACGCAAGCCGACAAGGCTGCCACTACGTATAGATAGCATATGCAAGCCGGCAAGGCTGCCACAACCAACAGAAACATCCACAACAACTATATAGACACAACTGATCATAATCTATATACAACCCACACACATGTGTATAGACCTCTAAGAGTATCAACAGTGAAATATGACGGGACAGGGCCCCGTCGTACCCCTGGACAAACATATATATATATATATATATACATCAGAAGATCTGTACCAAAAGTCTAGGCTACGGAACAACGGAGCTCTCCAAGACAGCTGACTGGAAATCCTAAGCAGGGGGATCACCGAATCGAGTGTCTGTACTTGCGGGCATGAAACACAGCCCCCCGAAGAAAGGGGGTCAGTACGAGATATGTACTGAGTATGTAAAGCATGAAATACAGTAAAGACGATCATAACTGAAATAGGGAGTACAGGAGACAAGTATAACATCCAGAATACCAAAACACTTGCCTTTTGAAACATAAATCATGCATGTCAATATCATATATCATCCCCGGCCCATTATGGGACTCGGTGAATAAAGTCATCATATACCATCCTAGCCGCCATAAACATATCATCATATCATATATATATATATATATATACCTTACCCGGCCCTCTAGTGAGGGACTCGGTGAACAATGCAGTTAAACTGCGCACGATAACATACCCGGCCCAGGACTCGGTGAAAGACATATTGAGGTATGCACGAGCAGAGTAGTGAGCAACCATATGCAAGTTAAAACACATCTGGGACTCGATAGAATAATCAAAACGAGCTATCATTTGAAAATCAAGACAATAATCACATCAAGTACCTTTCGAATGTCACTATGGATTATATCAAAATAGAACTTCTGGAATCATACACACGTATCAAGACATAATGAATTAGCTTCTGGAAATCAAGAACATTAGCCATCCTAGTGGCTCTAAGAATAGGAACTTCTTTGGAATCATATACACGCCGTCTATTTGTTTCATAATGATCAGGCCAAAAGAAAGAAAGGATAACTTTACATACCTGTTAAAGGTTAATCGTAATCAAGTTCGCTTTGTCGCCCCTTTAGCCTATTTAATATGAAAGTAACGCTATCGTTAGTAAACTATACTTTCTAGCTTATAAATATGTAATCAATCACTTATAGGAATCATTCTTTATTTCATACTTTCTTGATTAGGATTTTCATTAGTTAAAAACTTAACAGAAATCAGGCAGCATTTCCCCTATATAACTCGCCTAACCCGAACTTCCAATTAACCTCCTGTTATCACAGCAATACCAACAATGACAGTAATAGAGATATGCGTATAAAACTCTTACAATTCAGACCCTAAACAACTCAAACAATCCAACAATCCTTCTTAACCCTTTTCCAATCTAAATCATTAACGTTATAAGATTTTACACCAAACAAATCAACATACGCTTTGTATACGATACGTTATACACTTCTTTCTTCCGAATTTAGAATCCACATCAACGACAACATGACCACAACACGAACAACAACATATGAACATAAATCATACTTTTAATCCTTTCAACTCAACAATTCCATATAACAACTACAACTCCTAATATCAACGATTTCATGCAATTTCTTACTTCCAATTTCATCCAACCCAATTTTAATCTTTCCATTACAACACCATTAATACAATTATACCACAAAATAAGAAAATCTTACCTTAATTTACTTGGAGGAATTTCTACACTTATTTGCTCCAATTTCACTATTTCTTTTTCCTCAATTCAATATCCAATGTTGCTATCACCTCCTTGAACTTGCAAATCACTTGGAACTTAATCAAAATAAGCAACAAAAATATTTTTTTTCCTTCAACCATGGCTGGCCGAGAGCAGCCATGGAAATGTTTTTTTTTTTTAAGTTTGATTTTATGAAATGAAAGTGAACTAGCAAATTTGTTCATTATCTATGCTATATATATAATTGCCCTCTAATGGACACGTGCCCCCCCCCCCCCCCCCCCCCATTATGACTCACCAATTTGATTTCTTGATTTATATTATTTTTTTTATTATTTAAATACGGGTGGGGCCCACAAAGCATAATTACATTAATTAATTTTAATGAATCACTAATCCCTACTTAATAATCTAATCATAATTAATTAGTCCCTAATTTCCAATAATATTTCTACACTAATTGAAATTTATAAACAAATCGTGTACTAATTAAAATTGAGAATTAAAAGTACCTATTTCGTATCCAAAAATAATCCCGTCCTTAACTTATGTCGATTACCTTGCGAATAATTCGAAGTACAAAAATACGGGGTATAAAATTCTTCCCCCCTTTGAAACATTCGTCCTCGAATGTTAAACTAATCCTGCATTCCCAATATTACCTTGAATGTTCTCTTACTGAATTATACTCCTCACATGCCTGTTTCGTTGGTCGTTTTCCTTCAATCTGTTATAATACATTCCAGCTTTCATAGTGACATATTGAGGCATGCACGAGCAGGGTAGTGAGCAACCATATGCAAGTTAAAACACATTTGGGACTCGATAGAATACTCAAAATGAGCTATCATTTGAAAATCAAGACAATAATCACATCAAGTACCTTTCGAATGTCACTATAGATTATATCAAAATAGAACTTCTGGAATCATACACACGTATCAAGACATAATGAAATAGCTTCTGGAAATCAAGAACATTAGCCATCCTAGTGGCTCTAAGAATAGAAACTTCTTTGGAATCATATACACGCCATCTATTTGTTTCATAAGGATCATGCCAAAAGAAAGAAAGGATAACTTTACATACCTGTTAAAGGTTAATCGTAATCAAGTTCGCTTTGTCGCCCCTTTAGCCTATTTAATATGAAAGTAACGCTATCATTAGTAAACTATACTTTCTAGCTTAAAAATCTGTAATCAATCACTTATAGGAATCATTCTTTATTTCATACTTTCTTGATTAGGATTTTCATTAGTTAAGAACTTAACGGAAATCGGGCAGCATTTCCCCTATATAACTCGCCTAACCCGAACTTCCAATTAACCACCTGTTATCACAGCAATACCAACAATGACAGAAATAGAGATATGCGTATAAAACTCTTACAATTCAGACCCTAAACAACTCAAACAATCCAACAACCCTTCTTAATCCTTTTCTAATCTAAATCATTAACGTTATAAGATTTTACACCAAACAAATCAACATACGCTTTGTATAAGATACGTTATGCACTTCTTTCTTTCGAATTTAGAATCCACATCAATGAAAACACGACCACAACACGAACAGCCACATATGAACATAAGTCATACTTTTAATCCTTTCAACTCAACAATTTCATATAACAACTACAACTCCTAATATCAACGATTTCATGCAATTTCTTACTTCCAATTTCATCCAACCCAATTTTAATCTTTCCATTACAACACCATTAATACAATTATACCACAAAATAAGAAAATCTTACCTTAATTTACTTGGAGGAATTTCTACACTTATTTGCTCCAATTTCACTATTTCTTCTTCCTCAATTCAATATCCAGTGTTGCTATCACCTCCTTGAACTTGAAAATCACTTGGAACTTAATCAAAATAAGCAACAAAAACATTTTTTTTCCTTCAACAATGGCTGGCCGAGAGCAGCCATGGAAATGTTTTTTTTTTTTTTTTTTAAGCTTGATTTTATGAAATGAAAGTAAACTAGCAAATTTGTTCATGATCTATGCTATATATATAATTTCCCTCTAATGAACATGTGCCCCCCCCCCCCCCCCCCCTCATGACTCACCAATTTGATTTCTTGATTTATATTTTTTTTTATATAAATACGGGTAAGGCCCACAAAGCATAATTAAATTAATTAATTTTAATTAATCACTAATACCTACTTAATAAAATAATCATAATTAATTAGTCCCTAATTTCCAATAATATTTCTACACTAATTGAAATTTATAAACAAATCGTGTACTAATTAAAATTGAGAATTAAAAGTTCCTATTTCGTATCCAAAAATAATCCCGTCCTTAACTTATGTCGATTAACTTGCGAATAATTCGACGTATAAAAATACGGGGTATAACAATAGTGGAGCATGTCCATATTGTTAAGGGTATTAAGCACGAGAGTCATTCGAAGCAGGTAGAGAAGAAGGCCCGTAGGGGTGGAATGTTCAGTAACTCCTTCTCGAGGGGTTAGAGTTCACAGGTATACTCAGGGCATCCAGTTCAGTCCGCGACGCAGGTGTCGGCTGGGGGCCCATCAGGGGCAAATTATCAGGCTTTCTGTCAGTATGGAGGCTACACTGTTTCTGTTCAGCGACCTACGCTGCACCGTGCTTGCTTCGAGTGTGGTGAGATAGGGCATATCAAGAGGTATCAAGACTTAGACAGAGTGGGAATGGTACTTAGTATCAGGCTCCCCGATCTCCATTTGCACCAGATCGTGGAGGCAAGGATGGCGCACCAGCAGGGCGGGGTGGTGCCCAGCCTAATTGAGGCGGTCGTCAGGTGGGTAGAGGCAGACAGCAACCCGACAGGGGTGGGGCTCAGACTAGTAATGGTAATTGCGGTGGTTCACATGCTAAGGGAGGGTGCGGTCATTTGTACGCCTTTCCTGGTAGACCCGAGGCTGAGGCCTCCGGTGCGGTTATCACAGGTACTATCTCAGTTTATGACTGTATGGCGTTTGTTTTGTTTGATCTGGGCTCTACTTTTTCCTATGTATCTACCTCTTTTGCTGTGGGTTTGGACATGATGTGTGATACCCTTGACACCCCTATTTATGTATTAACTCTTGTTAGGGAATCTGTGGTGGTGGATAGTGTTTATCCTGCATGTGCAATTACTTTTATGGGGTATAGTACTTGGGCGGGTTTGATGATCTTAGACATGGTAGACTCTGATGTTATTTTGGGTATGAGTTGGTTGTCCCTGCATTATGCTATACTTGATTCCCATTCTAAGACTTGTTACTAGCCATGCCTGAGGCACCTAGACTCGAGTGGAAGGGTAACCTCAGTCCCCTCCCTAAGAAAGTAATATCCTTTGTTCTTGCTAGGAAGCTGGTAGAAAAGGGTTGTCTAGCTTATCTGGCATATATACGTGACACCAGTGTAGATACTCTATCTCTTGATTCGGTTCTAGTGGTACGCGAGTTTGCAGATGTGTTCTCCGTGGACTTACCTGGTATGCCATCGGATCGTGACATTGACTTCAGCATTGACTTGGACCCAGGGACTCGTCCTATCTCTATCCCACTTGACAGGATGACGCCAGTAGAACTCAAGGAATTGAAAGAGCAGTTGCAAGATCTTCTGAGTAAGGGGTTTATTCGCCCGAGTGCCTCTCCATGGGGTGCTCCTATTTTATTTGTTAAGAAAAAGGATGGGTCTATGCATATGTGTATTGATTAGCATAAACTGAATAAAGCAACTGTCTGAAACAAGTATCCCATTCCCCGTATTGATGACTTGTTTGATTAGTTACAGGGAGCCTCGGTGTTCTCTAAAATCGATTTAAGGTCAGGATACCATCAGTTGAAGATTCGAGCAGAGGATGTTCCTAAAATCTCTTTTCGGACCAGGTATGGACACTATGAGTTCTTGGTTATGTCTTTTGGGCTTACAAATGCCCCAGCTGCTTTCATGGATTTGATGAACAATGTGTTTATGCCCTATTTAGACTCATTCATAATAATGTTCATTGATGATATCCTGGTGTACTCTAGGAGTAAGGAAGAGCATGAGAAACATTTGAGGATTGCTTTTGGGGTTTTGTGAGAAAAGGAGTTGTTTGCTAAATTCTCCAAGTGTGAATTTTTGTTGTCTTCTGTATCTTTCTTGGGGCATGTTATTTCGAAAGAGGGTATTATGGTGGATCCTTAGAAAATTCAGGTGGTCGAGGAATGGGCTAGGTCCACATCAGTGACAGAGATCCGTAGTTTTGTGGGTCTAGCTAGCTACTATCATCGGTTTGTGAAAGGGTGTTCCTCTACTACTTCTCATTTTATCCGTTTAACTCAGAAAGAGGTACCATTTCAGTGGTCCGAAGAGTGTGAGAAGCGCTTTCAAAAGCTTAAAACATTGTTGACCATAACACCGATTCTAGCATTACCCACGGAGGGCAAGAATTTTGTTATTTATTGTGATGCTTCACGTTTTAGTTTGGGTACTATTTTGATGCAGGAAAAGAAAGTGATCGCTTATGCTTCTCGGTAGTTGAAGGTATATGAGTAGAACTATCCTACTCATAATCTAAAGTTGGCAGCGGTGGTGTTTGCATTGAATGTATGGAGGCACTACTTGTATAGTGTCCATTGTGAGGTGTACACAGACCATTGTAGTTTGCAACATGTGTTCACCTAGAGGGATCTAAACTCCAGGCAACGGAGATAGATGGAACTGCTGAAAGACTATGATATCACCATTTTGTATCACCTTGGTAAGGCAAATGTAATAGCTAACACATTGAGCAGGAAGTCGGCTAGTATGGGAAGTTTGGCCCGTTTGATTTCTTCTGAGCATCCGTTGGCTAGAGAGGTTCAAACTCTGGCTAACAGTTTTATGAGACTGGATATTTCTAACAGAGGCAAGGTGTTGGCTTGTGTGGAGGCTAGCTCGTCATTTTTAGAGCAGATTAAGGCTAAGCAATTTGAAGATGCTAAGTTGTGCAAAATACGTGATAAAGTATTGCGTGGTGAGGCCAAAGAGGCCTTGATTGATGAGGAAGGCGTGATGCGAATCAAATGATGAGTGTGTGTGTCACGTGTGGGTGCCTTGGTCAATACCCTGCTAACAGAGGCTCATAGTTCGAGGTATTCTATCCATCTTGGTGCCACTAAGATGTATCGTGGTTTGAGGCAACATTACTGGTGGACTGGGATGAAGTGTGACATAGTAGAGTTCGTTGCTCAGTGTCTGAATTACCAACAGGTGAAGTATGAACATCAAAAACCTGGGGGTATACTGCAGAGGATGCCCATTCCTGATTGGAAGTGGGAAATAATAGCCATGGATTTCGTGGTAGGTCTTCCGAAGACGCTAAGGAAGTTTGACTCTATCTGGTTTATTGTTGATAGGTTGACTAAGTCTGCCCCCTTTATTCTCGTGAAGATAACTTATGATGCAGAGAAATTGGCTAAAGTTTATATTCGTGAGGTGCTTAGACTCCACGGCGTTCCTATCTCCATCGTGTCCTACAGGGGCACCACGTTCACATCCAGGTTTTGAGAGTGTTTGCACGAGGATTTGGGTACGAAATTGGATCTTAGCACAACCCTCCACCCTCTGACTGACGGCCAGTCTGAGCGGACTATTCAGGTTCTTGAGGATATGTTTTGTGCGTGTGTGATATATTTCGGTGGGCATTAGCATTAGTTCTTGCCCTTAGCCGAATTTTCCTACAATAATAGCTATCACTCGGGTATTGATATGGCCTCATTTGAGGCGTTGTATAGAAGGAGGTGTAGGTCTCCTATTGGATGGTTTGATGCGTTCGAGGTGAGGCTGTGGGGTACTGATCTCTTGAGAGAGTCCTTAGAGAAGGTGAAGGTGATTCAAGCCAAGCTTCTGGCAGCGCAGAGTAGGCAGAAGGAGTATGCAAACCGCAAGGTCCGAGATCTTCAGTTTGAGGAAGGAGAGCAAGTGCTGTTGAAGGTCTCACCCATGAAAGGTGTGATAAGGTTTGGGTAGAAGGGCAAGCTTAGCCCGAGGTACATTGGTCCATTTGAGATTTTCAAACATGTAGGGGAAGTGGCTTACAAGTTAGCTTTACCTCCGAGTCTATCAGGTGTTCATTCGGTGCTCTATGTGTCGATGTTGAAGAGGTATCACGGCGAAAGTTCCTACATAATCCATTGGGATTCAATTTTGTTAGATGAGAATTTGTCGTATCAGGAAGAGCCCGTTTCTATCTTAGAAAAGGATATTCGCAAGTTGAGGTCCAAGGAAATAACTTCTGTGAAATTTCAGTGGAAGAACCGCCGACTGGAAGAAGATACTTGGGAAACATATTCTGATATGCGTAGCATATACCCTAAGGTTTTTGCTGAGTCAGGTAACTCCTCCCTAGATTTATCACCCTTGTCCGTTCGGGGACGAACGATATTTTAATTAGTATCTGGTGTAACGACCCTTCCAATCGTTTTGGGGAGTTAGAACTCCATTGGGAATTCCAAGGCTGCGGTTGGATTTATAGGGCTTCTTTTTGTATATGTACATATTTGTTTTGTGTTTTTGAGGCCTTGGATGAAATGTGGGGTGATAGGGGGGAAAAACTTGACAAAACTCGAGCTCACTGCCCAAAATGTATTGTTGTGGCGGTGGGAGGACTGCTGCAGCGGTACCGCTATGGCGATACCTGGACCGCTGCCAGCGGCCATCCATTCTCCTTGGTGGCCGCTGTGGTGGGCAGGGTACTACTATGGCGGAACCGCTATAGCGGTGGATGGACCGCCATAGAGGTCACAGCGATTTCATGGGGGGCCGCTATAGTGGTGCTGCTGCAGCAGCGTGATGACCGCTGTAGCGGTCGACGTAAAACAGTAGCCCAAATTTTATATACTCAGTTTATTTTCTCTTTTCACAAAACACCAACACACTTCCCAACAAGCACCTAAGGTGAATTTTCAAGCTAGTGCAAGATACTTTGAGAGGTAAGTTCCCTTGATTTCCATTCTATCATTCCCTTCTCCTTCATTATTGTAATCTTCTTCATGGGTCTTTAATGGTGAGATTGAAATAGAAAACCTAGAATGTTAATAAAACTTCTAAACTTGATGGGTTATTGTTATTATCGCTTAGTTATCATCTAAAAGCATTGGTTAGTTGCTCTTTATCATAAATTGAACATTTAGAGACATAAACTAAGTGATTGGAGACCTAGGGTTCTATAAAAATGGTATTTTTACCATAAAAACTGTTTGTAATGGGAATGTTGATAGAAGATTGTTATAAATTGATGATTAATGATTACTAAGGGCTTTGATAAGTTGTTTATCACCTAAAAAATCATCCACCCTTTGGAATAGGTAAGAGAAGGATATTCTTGCTTAGTACTTGTGAATTAAGTATTGTGACTCATTGAGCCTTCTATTTCTAGACTTTGAGCGTTCTGAGGCTTTGAGGAAAGGAAAGATTGTAGAAAAGTTACTTGCGTTGTTCCAGCTCTACTTTGAGGTAGGTTACCGTCTACTTGAGTTAGACTTTAGTTAGTTGATTGCATGTTTTGTGATTTCCCTAGGAGAAAGCATGTTTAGTTTTCATGCATGATATTGTGTGGTTAAACTCCTATGTGAATGCGAATTTAGTGTTTGTGTAGGCTTCGTGCCATTATTCCTGTGTGATTGAATCTGCAGTGGATGTATTGCGATGAGAAGCTAATATAATATTCTCGATGGTATTGCGACATGAAATGATGAGTTAAGTATTGATACTGAACGGTAAGAAACACGGTTCTGTAAGAGGTATGGAAAGGCACACATGTTACCTGGATTATGGGCTCGTGGTCCGAGGATAGTTTTGAAAATGAGAGGTACTTTGATATGTCCTGCATCTGAGTTTTTTCCGGAGTGGATATGTGTGCTCGGGTACGAGGAGTATTCCAGAACGAGTGGTACATGGACATCATGGGTCTCCTTCAAGTCATGACTACTGAGCAATGACATCAGTTAGCATGTGTGTATAGCGAGTGAGGTTATAGTGGTAAATTCACTTTCGTTGTAGCTTGCATGATTGTGATGTTTGACATCTTGGTGATTTGTTTGTGATTATTCTTTCGTTGACTCGCTGTGATTTATTGATATTCATGTCTAGTCACTGGCTTGTTCTATTCTATTGATTTTATGAAATATGCATGATACTAATCTTAGTTGGCCTATGATGTTTACCGGTACATAGTGTTTGTACTGATACTACCTTGCTGCATTCTTTTGAGTGCAGATTGTAATACAGAGACCGCTACTCGTCCTCACATCTAGCGTGGAGGGCATTTGCTGACAGATTCTAGAGTGAGCTTTCTCCCATGCCAAGCCGTTCGAAGAACTTCTTGCTATGATGCCTTTTCGTAATCTGGACATTATGGTTATTTATTTGTTAGACTTCAGTTCTTAGACATGTTTTAGATTAGAGTCCTGTACGATGACTTTTGGATTTTGAGAAATTTGTAATAGTTAGAGCTTCCGCACTTATTTCACTATTCTATGTCATGACATATTTTGTTTATTTGATGCGTGAGTGAGTATAATCGTTTGACTTGGCTATTATAAAATCAGATATAAATGAATAGGTGTCTTGTGTGTTGGTTCGCCCACTAGGATTTAGTTTGGTGCCATTCATGGCAGGTTGGGTCATGACAGAAAGGTAGGTTTACTTCTTATCATAAGGCAAGGAATATGATTGCTAAAGGTTGCATTTATCATCTAGTCCGGGTTCAAAATACTTCAAAATACCGAAGTAAAACCCCTGACTCTTCAGTATGTTCCAATAATTAATGAGTTTCCAGATGTATTCTCGGACGAACTTCCATGTCTTCCACTTGAACGGGAGATTGATTTTGCCAGCGATGTGCTACTGAATACTAAGCCTATATCTATTCCTTCTTATAGAATGGCTCCTGCAGAATTGAAAGAGTTGAAGGAGCAACTGGAGGATTTGCTTGAGAAAGGCTTTATTAGGCCTAGCTCACCGCGAGGAGCACCTGTGTTGTTTGTAAGAAAGAGAGATGGCTCCTTGTGAATGTGGATTGGTTACAGACAGTTAAATAAGGTGACAATAAAAAAAAGTATCCACTGCCAAGAATTGAGGATTTATTTGATCAGCTGCAGGGTGCTAAATGGTTTTCGAAGTTTTATCTGAGATCAGGGTACCACCACGTGAGAGTTAGAGAGGGATATTCCGAAGACAACCTTCAAAACCAGATATGGTCATTTCGAGTTTCGAGTAATGTTGTTTGGGTTGACTAACGCACCGGCGGTGTTCATGGATTTGATGAACGGTGTATTCAGGCTTTTTCTAGATTCATTTGTGATTGTGTTTATCGATGATATTTTGGTATATTCTCGATCCGAGGCAAATCATGCAAATCATTTACGTGTTGTACTTAGAGTTCTTTAGCCCCTAAAATTATATGCAAAGTTCTCAAAATGTAGTTCTAGTTGAATTCTGTGACTTTTTTGGGGCATATTATTTCAGCTGATGGTATTCGGGTAGATACCCAGAAGATTGAAGTTGTGAAGACTTAGCCAAGGCCTACAACACCTGCTGAAGTTCGTAGTATTCTGGGTCTGGTAGGTTATTACAGAAGATTTGTAGAAGGATTCTCTTCTATTTCTGCCCCTGATGAAGCTGACTCAGAAATCAGCTAAATTTTAGTGGACGGATGCTTACGAGCGCAGTTTTTAGGAGCTGAAGAACAGATTGACCTCGGCCTCAATTCTGACACTTCCAGAAAGATTGGAGGGCTATGTTATTTATTGTGATGCTTCAGGTGTTGGACTAGGTTGTGTATTGATGCAGCACGGTAAGGCTAGTGCTTATGCTTCAAGATAGTTGCGGAAACATGAGCAGAATTATCCAACCCATGATCTAGAGTTAGCTACGATAATTCATGCATTGAAGATGTGGAGGCATTAATAGTATGGTATTCATGTTGATATCTCTACAGACCATTAGAGCCTCCAGTATATTTTCAAGCAGAAGGAATTAAATTTGCGGCAAAGGCGATGGTTGGAGCTATTGAAGGATTATGATGTTAGCATCTTATATCATCCGGGGAAAGCGAACGTCGTAGCTGATGCTCTCAGCCGTAGATCCATGGGTAGCTTGTGTGATGTCCGACCAGAGAAGAGGGAGTTAGCTCGTGAGATTCAGCAGTTAGCTAGTTTGGAAGTTCGATTAATGGACTCGGGCAATACGGGATTTACTATCCAGAATTCAGTTGTTTCGTCTTTAGTAGTGGAGGTAAAAGAGCGCCAATATGAGGATCCCATATTCATTACAGACTATGACTGGTTGCAAGGAATTGATAAAAGCAATTACTGGGTTTTGGGAGAATGATAGGATGGTTTTCCGATTTGGGAACGACGTCGAGATGAGTCTGTAACGTTCCGTAAATTTGAGTTAGGTGTGAATGTGTAAAACTAGTATAAAGATGATATTTTAGCTATATTAATCCATTCGGGATGATTTTGGGTGATAAGCAGTCGTTTTGAAGTCAAACCAATTAGTGAAGTTGCTAAGAGTTCTCAAGCTCGTCTAAATTTCGGTAGGTCTGACATCTAAGCTGGTTCTGTAAAACTTAGGAAACATTCCTTCATGAAAGTTGTATTTCTTCGAAATATATTTCTAACGGTAGGTCAGCCAACTCCAATGGATCTCTGTACTAGGAGTTATGCCCATTTTACTGAGCATCTTTGATGCCGTTGAAATAAACATATCGTGAGTGTCTCCCTGGGCGATGCCCCAGGCGCACACCAGGCCATTTTATACCTGAAGCGATATTTCTCGAATTTTATAAAAGCCTAACTTTGTTATATTCATTCCTACTTTGTTTTGGCCAACCTTTTTGAGAGGAAACAACCCTAGGGTTTCCCCAAAATATATAATGTAATTTCTTGATCAATTCCCATCATTACTTCATCCATCTAATATCAAATTAACCTTAGTTATCTCTCCAAACCCTAGATTCTTGAAAACTCAAGAGAGGGGAAGAATGGGCGTGTAAAATTTTATCTAAAAGATATGAAATTTGGTTTCCCTTATTTAATTAATGACTTTTAGGCTAGTATAGATTATACTACGCAATTGGAATCCACTAATGATTTACACGAGGTTCAAGAACATGTGTCTAGGCTTAGAAAACCCTAGTTTCTGAAACGTAAAGAAAGTTCGTAGAAACGAATAAAGATTTAATCTTTCTCATCTAAATCCATTGTAGATTGATTGTTTAACCTTTGGAATTCCATTTTGCTAGCTTTTAGACGGATTCGAGGTATGTCTCATTTGAAACCTTCTTTGATGTATGTCTCTTTTAAAAACCTTCTTTGATGTATCTCTCTTTTGAAAATCCTTTTTGATTATAAAGGTGATTTGTATGTTTCTTTTTAAACATACTTTTTTAAACGATTTATGTGACTTTGGATGTGATTTGTGTGCGTGAGGGACAAGCCCACATTAAACCTTGTTAGTACTAGATTATACATATACGTACTCATGATTGTTTGCCTGTCTAAAGGATGATTAAAAATTGAGATATAAAGCTTTGATATCCGAACTCGAATTAACCCATAAGGGATGTTTAAACTTGATAATTGAGAATCTTGACTATCTCACGTGAATGCTCTATAATGGATTGTGTTGAACTTGAAACTTGTTTAAAGAAGTGAACCCGATTTTCTGAAACTAAAATGATTTGATGTACCCCTATAATGGGATGATGAACATAATACTTAACAAATAATGAGGCTATAATGATATGACTTGTGATTCGGCTCCCATACCATGATTTGAGATTTGGCTTCTATGCTATCATTGTGGTTCGACTGCTTTACTATGATTCTCTGTTGTTCATGTTTTGCCTAGCTACTCGGGAGGAAGGGTAGTCATTATGAATCCTAGTAGGGTTTTCATAGCCATTCGGGAGGAAGAGTGGTCATTGTGGGTTACACGCCCCGGTGTGGTATTTTCCTACCCATTCGCGAGGAAGAGTGGTCATCGAGGGTTACATGCCTCGATGTGGTTTGTCCTAGTTATTCGGGAGGAAGGGTAGCCTTCGAGGGTGAAAACCCCAATGTGGTGCTTCTATGCTGGTTTAGGGAACCTTAAGTGGTCATCCCTTCGTTTCACTTGTTTGGGCTTGTATTGGCATGTGTTATACTTTGAATATACTTTTATTAGCATGTGAGTGGCTTGTTTCATATCTTGTTACAAGTGAGTGGCTTATTGATAATAATGAACTTGTGTGCCTGTGAGTGGCTTATTGATAATAATGAACATGTTTGCCTGTGAGTGGCTTGTTGATGATAGTGGCCTCGAATGGAAAAGACTCAAATGGTAATTAATGGTATACTGAATCGGAAAAGATATATACTTGTCTTGATGGTTTTCTATTGATGATTCTGAGTTGTGCGATTGATCTCGTCTTTGATTTCAGGTTATTCTATAGGAACTATTTTCACAAATCATTACTGTAATATTTTTCTATATTACTTATTGTTCCCGAGGTAGTCATTGAGTACTCAGTACTCAGGCATACCATTGTTGTTTTTTATGGTATGTTAATGTTACACCTTGGAAAACTCCCCGTTAACGTACAGTGAATAGGCTAGCGAAGAGCACGACGTATGTGATATTTTAATAAGAAAGGAATGACGTTTGATGACCCTAATTAAGATTTCAAAGGCATTTGAGATAAGAGAAGAAAGTTTGCCGAGAGAAGGCAAGGCATACGATGTATATCGGAAAGAAATTACGAGTAATGAGTTAATGACAACTAAATTGTTATATCCCGTACTTTCGCATATTCAGAGATTTCGAAATAACTGTGACTTGTAGAGACAAGGCAACATTTTGACTCTAGCCAATATGTATACGTTGCCCCAGAAATTTTTTGATGCGGAAATATGGAGAAAGGCCAAGGGCAAAATTGGAACTTTGGAAATTAGTTTCGGGAGTTTCAAAAAAATAAACTAAAGGAAATTGGGCTAAAAAAAAAATGAAGACAAGGCCCAACATTTGGAGGGTGGCCGTCCATATACTATGGCCCAAGCCCATGAAATAATTAAATTTATGGGTCAAATAATAAAAAGGGGCACAAGTCTTCATTTGGAAGAAACATCAAGAACAACCAAGAAAAACAAAGAAGAGAGAAAAAGAGAAAGAAGGCCTTCGGCCATAGAGAGAAAAAAAAATTGAGGGCTTCCAATCTTGATCCAAAAATCTTAATTTTCTAGCAATGTTACTAACTCAAGGATGCTCTTCAACATGGTATAAATTTTAAGGCAAGGAAGTGCTTGTGTTGGCAAGTGGAAGTTTGAAGAAAAGGTAAGAACTCTACTCCTTTATATGTTATAGAAGGTTTATGTGTGTTGTAGTATGTAGAAGTGAATGAAAAGCATGAATATGCTGTGTTGTGGATGAGGCCGTGTGGTGTGAGTGAGTGTGTGGCCGTGTGATGCTATGTAGGTGAAGGAAAAATGAACAAATATTATTTAGTATGTTAATTCTGTTGATTTTAGCTTGGTGAAGTAGATGGAAGAATAATGGTTTAAGTTAACATGAAGAATTTGTTGTGGAATTATTGTCGGAAAGTATGCGATTTTATTATAAATTATGTAATTGAGAAAATGAAGTTGTAAGATGTAAATGATGATTGTTGTAAGTGAAATTGGAAGATAAAAATGTGTTGTGAACATTTATGTTGAAAATGGGAGGTTTTGGGTGGATTATGGTTTGGTGGAACTTTGGCATATTTTGTAGAATAATGTGAAATGTTTTTGAATTGTATTTGAATGGTCTTGAATTAGTCAATAAACATGAAAACGTTGACATTAGTTTGATAGTGTGAAGTTGGGATGGAAGTTGTTGAACTATGTAGAAAAGAAGACTATTTACATTATAATGTATTTTGTGATGATTATTGATGTTGTTGGTATTGCTGGGTTGTTGTTGTTGATATTTTAGACCGAGATGACTCTCGGGGACGTTGAATTTATAGGGGAAATGCTGCCCAAAATTTTGTAGACAAGTAATGAATTAAAGATTCGAATGCTAAAATTCTTACTAATGACAATTGGTAAATATGACCATTTGTAGATTTTGGGCGAAACGGGAATTGAATTTGAGCGAGCGTAAGGCGCAACTAAGGTATGTAAGGCATTGCTTTTCATTCTTTTGGCATGCCCTAGGTATGTTAGGCTAAGATACGAGCTTCGGGGACGACTCTACTCCTAGAAACCCGAGCTTGAATTTGGCCCTTTTTCATTCAATAGAATTGAATTAGATACTTGATGTTTTACTGAAACAATTGTGTAGACATCTAATACCTGCCCAAACGGAATTGGATGGCCTTGAATCTTTCGTACATGACCCCATGAGGCCTAATGACCACAATTTAGGTACGCCGCCTCAACTTGACCAAGGTGGGCCCACGAATTTAGATATCTCCCTATATTGCTTTATTTGATATATTTGTGCAGTATTCAAAGATAACTTTTGACTATTGCGTCACCTACTGTGAGATGGTCGTTTAATTATTTCATTGAGGTTATAACATATTTGACTGTTGTTCCGGTGTTGAACTAACAGTTCGTTTTGATTATCCTGTTGGGTTGTGGTAAGAGATTTGTATGCATATGGTTATTTACGATTCCGCTCGTGCATTATGTTATTACCCCTTTCGCCAAGTCCCGGGCCGGTTATATTGTTGTGCGCACTATGTGATATTGACCGCTGGACCCCTGACCGCTCCTGGCCGCGGTATCTGCGACATTGACCGCTGGACTCCTGACCGCGGTATGTCGGGTTTGGGATGTTAACCGTTGGGTACTTGGCCGCGGTATGTGTGATAGTGACCGCTGGACTTTTAGCCGCGATAACTGTGTGTATGAGACGGAAATGTTTTTCAAAAGAAAGAAAAGCATGTTGGCATTCTGATTGCCGTATTTGTCTTCCGGAACCTCTTATGTATGATTTGTACGTCAGATGCAACACTTTGGTATTCTGGTTATTGTGCTCACCTTCTGTACATTACACTTTGGTTATGACTTCGTTTTCTGTACTTCATGCTTTGCATACTCAGTACATCTTTCGTACTGACCCCCTTTCTTCGGGGGCTGCGTTTCATGCCCGCAGGTACAGACTCACGTTTTGGTGACCCACTGGCGTAGGATTTCCATTCTGCGGTTCGGAGTGCTCCCTTTGTTCCGGAGCCGACATTTTGGGTACATACTCTTTCGATGTATATGTTTATGTTTATTCAGGGTACGGCGGGGCCCTGTCCCGCCATCTGATTCTGTTGTTCCGTATTAGAGGTCTGTAGACATAGATGTGGGTAATGTACTGTTTTGTTTGGACGCATTGTGTGAATTGTGTTTGGGCGGCCCATCCGCCGTGGCAGCCCTATCGGCCGCGTGTATGTATGCTTTGGTACGTTATGTATAGTATGATAGCCTTGCCGGCTTCTATGAGGTATATATGGTTGTAGGCACCAGTGTGGAGCCATGTCTGATATTCATTTATATACGAGTCGTCTGTATGCTGAATCTGGTAAATGAGCGCGTAGGGGTGCCCAGTTCGGGCACTAGTCATGGCATACGGGGATGGGTCGTGACATAAATGGTGCTTTGGAGAAGAGTTATAGCGTCCCTTAGATTGCTAAAGAGGTGATAAAGAAGTGCTAAGAAGGTTCCCTAAGGATTGGAGATCAAACGAAGTGACAAGAAAAAGATTAGTGAAAGGATGATTTATACGGTCGATTATACGGTCCGTATAATGTTATGCGGTCCGTATAACAGACCGTAGGATTGTCACAGAATGAAGTTGTGGAGGCGGTGATTTCATGGTCACTTATACGGACCGTATAAATTTATACGGACAGTATAATGTGCCGTGAAATCGTCACAAAATGGGATGATTACTGGAGCAGTTTCACGGTCACTTATATGGACTGTATAAATTTATACGGACCGTATAAGTGTCCGTAGAATCTCATCGGGACAGTTTTTAAAAGTTGATAAAAGGACTTTAACACATTAATTTCATTTCATTCTTCTTCTACACAACTCAAGAATTCTCTAGAACATTCCACACACTCAATATACACGAATTCATGAGAAATTGATGATCAACTTCATCAAACCAACAAAATTAAGTGTGAGAAACACATCAAAGTCCATCCAAGTCAAGAAATTCCATGGAGAGTGAAACTAGGGTTTTGCTCAAGTGAAGTATTTTCACCCAAATCTTATTCCTACACCATCTAAGGTAAGTTCTATGGTATTTACATGTTATATATGGTACTTGAAAAGTTAAAACACATGGGTTGTAGAAGATATAGGAAATGGGTCATGAAAGAGTGAATAGTGTCATTGTTGAGTAGTAATTTGGGGTGAATTATGAATATTGGTATGTTGTGATTCTAAGTGTGTTATGAACGACATTTAGAACATGGAATCAGTATTATATGTGAGAAAAATCAATAATGAACTATGACCATGATTATGAAGAAATTGGAGTGAAATGGTGAAATGTGGGTAATGTAGATGAATGATGATTGTTGTTTGCGACATTGTGAATGTTGTCATGGATGTTGGGAGTTGATATATGATATGGGGAAAAGTTGTATAAACAAAGGAAATGCTACCCAATTTTCTTTAGCTTTAGTAAGTACGTTTAAGTACTCGATTAGCTAATGTTCATGCGACTTCTCTTGAAGGTAGAAACATGGGCATTGAAGGAGAGCAAGCAAGCGATAGATTAGTTAAACGAAAAAGGTATGTAAGGCTAATCCTTTCCTTCTAAGGCATGAATCTTCTTAACTCTCCATGATCATTCTACACGATGGAGACTATGAGCCCATGTATATACAAAGCCACATACGCACATGATTAAGAAAGGAAATACGATACGAGCATGATAACGATGATGATGAATATAAGTATGAGGAATCCTAGTGTATTATAAGATGTCCATGAAGCTAATAATTCTAAGTACGTTTTCATCGGTGATTCTCTTTGCGTACACTCACCTTAAATTGTTAGTTCCTTCAAGGTGAGATATGCTGTTGATGATTACTCCATAATATAATCGGGGGTTCACGACCTTATGTCACCCTGACATAGCAATAATTGCCTCCAAATTCTAGTGTATGTTCTTAATGATAAATGTATAATGATGCTAAGTCAAGATACGTCTATGAGATGATCAATAATGTAAGTTTATAACCTACCTATGCTATGTATGAAAGGGTTGAGTTACGATGGGTATATGATGATATGATTACACCGTGCCTAGGTGGTCGGACATGTCACCATTAAGACGTGCAGCTATGTATACACCGTGCAGAAAAGGTCGGACATGATCACCACTAGTGGGCGGCATATGATGGTTACCCGGACGCTGGTTAACGATGAGGATTATGATGTGATGCTTTATGCGCTGTGATGACATATGTACTATGTTTATATAAATATACGATATATGTATGAGTCGAATTCACCTATGAAACTTATGCAGGTTATACCTTCCTCTTATGGCTCATGATTCTTCTATTATGTTCATTTCGTTCTGTCTTACATACTCAGTACAATGTCCGTACTGGCGTCCGTTTTCTTTGGACGATGTGTTCATGCCCACAGGTAGACAGGGAGGTGAGCTTGATCCTGACTCGTAGGAGCTGTCAGCTAACTTGAGAGCACTCCATTGTTCCGGAGGTGCTACTTGGGTCATTCTTTTATGTATATATATATATATATATATATATATATATATATATATATATATATATATATATGTATATGTACATGTATTTTGGGCAAGTTGGGGTCTTGTCCCGTCCATATGTCTAGTACTCTAAGTAGAGGCTCGTAGATACGCATGTGTGGGTAGTATGGTCTCACGATGCTATTATTGTATATATTATTATTTTGATAGCCGAAGGGCTTATGTATATAAAATCAATTATGTTTTCAAATGAAAAGTGGTTGTCTTATGATTGTGAGTATATGAATGGTAAAGAAGTGTAGAATGACTATGACGAGTAAGGAAACGGGTGGTGCTCGGTGGTTAGCCCCGGGTACCCGTCACGGCCCCTTGTCGGGTCGTGATTAAAGTGGTATCAGAGCAGTTCAGTCCTAGGAAGTGTCTACGAGCCGTGTCTAGTAGAGTCTTGTTTATGGTGTGTTGCGCACCACACTAATAAACAAGAGGCTACAGGGTATCTAGGAAAAATGACCGTCTTTTATCTTAAGAGATCGTGCGATAGAGCTGTGTTATAAGATTTTCCCCTCTTAATAGTGTGTTATGATTTCAGAAATGCCGCCAAAGGGAAAAGCTACAACCGCCCAGAAGGGCAAGACTATGATGAAAAGGCGGGTAGAAAGAGAGACGCCAATGAATGTAGAAGAGGGCGAGTCACAAAATGAGGCCTCATCTAATACTTCCTCCACCCCGCCCAATGTAGAAGAACAAGGGGGGGGGGGGGGGGCTTCAGCTCCAGTTCCTCCACCGGTTGCTTCGGGTCAACAAGTGACCGAGGCTATTCATCTACTGACACAGTTGGTTGCCGCCCAGGCACAGTGGCAGAATGTGAGTTCAAGTGATTGGGCAACTAGTACCAGAGCCCGTGATTTTATGAGTTTAAATCCTCCGGAGTTTTTCGGGTCAAAGCCGGATGAAGACCCGCAAGGCTTTATTGATGAGATGCTGAGAACATTGAGGATTATTCATGCCTCCAAAACTGAATCTGTGGAGTTGGCATCCTATAGACTCTGAGATGTGGCGGTATTGTGGTATAATAATTAGCTGGCATCAAGGAAAAAAAATGCGCCTCCTCCCGTGTGGCAAGAATTTGTAGATGCTTTCATCCGTCACTATTTTCCACCCGAGGTCCCCCGAGCTAGAGCGGATAGAATTTTAAATTTGAAACAAGGGAATATGAGTGCTTGGGAGTATAGCCTTCAATTCGATTCATTGGCTAGATATGCCCCGACAATGGTGGCCGACGTGGGAAATAGAGTGCACCGGTTTGTAAGTGGCTTAGGGCCACATTTATTTAAGGATTGTTTGACGGCTTCGTTGTAAGAGGGGATGGACATTTACCGAATACAAGCCAATGCCCAAAATCTAGAAGGACAACGACACCCGCAAAGGGGTGATCGCGACATTGATAGAAGGCAGAGCAAGAGGGCCAGATCTATGGGGGCAGGTAGCGATTATAGATGGGGATCGAGGCAGACTTATTCCCGATATTCAGGACAGTCAGTGACTAGTGCGCCTCCACGATTTGCAAATAGGAGATTTGATCGCTCCTTTCCTTCAGGACAGGGTCAGAGTTCGAGAGCTTCGGGTTCCCAATTTGGAGGTGATTACAGTGAGAGGAGACCACCAGTTCCACGATGTAGCCAGTGCAGGAAATTACACTCGGGACCATGTCGCCAGGGCACAAATGCTTGCTATTTTTGTGGACAGACTGGGCATTTGATGCGAGATTGTCCCTCGAGGTATGGTAGAGGTGGGGTTCAGCCCACAGGATCAGCAGTTGGTTCCTCTTCAGTCCGCCTGGTAGGGCAGACTCCTCAGATGTCAGCAGGTTGAGGTAGAGCCAGAGGGGGAGCATCTACTTCAGGTGTTACTCAGCCCCGTGTGTATACTTTAGCCGGACAACAGGATCTTGAGTCCTTCCCGGATGTGGTTACAGGTACATTATCTATATTTTTCCATGATGTGTATGCATTGATAAATCTGGGTTCTACACTCTCTTATATTACTCCGTATGTTGCTGGCCGTATTGGGGTGAAACCTGAGCCAATCAAACCTTTTGAGGTATCTACTCCGGTTGGTGGTCCCGTGATAGCTATACAAGTGTATAAAAATTGTGTACTTGTGATATGCAATCGCCAGACCAAAGCTAATTTAATTGAGCTGGAAATGCTAGATTTCGATGTGATTATGGGTATGGATTGGTTGGCTTCATGTTTTGCTAATGTTGATTGTCGGATGAAAATAGTTTGATTTCAATTTCCAGGAGATCCCGTGCTTGAATGGAAGGGTAATACAGCATCTCCAAAAGGTAGGTTTATTTCCTACCTTAAGGCGAGAAAGATGATAGCTAAAGGCTATATTTATCATCTAGTCCGAGTACATGACACCGAAGCAATGTCGCCAACTTTCCAATCCATTCCGGTAGTGAATGAATTTCCGGATGTATTTCCAGATGAACTTCCAGGCCAATTGACTTCGCTATTGATGTGTTGCCGGACACCAAGCCTATTTTAATTCATCTTTATCGAATGGCTTCGGCAAAATTGAAAGAGCTAAAGGCACAGTTGAAAGATTTGCTTGAGAAGGGGTTTATTAGACCCAGTTCATCACCGTAGGGAGCACACGTCCTGTTCGTGATAAAAAAAGATGGTTCCCTCCGAATGTGCATCGATTATAGGCAGTTGAATAAAGTGACAATAAAGAACAAATATCCTCTCCCAAGGATTGATGACTTGTTTGATCAACTACAGGGTGTCAAGTGGTTTTCTAAAATAGACTTGAGGCCGAGCTATCATCAAGTGAGAGTTAGAGAAGAAGATATTCCTAAAACAGCTTTCAGAACGAGATATGGCCACTATGAATTCCGAGTGATGTCATTTTGGTTGACCAATGCTCCGGCAGTGTTCATGAATTTGATGAACAGTGTATTCAGGCCACTCCTTGATTTATTCGTGATAGTATTCATTGATGATATTCTGGTATACTCCCGCACAGAATCGGAACATGTAGATCACTTACGTATCGTTCTTGGAATCCTTCGAACCCGAGAATTATATGCAAAATTTTCAAAGTGCTAGTTTTGGCTGAATTCTGTGACATTTCTGGGCCATGTTATTTAAGATGATTGCATTCGAGTCGACACTCAAAAAATCGAAGCTGTGAAGACTTGGCCAAGGCCTATGACGCCTACAGAAGTTCGTAGTTTTCTGGGATTAGCAGGGTACTATAGAAGGTTCGTAGAAGGGTTTTCGTCTATTTCGGCCCCATTGACGAAGCTAACCCAAAAGTCAGCTAAGTTTCAGTGGGATGATGCTTGTGAACGCAGCTTCCAAGAGTTGAAGGACAGATTAACCTCAGCTCCAGTTTTAACACTTCTAAAAGGGCCAGATGGCTATGTTGTGTACTGTGATGCTTCTAAAGTTGTGTTAGGATGCGTGTTAATGCAGCACGGTAGAGTTATTGCATATGCTTCGAGACAGCTGCGGAAACATGAATAGAGCTATCCAACTCATGATCTTGAATTGGTTGTAGTTATTCATGCGTTAATTATGTGGAGACATTACTTGTATGGGGTGCATGTCGATATTTATACAGATCAAAAGAGCCCTCAATACATTTTCAAGCAGAAGGAGTTAAATCTGCGGCAGAGGAGGTGGTTAGAATTGTTGAAAGACTATGATGTGAGTATTTTATACCACCTTGGAAAAGAAAATGTAGTAGCTGATGCGCTTAGCCGCCGATCAATGGGCAGCCTATGTGAAGTCCCTCCGAAAAAGAAAAAGATGGTTCATGAGCTCCACCAAATAGCTAATCTTGGAGTGCGTGTAATTGATTCGGGTAGTGCAGGGATTAGTATTAATGATCCCACAGTTTCGTCCTTGAATATGGAAGTGAAAGAGCGACAATATGAAGATCCTCAATTGAGCCATTATAGAGACGTATTCCATGAAAAAGAGAAGTCCCCGTTTGATGTTTCCATGGATGGAATTCTTAGATACCGAGGCAGGCTATGTGTGCCGAATGTGGCAAAGTTGCGCCGACAAATTCTAGAAGAAGCTCATTATTCTCGGTATTCTATTCACCCAGGTGCAACCAAAATGTATCACGATCTCAAATCGATATATTGGTGGGATGGAATCAAGAGAGATATAGCAGAATTTGTTGCCCAATGTCCAAATTGCCAACAAGTAAAGATCGAACATCAAAAGCCAGGAGGATTATTGCATGCAGTGGAAATCCCTACTTAGAAATGGGAAGCGATCAACATGGATTGTATTGTGGGGTTACCTCGTTCTCGAGGCAAGTATGATTCTATATGGGTGATTGTGGACAGTCTAACAAAAGCAGCTCATTTTCTTCCAGTCAGAACCACATACTCGGCACAAGACTATGCGAGGTTGTATATCAAAGAAATTGTGCGGCTCTATGGTATTCCACTATCCATTATTACAGATAGAGGGGCCCAATTTACAACCAAGTTCTAGTAGTCTTTCCAAGAAGGCCTAGGTACCCAAGTGAAGCTTAGCACGGCATTTCATCCGTAGACTGATGGACAAGCCGAACGTACTATTCAGACTTTGGAAGATATGCTACGGGCATGTATACTAGATTTTGGTGGTAGTTGGGATGATCACTTACCTCTAATCGAGTTCTCATATAACAATAGCTATCATTCCAGTATCCAAATGTCTCCGTATGAAGCTTTATATGGAAGGAAGTGTAGATCCCCAATTGGATGGCTTGAAACCGGAGAAGTACAGTTAATAGGCCCTGAATTGATTCAGCAAGCGGTAGAAAAAGTCAAGGTGATCCGAGATCGATTGTTGGCGGCCCAAAGTCGCCAAAAATCTTATGCGGACAATCGCCGGCGAGACTTGTAATTTCAAGTTGATGATTGGGTATTTTTGAAAGTGTCGCCAATGAAAGGGGTGATGATATTTGGCAAGAAATGGAAGTTAAGTCGTCGATACATTGGACCTTATAAAATTATCCGCAAGGTGGGTCATGTAGCCTATGAATTGGACTTGCCTTCAGAGCCTGAATCGGTTCACCCAGTTTTTCATGTCTCAATGCTCCGCAAGTGTGTCCGCAAGTGTGTTGGAGATCCTACAAGGATTGTTCCAATTGATGATGTTCAAGTGACAGAAAAGCTAGCATATGAAGAAGAGCCCATTGCCATATTAGACAGGCAAGTACGGAGACTTCGAAATAAGGAGGTAGCTTCAGTCAAAGAGTTGTGGCGAAACAACAACCGAGAAGAAATGACGTGGGAAGCAAAGGAGAGTATGAAATCCAAGTACATGCGCTTATTCCAACCCCAGGAGAGATTCAAGATGAAACACCAATATTATGAGGTATGTATGCTTACTTTTCATGCTTCTGGTCATGTGTGGCCACAAATATATTGATATTGTATTGTATCCCCGTATGGCAATGTGATTAGGGGTTGTTGTGACAGGACGGTAATGCCATATTACAAGGGAAACTCTGGCAAAATTTTCATAGTATTCCCAAGTGTTTAACATTCAAAGACGAATGTTCCAAAAGGGGGAGAGAATGTTACACCTTGGAAAATTCCCCGTTAACGTACAGTGAATAGGCTAGCGAAGAGCATGACATATACGATATTTTAATAAGAAAGGAATGATGTTTGTTAACCCAACTAAAGTTTTCAAAGGCATTTGAGATAAGAGAAGAAAGTTTGCCGAGAGAAGGCAAGGCATATGATGTGTATCGGAAAGAAATTATGAGTATCGAGTTAATGACAACTAAATGGTGCTTTGGAGAAGAGTTATAACGTTCCTTAGATTGTTAAAGAGGTGATAAACAAGTGATAAGAAGGTTCCCTAAGGATTGGAGATCAAACGAAGTGACAAGAAAAAGATCAGTGGAAGGATGAGTTATACGGTCGATTATACGGTCCGTATAATGTTATACGGTCCGTATAATGGACCGTAGGATTGTCACAGAATGAAGTTGGGGAGGGGGTGATTTCACGGTCACTTATACGGACCGTATAATGTGACGTGAAATCGTCACAGAATGGGATGATTACTGGAGCAGTTTCACGGTAACTTATACAGACCGTATAAGTGTCCGTAGAATCTCGTCGGGACAGTTTTTAAAAGTTGATATAAGGACTTCAACACATTAATTTCATTTCATTCTTCTTCTACACAACTCAAGAATTCTCTAGAACCTTCCACATACTCAATATACACGAATTCATGAGAAATTGATGATCAACTTCATCAAACCAACGAAACTAAGTGTGAGAAACACATCAAAGTCCATCCAAGTCAAGAAATTCCATGGAGAGTGAAACTAGGGTTTTGCTCAAGTGAAGTATTTCCACCCAAAGCTTATTCCTACACCATATAAGGTATGTTTTATGGTATTTACATGTTATTTAAGGTACTTGAAAAGTTGAAACACATGGATTGTAGAAGATATAGGAAATTGGTCATGAATGAGTGAATAGTGTCATTGTTGAGTAGTAATTTGGGGTGAATTATGAATATTGGTATGTTGTGATTGTAAGTGTGTTATGAACAACATTTATAACATGGAATGAGTATTATATGTGAGAAAAATCAATAATGAACTATGACCATGATTATGAAGAAATTGGAGTGAAATGGTGAAATGTGGGTAATGTAGATGAATAATGATTGTTGTTTGCGACATGGTAAATGTTGTCATGGATGTTGGGAGTTGATATATGATATGGGGAAAAGTTTTATAAACAAAGGAAATGCTGCCCAATTTTCTTTAGCTTTAGTAAGTACATTTAAGTAATCGATTAGCTAATGTTCATGCGACTTCTCTTGAAGGTAGAAATGTGGTCATTGAAGGAGAGCAAGCAAGTGATAGATTAGTTAAACGAAAAAGGTATGTAAGGCTAATCCTTTCCTTCTAAGGCATGAATCTTCTTAACTCTCCATGATCATTCTACACGATGGAGACTATGAGCCCATTAATATACAAAGCCACATACGCACATGATTAAGAAAGGAAATACGATATGAGCATGATAACGACGATGATGAATATAAGTATGAGGAATCCTAGTGTATTATAAGATGTCCATGAAGCTAATAATTCTAAGTACGTTTTCATCGGTGTTTCTCTTTGCGTACACTCACCTTAAATTGTTAGTTCCTTTAAGGTGAGATATGATGTTGATGATTACTCCATAATATAATCGGGGGTTCAAGACCTTATGTCACCCTGACATAGCCATAATTGCCTCCAAATTCTAGTGTATGTTCTTAATGATAAATGTATAATGATGCTAAGTCTAGATACGTCTATGAGCTGATCAATAATGTAAGTTTATAACCTACCTATGTTGTGTATGAAAGGGTTGAGTTACGATGGGTATATGATGATATGATTACACCGTGCCTAGATGGCCGGACATGTCACCGTTAAGACGGGCTGCTATGTATACACTGTGCCTAGAAGGCCGGACATGATCACCACTAGTGGGCGGCATATGATGGTTACCCGGACGCGGGTTAACGATGAGGATTATGATGTGATGCTATGTGCGCTGTGATGACATATGTACTGTGTTTATATAAATATACGATATATGTATGAGATGAATTCACCTATGAAACTTATGCAGGTTATACCTTCCTCTTATGGCTCATGATTATTCTATTATGTTCATTTCGTTCTGTCTTACATACTCAGTACAATGGTCGTACTGACGTCCGTTTTCTTTGGACGTTGTGTTCGTGTCCACAGGTAGATACGGAGGTGAGCTTGATCCTGACACGTAGGAGCTGTCAGCTAACTTGAGAGCACTCCATTGTTCCGGAGGTGCTACTTGGTTCATTCTTTTGTGTGTGTGTGTATATATATATATATATATATATATATATATATATATATATATATATATATATGTACATGTATTTTGGGCACGACGGGGTCTTGTCCTGTCCATATGTCTAGTACTCTAAGTAGAGGCTCGTAGATACGCATGTGTGGGTAGTAGGGTCTCACGATGCTATGATTGTATATATTATTATTTTGATAGCCGAAAGGCTTATGTATATAAAATCGATTATGTTTTCAAATGAAAAGTGGTTGTCTTATGATTGTGAGTATATGAATGGTAAAGAAGTGTAGAATGACTATGACGAGTAAGGAAACGGGTGGTGCTCGGTGGTTAGCCCCGGGTACCCGTCACGGCCCCTAGTCGAGTCGTGACAATTAGGTAACGAAGAAGAGAAAGTAAAGACGGATTTCGCTTGTTAGGAGTACTTGCTGCCTCCCAAATTGTTAGTGAGCCCACACATTTGTTCGTGGGTTTTTGACTGAGTCAATTATTACTCCTTAGTAGTTTCAGGCTATGTTCTGAGTTAATTTATGTCTCTTTGAAGCTCCATAGACAAGTGTCATACTGTGGGGAGATGTTGAAGTCTCCTATGACTTTTTGAGGCGTTTTCCACATTCATAAGTATTCATTTATATTAGACTTCCACTGATTTTGTTTCATAATTGTTATCTTAAATTTTATTTAGTTATTTATCACTTGTTTAATTAAAAAATGAGAGATTATCGAAAGAGGGCTTGATGTTATTGATTTATAAGGTTCTTCCTACGTTGTTCATGACGTCGGATACCGGTCGCGTCTAGGGTGGCTTTTGGGGTGTGACAGATGCCGACTTTAGCGGAATTTAGGGATGTGTTGACTTGAGTAAGCTCGGGATTCAAAAGAAGACAGAAACCCGACCAAAATGCCTTAATCCTAGAAAAACCCACCTACTCCCAAATTTGCAAAATTCTTTCCTTGAACTACGCCAATTGGGTCCATGATCCAGCAATAACCTTTAGAGAGTTATACAAAAGGTTTGGAAGCCCGAGTGGATTTGTGGAACATCTCGGGGAGCTTAAGACTTATGCTGAATGGACGGCCACCAGACCTTTAGTTTTCGTCATTTGCTTTCTGGGAACCATTGGTTCTTTCCAAAGATTGGTCCTGAGCCATAGACACCCGAGTCATTTCGGTCATCCATGCCATCTTCTACGACATAACCCAACAAGAAAAAACTAAATACTTTGACATAAACCCAATCATCCTAGCCGATTCGTACTGAGCCTTGAGCATCTGTCGAAACCATTTCAAATACGTCCAAGGTTGTAACTTACTCCCACAATGGTGGATCCTCAAGCATATGATCAAAGTTAGAGGTGAACAACACTTAAGTAAGCCAGCCGAAAGAGATTTCCTTCTGGATTTTTGTCCGAACTTTGGGTAACAAAAAAGAAAAATTTGGACATTCACCTTTTCCAGGTTGAAAGAGGAAAGCATTCAATAGATATTCCACGACTTCGTGTCTGATAAAGTTGTAGTTAAGGGTAGAAAGTCTCCATTCTTATCGCTTATGGGGATCCGAGGGGATTCACCCTTGCGTTCCTACTAGGGTCTTGAGACAATTTGGGAGGATTCAAGTTGTGCCCCAAATCAGAGGCATGGGAGATTTTATCATTGACTATGACATTGATAGACTGTCGTGGGATTTGGATTGCATACGGGAACGGAAGGGTCACATGATTTGGGGTCCTGATACCTTAGCCCAAGATAGGTTTCGTCCAGGTTGTGTTGTGGAGTATAAAGATTAGTTGAGGGCCGACTAACAAGGTACACTTCCTCCCAGAGCTATTCTCTACAGTTGTGTGCAAGATAAGGATTCAAGCCCGCTTGGTTCAGAGAAGAGTTAACGACAGAGATCCAAGTATTTGGAGAAGATTGAGCATAACAAAGCCGTCATAAAGGGTCTGAGACATGAGTTGGAACTAATGACTGTTTGGTTGAGCTCGATGATCGGATGAAGAAGACTTTAGATGATGTTTCTCCACTAACTTTCACACATAAGGGATTTCTAATGGAAGCCACTTTGACATCGTCCCATCTTCATATCCAGACTACCCTCCGAAAGGCGAAGAAGGCCAAGACCAATCGAGATCGGGCTTCATCATCTACCACTGGAGGATGCTTTTTCTGATTTAATTTATACACTGTCTTTACTTTATCTTTTGTACCCCTTCGGGGAAGAATATTATTATTAATGATTAGGGGGAAATGGTTTGATTCAAATGGCACATTTATGTTTCAAACGATTAGAATATTTAGGAACGTGAGTAGTGTAATTTTATAAACTGCTTTGTGTGACTTAGTTGCTTTCATATGTTTCGCTTAAATGCCTAATTGATCTCAAGCACCGTCCACTCTCCCAAAGAAAAACAATGAACAAAAAATACCTGTACTAATCGAGCAACCTTCTCAAAATCTGAAGATGAACACCAAGAACGCACCATAGCTGGAAGTTATAAGAAAGAATGAAATCTCGCTTCGTCAAAATAGTCAAGATGTCGAAAAGAAAATCCGAGCAGTGAAGGCCAAGATCAAAGAGGCTGATGAGTTAATAGATTCGGCGAAAAGTCCGCCTAAGGAACCAATTGACACTCAAGGAGAGAATGTCCTGGCAAGGGAAAAATAAATCCTTACCGAATACATCCCGTTAGTGGAGTAGTCCGAGGAGGAAGAAATGGAATCGGACCCACAAGAGCCCACCTAGCCATCAAAGGAGGTTGCCTCCGCTATGCCATTAAGCCTAAAAAGGGAAGGAACTTCTGTCGGGCCATCAAGTCCCAAGGAAGAACCTGAGGAACGGATAGGATATGTCCGACCAGCTTCACCCGAATGGTGGGCTATTGCGCTTAAGGCGTTCGATTGTCCCTACCGCGTCTCGCCTAAGTGCATAACGAGCGAGGAGATGATGATCAAGTTTCAAAGCAAAGGGATAGTCAGTATCAGCTTTGACAGGTTAACCCCGTGTGCTCAAGTCTTCGCGCATAAGAGATGCCCTTATCATTGGGATCAGACATGGCACACCGTCAACGAATGTTTGGCCTTCAAGAGAAGGCTCATCGATTTGATAGATAAGAAAAACATCACCAAGATGTGGGGCCCACAGTCACTTTTTGTCCAAGACAACATCTTCCCAACCGAAGGGATTACGCTGAACACTCATATTTAGCGTTATGACTTTATAGTATTTAAGGACTCTTTCGCTAGCATCTTTCAGAAGTTGATCATACTCAGGAATAGTAGCCCCATTAGAACCAGAAAGGCTCAAACAGAAGGAATTGGGCGCCGCAAAATATGCATGTACCATTTTGGAGCTTTGGGGAACAACATAGAAGAGTGCGACGCATTCAAGTTTGAGGTGGAGAACCTAGTCCACAAAGGTGCCATTTGGTTGGTGCTCCTGCCTCCGTATTAGAATTTAGGACCGGAAAAGGGTTGAACGGACAAACAACCTGTTTTGACCTCAAAGAAAAGGTCACCTTTTGGTAGTTTTAGGGGATCCCATTTTTTGTACTTAATACAGATTTGTCCTCCACTATTTTATGTAAACGGAACTGCACCGACCTGATGTCTCGAGGAGGGATACGCAGGAAGCCCTATCGAGCTTGGTCACGGGTAGGTTTTAAGGTAAGAGTCTTATCTTATGTAAACCGAACTACGGAAGGGCCTGATTTTCGGCGAAGCGATACGTAGGCAGTCTAGGTAAGACTCGGTCCTTATATAATATAAATATTATATTCCCCTATTATACAAAAGCCCAAATACCCAAAAACCAAGTACAAGAGATCAATTAAGCATTTAAATCAAACATATGACTCGTTATGTCCAAATTCTTTAGCTGCTTTTCTATGCGTGATATCTTGTCTTATTTTCCCATGTTTCTAACATACTAACTTCATTTTCCTTTGAGTTATTCTTTTCTTATAGAAAGAGAAGTTGATTCGTGTTCGCGCTGGCCTACTTCACCCAATCCAGAGAAGCAATAGCATCTCTGTACCAACAAAAAAATGTCACGACCCATTCTAGCCTAGGTCATGCGGGCACCTACCTTTCCCACCTCGGTAGGCGAACCCTTAGCTCAACATTCACAACAATAGAGAATAGCGGAAGAAAGTAAATAACGTAAGTCTCACACTATAATATAATGTTAACAAGTGCGGAAGTAAATGAAATCCACCCCAGTATCTGGTCTGGTCATACAAGAGCATCTAAATCCGAATACTAAAAGTCTGAATAATAATACATAAGTAGTCTCAAATCATGTCTCTAAATGGAAAGCAAGACATAAGTAATAGAAGAGTCTTCGAGGTGAGCGGACACCATTCTCACCCTGGAAAACTCAAGTCACAGCTGAAGAGTCGATCAGCCACGAGTCAGAGAAGTAGATCCGACTTGATACTCTGCATTCATAAAAGAATGCAGCAAGTGAAGGTCAGTACAATCAACAGTACTGGTAGGCATCATCGGCCTACCAAGAATAGATAACACAATTAAGAAAATAAGTAGGTAGCAAGGAATCCAACAAGTATAAGATAATAAGATAACAACCAAATATTCGTCATCGCCTACATAAAGATCTAAACCCAAGTACACCAAGTCCGAAATACGTATATATCCAATTCAATCATCAATCAATAAATCACCACGAAACCCAATCAAGCCAATGCAATGCAATGCGGTGCAATGTAGTAATGGAATGGATGGGATGTAATGCCATGCAAATGAGGTGGACACATGTCCTCCGGACGAAAATATCGACGTCTCGGTAGCACAACCCAGTGTGACTCGCGAAATCTAAGTGCCACCCATCCCGGATCTTTTCCCAATAGACAAACGGGACCCTGACTAATTGCTCACAGGGGGAGTCTCACCGGCACCACTCTGGGGGACCCGCGGAGCCCATGCACTAACAACGATTCCAGAATAACATTGAAATAGGCCATGCAACAACGATGCCGGTATAGATTATCGGTCATCGGCCTTCTCACAATCACTTATGTAAAGAGTCACTCAATCAACGATACCGGGTAATTACAGGCTATCGGCCATGCATCATGAATATGAAGGAATGTATGCAATACACATATCAACAAATCTGGAATTGAACGTTGGACATCGGCCTTCTCACAATCACTCAATTAAAAGTTTTTATCAGACATCAGTTTTATACAATCAACGATTCCGAAATGGATCTTCGGACTTCGGCCTTTTACAATCACTCAAATAAGGAGTCTATCAAATATCAGTTTCACTGATCAACGGTACCGGATCATCACCGGGTATGGGCTATGTATCATGAATGTGTGAGAATGCGTGCAATGCATACATCAAGTATCAACAATCAAGTTCAATATCACAGATACCACGAAGGGGTATGCCAAGAATGTATCATATCACAATACCAACAATGGCATGCCAACAATATATCTATATGACTAGTACCAGCAACAGGTACGTCAACAAAGTATCATATGCAAATAACCACAACGGTATACTAATCATATCACAGTCATGACAGTAATACAAATTCTGGTATCTACCACTACTCATGGTGACAAACCATCAAATGGGACAATAAGCACATATAACGGGGTGGCTAGTCCTAACACACAATAGGGCCCAACCTAAGGCAATATCCAACCCAACTTTGTACCCGAAGGTTCGCATGCTGTCTCTAACATTATATTCTAAACATGTGATTTGCTATGCATAGTCTCACTAGAGGTAAGCCATAACCTACCTGGACTGCCAAAACTACAACACTAACAAGTCACTCTATCGCCTTGCGCTTCCTCTGAAGCTCAGAACCAAAGTAGTCTAAGCATAATCGAATTCTAAATTAGAAATTATGGAGAATGATACTAATATTGTTATGATATCACTTAGGTCCATTTTAACCCTAGAAATTTGGGAAACGGGCCCATAAGGGCAAACCGAAAAATTCGGGGGTAAAATACCAAATTGAATCCTGGGTAATCATAACCCAATCATTAATTGTTGATTTAACTCAAGACTTGCCCCAAATCAGATTTCAAGTAAAAACCCCCAAATTGTGTATGAACCCTAATTCTCCAAATCTGAAATTCAACGTTAAAAGTGAAAGATATATGATTACTAAGCTTAGAATCATCATTAATTTATCATATAGGACCCTAAGGGAAAAATCTCCCAAAACCCTTCTTCAAATTCCAACTCTAAGGGATGGTAAAAGGGAAGGGGAAATTCTAAGATGATTGTGATTAAGGAAGAGTAAAGGATTTGGAAAAGTTTACCTCCAAGAGTTTCTTCAAATTATCTCCAAGAACAACTTCTCTAAGCCCCAATATCGAGATATGACATAATGAGAGTCTAAGACTTATTTAAGACACATTTAATGAAATGTCATTGCTCGTCATCACCACGGCGGTGCCTCTACAGCGCCTGGGCTACCGCCGCAACGGTATAGCCTCATTTACCCCTCACTGCCTCAGCGGTCATCACACCGCCACAGCGGTGCTGCTGGGGCAGCTTTAGTGCCGCCATTGCGGGCACCAAACACCAGATTTCTCGAATCTTCTCTAAGTTTTCAATCAGATTTTTGGGTTATTCCCGAGGCCATCTGCTAACAACCTAACCACCTAATCCCATACAAAAATACGCTGCGAATGCGTTCGTGGTCTCAGAATTTGCAACGAAGGCCTCATCGACCGAGTCAACCCTCGATGCCTAATTCCAATCTCCCATCCTATGTCCCAAAATGCATCCGAATGCATTGGGAACCAAACCAAATAAACATACAAGTTCTAAACGGCCATCCGGACCTCTCGAAGCCACAAAACTTTGGAAAAGGTCCGTTTTCCAAAAAGTCAAATTGGGCCAAACTTTCCCACTTAAAGCCCATATTTTTACTAAATTTGCCCGAATCCAATCTAGACAACCTGGGAAGCATAACAGCGGTCCTCTCGGGCTAAAATCGAGCTAATCAATGCTCAGGAATGGGTGAAAATGCTGAAAGAACTATAACAACGAAATGGGTCGTTACATCAGATACCAATTAGACCGTTGCTCGTCCTCGAGCAAAGAAAAGATGGAAAGTAGGAAAAATACCATAATCAGTGAACAACTGGGGATAGTGGCTACGTATATCAGACTCAACCTCCTAAGTAGCCTCTTCCACGGGGCGGTGTTTCCACTGCACCTTCACAGAAGCAATCTCCTTGGACCTCAACTTTCGAACTTGCCTATCTAAGATCGCGATTGGCTCCTCCTTATAAGTCAAATTCTCATCAAGCAATATAGAATCCCAACAGATAATGTAGGTACCGTCGGCATGGTATTTCTTCAGCATCGAAATATGAAAGACCGGGTGAACTCCCGCCAAGCCTGGCGGCAATGCTAACTCATAAGCTACATCACCGACACAATCCACGATCTCAAACGGGCCAATGTATCTAGGGCTAAACTTGCCCCTCTTACCAAACCTCATAACACCCTTCATGGGTGAAACCTTCAATAGAACCTGATCGCCAATAGCAAACTTCAAATCCCGAACCTTCTGGTCCGCATACATCTTCTGCCGGCTCTGAGCTGCCACGAGTCTGGCCTGAATAACTCTCACTCTATCAAGGGACTCTCTCAATAGATCTGTGCTCCCAGGTTCAGCCTCAAAACCATTGAACCAACCAATTGGATATCTACACCTCGTACCATATAAGCCCTCAAAAGACACCATACCAATACTCGAGTGATAACTGTTGTTGTACGCAAACTCTACCAAGGGCAAGTGTTGATCCCAGTGACCGCCAAAGTCAATAACACATGCTCTTAACATGTCCTCGAGCACCTGGATGGTCCGCTCGGACTGGCCATCGGTCTGGGGATGGAAAGCTGTACTAAAGTCCAATCGGGTACCCAACTCATCATGAAATGCTCTCCAGAATTGGGAAGTGATGATAGTAGCCCGATCAGATACAACAGAGATAGGGATCCCATGTAATCTCACAATATCCCGAATATACATCTTGGCTAACTTCTTCGCGGTATAGGAAATCTGAACCAGAACAAAGTTAGCGGATTTAGTCAACCGATCCACTATCACCCAAATAGAATCAAACTTGCCAAGGGTCTTCGGAAGACCCGTGACAAAATTCATGGTAATCCTCTCCCACTTCCACTCAGGAATGGGCATCCTCTGAAGCACCTTACCGGGTCGCTGGTGCTGGTAGGGTGCCACCAAATCAACTATATCTCTCTTCATATGGTGCCACCAATTGTGCTGTCTCAAGTCACGGTACATCTTAGTCACTCCCGGATGAATGAAATAGCGAGAGCTATGGGCTTCAAATAAGATCAACTGAATCAGATCACTAACATGAGGAACACATACGCGTCCTCTAATCCTCAGAATCAATCACAGCCTCCTTGGCCTCCTCTCTCGACACCCTATCCCTAATCTTGCTCAACTGATAATCCTCAAAATAATGAGCCTTGCTCTAATCTAATAACGATGATCTCGCCTCTACATAAGCCAAAATCTTGCCTGGGGCTGAGATGTCAAGACGGACGAAACTGTTGGCCAGAATCTGAACCTCTATGGCCATGCTCGGAAATAATCAATCGAGCTAAACTCCGCATACTCACTGCCTTGCGACTCAAGGCATCATCCACCACTAGCTTTAATAGGGTGATACAGAATAGAGATGGCATAGTCCTTTAGGAGCTCCATCCATCAGCGCTTCTTGGAATTCAGATCTCTCTGAGTAAACACATGCTGAAGGCTACGGTGATCGGTAAAAACCTCACAATGGACACCGTACAAGTAATGCCTCCAAAGCTTCAAGGCGAAGACTACGGCCAACAATTCCTAATCATAGGTAGGGTAATTCTTTTCGTGAACTTTCAACTAACGGGAAGCATAAGCTATCACCCTACCCTTCTGCATCAACACAACACCCAAAACCATACGGGAAGCATCACAATGGACAGCGAAGTCCTTGCCTTTCACAGGTAAGCCTAGGATCGGGGTTGTGGTCAAAAGAAGCTTGAGTATTTTGGAAGCTCTCCTCACAATCATCGGTCCACTGGAAGGGAACATCCTTCTGAGTCAATCTAGTCAAGGATGAAGCAATGGAAGCAAAACCCTTCACAAAGCGACGATAGTAACTGGCCAAACCCACAAAACTGAGAATCTCGGTAACAGTAGTGGGCCTCGCCCAACCCCTAACAGCCTCAATCTTTTGTGGGTAAACCATAATTCTCTCTTTGGACACCACATGACCCAAGAATGCCACAGACTCACTCACACTTAGAAAATTTCGTAAATAGGCTATGTTTCTTTTACAACCCAAAGACGGTATGAAGATGGCTCTCATGCTCCACTCTACTCTTGGAATACACCAAGATGTCATCAATAAACACAATCACAAAAGAATTAAGGAACGACCTAAAGATGTCATTCATTAAGGTCATAAATGCAGCTGGGGCATTAGTAAGCCAGAAAGACATCACTAGAAACTCATAGTGGCCATATCTCGTCCAAAATGCTATTTTCGGAATATCCTCCACCCTAATCTTCAACTGGTGATAGCCCGAACGTAAATCAATCTTAGAAAACACCGAAGCACCCTGAAGCTGGTCAAATAGATCATCAATACGAGGCATAGGGCAATTGTTCCGAATAGTGACCTTGTTCAACTAGCAGTAATCAATGCACATTCTCATGGTCCTATCTTTTTTCCTCATAAATATCACTAGAGCACCCCAAAGGGAGACGCTCGGTCTGATGAACCCCTTTCTCAATAAACCCTGCAATTGATCCTTAAGTTCTCTCAACTCGGCAGGTGACATCGGATATGGTGGGATGGAAATAAGACTAGTATCCGAGTCCACGTTCATACAGAAATTAATGTCACGATCGGGTGGCATACCCAAACAATTCGATGGAAATACCTCCGCGAACTCGCTCACAATAAGAACAGACTCAAGGGATAGAGATGCAATAGTCGTATCACGATCATGCGGCAAATATGCTAAATACCCCTTACTTACTAACTTCTTCGCCCGAAAGAAGGAAATAATCTTCTTAGGAGTGGGACTAGAAGTACCTCTCCACTCAAGCCTAGGGATGCCCGGCATGGCTAAAGTGACTGTCTTGGCGTGACTGTCCAAGATCGCATGATAAGGAGAAAGCCAGGACATACCCAATATAATATCAAAGCCCACCATATCCAGAATCATCAAATCTACCTAGGTGTCATACCCCTTAAAAGTAACTAAGCAAGACCGGTGGACTCGATCAATAACCACAGAATCTCAAACTAGAGTAGACACATGAACAGGTATATCTATGCTATCACAGGGTAAATCGCAACCAAATGCATGAAATGCAAATACATACGAATAAGTAGTTCCAGGATCTAATAACACAGATGCTGCTCTATGACAGACAGAAATGGTACCTGAGATCACCGTATCTGAGGCCTCTGACTTGGGTCTACCAGGAAATGAGTAACAATGGCCTCCACCACGCCCAGTATGGGATGCTCCTCTCGCACTCTGAGTACCACCTCTAGCTGGCTGGGACCCACCTCTAGAACTATGGGAAGTACCGTGGCCTGACTGAGCACCGCCTCTATGAGAAGTCCCTCTTCGGCCAACGGATGATACCGGAGTCCTCAGCGGTTGATAATCCTGCCTAGGCCGGGGACATCTCCTGGCAACATGCCCAACCTCTCCACAAGAGAAACAAGCAAGAGGAGTTGAATGCTGAAACACAGAAATTGAAGACCCGGATGAAGTAGCCCGCTCCACTGGTCTAGAAAATGAACTCTCAGGAGCTCTCTATCTAGGCGGCTCACTGGAGGAAGTCGGTAATGCTGAATACACGGGACGACCGAAATAGGACTGAGGTGGCCTCAAAAATAGACTGGCGCTCCTCATACCAAAACCCCCAAAACTGCCAGTCAGATGTGGCCTCTTGTCTCCACCACTAAAAGTACGGCCCTTGGCGCCCTCAACCATGGAAACATGCTCAATAATGGATTGAAAAGAAGCCCCCATAGACTCCATCTGAAGACAAGGAATCTGTAGAGAGCCCACTAGTCCTCCCACAAAGCGTCTGATCCTATTGGCCTCAGTAGAGATCAACGGAGTAGAATATCGGGCCAAGTAGAGGAAACGGATCACATAAGACTCCAAGGACATTCCACTCTGTTCAAGGTGTAAAACCTACTCCTTACAAGCCTTTCTCAAAGACCGGGGCATATACTTCTGAAGGAAGGCCCGGTAGAATTGAGTCCAAGCCAAAGGAGGAGAACCCTCAGGTCTGCACGCCACGAAATACCTCCACCACGTCTTCGCGTCGCCGCGAAACTGGTAGGACACATAATTAACGTCGTGGGTCTTCACTATACCCATATGGTGCAGCAGCTCATGCATATCAAGAATAAACTCATAGGCATCCTCAGACAAAGTACCAGAGAACCTCGACGGCTCTAACTTCCTGAACCTCCCCACCAGGTCCTGATCAGCAGTAGTCATAAAGGGACCATCCATGGGCCTAATATCCTCCCCAGGGCCGAGTATAGCATCAATGTGGGGTGCCATAGTTGCGGAGGGAAGTGCTACTCGCGTGGGTCCCTGCTCAGTGGTCTGTGCCTCAACCCTAGTCTGTGAACCCCCACCGGGAGTAGTAACACCGGCGGTCGCCTGCTGGGCATTGAGATGAAGCAATACTCTAGCCATAGTATCATGTTGGGGCCACGCCATCCTCTGCGGTCTGGTCTCTAACCGGCTGATACTCGGGCTCGGGATATGGAGACCTCTCACGTCGCTGGCCCACCGTCGGAGCTCTAACCCTAGCTGGGGTAGCTTCGCGGCCTCGCGCTCTGCCAGCCACAGCTGCAGGCTCTGGCACCTGACCTCGGGCCATAGTAGCTTGAGTCCTCACTATCTGTAAGGGGAGAGATCAGTGTCAGATACCAATTTGAATAAAGTAGCACGATGGAAAGAAAGAAGATGACATTTCCTAAATATCTCATAGCCTTCCGCAGATAAGTACGGAGCTCATCGTACCGATCCACGAGACTCTACTAGACACGCTCTTATATTAAAGATCAAGTAACCTAGGGCTCTGATACCAACTTGTCACGACCCATTCTATCCTAGGTCATGCGGGCACCTACGTTTCCCACCTCGGTAGGCAAACCATTAGCTCACCGTTCACAACAATAAAGAATAGTGGAAGAAAGTAAATAACATATGTCTCGCACTATAATATAATGTTAACAAGTGCGGAAGTAAATGAAATTCACCCCAGTATCTGGTCTGGTCATACAGGAGCATCTAAATCTGAATACTAAAATTCAGAAAAATAATACATAAGTAGTCTCAAATCATGTCTCTGAATAGAAAACAAGACATAAGTAATAGAAGAGTTTTCGAGGACAGCGGATGCCATGCTCACCCTGGAAAACTCAAGTCACAGCTGAAGAGTCGATCAGCCACGAGTCAGAGAAATAGATCCGACCTGATACTCTGCATTCATCAAAGAATGCAGCAAGTGTAGGTCAGTACAAACAACAGTACTGGTAGGCATCATCGGCCGACCAAGCATAGATAACACAATTAAGAAAATAAGTAGATAGCAAGGAATCCAACAAGTATGAGATAATAAGATAACAACCAAATATTCATCATCGCCCATGTAAATGTCACGACCCAGCCAGTGGGCCATGACGGGTACTAGGAGCTGACTACCGAGCACCACTCATCAGGCTAACCATCATACCCAACTTGTACACACTCAATCACCAAGGCAACCCATACATACATATATACATATATATATACATATATACATATATATATACATATATATATATATATATATATATATATATATATATATATATATATATATATATATATATATATATATATAAGCCCTCACGGTTGTAAAATGATATACAACAATATACACTGGGGTGATCATAAGACTTCCGCTACCCACACATATATATCTACGAGCCTATAACTGGAATACTTAACATAAGGACGGGACAGGACCCCGTCGTTCCTGTACACAAAAGAATGTAAATCAAAACTGCGCCTCCGGAGTAGGAAAGTGCTCCTAGCAAGCTGATCTGGCTCCTAAGAATTTGGACCGTCCACCTGTCTACCTGTGGGCATGAACACAGCGTCCAAAGAGAAAAGGACGTCAGTACGAACATTGTACTGAGTGTGTAAGGCATACATAGTAACGTAATAAAGGAATATAGAAAGAATAAGAAGAAGAGATAATTGTAACTGCTTGCCTCTTGAGGCAGAATCATGCATGCTCACTTTTTACCTTTATAACATATCACACATGCATACATAAGCTATCAGAATCAGTAACATCATTAGCCCGCGTCCGGGGTAATCATGTCATGCCACCCAGTAGTGGTGTGATGTCCGGCCAAGTAGGCACGGTGTTATCATAAGCCGCCCGCCTTAGCGGTGTCATGCCTGGCCATCTAGGCACGGTGTAATCATAAGCCGCCCGCCTTAGCGGTGTCATGCCCGGCCATCTAGGCGCGGTGAAATCATACATATAAACTTATCATGAAGCATGCGTAAGAGCTCAAGTAAACGCTCTAACTTTATTGGAGTGACGTAAGGTCGGTAACCTCCGACTACATTACGAAACATCATGATCGTTATGTCTCACCTTGAAGGAACTAGCATTATAAGGCGAGGCTATCAACAATGAATAGCATCAAGGAATCATGCGAAGATCATTAACATCATATTAACATCATATGATTATCATGGAACATGTCTCATCTCTATCTGTTATAGCCCGTATTTTGAGCGTTTAAATATTTCAAAGTCGTCGTGAGAAGTTAAGGACGAAACCATTTTTTCGAAAACTATATTAATGCATAAGTTGTTACGAATACTATTTATGACCATTATTAGTATGAAAATATTGTGAGAGGCTAAGGGCAAGAAGAGAAATTGCAAAATGACCAATGAAAATAATGTGGAAGGTTAGGGGTAAAATGGTCATATTGAGAAAAGTCGAGGGACGAAACGGGAATTTCACAAAAAATTTTATGAAAGTTCAAAAGGGCCCCATTGGCCATGTGTTGGAGAACCTAGGGGCTAAAGTGTACAAGACAAGAAGTTGATTCATCTTTTGATTCAAGGAAAGTTTCAAGAAAAATTTAGAATCCTCTAGAGAGGGGCATGTGCCCCTCACATGCCTACAATTATGTCTATATATATGATCTTCCTTACAATTCAAGAGAAGAGAAGGAGATGAACAAACAAAAAAAAAAATAAGAGAGGGTCGGCTAGGGGGGGGGCTGGCCGAAACCAGCCCCTTCATTTTGATGATTGAAAAATTCATTTCTTTGGTTTTCTTACTAATTGAAGGATGTTTGTTAGCATGGTAGTGTTGTTGGAGTAAGTAGGAAACTTATATGGATGGTTCATGAGTCATAACCAAGTGGAGAAGATGAAGAATGAAGGTAAAGAACTAACCCTCTCTTATGTGTTATGAATATTGTTTAAGTGTTGTAGTATGTAGAAATGAGTGAAATTTGTGAAATATGTGTGTATTGGTGTGTGTATCCGTGTGTATGGGCTGTTTTGGAGTAGAAAGAATAAGCAAATTTTACTTCGTATTTAAATTGTTGTTATGGGTGATTTGTACATGTTGTAGAGTGAAGGAAATGATGGAATTGTGCATGTAGTGTGTGGATGTAGTGTTGGCCGAAAATGGACTGTTTTGTGTGTCAAGGAATGAATTAATTTCATTTAGTGTGTTAGTTGTGTCGTTGTGGATTTCGTAATGCAAAAAGAAGCTGAACGATTCAAAGTTGAGGTTATAATAGTTTGTGGGCTGTTTTGGTACCTAATGTGATCTTAATATGGTTTCTTGTATTTGTAAGACTAATGTTGCTAAATTATGGATGGTTAGTGTAGTTGATGATATTGGAAGAAAAGAAAAGTATTGTTGATGTTTTCTCGGACTTGGAAGATTTCGAATTTTTGCTTGTGTATGGAATGGGCTGGTTCGAACAATTTGTGGGTTATCCGAAGTGTTTTGAATCTTGTTTAAGTGTGTTGGAGTAGTGCTTGAGTGTACGAATATTGATGTTGGTCCGATCGTATGTGGTTAATTCGAATGAAAACGGAATATTGTCGAATTGTGTTTTGAATCCCTTATAAGAGTTGTTGGTACCTTGTTTTGTTTGGCCGGGTTACATTCCCGGATAGTTGTTGTTGATTTTGGGCCGAGCCTTATTCTCGGGATTGGTACACTTACAGAGGAAATGCTGCCGAAATTTCGGTAGCAAAAGTGTTTCCTTAAGATTTCAATTCAAAGTGTACTAATGAAAGTTTGGTAAAAATGACCAATTCGCAGATTTCGACGAGATTGTGACGCGGATTTGGAGTAGCTAAAGGAGCGGAAAGAGGTATGTAAGGCGTCACCCTTCTTTCTATGGCATGTCTTAACTAAAATAAGTCGGGTACGAGCCTCGGGGACAATCCTAATCCCCGGAATCCGCACCTAAAGTTTTCAACTTTTCGTTCAATTGAATTGAAGTAGAAAGTGTGCAAAATGATGAAAAGACCTTCTAGACCCCTATAACTTGCCTAAGTGGGATCCGATTACCCTAAAACCCACACAAGAACGCTATGACACGTGATATGGGTAAATTGTATACGCTACCTCATCCGGCCCGAGGTGGGCCCGTTACTCCCGGATTTTCCTATAGTCTTGGTTAGCTTGCTTGAAGTAAATCCAAGGGGGACTTTTGATCCCGATCTCCTTACCGAACGATAAGTACTATGACTACTCTACCGAGAATGTTTCAATGATGATAATGATAACGACAATGTCAGACAAAAGAATGTATCCATGATAAGTACGACCGGAACGACTCTATGACAAATCCAAGTACCTTATGTAAACATGAAAGCGATAAACTAATTTTTAAAACGTGTTTATATTTTCTAGTTATAACTTTATTTTCTAAAAATTCCAAAACCTATGACTGTCATCTAAAATGCCTACGATTTCATTCCACGCCTACTGTAACACTATTCTCCGTTAATAGCCTCGCCTTAAAATATTCGCTCCTTCAAGGTGAGACAAAGCTATCACTAGCATCCCGTAATGTAATCGGAGATCACCGACCTTTTGTCACTCCGACGGATACTTTATTTTCCTTGACTCTCTTGTGTGCTTATATGATATATGTATATAAAACGGGTATACGTGTACGGGTATGTATATATATAAGATAAAGTAATTGTATATAAGAAATGTATATGCATAAAAGATGAGTAAATGTACATGTATGTATATATGGGGAAGAAGGGAAGGGCCACTGTTATATCACCACCTGATTCAGCTGGATTCCATCCTGGACGCGGGATGCCCGGACGCGGGATATGGGATGAGCCGTACGCGGCGTCTGTATATATATATATATATAATGTGTGATACATATGTGACATACTATGTTGGGTCATCGTTGGGGAGGGGGTTGGGAGAGCCGGTTGTATTCGGCGTCTGTAAATGTGAATGAAAGACATTGTTTACTGAATTGCACTATTTTCTGTATACGTAAACGAGGGGCACCGAGGGGGTTGGGAGAGCCGACTGTATTCGGCGTCTGTAAATGTGAACAAAAGATACCGTTATTGAAATATACTGTTTTCTGCACACGAGAATAAGTAGTATAAAAATGTTGACTCCTATGCCTATGAAGAGAAACGTTCCAAAGGCGAAAAGGCAGGCCTATGCGATAGCCAGACTGTAAAAGGGCCTCCCTACGTACAGGTTACTTTCTCGCCTCGTCATACGCCCTATGGCTCTGTGATATTATTATTGATTGCACTCTATATTACTGCTTGCATTGTTTTCCATGCCTTACATACTCGGTACATTATTCGTACTGACGTCCCTTCTTGTGGACGCTGCGTTCATGCCGCGCAGGTCAGCAGGTACACGGACCGGGTTTTCTAGGGCTCTATCTGCAGCATTGGGGAGAGCTCCAGTCGTTTCGGAGCCTCGTATCATTGGTACTATTTTGTGTATGTATTCTCAGGCACGACAATACTCGGCCCTTTCCATGTATGAATGTACTATGTCTAGAGGCTCGTAGACAGATATACACAGTCAGCTATGTACAGTTTAGTATATTGTATTCTGAATGGTTCGCGTCTCGGTATAACGCGATATTAGAAAGTTTACTGTTAATGTTAATGTGGAAAAAGAAAAAAAAAATTACATGCACCGTTTATGCAGGATAGCAAAGGGGTGCTCGGTACAAGTATCGGGTACTCGTCACGGCCCCTAGTCGGGTCGTGACAGAAGTGGTATCAGAGCAGTTCGGTCCTAGGGTTTGTCTACGAGCCGTGTCTAGTAGAGTCCTGTTTATGGTGTGTTGCCGGCCACATGCATAAACAGGGGGCTACAGGGCATTTAGGAATTGTTGACCTTCTTTCTGTCTCAGATCGTGCGATAGAGCCAAGTACTAGGAAATGAAATTTCTTATATGGGCCTCGCATACGACGGAAAAGGCAAGTAGCGATACGGAAAGCCACGAGGATAAGAATCGACATATTTGATCTGTTATCTGAAATGAGCAGCTTCGGATGGCCAGAACATGGTATTGTTGTATGTTCTGTAAGGTGTCATTAGTATTTGTTGTGTACAGGGGCATGGCAAAAAAAAAAAAAAAAAAAAAAAAAGGGGACAAGATCGGATGGAGGACTCGGAAAGTTGATAACTAACCTTGCTACAGGTCACTGTGCAACAACGGTGAGTAAGAGATTCGAACGGACTGATATCGGGGCATCCATAAAATAATGGCAACGAAGGCGTAACTATAATCATCAGAGGCCTGGGAACCCAGGATGAAAATCAATTATATATGGAAGTGAAAGATGAGCTCTGAGGCCCGAAAAGGGTAAAATGGTAATTGTGAAGGAAAAGACGCGTTACGAGGGTGTCCCGGGACCTGTAAGATCTCGACTAGCCTCAAATTATGTAGTAAAGGTCATGCGCGGAAGTTGACGCGGAAATATCAGCATTAAGACATCGAATCCCAGTGAAGTCTTGAGGTTAAGCGTGCTCAGGTGGGAGCAATCCTGGGATGGGTGACCCCCTGGGAAAATTTCAAGAAATTCTACATGTTCTGACATAACAGACCAATGGAAAAACAGAATAGCTTAAGCGAAATTATAGTATAAGGGACGACTGGGAACCTTAAAGAAGATGCGTAGAACGAGGCAGACCAGCTCGGTAAAGAGACAAAGAGTACCTCATAGCTCGGGAATTCGGATAGGCTTGAATAGCGTCTGGAAGTGTTTTGGTGGACTAGTGGTATTAATTATGTGTGTATGTGTATATGATCATGTGTGATATCTCGTGTGTGAAGGTATCAGTGGACATGTGTGTCCCAAAGACCTATGCTACGGCAGAAAGAGGGATACCGGAACCTGAATGGTAGTAAAACAAATGGTGCAAGCCCCACGAGATGAGCCACTATTTTCGTTATGGGTTAGGGATAGAAAAGTCTGAATACTATGATGTTTGAAGAAGGAAATGAGTAACTAGGTGGAAGCTAAAGATATTAAATATCCGAAAGGAGTGAAAGGTAAGAAACATGAATGGGCGAGACCTCCTAAAGGGGGAATAACTGGAAGAACACGGAATTATCTGAGACGAACTTGCAAGCATAGGTGCGTAAAAAGAATAAGTGTGGCAATATGAACAACAGAAAAATGTGTAAGGGTTGAAGACCGATCTGAAGAAGTAGAGCCAAAGGAATAGCGGCCACGATAAGGAACTTGACGCAAGAGCACGGTTAAGGAAAATTTACAAGTAAGAAAGCGAACTAAGTGTGCGAAAGGACCAATGGTGAATGGAAAGATCTGGGAATACTGACAAGAATGATGTCGTCGACTGAAAATAAAAGGAAGACTTATGGTAAGAAATTTCGCTATGTCGTGCACCGAGACGAAGAAAGGAACTGCTGGCAATAAGGAATCCCTTAAAGGGGAAGAGACCATATTATCTTAGGACAACAAGGGGTCGCCATGTTTTCAAGTATTGGAAAAAGGAACCTACGACGTGAAATGAGAATGCGTGAAGAGGTTAAGGAGAATAAAATAAAGGGTAAAGAACGGGCATAAATAGAAGAGCATCTGTAAAAGGGGACCCTCCCAAAGTATTATAGAACCCCATAAGGTCAGTTGAACATTCGAGGACGAATGTTCTAAAGGGGGGGAGGATGTTATAGCCCGTATTTTGAGCGTTTAAATATTTCAAAGTCGTCGTGAGAAGTTAAGGACGAAACCATTTTTTCGAAAACTATATTAATGCATAAGTTGTTACGAATACTATTTATGACCATTATTAGTATGAAAATATTGTGAGAGGCTAAGGGCAAGAAGAGAAATTGCAAAATGACCAATGAAAATAATGTGGAAGGTTAGGGGTAAAATGGTCATATTGAGAAAAGTCGAGGGACGAAACGGGAATTTCACAAAAAATTTTATGAAAGTTCAAAAGGGCCCCATTGGCCATGTGTTGGAGAACCTAGGGGCTAAAGTGTACAAGACAAGAAGTTGATTCATCTTTTGATTCAAGGAAAGTTTCAAGAAAAATTTAGAATCCTCTAGAGAGGGGCATGTGCCCCTCACATGCCTACAATTATGTCTATATATATGATCTTCCTTACAATTCAAGAGAAGAGAAGGAGATGAACAAACAAAAAAAAAATAAGAGAGGGTCGGCTAGGGGGGGGGCTGGCCGAAACCAGCCCCTTCATTTTGATGATTGAAAAATTCATTTCTTTGGTTTTCTTACTAATTGAAGGATGTTTGTTAGCATGGTAGTGTTGTTGGAGTAAGTAGGAAACTTATATGGATGGTTCATGAGTCATAACCAAGTGGAGAAGATGAAGAATGAAGGTAAAGAACTAACCCTCTCTTATGTGTTATGAATATTGTTTAAGTGTTGTAGTATGTAGAAATGAGTGAAATTTGTGAAATATGTGTGTATTGGTGTGTGTATCCGTGTGTATGGGCTGTTTTGGAGTAGAAAGAATAAGCAAATTTTACTTCGTATTTAAATTGTTGTTATGGGTGATTTGTACATGTTGTAGAGTGAAGGAAATGATGGAATTGTGCATGTAGTGTGTGGATGTAGTGTTGGCCGAAAATGGACTGTTTTGTGTGTCAAGGAATGAATTAATTTCATTTAGTGTGTTAGTTGTGTCGTTGTGGATTTCGTAATGCAAAAAGAAGCTGAACGATTCAAAGTTGAGGTTATAATAGTTTGTGGGCTGTTTTGGTACCTAATGTGATCTTAATATGGTTTCTTGTATTTGTAAGACTAATGTTGCTAAATTATGGATGGTTAGTGTAGTTGATGATATTGGAAGAAAAGAAAAGTATTGTTGATGTTTTCTCGGACTTGGAAGATTTCGAATTTTTGCTTGTGTATGGAATGGGCTGGTTCGAACAATTTGTGGGTTATCCGAAGTGTTTTGAATCTTGTTTAAGTGTGTTGGAGTAGTGCTTGACTGTACGAATATTGATGTTGGTCCGATCGTATGTGGTTAATTCGAATGAAAACGGAATATTGTCGAATTGTGTTTTGAATCCCTTATAAGAGTTGTTGGTACCTTGTTTTGTTTGGCCGGGTTACATTCCCGGATAGTTGTTGTTGATTTTGGGCCGAGCCTTATTCTCGGGATTGGTACACTTACAGAGGAAATGCTGCCGAAATTTCGGTAGCAAAAGTGTTTCCTTAAGATTTCAATTCAAAGTGTACTAATGAAAGTTTGGTAAAAATGACCAATTCGCAGATTTCGACGAGATTGTGACGCGGATTTGGAGTAGCTAAAGGAGCGGAAAGAGGTATGTAAGGCGTCACCCTTCTTTCTATGGCATGTCTTAACTAAAATAAGTCGGGTACGAGCCTCGGGGACAATCCTAATCCCCGGAATCCGCACCTAAAGTTTTCAACTTTTCGTTCAATTGAATTGAAGTAGAAAGTGTGCAAAATGATGAAAAGACCTTCTAGACCCCTATAACTTGCCTAAGTGGGATCCGATTACCCTAAAACCCACACAAGAACGCTATGACACGTGATATGGGTAAATTGTATACGCTACCTCATCCGGCCCGAGGTGGGCCCGTTACTCCCGGATTTTCCTATAGTCTTGGTTAGCTTGCTTGAAGTAAATCCAAGGGGGACTTTTGATCCCGATCTCCTTACCGAACGATAAGTACTATGACTACTCTACCGAGAATGTTTCAATGATGATAATGATAACGACAATGTCAGACAAAAGAATGTATCCATGATAAGTACGACCGGAACGACTCTATGACAAATCCAAGTACCTTATGTAAACATGAAAGCGATAAACTAATTTTTAAAACGTGTTTATATTTTCTAGTTATAACTTTATTTTCTAAAAATTCCAAAACCTATGACTGTCATCTAAAATGCCTACGATTTCATTCCACGCCTACTGTAACACTATTCTCCGTTAATAGCCTCGCCTTAAAATATTCGCTCCTTCAAGGTGAGACAAAGCTATCACTAGCATCCCGTAATGTAATCGGAGATCACCGACCTTTTGTCACTCCGACGGATACTTTATTTTCCTTGACTCTCTTGTGTGCTTATATGATATATGTATATAAAACGGGTATACGTGTACGGGTATGTATATATATAAGATAAAGTAATTGTATATAAGAAATGTATATGCATAAAAGATGAGTAAATGTACATGTATGTATATATGGGGAAGAAGGGAAGGGCCACTGTTATATCACCACCTGATTCAGCTGGATTCCATCCTGGACGCGGGATGCCCGGACGCGGGATATGGGATGAGCCGTACGCGGCGTCTGTATATATATATATATATATATAATGTGTGATACATATGTGACATACTATGTTGGGTCATCGTTGGGGAGGGGGTTGGGAGAGCCGGTTGTATTCGGCGTCTGTAAATGTGAATGAAAGACATTGTTTACTGAATTGCACTATTTTCTGTATACGTAAACGAGGGGCACCGAGGGGGTTGGGAGAGCCGACTGTATTCGGCGTCTGTAAATGTGAACAAAAGATACCGTTATTGAAATATACTGTTTTCTGCACACGAGAATAAGTAGTATAAAAATGTTGACTCCTATGCCTATGAAGAGAAACGTTCCAAAGGCGAAAAGGCAGGCCTATGCGATAGCCAGACTGTAAAAGGGCCTCCCTACGTACAGGTTACTTTCTCGCCTCGTCATACGCCCTATGGCTCTGTGATATTATTATTGATTGCACTCTATATTACTGCTTGCATTGTTTTCCATGCCTTACATACTCGGTACATTATTCGTACTGACGTCCCTTCTTGTGGACGCTGCGTTCATGCCGCGCAGGTCAGCAGGTACACGGACCGGGTTTTCTAGGGCTCTATCTGCAGCATTGGGGAGCGCTCCAGTCGTTTCGGAGCCTCGTATCATTGGTACTATTTTGTGTATGTATTCTCAGGCACGACAATACTCGGCCCTTTCCATGTATGAATGTACTATGTCTAGAGGCTCGTAGACAGATATACACAGTCAGCTATGTACAGTTTAGTATATTGTATTCTGAATGGTTCGCGTCTCGGTATAACGCGATATTAGAAAGTTTACTGTTAATGTTAATGTGGAAAAAGAAAAAAAAAATTACATGCACCGTTTATGCAGGATAGCAAAGGGGTGCTCGGTACAAGTATCGGGTACTCGTCACGGCCCCTAGTCGGGTCGTGACACTATCCCATAGGAGACGTTTAATACTCTTTAGCTTTCGTCTTTCGGAATGTAAGAAGGTCATGGGAATTACCGGAAAAATATCACAATATGTAAGGATCATGCCATTGAAGGAAGGGCTAGCCTCACATACCTTTACGTCGCTCTAGCTCTATCGATTAATTTCTTCCCTCCAATACTCACAATTGTACAGTCAAGATAATTTGTACTAAGATTAGATAACCGGAAACACCTATAGGACACCCATGATAACATAATCAATAAATTCTTCAAGTTAAACATTGTTCACTTCTTAAATCCACCTCCAACATCATCCACAACCATACCTTTAATACAACTTCATATTCATTCTCATATAATACTCCATTAACCTCATTTATTTTATTCACCACAAAATTGTACTCATAACACATCAAGAACTATTATTCAAGTCAAGTCATTATTCAAGAGTATCACTATTCCCATATTTGTACTCCATATTCTCCTCTCTTCCATAATCCAAGTCTTTTAACCTTTCAATATTTTTAATAACATGAATTGAACATAAAACTTACCTTTGATGATGTAGGAATGAACTTTGGATGTAAATACTTCACTTGGAGAAAACCCCACTTCAACACCCAAGAGATTCTTGGTTTCCACAAACCCTAGAGAGTATCCTTGCACTTGATTCTACTAATTCTTGGTGTTTACTCCTTGATTTCCCTTGGGTATGTGATAATATAATGAGAGGATTTTTATTGAACCTTCATGACTTGGAGAAAGAATGAAATCTGAAAATTTGGGGTGTAACTCGTCTATTTATAGATGGAACTGGAAAGTTCCAGATAAGCGGTTCGACGAGCGAGTCGACGACCCGTCGACGGTCCATCGACTAACACCTGAGAATCTCTGATTGCAGAAGCATGTTGATGGTCAGGTTAACGGTCCCATCGACGTGTCGACTGTCCGTCGACTTGTTTCGTCGACTGACGCTTGCAGGTCTCAGTCTGCAGAAACATATTGATGGTGCACAGTGACGGTCCGTCAATATGTCGATGGCCTATCGATAGTGACTGGTAGCTGCAGCTTTTCTTGAATCCATTCAGATCGCGTCGTTTTGATTTGTTCAACTTCTCTGAGGTGAAATATTCCGAGGTGTAACACTCTCCCCCCCCCCCCCCCCCCTAGGAACATTCGTCCTCTAATGTTAAGTTCTCGGGGATTCTATAGAAATTTTGCCAGATTTTCTCTGTGATATGGCACTACCACCCTGTCACAACAACCTACAATAACATCACCTCACAGGGTTACAACTTAATGGCAAGAAAATGTGGCCACACACGACCAAAAGTTTTTAAAAGAAAGCGTTACATACCTTATGATAATGGCAATTCATCTTGAATCTCTTCACGGGGAGGAAACAAATATTGATACTTGGACTTCGTGTCTTCTTCCGCTTCCCAAGTCATCTCCTCTCAGATATTATTACTCCACAAGACTTTAACTGAAGCTACTTCTTTGTTTCTAAGCTTCCACACTTGCCTATCTAGTATAGCAATGGGCACCTCTTCATAAGCCAACTTCTTCGTAACTTGAATATCCTTCACTGGTACGATTCTAGCTGGATCTCCAACACATTTGCGGAGCATTGATACCTGAAAAACCAAATGGACTAATTAAAGTTCTGGAGGTAAGTCCAGTTCATAAGCTATTTGGCCGATCCTGCGGACTACCTTATAGGGTCCAATATATCGAGGACACAATTTTCCCTTCTTGCCAAATCTCATCACACCTTTCATCGGTGATACCTTCAGGAATACACAATCATCAACTTGGAACTCTAAGTCTCACCCACGGTTGTCCTCGTAAGATTTCTGGCGGCTTTGGGCTGTCAACAATCAATGTGGGATAACCTTGATCTTTTCCACCGCTTGTTAGATCAACTCCGGACCTATTAGTTGTACCTCTCCTACTTCAAACCATCCAATTGGAGATCTACACTTCCTTCCATATAGAGCTTCATACGGGGCCATTTGGATGCTGGAATGGTAGGTGTCGTTATACGAAAACTCAATAAGAGGCAAGTGATCATCCCTGCTACCTCCAAAATCTAGTACACATGCTCGTAACATATCTTCCAAGGTCTGAATGGTATGTTCGGCTTGTTTGAATGGTATGTTAGGCTTCATTCCATCCCACCAATACATTAACTTAAGATCGTGATACATCTTTGTTGCTCCTGGATGAATAGAATTACGGGAGTAATGAACTTTTTCCAGAATTTGACGATGCCGTCCTACCACATCTGGCACACACAGCCTGCTTCGATACTTGAGAACTCCATCTGTAAAAGCTTCAAATGACGACTTCTCTTTCGCAGCAAACTTATCTCTATAGTAGCTCAACTAGGGATCTTCATATTGGTGCTCTTTCACTTCCATGTCTAAGGATGAAACAACTGGGTTATTCAAAGTAACTCTTGTTTCGTGCGAGTCCATTAAGCGAACTCCTAGGCTAGCTAGCTAGTGGAGCTCATGGACTAATTCTTTCTTCTCCGGAGGGGCATCACATAGACTACCCATTGATTTGCGGCTAAGTGCATCAACCACCACATTCGCTTTTCCAGGGTGATATAAAATACTCACATCATAATCCTTCAATAATTCTAACCACCGCCTCTGTCATAAATTCAACTCCTTCTGCTTGAAAATATATTTGAGGTTTTTGTGATCCGTGTAGATATCAATATGAACGTCATACAAATAGTGTCTCCACATCTTCAGTGCAGGAATAACCGCAGCCAATTCGAGATCTTGAGTTGGATAATTCTTCTCATGTTTCCGCAACTGCTGGGAAGCATAGGCGATGACTTTACCGTACTGCATCAAGACGCAACCCAATCCAACACCGGAGGTATCACAATACACAACATAACCATCGGCCCCCTCTAAAAGGGTTAAAACTGGAGTTGAAGTCAACCTATCCTTTAAGTCCTGAAAAATGTGTTCACAAGGATCGGTCCACTGGAATTTTGTTGACTTCTGGGTTAGCTTTGTCAATGGTGCAGAAATAGAAGAAAATCCTTCCACAAATCTTCTATAATAGCCTGCCAAATCCAAAAATCTACAGACTTTTGTAGGCATTCTAGGCCTTGGCCAAGTCTTTACAGCCTCAATTTTCTGAGTATCAACTCGAATGAGACAGGTGCTCCCTATGGTGATGAACTGGGTCTAATGAATCCCTTCTCGAGCAAATCTTTCAAGTGCGCCTTTAGCTTTTTCAACTCTGCAAGAGTCATTATATAAGGAGGAATAGATATGGGTTTAGTATCCGGTAGCACATCGATAGTGAAATCAATCTACCATTCCGGTGGAAGGCCTGGAAGTTCATCTGGAAATACATCTGGGAACTCATTTACTACCGGTACCGATTGAAGGGCTGGTGGCTTTACTTCGGTGTCATGAGCTCGGACCAAATGATAAATATAGCCTTTGGCGATCATCTTCCTCACTTTGAGATAGGAAATAAACCTACCTCTTCGGGATGTTGTGTTACCCTTCCATTCAAGTACTGGTTCGCCCGGAAATTAGAACCGAGCTATTTTCGTTCTAAGATCCACATTAGCATAGCACGAGGCCAACCAATCCATGCCCATAATCACATCAAAATCCAGCATTTCTAGTTAAATCAAATCGGTTGTAGCGTGGAGATCACATACAACCACCACACAATCTTTGTATACTTGTCTAGCTATTACTGGATCACCAATCGGAGTAGATACCTCGAAATGTTTAATTGGCTTGGGTTTCACCCCAATACGGCCAGCAATACACGAAGTGATATAAGACAACGTAGAACCTGGATCAATCAATGCATAAACATCATAAGAGAATATGGATAGTATACCTGTAACCACACCTGGGGAGGACTCAAGATCCTGTCATCCGGCCAAAGCATAGATACGGGGCTGGGAGACACCTGAATTGGATACTACCCCTCTGCCCCGACCACGGCCTGCCGAAGCCTGGGGAATCTGCCCTACAGGCCGCATGGATGAAGAAGAACCGGCTACTAATCCTATGGGTTGAACCCCACCTCTACCATGCCTCGAGGGAAAATCATGCATCACATGCCCAGTCAGTCCACAAACATAACAAATATCTGAACCTTGGCGACACGGGCCCGAATGTAACTTTCTGCACTCACAGCATCGTGGAACCGGTGGTCTTCTCTGGCTAGGAGCACCTCCAAACGAGGGACCTGAGACCCTCGAACTCTGACCCGGGCCAGAATAAATGGGGCGATCAAATCACCTACCCTCAAATCGTGAAGGTTCACTAGTCGCGGACTGGCTCGAATACATGAAATGTTGTTGCTGCTGACTCCCTCTATACCCACTACTAGCAGATCTAGCCCTCTTACTCTGCCCTCTATCAATATCGCGCTCACTCCTTCGCGGTTGTTACTGCTCCTCTAAATTCTGGGCGTGGGCTTGAATACGGGAGATGTCCATCCCCTCCTATAATGAAGCTGTCAAACAATCTTTGAACAAATGTGGCCCTAAGCCACTCACAAATCAATATACTCTGTCTCCCAAATCGGCTACCATAGTGTGAGCATACCGGGCTAATAAATTGGAATGAAGGCTATATTCCCGAGTACTCATATTTCCTTGCTTTAGATTTAGAAACCTATCAGCTCAGGCCCGTCGAACCTCGGGTGGCAAATAATGACAAAGAAAGGCATCTACAAATTCCTGCCAAACCGGGTGAGGTGCATTTTCCTTCCTTGAAGCTATCCAATTATTATACCATAAAACAGCGACATCCCGCAATCTATAAGACGTTAACTCCACTGACTCAGTATCGGAAGCATGTATAATTCTCAGCGTCCTCAACATCTCATCTATAAAACCTTGCGGGTCTTCATCCGGCTTTGACATGAAAAATTTCGGTGAGTTCAAACTCAAAAAATCACAGGCTCTGGCACTAGTTGATTTGTCACCCGGACCTGCACTCTGCCGCTAAGCCTGGGCGGCGACTTATTGTGTCAATAACTGAATAGTCTCGGTCATCTGCTGGCTCGAAGTGCCCGATGGAGGGACTGGAGGCACTAGAGCTGGAGCTGAAGCCCTTTCATGCTCCTCCGAAACCGGCGGGGTGTGAGAGGTATGAGATGGAGCCTCATTATGCGACTCACCCTCCTTTACATGTACCGGCGGCTCATGTTCAACCCGCCTTCCTGCCTCAATCTTGCCCCTCTGGGCGGCTGTTGCTTTTCTCTTTACCGGCATCGCTGAAATCATAACGCACAATTAGGGAAAGGAAATCTTATAACATAGCTCTATCGCACGATCTACTAAGAAGAAAGACGGTCATTTTTCCTAAATGCCCCATAGCCTCTTGTTCATAAGTGTGTTGCGCTTCACACCGATAAACAAGACTCTACTGGACACGGCCCGTAGACACACCCTAGGACGGAACTGCTCTGATACCACTTTGTCACGACCCAGCCAGTGGGCCATGACGGGTACTCAGAGCTAACTACGGAGCACCACTCATCAGGCTAACCATCATACCCAACCCGTACACACTTAATCACCAAGGCAACCCACACACATAGACACACACACACACACACATATATATATATATGTAAGCCCTCACGGCTGTAAAATGATATACAACAATATACACTGGGGTGATCATAATACATCCGCTACCCGCACATAGTATCTACGAGCCTCTAACTGGAATACTTAACATAAGGACGGGATAGGACCCCGCCGTGCCCGAATATGTACACAAAAGAATGTAAATCAAAACTGCACCTCTGGAGTAGGGAAGGGCTCCTGGCAAGCTGATCTAGCCCCTAAGAATCTGGACCGTCCACCAGTCTACTTGTGGGCATGAACACAGCGTCCAAAGAGAAAAACACATCAGTACGAACATTGTACTCAGTATGTAAGGCATACATAGTAACGTGATAAAGGAATTTAGAAAGCATTAGAAGAAAAGATAACTGTAACTGCTTGCCTCTTGCAGAGAAATACATAAGCTGTCAGAATCAGTAACATCATTAGCCTACATCCGAGCCTCCCGTGTCCGGGGTAATCATGTCACGCCGTCCACTAGTGGTGTCATGTCCGACCAAGTAGGCACGGTGTTATCATAAGCCACCCACCTTAGCAGTGTCATGCCCGGCCATCCAGGCACGGTGTAATCATAAGCCGCCGCTTTAACGGTGTCATGCCCGGCCATCTAGGCGCGGTGAAATCATACATATATACTTATCATGAAGCATGCATAAGAGCTTAAGTAAACGCTCTAACTCTATTGGAGTGACGTAAGGTCGGTAACCTCCGACTACATTATGAAACATTATGATCGTTATGTCTCACCTTGAAGGAACTAGCATTATAAGGCGAGGCTATCAACAATGAATAGCATCAAGGAATCATGTGAAGATCATTAACATCATAATAGCATCATATCATTATCATGGAACATGTCTCATCTCTATCCCGTAGGAGACGTTTAATACTCTTTAGCTTTCGTCTTTCGGAATGTAAGAAGGTCATGGGAATTACCGGAAAATAATCACAATATGTAAGGATCATGCCTTTGAAGGAAGGGCTAGCCTTACATACCTTTACGTCTCTCTAGCTCTATCGATTAATTGCTTCCCTCCAATACTCACAATTCTACATTCAAGAGAATTTGTACTAAGATTCGATAACCGGAAACATCTATAGGACACCCATGATAACATAATCAATAAATTCTTCAAGTTAAACACTGTTCACTTGTTAAATCCACCTCCAACATCATCCACAACCATACCTATAATACAACTTCATATTCATTCTCATATAATACTCCTTTAACCTCATTTATATTATTCACCACAAAATTGTACTCATAACACATCAAGAACTATTATTCAAGTCAAGTTATTATTCAAGAGTATCACTATTCCCATATATGTACTCCATATTCTCCTCCCTTCCATAATCCAAGTCTTTTAACCTTTCAATATTTTTAAAAACATGAATTGAACATAAAACTTACCTTTGATGATGTACGAATGAACTTTGGATGTAAATACTTCACTTGGAGAAAACCCCACTTCAACACCCAAGAGATTCTTGGTTTCCACAAACCCTAGAGAGTATCCATGCACTTGATTCTACTAATTCTTGGTGTTTACTCCTTGATTTACCTTGGATATGTGATAATATAATGAGAGGATATTTCTTGAACCTTCAAGACTTGGAGAAAGAATGAAATCTGAAAATTTGGGGTGTAACTAGTCTATTTATAGCTGGAACTGGAAAGTTCCAGATAAGCGGTTCGACGAGCAAGTCGACAACCCGTCGACGGTCCGTCGACTAACACCTGAGAATCTCTGATTGCAGAAGCATGTTGATGGTCAGGTTGATGGTCCCATTGACGTGTCGACTGACGCCTGCAGGTCTCAGTCTGCAGAAACATATTGACGGTGCACAGTGACGGTCCGTCAACATGTTGACGGCCTGTCGATAGTGACTGGTGTCTGCAGCTTTTCTTGAATCCATTCAGATTGCGTCGTTTAGATTTGTTCAACTTCTAAACACGTAAATCATCAGGAATATCTGCTGGTACATTGTGTTCTATCTTCTCTACCTTCAAATGGCTTTAGAATCTTAATTGGAATCATCAAGTATCCCTTCTTACTAGTAGGGACATCATATACACCTTAACTTACGTCAGTCCATTCACCGCACAGCGACATGAAATTTTCTGAGGTGTAACACTCTCCCCCCCCCCCCCCCTTAGGAACATTCGTCCTTGAATGTTAAGTTCTCGGGGATTCTACAGAAATTTTGTCGGAGTTTCCCCTGTAATATGGCACTACCACCCTGTCACAACAACCTACAATAACATCATCTCACAGGGCTAGAAAATATGGCCACACACAACCAAAAGTATTTAAAAGAAAGCGTTACATACCTTATAATAATGGCATTTCATCTTGAATCTCTTCCGGGGGAGGAAACAAATGTGGATACTTGAACTTCATGTCTTTTTATGCTTCCCAAGTCATCTCCTCTCGGGTATTATTACTCTACAAGACTTTAAATAAAGCTACTTCGTTGTTCCTAAGCCTCCTTACTTGCCTATCTAGTATGGCAATGGGAACCTCTTCATAAGACAACTTTTTCGTGACTTGAATATCCTTCACTGGTACGATTCAAGCTGGATCTCCAACACATTTGCGGAGTGTTGATACATGAAAAACCAAATGGACTAATGAATGTTCTGGTGGTAAGTCTAGTTCATAAGCTACTTGGCCGATCCTGCGGACTACCTTATAGGGTCCAATATATCGAGGACTCAATTTTCCCTTCTTGCCAAATGTCATCACACCTTTCATCGGTGATACCTTCAGGAATACCCAATCATCAACTTGGAACTCTAAGTCTCACTGACGGTTGTCCGCATAATATTTCTTGCGGCTTTGGGCTGTCAACAATCGATCTCGGATAACCTTGATCTTTTCCACCGCTTGTTAGATCAAATCCGGACCTATTAGTTGTACCTCTCCTACTTCAAACCATCCAATTGGAGATCTACACTTCCTTCCATATAGAGCTTCATACAGGGCCATTTGGATGCTGGAATTGTAGCTGTTGTTATACGCAAACTCAATAAGAGGCAAGTGATCATCCCAGCTGCCTCGAAAATCTAGTACGCATGCTCGTAACATATCTTCCAAGGTCTGAATGGTATGTTCGGCTTGTCCATCCGTTTGTGGATGAAATGTTGTATTGAGTCTCACTTGAGTACCCAAACCCTCTCGGAAAGACTTCCAGAATTTGGCAGTAAATTGTGCTCTTCTGTCAATAATAATAGAGACTGGGACACCATGAAGTCGCACTATATCCTTAAGATACAGCCTTGCATAATCTTCTGCTGAATACGTAGTTTTGACCGAAATAAAATGGGTTGATTTCATCAGTCTGTCCACGATCACCCATACGGAATCATACTTGCACTGAGAACGAGGTAAATCTACAATGAAATCTATGTTAATTACTTCCCATTTCCAAGTTGGAATTTCCATCGCTTGCAATAATCCTCCTGGCTTCTGATGTTCTATCTTCACTTGTTGGCAATTGGGACACTGGGCCACAAATCCTGCTATATCTTTCTTCATTCCATCCCACGAATACATTAACTTGAGATCATGATACATCTTTGTTGCTCCTGGATGAATAGAATAACGGGAGTAATGAGCTTCTTCCAGAATTTGACGATGCAGTCCTACCACATCTGGCACACACAGCCTACCTCGATACTTGAGAAATCCATCTGCAAAAGCTTCAAATGGCGACTTCTCTTTCTAAGGAAACTTATCTCTATAGTAGCTCAACTGGGGATCTTCATATTGGCGCTCTTTCACTTCCATCTCTAGGGATGAAACAATTGGGTTACGCAAAGTAACTCTTGTGTCGTCCAAGTCCATTATGCGAACTCCTAGGCTAGCTAGCTGGTGTAGCTCATGGACTAATTCTTTCTTCTCCGGACGGGCATTACATAGACTACCCATTGATTTGCGGCTAAGTGCATCAGTCACCACATTCGCTTTTCCAGGGTGATGTAAAGCACTCACATCATAGTCCTTCAGTAGTTCTAACCACCGCCTATGTCGTAAATTCAAATCCTTCTCCTTGAAAATATATTGTTGGTTTTTGTGATTCGTGTAGATATCTACATGAATGCCATACAAATAGTGTCTCCACATCTTCAGTGCATGAATAACCGCAGCCAATTCGAGATCATGAGTTGGATAATTCTTCTCATGTTTCTGCAACTGTCGGGAAGCATAAGCGATGACTTTACTGTATTGTGTCAACACGTAAACCAATCCAACACCGGAGGTATCACAAAACACAACACAACCATCGGCCTCCTCTAGAAAGGTTAAAACTGGAGCTGAAGTCAACTTATCCTTTAATCCTGAAAACTGCGTTCACAAGCATCGGTCCACTGGAATTTTGCCGACTTCTGGGTTTGCTTCGTCAATGGTGTTGAAATAGAAGAAAATTCTTCCACAAATCTTCTATAATAGCTTGCCAAATCCAAAAAGCTACAGACTTCTGTAGGCGTTGTAGGCCTTGGCCAAGTCTTTACAGCCTCAATTTTCTGAGTGTCAACTCGAATGCCGTCAGCGGAAATAATATGGCCCAGAACAGTTACCGAGTTTAGCCAAATTCGCATTTCAAAAATTTAGCATACAATTCACGAGTTCGAAGGATTCCAAGAACAATACGCAAGTGGTCGGCATGCTCTGTTTCAGTCCGGGAATATACTAGAATGTCATCAATAAACACTATCACAAATAGATCTAAGAAAGGTGTCACGGCCCAACTGGAGGGCCATGACGGGTACCCGATACTAACCCACCCGGTCACCTCTTATCGTACATTCACATTTTCATCTAGGTGAGCCATATAGCTTAATCGTACTTTATTTCCATCATTCATACTAATCTTATTTGGCAACAATACATTTATATCACCATCAACAACTATTCCCATATCAATGTACATAAGACGATGAGGCTAAAAAAATAACATACAAAATATACGCCGACAAGGCTACAAGGCATCTAACCATATACACATGTCTACGAGCCTCTAAGAAGAGTATGTCACATCATCTAGGCAGGACAGGACCCCGCCGTGCCCGTGAGTATGTACCCAAAAGAGTAATACCAAAAGATGTAGCTCCGGATGAAATGGAGCTCCTCTATGCAGTCCCTGAATACGAGTTTATGAATCAAGCTTGTCTCCCTGTCCACCTGAGGGTATGTCGCAGCGTCCACAAATAAAAGGACGTCAGTACGAAGAATGTACTGAGTATGTAAAGCATAATCAACATCATTATAGTAGCATAAGAGACAACATAAGAAATAGCATAAGATGGGAGGTAGTAGAACCATCGTCATAAACACTTACTTGTCTTTCATAAGGACCTTCCATTTCTAATGCGTGTTTGTGTACATACACGTGTACATATCCATACATCCATATATGTATCCGTATTCGTATCCGTATTTATCTACATTATTATATCCATATTCATGACCATGTTTCATAACTATATTCATGACCTCAGCATACCCGACCATGAAGGTTCGGTAATTGACGTACCCGGCCATGACAGTGCTCGGTGAAATACATACCTGGCCCTACCAAGGCTCAGTGTTAATCGTACCCAGCTGCAGTGGTGTGCGCGTGATACGTATCATACCTGGCCATATAAGCTCGGTGTTACATAATAGTCATACATAGACACATCTACATAAGAGCTCATAAGCATCTTCGACATCATTACTATCATCATTTCATTACATCTATCCTTGGAGGATCACCCATTATATAAGGAATTTAGTAGAATCGTAAACACAACGACAATCATGAGCTTTAGTAGCTTTAAAGATAGAATCATTTGGAGGACATTATAGACTCATGAATGGATAGATATATAGCCAAGGAACCATGCCTTATTGAAGGAAGGGTTAGCCTTACATACCTTTTCATTTAGCTATTCTATCACTTGAACGTTCTCCTTCAATGCTCACATTTCTACCTTCATTAGATTTTATACTAACATTAGATAATCGATAGCTTAGCATACTTCACTAAAGCTAGAGAAAATTAGGCAGCATCTCCTTTGTTTATAAAACTTTCTCCATATTGTATATCAACTCCCAAACATCTATAATAACACTCACAATATCATAAGCAATAACCTTTATTCACCTACATTACCCATATTTCCCAATTCACTTCAATTCATCCATATCCATGGTCATAGCACACTATTACATTCACTAATATACAATGTCTATCCCATGTTCTTAATATCATTTATAACATAATTATAATCATAACATATCAAGAATCGTGACTCATTCCAAACTACTACTCAAAAATGCCACTATTCTCACATTCATGACCCGTTTTCTATCTCCTTCTACAATCCAAGTCTTTCAACCCCTCAATAAATTAAACAACATGGAATGACCACAAAACTTACCTTAGATGGTGTAGGAATGGACTTTGGGTGGAAAAACTCACTTAAGCAAAATCCTAGTTCCACTTCCACTTGGATTTCTTGTCTTGGAAGAACCTTAATGTGTTTCTTGCACTTGATTCTCTTGGTTTAATGAAGTTGAGCATCAATTTCCTTTGAATTATTGCGAAAAAGGTGTGGAGAAATATTCTAGAGAGTTCTTGAGAGAAGGGGAGTGAAAATGAAATGAGGTTGGGGTCCCTTATATTAATTTAGAACCTGTCCCGACTCAGTTCTACGGACCAACATAAGGTCCGTATAATTTATATGGACCGTATGTGCGGCTGTATATTAGGTCCAATGAGGGCTGCCATTCTGGGCAGAATATACGGCCTAACATACGGCTAGTATGTTGGACCGTATAATGCCCAGCTTTTCCGAAACTCGTTCTTGTCCACCCGTTCAATCTCCAATCCTTATGGAACCTTCTTAACACTTTTTAATACCTCATTACCAATCTAAGGGACGTTATAAATCTTCTCCAAGACATCATTAAGTCATCATTAATTCGGTACTCATAAATCATATCCGATACATAACGTATACCTTGCCTTTCTTGGCAAACGTTCTTCTCTTACCTCGAATGTCTTCAAAATCTCAATTAGGATCATCAAATGCTATTTCTTACTTATTGAAACATCATATACTTCGTGCCCTTCGTTAGTCTATTCACTGTGCATCAACGGAAAAATTTTTGAGGTGTAACATTCTTCCCCCCTTTAAGAACATTCGTCCTGGAATGTTGAGCGCTCGGGATTTCTACGAAAATTTCGCAAGAGTTTCCCCTGTAATGGGGCACTACCATCCTGTCACAACAGCCCATAATAACAATGCCTCACAGGGCCGCAACATCATAGCAATAAAGTTTGGCCACACACAACCCAAATGCATAAAAAGGAAAACATACATACCTGATGATCTTGATGTCTCATCTTGGATCTCTTCCGGGGGTTGAAATAAGTGCGGGTACTTGGACTTCATATTTTCTTCCGCTTCCCAAGTCAATTATTCTTGGTTGTTGTTTCTCCACAAATCCTTAACTGAGGCCACTTCTTTGTTTCTAAGCCTCCGTACTTGCCTATCTAATATGGAAATGGGTACCTTTTCATAAGTCAACTTTTCTGTCACTTGAACATCATCTGCTGGCACGATCCTAGTAGGATCTTTGACACACTTACGGAGAATTGAGACATGGAAAACTAGGTGAACTGACTCCAAGGCAGGGGGTAGATCTAGTTCGTAAGCCATTTTGCCTACCTTGTGTATAATCTCGTATGGCCCAATGTACCGGGGACTAAGCTTCCCCTTTATGCCAAATCTCATAACGCCCTTCATTGGCGACACCTTTAAGAATACCCAATCTTCCACTTGACGATTATCTGCATAGGATTTTTGATAACTCTGAGCTGTCAACAATCGATCCTATATAAGCTTGACTTTCTCTATAGCTTGTTGGATCAAGTCCGGCCCTATTAATTTGGTCTCCCCAACTTCAAACCACCCAATTGGGGATCTGCACTTTCGCCCATATAAAGCCTCATACAGTGCCATTTGGATGATAGAATGATAACTATTGTTGTAAGAAAATTCAATGAGCGGTAACTGATCATCCCAACTACCTCTAAAATCCAGTATACATGCCCGTAGAATATCCTCAAGGTTCTGAATGGTACCTTCAGCTTGTCCATCAGTCTGCGGGTGAAATGCTGTGCTAAGACTCACCTGAGTCCCCAAATCCTCTTGGAAGGATTTCCAAAAATTAGCTGTAAACTGGATCCCTCTATCGGAGATAATAGATGCTGGAACACCATGAAGTCGCACTATCTCTTTAACATAAAGCTTCGCATAATCTTCCGCTCCATATGTAGTTCTGACAGGTAAGAAATGAGCTGACTTCGTAAGTCTATCCACAATCATCCATATAGAATCATACTTACGTCGAGAACGGGGTAAGCCTGTAATGAAGTCCATGTTAATTACTTCCCCTTTCCACGTTGGAATTTCTATAGCTTACAACAATCTGCCCGGCTTTTGGTGTTCGATTTTCACCTGTTGACAGTTGGAACATTGAGCTAAAAATTTCGCTATGTATTTCTTCATTCCATTCCACCAATATATAGATTTAAGATCATGATACATATTCATTTCTCCGGGGTGGACAGAATAACGGGAGTAATGGGTTTGTCTCAATATTTGGTGGCGTAATCCTGCCACATCAGGAACACATAATCTGCCTCAGCATCGGAGAACTCCATCTCCTGAGATCTCAAATGATGACGTGTATCTCTGTAGTGAATTAGCATGGAATCTTCATATTATCGCTTCTTCACTTCCACTACTAACGACGAGACTGCTGAATTCTGAATGGTAACTCCCATGCTGCCTGAGTCCACTACTCAAACTCCTAGGCTAGCTAACTGCTGGAGCTCATGAGCCATTGCTCTTTTCTCTGGCCGAACATCACATAAACTTCCCATAGATTTATGGCTAAGAGCATCAGCCACAATATTCGCCTTTCCGGGGTGATACAGGATATCAACATCATAGTCTTTCAGCAATTCCAACCATCGTCGTTGCCGTAAATTTAACTCTTTCTACTTGAAGATATACTGAAGGCTCTTATGATCGGAATAAATATCAACGTGGACACCATATAAATAATGTCTCCACATCTTCATTGCAGCCAATTCAAGGTCATGGGTTGGATAATTTTTCTCATGTTTCTGTAATTGCCTTGAAGCATACGCAATCACCTTACCATGTTGCATCAACACACAACCTAGCCCAACGCACGAAGCATCGCAATAAACAACATAACCTTCCAATCCCTCTGGAAGTGTCAGTAATGGTGCAGAAGTTAACCTTTCCTTCAGCTCTTGGAAACCACATTCGCAAGCATCTGTCCATTGAAACTTTGCTGATTTCTAGGTCAGCTTTGTGAGTGGTGCAGAACTAGAAGAAAAGCCTTCTACAAATTTCATATAATAACCCGCCAAGCCCAGAAAACTACGAACCTCCGTAGGAGTCGTGGGCCTTGGCCAAGTCTTCACGGCCTCAATCTTTTGGCTATCTACCCGAATACGATCAACTGAAACAATGTGCCCCAAAAATGTCACTTAGTTCAACCAAAACTCACACTTAGAAAATTTGGCAAATAACTCTCGAGTTTGAAGAACTCTAAGGACAGTACGCAAATGATCCGCATGTTCTGCCTCGGACCTAAAATACACCAAGATATCGTCAATGAATACAATCACAAATAAATCTAGGAAGGGCCTGAACACATTGTTCATCAAATCCATAAATACTGCCGGTGCATTAGTTAAGCCAAATGACATTACCCGGAACTCAAAATGGCCATATCTTGTTCTAAAGGTTGTCGCCATATCTTGTTCTGAAGGCTGTCTTAGGGATATCTTTCTCCCTAACTCTCACTTGATGATACCCGGATCTCAAATCTATCTTCGAAAACCATTTGGCGCCTTGTAATTGGTCAAATAAGTCATCAATCCTCGGAAGAGGATATTTATTCTTAATCGTCACTTTATTTAGCTGTCGATAGTCAATACACATTCGCAAGGATCCATCTTTCTTTCGGACAAATAACACGGGTGCTCCCCGCGGGGAAGAACTAGGCCTAATAAAGCCTTTTTCAAGTAAGTCCTTCAATTGCTCCTTCAATTCTTTCAACTTTGCGGGAGCCATTCTGTAAGGTGGAATAGATATAGGCTTGGTGTCTGGCAACACATCAATAGCAAAATCATTCTCTCTTTCCGGAGGAAGGCCTAGAAGTTCATCTGGAAATTAATTCACCACGGGAACTGGCTGAAGGGTTAGCAATTTTGCTTCCACATCTTGAACCCGAACTAGATGATAAATGCAACCTTTTGTGATCATTTTCCTTGCCTTTAGATAGGAAATAAACCTACCTTTTGGTGACGCAGTATTTTCCTTCCATTCTAAAACTGGTTCTCACGGAAATTGGAAGCGAACCATTTTCAATCTACAATCAACATTGGTATAGAAAGAAGCTAACCAATCCATACCCATGATAACATCAAAGTCCACCATTTTAACTCATGCAAGTCAACCATAGTACGATGGTCACAAATCACAACTATGCAATTTCTATATACTCAACTAGCTATTACCGGTTCACCAACGGGTGTAGACACCTCAAAAGGTTTGATCGACTCCGGTTTGACTCCAAACCGACCCGTAATATATGGAGTAACATATGAAAATGTGGAGCCCGGATCTATAAAAGCATATACATCATGAGAAAATACCGATAATACACCTGTGACAATATCAGGAGAAGACTTAAGATCTTGGCATCCAGCCAAAGCATAAATATGGTGCTGCGGACCGCTAGAACTGGGGACTCTCCCTCTTCCTCTACCATGGCCGAATGGTGCATGTGAACCTGGCCCCATAGGGCATATATATGACGAAGATCCGGCTACCAACCCTGAAGGCTGGGTCCTACCTCTACCACCAACCGATGGGCAATCACGCATAATATGGCCTGGCCGACCACATGCATAGCCAACCTCTAAACCTAATCAGCACTGGCCCCAATGTAACTTCCCACACTGGGAACATCGTGGCACGGGTGGCCTCGCCTGACCTGAATCACCCCTGAACTGAGAACCGGAAGCCCCGAAACTCTGACTCGGCCCGGAGTGAGTAGATCTATCAAATCTCTAGCCTGTAAATCGTGGAGGCGCACTAGTCATAGAATGGCCTGAATGCCTAGAAAACTGCTGTCTATGCCCGCCTTTAAACTCACTCATCGGACCCGAAGATCTAGCCCTCTTATTATACCCTCTATCATGCTCATGCTCACTTCTTTATTGTTGTTGGCTTTTCTCTAAATTTTTGGCATGGGCTTGAATGAGTGAAATATCCATGTTGTCTTGAAGGGATGCAGTCAAGCAACTATCCATCAAATGTGGCCCTAGGCCTCTCACAAATCGGTGCACTCGGTTCCCCATATCCGCTACCATGGCTGAAGCATACCTAGCCAAAGAATTGAAGCGGAGACTATAGTCTAAAGCGCTCATACTCCCTTGCCTGAGATTCAGGAATTTATCGGCTCTAGCCCGCCAAACTTCTGGAGGCAAGTAATGTCGGAGGAAGGCATCTACAAATTCCTGCCATACCGGGAGAGGTGCATTGGCTCCAGGTGAAGCCATCAAAACTGTGTACCAATGAACCGCAATATCCCTCAATCTTTAGTATGCTAACTCCACCGATTCGATGTCCGAAGCATGTATCAACTGAAGTGTTCTCAATATCCCGTCAATGAAATTATGAGGATCCTCATCCGGCTTTGATCCAAAGAATTCCGAAGGGTTTCGAGCTAATAAAATCAAGGGCCCTTACACTAACAGCCCTATCACTCTGCCTTATACCTTGCCGCTGAGTGTAGGCGGCAACCAACTGGGTAAGCAAATGAATGGCCTCTTTTACATCTTGGCCTGAAGCATTTGGTGGAGGAGCTGGAGGTACTAAATCTAGGGCTGAGGCTCCCTCATGCTCCTCAGGAATAGGCACTGAATGAGAGTACTGAGATTGAGCCGCATTCTGGGACTCACTTTCCTCTACAACCATTGTCGGTGCTCTTTCAGCCCGCTTTCCTGCCGCTGTCTCGCCCTTTTGGGCTACCGTAGCTTTTCTCTTTACAGGCATCTCTGAAATACACAATACACAGTTAAGGAAAAGAGAAATCCTTATATTATGGTCTATCGCACGATCTTATGAAGAAAGAAGGTCATTCATTCCTAAAATGCCCGCAGCCTCCTATTTATAAGTGTGGCGCGGAACACACCCATAAACAAGACTCTATTGGACATGACTCGTAGACACACCGTAGGATAGAACTGCTCTGATACCACTTTTGACACGACCCAACCGGAGGGCCATGACGGGTACCCGGGGCTAACCCACCCGGGCGCCTCTTATCGTACATTCACATTTTCATCTAGGTGAGCCACATAGCTTAATCGTATTTTCTATCCATCATTCATACTAATCTCATTGGGCAACAATACATTTATATCACCATCAACAACTCTGCCCATATTATTGTACATAAGCCGACGAGGCTAACAAAATAATATACAAAATATACGCTGACAAGGCTACAAGGCATCTAACCATATACACATGTCTACGAGCCTCTAAGAAGAGTATGTCACATCATATAGGCGGGACAGGACCCTGTCGTTCCCGTGTGTATGTACACAAAAGAGTAATACCAAAAGATGTAGCTCCGGTTGAAATGGAGCTCCTCTATTTAGTCCCTGAATAGGAGTCTATGAATCAAGCTTGTCTCCCTGTCCACCTGCGGGCATGTCGCAGCGTCCACACACAAAATGACGTCAGTACGAAGAATGTACTGAGTATGTAAAGCATAATCAACATCATTATAAAAGCATAAGAGACAACATAAGAACTAGCATAAGATGGGAGGTAGTAGAACCATCGTCATAAACACTTACTTGTCTTTCATAAGGACCTTCCATTTCTAATGCGTGTTTGTGTACATACACATGTACATATCCATACATCCATATCTGTATCCGTATTCGTATCCGTATTTATATACATTTTCATATCCATATTCATGACCATGTTTCATAACTATATTCATGACCTCAGCATACCCGACCATGAAGGTTCGGTTATTCACGTACCCGGCCATGACAGTGCTCGATGCAATACATACCTAGCCCTACCAAGGCTTAGTGTTAACCGTACCCAGCTGCAGTGGTGCGCGCGCGATACATATCATACCCGACCATATAAACTCGGTGTTACATAATAGTCATACATAGACACATCTACATAAGAGCTCATAAGTATCTTCGACATCATTACTATCATCGTTTCATTACATCTATCCTTGGAGGATCACCCATCATATAAGGAATTTAGTAGAATCATAAAAACACAACGAGAATCATGAGCTTTAGTAGATTTCAAGATAGAATCGTTTGGAGGACATTATAGACTCATGAAAGGATAGATATATAGCAAAGGAACCATGCCTTATTGAAGGAAGGGTTAGCCTTACATACCTTTTCGTTTAGCTATTCTATCACTTGAACGTCCTCCTTCAATGCTCACGTTTCTACCTTCATTAGAGTTTATACTAACATTAGATAATCGATAGCTTAGCATACTTGACTAAAGCTAGAGAAAATTGGGCAGCATCTCCTTTGTTTATACAACTTTATCCTTATCGTATATCAACTCCCAAACGTCTATAATAACACTCACAACATCATAAGCAATAACCTTTATTCACCTACATTATCCATATATCCCAATTCACTTCAATTCATCCATATCCATGGTCATAGCACACTATTAAATTCACTGATATACAATGTCTATCCCATGTTTTTAATATCATTTATAACATAATTATAATCACAACATATCAAGAATCATGACTCATTCCAAACTACTACTCCGTTATTCTCACATTCATGACTCATTTTCTATCTCCTTCAACAATCCATGTCTTTCAACCTCTCAATACCTTAAACAACATGGAATGACCATAAAACTTACCTTAGATGGTGTAGGAATGGACTTTGGGTGGAAACACTTCACTTGAGCAAAACCCTACTTACACTTCCACTTGGATTTCTTGTCTTGGATGAACCTTAATGAGTTTCTTGCACTTGATTCTCTTGGTTTGATGAAGTTGAGCATCAATTTCCTTCGAGCTGTTGTGGAAAAGGTGTGGAGAAATATTCTAGAGAGTTCTTGAGAAAAGGGGAGTGAAAATGAAATGAGATGAAATGAGGTTGGGGTCTCTTATATTAATTTAGAACCTGTCCCGACTCAGTTCTACGGACCAACATACGGTCTGTATAATTTATATGGACCGTATGTGTGGCCGTAGATTAGGTCCAATGAGGGCTGCCATTCTGGGCAGAATATACGGCCAGTATATTTTATACGGCCAGTATGTTGGACCGTATAATGCCCAGCTTTTCCGAAACTCGTTCTTGTCGACTCGTTCGATCTCCAATCCTTATGGAACCTTCTTAAATCATCCTTATAACTCTTCTCCAAGACATCATTAAGTCATCATTAACTCGGTACTCGTAAATCTTATCCGATACATAATGTATACCTTGCCTTTCTTGGCAAACTTTCTTCTCTTACCTCGAATGTCTTTGAAATCTCAATTAGGATCATCAAATGCTATTTCTTACTTATTGAAACATCGTATACTTCGTGCCCTTCGTTAGTCTATTCACTGTGCATCAACAGAAAAATTTTCGAGGTGTAACAAAAGGCCTGAACACATTGTTCATCAAATTCATAAACACCGCAGGGGCATTTGTCAACCCGAATGACATTACTCGAAATTCGTAATGACCATATCTAGTTCTGAAAGTTGTCTTCGGAATGTCTCTTTCTCTAACTCTCACTTGATGATTACCTGACCTCAGATCTATTTTGGAAAATCACTTGGCACCCTGTAATTGATCAAACAAATCATCGATTCTCGGAAGAGGATATTTATTCTTTATCGTCACCCTGTTCAACTGCCTATAATCGATGCATATCCGTAGAGAACTATCTTTCTTCCTTACGAATAAGACAGGTGCTCCCTATGGCGATGAATTGGGTCTAATGAATCCCTTCTCGAGCAAATCGTTCAACCGCGCCTTTAGCTTTTTCAACTCTATAAGAGTCATTCTATAAGGAGGAATAGATATGGGTTTAGTATCCGGTTGCACATCGATAGTGAAATCAATATCCCGTTCCGGTGGAAGACCTGGAAGTTCATCTGGAAATACATCTGGGAACTCATTTACTACCGGTACCGATTGAAGGGCCGGTGTCTTTACTTCGGTGTCATGAACCCGGACCAAATGATAAATATAGCCTTTGGTGATCATCTTCCTCGCTTTGAGATAGGAAATAAACCTACCTCTTGGGTATGTTGTGTTACCCTTTAATTCAAGCACTGGTTCGGCCGGAAATTAGAACTGAACTATTTTCGTTCTACAATCCACATTAGCATAGCACAAGGCCAACCAATCCATGCCCATAATCACATCAAAATCCAGTATTTCTAGTTCAATCAAATCGGTTGTAGCGTCGTGATCACATACAACCACCACACAATCTTTGTAAACTTGTCTAGCTATTACTGGATCACCAACCGGAGTAGATACCTCGAAATGTTTAATTGGCTCAGGTTTTACCCCAATACGGCTAGCAATATACGGAGTGATGTAAGACAATGTAGAACCGGATCAATCAATGCATAAACATCATGAGAGAATATGGATAGTATACCTGTAATCACATCTGGGGAGGACTCAAGATCCTGTCGTTCGGCCAAAGCCTAGATACGGGGCTGGGGGCCACCTGAACTGGATGCTACCCCTCTGCCCCTAGCACGGCCTGCTGAAGCCTGGGGAATCTGCCCTACGTGCATGGATGAAGAAGAACCAGCTACAGATCCTGCGGGTTGAACACTACCTCTACCATGCCTCGAGGGACAATCACGCATCACATGCCCAGTCTGTCCACAAACATAACAAACATCTAAACCTGGATGACACGGGCCCGAATGTAACTTTCTGCACTGACTACATTGTCGAACTGGTGGTCTCCTCTGGCTAGGATCACCTCCAAAATGAGGACCTGAGACCCTCGAATTCTGACCCGGGCCAGAATAAATGGGGCGATCAAATCTCCTACCCGCGAACCATGTAGCTACACTAGTCGCAGACTGGCCCGAATAACTGGAATACTGTTGCTGCTGACTCCCTCTATACCCACTACTAGCAGATCTGGCCCTCTTACTCTGCCCTCTATCAATATCGCGCTCACTCCTTTGTGGCTATTGCTGCTCCTCTAAATTATGGGCGTGGGCCTGAATACGAGAGATGTCCATCCCCTCCTACAATGAAGTTGTCAAACAATATTTGAACAAATGTGGCCCTAAGCCACTCACAAATCTATGTACTCTGTCTCCCATATCGGCTACCATAGTGGGAGCATACCGGGCCAATGAATTGAAACGAAGGCTATATTCCCTAGCACTTATATTTCCTTGCTTTATATTTAGAAACCTGTCAGATCGGGCCCTTCGAACCTCGGGTGGCAAATAATGACAAAGGAAGGCATCTACAAATTCCTACCAAACCGGGGGAGGTACATTTTCCTTCCTTGAAGCTATCCAATTATTATACCATAAAAATGCGCCATCCTGCAATATATAAGACACTAACTCCACTGACTCAGTAGTGGAAGCATGTATAATCCTCAGCGTCCTCAACATCATCTATAAAACCTTGCGGGTCTTCATCCGGCTTTGACTTGAAAAATTTTGGTGGGTTCAAACTCATAAAATAACGGGCTCTAGCACTAGTGGCTCTGTCACCCCGACTTGCACTCTGCCGTTGAGCCTAGGCGGCAACTAACTGTGTCAACAACTAAATTGCCTCGGTTATCTGCTGGCTCGAAGTGCCCGGTGGAGGGACTGGAGGCACTAGAGCTGGAGCTGAAGCCCCTTCATGCTTCTCCGGAACCGGCAGCGTGTGAGAGGTATGAGATGGAGCCTCATTATGCGACTCACCCTCCTCTTTATGTACTGGCGGCTCCTATTCAACCCGCCTTCCTCCGTCAGTCTTTCCCCTCTGGGCGACAGTTGCTTTTCTCTTTACCGGCATCGCTGAAATTATAACGCACAATTAGGGAAAGGAAATCTTATAACATAGCTCTATCGCACGATCTAATAAGAAGAAAGACGGTCATTTTTCCTAAATGCCCCGTAGCCTCTTGTTTATAAGTGTGGCGCGCTTCACACCCATAAACAAAACTCTACTTGACACACTTAATCACCAAGGCAACCCCCCCCCCCCCCCCGCCACACACACACACATATATATATAAGCCATCACGGCTGTAAAATGAAATATAGTAATATGCACTTGGGTGATCATAAGACATCTGCTACCCACACTTATGTATCTACGAGCCTCTAACTGGAATATTTAACATAAGGACGGGATAGGACCCCGCCATGCTCGAATATGTACACAAAAGAATGTAAATCAAAACTGCACCTCCAGAGTGGGGAAGTGCTCCTGGCAAGCTGATCCGGCTCCTTAGAATCTAGACCGTCCACCTGTGGGCATGAACACCGCGTCCAAAGAGAAAAGGACGTCAGTATGAACATTGTACTGAGTATGTAAGGCATACGTAGTAACGTAATAAAGGAATATAGAAAGCATAAGAAGAAAAGATAACTGTAACTGCTTGCCTCTTGAGGCGGAATCGTGCATGCTCACTTTTTACCTTTATAACATATCACACATACATACATAAGCTGTCAGAATCAGTAACATCATTAGCCCGTGTCTGGGGTAATCATGTCACGCCGCCCACTAGTGGTGTCATGTTCGTCCAAGTAGGCACAGTGTTATCATAAGCTGCCCGCCTTAGCGGTGTCATGCCCAGCTATCTAGGCACAGTGTAATCATAAGCCGCCCGCCTTAGCGGTGTCATGCCTGGCTATCTAGGCGCGGTGAAATCATACATATATACTTATCATTAAGCATGCACAAGAGCTCAAGTAAATGCTCTAACTCTATTGGAGTGACGTAAGGTCGATAACCTCCGACTGCATTATTGAACATCATGATCGTTATGTCTCACCTTGAAAGAACTAGCATTATAAGGCGAGGCTATCAACAATGAATAGCATGAAGGAATCATGTGAAGATCATTAACATCATAATACCATCATATCATTATCATGGAACATGTCTCATCTCTATCCCGTAGGAGACTTTTAATACTCTTTAGCTTTTGTCTTTTGGAATGTAAGAAGGTCATGGGAATTACCGAAACGAAATCACAATATATAAGGATCATGCCTTTGAAGGAAGGGGTAGCCTTACATATCATTACGTCACTCTAGCTCTATCGATTAATTGCTTCCCTCCAATACTCACAATTCTACATTCAAGAGAATTTGTACTAAGATTAGATAACCGGAAACATCTATAGGACACCCATGATAACATAATAAATAAATTCTTCAAGTTAAACATTGTTCACTTCTTAAATCCACCTCCAACATCATCCATAACCATACCTATAATACAACTTCATATTCATTCTCATATAATACTCCTTTAACCTCATTTATATTATTCACCACAAAATTGTACTCATAACATATCAAGAACTATTATTAAAGTCAAGTCAAGTCAGTATTCAAGAGTATCACTATTCTCATATTTGTACTCCATATTCTCCTCCCGTCCATAATCCAAGTCTTTTAACCTCTTAATATTCTTAAGAACATGAATTGAACATAAAACTTACCTTTGATGATGTAGGAATGGACTTTGGATGTAAATACTTCACTTGGAGAAAACCCCACTTCAACACCCAAGAGATTCTTGGTTTCCACAAACCCTAGAGAGTATCGTTGCACTTGATTCTACTAATTCTTGGTGTTTACTCCTTGATTCCCTTGGATACCTGATAATATAATGAGAGGATTTTTCTTGAACCTTCAAGACTTGGAGAAAGAATGAAATCTGAAAATTTGGGGTGTAACTCATCTATTTATAGCTGGAATTGGAAAGTTCCAGATAAGCGGTTCGACGACCCGTCGACGTGTTGACGGTCCGTCGACTAACACCTGAGAATCTCTGATTGCAAAAGCATGTTAACGGTCAGGTTGACCGTCCTGTCAACGTGTCGACTGACGCCTACAGGTCTCAGTCTGCAGAAACATATTGATAGTGCATAGTGACAGTCTGTCGACAGTGACTGGTGTCTGCAGCTTTTCTTGAATCCATTCAGATCGCGTCGTTTCGATTTGTTCAACTTCTAACCCCGTAAATCATCAGGAATACCTGCTGGTACACTGTGCTCGATCTTATCTACCTTCAAATATCTTTGGAATCTTAATTGGAATCATCAAGTATCCTTTCTTACTGGTAGGGACATCATATACACCTTAACTTACGTCAGTCCATTCACCGCACAGCGACATGATATTTTTTGTGGTGTAACAGTAAAGCCTCTAAACCCAAGTACACCGAGTCCGAAATACGTATATATCCAATTCAATCATCAACCAATCAATCACCACGAATCGGAATCAATCCAATGCAGTGCAATACAGTAATGGAATGGATGAGACGTAATGCCATGCAAATGAGGTGTACAAATGTACTCCAGACGGAAATATCGACGTCTCGGTAGCACAACCCAGTGTGACTCGTGAAGTCTAAATGCCACCCGTCCCGGATCTTTGCCCAACAAACAGACGGGACCCTGGCTAATTGCTCACAGTGGGAGTCTCACCGGTACCACTCTAGGGGACCCGCAGAGCTCATTCACTAACAACGATTCCGAAATAACATCGCAATTTGCCATGCAACAACGATGCCGGTACAGATCATCGATCATCGGCCTTCTCACAATCACTCAAGTAAAGAGTCACTCAATCAGCGATACCGAATAATTACCGGCTATCGGCCATGCATCATGAATATGAGGGAATGTATGCAATGCACATATCATTGATTCCAGAATTGAACCTCGGACCCTTTCTCACAATCACTCAAGTGAAAGAGTTTATCAGACATCAGTTTATACAATCAACAATTTCGGAATGGATCTCCGGACATCGGCCTTTTACAATCACTCAAATAAAGATCCTATCAAATATCAGTTTTCATGAACGATACCAGATCATCACCGGGTATCGTCTATGAACGATACCAGATCAAATATCATTTTTCATGAACGATACCAGATCATCACAGATAGCATGAAGGGGTATGCCAACAATGTATCATATCACGATACCAACAATATATCGATATCACTAGTACCAGCAACAGGTACATCAACAAAGTATCATATGCAAATAACCACAACGGTATACTAATCATATCGCAGTTATGATAGTAACGCAGATTCTGATATCTACCACTATTCGTGGTGACAAACCATCAAGGGTGGCTAGTCCCAACACATAACAGGGCCCAACCTAAGGCAATATCCAACCCAAATTCTTACCCGAATGTTCGTATATTGTCTCCGACATTATATTCTAAATATGTGATTCACTATGCATAGTCTCACTACAGGTAAGCCATAACCTACCTGGACTGTCGAACCGCTACACCAACAAGTCACTCTATCGCCTTGCCTTTCCTCTGAAGCTCAGAATCAAAGTAGTCTAAGAATAATTGAATTCTAAATTAGAAATCATGGAGAATGATACTAATATTGCTATGATATCAATTAGGTCTATTTTAATCCTAGAAATTGGGGAAATGGGCCCACAAGGTCGAAACGGGAAATTCGTGGGTAAAATACCAAATTGAATCCTAGGTAATCATAACCCAAACATTAATTGTTGATTTAACTCAAGACTTGCCCCAAATATGATTTTAAGTAAAAATCTCCAAATTGGGTATGAACCCTAATTCTCCAAACCCGAAATTCAACGTTAAAAGTGAAAGATATATGATTACTAAGCTTAGATTCATCAAGTTTTATCATTAACATCATCAATTTATCATATAGGGCCCTAAGGGGAAAATCTCCCGAAACCCTTCTTCAACTTCCAACTCTAAGGGATTGTAAAAGGGAAGAGGAAATTCTAAGATAATTGTGATTAAGGAAGAGTAAAGGATTGGAAAAGGTTTACCTCCAAAAGTTTCTTCAAATTATCTCCAAGAATAGCTTCTCTAAGCCCCAATATCGAGATATGATATAATGAGGGTCTAAGACTTATTTAAGACACATTTAATGAAATGTCACTGCTCGCCACCGTCACAGCGGTTGGATTACCGCTACGGCTTCTGGGATACCGCCGCACCAGTATGGCCTCATTTACCCCTCACCGCCCTAGCGGTCATCACATAGCCACAGCGGTGCCGCTGGGGCGGCCCTGGTGCCGCCATTGCGGGCACCAAACACCAGATTTTCCGAATCGTCTCTAAGTTTTCAATCGGATTTTTGGGTTATTTTCGAGGCCATCTGCTCACAACCTGATCACCTAATCCCATACAAAAATACACTGCGAACACGTTCGTTGTCTCAGAATTTCCAACGGAGGCCTCGTCGACCGAGTCAACCCTCGATGCCTAATTTCAATCTCCCATCCTATGTCCCAAAATGCATTCGAATGCATTGGAAACCGAACCAGATACATGTACATGTTCTAAATGACCATTTGGACCTCTCTTAATTGACGAAATTCCAAAAAAGGTCTGTTTGCCCAAAAGTCAACTTTGGGTCAAACCCTCCCACTTAAAGCCCATATTTTTAGCAAAGTTGCCCGAATCCGATCTAGACAACCTGCAATGCATAACAGCGGTCCCCTCGGATCAAAAGCGAGCTAATAAATGCTCAGGAATGGGCGAAAACGCCGAGAGAACTATAGTGACTAAACAGGTTTTTACAAAAAAGGCAAGGAAAAGATGATTGGTACTTCGGGAAATGAGACTACTCCCACCGACATCGCTCTCCGTGAATCGCCTCTGCGCGAACTGCCCGAATTTTCACCAATTGAGGACGTCATGAAAATGATGTTCGAGAAAATTTCTAGCCTCCAAGATGAAGTGGCTCGCAACAAGGCCGCTAGCGCCGCCCGAGAGGCACTTGCTGAAGGAAGAAGGCCTCCACCCTTCTTTCTATCTCTGAACTCACCACTACCCGATCACTTCCCCACTCAGTCCACTGTGACTACTATACTACTTAATCCAATCCCTAAGGGACACATTGGTACTTCTTACCATACCCCAACCCCATTAAACACCACCCAAATTCTTGGAACCACTCACTCTGCTCCATCCTTCCAAACACCACAAAATACCCACCTCGGCATCGCTATCCAGACGAGCACTATCTCTCTACCCACAACTAAAACTACCTCGACTACCCCAAACTGCCCCACTGTTTCCTTCCTTACCCCTACCACCCTAAATGCCTTTTTTCCCAATCAAGAAATTGCCCAATATAAAGAGATGGAAAAAGCGTGGAAGGCTGAAAAATAAAAACAAGAAAAAAGACTCGAGCGAAAGATGACCGCTATGTTAGAGCGTACTATGAGAACCACTCGCACAAGAACAGATCTAAGCTATGATGAATTATGCATGTATCCAAATATGAATTTACCCGAGGGCTTTAAAGTGCTTCGTTTTGAGTTGTTCAGTGGAACAGGTAATCCAAAAGCATATCTATGAGCTTACTACGACCAATTGGTCGGTGTCAGAGACAACCAGGCTCTTATCATGAGGTTGTTTAGCCGGATCTTCACCGGAGAAGCTTCAGAATGATTCACAGTGCAAGACATATGCGGGTGGGTCACTTGGGAAGACATGGCTGCGGCCTTTATGGAAAGGTTCCACTTTAATAGGGAAATTGTCACACCCTAATCTCGCTAGGGTGTGATGGGCACCCGACCCTTACTTAGGGCCGAGCGAACCCGCTAACTCTTACTACACACATAATCGTTTTGGACTCTTAAATCAAATAAAATGAAATACATAGTAAGGCTTTCAGAACCATTCTCTTCATCGTGCTCGAGTCAAATAAAATCTGTCATCACATGAAACTTGTAACATGAAACATAATGACACATCGGCTGGTGGAGCCGTTTACAATACTGACATTCTATACCCACGACTCTGTCTGCAAAGTCTCTAACATTAATCAGAAATCATAACACATATACTCTGACTCGGCAATACTCCGGAAGGAAATGGAGCTCGCCAATCCCGCTGGAACATCTTCTAGCAATATCGACTACTCATCTGGGTGTACCTGCGTGGCATGAAACGCAGCCCCCAAAGAAAGGGGGTCAATACGGAATATGTACTGAGCATGTAAAGCTTGAAATATCGTAAAGAGGATCATAACCAAAATGGAGATTTACTAGAAACAAGTATGACTTTTAAAACATCAATACATATGCCTTTCAAAATGAAAATCATGCATACCATTATCATATACCGTACCCGGCCCATTATGGGACTCGGTGGACAAAGTCATGTCATCATGTCAGCATACTATCATATCATCATGCATATATATATATATATATATATACCGTACCCGGCCCGTCTTGGGACTCAGTGCCATAATCATGTCATCATATACATATACCGTACCCGGCCCATCATGGGACTCGGTGCCATAATCATATCATCATATACATATACCGTACCCGGCCCATCATGGGACTCGGTGAACAATGCAGTGGAATACGCACGATAACATAACCTGGCCCGGGACTCAGTGAAAGACATATTGAGGAATGCACGAGCAGAGTAGTGAGAAACTATATGCACATAAACCCATTTTAAGACTCGATGGATAAGTACGCTAGCCGACACTTGAAGGATCACAAACACGTTTCGAGGCAATCCGAGTTAGTATAAGAAAGTTATGGACATTTTACTAAAGAAACTTCTACGAACGTTTCAGAAGCTATTTTGGAAAAATAAATGCAACAATCATATCAAGTACCTTTCGAATATCGCTATGGATCAAATCAAATAGAACTTTTGGAACCACACACACGTATCAAGACGTAGCAAAACAGTTTTCGGGGGTCAAGAACATTAGCCATTCTAGTGGCTCTAAGAATGGGAGTTTCTTTGAAATCATACATTGTCTGTTTGTTTCACAAGGATCATACCAAAAGAAAGAAAGGGTAAACCTTACATATCTGGAAAATAATTCTCGACTTTCAACTTACTTCCCGTCTTGCAACTCGCGTAAGAATTATTCGTAGCCTCGTACTCTACATATGAAATCATTCATAATATCATTAGGATCATCGTCGTACGTTCGTCTCGAAACTTTAATTAAAACCCTTTTAAATTCTGCCGAAATTCGGGCAGCATTTCCCCTGTTTATGTGCCTAGCCCGAAATTCCAATTCAACAACCAACAACATCAACAACAATACCAATAGTATTAACATCATTTCCAATACCGACGTATGCCATAAAACAGCCCGCGCACTATTTTCTAAATTTCTCAACCAACCAAATTTGCGATATAACTATTTAATAATTTTATTTCCGTAAAGAAGCTGAAATTAATACCAATAACATTAATAACAACATCCTCCACATTTTACAAGTTAAATACATTTATTATCATCCAAAATTTTCTTCAAGTTGCATTCCATAATTCACAACACTAACAAACGAATTTATCAGGCTATTCTCTCCGTGCTAATCCGTCGAAACTCTAAATAAACTCGTTAACAATGAAAAGGAACCTTTTTCATACCTTAATCATGCAGCCACCACGTTATCACTCTTCTCCTTGGTTGATTTTTAGCTCAAATTGAAGACAACGCAGCGTACAACACTTTTCCCTTCATGGGCTTTGGGATTCGGGCTCAGATTTCGATCAAAATTGGTTTTTATTCTCCAAGACTCTTTTTCTCTCTCCCCAGAATTTTCTGGGAGTTCCTGGTCTTAAAATGAGGAGGAAGGCCGAAATTTGCACTTATAAAGACATGGGTAATGGGCCTAACCCGGTTGGGCTCGGATTGGGCCTAGCCCACTGACCTTTCTGCCTTAAAACGTCCATATCTCCTTATCCCGACGTCACCTGTGGACCCACGACCTATGGTTGGAAAGATAATTCAATTATCTACAACTTCGTTTTCTTGGTATATTTCCAAATTCCAAACTTATAATACCGTTTTTGCCCCTCGAATTCAGATCACCCGAAAACGTTACTTAAAAATATTTGTTTGGAGGACTTCCGCTTTGATTCGGCTCAAGGGTCCTTCTTGAGTTGTGTTCAACTTCACATATGTGCTTCATATAACTTGTCATGTGTCCTAAAAAAAAATCTCGACGTGTGGGCCCCCACCTCAGCTTATGAATAATCCGACGTACAAAAGTACGGAATACAACATTATCAACGTGAGTTTAAATTATGTGGCAACAACATTATTGTCAATTTTGAGGAAGTGCGTGTCACGCTCATGCTCTGAAAATGCGGGGTATAACATCCTCCCCCCCCCCCCTTTAAAAACATTCATCCTCGAATGTTGAGGTAGAGTTCGCTCCGAGGTAGATATCGATGTTTTTACCTATATTTGTCCGTATCTACTTTATTTACTTGCAGTCTTACTTGCTCGTTAAAACTGAACTTATCTGAATTATGCAATCTATTCTTCTTCCTTTGTGGCCAAAGTTGACGCCTGAACTCAAGGTCATCCCTTTTTCTTATTATTCGTTTGTCCACTAACTCTTTACACTTTATCGCTTTCATCGTCTCTTCAGTATTCGTTGTTTACATTCTTGTATGCCCCTTTCATGCCATGCTTACCACATATTTTTATCTAATTCGATCTCATTTTCTTTTTGTTCAGAAATTCTTCTTCCCTTCGATCTCCATGTATCTTTCTTATGTTGCACAGATATCCCAAGCCTTTATCTCCTTGGAGTTGACTTATTCCTATTCTTACTTCCTTAAAGATAAATTCAAGACTGGTCATATCTAGCGTCCCCTGCTTAACTAGTTTAACACTGAAATGTCCCGCTTAATTTCTCTTCCCTTCAATCAGACTCCCGGCACCAGGCTAGCTAACGGTAATTTTTGCACTTATGTCGAAAACATTTCAAACATCTTCTTTAATGATTTATTTCCTTCAGTTTATTCTGAAAGTTTCTAATCCTTATTTTAGCTAATAACTTAGGGGTGAATTAAGAAGTTTGTCGAAAAATAACCAAGATTCTTGAATCATGCGGCGAATTCAGATCTTTTCATTCTTGCTTTTCTCTGTATCCTTCATTTGTCCCTTTTCCAATAAGATCCATCATATTTCTTCTCCAGTGATACTTTATATTCATATCATTTCATCTTCTTTTTAATACTTTTGTCGTACTTCTTAATTCCTTACAATGTCATCATAATTCCGCCGATGGTAGCGCCCAGATGGCTTGCAATAGCACTTCTTTGCTAATGGCGGATCATTCTCAATAACTACCTTACCTCATGTTACTCATCCAATGCGTCGAAAATACCATAGCTAAGGGATGTATAGTCAAATGAGACTCAATTCGACCCATACAACGATCCTCAGCACCATTTCTTATACTCTTGTTTATAATATTTTCTCATCATCATTGTTATCCCTCAGGACACAAGAGTATACTTACAACATACTATTCCACTATTCAAAATATTTTCAAATCCTTGTATGAATCTTTCCTCCAACCTCTTCTCCTCTGATCTGAACGTCATTACAAAATAAATCATAAGTAGGAGGCTAATAGAGATTTAACGAGATTCCGTTCTTCTTCAAATATTTATTGCCGTTTCCACACTATTTTACTAGTCATTTCGTCAGGACGATCACTTATGTGGTCCTATGACATATACTCCCACGATTTGATACATAAACGGCGACCTATGATTACATGATGCAGGAGGTGTTTTCCAAATCTCAGGTAGTACTGTTGTCGTGCTATCCATAGGCATATTGCCTTTTTTCCTTTTAACAAGCATTGAGATTCCTATAAATATTCCTCTTTTAAAACTCTCATTCCTTCCAACATCGCGATTTTTCTTTAGTAATCCCGTCTGTCCTGATACTTATCCTTGGTTACTCGTAGGCGTTTCTCACTTCCTCCGTTACCTTTTTGGAGTATGCCTGCTACATATTTATTTGCAACAAAATTTCTCCGGTACGAGCGATTCGAATCATAGCCCGGGACACAACGTATTGCTTGACAAAACTTATTTCCTTGATTCTTCTAAACCTTTATTATCTTGTCATGCCTCCTTTCCCATGTCTGTTTCGTAATATACCTGAATTTAGTCCAATTTCACTTTATTTTTAGTTGACTTCCTCTTTCATCATGCTTGCTATCAGTCCTGACATTGCAAAACCTCTTAAGTCGTTTCCTCGCTGTACTTTACTTACTTTGTATTGTAGTTCTTGCTACGTTCTCATTATATCCCAATCATAATCAACTCTATAGAGTACCATTTCTTGATCTCATTCGTAACACTGCTTATAAAACAGAATAAAGCTCGTGGAGTAAGCTTACTTAACCGGTAACTCTTTCTAATTAACCCTATTACACTTACCACATAAGTTGTCTTACCAAGTTATTCACATTCATTACAAACCTTAGTATTCTATGCCCCTGTCCCCGTCACGCTGTTACTTCGTTTTACTAATAGACTCGTCGCATTTCCCTTGTAGTTATCCATCCCAATCAATCCTTTATTTATCTTTTTGATGCCACGGCCAAGTTTGTCTTCTCCTCCACGCACGTTTCTTACATTGCATTCTATTTCCTTTATAATCGAACCTCTCGGTCTTTACAGAAGTTCTTGCCTCATATCACTAATTTTCTAGTCAATTGTGTCAACTCACCATCCTCGTTCTTTCCTTGATGAGTAATCGGTCTCCTACCGTCATTTAGTTAAATTATCCTTCTTACTCCCATGGTTAGAGATTTCTAGTTACTCCACTCCTAAATGCTCTCCTCTTCCTTCGACCAACCCATTAGTATACCTTTCCTACTTTCATCCTTAACCTTCCTTGGGTCTATTCCTCCTCGAGTACCTTTCTTCTCTTGTTATTTGTAACATCGGCTCTGAAGTTCGTGAAATATTCCTTTAGACGCGCAAATCCGTCCTATTCTTAAGTCATTCTTTCAGGAAAGCTCCTCTATGTCTGAGGCAACCACATTAATATGGCCGCACATTTATCCCTTTATATACCTTTCAAGGGCCGAAATCTCCTAACATCGACGCAAGGCTTAATCATTCCTTCTCTTACTTCATATTCCTCTTTTGTTCCATATTACCATACTCTATCCCCTTCATATGCCTACCTTTGAATTTTTACCCAAATAGTCTCGTGCTTTGCCCGTCGTTTCTTTTTGAGGCTTTGCTCAATCATGTTTCTTACTTTTCACTTTTTTCGACATTTTGATCTCCTTGCCTTCTATTTACTCACTCTCTTTATTTTCCAAATATCGTTGTATTAGAACTTTCCAATCTTAACCTGTAGTGAAAATAGCATTAGCTTACCTTGTAACATTTGTACCGTTTATTTTTGTTGTCACTTGAACTTCGGTACCCTTACTCTATTGATTCCTTCGATACTGTAACACCGGTTGCTGGGATACACATGCCCATCAATACGGTCATAAATAAGATACCATATGCATACATATATATATATTTACTACCACCTCGCTTACAAAATATTTCCAAATGCTATTCAACCTCATCCTAGTTCTAGAGTCGTGGTGCACCTTCTTTCTCTTCACCGGTCTAGTCTACCTCGTCCTATGCGACATCTTAAGGTTTCCAGCCATTCTGTATACTCTGATTTCCCTTAGGCTACTCTAGCTTCTCATTTTTCTTTTATGTCTGCTTTTGCAAAACTTTTAGTGCACTTCCCAGGGGGTCACCCATCCTAAGATTTCTCTCACCCCAGCATGCTTAACCTTGAAACTCCGATGAAATCCGGTGCATTAGTGCTGGAATAATCGCACCCACCTCATTGCATGACCTTCATTACATGATCTGGAGCAAGTCGAAGTCTTACAGATTCCAAGACATTCTCATAACACGTCCTTCCCTTTACAATTACTATTTTACCCTTTTCAATCCTCAATATTCACCTTTCACTTATGTGTATGACTACCTTTCGTCCTAGATTCCTAGATTCCCGATGGTAGTGAACACACCTTCGTCGCCATTACTTATGAATACTCAGGTATCAGCTTATTCGGATTCCCACTCACCATCCTTATATAATAATCTACAGCAAAACTGATTGCCGACTTTCTCTAAATCCTCCAACAGACCTTGCTCCTACTAAACCTCGAATGTTGTCCATCTTAATCCTTCGGGCTGCTAATCGTCTTTCTCGCAATTACTCTTCATGCCATGCCAAATCCATAACTCCTCTAGAACAATGCACCTCACTTATTGTCTATTTACAATATTTCCTTTCCACGCTTCCTTCTGTTAGGCGTACCTAACTAAATGACCTGATTTTGAACAATTCTGGCAGAATCTCCTTTACAATTCTTACTATTCAGAATCTGCACGCAGCAAATACCAACAATGCCTCACAGGGCATACATATGTATACGGCACATTTCAGCCACCCAGAGCTCCCAATTTCAGGTAAAAGAATGAAAATATCAGAACTTACCCCTGTGACCTTCCATATCTTCACTCATCTTCTCCCGTCGATACTGTGCTTCTGATGAGGTCAAAAGTTAGTGCAAGGAATCTCATTTCCTATGACTTGCCTCTATTGCACGATCTAAGATAGCAAGAAGGTCAACAATCGCTAGATGCCCTGCAGCCTCCTGTTTATAAATGTGGCCGGCTTCACACCCATAAACAGGACTCTACTGGACACGACTTTGCAGACAACCCCTAGGAAAACCTTGCTCTGATACCACTTTGTCACACCCTAATCTCGCTAGGGTGTGATGGGCACCCGACCCTTACTTAGGGCCGAGCGAACCCGCTAACTCTTACTACACACATAATCGTTTTGGACTCTTAAATCAAATAAAATGAAATACATAGTCGGGCTTTCAGAACCATTCTCTTCATCGTGCTCAAGTCAAATAAAATCTGTCATCACATGAAACTTGTAACATGAAACATAATGACACATGGGCTGGTGGAGCCGTTTACAATACTGACATTTTATACCCACGACTCTGTGTGCAAAGTCTCTAACATTAATCAGAAATCATAACACATATACTCTGACTCGGAAATACTCCGGAAGGAAATGGAGCTCGCCAATCCCGCTGGAACATCTTCTAGCAATATCGTCTACTCATCTGGGTGTACCTGCGTGGCATGAAACGCAGCCCCCGAAGAAAGGGGGTCAGTACGGAATATGTACTGAGCATTTAAAGCATGAAATATCGTAAAGAGGATCACAACCAAAATGGAGATTTACTAGAAACAAGTATGACTTTCAAAACATCAATACATATGCCTTTTAAAATGAAAATCATGCATACCATTATCATATACCGTACCCGGCCCATTATGGGACTCGGTGGACAAAGTCATGTCATCATGTCAGCATACTATCATATCATCATGCATATATATATATATATATATATATATATATATATATATATATATATATATATATATATATATATATATATATATATATATATACCTTACCCGGCCCTCTAGTGAGGGACTCGGTGAATGAAGTCATATCGTACCCGGCCCGTCTTAGGACTCGGTGCCATAATCATGTCATCACATACATATACCGTACCCGGCCCATCATGGGACTCGGTGCCATAATCATATCATCAAATACATATACCGTACCCGGCCCATCATGGGACTCGGTGAACAATGCAGTGGAATACGCACGATAACATAACCTGGCCCGGGACTCAGTGAAAGACATATTGAGGCATGCACGAGAAGAGTAGTGAGAAACTATATGCACATAAACCCATTTTAAGATTTGATGGATAAGTACGCTAGCCGACACTTGAAGGATCACAAACACGTTTCGAGGCAATCCGAGTTAGTATAAGAAAGTGTCACGACCCGACTCGGGGCCGCGACGAGCACCCGGTGCTAGCCCACCCGAGCACCCTCTTAGCTTACTCTTATACTTACATCTAGGTGAGCCACATAATTATACACACATTTCCATTCATTCGTCAACTATTCCCAATTGGACAACAGTACATTTATGTCACCATAGGCATCTATGCCACATCAATGTACATGGGCCAACGTGGCCGACAAAATGATATACAAAACATAGGCCGACAAGGCCGGACATGTCTAACCATATACACATGACTACGAGCCTCTAGGAAGAGTATAACATATCACATGAGCGGGACAGGACCCCGCTATGCCCATAATTATATACACAAAAGAATAAGTACCCAAAAGATATGGCTCCGGAGGAAATGGAGCTCTCTATGAAATCTCCGAATAGGCAGCTATGGATCAAGTCCGTCTCCCTGAGCACCTGCGGGCATGACGCAGCGTCCACAAACAAAAGGATGTCAGTACGAAGAATGTACTGAGTATGTAAAGCATGATCAACATCGATATACAAGCGTAATGAACAACATATGAAATAGCATAGGAGGGGAGACAATAATATCATCGTCATAGTACTTACCTGCCTTTCGTAGGACTTTCCATTTTTCATACGTATTAGTACACCTACGTCATCATCCGTATTCCATAGTAGTACTCGTACCCTACTTGTGCTCATATCCATATACATGTCCTTATTCGTATTCTTATACATAGTCTTATCACATTCATATTCATATTATATACATAGTCCTTTCATATACATAGCATTTACATAGCATACCCGACCTCATAGGATCGGTGTTTCGTACATACTTGGCCAACCAAGGCTCAGGATTACTCATACCTGGCCCTACCAAGGCTTCAGGGTTATCCGTACCATCTGCAGATGTGTGCGCGCATTTCGTAATCGTATACATACTTTATACATATTCATATACATATATCCTACCCGGCGTTATAAGTTCGGGGTGTCATTATAGCCCTTCATAGGCACTTGTGAATATAATAGCCGGTAGGCACCTCTAGCATCATTATTATTATCATCATCATCACTATCATCATCGTTTTTGCTACATCTCTATCTTATGCTTACTCGTCAAATGGGTTGCGTAGTACATTCGTATCACGTATCGAGGATCGTGAGCTTATGAGCTCGGAGTGTCAATCACTTGAATACAACATACTCATATGGAGGATTTAAGAGTTTGGCCAAGGAACCATGCATATAAATATCAACTCCCCAATATGTTAACCAACATATAAATATCATGAATCTTACCTTAGATGATATAGGGACAAGCTTTGGTTGGTAATACTTCACTTTGAGCAAAACCCTAGTTTGTCTCCATTTGCATTTCTTGACTTGGATGGTATTTTATGGCTTGCTTACACTTGATTCACTTGTTTATGTTGTTGGTGACTTATAATCCTTGAAAACTGATGAAATAAATGTAGAGAGATGATTCTAGAGAGAAGTGGTGTAATGTAGAAATGAAATAAAACAAGTCTTGGTCCTCATATTTAATGAATTGAAAATCTGTGCTGAGGTGTACAGTGGTCGTCCATGGAGGTTTATGGTCCGTATTCCAGTTTACGGACCGTCCCCCGTGGTCGTCTTTAACCTTAAGCAGAACCAGAAACTTTGGCTGCATGCATAGTGATTTACGACCATGGTTTACGGGCCGTAAATCACTTTACGGTCCGTCCACCAGGTCGTATTTTACCACTTCTCAACTGGGCAGAAAGTTGAAACCTTGCATGGCAATTTACGACTGCCAGTTTACGGAGCGTATTCCATTTTACGGTCCGTATTTTGCAGTTTACAACCACTGGGCAGTTTTGCCAACTTTCAACTTTTCACATTTCTCGACTTTTCATTCTAATCATTCTCGTCCATATACGCACATTGCTCATGAAACATTATACACTCGCACTCCTCGCACACATCACTAGTTCGTTTACTTGCGTACCAACGGGAAATATTTCGAGGTGTAGCAGAAAGTTATGGACATTTTACTAAAGAAACTTCTACGAACGTTTCAGAAGCTATTTTGGAAAAATCAATGCAACAATCAAATCAAGTACCTTTCGAATATCGCTATAGATCAAATCAAATAGAACTTTTGGAACCACACACACGTATCAAGACGTAGCAAAACAATTTTCGGGGGTCAAGAACATTATCCATCCTAGTGGCTCTAAGAATGGGAGTTTCTTTGAAATCATACATATACATTGTCTGTTTGTTTCACAAGGATCATGCCAAAAGAAAGAAAGGGTAAACCTTACATACCTGGAAAATAATTCTCGACTTTCAACTTACTTCCCGTCTTACAACTCGCGTAAGAATTATTCGTAGCCTCGTACTCTACATATGAAATCATTCATAATATCATTAGGATCATCGTCGTACGTTCGTCTCGAAACTTTAATTAAAACCCTTTTAAATTCTGCCGAAATTCGGGCAGCATTTCCCCTGTTTATATGCCTAGCCCGAAATTTCAATTCAACAACCAACAACATCAACAACAATACCAATAGTATTAACATCATTTCCAATACCGACGTATGCCATAAAACAGCCCGCGCACTGTTTTCTAAATTTCTCAACCAACCAAATTTGCGATATAACTATTTAATAATTTTATTTCCGTAAAGAAGCTTAAATTAATACCAATAACATTAATAACAACATCCTCCACATTTTACAAGTTAAATACATTTATTATCATCCAAAATTTTCTTCAAGTTTCATTCCATAATTCACAACACCAACAAACGAATTTATCAGGCTATTCTCTCTGTGCTAATCGTCGAAACTCTAAATAAACTCGTTAACAATGAAAAGGAACCTTTTTCATACCTTAAGCATGCATCCACCACGTTATCACTATTCTCCTTGGTTTATTTTTAGCTCAAATTGAAGACAACGCAGCGTACAACACCTTTCCCTTCATGGGCTTTGGGATTCGGGGCTCAGATTTCGATCAAAATTGGTTTTTCTTCTCCAAGACTCTTTTTCTCTCTCTCCCCAGAATTTTCTGGGCGTTCCTGGTCTTAAAATGAGGAGGAAGGCCGAAATTTGCACTTATAAAGACATGGGTAATGGGCCTAACCCGGTTGGGCTCGGATTGGGCTTAGCCCACTGACCTTTCTGCCTTAAAATGTCCATATCTCCTTATCCCGACGTCGCCTGTGGACCCACGAACTATGGTTGGAAAGCTATTTCAATTATCTACAACTTCTAGTTCTTGGTATATTTCCAAATTCCAAACTTATAATACCGTGTTTTTCCCCTCGAATTCGGATCACCCGAAAACGTTACTTAAAAATATTTGTTTGGAGGACTTCCACTTTGATTCAGCTCAAGGGTCCTTCTTAAGTTGTGTTCAACTTCACATATGTGCTTCATATAACTTGTCGTGTGTCATAAAAAAAAATCTCGACGTGACCTCAGCTTATGAATAATCCGACGTACAAAAGTACGGAATACAACATTATCAACGTGAGTTTAAATTATGTGGCAACAACATGATTGTCAATTTTGAGGAAGCGCGTGTCATGTTCATGCTCTGAAAATGCGGGGTATAACAGAAATAGTACCAGATAGGTACTATTTGGAGAAAGAAAAGCAAAAATCCACCGGGAACTTCCGCGAGTATGCAAGTAGGTAGAGAACAGAAGTTGCCCGAGTACAACCGCCAATGGTCGAGAAAGAATTAGTGTCTATCTTCATCCGTTCCCAAGAAACGAACTTCTAATCACAAAATACCTTCTAATCACCTCCCCCGAATTACCAAGCTCCACAGCCAAATTATCAAACACCCTCACCCGCTTACTGTCCTCCACAAAATAACCAATCCAACACCTACCAAAATCAGCCACCACCAAATACCCATAATGCGGCACGTCAGAACTTTAAAAAAAAGCCTGCCCGCATGTTCACTCCATTAATGGAATCACAAACTGATTTATTCAAAAGATTGAGCACGGTCGGTGTCACACCCCAACCTTGGTAAGGCGTGACTGGCACTCGGCACCCTACGGGAACCGAGCGAACCAAACTGTAACTGATTTTTTTCTATATCTCGAAAGGAAACATAAGGCCAAGGTACTATAAGCCATGGGGGCACAAGCCCAAAAGATAACATACTTACGTCTTCAAACTAATCTCGAGTGCATGTGCCGTTAAGGCTATCCATAATAATGATACAACATAGTACAAGTCGAGATAATTATAAGATATCTATCTGTGCATATCTGTCTACGAGCCTCTACAGGAGTACATGGCATAAAGTTGTCGGAACAAGGCCCCGCCATACCCATGCAAACGCATAAGCAGCCGTGCTGACTCACAGGGCAACTCTGAAGCAAGTGGAATGCCATAACTCTGCCTGTCGAGCTGGTATCCTTACTGAAAGATCCGTCAAGTTGTATCTCAAGACCTGCGGGCATGAAACGCAGCGCCCCCAGCAAAGGTACGTCAGTACGAACAATGCACTGAGTATGCAAGGCGGAAAGTGCACCAAAATAGACATACACTAAAGATGAGAAGAATAAGAATCAACCTGGTATTTCTGAACTACCGATGGAAATCTAGCATATGTATACATACCTCTTCATCTTCTTGCGATCTTTACTAGGTCTGTATACCCTACCATAGTCCTAGTTACCTTATCATCAAACGTTATTTGAACATGTGTCGCGGCGTGCAACCCGATCCATATATGATACATGTCTCTCTATGCTCTCGCATGCTTAACCATATCTATGTACAGTACTGTGCCTTTATCTTACTAATCATCCTATACTAACTGCCCAACTGATTAGTGGTAACTGCCCGACCAGCTGCAGTCCGATTGTAATCGCCCGTCCGGTTATAGCCTGACGGTAGAGCGCAACTGCCCGACTGATCAGTGGTAACTGCCCGTCCGGCCGTAGCACGGTGGTAACTGCCCGACTGGCTGCAGTCCAGTGGTAAATATATACATCTGCCAAACCGGCTGTAGCACGGTGGTAATAACTGCCCAACCAGCCGTAGCCTGGTGGTAAACACATATCTGCCCAACCGGCCATAGCCCGGTGGTAACATATGCCCGACTAGTCGTAGACCAGTGGTAATTATAATCAACATCATAACTAAACATCTACTAGTAATCTCTATGCCCTTCCCGTGGTCATCACTTAACTCGTAAGGTCTACATGATTACATAAGACTTATAAGCACAACTCAGGCCATTAGTACTTCTTCTCGCTTGACTAAACAGTAACCAAGTCCTAAGATACAACATAAACCTCTCTTCAAACACTAAATACCTCATTAGGGATCCTCTACTAGCACTCTATTCATGTCCCACAAAACATTCCTTAAGACACCTTCTTAAACTCGTTGGATTATTGGAACTATCGTCATCGCTATATCTCACCTTGAAGGAACAAATATCATAAGGTGAGATCAATCAGAATGAATAATTTCAAAGGTCATGAATGAGCTCAATAATATCATGAGATTCATAGGCGTCTAGCATTTGTGGAAACAACGATATTATGGATATAGTACAAAGGTTAACAACAAGGAATCATGCCTTTAGAAAGAAAGGTTTAGCTTTAACATACCTAAAATCTTGCTCCTTGACCTTTCCACTTATCTTCTGACTTGTAATCTACGTATAAAATCGTTCATACTATTATTAGGCTCACCATCATATACTTGTCTTAAGCCTTTAATTAAAATCCTTTTAGAATCTGCCGAAATTCGGGCAGCATCTCCCCTGTTTATATGCCTAACCCGAAATCTCAATTCAGCAACCAATAACAACAACAACAATACTAACATCAATAACATCATTTCCAACACCAATATGTACCATAAAACAGCCCACACGCTGTTTTTCAACTTCCATAACTAACCAACTTACTACACAATTATTTAATGACTTTATCTTCGTAAATAAACCTTAAATAATACCAAGAGAGAAAGATTCATACCTCTTTTCTTGTTAAGATAGCAATACCCTCAATATCCACGCTAAAATCCACCACAAAACAATACTTGAATCACAACCAAGCGTTACCCGGACCTAACTACTCCGCGACTTAAAAATTGCTCACTTTTTGTTTCCCTCTCTCTGTCTCTTCAATTTCTAGAAATTTCCAGCAAAATCTGATGTAAAAAGAGGGTTCTTACCCTTTTTATAAGGGTCAAATTCGGGGGCACTGTAGCATTTACTGTAGTAGTACTGTATCACGCGTTTCTGCTCTGTCAGCTGAACTTGTAACGTCCATAATTCTCTACTCCAATGTTCTATCGATGAGCGGTTTATTGTGTTGGAAACTAGACTCAACGAACTTCATTTTAGGATTTTGTTTCACTTCAAAACACTTCATATGCTAAGAGATATTCGTCCCTCAATTCGGACCAAAATTTTCACACGAAACTTTACCCATCCTTTTTCCAAAGTCGTACTACTCCATTTCTTCCGCTCATTTCCTCATAAAATCTTCCGGTATACCTTATATACGTCCTTCACTCATTAAATATACTTAACACTGCTTGCTCCTTATATTCCAAAATGGTTTTACTTAACCATATCTCAACGTACTTACGTTCAAATTTAATAAGTGCTTCTCCGAAAGTACGGGTTATAACAGTCGGGATGATCCAAAGGCTTCCCCCAAAGGTCATTGACCCAAAGAATCAATTTTATAGATTTGACCATACATGTGCTTATCATTCTAATGGCATAGGACATAGTACTGAGGGTTGAATCAATCTCAAGTATAACTACAAGACATGATTGACCGGGAGGAGATTATGCTCCAAACAGCTCCTCCAAATGTGAACACCAATCCCCTGCAAAACCATGGCAACAACGTGATTCATATGATCGAAAGAGAAGAGGACTGGGTTGCAGGCAGGTCCACGATCCGAGAATCTATGAAAGAACTTAAGCGCATAATGGCTTCGCTTTCTCTATAAGAACGCCGACAATTTAAAGTATTAATCCCTGCGCCAGTTATTTTGCATGTGGCACAAGTAACCCTAGCACCGCATCGAAAAGAATTTATGGTCCAAGTCGCTGCCGCCCATGGAATTACGAGATCGGGAAGGTGTTATACTCCCAAAGATCTAGCCCAACGGGCACCCGGAAGAGAGAAAAATTAGAAAAGAGCAATCACTGAGGGTGAAGCTGAAGATTTCTGTCGCTGGATGCAGCCCAATGAATACTCCATTGTGGAGCACCTAAAGAAAGCAACGACCTAAATCTCGGTGTTGGCACTTTTACAAAGTTCACCCCATCACCGTTTGGCGATAATGAAGGTGTTGGAGGAAGCCCACATCCTAGCTAGGACGAGTAGTGAAAATCTAGCCGAAATGGTCGCCCATGTTATGGAGGAGTATCAAATTGCCTTCACAGAAAAATAATTACCCAAAGAAGGTAGGGATCACAACAAACCGCTGCAGATCACTATCATGTGTCGCAACAAAGTGGTAACTGAGGTGCTAATTGACAACGGAGCGGGGCTCAATATTTGTCCCGAATCCACTTTAGTTCAGCTGGGATATAACCTTGGAAAGGTACGTCAGAGTCATACCAACATAAGGGCATTCGAAGGAGGTTGTTGTGATGCCACTGGAGCGGTTGATTTAGATATCCAAATCGGTCCGACAGAATTCACTACTAAATTTCAAGTTATGGAAACACCCGCCAACTATAATTTGATTCTGGGAAGACCTTGGATCCACATGGCAGGTGCGGTGCCTTCATCACTCCATCAATCTCTGAAATTCATCTGGGAAGGACAAGAAGTGATACTTCATGGAGAAGCCAGCATGCACAACTACCCAGATAACTCTGTACATGTCATTGAAGTCGCGCCCAAGGGAACGGATTTCCATGTAATGGAGTTAGTGGGAGCTACCCACAAGATCCCAGAAATTCTTATGCCAGCGGTCTACAAAATAATCGCCTCACTTATGCTCTTGAATGGATTTGAACCTGGAAGATCTTTGGGAAAGAATTTGCATGACATCACTGACCTAATTCCCATTCCCCAAGATAATTTTTGCTTTGGAATCGGTTACGTTCCAGCTAAAGAAGAGATACCCACCAAGAAAAGACAAGAATTTGCGGACCTCCGCAAGCCCATTCCTAACTTATACCAGTCATTTCCCAACTGAATGCCTATGTCGGGTGATGCTTTCATTGAAGAAGGGATAGGGATGCTATTCCAAGAAAAAGATTGCTCAGTGATCCTGGAGGAATATGCTGAAGCACTCACGATCAGAGATACAGAACCTGGCGGGCAGCTATCCAACTAGACCTCTACCCTGTTACTGGCTCTTCAGTGGAGAAAGATGAATTTATTTTGAAAAACGAGGGAGAATCGGTCGAGGCCCGAATACTCACCCCTTTATCAGTTATGCACCTCGTAATGTTTTCAAAAATAGAAATGGTTTGATGTTGATCCAAGCCAGGACCACAGTTTGTACTTTTATTAATCAGAATCAATGAAAGCCTCAGTTTTACCAAAATTGTTTTATTTACTTATTTTTGCCAGCATGTTTTATATTAACATATTTTGCCTTGGATTTTCTGTAACAAAAACAATAAAGCAACCTTAACTATCATGACATGTTGCGAAATGAATGAGTTGGGCAGCATAGAGAAAGAACAGTACGAGGAATACGATGAGGCCACAATGCTACCTGAGGGTCTCATACATGGACGAAACAGAAGCCATAAATCTTGGTTAAAAAGAGAACATCAAAGAAACAAGGATAAGTGCGCACCTAGAGGCACCCTTAAAAGAAGAGTTGGTAAACCTACTAAAAAAGTACATGGATATCTTCGCGTGGTCCTACACCAACATGTCAGTGCTTAGCACCAGTTTAGTATCACATAGATTGCCCATCAATGCGAGTTTCGCCCTAGTAAATTAGAAAACCCGACAATTTAAGTCAGACCTTATTATCCGAATCAAAGATGAGGTAGAAAGGCAGATTAAATTCGGAGTAGTGGAATGACTTCATATCCCACGTGGCTAGCCAACATAGTTTCGGTACCCAAAAAGGACAGAAAAATAAGAATCTGTGAGGATTATCGGGATCTTAACAAAGCTAGTCCAAAGGACAATTTTCCACTCCCAAAAATCCACATAATCATACATAATTGTGCCAAGCACGAGCTGCAGTCATTTGTGGATTGCTTCGTCGGCTACCACCAAATCCTAATGGATAGAGAGGACGTCGAGGAAACAACCTTCATCACTCCATGGGGAGTGTACCATTACAAGGTAATTCCCTTTGGCCTCAAAAATGCCAGTGCAAACTTATATGAGAGCCATGACTACCATTTTTCATGACATGATCCATAGAGAAACTGAAGTGTATGTGGACAATGTCATTATCAAGTCAAGGGAAAGTTCGAAACATACGACACATTTGATGAAATTCTTTGAATGGCTCTGTAGGTTCAATCTGAAGCTGAACCCGGCTAAATGTGCATTTGGGATATCGGCCGGAAAGCTATTGGGATTTATAGTCAGCCAGAGAGGCATAGAGCTAGACCCAACAAAGATCAAAGCAATCTAAGAATTACCTTCTCCCAAAACTAAGAAAGAAGTCATGAGCTTCTTGGGAAGGTTAAATCACATTGGGTGATTCATAGTTCAATGCACTATTATTGTAGAGCCCATACACAAGCTTCTGAAAAAAGATGCTCTAACAAAAAGGACAGAGGAGTGTTAGGAGGCGTTTGATACCATCAAAAGATATTTGTCTGATCCGTCGGTTCTGGTACCACCAAGGCCTGAGAGTCCGTTGCTGCTATACTTGTTAGATTTGGGATTGCTATAATGCATAGTTGCCAGTGAAGCCACCAAATTGTTGGAAGAAGTACACGCAGGGACTTGTGGACCCCACATGAATGGATTTGTACTAGCCAAAATGATTCTCAGAGAAGGGTATTAGTGGATGACCATGGAAAGTGACTGTTGCAAATATGTGCAAAGATGCCATTAGTGTCAAATCTTTGGTCATCTAATCAGGGTTCCACTAAGTGAGATTAATACTGTGAGCTCACCATGCCCTTTGTTGCTTGGGCCATGGACGCCATTAGACCCATCGAACCCACAGTCTCAAATGGGCACTAATTCATCTTACTTGATATTGATTACTTCACTAAATGGATGGAAGCAACATCACACAAGGCAGTAACAAAGAAAGTCATAGCTGACATCGTGCGAAACAACATTATATGTCGATTCGGTATACACGAGTCCATCATAACCGACAACGGAGAAAATCTGAATAGCCACCTAACGAAGGATATCTGTGAGAAATTCAAGATCACTCACCAGAACTTGAACATTTACCGGCCACAGATAAATGGAGCCGTGGAAGCACCCAACAAAAATATTAAGACGATACTGAGGAAAATGATTGTAATTACAAATGTTGGCACGAGCAGCTGCCTTACGCTTTGCTGGGATACCGTACTACAGCTAAAACTTCAACAGGAGCAACTCCGTACCTGCTAGTCTATGGTACTTAAGTAGTCATACCAGCAAAAGTTGAGATACCTTCTTTGAGAATAATTAACAAAAGCAGAGTTGGATAATGCTAAATAGGTCCTAGCTCGGTATGAGCAGTTGACCCTAATCAATGAGAAAAGAATGGTCGTCGTATGCCACGGTCAGTTATACAGCCAAAGAATGGTGAAAGCTTTCAACAAATGAGTCAAGGCTCGACTTTTTCAAATCGGGCAGATGGTGCTCAAAAGAATTTTCCCACATCAAGATGAATACAAAGGGAAGTTTTCTCCCAATTGGAAAGGTCCTTACGTTGTCCGCAAAGTACTCTCCAGAGGAGCAGTAGCACTAGCGAAAATGTCACGACCCAACTGGAGGGCCGCGACGGGCACCCGATGCTAACCCACCCGGGCACCTCTCATCATACTTTCACATTTACATCTAGGTGAGCCATATAGCTAAATCATACTTTCCATCCATTATTCATACTAATTCCATTGGGCAACAATACATATATATCATCATCAATAACGATGCCCATATAGGTGAACATAAGCCGACGAGGCTAACAAAATGATATCCAAAATATAGGCCGAAAAGGCCATATACATCTAACCATATACACATGTCTACGAGCCTCTAAAGAGAGTATGTAATATCATATAGGCGGGACAAGACCCCGCCATACCCATAAATATGTACACAAAAGAATAAATACCCAAAGCTGTAGCTTCGAATGAAATGGAGCTCCGCTATGTAGTCCTTGAGTAGTAAAGCTACGGATCAAGCCTGTCTCCCTGGCCACTTGTGGGCATGACGCAGCGTCCACAAACAAAAGGACATCGGTACGAAGAATGTACTGAGTATGTAAAGCATGATCAACATCATTATAGAAGCATAATAAGCAACATAAGAAATAGCATAAGATGGGAGGTAGTAGATCCAACATCATAGACACTTACTTGCTTTTCATTGGGACTTTCCATTTCTAATGCGTGATTGTGTACATAAATCCATATCCGTATTCGTACTCGTATCCGTACTCATTTACATTTCATAGGGACTTTCCATTTCATATTCATATACACATTCATATTCATATTCATATACATATTCATATTCATATTCATATTCATATACATATCATTTACATAGCATACCCGACCATGAAGTTTCGGTGTTTCACGTACCCGACCATGGCTAGGCTCGGTGATTATACATACCTGGCCCTACCAAGGCTCAGGGTTATCCATACCCAACTGCAGTGGTGCGCGTGCAATATATATTCTACCCGGCCATATAAGCTCGGGGTTTCATAATAGTCATACATAGACACATATACATAAAATCTCATAAGCATCTTTAGCATCATTAGTATCGTCGTTCATTACATCTATCCTTAGAGGATTACTCATCATAGGAGGAATTTAGTACAATCGTATCATATCGAGAATCATAAGCTTAGTAGCTCTTAAAGATAGAATCATTTGGAGGACATCATAGGCTCATAGAAGATTAGATATTTGGCCAAGGAACCATGCCTTATGAAAGAAGGGTTAGTCTTACATACCTTTTTGTTCAACTATTTAATCGCTTGAATGTTTTCCTTCAATGCTCACGTTTCTACCTTCATTAGAGTATATACTAACATTAGAAAATCGATAGCTTTGCATACTAAACTAAAGCTAGAGAAAATTGGGCAGCATTCCTTTTATTTATACAACGTCCTCCATATCATACATCAACTCCCAAACATCTATAATAACATTTACAACATGATAACAATAGTCTTCATTCTCCTACATTATCCATATTCCTCAATTCACTTCAAGTCATCCATACCCATGGTCATGGCACACTATTACATTCACTCATATACAATGTCTATCCCATGTTCTTAATATCATTTATAACATGATTATAATATAACATATCACGAATCATGACTCAACCCAAGCTACTACTCATAAACATCACTATTCTCACATTCAAGACCCATTTTCTATATTTTTCTACAATCCAAGTCTTTCAATGTATCAATACCTTAAACAACATGGAAATACCATAAAACTTACCTTAGATGGTGTAAGAATGAACCTTGAATGGAAATACTTCACTTGAATCAAAACCCTAGTTCACCTCCAATGGAATCTTTTGTAGTCCTCTAACCCTTGGAAGCTTTCTAACACATAAACACTTGATTCTATTCTTTTGATCTTTGTGTTCTCTTGAACTTGAGTGAAATGTGATTATAGAAGGGTTTTGAGCTCTCAATACTTGTAGAAGATGAAAAATGAAGTAAAAGAACCCAAGGCATCTATTTATACAAAAACTAAAAATCAGCCTGTCGGGTACTATACGGACACTTATACGGTTCGTTTAGTATTGTACGTCCCGTATAAGTGGCCGTGGTTCACCAACCAGAAAATCATCTCCCTGTTGGGAGTTATACGGATCCCTTATATGGACCGTATAAAGTTATATGGACCGTATAAGTGGTCGTATAACTCCATTTCTCTGAAATGGATTCCGTCGTTTCCTTCGATCTCCAATCCTTATGGAACCTTCTTGACACTTGTTTAGCACCTCATTAACAATCTAAGGGACATTATAACTTTTCTCCAAAACATCATTAAGTCATCATTAATTCAGTACTCATAAATCCTTTTCGATACATAACGTATTCCTTGCCTTTTCTCGGCAACTTTCTTCTCTTACCTCGAATGTCTTTGAAATCTCAATTAGGATCATCAAATGCTATTTCTCAGTTATCGAAACATCGTATACTTTGTGCCCTTAGTTATTATATTCACTGTGCATTAACGGAAAAAAAATCCGAGGTGTAACATTCCTCCCCCCTTAAGAACATTCGTCCTCGAATGTTAAGTTCTCGAGGATTCTATAAATATTTTGCCAGAGTTTCCCCTTTAACATGGCACTACCATCCCGTCACAACAGCCCATAATAACAATGCCTCACAGGGCCACAACATATTAGCAACATAGTTTGGCCACACACAACCCATATGCATAAAAGAAAACATCCATACCTCATAATCTTGATGTTCCGTCTTGGATCTCTTCCGGGGGTTGAAATACGTGTGGGTATTTGGATTTCATACTTTCTTCTGCTTCTCATGTCATTTCTTCTCGGTTATTGTTTCTCTACAAAACCTTAACTGAGGCCACCTCTTTGTTTCTAAGCCTCCATACTTGCCTATCTAATATGGCAATGGGTACCTCTTCATAAGTCAACTTTTTTGTCACTTGAACATCATTTACTGGGTGAAGCATCGAGACATGGAAAACTGGGTGAACTAACTCCAAATCAGGAGGTAGATCAGGTTCGTAAGCCACTTTGCCTACTTTGCGCACAATCTCATAAGGCCAAATGTATCGGGGACTAAGCTTCCCCTTTTTTCCAAATCTCATAACGCCCTTCATTGGCGACACCTTTAAGAATACCAATTTTTTTTTCACTTGGAACTCTAAGTCTCGTTGATCCTTTTTCTTTCTCAATAATGATATTAAGTCTTACATGGTTTGCAAATCTATCCCACTTTCTGTCACGACCCAGCTAAGGGTCGCGACGGGTAACCGGGGCTAGCCACCGACCACCGCTCGTTACACTACTCGACTTAATCATTTAATGCTCTTTTATCAACTTTATACTCAATTTGTAGGAAAAACATATTTTATATGGAAACGTAAATACCTTTATATACATATGCCTCTCGACCATCAAAATAATGTATACATATAATAGCATCTTGTGAGAACATCTAACCCACACTGCGCATCTACAAGTCTCTACTGGAGTGCTAAGCATAAGGACAGGACAGGACCCCGTCATGCCCAAAAATACATATACATGAATATACACAAAGAATCGTCATAAGCACCTCCGAACAAAGGAGTGCTTTCAATCAGCTGACAGCTACTGCTGGTCTGGGTCGAGCTCTCCTTCCTGTCTACCAGTGGGCATGATTATAGTGTCCAAAGAAAACGAACGTCAATACGAATATTGTACTGAGTATGAGAGGCATAAACAATGAAATAGAACAATGACATTAAGGAAATGTCAATATAGAACATCTATATCTAACTGTCATGTATAAAAGAACTAAGTCATGCTGTCTTACTCATACTCGTCATCATATCATGTATGCATAATGTATAAGCTGTCCGCTCATTTAGGTGCGGTGTAGTAATGTATAAGTTGCCCGTCCATATCGGATCGGTGTGATAATCATAACATTAGCTTGCATCCAGGCCTCCCGCGTCTGGGGTATCATCTCATGCCGCCCACTAGTGGTGTCTGCCCATGCCATTTGGCCATGGTGTATCGTATAGCTACCCGCCTTAGCGGTGACTACCTGGCCAACTTGGCGCGGTGTTATATCATCATCATACATGCTCATCATAATATGCTTATCGTAACATACTTATCACAATACATGCATAAGGCTTATGAACAACTTTACTTTATCAGGGTGACGTAAGGTCGTGATCCCCCGATTTCATTATGGAGCAATTATCGACATCCTGCCTCACCTTGAAGGAACTAACATATAAGGTGAGTGAGAGCGATAAATAACATCATGCCATTTTAAGATCATCATATCATATCATATCTCTTTTCTTATTTTACCATTCATGGATATAGGCTTTTAGCTTTCCAGAATATAGGGACTCATGAAGAGGAGGAAAATTATGCTATGAGATTCATGCCATTAAAAGGAAGGGACTAGCCTCACATACCTTTGACGTTTAACTAAGCTATCGTTCGCTCGTTCTCCTTCGATATCGCGTTTCTACCTTCAAAAGAGAATTCGCATTTACGTTAGTTAATCGACTATAAAAACGCGCTACTATCTCTAGGGAAAATTGGGCGACACTTCCTTTGTTTATACTACTTTGCCCCTATTCTATATTAAATCCAAAACGCTCACAACAACGTTCACAATATTGTATTCAACAATCATTCAATTATGGCACTATTCACATTTTATGACCCATTTACTACACTCTTCCATAATCCAAGTGTTTCAACGTTTTAATGCTTCAATCATCATGAGAAGGTCATAAAACTTACCTTAGATGTTGATTGAACAAGCCTTGAATGGAATTACTCCTTTAGCACCAAAACCCTACTTCACTTCTTTTGGGTTTTCTTGAGAAAGATGAACTTTAGTGTGATTCTTACACTTGATTTCATGGATTTGATGTTATTGACCTTGATTTTCCTTTGGCCCTCTTGAATTCTTGTGAATGAAGTGTTTAGAGTGTTCTAGAGACTTCTTGAGTCGTGTAGATGAGAAATGAATAAATGAGCTTAGGGTCCCTTTTAATAACTCAAAACCTGATTTTTAATGAACAGTAGTCGGGTGCACAATGGCCGTAAACCCAGTTTACAGGCCGTATTCTGGTTTACGATCCGTCCCTCACGACCGTATTCAAGCATATCAGAAACAGAAAGGTTTGCTGGAGTCATGGTGGTTTACGGTTGTAGTTTACGGGCCTTATTTCAATTTACGGTCCGTATTCTGAGTCGTATTTTACCATTTAGACATTTGGCAAAAATTTGAAATTTTTTGAATGTTGAAGGACAATAGCACTTTACGGTCCGTAAACTACTTTACGGGCCGTATTCTATTTTACGACCAACTGGGTCAAAGTGCAGATCTGTAACTTTTCTCATTTCCAAAATTCATAAATAGTCATTCCCTACTTAGTAAAACATCGCACACTCATACACTTCGTTGGTCTACTCGTTGTACGCGAAAAAAATTTCGAGGTGTAACACTCTTCCCCCCTTTTCGAACATTCGTCCTCGAATGTTAAACACTCGGGATTCTACAAAAATTTCGCCAGAGTTTCCCCTGTAATTTGGCACTACCAACCTTCCATAACATCCCATAATATCATCGCCTCACAGGGCTACATCACAACATCGACATATCTATGGCCACACACACGACCCAAAAGCATGAAAAATAAGCATACGTACCTCATATCGTTGACGCTTCATCTTGAACCTCTCCTGGGGGTCGAAATAAATGTGGATACCTAGACTTCATATTCTCTTCTGCTTCCCAAGTCATTTCTTCCCGGTTATTTTTCGCCACAAGACTTTAACTGAAACCACCTTTGTTTCGGAGTTTTCGCACTTGCCTGTCGAGGATAGCAATAGGCACTTCCTCATAGATTAGCTTTTCTGTTACTTGCACATCATCTATCGGGATAATCTTCGTGGGGTCTCCGATACACTTGCGGAGCATCGAAACGTGTAAGACTGGATAGACTGATTCAAGCTCCGAAGGTAAATCCAGTTTATAGGCTACATGACCCACCTTGCGGATAATTTTATAGGGTCCAATGTATCTAGGACTTAGCTTCCCTTTCTTACCAAATCTCATCACCCCTTTCATTGGTGGTACTTTCAAAAATACCCAATCAGTAATTTGGAATTCCAATTCTCATCGACGATTGTCCGCATAAGACTTTTGGCAACTTTGGGTTGTCAACAGTCGATCTCGGATCACCTTAACTTTTTCCACCGCTTGGTGAATTAATTCAGGGCCTACTAGTTGTGCTTCTCCTGTTTCAACCCATCCGATTGGGGATCTACATTTCCTTCCATATAAGGCTTCATATTGGGCCATTTGAATGTTGGAATGATAACTATTATTGTATGCGAATTCAATTAGCGGCAAATGATCATCCCAACTTCCACCAAGATCCAGCACACATGCTCGTAGCATATCTTCCAAGGTCTGAATAGTACGCTCGGCTTGTCCATCGGTCTGTGGATGAAATGCCGTGCTAAGCTTCGCTTGAGTGCCTAGACCTTCTTGGAAGGACTTCCAAAACCTGGCTGTAAACTGTGCTCCCCTATCTGTGATAATGGATAATGGAATACCATGAAGGCGCACAATTTCCTTAAGATACAACCTCGCATAATCTTCGGCTGAGTATGTAGTCTTAACTGGGAGAAAATGGGTTGCTTTCGTTAATCTATCCACAATTACTCATATAGAATCATACCTGCCGCGGGAACGAGGTAATCCCACGATGAAATCCATGTTGATCACTTCCCATTTCCAAGTAGAGATTTCCATTGCTTGCAATAAGCCTCCTGGCTTTTGATGTTCAACTGTTACTTGTTGGCAATTTGAACACTGCGCTACAAATTCGGCTATGTCCCTCTTCATGCCATCCCGCCAATACATCATCTTGAGATCATGATACATTTTAGTTGCACCTGGATAAATAGAATACCGAGAACAATGTGCTTCTTCAAGAATTCGTCTACGCAATTCTGCTACATTCGGCATACATAATCTGCCTCGGTACCTAAGAATTCCATCTATAGAAACTTCAAATGAACTTCATATTGTCGTTCTTTCACTTCTACATCCAAGGACGAAGTTTTAGGGTCATTGATTCCAATCCCTGCATTACCCGAATCAATCACCCGCACTCCAAGATTAGCTAATTGGCGGAGCTCATGAACCATCTCTTTCTTTTCCGGAGGGACTTCACATAAACTGCCCATTGATCGGCGGCTAAGTGCATTGGCTACTACATTCGCTTTTCCGGGGTGATACAAAATGTCCACATCATAATCCTTCAATAATTCTAACCACAGCCTCTGTCGTAGGTTCAACTCCTTCTGCTTGAAAATGTACTGAAGGCTTTTGTGATCTGTATAGATATCAACATGCACGCCATACAAATAATGCCTCCATATCTTTAAGGCATGAATAACTGCAGCCAATTCGAGATCATGAGTCGGATAATTCCTTTCATGTTTCCGTAATTGTCTCGAAGCATATGCAATAACTTTCCCATGCTGCATCAATACGCATCCTAGTCCAACACCGGAAGCGTCACAATACACCACATAGCTATCTGACCCTTCTGGAAGTGTTAAGATCGGAGCTGAGGTCAATCTGTCTTTCAACTCTTGGAAGCTGCGCTCACAAGCATCATTCCATTGAAATTTGGCTGACTTCTTGGTTAGCTTCGTCAATGGGGCTGAAATAGATGAAAAGCCCTCTAGGAATCTTCTATAGTATCTTGCCAAACACAAAAAACTACGAACTTCTGTAGGTGTCGTGGGCCTTGGCCAAGTCTTCACAGCTTCAATTTTCTGAGTGGCGACTCGAATGCCATCATTTGAAATGACACGGCCCAGAAATGTTACAGAATTCAGCCAAAACTCACACTTTGAAAATTTTGCATATAATTCCCGGGCTCGAAGAATGCCAAGAACAATTCGCAAATGATCTGCATGTTCTGATTCAGTGCAAGAATATACCAAAATATCATCAATAAATAGTATTACAAATAAGTCCAAGAGTGTCCTGAACACGTTATTCATCAAGTTCATAAACACGGTCGGAGCATTAGTCAACCCAAACTACATCACTCGAAATTCATAATGACCATATCTCGTTCTGAAGGCCGTCTTAGGAATATCCGCTTCTCTAACTCTCACCTGATGGTAATCCGATCTCAAATCTATTTTTGAAAACCATTTGGCACCCTGTAGCTGATCAAATAAATCATCAATCCTCGAAAGAGGATATTTGTTCTTTATCGTCACTTTATTCAATTGCTTGTAGTAGATACACATTCGTAGAGATCCGTCTTTCTTTCTTACAAACAAGACTGGTGCTCCCCACGGTGATGAACTGGGTCTAATAAACCCCTTTTCCAGTAAGTCTTTCAACTGCACCTTTAGCTCTTTTAATTCTGCCGGAGCCATTCGATAAGGAGGAATAGAAATAGGCTTGGTGTCCGGCAACACATCAATGGCGAGGTCAATCTCCCTTTCTGGAGGAAGTCCTGGAAGTTCGTCTGGAAACACATATGGGAATTCATTCCCGACCGGAACTGATTGGAAAGTTGGCGGCTTTGCCTCGGTATCATGAACCCGAACTAAATGATAAATATAACCCTTGTCTATCATCTTCCTTGCCTTAACATAGGAAATAAACCTACCCTTTGGAGATGCTGCATTACCCTTCCATTCAAGCACAAGCTCTCTCGGGAATTGGAATCGAACCACTTTCAATTGGCTATCAAAATTAGCATAGAATCTCTGAACTTTGGCCCTGTCTTGAGCGGAAGGACCGATCAAATCTCCTACCTGCAAATCGGGGAGGTGCACTGGTCACCGACTGGCCTGAGTAACTAGAATATATCTGCCTTGATCCCCCTCTATAACCACTGCCTGCTCCCATAGATCTAGCCCTCTTGCCTTGCCTTCTTTCGTTATCGCGGTCACTTCTTGGTGGTTGTTGTGGCCCCTCTAAATTATGAGCATGGGCCTGTATTCCGGAAATATCCATCCCGTCTTGCAAGGAAGCCGTCAAACAATCTCTGAATAAATGTGGCCCTAGGCCACTTACAAATCTATGTACCTGATCTCCCATGTCGGCCACAATAGTCGGGGCATATCTAGCCAAAGAATTAAATTGCATGCTATACTCCCGGGCACTCATATTTCCTTCCCTCAGATTTAGAAACCTCTCCGCTCTAGCTCGGCAGACCTCGGGTGGCAAATAGTGACGAATATATGCATCCACGAATTCTTGCCAAACCGGGGAGGCGCATTCTCTCCTCGTGACATTACCCAGTTGTTATACCATAAAACAGCCACATCCCGGAGTCTATAAGATGCCAACTCCACGCATTCAGTTTCGGAGGCATGGAAAATCTTCAATGTCCTCATTACCTCATCTATGAAACCTTGTGGGTCGTCATCCGGCTTTGACCCGAAAAAATCCAGAGGATTTAGGCTCATAAAATCACGGGCTTTGGTACTTGATGCCCGATCACTTGAACTCGCACTTTGTCGTTGCGCCTGGGCGGAAACCAATTGCGTCAATAAATGAATGGCCTCGGTCATTTGTTGACCCGAAGAAACTGGAGGAGGGATTGGAGCTGGAGCTCCTCCTTGCTCTTCCACATTAGGCGGGGTAGAAGAGGTATTAGACAAGGCCTCATTGTGTGATTCGCCTTTTTCTATGTTAATCGGAGGCTCTCTTTCTACCCGCCTCTTTGCCGTAGTTTTTTCCTTCTGGGCGGCTGTAGCCTTCCCCGTTAGCGGCATTCTGATATCACAACACACTATTAGGGAGGATAAAATCTTATACATGGCTCTATCGCACGATCTCATAAGAAGAAGAATGGTCATTTTTCCTAAATGCCCTGTAGCCTCTTGTTTGTTGATATGGCGCGCAACACACCATAAACAAGACTCTACTAGACAAGGCTCGTAGACACTTCCTAGGACTGAACCGCTCTGATACCACTTTTGTCACGACCCAGCTAGGGGCCGCGACGGGTACCCGGGGCTCGCCACCGAGCACCGCTTGTTCTACTACTCGACTTACTCATTTAATGCTCTTTTATCAACTTTATACTCAATTTGTAGGAAAATCATATTTTATACGGAAACGTAAATACCTTTATATACATATGCCTCTTGGCCATCAAAATAATGTATACATATAATAGCATCTCGTGAGACCCTCTAACCCACACTGCGCATCTACGAGCCTCTACTGGAATGCTAAGCATAAGGACGGGACAGGACCCCGTCATGCCCAAAAATACATATACATGAATATACACAAAGAATCGCCATAAGCACCTCCGAACAAAGGAGTGCTTTCAATCAGCTGACGGCTACTGCTGGTCTGGGTCGAGCTCTCCTCCCTGTGGGCATGATCACAGCATCCAAAGAAAATGGATGTCAGTACGAATATTGTACAGAATATGAGAGGCATAAACAATGAAATAGAATAATGACATAGAGGAAATGTCAATATGGAACATCTATATCTAACTGTCATGTATAAAAGAACTAAGTCATGCTGTCTTACTCAAACTCGTCATCATATCATGTATGCATAACGTATAAGCTGCCCGCTCATTTAGGTGTGGTGTAGTAATGTATAAGCTGCCCGTCCATATCGGATCGGTGTGATAATAATAACATTAGCCTGCGACCAGGCCTCCCGCGTTCGGGGTATCATCTCATGCCGCCCACTAGTGGTGTCTGCCCATGCCATTTGGCTATGGTGCATCGTATAGCTGCCCACCTTAGCGGTGACTGCCCGGCCAAATAGGCGCGGTGTTATATCATCATCACACACGCTCATCATAATATGCTTATCGTAACATACTTATCACAATACATGCATAAGGCTTATGAACAACTTTACTTTATCGGGGTGACGTAAGGTCGTGATCCCTCGATTTCATTATGGAGCAATTATCGACATCCTGCCTCAACCTTGAAGGAACTAACATATAAGGTGAGTGTGAGCGATAAATAACATCATGCCATTTTAAGATCATCATATCATATCTCTTTTCTTATTTGACCATTCATGGATATAGGCTTTTAGCTTTCCGGAATATAGGGACTCATTAAGAGGAGGAACATTATGCTATGAGATTCATGCCATTTGAAAGAAGGGACTAGCCCCACATACCTTTGACGTTTAATTAAGCTATCGTTCGCTTGTTCTCCTTCGATATCGCGTTTCTACCTTCAAAAGAGAATTCGCATTTACGTTAGTTAATCGACTATAAGAACGCGCCACTATTTCTAGGGAAAATTGGGCGGCACTTCCTTCGTTTATACTACTTTTCCCCTATTCTATATTAAATCCCAAACGCTCACAACAACGTTCACAATATTGTATTCAACAATCATTCAATTATGGAACTATTCACATTTTATGACCCATTTACTACACTCTTCCATAATCCAAGTGTTTCAACGTTTTAATGCTTCAATCATCATGAGAAGGTCATAAAACTTACCTTAGATGTTGATTGAACAAGCCTTGAATGGAATTACTCCTTTAGCACCAAAACCCTACTTCACTTCTTTTGGGTTTTCTTGAGAAAGATGAACTTTAGTGTGATTCTTACACTTGATGTTACATCCGACATTTTTGATCATTCGGAAAGTTCAAGATAAATTGACTTGTGATGAATAAGGCCACTATTGGACACTACTTGGTATGAATGTGTGAGTTATGAATTCAATGGGGTGGAATTACGAAAGGTGGCCAAGGGCAAAATTGGAATTTTGGAAACTTATTCCATGAATTACAAAAAAAAAATTAGCCAAAGTGGGCTCAATAAAATGAAATAAAGCAAGGCCCAAATGGGAGAGGCCCAACCGGCCACCACCTAGCCCAAGCCCAAGGATTTATTAATTTTCCATGTGACAAATCCATATGATGGATAAGTATAAAGAAGCTTCAAGAATAAGGAACCAAGAACAAAAGAAAAAAAAAGGGGAAGAACAAGGGAGCAATTCGGGTTTGGAGAGAAAAAAGAAAGAAAAGAAAGAAAATTTTTTTGGAGCCAATCCTTTGGTCTAAAGAGTTCAACTCTTGAGAGATTATTGCTAAGCACAAGATTCTCTACAAGTTGATGTAAGCATCTTGACAAGGAAACAACTTCAACCCCAAGTGAAGAACTTGAAGAAAGGTAAGGATTTCATGATTTTGTTGTGTTAAAAATGATGTATGTATGTTGTAGTGTGTGTGAATGAATGAAAAATATGGAAATTTGGTGTGTTGGAATTTTTGGATGTGTGGCCGAATGCATATAGGGTTATTGCATGATTTTAATGGTTTGAATTCTTGTGTAAGTTAGTTGTAGTGTGGTGGAAATTGTATTAGAAATGAAAGTGGAATGAACTAGTGAAATTTGGAAAATATAGCATGTGGCCGTGTGGTGTGGGTTGGTGTTGGAAGGTGAATTGAATCTTGTTAGCATGTTAATTATGTTGTTATGGAAGATTGGTTATTAAGTTGTTGAAGGAAATTATTGAACTTTGTTATGACTTGTGTATAAGTGAAAATGAAAGTGTTAAGAGGCAAATTATGCTTATGACAATGAACTTGGAATATAAAAATGTGTTGATGAGTTTGCATGTTGAAAGTTAGGAAGGGATTGGAAAAGTAGTGATTTGATAGAAAGTTGAATGTTTGAGTAACTTGTGAATATTATGTGAACATGTTATGGATGCCTCCGATGTATGTCGTAATGATTTTGATGGATAATGGCTATGAAAATAATAAGTTTTGGTTGGAAATGTAAGTTTGAAACGAAAGATGATTCGTTGTGTCGAAAGAGGGCTAATAATGCCATAGTGTATGATTTAGTGTCTATTGATGTCTGTTGTCGTTGGATGTTATCTCTGGGTTGTTGTGTTGATAAAGTAAGCCGAGCTAAGTCTCGGGGATGTCGTATATACAGAGGAAATGCTGCCGAAATTTCGGTAGGCAATTATGTGTAAAGATAGAGTATTGAAAGAATGAAACTAACCAAATGGTAAACTTGACCATTTCCAGATTTTGGACGAAATTTGGATTGACGCCGAGCGAGCATAAGGCGCCATCGAGGTATGTGAAGCACTTCTATACGCTCCTAGGCATGTTCTGGATGTGGTAGGCTCGGCCGCGAGCCTTAGGTCCGACTCCGTTCCCCGGAATTCGAGACGGAAAACCGCTCAAATTCCTTCAGTTCAATTGAACCTATTTTCTTACAAATTGTCCTTAAAGTGAGATTTTGCACAAAACTTCCCCAAACGGAGTCGGAACACTTCCGAATGAGTATGGGTGACCTCATAAGGTCAATCATCAGTAATTTACGTATGTAGCCTTGGGTTGGTCCGAGGTGGGCCCACAAGGCCCGATACTTCCGGTACGATTTTTAAAATACTTCTGTTTTGGTCCGATCTTCTCCAAAAACTTCTGAACTATTATTTTGTGAATATTATGGATATTTTTGTGTAATTTATACAATATTATTTCTGAACATCCGAGCATCCCATTCTGATAATCTGTCGTGCCTTCCTAACTAGGATATGAGCGCGTGCTATGCATACTATCTGGATATTCTGATTTTGGCTCGCCGTTTGGCACCCTTCTGATTGATCGAGTCTGTATGTTGAGTCTGTAGGTAGGTGGTTTCTCATTTATCGATTCGTGTCTGTCTCAATGCATTCTTTCACTGCGACCCGGGCCAGGTTCTGTTATCGTGCACATTCCTCTGCATTGTTCACCGCGTCCCTCGGCGTACGGGCCGGGATCTGTATGTCTGTATGATCTGTGTATGGGGATGGCGGCCAGGATGGCATATGATCTGATATGATTCTGTCTGTCCACCGCGTCCCGTACTAAGAGGGCCGGGTTCTGTTACCGCGCCCCCAGACAGGGCCGGGATCTGTATGAATATATGCGTGTGCCATCTGTATTTATAAAGCACACGCCTTTGTATGATTTTGTATGACTCTGTGCTACTCTGCATGCATAATTCTGTCCGTCATACTACTGTCTGTCCGTCTGTGTTACAACTATTTCTGTATGTCCGTATGGCTTCTGCTTCTGTATGTCCGTATGGATTCAGATTCTGCTCGTCTGTCCGTATTATGACTCCGTCTGTCTGTCCGAACTATAATTCTGTTCATTTGTGTGTAACACGATTCTGTATGTCTGTCTGGATCATAACTCTGTCCGTTAGTTTGACTTATGATTTTGCCCGTTATATTTCTGTGACTCTAGTTCGGACTATGTTTATTTCTGTTACGTTTCTGCTTTACATACTCGGTACATTTTCCGTACTGACCCCCGTTCTTCGGGGGCTGCGCTACATGCCCGCAGGTACAGACGCACCAGGTGATACGCCGCCCGCGTAGGTTTCCGACTCTGCTTTTTGAAGAGCTCCTTTGACCCGGAGCATATCTTTTGGTATATATTTTCTGTCTTCTGTGTACTCCGCATGTATGTATATTCTGGGTACGGCGGGGCCCTGTCCCGTCATATGATTCTGTATGTCTGTAGAGGCCTGTAGATAGATGTGTGGGTTACGGGTTCCGTCTGTATGTTAGCCCTATCGGCTTATCTGTAAATGTCTGTGTGTTCAGGTATATGTATATATATATGTATGTTACGCGCACGCCGTATTTGTATCGGCCTACTTCTGTACTTCTGTTTTGAAAAAAAAAAACAAAAAAAAAATCTGTATGGTTCGAATTCGATCAGGTAGGTACGTATGGGTACCCAGTTAGGGTACCAGTCGCGGCCCACGGGGTTTGGGTCGTGACAAAAGTGGTATCAAAGCGGTTAGTCCTCGGAATGTCTACAGGCCGTGTCTAGTAGAGTCTTGTTTATCGATGTGTTGTGCACCACATCTATAAACGGGAAGCTACAGGGCATTTAGGATGTTACCCTTCTTTGAATTCTTAGATCGTGCGTTAAAGTTGTATGGTTAGGATGATTCTCCCTTACGAATTGCTGTATCTACAGCGGGGCTCCAAAGGAGCAGAAGTGTCGGTATTCGGGAAAATGTTTCTGACCCTCTCCTTGCAGGTAGTTGTAGGTTGGTGACGAATGAAGAGGACGGCTTCCGACGATGAGGATGGGGGTGCCAAGAAGGCCCCCAGGTTGTCACCAGGGCCGAGTAGGCAGGGCCCCAGTTACTCGATCGAGACGGATCCTTCGGAGGATTCCCCGGAGGATAGCTACGATACGGATCCGTCGGAGGACCCATCTACGACTCCTCCAGAGTCCCCGAACCCTGGAGCAGAGGATCCCGTGGAGGATGGCTACGATACAGATATCTCGGAGGATTTGGCGATGACCCCTCCGGAGCTTCTGACCTCCGAGGAGGAGGATAGTCATGAGGCAGGCCCGTCGGAGCATTCTTCTGGGATGACGCAGGAGGAGATTTTCAAGTATGCACCAGCTCTTATTATTAGGGAGAACCTTGATAGCCCGGCCACCTCGGAGAGTGCTATGGATTTCTCCTGTTCTTGGCCTGGGTCACCAGTGGGCCAGGATTTGTCTGATCGTCCATACCCCTCCGATTCGGATGCGGGTGATAATGGAGACCGGGTAGGTAGGGGGCAGACAGGCGTGGATGATAGTTGGCATACCTCTCACGGCAGCTCCCCAGGTCAGACTCGATATTGATTATTTATAAGTGTATGAGTTTTTAGAACTTCCTATGTGTGTATGATATTTGTAAGACGTTGTTCTATGAAGACGACGGAAATTTAAAGGAATTAGAGACCTAGTGACCCAAGGCAAGGGCGACGGAGATGTCCCCACCGTCAGTGTGAGTCTAGAAATCCTGGATGAAAGTAAACAGGAAGGTGCCTCCGATGCTGTTTGAGTTGGGCACGTGTGGTAAGTGTCGACGACATTATAATTCTCATTTGAAGTTATCAGCCCCGTGTGGCTGCGATACGACATGATATGATATGTATGTATGTGTATATGAGTTGGCCCTGTGAGGCATGATTGGTATTTCTGGTGTACAGGTTTTGGATAGTAAGAAATGCAGAGGAAACTCTGCCCAAATTTTTCTAGGAATATGGAGGTTAACATGTAGATTAAGCAAAAAGGTCCCGCGATACTTGTCAGACTTTAGTTCCTTCTGTCGGTGGCCGAAGAACACCTTGCGGTGACATTTTATCAGATTCCACCGATTATTTTGAGGCGGAATTCGTGTGACGAAGACTTAGATCCGTGGGTTATCTGTCATCATATGTATATGTGTATGAAAGTGAATGTTTAAGATTCAGAAAGGCGACATGGTAGTGGTACGACTTAGCCGGGGGTGGGACCCGCTACAAAAATTTTCCGAAAATTTGCGAAGACCCCGAGTTACTCTAAAATTTCGTGACAAAGGTCGTGCGGGGCGATCGACGAAATTATATTAGCCCTAACGCGTCAAAATGCATGAAAGTTTCGGAGTTAAGCGTGCTCACGCCAGAGCAATTCTGGGATGGGTGACCCCCTGGGAAGTAATGCAAAGTTTTGCACAAGTGTAGGTATGACTGATATAAATGAAAATTTGGGGTAATCTAAAGGAAAAGAGAATGTATGGAGTAATTAGCGCCTTTACAGATACCACACAGACCGACGCGGGTTAAATGGGCAAAAAGGAAAGGTGCGATACCACTCGGAAAACTTAGCGAATCTGGATAACAGTCAGCGACGACCCGAATGTTGTCAGGGGATAGAAAACGCCCAAATTACATCATAAGTTAGTCTGGTATGACGATAGTTGTGAAAGGAAAAAGAGTATGGATAGTAGGGAAGGAGAGAGATAAGTAGAGCGAGTAAGCAGAATCTTTGAAAAAGTCGATAAGCGACACCCAATGCGATTTGTATGATTGACTCCGAATACGTTTCTGTCTGACATATCTCTGTACGATTAACTCCGATTACGAATCTGTCTGACACACCTCTGTATGTCTGACTCCGGATATAAATCCGTCTGGTGTGCCTCTGTACGTCTAATCTCGACCGCACGTCTGATTCTAAGTACGATTCCGTATGATACATTTCTGTAAGCCTGATTCCGATTTCGAAATCCGTCCGATACCTTTCCATACATCTGACTCCTATCTCAGATCTGTCTGACATACTTCCGTATCTCTTATTTTGATTATGAATCTATCCGCCATAGTTTGGCATGTCTGCTTCCGATTACGAATCCGTCCGATATGCTTCTACGCGTCCGGTTCCAGTCCTGAATCTGTTGGTAAGAAGTGTCTGGTATGAAGTGGGATTATATTGATGTGGTAGAAATCTCAGGAGTGTAACAAGGAATAGTATGGACTATGACGTCTGGAAAGCGTTCGTCTGTTACAAGAATATAGCTTATGGTTCGACAATTACGTGGGGTACGAGAAAATATATTACGAAGGCATTTGAATCAGTGATGTGAAAAATTACCCCATGATGTTGGTAAAGAAGCCATGTCGGAAAGTCAGTAAAGGACGACTATAAAGGGAACCCTCCCGAAGTAGTATGACGCCCCATAAGATCAATTTAACATTCGAGGACGAATGTTTTAAAGGGGGGGAGGATGTTACATCCGACATTTTTGATCATTCGGAAAGTTCAAGATAAATTGACTTGTGATGAATAAGGCCACTATTGGACACTACTTGGTATGAATGTGTGAGTTATGAATTCAATGGGGTGGAATTACGAAAGGTGGCCAAGGGCAAAATTGGAATTTTGGAAACTTATTCCATGAATTACAAAAAAAAAATTAGCCAAAGTGGGCTCAATAAAATGAAATAAAGCAAGGCCCAAATGGGAGAGGCCCAACCGGCCACCACCTAGCCCAAGCCCAAGGATTTATTAATTTTCCATGTGACAAATCCATATGATGGATAAGTATAAAGAAGCTTCAAGAATAAGGAACCAAGAACAAAAGAAAAAAAAAAGGGAAGAACAAGGGAGCAATTCGGGTTTGGAGAGAAAAAAGAAAGAAAAGAAAGAAAATTTTTTTGGAGCCAATCCTTTGGTCTAAAGAGTTCAACTCTTGAGAGATTATTGCTAAGCACAAGATTCTCTACAAGTTGATGTAAGCATCTTGACAAGGAAACAACTTCAACCCCAAGTGAAGAACTTGAAGAAAGGTAAGGATTTCATGATTTTGTTGTGTTAAAAATGATGTATGTATGTTGTAGTGTGTGTGAATGAATGAAAAATATGGAAATTTGGTGTGTTGGAATTTGTAGATGTGTGGCCGAATGCATATAGGGTTATTGCATGATTTTAATGGTTTGAATTCTTGTGTAAGTTAGTTGTAGTGTGGTGGAAATTGTATTAGAAATGAAAGTGGAATGAACTAGTGAAATTTGGAAAATATAGCATGTGGCCGTGTGGTGTGGGTTGGTGTTGGAAGGTGAATTGAATCTTGTTAGCATGTTAATTATGTTGTTATGGAAGATTGGTTATTAAGTTGTTGAAGGAAATTATTGAACTTTGTTATGACTTGTGTATAAGTGAAAATGAAAGTGTTAAGAGGCAAATTATGCTTATGACAATGAACTTGGAATATAAAAATGTGTTGATGAGTTTGCATGTTGAAAGTTAGGAAGGGATTGGAAAAGTAGTGATTTGATAGAAAGTTGAATGTTTGAGTAACTTGTGAATATTATGTGAACATGTTATGGATGCCTCCGATGTATGTCGTAATGATTTTGATGGATAATGGCTATGAAAATAATAAGTTTTGGTTGGAAATGTAAGTTTGAAACGAAAGATGATTCGTTGTGTCGAAAGAGGGCTAATAATGCCATAGTGTATGATTTAGTGTCTATTGATGTCTGTTGTCGTTGGATGTTATCTCTGGGTTGTTGTGTTGATAAAGTAAGCCGAGCTAAGTCTCGGGGATGTCGTATATACAGAGGAAATGCTGCCGAAATTTCGGTAGGCAATTATGTGTAAAGATAGAGTATTGAAAGAATGAAACTAACCAAATGGTAAACTTGACCATTTCCAGATTTTGGACGAAATTTGGATTGACGCCGAGCGAGCATAAGGCGCCATCGAGGTATGTGAAGCACTTCTATACGCTCCTAGGCATGTTCTGGATGTGGTAGGCTCGGCCGCGAGCCTTAGGTCCGACTCCGTTCCCCGGAATTCGAGACGGAAAACCGCTCAAATTCCTTCAGTTCAATTGAACCTATTTTCTTACAAATTGTCCTTAAAGTGAGATTTTGCACAAAACTTCCCCAAACGGAGTCGGAACACTTCCGAATGAGTATGGGTGACCTCATAAGGTCAATCATCAGTAATTTACGTATGTAGCCTTGGGTTGGTCCGAGGTGGGCCCACAAGGCCCGATACTTCCGGTACGATTTTTAAAATACTTCTGTTTTGGTCCGATCTTCTCCAAAAACTTCTGAACTATTATTTTGTGAATATTATGGATATTTTTGTGTAATTTATACAATATTATTTCTGAACATCCGAGCATCCCATTCTGATAATCTGTCGTGCCTTCCTAACTAGGATATGAGCGCGTGCTATGCATACTATCTGGATATTCTGATTTTGGCTCGCCGTTTGGCACCCTTCTGATTGATCGAGTCTGTATGTTGAGTCTGTAGGTAGGTGGTTTCTCATTTATCGATTCGTGTCTGTCTCAATGCATTCTTTCACTGCGACCCGGGCCAGGTTCTGTTATCGTGCACATTCCTCTGCATTGTTCACCGCGTCCCTCGGCGTACGGGCCGGGATCTGTATGTCTGTATGATCTGTGTATGGGGATGGCGGCCAGGATGGCATATGATCTGATATGATTCTGTCTGTCCACCGCGTCCCGTACTAAGAGGGCCGGGTTCTGTTACCGCGCCCCCAGACAGGGCCGGGATCTGTATGAATATATGCGTGTGCCATCTGTATTTATAAAGCACACGCCTTTGTATGATTTTGTATGACTCTGTGCTACTCTGCATGCATAATTCTGTCCGTCATACTACTGTCTGTCCGTCTGTGTTACAACTATTTCTGTATGTCCGTATGGCTTCTGCTTCTGTATGTCCGTATGGATTCAGATTCTGCTCGTCTGTCCGTATTATGACTCCGTCTGTCTGTCCGAACTATAATTCTGTTCATTTGTGTGTAACACGATTCTGTATGTCTGTCTGGATCATAACTCTGTCCGTTAGTTTGACTTATGATTTTGCCCGTTATATTTCTGTGACTCTAGTTCGGACTATGTTTATTTCTGTTACGTTTCTGCTTTACATACTCGGTACATTTTCCGTACTGACCCCCGTTCTTCGGGGGCTGCGCTACATGCCCGCAGGTACAGACGCACCAGGTGATACGCCGCCCGCGTAGGTTTCCGACTCTGCTTTTTGAAGAGCTCCTTTGACCCGGAGCATATCTTTTGGTATATATTTTCTGTCTTCTGTGTACTCCGCATGTATGTATATTCTGGGTACGGCGGGGCCCTGTCCCGTCATATGATTCTGTATGTCTGTAGAGGCCTGTAGATAGATGTGTGGGTTACGGGTTCCGTCTGTATGTTAGCCCTATCGGCTTATCTGTAAATGTCTGTGTGTTCAGGTATATGTATATATATATGTATGTTACGCGCACGCCGTATTTGTATCGGCCTACTTCTGTACTTCTGTTTTGAAAAAAAAAAAACAAAAAAAAAATTTGTATGGTTCGAATTCGATCAGGTAGGTACGTATGGGTACCCAGTTAGGGTACCAGTCGCGGCCCACGGGGTTTGGGTCGTGACACTTGATTTCATGGATTTGATGTTATTGACCTTGATTTTCCTTTGGCCCTCTTGAATTCTTGTGAATGAAGTGTTTAGAGTGTTCTAGAGACTTCTTGAGTCGTGTAGATGAGAAATGAATAAATGAGCTTGAGGTCCCTTTTAATAACTCAAAACCTGATTTTTAATGAACAGTAGTCGGGTGCACAATGGCCGTAAACCCAATTTACGGGCCGTATTCTGGTTTACGATCCGTCTTTCACGACCGTATTCAAGCATATCCGAAACAGAAAGTTTTGCTGGAGTCATGGTGGTGTACGGTTGCAGTTTACGGGCCGTATTTCAATTTACGGTCCGTATTCTGAGTCGTATTTAACCATTTATACATTTGGCAGAAATTTGAAATTTTTTTAATGTTGAAGGACGATGGCAGTTTACGGTCCTTAACTACTTTACGGGGCCGTATTCTATTTTACGACCCACTGGGTCGAAGTGCAGATCTGTAACTTTTCTCATTTCCAAAATTCATAAATAGTCATTCCCTACTTAGTAAAACATCTCACACTCATACACTTCGTTGGTCTACTCGTTGTACGTTCACGGAAAAATTTCCGAGGTGTAACACTCTTCCCCCCTTTTGGAACATTCGTCCTCGAATGTTAAACACTCGGGATTCTACGAAAATTTCACCAGAGTTTCCCCTGTAATTTGGCACTACCAACCTTCCACAACATCCCATAATGTCATCGCCTCAGAGGGCTACATCACAGCATCGACATATCTATGGCCACACACATGACCCAAAAGCATGAAAAATAAGCATACGTACCTCATATCGTTGACACTTCATCTTGAACCTCTCCTGGGGGTCGAAATAAATGCGGATACCTAGACTTCATATTCTCTTCTGCTTCCCAAGTCATTTCTTCCCGGTTATTGTTTTGCCACAAGACTTTAACTGAAATCACCTTTGTTTCGGAGTTTTCGCACTTGCCTATCGAGGATAGCAATAGGCACTTCCTCATAGGTTAGCTTTTCTTTTACTTGCACATCATCTATCGGGACAATCTTAGTGGGGTATCCGATACACTTGCGGAGCATCGAAACGTGGAAGACTGGATGGACTGATTCAAGCTCCGAAGGTAAATCCAGTTTATAGGCTACATGACCCACCTTGCGGATAATTTTATAGGGCCCAATGTATCTAGGACTTAGCTTCCCTTTCTTACCAAATCTCATTACCCCTTTCATTGGCGGTACTTTCTATGTTAATGGATAATGGAATACCATGAAGGCGCACAATTTCCTTAAGATACAACCTCGCATAATCTTCGGCTGAGTATGTAGTCTTAACTGGGAGAAAATGGGCTGCTTTCGTCAATCTATCCACAATCACCCATATAGAATCATACCGGCCGCGGGAACGAGGTAATCCCACAATCAAATCCATGTTGATCACTTCCCATTTCCAATTAGGGATTTCCATTGCTTGCAATAAGCCTCCTGGCTTTTGATGTTCAACTTTTACTTGTTGGCAATTTGGACACTGCGCTACAAATTCGGCTATGTCTCTCTTCATGCCATCCCACCAATACATCATCTTGAGATCATGATACATTTTAGTTTCACCTGGATGAATAGAATACCGAGAACAATTTGCTTCTTCAAGAATTCGTCTGCGCAATTCTGCTACATTCGGCACACATAATCTGCCTCGGTACCTAAGAATTCCATCTAAAGAAACTTCAAATGAAGACTTCTCTTTCCCATAAGATGTGTCTCTGTAGTGACGCAATTGAGGATCTTCATATTCCCGTTCTTTCACTTCTACATCCAAGGACGAAGTTGTGGGGTCATTGATGCCAATCCCTGCATTACCCGAATCAATCACCCGCACTCCAAGATTAGCTAATTGGCAGAGCTCATGAACCATCTTTTTCTTTTCCGGAGGGACTTCACATAAACTGCCCATTTATCGGCGGCTAAGCGCATCGGCTACTACATTCGCTTTTCCGGGGTGATACAAAATGTCCACATCATAATCCTTCAATAATTCTAACCACCGCCTCTGCCGCAGGTTCAACTCCTTCTGCTTGAAAATGTACTGAAGGCTTTTGTGATCTGTATAGATATCAACATGCACGCCATACAAATAATGCCTCCATATCTTTAAGGCATGAATAACTGCAGCCAATTCGAGATCATGAGTCGGATAATTCCTTTCATGTTTCCGTAATTGTCTCGAAGCATATGCAATAACTTTCCCATGCTGCATCAATACGCATCCTAGTCCAACACCGGAAGCGTCACAATACACCACATAGTTATCTGACCCTTCTGGAAGTGTTAAGATCAGAGCTGAGGTCAATCTGTCTTTCAACTCTTGGAAGCTGCGCTCACAAGCATCATTCCATTGAAATTTGGCTGACTTCTGGGTTAGCTTCGTCAATGGGGCTGAAATAGATGAAAAGCCCTCTACGAATCTTCTATAGCATCCTGCCAAACCCAGAAAACTACGAACTTCTGTAGGTGTCGTGGGCCTTGGCCAAGTCTTCACAACTTCAATTTTCTGAGTGTCGACTCGAATGCCATCATTTGAAATGACACGGCCCAGAAATGTTACAGAATTCAGCCAAAACTCACACTTTGAAAACTTTACATATAATTCCCGGGCTCGAAGAATGCCAAGAACAATTCGCAAATGATCTGCATGTTCTGATTCAGTGCGAGAATATACCAGAATATCACCAATAAATACTATTACAATAAATCCAAGAGTGGGCTGAACACATTATTCATCAAGTTCATAAACACGGCCGGAGCATTAGTCAACCCAAACTACATCACTCGGAATTCATAATGACCATATCTCGTTCTGAAGGCCATCTTAGGAATATTTACTTCTCTAACTCACACCTGATGGTAATCTGATCTCAAATCTATTTTTGAAAACCATTTGGCACCCTATAGTTGATCAAATAAATCATCAATTCTCGGAAGAGGATATTTGTTCTTTATCGTCACATTATTCAATTGCCTGTAGTAGATATACATTCGTAGAGATCCGTCTTTCTTTCTTACAAACAAGACTGGTGCTCCCCACGGTGATGAACTGGGTTTAATAAACCCCTTTTCCAGCAAGTCTTTCAACTGCGCCTTTAGCTCTTTTAATTCTACCGGAGCCATTCGATAAGGAGGAATAGAAATAGGCTTGGTGTCCGGCAACACATCAATGGCGAAGTCAATCTCCCTTTCTAGAGGAAGTCCTGGAAGTTCGTCTGGAAACACATCTGGGAATTCATTCACGACCAGAACTGATTGGAAAATTGGAGGCTTTGCCTCGGTATCATGATCCCGAACTAAATGATAAATATAACCCTTGGCTATCATCTTCCTTGCCTTAAGGTAGGAAATAAACCTACCCTTTGGAGATGCTGCATTACCCTTCCATTCAAGCACGGGCTCTCTCGGGAATTGGAATCGAACCACTTTCAATCGGCAATCAACATTAGCATAGCACGAGTCCAACCAATCCATGCCCATAATTACGTCGAAATCGAACATTTCCAATTCAATCAAATCAGCTGTGATCTGGTGATTACATATCACAACTACACAATTTTATACACTTGTATTGCTATCACGGGATCACCAACCGGAGTAGATACCTCGAAAGGTTTGATTGGTTCAGGTTTCACCCCAATACAACCAGCAACATATGGAGTAATATAAGAAAAAGTAGAACCCGGATCTATCAGTGCGTATACATCACGGGAGAATATAAACAATGTACCTGTAACCACATCCGGGGAGGACTCAAGATCCTGCCGTCCGGCTAAAGCATATACACGAGGCTGAGTGGCACTTGAAGTAAATGCTGCCCCTCTACCTCTACCTTGGCCTGCTGACATCTGGGGAATCTTTCCTGCCGAGCGTGCTGAGGATGAACCGGCTGCGAAACCTGTGGGCTGAACTCCAACTCTACCACTCATCGACGGGCAATCTCTCATCATGTTCCCAACATGGCCGCAAGTATAGCAAGCATCCGAACCCTGGCGAAACTGTCCGGAATGCAATCTACCGCACTGGCTGCATCGCGGTACTGGGGGTCTCCTCTGACTATAATCTTCCCTGAACTGGGAATCTGGAGTTCTCGAACTTTGGCCCTGTCCTGAGCAGAAGGAGCGATCAAATCTCCTACCTGCAAATCGGGGAGGTGCACTGGTCACCGACTAGCCTGAGTAACCAGAATATGTCTACCTTGATCCCCCTCTATAACCACTGCCTGCTCCCATAGATCTAGCCCTCTTGCCTTGTCTTCTTTCATTATCGCGGTCACTTCTTGGTGGTTGGTATCGCCCCTCTCAATTCTGAGCATGGGACTGTATTCGAGAAATATCCATCCCGTCTTGCAAGGAAGCCGTCAAACAATCTCTGAATAAATGTAGCCCTAGGCCACTTACAAATCTATGTACCCGATGTCCCATGTCGGCCACAATAGCCGGGGCATATCTAGCCAGAGAATTAAATTGCATGTTATACTCCCGGTCACTCATATTTCCTTGCCTCAGATTTACAAACCTGTCCGCTCTAGCTCGGCGGACCTCGGGTGACAAATAGTGACGAATAAATGCATCCACGAATTCTTGCTAAACTGGAGGAGGCGCATTCTCTCCTCGTGACATTACCCAGTTGTTATACCATAAAACAGCCACATCCCGGAGTCTATAAGATGCCAACTCCACGGATTCAGTTTCGGAGGTATGGACAATCTTCAATGTCCTCAGTACCTCATCTATTAAACCTTGCGGGTCTTCATCCGGCTTTGACCCGAAAAACACCGGAGGATTTAGGCTCATAAAAGCACGGGCTTTGGTACTTGCTGCCCGATCACTTGAACTCACACTTTGTCGTTGCGCCTGGGCGGCAACCAATTGCGTCAATAAATGAATGGCCTCGGTCATTTGTTGACCTGAAGCAACTGGAGGAGGGATTGGAGTTGGAGCTCCTCCTTGCTCTTCCACATTAGGCGGGGTAGAAGAGGTATTAGACAAGGCCTCATTGTGTGATTCGCCTTCTTCTATGTTCATCGGAGGCTCTCTTTCTACCTGCCTCTTTGCCGTAATTTTGCCCTTCTGGGCGGCTGTAGCCTTCCCCTTTGGCGGCATTCTGAAATCACAACACACTATTAGGGAGGATAAAATCTTATACATGGCTCTATTGCACGATCTCATAGGAAGAAGAATGGTCATTTTTCCTAAATGCCCTGTAGCCTCTTGTTTATTGATGTGGTGCGCAACACACTATAAACAAGACTCTACTAGACACGGCTCGTAGATACTTCCTAGGACTGAACCGCTCTGATACCACTTTTGTCACGACCCAGCTAGGGGCCGCGACGGGTACCCGGGGCTAGCCACCGAGCACCGCTCGTTCTACTACTTGACTTACTCATTTAATGCTCTTTTATCAACTTTATACTCAATTTGTAGGAAAATCATATTTTATATGGAAACGTAAATACCTTTATATACATATGTCTCCCGGCCATCAAAATAATGTATACATATAATAGCATCTCGTGAGACCATCTAACCCACACTGCGCATCTACGGGCCTCTACTGGAGTGCTAAGCATAAGGACGGGACAGGACCCCGTCATGCCCAAAAATACATATACATGAATATACACAAAGAATCGTTATAAGCACCTCCGAACAAAGGAGTGCTTTCAATCAGCTGACGGCTACTGCTGGTCTGGGTCGAGCTCTCCTCCCTGTGGGCATGATCACAGCGTCCAAAGAAAACGGACGTCAGTACGAATATTGTACTTAGTATGAGAGGCATAAACAATGAAATAGAACAATGACATAAAGGAAATGTCAATATGGAACATCTATATCTAACTGTCATGTATAAAAGAACTAAGTCAAGCTGTCTTACTCATACTCGTCATCATATCATGTATGCATAATGTATAAGTTGTCCACTCATTTAGGTGTGGTGTAGTAATGTATAAGCTGCCCGTCCATATCGGATCGGTGTGATAATCATAACATTAGCCTGCGTCCAAGCCTCCCGCGTCCGGGGTATCATCTCATGCCGCCCACTAGTGGTGTCTGCCCATGCCATTTGGCCATAGTGTATCGTATAGCTGCCCGCCTTAGCGGTGACTGCCCGGCCAACTAGACGCGGTGTTATATCATCATCATACATGCTCATCATAATATGCTTATCATAACATACTTATCACAATACATGCATAAGGCTTATGAACAACTTTACTTTATCGGGGTAACGTAAGGTCGTGATCCCCCGATTTCATTATGGAGAAATTATCGACATCCTGCCTCACCTTGAAGGAACTAACATATAAGGTGAGTGTGAGCGATAAATAACATCATGCCATTTTAAGATCATCATATCATATCTCTTTTCTTATTTTACCATTCATGGATATAGGCTTTTAGCTTTCCGGAATATAGGGACTCATGAAGAGGAGTAAAATTATGCTATGAGATTCATACCATTAGAAAGAAGGGACTAGCCTCACATACCTTTGACGTTTAACTAAGCTATCGTTCGCTTGTTCTCCTTCGATATCGCGTTTCTACCTTCAAAAGAGAATTCGCATTTACGTTAGTTAATCGATTATAAGAACGCGCTACTATTTCTAGGGAAAATTGGGCGGCACTTCCTTTGTTTATACTACTTTTCCCATATTCTATATTAACTCCCAAACGCTCACAACAACGTTCACAATATTGTATTCAACAATCATTCAATTATGGCACTATTCACATTTTATGACTCATTTACTACACTCTTCCATAATCCAAGTGTTTCAACGTTTTAATGCTTCAATCATCATGAGAAGGTCAACAAATTTACCTTAGATGTTGATTGAACAAGCCTTGAATGGAATTACTCCTTTAGCACCAAAACCCTACTTCACTTCTTTTGGGTTTTCTTGAGAAAGATGAACTTTAGTGTGATTCTTACACTTGATTTCATGGATTTGATGTTATTGACCTTGATTTTCCTTTGGCCCTCTTGAATTCTTGTAAATGAAGTGTTTAGAGTGTTCTAGAGACTTCTTGAGTCGTGTAGATGAGAAATGAATAACTGAGCTTAGGGTCCCTTTTAATAACTCAAAACCTGATTTTTAATGAACAGTAGTCGGGTGCACAGTGGCCGTAAACCCAGTTTACGGGCCATTTTCTGGTTTACGATCTATCCTTCACGACCGTATTCAAGCATATCAGAAACAGAAAAGTTTGCTAGGGTCATGGTGGTTTACGGTTGCAGTTTACGGGCCGTATTTCAATTTACGGTTTGTATTCTAAGTCGTATTTAACCATTTAGACATTTGGCAGAAAGTTGAAATTTTTGGAATGTCGAAGGACGATGGCAGTTTATGGTCCGTAAACTACTTTACGGGTTGTATTCTATTTTACGACCAACTGGGTCAAAGTGCAGATCTGTAACTTTTCTCATTTCCAAAATTCATAAATAGTCATTCCCTACTTAGTAAAACATCGCACACTCATACACTTCGTTGGTCTACTCGTTGTACGTTCACGGAAAAATTTCCGAGGTGTAACACTTTCTTTCTTCCATGTGACCATGATAATGGTATTGATTTACATCTGTAGAGTCTACCTAAATTCAATCTGAGATGTCTTGTCGTAGGTGTCCCTCGTCGACTCATTCAAGACTTCATAATTTTTGAGAATTTCATAACCCTTTGGTAAGCTGTTGGAAATTCGCTATAGCCACAATGATATAAAAATGAAAGTTCCAAGGCGCAATATTCTTCTGGTAAAACCCCCTTTATTCAATGATCCTATAGAATTCGTAATTAATCTAACCCACCTCAGGGCTATCGTTGGAAACATATAGCATATACTTATATCATATCCAGAGTAATTGTCCTATAATTCCGACTCAACATTTCGACTTAATTGTTATATCCCGTATTTTTTAACCTTGGAGTATCTGCTGGGGTGGGGCCCACACACCGAGATTTTTTTTTTTGGAACATCTGAAAAGTCATATGAATCACATATGTAAAGTTAAACACAACTCATGAAGTACCCTTGGGCCAAATCAAAGTGGAAGCCCTCCAAACGAATATTTTTAAGAAAACGTTTTCGGGTGACCTGACTTTGAGGGGCAAAAACGGTATTATAAGTTTGGAATTTTGAAACATACCAAGAAATAGAAGTTGTAGATAATTGAATTAGCTTTCAATCCATAGGTCGTGGGTTCCCAGGTGACGTCGGTACAAGGAGATATGAACGTTGTAAGGTCGAAAGGTCGGTGGGCTAGGCCCAACTCGGGACCAACCGAGTTGGCCCAAAAAAATGAAAAGAAAAAAAATTGGCCCAACTTGGAGAGGGGTGGCCGGCCATGCCATGGCCCAAGCCCATGATTTTAATTAATTTCCATGTGCTAAAGGATAAAAGGGGCAATTATTCATTAAATCCCCTAGAACTTTCAAGAGAAAGAAAAGAAGAAAAACAAGAGCAACAACATATAAGCCATTTCGGGTTTGGCCATAGAAAAATCATCCCTCAAAATCTTGCCTCTAAAATTATTTTCTTGTTGAATTCCTACTAATTCAAGGTCCCTCTACAACTTGGTGTAGTTGTTTTGGAAGATTGAGCATTAGTTTCATCAATCTCACACTTTGGACAAGTGAAGAAGATTGGAGAAAAAGGTAAGAATTCATACCTTTTTATTATGTTATGAAGGTTTGTTTGTGTTGTAGTATATGGAAATGAGTAGAAACTATGGAAATATGGAAGTTTACAAAGTGAATATATAATATATATGTGTGTGTGTGTGTGTGTGTGTGTGTGTAGCCGTGAGTGTATATATGTTGTATACATATGGTGAGTTGTATTCTAGTTGTGGTTAGGGTGAAAATTATATTGGGAATGAAAGTTGAATGAATTTTGGTTGAAGTTGGAATGTAGAAGATTATGTCACCTTAGAATGATTTTGTGATATTATGGAAATGAAGTTGTTAAGATGTGAATTATGATTATGGTTGATGAAATTGGAAGATGGAAATATGTTATAGATATGTAGGTTGAATATTAGAAGTTTTGGATGAATTATGACTTTGGTGGAAAGTTTGTATATTTTGTATATCTTGTGAATATTTTGCGGAAATGATATGAAATGCTTCCGAATTGTGTTGTAATGATCTTGATTAGTAATGAATATGAAAATGTCGATTTTGATTTGAAAATACGAAGTTGGAATGAAGGTTACGACATGATGTTGGAAAGATGAATAATTATGTTATATTGTGTTTTGTAGTGATTATTGTTGTTGTTGGTGTTGTTGTTGGGTCGTTGTTGATTGTTTTGGCCGAGTTGAATTCTCGGGGGCGCTATATGTATAGGGGAGATGCTGTCCAAATTTTTGTAGAAAATGTTGACTTAAGATTTAGGTCTTAAGTCTTATGGCTAACAATTGGTAAACGTGACCATTTGTAGATTTCGGGCGAAACGGGAATTGAATTCGGAAAGGCGTAAAGACCATATAAGGTATGTAAATCTATCCCGATTCTTCTTTTGGCATGTCCTAGGTGTACTAGGATCGGATTTGAGTCTCGGAATATATTCTGTCCATCGGAATCCGCGTTTGAAATTGTCACTTTTTCAGTCAATAGAATTGAACCCTTTAGGAATGCTTTGTTGGAAGAATTAGGCAAACTTTCACAAATTGTTTAGAATGTTATGAAATGTCCCTAGTACCTCTATAGGTGACCCCATAAGCTTAAAATATGTAATTTGAGCCCACCGCTTCGGTTGTCCCGAGGTGGGCCCACTATTTTCGATTTTACCCTTTTGTGTTTATGACTTGTCTTTGAGCGGCTTTAAAGGAAAGGTTTTAACTTCTAAATAAAAGTCATTTTTAATACTCCATTACGTCTTATAAATCGTTTTGGATCTTGGAAACGATCTCGGAAAGATTATGCCTCCGTAACCCATTATGACATCCGAAATTCACTTACTATGATTCCGTCCGATTTCATTGCTTTGATTTGTCATTCGGTATGCCTCATTGAGTCTCTGGAAATACATATGGTATTTTATTGCATTTAGTCTCTCACTACTCCATTCGTGGATGCCTCAATGTTTCCCACACTGAGCCCGGGCCAGGATATGTTCTCAAGCGATTTCCACTGCATTGTTCGCCGTGCCTCGATGTGAGGGGGCAGGTATACATGTACATGGGTTGTGGAGTATGCTGTGCCATGTACACTATTTTGATATGATATGATCTGATATGGCCATCGGATATGTTATGCTATGTTATGGGGTTATCCCCTATTCTGATTCTTATGTGTTGTGGCACCAGCGTCGGGGGGTTACCACGTTCTGTCTACCGAGTCCCTTGGCGGGGGCCGGATATGATATGGCATATGTCTCTGTACACACTTCATATGTTTTGAAAATATGCATTTGATATTCTGGATTTTGCATTCTTTTTTCTGTTCATTCTGTTTCCGGGTATGATCTTGTTTCTGTACCTCAGGCTTTACATATTCCGTACTGACCCCCTTTCTTCGGGGGCTGCGTTTTCATGCCACGCAGGTACAGACGACAGGTTTGCTGATCCGCCCGCATAGGACTTTATTCTGCTATTTTGAGGCGCTCTTTTGTCCGGAGATTATGTTATATCCCGCATTTTAGAACAATCGGATAATTCAAGGTAATTGCGGGGAGATGACAAACAAGGTCTTACTTTTGTTTTGTTAAGCTTATGAGTTGCTTATAAAGAATTTAGAAGCGGAAATATTAAGAAGAGGTCAAGGGCATAAAAGGAAATTTGCAATATGACTCGTGGAAATATGGAGAAAGACGAAGGGCAAATTTGGAAGTTGGAAAAAAATGTTTCATAAAATACAAGAACTAGCCCAAAATAAAAGTGGGCTTGAAATTTTTAAGAAATGGAGAAGGCCCAACCGGCCATGGGCATGGGCTAGGCCCATGTTGAATTAATTCATAAATTTAAATAAGATGACTAGGTCATCCTTATCACAATAACCTCTAGAACTTTCAAGAAAAGAAGAACAAGAGAAAGAGAGAGTAAAGTCATAGGCCATTCGGCCATAGAGGAATTTCCCAAGAAAATTTGCAAAAATTCTCTTAAAAATCATTTCCTACCAAGAAAAGGGTGCTTAACAAGGTAGAGTTGTTGTTGGAGCAAGAAAGATTCAAAATCATACAAGTTGCCAAGAGATAGGCAAGTGAGGAGTTGAAGAAGAAAGGTGAATTTCAATCTTGTTTTATGTGTTATACATGGTTTATATGTGTTGTAGTATGCTAAAATGAATGAAATTCATGAAGGAGAGGAATATAGTATATGGCCGTGCATATATATATATATATATATATATATATATATATATATATATATATATATATATATATATATGTGTGTGTGTGTGTGTGTGTGTAGGAGTCATGCTTCAATTATTTTAATTAATGTTTGGTTGTTATTGTTGTGAATGATATGTGGAAAATGGAAGTTGAATGAGTTTGGAGAGATTGTAGTGGTGTATGCATGTTGGAGCCGTGTATATGGCATATGTAGTCGTGTATATGTGTTGAATTGTTGAAGAATAATGAGCAAGTTATATTTAGTGTTTTAGTTGTTGTGTTGTAGATTGCATATTGCAAGTAAAGACTTGATAAGTTTGGTAAAGTATTGGTAATTGGAAAATTATGTATATTGAAAAAATAATGTTCTTGTGTGAATAGCACGAAATGGTATTAGTATGATGTTGTTGGAATATATATTACAAGGTTGCTATTGTACTCATTGAAGTCGGAAGGTTTTGAAGAAAGTAGTAAATTGAGATCATGTGCCTTGAATGGAATATGTGAATTGCTAGTGTGATTGTTGAGTTGTGTTAATAGTTTGGCCGGGTTTGAATTCCCGGGTTGTTGTTGATTAAAAATTCGGCTATGTTGAATGTTGAGGATGGTGTATGTACAGAGGAAATGCTGCCGAAATTTCGGTAGCCAAGTGTTTCCTTAAGATTCTAACTCTAAGTATGCTAATAAGAGTTTTGGTAACTATGACCAAATTGCAGATTTTGACGAGATTGCGACGTGAATTTGGAATAGCAAAAAGGAGCGGAAGAGGTATGTAAGGCTTCACCCTTCTTTCTATGGCATGTCTTAGCAGAAATAAGTTGGGTACGAGCCTCGGGGACAACTCTGTTCCCCGGAATCCGCACCTAAAGTTTTCTACCTTTTGTTCAATAGAATTGAACTAGAAAGTGTGCCAATGGTCGGAAAAACCTCCTAGACCCCTATAACTTGCATAAATGGGACCCGATTACCCTAGAACCCTCACAAGTAATGACACGACATGTAACATATGCAACTAGTACACGCTACCTCATCCGACCCGAGGTGGGCCCGTTACTCTCGGATTTTCCTATAGCCTTGGTTGACTTACTTGAAGTAAATCCAAGGGGGACTTTTGATCCCGACCTCATTACCGAATGATAAGTACTATAACTACTCTAACGAGAATGTTTCTATGGGGATAATGATAATGACAATGTTAGACAAGAGAATGTACCTATGACAAGTACGACCGGAACGATTCTACGACTAAGATTTTTAAGCTAAGGGTCCAATGTGAATATGAAATTGATAAACTAATTTTTGAATCGTATTTATATTCCCTAGCTATAACTTTATTTTCTAAGACTCCAAAGCCTATGACTGTCATCTATGATGCCCACGATTTCATTCTACGGTTACTGTAATACTACTCTTCGTTGATAGTCTCGCCTTAAAATACTCGTCCCTTCAAGGTGAGACAAAGCGATCACAAGTACTCCATAATGTAATCGGAGGCTACCGACTTTACGTCACTCCGATGGGCGTAACTTTCCTTGGACTCCCGTGCATGCTAGTTAGGTGCTACAAGTAGATGTGTATGGGTTTGTATATATATAAGGTAAGTACTTGTATATGGGACATGTGTATGTATAAGAGAGAAGTAAATGTACATGTATATGTATATGTATATGGGGAAAGGGGAAGGGCCACTGTTATATTACCACCTGATTCAGCTGGATTCCATCCTGGACGCGGGATGCCCGGACGCGGGATATGGGAGAGCCGTACGCGGCGTCTGTATATATATAATGTATGATATATATATGATGTAATGTGTTGGGACACCGTTGGGGAAGGGGTTGGAAGAGCCGATGTATTCGGCGTCTGTAAATGTGAATAAAAGATACTGTTTACTGAAATGTACTGTTTTCTTTACACGAGAATAAGTAATATATAAATGTTAATTCCTATGCCTATGAAAAGAAACGTTTCAAAGGTGAAAAGACAAGCCTACATGACAGCCGACCTGAAAAGGGGCCTTCCCACGTACAGGTTACCTTCCTGCCTCGTTATATGTCCTATGACTACATGATATTGTTAATCGTACTCTAGATTACTGTTTATATTATCTTTTATGCCTTACATACTCGGTACACTATTCGTACTGACGTCCCTTCTTGTGGACGCTGCGTTTCATGCCGCGCAGGTCAGCAGACAGGTGGACGTGATTCTTAGGAGCTCTACCAGCGGTACTCTACAGTGCTCCAGTTGTTCCGGAGCCTCACTCCCGCGGTACTATTTTGTGTGTATATATACTCGGGCACGACAGTATTCGGCCCTTTCTATGTATAAGTGTACTATGTCTAGAGGCTCGTAGACAGATATGTATAGTCAGTCAGGTACAGATATATGTATGGTGTCTCGGCATGATTGTTGTATAAAGTAACAACGAAGTTTACTAGTTTATGTTCAGAATGACGCTGCTAATGTTAATGTTCAAAAACAAAAAATGGCTCTGTTTACACGGCTTGCTAAGAGGTAAAGGTAATATGATAGATAAGGGAGCTCGGTACAAGTATCGGGTACTCGTCAAGGCCCCTAGTCGGGTCGTGACAGAAGTGGTATCAGAGCAGTTCGGTCCTAGGGGTTTGTCTACGAGCCGTGTCCAGTAGAGTCTTGTCTATGGGTGTGTAGCGCGCCATACTTATAGACAGGAGGCTACAGGGCATTCAGGAAATGTGACCTTCTTTGTATTCTGAGATCGTGCGATAGAGCTATGCTATCAGGCTTCCATATTTCTTTTCCTAAACCTATGTTATGGTTTCAGTAATGCCGCCAAAGAAGAAAGCTAGGGCAGCCCAAAAGGGCGAGACGGTCGCTGGGAGAAGAGTCGAACGGGAGCTAGAAGAAGGAGAATCTCATAATGAAGCTCCCCCTCAGACTTTTCCTGTTCCCCCTGCACCAGCAGAGCAGGAAAGAGTTCCAGCTCCAGCCCCCGCACCTCCAGTCCCACCACCAGCAGCTCCGGGCCAGCAGATGGCAGAGGCCATCCAGTTATTGACCCAGTTAGTTGCCGCACAGGCTCAGCGGCAAGATGTAGACTTGGGAGACAGGGCGGTAAGTGCAAGAGCCCGTGACTTTATTACCCTGAAGCCGCCATAGTTTAATGGGTCAAAACCAGAGGAAAACCCGCAGAGCTTTATAGATGAGATGCTGAGGACTCTGAGGATTATACATGCTTCAGATACCGAATCCGTAGAGTTAGCTTCATACAGGCTGCGGGATGTGGCAGTTCTGTGGTACAGTAGTTGGATATCATCGAGGGGAGCAAATGCACCCCCTCCGGTTTGGCAGGAGTTCACTGAGGCGTTCCTGCGACATTTCCTACCGCCAGAGGTTCGACGGGCTCGAGCCGATATGTTCTTGAACCTAAGACAGGGAAATATGAGCGTCCGAGAATACAACCTCCGTTTTAACTCGTTAGCCAGGTATGCCCCAGCCATGATAGCTGATAGGGGAGATCATGTGCACCGATATGTGAGTGGGCTAGGGCCACATTTGGTTAAGGAATGCTTGACGGCTTCACTCCAGGACGGGATGACTATTACCCGCATCCAGGCCCACGCCCAAAATCTGGAAGAACAGTACCGGTCACGGAGAGAGGAGCGTTATCCAGATAGGGGTCCCAGAAAAAGGGGCAGATCTTCTGGGGCTAGAAGCGAGTATAGAGGGGGGCAGGCACAAGAGCAGTCCAGGTATTCAGGCCAATCAGTGGCCAGTGCACCACCTCGATTTGCGGATAGAAGATTTGGCCGCTCCGCCTATTCGAGACCGGATCTGTGTACTAGAGCTTCAGGATCCCAGTACAGAGCTAATTTTAGCGGGACGGGGCTTCCCCCACCACGATGTGCTCGGTGTGGCAAGCCACACTCTGGGCAGTGCTACCTAGACACCGGCGGTTGTTTTGCCTGTGGTCGAACTGACCATTTTGTACGTGATTGCCCACTAAAGGATGAAGGAGGCCGAACTCAGCCAGCCGGATCAGCGATCGGTTCATCGTCGACCGTGCGCCCTCGTGGATAGACTTCTCAGGCCCCAACGGGCCGCGGCCGAGGTAGAGGAGGGGCACCTAGTTTAGCCGGTCCTCCGCACCGCCTATATGCACTGACAGGACGATAGGACCCTGAGCCTCCCGCAGACGCTGCCACAGGTACTTTTTCGGCATTTTCTATGACATGTGTATTAGTTGATTCGGATTCTATCTTATCCTACACTGCTCTTTGTATTGCCGAACATACCTAGAATTCGGAAATTAGAGCGAAGAGTAGCCACACGCACAGGTAAAAAGTGAATATTTGTGATCACGAAGGATAAAATAGTTATTAAAAGAGGAATATGCGCTATGAGTGCGTTCGAACATTGCCGAGACCCCAACGCGTCCCATATTATACGATATAAGAAGTGCGAGGAAGCGGAAGTAAAAGTACTAACACCGAGACACTGAAATGCATTAAAGTTTCAAGGTTAAGTGTGCTCAGGTGAGAGTAATTCCATGATGGGTGACCCCCTGGGAAACATGCTGAAAATTTCACAAATGTGGAAACAAGAGACGAATGTGAAATTAGGTAGTCCAGTGTAAATTAGAGTGTGTGGAGTGGTTAGCAACCCTATAAAAGTCATGCAGGCGGAGACGGACTAGATTAGCAGAAGGGGCGGACATGTTGGACCTAAAGTGGACTATGACGGTTTAAGATCCAGTAAAAGGGGATTTGTTAACACAGAGCCAGTGATCGGAGCTAAATCAATTGACCTGCGACTTAAAGGCAACCTAAGCTCCGGAAATGGATATGCTAAGAGATATGTGAGACATCTACGAAGGAGACCTCCCCGAAGTATTATAATGCACTATGAGGTTAGTTTAACATTCGAGGACGAATGTTCTAAAGGGGGGGAGGATGTTATATCCCGCATTTTAGAACAATCGGATAATTCAAGGTAATTGTGGGGAGATGACAAACAAGGTCTTACTTTTGTTTTGGTAAGCTTATGAGTTGCTTATAAAGAATTTAGAAGCGGAAATATTAAGAAGAGGTCAAGGGCATAAAAGGAAATTTGCAATATGACTCGTGGAAATATGGAGAAAGACGAAGGCCAAATTTGGAAGTTGGAAAAAAATGTTTCATAAAATACAAGAACTAGCCCAAAATAAAAGTGGGCTTGAAATTTTTAAGAAATGGAGAAGGCCCAACCGGCCATGGGCATGGGCTAGGCCCATGTTGAATTAATTCATAAATTTAAATAAGATGACTAGGTTATCCTTATCACAATAACCTCTAGAACTTTCAAGAAAAGAAGAACAAGAGAAAGAGAGAGTAAAGTCATAGGCCATTCGGCCATAGAGGAATTTCCCAAGAAAATTTGCAAAAATTCTCTTAAAAATCATTTCCTACCAAGCAAAGGGTGCTTAACAAGGTAGAGTTGTTGTTGGAGCAAGAAAGATTCAAAATCATACAAGTTGCCAAGAGATAGGCAAGTGAGGAGTTGAAGACCCTATTCTTGTTTACCCCCTACTCCTCTTTCTACGTACCCCATTGGTTTCATTCTCGATATGTAAATACTTACAGGTTACATTACCATTCTTGTGTGATTCGTGTACGAACATCTAATCTTATTCATAAACTTCCCTTCCTTTGGTCCTTTCTATTTTTCATATCTCACATATACCAAAACTCTTTTGTCTATCTGATGTAACTTATCTCGTCATACTCTTTTCTCTCCTTTATTAGTCCCCTGATTATCACATCTTATATTCTATTATAGAAAACTTTATGTCTCTTCTTATTTGTCACTTATAACTCGCAATATCATTAACAAACGACTCTACTGTCAATTCCCTCGCCTTTATTCCAGTATAGCATCGCTATCCTTTACAATATTCCTCAAGTTATTTGCTCCCAATGTCATGTTGTTCAAGGTTTTGACGAATAATTTTCAGTACAGTCTCAGATACCCGCTCGATTCTTGTTCACTTATTTACTAGCTATTAGACTCATTTCTACATAACTTTCACTTTTTGTTTTAGAGTCTATATCTGTCACGTCTTAGGATCCATCGTTTCAATCTCTACACCTATATTTTCCTTACTCGCTTCCCCTCTTAAGGGTCTTACTTATACCATTCTCAAATCTGTAACCTTACTTTCAATCTTGAATTCATATATCCCTTTCCTCAATTCCCTAATTAGACTGCATCATATTCATGTCATCTCCCATAATTTATAGCTACGGTAATTCATGTGTGAAGTATTAACATGCTCATCTCGCAATTTTGTGATCAAGTAATACAACCAACATAGCACCCCAAACAAGGATGTATTTTACTTAGCTCAACCGTTAGTTATGACTCAATATCTACATCCGCTCCAATTAACAACTTGTGTCTCATAGGGATACTCAAATAGTAGTCTATCTAGCTATCCGTACCATCCATGTAATGTCACTTATCTCGTTCTTCGATACCCAGAGTTCACTTATAGCGTCATTTTTCCCTTTTCTTCCCATCTCAAGTTATTCCTCTCTTTCCTATGATCGACTTATAGTAACCGTAAATGCATTTTCCCTTAAACCCGCCATTTTTGTTTTCAAGGATCTAAGTCTCATGCGCCACTAATACCCCTTATACCTCATACTCTTTTACTCTTGTGTTGCACTCAGCATTGATTTCAAAACCAATCATAATCATGTCGTATTTGGCGTTGATGATAGCCTTACTTTATCGCTTTATCATCGTACGGTAAACTCATAATTCATGGCCACATTTTTCTCTCCAACTTATTCCTTTATATACTTTACTCGTTCTGTCTTAGTGTAGGATATTTGTAGGAGATGCATCTTCCTTTTCTCATAATACGGCTACTTCTTAAGCACGCGTACTTCGTATATTTCCTTTTCTTTCTATACCCGTACTTATTCCTTTACATTCTTTCCTCCTCAATTTATCTTATTACCTCTCTTTTTATAATCAATCCTTTATTCCTCGCACAAGGAATCCTATTCTTAACTCAGTACCGCTTTGTCCTTTAGAATATATTACCTCTATACAATTCGTTCGTCGCTTCCAAAACTTATTCTGTTCATTCTGATCATCCCCTCTCATCCTTATTATGTTAATCCTTCTCCTAACAATCGTTCTATTTCATTATTCATCTTTCCGTAGTCTTGGTCTTTTACATCCAGCCAAAGATATCACTCGTGATCTCGATTATACAAATCACCAGCTGTTTCTACTTTGTCATATCACATTTCTCTGATTTCTTTTTCAAGTTGACTTCCTTTTTTTCCTTTTTCTTGCTATCATTTCTGTCATTGAGGAACCTCTATGCTGGACTTTCCCCTAACAAGGTTTTATAAGCTTTCTCATATACTGCCTCATGGCTCGCTTGTTGGTTTCACACTTGCATTCACTCTTTATTCATATAAAACATGTCACATCTTTAGTCATTTCCTCGCTATACTTTGTGTTACAGTTCTTGTAACGTTCTCATTATACCCTGATCATAATAAACTCTATAGAGTGCCACTTCTTGATCTCATTCGCAAGCCCGCTTATAAAATAGAATAAACCTCGTGAAGTAAGCATACTTAACCCGTTACTCTTTCTGATCAGCCCTATTACACTTACCACATAAGTTATCTTACCAATGTATTCACATTCGTTATAACCCTTCATATTTGTATCTCTGTCTCCGTGATGATATTACTTTATTTTGCTAATAGACTTGTCGTATTTTACTTGTACTTATCCATCCAATCAATACTTCAGTATCACACTCTATTGGAGTTAACCTTTCTCTTCTATGTCATGTTTTAGTACTACCAGTCTCCTTAATTTACTCTAGTATTTCTCTTTACCATATCAATGTCGATCTTATAATTATCGTTACTATCAATTCAACAACATTTAACTCATCTCCTTTAAATTCTAGGAAAATTTCGACAGGGTTTCCTCTATTTTTCTTACTATCCAAAACCTGCACGCAGCAAATACCAACAATGCCTCACCGAGCTAATATATACATATGACATACCTCAGCCAGACAGGACTCCCAATTTCAAGTGAAAGTACAAAGATGTCGAAACTCACCTAATATCACACCTCGAGGTATACCTGATCCTTTAGCGATCTGCCTTGTTATACCTTCCTATTTACTTTCCCTTTCGTTCTTCAGCTTTACATCTCAATCACACCTCAATATTCTTACCTTACCCGACATACATCTTTCGTACCGATGCTTACCTTTGTACTAATTCATTCAATTTGTTTAATTCACAAACTTATAACTGAATTTATCATTAAGGGATACATTTAAGCAATTCCTCTGTTGTACTTAGATTGACTTACCTCATGACAACTAATCCATTATCATATAAATACATATTCTGATAACGTAGCCTTAACGAAGTGACTTACCTCTGTAACTTCCAATATCATCACTCACTTCCTTCCGTCGATACTGTTCTTCTGCTGAAATCAAGGGTTAGTATAAGGAATCTCATTTCCTATGACTTAGCTCTATCGCATGATCTTAGATATGAAAGAAGAGTAACCATCCTAAATGCCCTGAAGCCTTCTGTTTATAGATGTGGCACGCAACACACCCATAAACAAGACTCTACTGGACACAGCTCGTAGACACACCCTAGGACGGAACTGTTCTGATACCACTTTTGTCACGACCCAAACGGATGGCCGCGACGGGCACCCGATGCTAACCCACCCGGGCACCTCTCATCATACTTTCACATTTACATCTAGGTGAGCCACATGGCTAAATCATACTTTCCATCCATTATTCATACTAATTCCATTGGGCACCAATACATATATATCATCATCAATAACAATGCCCATATAGGTGTACATAAGCCGACGAGGCTAACAAAATGATATCCAAAATATAGGCCGAAAAGGCCATATACATCTAACCATATACACATGTCTACGAGCCTCTAAAGAGAGTATGTCATATCATATAGGCAGGACAGGACCCCGCCATGCCCATAAATATGTACACAAAAGAATAAATACCCAAAGCTGTAGCTTCGAATGAAATGGAGCTCCGCTATGTAGTCCCTGAGTAATAAAGCTACGGATCAAGCCTTTCTCCCTGACCACCTGTGGGAATGACGCAGTGTCCACAAACAAAAGGACGTCAGTACGAAGAATGTACTGAGTATATAAAGCATGATCAACATCATTATAGAAGCATAATAAGCAACATAAGAAATAGCATAAGATGGGAGGTAGTAAATCCAACGTCATAGACACTTACTTGATTTTCATAGGGACTTTCCATTTATAATTCATGATTGTGTACATACATCCATATCTGTATCCATACTCGTATCCGTACTAATTTACATTTCGTATCCGTAATCATATTCATATACATATCATTTACATAGCATACCCGACCACGAAGGTTCGGTGTTTCGCGTACCCGACCATGGCTAGGCTCGGTGATTATACATACCTGTCCCTACCAAGGCTCAGGGTTACACATACCTAGCCCTACCGAGGCTCACGGTTATCCGTACCCAACTGCAGTGGTGCGCGCGCAATATATATTCTACCCGGCCATATAAGCTCGGGGTTTCATAATAGTCATACATAGACACATATACATAAAAGCTCATAAGCATCTTTAGCATCATTAGTATCATCGTTCATTACATCTATCCTTAGAGGATTACTCATCATAGGAGAAATTTAGTACAATCGTATCATATCGAGAATCATAAGCTTAGTAGCTCTTAAAGATAGAATCATTTGGAGGACATCATAGGCTCATAGAAGATTAGATATTTGTCCAAGGAACCATGCCTTATGAAAGACGGGTTAGCCTTACATACCTTTTCGTTCAACTATTTTATCGCTTGAAGGTTCTCCTTCAATGCTCACGTTTCTACCTTCATTAGAGTATATACTAACATTAGAAAATCGATAGCTTTGCATACTAAACTAAAGCTAGAGAAACTTGGGCAGCATTTCCTTTGTTTATACAACTTCCTCCATATCATACATCAACTCCCAAACATCTATAATAACATTTACAACATCATAACAATAGTCGTCATTCTCCTACATTATCCATATTCCTCAATTCACTTCAAGTCATCCATACCCATGGTCATGGCACACTATTACATTCACTCATATACAATGTCTATCCCATGCTCTTAATTTCATTTATAACATGATTATAATCATAACATATCAAGAATCATGACTCAACCCAAGCTACTACTCACAAACCTCACTATTCTCACATTCAAGACCCATTTTCTATATTCTTCTACAATCCAAGTCTTTCAATTTCTCAATACCTTAAACAACATGGAAATACCATAAAACTTACCTTAGACGGTGTAAGAATGAACCTTGAGTGGAAATACTTCACTTGAATCAAAACCCTAGTTCACCTCCAATGGAATCTTTTATAGTCCTCTAACCCTTGGAAGCTTTCTAACACATAAACACTTGATTCTAGTCTTTTGATCTTTGTGTTCTCTTGAACTTGAGTGAATTATGCTTAGAGAAGGGTTTTGATCTCTCAATACTTGTAGAAGATGAAAAATGAAGTAAAAGAACCCAAGGCATCTATTTATACAAAAACTAAAAATCAGCCCGTCGGGTACTATACGGACACTTATACGGTCCGTATAGTATTGTACGGCCCGTATAAGTGGCCGTGGTTCACCAACCAGAAAATCATCTCCCTGTTGGGAGTTATACGGACCCCTTATATGGACCGTATAAAGTTATACGGACTGTATAAGTGGTTGTATAACTCCATTTCTCTGAAATGGATTCCGTCATTTCATTCGATCTCCAATCCTTATGGAACCTTCTTGACACTTGTTTAGCACCTCATTAACAATCTAAGGGACGTTATAACTTTTCTCCAAAACATCGTTAAGTCATCATAAATTCGGTACTCGTAAATCCTTTTCGATACATAACGTATTCCTTGCCTTTTCTCGGCAACTTTCTTCTCTTACGTCGAATGTCTTTGAAATCTCAATTAGGATCATAAAATGCTATTTCTCAGTTATCGAAACATCGTATACGTAGTGCCTAAGTTAGTCTATTCACTGTGCATTAATAGAAAAAATTTCCGAGGTGTAACAGAAAATAGATAGACAGGAGTGGCCAAAGGCAATCAACTCAGACGCAATCAAGCTCTACTATGCATGAAGATGAAGTTTCTCAATTTGTAATAGTACTCTCTGTTTGTAATTTTTTTGTTTATTTGCTTGCATTAGTTATTTCTTTGTGCTTATAATCGTTTTGTAATAGATTGGAAAAAAACAAAAACAACTTCATAATTTGAACTACACAATGACCTGACTTCCCGACAGTGAGATACGTAGGCAGTCCGTTTGGACCTGATAGGATTATTACTAAAATCCAAAAACTCATTTAATTTTATTTCGAACTTCATTTGACCTGATTCCTGCTGCGACAGGATATAGCCAGGATAGCTCAGTTGGTAGAGCAGAGGACTGAAAATCCTCGTGTCACTAGTTTTGTTACACCTCGGAAAGTTTTTCCATTGGTACGAAAGTGAATGAACTAGTGATGAATATGAGTGCATGATGTCCATGAGCAGGAAACGACGTTTGATGACCTTAGGCGAGATTGCAAAGGTATCCGATCTGAAATGAGAAAGTTAGCTAAGTTAAGATTAGATATAAGGGGAGCAATGCACGTGCATGGACGTGGGTGATTAAAATGAGAAGTCTAAGAAATATGGGAAGTTACAGATTTGCAACTGCCCAGTGGTCGTAAAGTGCTAGGACAGACCGTAAATTGGTATACGGTCCGTAAACTAGCAGGTCATAAATTGGCATGCAAAACTTCAACTTTCTGCCAGTTGAGGAAATGGCTAAATACGACCTGGAGGACGGTCCGGACCGTAAAGTGATTTACGGCCCGTAAACCATGGTCGTAAATCACCATGTTGCAGCCTTAAGTTTCTGGTTCTGAATATGGTTAAAGACGACCACGAAGGACGGTCCGTAAACTGGAATACGGACCGTAAACCCCCATGGACGAACACTGTGCACTTCAGTTCAGATTTTGCAAGTCATTAAATAAAGGGACCAACACTTGTTTTATTTCATTTCAACATTACACCACTTCTCTCAAAAACATCTCTCTATATTTATTATCCAAGTTTTCAAGGATCATAAGTCATCAACAACATAAAACGAAGTGAATCAAGAGTGAGAGCATCATCAAAGGTCATCCAAGTCAAGAAATCCAAATGGAGAAAAACTAGGGTTTTGCTCAAAGTGAAGTATTATCAACTAAAGCTTGTTCCTACAACTTCTAAGGTAAGATTCATAATGTTTATATGATGTTTAAGATATTGGAGAGTTGAAATGCATGGATTGTAGAAAATATGGTCAACTAGGTCATGAATGATGAATAGTGATATTTTGAGGAATAGTTTGAATTGAATCACGAATGTTGTTGTGTTGTGATATGAATGTGTTATAAATGGTATTAAAGATCATGAACTAGACACTTTAGACGGATGGACGAAGTTGGGTGTTATGACCTTGAATATGGATGAATTAGAAGCAAGTTGAAAAATCTAGATAATGTGGATAATGTGAATGACTAATGGCCATTGTTATGATATTAATAAAGGTAGAAACGCTAACATTGGAAGGGGACGTGCATGCGTAGAATAGTCCGACGAAAAGGTATGTAAGGCTAATCCTTCTTTCATAAGGCATGGTTTCTTGGCCAAATCCCTAATTCCTCTATATGAGTATGTTGTTTCCAAATGATTGATATTCCGAGCTCATAAGCTCACGATCCTTGATATGTGCTACGATTGTACTACGCACCTCATACGACGAGTAAGCCCATGATATAGAAGTAACGATAATGATGACGATAGTAACGATGATGATATTAATAATGATGCTAAAGGTGCCTACGGGCTATTAAACTTATATGTGCCTATGAAAGGCTATAATGAAACCCCGAGCTTATGACGCCGGGTAGAATATATGTATATGAATATGTATAAAGTATGTATACGATTACGAAATGCGTGCACACCTCTGCAGATGGAACGGATAACCCTGAAGCCTTGGTAGGGCCAGGTATGAGTAACCTTGAGCCTTGGTTGGCCAAGTATGTATGAAACACCGATCCTATGAGGTCGGGTATGCTATGTAAAATGTTATGTATATGAAATGACTAAGTATATAATATGAATATGAATGTGATAAGACTATGTATGAGAATACGACTAAGGACATGTATACGAATATGAGCACGAGTATGGTACGAGTACTATTATAGAATACGGATGATGACGTAGGTGTACGAATACGTATGAAAAATGGGAAGCCCCTATGAAAAGCAAGTAAGTGTAATGATGATGGTGTTATTGTATCCCCTCTTATGCTATTTCATATGTTGTGCCTTATGCTTATATATATCGATGCTGATCATGCTTTACATACTCAGTACATTCTTCGTACTGACGTCCTTTTGTTTGTGGACGCTGCGTCATACCCGCAGGTGCACAGGGAGACAGACTTGATCCATAGCTGCTTATCCAGAGATTACATAGCAGAACTCTATTTCTTCCGGAGTCATAGCTTTTGGGTATTCATTCTTTTGTGTATATAAATATGGGCATAGCGGGGTCCTGTCCCGCTCATGTGATATGTTGTACTCTTCTTAGAGGCTCGTAGTCACGTGTATGTATTTGGATATGTCTGGCCTTGTCGGACTATGTTTTGTATATCATTTTGTCGGCCACGTTGGCCCATGTACATTGATGTGGCATAGATGCCTATGATGATATAAATGTGATGTTGTCCAAATGGGACTAGTTGACGAATGAATGGAAATGCAAGTATAATTATGTGGCTCACCTAGATGTAAGCATAAGAGTAAGCTAAGAGGGTGCCCAGGTGGGCTAGCACCGGGTGCTCGTCGCGGCCCCGAGTCGGGTCGTGACAAAAGTGGCATCAGAGCAGTTCAGTCCTAGGGTGTGTCTACGAGCCTTGTCTAGTAGAGTCTTAGTTATGGGTGTGTTGCGCGCCACACTTATAAACAAGAAGCTGCGGACATTTTAGGAATAAATGACCTTCCTTCTTCATAAGAATCGTGCGATAGAGCCATGATGTAAGAAATTCTTGTTCCTTAATCGTGTGTTGTGTATTTCAGAGATGCCCAAAAAGGGAAAGACTACGGCAGCCTAAAAGGGCAATACGGTGGCAGAAAAGCGGGCTGAAAGAGCACCGCCACCGGTAGTAGAGGAAAGTGAGTCCCAGAGTGCGGCCCAATCCCAGTCTTCCCAGAAAGTGTCGGTTATTGAGGAGCGTGATGGAGCTCCTGCTCTTCCCCCGGATGCTTCAGGCCAAGATGTCAAAGAGGCCATACAATTGCTTACACAGTTGGTTGCTGCTCAGAGTCAGCGGCAAGGTACGAGGCAGGGTGACAGGGCTGTTAGTGCAAGGGCCCATGATTTCATTACTTTAAACCCTCCGGAGTTCTTTGGGTCAAAGCCGGAGAAGGATCCTCAGGACTTCATTGATGGTATGTTGAGGACGCTCCGATTGATACACGCTTCAGACACCGAGTCGGTGGAGTTAGCGTCATATAGATTGAGAGATCTCTCGGTCCAATGGTATACGGTTTGGATGGCTTCACGGGGAGCCAATGCACCTCCCCCAGTATGGCAAGAGTTTGTTGATGCTTTTCTCCGTCATTATATGCCTCCAGAAGTTCGGCGAGCTAGGGTCGATAAATTCTTAAATTTGAGGCAAGGCAGTATGAGTGCCCTAGAGTATAGCCTCCGTTTTAACTCCTTGGCCAGGTATGCTTCGGTCATGGTAGCAGATATGGGCGACAGGGTACATCGATTCGTAAAGGGCCTAGGGCCACATTTGATGGACAAATGCTTGACTGCGTCCCTTCAGGACGGTATGGATATTGCACGCATTCAGGCACATGCTCAGAACTTATAGGAAGGCCTACAGCAGCGAAGAAGTGAGCGTGAGCAAGATCGGGGACATAGCAAGAGGGCTAGATCTTCAGGCCCAATGAGTGAGTCCAGAGGCGGACACAGGCAACAGTTCCCTAGACATTCAGGCTATTCTATGACCAGTGCACCTCCACGGTTTTCAGGCCAGAGCCTTGATAGATCTACTCATCCCGGGCCGAGTCAGAGCTATTCGGGGTCCCAGTTTAGAGGTGATTCAGGCCAGTCAAGGCCACCTATACCACGATGTTCCCAGTGTGGGAAGTCGCATTGAGGTCAATGCCGATTGGGTTCAGATGTTTGCTATTCATGTGGTCGACCAGGACATATTATGTGTGATTGCCCCTCAGTACATGGTAGAGGTAGGACCCAACCATCAGGGTCGGTAGCCGGATCTTCGACATCTGTATGCCCTACGGGGCCAGGTTCACATGCGCCAGTCGGCCATAGTAGAGGCAGAGGGAGAGTCCCCAGTACTAGCGGTCCTCAGCACTGTATTTATGCTTTGGCTGGACGCTAAGATCTTGAGTCTTCTCCTGACGTAGTCACAGGTATATTATCAGTATTCTCTCATGATGTATATGTTTTGACTGATCCGGGCTGCACCTTATCCTATGTTACTCCTTATATTGCGGGTCAATTTATAGTCGAGCCGGAGTCGATCAAACCTTTTGAGGTGTCTACACCCGTGGGTGAATCGGTAATAGCTAGCCTAGTATATAGAGATTGTGTAGTTATGATTTGTGACCGTTGTACCATGATTGATTTGCATGAGCTAGAAATGGTAGATTTTGACATCATTATGGGCATGGATTGGTTGACTTCTTGTTATGCCAATTTTGATTGTAGAATGAAGATGGTTCGTTTCCAATTCTCGGGAGAACCAGTCTTAGAGTGGAAAGGGAATACGGCGTCACCAAAGGGTAGGTTTATTTCCTATCTAAAGGCAAGGAAGATGATCACGAAAGGATGTATTTATCATCTAGTGCGAGTTCAAGATATAGAAGCTGAATCGCCGACTCTTCAGTCAGTTCCCGTAGTGAATGAATTTCCGAATGTGTTCCCGGAAGAGCTTCCAGGCCTTCCTCCCGAGCGGGAGATTGACTTTGCTATTGATGTGTTGCCAGACACTAAACCTATATCTATTCCTCCTTATAGAATGGCACCCGCCGAACTGAAAGAATTGAAAGAGCAATTGAAAGACTTGCTTGGTAAAGGCTTCATTAGGCCTAGTTCATCCCCATGGGGAGCGCCCGTATTGTTTGTCCGAAAGAAAGATGGCTCTTTGAGAATGTGTATCGATTACCGGCAATTGAATAAGGTGACGATTAAGAATAAATATCCTCTCTCGAGGATTGATGATTTATTTGATCAATTGCAAGGTGCCAAATGATTTTCAAAGATTGATTTGAGGTCAGGGTATCATCAAGTGAGAGTTAGGGAAAACGATATCCCTAAGACAGCTTTTAGAACAAGATATGGTCATTTTGAATTCCGGGTAATGTCATTTGGGCTAACTAATGCGCCAGCGGTATTTATGGATTTGATGAATAATGTGTTCAGACCCTTCATGGGTTTATTTGTGATAGTATTTATCGATGACATCTTGGTGTATTCTAGATCCGAGGCGGAGCATGCGGATCATTTGCGTACTATCCTTGGAGTTCTTCGAACTCGAGAGTTATTTGCAAAGTTTTCCAAATGCGAGTTTTGGTTGAACTCGGTAGCATTTTTAGGGCATATCGTTGCAGCCGATGGCATTCGAGTGGATAGCCAAAAGATTGAGGCTGTGAAGACTTGGCCAAGGCCCACAACTCCTACGGAGGTTGTAGCTTTCTGGGCTTAGCAGGTTATTACAGAAGATTTGTTGAAGGTTTTTCTTCTATTTCTGCACCACTCACAAAGTTGACCCAGAAATCGGCAAAGTTTCAATGGACAGATGTTTGTGAACGTAGTTTCCAAGAGTTAAAGGGTAGATTGACTTCTGCCCCAGTTCTGACACTTCCAGAGGGATTGGAAGGATATGTCGTTTATTGTGATGCTTCAGGCATTGGGCTAGGCTGTTTATTGATGCAACATGGAAAAGTGATTGCGTATGCTTCAAGGCAATTGCAGAAACATGAGCAGAATTATCCTACCCATGATCTAGAATTGGCCGCGGTGGTTCATGCATTAAAGATATGGAGACATTACTTATATGGTGTCCACGTGGATATTTATACAGATCATAAGAGTCTTCAATACATCTTCAAGCAGAAAGAGTTAAATTTGCGGCAACGACGATGGTTGGAATTGCTGAAAGACTACGATGTTGATATTTTGTATCACCCCGGAAAGGCAAATGTTGTAGCTGATGCTCTTAGCCGTAGGTCGATGGGAAGTCTAAGTGATGTACGACCAGAAAAGAAAGAGATGGCCCGTGAGCTGCAACAGTTAGCTAGCCTAGGAGTCTGAGTGGTGGACGCAGGTAGCAGTAGAGCTACTATTCAGAATTCAGCAGTCTCGTCGCTAGTAGCGGAAGTGAAAGAGCGACAATATGAGGATCCCATGCTAATGCAGTACAGAGATACACTCCCTCAGAAGGAGGAGTCATTCTTTGATATTTCAGGAGACGGAGTTCTCCGATGTAGAGGCAGATTATGTGTCCCTGATGTGGCAAGTCTACGCCACCAGATTTTGAGAGAAGCTCATTATTCCCGTTACTCCGTTCACCCCGGAGCGACGAAGATGTATCACGATCTTAAGTCCATATACTGGTGGAATGGAATGAATAAAAATATAGCGGAATTTGTAGCCCAATGTCCTAACTGTCAACAAGTGAAAATAGAGCACCAAAAGCCGGACGGATTGCTACAAGCTATAGAAATCCCAACTTGGAAGTGGGAAGTGATTAATATGGATTTCATTACGGGGTTACCTCATTCTCGACGTAAGTATGACTCTATATGGGTGATTGTGGATAGACTCACAAAGTCAGCCCATTTCTTACCGGTCAGAACGACCTATGCGGCAGAAGATTATGCAAGGCTTTATCTTAAGGAGATAGTGAGACTCCATGGTGTTCCAGTATCTATCATCTCCGATAGAGGGACTCAGTTTACAGCTAAATTTTGGGAGTCTTTCCAAGAGGGTTTAGGGACCCGAGTTAGCCTTAGCACGGCATTTCATCCACAGACCGATGGACAAGCTGAACTTACTATTCAGACTCTTGAAGATATGTTACGGGCATGTATGATAGATTTTGGAGGAAATTGGGATGATCATTTGCCACTCATTGAATTTGCTTACAACAACAGTTATCATTCCAGTATTCAGATGGGACCGTATGAAGCTTTATATGGGCGAAAGTGTAGATCCCCAATCGGGTGGTTTGAAACCGGCGAAACTAAGTTAATAGGGCCAGACTTGGTCCAGCAAGCTATAGAGAAAGTTAAACTCATAAAAGATCGGTTGTTAGCAGCCCAAAGTCGTTAAAAGTCCTATGCGGATAATCGTCGAAGGGACTTAGAGTTCGCAGTGAAAGATTGGGTGTTCTTGAAAGTGTCGCCGATGAAGGGCGTTATGAGATTTGGCAGAAAGGGGAAACTTAGTCCCCGGTATATTTGGCCATATGAGATTGTACGAAAGATAGGCAAAGTGGCCTATGAGTTAGATCTACCTCCCGAGTTGGAGTCAGTCCATCCAGTATTCCACGTCTCGATGCTTCGAAAATGTGTCGGAGATCCTACGAGGATCGTCCCAGTAAATGATGTTCAAGTGACAGAAAAGTTGTCTTACGAAGAAATACCCATTGCCATATTAGATAGGCAAGTACGAAGGCTTAGAAACAAAGAAGTGACCTCAATTAAGGTTCTATGGAGAAGCAGTAAACGAGAGGAAATGACGTGGGAAGCGGAAGAAAGTATGCGATCCAAATACCCACATTTATTTCAGCCCTTGGAAGAGGTCCAAGATGGAACGTCAAGATCATAAGGTATGCCTGTTTTCCTTTTATGCTTTTAGGTCGTGTGTGGCCAAATTTTTATGTTATTATGTTGTGGCCCTATGAGGCATCGATATTATGGGTTGTGGTGGCCGGATGGTAGTGCCATATTATAGGGGAAACTCTGGTAAAATCTTTATAGAATCCCCGAAGACTTTAACATTCGAGGACGAATATTTTTAGGGGGGGGAGAATGTTACACCTCGGAAATTTTTTCCGTTGGTACGAAAGTGAATGAACTAGTGATGAATATGAGTACATGATGTCCATGAGCAAGAAACGACGTTTGATGACCTTAGGCGAGATTGCAAAGGTATCCGATGTGAAATGAGAAAGTTGGCTAAGTTAAGATGAGATATAAGGGGAGCAATGCACGTGCATGGACGTGGGTGATTAAAATGAGAAGTCTAAGAAATATGGGAAGTTGCAGATTTGCAACTGCCCAGTGGTCGTAAAGTGCTAGGACAGACCGTAAATTGGTATACGGTCCGTAAACTAGCAGGTCGTAAATTGGCATGCAAAACTTCAACTTTCTGCCAGTTGAGGAAATGGCTAAATACGACCTGGAGGATGGACCATAAAGTGATTTACGGCCCGTAAACCATGGTCGTAAATCACCATGTTGCAGCCTTAAGTTTCTGGTTCTGAATATGGTTAAAGACGACCATGAAGGACGGTCCGTAAACTGGAATACGGACCGTAAACCCCCATGGACGACCACTGTGCACTTCAGTTCAGATTTTGCAAGTCATTAAATAAAGGGACCAACACTTGTTTTATTTCATTTCAACATTATAACACTTCTCTCTAAAACTTCTCTCTACATTTATTATCCAAGTTTTCAAGGATCATAAGTCATCAACAACATAAAACGAAGTGAATCAAGAGTGAGAACATCATCAAAGGTCATCCAAGTCAAGAAATCCAAATGGAGAAAAACTAGGGTTTTGCTCAAAGTGGAGTATTATCAACTAAAGCTTGTTCCTACAACTTCTAAGGTAAGATTCATGATATTTATATGATGTTTAAGATATTGGAGAGCTGAAATGCATAGATTGTAGAAAATATGGTCAACTAGGTCATGAATGATGAATAGTGACATTTTGAGGAATAGTTTGAATTGAATCACGAACGTTGTTGTGTTGTGATATGAATGTGTTATAAATGGTATTAAAGATCATGAACTAGACACTTTAGACAGATGGACGAAGTTGGGTGTTATGACCTTGAATATGGATGAATTAGAAGCAAGTTGAGAAATCTAGATAATGTGAATGACTAATGGCCATTGTTATGATATTAATGAAGGTAGAAACGCTAACATTGGAAGGGGACGTGCAAGCGTAGAATAGTCCGATGAAAAGTTATGTAAGGCTAATCCTTCTTTCATAAGGCATGGTTTCTTGGCCAAATCCCTAATTCCTCTATATGAGTATGTTGTTTCCAAATGATTGATATTCCGAGCTCATAAGCTCACGATCCTTGATATGTGCTACGATTGTACTACGCACCTCATACGACGAGTAAGCCCATGATATAGAAGTAACGATAATGATGACGATAGTAACGATGATGATATTAATAATGATGCTAAAGGTGCCTACGGGCTATTATACTTATATGTTCCTACGAAAGGCTATAATGAAACCCCGAGCTTATAACGCCGGGTAGAATATATGTATATGAATATGTATAAAGTATGTATACGATTACGAAATGCGCGCACACCTCTGCAGATGGAACGGATAACCCTGAAGCCTTTGTAGGGCCAGGTATGAGTAACCTTGAACCTTGGTTGTCCAAGTATGTATGAAACACCGATCCTATGAGGTTGGGTATGCTATGTAAAATGCTATGTATATGAAATGACTAAGTATATAATATGAATATGAATGTGATAAGACTATGTATGAGAATACGACTAAGTACATGTATACGAATATGAGCACGAGTATGGTACGAGTACTATTATGGAATACGGATGATGACGTAGGTGTACGAATACGTATGAAAAATGGGAAGCCCCTATGAAAGGCAAGTAAGTGTAATGATGATGGTGTTATTGTCTCCCCTCCTATGCTATTTCATATGTTGTTCCTTATGCTTATATATATCGATGCTGATCATGCTTTACATACTTAGTACATTCTTCGTACTGACGTCCTTTTGTTTGTGGACGCTGCGTCATGCCCGCAGGTGCACAGGGAGACAAACTTGATCCATAGCTGCTTATCCAGAGATTACATAGCAGAACTCTATTTCTTCCGGAGTCATAGCTTTTGGGTATTCATTCTTTTGTGTATATAAATATGGGCATAGCGGGGTCCTGTCCCGCTCATGTGATATGTTATACTCTTCTTAGAGGCTCGTAGTCACGTGTATGTGTTTGGATATGTCTGGCCTTGTCGGACTATGTTTTGTATATCATTTTGTCGTCCACGTTGGCCCATGTATATTGATGTGGCATAGATGCCTACGATGATATAAATGTGTTGTTGTCCAAATGGAACTAGTTGACGAATGAATGGAAATGCATGTATAATTATGTGGCTCACTTAGATGTAAGCATAAGAGTAAGCTAAGAGGGTGCCCGGGTGGGCTAGTACCGGGTGCTCGTCGCGGCCCCGAGTCGGGTCGTGACAAGTTCAAATCTGGTTCCTGGCACATGATTAATTTGTATGCACCAAAAGAAAAACCCAAGAAATCCCTAGGAAACCTCAGAGATTGAGATGCCGCAAAGAACATCAAAATTGCTCGATGCCCAACTGAGGCAGAATTTTTTAGAAGATCTCAAAAATTCATGCCATCAGTGCACTACAAAAAGTTAGCCAACCCAGAGTCTAAAACTTGAACAGAAATTTTGAGAAAGATCTCAAAATTTCCCACTTTCCTACCGTTATAAATTGGGATAGAATTTTTTATAAAGATCTCAAAATTTCTCGCATATCACCATACTACAAACTGGGGCGGAAATTTTGAGATCCCCTCAAAATTTCCTTGATTCAAAAGATCCAACGAGACTTCATTGGTCAAGATTCAAACTGGGGTAGAATTTTTGAGAAAAGGTTTCAAAAATTCCGCATAAGAAAGCGAAGACAATTTCCTTGATTCAAAAGATCCAACGAGACTTCATTGGTCAAGATTCAAACTGGGGTAGAATTTTTGAGAAAAGGTTTCAAAAATTCCGCATAAGAAAGCGAAGACCCCAATCTCAGAAAAGGGGATTCCCTTCATTTGAAAGCGCATGTCATGACATCGACCTTTATAATTATAGAATAATGCATTTATTTCCTCGCAAATCAACATCTATGTATTTAATTTTTCACAAAAAATGATTTTCGCATAACAAAATTAATCTTTCACTACCAAAGCCGAAAGATTTCAAATCCAGGGAGCTGAAGATGCAATGGCGCCGACAACGCGAATCAACTTAGAATAGGAAAAAACTAACTTATTTCTGATGCAGGTCCCCAGGACGTCGGGAGGAAGATCCCTTTTTCTAACTTTGTTCCATGTACAGGAAATGGTTCGCCAAAAGAAGGCTCAGATCACTATAGAAATCAAGCCTCAAGATGAAGATCTAGCCACAAGGGCTGTAAAAGGATTTAAAACACTGAAAGGATGAATATCTAGCCATGAGGGCTATAAAAGATCTAAAATTCCACAAGGGCTATAAAAGACTTAAAACACCACAAGGGCGAATATCTAGCCCTGAGGGCTATAAAAGATTTAAAACGCCACAAAGGCGCATATCTAGCCACGAATGCTATAAGAGGATGAAAACTACAAGGGAGAATATCTAGCCGCAAGGGCTACAAAAGGACGAAACACCACAAGGGCAACTATCTAGCCACGAGTGCTAATAAATGACTAAAATTGCCAAAAGGGCGAACATTTGGCCAAAAAGGGTCACAACAGAACAAACGACACATCTGACCATAAGGGTCCCAACCGACGCAAAGGACGAAATAAAGACGATTTAGCCAAGGGGGCCATATCAGTCATTTCCATCATATTTTCTTATTTTCCAAGAGGGCCATTGCACTTTTACTTTTTTGCTGCCGAGAGGACCATCGCACATTTACCTTTCTGCTGCCGAGAGGGCCATTGCACTTTTACTTTCCTGCTGCCGATGGGGCCATTACACGTTTACTTTCCTGCTGCCGAGATGGCCATTGCACGTCTACTTTCCTGCTGCCGAGAGGGCCATTGCACATCTACTTTCCTGCTGCCGAGACGACCATTGCACGTCTACTTTTCTGCTGCCGAGAGGGTCATTCATACAAACGTGTCAAGAGGGTCATTCATGCAAACATGTCGAGAAGGCCATTCATACAAACATAGCGAGAGAGCAGTATTGGCTCAAAAGAAAAAATAATGTAAAACCAGTCAGGATACCGCAGTATTCGATAAAATCAAGGTGATGCAAAACCGGTCAGTTGACCGCAGTATTCGCTCACAAAATCAAGACGATGTAAATCCAATCAGATGACCGCAGTATTCATCACCAAAACCGATGTTGCTCAGAAGATGGAAGCAGATTTGTAGCCGCTAGACGAAGTAGGTTGATCAAATCGAATCCAGACAGATGCAGAGAAAATGTGGAACTTTTTCTTATGTAACCGATCGAAATAAGGTGCCCATGAGAGTCAAGCTCTCCGGCCAGGACTTGGAAAATCGCTCCCCCACTCAGCCACACAAGAATAGTTATTTGTTTATGTGTTTATTTATTTTCTTTTATTCCGCAACTGGTTGGACACACATCGGCACACACAAAGGCGTTCACGCATAAGGAATATCTTTTTCCTCTGATCGAGTCGAATTACAAGTGACTTGATTCCCAAAAACAGGGATATGTAGGTGGACTAAATACCAGAGAGTCAATCACACTCCTACCAATCACACCAGACTTCCCAGTTTGATAGCCGGGAAATTCGAGAATTTGCTTTAATTTTAGAAGTCATAATCGAGTCGAACTACAAGTGGCCCGAATTCTCATAAAACCTAGATATGTAGGAAACCCAAAAAAAGAGTCCGGCCATATATTGGAAAATCGCATGAAAAAGAGAGGCAGAATAAGTCGGGGCAGTCAAAAATCAGGGTTAGTCAAATTGTGTTGCTCAGGGATGGCCTCGCCACCCCTGAACACCGAAGGGGTAGTTGTTGGCACCTAATATTTGACTTTCCATAATTTATTTTAATTACCCAGGGTCCTTGGACATCAAACAGGGTGAAATATGTATTTTTATAAGCCAAAATGATTTTATAAAATTATTCAGATAATATTTTACCATTATTATTTGGTAAAATAATTTATATAATATTATAAATCATTTAGAAATTAATTTACACATTTTATATATTTACAAAATTATCTACTTAATTGTCTAAATTGTTAAAAATGTCAATTTGCAAGTCTATTACTATGTTTAATTTAGGGAATTTGGTTAATTAAAAGAACTAATCAGCCTACCCCTCAATTCTTGTTTGTTCAACTTATATTATCATGATTAATTAAGTGTTTAATTATGGTTAATTCTATAAATCGCCCATTAAATGGCTATAATTGAAATAGCAATTAATAGTCCAATTATAGCCCAATTGAAAATCAATTTCCATAATTGAGGTCATTATTGTAAAATTAACCTTTTTAATTGCTATCTAGTTTAATTGTGACCTTATATGAAAGGGCTAAATTTAATTGGTCAGATAAATTAAGGGCATTTTTACAAATGTTACCCTAAGATGGCTAATTGGACCAAATAAGGTCATAATTGAAATATCCTGGTCTTCAAACAAAGTAGGGTCATTGTTTGCAAGATTATTCTTTAGTCGTTTAATTGAAATGCAAGAAACTTTGAATTGGACGTAGATAGCCTTTTCCATCTTTTCTTATTTCGATAGGCATCCCACCAAACTTATTTAATCGTGATTAAGTGTCTAAATTAATATGGTTATTTATTAAAACGAGTATCAAAATCAGACATGTATACGCATATATACATGGATATACATGTATATTACATGTATATCACGTGTATACATGTATACATATTGGGGTTGCCCTCTTATTCATTTGATTAGGATCGAGTCCAGGCCCAAAAGGGCATGACCCAGCCCAAATCTTCACATAACAGGGACAAAGCCCCTTACCCACTTTCATTTTACACTCGTCCTCAAACCAAACGAACCCTTAGCGTCTTTTCCCTTCGCCCTCTCCTAAAACCCTAGCCTCCATGGCTTTTGCCTTCTCTATCCTCGTCATCATCTCTAGAAATGGAAATATGGCAGGTGTACAATGCTTTTTCAACACTTTGCAAGGCCGAGAAGGGGAAATAATAAATGTTTCCACCTTCTCTCACCTAACGCCACCGCAAATGCGGTATAAACCTCTGCATTTCACTATTTTTTCTTTACTTTTCTCAGAATTAACGGTCAACACTGTGAAAATTTTATTTGTTCTTGTTTGTTTCGAATTTGAATACCATGCTCTGATTGGTTTGTGAAGAAACTTTTGGATTAATTTTTGTTGGTTGAAATTCAAATCTCAACCAAGGCTGCACAACAAAGAGGTATTCCCCCTTTCTTTCTAGATTTTCTACATTTTTTAGTTATTAAATGTCAATTTGTTTGCTATTTTGCTTCTGTGTTAGATAGTGTTTATTGTTTAGTCCTGTTTAATAGCCTATTAAGATGCTTGTTAAGCTTTTTTAGTTAAGCATGTTTAGGTGTTAATCTGGCCTGATATGTTTAGTTAAATATGTTTTTTGTATTAATTTGAGGTGTTTAGCATGCCTCTATGTTAGCATAGCATCCAAGTATATCTATGAGTACTGGTTTAGTTCAGTTGATTGAACATGTTGGTTATGGGTTGTTTTGGCTTGAGTTAGTCAAATTCACTTATATGACTAACCTTATTTTGTTGTTGAATTTGTTCAGATATTAAACATGATTAGATAAATGATGTGCTTCTACCCGAGGTACTGATTTGAGAAGTCGGAACTGTTTGAATGATGGTTTAGTTCAGTTTATCTAGCCCTTGTAGCTTATTTTGAATCTAACTCTGTATGCCTTGTGTGTTACAACCTGTTGCTTTAAGCCTGATTGTTGTAGGTCCAATCTGATCTAGTTTGAGCATGCTTTTAAGTATTGTTTCCTCTAAATGTGACCTATCCATGTTGAATGTGTGCTCTCTACTAGTTAAATAGGCTTATAAGTTACCATGTTAAGGCTGGATTAGATGAAATGTTTCTTGTTTGGACCTGGTAGCCTGATAGTTATTAGCTTTGTTTCTTATCTACCATTTGCCTAAATGTGGCCTTACTGTGGGTTCATTTGACCTGTTATTATGACAAAACCTTGTGATTTGGCAAATAATGTTGTAAAAAGGACTCAGCATGTCAAACCATACTTGAACCATATTGTTGATCGTGTTAAGGGTGATCCTGTTTAAATATGAAACCCTTATCTTGAAACAGCTTTTGTTTGATCTGAATATCTGATTGATCTTTACATATTGTATAAACTTAGGATCTTATGGTTAAATAACAATGATATTTGTTTACCACCTTGTTTCAATATAACTTAGAGGTCTGCTAAGCATGATTAAAAAATGACTAAATACTGTGAAGTGGTTATATTGTATACTGTTGGGGTTGAATATTAGTAATATCTGTTAGTGCCTGTTTCTAACCTGAACACATGTTGAGAATGTCTATGAGCTTCCTTTTGACTTGATAACATGACTAGCATATTAAGCTTTCCTTGATTCAGACCAATATGGACACCTGAATCATGCCTATCTCTCCTTAAGTGTTTTTCTGAAGCATATATATCTTAAGATTATGTGATATTGCTAGAGTGCATTTCTTTTTGACATGTTGTTCAAACCAAATGGCATCTAATCCCCCCCCCCATCTTCCCTTTTAGAGATGCTTTGTTGGCACTAAAATAGGACCATCATGTCTGCTGAATTTGGAACTGCACCTATTAAGACTAGAATAATATCTTAGTTGCCTTAACAAATGACTAGGCCCTTTGTATGCTCCCTCAATGGCTCTGTTTCTTAAGTTTTGTGATCTATGCTAATGCCTAGTTGTTGGTTGTTGTATTACTAGTCTCAGGCTATGTTTGAAAGAGTATGAAGCATGATAAATTCAGTATTTGGTAAGTGTGAGTCTGTATGGATACTCTATGGGATTTGTAGAGGAATGCTTGAAATCATGTGACCAAGTGTACATACTACATGTTACTTGTATCCTGGTCCTGTGCATTGCTTGATTTTATCTTGACTACTAGTGCCTACATGAAATCCTATGAGTTAAACATTGATTTTCCTTACTTGTTTTCCTTTGTATGATTGAGTCCATATGGTATATGGAGGATGTGTATTGGCATATTAAGAGTGTATCCAACTATATACCTGTCTCAACATGTTTGTGATGATATATTCAGTGTATATTAGGAATATCATCTTAAAACAGTGATCTGTTAATTAAATCCTGCTAAATTCTGGGCCTCTTCCTTTTCTTTACTCACTGCGCCTTCACGCAGAAAAATGTTAAATACAAGCCTTTGTTGTCTGTTTTCTTTGATTGGTATTTCAGTACCTTTCTAAGTATTCTTTTACTATGTCATGTGTCATACTGTGCTTATTTTGGGCCTCAGTGTTTAGACGTATACTAATTTCTTATCTTCTGCCTGTTTAGGTGAATCAACCTCGGGCAATTTGGGCCATATCTTTGCATGAACCTAAATGGGCCAAAAGCCTAGCTATTCTGTCTTTCAATCGATTCTGTATGGGAAATGAAAGGGAAGCAAATATTTGCAATAAATGCCCAACCATGGGTAAAAATGGTGAAGGCCCAACTATGGGTAAAAATAGTAACTGATGGGCTTAGGTAGGCCCACCAGCCTAAACTCCCTCTTATTAGATTCATTTTTTGTGAAAAAATGTATTTGTGAATGACACTTCTGAATTATTGGAACCCATATGAATGTCAGAATTTAGGAAACACATAGTTACTTAGGTAAGTCACCACAAATTGATTTCTAAAGTTTGGTTAAAACCATCCTTTAACTTGATGATTTTTAAGACTGTTCTTTTTCAAAGGTCGCGGTATAAGGACAACAAAGAAATGAGATTTGCTAAAGTTAAAACGGTTTCCTAAGTCTAAACAAAAAATGGGTATTTTCTTCTTCAAAACATTAAAGTGATCACTCCATTTTAAGTACAAAACTGTAGAAATTCGTACTCATTTTAATGGAAATGAAGTTCAAGAAAACGTATTCTGAAATGCATGAGAAATGATCTTAAAACTAGGCTAAGTATTGAAAGAAGTACCAATTTAGAAATTTTGGACTTGATGTGAATATTGAACTGTACTTGTATGACCTTGTATGCTTGTGCGTTTGGACTCCACACCTGACCTCCTTTTAACAACATACAAGCTCGACAAGAGCGACCAAACCCTTCCAAAACTCCATAGAACAAGAACATAGTCCCTTAATCACTTTTACAAACTATAATAACGTGAACTCATGGCTTTTGATTATCATCTCGTGAGGTCTTACCGGAAATTTACCTTAGATGCTCACACGGGCTCGTAGAATATCATAGACGATGGATCGTACCTTGGCTATCAAACCCCTCTGATTTCTTCACTTTACTTCAGCTTGAAGTAATCTTTGAACAACTATAATGAAAGAAAAATCAATACAAGCACCACATGATTAATGGGGAAGAAGAACCCGAGCTTAAACTTACCTTGGAAGTTTCTTTAAAGAGGAGGAAAACTTGAGATAAAATTGAGAGGAACCTGTCCAAGTTTTGTCAAAGGGAGTTATGAATGAATTCCCAAGTTTTTTAGCTTAAACATATAAGTTTGGCAAACTTAACTTCAGAGGTGCCACGTGTCCGCATGCAGCTGGGCATTGCGCAGGTTCATAGTAAAACATGCATAACTTTGTCCTACGATGTCATATTTACAATTGGTTTGTGGCATTGAAAACTAGACTCATAGACCTTTAATTTGATAGGTAGATCACCCCTAATTCTAAATATACAGGTCGCAACAGTCACTGGAAGTTGGACCTTATTCAAATGCATTCTAAAAACTTAACTTATGGGCAACTTTCACTTCGACTTTTGACGTCAACCTTTTGTAATTACAAAATTCTCATAAATATAATTAACCACATCCAAAATTTTTAGGCTCAGATCTCATAACTTTCTTTGAACAGTTCAAGTCTAAGTCTGAATATACGAGGTATTACTACACCTCTGTTTCCAGCAATTAGTTGTTGTCCAGACTCAATATGCAATACAATGATCAAATTGGTTGCATTGTTTTCAACCTCAACTTGATCCTGACCATCAGTAGACACAACCTGGGCATTAACAATGGTGGGATTAGACACTTCAAGTTCTTTCCCTACTTGATTAGCCATATTTTTTAGTCTTTGCTCATCTAAATATGTCCTCAAATGATCTTGAAAATTCTACCACTTGCGGATTCATCTTCTACTCGACTATCATCTTTTCTTCTATTTTTCTTTTTCATCAAATGACAAGTGGCTTCATCATTTCCTTGACATTTACAAATGCTGAATTATAGAGGAAGATTATCAAAGATAAATTTTTGATGATGCTCAATTATATTACCTTTCTATTCGTCTAAATAATGTAGCCTTATGCGCTTAGGATGTTTGTCGAAGAGATCAAGAATGACTTTTACCCTAGATGTGCTAGGTCTTGTCTTGTATTGTCTTGTGAGGATTTATCTATGGAAATTGGCTAACCTACTGCTGAAGCAATTGCCTATAAATATTTCTTAGCAAACAAATCTGTTGGTAAATCTGTGACACCCATGTCAATGCTCGTGAGGTTTCTTCTTTCTGGTTTAAGTTTTTTGTCCAAGGAAAAGCGAGAAAAGGGTGTTGCTCTCCATTATACAGTAAATATCCCAACTTTCTCTGATACAACATAGACGAAATCTTCATATAAATCAAAGCTAATTAAAAGTTGTGGACTAGCGAGCGAACCGATCAAACATTTACCTTTGATAGTAAGTTGCATCAGGATTAACTTTGTGAGAATTTGTAAATCTGTAAACCATAAGAGAGCTTGATTGTCACATCCTGATGAAGGCCCTCTTTAACTGTGCACATTCCTCCAATTTTTTAAAAGTAAACTGCAAGGTTGGTTCACCAGGTGAAAATTGAATAGATTTCAATACTGTTTTTGTTACAGGTTGTGATGAAGGTTTAGGTGCTATTAGGAACGCATAATTAGTGGTTTTTGGTGTCTCTCTCACAGCTAGAGGCTGGGGGGAAGTTGTGGCAGCCATAGCGGCGCTCAAGACTTCATGTCTCCTAGAGAGAGGAGAGAGCGCAGAACACAAAATATATTCTAAATGAGTTGTCATTAATTTTTTTTTTTTTTTTTTTGCATTGTCCCAATAATAACAGTTCCCCTAAATTTTTTGAATTTGGTAATTTACTATAAATATTAACTCAACATTAGTCAATTTAAACTTTACACTAGTTGAGGAAAGAGTGGAAGTGCTACTAGCAGAAGGGAACGAAGAAGTGACACTTTCCATAAAGTGAAGATCGCTTCCCTTTACTCCATAGGGCCTTCTCATCAGTTGCAGAGTTTGGTGGCCCGAAATTGACTTGGCTTCGCCAAAAGGCCTCATCTCTAAAAGCCCGGCAACGAAAAAAAAAGGGAGTAGATTTGACTCGGCACAACCTAACGATACATCCAATACCAATGATCTGTGCCTAGAATGCGTTGCTAGATCTCTGGACCTGATCTTGAATCCTACACCGGTTAATGATGCGATGGGGGACGTTTTTCTTTTTTCATCAATGCTGGCCCAGTCGAGGTTCGTCCATGCCCAATCCCGATGGGCCTTTGATTTGCCCCTACCCTAGCTCTATAATCCACCCGTCACTTATCAATTTGTTTTCGAGACTACAAGGCAACTCTCTTTGTTCGAAAATCTTTGAAAGATCAAAAGATTTAATTTTTCAATTAGTGTATTGATAATTTCTTGAAGAATTGTGATAAATATATTTTTGTGTTATTCTTTTTATCTTCAACATTATGTCATAGAAATAATAATTGTTATATATAAAATCATTAAACCCGCTAACAAATGCCGTCTGCCTTTTTACCTTTTAAAATATATTTTATATTGGACACAATCGTCACTTAAGTTTTTTCCTAAATTTTGTGAATTAAATCCTCCATTATTTTAACTATATAAAACCAATTAATATTAAATATCTTGTATAAGTTCCTTTTTTCATTTCCTTTGATTTTCCTTATTTTTAATTAGACATTAGTGAATTTGTCCGCACTTGGTTACAAATAATTATTTAATTTATGAAATATTCTTTTTTTAAAGCCGAAACAATTAAAAATATAGTAAAGATATTTTAGTCTACAATTCCAAATGCACTCATAATGGGGTTAAATCTGCTCTCTCCATTTTGCTGGATTCATTAGAGATTCAAGATGGAACACCAATCCAAGTGGTCAGTTTTCTCTCCGCTTCATTTTCTTTTACTTTTTCTAATTTTCCTATTGCTCCTCTACTGAAGCCCTCATATAAGGTTCTTTTAAACTTTTATTATTATGTACAATAATTTCATTACTTAGCATTTTTTTGTTCCACATAGTTAAAACTGTAAAATAAGGAACATTTAATCATGCATCTTCTCTTGACACTACAATTTGTGAAGGTATTCCTTAGAGATAATTTTGATTAACTAAAGAAAGTATAAAGGTGACAAAGTGTTACACCTCGAAAATTTTTACATCGTTTGCATTGTAAGCAAACTAATGTAAGCTCGGAGATATCATGGAACTCTTATAAGGTTAAAGAAGACTTCTAAAGAGTGTTAAGCAAGTGTCTAAAGGTTTCGGGATCAAGCGAATTGAAGAAATTAAGTTTGTCGAAATTTTGAAAAAACTTGGCAGAATTTTGGACAGGAATTCTGGTCCAAATTGAGCTAGGTAGATCTTCTATAATATGAGGAGTTATTAAACGCATAACCTTTTTAAATTGAAGTTCATTGAATCTAATTTCCAATGCAACAAACCGTTCATCGATACAATAGTGGAGTAGAAAGTTATGGGCATTTCAAGATAGGCTGCTAGATGGCTTCTCCACGTGACCCATTTAGAAGGCGGTGGAACCGACCTTCAAGGGGTACAAATACCTCACTCCCCTCATTTTATCATCATTCTATACTCCCTTGAGCTCTAGAAACCTCCATAAACATCTCCTAAACAGTTATAGTCCCTTAAATCAAGATTACACTAAACTAGTTCATGAAAAGTGGTTGTTCTTGCTTCTACTTGATGTTGCGTTGAATTTAGTCTTGAAGAAAGTTGGTGTGACTAAAGTTCTTCAAGTATAAGGTATGTTCTTCATCTTATCTCTTATGCTGAGTTGATTTAAAGGTTTAGCAAGTTTTAAAAGTGAAAATAGTTATGGAGGAAAGGTCATAAAGTGTTGTATTGTAGTTGTTGAGTTCATGGACAGTTTTGAGCATGTTGTAGCTATGTTGTTGAGCTAATTTCCATGTATATGGATGGTATCTAATATCTTTGGTGTATTGATGAGATTATGCTCCTTGATTGGGAAGGAAGGAAATGTATATTGTAATTGTATATTGGTATACTTTGGGTTGTTTGATGTATATTTTTTGTAAGGGCAGTAAAAGGAGTATTTAAGGATTTTTCTAAGCTTGTTGCTATTAGTGTGGGTTGTTGTATATTTTGAGGTGATTGGAGAGTAAGGGGAAATGCTGCTCGTTTTACTCTAGAATCAAGTTGTCATTGATATACGTGATATATTAGCACCATCTAAGTTTATATATGTATTCCTTGTTATGGGAATGGCATGCTAGTTGTGATTAGCCCGATTATTGGATTGCTTGGGCGACTTCAGATATGTTAAGGCTGTCCCTTTCGTTCTTAAGGCATGATCCTATTGTTATGAACTTTCACAAATAATGTCCATAATGTCCATATTCCTAGAAATACTAGAAGCCTATGGTTCTTGATGTTCTTATGATATCATTGATGTTGATTTCATCTTATGATTATTGTTCCTTCAAGGTGAGATATGTTCATGACGTTAGCTCCATAATGGTAATCGGAGGTATAACGACCTTACGTCACTCTGATGAATTCAGAAATGTGCTCTCAAGGAAGGTTTTGTAAGACATGAACAGTAGGCTAGTTATAGGATTCTCTAATGAGGTACTTAATGTTAGAAGGAAGGCTTATGATGCAGCCAGGAATTGACTAAGGATTAGTTAATTAGGAAAAAGTCTTAATAGCCAGGAAATGTGTTTATAAGTCTTATGAAATCATGTAGGCATTAACGGATAAGTAATGATCATGAGAAATGCATACAAGCTAATAGATAAAGCATGAACACTAGAAGTGTGTAAAAAGTACATATAGGGGATATTTGGATTGAGCTGCACGTTTCGCAACACATATATTCATATTTGGATAGGGCTGCACGTTCCGTAGCGCATGCATTCATATTTGGATCGGGTTGCACGTTCTGCAACACATGCATTCATTATTATCGCTGATCTATGGCCAGTTGGGCAGATTATGTATATATATTTACCACCATGCTACAGCTGGTTGAGCAGTTATTAGCACCGAGCTACGACCAGTTACCACTGATCAGCCGGGTAGTGCGCTCTACCATCAAGCAATAATCGGATGGGCAGTTACCACCATGCTACGGCCGGTTGAGTAGTTACCACTGATCAGTCGGCAGTTAGTACCAGGATGATAAGTGGGTCAGAGCCACAGTATTGTACATAGATGTAGCTAAGCACAGGAGAGTAGAGAGAGACATAGATGCTAGATTCTCATTGGTAAGTCACAAGTGCCAGGTTAAGATTCTTATCCTTCTTCCTTTCAGTATATGTTTATTATGTTACATTCCGCCTTACATACTCGGTACATTATCCGTACTGACATCCCTTTGCTGGGGGCGTTGTGTTTCATGATCGCAGGTCTTGAGATACAGGTTGACATATCTCTCAGTAGGATACTAGCTCTACAGGCAGTGACGTGGCACTCCACTTGCTCTGGAGTTGCTCTGTGAGTCAGCATGGTTTCATATGCATTTGCATAGGTATGGAGTGGCCCTGTCCTGGCCACATTATGTCATGTACTCAGGTGGAGGCTTGTAGACATATATGCACAGTTAGATGTCCTATGGCCATCTCGGTCTATATTCTATTATATCATTACTATGGATATTCTTGCCAACATATGCACTTGAGATTAGCTTGATGACATATGAATATTATGTTTTGGGCTCGTATCCCATACAACTTATGGTATCTAAGAGTCACGACCCAACCGGAGGGCCGCGACGGGCACCCGGTGCTAACCCACCCGGGTGAAATAAGGGGTGCCCCGGTGGGATAGCACCGGGTGCCCGTCGCGGCCTTCCGGTTGGGTCGTGAAAAAAGTGGTATCAGAGCAGTTCAGTCCTAGGGTGTGTCTACGAGCCGTGTCTAGTAGAATCTTGGTTATGGGTGTGTTGCGCGCCACACTTATAAACAAGAAGCTGCGGGCATTTTAGGAATAAATGACCTTCTTTCTTCATAAGAATCATGCAATAGAGCTATGATATAAGAGCTTCTTGTTCCTTAACCGTGTGTTGTGTATTTCAGAAATGCCTGTAAAGAGAAAGGCTACGGCAGCCCAAAAGGGCAAGACGGTGGCAGAAAAGCGGGCTGAAAGAGCACCGCCACTGGTAGTAGAGAAAAGTGAGTCCCAGAGTGCGGCTCAATCTCAGTCTTCCCGTTCAGTACCTACATTAGAGGAGTGTGAGGGAGCCTGAGCCCCAGCTCCAGCACCTCCGGCTCCTCGACCGGATGCTTCAGGCCAAGATGTAAAAGAGGCCATTCATTTGCTTACTCAATTTGTTGCTGCCCAGACTCAGCGGCAATGTACCGGGCAAGGTGATAGGGCTGTTAGTGCAAGGGCCCGTGACTTCATTAGCTTGAACCCTCCGGAATTCTTTGGATCAAAGCCGGATGAGGACCCTCAAAACTTTATTGACGGGAAGTTGAGGACGCTTCGTTTGATACATGCTTCGGACACCGAATCGGTGGAGCTAGCGTCATATAGATTGAGGGATGTCTCGATCCATTGGTACACAGTTTGGATGGCTTCACGGGAAGCCAATGCACTTCCCCCGGTATGGAAAGAGTTTGTTGATGCTTTCCTCCGACATTATATGCCTCCAGAAGTTCGGCGAGCTAGAGCCGATAACTTCTTGAATTTGAGGCAAGGTATCATGAGTGCTTTAGAGTATAGTCTCCGCTTCAATTCTTTGGCTAGGTATGCTTCGACCATGGTGGTGGATATGGGTGACCAAGTGCACCGATATTTTGAAGGGCCTAGGGCCACATTTGATGGATAGGTGCTTGACTGCGTCCCTTCAGGACAATATGGATACTGCACGCATTCAGGCTCATGCTCAGGATATAGAAGAAAGTCTGCAACAGCAAAGAAGTGAACGTGAGCATGATAGGGGACATAGCAAGAGGGCCAGATCTTCGGGTCCGGTGAGTGAGTTTAGAGGCGGGCACATAAGTAGTTTTCTAGACATTCGGGCCATTCTATGATTAGTGTGCCTCCACGGTTTTCAGGGTAGAGATTTGATAGATCTACTCATTCCGGGCCGAGTCAGAGCTTTTCGGGATCTTAGTTTAGAGGTGATTCGGGTCAGGTGAGATCACACATTCCACGATGTTCCCAGTCTGGGAAGTTACATTGGGGTCCATGCCTATCGGGTTCAGATATTTTCTATTCATGTGGTCGACCAGGCCATATTATGCGTGATTGCCCTCAGTTCATGGTAGAGGTAGGACCCAGCCATCAGGGTCGGTAGCCGGGTCTTCAGCATCTGTACGCCCTATGGGGCCAGGTCCACATGCGCCAGTCGGCCATGGTAGAGGCAGAGGGAGAGTTCCCAGTTCTAGCGGTCCTCAGCACCGTATTTATGCTTTGGCTGGACACCAAGATCTTGAGTCTTCTCCTGATGTTGTCACAGGTATATTATCTATATTTTCTCATGATGTATATGCTTTGATATATCCGGGCTCCACATTGTCATATGTTACTCCGTATGTTGTGGGTCGGTTTAGAGTCAAACCGGAGTCGATCAAACCTTTTGAGGTGTCCACACCCGTTGGTGAATCGGTAATAGCTAGCCGAGTATATAGAAATTGTGTAATTGTGATTTGTGATTGTCGTACCATGATTGACGTGCATGAGTTAAAAATGGTAGATTTTGATGTTATTATGGGCATGGATTGGTTGGATTCTTGCTATGCCAATGTTGATTGTAGAATGAAAATGGTTCGTATCCAATTTCTGGGAAAACCAGTTTTAGAATGGAAAGGGAATACGGCGTCACCAAAGGGTAGGTTTATTTCCTATCTAAAGGCAAGGAAAATGATCACAAAAGGTTGCATTTATCACCTAGTTCGGGTTCAAGATGTAGAAGCTGAATCGCCAACTCTTCAATCAGCTCCCGTGGTGAATGAATTCCCGGATGTGTTTCCGGAAGAGCTTCCAGGCCTTCCTCCTGAGCGGGAGATTTATTTTGCTATTGAAGTGCTGCCAGGCACTAAGCCTATATCTATTCCTCCTTATAGAATGGCTTCCGCAGAATTGAAAGAGTTAAAGGAGCAATTGAAAGACTTGCTTGAGAAAGGCTTTATTATGCCTAGTTCATCCCCGTGGGGAGCACCTGTATTGTTTGTCCGAAAGAAAGATGGCTCCTTGAGAATGTGCATCGATTATCGGCAATTGAATAAGGTGACGATTAAGAATAAATATCCTCTTCCGAGGATTGATGACTTGTTTGATCATTACGAGGCGCCAAATGGTTTTCAAAGATAGATTTGAGATCCGGGTATCATCAGGTGAGAGTTATGGAGAAAGATATCCCTAAGATAGCCTTCAGAACAAGATATGGCCATTTCGAGTTCCGAGTGATGTCGTTTGGGCTAACTAATGCACCGGCAGTATTTATGGATTTGATGAACAATGTGTTCAGGCCCTTCCTAGATCTGTTTGTGATTGTATTCATCGACGATATCTTGGTGTATTCTAGATCCGAGGCGGAACATGCGAAACATTTGCGTACTGTCCTCAGAGTTCTTCAAACTCGAGAGTTGTTTGCAAAATTTTCCAAGTGTGAGTTTTGGTTGAACTCAGTGACATTTCTGGGGCACATTGTTGCAGCCGATGGTATTCGGGTAGATAGCCAAAAGATTGAGGCCGTGAAGACTTGGCCAAGGCCCGCAACCCCTACGGAGGTTCGTAGCTTTCTGGGCTTAGCAGGTTATTATAGGAGATTTGTGGAAGGTTTTTCTTCTATCTCTGCACCAGTCACAAAGCTGAACCAGAAATCAGCAAAGTTTCAATGGACAAATGCTTGTGAACGTAGTTTCCAAGAGTTAAAAGGTAGATTGACTGCTGCCCCCGTCCTGACACTTCCAGAGGGATTGGTGGGATACGTTGTTTATTGCGATACTTCAGGCATTGGGCTAGGCTGTGTATTGATGCAACATGGTAAGGTGATTGCGTATGCTTCAAGGCAATTACGAAAACATGAGAGGAATTATCCAACCCATGATCTAGAATTGGCTGCCGTGGTTCATGCGTTAAAGGGGACATTATTTATACGGTGTCCATGTGGATATTTATACAGATCATAAGAGTCTTCAGTATATCTTCAAGCAGAAAGAGTTGAATTTGCGGCAACGACAATGGTTGGAACTACTAAAGGATTATGATGTTGATATCTTGTTTCACCCCGGAAAAACGAATGTCATGGCTGATGCTCTTAGCCGTAGATCTATGGGAAGTTTGTGTGATGTTCGACCAGAGAAAAGAGAAATGGCTCGTGAGCTCCAGCAGTTAGCTAGCCTAGGAGTTCGAGTAGTGGACTCAGGTAACAGGGGAACTACTATTCAGAATTCAGCAGTCTCGTCGCTAGTAGCGGAAGTGAGAGAGCGGCAATACGAAGATTCCATGCTAATGCATTACAGAGATACACTCCTTCAGAAGGAGCAGTCATCATTTGAGCTTTCAGAAGACGGAGTTCTTCGATGCCAGGGCAGATTATGTGTCCTCGATGTGGCAGGTCTACGCCACCAAATATTGAGAGAAGCTCATTGTTCCCGTTATTCTATCCACCCCGGAGCAACGAAAATGTATCATGATCTTAAGTCTATATACTGGTGGAATGGGATAGAGAAGGATATAGCAGAATTTGTAGCTCAATGTCCCAACTGTCAACAAGTAAACATCGAGCACCAAAAGCCGGGCGGATTGTTGCAAGCTATAGAAATCCCAACTTGGAAATGGGAAGTGATTAACATGGACTTCATTACAGGCTTACCCCGTTCTCGACGTAAGTATGATTCCATATGGGTGATTGTGGATAGACTCACTAAGTCAACTTATTTCTTACCAGTCAGAACGACGTATGTGGCAAAAGACTATGCAAAGCTCTATGTTAAAGAGATAGTGCGACTTCATGGTGTTCCAGTATCTATTATCTCAGAAAGAGGAACCCAGTTTACGACTAATTTCTGGAAGTCCTTCCAAGAGGGTTTAGGGACTCAGGTGAGCCTTAGCACGGTATTTCACCCACAGACTGATGGACAAGCCAAACGTACCATTCAGACTCTTGAGGATATGTTACGGGCATGTATGTTAGATTTTGGAGGTAACTGGGATGATCACTTACCACTCATTGAGTTTGCTTATAACAATAGTTATCATTCTAGCATTCAAATGGCACCGTATGAAGCGTTATATGGGCGAAAGTGTAGATCCCTAATTGGGTGGTTTGAAACAGGAGAGGCTAAATTGATAGGGCCAGACTTGGTCCAGCAAGCCATAGAGAAGGTTAAGCTCATACAAGATCGGTTGTTAGCAACCCAGAGTCGTCAAAGGTCCTATGCGGATAATCGTCAAAGGGACTAAGAGTTCAAAGTTAAAGATTGGGTATTCTTGAAAGTGTCGCCAATGAAAAGCGTTATGAGATTTGGAAAAAAGGGGAAGCTTAGTCCCAGATACATTGGGCCTTATGAAATTGTGCGCAAGGTAGGCAAAATGGCTTACGAATTAAATCTACCTCCTGATTTGGAGTCAGTTCATCCAGTTTTTCATGTCTCGATACTTCGTAAATGTGTTGGAGATCCCACTTGGATCGTCCCAGTAAATGATTTTCAAGTGACAGAAAGGTTAACTTATGAAGAAATACCCATTGCCATACTAGATAGGCAAGTACAGAGGCTTAGAAACAAAGAAGTGGCCTCAATTAAAGTTTTGTGAAGAAATAATAACCGAGAAGAGATGACATAGGAAGCGGAAGAAATCATGAAATCCAAGTACCTACACTTATTTCAGCCCCCGGAAGAGGGCCAAGATGAGACATCAAGATCATAAGGTATGTATGTTTTCCTTTTTATGCATTTGGGTCGTGTGTGGCCAAATTCCATTGCTATTGTGTTGTGGTCCTGTGAGGCATTGTTATTGTGGGTTGTTGTGACAGGATGGTAGTGCCATATTATAGGGAAAACTCTGGCAAAACTTTTCGTAGAATCCCCGAGTACTTAACATTCGAGGACAAATGTTCTTAGGGGGGAAGAATGTTACACCTCGAAAGATTTCTCGTTGATGCACAGTGAATGGGCTAACGAAGAGCACGAAATGTATGGTATTAAAATAAGTAAATAATGACATTTTATGACCCTAAGTAAGATTTCAAAGACATCCGATGTTAGACAAGAAAGTTTCCAATAGAGGGCAAGGCATACGATAGGTATCAGACGAGAATTATGAGTAACAAGTTGATGACGGCTTAATGATGTTTGGGGAAGAGTTATAACGTCCCATGGATTGTTAATGAAGTGTTAAACAAGTGTTGAGAAGATCCCATAAAGATTGGAGATCAAACGAAGTAGCGAGAACAAGTTCAGTGGACTGATGGGTTATACGGCTCATTATACGGACCGTATAATGTTATACGGACCATATAATGGACCGCAGAACCATCACAGTGAAGATCGCTCGCTGGTGGGATTATACGGTCAGTTATACGGCCCGTAAAATGGACTGTGTAATGGTCACAGAGACGAGTGAATGAAAGGTCCATTTCACGGTCACTTATACGGACCGTATAAGTGTCCGTATAATGTCCCGACAGATCAGATTTTTGGATTATTAAAAAGGGGACCAAGTTCATTATTTCATTTCCACATTTCACTCCTTCTCTCTAGAACTCTCTAGAACATTTCTCCCACACAAATTCAAGAGATATTAGTGATCATCTACATCAAGCTACGTGAATCAAGTGTAAGAAACCCATTAAAGTTCATCCAAAGCAAGAAATCCAAGTGAAGGTGAAACTAGGGTTTTTCTCAAGTGAAGTGTTTGCACCCAAGGTTCATTCCTACACCATCTAAGGTAAGTTTTATGACATTTCCTTGTTGTTTAAGGTACTTGAAAGTTGAAACACTTGGATTACATGAGGAAGCAGGAAATGGGTCATGAATGTGGGAATAGTGTCACTTTTGAGTAAATGTTTGGATTGAGTTATGACTCTTGATACATTATGATTATAATCATGTTATAAATGACATTGAGAACGTGGAATAGACTTTGTATATGAATGAACGAAATTGGGTGATATGACCATAAATATGGATGAATTGGGGTGAAATGAGAAGTAAGCATAATGTAGGTGAATAAAGGCTATTGTGATGATATTGTGAATATTATTATTGATATTTGGGAGTTGATATATGATATGGAGGAAGTCGTATAAATAAAGGAGATGCTGTCCAATTTTTCCTAGCTTTAGTCATGAATGCTAAGCTATCAATTCTCTAATGTTAGTATGCACTCTAATGAAGGTAGAAACGTGAGCATTGATGAAGCACGTGCAAGTGATAGAATAGTGGAACGAAAAGATATGTAAGGCTAACCCTTTCTTTTATAAGGCATGGTTCTTTGGCCAATCATCTAAATCTTCTATAAGTCTATGACGTATTCCAACGATTCTATCTTCAAAGGCTACTAAGATTATGACTATCGTCATGTGTTACGATTGTACTAAGTTCCTCGTACGACAAGTAATCCTATAAGGATAGATGTAATGAACGACAATGATAGTGATAACGATAATGATAACGATGATGATAGTGACGACGATAACGATAACGATTATGATAATGATGATAGTAATAAGATGCGTATGAACTATTATGTATGTGTATCTATGTCTGACTATTATGGAACCCCGAGCTTATGAGGCCGGGTAGAATATGTATCTATTTACGTAACGCGCGCACACCTCTGCAGATGGTACGGATAGCCCTGAAGCCTTGGTAGGGCCAGGTAGATGTAACCCTGAAGCCTTGGTAGGGCCAGGTATGTGTAACCTTGAGCCTTGGTTGGCCAAGTATGTATGAAACACCGATCCTTCATGGTCGGGTATGCTATGCAAATGCTATGTATATGATATAGATATGAGTAAGAATACAAATATGATACGAATATGAATGAGACTATGTATATGAATACGGCAATGAACGCAACGTAAATGGGTACGGATATGAGTACGGACACAGATATGGATGTATGTACACAAATACGCATTAGAAATGACAAGTTCCTATGAAAGGCAAGTAAGTGCTCATGACGATGATATTACGATCTCCCACCCTATGCTATTTCTTATGTTGTATATTATACTTCTATGTTGATATTGATCATGCTTTACATACTTAGTACATTCTTCGTACTGACGTCCTTTTATTTGTGGACGCTGCATCATGCCCGCAGGTGCACAGGGAGACAGACTTGATCCATAGCTACATTCTCAGGGACTACATAGCGGAGCTCTATTTCATTCGGAGCTATGGCTTTTGGTATTGATTCTTTTGTGTACATAATTATGGGCATAGCGGGGTCCTGTCCCGCCTATATGTTATGACATACTCTCCTTAGAGGCTCGTAGACATGTGTATGTGGTTAGATGTGTTTGGCCTTGTCGGCCTATATTTTGTATATCATTTTGTTAGCCTTGTCAGCTTATATACATGGATATGGAATAAATGCCAATGATGATATAAAGGTATTTGTTGTCCAATGGGACTAGTATGATGGATGGGAATGCATGATTTAATATGTGGCTCACCTAGATGTAAGTGTAAGTGTATGATAAGGGGTGCCGGGGTGGGATAGCACCGGGTGCCCGTCGCGGCCCTCCGGTTGGGTCGTGACATAAATATATATATATATATATATATATATATATATATATGTTTTTGGCATGACGGGGTCCTGTCTCGTTCATATGTCTAGTACACTAGTAGAGGCTTGTAGATGCGTATGTGTGGGTAGTGTGGTCTCACGATATCCTTATTGTATGTACATTATTTTCATAGCCGAAGGGCTTATGTATTTAAAGCTAAATATGTTTCAAAATGGAAATGGTTTTCCTATGATTTTGAGTATAAGAATAATGAATGAAAGCAGGATGTGTACAATGGGTAATGGTACGAGCGGTGCTCGGTGGTTAGCCCCGGGTACCCGTCATGGTCCCTAGTCGGGTCGTGACATACACTTTCGCCCACATAAAGCCTCATACGGTGCCATTTGGATGCTAGAATGATAACTATTGTTATAAGCAAATTCAATGAGTGGTAAGTGATCATCCTAATTACCTCCAAAATCTATCATACATGCTCGTAACATATCCTCAAGAGTCTGAATGGTACGTTCAGCTTGTCCATCAGTCTGCGGATGAAATGCCGTGCTAAGGCTCACATGAGTCCCCAAACCCTCTTGGAAGGACTTCTAAAAATTAGCTGTAAAATGAGTTCCTCTATCAGAGATAATAGATACTGCAACACCATGGAGTCGCACTATCTCTTTAACATAAAGCTTTGCATAATCTTCTGCCACATATGTAGTTCTGACTGGTAAGAAATGAGCTGACTTCATGAGCCTGTCCACAATCACCCATATAGAATCATACTTACATCGAGAACGGGGTAATCCTGTAATGAAGTCCATGTTAATTACTTCCCACTTCTAAGTTGGAATTTCTATAGCTTGCAACAATCCGCCCGGCTTTTGGTGCTTGATTTTCACTTGTTTACAGTTGGGACATTGAGCTACCGCTATATCTTTCTTCATCCCATTCCACCAATATATAGACTTAAGATCATGGTACATTTTCGTTGCTCCGGGGTGGATAGAATAGTGGGAGAAATGGGCTTCTCTCAATATTTGGTGGCGTAGTCCTGCCACATCAGGAACACATAATCTGCCTCGGCATCGGAGAACTCTGTCTCCTACAATCTCAAATGATGACTTCTCCTTCTGAGTAAGTGTATCTCTTTAATGGATTAGCATGGGATCTTTGTATTGTCGCTCTTTCACTTCCACTACTAGCGACGAGACTGCTGAATTCTTAATGGTAGTTCCTCTTCTACCTGAGTCCACTACTCGAACTCCTAGGCTAGCTAACTGCTGGAGCTTACGAGCCATTTCTCTTTTCTTCAGTTGTACATCACACAAACTTCCCATAGATCTACGGCTAAGAGCATTAGCCACAACATTTGCCTTTTCGGGGTGATATAGGATATCAACATCATAATCTTTTAGCAATTCCACCCATCGCCGTTGCCGCAAATTCAACTCTTTCTGCTTGAAGATATACTGAAGGCTCTTATGATCTGTGTAAATATCCACATGAACACTATACAAGTAAAGTCTCCACATCTTTAATGCATGAATCACTGCAGCCAATTCAAGATCATAGGTTGGATAATTTTTCTCATGTTTTCGTTATTGCCTTGAAGCATACGCAATCACCTTACCATGTTGCATCAACACACAACCTAGCCCAATGCCTGAAGCATCGCAATAAACAATATAACCTTCCAATCCCTCTGGAAGTGTCAGGACTGGGGCAGAAGTCAATCTATCTTTTATCTCTTGGAAACTACGTTCACAAGCATCTGTCCATATAAACTTTGCTGATTTCTGGGTCAGCTTTGTGAGTGGTGCAGAAGAAAAAACTTCAACAAATACCATCGGAGTTGTGGGCCTTGGTCAAGTCTTCACGACCTCAATCTTTTGGCTATCTACCCGAATACCATCGGCTGAAACAATGTGCCCCAAGAATGCCACTGAGTTCAACCAGAACTCACACTTAGAAAATTTGGCAAATAACTCTCGATTTTGAAGCACTCTAAGGATAGTACGCAAATTATCCGCGTGTTCTGCCTCAGATCTAGAATACACCAAGATGTCGTCGATGAATACAATCACAAATAAATCTAGGAAGGGCCTGAACACATCGTTCATCAAATCCATAAATATTGCCGGTGCATTAGTTAGCCTAAATGACATTACCCGGAACTGAAAATGGCCATATCTTGTTCTGAAGGTTGTCTTAGGGATATCTTTCTCCCTAACTCTCACCTGATGATAGCCGGACCTCAAATCTATTTTTGAAAACCATTTGACGCCTTGTAATTTGTCAAATAAGTCATCAATCCTCGGAAGAGGATATTTATTCTTAATCGTCACCTTATTCAATTGCTGATAGTCAATGCACATTCGCAAGGAGCCATCCTTCTTTCGGACAAACAATACGGGTGCTCCCCATGGGGATGAACTAGGCCTAATAAAGTCTTTCTCAAGCAAGTCTTTCAATTGCTCCTTCAACTCTTTCAATTCTGCGGGAGCCATTCTATAAGGAGGAATAGATATAGGCTTGGTGTCTGGAAACACATCAATGGCAAAATCAATCTCCCGCTCGGGAGGGAGGCCTGGAGGCTCTTCCGGGAATACATCCGGAAACTCATTCACTACGGGAACTGACTGAAGAATCGGCGATTTAGCTTCCACATCTTGAACCCGCACTTGATGATAAATGCAACCTTTTGTGATCATTTTCCTTGCTTTAAGATAGGAAATAAACCTACCTTTTGGTGACGCAGTATTCCCTTTCCATTCTAAAACTGGTTCTCCCGGAAATTGGAAACGAACCATTTTCATTCTACAATCAACATTGGCATAGCAAGAAGCCAACCAATCCATGCCCATAATAATGTCAAAATCCACCATTTTTAACTCATGTAAGTCAACAATAGTATGATGGTCACAAATCACAACTACACAATTTCTATACACTCGGCTAGCTATTATCGATTCACCAAAGGGTGTAGACACCTCTAAAGGTTTAATCGACTCTGGTTTGACTCTAAACCGACCCGCAATATACGGAGTAACATATGACAATGTGGAGCCCGGATATATCAAAGCATATACATCATGAAAAAATACCGATAATATACCTGTGACCACATCAGAAGAAGACTCAAGATCTTGGCGTCCAGCCAAAGCATAAATACGGTGCTGAGGACCGCTAGAACTGGGGACTCTCCCTCTACCTCTACCATGGCTGACTGGCACATGTGAACCTGGCCCCATAGGGCGTATAGATGATGAAGATCCGGCTACTGACCTTGAAGGCTAGGTCCTACCTCTACCACCAACTGAGGGCCAATCACGCATAATATGGCCTGGCTGACCACATGAATAGCAAGTCTCTGAACCCAATCGGCACTGACCCTAATGTAACTTCCCACATTGGGAACATCGTGGCACGGGTGGCCTCGCCTGACCCAAATCACCCCTGAACTGAGAACCGGAAAAACTCTGACTTGGCCTGGAATGAGTTGATCTATCAAATCTTTGGCCTGAAAACTGTGGAGGCGCACTAGTCATAGAATAGCCTGAATGCCTAGAAAACTGCTGTCTGTGCCCACCTCTAAACTCACTCATTGGACCCGATGATATAGCCCTCTTGTTATACCCTCTATCATGCTCACGCTCACTCCTTTGTTGTTGTTGGCGTTCTTCTAGATTTTGAGCATGGTCCTGAATGCGTGAAATATACATGTTGTCCTGAAGGGACGCAGTCAAGAACCTATCCATCAAATGTGTCCCTAGGCCTTTCACAAATCGGTACACTCGGTCACCCATATCCGCTACCATGGCCGAAGAATACCTGGCCAAAGAATTGAAGCGGAGAATATACTCTAAAGCACTCATGCTACCTTGCCTCAAATTCAAGAACTTATCGGCTCTAGCTCGCCGAACCTCTGAAGGCAAATAATGTCGGAGGAAAGCATCTACAAATTCTAGACATACTGGGGGAAGCGCATTGGCTCCCCGTGAAGCCATCCAAACCATATACCAATGAACCGCAACATCCCTCAATCTATAGGATGCTAACTCTACCGATTCGGTGTCGGAGGTATGTATCAACCGAAGCGTCCTCAACATTCCATCAATAAAATTCTGAGGGTCCTCATCCGGCTTTGATCCAAAGAATTCCGGAGGGTTCAAGCTAATAAAATCACGGGCCCTTGCACTAACAGCCCTATTACCTTGCCCTGTACTTTGTCACTGGGTCTGGACAGCAACCAATTGAGTAAGATACTGAATGGACGCTTTTACATCTTGGCCTGAAGCATCCAGTGCAGGAGCCAGAGGTGCTGGAGCTGGGGTTGAGGCTACCTCACACTCCTCAAAAATAGGCACTGAATGGAGGGACTGAGATTGAGCCGCATTCTGGGACTCACTTTCCTCTACAACTGTTGGCGGTGCTCTTTCAACCCGCTTTTCTGCCACTGTCTTGCCCTTTTGGGCTGCCGTAGCCTTTCTCTTTACAGGCATCTCTGAAATACATAACACACGGTTAAGGAAAAAAAAGTTCTTATGTCATAGCTCTATCGCACGATCTTATGAAGAAAGAAGGCCATTCATTCCTAAATTGCCCGCAGCCTCTTATTTATAAGTGTGGCGCGCAACACGCCCATAACCAAGACTCTACTGGACACGGCTCGTAGACACACCCTGGTACCACTTTTGTCACGACCCAACGGAAGAGCCGCGAAGGGCACCCGATGCTAACCCATCCGGGAACCTCTTATCATACTTTCACATCTACATCTAGGTGAGCCACATAGCTAATTCATATTTTCCATCCATTATTCATACTAATTCCATTGGGCAACAATACTTATATATCATCATCATCAATAACACGCCCATATAGGTGTACATAAGCCGACGAGGCTAACAAAATGATATCCAAAATATAGACCGACAAGGCCAAACACATCTAACCATATACACATGTCTACGAGCCTCTAAGGAGAGTATGTCATATCATATAGGCGGGACAGGACCCTGCTATGCCCATAAATATGTACACAAAAGAATAAAATACCAAAAGCTGTAGCTCCGCTATGTAGTCCCTGAGTAATAAAACTGTGGATCAAGTCTGTCTCCCTGGCCACCTGCGGGCATGATGCATCATCCCCAAACAAAAGGACGTCAGTACGAAGAATGTACTGAGTATGTAAAGCATGATCAACATCATTATGAAAGCATAATAGACAACATAGGAAATAGCATAGGATGGGAGATAGTAGTATCATCGTCACAAACACTTACTTGCTTTTCATAGGGACTTTCCATTTCTAATGCGTGATTGTGTACATACATCCATATCCGTATCTGTATTCATATCCGTACTCATTTACATTTCGTATCCATTTTCGTATTCATAGCATATTTGTATTTATACTCATATTTATGTCATATCCATATCCATATCATGTACATAGCATTTAAAAAGCATACCCGATCATGAAGGTTCGGTGTTTCACATACCTGGCCCTACGAAGGCTCAGGGTCATACATACTTGGCCCTACCAAGGCTCAGGGTTGTCCGTATGCAACTGCAGTGGTGCGCGCGCAACATATATATATATATATATATATATATATATATATATATATATATATATATATATATATTCTACCCGACCTTATAAGCTCGGGGCTTCATAACAACCATACATAGGCACATATACATAAAAGACCATAAGCATCTTGAGCATCATTACTATCGTCGTTCATTACATCTATCCCTAGAGGATTACTCATCATAGGAGGAATTTAGTACATTCGTAACATCTCGAGAATTATGAGCTTAGTAGCTCTTAAAGATAGAATCATTTGGAGGACATCGTAGGCTCATAGAAGATTAGATATTTGGCAAAAGAATCATGCCTTATGAAAGAAGGGTTAGCCCTACATACCTTTCCGTTCAACTATTCTATCACTTGCACGTTCTCCGTCAATGCTCAGGTTTCTACCTTCATTAGAGTTATACAATCATTAGAAAATCGATAACTTAACATACATGACTAAAGCTAGAGAAAATTGGACAACATCTCCTTTATTTACACGACTTCCTCCATATCATATATCAACTCCCAAACATCAATAATAACAGTCACAACATCATAACAATACTCTTTAGTCACATACATTATCCTTACTTCTCAATTCACTTCCAATCATCCATATCCATGGTCATAGCACACGATTACATTCATTCATATGCAATGTCTATCTCATGTTCTTAACATCATTCATAACATAACCATAATCGCAACACATCAAGAATCATGACTCAATCCATGCTATTACTCAAAAATGACACTATTCCCACATTCATGACCCATTTTCTATACCCTTCTACAATACAAGTTTTTCAAATTTTCAATACCTTAAACAACATGGAAATACCATAAAACGTACCTTAGATAGTGTGGGAATGAACCTTGGATGGAAACACTTCACTTGAGCAAAACCCTAGTTAAACCTTCACTTGGATTCCTTGTCTTGAATGAACTTTAATGAGTTTCTTACACTTGATTAACTTAGTTTGATGTAGTTGTTCACTAATATCCCTTGAATTCTTGTGGGAGAAGTGTAGAGAAATGTTCTAGAGAGAAGGGGAGTGAAGAGAACAGGAAATGAAATGAACTTGATCCCTTATTAATAATACTCCATCTGTCCCGGCCAATTTCTACGAACAAATATACGGTCCTTATAAATTATATTGACCGTATGTCTGGCCATAGATTTGGTCTAGAGAGGCTGTCCAGCTGGGCTGATTATGTGGCTAAACATACGGCCAGTATAATTTATACGGCCAGTATGTTGGGTTGTATAATTATCAGTTCTTCTGAACTCATTCTCGTCGACTCGTTTGATCTCCAATTCTTATGGAACCTTCTTAACACTTGTTTATCACCTCATTAACAATCTAAGGGTTGTTATAACTCTTCTCCAAAACATCATTAAATCATCGTTAACTCGTTACTCATAATTCCTTTTCGATACCTATCGCATGCCTTGCCTTCTCTTGGCAAACTCTCTTCTCTTATCTCGAATGTCTTTGAAATCTTAATTAGGGTCATAAAATGTCATTCCTTACTTATTGAAATACCGTATACTTCGTGCTCTTCGTTAGTCTATTCATTGTGCATCAACGGAAAATTTTTCGAGGTGTAACAACGAGTTAGCAATATGGCCTTCTCTGGTATGACCAAGAGATGCATGTATGTGGTGCTCGGTAAGTTAGCTCTGGGTGCCCGTCATGACCCTTCAATTGGATCGTGACACAAAGTGTAAACCGTGAAATGAGCGATTGATACTTTCATAGAGTCAAAAGAGAAAATTTGCATTTTGTATCGTGTTGGCTGAAGAAGAAGTCATGCATCTCCTCCAAAACTTATTCAGGAATCTAGTTCTATAGTGCCACGGGCAATCGATGGTTGTATACTAAACCTTGACCCATTCCTATTAAATTATTCAGGATATTATTTTATTCTTTTGACTTGTAAACCAAAATTTTCCGTATAGGTTCTTTTAGAAGTAGTAAAATAAAATCAAAGCCTTTGCATAAGACATAAGTAGAATATTTACTTGTGCGCCAAGAAGCTGAATGTTTTTATCTGGTTCGATTCATGATTGCATCTGCAAACCTTATCCCGTGGGCTTTAATTGACGTTTTTCATTCTTCACCTAGTCCATTCAGAATGGATTTCGTTTTTCAAGAAAAGCTCAAAGAAACCGAATCATTTAATGAAATAACTATTAGCAAAAAACAGAAGAAAAAACATACTACCTAGCTGCATATATATTTTTAGAGAAAAGACATGTTTTAGCCCCTGAAATTGGCACGAAAACTCAGTTTGGAAACTAAACTTAACTTCTATTTATTTACCCCCTTTAACAACTTACGTTTTAATTATTTTCCCCCTCTAGAGGCCCAGACCAGTTGAGGGCTGGGTAGTGTTAGACACGCGCGAGCTAATTGGTCCACGTCATTAATTAATTCCCCAACTTATTTTTACCCGTCCCCACATAAAAAACCTGACCCATCCCTAATTAACCCGACCCATCCCAAACAAAAGACCCAACCACGGTTCCAATCGACACTTTTCCCCTTTCCACTACACAACCAAACCGATCATTGCAAAGTTAAAAATCCAAAATATACGTAAATCTTGTCGTTTCTGAGTGTTATTGAAGATTAGTTAGCCACAAAGGTACACGATTCTTGTTGTTCTCGTTAGGGTTTGTCTACATTTCGATAGATTTCGATTTTACTATTTTTCAGTTGCAAAAATTTTATCTTTAACTTCATTTTTTTTTGGTGTAAATGGTAACTGAATATTGTAATTTTTCATTTGTTCTTAATTTTAGGTTTTGTGAAGAAAATGGGCGATGTGTTTGTGACTTTGAGGTTTAACCAAGGAGGTAATTTAGAAAAAACCCCTCGTATTAAGTATGTTGGAGGTAGTGTGACAGATTATTTTGATGTTGATCTTGATAAATTCTCTTATTTTTAGCTTGTTTACTATGTTAAAGAAATCGGTTATAATGTTTCATCTTGTTGTGTATTTATTAGACCACCTAAATGTCGATTTGTAGTAGAAGTTAAAAGGGATAGGGACATTATTGGTATTGCACCTTAATTAAAAAACGGAGATATTGTTGTAATTTTTGTGACTCATCTTGTTGTGGAACCTATTGTGGTCCCCCCTGCTCTTCCACCTATTACCCCTGTGGGTGGGGAATCTTTTACTGGTTTTGATAACCCCACATATGAAGATATAAATGAAAAGGTTGGGGCAGGTGAGGGTAGTCAAACATTTGGGGGTAGTGAAGGCTTAGGGTTTGAAGAGGCTGCTGATCTTGATGAACCCTTAGGTGGGACTGAGGCTGCTACTGCAGCTACTGCAGCTGATGATGATAATGATTCTGACTTAGAAAGTGAGAGTGAATCTGAGGAGTCTGACAATGTAGTGGTAGAGAAATGTGAAGAAGAAGAATTTGATAGTGATGTCCATGAGGAGGATAGGAATCTAAGGAAAGATAGGGTGGCTCTAAAATTAAAAAAGAAGAAAGAAAAGGCTAAGAGATCTGAAGGGATAGATTTAGGGCCAAAGGGTGTAGATATGGGACATGATGAATATTTATCTAGGAGTAAGAGTACATTTGAAGGAAAATTGGGTGGGGATGAGCCATTTTATGACTCAGATGAACCTGTTAGCTTTGAAATAGAGACTGATGACGAAGCTGATGACGAAGATGTGGTTGAAAAGCCTACCAAAAAGTCAAGGAGACCAAAAAGAATTAGAAATAAGGTTATTTTTTATCCTAAGTGTAAAGAAATAGTTTGGGAGACTGGTCTTGCATTTGAAAGTGCTAAACAGTTCAGGAAAGCACTTACTTCAAGAACATGTAGAGTTGGATAAATATGTCAATGAACCAAGTAGGGTGAGGGTAAAGTGTACTGCTGGCTGTCCATGATTATTGTTTTCCAGTTTTGGTTCTAGAACAAATGATTTTGTTGTGAAGAATTATAATCCTGTTCACAAGTGCAATGGCACAACAAAGAACAAGTTGGTAAATTCTTTGTATATTTCAGAAGGGTACAGGGACAGAATTATTTCTAAACCTGGCATTAGAATTTTTGAGCTTCAAAATTTGGTAAGAAAGGAATTAGAGGTGTATATTGGTAGGACTGTGGAAAGGAAAGCCAGAAGCATTGCTTTGCAACAAATCATGGGTGACAATGTAGAGGAGTTCAAAAGAATTTTGGATTATAGCCATTAAGGATCTGCTGCCAAATGCAGAACAAAGAATGTGTGCAAGACATGTGCTTGCCAATTGTTCCAAAAAATGGGAAGGGATAGAGATTAGAAACTGCTTCTGGAGATGTGCTAAGTCCACATATGAGCAGGAGTTGCAAAAAAATTTGGATCATATGGAGAAGTTAGGTGATGGAATAAATGGAGATTTGTTGTATTACAACATAGATAGGTGGTCCAAGGTCTACTTTAAATACCTCCGCTGTTGTGATAGTGTTGACAACAACATGACCGAGAGTTTTAATTCCTGGATTTTGGGGCCAAGGCACAAGACCATTATCACAATTCTTGAGGAAATTAGAGTCAAAATGATGAGAAGGGTAGGACAACTAAGAGAGTTTTCTGAGACTTGGATAACAAACATCAGCCCAATGGCTTTGAAAGTATTGCAAGAGAACACATCAAAGTCAATGAAGTATACTCTTGAATGGAATGGTGAATATGGCTTTGAGGTCAAGGACAGCTGGGGTAATAAATTCATAGTAAATCTGAACAGCAATACCTGCACTTGTAGATCTTAGATACTGAAAGGTATTCCCTGCTGTCATGCCATAGCTGCACTTCATTTCAGAAAATTAGAACCTATTCACTATGTTGCACATTGGTACACTAAGGACACTTACCTCAAAACATATAACTCATTCATTCAACCAGTTACTAACATGGTAATGTGGCCAAAGTCAACCAATCATCCTGTCCTCCCACCCGAGATTAAAAAGCTGCCAGGTAGGCCAAGGAAGTGTAGAAGAAAGGAGCAGACAGAAAACAAGACAGGGAAGCTGTCAAAAAGAGGTGTTGAGATGACCTGCAGCTTGTGCCATGCAAAGGGTCACAATAAGAAGGGTTGTCCTATGAATCCACAATCTATTAGAGGCATAGGAAGGGCAAGGGGGAGAGGGACAAGTACTAGTTCAACAAGGTCAAGTGTTGGTTCTTCTACAGTACCAAGTAATTCCCAACCAAGTAGAGGAAGGGGAAGACCAAGAGGTTCTACCAAACAGGTAAAAACATTCCTTGTTATTTACTACTTGATTAAATATTACAGTCTTATATTTAGTCTAACTACTTAAATATGAATTAGGCCATGGTTGCTGCATTTCAATCTGGAAGGGGTACAGGACAGTCGTCTACATCACAGGTATTACTTAGCTTGTTAAAATATTACAGTCTTATATTTCAATCTGCATTTTACAATTCTAAGTGTTTGACACCTTAAATGTGACTTAGGATTCTGATGCAAGTGCATCAGTTACTGGAAGAGGGGCACCCTTTAAGAGGCCAAGAGTTGTGGGAATGGGAGTGCTTCAGACCCAAAGTGGTTTCAAAATTGTCAATGTAAGTTTGCAACCTCATTAACCATTTACTGCAAACAATCTAGCCTAATGGAGATCTATTTTATTAATGCAACCTGGAATGGAAAATCAGTCTGCAACCATGCCTATGAATTCAGCAGTAGTCACTGGTAGTCTTGGACATCACAAACCAAGACCAGGAGGACTAAAATGGAAAAGGAGTCCAGCTATAACACAACAAGGTCTTCAACAAATGAGTGGACAAAAGAAAATGAAAACAAAGGCCAAAGCTGCTGAGTTGAACTCTTTAAGTCAAACAAGTTCATCAACTGCCCAGAAATGAAATGGAAAAATGAAGTTGAATTAGTTTAGTCCGGTATGTGCAGGTTTTAATGTTGTTTTTGTGAAACAATTATGGTAAATTTGTCAATTATGTTTTTGTGAAACATATTAAGCAGCTGTGACTGCAATTTTGCCCTGTATTGACATTCTATTCTTGCAATATTAAGCAGCTGTGACTGCAATTTTTCTATATATTTCTTGGTTTTTTGACAGTTCAGTCTTGCAATGTTGTGTATGACATTAAATGCATACAGAAGTTGCCCAGCTATGACTGCAATGTTGTGTACAACACTAAATGCAGTAAAATTTTCTGAGCAGTGTGTACACATCTGAGCAGTGTACATTGGGCAGTGTACAGATTTGAGCAGTTAAACACATTGAATGGATGCAAGTAAATGCATTGCACAGATTTGAGTAGTCAAACACATTGAATCTGAGTTAGTAAATGATGGTAGTTGGTACTTGGGAGTGATGGTCAAAACCAAGAATCCGAGACATCATTAACTACATGAGCAGTGTGTCCACTAACACTATAACTCAACTCAATTATAAATAGACATTCTTTCCATCTCACTTTCACTCAACTCAAATAACTCTTAACAAATATAGTGATATTAAAGAGGCAGCCTTCATCTAAGATGGATGACATGGAAATGGCCGCATGTTTTGACAAAGAATTGACGAAATCGTATGTCGAAAAAGACGATTTCGTAAGTGTTGTCGTACTATATATTTTCCATTGTTCTTTTACCTCTTTTGGTAATAACATGTTTTTTTTGCAGATCCTTCCAACTGACATACTGGAATTTCTTCCAAACACCGACAAGGACGCTGTTGGTCATTACGATGATCATGAGTATAATATGAAATACAAGGTTGGCGTATACAAGCGCCTCGCTCAAGACTGGAAAGCCTTCATTGATGCTGCCGAATTAGGGATAGGAGATGTGTTGTGTTTTAAGGCATGTTTAGATGAGAACCGCATAGCGTTTTTTGTTCATGTAAAGGAGGATCCGGGGATCGTAATGATAGATTAGGTCTCCAGATTCTCTATTTAAAGTAATTTATAAAATTCCTCGACTTTTGCTATCATTTTCAAGGTAATACATTCCATAACAACAAAATTCTTCAACAAGAGCATAAAGTTCTTCCATGACATTTACATTACAACAAGAGCATGAAGTTTTTACATTACCTACTACGCGATTACAACATACAACAACATAAATTCAGTTGATTAAGGAAGCCGCCAAAAAGCCAATAAATATTCCCTACGAAATCAAAAGCAACATCCTTGTATTTGCAAGTTTCTCCTCCAAGTTTAGAACTTTTTTCAAGTCAAATTGTTGTTTACTCTTCAAGCCAATTAATTCCTTCTTCATTTTGTTCACTTTAATTAGATGTCTAGCCTCAATGGCAATTAATTCTTCTTGCAATTTGTCCCTTTCGATCTTGACCGCATCTAACGACGACGTCAAATTTTGAACATTATTCCACTGAATCTCAGGGAACAATTCATCTTCCCATTCCCAAAATCCACAAGAATTGCCCTTAGGCCTCGGACATTTGTAGAATTTCTGTCAGGGATTAGTAGGAGTCGATGAAGTGAGGTGTTTTGCAATGGTGCCACAATTACATTTTACGTGAGATGAACAGCTACCTTGAGACATTTATGAACCCACAATATTTTTGAATTACCGCAGAGAGTGATTATGGACAGAAATTTGGTGGAGAAATTTCGTGGAGGAAGAATACATATATGAAGGAGCAATGGTGTGAGCAAGAGGAATTTCATGAATGGAGGAAAACAATGGGGCTGATGAAGGTGAAGATGAAGATGAACTAGGGTTCTAAAGGGTGGTGGGTCGGGTGGGATTAAAAAGGGGGAACGGTATTATATCTGTTACCCCCATCGATTTTATTAAAAAAAACGTTCACAAAAATTAATTAACGCGCGGGTCAGGCACTGTCAAACACGCGCCCTGGTCTGGGCCACTAGAGGGGGAAAATAATTAAAACGTAAGTTGTTAAGGGGGGTAAATAAATAGAAGTTAAGTTTAGTTTCCAAACTGAGTTTTTGTGCCAAGTTCAGGGGCTAAAACATGTCTTTTCTCATATTTTTATGTATATATATATATATATATATATATATATATATATATATATATATATATATATATATGTATATATGTGTGTGTGTGTGTGTGTTTACCCCCTAAAGAGGTAACAATTGAATTTGTATGTGATTTAAAGGATATACGATTTGATTTGTTTTTTGAACAAAAGAGTAACGATAGCGAAATAAAGATTACGAATAGAAAGATAAGAAATAGCCTCAGTGATGATTGTAACGAATGGCCCGGATTGAGGCCTGAACTCCTCAAACTAAACTGTGGGAATTTTGCCAACTTGGATGTTGACAGAATTTTGGTAATCAAGGTTTCAATACAATTGTGTAGAAGATAGTAAAATCATATGATCCTATGAGGATTTACCGCCCCCGCCCTCCCTCTATTTATAGTACAAGTGTTTGTATTTGACAAGGTAACTAAATCAATTATGGACAGTGATCCCCAAAATCTCAGGCTTGACACCTACATGACATGCCATGCGGAGCAGAAGATTTAACAGGCCGGATTTCTCGCACTAGAAACGCAACTCTTCAGGAACTGCTAGGTCCAAGTGACCGAGTCCGAAACGTTCTTATGTGATTAGACGAGCTAAATTGATCCACTGCCCATCGTTCTTAGTTCGAGTAGTCGATCGTTGGGTCGGGATCGTAAACCCCAATTTTTACCGTATACAGATAGTCCCTTCATTTTCTAGAGGAAAGTATTGACTTCGGGAAATGGATCCGAATAAAGCTGAGCAGTCCGTACCAAGCCGCATTTGAAAATATATTCCATCATTTTTACACTCTACCCGATTCCTGATTCTTCATTATTACCGCCGCCTAATCAATCTCCAGAAACCACCCTTTGTCCAAACTTTTAAACCTTTCAACTTCTCACTTTTTACTATATAAAGCCCATGCTACATATCTTGCCATGCACTTGGCAAAAAACCCTAACTTCCAAACCCTTTTAAAACCCTTATTTGTAATTTCCTGATTCTAAATCTTCTTCTTAACAATGAATTCCATACCGTTGCTAACACAAAGTGTGGATCACCCCCTTATCACAGCCACGTTCTACGCCGTTGTCTATGATGGGAGCATCTAACCCCGAAGAGGAACTGGAGTTCCTCGCTGGTGGCTTCAGATATGTGAATGACTGCAAAGTTTCTTACCTCCTCGAATCTATGGAAAAATTCGAATCCTATATTGATGTCGCCACTATTTCGACAACTCCGAGTAATTGCAACTTGGGTACTGTTACACCTTGAAAAATTCTCCATTAACGTACAATGAATAGGCTAGCGAAGAGCACGACGGATACGATGTTTTGATAAGTAAGAAATACCATTTGAAGATTTTAATAAGATTTCAGAGACATTTGAGATAGAAGATGAAAGTTGATAAGGAAAACAAGATATATGTTGCGTACCGGCCATAATTTATGAATATCGAATTAATAATGGCTTAGTAATGTTTTGGAGAAGAGTTATAATATCCCTTAGATTGTTAACGAGGTGTTAAACAAGTATCAAGAAGGCTTCACAAGGATTTGAGGTCAAACGAAGTGACGAGAACAAAAATCAGAGAAGAGGTAGATTATACGACCGATTATACGGTCCGTATAATATTATACGGTCCGTATAACCTGTCGTATAATGGGCACAAAATGAAGTGGTTGAGGGGGCGATTTCACGGTCACTTATACGGACCGTATAAATTTATACAGACTGTATAATGTGCTGTCAAATTGACACATAATGGGATGGTTACTGAAGCAGTTTCACGGTCACTTATACGGACCGTATAAATTTACACGGACCGTATAAATGTCCGTATAATGATGTCGGGACAGCTTTTTCATTTATAAAAGAATACCCCAAGTTCATTTAATTCATTTTATTTTCTCTCTCCACGACCCAATAGCTCTCTAGAACCTTCCAAACTCCTCATATACAAGAATCCAAGTGAAATTGATGATCAACTTCATCAAATCAAGAGAAACAAGTGCAAGAAACTCACTAGGGTTCGCCTAAGGCAAGAAAATTTCATAGGAAGTGAACTAGGGTTTTGGTGAAAGAGAAATATTTCAACTCAAGGCTTATTCCTACACTATCTAAGGTGAGTTTTATGGTATTTACATGTTATTTAAGGTATTGAAAAGTTGAAACACTTGGATTGTAGAATGGTATAGAAAATGGGTCATGAATGTGGAATAGTGTCATTGTTGAATAGTAGTTTGGGGTGAATTATGAATATTGGTGTGTTGTGATTATAAGTCCGCTATAAATGACATTTAGAACATGGAATAAGTATTATGTGTGAGAAAATACAATAATGAACTATGACCATGATTATGGAGATATTGGAGTGAAATGGTGAAATGTGGATAATATAGATGGATGATGATTGTTCCTTGTGATATTGTGAACGTTGTTATCAATGTTTTAGAGTTGATATAGAATATGGGGAAAGTTGTATAAACAAAGGAAATGCTGCCCAATTTTCTTTAGCTTTAGTAAGCACATTTAAGTAATTCATTAGCTAATGTTAATGCGAATTCTCTTGAAGGTAGAAATGTGGGCATTGAAGGAGAACAAGCAAGCGATAGATTAGTTAAACGAACAAGGTATGTAAGGCTAGTCCCTTCTATCTAAGGCATGACTCTTATGATATGAATCTTCTAAATTTTCCATAATTTTCCTAAATAAAGGAACTATGAGTCCATGACTGTAATGAGCTATATATGTATGAGGTAAAGGATATAGAGATACGACGAGCAAGATAACGATGATGATGAGCTAAGTATAAAGAGTTCTAGAGTTAAGTAAGATGTCCATGAAGCTAATGATTGTAGGTATGGTTTCATTTATGTTTTTCCTTGTATACATTCACCTTAACATATTAGTTCCTCCAAGGTGAGATACGATGTGGATGATTACTCCATACTATAATCGCGGGTTCACGACCTTATGTCACCCCGACATAGCCACAGTTACCTTCATGTTCTAATGTATGTGTTGATGATAAATGTATAATGATGCTAAGTCATGATATGCCTATGATATGTGTAATAATGATGAGTGTATGATTGATTGTATGACGATAAGATTCCACCGTGCCTAAATGTCCGGACATGTCACCGCTAAGGCGGGCTGCTTATGATTCCACCGTGCATAAATGGCCGGACATGTCACCGCTAAGGCAGGCTGCTTGTTATTCCACCGCACCTAGAAGGTCGGACATGATCACCACTAGTGGGCGGCATATGATGGTTACCCGGATGTGCGTTAACGATGAGGATTATGATGCGATGATATATGCGCGATGATGACACATGTACTATGATTATATATATGTATGAAACGTATTCACCTACGAAACTCATGCAGGTTATACCTTCCTCCTATGGCTTATGATTCTTCTATTATGTTCATTTCATTCTTGCCTTACATACTCAGTACAATGTTCGTACTGACGTCCGTTTTCTTTGGACGTTGTGTTCATGCCCACAGGTAGATAGGGAGGTAAGCTTGATCTAGACTTGTAGGAGCTGTTAGCTGACTTGAGAGCACCCCATTGTTCTGGAGGTGCCTTTGATCATTCGTTTGTGTATGTATGTATATTTTGGGCACGATGGGGTCCTATCCCGTCCCTATGTCTAGCACTCCAGTAGAGGCTCGTAGATATGCAGGTGTGGGTAGTATGGTCTCATAATGTTTCTAATGTATATGTTTATATTATTTTGATAGCCAAAGGGCTTATATATACATATATGTGTAAAATGATTATGTTTCCAAATGAGAAAAATGACTTTCTTATGATATGAATATGATAAGTAAGGGAATGAGTGGTGCTCGGTGATTAGCCCCGGGTACCCGTCACGGCCCCTAGTCGGGTCGTGACAGGTGCGGATGTCGACATCCATCCTGTTGAATAGGGGGTAAGAATCAACCACCATATTACTAGTTATTCGTTGGCCTATACTTACCCTTTTTCTATTGGGTCTTCTCCTCCCATTCCCCAAGTGATAGAGGACTTTTGCCGCCGGTACCGCGTCTGTATCGGCTATATTTCTCTGCAGATTTGGAGGCTCGTATACTGCCTCGGGATTTTGGCCAACATAGGCGGGGTTTCGTTTACCCCTGACCACCTAATCCATATTTACATTCCCCGAGTGATCGAGGTGGCATAATTCATTTTTACCCTTATAGGGCTCAAGGCTTTATAGACCCCGAGGATGATTTTGACAAGGGATGGTTGCATCGGTTCGTCATGATTCGCACAGACCAACTCTATCATTCTTTGTCTGTAGGCTTCCCCCGAAATGGGGAATCCTACTGATCAACCGAACCCAAACTCGTAATCACTATTTTTAAGTGGGTAGTTGCACTGTTATGCGCCTCTCGTGACGTGGGCCGCTCTTGGAGGAACATGGCGCCCGAAGTGTGGAGAGGCAAAAACCACGGTGAATTTCTACCTGCTTGTGAAATTTATTGTTCGTTTTCATAATCTAAAACCGAATCCTTGATTTTGTGGGCTCTCTACGAAGAGACCCTCTTTGAAGGGAAAAACATTAGGGAGGAAGATACCGGAGATGCTGCCGGAGAGGAGGATGTAGTAGCTGCTTCGGCGAAGGCAACAAGGCGGAGAGTCCCTGTGAGCACTTCAGCCACTCCATCAAGGATCGGCTCTCGAGTCAGATCACGCCGTATCCTGCAGAGTCAAGGAGAGGTCTCCCGTAGTAGACCAAACCCGGTGATCATTCTAGACGAAGATGATCCATTGGAGCAGAACAACCCTGGTGGTGGTTCGGCTGCACCAGAGTATAGCTCAGAAGCCTTTTAGCTGATGCATGAATACACCGAAGCATCCGAGGCCAAGAACCGAAGTTCTCAACATTCGGGCTACCATACCGGACTGACTTTTTTTCATTTCTAGTTTAGGACCGTATGTTAGGCCATTTTGTTTTACGCAGTTATTGTAACCGAGATTAGTCAAGTATCCGTCACAAAATGTAGTAGGAACTTAAATTAAATTAAACCCTTTTGGATAGTGAATGTTGCCATTCGTTTTTAGTTTTCCCCGAACCGATCTGGGTAGCTTCTCCTGTAAGTTTTAAGAACTGGTGATAACCCCAAACGTCTTGTCAACCATCGCTTTCGCCTGACTTCGAACACGTGTGCCTTTCCTATTGGCTATCCCTTTGGTTACCTGATCGATGTGTTCCAGTAATAATTATCCATCGCCTATAAATAGTCCGTTCCTCCTCATTTTTAGCTATTTACATTCTCCAAAAAATTACTCCTCGATCTTCAACTTTTGCTTTCCTTATCTGAGAAACCAATCCTTCATCATCATCTTCAAATTTCTTGTCGGAACCTTCAAATGCTCGTCGGAATCTTCATCGAATTCTTCATATTTCCCTTGATCTTCAAGTCAATATAAAATTTCCTTTCATCTTTCCTTCATTCACCAAATCTTTATCAAAAATGGTTCTGAGTCCAAGGTCTTCCTCCTAAGAGGCCTCTCCGGTGGGGTCCCTTCGATCGATTGAGGCCGAGGTTAAAGCCCACTACGAACCATAAGGTAAAGATGTAATCCCCTTGTTATACCATTTTGACTTCGAATTAGCGGTTGAAAAGCCCCCGAGGGGGTGGCAAGGCCGACTGGGGTTATGAAGTCAGGCGTTACCCCTCTGCGATTGATGCGACTATTATCCCCAAGGTCCATTCGGATTGTGGTTGGAGGGACCGCCCTTCTGAGATCATAATCCTAGGCCCCGATGACAACATTTTTCACGCCCCAAAACCTAACCAAGATATGACCCGCGTCCGACGTCATGAACAACATCGGAAGAACATAAAAGATGCAATAACAACACTTGAACCCACCAGGTTCAATATTCACCTCCAATAGTTTATAAAATAAATACAATTAAATCATGATATATGAATTAAATTAGCGGAAGTCTTTAATATTATAAAATATAATCAAAACGTGACGAACGCCCAACAGTGAAACAAAACTCAACAACTACCCACAAGAATGTGTACTATGGAGCTTCTAAGATAAAAGAGTAATTGTCTGACACATCGGGACGCAGCCCAAAAAAAACTAGAATAGTAAATAAATATGATAAGGGGTGTCCCACGAATAAACATGTGGGCTCACCAAGTCAGCAGCAACAGCAAGTCCTCCCTAAGCGTTTTGAGTATCAAGAACCTGCTCTTCTTAGTTACCTAACATACCATCAAAACAACAATAGTATGCCTGAGTACTTCGTACTCAGTGAGTGCCTCAGGGAAAACAAGTAATATGATAATAAAGTATAATAATACTTAAAGAAATCAGTTCTGAGGATAGTATGAAACAACGTGAAATCAGTTATTCAACTCGTGTATCTCAATAAGAATTATCAAAACTGATTATAAAGCCTTTTGTCAAGTTACAACTTTCAAATATGCTTTTTAAATTGATCATGATTATCAACAATAGTTTCATAAAAGGATTAGGATATCACACGTGCCAATACAGGCGCAAGAATCAATAACATCAAAGGGATGACCTTAGAGGTTCCCTAAACATAGCGCACCACACCGGAATATGTAATTCTCGATGGCTATCCTTCCTCCAGAATAGCTAGGCATAAATCGCACCTCGGGTGGAGAACCCGGTAGTGGCCACTCTTCCTCCCGAATGGCTAGGCATTGCCACACTAGGATCCATAGTGACTACCCTTCCTGCCGAGTAGCTAGGCCAAATAAAACAATCAAATTCATAGCATAAAAGCCGAATTATAGAATAGAAGCTAAATCATCACTTATATCAGGTAGCCACATCAACATTTAGCATTCAAGTTCCAAATTCGTTATAGGGTATTTACATGAGCCAATTAGTCTTTCAAGTATCAAGTTCAATCATCCATTAAGGGAATTTCTAGAATCATTTACTAACCTTTTAGTCTCATCATTAATCATATCTTATAGAGGGAAGCAATCATAAATACATATATAGAATATACTACAAACAAGGTTTAACGTCGGCTTGTCCCTCACGCACACCAACCACAATCAACTCACATATTTAGTTTCAATAGGATGTGTACAATTCGCCTTTGTATTCAAAAAGAGTTTTTGAAAAGAGACATACCTTAAATCCATTAAAATATGTTAAACATAAGCTCCACGCTTCAAAGAATCATTCTACATCTAATTGAGGCTTGTATGATCAATAAGCTATAGATATTCACCAAATTCGCGGCTACTGTTCATAGCTTGAAACGCACTGCTCCAGACATCTAAATAAGATCTCCACCGTTCACATTTAAGACCTATATTTTGTGATCAACTCAGTTAAAATTTGGGCTCGATCCAACGGTTATATTAGCGGAAACGTCAATTAAACCTGACTAGTCGGAGAAAATTCTACAGCAAAAATACTAGGGTTTTGTCTTTAATAGAGTGCATATAAATCAATCCTATTTCATGATTCTATTGATCATTAAATGTCTAAAACATAATAACAATTCCATATAATCCATCAAAGTGAGGGGTTTACCTTTTTGAAGAAATCCCAAAGCTTCATCCCATGTTTGACCTTGAATGAAGTTTCCACAATCTAGCGATTTCATATAATGATTCGGTGTGAATATAGTGTTAAGTTAATGTAATTGGCTAAGGGATTTGAGTAAAAACTCACCTTAGGGGGTTGGTAGAAGCCTCCGGTCAAAAAAACCCTCTCTTTAGATGTTTTTGGGTTGCATTTATAGGTTATTATAAAGGCTTGGGCTTTAGAACCTAGTCCGACAAGAATCAGGATTTTCATTTTACACATCTTCAGTAAATAGATTATATGGTTGGAAAGGTATTTCAAAGACCTACAACTTTTATGTTTTGGGTTTTCCCAAATTCCCAACGCAAATACCCGAAAACTGGCCATAACTGAAACTGTCTCAGACTTAGATGAATTTCAAGATTTTTAACGAACCTCTTTATCTCGTTTTACCCCAAAAAGATCATTTAACACCTGTACCCATCCCGAAGGGATCCATATAGCTAAGATGAAATCTAAACCCCAAATTATTTCGCATTCACACCTAACTCGGATTTATGGAATGTTACAACATTACTACCTATGTGGACGAGTACTCGTCTGTCTACACTTACCCTTTAACCTTCAACCTAGAGCCTCTTGTTACATCTCGGGGATTTCGGACTTGTTGCATTGTGAGTGGGATAATACGAGATTAAGGTGAATATGGAGTCCTTATGAGATTAAGGAGAGTATTAGATAGCTTAAGTGCGTACCATAAGAATTTGAAATCATATGAATCAATGGAACAAAGTTCGTTGAAGGAAGTGAAATGTAAGTCATGTTTGGGAAGGTTTCGTAACAATTGAGCCAATAATTACTTAGTAATGTCTTAAGGAGGAGCTATAAGTCTTCTTATATGGTTAATGAAGTGTTATATAAGTTTCAATGAGGTTCCATAAGGATTGGAGGTTGAATGAATCGACGAGAGAAAGTTTCAGAAAATTTTGGGTTATACGGCCACTTATACGGACCGTATAAACTATACGACCCATATAATGGTCCGTATAACCCTTCCAGAGAAGAATAATCCCATGGTGGGATTATCCGGTCCATTTATACAGACCGTATAAGTTATACGAACCGTATAAATGGTTGTATAAATCGGTCGGGCCAGTTTTTTTCTTTTTATATAAATGGACAATCCTTGTCTTATTTTTCATTTCCCATTTATTCCAAAATCTTAAAAGCTCTAGAACCTTCTCTCAAGAATATTCCGCTCAAACCCAAGAGAAATCAAAGATCATATACCAAGAATCAAGATATCCATGTGTTGGGAGACTCACTAAGGTTGGTAGACTTCAAGAATTTCTTTGGTATTGAAGCTAGGGTTTTCATACAAGTTGGTAACGTGGTCCAAAGCTCATTCCTATGAGATAAAGGGTTAGTTTTCATGTCTATTTCATGTTTTTAAGCATGCTTGGTTGTTGAATAACTTGGGTGAGGGAAGAAGGTAGAAAATGAAGTTCAAATGAAAAATTAATGATATTTTGAGTGGTAAATTAGCTTGAGATATGATTCTTAGAATTCTATGAGTATAATCTTGTTGTGAAGGGTGATAATAATGACAAGGAAGTGTTGTATACAATTGTGCAAAGGGTTGGTTTAAAGTTGTTGATATAAGTTGAATGTGAGAATGAATTTTGAGACTTAATGGAATAGGACTACTTGATTATGATATTGTGGATGTTATTATAGTTGTTTGGGAGTTGTTTCGTCATATGTTGGAAGTCGATGAACTAGGGGTAATGCTGCCCAATTTTCGTTAACTCATGAATTATTCTAGTTTGAATTTAAGAGTATCTTTAAGACTTAACCATTGTATGAAACCTTTTAAATGAAGATCCCTCAAGCTTTGGAGAGGAACGTTAAGTAGTTGAGGAGACGTAAAGGTATGTAAGCCTAACCCTTCTTTCTCATGGCATGATCCCATTGGTGTATACCTTCATGTGAAATCCATAGTATCTTCCATGGTGACTTCAATTCCTTGAATCACTAAAGCTCATAGTTCTTGATATTCTCCTGATACTATTGGTTCCATCCTACAATAGTTGATCCTCTAAGGAACGATATAACGAAAGTGATGATGATGATGATGATGTTGACGATACTTATGTACATATATATATATATATATATATATATATATATATATATATATATATATATATGGCTATCAAGTAACACTGAGCTTATATGGCCGGGTATGATATCTATTGCGCGTGCGCCACTGTAGTTAGGTATGGATAACACTGAGACTTGGTAGGGCCTGGTATGTATAACACCGAGCCTTGTCATGGTCGGGTATGTGCAACACCGAACCTTTATGGTCGAGTATAGTACTACTATATATGTAAGTGTATGTAATGGAAGGTTTTCATTAGAAAAAGGGTAAGTAAATATGATGAACGTCGCTAGAGGTATAAAAGGTTCTATCATCCCTACGACTCTTCTATCTTATGTTACTTTTCATGTTTCTATTTTTCTATTGATTATGCCTTACATACTCAGTGTTCGTACTGACGTCTTTTTGTTTGTGGACGTTGCGTCATGCCCGCAGGTGGAAAGAGAGATAGACTTGATCCTTAGGCTCCTTATCTAGAGACCGCTTATCTAGAGACCGCTTAGAGGAGCTCCATTTAATTTGAAGCTGCAGTTGTTGGTACTATTCTCTTGTGTATATACATATGGGCATGGCGAGGCCCTATCCCGTCTATATGAAGTTACAGGTTCTTCTTAGAGGCTCATAGACAGTTATGTATAGTTAGATGTCTTTTAGCCTTGTCAGCTCACATTTTTGTATATCATTTAGTTAGCCTCGTTGGCTTGTTTATATGTATATGGATATAGTTGTTGATGTTGATATGAAAGTGCTCTTGCCCGATAGGATTTGTATTATTGATGCACAGATCACGAGTTAGCCATGTGGCTCACCTATTTATGGTTGTGAAAGTATGATGAGAGATGCTCGGGTAGGTTAGCTCTGGGTTCCCGTCATGACCCTCCAGTTGGGTCTTGACAAAAGTGGTATTAGAGCAGTTTCGTCCTAGGGTGTGTCTATAAGCCGTATCCAGTAGAGTCTTGTTTATGGGTGTGTTGCGCGCCACACTTAAAAATAGGAGGCTGTGGGCATTTAGGAATGAATGACCTTCTTTCTTCATAGATCGTGCGATTAAGCCATGATATAAGGATTTATATTTCCTTTACCGTGTGTTATGTATTTCAGAAATATCCGTAAAGAGGAAAGCTACGGCAGCCCAAAAGGGCAAGACTGTGGCAGAAAGACGGGCTGAAAAAGTACCGCCAATGGATATAGAGAAAGGTGAGTCCCAGAATGCAGTTCAATCTCAGTCCTCTCACTCGTTGCCTATTTCTGAGGAGCATGAGGGAGTCTCATCCCCAGCTCCTCCACCAGAGGTTTCGGGCCAAGAGATGAAAGAGGCCATTCAACTGTTGACTCAATTGGTTGTTGCGCAGGCCCAGCGGCATGGTATGGCTTATGGTGATAGGACTGTGAGTGCTAGAGCCCGTGATTTTATTGATGGAATGTTGAGGATACTTCGGCTAATGCATGCTTCAGACGTTGAACCGGTAGAGTTAGCATCATATAGATTGCGGGATATTGTGATTCATTGGTATAAGGTTTGGTTGTCTTCTAGGGATTCAATGCACCTCCCCCGGTATGGCAAGAATTTATTGATGCTTTCCTTTGACATTACTTACCCCCAGAGGTTCGGCGGGCTAGAGCCGACAAGTTCTTGAATCTTAGGCAAGGAAGTATGAGTGCCTTAGAGTATAGTCTCTACTTCAATTCTTTGGCTAGGTATGCTCCGACCATGGTAACGGATATGGGTGATCGAGTGCACCGATTTGTGAGTGGCTTAGGGCCACATTTGATAGATAAGTGCTTTACTACGTCCCTTCAGGACAATATGGATATTTCTCGCATTCAAGCCCATGCCCAGAACTTGGAGGAAAGCCAACAACAGCAAAAAAAATGAGTGTGAGCATGACAGAGGGTATAGCAAGAGGGCTAGATCTTCGGGTCTGACTAGTGAGTATAGAGGAGGGGAAAGACAGTAGTTTTCTAGGCATTCAGGCCATTCTATGACTAGTGCACCTCTACGGTTTACGGGCCAGAGATTTGATAGATCTACTCACTCCGGGCCGAGTCAGAGTTTTAGAGCTTCAGGTTCTCATTACAGAGGCGACACGGGCCAGGCAAGGCACCCATTCCACGATGTTCTTAGTGCGGGAAGTTACATTGTGTCCAGTGTTGATTAGGCTCATATGTTTGCTATGCATGCGGTCGGCCAGGCCATATCATGTGTGACTACCCCTCAATTGGTGGTAGGGGTAGGGTCCAGCCTTCAGGGTCGGGAGTCGAGTCTTCATCATCTATACTTCCTTCGGGGCAAGGTTCACAAGCACCAGTCAGCCGTGGTAGAGGTAGAAGAGGAGCTCCCAGTTCTAGTGGTCCTACGCACCGTATTTATGCTTTGGTTGGACGGCAGGATCTTGAGTCCTCCCTTGATGTCATCACAGGTATATAATCGGTATTTTCTCATAATAGTCTTGTTTGTTGATTCTTCCTGTCCGTTCGCACTCGGATGATACGGGGTGGACATTATTTTCTTGATCTTCAGTTCTTCAAGGAAATTATTGACTTTGCTGCCTATGAATTGTCGGCCATTGTCACATGTGATCTCAGTTGGAACGCCGAACCGACATATGATGTGATCCCATAAGAAATTGATAACCTCTTTTTTCCGTACCTTTTCGAAAGCCTGTCCTTTAACCCATTTAGAAAAATAGTCAGTCATAAACAAAATAAAATGAGTCTTACTTGGTGCCCAAGGAAAAAGGCTGACAATGTCCATTCCCCATTTCATGAATGGTCATGGGGACAATACCGGATGAAGCAATTCCCCGGTTGATGGATCATTGGGGTGTGCCTTTGACATCGGTCACATTTCCTAACAAAACTTTTTGTGTCTTCTTCCATATGATCCTAGTAGTATCCAGCTCGAATCAGCTTCCGAACTAATAACTAAGCTCTGGAGTGATTACCACAGGTTCCTTCGTGGACCGCGTGTCCGTCTCTCCGGGTCCCAGACACCTGGATAAAGGACCGTAGAATGAACGTCGGTATAATTTTCTTCGATTAAGCTATATCTTGCCGCCTTGGTCCTAAGAGATCGTGACTCCTTAGGATCCATCTGGTAATTTTCTTTCCGTCAGGTAATCTATGTATTTATTCCGCCAGTTCCAAGTTACACTTGCCGTGTTGACTTTGGCGTGGCTGCTTTCAATGATAGAGTTCATCAATTGGAACACCGTACCCGAGTTGAATTCTTCCATTCCTACTGAAGATCCCAAGTTAGTCAATGCATCTTCCTTGATGTTTTGTTCCCTCGGCACATGCTGCATAGTCCATTCTTTGAATCGGTGTAAAACCACATGTATCTTCTCCAAGTTTTTTTGCATCCTATCATCTTTTACATCAAAAACCCCATTTACTTGATTCACGACCAAGAGTGAGTCACATTTTGCTTTGATGGTCTCTGCTCCCAAGCTCCTGGCCAGTTCCAACCCTGCGATCATATCCTCATACTCGACTTCATTGTTAGTCAATTTCAAAGTTTTTATGGACTGCCGGATGATATCCCCCCGTAGAGGCTTTAAGTACAATCCCAAGCCCGGACCCTTTCACGTTGGAATCTCCATCCGTGTAAAGGGTCCAGATCCTCGAGGTTTTACCCCAGGTTAAAATAAGTTCTTTCTCTACCTCAGGCATCATTGCGGGGGTAAAATCCACTACGAAGTCTGCAAAAATCTTAGACTTTATAGCCGTTCTGGATTTGTATTCGATGTCATGCCTGCTGATTTCGATTGCCCATTTTGCTAACCTACCGGATAACTCCGGTTTGTGCATAACATTTTTTAATGGATATGTTGTTACTACGCATATAGGGTGACATTGAAAATAAGGCTTTAACTTTCTAGATACACTCAATAAAGCTAGGGCCAATTTCTCTAGGTGGGGATAATGTTTCTCCGCATCCCCCAAAGTTCTACTAATATAATAAATTAGAAATTGCATACCTTCTTTCTCTCGGACTAGCACTCCCCTTGCCGCAATTTCGGACACTGCCAAATACAAGTACAGCTGCTCGTCTGCCTTCAGGGTGTGCAGTAGAGGCGGGCTCAATAAATACCTTTTCAATTCTTCTAGGGCCAGCTGACACTCTAGTGTCCATACGAAGTCATTTTTCTTTTTAAGCAACGAGAAGAAACTATGAATTTTATCCGAAGACCAAGAGATGAATCTACTCAAAGCCGCAATCCTTCCGGTCAATCTGTGTACTCCTTTCACATTCTCGACTACCCGTATGTCATCAATGGCCTTGATCTTATCCGAGTTAATTTCGATCCCTCAGTTCGACACCATGAAACCCAGGAACTTACCCGAACCTACTTCAAAGGCGCATTTCTCCGGGTTCAGCTTCATGTTATATTTGCATAGTATATCGAAGGTTTCCTGCAAATGCTTCAAATGGTCCTCTGTTTCTAGGGACTTGACTAGCATATCATCAATATAAACTTCCATTGTTTTACCTACTTATTTTTCGAACATCTTGTTAACTAGGTGTTGATATGTGGCACCGGCTTAACCCGAATGGCATCACGTTATAGCATAAGTTCTATACTTAGCTATGAAAGAAGTCTTTTCCTGATCTTCTGGGTTCATCCAGATTTGGCTGTACCCAGAATAAGCGTCAAGAAAGCTTAATATTGCATGACCAGCCGTCGCATCGATCATGCGATCAATGTTAGGCAAAGGAAAGGAATCCTTCGGGCATGCTTTGTTCAAATCTTTGTAGTCCTCACACATTCTAAATTTGTTACCCTTTTTGGGTACAACTACTACATTGTCTAACCAATCTGGGTATTTAACCTCCCGGATGGATCCTATTTTTAATAACTTAGTTACCTCTTCCTTGACGAATTTTTATTTGATCTCGGCCATTGGTCTCCACTTTTGCTTCATCGGGGTGAACTTTCAATCAAGGCTCAGCCGATGAGTGGTGACCTCGGGCAGAATACCTGTCATATCTAAGTGGGACCATGCCAAACAATCGGCATTAGCTTGAAGAAAATTTGATTAATTTACTCCTAAGCTCCGAGGTTAACCCCATGCCCAGGTATACCTTTCTGCCCGGTAGATGGACGAACAGAATGACTTGTTCAAGCTCTTCCACCATTGATTTTGTTGCGTCCAAGTCATCGCGTAGTACAAACAACCTAAGAACCCCGAAGTCATCCTCTTCCATGTCTATCTTTCCTTCTCCCTCGAATCTAGCCGGGTCCGCGTCCTGCTATTTCGCTCTTATTTCATTTGCATCCTCCGCACCCTCGTGCATGTCTTTCCTCAGTGTTTGAACAGCTTCTTCAATAGCGAACATTTCTTTTGCCGCAGGTTTCTCTCCATGAATGATTTTTACTCCCTCCGAGGTTGGAAATTTCAGCATTTGGTGCAAGGTTGAGGGTACCACCCTCATGATGTGCAACCACGATCTTCCGAGCAAGGCGTCGTATCTCATCTCCCCCTTAATAACATAGAACTTTATGTGCAGAACTACACCGGTCGTGTTTACTGGCAGTGTGATCTCGCCCTTTGTAGTTTCACATGCCATATTAAACCCGTTTAGGACCCGAGCTACTGGTACAATCTGATCCAACAGTCCCAGCTGCTCCACTACCTTCCATCGGGTAACGTTGGCTGAGCTACCTGGATCAATCAAAATACGTTTCACATGAGTTTTATTTATAAGGATAGAAATTACCAAAGCATTGTTGTGTGGTTGAATGATGCCCTCCGATTCTTCATCACTGAAGGAGATAAATCCATCCAGTACGCATTCTCTGGTCTACTTTTCTCGGGTGATTGAGAACTTTGTCTTCTTCATTATCGGGCCTCGGGGTATGTCTACCCCACCAATGATCATGTTGATCACATGTTGGGGCTTCTCTGGTCTTGCTCGTTTCCCTGTTCTTGAAATGACTCTTTGTTCGTTCACTCAGAAACTCCTGGAGGTGACTATTTTTCACCAACCGTGCAACTTTATCACTCAACCCTTTACAGTCGTCGGTCCGTTTTCCATGAGTACCATTATACTCGCATATAAGATTTGGATCTCATTGTGAAGGGTCGGTTCGCAGCGGCCTTGGCCATCTCGTTTCTTTGATGTGACCGATTGCCACTACGATGGCTCTTGAGTCAACATTGAAGTTGTATTCGGACAACCTCAGGATTTCACCGGTGTCAAACATCCCTACCATGTTGTTTTTGAACTGAAAACTCCTGTTCCCCGAGCTGCGATCGCTTCGCCTGTCACTTTTTACTGTATTAGGGTTAGGACCAATTCTTCCTTATCCGACCTGAAAGTGAACCTCTCGGGCTGAGGGTATGGATGATATCTATCCCCTGGCGGTTGAAATTTTGCTTATATTACCCTCTTCGGCCTGTCCAAATGTTTTATCCAATTAATCGGACCCGGTGCGAGCCTGAGCTGATCGTCCTCCACCCGTATCTTGGACTCATACCTGTTATGGACATCCGCCCAAGTAATAGCTCCGAACTCCAATAGATTTTCTTTCAGCTTGAGGCAAGCGTTGGAACTTCCGGGGTTAAGTCCCTTCATGAAACCCTGAGCTACCCACTCATCGGGAACTGGGGGCAGCAACATCCTTTCCTTCTGGAATCTTGTCACGAACCCTTTGAGCCGTTCATCGTCCTTTAGGAAGATCTTGAATATGTCGGCCTTTCTCGCCTACACCTTCCTGGCCATGGCGTGAGCTTCACGAAGGCATCTGCAAGCAGCTCGAAGGATGGGATAGAGTGATGGGGCAGCGTACAATACTATTGCATGGCTCCCTTAGTCAATGTTGACTCAATTTCATCATCTTCCAAATCATTACCCATTATGGCACAGGTGTAGGCGGTTATATGTTCTTGCGGATCCGTTGTCCCGTCATATTTTGTGATATCCGGAATCTTAAACCTTTTTGGAATCAATTTTAGAGCTGCACTCGGTGGGAAAGGCCTTCGAACAATACATTTAGTTTCCGGTCCGGTCAGAATTGGTGGTGCCCCTGAAATCTGATCCACTCGGGAATTATAGTTTTTCACCTTCTTTTCGTTGAAGTCGATCCGTTTAGACAATGCCTCCAACATCTTTATAACTTCTGATGATTCATTGGGCACTGACCGTTCTCGATCACTACTTACCTCAATTTCCCTATAGGCTGGTATGGGTATTCGGTTCAATTCCGCTACCCTGACCTTGTTGTTTTTCTTTTGGAGTTGGGATATAGCCGCTTGATGTTGCATCATGGTTACCTATTGTTCCTGCAATAAATCATAAATCACATATAAGTTAATCTCCTCTCTCGCCTCTCCGTTTTCCCTACGAGCAGTTCCCCTATCGGCGGGCGCATCTCCGCTGTCGTTAACTGCTACATTTGAGTTGGCAACACTCACATCAGCAGGAGGATTGTCGATTGGATCACCCGGCGGCATGATGTTCAATGGTATCCCATTGTGGAGTTTTTGTCGTGGTTGTTGTTATTGGCATTGTTTGCGTTCGACATGTCGAGGCTAACCTGAAATCAAGAAAAAAGGCAAAAGAGCAAGTGAAAGCCGAGATGTAAACAAATCACCGCTATTATCCTTAGCCCCACGGTGGGCACCAAATTGTTTACCCCCTAAAGAGGTAACAATTGAATTTGTATGTGGTTTAAAGGATACGCGATTTGATTTGTTTATGGAACAAAAGAGTAACGATAGCGAAATAAAGATTGCGAATAGAAAGATAAGAAATAGCCTCAGTGATGATTGTAACGAATGGCCCGGATTGAGGACTGAACTCCTCGAACTAAACTGTGGGAATTTTACCAACTTGGATGTTTACAAAATTTTGGTAATTAAGGTTTCAATACAATTGTGTAGAAGATAGTAAAATCAGATGATCCTATGAGGATTTATCCCTTCGCCCCCCCCCCCCCCCCCAATCTATTTATAGCACAAGTGTTTGTATTTGAGAAGATAACTAAGTCAATTATGGCTAGTGATCCCCGAAATCTCTGGCTTGACAGCTACATGACGCGCCATGCGGAGCAGAATCTTTAACGGACTAGATTTCTCGCTCAAGAAACGCAACTCTTCGGGAACCGCTGAGTCCGAAACGTTCCTATCCGATTAGACGAGCTCAATTGGTCCACTACCCCTTGTTCTTAGTTCGGCCTTCGATTGTTGGGTCGGGATTGCAGACCCTGGTTTTTATCGTATACAATATGGATGCTAAGAGTTTCTTTACTTAATCACAAGGAAATAATTCGACAATGTGATATATGATTGATCAACTTTCTAAGACAATCAATTTCTTTTCACAATTTAGCTATTCCCTCTTTGGTGACACTAGCTCTAATTTCTTCGGTTCTCAAAAAGGACCTACATTCTAAAAAAAGAAAGATATAATAATTAATTAATTATATACAAGAAACCTTCATACTCTGTATAATCTTTCTCAAAATAGCATACCAGTCATTGACCCAAAAAAACAAATCCTAAGTCATGAGTACACGACCTAATATATCAAAATGAAATTCACGAGTAGTTGAATTAAGAATTTTTAATTGTACTCATGAATACGCGACCTAATCTGTCACAGAGACACAGAGCGAGATTACCTGCGAGGCTACTAGATTTATGATTGCATTGCATTAGACGACACTAAAGCTGATGATACACCTTTTTCTCCACCAGACATATCTTCACCAAAGAGTAACTTTTGAAAACTTTTCTTTCGTCCACTTCATATCTCAATTATATAAATATATATATATATATATTTATATAATTGAGAGAGAGAAACATATTTGGAGGCTGCCGTGTGCAATTGGGAGGAAGAAATAAGCTCACTGGACTCAAAAGCACGCCTTTTGCCAATATTAAAAGTATTTTTAGAATTTATTGCGGTTTAAATAATACAATAAGGGTAGGTAATTGAAGAGACTCAAGGTATAATAAGTATTAATAGAATTTATTGTGTTTTAAAGAAAATAATAAAGGCAGATAACCAAAAGACACAAGTGATTAATTAGATGATTTACTTAAACGAAAATAAGTTAGGAAAAAGCAAAAAAATGAGAACTAATTAGACTACTCCACTGTTTTTGCTAATCTGATGCTTTTTGGGTTTTCTTATGGAAAGATAACGGACAACTTTATTATTATTAGGAGAGGTACAAGCAATGTGGTTAAGACAATGTATACGGTAAAAACTGGATATGCGCAAGACTGGTGACACCAGGGCCGGGGGTAAGATCAAATGAGCACAAGTGTGATCAGTCTTTTCTTCGGAGCGGGGATTGCACCAGATGTGGCTGATGAAGAAAAGAGAAGTAAATCTGTTGATCCGGTGTCTCCAGACCAAAATCTGCGTTGCCATTAGCCCGGTTTCGCCAAGTCAAGTTCTCGTGGCCGTTAGCCCGGTTTCTCTGTGTCCCGATTGAACGTGGCCGTTAGTCCGATTTACCAGCTGCAGAACAACCACGTGTTAAAACCGTTCTACCGTTTTATACTGACAACCGTACGGGTGTCAGACCGTACGGTCCTATCTTATCCATTTAGGGTTTCTTTATTTCAAAAGGGCTTTGTGTAGTATGAAAGGCCCATGAGGCAAAACTATAAATAGAGGATATTTCCCTACTTTTAAGGGTTGAGTTTTTGAGATCTAGAACATTGTAATAGTAAATATATATTAAAGGATCATTTCTCTCTCTCCCTTTAGTCCAAATCAGTGAATTTTTGTGGTCTTAGGTCATTGTTCTAACACCATTAGCTTAATCATCTATAGCAACATATTCATTCAAGGCATTGATATGTATATACACGTATTAAAGCACACAAATCCATAAATATTTCTCATAAACACAAAATAGATTAAAGTTATCCACATATCCTATACCTCACTTACAAATTAAATTTTTACCTAAATTCAGGGTAAACAGTTTGGCACCCATCGTGGGGCTAGGATAATAGTGGTTTTTTAATCTTGGTTTCTCTCCTACCCGTTGGTTCAACAAAATATTTTGCTGATCTCTGTAAAAACGGACCAAATGGCAAGCAGTGGGCAATCTGGTCATGTCAACAACAACGAGATTATGGCCGAAAACGAGAACAGTGGGCTACGGGACCTACCAGCAGACACCATCGACCCAAATTCTATTGATTCAAGGGAAGGCCTCAACCGGCAAAACACCGTGAACTAGGAGAATGCTACCCAGCCGACCACTGATCCCTTAAATACTCATAATTTAATTACTTTATCCCGAGCACAAGGCCAGAAAGTACCGGATACCCCGGATGAGGTTAACTTACGTTTAATTTTTGAAATGTTGCAGGAACAGAGAACCGCCATCGCTGAACAAGGAATCGCAATAGCTCAACTGCAAAGTAAAAATGATAAAGAGGCCCCGGAGAGGTCGAAAGGCGTCGCCGAACCAAAAAGGGATGAAACACGGATGGTCGAGAGTAATGGGTCTGGAGCTGGTTCATCCACCAAAGTTCTGAGAATGTTCGAAACATTGGCAAAGCGTGTAGACTCAACTGAGAAGAGGGTGGAAACATATAACTCTCGGGTGGATCAGATCCCAGGGGCTCTGCCTATTCTAAAAGGACCAGATTCGAAGAGGTACATTCAAAGGCCTTTTCCTCCGAGTGCGGCTCCGAAATTGATCCCTAAGAGATTCAAAATGCCGAATATCCAGAAATATGACGGCACAACGGACCCACAGGAGCACGTGACTTCATACACCTGTGCCATAAAAGGCAATGACGTCGAAAAGGATGAAATTGAGTCCGTTTTGTTGAAAAAGTTCGGAGAAACCCTATAGAAGGGAGCATTGACTTGGTACGACCATCTGCCCGAGCATTCAATCACTTCTTTCGAAATGCTCGCGGATGCGTTCAGAAAAGCCCATGCTGGAGCTAAAAAGGTGCAGGCCCGAAAGGCGAATATTTTCCATATAGCCCAAAGGGATGATGAGTTGTTACGTGAATTTGTCAACCGGTTCCAAAGGGAACGGATAGAGCTCCCTCCGGTTCCGGAGGAATGGGCTGCGCAAGATTTTACCAAAGGGCTTAATCCTCGTAGCTCGACAACCTCGTTCAAACTAAAAGAAAACTTGCTGGAATACGAGGTTGTGACCTGGGCAGATGTCCATAACAGATACGAATCAAAGATTCGGGTGGAGGATGATCAACTCGAACTTCCCCCAGGGCCCATAAATATGAGCAAAATCTCTGAGAGATCGATCCAAAATTATGAGCCGGAGTCAAGACCATCGAGGGAAAGGTATCGGCCATACTCTCATTCGGAAAAGCTAAGCTTCGGGTCCGAAAAATCAAGGGTTGGTCCCAGTCAATTCTCCGGTCGGGGTGATAAACGGACTGAGCACCGGTCGAACAGTCGAGGTCTATCATTTAGAAGTGATGCCGGGAGTTCGGCTAGCAACAAAGACTTACCGAGGATATCGGAGTACAACTTCAGCATCAATACCTCGGATCTCGTTTCGGCCATTGATCGTATCGCAGAAGCAAGATGGCCGAGACCATTGAGATCAGATCCGAGTCAACGGGACCCGAGCATGATGTGTGAGTACCACAGAACTCATGGGCACAGAACTGAAGACTGTCGCCAACTGAGGGAGGGGGTGGCTCGGTTACTGAAAAATGGCCACCTTCGAGAATTCCTGAGTGAACGAGCTAAAAGCCACTACAAGGAAAGGGAGTCCCACAAACGGGCTGAACCAGTGGAACCTCAGCATATAATCAACATGATAATCGGGGGTATAGATACTTCTCGAGGGTCGGTGATAAAACGGACAAAGGTTACCGTTGTGCGTGAGAAGCGCAGCCGGGATTTCGTGTTCGAGGACTCCATCTCGTTTAGCAACGAGGATGGAGAAGGTATCATTCGACCACATAATGATGTGTTGGTAATTTCAATTCTTATTTTCAAGTCACAAGTTAAATGTTTTTTGATTGACCCAGGTAGCTCGGCCAATATCATCCGGTGGAGAGTGGTTGAACAACTAAGGCTACTCGATCAGATTGTACCGGTGGCTCGAGTGCTCAGTGGGTTCAATATGGCGAGTGAAACCACGAAGGGGGAGATTTCTTTGTCGGTCAACATTGATGGCACCATTCAGTAGATGGTTTTGTATGTCATCGAAGGGAATATGAAGTATAATGCTTTGCTTGGCAGACCGTGGATACATGGCACGAGGGCTATGCCATCGACATTACATCAGCTGTTGAAATTCCTAACACCGGAGGGAACAAAACCATCCGAGGTGAATAGCCCGCTGCAAGGGAGATGTTCGCGGTCGAGGAAGCGCCACTCTTTCCCAAAAAACCAGATACAAAAGAAGATGAGTCAGTTGTTGGAAAGGACTCTAAATAGCAACTAAAGTATACAGTTTTAACAACGGAGCAGAAGGGGTCAGACCCGGGGTATGAAGAGGATGATTTCAGTGTACCCAGATCATTCATCTTGCTGGATGACTCGGATGCAACCAAGTCCATAGTAGAGGAGCTGGAGCAAGTCATCTTGTTCGAATATCTACCGGATACAAAGGTATACCTGGGCACGGGGTTACCTCGGAGCTTAGGAACAAGTTAATTAAGTTTCTTCAAGCTAATGCCGATTGTTTTGCATGTTCCCATATAGATATGACAGGTGTGCCACCAGAAGTGGCGACTCATAAGCTCAACCTTGATGGGAGATTTCCCCCAGTGAAGTAGAAGAGGAGGCCTATGGCGGAGCCTAAACACGCCTTCATAAAGGATGAGGTAACAAAGCTTTTGAAAATAGGCTCTATCCGGGAGGTAAAATACCCGGACTAGCTAGCTAACGTAGTGGTAGTGCCGAAAAAAGGTAATAAATTTAGAATGTGCGTTGATTATAAGGATTTAAACAAAGCATTCCCGAAGGATTCATTTTCGATGCCTCACATCGATAGAATGATCGATGCGACCACCGGGCATGAGATGTTAAGTTTTATCGATGCTTACTCCGGGTACAACCAAATCCAGATGCACCCGGAGGATCAAGAGAAAACATCCTTTATTACCCGGTACGGGACTTACTGTTACAATGTCATGCCCTTCGGATTAAAAAATGCCGATGCAACTTACCAACGCCTAGTTAATGGGATGTTCGAAGAACAGATAGGGAAAACAATGGAAGTTTATATTGATGACATGGTAGTCAAGTCCCTGGAAACGAAGGACCATTTAAAACATTTGCAGGAAACCTTCGATGTACTCCGTAAATACAACATGAAGCTTAACCCAGAGAAATGTGCCTTCAGTGTCCGGTCGGGCAAGTTCTTGGGTTTCATGGTGTCCAACCGGGGAATTGAAATTAACCCGGACAAGATCAAAGCCATCGAGGATATTGAGGCGGTAAATAACGTCAAAGGAGTGCAGAAGCTCACCGAAAGGATAGCAGCGCTGAGTCGGTTCATATCGAGATCTTCGGATAAAAGTCACTGTTTCTTCTCCTTATTAAGGAAGAAGAATGACTTCGTTTGGACACCGGAATTCCAAATAGCCTTGAAATAATTGAAAAGGTACTTGTCCAGCCCGCCTCTGCTGCACACACCGAAGGTGGATGAGCAATTGTTTCTCTACCTTACCGTATCCGAGGTAGTGGCAAGTGGTGTTTTGGTCCGAGAAGAATCAGGTACGCAATTCCCTATATATTATGTGAGTAGAACTTTAGGGGATGCGGAGACCCGTTATCCCCACCTGGAAAAGTTGGCATTGGCTTTGGTAAGTGCTTCAAGAAAGCTCAAACCTTACTTTCAATGCCATCCGATATGCGTAGTAACTACTTATCCTCTAAAAAACATCATGCATAAACCGGAATTTTTAGGTATACTGACCAAATGGGCCGTAGAAATTAGCGGATATGATATCGAATATAAGCCCCAGACGACCAGTAAGTCCCAAATCTTGGCCAATTTTGTGGCAGATTTTACCCCGGCTATGATTCCCAAGGTTGAGAAAGAACTTCTGCTACCCTCGGGGAAGGCTTCGAGTATTCGATCTTTGCACACGGACGGGGCCTCGAACCTCAAAGGTTCTGGGCTAGGCATCATCCTTAAAACCCCCGCCGAGGATGCCATTAGACAATCGATTAGAACTATTAAATTAACTAACAACGAAGCCGCGTATGAGGCTATGCTTACAGGTTTGGAATTAGCTTGAAGTATGGGGGCCGAAGTGATTGAAGAAAAATGCAACTCCCTCTTAGTCGTTAACCAAGTAAATGGCGTATTTAAGGTTAAGGATGAACGAATGCAAAGATATCTGGAGAAAATCCAAGTGATACTACACCGGTTTAAAGAGTGGACCATACAGCATGTACCAAGGGAGCAGAACAGCGAAGCCGACGCATTGGCCAATTTGGGCTCTTCAATTTGACCCAAAAGAATCACAGTCACTAAGGACAAAAGCAGCACGGTTCTGCTTAATAGACGGCCAATTGTATCGACGGTCTTTATTCGGGTCCTTGGCCAAGTGTTTGGGTCCCGGAGAAACCAACTATGTGATGAGAGAAGTCCACGAGGGGACCTGTGGTAATCACTCCGGAGCAGAAGCCTTAGTTCGGAAAATTATCAGAGCCGATTATTACTGGAACCGGATGGAGGAGGATTCGAAGAATTTTGTCCAGAAATGTGATGGTTGTCAAAGGCATGCCCCGATGATTCATCAGCCTGGGGAGTTGCTACACTCGGTGATATCACCTTGGCCCTTCATTAAGTGGGGAATGGACATTGTTGGTCCTCTGTCATGGGCACCAGGTAAGGCCTTTTACGTCTTTCTCCTTTAATTTGAATGGAGAGATAAGGGGAAATGTAGTTCCATCAAGAGGGCTGAGGCAGGGAGATCCGCTTTCGCCATACGTTTTGTCATTTGTGCTGAAGGTTTTTCTATGCTACTAAAGCAGGCTGAGCAGCGGAATGTAATCTATGGTTTACAATTGAATAGGAGTGGGCCGTCAGTGTTTCACTTGTTGTTTGCAGATGATTCTTTTTTTTCTGTGAAGCCTCAAAGCAGAGTGCATCTGAACTCCAAAGAATTCTGTAGGATTAGGCTAGATGTTCGGGTCAACTGATTAACACTGAAAAATCTGTAGTCTTCTTTAGCAAGAATACAGAATGTCAAGAAAGGGAAGAGATTTGTGCTATGCTGGGAAATATGAAAATATGTACCAATGGTATGTATTTGGGGCTACTCGCAGTGGTGGGAAGATCAAAGAACGAGATGTTGGGTTTTATCAAGGATAGAGTTCGGACAAAAATAAAAGTTTGGAAGGAACGATTCTTAAGTCCAGCAGGAAAAGAAGTATTATTAAAATCGGTCCTTTCAGCTATACCCACATATGCCTTGACATGCTTTAGAATACTAGATGGATTATGTAAAGAGATCACATCTTTGTTTAATAGATTCTGGTGGGGGCATGACGAGGGGGGAAGATACATTTAGAGAAATGGGAGAGACTTTGTGATGCAAAAAGCAAAGGGGTTCTTGGATTTAGAGATTTAAAAGTGTTCAACATGGCCCTATTGGCTAAAACGGCTTGGAGAGTGTTGAAAAATCCAGACTAGTTAATGGCTAAAGTTTTGAAAATCAAATATTTCCCAAATTCTTGTTTTATGAATACAGAGGTGAAAGGATCATCTTCATGGATTTGGAGAAGCTTGATATAGGGAAGAGACCTCTTACGAAAGGGAGTCAGATGGAATATTGGGAATGGTGCACATGTTAATGTATGGTCTAAGCCATGGCTACCTAAGGATGATAACTTTTACCCTGTTACAATTCATGGTGATAGTGTCAGGGATTTAAAGGTTTTTAACTTGATTGATAGTGAGAGCTCAACATGGAAATTAGATATGCTTAGTGGCTTATTCTGCGAAGGTAACATAAAGCTATTCTTTCTATTCCTTTGTCTAGGTCGGGCGGGATTGATAGATTGTTATGGCACTTTACATGATCTGGGAGTTATGAGATGCGTTCAGGCTATCACCTAGCAAAATCCTTATTGGAGGCTCATGAAAGGAGAAATGATAGAATTGAATCAAGTAACCAGTCTTTTCCGAAATCATTTTGGTTAAGTGTGTGGAAAATGAAAATTAAGAACAAGTTAAAGCATTTTTTGAGGAAGTGTTTATTGAATGCCTTACTGGTTAAAAGTGTGCTAGAAAAGAGGCTAAGGCTAAAAGATGCGACATGTAGGGTATGTGGGATGGAAGAAGAAACAATTGAACATATGTTTTTTCACTGCCCTAGATCTCTAGCTGTCTGGAAAATGAGTCCTGTTTTATGGCCTAATATAGATAGAGTTGATAATTTTGCTTGTTGGTGGTATGATCTTTTTTTGAATGTTAAGAAATATCCAGAATCTATGAATCTTTTGAATTTATCTGTGCATCTAATGTAGTTTATTTGGAAAGCTAGGAATAGTTAGACTTTTAATAATGAAATGTGGGGCGTTCCTAATATTGTGTCGCAAGCATTATTTGATTACCATGAGTTTAAAGAACTTGGTTCTATTAGTAACACCCAAAATGATATATCCTTAATTGATGAGCAACTAATCTTTTGTCAAGATGAGGTTTTGTTTTTTACTGATGAAGGTGTGCAAAAAGACACAAGAGATTCCAGTATTGGTGTTGTGGCAGTTGATGCTTGTGGTTCGATGCTTCATGCCTTTGGCTCTCCAATTCAATCAGTTGGGAAGCCAATCGTCGCTTAACCAATTGCAATTAGAGAGGTGTATACGGGTAAAACCGAGGATACGGGCATGCTCGGTTTCCCGATGCCATAGTTATGCTCGTGCACGACACGACCGACTTATCGAGAGTAAGGCTTCGAGCTCAATCAGGGACGAGGCATTAAAAGAAAGGCGCTTAATTACCATAAGGAGAAGACCGAAATATCCTCCCTCAACCGGATATTTCGATGTCGATCTCGGCAATAGCTGTCACCATATTTCTTTTCTTTATTTAGAATTGTACTAGGGTTAGGACTCCTCCAGTATAAAAAGGGGAGTCTCCCATCCATTGTAGGGGGTTGGCAATAGAAAGAGAGAAATAGTTCATATGAAAACAAGCAATAAGAGTCATTTGTGTCCATTTTCCATTTGTCCTAAGTTTATTTTCATTATATATCGTGTAAGTACTCGACAGAAGGTGATGACCTCGGTTTCTATACCCGAGGCCAGAGCTGATTATCTTGCAATCTAATCTCAAATTGAATTTAGCCACATATCTTTGGCACCATGCATAAATTTAATTGTTCTCCATTTTAAGGTTAAATAGTTTGGCACCCACCATGGGGCCAAAAATAGTAGTGGTGGTTCAATACAACATTCTAGTTACGCTCGATATTTACACTTGCTCTTTAAGGTTTGATTTCAAGTCTACCAAAAATGTTAGATTCCCATTCCGTTAACTTCCAAGTGGAACCAAGCCATCACGAACATGACGATGGGGGCGTACCAAATAACAACGCGCCCCCCGTTAATCATGTTCAAGCCGGGTTATCGGTGGGCAACATACCGGCCGGCGAGAATAACGGAGCCATGTTGCAATAGCTCCAAAACCAGTTAGACATGGCTATGGCTCAGTTACAGTCCCAGTAAGAGATCATAGCGCAATTGCAAAACCGAGGTCTGGCACCCGATATTGCCCCATCAGAACAGACCCAGGATACAAAACAAAGTCACGTCCTACGGGGTAATGAGAACCACCCCGGACAAAGCAGCGAATTGATAAGAATGCTCGAAGAATTGACGAAACGAGTCGAGTCCAGAGAAAGGAATATAAAGGCGAATGACAAGAAGTTGGAAAACTACAACTCGAGGGTCGATCAGATTCCGGGGGCTCCACCAGTGTTGAAGGGATCGAATTTGAAAAAATTTGTTCAAATGCCATTTCCGTTGAGTGCGGCACCGATGAAAATCCCTAAGCGATTTCGCATGCCCGATATCCCGAAGTATAATGGGACGACGGACCCACATGAACATGTGACTGCATATACATGCGCTATTAAGGGCAATGATCTCGCCGATGACGAAAGGGAATCAGTGCTATTTAAGAAATTTGGGGAAACCCTGTCAAATGAGGCGATGATTTGGTATCATAACTTGCCCGAGCATTCAATTGATTCATTTTCCATGCTTGCTGATGCTTTCGTCAAGGCCCATGCCCTGGCTATCAAGGTCAAAACACGAAAATTAAACTTGTTCAATGTCAAGCAACGAGATAATGAGACCATCCGCGAGTTTGTGGCTCGATTTCAATTAGAGTGCATGGACTTACCTCCAGTCACGGACGATTGGGCCATTCAGGATTTCACCCAAGGGCACAATTCAAGGAGCTCGATCACATCTATAGAGCTAAAGCAAAATCTGATAGAGTACCCGGCGATCTCCTGGGCTGATGTACACAACAGGTATCGGTCGAAGATTAGGGTTGAAGATCATAAGATTTCGAGGGCTGCTTCGGTATCATGGCATTCTGGTAAAGGGAGTGATCGATCGAAGAGAATGGTAGATTGGGATCCTAGACCGTCATATGACAGGTATCGGGCTTACCCACTCAATCGAAGGGGAAACGAGTGCAACGGCGAATCAGTCAGGAATGATCGAAGGAATGATCGGGGCCAAAGTAGTCGTGGATTGATAAACAGAAATATTGTCGATAGAGCCCCGGGAAACAGAGAAACTCCAAGGTTATCCGAGTACAATTTTTGCGTCGATGTAGCAACCATAGCGGCGGCCGTTATCCGAAACAAAGAAACAAGGCATCCAAGGCCAGTCCAATCTGATCCAGAGAAGCGGGATAAAAGTCTTATTTGTAAGTATCATCGTACTCACAGCCATCGGACCGAAGATTGCCCGCAGCTGAGAGAGGAGGTCGCTCGTCTGTTCAATGTGGGATATCTTCGAGAATTCTTAAGTGAACGAGCAAAAACCCATTTTAAGAACCTGGACTCCAACAAGCAGGATAGGCCAGAAGAGCCTCGGCATGTGATACACATGATCATGGGAGGAACTGACGTTCCCATTGGGCCGGTCGTAAAACACAACAAAATTTTCATAACGAGGGAAAAGCGTATCCGGAATGGTGACCCCGATGGTCCCATCACGTTCAATGATGAGGACATGGAAGGCATCGCCCAGCCGCATAACGACACACTGGTAATATTTGTCCTTGTCAATAAATTTAGAATTAAACGTGTGCTAATTGATCCAGGTAGCTCGGCTAATACCATCTGATGGAGAGTCATCGAACAGCTGGGACTACTAGATCAGATCGTGCCGGCACCACGGGTCCTTAACGGATTCAACATGGCATGTGAGACGACGAAGGGTGAGATCACCTTACCGATCAATATGGCAGGAACTACGCAGCAGATGAAATTTTATGTGATAGAGGGAGACATGGGATACAATGCATTGCTGGGCAGACCGTGGATTCACCTCGTGAGAGCGGTCCCCTCAATTATGCATCAGGTATTGAAATTCCGGACTCCAGAAGGTATCAAAACAGTCTGTGGTGAACAACAGGCCACAAAAGAAATGTTCGCGGTTGAAGAATCTATCAAGACTGCAAAGGTGCCAAATCGGAACGAAAGGAAGAATGCCAGATAGAAATCACAGATCCCGATCCCGCAATCCTCGAAGGATCGGAACAGAGACACACCAAATGAAGAGTTAAAATTTGGAGTACCGAGAACCTTTGTGGTGCCCGATGATTCTGATGCCACTAAATCCACAGTGGAAGAACTTGAGCAAATCATACTGTTTGCTCATCCACCGGATAGGAAGGTATACCCAGGCACGGGGTTAACGCCCGAGCTCAGGAATTTTTTTATTGAATTTCTTAAAAATAACTCAGATTGCTTTTCTTGGTCCCATTTAGACATGACAGGTATTCCACTGGATGTGACAACACACAAGTTGAGTCTGGATCCAAATTTTCCTCCCGTCAAACAAAAGTGGAGGCCGCAGCCCAAGGTAAAACATGCATTCGTCAAAGACGAGGTAACCAAGCTCCTTAACATAGGGTCCATTCGTAAGGTAAAATACCCGGATTGGCTAGCTAACGTTGTGATAGTGCCTACAAAAGGAAATAAATTTAGAATGCGCGTAGATTATAAAGATTTAAACAAGGCTTGCCCAAAGGATTCATTTCCTATACCCAGCATCGATCGCATGATCGACGCTACTACGACTCACGACACGCTGAGTTTTCTCGATGCCTATTCCGGGTACAACCAAATACAAATGGACCCGGAGGATCGAGAAAAAACTTCTTTCATAACTAGGTCTGGCGCATATTGTTATAGTGTGATGCCCTTCGGCTTAAAAATTGCCAGTGACACCTATCAGCGGTTAGTCAACCGCATGTTTGAACACCAAATAGGAAAATTAATGGAAGTTTACATAGACGACATGGTCGTTAAGTCCCTGCGAGCAGAGGACCATTTGAAATTTTTGCAGGAAACTTTCAGCACATTAAGGAGGTACCACATGAAGCTGAACCCAGAAAAATGTGCCTTCGGTGTTGGATCGGGAAAATTTCTCGGATTCATGGTATCGAATCGGGGAATCAAAATCAACCCGGATAAGATAAAGGCAATTGAAGATATCACCGTGATAAACGACATAAAAGGGGTACAAAGATTGACAAGAAGGATAGCTGCTTTAAGCCGATTCATCTCCAGATCTTCGAACAAAAGTCATCGGTTTTTCGCGTTGCTAAAGAAGAAGACCGACTTCGCATGGACCCCCGAATGTCAGATGGCCTTAGCAGAACTCAAAAGGTATTTATCGAGTCCGCCTCTACTCCACACACCAAAAGCGAACGAGCAGTTGTATGTATACTTGGGGGTGTCCGAGATAGCGTTGAGCGGAGTCCTGGTTCAAGAGGAGAAAGGTACGCAATACCTGGTTTATTATGTAAGAAGAACCCTCGGTGACGACGAAACCAGGTACCCACATTTGGAAAAACTCGCTTTGGCTTTATTAAGTGCATCTAGGAAATTAAGACCCTACTTTCAGAGTCATTCCATATGTGTCGTAACGTCGTACCCTGTAAGGAATGTCATGCATAAACCCAAACTCTTAGGCCGGCTAGAAAAGTGGGCTGTGGAGAGTAGCGAGTATGATATTGAATACAAACCCCGAACTGCAATCAAATCCCAAATTCTGGCTAATTTCGTGGCCGATTTTGCTCGGCCATGACCCCCGAGGTCGACAAAGAAATGCTTCTTGCCTCGGGGATGTTACACCTCGAAAAATTTCCCATTGGTACGCAAGTAAACGAGCTAGTGATGTGTGCGAGAAGTGCGAGTGTATAATGTTTCATGAGCAATGTGCGTATATGGACAAGAATGATTAGAATGAAAATTCGAGAAATGTGAAAAGTTAAAAGTTGGCAAAACTGCCCAGTGGTCGTAAAGTGCAAAATACGGACCGTATAATGGAATACGGTCCGTAAACTGGCAGTCGTAAAGTGGCATGCAAAAACTTCAACTTTCGGCCAGTCGATTAAATGGTTAAAGATGACCTGGTGGACGGACCGTAAAGTGATTTACGGCCCGTAAACCATGGTCGTAAATCACCATGCATGCAGCCAAAGTTTCTGGTTCTGCTTAGGGTTAAAGACGACCACAAGGGACGGTCCGTAAACTGGAATACGGACCGTAAACCTCCATGGATGACCATTGTTCACCTCAGCACAGATTTTCAATTCATTAAATATGAGGACCAAAACTTGTTTTAATTCATTACAACATTACACCACTTCTCTCTAAAACCTCTCTCTACATTTATTATACAAGTTTTCAAGGATATTTATGGATCAACAACATAAAACAAGGTGAATCAAGAGTAAGAACATCATCAAAGATCATCTAGGTCAAGAAATCCAAATGGAGAAAAACTAGGGTTTTGCTCAAAGTGGAGTATTATTAACCAAAGCTTGTTCCTACAACTTCTAAGGTAAGATTCATGATTTTTACATGATGTTTAAGGTATTGAAGAGTTGAAATACATGGATTGTAGAAAATATGGTCAAGTAGGTCATGAATGATGAATAGTGACATTTTGAGGAATAGTTTGAATTGAATCATGAATGTTGTTGTGTTGTGATATGAGTGTATTATAAATGGTACTAAGATCATGAACTAGACACTTTAAACGAATGGACGAAGTTGGATGTTATGACCATGAATATGGGTGAATTAGAGGCAAATTAAGGAATCTAAATAATGTGGATAATGTGAATGACTAATGGCCATTGTTATGATATTAATGAAGGTATAGACGCTAGCATTGGAAGGAAGCGTGCAAGTGTAGAATAGTCCGACGAAAAGGTATGTAAGGCTAACCCTTCTTTCATAAGGCATGGTTCCTTGGCCAAACTCTTAAACCCTCTATATGAGTATGTTGTATTCAAACGATTAACACTCCGAGCTCATAAGCTCACGATCCCCGATATGTGCTACGATTGTACTACGCACCCCATATGACGAGTAAGCATAAGATATAGACGTAGCGAAAATGATGATGATAGTGATGACGATGATAATAATAATGATGCCAAAGGTGCCTACGGGCTATTATACTTACATGTGCCTATGAAGGGCTATAATGACACCCCGAGCTTATAACGCCGGGTAGGATATATGTATATGAATATGTATAAAGTATGTATACGATTACGAAACGTGCGCACACCTCTGTAGAGGGTACGGATAACCCTGAAGCCTTGGTAGGGCCAGGTATGAGTAACCTTGAGCCATGGTTGGCCAAGTATGTATGAAACACCGATCCTAAGAGGTCGGGTATGCTATGTAAATGCTATGTATATGAAATGACTATGTATATGAATGTGATAAGACTATGTATAAGAATACGAATAAGGACATGTATACGAATATGAGCACAAGTATGGTACGAGTACTATTATGGAATACGGATGATGACGTAGGTGTACAAATACGTATGAAAAATGGAAAGTCCTACGAAAGGCAGGTAAGTACTATGACGATGATATTATTATCTCCCCTCCAACGCTATTTCATATGTTGTTCATGATGCTTATTTATTGATGTTGCTCATGCTTTACATACTCAGTACATTTTTCGTACTGACGTCCTTTTGTTTGTGGACGCTGCGTCATGCCCGCAGGTGCACAGGGAGACAGACTTGATCCATAGCTGCCTATTCGGAGATTACATAGAGAGCTCCATTTCCTTCGGAGCCATATCTTTGGGTACTCATTCTTTTGTGTATATAATTATGGGTATAGCAGGGTCCTGTCCCGCTAATGTGATAAGTTATACTCTTCTTAGAGGCTCGTAGTCACGTGTATATGGTTAGATATGTCTGGCCTTGTCGGCCTATATTTTGTACGTTATTTTGTTGGCCTCGTCGGCCCCTGTACATTGTTGTGGCACAGATGCCTATGATGATTAAAGATGTTGTTGTCCAAATGGGACTAGTTGACGAATGAATGGAAATGCATGTATAATTATGTGGCTCACCTAGATGTAAGCCTAAGAGTAAGCTAAGATGGTGCCCGGGTGGGCTAGCACCGGGTGCTCGTCGCGGCCCCGAGTCGGGTCGTGACAAAAGTTGTATCAGAGCAGTTCAGTCCTAGGGTGTGTCTATGAGCCGTGTCTAGTAGAGTCTTGGTTATGGGTGTGTTGCGCGCCACACTTATAAACAAGAAGCTGCGGACATTTTAGGAATGATTGACCTTGTTTCTCCATAAGAATCGTGCGATAAAGTTATGATATAAGAAATTCTTGTTCCTAAATCGTGTGTTGTGTATTTCAGAGATTCCTAAAAAGAAAAAGGCTACAGCAGCCCAAAAGGGAAAGACGGTGGCAGAAAAGCGGGCTGAAAGAGCACCGCCACAGGTAGTAGAGGAAGATGAGTCCCAGAGTGCGGCTCAATCTCAGTCCTCCCAAACTGTGCCCGTCTATGAGGAGCGTGAGGGAGCCTCAGCCCCAGCTCCCGCACCTCCAGCTCCTCCACCAGATGCTTCGGGCCAGGATGTGAAAGAGGCCATTAATTTGTTGACCCAGTTGGTTACGGCCCAGGCTCAGAGGCAAAGTTTAGGGTATGGTGATAGGGCTGTTAGTGCAAGAGCCCGTGATTTCATTACTTTGAACCCTCCAGAATTCTTTGGGTCAAAACCAGAGGAGGATCCCCAGGACATTATTGATGGTATGCTAAGGACGCTCCGGTTGATACATGCTTCAGACACCGAGTCGGTAGAGCTAGCGTCATATAGATTGAGAGATGTCTCGATCCAGTGGTATACAGTATGAATGGCTTCGCGGGGAGCCAATGCACCTCCCCCGGTATGGCAAGAGTTTGTTGATGCTTTTCTCCGTCATTATAAACCTCCAAAGTTCGGCGAGCAAGGGCCGATAAATTCTTAAATTTGAGGCAAGGCAGTATGAGTGCCCTAGAGTATAGCCTCCGCTTTAACTCCTTGGCCAGGTATGCTTCGGCCATGGTAGCAGATATGGGCGACAGGGTACACCTATTTGTAAAGGGCCAAGGGCCCCACCTGATGGATAAATGCTTGACTGCGTCCCTTCAGGACGGTATGGACATTGCACGCATTCAGGCACATGCTCAGAACTTAGAGGAAAGCCTACAGCAGCGGATAAGTGAACGTGAACAGTATAGGGGACATAGCAAGAGGGCCAGATCTTCGGGCCCAATAAGTGAGTCTAGAGGCGGACACAGGCAACAGTTCCCTAGACATTCGGGCTATTCTACGACCAGTGCACCTCCACGGTTTTCAGGCCAGAGCCTTGATAGATCTACTCATCCCGGGCCGAGTCAGAGTTATTCGGGGTCCCAGTTTAGAGGTGATTCAAGCCAGTCAAGGCCACCTATACCACGATGTTCCCAGTGTGGGAAGTCGCATTGGGGTCAAAGCCGATTGGGTTCAGATGGTTGCTATTCATGTGGTCGACCAGGCCATATTATGCGTGATTGCCCCTCAGTAAATGGTAGAGGTAGGACCCAACCATCAGGGTCGGTAGCCAGATCTTCGGCATCTGTGCGCCCTCCGGGGCCAGGTGCACATGCGCCAGTCGGCCATGGTAGAGGTAGAGTCAGAGCTCCCAGTACTAGCGGTCCTCAGCACCGTATTTATGCTTTGGCTGGACGCCAAGATCTTGAGTCTTCTCCTGACGTGGTCACAGGTATATTATCGGTATTCTCTCACGATGTATATGCTTTGATTGATCCGGGCTCCACATTATCATATGTTACTCCATATATTGCTGGACGATTTATAATCGAGCCGGAGTCTATCAAACCTTTTGAGGTGTCTACACCCGTGGGTGAATCGGTAATAGCTAGCCGAGTATATAGGAATTGTGTGATTGTGATTTGTGATCGTCGTACTTTGATTGATTTGCATGAGCTAGAAATGGTAGATTTTGATGTCATTATGGGCATGGATTGGTTGGCTTCTTGTTATGCCAACGTTGATTGCCGGATGAAGGTGGTTCGTTTCTAGTTTCCGAGAGAACCAGTGTTAGAATGGAAAGAAAATACGGCATCACCAAAAGGTAGGTTTATTTCCCATCTAAAGGCAAGGAAAATGATCACAAAAGGGTGCATTTATCATCTAGTGCGAGTTCAGGATGTAGAAGCTGAATCACCGACACTTCAGTCAGTTCCCGTAGTGAACGAATTTCCAGATGTGTTCCCGGAAGAGCTTCCAGGCCTTCCTCCCGAACGGGAGATTGATTTTTCCATTGATGTGCTGCCAGGCACCACACCTATATCTATTCCTCCATATAGAATGGCACCCGCAGAATTGAAAGAGTTGAAGGAGCAATTGAAGGAATTGCTTGATAAAGGCTTCATTAGGCCTAGTTCATCCCTATGGGGAGCGCCCATATTGTTCGTCCGAAAGAAAGATGGCTCCCTGAGAATGTGCATTGATTATAGGCAATTGAATAAAGTAACGATTAAGAATAAATATCCTCTCCCAAGGATTGATGACTTGTTTGATCAATTGCAAGGAGCCAAATGGTTTTCAAAGATTGATTTGAGGTCCGGGTATCATCAAGTGAGAGTTAGGGAGAAAGATATCCCTAAGACAGCCTTCAGAACGAGATATGGTCATTTTGAATTCCGGGTGATGTCATTTGGGCAAACTAATGCGCCAGCGGTATTTATGGATTTGATGAATAATGTGTTCAGGTCCTTTCTGGACTTATTTGTAATCGTATTCATTGATGATATTTTGGTGTATTCTAGATCTGAAGCAGAACATGCGGATCATTTGCGTATTGTCCTTGGAGTTCTTCGAACTCGAGAATTGTTTGCAAAGTTTTCCAAATGTGAGTTCTGGTTGAACTCAGTGGCATTTTTAGGGCATATTGTGGCAGCCGATGGTATTCGAGTGGATAATCAAAAGATTGAGGCCGTGAAAACTTGGCCAAGACCCACAACTCCTACAGAGGGTCGTAGCTTTCTGGGCTTAGCAGGTTATTACAGGAGATTCGTTGAAGGTTTTCCTCTATTTCTGCACCACTCACAAAGTTGACACAGAAATCAGCCAAGTTTCAATGGACAGATGCTTGCGAACGTAGTTTCCAAGAGTTAAAGGGTCGATTGACTTCTGCCACTTCCAGAGGGATTGGAAGGATACGTTATGTATTGCGACGCTTCAGGTGTTGGGCTAGGCTGTGTGTTGATGCAACATAGCAAGGTGATTGCGTATGCTTCAAGGCAATTGCGGAAACATGAGCAGAATTATCCTACCCATGACTTAGAATTGGCCGCGGTGGTCCATGCATTAAAGATATGGAGACATTACTTATATGGTGTCCACGTGGATATTTACACAGATCATAAGAGTCTTTAATACATCTTCAAGCAGAAAGAGTTGAATTTGCGGCAACGACGATGGCTAGAGTTGCTAAAAGACTATGATGTTGAGATCCTATACCACCCCGGAAAGGCAAATGTGGTGGCTGATGCTCTTAGCCGTAGGTCGATGGGAAGTCTAAGTGATGTACAACCAGAAAAGAAAGAGATGGCCCGTGAGCTTCAACAGTTAGCTAGCCTAGGAGTCCGAGTAGTGGACTCAGGTAGCAGCGGAGCTACTATTCAGAATTCAGCAGTTTCATCGCTAGTAGCGGAAGTAAAAGAGCGACAATATGAGGATCCCATGCTAATGCAGTACAGAGATACACTCCCTCAGAAAGAGGAGTCATCATTTGATATTTCGGGAGATGGAGTTCTCCGATGTCAAGGCAGGTTATGTGTTCCCGATGTGGTAGGCCTACGTCACCAAATATTGAGGGAAGCCCATTGTTCCCGTTATTCTGTCCACCTCGGGGCGACAAAAATGTATCATGATCTTAAGTCTATATATTGGTGGAATGGGATGAAGAAAGATATAGCGGAATTCGTAGCCCAGTGTCCTAATTGCCAACAAGTGAAGATTGAACACCAAAAGTCGGGTGGATTGTTGCAAGCTATGGAAATCCCAACTTGGAAGTGGGAAGTGATTAACATGGAATTCATTTCAGGCTTACCCCGTTCTCGACGTAAGTATGATTCCATATGGGTGATTGTGGATAGACTCACCAAGTCAGCTCATTTCTTGCCAGTCAGGACGACCTATGAGGCAGAAGATTATGCGAAGCTTTATCTTAAAGAGATAGTAAAACTCCATGGCGTCCCGGTATCTATTATCTCCAACAGAGGGACTCAGTTTACAGCTAAGTTTTGGAGGTCTTTCCAAGAGGGTTTAGGGACCCGAGTTAGCCTTAGCACGACATTTCATCCACAGACCGATGGGCAGGCTGAACGTACTATTCAGACTCTGGAGGATATGTTGCGAGCATGTATGATAGACTTTGGAGGAAATTGGGATGATCATTTGCCACTCATTGAATTTGCTTACAATAATAGTTATCATTTCAGCATTCAAATGGCACCATATGAAGCTTTATATGGGCGAAAGTGTAGATCCCAAATTGGGTGGTTTGAAACTGGAGAAACTAAATTGATTGGGCTAGACTTGGTCCAGCAAGCTATAGAGAAAGTCAAGTTTATACAAGATCGGTTGTTAGCAGCCCAAAGTCGTCAGAAGTCCTATGCGGATAATCGTCGAAGAGACATGGAGTTCAAAGTGGAGGATTGGGTATTCTTGAAAGTGTCGCCAATGAAAGGCGTTGTGAGATTTGGCAAAAAGGGGAAGCTTAGTCCCCGGTATATTGGACCATATGAGATTGTGCGCAAAATAGGCAAAGTGGCCTATGAGTTAGATCTACCTCCGGAATTGGAGTTAGTCCATCCAGTATTTCATATCTCGATGCTTCGAAAATGTGTTGGAGATCCCACTAGGATAGTCCCAGTAAACGATGTGCAAGTGACAGAGAAATTGACTTATGAAGAGGTACCCATTGCCATAGTAGACAGGCAAGTACGGAGGCTTAGAAACAAAGAGGTGGCCTCGGTTAAGGTTCAATGGAGAAGCAGTAAACGAGAGGAGATGACATGGGAAGCAGAACAAAGTATGCGATATAAATACCCACATTTATTTCAGCCCTTGGAAGAAGCCCAAGATGAGACGTCAAGATCATAAGGTATGTATATTTCCTTTTATGCTTTTGGGTCATGTGTGGCCAAAATTTTTATGTTGTTACGTTGTGGACCTGTGTGGCATCGATATTATGGGTTGTTGTGGCAGAATGGTATCGCCATATTATAAGGGGAACTTTAACATTCAAGGACGAATGTTCCTAAGGGGGGAAGAATGTTACACCTCGGAAAATTTCCCGTTGGTACGCAAGTAAACGAACTAGTGATGTGTGCGAGGAGTGCGAGTGTATAATGTTTCATGAGCAATGTGCGTATATGGACGAGAATGATTAGAATGAAAAGTCGAGAAATGTTAAAAGTTGAAAGTTGGCAAAACTGCCCAGTGGTCGTAAAGTGCAAAATACAGACCGTATAATGGAATACGGTCCGTAAACTGGCAGTCGTAAAGTGGCATGCAAAAACTTCAACTTTCGGCCAGTCGAGTAAATGGTTAAAAACGACCTGGTGGACGGACCGTAAAGTGATTTACGACCCGTAAACCATGGTCGTAAATCACCATGCATGCAGCCAAAGTTTCTGGTTCTGCTTAGGGTTAAAGACGACCACGAGGGACGGTCCGTAAACTGGAATACGGACCGTAAAACTCCATGGACGACCACTGTTCACCTCAGCACAGATTTTCAATTCATTAAATATGAGGACCAAGACTTGTTTTAATTCATTACAACATTACACCACTTCTCTCTAAAACCTCTCTCTACATTTATTATACAATATTTCAAGGTTATTTATGGATCAACAACATAAAACAAGGTGAATCAAGAGTAAGAACATCATCAAAGATCATCTAGGTCAAGAAATCCAAATGGAGAAAAACTAGGGTTTTGCTCAAAGTGGAGTATTATTAACCAAAGCTTGTTCCTACAACTTCTAAGGTAAGATTCATGATTTTTACATGATGTTTAAGGTATTGAAGAGTTGAAATACATGGATTGTAGAAAATATGGTCAAGTAGGTCATGAATGATGAATAGTGACATTTTGAGGAATAGTTTGAATTGAATCATGAATGTTGTTGTGCTGTGATATGAGTGTATTATAAATGGTACTAAGATCATGAACTAGACACTTTAAAAGAATGGACGAAGTTGGATGTTATGACCATGAATATGGGTGAATTAGAGGCAAATTAAGGAATCTAAATAATGTGGATAATGTGAATGACTAATGGCCATTGTTATGATATTAATGAAGGTATAGACGCTAGCATTGGAAGGGAGCGTGCAAGTGTAGAATAGTCCGACGAAAAGGTATGTAAGGCTAACCCTTCTTTCATAAGGCATGGTTCCTTGGCCAAACTCTTGAACCCTATATATGAGTATGTTGTATTCAAACGATTAACACTCCGAGCTCATAAGCTCACGATCCTCGATATGTGCTACGATTGTACTACGCACCCCATATGACGAGTAAGCATAAGATATAGACGTAGCGAAAATGACGATGATAGTGATGACGATGATAATAATAATGATGCTAAAGGTGCCTACGGGCTATTATACTTACATGTGCCTATGAAGGGCTATAATGACACCCCGAGCTTATAACGCCGGGTAGGATATATGTATATGAATATGTATAAAGTATGTATACAATTACGAAATGCGCGCACACCTCTGCAAAGGGTACGGATAACCCTGAAGCCTTGGTAGGGCCAGGTATGAGTAACCTTGAGCCATGGTTGGCCAAGTATGTATGAAACACCGATCCTAAGAGGTCGGGTATGCTATGTAAATGCTATGTATATGAAATGACTATGTATATAATATGAATATGAATGTGATAAGACTATGTATAATAATACGAATAAGGACATGTATACGAATATGAGCATAAGTATGGTACGAGTACTATTATGGAATACGGATGATGACGTAGGTGTACAAATACGTATGAAAAATGGAAAGTCCTACGAAAGGCAGGTAAGTACTATGACGATGATATTATTGTCTCCCCTCCTACGCTATTTCATATGTTGTTCATGATGCTTATTTATTGATGTTGCTCATGCTTTACATACTCAGTACATTCTTCGTACTGACATCCTTTTGTTTGTGGACCCTGCGTCATGCCCGCAGGTGCACAGGGAGACAGACTTGATCCATAGCTGCCTATTCGGAGATTACATAGAGAGCTCCATTTCCTTCGGAGCCATATCTTTTGGGTACTCATTCTTTTGTGTATATAATTATGGGCATAGCGGGGTCCTGTCCCGCTAATGTGATATGTTATACTTTTCTTAGAGGCTCGTAGTCACGTGTATATGGTTAGATATGTCCGGCCTTATCGGCCTATATTTTGTACGTCATTTTGTTGGCCTCGTCGGCCCCTGTACATTGTTGTGGCACAGATGCCTATGATGATTAAAGATGTTGTTGTCCAAATGGGACTAGTTGACGAATGAATGGAAATGCATGTATAATTATGTGGCTCACCTGGATGTAAGCCTAAGAGTAAGCTAAGAGGGTGCCCGGGTGGGCTAGCACCGGGTACTCGTCGCGGCCCCGAGTTGGGTCGTGACAAAAGTGGTATCAGAGCAGTTCAGTCCTAGGGTGTGTCTACGAGCCGTGTCTAGTAGAGTCTTGGTTATGGGTGTGTTGCACGCCGCACTTATAAACAAGAAGCTGCGGACATTTTAGGAATGATTGACCTTCTTTCTCCATAAGAATCGTGCGATAAAGCTATGATGTAAGAAATTCTTATTCCTAAATCGTGTGTTGTGTATTTCAGAGATGCCTAAAAAGAAAAAGGCTACAGCAGCCCAAAAGGGAAAGACGGTGGCAGAAAAACGGTCTGAAAGAGCACCGCCACCGGTAGTAGAGGAAGATGAGTCCCAGAGTGCGGCTCAATCTCAGTCCTCCCAAACAGTGCCCGTCTCTGAGGAGCGTCAGGGAGCCTCAGCCCCAGCTCCCGCACCTCCAGCTCCTCCACCAGATGCTTCGGGCCAGGATGTGAAAGAGGCCATTAATTTGTTGACCCAGTTGGTTGCGGCCCAGGCTCAGAGGCAAAGTTCAGGGTATGGTGATAGGGCTATTAGTGCAAGAGCCCGTGATTTCATTACTTTGAACCCTCCAGAATTCTTTGGGTCAAAACCGGAGGAGGATCCCCAGGACATTATTGATGGTATGCTAAGGACGCTCCGGTTGATACATGCTTCAGACACCGAGTCGGTAGAGCTAGTGTCATATAGATTGAGAGATGTCTCGATCCAGTGGTATACAGTATGGATGGCTTCGCGGGGAGCAAATGCACCTCCCCCGGTATGGCAAGACTTTTTTGATGCTTTTCTCCGTCATTATATGCCTCTAGAAGTTCGGCGAGCAAGGGCCGATAAATTATTAAACTTGAGGCAAGGCAGTATGAGTGCCCTAGAGTATAGCCTCCGTTTTAACTCCTTGGCCAGGTATGCTTCGGCCATGGTAGCAGATATGGGCGATAGGGTACACCGATTTGTAAAGGGCCTAGGGCCCCACCTGATGGATAAATGCTTGACTGCGTCCCTTCAGGACGGTATGGACATTGCACGTATTCAGGCACATGCTCAGAACTTAGAGGAAAGCCTACAGCAGCGGAGAAGTGAACGTGAACAGTATAGGGGACATAGCAAGAGGGCCAGATCTTTGGGCCCAATAAGTGAGTCTAGAGGCGGACCCAGGCAACAGTTCCCTAGACATTCGGGCTATTCTACGACCAGTGCACCTCCACGGTTTTCAGCCCAGAGCCTTGATAGATCTACTCATCCCGGGCCGAGTCAGAGTTATTCGGGGTCCCAGTTTAGAGGTGATTCAGGCCAGTCAAGGCCACCTATACCACGATGTTCCCAGTGTGGGAAGTCGCATTGGGGTCAATGCCGATTGGGTTCAGATGGTTGCTATTCATGTGGTCGACCAGGCCATATTATGCGTGATTGCCCCTCAGTACATGGTAGAGGTAGGACCCAACCATCAGGGTCGGTAGCCGGATCTTCGGCATCTGTGCGCCCTACGGGGCCAAGTGCACATGCGCCAGTCGGCCATGGTAGAGGTAGAGGCAGAGCTCCCAGTACTAGCGGTCCTCAGCACCGTATTTATGCTTTGGGTGGACGCCAAGATCTTGAGTCTTCTCCTGACGTGGTCACAGGTATATTATCGGTATTCTCTCATGATGTATATGCTTTGATTGATCCGGACTCCACATTATCATATGTTACTCCATATATTGCAGGTCGATTTATAATCGAGCCGGAGTCTATAAAACCTTTTGAGGTGTCTACACTCGTGGGTGAATCGGTAATAGCTAGCCGAGTATATAGGAATTGTGTGATTGTGATTTGTGATCGTCGCACTATGATTGATTTGCATGAGCTAGAAATGGTAGATTTTGATGTCATTATGGGCATGGATTGGTTGGCTTCTTGTTATGCCAACATTGATTGCCAGATGAAGGTGGTTCGTTTCCAGTTTTCGGGAGAACCAGTGTTAGAATGGAAAGGAAATACGGCATCACCAAAAGGTAGGTTTATTTCCCATCTAAAGGCAAGGAAAATGATCACAAAAGGGTGCATTTATCATCTAGTGCGAGTTCAAGATGTAGAAGCTGAATCGCCGACTCTTCAGTCAGTTCCCGTAGTGAACGAATTTCCGAATGTGTTCCCGGAAGAGCTTCCAGGCCTTCCTCCCGAACGGGAGATTGATTTATCCATTGATGTATTGCCAGGCACCACACCTATATCTATTCCGCCATATAGAATGGCACCCGCAGAATTGAAAGAGTTGAAGGAGCAATTGAAGGACTTGCTTAATAAAGGCTTCATTAGGCCTAGTTCATCCCCGTGGGGAGCGCCCGTATTGTTCGTCCGAAAGAAAGATGGCTCCCTGAAAATGTGCATTGATTATAGGCAATTGAATAAAGTAACGATTAAGAATAAATATCCTCTCCCAAGGATTGATGACTTGTTTGATCAATTGCAAGGCGCCAAATGGTTTTCAAAGATTAATTTGAGGTCCGGGTATCATCAAGTGAGAGTTAGGGAGAAAGATATCCCTAAGACAGCCTTCAGAACGAGATATGGTCATTTTGAATTCCGGGTGATGTCATTTGGGCAAACTAATGCGCCAGCGGTATTTATGGATTTGATGAATAATGTGTTCAGGTCCTTTCTGGACTTATTTGTAATCGTATTCATTGATGATATTTTGGTGTATTCTAGATCCGAAGCAGAACATGCGGATCATTTGCGTATTGTCCTTAGAGTTTTTCGAACTCGAGAATTGTTTGCAAAGTTTTCCAAATGTGAGTTCTGGTTGAACTCAGTGGCATTTTTAGGGCATATTGTGGCAGCCGATGGTATTCGAGTGGATAATCAAAAGATTGAGGCCGTGAAAACTTGGCCAAGACCCACAACTCCTACAGAGGTTCGTAGCTTTCTGGGCTTAGCAGGTTATTACAGGAGATTCGTTGAAGGTTTTCCTCTATTTCTGCACCACTCACAAAGTTGACACAGAAATCAGCCAAGTTTCAATGGACAGATGCTTGCGAACGTAGTTTCCAAGAGTTAAAGGGTCGATTGACTTCTGCCCCAGTTCTGACACTTCCAGAGGGATTGGAAGGATACGTTGTGTATTGCGACGCTTCAGGTGTTGGGATAGACTGTGTGTTGATGCAACATGGCAAGGTGATTGCGTATGCTTCAAGGCAATTGCGGAAACATGAGCAGAATTATCCTACCCATGACTTAGAATTGGCCGCGGTGGTCCATGCATTAAAGATATGGAGACATTACTTATATGGTGTCCACGTGGATATTTACACAGATCATAAGAGTCTTCAATACATCTTCAAGCAGAAAGAGTTGAATTTGCGGCAACGACGATGGCTAGAGTTGCTAAAAGACTATGATGTTGAGATCCTGTACCACCCCGGAAAGGCAAATGTGGTGGCTGATGCTCTTAGCCGTAGGTCGATGGGAAGTCTAAGTGATGTACGACCAGAAAAGAAAGAGATGGCCCGTGAGCTTCAACAGTTAGCTAGCCTAGGAGTCCGAGTAGTGGACTCAGGTAGCAGCGGAGCTACTATTCAGAATTTAGCAGTTTCATCGCTAGTAGCGGAAGTAAAAGAGCGACAATATGAGGATCCCATGCTAATGCAGTACAGAGATACACTCCCTCAGAAAGAGGAGTCATCATTTGATAATTCGGGAGACGGAGTTCTCCGATGTCAAGGCAGGTTATGTGTTCCCGATGTGGTAGGCCTACGTCACCAAATATTGAGGGAAGCCCATTGTTACCGTTATTCTGTGCACCCCGGGGCGACAAAAATGTATCATGATCTTAAGTCTATATATTGGTGGAATGGGATGAAGAAAGATATAGCGGAATTCGTAGCCCAGTGTCCTAATTGCCAACAAGTGAAGATTGAACACCAAAAGCCGGGTGGATTGTTGCAAGCTATGGAAATCCCAACTTGGAAGTGGGAAGTGATTAACATGGACTTCATTTCAGGCTTACCCCGTTCCCGACGTAAGTATGATTCCATATGGGTGATTGTGGATAGACTCACCAAGTCAGCTCATTTCTTGCCAGTCAGGACGACCTATGAGGCAGAAGATTATGCGAAGCTTTATCTTAAAGAGATAGTAAAACTCCATGGCGTCCCGGTATCTATTATCTCCGACAGAGGGACTCAGTTTACAGCTAAGTTTTGGAGGTCTTTCCAAGAGGGTTTAGGGACCCGAGTTAGCCTTAGCACGACATTTCATCCACGGACCGATGGGCAGGCTGAACGTACTATTCAGACTCTGGAGGATATGTTGCGAGCATGTATGATAGACTTTGGAGGAAATTGGGATGATCATTTGCCACTCATTGAATTTGCTTACAATAATAGTTATCATTACAGCATTCAAATGGCACCATATGAAGCTTTATATGGGCGAAAGTGTAGATCCCCAATTAGGTGGTTTGAAACTGGAGAAACTAAATTGATAGGGCCAGACATGGTCCAGCAAGCTATATATAAAGTCAAGCTTATACAAGATCGGTTGTTAGCAGCCCAAAGTCGTCAGAAGTCCTATGCGAATAATCGTCGAAGAGACTTGGAGTTCAAAGTGGAGGATTGGGTATTCTTGAAAGTGTCGCCAATGAAAGGCGTTGTGAAATTTGGCAAAAAGGGGAAGCTTAGTCCCCGGTATATTGGACCATATGAGATTGTGCGCAAAATAGGCAAAATGGCCTATGAGTTAGATCTACCTCCGGAATTAGAGTCAGTCCATCCAGTATTTCATGTCTCGATGCTTCGAAAATGTGTTGGAGATCCCACTAGGATCGTCCCAGTAAACGATGTGCAAGTGACAGAGAAATTGACTTATGAAGAGGTACTCATTGCCATAGTAGACAGGCAAGTACGGAGGCTTTGAAACAAAGAGGTGGCCTCGGTTAAGGTTCTATGGAGAAGCAGTAAACGAGAGGAGATGACATGGGAAGCAGAAGAAAGTATGCGATATAAATACCCACATTTATTTCAGCCCTTGGAAGTAGCCCAAGATGAGACGTCAAGATCATAAGGTATGTATATTTCCTTTTATGCTTTTGGGTCATGTGTGGCCAAAAATTTTATGTTGTTACGTTGTGGCCCTGTGTGGCATCGATATTATGGGTTGTTGTGGCAGGATGGTATCGCCATATTATAAGGGGAACTCTGGCGAAATTTTTGTAGAATTCCCCGAGACTTTAACATTCGAGGATGAATGTTCCAAAGGGGGGAAGAATATTACACCTCGGAAAATTTCCCGTTGGTACGCAAGTAAACGAACTAGTGATGTGTGCGAGGAGTGCGAGTGTATAATGTTTCATGAGCAATGTGCGTATATGGACGAGAATGATTAGAATGAAAAGTCGAGAAATGTGAAAAGTTGAAAATTGGCAAAACTGCCCAGTGGTCGTAAAGTGCAAAATACGGACCGTATAATGGAATACGGTCCGTAAACTGGCAGTCTTAAACTGGCATGCAAAAACTTCAACTTTCGGCCAGTCGAGTAAATGGTTAAAAACGACCTGGTGGACGGACCGTAAAGTGATTTACGGCCCGTAAACCATGGTCGTAAATCACCGTGCATGCAGCCAAAGTTTCTGGTTCTGCATAGGGTTAAAGACGACCACGAGGGACGGTCCGTAAACTGGAATACGGACCGTAAACCTCCATGGACGACCACTGTTCACCTCAGCACAGATTTTCAATTCATTAAATATGAGGACCAAGACTTGTTTTAATTCATTACAACATTACACCACTTCTCTCTAAAACCTTTCTCTACATTTATTATACAAGTTTTCAAGGATATTTATGGATCAACAACATAAAACAAGGTGAATCAAGAGTAAGAACATCATCAAAGATCATCTAGGTCAAGAAATCCAAATGGAGAAAAACTAGGGTTTTGCTCAAAGTGGAGTATTATTAACCAAAGCTTGTTCCTATAACTTCTAAGGTAAGATTCATGATTTTTACATGATGTTTAAGGTATTTAAGAGTTGAAATACATGGATTGTAGAAAATATGGTCAAGTAGGTCATGAATGATGAATAGTGACATTTTGAGGAATAGTTTGAATTGAATCATGAATGTTGTTGTGTTGTGATATGAGTGTATTATAAATGGTACTAAGATCATGAACTAGAAACTTTAAACGAATGGACGAAGTTGGATGTTATGACCATGAATATGGGTGAATTAGAGGCAAATTAAGGAATCTAAATAATGTGGATAATGTGAATGACTAATGGCCATTGTTATGATATTAATGAAGGTATAGACGCTAGCATTGGAAGGAAGCGTGCAAGTGTAGAATAGTCCGACGAAAAGGTATGTAAGGCTAACCCTTCTTTCATAAGGCATGGTTCCTTGGCCAAACTCTTGAATCCTCTATATGAGTATGTTTTATTCAAACGATTAACACTCCGAGCTCATAAGCTCACGATCCTCGATATGTGCTACGATTGTACTACGCACCCCATATGACGAGTAAGCATAAGATATAGACGTAGCGAAAATGATGATGATAGTGATGACGATGATAATAATAATGATGCTAAAGGTGCCTACGGGCTATTATACTTACATGTGCCTATGAAGGGCTATAATGACACCCCGAGCTTATAACGCCGGGTAGGATATATGTATATGAATATGTATAAAGTATGTATACGATTACGAAACACGCGCACACCTCTGCTGAGGGTACGGATAACCCTGAAGCCTTGGTAGGGCCAGGTATGAGTAACCTTGAGCCATGGTTGGCCAAGTATGTATGAAACACCGATCCTAAGAGGTCGGGTATGCTATGTAAATGCTATGTATATGAAATGGCTATGTATATAATATGAATATGAATGTGATAAGACTATGTATAAGAATACGAATAAGGACATGTATACGAATATGAGCACAAGTATGGTACGAGTACTATTATGGAATACGGATGATGACGTAGGTGTACAAATACATATGAAAAATGGAAAGTCCTACGAAAGGCAGGTAAGTACTATGACGATGATATTATTGTCTCCCCTCCTACGCTATTTCATATGTTGTTCATGATGCTTATTTATTGATGTTGCTCATGCTTTACATACTCAGTACATTCTTCGTACTGACGTCCTTTTGTTTGTGGACGCTGCGTCATGCCCGCAGGTGCACAGGGAGACAGACTTGATCCATAGCTGCCTATTCGGAGATTACATAGAGAGCTCCATTTCCTTCGGAGCCATATCTTTTGGGTACTCATTCTTTTTTGTATATAATTATGGGCATAGCGGGGTCCTGTCCCACTAATGTGATATGTTATACTCTTCTTAGAGGCTCGTAGTCACGTGTATATGGTTAGATATGTCTGGCCTTATCGGCCTATATTTTGTACGTCATTTTGTTGGCCTCGTCGGCCCCTGTAAATTGTTGTGGCACGGATGCCTATGATGATTAAAGATGTTGTTGTTCAAATGGGACTAGTTGACGAATGAATGGAAATGCATGTATAATTATGTGGCTCACCTGGATGTAAGCCTAAGAGTAAGCTAAAAGGGTGCCCGGGTGGGCTAGCACCGGGTGCTCGTCGCGGCCCCGAGTCGGGTCGTGACAGGGGACTAGCTTGAGAGTTTGGACTCTTTACACGGACGGCGCGTCCAATGTAAAAGGGTCCGAGTTAGGGATCGTTCTCAAACCCCCCCCCCCTCTCAGGTGACGTAATAAGACAATCTATTAGATCAGCTGATTTAACTACCAATGAAGCTAAGTATGAGGCCATGATTGCAGGTTTAGAACTGGCCAAAGGCTTGGGAGCAGAGATCATAGAGGCTAAATGCGATTCTCTCATGGTGGTCAACCAAGCAAACGGAACTTTTGAATTCAAAGATGATCGAATGCGAAGATACAAAGAAAAACTGCAAGTTGTCCTTCGCCGGTTAAAAGAATGGATGTTGGAACACGTGCTCCGGTGTCAAATTAACGAGGCAGATGCCTTGGAAAATCTGGGATCCTCGGTCGAATCGGATGGGTTCAACTCCGGAGCTGTGGTGCAGTTGACAAAGTCGGTCATAGAGACCGCTCACGCAAAAATAAACCCGACCAGCCTCACCTGGGATTGGTGGAACAAGTACATAAACTATCTTCAAACGGGAAAGCTGCCATCCCATGCTAAGGAATCAAGTTCCCTCCGAATCAAAGCAGCAAGATTTTGTTTGGTTGATGGTCAGCTATTTTGGCGGTCATTCTACGGCCCCTTGGCAAAATGCCTAGGACTAGGAGAAACCGACTATGTTCTGAGGGAAATTCACGAGGGGACTTGCGGGAACGATTCGGGAGCTGATTCATTAGCCTGCAAGATGATCCGAGCAGGATACTACTGGAACGAGATGGAGGAAGACGCCAAAACTTTCGTTCGAAAATGCAATAAATGACAAAAGCACGCCCCTTCAATACATCAACCCGGGGAAGAACTGCATCCGGTCCTTTCCCCATGGCCATTCATGAAATGGGGGATGGACATAGTAGGTCCTCAACCATGGGCCCCAAGTAAGACGTAATTTATTTTGGGTTGAAGCACAGGCACTCGACAAAGTCAGGGAAAAGGAAGTCATTGATTTTATTTATGACCATATAATCTGTCGATTCGGGGTACCCACGGAGATCGTGTGTGATAACGGGAAGCAGTTCATAGGCAACAACGTCAACAGATTTTTCGAAGAATATAAGATCAAAAAGATCTTATCCACTCCATATCACCCAAGCGCGAACGGCCAGGCCGAATCTACCAATAAAACTATACTGCAGAATCTAAAGAAGAGGCTGGCCGGCTCTAAGCACCGATGGAAGGAGGTTCTGCTCGAGGTTTTATGGGCCAACCGCACAACGGTAAGATCCAGCACCGGGGAGACTCCGTTTTCCCTTGTATACGGAGCCGAGGCCCTAATACCCGTCGATGTTGGTGAAGCAAGCTTGAGATTTCAATATGCCACTGAGGACTCGAACCATGAAGCGATGTCTGCTAGTCTGAATATCGTGGACGAAAGGTGGGAAGCTGCTCATCTTCGGATAGCCGCACAAAAAAAAGAATGCAAAGATATTATAACCGGAAGGCCAACCTCATGCACTTTCAGATTGGGGACTTGGTGCTGAGGAAGGTCACACTTCATACAAAGAACCCTCACGATGGGAAAACTAGCCCCGAATTGGGAAGGACCGTACCGAGTCACTGGAATAACCGGGAAAGGTTCTTACTAATTCGAGAACGAAGATGGATAGCAGTTGAAACACAACTGGAATGTAGCACACCTAAAGCGATATTACTGTTAAACGTATGAATAACTTTTCTTTTTGTTTTTCCTTCGCTCTCGATTTAACCACGCAAGGATAGAGTCCGAGGGACACCGTAGCAGCACAATGGAAATTGGAAAATAATAGACTTAGGACTGAAACATGTGTTGCACTCTTGAAAGTGATTAGCCTCTTCTTATTTGGGTCGGTACTAGGGGCAGGAAATATTTTCTCCAACCTAGCACCGGAATTAACCCCAAAATGGTTGGCCACGGGGATGGACAAATGCTCGAAACCTGACATACTCGGGGCGGGTATTTCATAACCCTCGTGACCGGTTGCCCCTTCCTCGGTCATCTTGCCTTTAGCTTTATCAGCGTCAGCGGGAATATCCATCAATGGAGGCGGAGAATCCTGCATGCAAATTATTGTTTCAGATGAGGCCACGGCTTGTATCGGAAGGACAGAACCAATTACATACAAAAGCGAAATGTTAAGTACCTTTGAGCCCGGTACCGAGGAAGCTGCCTTCGATCCGGCGGCTGCGGCTGGCAGTCTTTCAAAACTTCGACTTTGAGTGTGCTCTGTCGTGGGGTCTTTATATGTCCCGAACTTCGGCCTGATGCTCCCTGCGTCCGTCAGCCAAGAGACATCCCTTGAACCCACTAGAATTTGACTTGGGCTTTCCACCAATGATGGATTAATCGCAGCAGAACCAGACAGATCTTGCTCAAGGAGCTCTTCAACAAGGAGATGCCCGCCCAACACTTAGTCGTCAACATCAGAATGATCCAATAGTTTACCGACAACCTCGGCGTCCAGAGCCCGGGCTGAGATATCTTCCGAAGAAGTCTCTCTGATAGTGAGCCTTGATATTTTCCTGGCCTGGAAAGGAGCTCAAGAAGATTTGGAGGTCGTCTTTTCCTCCTTTCAGCTTTGTCTCCCTGATTAGGAGCTTCGATATCTTACTCGTCGGCTGAGGCCTCGGCAGCTTCCTGGCCACGAATTCTAGTGGCCTTTGATAAACCTGTGAATCAAAAAGAAGAATAGTCCTTACCTATCTAAGATGGCGTTTTACGTAGGGAAGACGGGGCAACGCTCTATGGGAAGGACTTACCGTGGGTCTCGGCCTCCCACCGGGACTGGGACAAACGTCTCCAGGTACGATCGACATAAGTGAGTTAGGAACAAATTTTCCCGATCCACTAATAAAGGTTAGGAACCGCACCAAGGGTTCGGACAAGCGCTATATACACACGAGCAAATAAAAGATTCAGTGTAAGTACAGGCATATGGTCATATCATATCAAAATAAAGTTACTTACATTTCGAGTTCCATCTCTCGGGAAATGAAAAATTATCAGCGGGAATCAGATCCGTTGTCCTGATTCGGACAAGCCTGCCCTGCCAGCCTCGGTCTCTATCTTCGTCCAGACCGGAGAAGGGTGCCTTTTCGGCTCGTTTTGAGAGTTTAATCATAAACCCTCTGAAGACACGGGGACTATATAGCCGAAATCGATGATGCACCGTGAATGGAATATTCACGTTTGAAGTAAAATATCGGAGGACCACAACGATCCTCTAAAATGACGGATGAATTTGACCGAGGGTAATGTCATACCGTTGCAGAAATCCACCACCACGGGATCGAGTGTGCTAAATGTGAAAGGATAGGTATAAACACTTAGGTACCCTTCCACGTAGGTCGTTATGGCTTCATTCTAGTCGGGAATGACGACCTCCTTACCCTTCCACCCGCAATCTTCCTTGACCTGCTCAAGTTTATTCTGGGTATCGTGCACAAATAGGCCGATATTTTGACACCTCGATCCCCTTGTTGAGAAGGTTTCTCGACCTTGAATTCCCAGATAGTCGAGCAATCTTGAGGAATAAAGTCAGTCAGTACTGGCTCCAATTTTGGAGCCGAAGAGGTCTCACCAGTTTTAGCCTTTGAAGATTTGCTCGTCATTTCGGAAGTATGAAGACAAGATGGTTTGAAGATTGGGTAGAAGACTGATAAGGTGATATGAAGTATGAAGATATGAAGGTTTGAATGAAGGTTTGAAGATTGGGTAGAAGATTGATAAGGAGATATGAAGATACGAAGGTTTGAAGATATGAAGGTCAATGTATCCAAAGCACGAAGGTAAAATTCTCTTTGGTAAAAGTCTGAAAGTGAAAAATGAAAGGGAAAATTTCTTTTATAGAGTGAGGCCGAAACGGTTTGCCTTCCGTAACCGTCTTCAGAGCCAACAGGGTCTCGACACGTGCCGATGTCAGATGGATATGATGGATGTGACCTTGATCTTATCTAACCATGGGAAGCGTACACGAGAAGGAATCGGGACGCCCACTCGATCAACAGATCATACTTAAGCAGGTCGGCCTTCCAACGAGGCCAAGATCGGGCCCTCGTACGAATACCACTATGATCAAGTAAAGCTTTCGTATCGGTCGCGAAGGATGTGGTGTCTAACCAATTACGATCGAGTTTTGATAATAAGATGTTCGAGTATGGCAGCCGGTAGCGAAGAATTTCGAATTTTTATGAATTATAGAATAAGTGATTATTGATCGAATATTGCAAGGGCATATGCAAAGGTTTAGGTACAAACAATACACATGGAATGCTCAATAAAGTCCAATAAAAACCAATTCGCAAAGTCCCATTGAAGGTTGTTCCATTCCACAAAATTCTGACTATGTCGGATATATCAGTATATCAGCAAAAACAGGAGAAGCCCTACTCTACGGCTACTAATTAGAAAACGAAAATAAGGCAGCTACACCCTTAATCAACTTAGCGAGTCGGAGGTTGAGGTCTTTGGCCTATCCCACGGGATGAGGCTATGATGTGTGATACTGATTAGATATCCCCGTGACTTGCACCAGAGGCGAATGAACCAGGGATATTTGGCCCCGATGAATCTTCTTCGTTAAGCACTATTGTTGGCGGAGTTTCACCAAAAGGCATTTCTCGATGGGTCCCCATGATATGATGGATTCGAACCCGAGATCCAACCCCCGAATATATAATGGGGAAGCTTCCAGCCTCTCTGCGCCTAGATGGCCTCGGTGGAGCAGATGCTATTCGTCCCCGAACAACGTCCTCGACTACCGATTTTCCTTTGGAAGCCCTCCTTATCTGAAGTCCTGAAAATCAAATACATTGGGTTGAGACATAATACAGGGAAACGAGGGTCGAAATGATCAAATTAAAAAATTACCGTGGTCTTTGCCTTTCCACCCTTCGGATGCCATTCTTCTCCAAGAACGGCCTATGCTACGAGAAGTTTGGAAAAGGGTAATCACCCATTCAAAGATATCCATATCAAGCTCGGGTTCAATCGGATTTGGTGAAGGGTACTATACCTCAGGAAAATCGGCAGATGATGGACGGTGAAGTTGAGCTGTGCGCATCGTCACAAACCGATGAAGCCACCCTCGGTCATAATCGTCTTCGGGGTCGATCAGGTTTCAACTTCCCCTGGGAAGCATATGACCAATTCCCCCTTGGATCACCCGAGGTATGTATATATGAAGCAAATGGTCAAGGGTGAAGGCGACTCCGGTCACATCAGCCAACTTCTCAATATAATACACGAGGCTCCAAATTTGTGGGGCGATCTGCCCAATACATATCCGATACCGACGATAGAAGTCCTCGATCACTTGATGAACGGGAAGAGTGAACCCTATGACAAAAGGATAACTGTATGACAATGAGTAACCGACAACATGGTGATTTATTTTCACACCATCCCCAACAGCGCGGACGTCGACATCTGCGCCCAGGTTGCAATCTTCCCTGACTGCGGTAATGGCGCCATCATCAATATAAGATTCGAAGTTCTCCACCGAATCAAGATGGTGAAGAATTTTACAGTCATTCGTATAGACAAAACCCGACGGGAGAATACCAGTAGCGAGAGATTCTAGCTCCCTGTCAGAACCAGCGGCTCCAGTTGATGGCATGAACAAATCTTCACCTTGAGTCAATAATGGGACGTAAGCCATATTCGTAGAAGATTTTCCTTAATAGTAAGTAGTCACGCCCTGATGAAAGAAGATTAAAAGTCTGAGGAGCAATACGAGCTCAATACAAGAATCGCAATAGGGTTTTTGAAGAGGAGCAAAGTGAGGTTTTGAATAAGTGCATATGCATGTGTTACGACCCGACTAGGGCCATGACGGGGTCCTGTCCCGTCTATATGTCTAGTATTCTAGTAGAGGCTCGTAGATACACATGTGTGGGTAGTATGGTCTCACGATTTCCCACGTTTATATGTATTATTTTGATAGTCAAAGGGCTTATGTACATAAAAGGTACTTATGTTTCGAAATGAAAAATGGTTTTTCTATGATTATGAGCATAAGATATACGAATGAACGCAGGATAAGTAATAGAACGAGCGGTGCTCGGTGGTTAGCCCTGGGTATCAATCATGGCCCTAGTCGAGTCATGACAAAAGTGGTATCAGAGCAGTTCAGTCCTAGAAAGTGTCTACGAGTCGTGTCTAGTAGAGTCTTGTTTATGATGTGTTGCGCACCACACTAATAAACATGAGGCTACAGGGCATTTAGGAAAAATGACCATTCTTTTTCTTATGAGATCGTGCGATAGAGCCGTGTTATAAGACTTTCTCCTCCCTAATAGTGTGTTGCGATTTCAGAGATGCCGGTAAAGAGAAGAGCTACAACCGCCTAGAAGGGCAAGACTACGGTAGAAAGGCGGGTAGAAAAGAGAGTCGCCAATGAATGTAGAAGAGGGTGAATCACATACTGAGAGACTCTATCTAATACTTCTCCCACTCCGCCTAATTTAGACGAACAAGAGGGGGCTTCAGCTCCAGCTCCTATGCCTACAGTTCCTCCACCGGCTGCTTCGGGTCAACAAATGACCAATGCTATACATCTATTGACACAATTAGTTGCCGCTCAGGCACAGCGGCAGGGTACAAGGTCAAGTGATAGGGAAGTTAGTACTAGAGCCCGTGATTTCATGATTTTGAATCCTCCGGAGTTTTTCGGGTCAAAGCCGGATGAAGACCCGCAAAGTTTTATTGACGAAATGTTCAGAACATTGAAAATTATTCATGCCTCCGAAACTAAATCTGTGGAGTTGGCATCTTATAGACTCCGGGATGTGGCGGTCTTATGGTATAATAATTGGATATCATCAAGAGAAGAGAATGCACCTCCTCCAGTTCGGCAAGAATTCGTAGATGCCTTTATCCGCCACTATTTTCCACCCGAGGTCCGTCGAGCTAGAGCGGATAGATTCTTAAATTAGAAACAATGAAATATGAGTGCCCGAGAGTATAGCCTTGAGTTTAATTCATTGGCTAGATATACTCCAACTATGGTGGCCGACATAGGAGATAGAGTGCACAAATTTATGAGTGGCTTAGGGCCACATTTGTTCAAGGACTGCTTGACGGCTTCATTGCAAGATGGGATGGATATTTTCCGCATTCAGGCCCATGCCCAGAACTTAGAAGGGCAACAACACCCACAAAGGGGTGAGCGTGATATTGATAGAGGGCAAAGCAAGAGCGCCAGATCTATGGGTGCAGGTAGTGACTATAGAGTAGGATCGAGGCAGTCATATCCTAGACACTCAGGCCAGTCGGCGACTAGTGCACCGCCACAATTTGTAGGTAGGAGATTTGACCGCTCCATTCCTTCAAGGCAGGGTCAGAGCTCGATAGCTTCAGGTTCCCAGTTTGGGGGTGATTATAGCCAGAGGAGACCACCGGTACCGCGGTGTAGTCAGTGCGGTAGGTTACATTCTAGTCAGTGTCGCCGAGGTTCAGATGCTTGCTACGCCTGTGGCCAGGTTGGGCACATGATGCCAGATTGCCCGTCGATGAGTGGTAGAGTTGGGGTTCAGCCCACAGGATCAACGGTTGGTTTTTCTTCTGTGCGCCTGACAGGGCAGACTCCCCAGATTCTAACAGGCCGAGGTAGAGGCAAAGGGGGAGCGTCTAGTTCAGGTGGTATCCAGCCCCGTATCTATGCTTTAGCCGGACGACAGGATCTTGAGTCCTCCCCGGATGTGGTTACAGGTATACTATCCGTATTTTCCCATGACGTATATGCATCGATAGATCCGGGTTCTACGTTATCTTATATCACTCCATATATTGCTAGTCGTATTAGGGTGAAACCCGAGCCAATTAACTCTTTTGAGGTATCTACTCCGGTTGGTGATCTCGTGATAGCTAGACGAGTGTACAAAAATTGTGTAGTTGTGATTTGTGATCGCCAGACTAAAGTTGATTTAGTTAAGCTGGAAATGCTAGATTTTGATGTAATTATAGGCATGGATTGGTTGGCCTCATGTTATGCTAATGTTGATTGCCGAATGAAAGTAGTTCGATTTCAATTTCCGGGAGAACCCGTGCTTGAATGGAAGGGTAATACAGCTTCCCCAAGAGGTAGGTTTATTTCCTACCTTATGGCAAGAAAGATGATAGCAAAAGGATATATTTATCACTTAGTCCGAATTCATGACACTGAAGCAAAGCCACCGACTTTCCAATCCGTTCCGATAGTGAATGCATTTTCGGATGTTTTTCCAGATGAACTCCCAAGCCTTCCTCCGGAAAGAGAGATTGATTTTGCTATTGATGTGTTACCGGATACTAAGCGTATTTCTATTCCTCCTTACCGAATGGCTCCGGTAGAATTGAAAGAGCTAAAGGCACAATTGAAAGATCTGGTTGAAAAAGGATTCATTATGCCTATTTCATCACCGTGGGGAGAACCAGTCTTATTTGTGCGAAAGAAAGATGGTTCCCTACGGATGTGTATCGATTATAGGCAATTGAATAAGGTAACGATAAAGAATAAATATCCTCTTTCGAGAATTGATGATTTGTTTGATCAATTACAGGGTGCCAAGTGGTTTTCCAAAATATACCTTAGGTCAGGTTATCATCAAGTAAGAGTTAAAGAAGAAGATATTCCCAAAACAGCTTTCGGAACGAGATATGGCCATTACAAATTTCGAGTGATGTCTTTCGGGCTAACTAATGCTCCGGCAGTGTTCATGAATTTGATGAATAATGTATTTAGGCGTCTTTTGGACCTATTCGTGATAGTGTTTATCAATGATATTCTGGTATGATCTCGGACAGAATCAGAACATGCAGACCATTTACATATTGTTCTTGGAATTCTTCAAACTCGAGAATTGTATGCAAAATTTTCAAAGTGAGAGTTTTGGCTGAATTCCGTGACATTTTTAGGTCATGTTATTTCAAATAATGACATCCGAGTGGATACTCAGAAAATTGAAGCTGTGAAAACTTGGCCAAGGCCTACGACGCCCACGGAAGTGCGTAGTTTTTTGGGATTGGCAGGCTACTATAGAAGATTCGTAGAAGGATTTTCCTCTATTTTAGCCCCATTGACAAAGCTAACCCAGAAGCAGCTAAATTTCAATGGAATGATGCTTGTGAACGCAGTTTTCAAGAGTTGAAGGACAGATTAACTTCAGCCCCAGTCTTGACACTCCCAGAAGGGCCAGCTGGTTATATTGTATATTGTGATGCTTCTGGTGTTGAGTTAGGATGTGTATTGATACAGCACGGTAAAGTCATTGCTTATGCTTCGAGACAGCTACGGAAACATGAAAAGAACTACCCGACTCATGACTTTGAATTGGCTGCAGTTATTCATGAATTAAAGATGTGGATACATTATTTGTATGGTGTTCACGTGGATATTTATACAGATCACAAGAGTCTTCAATATATTTTCAAGCAGAAGGAGTTAAATCTGCGGCAAAGGCGGTGGTTAGAATTACTGAAAGATTATGACGTGAGTATTTTGTACCACCCCGGGAAAGCAAATGTAGTAGCTGATGTGCTTAGTCGTAGATCAATGGGTAGCCTATGTGAAGTTCCTCCGGAGAAGAAGGAATTAATTCATGAGCTCCACCAGCTAGCTAATCTTGGAATTCATTTAATTGACTCAGGCAGTGCAGGGATTGGTATTAATAATCCAACTGTCTCATCCCTAGATATGGAGGTGAACGAGCGTCAATATGAAGATCCTCAGTTGAGCCATTATAGAGACACATTTCATGAAAAGGAGAAGTCTCCATTTGAAACTTCTATAGATGGGATTCTTAGATACCGAGGCAGGCTATGTGTTCCGAATGTTGCAAAATTACGTCGCCGAATTCTAGAAAAGGCTCATTATTCTCGGTATTCTATTCATCCAGGAGCGACAAAGATATATCATGATCTCAAGTTAATGTATTGGTGGGATGGAATGAAGAAAAATATAGCAGAATTTGCAACATAATGTCCAAACTGTCAGCAAGTGAAAATCGAACATCAAAAGTCAGGAGGGCTATTGCAAGCAATGGAAATCCCTACCTGGAAGTGGGAAGTGATCAACATAGATTTTATTGTGGGATTACCCCCTTCCCGAGTTAAGTATGATTCCATATGGGTGATCGTGGACAGACTCACCAAAGCAGCTCATTTTCTTCCAGTCAAAACTACGTACTCAGCAGAAGATTATGCAAGGTTGTATCTCAAAGAGATTGTGCAAATCCACGGTATCCCGATGTCTATTATTACAGATAGAGGAGCACCATTTACAGCTAAGTTCTGGAAATCCTTCCAAGAAGGTTTGGGTACTCAAGTAAAGCTTAGCACGACATTTCATCCACAAACTGATGGGTAAGCTAAACGCACTATCCAGACATTGAAAGTGTTACACCCCGTCACTTCTGTGCGTTGAGATTCGTGAGGTATTTCAATTGCAGACATCGGAGTCATTGTCGAGAAGACACAAGATCACAGGTGCCCGTGTTACGATTATAAGAGTTTGAGTTCGCATAACAGGTTATAGGAGGATTGGAAAACCAGTAAACTAAGGAGATTGAGCTTTCGAGGCTTGAAGGAAAGTTGGGCAAGGTTTGGTACAGAAATTTTGGCCTAATTGAAAGAAAGAATATATTTTGGTATATTAAGAGTTTTGAAGCGAAACAAAAGTCTAAAGTGAAGTTCCGGAAGTCTAGTTTCCAACACAACAACCCACTCCTCGATCGTACATTGGGGTAATGAGATATGGACATTACAAGTTGGGCTGGCAGACAAGGAAAATGGCCTGCGCGAACGGGCCAGGGAGTGGCGCAAACGCGCAGAAGGCCAAGGGCCAACACAGCGCGAACGCGCCACCACGAGGCACGAACGCGCTGAGCAATTTTGGGGCCCGGGTTTAGGATGAAGGTTATACGATAAGAATGTAATAATAACTTATATATGACATTTGGAGACCATATGGGGTGAATTGGTTCATACGGCACTTGATGAAAGGCCCTCTTTGCTGTAAGCTAAGTGGGGCCCACACACTAGAGTTTATAAAGGACATATGAAGAGATATATGAGTAATACATGGAAAATTGATAAAGTCCTAAGAAGGACCCTTGAGCCAAAAATGGGCATAAGCCCTCCAAAATGACGATTTAATAAAACATTTTCGGATGATCTGACTTGGAGGGGCCAAAATGCTATTATAGGTTTGGAATTTGGAAATATGCCAAGAATACAAGTTGTCGATAATTGAAGGAGCTTTCCAACCATAGGTCGTGGGCCCTCACACGACATCAGTATTGAGAGTTATGACCTTTTTACTGAACGAACGCGCAGGCAGAAAATATAAGCCTACGCGAACGCGCCAGAAGGCACCGCGAACGCGCTGACCAAATTTTAAGTCAGTCAGGGCAGTTTCTGGAACTCTATATAAGGGGGGCTTACCCCTCTCCCCCCCCCCCCCCCCCCCCCCCCCGTCTTCATCCAAAACACCTAGAAGACCCCCAAATTTCTAAAAAACCTCCCCAACTCTTCAACATTAAATTTTAGCTCGGATCAGGTATAATCCCCGAATTCTGGTCCCGGTAGCGTATAGTTGCGATTACAAAATCGTATAACAACGCGTTTGGCTCAGTCCAAGGTGGGAAAAAGCAAAGATATAGCAATATTAACGGGAGAAAGGTATGGATCTCTTCCTATTTATATTAATACTGGCTTATTTATAAAGATAGAATGGTTAAATGGTTGTATAGTGAGTTGTTTAGTTATGGAAGTTGGAAAACAGCGTGTGGGCTATTTTATGTAATACTTTGATATGGGAAATGATATTATGGATATTGGTATTGTTGTTGTTATTGTTGGTTGATGAATTAAGAATTCGGGCTAGGGATATAAACAGTGGAGGTGCTGCCGAAATTTCGGCAGATCCTAGAAAGAGTTAATGTAAAGGCTTAGGATAAGCATATGGTAACGAGCCTAACGGTAGTATGAATTCCCTTGATTGTAGATTTGCGAGTTCGAGAAGTAGAATTTGAGCGAATAAATAAGCTTCAAGGTATGTAAAGCTAAACCTTCTTTCTTTTTGGCATGATCTTTATAAGACAAACAAACGACGTGCATATGACTCCAAAGAAGCTCCTATTCTTAGAGACACTAGGATGGCTAATGTTATTGATTCCCAGAACTTATTTTATTATGTCTTATTACGTGTCTATGATTCCAGACGTCCTATTTTGATATAATCCATAGTGACATTCGAAGCGTACTTGATATGACTATTGTCTTGATTTTCAAATGATAGTTCATTTTTGATTATTTTATAGAGTCTCAGATATGATGTATTTTGCATATGGTTTCTCACTAATCTGCTCGTGCATGCCTCAATATATCTTTCACCGAGTCCCGGGCCGAGGTACGTTCTCGTGCACAGTTTCATTGCATTGTTCACCGAGTCCCTCACTAGAGGGCCGGGATACGGTATATATATATATATATATATATATATATATATATGATATGATGATATGATTATGGCGCCAAGGATTGTATGTGATGACTTAATTCACCGAGTCCCATAGTGGGCCTGGTATGATATACGATATTGATATGCATGATTTTCATTTCATAAGGCAAGCGTATCGGTATTTTGAATGTCATACTAGTTTCCTGTAATCTCTATTTCAGTCATGATCCTCTTTATTGTAATTCATGCTTTATATACTCAGTACATATCTCGTACTGACCCCTTTCTCCGGGGGGCTGCGTTTCATGCCTGTAGGTACAGATACTCGACTTGGTGATCCTCCAGCTTAGGACTTCTGCTCAGCTGTTTGGAGAGCTCCATTGTTTCGGAGCCCAGATATTTTGGGTATAGATCTTCTATATAGACTTATGTATATATCCAGGGGTACGGCGGGGCCCTGTCCCGTCGTATTTCACTCTGATACTCTTAGAGGTCTGTAGACATATGTGTGGGTTGTGTATAACTTTGTTCGGCTGTGTCTATATGATTTGCTAAGGATATTCCCGTCTGTAGTGGCAGGCTTGTTGGCTTGCGTATCATACCGGATGTAGTGGCAGCCTTGTCGGCTTGCGTATTTTGTTTTGTTTGGTCAGCTATGGCTTCTCAAGAGACAGGTCCTTTTGACATATGACGTGATGAGTTTACAGCGTGGTTTTACAGATTGTCATGTTGTTTTCAGTTTCGATCTGATTATATTTAGCAGGTTCGTATATGGGTGCCTAGTCCAGGCACTAGTCATGGCCCATGGGGTTGGGTTGTGACAGAAAAATATGCTAAGGGCATGCGTATTAGATTTTGGTGGTAGTTGGGATGACCACTTACCCCTCATCGAGTTTGCATACAACAATAGCTACCATTCCAGTATCCAAATGACTCCGTATGATGCTCTATATAGAAGGAAGTGTAGATCCCCAATTGGGTGGTTTGAAGTAGAAGAAGTACAGCTAATAGGCCCTGAATTGATTCAACAAGCAGTAGAAAAGGTCAAGGTCATCCGAGATCGATTGTTGACGGCCCAGAGTCGCCAAAAATCTTATGCGGACAATCGTCGACGACACTTAGAATTTCAAGTTGATGATTGGGTATTCTTAAAGGTGTCACCACTGAAAGGAGTGATGAGGTTTGGCAAGAAAGGAAAGTTGAGTCCTCGATACATTGGACCTTATAAGATTGTCCGCAAAGTGGGCCAAGTAGCCTATGAATTGGACTTACCCTCAGAACTTTAATCAGTCCATCCGGTTTTTCATGTCTCAATGCTCCGCAAGTGTGTTGGAGATCCTACGAGGATTGTTCCAATAGATTATGTTCAAGTGACAGAAAGGTTGGCTTATGAAGAAGTACCCATTGCCATATTAGATAGGCAAGTACAGAGGCTTAGAAATAAAGAAGTAGCCTCAGTTAAGGTCTTATGGCGAAATAAAAATCGAGAAGAAATGTCTTGGGAAGCGGAAGAAAATATGAAGTCCAAGTACCCACACTTATTTCAACCCCCGAGAGAGATCCAAGATGAAACATCAAGATTATGAGGTCTGTATGTTTTATTTTTATGCTTTTGGGTCGTGTGTGGCCAAATTCTATTATTATTATGTTGTAGCCCTGTGAGGCGTTGTTATTAGGGGTTGTTGTGACAGGATGGTAGTGACATATTACAGGGGAAACTCTGGCGAAATTTTCGTGGAATTCCTGAGCGCTTAACATTCGAGGACGAATGTTCCAAAAGGGGGGAAGAATGGTACACCTCGGAAAATTTTTCGTTCGTGCACAGTGAATAGACTAACGAAGGGCACGGACCCTAAGGGAAGAATAACGGTTCTAATGAATCAAATATGGTGTTGTGAGTTGGCAATACTGCAACATTCGAGGACAAATGTTTCTAAGGGAGGAAGGATGTTACACCCCGTAACTTTTGTACGTTGAGATTCGTGAGGTATTAGCTATTTAATTGCAGACATCAGAGTTATTGTCGAAAAGACACAAGATCACAGGTGCCCGTGTTACGATTATAAGAGTCCGAGTTCGCGTAACAGGTTATAGGAGGATTGGAAAACCAGTAAACTAAGGAGATTGAGCTTTCGAGGCTTTGAAGGAAAGTTGGGCAAGGTTTGGTACGGAAATTTTGGCCTAATTGGAAGAAAGAATATGTTTTGGTATATTAATAGTTTTGAAGCAAAAGTCTAAAGTGAAGTTCCGGAAGTCTAGTTTTCCAACACAACAAACCGCTCCTTGATCGGACATCGGGGTAAGGAGATATGGACATTACAAGTTGGGCTGGCAGACCAGGAAAATGGCCTGCGCGAACGCGCCAGGGAGTAGTGCAAACGCGCAGAAGGCCAAGGGACAACACCGCGTGAACGCGCTGAGCAATTTTGGGGCCCGGGTTCAGGATGAAGGTTATATGATTAGAATGTAATAATAACTTATATATGACATTTGGAGACCATATGGGGTGAATTGGTTCATACGACACTTGATGAAAGGCCCTCGTTGTTGTAAGCTAAGTGGGGCCCACACACCAGAGTTTATAAAGGAGTTGAAGTTGAGCGAATAAATAAGCTTCAAGGTATGTAAAGCTAACCCTTCTTTCTTTTTGGCATGATCTTTATAAGACAAACAGACGACGTGCATATGACTCCAAAGAAGCTCCTATTCTTAGAGACACTAGGATGGCTAATGTTCTTGATTCCTAGAACTTATTTTATTATGTCTTATTACGTGTCTATGATTCCAGACGCCCTATTTTGATATAATCCATAGTGACATTCAAAGCGTACTTGATATGACTATTGTCTTGATTTTCAAATGATAGTTCATTTTTTATTATTCTATTGAGTCTCAGATATGATTTAGTTTGCATATGGTTGCTTACTACTCTGCTCGTGCATGCCTCAATATATCTTTCACCGAGTCCCGGGCCGGGGTACGTTCTCATGCACAGTTTCATTGCATTGTTCACCGAGTCCCTCACTAAAGGGTCGGGATACGGTATATATATATATATATATATACATGTGTGTGTGTGTGTGATGATATGATGATGTGATTATGGCGCCAAGGATGGTATGTGATGACTTTATTCACCGAGTCCCATAGTGGGCCGGGTATGATATACAATATTGATATGCATGATTTTCATTTCATAAGGCAAGCGTATCGGTATTTTGAATTTCATACTTGTTTCCTGTAATCTCTATTTCATTCATGATCCTCTTTATTGTAATTCATGCTTTATATACTCAGTACATATCTCGTACTGATCCCCTTTCTCCGGGGGGCTACGTTTCATGCCCGCAGGTACAGATACTCGACTTGGTGATCCTCCAGCTTAGGACTTCTGCTCAGCTGTTCGGAGAGCTCCATTGTTTCAGAGCCTAGATATTTTGGGTACAGATCTTCTGTATAAACTAACGTATATATCCAGGGGTACGGCGGGGCCCTGTCCCGTCGTATTTCACTCTGATACTCTTAGAGGTCTGTAGACATATGTGTGGGTTGTGTATAAGTTTGTTCGGCTGTGTCTATATGATTTGCTAAGGATATTCCCGTCTGTAGTGGCAGCCTTGTTGGCTTGCGTATCATACCAGATGTAGTGGCAGCCATGTCGGCTTGTGTATTTTGTTATGTTTGGTCAGTTGTGGCTTCTCAAGAGACAGGTTCTTTTGACATAGACGTGATGAGTTTACAGCGTGCTTTTACAGATTGTCATGTTGTTTTCAGTTTCGATCTGATTATATTTAGCAAGTTCGTATATGGGTGCCTAGTCCAGGCACTAGTCATGGCCCACGGGGTTGGGTCGTGACAAAAGTGGTATCAAAGCAGTTCATCCTCGGAGTGTCTACAGACCGTGTCTAGTAGAGTCTTGTTTATCAGTGTGTGGTGCACCACATCTATAAAAATGAAGCAACAGGACATTTACGATGTCATCTTTCTTTCTGATCATAGATCGTGCAGTAGAGCCAATGATAGGAAAGCTCGTTCTTGGTACGATTTTTGTTAAATTGCAGGATTGTATTGGGGAAAAGGACAAGTTCAGTTAATGGGAGCGTATGTAAGACTCCAAAGGGGGACATAAGACCTGTATCACCCGTCGACTCAGGATCGAGGATGTCAAGAGGTATAAGAAAAAAGCATCAACTATTCCATCGAGACGGACCCATCGGAGGACGTGGTTCCAGTAGGAGGAGACCCAACTGGGAAATCATACGGCAAAGACCCGTTTAAGGGTTCACAAGACTCCTGTGGACGAAGACATAATTGCGGAAGTACAGAGTTTGGCACATTTTGGTTTTCCTTACGTTTCAGCATTATGTTAGGCCAGACTAGTAGACGGTAGGAAGACAAGGATGGAGAGCACACTTCACTCTATAGCCCACCAGATCAGGCTAAGGACCGATCGGCTACAGGTATATGAGCCCTTATTGGAATTTTCTATGTATGTGTATTTGCGGTAAGATTATTACTTAATAGCGGCGAGCGAAAATCCAAGGGCCGATAACTAAGTATTTATAAGTAACGGCGATCAAGGTGTTTTCGCCACCAGTGGGAATTTGGAAATCTAGGATGAAGGGTAGTCATACACATAGGTGAAAGGTGAATATTGGGGATTGAAAAGGCTAAAATAGTAATTGTATAGTCAGAAGAGTAAAAAACCATTTCTAATTCGGAGGGAGGTGTGTTACGAGAATGTTTTGGAATCTGCTAAGACTTCAACTTGCTCCAGCTTATGTGATGAAGGTCATGCGGTGAGGTGGATACGATTATACCAGCATTAACGCATCGGATTTCATCAGAGTTTCGAGGTTAAGCGTGCTGGAGTGGGAGAAATATTAGGATGGGTGACCCCCTGGGAAGTGTATTAAAAGTCCTATAAATTTAGACATAAGACATGAATGAGAAGCTAGAGTAGCCTAAGGGAAGTTAAAGTGTGCGGAGTGGTTGGAAACCTTAAGAGGTCGCGTAGGACGAGGCAGACTAGACCGGTGAAGAGAAAGAAAGTGCATCAAAGCCCTGGAACTAGGATGAGCTTGAGTAGTATTTGGAGACACTTTGTAAGCGAGGCGTTAGAATAAACATATATACGAATGCGTATGATATCTCGTATACGGCTGTATCAACGGGAAGGTGTATCCCAACAACCGACTTTGTGGTATATTGAAGGCATTAATCGAACAGGGTAAAAAAGTTCAAGTGACAAAAGAATGTTACAGGTCAAGCTTGGAGAGTTCTAATACAATGATATTTGGAAAAGAAATAAAATGAGTAGATGGAAGGTAAGGAGATCAAAGTGTTGAAAAAAGTAAAAAGTAAGAAACATGAGTGAGTGGAGCCTCCAAGAGAGACGACAGGAAGAGCACGAGACTTTTTGGGTAAAAATTCGAAGGTAGGCGTGTGAAAGGGGTAAAGGTGGTAGTATGGAACAAAAGAGGAATGTGTGGGGTTCGAGAATAGAATGGATTTGCACGTTTAAGGAATATTTCACGAACTTCAAAGTCGATACTACAAATAACAAGAGAAGAAAGGTGCTCAAGGAGGATGAAACTAGGGAAGGTATACTGATGGGCTGATCGAAAAAAAATAGGAGAGCATTTAGCAGCAAAGTAACTGGAAATCTTTAACTATGAGAGTAAGAAGGACACTTTAACGAGTTGGCGGTAGGAAACCGATCAATCACCGAGATAAGAACGAGGATGATGGGGTGAACCGTGTGATTAGAAAATTAATGATATAAGACAAGAACTTCCATAAAGACCGAGAGGTTCGATTATAAAGGAAATAGAAAGAAAATGTAAGGAACGTGCATGGAAGATAAGACAACCTGGCTGTGACATTAGAAAGACGGATGAAAACTCGATGAATGAGGATAGAGATAGTGTACATTGTAAGAATTCTGTGCTAAGAGCGAAAGTGGCAGGACACTCGGAAAACGTGGATGCACAACGACAACACAAACACGTAGTTAAGAAGAATTATAGCTAAGCGAGTTAAATGGGCGAAAGGGCTAGTAGCGGATGGAAGGGTATGGAAATATTGACAAAATGATGATATAGACATAAATGGAAGAAGAACTCGGGGTAATCATTTTTAGAGATGTCATAAGCAAAGTCGGGAAGAGAGACGGGGAGTAAGGTATAACCGAAAACTTTATAAATGACGCGGTGAATCTCAATGTCCCCATTAACTTGCGGGCCCAGGAACCGTTAGTCATAAAAGACAAAGGTTTGAAAAGACGGAAAAGAAGGCATCGGAATTGGACCTAACCCTTAAAAGTATTCCAATTGAACACAAGAGTGTAGCGAGCAAAAAGGATAAATAAGGCAGACCATACGATGACAGAACCTCGACCTTGAGAAGGTCGGGAAGGGAGGTAGATAATTGCCGAAGACGATAGACATTCGAAAGTTATTGGTGTATTGGGACCTCCTTAATAAGGGGGAAGAACATGCTAGGCTTGAAAGGAGCTATGACGTTTCAGGCTCCAGAAAAGGAGATTTATTAGCTCGGGGCCAGAGTTCGAGGTGTGTTGGCATATCGTGAAGGTAACGAAAAGATGTAGAAATGAATTGACAATAAGTGTACCATGAGGTAGACATAGGGAGAAAATATGGAAGACACCTTAAGAGGATGCTTCATGCCGACATGAACTACGATATTTCTAGACCATGATTTGAATCCCTCGCATCGAGCAAAATTGCGCAGTACCTAAGTATGCAACCACGTGTTCTAAAGGGTAATAAAGAGAACAAGAAAGGTCTACGAGCCAAGTACACAAAGGATAATGAAGAGGACGACGAACCCAAAGGACACTTCGGACGACAACGATTATTATAAAAAAAGGAACAACGATTGGTAGTTTGGAAAATTTTGAAGGAAAGAAAGAACGCTGCTCCTACGAATGAAAATAAAAGATTTCACCGAATATTAGAAAAACTTCATGGATCTCTAATTATACTAAACATGAGAGCATATGCTATGAATTTATATGAACCATCAACGTGAAGCTATGCCCAACTATAATTGCAAAAAGGCCACATCAGAAAACCAATAAGGAATAATGACGGATAAAGTGACCGCCGGTATAAGGAAATCGAAGCAAGATATATATGTTGTAGGAGAGTCGTAATGGAGTAAGAATTGTCATAGCCCTATGCTTCTGGGTTGTATTGCGAGGTTTGAGGGAAGGAGGTTAAAGAAACAATTGCGACAGGAGCTCAAAGACGTGGCGAGCAACAAATTTAGCTAAACTCAGATTATGAGTTGCCATAAGTGTAACTGTACTGCGAAGGATAAAAACATGGCGAAGAAACATTTCATATATGCGTATTTTGATATTGATATGACTGGCCTTGGAAAGGAACATAACCATTATACTCGTTAGCGACAAAGTCATAATTGAACAAATATTTAGAATGTAGGATTAAAAAAGATGGTGACAAGGACGTAAGGACTAATGAAGCTAACCAATGAACCACAAGGAATCAATGTAGTGTATATCCAAGATCAAAGAGTGCGCCGTATATGAGCAAGGTAATTGTCCACTAGTAGGGAAACAAGGAGCGAGAAAAAGAGAATACTTACAGGCCGATGAATAGTTATGGCACGACAAGTCCAGACTACAATAATGGAGACAAAATGAAAGCAAGATGCTAGTTAATTTCCGAATATGTACATGAAGACAAAGAAGTGAAAGAAGCTGACTGAAAGCAATGAAAGAGTTAAGGGAAGATGAGAAGAGACTGAACCAAGTTATAGTCTAAGCAAACGGTAATCGGACCCTAAGGGAAGAATAACAGTTCTAAGGAATCAAAGATAGTGTTGTGAGTTGGCAATACTGCAACATTCGAGGACGAATGTTTCTAAGGGGGGAAGGATGTTACACCCCGTAACTTCTGTACGTTGAGATTCGTGAGGTATTAGCTATTCAATTGCAGACATCGGAGTTATTGTCGAGAAGACACAAGATCACAGGTGCCCGTGTTACGATTATAAGAGTTCGAGTTCGCGTAACAGGTTATAGGAGGATTGGAAAAACAGTAAACTAAGGAGATTGAGCTTTCGAGGCTTTGAAGGAAAGTTGGGCAAGGTTTGGTATGGAAATTTTGGCCTAATTGGAAGAAAGAATATGTTTTGGTATATTAAGAGTTTTGAAGCGAAACAAAAGTCTAAAGTGAAGTTCCGGAAGTCTAGTTTCCAACACAACAAACCACTCCTCGATCAAACATCGGGGTAAGGAGATATGGACATTACAAGTTGGGCTGGCAGACCAGGAAAATGGCCTGCGCGAATGCGCCTGGGAGTAGCGCAAACGCGCAGAAGGCCAAGGGCCAACACAGCGCGAACGCGCTGAGCAATTTTGGGGCCCGGGTTCAGGATGAAGGTTATATGATTAGAATGTAATAATAACTCATATATGACATTTGGAGACCATATGGGGTGAATTGGTTCATACGGCACTTGATGAAAGGCCCTCGTTGTTGTATGCTAAGTGGGGCCCACACACCAGAGTTTATAAAGGACATATGAAGAGATATATGAGTAATACATGGAAAGTTGAGAAAGTCCTAAAAAGGACCCTTAAGCCAAAAATGGGCATAAGCCCTTCAAAAGGACGATTTAATAAAACATTTTCGGATGATCTAACTTGGAGAGACCAAAACGCTATTATAAGTTTGGAATTTGGAAAAATGCCAAGAATGAAAGTTGTAGATAATTGAAATATCATTCCAACCGTAGGTCGTGGGCCCTCACACGACTTCGGTATTGAGAGTTATGATCTTTTTACTGAACGAACGCGCAGGCAAAAAATATAAGCCGGCGCGAACGCGCTGACCGAATTTTAAGTCGGTCAGGGCAGTTTCTGGAACTCTATATAAGGGGGGCTTACCCCCCCCCCCCCTTCTTCATCCAAAACGGCTAGAAGAACCCCAAAATTCTAAAAAAAAAACCTTCCCAAACTCTTCAACATCAAAATTTAGCCCGGGTGAGGTATAATCCCCGAATTCTGGTCCCGGTAGCGTATAGTTGCGATTACAAAATCGTATAACAACGCGTTTGGCTCAGTCCAAGGTGGGAAAAGTCAAAGATATAGCAATATTAACGGGAGAAAGGTATGGATCTCTTCCTATTTATATTAATACTGGCTTATTTACAAAGATAGAACGGTTAAATGGTTGTATAGTGAGTTGTTTAGTTATGGAAGTTGGAAAACATCGTGTGGGCTGTTTTATGGAATACTTTGATATGGGAAATGATATTATAGATATTGGTATTGTTGTTGTTATTGTTGGTTGATGAATTAAGAATTCGGGCTAGGGATATAAACAGTGGAGGTGCTGCCGAAATTTCGGCAGATCCTAGAAAGAGTTAATGTAAAGGCTTAGGATAAGCATATGGTAACGAGCCTAACGGTAGTATGAATTCCCTTGATTGTAGATTTGCGAGTTCGAGAAGTAGAATTTGAGCGAATAAATAAGCTTCAAGGTATGTAAAGCTAAACCTTCTTTCTTTTTGGCATGATCTTTATAAGACAAACAAACGACGTGCATATGACTCCAAAGAAGCTCCATTCTTAGAGACACTAGGATGGCTAATGTTATTGATTCCCAGAACTTATTTTATTATGTCTTATTACGTGTCTATGATTCCAGACGTCCTATTTTGATATAATCCATAGTGACATTCGAAGCGTACTTGATATGACTATTGTCTTGATTTTCAAATGATAGTTCATTTTTGATTATTTTATAGAGTCTCAGATATGATGTATTTTGCATATGGTTTCTCACTAATCTGCTCGTGCATGCCTCAATATATCTTTCACCGAGTCCCGGGCCGAGGTACGTTCTCGTGCACAGTTTCATTGCATTGTTCACCGAGTCCCTCACTAGAGGGCCGGGATACGGTATATATATATATATATATATATATATATATATATATATGATATGATATGATGATGTGATTATGGCGCCAAGGATTGTATGTGATGACTTTATTCACCGAGTCCCATAGTGGGCCGGGTATGATATACGATATTGATATGCATGATTTTCATTTCATAAGGCAAGCGTATCGGTATTTTGAATGTCATACTTGTTTCCTGTAATCTCTATTTCAGTCATGATCCTCTTTATTGTAATTCATGCTTTATATACTCATTACGTAGGTACAGATACTCGACTTGGTGATCCTCCAGCTTACGACATCTGCTCAGGTGTTCGGAGAGCTCCATTGTTTCAGAGCCGAGATATTTTGGGTACAGATCTTCTATATAGACTTACGTATATCCAGGGGTACGGCGGGGCCCTGTTTCGTCGTATTTCACTTTGATACTCTTAGAGGTCTGTAGACATATGTGTGGGTTGTGTATAAGTTTGTTCGGCTGTGTCTATATGATTTGCTAAGGATATTCCCGTCTGTAGTGGCATCCTTGTTGGCTTGCGTATCATACCGGATGTAGTGGCAGCCTTGTCGGCTTGTGTATTTTGGTATGTTTGGTCAGCTATGGCTTCTCAAGAGACAGGTTCTTTTTACACATGACATGATAAGTTTACAGCGTGCTTTTACAAATTGTCATGTTGTTTTCAGTTTCGATCTGATTATATTTAGCAGGTTCGTATATGGGTGCCTAGTCCAGGCACTAGTCATGGCCCATGGGGTTGGGTCGTGACAGAAAGATATGCTAAGGGCATGCATATTAGATTTTGGTGGTAGTTGGGATGACCACTTACCCCTTATCGGGTTTGCATACAACAATAGCTACCATTCCAGTATGCAAATGGCTCCGTATGAAGCTCTATATAGAAGGAAGTGTAGATCCCCAATTGGGTGGTTTGAAGTAGAAGAAGTACAGCTAATAGGCCCTGAATTGATTCAACAAGCAGTAGAAAAGGTCAAAGTCATCCGAGATCGGTTGTTGACGGCCCAGAGTCGCCAAAAATCTTATGCGGACAATCATCGACGACACTTAGAATTTCAAGTTGATGATTGGGTATTCTTAAAGGTGTCACCACTGAAAGGAGTGATGAGGTTTGGTAAGAAAGGAAAGTTGAGTCCTCGATAAATTGGACCTTATAAGATTGTCCGCAAGGTGGGCCAAGTAGCCTATGAATTGGACTTACCCTCAGAACTTTAATCAGTCCATCCGGTTTTTCATGTCTCAATGCTCCGCAAGTGTGTTGGAGATCCTACGAGGATTGTTCCAATAGATGATGTTCAAGTGACAGAAAGGTTGGCTTATGAAGAAGTACCCATTGTCATATTAGATAGGCAAGTACAGAGGCTTAGAAATAAAGAAGTAGCCTCAGTTAAGGTCTTATGGCGAAATAACAACCGAGAAGAAATGACTTGGGAAGCGGAAGAAAATATGAAGTCCAAGTACCCACACTTATTTCGACCCCCGAGAGAGATCCAAGATGAAACATCAAGATTATGAGGTATGTATGTTTTATTTTTATGCTTTTGGGTCGTGTGTGGCCAAATTCTATTACTATTATGTTGTAGCCCTGTGAGGCGTTGTTATTAGGGGCTATTGTGACAGGATGGTAGTGCCATATTATATGGGAAACTCTTGCGAAATTTTCGTGGAATTCCTGAGCGCTTAACATTTGAGGACGAATGTTCCAAAAGGGGGGAAGAATGGTACACCTCGGAAAATTTTCCGTTCGTGCACAGTCAATAGACTAACGAAGGGCATGAAGCATACAATGTTTCAATAAGTAAGAGATAGCATTTGATGACCCTAATTGAGATTTCAAAGACATTCGAGGCAAGAGAAGAAAGTTTGCCGAGAAAGGCAAGGTATACGTTATGCATTGGAAAGGATTTACAAGTGAAAAGTTAGTGATGACTTAATGATGTCTTGGAGAAGAGTTATGATGTCCCTTGTATTGATAATGAGGTGTTAAACAAGTGTTAAAAAGGTTCCATAAGGATTGGAGATCAAACGAGTCGACGAGAACGAAATTCGGAAAGCTAGGCAACATACGATCCAACATACGGACCATATAAAACATACTGGCCGTATGTTAGGCCGTATGTTCTGCCCAGAATGGGGACCTTCACTGGACCAAACATACGGTCAGACATATGGTCCATATAAAAGATACGGACCGTATGTTGGTCCGTATGTTCATGTCGGGACAGATTTTAAGTTGATATAAGAAGGACCCAAGTTCATTATTTCATTTCATTTTCTCACTCCACACGTCAAGAACCCTCTAGAAATCTCTCCACCCTTCTTCCACAAGAACTTAAGAGAAATTCATGATCAACTTCATCAAACCAAGAGAATCAAGTGTGAGAAACTCATTAGAGTTCATCCAAGTCAAGAAATCTCATTGGAATTGAACTAGGGTTTTGGATCAAGTGAAGTATTTCCACTCAAGGCTCATTCCCACACTATATAAGGTAATTTTTATGATCATTCCATGTTGTTTAAGGTATTGAGAGGTTGAAAGACTTGGATTGTAGAAGGAGATAGGAAATGGGTCATGAATATGAGAATAGTGGCATTTTGAGTAGTAGTTTGGGATGAGTCATGATTCTCGATATGTTGTGATTATGATTATGTTATAAATGATATTAAGGACATGGGATAAGCATTATATTGTGAGTAAATGTAATAGTATATTATGACCATGATTATGGATGAATTGAAATGAAAGTGTGAAATGTGGATAATGCGGATAAATGAAGATTGTTGGTTATAATGTTGTGAATGTTATTATAGACGTTTGGGAGTTGATATATGATATGAGGAAAGTTGTATAAACAAAGGAAATGCTGCCCAATTTTCTCTAGCTTTAGTTGAGCATGTTCATGTAATCGATTAGCTAACGATAATATGAACTCTCTTGAAGGTAGAAACGTGAGCATTGAAAGAGAACGATCAAGCGATGGAATAGCTAAACGAAAAGGTATGTAAGGCTAGTCCTTTCCTTCTAAGGCATGAATCCTATGGTATGAATCTTCCTATTTTTCCATGATTTTTCCTATATAACGGAAATTATGAGTCTATGATTATAAAGAGTTTCACACGAGATAGAGAAATGGAAGATGTTATGAGCATGATAGTGATGATGATAAGTTAAGCCTAAAGATTCTAAAGCTAATGATTTTAACCATGATCTATTGATGTTGTTTATTGTATACACTCACCTTATATGCTAATTCCTTTAAGGTGAGGCAGAATGCTTATGAATGCTCCATAATGGAATTGGGGGTTCATGACCTTATGTCACCCCGATAAAGTATAGTTGTCTTTGAGTTTCTATGCATGAATTATGATAAGTACATGATGATGATATTACATCGCGCCTATATGTCCGAGCAGACACCGGTAAGGCGGGCAGCGTATACACCATGTCTAGATGGCATGGGCAGACACCACTAGTGGGCGGCATGAGATGGTTACCCCAGACGCGGGAGGCCTGGACGCGAGCTAATGATGATCACACCGTACCTATATGGTCGAGCAACTTATATATATATATATATATATATATATATATATATATATATATATATATATATATATATATATATATATATATATATATATATATATATATATATATATATATATGCGTACACGATATGATGACGATGTTTATGAAGTAAGTCAGCATGTGTTATTTCTATTAAAACTGACAGTCAGTTACATATTGTTCTTCATTTGATATCCCTTCATGTTTCATTGATGTATTGTTATTGTTTATGCCTTACATACTCAGTACAATATTCGTACTGACGTCTTTTTTCTTTGGACACTGTTCATGCCCACAGGTAGAGAGGGAGGTGATCCAGATTCATAGGAGCTATCAGCAGACTTTGAGAGCACTCCATTGTTCCGGAGGTGCCATTGCTTATTATTTTCTAGTACAGGTTCGTAGATACGCATGTGTGGGTAGTATGGTCTCACGATCTCCCACGTGTATATATATTATTTTGATAGCTAAAGGGCTTATGTACATAAAAGGTACTTATGTTTCGAGATGAAAAATGGTTTTTCTATTATTATGAGCATAAGATATACGAATGAACGCAGGATGAGTAATAGAACGAGCGGTGCTCTGTGGCTAGCCCCGGGTACCCGTCATGTCCCTAGTCGGTTTGTGACAGCATGACGAAGGAAAAACACATGGGCTTTATATAGATGGAGAATCAAGAGGTCCTGTAGCGTATCAAGGGCTCTGACACAGGGAGGTCTCCCAAAAGGATTTGGCGGCTAGGTAATGATGACCTAGCATTGAGCAGAGTAAGATACTGACTGGAAGGTCTTGTCCTAGGTAGTTGGAGGCGACTGCTCAGCTTTATTTAGGTCCATTTCCCGTCGTCAATAATTTTACCTCAAGAAATGGGTGGACTATCTGTATACGGGTAAAATTGTGGATACGGGCATGCTCGGTTTCCCGATGTCATGGTTATGCTCGTGCACAATACGACTGGATCATCGAGAGTGAGACTTCGAGCTCGATCAGGGATGAGGAGTTAAAAAAAAGGAGGTTAATTACCATAAGGAGAAGACTGAAATATCCGCCCTCAACCGGATATTTCGACGTCGATCTCGGCAACAGCTGTCACCAGATTTCTTTTCTTTATTTAGAATTGTACTAGGGTTAGGACTCCTCCATTATAAAAGGAGGAGTCTCCCATCCATTGTAGGGGGTTGGCAACATAAAGAGAGAAATAGTTCATATGAAAACAAGCAATAAGAGTCATTTGTGTCCATTTTCCATTTGTCCTAAGTTCATTTTCATTATACATCATGTAAGTACTCAACAGAAGGTGACGACCTCGGTTTCTATACCCAAGGCCAGACTTAATTAATATTCGGTCAGATATGCTTCTTTGTTTACTTATTGGTTTATCTTGAAATCTAATCTCGAATTGAATTTAGGCACATATCTTTGGCACCACGCATAAATTTAATTGTTCTCCATTTTAAGGTTAAATAGGACCCAAATAAAGCTGAGCAGCCACCTCCAACTACCTAGGACAAGACCTTCCAATCAGTATCTTACTCTTCTCGATGCTAGGTCATCATTACCCAGCCACCAAATCCTTTTGGGAGACCTCCCTGTGTCAGAGCCCTTGATACGCTACAGGACCTCTTGATTCTCCTTCTATATAAAGCCCATGTGTTCTTCCTTCCTTATGCATCTGCACTTATTCAAAACCTCACTTTGCTCCTCCTCAAAATCCCTATTGCGATTCTTGTATTGAGCTCGTATTGCTCCTCGGACTTTCAATATTCTTTCATCAGGGCGTGACTACTTACTATTAAGGAAAATATTCCACAAATATGGCTTACGTTCCATTATTGACTCAAGGTGAAGATTTGTTCATACCATCAACTGGAGCCGCTGGTTCTGACAGAGAGCTAGAATCTCTCACTGCTAGTATTCTCCCGTCGGGTTTTGTCTATACGAACGACTATAAAATTCTTCACCGTCTTGATTCGGTGGAGAACTTCGAATCTTGTATTGATGATGGCGCCATTACCGCAGTCACGGAAGATTGTAACCTGGGCGCAGATGTCGACGTCCGCGCTGTTGGGGATGGTGTGAAAATAAATCACCATGTTGTCGGTTACTCGTTGTCATACACTTATCCTTTTGCCATAGGGTTCACTCTTCCCGTTTATCAAGTGATTGAGGACTTCTGTCGTCGGTATCGGATATGTATCGGGCAGATCACCCCACAAATTTGGAGGCTCGTGTATTGTATTGAGAAGTTGGGTAATGTGGCCGGAGTCCCTTCACCCTTGACCATTCTTCATATATACGTACCTCGGGTGATCCGAGGGGGAATTGTTCATATGCTTCCCAGGGGAAGTCGAAGCCTGATCGACCCCGAAGACGATTATGACCGAAGGTGGCTTCATCGGTTTGTGACAATACGCACAGCTCAACTTCACCATCCATCATCTGCCGATTTTCCTAAGGTATAGAACCCTTCACCAAATCCGGTTGAACCCGAGATTGATATGGCTATCTTTGAATGGGTGATTGCGCTTCTTCAAGCTTCTCGTAGCGTAGGCCGTTCTTGGAGAAGAATGGAACCCAAAGGGTGGAAAGGCAAAGACCACGGTAATTTCTTAATTTGATCATTTCAACCCTCATTTCCCTGTATTATGTCTCAACCCAATGTATTTGATTTTCAGGACTTCAGATGAAGAAGGCTTCTAAGGGAAAATCGGTAGTCGAGGACATTGTTCGGGGACAAAGAGGATCTGCTCCACCGAGGCCACCTAGGCGCAAAGAGGCTAGAAGTTTCCCCGTTGTGCATTCGGGGGTTCGATCTCGGGTTTGAACCCGTCATATCATGGGGACCCATCGAGAAATGCCTTTTGGCGAAACTCCACCAACAATAGTGCTTGAAAAAGAAGATTCATCGAGGCCAAATATCCCTGGTTCATCCGCCTCTGGTGGTAGTCACGGGGATATCTAATCGGTATCCCGCATCATAGCCGCATCCCGTGGGATAGGCCAAAGACCTCAACCTCCGACTCGCTAAGTTGATTAAGGGTGTAGCTGCCTTATTTTTGTTTTCTAATTAGTAGCAGTAGAGTAGGGCTTCTCCTGTTTTTGCTGATATACTGATGTATCTGACATAGTCGGAATTTTGTGGAATGGAACAACCTTCGATGGGACTTCGCGAATTGGTTTTTATTGGACTTTATTGAGCATTCCATGTGTATTTTTTGTACCTGAACCTTTGCATATGCCCTTGCAATATTCGATCAATAATAACTTATTCTATAATTCATAAAAATTTGAAATGCTTCGCTACCGGCCGCCATACTCGAACATCTTATTATCAAAACTCGATCGTAATTGGTTAGAGACCACATCCTTCGTGACCGATACGAAAGCTTTACTTGATCAAAGTGGTATTCGTATGAGGGCCCGATCTTGGCCTCGTCAGAAGGCCGACCTGCTTAAGTACGATCTGTTGATCGAGAGGGTGTCCCGGTTCCTTCTCGTGTACGCTTCCCATGGTTAGATAAGATCAAGGTCACATCCGTCACATCCATCTGACATCGGCACGTGTCGAGACCCTGTTGGCTCTGAAGACGGTTACGAAAAGCAAACTGTTTCGACCCCACTTTATAAAAGCAAGTTTTCCCTTTCATTTTTCACTTTCAGACTTTTACCAAACACAATTTTACCTTCATTCTTTGGATACGTTGACCTTCATATCTTCAAACCTTCAAACCTCGTATCTTCATATCTTCATATCTCCTTATCAATCTTCTACCCAATCTTCAAACCTTCATTCAAACCTTCATATCTTCATACTTCATATCTCCTTATCAGTCTTCTACACAATCTTCAAACCTTCTTATCTTCATACTTCTGAAATGACGAGCAAATCTTCAAAGGCTAAAACCGGTGAGACCTCTTCGGCTCCAAAACCGAAGCCAGTACTAACTGACTTTATTCCTCAAGATTGCTCGACCATCCGGGATTTCAAAGTTGAGAAACCTTCGTAACAGGGGGATCGAGGTGTCAAAATATCGGCCTATTTTTGCACGATACCCCAGAATAAACTTGAGCAGGTCAAGGAAGATTGAGGATAGAAGGGTAAGGAGGTCGTTATTCCCGACCAGAATGAAGCCATAACGACCTACGTGGAAGGGTACTTAAGTGTTTATACCTATCCTTTCACATTAGCACACTCGATCCCGTGGTGGTGGATTTCTGCAAACAGTATGACATTACCCTCGGTCAAATTCATCCTCCAAATTCAAATTCATCCGTCATTTTGGAGGAGCGTTGTGCTCCTCTAATATTTTACTTCAAACGTGAATATTCCATTCACGGTGCATCATCTACTCCGGATATATAGTCCCCATGTCTTCAGAAGGGGCATGATTAAACTCTCAAAACGAGCTGGAAAGGCACCCTTCTTCGGTCTGGATGAATATAGAGACCGAGGCTGGCAGGGCAGGTTTGTCCGAATCAGGATAACGGATCTGATTCTCGCTGATAAGTTGTCGTTTCCCGAGAGATGGAGCCCGAACCTTAATTAACTTCATTTTGGTACGATATGACCATATTCATGTACTTACATTGAATGTTTTATTTGCTCGTGTGTATATAGCGCTTGCCCGAACCCTTGGTGCGATTCCTAACCTTGATCACTGGATCGGGAAAATCTATTCCCAACTCACTTATGCCAACCGTACTTGGAGCCTCTTGTCCCGGTCCCGGTGGAAGGACGGGACCCATGGTATGTCCTTCCTTTAGAGCGTTGCCCCATTTTCCCTATGTAACACGCCATGTTAGATAGGTAAGGACTGTTCTTCTTTTCGCTTCACAGATTTATCAAAAGCCACCAGAATTCGGGGCCAGGAAGCTGCCGAGGCCTCGACCGACGAGTAAGATATCGAAGCTCCTGATCAGGGAGACAAAGCTGAAAGGAGGAAAAGACGATCCTCCAAATCTTCTCGAGCTCCTTCCCAGGCTAGGAAAAGATCGAGGCTCACTATCAGAGAGAATTCTTCGGAAGATGTCTCGGCCCGGGCTCTGGACACCAAGGTTTTCAGTGAACTATTAGATCATTCTGATGATGACGACCAGGCGTTGGGCAGGCATCACCTTGTTGACGAGCTCCTTGAGAAAGATTTGTCCGGTTCTGCTGCGATTACTCCACCATTGGTGGAAAGCCCAAGTCAAATTCTGGCGAGTTCGAGGGATGTCTCGTGGCCGACGGGCGCAGGGAGCATCAGGCCGAAGTTCGGGATATCTAAAGACCTCATGACAGAGCACACTCCTACTCGAAGTTTTGAAAGACTGCCAGCTGCAGCCGCTGGATCGAATGCAGCTTCCTCGATACCGGGCTCAAAGGTACTTAACATTCCGCCTTTGTATGGTATTGGTTCTGTCCTTCCGATACAAGTTGTGGCCTCGTTTGAAACAATAATTTGCATACAGGATTCTCCGCCTCCATTGGTGGATATTCCCGCCGACGTTGATAAAGCCAAAGGCAAGATGACCAAGGAATGGGCAAACGATCACGAGGGTTATGAAATACCCGCCCCCGGGTATGTCGAGTTTTGAGAATTTGTCCATCCCCGTGGCCAATCGCTTCGGGGTTAATTCCGGTACTAGGTTGGAGAAAATGTTTCCTGCCCCTAGTACCGACCCAAATCAGAAGAGGCTAATCACTTTCAAGGTGCCGGCCAATATGAACATGTTATCGGGGCCGGTCGGGGTGGCCAGCTATCTATACCCTCTGGTGCCCCCAAGAGGACCGTAGGAAAATGGCCAAAATCAGCGAATCGTGTCGTTTCAACGATGCTCAGCAGGCATTGAACCGGGTAAGTTTTATTCTTATGCTCTTTTCACTTAGCTCATGCCTCATTTTAACAACCGTTCCTCTTTCCCTTATAAGCCTCCGTGCTTCATCATGCAAGCTTTCACCGGCTCAGGCACGAAGTGGGCCGGCTCAAAGAGGAGCTCAATAGAAAAAGTCAGGAGGTGGATGAGCTTATAAATCTGTATGAGCAAAAATTGCAATATATCTCGTCTCTCCTTGACCTTTATATCCTTAAGTCGGATTTAGCAGCGGCTCGAAACGAAGCTGCCAAGGCCAAGCGGGAACGTGACCAGTTGGCAGAAAAGGTAAGGGCTTTCGAAGTTTACAATAAATCTTTAATACCCGACGCTAACGCCCTTCCTTCTTAGGCCCGGACCTATGTTAGCCAGATTGATCAACTTCAGGCAGAGCTTGATGGGATCAAGCCTGAGCTAAATGCCCTCCAAGAAACAATTATCGGTGCTGTGGCCGAACGTGATGTTCTCAGAGAGCAGCTTCGGGCGTCGGTAGAACAAATGAACGGACTTAGCTTATCGCTGGCTGCGGCCGAAGCTGAACAGGATCTATTGAATCGGGTCATCACCGATCTACAGGCTGAACATGGAAAAGCTCTTGGCCAGATCTCGGGTTATGATGATATGTTAGACCAGTATAAGGCCGACGTGACTGCTGCCGAGAAGGCCAGTAATCTTCGAGCCGAGTACGTGCAGTGCTTATCCCGAAGGAAAACCCTCGAAGAAGTTCAACCCACTGGAGTGGACTTATCAGATTTGATCGAGGAGACCAAGAAGCTCGAAGCGGAAGCAAAGGCTCTATTCGACCCTGAGGATTCAGATATCGACCTCGAGTCAGCCGAGGAAGAAACTGAGGGATCGGGTGAAGATTAGGCTCGTGGGCCTTATGTCCCTTCTTTTCCCCTTTTTTTTTTGTTGTGGTTTTTGCTTTTTTGCTTTAAGGCCGCTAGTTCGAGCCTTTGTAAATCCACTTATATGTATGTGTAAATGAAAAGAAAAATCTTCATTCGATCTATTCATCGCCCTTTGCTGCCCTTTGCAAAGTGTTCCTCGGTTTAATGTTTGTTCGATTTATGTCATCATTTTAGCTTGCCTTATTGTTTCAGCCAAGATAAAATTCAAGTGGTACCGGCTCGTGATCGGGCCTTGGTCCGTATTGAATTTAGTTGTTGCTTTATTTATAAATTGCAAGACAGATCGGATCACGATATTTTTGTGTTTTACTTAATCATCGATCGTTTGGGTCGCACCATTCTAGGCCTGTGTATGTTTTTTAGACCGTAGTCTTCAACCGTTTAGGCCATATTTTTTTAGCATTGTGTATATTTTCTAGACCGTAGTCTTTAACCGTTTTAGGCCATAGCCTTTTTAGCATTGTGTATGTTTTCTATACCGTAGTCTTTAACCGTTTAGGCCATAGCCTTTCAGTATCAGGCAACATTGGATCATTTTTATCGTAGTAAGATTTTTATTGAAAAAACCGATAAATTTTTATTGAAAAAACCGACCAAAGATGTACCCGCAATTGTTGCCGTGGCAAGAAAAAACTAATTGGACACAATTCAGTCGATCGTTTGGTCCTTACATCTGATCCAATCGTTCAAGCCTTGGCTTTTACATAGTTATCACGTAACTCATGGTATAATAGTCCCCTAGTATTCGAGTTCGAGGTACGAGAGCTCAGGTACTATTACCCCGATATATGCAGTCCCCGGCCTTCGATTTTTGATTGGTATGCTCTATTCGTGTAGCACGTTGTTCAGCGCTGCCTCATTACAAACCTTGCCGAAAACCCACTTCTGCAGTATAATTTTATTGGTAGATTCGGCCTGGCCATTCGCGCTCGGGTGATACGGGGTGGATAAGATCTTTTTGATCTTATATTCTTCGAAAAATCTATTGAACTTGTTGCCTTTGAACTGCTTCCCGTTATCACACGCGATCTCCGCGGGTACCCCGAATCGACAGATTGTATGGCCATAAATGAAATCAATGACTTCCTTTTCCTTGACTTTCTCGAGTGCCTGTGCTTCAACCCATTTATAGAAATAATCGGTCATAAGCAAAATAAATTGCGTCTTACCTGGGGCCCATGGTAGAGGACCTACTATGTCCATCCCCCATTTCATGAATGGCCATGGGGAAAGGACCGGATGGAGTTCTTCCCCGGGTTGATGTATTGAAGGGGCATGCTTTTCACATTCATTGGATTTTTGAACGAAAGGTTTGGCGTCTTCCTCCATCTCGTTCCTGTAGTATCCTGCTCGGATCAGCTTGCCGACCAATGAATCGGCTCCCGAATCTTTCCCGCAAGTCCCCTCGTGAATTTTCCTCAGAACATAGTCAGTTTCTCCTGGTCCTAGGCATCTTACCAAGGGGCCGTGGAATGACCGCTGGTATAGCTGGCCATCAACCAAACAAAATCTAGCTGCTTTGGTTCGGAGGACTCTTTATTCCTTAGCATCGGATGGCCGCTTTCCTGTTTGAAGCTAGTCTATGTACTTGTTCCTCTAATCCTAGGTGAGGCTGGTCGAGTTTATTTCTGAGTGGCCAGTCTCTATGACCGACTTTGTCAACTGCACCACAGCTCCGGAGTTGAACCCATCCGATTCGACAGAGGACCCAGATTTTCCAAGGCATCTGCCTCGTTATTTTGATTTTGGGGCACGTGTTCCAACGTCCATTCTTTGAACCGGCGAAGGACAACCTGCAGTTTTTCTTGGTATCTTCGCATTCGATTATCTTTAACTTCAAAAGTTCTGTTTGCTTGGTTGACCACCAGGAGAGAATCACATTTATCCTCTATGATCTCTGCTCCCAAGCCTTTGGCCAGTTCTAAACCTGCAATCATGGCCTCATACTCGGCTTCGTTGTTAGTTAAATTAGCCGATCTAATAGATTGTCTTATTACGTCACCTGAGGGGGGTTTGAGAACGATCCCTAACCCAGACCCTTTTACATTGGACGCGCCATCCGTGTAAAGAGTCCAGACTCCCGTGCTAGTCCTCGAGACAAGAAGCATTTCTTTGTCGACCTCGGGGGTCATGGCCGGAGCAAAATCGGCCACGAAATCAGCCAGTATTTGGGATTTGATTGCAGTTCGGGGTTTGTATTCAATATCATACCCGCTAATCTCCACAGCCCACTTTGCTAGCCGGCCTGAGAGTTTGGGTTTATGCATGACATTCCTTAGGGGGTACGATGTTACGATGCATATGGGTTGACTCTGAAATTAAGGTTTTAATTTTCTAAATGCAGTCAATAAAGCCAAAGAGAGTTTTTCCAAATGTGGGTACCTGGTTTCGGCGTCACCGAATGTTCAGCTTACATAATAAACCGAGTATTGCGTATGTCACACCCTAATTCCACTAGGGTGTGATGGGCACCCGACCTCACATCCAGAGCCGAGCGAACCCACAGACCTTTAGGGCACACATAATCTTAGTAGACTATTAAAATCAAATAAAGATAAAATACATAATAAGCTCTCAAAATATTCTTTTCGATGCTTTCAAAATCAAACAGGATCTGTGATCATATAGAATTTAATACATGATACAGAATGACATATCGGCTTATGAAGCCGCTTACACAACTGACATACTATACCCACGACTCTGTCTGCAAAGTCTCTAACATCAATCCAGAGAAAGCATACACACAAACTCTGACTCGGCAGCACTCCAGGAGCAAATGGAGCTTGCCAACTCTGCTGGAACATCCTCTATAATAACTTCACATCACCTGGGTGTACCTGCGCGGTATGAAACGCAGCCCCCGAAGAAAGGGGGTCAGTACGGAATATGTACTGAGTATGTAAAGCATGAGATACAATATACATAATCATAATCTGAACAGGGAGTACAGAAAATAAGAGCAATAACCGGAGTATCAAAAATGCTTATTCATAAAACATAGATAATGCATGTCAGAACATATGCCATATTCGGTCCCATTTTGGGACTCGGTGAACAGAACGTGGTCGCCACCCCATCACTGGCGCCACAACACATCATACTCCAGAGTAGGGAATAGCTCCGTAACATATCATAACATATCGTAACATATCAGATGGCCATATCATATCATATCATCAAATATCAGAATATATGTACATGGCACAGCATACTCCACAACCCATGTACATGTCATACCTGCCCCCTCACATCGAGGCACGACGAACAATGCAGTGGAATACGCGTGATAACATATCCTAGCACGGGCTCAGTGAAGGAAGCATTGAGGCATCCACGAGTAGAGTAGTGAGAAACTATATGCATTATAAAATATTTGGAAAGGCTCGATAGAATAGTCCGAACAATAGGTCATTATAAAGGGAATCAGACGACAGTCATAGTATGTACCTTTCGGATGTTACGACGGATTATGTCAAAGTAAGAATGCTGAGATTATTTGTACATATCAAAATATCATAGGATTCAATTGAATAGTTAAAACAACTATCGTTTAGTAGTCGGAACAGTAACCAAAAGTTTCTTTTAATCATAGTACTGAAATAGGTCAAGTAGAACAATACAAGAAGGTTTCGGAAATTGTGGGCCCACCTCGGGTCAAGTCGAGGTGGCGCACATAAATTACGGACTTTAGGCCTTATGGAGGCGTCAACGAAAGTTTCGGGGCATTCCGATGCTCTTTGTGAAAGTTATGAACGTTTTATGACGCAAGACCCTTTTTGGAGTAAAAATGTGTTTAAACATATTTTTCCAACAAAACTTAATTCAATTACATTGAATGAATAAGGGTCAAAATCAAGCTCGGATTTTAAGGAGTAGAGTTATCCCCGAGGTTCGTATCATAGCCTATCATAGCTAGGAAATGCCAAAGAAAGAAAAAGTAGAGCTTTACATACCTTATTCGCTCCTTACGCTAATCCAAACTCAAGTTCCGAACTTCCCAAAATCTACAATTGGTCACAAATACCAAACATTAACCATAAGCATTTAGGTATTCCATCTTCAGTAACACTTGTCTACAGAAATTTGGGCAGCATCTCCCCTGTAATTTCACCAACCCCGAGAATTTAACTCGGCCAAAACATCAACAACAATACCAAGTATCATACTAACAACATCAACCATCCATTCAAAATGCATTCTAACATAAGTAATCTTCTTTTCTACATAGTTCATCAATATTCAATTCAACTACGTACATTCGAACCAATATCAACGCTTACATATTCAGTTACTAATTCAAGATCGTTCAAACATGATTCAAGAATATTTTAGACAATCTACACAATATTCCAACATTTTCACCAAAACCATACTTCACCCGAGTTCTCCAATTTCCAACAATGACAATCCCAATAAATTTTTGTCTTCCAAATTCATGAACCACATTAACAATTATCATGTTAACTACATTATTTTCATAAATACAAGAAATGATACTAGAGTCACATTAACTTCCAAATCAGCCCATAACAATTCCAACATCAATTTAAGTTATCAAATTCTCATTTCCATCACAAAATACATAACCACATCAACTAACATCCTACATAGAAATCGTTCCATCCTCCCTACACACAACACACACACACGGCCCATATCCAACATTCACAACTTCAACCAAAATCATCAAACTTCCATTTTCAATATAGAGTCCACAACAACCACAACTAGAATGCTACATAAAATTGATTCATCTTGCCTACACAATATATACATATACACGGCCACATGCATATACACACAACCACCATGCAAACTTCCATATTTTCATGAATTCTATTCATTTCTACATACTAAAACATAAACAAACCCTTTATAACATATAAAAGAGGATTAAATCTTACCTTTTCTTCTCAACTTCTCCACTTAGCTAGAGTTGTGATTTTGAACCAAAGAGCAGTTTTCTTGTTTCAACGATTATGCCACATTGAAGAGGACCCTTGAATTAGTAGGAAGGCTAGGAGAAAATATTTTTTTTTGGACAAGATTTCAAGGGGGCCATTTTTTCCTCCATGGCCGAAACCCCCCCCCCCCCCCCCCCCCTTAGTTTTGCTCTCTTCTTCTTTTCTTTGTGTTTTCTCTTGAATGTTCTTGAATTATGGCCCTTTTGTCTTATTTATTTCATGAATTAATTTACCACATGGGCTTGTGCCCTTTTTACTCCTCCATGGCCGGCCACCCTTAAGTTTTGGGCCCCTCTCTCTCTTTTTTTTTTTTTTTTGATTTTTAAGCCCAATTACTTTGTGACTAATTCTTGTAATTCATGGAACTATTTTCCAAAATTCCAATTTTGCCCCTATCCTTCCTCGATATTTTCGCATCCATAACTCTTATAAACAACTTGTGTGCTAATCAAGGTTAAAATGTAGGCTTGCACTCAACCTCCCGCAATTGTCTTGAATTATCCGAATGCGCAAAATGCGGGATATAACATCGTACCTTTCTTCTCTCGAACCAGGACTCCGTTCACCGCTATCTCGGACACCGCCAAGTATAGATACAACTGTTTGTTCGCTTTTGGCGTGTGGAGTAAAGGCGGACTCGATAAATACCTTTTGAGTTCTACTAAGGCCATCTGACATTAGGGGGTCCACGCAAAGTCGGTCTTCTTCTTTAGCAACAAGAAAAATCGATGACTTTTGTCCGAAGATCTGGAGATGAATCGGCTTAAAGCAGCTATCCTTCTTGTCAATCTTTGTACCCCTTTGATGTCGTTTATCACGGTGATATCTTCAATTGCCTTTATCTTATCCGAGTTGATTTTGATTCCTCGATTCGATACCATGAATCCGAGAAATTTTCCCGATCCAACACCGAAGGCACATTTTTCTGGGTTCAGCTTCATGTTGTACCTCCTTAATATGCTGAAAGTTTCCTGAAAAAATTTCAAATGGTCCTCTGCTCGCAGGGACTTAATGACCATGTCGTCTATGTAAACTTCCATTGCTTTCCCTATTTGGTGTTCAAACATGCGGTTGACTAACCGCTGATAGGTGGCACCGGCATTTTTTATCCCATGGTGAATCCACGGTTTGCTGAGCAATGCATTGTATCTCATGTCTCCCTCTATCACATAAAATTTCGTCTGCTGCGTTGTTCCTGCCATATTGATCGGTAAAGTTATCTCACCCTTCGTTGTCTCGCATGCCATGTTGAATCTGTTGAGGACCCGTAGTGCCGGCACGATCTGATCTAGTAGTCCCAGCTATTCGATGACTCTCCATCGGATACCTGGATCAATTAGCACACGTTTAATTCTAAATTTATTGACAAGGATAGATATTACCAGTGCGTGGTTATGCGGCTAGGCGATGCCTTCCATGAACGTGATGGGACCATCGGGGTCATCATTCCGGATACGCTTTTCCCTCGTTATGAAAATTTTGGTGCCTTTTACGACCGGCCCAATGGGAACGTCAGTTCCTCCCATGATCATGTGTATCACCTGCTGAGGCTCTTCTGGCCTATCTTGCTTGTTGGAGTCCAGGTTCTTGAAATGGGTTTTTGCTTGTTCACTTAAGAATTCTCGAAGATGTCCCAAATTGAACAGACGAGCGACCTCCTCTCTCAGCTGCCGGTAATCTTGGGTCCGATGGTCGTGAGTATGATGATACTTACAAATAAGACTTTTATCCCGCTTCTCCGGATCAAATTAGATTGGCCTTGGATGTCTTGTTTCTTTGTTTCGGATAACGGCCGCCGCTATGGTTCCTATATCGACGCAAAAATTATACTCAGATAATCTTGGAGTTTCTCTGTTTCCCAGGGCTCTATCGACAACATTTTTGTTTATCAATCCACGACTACTTTGGCCCTGATCATTCCTCCTATCATTCTTGACTGATTCGTTGTTGCACCCGTTTCCCCTTCGATCGAGTGGGTAAGGACCAACCTGTCATATGATGGTCTGGGATCCCGATCTACCATTCTCTTCGATCGATCACTCCCTTTACCAGAATTCCATGATACCGAAGCGGCCCTCAAAATCTTATCATCTTCGACCCCAATCTTCGACTGATACCTGTTGTATACATCATCCCAGGCGATCACCGGGTACTCTATCAGATTTTTCTTTAGCTCCATAGATGTGATCGAGCTCCTTGAATTGAGCCCTTGGGTGAAAGCCTGAATGGCCCAATCGTCAGTGACTGGAGGTAAGTCCATGCGCTCCATTTGAAATCGAGCCACAAACTCGCGGAGGATCTCGTCATCTCGTTGCTTGACGTTGAACAAGTCCGATTTTCGTGTTTCGACCTTGATGTCCCCGGCATGGGCCTTGACTAAAGCATCAACGAGCATGAAAAATGAATAAATTAAATGCTCGGGCAAGTTATGATACCAAATCATCGCCCCCTTTGACAAGGTTTCCCTAAATTTATTAAGTAGCACTGATTCCCTTTCGTCATCGGCGAGATCATTTCCCTTAATAGCGCATGTATATGTAGTCACATGTTCATTTGGGTCCGTCGTCCCATTATACTTCGGGATATCAGTTATGCGAAATCTCTTAGGGATTTTCATCGGTGCTGCACTCGGCGGAAATGGCATTTGAACAAATTTTTTCGAATCTGGTCCCTTCAACACTGGTCGAGCCCCCGAAATCTGATCGACCCTCGAGTTGTAGTTTTCCACCTTCTTGTCGTTCTCCTCTATCTTCTTTTCGCCAGACTCGACTCGTTTCGTCAATTTTTCGAGCATTCTTATCAATTCGCTGCTTTGCATGGGGTGGTTCTCATTACCCCGTGGGACGTGCCTTTCTTCCGTATCCTGGGTCTGTTCTGATGGGGCAATATCGGGTGCCTAACCCCAGTTTTGCAATTGCGCTATGATCTCTTGTTGGGCCTGTAACTGAGCCATAGCCATGTCTAATTGTTTTTAGAGCTGTTGCAACATGGCTCCGTTATTCTCGCCGGCCGGTACGTTGCCCACCGATAACCCGACTTGAATAGGTTTAACGGAGGGCGCGTTGTTATTTGGTACGCCCCCATCGACATGTTCGTGATGGCTTGGTTCCACTTGGAAGTTGACGGAATGGGAATCCGACATTTCTGGTAGACCTGAAATCAAACCTTAAAGAGCAAGTGTCAAATATCGAGCGTAACCAGAATGTTGTATTGAACCGCCACTACTATCTCTGGCCCCACGGTAGGCGTCAAACTGTTTAACCTTAAAATGGAGAACAATTAAATTTATGCGTGGTGCCAAAGATATGTGGCTAAATTCAATTCGAGATTAGATTGCAAGATAAACCAATAAGTAAACAAAGAAGCAGATCTGACCGAATATTAATTAGGTCTGGCCTCGGGTATAGAAACCGAAGTCGTTACCTTCTGTCAAGTACTTACACGATGTATAATGAAAATGAACTTAGGACAAATGGAAAATGGACACAAATGACTCTTATTGCTTGTTTTCATATGAACTATTTCTCTCTTTCTGTTGCCAACCCCCTTACAATGGATGAGAGACTCCCCCTTTTATAATGGAGGAGTCCTAACCCTAGTACAATTCTAAATAAAGAAAAGAAATCTGGTGATAATCCTGCCGTCAATAATTTTACCTGGGGAAATGGGGGGACTATCTGTATACGGTCAAATCTGCTTCTTTGTTTACTTATTGGTTTATTTTGCAATCTAATCTCGAATTGAATTTAGCCACATATCTTTGGCACCACGCATAAATTTAATTGTTCTCCATTTTAAGGTTAAACAAGAGGCATTGCAGATTGCGGTTCACAAAGGATGGAGGAAAGTGCATATTCTATCGGATGCAATGGAGTTAGTAATGATAAGTCAAGGACTGAAGTCAGCACCTTGGCCTGTGCAAAACGTATATGAAGATATCATCAAGCTTAGGGACACCCTAGATGTAATTCGATTTTCTTTTATTAGAAGGAACAAAAATAGGTGTAGTCACCGTCTTGCTAGCTTTTCAAAGACTTTAGTCGATGAAGTTTCTTGGGATGACCAATTTCCTATATGGCTTGTACATGAAACTCGTGAATCTTTTGCTTTGCTATCAAATGAATGAAAAGGTCAGCCTTTTGATTGAGGAAAAAAAAAAAGCATTATGTATGGTGCGGGTAAGTATTTACCCATTATGTATACGTGAGTGTAGGTGTTAAGATAGTCTTTCATGATAAAATCAATTCGTACTAAATGTTTACACTAAATCATATTAAATTATTAATTAATTTCATCTTATATCGACCACGCATCGCACGGGTACGAATACTAGTAGATAAAATAGGAGAGGTACAAGCAATGTGGTTAAGCCAAGTGGCGAGCTAATAACAAGCCACTTGGCAATTTTAAGACAAAGTTAATAAGCATTGTAATAATTATTAAATATTGTTCAATTTAATTTAAAGGTATAATAAAAATACTTGATATTGAAAGGATTAAGATATTGAAGTATAATGAGATAATTTTCATTAGTTTAGAACTAGAGATATTCACGTGAAACAGAAATTCACGGCATGAAGAGTTCAAAGTGTTTAAGCTTATCCTAACGGATATTTTAAAATACATAGTATTTAAATTTCAAAAATTGCAGATTACTTATTTTCTCCCATCTAATAAGGCATCTTCATTCTTCAAAAAGATGTTCTCACTTTTATATGCATGAGCAAACTAAAATTGAAATGTCAATTTTAATTAATATGTGAATCCAATAAAATATATACTCCTATTATATTTTATAACAAATTAATTTAGTTTTGTAACAAAAAGGAAAGAAAGAAAATAAGATAGAAGAGAATCACAGTAGAAAAAAACGTATGGGAAAAGGTAAAAAAGATATGGGTAACAAATGATAACCAATTTTTATAATTTTTATCAAATTCCAAATTGAAAAAAATTTATGAGAAATAAACTTTTGAATTTAAAGCAACCCATAGTTATCCTCATTTAGCTAGCCTTAAACTTTATCCTTAATAATATCACATTAACTGGCTTATTCAAATTCAAACATATTTGTTAAAAAAAAATTATTTATTAAACAAATTCACATTTAATTTAAAATGAAATTGAAAATAAAAAAATGTTAAACTTATCCTTAGCAATATCTGATAATAATAGGACTATTCCGACTCAAAGATATCTTTTTAACAAAGAGTTATTTATTAACTAAAGGCCACATTCAATATAAATATTTACGAACATATAGTATCAATAATATTCACTGGATACTCTCATAAAAACTGATAATATTTTAAAGGCAAACCTTATCATTCGGAGAAGACAAATTTTTCAATTTCTGTAAGTACTTAAATATTAATAAAGTTGCAATCCAAGAAGAGAAAAGTAGAATTTGGATAAAAATAAATATCAAATTCTATTCTTTCAAATACACATTGTTTTTTTTAAAAGAAAAATAAATCCTAATAAACTGATATGATATTTAAATTTGAATTTAAATGAAATTTGAGTTGGACTGAAGCTCCCACTTCTTAACCTCTTTTATATATATATATATATATATATATATATATATATATATATATATATATATATATTCTCAGTGACACATAAATTAATATTATATTTTCTTCTCCTTTTTTTTTGTTGAACATTAGCTCTATTTGTGTGTTTATCAAGTTTTACAACAGGAGAGTTATTACTACATAAAAAGAGTTATTTTATCCGGCTCTAATCACTATTCCAGATGTAGTGCGCAAGTAAAAGCTTATTTTCTGTTGTTTAATTGTGTTTTCGTTTATCATGATTTCTCTTTGGTTATTGAAGTAACTTATATAGCACAATACAAGTTAAATCGGCTTCGTCTCCACTTAGTATCAGTGAAAATGTAACTTCTCTATTCTTTTCGCAGTTACCAATCAAGTTTGCCTGATTCAATAGCCGTTCCATACTTCAAGTATTCATGGTTAGAATGGGTGAATATTCCTATTACTTTTTCCTTTTTAAAGCGCACTGTGTTTTTTATTTCCTGATTAGCATACATAATTAATCTACTACCATGTAGAAGTTGAACTGCTATTTTTTGTTAGAAAAAATGAAGCGGGATTGAAAGGAATTTTGGGTTATTATTTGACTATCATAAAGTTATGTACATAACTTCACAACTCTACTTTTTATTATTATTATTTTGCGTTATACTGTTATAGTGGAAATATTACCTAAATGATTGACATTTATATATATATATATATAATTATCTTTGCTGATTAAATATTTTTTTAATTTTGTTTTCGCTGAGTATTGTACTCTCATTTTGCTCTCTTATCCAGCGATATTGAAAGGTTGGTGAGCAAAGAATTAGGCGGTGATTAAAAAGCACAAGTTAGAATCGTTGATTAAACAAGAGAACACCATTTTGGTATTCTAATTTTTTTTTTTTTTGTATATTTCATATATAATATTATGCTGATTAGGATAAAAACTTATCCATAATATATTTTAGTACCTATTATCGTAATATAGCATAGCTAATAGAACTGATAGTCATTTGTTGTTTCTTTGCTTGACTAATTTATGCTTTCATAATTTTACTTGCAAAACTAAATCCATGTTTCTATTTTTTCTGGGGGTCCTTTATTTGATACCAACAAAGTGTTTTTTTTTTCATCCCTTCACAATCATTAAAAGATAATCAACATTGCTAAATTTGTACATTGTGTAACTTATTATTAGTTTAAATTGAATTTGTATATTTTGTGTATTCTAATAGTGATCTTTTGTTGAAATTGTATATAATGATAGTCAATTATTGTGTTTGGTTGCAGGTATTAGCCGATCAAAGTTGTAAAGAGAGAGTAAAAACATTACACATCAGATGTACGAAAAAAACTCTTTTCTACTATTTTCCTAAATAATTACCACTATTTGTTATTAATCTAGATATTATAGATGCTAATGATACTAAATTTACTATATAAACTTGGTCGAATGTGCAAGCTCAATTAAAGGTATTGTCAGTCTTCAAAGATCATAATTTCTTTTTCTTTTTTAATGACATGTAATCTTTTTAATCTTTTATTTTAATTTATTACTAATTTTTTGTGAAAAAATCAATTTGATAAGTAAGTCATTTTTATAGCGAAGTAATAAGAGTTTTTGAGAAAGCAATTAATATATAAATTGAGTTTGCTATTAGAGTTATTCTTTATTTTGTTGAATTTCATAGAGTTATTCTTACTGAGTTCATTATATAAAGAAAACAAGGATGATTAAAATTCATTTCCTTTAATTTTATAGAGTTTTTTTGTTGAATACTTCGCACTTGATGGAAATTTCATGAAAAAACACATGACAATGTTTTTTTTAAAATATGGTACGAATAATGTATGAACATAAAAAGTGGAAAAGTAAAAATTCTGAATTTTAGAAAACATAAGGATAGGCTATTTAAATTTGAGATGAGAATTTTTTTCAATAACGATTATGATGAAAAAAAATATTCTATTGGTAAGACCACATAATCGAAGTAGTACAAAGCTAAAAACAAAATAAAAAAGAATTCATACATTCTGATACAGAGAATGTGCAATTAAGTACTACCTCCGGATCAAAATAAGTGTTCGCTTACCCTTTTTATTTTCATTCGATTAAATGTTCACTTACAAAATCAAGAAGGAATTAACTTTATTATTTTAGATTGTAAAATTTTATTATTATTCAATTATTATTTTAGATTTTTCCATATTTACTCAAGGGAATAAATAAGCAAGAGTCTTATTAGTTATGGATAGTATAGTCAAATCCTATTTTTTTTTCTAGGAGTTAGTATGTTCTTAAGAGGTATAAAAAAACAAAGTGCACACTCATTTTGAACAGGAGGGAGCAATGGTTAGTGATAAGAATATATATAAAGACATGGGTCACGTATTTATTATTTTGGTGTATAATCACCAGACACCAATGCAGGCAAGTTTTTATCATCTTTGATTTCATTTTTTTTTTTTTTTTTGGTTCTAGGATACATTGCATAGGAAGCAAAACTAAAATTTTATTTTTATTAAAACAATTAGATTTAAAATGCTCAAACAAACAAGATCATAATTTTACATAATTAATAATCTTCCGACCGCGCATCGCGTGGGTACTAAGACTAGTATATAAAATAGAAAAGGTATAAGGAATGTGGTTAAGCCAAGTGGCAAGCTAATAACAAGCCACTTGGCAATTTTAAGACAAAGTTAATAAGCGTTGTAATAATTTTTAAATATTGTTCAATTTAAATTAAAGATATAATAAAAATACTTGATATTGAAAGGATTAAGATATTGAAGTATAATGAGATAATTTACATTAGTTTAGAACTAGAGTTATTCACGTGAAACAGAAATTCACGGCATGAAGAGTTCAAAGTGTGTAAGCTTATCCTAACGGATACTTTAAAATACAGTTTTTAAATTTCAAAAATTGCAGATTACTTCTTTTCTCCCATCTAAAAAGGCATCTTCTTTCTTCAAAAAGATGTTCTCACTTTTATATGCATGAGCAAACTAAAATTGAAATGTCAGTTTTAACTAATATGTGAATCCAATAAAATATATACTCCTATTATATTTTATAACAAATTAATTTAGTTTTAATTTGTAACAAAAAGTAAAGAAAGAAAATAAGATAGAAGAGAATAACAGTAGAAAAAAACGTATGGGGAAAGGTAAAAAGGATAAGGGTAACAAATGATAACCAATTTTTATAATTTTTATCAAATTCCAAATTGAAAAAAAAAATGAGAAATAAACTTTTGAATTTAAAGCAACCCATAGTTATCCGCATTTAGCTAGCCTTAAACTTTATCCTTAATAATATCACATTAACTAGCTTACTCAAATTCAAACATATCTATTAAAAAAAAGTTATTTATTAAACCAATCCACATTTAATTTAAACTAAAATTGAAAATAAAAAAGTGTTAAACTTATCCTTAGCAATATCGTATAATAATAGGACTATTCAAACTCAAAGATATCTTTTTAACAAAGAGTTATTTATTAACAAAAGGCCACATTCAATATAAATATTTAAGAACATATAGTATCAATAATATTCACTGGATACTCTCATAAAAACTGATAAAAAAGTGTTAAGAAGGTTTCATAAGGATTGGAGATCAAACGAGTCGACGAGAATGAATTCGGAAGAACTGGGCATTATACGGCCCAACATACTGGCTGTATGTTTGGCCGTATAATCAGCCCAGATTAGCACACCTCACTGGACAAAATCTAGGGCCAGACACACGGTCAGTATAATTTATACGGACCGTATGTTGGTCCGTAGAAAATGGTCGGGACAGATACTCAAATAAGGGGTCCAAGTTATTTCATTTCATTTCCCCTTCACTCCCCTTCTCTCTAGAACTAGAATATTTCTCCACACTTCTCCCACAAGAATTCAAGAGATATTAGTGATCAACTTTATCAAACCAAGTGAATCAAGTGTATGAAACTCATTAAAGTTCATCCAAGACAAGAAATCCAAGTGGAGGTGGAACTAGGGTTTTGTTCAAGTGAAGTGTTTCCACCCAAGGTTCATTCCTACACCATCTAAGGTAAGTTTTATGGTATTTCCATGTTGTTTAAGGTATTGAGAGGTTGAAAGACTTGGATTGTAGAAGGAAATAGAAAATGGGTCATGAATTTGGGAATAGTGATGTTTGTGAGTAGTAGCTTGGGTTGATTCATGATTCTTGATATGTTGTGATTATGGTTATGTTATAAATGATGTTAAGAACATGGGATAGACATTGTACATGAGTGAATGTAATAGTGTGCTATGACCATGGATATGGATGACTTGAAATGAATGGAGGAATATGGATAATGTAGGTGAATAGACTATTGTTATGATGTTGTGAATGTTATTATATATGTTTGGGAGTTGATATATGATATGGAGGAAGTAGTATAAATAAGGGATATGTTGTCCAATTTTCTCTAGCTTTAGTCATGTATGCTAAGCTATCGATTTTTTAATGATAGTATAACTCTAATGAAGGTAGAAACGTGAGCATTGAAGGAGAACGTGCAAGTGATAGAATAGTTGAACGGAAAGGTATGTAAGGCTAACCCTTCTTTCATAAGGCATAGTTCCTTGGCCAAATCTCTATTCTTATATGAGCCTATGATGTCCTCCAAATGATTCTATATCTAAAAGCTACTAAGCTCATGATCCTCGATATGTTACGATTGTACTAAATTCCTTATATGATGAGTAATCCTCTAGGGATAGATGTAATGAATGACGATAGTAATGATGCTAAAGATGCTTATGAGCTTTTATGTATATGTGTCTATGTATGACTATTATGAAACCCCGAGCTTATATAGCTGGGTTGAATATATGTATATTGCGTGCGCACCACTGCAGTTGGGTACGAACAACCCTGAGCCTTGATAGGGCCAGGTATGTATGACCCTGAGCCTTGGTAGGGCCAGGTATGTGAAACACCGAACCTTCATGGTCGGGTATGCTATGTATATGATATGGATATGTATACGATATGAATATGAATATGAACACAGATACGGATATGGATGTATGTACACGGTTACGCATTAGAAATGGAAAGTGCCTATGATAATCAAGTAAGTGTTTTATGACCATGATTCTACTACCTCCCATCTTATGTTATTTCTTATGGTGTCTATTATGCTTTCATAATGATGTTGATCATGCTTTACATACTCAGTACATTCTTCGTACTGACGTCCTTTTGTTTTTGGACGCTGCGTCATGCTCGCAGGTGGCCAGGGAGACAGGCTTGATCCATAGCTTTATTACTCATGGACTACATTGCGGAGCTCCATTTCATTCGGAGCTATAGCTTTTGGTATTTATTCTTTTGTGTACATACTTATGGGCATGGCGGGGTCCTGTCCCGCCTATATGATATGACAGACTCTCCTTAGAGGCTCGTAGATATGTGTATATGGTTAGATGTATTTGGCCTTGTCGGCCCATATTTTGGATATCATTTTGTTAGCCTAGTCGGCTTATGTACATTCATATGGGCATTGTTATTGATGGTGATATATATGTATTGTTGCCCATTGGGATTAGTTTGAATAATGGATGGAAAGTATGGTTTAGTTATGTTAGAACCCGTATTTTTGTACAGTGGAATAATCCGGATTTAATTATGATAAGTTAAGGACAAAAAAATTATTTCGAGATACAAAGTCGGGATTCTTGACCTTCGATTTTATTTTGAGATATATGTGGTGCATGAATTTATTGGTATGGAACAATTAGGAAAATTTGGGACCAAAAGTGATAAAAATTGGAAGATAAAAATTATTCACAATTTCCATGGTTGGCCCACACAAATGGTGTTCAATTTTAATTGGTCCACCACATTGTGTGGGCCACAAACCATAAGAGATATTATGGGGACTTAAAAAGATGACCTTAAGTCATCTCCTCACCATTCTATACTTAGCAAAAAAAAAAAAAACAAAACAAAAGTGGAAGAACCAAGGGGGAGCTCACGGCTAGGAGCAAGAAAACCAACCCCCATTTCTTTGCCTTCAAAAATTAATTTCTTGGTGTTAACCCACTATATTGAAGTCCCTAAGTAGCGTGGAAGAGTTGTTTGGGTCATCTAACCATTCATTGTATCCAATTGCAAACCCTAGGCTATTGTAAAGTTGAAGAAGAAAAGGTAAGATTTGATTTTGTTTTTGCGTTATGAAGGTTATATCCATGTTGTAGTATGTTATAATGGAGGAAAATCATGAAATATGAAATGTTGGAGGTGAGTTGTGTATGTGGAGCTTGAGCCGTGTAAATGGGTGTTGTTGTGTTGTGATTGAAATTATGAATTAATGCCTAGTTATTTGATTATGATCATTGTAAGGTGAAGAACAATTTAATGCCCAAAGAGTCTTTTAGCTAATGTTTGGCATTTTATGGCTTATTTTTAGATCGTGGGCAGCCCGAATCATAGTTTGGACTTAGCTTGAGTTGGATCATATTGGAGAGCGTTTGAGGTATGTAAAGCAACCTTCCTTCTTTTGGCATGCCTTAGTTTCACATAGGCTAGATTAGAGCTTTAAGGGAATTCCAAATTCGAGATCCGAGCATGTTATGATCCATATATATATTCTTTGGCACTCTTATGTATGTTTTTATGAAATATGAACCATGATGTATTTGAAGTAATCGCTTTCCGAAATTCGCATAGAAAATGTTCACTTTAAGGAATTTTGTAATCTCTGAATGCCATATTTTTCGCATAGAGGCTCGGATCGCTCCAATAATTTTTATAGGAGTTTGCTTGATGTATAATGGGTATGTTTTTCATAGGCGGGCTCAGTTCGGGTCTATACTCGTCCGTGGGTCCCGCGACGCCCTTTATGTAAATTCGACAACTTTGAATCAAAAAGTGATAATTATTATTCCGATTTCGAATATGACTATTTTACTTATCCTTCGGATTTATAATAATGATTTTATGCATATGATTCCTCACTACTCCGCTCGTGCCTACTATGATATCGTTCGCCGGTTCCCGGGCCGGTTCTGTTGTCGTGCGCTTTTTGATACATTCCGGTGTTATGCTGTGTTTATGGTTCACCGTGCTCCTCGCTCGAGGGCCGGGTTCCACTTATGTTTGGCGTTATGCTGTGTTTGACGTTATGCTGTGTTGTGATGTGTGACGGGGATTCGGAGATTTGAAACTTTCTGGTGTTATGCTGTGTTGTGGCGCCATCGACAGGCGGGCGACCACATTTTCCAGTGCCCTATGCATAATTTATACTTTGGAAATAAACATTTTGATATGTATTATTTTCTATATATCTGATTCGATTATTATTCAGATTTATTTCTGTACCTTCTACTTTGCATACTCAGTACATATTTCGTACTGACCCCCTTCTCCGGGGGCTGCGTTTCATGCCCGCAGGTACAGACGCACAGCCTGGTGATCCACCTGTTTAGGACACCCCTTCTGCTATTCGGAGTGCTCCTCTCTTTCCGGAGCTTATACTTTTGGTATATATATTTATTAGTGCATTTGTATATATTCGTTCATGGGTACGGCGGGGCCCTGTCCCGTCATATGATTATGTCGGTCTGTTTAGAGGTCTGTGGACATGTTTGTGGGTTAGGGTCTTTCTGTATGGATGTATGTACATGTCGTTTGGGCGATCCCATACGCCGAGGCGGCCGGTTGTTATATCCCGTGTTTTCACACGCTTGGAAAAATTTGAGATATCTTTGATTTGTGAGAAATAAGGTCAAAAATTTAATTTTTACTTGACATAGGAGTTGTGCATGAAAGAATGTCGATGCGGGAGTGTCGTACAAGGCTAAGGGCAAATTTGAGATTTTGGAAATTTGTTTCGGGAATTACAAAACGAGATTTTTTTTACGAATTGGGCTCAACAAAATTGAGAGAAAATTGAGGCCCAAGACCACAAAGTGGCCGGCCATAGCCCACAAATAGCAAGCCCATGAATTAAATTGGTCATGTGATGATCATGTGACTAGTTAATTAAGGGAGCATGCTATATAGTCAACTTCATCCTTAGAACATTCAAGAAAGAAGCAAAACAAGAAATTGAGAGCAAAAAAATAAGGGCCTATTCGGCTTGGCCATAGAAATTTCACCCTTGGAAATCTTGCTCCTAAAATTTTTCTCTTGGTGAATTTATACTAAGTTGAGGTCCCTTTATAACTTGGTGCAATTGTTTGGAAAGAAAGAGCACTTGTTTGTTCAATATGACAACTTATTCAAGTGAAGAAGATTGAAGAAAAAGGTAAGAATTCATTCTATGTTGTTATGTTATGAAGGTTTGTTTGTGTTGTAGTATATAGAAATGAGTTGAAAGTATGGAAAAATTGAAGTTTGCAAAGTGGGTTTGGGATGTAGAGTGTGGCCGTGTGGGTGAGTGATTGTATAGTTGTGATTAGTTGAATTTTAGGTTGCATTCTAGTTGTGTGTAGGATGGAATGCATATTGGAAATGAAAGTTGAATAAATTTGATGGAAGATGGAAAAATTGAATATGGCCGTGTGGTTTAGGCATTGAAATGGGAATGAATTAATTTTGTTTAACATGTTAGTTGTGTTGTGGTGATGCTTGCAATGTAAATGAAGATAATACGAAATGAGTTTGCATTGAAATGGAAAGTAGAAGTTTATGTCGTTTTATGATGATTTTATGACATTATGAAAATGGAGTTGTTAAGGATACAAATTATGATGATCATTGATGGATTTGGAAGATGGAAACATGTTATGGATATGTATGCCAAAGATTAAAAGTTTTGGATGAAATACGATCTTGGTGGAAAATTGTATATCTTGTATATTGTGTGAATATTATGTGAAAACTATTTGAACTGCTTCTAACCTATATGGTGATGATCTTGATTAACGATGAACATGAAAATATTGAGTTTAGTTTGGAAGTGTGAAGTCGGAATGGACGTTATTGCATTATGTCGGAAAATAGAACTAGTGGCCTTATATTGTGCTATATTGTAATAATTGTTGACTTTGTTGAGGTTGTTGGGTTGTTGTTGCTACTATTTGAGCCGAGATGATTCTCGGGGGTGCTATATTTATAGGGGAGGTGCTGCCGAAACTTCGGTAGCCAAAAATGAAGTTAAGCGAATTTTAAGCTTTGAAATCCCTAATTGGTAACTTTGACCATTTGCAGATTTTGGACGAAACGGAACTTAAGTTTTGGGAAAGCGTAAATCGTATAAAAGGTATGTAAGGCTACCTATTTCTTCCTTTGGCATGTCTTAGTATGCTAGGTCGATATCGGAACCCCGGGAGCAATTCTGCTCCACGAAATCCGAATTAGAAAACGACTACTATTCATTCAATTCTATTGAAGCCTAATGACCCTATTTTGGCTAGAAAGTAACCAAATGTCCGAAACTTGTGCGAACGTAGTCAGATCACTCCGAAACCTTTATGTATGATTCCATAGACCTCAAATGTCCGTAAATCATGTCCGCCACCTCGACTTGACCCGAGGTGGGCCCGCTAAGTCCGAAACCCCTCTGTCAGCCCTATAAGGTTTATTTTGACATAATGTTGGGAAAAGGCTTTCACTTATGAATTTGACCTCTATAAAATAATGTTTGGGTCGCCACGATATTTTAAACTATATTTTAAACCACAACGACCATTTTAGAAATATTTTGTGAAATGAACCCGATTTGGTTAATTATCAGAATTACTTCGACCACTGGGTCAACTTATGATTTTATTAACTTTATAAAAGTATTTCGACATTTTAAATTACAGTTTTGAAATATAAACATAACCTTGGGAGAACTTTCGTGAAGCAAACCCCATAATGACCACTTGCTCAGTTTAGTTAGACTAACGGGCCGACGTATAACCATATTGGGCCCTATAGCTATTCCGATCCATAAAAATTGAATTAGCCGTCCATGATTCAATTCGTGCCCATTATTTTGATACCGTTCATAGGTCCTCGGGCCGGTTATCGATCACGCGAATTATGACAAGTCGACCATATGCTCTTTTTTGCTGACGTGAGTATCCGAGTATAAGCATTTCGATACAAGCGCCCCGCTAGGGCGATTCTGATATAAGTATTCAGATATGACTATTTTGATCGAATCATCCGTTATGAATATTCCGATAGTATGTTCACTCACTCTCGCAAGTCTTATGAAACGCTTGGATATGTAAAATGACTCCACACGTTCTGTTTTGATACGTTCGTAACGATTTTGTGGTCAACGTGTCCGTGAATATCACGTATCAATTCTGATCGTTCCGAAATACGTCTGAAATCCTCAAATGTCAATATGTGCTCACATCTATCGAGTCTGAAAGTGTGTGTATCTGATCTCTCACTAATCCGCTTATGTAAGCTATGCTGTCGTGCGCTACCTTCCTATGTTGCCTATGATGTTCTGAAATAAAACCGTGAGGGGTGGTCTGGGCTGAGCTCGATCCCCAAAGCGGATAGTATCTGCACTGTGTGATTCGATACCAGGAAAACGCGTTGGGAGTGTACTGGGCGGAGCTCGAGCTCCCGAGACTGATCCGTGACCCGTGTACTGGGCAGAGCTCGAGCGGGAAAAACGGCAGTTTCTGCATGGGATGACCACTGTACTGGGCCGAGCTCGAGGTGGCATACCCTTTGTAGACGCGTACTTTGATATGATATGATTTGCTATGATCTGATACGATATAATTGTGTATGGTGTGACCACTGTACTGGGCTGAGCTCGAGGTGGTACACTCTCTGTAAACATCCTATGATTCTCAGGTTGCAATATCTGATTCGATACGCTACGGCGTTCTGATGCGACTCTATTGTGCACTATGTGTGATCTGTGTCTGGAAAGTAAGTTTTGATATCCTGTTCGTCCTGTATTCCAATCGGCATACCATATTGTCTGAGCACTCGGTAAGTTCCGTATTCCTTTTGATATATGGCGTTATCTTAGCATTCTGTATGTCCTGCCTTCCGTCTGACACATGAATCAGGTAGACATAAGTTGCGTCTGAGAACTCTGTACCCTTGGTAACCCGTCTGGCAGATTATAGCGGTTTATATGATATGTGACGATCTGTATGACCTTGACCTGGGAAGTGAGTGACTTTGATATTCCGGACTAATTACTTATTCTTGTACCGCTTATTTCGATTATAGTTCTGATTTCTGTATTCCATGCTTTACATACTCAGTACATATTTCGTACTGACCCCCTTCCTTCGGGGGCTGCGTTTCATGCCCGCAGGTACAGGAGCTTACAGTGGTGATCCGCTAGCCTAGGGTACACGGTCTGCTATTTGGAGTGCTCCTTTGATCCGGAGCCCATACTTTTGGTACAGAACTCTTGTTGAATATGGTTTCGTGTTTATGATTTCTGTTGGGTACGGCGGGGCCCTGTCCCGTCATATGATTCTGTTGTCTGTATTAGAGGCCTGTAGTCATGCTTGTGGGTCATGGGTCGTGTTTGGTCAGCGATGTTTGTTTGATTTGTGCCAGTCTGTTCCTTCGCTACGTTAATATGGTTGACCTATGTTTTATGACATAAATAATGGTTTAAACGATATGCTTATAATTTAGGACGCATAAGTAAGATTTGGTCGGTAAGTACGTATGAGTGTCCACGTCGGACACTAGTCGCGGCCTACGGGGTTGGGTCGTGACACCGGTCCGCATATGTTGTTTGGGCGATCCTATACGCCGAGGCGGCCGGTCCGCATATGTTTATATATTGCTTGGTTAGCCCTGTGTGGCTTTTGTTAGTATTTTCTGCGTGCAGGGTATATTGGATAGTCCGTAAAACAAAGGAAACTCTGCCGAAATTTTCTGGAAATTACCTAAATTTGAAATAAAGTCTTGTCGGCTTCCGCCATATACTAGAATGAGTTGATAGAATTTGAGATAATATTTGATAGATGGGTTCGGGTGCCCAGATCGAGCACTAGTCACGGCCTACGGGGTTGGGTCGTGACAAAAGTGGTATCAGAGCGGTTTGTCCTCGGACTGTCCACAGATCGTGTCTAGTAAAGTCTTGTTTATCGGTGTGTTGTGCACCACATCTATAAACAGGAGGCTACAGGACATTTAGGATGTTGTCTTTTCTTCTGATCTTAGATCGTGCGATAGAACTGTGCTATTAGGATGATTCTGTTTTGATCTGTTGTTGTTTTTCTTTCAGTGATGCCTCCGAAAAAGGCGACGGCCGCCCAGAAGAAAAAGGGCGTAGTAGGAGAGACCAGCCGGGCTCAGAAGGGTACTCGGACCCTTGCTCAGATGATGCGTGATATTACGTCCCGGCCAGCCGACTCTGCTACGTCTTCATCGTCAGAGGAGTCTGGAGCAGCTTCACCATTAGCTCCAGGGGCTTCAGCTCCCGCGCCTCCAGCTCCTCAGCCAGGGGCGGAGGACAGGACACTGAGAGAGGTTGTGCAGTTATTGACCACTCTGGTAGCGGGACAGGATCGCTGACGCGGGCGGAGAGATGATGATGATGACGATAGGCGTGACAGCCTGAGGGTTCGAGAGTTTCTATTATGTGGCCCTCTAGAGTTTTACGGGTCTAAGCCCGACGAGGACCCCCATGACTTTATTCGGGGGATGCGGCGCTTATTAGATTTGGTCAGGGCTTCAGAGACTGAGTCTGTTGAGTTGGCTTCGCATAGACTACGGGATGTTGTTGCTCACTGGTATGAGTCCTGGGAGCTATCCAGGGGTGAGGGTGCTACCCCAGCTACTTGGGACGAGTTCGTGACTGCTTTCACTCACCACTTTTTGCCCCCAGAGTTACGGCGGGCGCGGGTTGACCGATTTTTGCATCTGCAGCAGAGGGGTCGGAGCGTCCGTGAGTATAATATGGAGTTTGATTCTTTGGCCCGGTATGCACCTGCCATAGTAGCAGATATGGCCGATCGGATGCACAGATACGTGATGGGGTTAGACCGCTATTTGATTGATGGCTGTATGGCGGTGGCATTGCAGGCAGACATGGATATTGCCCGACTACAGGCTTATGCCCTGGGTATGGAGGACCGACATAGAGCTGATTATTCTAGCAGAGATCGGGACAGGAGGCCGCCCAAGAGGGCCAGATTCGCAGGTTATTCTGGAGATTCTCGAGGCGGACAGCCTCAGCAGCAGCAGTCAGGCAGACATCCTCCTCCGTCAGGTCGGGGTACACCCCCACAATTTACCGGCAGGAGATCTGAGGGTGCCGGATATTCAGGGGCAGGCCCGAGCTCTAGGGCTTCAGGTTCACAGTTGGACAGAGGTTCCAGCAGTCAGATGAGGCCACCCAGACCTTTGTGTTCCTATTGTGGGAGACAGCACCCGGGAGAGTGTTTCCGAGCTACGGGTGCATGCTTTGTGTGCGGCCGTCAGGGCCATCATATGAGAGACTGTCCGGCTAGAGGTGGTACAGGCAGTTCAGCTCAGTCTACCGGGTCAGCCGGTGGTTCATCTTCAGCCTCGGTAGCGATGCGCCCTGCGGGGCGAGGTACTCCAGCACCAGCAGGCCGCGGCAGGGGTCGTGGCGGAGCTTCGGGTTCTAGCGGTCCTTCGAACCGCATTTATGCCTTAGCCAGCAGACAGGACCAGGAGGCTTCGCCTAATGTCGTCACAGGTATATTACTGGTTTTCTCTCGTGATGTGTATGCATTGATTGATCCTGGTTCTACATTATCATTTATATCTCCACTCGTTGCTGATAAAATTGGGATAAAATCCGAACCGATAGAGCCTTTTGAGGTAGCTACACCAGTAGGGGATTCTGTTATAGCCAGTCAGATTTATAGAGATTGTTCCGTGATTATCTGTGGCCGCTGCACTAAGGCGGATTTGGTAGAGTTAGATATGATCGAGTTTGACGTGATTATGGGTATGGATTGGCTAGCTTCTTGCTATGCTAATGTTGATTGTCAAAAGAAGATAGTCTGATTCCAATTCCCAGGGGAGCCAGTTATAGAGTGGGCAGGTAATACAGTATCGCCGAGGGGTAAGTTTATTTCATACCTCAAGGCTGAGAAAATGATCAGAAAGGGGTATATTTATCATCTGGTCCGTGTTCATGATTTAGAGGCAGAGGCACCGACTCTTCAGTCAATCCCAGTGGTTAATGAATTTGTAGATGTATTCCCAGATGAGCTTCCGGGTCTTCCTCCCGAACGGGAGATAGAGTTTGCTATTGATTTGTTGCCAGACACTCAGCCTATCTCTATTCCTCCGTACAGAATGGCACCTGCAGAATTGAAAGAATTGAAAGAGCAGCTGAGAGATTTATTGGAGAAGGGTTTCATTCGGCCTAGTGCGTCACCCTGGGGAGCTCCGGTATTATTTGTGAGGAAGAAAGACGGCTCGCTGCGGATGTGCATTGATTATCGGCAGTTGAATAAGGTAACCATCAAGAATAAATATCCCCTCCCCAGGATTGATGATTTGTTTGATCAGCTGCAGGGTGCCAGGTACTTCTCGAAGATAGACCTGCGATCGGGTTACCATCAGGTACGGGTACGAGAGGCTGATATTCCCAAGACAGCATTCAGGACCCGATATGGGCACTATGAGTTCAGAGTTATGTCTTTTGGGCTGACAAATGCCCCAGCAGTATTTATGGACCTGATGAATCGGGTATTCAGACCGTTCTTGGATATGTTTGTGATCGTATTTATCAATGATATTCTGGTTTATTCTCGGTCAGAGGCAGAGCATGCGGACCATTTGAGGACGGTACTTGGCACACTTCGGCACCAGGAATTATATACTAAATTTTCTAAGTGTGAATTCTGGTTATCTTCAGTGGCATTTCTGGGACATATTATTGGGGCTGATGGCGTCCGGGTGGATACCCAGAAGATCGAGGCCGTAAAGAATTGGCCTAGATCTACGACGCCGACAGAGGTGCGTAGCTTTCTGGGATTGGCTGGTTATTATCGGAGATTCGTGGAGAAGTTTGCTTCCATTTCAGCGCCTTTGACAAGGCTGACTCAGAAGGGAGCTAAGTTTCAGTGGTCAGATACTTGCGAGCGTAGCTTCTAGTTGCTAAAAGAGAAGTTAACTACGGCTCCAGTCCTGACTGTTCCGGAGGGTCCAGATGGGTATGTGATTTATTGTGATGCCTCTGGTATTGGTTTGGGATGTGTGTTGATGCAGCACGGCAGGGTGATAGCTTATGCTTCCCGGCAGCTCAGAAAACATGAAAAGAATTATCCTACTCACGATTTGGAGCTGGCCGCGGTCATTCATGCTTTGAAGATGTGGAGACATTATTTATATGGGGTTTACGTTGACATTTATACAGATCATAAGAGCCTTCAGTACATCTTTAGGCAAAAGGAGCTGAACTTGCGGCAGCGGAGGTGGTTAGAGTTGCTGAAAGATTATGATGTTGACATTCTCTACCATCCTGGGAAAGCTAATGTTGTGGCGGATGCACTCAGCCGCAAGTCTAAGGGCAGCCTAGCAGACGTGCCATCAGAGAGTAAAGAAATGGTTCGCGATATTCATCAGTTGGCTAGTCTTGGAGTTCGCTTGGCTGATTCTGGAGATGTTGGGGTTTCTGTTCGAGGTATTGCTGAGTCCTCTATTACAGAAGATATTAAGCGGCATCAGTATGAGGATCCTATTCTGGCACAGTACAGAGACGCAGCGCTGGCACAGGAGAAGACTCCGTTTGAGATGTCACCTAATGGAGTGTTATTTCACAGAGGCAGATTGTGTGTACCTGACGTTGCAGGGTTGCGGCGACAGGTTATGGGCGAGGCACATTACGCCCGATATTCTGTTCACCCAGGGTCGACGAAGATGTACCATGATATCAGATGTCTATATTGGTGGGACGGTATGAAAAGAGATATAGCAGAGTTCGTTGCTCAGTGTCCAAATTGCCAGCAGGTTAAGATTGAGCACCAGAAGCCCGGTGGGCTATTGCAGGAGATGGAGATACCGACGTGGAAGTGGGAGATCATTAATATGGACTTTATTACAGGTCTACCTCGCACTCCACGGAGGTATGATTCTATTTGGGTTATTGTTGATCGGCTGACGAAATCAGCCCATTTCCTTCCGGTTCGGACCACCTATTCAGCTGAGGATTATGTCAGGCTTTATGTCAGGGAGATTGTACGACTTCATGGAGTTCCTGTGTCTGTTATTTCAGATAGAGGTGCCCAGTTTACAGCTAAGTTCTGGAGATCGTTTCAGGAGGGATTGGGGACCCAGGTGAGCCTGAGTACAGCCTTCCATCCCCAGTCCGAAGGACAGGCCGAGCGCACTATTCAGACATTGGAAGATATATTGCGTGCCTGTGTTATTGATTTCAGGGGTAGCTGGGACGACCATTTACCGCTTGTTGAGTTTGCGTATAATAACAGCTACCACTCCAGTATTCAGATGGCACCATATGAGGCTTTGTATGGCAGGAAGTGTAGATCACCGATCGGTTGGTTTGATGTTGGGGAGACTGAGTTGATTGGCCCAGATGTGGTCCAGCAGGCCGTGGATAAGGTGAAACTTATTCGAGAAAGATTGTTGGCAGCCCAGAGCCGACAGAAATCTTATGCCGATAAGCGACGTCGACCGTTAGAGTTTCAGATTGGCGATTGGGTGTTCCTGAAAGTGTCACCGATGAAAGGTGTTATACGATTTGGCAAGAAAGGAAAGCTCAGTCCGAGATATATTGGGCCCTATCTGATTATTCGCAAAATAGGCAAGGTGGCCTACGAATTGGATTTGCCAGCTGACTTGGGAGCGGTACACCCGGTATTTCATGTTTCTATGCTTCGTAAGTGTATTGGTGACCCTTCCAGAGTCTTTCCTGTAGATGACATTCAGGTCACAGAGGAGCTATCTTATGAGGAGCAGCCTATAGCCATATTGGATCGCCAGGTAAAAAGGTTGCGGAACAAAGATATGGCTTCTGTTAAAGTGCTGTGGCGGAACAATAACCGAGAGGAAATGACCTGGGAAGCTGAGGAGCATATGAAGAAGAAGTATCCTCATTTATTTTCAGAGCCTACAGGTAATCCAATTCTCTATTTGACTATGTTGTTTGATAAATGAATCGTTGATCAATGATTGTATTGTTGTGATAGTTAGTAAGGAAACTTCCCCAAATTGTTGTATGACCGGTAAGGTTAATCTGACATTCGAGAACGAATGTTCTAAAGGGGGGGAGGATGTTAGAACCCGTATTTTTGTACAGTGGAATAATCCGGATTTAATTATGATAAGTTAAGGACAAAAAAAATATTTCGGGATACAAAGTCGGGATTCTTGACCTTCGATTTTATTTTAAGATATATGTGGTGCATGAATTTATTGGTATGGAACAATTAGGAAAATTTGGGACCAAAAGTGATAAAAATTGGAAGATAAAAATTATTCACAATTTCCATGGTTGGCCCACACAAATGGTGTTCAATTTTAATTGGTCCACCACATTGTGTGGGCCACAAACCATAAGAGATATTATGGGGACTTAAAAAGATGACCTTAAGTCATCTCCTCACCATTCTATACTTAGCAAAAAAAAAAAAAACAAAACAAAAGTGGAAGAACCAAGGGGGAGCTCACGGCTAGGAGCAAGAAAACCAACCCCCATTTCTTTGCCTTCAAAAATTAATTTCTTGGTGTTAACCCACTATATTGAAGTCCCTAAGTAGCGTGGAAGAGTTGTTTGGGTCATCTAACCATTCATTGTATCCAATTGCAAACCCTAGGCTATTGTAAAGTTGAAGAAGAAAAGGTAAGATTTGATTTTGTTTTTGCGTTATGAAGGTTATATCCATGTTGTAGTATGTTATAATGGAGGAAAATCATGAAATATGAAATGTTGGAGGTGAGTTGTGTATGTGGAGCTTGAGCCGTGTAAATGGGTGTTGTTGTGTTGTGATTGAAATTATGAATTAAAGCCTAGTTATTTGATTATGATCATTGTAAGGTGAAGAACAATTTAATGCCCAAAGAGTCTTTTAGCTAATGTTTGGCATTTTATGGCTTATTTTTAGATCGTGGGCAGCCCGAATCATAGTTTGGACTTAGCTTGAGTTGGATCATATTGGAGAGCGTTTGAGGTATGTAAAGCAATCTTCCTTCTTTTGGCATGCCTTAGTTTCACATAGGCTAGATTAGAGCTTTAAGGGAATTCCAAATTCGAGATCCGAGCATGTTATGATCCATATATATATTCTTTGGCACTCTTATGTATGTTTTTATGAAATATGAACCATGATGTATTTGAAGTAATCGCTTTCCGAAATTCGCATAGAAAATGTTCACTTTAAGGAATTTTGTAATCTCTGAATGCCATATTTTTCGCATAGAGGCTCGGATCGCTCCAATAATTTTTATAGGAGTTTGCTTGATGTATAATGGGTATGTTTTTCATAGGCGGGCTCAGTTCGGGTCTATACTCGTCCGTGGGTCCCGCGACGCCCTTTATGTAAATTCGACAACTTTGAATCAAAAAGTGATAATTATTATTCCGATTTCGAATATGACTATTTTACTTATCCTTCGGATTTATAATAATGATTTTATGCATATGATTCCTCACTACTCCGCTCGTGCCTACTATGATATCGTTCGCCGGTTCCCGGGCCGGTTCTGTTGTCGTGCGCTTTTTGATACATTCCGGTGTTATGCTGTGTTTATGGTTCACCGTGCTCCTCGCTCGAGGGCCGGGTTCCACTTATGTTTGGCGTTATGCTGTGTTTGACGTTATGCTGTGTTGTGATGTGTGACGGGGATTCGGAGATTTGAAACTTTCTGGTGTTATGCTGTGTTGTGGCGCCATCGACAGGCGGGCGACCACATTTTCCAGTGCCCTATGCATAATTTATACTTTGGAAATAAACATTTTGATATGTATTATTTTCTATATATCTGATTCGATTATTATTCAGATTTATTTCTGTACCTTCTACTTTGCATACTCAGTACATATTTCGTACTGACCCCCTTCTCCGGGGGCTGCGTTTCATGCCCGCAGGTACAGACGCACAGCCTGGTGATCCACCTGTTTAGGACACCCTTTCTGCTATTCGGAGTGCTCCTCTCTTTCCGGAGCTTATACTTTTGGTATATATATTTATTAGTGCATTTGTATATATTCGTTCATGGGTACGGCGGGGCCCTGTCCCGTCATATGATTATGTCGGTCTGTTTAGAGGTCTGTGGACATGTTTGTGGGTTAGGGTCTTTCTGTATGGATGTATGTACATGTCGTTTGGGCGATCCCATACGCCGAGGCGGCCGGTCCGCATATGTTGTTTGGGCGATCCTATACGCCGAGGCGGCCGGTCCGCATATGTTTATATATTTCTTGGTTAGCCCTGTGTGGCTTTTGTTGGTATTTTCTGCGTGCAGGGTATATTGGATAGTCCGTAAAACAAAGGAAACTCTGCCGAAATTTTCTGGAAATTACCTAAATTTGAAATAAAGTCTTGTCGGCTTCCGCCATATACTAGAATGAGTTGATAGAATTTGAGATAATATTTGATAGATGGGTTCGGGTGCCCAGATCGGGCACTAGTCACGGCCTACGGGGTTGGGTCGTGACAAGTTATGTGGCTCACCTAGATATAAATGTGAAAGTATGATAAGAGGTGCCCGGGTGGGTTAGCAACGGGTGCCCGTCGCGGCCCTCCGGTTGGGTCGTGACAAAAGTGGTATCAGAGCAGTTCTGTCCTAGGGTGTGTCTACGAGCCGTGTTCAGTAGAGTCTTGGTTATGGGTGTGTTGCGCGCAACACTTATAAACAAGAGACTGCGGGCATTTTAGGAATCAATGACCTTCTTTCTTCATGAGTGCTTTAGAGTATAGTCTCCGCTTCAATTCTTTGGCTAGGTATGCTTCGTCCATGGTAGCGGATATGGGTGACCGAGTGCACCGTTTTGTGAAAGACCTAGGGCCACATTTGATGGATAGGTGCTTGACTATGTCCCTTCAGAACAACATGGATATTTCACGCATTCAAGCCCCTGCTCAAAATTTAGAAGAAAGCCAACAACAACAAAGAAGTGAGCGTGAGCATGATAGAGGGTGTAACAAGAGGGCTAGGTCTTCGGGTCAGATGAGTGAGTTTAGAGGCGGGCACAGACAGCAGTTTTTGAGGCATTTAGGCCATTCTATGACTAGTACGCCTCCACGGTTTTTAGGCTAGAGATTTGATAGATCAACTCATTTCGGGTCGAATCAGAGTTTTTTCGGTTCTCAGTTCAGGGGTGATTCGGGTCCGACGAGGACACCCGTGCCACGATGTTCCCAATGTGGTAAGTTACATTGGGGTCAGTGCCGATTGGGTTCAGAGGTTTTCTATTCATGTGGTCGGCCAGGACATATTATGCGTGATTGCCCCTCAGTTGGTGGTAGAGGTAGGACCCGGCCTTCAGGGTCGGTAGCCGGATCTTCGTTATCTATACGCCCTATGGGGCCAGGTTCACATGCGCCAGTCGGCCATGGTAGAGGCAGAGGGAGAGTCCCCAGTTCTAGCGGTCCTCAGCACCGTATTTATGCTTTGGCTGGACGCCAAGATCTTGAGTATTCTCCTGATGTTGTCACAGGTATATTATCAGTATTTTCTTATGATGTATATGCTTTGATAGATCCGAGCTCCACATTGTCATATGTTACTCCATATATTGCGGGTCGGTTTAGAGTCAAACCGGAGTCAATCAAACCTTTTGAGATGTCTACACCCGTTGGTGAATCGGTAATAGCTAGCCGAGTATATAGAAATTGCATAGTTATGATTTGTGACCATCGTACTATGGTTGACTTGCATGAGTTAAAAATGGTGGATTTGATGTTATTATGGGCATGGATTGGTTGGCTTCTTGCTATGCCAATGTTGATTGTAGAATGAAAATGGTTCGTTTCCAATTTCCGGGAGAACCAGGTTTAGAATGGAAAGGGAATACTACGTCACTAAAAGGTAGGTTTATTTCCTATCTAAAGGCAAGGAAGATGATCACAAAAGGTTGCATCTATCATCTAGTTCGGGTTCAAGATGTAGAAGCTGAACTGCCGACTCTTCAGTCAGTTCCCGTAGTGAATGAATTTCCGGATGTATTCCCGGAAGAACTTCCAGGCCTTCCTCCGGAAAGAAATATTGATTTTGCTATTGATGTGTTGCCAGACACCAAGCCTATATCTATTCCACCTTATAGAATGGCTCCCGCAGAGTTGAAAGAGTTGAAGGAGCAATTGAAAGACTTGCTTGAGAAAGGCTTTATTAGGCCTAGTTCATCCCCGTGGGGAGCACCCGTATTGTTTGTCCGAAAGAAAGATGGCTCCCTGCGAATGTGCATTGACTATCGGCAACTGAATAAGGTGACGTTTAAGAATAAATATCCTCTTCCGAGGATTGATGACTTATTTTATCAATTACAAGGCGCCAAATGGTTTTCAAAGATAGATTTGAGATCCGGGTATCATCAAGTGAGAGTTAGGGAGAAAGATATCCCTAAGACAGCCTTCAGAACAAGATATGGCCATTTTGAGTTCCGGGTGATGTCATTTGGATTAACTAATGCACCGGCAGTATTTATGAATTTGATGAACGATGTGTTCAGGCCCTTCCTAGATTTATTTGTGATTGTATTCGTCGACGATATCTTGGTGTATTCTAGATCTGAGGCAGAGCATGCGGATCATTTGCGTACTGTCCTTAGAGTTTTTCAAACTCGAGAGTTGTTTGCAAAATTTTCTAAGTGTGAGTTTTGGTTGAACTCAGTGACATTTTTGGGGCACATTGTTTCAGCCGATGGTATTCGGGTAGATAGCCAAAAGATTGAGGTCGTGAAGACATGGCCAAGGCCCACAACTCCTACGGAGGTTCGTAGCTTTCTGGGCTTAGCAGGTTATTACAGGAGATTTGTTGAAGCTTTTTCTTCTATTTCTGCGCCACTCACAAAGCTGACCCAGAAATCAGCAAAGTTTCAATGGACATATGCTTGCGAACGTAGTTTCTAAGAGATAAAAGATAGATTGACTTCTGCCCCAGTCTTGACACTTCCAGAGGGATTGGAAGGTTATGTTGTTTATTGCGATGCTTCAGGCATTGGGCTAGGTTGTGTGTTGATGCAACATGGTAAGGTGATTGCGTATGCTTCAAGGCAATTACGGAAACATGAGAAAAATTATCCAACCCATGATGTAGAATTGGCAGCAGTGATTCATGCATTAAAGATGTGGAGACATTATTTTTATGGTGTCCATGTGGATATTTATACAGATCATAAGAGCCTTCAGTATATCTTCAAGCAAAAAGAGTTGAATTTGCGGCAACGACAATGGTTGGAATTACTAAAACATTATGATGTTGATATCCTATATCACCCCGGAAAGGCAAATGTTGTGGCTGACGCTCTTAGTCGTAGATCTATGGGAAGTTTGTGTGATGTACGACCAGAGAAAAGAGAAATGGCTCGTGAGCTCCAGCAGTTGACTAGTCTAGGAGTTCGAGTAGCGGACTCAGGTAGCAGGGGAACTACCATTCAGAATTCAGCAGTCTCGTCGCTAGTAGTGGAAGTGAAAGAGCGACAATACGAAGATCCCATGCTAATGCATTACATTGATACATTCCCTCAGAAGGAGAAGTCATCATTTGAGATTGCAGGAGAGGGAGTTCTCCGATGCCGAGGCATATTATGTATTCCTGATGTAGCAGCATTACGCCACCAAATGTTGAGAGAAGCCCATTGCTCCCGTTATTCTGTCCACCCCGGAGAAACGAAAATGTATCATGATCTTAAGTCTATATATTGGTGGAATGGGATGAAGAAGGATATAGCGGAATTTGTAGCTCAATGTCCCAACTGTCAACAAGTGAAAATCGAACACCAAAAGCCGGGCGGATTGTTGCAAGCTATAGAAATTCCAACTTGGAAGTGGGAAGTAATTAACATGGACTTCATTAGAGGCTTACCCCGTTCTCGACGTAAGTATGATTCTATATGGGTGATTGTGGATAGACTCACGAATTCAGCTCATTTCTTACCAGTCAGGACTACATATGTGGCAGAAGATTATGCGAAGCTTTATGTCAAAGAGATAGTGCGACTTCATGGTGTTCTAGTATCTATTAACTCCGATAGAGGGACTCAGTTTACAGCTAATTATTGGAAGTCCTTCCAAGAGGGTTTGGGGACTCATGTGAGCCTTAGCACGGTATTTCATCCGCAGACTGATGGACAAGCTGGACGTACCATTCAGACTCTTGAGGATATGTTACGAGCATATATGTTGGATTTCAAAGGAAATTGGGATGATCACTTACCACTTATTGAATTTGCTTATAATAATATTTATCATTCTAGCATCCAGATGGCACCGTATGAGGCTTTATATGGTCGAAAGTGTAGATCCCCAATTGGGTGGTTTGAAGCAGGAGAGACTAAATTGATAGGGCTAGACTTAGTCCAGCAAGCCATAGAAAAAGTTAAGCTCATACAAGATCGGTTATTAGCAGCCCAAAGTCGTCAAAAGTCCTATGCGGATAATCGTCGAAGGGACTTAGAGTTCCAGGTTAAATATTGGGTATTCCTAAAGGTGTCGCCAATGAAGGGCGATATGAGATTTGGCAAAAAGGGGAAGCTTAGTGATAAGTTGGTAAAATACCAACTTATCTCTTCTTTAATCTTATATTTTTGCTATGTTTGATTGAGAAAATAGTGCATTTAATATCGTTTACATCTATTTTACAGGTTTTATGTGATTTATAAGTGATCGGAAGAAATCAAGTGAAAATAAAGTCAAAAAGAGGCCAAATTGGACAGATTTGCAAAACTGTCAAAACTGGACAGTTTTGCAAAAAGGGGACAGATTTGCAAAAACGGGCAGAACTGCAAAAACTGAAATCTGGGGCATATTTTGTCATTTTTTTGACTTGGAAAAATTAAGCAACTATAAAAGCAAGACTTGGTGAAATTATTTATCATCTTTGGCCATTTACAAGACTTGGAGAACTAGGGTTCCAACACCCACACTTGGGGATTGAATATTTGAAGTTTTGATGAGAAATTTCTTACCTCTTTACACATTTCTTCAATTCCTTGCTATGTATTGAATATATAAGTGTGTAGTATTTTATTTCTATACTTGAACCTTGTTTATGGAAGTATACATTGTTAAAGTTTGGATTGAAACTCTTGTTTTGCATATGTATTGAATGATTTTTATTCCTAATGAAGTGAGTTAATGTTGTTTTAATTATTCTTGTTCTTTAATGTTTCTTAAGGGAATTGCTAACCCTAGGACTCACCCATTTATTTCGGTTTAAATTCGGAAGAGGCAAACTCGGGATTGGGAAAGAATAATTAACAAGAATTTGGGGCGCTAAACCTCATCTAATGGAAATCAACCTAGGGATAGGCGACACCACTTGTAGCCATATTCGGGTGTTCTTAATGCTCCTAATTGCTTTAGGGATATTCAATTAGGTAGTCTAGTTAGTCTTCGGAAGAAGCTAATTTAGAGTCATAATCCGAGGCTAAGTAATATAAACACCATTATTTGTAAATCATGAAATACATTAGATCGTTACTTGAGCGTCGTTTCATTGTATCCATTCTTGTGGCCATGGATCGTTTTACTTGCTTTCTAGGTTAGTTTACGTTTTCACAATTAGTTCTGATTTTCTCTCCAAATAACCTTTAAGTGTTTGGCATAGCTATTGTTGGTGATAATTCCTACTTTTCCTAATCGCCTATATATTGTTCTCTGTGGGATCGACCCCGACTCATAGTTGGGTAAAGTATATTTGCATACGACCGTGCTCATTCTAATTAATAGGGTGGATTTGGACGTTATCACTTAGTCCCCGATATACTGGGCCTTATAAGATTGTGCGCAGAGTAGGAAAGGTGGCTTACAAATTAGATCTACCTCCTGATCTGGAGTCAGTTCACCCAGTTTTTCATGTCTCGATGCTTCGTAAATGTATTGGAGATCCTACTAGGATCGTGCCAGTAAATGATGTTCAAGTGACAGAAAAGTTGACATATGAAGAGGTACCCATCACCATATTAGATAGGCAAGTACGGAGGCTTAGAAACAAAGAAGTGGCCTCAGTTAAGGTTTTGTGGAGAAACAATAACCGAGAAGAAATGACTTGGGAAGCGGAAGGAAATATGAGATCCAAGTACCCGCACTTATTCCAACCCCCGGAAGGGATCCAAGATGAGACATCAAGATCATGAGGTATGTATGTTTCCTTTTTATACATTTGGGTCATCTGTGGTCAAACTCTATTGCTATTATGTTGTGTCCCTGTAAGGCATTGTTATTATGGGCTATTGTGACAGGATGGTAGTGTCATATTACAGGGGAAACTCTGGCGAAATTTTTATAGAAGCCCCGAGGACTTAACATTCGAGGACGAATGTTCTTAAGGGGGAAAAATGTTACACCTCGGAAAATTTTCTGTTGATGCACAGTGAATAGACTAACGAAGAGCACGAAGTATACGGTATTTCAATAAGTAAGGAATGACATTTGATGACCCTAATTAAGATTTCAAAGACGTTCGAGGTAAGAGAAGAAAGTTCGCCAAGAGAAGGCAAGGCATACGATAGGTATCGAAAAGGAATTTCGAGTAACAATTTAATGATAACTTAATGATGTTTTAGAGAAGAGTTATAACGTCCCTTAGATTGTTAGTGAGGTGATAAAAAAGTGTTAAGAAGGTTTCATAAGGATTGGAGATCAAACGAGTCAACGAGAATGAATTCGGAAGAACTGGGCATTATACGGCCCAACATACTGGCCGTATAAAACATACTGGTCGTATGTTTGGCCGTATAAACATACTGGGATTAGTATGAATAATGGATGGAAAGTATGGTTTAGTTATGTGGCTCACCTAGATATAAATGTGAAAGTATGATAAGAGGTGCCCGGGTGGGTTAGCACCGGGTGCCCATCGCGGCCCTCCGGTTGGGTCGTGACAAAAGTGGTATCAGAGCAGTTCTGTCCTAGGGTGTGTCTACGAGCCGTGTCCAGTAGAGTCTTGGGTATGTTGCGCGTCACACTTATAAACAAGAGACTGCGGGCATTAGGAATGAATGACCTTCTTTCTTCATAAGATCGTGCGATAGAGCTATGACATAAAAACTTCTTTTCCTTAACTGTGTGTTATGTATTTCAGAGATGCCTGTAAAGAGAATGGCTACGGCAGCCCAAAAGGGCAAGACGGTGGCAGAAAAGCGGGCTGAAAGAGCACCGCCAACGGTTGTAGAGGAAAGTGAGTCTCAGAATGCGGCTCAACCTCAGTCCTCCCATTCAGTGCCTATTTCTGAGGAGCGTGAGGGAGCCTCAGCCCCAGCTCCAGCACCTCCAGTTCCTCCATCGGATGCCTCAGCCCAAGATGTAAAAGAGGCCATTCATTTGCTTACTCAATTGGTTGCCGCCCAGACTCAGCGGCAGGGTACAGGGCAAGGTGATAGGGCTATTAGTGCAAGGGCCCATGATTTTATTAGCTTGAATCCTCCGGAATTCTTTGGATCGAAGCCGGATGAGGACCCTCAGAACTTTATTGATGGAATGTTGAGGACACTTCGGTTGATATATGCTTCGGACACGAAATCGGTGGAGTTAGCATCCTATAGATTGAGGGATGTTGCAGTATATTGGTACACGGTTTGGATGGCTTCACGGGGAGCCAATGCGCCTCTCCCGGTATGGCAAGAATTTGTAGATGCTTTCCTCCGACACTACCTGCCTCCAGAAGTTCGGCGAGCTAGAGCCGATAAGTTCTTGAATTTGAGGCAAGGAAGCATGAGGGCTTTAGAGTATAGTCTCCGCTTCAATTCTTTGGCTAGGTATGCTTCGGCCATGGTAGCGGATATGGGTGACCGAGTGCACCGATTTGTGAAAGACCTAGGGACACATTTGATGGATAGGTGCTTGACTATGTCCCTTCAGGACAACATGGATATTTCACGCATTCAAGCCCATGCTCAAAATTTAGAAGAAAGCCTACAACAACAAAGAAGTGAGCGTGAGCATGATAGAGGGTGTAACAAGAGGGCTAGGTCTTCGGGTCCAACGAGTGAGTTTAGAGGCGGGTACAAACAACAGTTTTCGAGGCATTTAGGCCATTCTATGACTAGTGCGCCTCCACGGTTTTCAGGCCAGAGATTTGATAGATCTACTCATTCCGGGCCGAATCAGAGTTTTTCCGGTTCTCAGTGCAGGGGTGATTCGGGTCCGGCGAGGCCACCCATGCCACGATGTTCCCAGTGTGGGAAATTACATTGGGGTCAGTGCCGATTGGGTTCAGAGGTTTGCTATTCATGTGGTCGGCCAGTCCATATTCTGCGTGATTGCCCCTCAGTTGGTGGTAGAGGTAGGACCCAGCAATCAGGGTCGATAGCCAGATCTTCATCATCTATACGCCCTACGGGGGCAGGTACACATGCGCCAGTCGGCCATGGTAGAGGCTGTCACGACTCGTCTAGAGGGCCGCGACGAGCGCCCGGTGCTAGCCCACTCGGGCACCCCCTTAACTTACACTTAAGCATACATCTAGGTGAGCCATATAATTCTACTTATTCATCATGCTAGTCCCATTGGACGAAAATGCCTTTATATCGTAATTGGCACCTATGCAACGTCAACGTACATGAGCCAACAAGGCTATCAAAATGACATACTAAATATAGGCCGACAAGGCCAGACATATCTAACCATATACACGTGACTACGAGCCTCTAAGAAGAGTATAACATATCACACGAGCGGGACAGGACCCCGCTATGCCCATAATTATGTACACAAAAGAATAAGTACCCAAAAGCTATGGCTCCGAATGAAATGGAGCTCTGCTATGTAATCTCTGAGAAAACAGCTATGGATCAAGCCTGTCTCCCTGTGCACCTGCGGGCATGACGCAGCGTCCACAAACAAAAGGACGTCAGTATGAAGAATGTACTGAGTATGTAAAGCATGATCAATATCAATATAGAAGCATAAATAGCAACATAAGAAATAGCATAGAATGGGAGATGGCAATATCATCGTCATATGCACTTACTTGCCTTTCATAGGAACTTTCCATTGCTAATACGTATTTGTGTACATACATCATTATCCGCATTCATAATAGTACCCGTACCATATTTGTGCTCGTATTCGTATACATGCCCCTTATTCACATTCATATGCATAGTCATATCGTATTCGTATTCATATCATATACATGATCATATCATATACATAGCATTTACATAGCATACCCGACCACGTAGGATCGGTGTTTCATACATACCTGGCCAACCAAGGCTCAAGGTTACTCATGCCTGGCCCTACCAAGGCTTCAGGGTTACATCTACCTGGCCCTACCAAGGCGTCAGGGTTATCCGTACCATCTGCAGAGGTGTGCGCGCGTTACGTAATCATATACATACTTATTTACATATCTTACCCGGCCTCATAAGCTCGGGGTTCCATAATAGTCGTACATAGATACATATACACCATGGCTCATAAGCCTCTTTACTATTAACATCATTATCATAATTGTCAACGTTATTACCATTATCATCGATATCATTACCACTATTATCGTCCTTCACCACATCTATCTTTATAAACTTACTCGCCATACGAGGGATTAGTACGATCGTAGCGAGTCAAGAATCGTGAGCTTACAAGCTCGGAAGATCATATCATTTGAAGGATATCATAGTCTCATAGAAAATTTAGACGTGTGGCCAAAGAAACATGCCTTATGAAAGAAGGGTTAGTCTTACATACCTTTTCCGTTCAACTACTCTACACTTGCCCGTTCTTCTCCAATGCTAGTGTTTCTACCTTCATTGAAGTCATACTATCATTAGAATCGATAGCTAACATATATGACTAAAGCTAGAGAAAATCGGACATCATCTCCTTTATTTATACGACATTCCTCCATAACGTATATCAACTCCTAAATGTCAACAACACATTCACAATACCATAACAATAGTCATTATTCATCCACATTATCCACATTTCTCAATTTTCTTTCAATTACTCATATCCATGGCTATGACACACAACTATGTCCATTCACGTACATTGCTCATCTCATGTTCTCAACATCATTTATAACACATTTACATCACAATACATCAAGACTCATAACTCAATTCAAACTATTTCCCAAAATGACACTATTCCATATTCATGACCCATTTTGCCATACCTTTCTACAATCCAAGTATTTCAACTCTTAAATACCTTAAACAACATAGAAATATCATGAATCTTACCTTAGATGTTGTAGGAACAAGCTTTAGTTGATAATACTCCACTTGAGCAAAAACCCTAGTTTATCTCCATGAGATTTTCTTGACTTGAATGATCCTTAATGGGTTTGCTTACACTTGATTCACTTGTTTAATGTTGTTGATCACCAAATATCCTTGAATCTTATGGAATATATATAGAGAGATGTTTTAGAGAGAAGGGGTGTGAAGTGGAAATGAAATGAAATAACCTTGGTCCCTTTATTTATTTTCCTCAAATCTGTCACGACCACATATACGGACCAACATACGGTCCGTATAATTTATATGGACCGTATGTCTGGCCGTATATTTGGTCCAGAAACTTTTTCCTTTCTGGGATGATTATACGGTCCCAAACATACGGACCGTATAATTTATACGGCCAGTATGTTTGGCCGTATAACTCCCAGTGGTTCCGAAGTCCGTTTCGTCGATTCGTTTGATCTCCAATCCTTATGGAACCTTCTTAACACTTGTTCAACACTTCAATACCAATCTAAGGGACGTTATCACACTTCTCCAAGACATCATTAAGTTCTCATTAACTCGTTACTCGTATTTCCTTTCTGATACACATCGTAAGCCTTGCCTTATCTTAGCCAACTTCCTCGTCTTACATCGGGTGCCTTTGAAATCTCACTTAGGGTCATCAAATGTCGTTTCTTACTCATGGAAATATCGTATACTCGAACTCCTCACTAGTTCGTTCACTTGCGTACCAACGAAAGATTTTCCGAGGTGTAACATTCTCCCCCCCCCCCCTTAGGAACATTTGTCCTCGAATGTTAAAGTCTTCGGGGATTCTATAAAAATTTTGCCAGAGTTTCCCCTATAATATGACACTACCGTCCTATTAAAATAACCCATAATATTGACGCCTCACAGGGCCATAACATAATAGCAATAAAATTTGCCCACACACGACCAAAAGCATAAAAGGAAAACATACATACCTAATAATCTTGACGTCTCATCTTGGATTTCCTCCAAGGGCTGAAATAAATGTGTAAATCTCTTATTCCATGCTTAGGTTTGTCTGGTTGTTGTGGGAGTCTCTGCGAGGACTATACGGTTATTTTTAAAGCATTATACGATTTTTTTCTTGTGATATATTACCGCATAAAGAAGCACTACTGAGAATTCGAAAGTTTGAGGGTTAGCGAAAATCTTAGGCCATAACCCTCATTCGAGGACGAATGATCTTAAGGGGGGGATATTGTAACACCCCGTAAACTTGAACTAGGTGTGAATATGTAAAAATCTAGTGTTAAGATGATATTTTATCTATATGAAACCATTCTTGATGAATTCGGGTGGAGGATGGTTGTTCTGAAGTCAAACCAACTAGTGAAGTTCGTAAGGGCCCTTAATTTCGCCTATGTTTTGGTAGGTCTGTCTTCTGGACGATTTTTGTGAAAATGTGTTGAGAATTTGGAAAAACTTCCTCAATGAAAGTTTTATATCTTTGAAATATATTTCCAACGGTAGGTCGCTCGGCCCGAGCAACCTTTTTACAAAGAGTTATGACCGTTTTACTGAAGCCTGTCTTCGCTGGAAATTTGGTGACTTCGACGGAGCAGATCGACGGTCCGTCCTTTGAACCGTCGATTGTGAATTTCTCACTGGAAATTTGATGAATTCGACGGAGCATATCGACGCTCCGTCGATCTGATCGACGGTTCGTCGTTTGAACCGTCGATTGTGCCTGACGGGCTGAAATTATATAAGTTGCAAAATTTTAGTTTTTCTTCCATTCTTTTCACTCTCAAAAACCCTAAGGACGAAAATCATTCCCCCAAGTCTCCAACACTAAGGTAAGAACATCTTAATCATTGATTATCAATCCTAACAATAAACCCATGATTCTTAACATGATTCTTGTGACAAAAACCTAGGGTTGCAACATAATTCTTTCCAAAGGGATTCAAGCTAGGGTTTGGGTGTTCTTCATTAGAAAAGTGAATTGTTAAACCTTGTTTAACAAATTAAGGTATGTCTCCCTTTTTAAAACCTTATTTTGGATGTATGTCTCTTTTGAACATACTCTTTGATTATGAAGGTAATTTGTATGTCTCTTTTGAAAACCATATTTTGGAATGCATGACTTCTTTTCTTGAACGTTCTTTATTGAACAAAAAGGGTGAACTTCTCATACAAAACCCTAATGTATGTCTCTCTTTTAAAAACTTATTTTTGGATGAAAATCACTTCTTGAAACTATTGTTGGAAGTATAAGTTTTATTCAAGATTCCTTAATGAATGGGAGGAAAAGTAATCTTTTCATGTTTCTTGGAATCTATTACATGTTTTGATTAATGGTTAATGTGTGTGAGAGGACAAACCCACATTAAGCCTAGATTGTAACAAACCCTATATATATGTATAAGATATTATAAATGTTTCCCTCTACGAGAGATGTTTATTAATGTTAGTTAAGAGTTGGTAATGACATTTTCATTGGTGAATTGGGACATGGAAATCTTTGTAAAGAAGTTGTACGTTTTCAAAACATTGATTGGAATAACTGATTCTTTCGATATGGCATAATGAACTTTAATGTTATACATGGTGTGACTGTTGTGAGACAATTTGTGAATCGGCTTCTATGCTATGAACTCGGTGGATGTGATTTTGCCTAGCCATTCGGGAGGATGAGTGGTCACCGGGGTTTTCATATTCCGGTGTGCTTACGCCTAACCATTCGGGAGGATGAGTGGTCACCGAGGTTTTCATTTTCCGGTGTGCTTACGCCTAGCCATTCGGGAGGATGAGTGGTCACCGAGGTTTTCATTTTCCGGTGTGCTTACGCCTAGCCATTCGGGAGGATGAGTGGTCACCGAGGTTTTCATATTTCGGTGTGCTTACGCCTAGCCATTCGAGAGGATGAGTGGTCACCGAGGTTTTCATATTCCGGTGTGTTTATGCCTAGCTATTCGGGAGGAAGGATAGCCACCGCGTACTACATAGTCCGGTGTGATTTATGCCTAGCTATTCGGGAGGAAGGATAGCCACCGAGAATTATATGTTCCGGTGTGGTGCGCTATGCGCGATATGCTTGATTCTTGGGCCTGTATTGGCATGTGTGACATTCTTATTCCCTTATGAAATTGTTGATGACTATCTTAATTGATTTAAAATGCATATTTGAAGTTGTAACTTGACAAGAGGCTTTATAAATGGGTTTTGATACTTATTATTGAGATACATAGACTGAATAACTGTTCTTACGTTGGTTTCATATGATTCTCAAGACTGATTTCTTCATGTATTATTTTACTTTATTTTCGTATTATTCATTGTCCCCGAGGCACTCACTGAGTACGAAGTACTCAGGCATACCATTGTTGTTTTTTATGGTAAGTTAGGTAACGGAGAAGAGCATGTTGTTGATACTCCAGGCATTTAGGAAGGACTTGTTGTTGCAGCTGATTTTGTGAGCCCACATATTCATTCGTGGGACACCCTATTGATTTACTTATTCATTACATTAGTTGTCCGGGCTGCCTCCCGATGATTCAGACTATTACTCATTTATCTTAGAAGCTCCCTAGTATACATTTGTGGGTAGTTATTGAGTTATTGATTAACTCTTGGGCACGTCGTTATGTTTGACAAGTATAGATAACTAAAGACTTCTGCTGATTTAATTCTTATAGCATGAATTGTTTACCTTTATTTTATAAACTGTTGGATGCGAATGTTGAACCTGGCGGGTTCAAGTGTTATTATTGTATTGTTAGGTTCTTCCAATGTTGTTCATGACGTCGGATGCCGGTCACGTCTAGGGTGGGTTTTGGGGTGTGACAAGCTTGGTATCAGAGTCTAGGTTTAAATGTGTCCTAGGATTGTCGTCTGTGTCTTTGGAGCTGTGTCTAGTGGAGTTTTCCTTGTGCAGCCTGATCACCTGCATGACCGAGAAACTCCTAGGACATTTATAGGTGTTTCCTATTCTTCTTGATTCTAGATTGTGCTGTAGAGCTTAAAGTGTTTTTTAGGATCGTTCTAATTCGCTCGTTAATTCATGCCTTACAGAAATGACTCTGACGCGATCCAAAAATGATAAACGAGGACGTCCCGCGAAAGTTTACCGAAATCTTGGGGGCGCGAATGCTGGTAATGGAACTGATGCTAGAAATCAAGCACCACCCCCAGCACCGCCTGCTCCTGCTGTTCCTGTTGCGGGTGTGCCTGAGATTGGTACTATGCAAACGGCTATTCAAATGTTGACTGCTTTGGTTGCGGCTCAACAGCAGCGTGGAGGTGTGGGACCTCATGGTGGAGGCAAACTTAAGCAGTTCCTAGACTTAAAGTCACCAGAGTTCTTTAGGTCACGAGAGATGGATGACCCCCAACACTTTGTAGATGAGACCTTTAAGGCATTGAGGGCAATGGATGCCCAGGATTCAGAAGCTGTGAAGCTTGCTTCGTATTAGTTGAAGGATGTTGCTCACGTATGGTTTGAGATGTGGGAATCTGAGAGAGGTGACGCTGCTTTAGCTCCGACGTGGGCTGAATTTGAAGAGGCGTTCATGGAAAGGTTCTTGTCTGATGAGAAAAGAATTACTATGGCTACGAAGTTTGAAAATCTAGAGCAGGGTAACAAGTCAGTTCGTGAGTATAGTTTGGAGTTCACTCGTCTGTCAAATTATGCTTTATACATGATTCCGACTGAAAAGCATAAGTTGACTCATTTTGTGAAAGGTTTGGTACCACGTATCAAGTCTCCATGTGTTGTTGTTGCTATGTCTCCTACTTGTACATTTTCATCTTTGGTTGGGTTCGCTGAGCAACAAGAGAATTGGAAGGGCGAAGAGATACTTGAAAGGGAGCAAAGTAAGAAGGCCCGATCTACGGGTGGTTTCACTGGTTCGTATGATGGAGGGCAACAGAAAAGTAATTCTGCACCTCAGCAGTCTGTTTCTCAGTTTAATGGGGGTGTTCCATCTGGTGGACAAATTCAGAGGAACGGTAATCAAAATAGATATTCACACGATAGTAACCGACAAGCATCTGGATGGAACGATCCTATTTGTCACCATTGTGGTATAAGGGGTCATATCAAGAAATATTGTAGGAAGTGGCTTCGTGAAATGGCTAACTCTTCTGGCCAGCGGAATAATTCACCTGATGGTAATGTCAACAACACTCCGAATACTCGTGGTAATGAGGCTGGTAAAGTGGTTGCTAACACCGCTAATAGGGGACAAGCTCGACTTTATAGTTTTACTCGTAGAGAGGCGGCTGAAGTTCCTGATGACGTGGGCACAGGTATTGTAACTATATGTTCTCTTAAGGCATATGCGTTGACCGATTCAAGTTTGACTCTTTATTATAAAACTCTTTGCTTTGTCCTCGACTATGGTAGAGAACCCAAACAGCTAGTGCCTCGGCATTACCTCTAGGATCTATAATATTGCATGGTGTAGTTAAGGATCGTGAGACTACTTCTGATTTGTTGGAAACAGGAATAGAGAACTTTGAGGTGATTATGGGTACAGATTGGCTTACCAAGTGTTATACAATTCTAGATTGAAATGGTTAGGCTGGTAGTTCTAGGTGAACCCATTATAGATTGAAAGATTAATATCGTTAAATCTCGAGATAGGCTATGGGTGTAAATCTCTTATTCCATGCTTAGGTTTGTCTGGTTGTTGTGGGAGTCTCTGCGAGGACTATACGGTTATTTTTAAAGAATTATATGATTTTTTCTTGTGATATATTACCGCATTAAGAAGCACTACTGAGAATTCGAAAGTTTGAGGGTTAGCGAAAATCTTAGGCCATAACCCTCATTCGAGGACGAATGATCTTAAGGGGGGGATAATGTAACACCCCGTAAACTTGAACTAGGTGTGAATATGTAAAACTCTAATGTTAAGACGATATTTTATCTATATGAATCCATTCTTGATGAATTCGGGTGGAGGATGGTTGTTCTGAAGTCAAACCAACTAGTGAAGTTCGTAAGGGCCCTTAAATTCGCCTAAGTTTTGGTAGGTCTGTCTTCTGGACGATTTTCGTGAAAATGTGTTGTTAATTTAGAAACCCTTCCTCAATGAAAGTTTTATATCTTTGAAATAGCTTTCCAACGGTAGGTCGCCCTGCCCGAGCAACGTTTTGTACAAAGAGTTATGACCGTTTTACTGAAGCCTGTCTTCGCTGGAAATTTGGTGACTTCGACGGAGTAGATCGACACTCCGTCGTTCTGATCGACGGTCCGTCCTTTGAACCATCGATTGTGCATTGCTCACTGGAAATTTGATGAATTCGACGAAGCATATCGACGCTCCATCGATCTGATCGACGGTTCGTCGTTTGAACCGTCGATTGTGCCTGACGGGCTGAAATTATATAAGTTGCAAAATTTTAGTTTTTCTTCCATTCTTTTCACTCTCAAAAACCCTAAGGACGAAAATCATTCCCCCACGTCTCCAACACTAAGGTAAGAACATCTTAATCATTGATTATCAATCCTAACAATAAACCCATGATTCTTAACATGATTCTTGTGACAAAAACCTAGGGTTGCAACATAATTCTTTTCAAAGGGATTCAAGCTAGGGTTTGGGTGTTCTTCATTAGAAAAGTGAATTGTTAAACCTTGTTTAACAAATTAAGGTATGTCTCCCTTTTTAAAACCTTATTTTGGATGTATGTCTCTTTTGAACATACTCTTTGATTATGAAGGTAATTTGTATGTCTCTTTTGAAAACCATATTTTGGAATGCATGACTTCTTTTCTTGAACGTTCTTTATTGAACAAAAAGGGTGAACTTCTCATACAAAACCCTAATGTATGTCTCTCTTTTAAAAACTTATTTTTGGATGAAAATCACTTCTTGAAACTATTGTTGGAAGTATAAGTTTTATTCAAGATTCCTTAATGAATGGGAGGAAAAGTAATCTTTTCATGTTTCTTGGAATCTATTACATGTTTTGATTAATGGTTAATGTGTGTGAGGGGACAAACCCACATTAAGTCTAGATTGTAACAAACCCTATATATATGTATAAGATATTATAAATGTTTCCCTCTATGAGAGATGTTTATTAATGTTAGTTAAGAGTTGGTAATGACATTTTCATTGGTGAATTGGGACATGGAAATCTTTGTAAAGAAGTTGTACGTTTTCAAAACATTGATTGGAATAACTGATTCTTTCGATATGGCATAATGAACTTTAATGTTATACATGGTGTGACTGTTGTGAGACAATTTGTGAATCGGCTTCTATGCTATGCACTCGGTGGATGTGATTTTGCCTAGCCATTCGGGAGGATGAGTGGTCACCGGGGTTTTCATATTCCGGTGTGCTTACGCCTAGCCATTCGGGAGGATGAGTAGTCACCGAGGTTTTCATTTTCCGGTGTGCTTACGCCTAGCCATTCGGAAGGATTAGTGGTCACCGAGGTTTTCATTTTCCGGTGTGCTTACGCCTAGCCATTCGGGAGGATGAGTGGTCACCGAGGTTTTCATATTTCGGTGTGCTTACGCCTAGCCATTCGAGAGGATGAGTGGTCACCGAGGTTTTCATATTCCGGTGTGTTTATGCCTAGCTATTCGGGAGGAAGGATAGCCACCGCGTACTACATAGTCCGGTGTGATTTATGCCTAGCTATTCGGGAGGAAGGATAGCCACCGAGAATTATATGTTCCGGTGTGGTGCGTTATGCGCGATATGCTTGATTCTTGGGCCTGTATTGGCATGTGTGACATTCTTATTCTCTTATGGAATTGTTGATGACTATCTTAATTGATTTAAAATGCATATTTGAAGTTGTAACTTGACAAGAGGCTTTATAAATGGGTTTTGATACTTATTATTGAGATACATAGACTGAATAACTGTTCTTACGTTGGTTTCATATGATTCTCAAGACTGATTTCTTCATGTATTATTTTACTTTATTTTCGTATTATTCATTGTCCCCGAGGCACTCACTGAGTACGAAGTACTCAGGCATACCATTGTTGTTTTTTATGGTATGTTAGATAACGGAGAAGAGCAGGTTCTTGATACTCCAGGCGTTTAGGAAGGACTTGTTGTTGCGGCTGATTTTGTGAGCCCACATATTCATTCGTGGGACACCCTATTGATTTACTTATTCATTACATTAGTTGTCCGGGCTGTGTCCCGATGATTCAGACTATTACTCATTTATCTTAGAAGCTCCCTAGTATACATTTGTGGGTAGTTATTGAGTTATTGATTAACTCTTGGGCACGTCGTTATGTTTGACAAGTATAGATAACTAAAGACTTCTGCTGATTTAACTCTTATATGCATGAATGGTTTACCTTTATTTTATAAACTGTTGGAGGCGAATGTTGAACCTGGCGGGTTCAAGTGTTATTATTGTATTGTTAGGTTCTTCCGATGTTGTTCATGACGTCGGATGCCGATCACGTCTAGGGTGGGTTTTGGGGCGTGACAATCATATACTCGATTTGTACTTATAATTTTCCACGTCGGATTAGTTATTACTATCCGCGATATAAGAAGGATTCTTTTATTTGGATCTATTCATTACTTTAGAAGCACTGCTATAATAAAATCTAATTGTTTATTTCATTTTATTTGTTTTTATCCTCTCTCTATAATGCTCATTGTATGACTATTACAAGTGCATGTATGTCTTTTCCTTTATTATTAATTTTTATAAGTATTTTAAATAAGTCTTTTAGCATGGACGGTTATCTTTTGGCTTAAAAGGAAAGTATTTTGTCCCGTTAGATTTTTCGACTAATCTTGCTGCAGAATAACGAATAATTTGAATTTATTAGTAATGTTATTTTTAAATTTTTATTAAGAAAATTTTGTAGATGGACTATGTAGTTCGAATTGCTATTTATTGTTGAAGGCAAGTTCATAATTTCAGGGTATTTAGGGTACACAAATTTGGTGATTGGAAAATTATTTCACCAGCTAGCATTAAATATTAGAGGTCTTACTCTAATAATTTTTAAATTTACGAAGTTTAAGATCTCTGTTATTAACTTGTGTCCTTGCTTTCGCTTTATTGATTTTATGTTTTCAAGGTGTTCGGGATACTGTTTTTGAGAGAAATTGATTAGTAATTGTCGTTTATGTGTTTGAGTTTAGAAGTAAAATAAAACTATAATAATTATGGATTACTGAGTGTTGTGCCTTGCTTCTACTGGGTGGAACAAATATCTTCTTTTGATGCTATATCAATTATAATGGTTACCTCTTACTCTCTTAGACAGAAAAAATTCATGATAGTAGTTTTTTGATGTTAAATCTGATGGATTTCTTAATTCATTATTTTAGAAAAGTCTTTTAGATATCTCATTGTGTGGAGACGAATAAAATGATGAAAGTTTGAAGTTTTTACTTTTACATTCTCTTAGAATTATTTACAGTATCTTTACCTTTAAAAAAGTTTAATTTTTTTTTTTTAGTATATTGTATATAAGATTATACTAACTTACAAAAATTTTAAGTTGTTCATTGACATTTTTAAGAGAACATTGAAGGCAAAAAATTTAAATGTTATTTTACACCTCAATCTTTTTTAACAACAATCTAATTGGAACTTAAATTATCAATATTTTACGTGAGTAGTTATTTAGCTACCAACAACAACAACAACAACCCAGTGAAATCCCACAACGTGGGGTCTGGGGAGGGTAGAGTATACGCAGACCTTACTCCTACCAAGGTAAGACGGCTGTTTCCGAAAGACCCTCGGCTCAATAGAAAGCATAAAAAGAGGTCAGATAAGGCTAAGTTATTTAGCAACCAAAAGTTTTTCAATACCATTACACCTAAATGGATACATATAAATTGTAATCTCAAAAATTTGCTATCGCTTTTTTCTTTCGGTTATTCTTTTTCTTGTGTAACTTGCCATCTTTATGGAGCAAATTTTATAGTAGTTCTAAAGCAAATGTATTTTATTGGACTTTCCAATAACAAAATCAAACATTTACTTTCCAATAACAAAATCAAACATTTGGATTATAGATAAGACAATAAATGGGAAAGTTAACTAAAACATGCAGGGAAACGAATATATAACAAGGATAGCAGGGTACTTATACTATAAATTAATTTTAAAAAGTAAATTGAAGTAACTAAAAAAATACTCAAAATGTTAATGACACAATATAATAAATGAAATAATTCCGAGCGATACAATAAAAGTAGTATATATGCATAATTGCAATGAATAAAAAAAGCGAGAAATTTGCAATGTGATTAATAATTTGTTCGGCCAAACTTCTGAAATCAGTTTATTTAAAAAAAAAAAAATATATCAAAAAGTTCCGGAGATGAGTAATAAGAAAGAAAATCAAATCAAATGGTAATTAAAAAACCACATGGCAATACTTTATTTTGTTTGAATTTCATAGAGTTATTCCTACTGAGTTCATTACATTAAGAAAAAAGGATGATTAAAATTCATTTCCTTTAATTTTATAGAGGATTTTGTTGAATACTTTGCACTAAGTGGAAATTTCATGAAAATCCACATGACAACGTTTTTAAAAAAAATATTGTACGAATAATGTAAAAAGTCGAAAAGTAAGAAATTCAGAATTTTAGAAAACATAAGGATAGGCTATTTGAATTTGAGATGAGAATTTTTTCAAAAAGGATTATGATGAAAAATATTATCTATTGGTAAGACCACATAATCGAAGTAGTACAAAGCTAAAAACAAAATAAAAAAGAATTGATACATTCTGATACAAGAGAATGTGCAATTAAGTACTACCTCCGGATCAAAATAAGTGTCTGCTTACCCTTTTTATTTTCATTCAATTAAGGGCCTGTTTGGAAAGCCACCAGGTAATTGGAATTGGTGTAATTACTAGGATAGTAATGACACAGCCTAGCAATTACACAGTAGTGTAATTACAACGACCTATTTGTTTGTCATAATGTAATTACAGTATAATTACAAGCGTGCTATTTGATTGCACAAGTGTAATTACACAGTTAGTTTAATTTAAAAATAAAATTTAATTAAAAATGTTAAAATTAATATTTAAAAAATATTTACCTTTATAAATGATATTAAATTAGTTATTTAATAACACATTGTTTCTTGAAATATATTAATTAATAATCATATATTTTTAACTAATATTGTAAAAAATAATTGATATATATTTTCAAATTAATAATATTTAATTTTAATTAATTATAAAACTTAAAAGAAGACTTTTTTTGTGCGAACATCATGGATTGGATGTTTGACAAAAAAATAATATTTATAAATATAATGTAATAACATTATCCAAATGTTTGACACAAAAAAATCATCAAATATAAGTGAAAAATAAACAACATGCAATATGAAAGCAAATAACTTAAAATTGAAAATATAACCTAAATTCAAAATCCAAAAGAAAAGGTTTAACATAATACTCTTATGTCAAATTCTAACATTACATAAGTAAGTTCCAACGTAACTTAAGTAAATAATTCAAAAGAAAGGGAAAATATAAGTCTATAACCTCATTCACAACGAAATTTTACTTTAATAATGTCACTCGTTATATACCAAGTTTGTTAATAACTCATTCTTTCCAATATTAAGAGTGTAGTTTCAAAAATTAGAATAATAACACGGTTACGCTAAATGAATAAAATAAAAAAATAAAAAAATACGAGAAATTACATTAAACCACAAGAAGTAAAGGTTGAGAATGAGAAGAAAGGAAGTGAAAAATAAATAATATAAAAAGAAAAATACATTTTAAAAAATAAAAATAAAAAGAAATAAAAATAATAGAAATTAAAAATAAATTAAAAATTAAAAGAAATTAAAATAAATTAAAATAAAAAGAAATTAAAAAGAAATAGACTAAAACGTAACTCTGTAATTACAGGGTGTAATTACCCCAGTTCTCAACCCCCCACCCCTTGAGAATTGGAGAGTGTAATTACACCCTGTCAATTACACCCAATTCCCACCTAACTGTGTAATTACTTGGTCAAACAAACAGGTCAAACTGTGTAATTACACCCAATTACACTCAATTCCAATTACCTGGGTGGCTTTCCAAACAGGCCCTAAATGTTCACTTACAAAATCAAGAAGGAATTAACTTTATTAGATTAGATTTGCCCCTATTTACTCAAGGGAATAAATAAGCAAGAGTCTTATTAGTTATGGATAGTATAGTCAAAATCCTATTTTTTTCTACGAGTTAGTGTTTTTTTAAGGGGTATGAAAAAAACTAAGTGCACACTCATTTTGAAGGATGGGGCTCCTCTCCATTTCCACTCTCTCCATTTTCCCCAAGTTCCTACTTGGATGAAAGACACATGCCATAGTTAATAATTAATGGTTGAGAGATCTAATTGCCCAAATCAAGGTCCTAACCATAGTTAGAATAACAAATATCTTCTTTATTTACTCTAAAACAATTTGACAATCCCAAAATTCTAACTAAAACATTATCTCACCTATAAATCAATCCTAATTTTATTTTCCTATTTATTACGTGCTCTTCCTTTTTTTTTTTTTTTTTTTTTTTTGCTTCTTTTGAACAATTTTTTTTGTACAGTTCTTCTTAATCCCCCCCCCCCCCCCCCCCCCCCACGTCCATCTGGATATGTTCCCATATCTTTTTTTGTATACTTCGTGCTTTAATTTTAATTCAAGAAAAGAAAATTTATAAGTCATTTATATGACACCTAATAAATAGGAAAGAAAGAAAATTTTCGGATTAATTTATAGGCGAGATAATGTTTTAGCTAGAATTTTGGGATTGTCAAATCTTTTTAGAGTAAATAAAGAAAATATTTGTTATTCTAACTATGGTTAGGACCTTGATTTAGGAAATTAAGTCTCAACCATTAATTATTAATTATGACATGTGTCTTTCATCAAAGTAGGAACTTAGGGAAAATGGAGAGAGTGGAAATGAAGAGGAGCCCCATCCCATTTTGGACAGGAGGGAGCAATGATTAGTGATAAGAATATATATATATATATATATATATATATATATATATATATATATAAAGACATGGGTCACATATTTATTATTTTGGTGTATAATCACCAGACACCAGTGCAGGCAAGTTTTTATCATCTTTGATTTCATTTTTTTTTTTTTTTTGTTCAAGGACACATTGCATAGGAAGCAAAACTAAAATTTTATTTTATTAAAACAATTAGATTTAAAATGCTCCAAACAAACAAGATCATAATTTACATAATTAATAATATCCCGACCGCGCATCGCGCGGGTACTAAGACTAGTTATTAAAAAGAGAACTAGTATACGTACCCGCGCATTGCGCGGAAAGTGTTAGAGAAAAAAATATAAAAATTTATTATTTTATTTGCTTGATCATATGAAATATTTTATTATTTTATCAAATGTGATATTTAAACCATTTGTGTTACACCCTAATCTCCCTAGGGTGTGATGGGCACCCGACCCTTACTTAGGGCCGAGCGAACCCTCTGACCCTTAGTGCACCCATAATAAAAAAAAAAAAAAAACTTTTAAATCAAATAGAGATGAAATACATAGTACAACTTTCAGAAATATTCTTTTTCGTTGTTCCCAAATCAACAAAATCTGTAATCATATGGAATTTATCACATGACACAAAATGACTCATCGGCTGATGGAGCCGCTTACAAATCTGACATTCTATACCCACACTCTGTCTGCAAAGTCTCTAACTGCGAACAAAACATCATAGCATACATACTCTGACTCGGCAACACTCCAGGAGCAAATGGAGTTCGCCAATCCTGCTGAAACATCTTCTGACAAACCTTCTACTCATCTGTGTGTACCTGCGTGGCATGAAACGCAGCCCCCGAAGAAGAGGGGGTCAGTACGGAATATGTACTGAGTATGTAAAGCATGGAATATAGAAAACAGAACCATGATCGAAACAAACAGTATAAGAGTGAGTACATTATCCAGATTACCAAAATGCTTATTTTCCAATCACAAGTCGTATATGCAGATGTCATATGTCAGAAAAGTGCAGATCCAGAATATCAGAATGATTGTTTTCCAATCACAGATCATATGTGCCGAAGTCATATGTCAGAAGGAGTACAGGAAGTAAGTAAATCATCCAGAGTGCCAAAATGCTTACTTTCCAAAAACAGACCGTGCGTACCGACATCATATGTCATCACATACATATAATCATATACAGATATACATATAACTGATAGTGCTGTGGAACGTACAGCCCGATCCATATGTAATATGATAGTGTCGAGGAATGTACGGCCCGATCCATATATATATAACATATACTGCCGAGGAACGTTCGGCCCGATCCATATATATATAACATATACTGCCGAGGAACGTTCGGCCCGATCCATACATATATTATACTGTCGAGGAACGTTCGGCCCGATCCATACATATATTATACTGTTGCGGAACGTGCAGCCCGATCCATACATATATTATACTGCTGCGGAACGTGCAGCCCGATCCATACATATATTATACTGCTGCGGAACGTGCAGCCCGATCCATACATATATTATACTGCTGCGGAACGTGCAGCCCAATCCATACATATATTATACTGCTGCGGAACGTGCAGCCCGATCCATACATATATATATATATATATATATATATATAACATATACATATCCATAGTAATACTTCCTTTGAAAAACATATCTTGTTCATATATATACAGAAAATATAACATATCATGTTGCCGAGGCGTCGGCTCCGATCCCTTTAACCCCACATAATATTGCCGAGGCGTCGGCTCCGATCCATATATAACATAACATGTTGGGGGCGAGTATAACATAGTGAACACAATGATATAACCGGCCCGAGGCCCGGCGGACGCTATAATAGTAGCACGCACGAGCGGAGTAGTGAGAACCACATGTATATAAGCCAATTCTAAGACTCGATGGACCAGTATACTCACCGACCCCTGAAGGCTCAGAAACAAGTTTCGGGTCAATCCGATTTAGTATAAGAAAGTTATGAGCGTTTGAAGTACAGAACGTTCTACAAGCGTTTCAGAAGTCATTTTTGGAAAATCAAAGCCATAATCTTGTCAAGTACCTTTCGGATAGCGTTATGGATCAAATCAAATAGAGCTTTTGGAACATACGCACATATCAAAATATGTCAAAGACTCGATAGAATACTCGAACGTGCTATCATTTGAAAATCAAAATTTTATTCATATCAACTATCTTTCGACTATCATTTGGAAACATATCAACAAACTTCGGACATCATAGATATACATCAAAACCATATGAGACAACTTATGGAAGTCAAAAATATTAGTCATCCTAGTGGCTCTAAGAATAGGAAATTTCTTTGAAATCGCACATATACGTCATTTGCCCGTTTTATAAAGATCATGCCAAAAGAAAGAAAGGGGTAAGCCTTACATACCTGTGCCACGCCTTATTAGCTACGCTTATTTATCCAAGCTTGCTAGTCTACATACAAAAGAATTCACATAATCATTAGATTCCTTGTCATTCACTTGCCTTAGACTTTCAAATGAATTCACTTATATTCTACCGAAATTTCGGCAGCATTTCCCCTGTAAATACACAATCCCCAAGATTCCAACTCGGCCAATTTTATCAACAACAATCCGAGAATTTAACTCGGCCAAAATATCAACAACAATGCCAACAATTATTCTAACAATTTCCACAACAACAATTCCAATAATCATGCCAACAACATCAATAATCAATTCAAGACACATTCTAACACTAACAACCCTCATCACGCAATTCAACGGCATTTCATTTATATTCAATTCAATCACACATAATCAAGTCAATACCAATGATCCCATTTCAAGTGTTAGTCCGAGATCACTCTAACATGATTCAAGAATTCTTCAAACAATTCACATAATGTTCCAAGCAACCCAATCACAATACTTCACCCGAAATCTCATAACACCACCAAAGACAACAACACATTCTTTTCCTTCCAAACTCATGAACTATAATAATAGCCTATGCATTAACAACTTTATTCTCACAATTATAAGGAACCTTACTAATATCACATTAACTTCTCCCATAATCCACAAACAATTTCATATTCATTTCAAGCCATTAAGTCTTCATTTAATATCATAAAATCCACAACACAACAACAACCAAAATGCTACATAAAATCAATTCATCACATCTCACAACATCACTCTATATTCGGCCACAACCACTATATTCATATTTCATGAACTTCATCCATTTCTACCTTCTACAATACTCACAAATCATCCATAAAACATGTAAGAGAAAGTTGAACACATACCTTTTTCCCTTATCCCTTCACTCGGCTAGGAGCATGTTTTGCACAAATAAATGATTTAATTGCTCCCACAACTCCTTCATGTTAATAAGGACCTTCAAATTAGTAGAAAAGCTAGAAGAAAACATTTTTTTTTTTATCAATCTTCCATGGCCTTCTTTGGCTACAATATGGCCGAATGACCTTGTATTTTTTCTCCTTCTCCAAGCTTCTTCATCTTTCTAAAAGATGAAGATACTTATGTCTTATTTATCCTATTTTTTCCACCATTTATCCATATTTATATTTTAGTCCCTCAAGTAAAATTATGGACACATGACCCTTCTCCCTTTTTCTTGAAACTTCTTAAAACAAGATGAATAATTAAGTCTTGCTATGCAAGCTTTGACCCATATATATATAATCACATGGCCATAAAAGAGTGGGACCCACACATACACACATACATCACACGGCCAAATGGCCCTTATTGAACCTTCATGAAACTTTGTGAAATTTCCATTTTGCCCTTAGCCTTTTCACAATATTACCATGAACCATTTTTACAAATTTTCCTTTTTACCCTTTGCCTTTCTCAATATTTCCATGCCAATAATATTCATAAACAACTTGTATATTAAACAAGATCGAAATATAGCCTCGCCCTTAACTTCGCACAATTATCTTGAATTATCCGAACGTACAAAATGCGGGATATAACAATTTGATCCACACCGTTTATCAAAAGGCTAGCAGGGAAGGAAAATTATGTCCTCCATCTTAAATTGCCGTATGATTTTGTGTATGTGCAATTAGATTACTCCGTTGATGATTCCATAAACTTACTTAACAGGATAGGAGAAAAAGTTCATTCGAATTGTTGAATAGAAAGATTCTTATATAATATGTTTGCTTGAACATCTTTCTACAATTTCCATCTTACTTTTTTACACACTACACCCAATATGAAAAATTTACTTTTTTACACACTACACCCAATATGAAAAATTCATGATATTAATAAAATAAATAATCATATGAGCATTGAATAGCTTTTGAATGAGTACTTGATTCATATATTAAAAAGGTTCAGGTAAATTAATATGAAATACATGTAAATGTCCCCAAAGACTCGGGCTTTGCCTCACTCAAAAAGTCTTCCAACCTCGTCTCAGGTTAACCCAAGTCCCTTTGTTTTTTTTTTTTTCGTGCATTTCCACATTGCTACAATCTAGCTGACTTTAAGAACCTTAGTGACATGAATTCTATTGCACAAGACAACCCATAAAAAATGAAAAACTAAACAAAATATTCTCTAACCAGAAATATCTATTGCATCTAGCTTGCGTAGATAATTCATTTCAATATCTATTCTATGCTTTGTCAGTATAATGTGAGAAGTACACGTTTGGCTCTTGGTAGTTTGTTATACATATCAATGACTGTGAAGAAGAATTTCTTGAAAGAGAGGTGCACCCCCATGCTTGTTCCATATTTGGATATTTGTTCAGAAGAAACAAATTCAACAATGTGATATGTGAGAGATAAATGCCAATCAATTCCCTTTCACCAATTGGGTTTTATCTCTGGTTGCATGGGCACTAATCTTTTGTGTCTTTAAATGCAGAAGTTGCACTTTCTGAAACGAAACGAAAAAATGACAAACAAAGAGTATAATGAAACCATTAAAAAACAATAGAACTTTTCTCGTTGCAATTACTACAGATAATATACAACAAATTTTCATTAGGAATAACCCTCTGTAGGGCATTTACAAAACGGACTGATTAAATTATATTATAGCCAAGTATCAGTAAATTTGTATGCTAAGCATTAAATAAAATCATAATGCAAAGTCACATAAACAAACTTGAGTTGATTGCATAATTCAATCTTAAATAGTAAAATAATATAGGTTTATCGATAAAAGATCTATATTCCAACTCAAATTCAAATTACAAATAAGTTGGATAATGATAAAGAATTAAAAGATATTCATCTTCAATTTAACTTCATATATAGAAGATCAATTTCTTGAACTCAAATTCAAATTAAAGAAAAGTGCGATAAGGATAAAAAAATTTAAAACATAGTATATATTTTTGTTCAATGAAATTCAAATTGAAGATAAGTAATGAAAAAAGAATTACAAAATTATATCCATTTTTAAATCATATTTATAGAAAATATTATTTGATGGTTAAATTTGAATTGCAGATAATCTTTTAGCTTTTGGCAATGTTTGATACAAAACTTTTGTTGTGTGTCATGTGTTCATCTGCTTAATAGAGAACGTATCCTACCTATTCTTCATTTTTATAAGTTAACGTGCATTTTTATTTACTTAATGGCTCAAAAGTTATGATGTTGTGTCAATATTGGCTTAATATTATTAAATATTTTCTCATGAATAATTCTCCTAAAAGAAGGCAAAAGAGAATACAGATAGATACGATAATTGTTTTACAAATTTGCTCATGAGAAAGTTATGGTTTAAAATCCTTATCCAATCAAATGATTCTGAAGGATAATCATTGATTAATTTAAAAAGAATATTTATTGTTCATTCAAATTCAATTTAAAAAATTTATTCATCTTGTATAGAAGATATGCAAAAGAACTTTTAATATAGGTACTTGTGTTTTTCCCTAACTTCTGATGTATTTTTTTGTGTTTGGTCTAATGTAATTGCTTTCATAGTAACTGCAACCCAAACAAACACACACAAAATATTCTAATTATGGTCGTATGGATTGAAGAAGACGAAATCTAACTAATTCAAAAAAAGAGCACGAAAATTGCACCTGATCATGAGGATACAATTCCTCGAAAGAGCTCAAAACGACGCGGAAGAAGCCGTTGCTACTCCTGCCTGACTTTGGTCCTTGCGGTGGTTTTTGACATCATTGTCCATCATACCCCGTGCCCCAAAACACAAGGCAAGATAAAGAAGAATACAGAAATGAAAATGTAAAAACTATACAATCTTGACTTGTTCCATTCATTCACCAAACGAGAATATATATAGGATACAATCTTGAACCCTAGTGAAACAAGGAAACTAAGATCCTAGTGAAACAAGGAAACTAAATAATATATGGTAATTAGTGAAACAAGAAAACTAACTAATATATGGTAATTATCTCCCTACAAATATGCTACCAAATAATATAAAGATATTATACCGCAATACCCCCCCCCCCCCCCCTCTCTCAAGTTGGAGCATGGGAATAAAAAATGCCCAACTTGGAAAGCAAGAAGTCAAACTGAGTTTTGCCGAGAGCTTTGGTAAAATTGTCTGCCAATTGTGAAGATGTTGAAACGTGTGACGGAGAAATCAAACCTTCATTAATTGCATCACGAACAAAGTGACAATCTACCTCAATGTGCTTTGTTCGTTCATGGAAAACCGGATTTTTTGCGATGTGCAAAGCGGACTGACTATCACAAAACAATTTGATCGCCTTGGGATATTGTATACCTAAACTCAACAACAGACCTCTCAGCCACTTCAACTCATAAGTGACCGCAGCCATGGACCTATATTCAGCCTCTGCAGAAGATCTAGAAACTGTGTGGTGCTTCTTTGTCTTCCAAGAGATGGGAGATTGACCTAGAAATACTAGCCAACCTGTCAACGAACGACGAGTAAGCGGACAAGCCGCCCAATCAGAATCACACCATCCCTGTAAAGTCAACTCACTGTCGGCACGTAACAAAATACCCTGTCCTGGTGTGCCTTTCAAATAACGGACCACTCGTAAGACCGCTTCCCAATGTTCAATCCGGGTTCTTGCATGAATTGAGACAAAATATGAACAGAATATGCCAAGTCCGGTCGAGTGACCCCCAAATAAATCAAACGCCCGACTAATCTACGGTAGACCTCCGGATCCGACAACAAATCTCCATTTGCAAGGCCAAGTTTATGATTTTGCTCAATAGGGAACCCACTTGGCTTTGCACCTAACAATCCTGCTTCAGAGATAATATCAAAAGTATACTTGTGTTGACACAAAAACAACCCTGATGAACTACGAGCTACTTCAATACCCAAAAAATATTTGAGAGACCCAAGGTCTTTTATTTTGAAACAATCACTCAAATAGGCTTTGAAAGTTGCAAGTGCAGCGGAATCATTCCCAGAAATAATAAGATCATCAACATAAACCAAGATATTAATCTGAATATTCCCTCTAGTAAATGTAAAAAGAGAATAATCAGAATAAGATTGAAGGAAACCGTACCCTTTCAAAGCAGTCACCAATTTTGCAAACCAACATCTAGGGGCCTGTTTCAACCCATACAGCGATTTGCGCAAACGACACACCAACGTAGGATATGGACTTTCAAACCCGGGAGGGAGCTTCATATACACCTCCTCATCAAGGTCACCATGTAAAAAGGCATATGAACATCCATTTGGTGAAGTTCCCAATTTTTGGATGCTGCAATGGCTAAGAAGGCTCGAACAGTAGTCATCTTGGCGACCGGAGCAAAAGTTTCATTGTAGTCAATTCCCGCTTGTTGATGATTTCCCAACACAACCAAGCGCGATTTGAGCCGTTCCACATCTCCATTTGACAAAAACTTGGTCTTGTACACCCACTGATTACCAAGTGCTTTCTTACCCGGAGGAAGATGTTCCAAAGTCCATGTACCATTGTCTTCCAATGCACGTATCTCTTCTTTCATTGAATGTCTCCCACCTTCGTGTTTCATGGCTTCTTTGAAGTTCTTAGGATCCTTACTCGAAATAATAGCTGCAAGAAACTTACGATAATTTACAGAAAAATTGTCACAATTAATATAGTGTGCCAAAGGATAGGGAGTACTTGAGGATTGATTGTTAACAGGAGTTGTAGGGGACGGACTATTAGCAAAAACTGAGTGTGTCACATAATCACGAAGTACAACAGAGGGAAATTTCTCCCGAAAACCACGCCCTAAGCCACCTTCCACATTCGTGACTGGGGTATGGTGTTGCTGCCCCCCCCCCCTCGCTGGCAGCGGGCGCTGGGTTCCCAGCGGGCTGTGCAGTGACTGTTGGCAGCCGCTCAGCCTCGCTGCCAGCTGGCGCTGGGTTCCCAGCGGGCTGGACAGGGGCCGCTGGCTGCAGCTCGGCCTGGCTGCCAGCAGGCGCTGGTTGGGCAGTGGTTTGCGGCTGCTGCTCGGCAGCCTCCGAACTATCAACTTCGCCCCTTAATTCATCCCCGTACACTATAAAATCACGATCAATTTCAGCACCTTCATCAAAGAAACTAGACGAAATATTAACATCTTCCGGACAAGCAAAAGGAAACACATCCTCCACAAACCTTACATCACGAGAGACAAAAAATTCCTTCGTATCAAGATCAAACAACCGCCACCCCTTCTTACCAAATGGATATCCCACAAACAAACACTTTCTGTTCCGACTAGCAAATTTGTCACCCTGAGTTTTTTGATTATGAGCAAAGCATAAACACCCAAAAGTACGAATAACATCAAAAGAAGGAGGTTTATTGAATAAAATTTCAAAAGGTGTTTTATTTTCCAATTTGGGTGTGGGGGTATGATTTATGAGATGAGATGCAGCAAGAACACATTCACCCCAGAAAAAAATAGGCAAATTGGCCTGAAATCTGAGAACCCTCGCAACATTCAACACATGTTTATGCTTCCTCTCTACCCTCCCATTCTGTTGCGGAGTACCCACACAAGAGGTTTGAAACAAAATACCAGTGGCGGAAAAATAATCAATCAAACAATTAAATTCTGTACCATTATCACTTTGTACAACTTTAATTGTTTGATTAAATTGTCGATCAACCATAGCAACAAAAGCCATAAACATCTGAAACACTTCTGTTTTATCAACCAACAAGTAAATCCAAACAGCTTGGGAAAAATCATCAACAATTGTTAAAAAATAACGAGCTCCACACGACGAAACATGGCGATATGGGCCCCACAAATCACAATGTATTTTCTCAAATATTCTAGATGTATTATTATCACTTAAAGGAAATTTGTCTCTAGGATGCTTAGCACGTAAACACACTTCACAATCCTTTACTAAACTACTCTTATCACTACTGACATGAGGAAGCAACTTAACTACTCTCTCGGAAGGATGCCCCAATCGTCGATGCCACAATTCCAATGCGGACGTTGCCACGACAGTAGACACATGTTGCACCATGTCCGGTTTGCTAAAATAGTATAGTCCGTCCGGTTTGCTAAAATAATATAGTCCGTCCCTCCTAACTCCCGTTCCAATCAGCTCCTTCAGTGGGTCATGAATAACACACATATAAGAATTAAAAGAGACAATGGTATGTAAATTATCAGTAAGTTGGGGGACGGAGAGTAAGTTGCAACGTAAATAAGGCACATAAAGGACATGATGTAAGGTGATTTTATCTGACAGTCGAACAGAACCTTCCAAAGAAGCAAGCACCTTTTCACCATTAGGCAAACCAATAGGAAAATCAACAGTATGGACATCAAACAACTAAGATTTCTCACCGGTAACATGATGAGTAGCACCAGTGTCAATAATCCAAGAAAAAACATCAAACTTATCATTCAAGCGATTTTCGGGAATTGTAGCATTACCAAAAAATCCCGTAATAGCCTTCTATTGATCGGAAGTAAAGTGCTGACCGACGGCAGCGTTATTTGATGCGCCCTTGAAACGAGTAGGCGTGATATAGTCCCCGGGTCGGTCTTGAGGACCGAGAAAATAGGGAGAATTAGTGTCACGACCCGACTAGGGGGCCACGACGAGCACCCGGTGCAACCCCACCCGGGCACCCCGTTATCATGCATATCATAACATCTAGGTGAACCATAATTCATTTCATGCATTTTAAATCATTAATCAAGCTAGTCCCATTGGACGATCATCATCAATTAACATATCATGGGCATCTATGCCATGTCAAATATACAAGGCCGACGAGGCCAACAAAAGATATACAAAACATAGGCCGACATGGCCAAACATCTCTACCCACATACACATGACTACGAGCCTCTAAGAGTATGACATATCATGAGCGGGACAGGACCCCGCTATGCCCATAGTTATATACACAAAAGAATGAGTACCCAAAAGATATGGCTCCGAAGGAAATGGAGCTCTCTATGAAATCTTCAAATAGGCAGCTATGGGTCAAGTCTGTCTCCCTGTGCACCTGCGGGCATGACGCAGCGTCCACAAACAAAAGGACGTCAGTACGAAGAATGTACTGAGTATGTAAAGCATGATTAACATTGATATACAACATAATGAACAATATATGGAATAGCATAGGAGGGGAGACAATAATATCATCATCATCATGTCGCTTACTTACTCACATCGTCATTCGTATTCTTATACATAGTCTCATCACATTCTTTTACATAATATATATACATACATAATCATTTCGTATACATGGCATTTACATAGCGTACCCGACCTCATTGGATCAGTATTTCATATACATACTTGGCCAACCAAGGCTCAATGTTACTCATACCTGGCCCTACCAAGGCTTCAGGGTTATCCGTACCATCTGCAGATGTGTGCGCGCGTTTCGTAATCGTATACATATTCTATACATATTCATACACATATATTCTACCCGGCGTTATAAGCTCGGGGTTTCATTATAGCCCTTCATAGGCACGTATGAGTATAACAGCCCATAGGCACCTTTAGCATCATTATTATCACCATCATCATTACTATCATTATCGTTATTGTTACTTCTATATCGTAGTCTTACTCGTCACCTGAGGTGCGTAGCGCATTCGTAGTACCAATCAAGGATAGTGAGCTTATGAGCTCGGAAAGTGAAACATTTGTAGTCAACATGCTCATATAGAGGGATTAGGAGTTTGGCCAAAGAGCCATGCCTTATGAAAGAAGGGTTAGCCTTACATACCTCTTTGTCGAATTATTCTACACTTGCACGTACTCCTTCGATGCTCACGTTTTTACCTTCATTAAGGCCATACTATCATTAGTATCGATAACTAGTGCACATGGCTAGAACTAGAGAAAATTGGACAGCATCTCCTTTATCTATACAACATTTGTCCATATCATAATTCAACCCCAAACGTCAACAACACATTTATAATATCATTTCCATGGCCATTAATCATCTACATTATCCACATTCTCAATTCACTTCCATTTGTCCCTATTTAGGGTCACAACACCCAACTTCGTTCATCCATATACAATGTTTATTTCATGATCTTAACGTCATTTATAACACACTCATATCACAATACAACAACAATCATGATTCAATTCAAACTATGTCTCAAAAACGTCACTATTCATCATTCATGTCCTAGTGGACCATGTTTTCTACAATCCATGCATTTTAATTCTCCCATACCGTAAACATCATATAAAAATCATGAATCTTACCTTAGAAGTTGTAGGGACAAGCTTTTGTTGATAATACTCCACTTTGAGCAAAACCCTAGTCTTTCTCCATTTGGGTTTCTTGACTTTAGATGATCCTTGATGGGTTTCTACCTTGGATTTACTTGTTTAATGTGGTTGATGGATTAATACCCTTGAAAACTTGTACAAAAGTTGTAGAGAGATGTTTTAGAGAGAGAGAGGAAATGTGGAAATGATTTTCATGAACTTGGTCTTTATTTATTAAATCATCACCGAATTGCCGGGTTCCATTATACGGTCCATTATACGGTCCGTATAATGGTTATACGGTCCGTATAATAGACCGTGAAATGGGTCTGCCCAGCACCCCTTCACTGTGACTACTTGACGGTCCGTTATACGGTCCGTAAAACAGTTTTACGGTCCGTATAACTGACCGTAAAACGTTACTAGTGAGCAACCTTTCACTGTGACCATTTGACGGTTCGTTATACGGTCCGTATAAATTTTATACGGTCCGTATAACTGACCGTAAAATTCCACCAGCAACCAACCTTCACTGTGATGGTTTTACGGTCCACTATACGGTCCGTATAACATTATACGGTCCGTATAATGAGCCGTAGAACTCATCAGTCACTGAACTTAGTTTCGCCACTTCGTTTGATCTCCGATCCTCATGGAACCTTCTTAACACTTGTTTAACACTTCAATACTAATCTAAGGGACGTTATAACTCTTTCCCAACATGCCCTTAAGTCATCATTAACCCGATACTCGTATTTCGCTAGTTCATTCACTTGCGTACCAACGGAAGATTTTTCCGAGGTGTAACAATTAGACTCAATTTTGGGTGGTGGTGGAGGAGGTACGGCGTCACCGGCCATGGAAATTTACGATGAAGAGAAGAAAAAAAACGTGTGGCCTGATACCATGTAGAAACTATACAATCTTGACTTGTTCCATTCATTCACCAGGAGAGAATATATATAGGATATAATCTTGAACCCTAGTGAAACAAGGAAACTAACTAATATATGGTAATTAGTGAAACAAGGAAACTAACTAATATATGGTAATTATCTCCCTACAAATATACTACCAAATAATATCAAATAATATAAAGATATTATACCGCAATAGAAAAACACCCGTTTGCTTCATGAATCCTCTTTATACTGCTATAATTATACTGTTTAATACAATAGACCTTCGCCTTTCTTTGATATGCTTTCCAAATTAGAAAACACAAATGATAATAATGGTTCGTTTACTATCTCCTTTTTTCTAAAGCATGCTTATTTTTTTGCCATAATAAGCAATACCAACTTTTGCTTTTTTTCCTCTCTTAACTGCATACCCTTAGAAAAATAATACATGCTCTTCTGTTTCTGCATCAAATAATAAAGGAAAACAATAATACATATTTTAGTGTACCTCCTCTGCGCGCAAGGTCCAGTATCAATCATTTATGTTCTCAATTCTTTCATTAAACGCAAAATTCTGCAAAGAAAATGTTGAATTAAATGTCACTCTGACATACACTTAACGCATGCACAAATCTCATTGAGAGTATTAATACTGAAGAAGAAGCCAAAATCAAACGCACCGACAAATAAAGTAATAAAAAATCTGAAGCTGATTATGATGGCTTCGTCTTAACTGCTCCAAAGCCACATCCAAGGAGGAGGAGAAAATGTAAACCGTAAGCAGAGGCAGTTGGATTTTTTAATAGATAAATGATATGTTAATATCCTATATATTAGAGATTTCTCTGTTAGCAACACACCTATATATTCTTTTTAAATTTATCATAAATTTATTGCCTTGTTTTCATCACAATGAACTGATTGTTTTTTGGAGCAACTGTTAGTCTGTGCCTTGCAAATTAAATTAACCTTATTAATTACTCCTTTGAAAAGAAAGTTCTACTGCTTTGAATGATGCTTATATTTTTTTCTGATTAATCTATAGGTATCAAGAATCAAGCAAACGCATGGATGTAAATGAGAAAATTTGATGCTGAAATACTTCTACACTACAGAACATGAGGGAGTATATGACACTGAATGGCCAACGATACAAAGCAACATTGCTAGGATTCAAAGGTTTTACATATCTCTATAAACTTATTTATCTCTCGCCGTTCAGATTCTTCTCTGGTTATTTGTAAAGTTATTTTTAGAAGTAATATTTTTGTTTAGGTAGCGTGTCTTTTAAAGTAATTATTTCTGATTTGTCGTATAAAACTGTTTATTTTTCTCTTTAGGGTCGTGTGAGGGATGGTTTGCATTACTCTAATTATTATTTGATTTAGCAGTTCATTTAAGTTAATAATGTTTGTGAATGTTTTAGTCATATGGCTGAATTGGTATTTCACCTCTTTTTTTTCTTCACAAATACGTATTTACCTCAAAATGTTATATTTTATGCGGTGTCACCTAATACTTAATAGAATATCCTGAGGTTGTCTAACTAATTATTAACTGGTAATTATCTTTATTTTTCAAATTTGAGTTCGAATGAAATTTGAAAGATAAAAATATATGAGTTGAGATAAAATTTTGAATTTGAATTAATAATAAGAATATTCGAATTTTGAATTAAAGATAACATATTTGATCTTATCTTCTATATGTGCATCTATAAATATAAAGGGAGGATAACAGACTTGAATATAGATATATATAAAAAAGAAGAAGATAGAATTACTAACAATCATCTCTCAACGGAAATACGTGAAAATTTATAGATTCACAACTATTATTGTGACCCAACATTGTTTCTTACACCAAATCTGAGAAGTTAGTAACCACTGTTATTCATTCTAATTCCGATAAAATAAGCATTGAATAGATATGGTTTGTGTTATTCCAGGATGAAGGTAGAAATTTTCTTATTATTATATTTTTATGACGTTATTTCATATGAATGATATTTGTTTCCTTTCTTGCTGAGGAATCTTATTGAGTTTGACGTCTCTAATGTCCTGCGATAAGTTGTATAGACTAAAAGTAATGTAAAAACTTTATACATAATTTTTAGGGTAACGTATTTTATCTATATATTTTGTTCTCAAATATCGTTGGTTTAAATTGTCTAATCAATTTGGTTTTATAGGTCTAGAACACGATCCAGTTACTATGACATGATTGATCACAGATGTGCAGGTTCTAAACAAATTGATTGCTCAGCCTTAGGATATCATCACTGTTTGGGAGGATATTTGGAATTTTGATAGCAAAGCTGTGTTTTTATTCTAGACAATGAACCACGTGTAGTCACCAGGTAGCTATATTTATGCTCTAAGAGATCTTATGAGAATTTTACCCTTTTTTTTTTGTGCGGATAATATACGCCATTGATTTATAGAATGAGTATTAAAGCTTCACAAAAGAATGGACTATAACTATATACATGGCTTAGCTGATGTATTGCTTAATCGGTTAAGTACTTCATAATGACAAGGAGAAGCTTCTTAAGAATATTGATCGATGGGAAACTGACATTGTAGGAAGTCTATAATATGAAAACTTATACTGTTGTCGCCCAAAGCTGTGGAGATAAGGTGGAAGAATTAAAAAAACTATATTTATAATAATAAGGAGAATTTATTCAAATTCATATTCGAAAATGGGATTATCAACTATACTTGACTGAAAAAACCGCGTACTTGTGGGTTCAATCAAGATGTACTGAACTTTGTAGCCACTGAAAAATTAATAAAATAGAGGAAACTTATTGAAGGTTATTCGTGTTTTCCCGGCCTTTCTATGTCTTTCTTTTGCGTTTTGGTCCAAAGCTTTTTTATTGTCAATATAGCTATGTTATGTATGCATTCAAATTGGTTAAAGTAAAGAACAACATCTTAATTATATTTGAAGGAGGTTGATGCTACTGTTTGAATTATAGGGTGGCACTATGATTTATTGCAAAGTATTTTGATGAATTTTTAAGTTGTTACAATTATTTATCAAACACGGTATTTCTTTTTTGTTTTAGGAGTTTGTGTTTGTATTTGACGTTAAGTGTTACACCTCTCGTTTTCGTCGCAAGCAGTCCTTGGCTTAGGGGTGGTCTATACCCTTAGCATGGGGATCCGTATCCGAGTTTTTGAGAAATTAAGTGCCTTATCCCGCGTGTACCAAAGTGTAAGAATACGTTCTTTGCGATTTGATAGGATTTGAAGCTAAACGAATCGAATCGACGCGGGCCGGAGCGACTCAGGAGAGTCTGCAGAACTTATTCACCATCGACGAGTCGTCGACATGTCGACGCGTCGTCGTGGTGCATCGTCCCTGCTCTGCAGCCTCTGAAGTTTCAGGTGGCAGGTCGACGGAGCACGTTGACGAGCTGTCGACACGTTGACGAGCCGTCGACCCACTGTCGACCCGCACCACTGGAACTTTCTAGTTCCCTCTATATATATTTGAACCTCACATTTTATTCTCATTATTTTCAACTCCCAAAATCAGAGAAAGTCCTAGAATATTCCTCTCAATATTTTCCATCATCATAGTGAAGATTTAGCAAGATCCGATCCCTGTAAACCCGAGCTTGTGAAGGGAACTCCTAGGGTTCTATTGGAGTTGTTAAGCTTTGGAATTGGAGTTAAAGTTTGATTCTTGGAACCCTAGACTCCTCAAGGTATGTATATGATTCCTACCTTTGTGTTTAAGCTAATTATCAAGAGTTTTAGTGGTTTTAAGTAAAGAGAATTATAGTTATGGAAGTTGTAAGTTGAATGAGGGTAGAGTTGGAATTGAGGGATATTTTGAGGAATGATTTGGAGAAGAATTGATTATATTTTGATATGTAAGTATTGATACTGTTGTTGTTAGTATTGTTGTTGATATTTAAGTTAAACTGGAAATTGAGGAATTATTGAGTTATGAAGGAGATGTTGCCTGAACTTCGTTAAGTTTTTTTTTTTCACTTGAATTGAATGGTAAGTGTTATAAAGGGGCTAATTGTGGCCTATGTTATCTTGGTTGTAGACTTACGAGCTCAAGAAATAGACGTTTGACGATTAGATACACTTCAAGGTATGTTAAGGCTGTCCCTTTTATTCCTTTGGCATGATCTTTATTATCTGAACGAACAAGTAAGCGAATGAGTTCCAAAGACTCTACTCTTAGATGGTACAGGATTCATCGTATCCTTGATTCCTTATGTTCATGTTCATAACTTCTAGAGATCTTTTGTTATCTAGAGTAATCCAGAGTATATCTTTCATGAGTCTTTCATGCATTATATATATATACACACACACATATATGTACAACTATTTTCTTACACCGTGCCTATATGGTCGGATAGCACCACTAGTGGGCGGCGTGAGATGACTACCTTTTCGGACGCGGGATGCCCAGACGCGGGATGATGATGATGACACCGTGCCTATAAGGCCGGGCAGTATACTATTCACACTGTACCTATATGGTCGGGCAGTTTACTATAGATATAGAAGTATATGATTTTTTAAAGAAGAGCATGCATATTACACACGACAGATGTATCTTCAGTCATACAGATGCATTCAGACAGTCAGTTTGTTTATGAGTTTCAGATTCCATTCATGATTCTTACATATATGTTACTCTGATGCCTTGCATACTCAGTACATTGTGTGTACTGCCTCCCCTATTGCTCGGGGGCTGCGTTCATGCCCGCAGGTTCAGGGAGACAAACGGACGGTCTAGCTCAATAGGACTCTCATCCAGCGATGGTCAGTGCCCTCCACTTGATCCGGAGCTGCAGTTCATTTTGGTATGTTACTTTTGGGATATAGATATGCATATGGGTATGACGGGGCCCTGTCCCGTCCTTTCTACAGTTTTATTCCATTAGAGGTCTGTAGACAGTTATGTGTAGATGACTTGTGATGTATCCTTGTAGGCTCCTATTCTTCTGTCACGCCCCAAATCTAGAGCGGTGTGACCGGTACTCGGTGCCAAACTAGGCCCGAGCGAACCACTCTAAATTTGAAACTCTGGTAAGGCCTACCTGCACACAGACAATACCAACAAGCCGGCGAGGCCGTATATATATATATACATATATATAAATGCTGACTATATCTGGAGCGGCGTGACCGGCACTCGATGCCAAACTAGGCCCGAGTGAACCACTCTAAATATGAAACTCTGATAAGGCCTACCTGCACACAGACAATACCAACAAGCCGGCGAGGCCGTATATATCTATAGCTGACTATCTCGTCTGAACTGCGCACACACACACCCAAAATATATATACACAACTGAGCAAGACAACGAGGCTGCTATGTATGCTGTACAACAAAAATGAGAGCCGACAAGGCTACATAACATCCCAACTACATACAATTGTCTACAGACCTCTAGGGAACACGAGCTGTAGAAAGGACAGGACAAGGCCCCGTCATATATATATATATATGGCAAAATAGCATACCAAAAGGGATTGCAACTCCGAACTAAGTGGAACGCCTTGACTGCAACTGAGTGGAAGACCTACTGAGCTAGATCATCTGTCTGGCTACTTGAACCTGTAGGCATGAACGCAACCCCCCCTCCCCATCCAAGCAGTAGGGACGTTAGTACGAAAAAATGTACTGAGTATGTAAGGCAATGGAATAACTGAAACTGAACTGAAAATAATACAATCTGGAGGCCAAAGAATGCCCTAAAAATCTCACCTGACCTATCTCATATGAAATGCAATATAATACTATTATATATCTCATTGACCAAGTGGCCAGGCAACTGAAAATTCTCACTGACTCGTCGGCTAGGCAATCTGTCTCACTGACCCATAGGCCAGGAAATCTGTCTCACTGACCCATAGGCCAGGCAATCTGTCTCACTGACCAAGTGGCCAGGCTAAAGAAAATGTCTCACTGACCAAGTGTCCAGGCTAAATATATATATATATATATATATATATATATATATATATATATATATATATATATATATATGTATATCATGCATATGCTAAAAACACATTGATTTTGTAACATGTCTCTTCTGTCTCTGAGAATAACATAACACTCGAAAACTATGCCACAATATGACAAGCTCTACTTTGACAAATCCCTAGTCATAAGGTTCTTTACGCTCCTACCATATATGCAGTCATGCCGAGAAAATAAGGGACAACCTTAACATACCTTTTCAGTCGCCTTAAATTTAACTACCTAACGTTTATCCTTCCAAGCTTGTAAATCTACATTCAAAAGAATTCATACTATTATTAGTCTTATAGTCACATGCTTGTCTTAAGCATTCAAATTAAATCCTCTTACAATCTGCCGAAATTCGGGCAGCATCTCCCTTGTATTATTTTCTTCCTCCAAATTCCAAAACAACTCCCAAACATCATTAACAACATCAACCATAACGTAATCAAGATACTACATGACAAACATATACAAATCCGTTCGAAACTTCCTTCGAAAATCAATCCATAAACCAACAACATCAACATATTTATCTACGACCTTTATGCCATGTTTTTCCATTACTTTAAACCATTAAAATCCTCAAAAGACACGACTTAATATCAAATTCAAGATGAAAAACATACCTTATAACTTGAAGAACTTCACCTCACATAATTCACCCTAAAGCTTATCCACCACAACTTCAATTAGAAGTACGAACAAGCTACTTCCATGAACTAGTTAAGGATTTTATGGCTTGATCTTCTCTTGATTTGATTTGTAATGGTTTGGAGTGTTGGAGAGAGCTCATAGGATCTAGAAGGTTCGTTTTTGCTGAAAATATGAGCCCCAAAGTCGTGACCCTTATTTGATTAGTTGAGATTCGTTGGTAATCTTACAAACCCGAGCTTAATTTGATGTAGGAACTCCTAAATTTGCTATATCTTGGTGTAAGATTATTGGATGAATGTTGTGGGAGCTTCTAGAGAAGTGTGGAGATGAGAAATGGTGAAAAATGAGGTGATTTAGATGACTTAAGAGGGTATATATAGTAGTCCAATTCGGTTTGGGCTGATAGGCCGAACTTGGTGGGCTTTTAAAATAGTTTCTAGAATTTCCGCATAGGTTCGCAGGCTTCTGGCAGTCTGTTTGAAAACGCCCATAAATCCCTACTCCGATGTCGTATTGACGAACGGTTTGTTGCGTTGGAAACTAGACTTCATGAACTTCATTTTAGGCTCTTGAAATACCTCAAAACTCCTGATATACCAAGAGATATACCTCTCTGAATTTGACCCAAAATTCTGCCAATTTTTTTTCCAAATTTTCGACAAACTTATTTTCTTCAATTTGCTTGATCCCGGAATCTTCCGAAACTTTCCATACATGATATTTATCATTAATTATACTTGATAAGGGTCATTTTCTTTGGTTCCAAGGTTGTCCTTCCCGGTTACGACTTACAGATCATAATTCATCATTTACTTCATTGTTCCGTACTTCCCATGGCTTGTACCTTTCAAAACTTCACAGGACGTCTCCGATACTCCATTAATATGGTGAAATACATGGCGTGCTCGTGCTCTGAAAAGTGCGAGGTGTAACATCTTCTGTGTACAGTTCATGGGGCAGCCTAGTTGGCTTGCATTGTTATCTTCAGTATATATATATATATATATATATATATTATCCTTTCATGAGTCAGTTTAATCCAGATTGAGTAGCTTGTGGGTCCTTATTATGTAGTGTTGTCCAGACATGAGTATAGGGGTGTTTGATCATTAAAGATCAGGCACTCGTCGCGGCTCATCAGTTTGGGTCGTGACATTAAGCCCCACTTTTATTAGGGTTTCCGTTTTATGGCTTGAACGATATCGCATCAACAATACTTAAAGTTCCAACTTCTTAACCTCTTTTATCTTATATCTAGCTCTTGGATTAATTCTAACCTACATATAACATATATATATATATATATATATATATATATATATATATATATATATATATATATATATATATATATATATATATATATATATATATATAATGAAACATTAAAAGAATATTCATTTTTCCATATCCTTTCATCACCATTTCGAATTTGAATTCAAAGATAAAAATATTTAAATATGAGATGACAGATATTTTAATTATGATAAGACATTCATGCACGTAATTGAAGTTTGAATTTGAATTAAAAGATAAAAATATTCAAATATGAGATGCCAAATATTTTAATTATGATATGAAATGCATACATGTAATTGAAGTCTTAAGTGATAAATCCAAAATGAGAAATACTGAAAATGAAAATACAATACATAATGAGAATAGTAAGCTTTCTTATAAAGTTAAGTAGCCCATTGGAAAAAGTCACATGCGCAATGTCTATACAAAGTGCTACTTACGCCCCCCCCCCCCCCAAAAAAAAATGTCTATACAAAGTTTATAAGCGTTATAATAAAACCACGTAATTCAAGGAGAATATCTAAAATCAAAGCCAAAAAATATTTCAAAGATAATGTGAGTGTGTCTATACTTTCAGTAGATTCAAAAAATAAAAATAAAAAATTAACTAACAAATACTTAAAGATTTTAATTATAGACTTAAACAGCAAAACAAAAAACAAGTTAAATTATTAGGTAATTAAAAAACTCATTATTATTATGCCGAAAATAAGGAGAAGGAAAATTTACATTCGAATTAATCATAAAAATAAAATTAAAAGAGTTTAGAAAATTTTTTATCAAAAACTTATCTATTCATATTATTAAAGATTACAATTTAGCATAAAGTATGATACTATTTAAATTATAGGTAAAATACTTAATAAAAAAATTATGTTAAAATAATATAGTTGGAAAAATGTATAAAGAGGATAATATAGAGAGGATGAGGGTATTATACTTTTAATTAATTTAAAAATAAAATAAAGTAAAAAACTTTATACTAGAAATATTAATACACCAAACAAATGTAAAAGTGTAAATTAACTTTCAGGAGTGAAATATCTACATTTTATATTTGAAAAGGAGCAATAACCACGGATATTATGTCAATACAAGTTAATAATACTCAAAACTATTATTGATAAATTGTTAAGAACTGTGGACAGTAAAATTAGGGTTATAAAATTGAAAAATACTTCACGAGTGAGAAAACATATTTCTTTGTTATACTAAAAGGAGAGTGGATAATGATATCAGCCAAGTGAAAACCTAATAAAAAGTCATATTAGTAATTTAATATTACCAATAGTTGATAATAATGTAATAAAGAAAAATAACGTAAGAATTATTTGACGACCATATGTTTTGTTTCCTTTGTAACATAGAGATGATGTTATTGAGTGTATTGCTTTGGGAAACAAGATGATATTTGCATATTTGATAAAACAAATATAATCTAATGTTCTCAATTAAGCCAAGTCATAATTTAACATGAATAATGCTTTTAACGTCGTCCGCGCATTTGCGCGGGTACTAAAACTAGTTTATTTAATGAGGACATGACCACTACCGCATACTATTAAACTAAAATTAGGCATTAATGACAAGGCACCTTATAAATATGGCTAACATTGAACCATTCTTTCAATGTTTATTCTTTTCCAATTCCAACTTTTCAAAGACGCAGTCAGTTTCTGCATCAACAAAGAGATCCTTTCCCTAATGGCAACCATTGTTAAGCTCTCTATCACTCTCCTTCTCCTTACACTTCTCAGCAAAGGTAAAGACATATGGCTTTGTGATTTTGTTAACTAGTTCAATCTTATTATATATGGCTAACAGTTAGTTGCATATATAATTTAATTTCTTTTCATATAACTCTTTGTTTGTACAAGAGCTCTAGTGTCCAATTTTAATAAACGTGATTAATCAAATTTCTAAACATCTCTTGAAATCAATCTAAAGTGAATGGCTGTTCATTGAAAGTTTACAATCCGAATATTCATGCGGTCTATGTTGCAGAATAATTCAAAGAAAACTAAAATTGTTTAGGATTTGGTGTTTGTTAATTTATTTAATTTATGTCTAAATATAATTTGTAGTCAAAGATATATAGGAATAGATTTTCTATTTTAGTCAAAATAAGTTCATACTATTATAGGGTTGTTACTAAATATTTTCTTGTGGTGTAGGGAAATAGTGGAGAATCTTAGACATCAATAAAAAGATCTATTAGCTTCTATGAATAAATCATTTTCCTTTAGGGATTCCAAATGATATTTCCTTGCCTATCAAAAATAAGAAAGGCCTAACATGTCCTATCTTCCGTTCGGCTAATAGGACGGGCGACTGCTTCTACTTTTTTTTTTTTTTTTTAATATTCCTTAACTTCGTCTTGACTTATTTCTTTGAAGTTATGGAGTAAATTGACCCAAACAAATAAATCAGGATGGATCTTTTGCCCCGAATAACCTAATAGTGCGATATTTTCATTAATGAGTTTGTCAGATCGAATATCCTCTTAATATGGATATTCATTTTTTTTTCTGAGGGATCAGCATTCATGGAAAAAGAATCTTTCATTTTAAAAGTTCAGATTTAGTTCCCATGGCCAGCTGTGCCCATTTACATAATTTGGGATCTACTCGAACCTTTTTGCTCGTAAGGTAAATAAATATAATTAAAAATTACAGATAGAAGTAGGCCTCATGCCAAAACATTAACTGGCTTATTATTTTTTAAAACTTTCAAATATATTGATTAAAACTTAATTTTTCAAAACGATCAATATTTAGGATAAAGAAAAAGAGTAGTAAACGAACAATAGGTGGACAATTCAATTTCGTTAGGCCTGCTTTTTCCTGTGAAGATTGCCATGATTCAATTGGAATTAATGCAATCTCTAATTATTATTGTTTTAAAATAAGTTACTTGGTTAATCAACCATGTCGTTCTTTCTTTGTACAGTAAAGATGTATGAAATAAATGGTTAGGTTTGCCCTGAATTTCCTATCTTATTTGAATTTTATCATAATTATGTTTTACGTCAAAAAGGTTTTCTTGGTGGAAAAGGTTTTCATTGTGAAAAAGGATTCTACCAATCTATCCTTATCTTTGAGGAGAAATTTTAGACCTCTAAATAGGAGATCTTTTCTTCTCATGAACAACATGTAGTCATTTAAAGAGTTTTGTCTAGGGAGAAATTATGCTCTCAATAGTTTTTATGTTTTTATATTAGTTTTTCATATGTTTGCAATTGTTAGCTTCCGCATGACACTCGATTTTTTCGATCCCAACATAGATAAGACTTCTCAGCTGTTTTACAAAAATAAAAAATTTCTTCCTTATTTATCTAATATTTTCATCTTTCTTTTGTTTGATCGTGTAGGTGTTTGTGGTTGTGACTTGAACAATATAACAATTGGAACAATCAGGAGTGGGAACGAAATAAAGGGACAGCCAGAATGGAATGTGATTGTGGTGAACAATTGTGATTGTCCCATGCAAAACATGTTGTTGTTTTGCAATGGTTTTCAGACAACTGAACCAGTGGATCCATCTAATTTCAAGCCCGTAGGAGACAACCAATGTAGTATCAACAATGGCGGTTCCATAAAACCAAAGGATACTGTCAAGTTCTCTTATGCGTGGGATCCTCCGTTTTTCCTAAGGCCAACTTCTGTTATAGCTTCCTGCTGAAACTAGAATTAATCGAAAATGAAATTCAAGCTTTATTTGGTTTTTAATTCTTCTATTTTATTATGCTTTAATTCTCTTTTCCCCTTCAATTGACAAATTACTATGTGCGTTGTAGAGGCAGATTTACTAGTTACTTGAGTTTAACAGGAGGATTCATTACTTTAAATATATTTTTCGGAAAAGGGAAAAAATGACTCTAACGCATTGAAAATGGTTAAAAAGTTGTCCTGCTTTCACTTATTGGACTCCAATTGCTCTTAATGTTAATTTTCAAGTTAAAAATGATCCTTCCATGTATTGGACCCCAATTATCCTTTACGGTTAAAAATGTCCGTCTTTTTTACAGAATTATGAGATGGCATATGTGCAGCTTTGATTAAATAGGTAGAACTGTTTTATTGGTCCACATGGATATCAGACTCAACCCTTAAATAATCCAATCTATTTGTATTTTTTTATGGTACTGTTGGAGCTGGAATTCTAAGAATCCACCATTGTCAAAGGATGAAAAAGCAGAGGTGAACCTAGATCTGAAATCGGTTGGAGCTCGTTTGCACTGATTGTGATCCAAAAATTGCAGCTGCAAATAAAGAAAAAAATGTTATATTTTCAATCCATTTAGTCGCAAAACGTGAAACATCAAAGAAGAACTGATACGAATAAATAGTTGCTAGTTGTTTTGGATTAACCCGAATGAATCAGGTTACTTATGATTGGGTCACATGGCGCAACGTCACATGTGCCATCTCATAACTCCTTTAAAAAGAAGGACATTTTTAACCCAATAATTGACTACTAGATAAAAAAGAGTTTTGTTCTCTATATCAAATGCTCTCCCTTCTACCTAAAATAGTTTATTGACTTTATGCATCCAGGGGGCCTCCCCTCAGTATCCCCAACATGAACCCCAGACCCACATTTACCAACCAATGATACCTCGACAATCAACCTCACTCTAGCTAACCCCACCATTCAACCACCACAACGGCTAGTTCTAATGTCACAGACCCGGTAAACAGGCCTAATTTCACCGCAAAATCATCCGTCCACAATACAACCAAAATCAATCCTAACATCGATAACTAAAATACCAACCTCGACTAAAACACCATCCATTCACAACCCAAAATCTCTTCCAATTTTGATTGTCCCCCATAAAGAAATGGACATAAAACTACCTCCAATGGTGAACAACAACTAGAGATTACTCAAACCGTCGACACCCCTTCTATCAGAATCCAATTTCAACCAACATTCAACAGTGGAAGACTGAATTATAGCAGTAAAACTAATTTCAGGTTGGAAGTAGAGGCAACTATCAAATATTTCCAAACCAACATTTGTAACAGTGCTCCAAGCAAAACTCCCTACTCTTAATGATGAGTCTCAACAAAATTGATATTCGGCATGGAACCCATCTACGTAAGTGGGAAGTTTTCTTCTCTGTGGGAGACTATCTCATTAATCTGGCACAAGATTGTACACTTACTCTTATAGATAAGTTCTACAGGGAAAACCTGTTTACCTGTAAAAATAGATAACAATTAAATTTGTAAGTGGTTGATAGGATATGTGGTTAGCTTAATTTATTACGTATAACAACAGCAAGTAAATGATAATATATTGATGAATAATAGTAAATAAAACTTAAGAAACCGAATCTGTAAACTCTGAGAACTGGTCCAGTTTTGGAGATTGCCTCTTTAACCCAAGCCAAACACTAAGAAAATTCCACTACCCTTTTTTCAGATTACAAGTGTGATGAATAATGAAAATCTCTCCTAAAATAAAGGGGGTACACCCCTAACTACAAATAGATGGGCCTTAGTACAATCCTAAAAAGGTCTTTCTAAGAAAACCCTAAAATGGATAAGGCGGCGTCCGTATGGGTACTCTGGCACCCGTACTGTTGTTACATTTCAGAGATTTTGGATTGTTGCATTGTGAGTAGACCAACACGAGCTTAAGGTGAACATGAAGTCCTCATGAGATTAAGGAGAGTATTTGATAACTTTAAGCGCGTACTATAGGATTTTGAAGTCATCTGAATCGGTGAAACTAAGTTCGTCGAAGGTGTCACGACCCGACTAGGGGCCGCGACTGGTACCCGGGGCTAACCACCGAGCACCGCTCATTCTATTACTCATCATACTCATTTAACGCTCTTTTATCGCATTTATACTCAAATCATAAGAAAATCATATCTCATTTGGAAACATAAATACTTTTATATACATCGGCCTTTCGGCTATCAAATTATATACATATATATATGCCTAATAGCGACCTCGTGAGACCATATAACCCACACTGCGTATCTACGAGCCTCTACTGGAGTGTTAGACATAAGGACGGGACAAGACCCCGTCATGCCCAAAATATACATGTACAAAAAAGAATAATCATAAGCACCTCCGAACAATGGAGTGCTCTCAAATCAGCCGCTAGCTCCTATGAGTCTGGATCAGGATCACCTCCCTGTCAATCAGCTTACTCGTATCTTACAATCCTGACTATCACTAGGTTACTAACAAATATAGCCATCTCAAATTGTCGGATTGGCTCAGATTTTCACCTCAACACAATCATCACAACGGGGGTGATACATGACAACATAGGATCCGAATCAATCGATGCACACATATCATAAGAGGATACTAACAATGTACCTGGAATAATATCAGGGGGAGACTCAAGATCCTGTCGCTCAGCTAACGCACGGATATGATGCTGGGATCCACTTGGACTGGGCGTTCCTCTTTGGTCTCTATCACCACCTACTAACATCTGTGGCCTTGGCCTTGGAGGGTGTACCGACGACGAAGAGCCAGCTATCACTCCCATAGCCTGAACCTTACCTTTACCACGCCTCCACGGGCAATCGCGTATGATATGGCCTGGCCGAGCACAGGTATAACAAACATCCGAGCCCAAGCGGCACGTTCCCCAATGTAACCTACAACACCGAGTACATCGTGGCACTGGGGATCTCGTCTGACTAGAACCACTCCGCATCCGAGAACTGGAAACTCTGAGACTCTAGGGTGACCTTGAATAAGTAGGTCCATCAAATCTGGGTCTAGGAAACTGCGGAGGAGCACCACTTGTTGAACGAACTGAGTGCCTAAAGAATTGTTGCCTCGGAGCACCCCTAAACTCATGATCAAACCCTGAAGAATTATTTCCCTTTCTCCAACCCCTGTTATCGTGGCCCACATCTTGCCGCTGAGCTTGAGCGGCTACCAATTGAGTCAGTAAAAGAATAACATGTCTCATCTCTTGGCCCGAGGCGTCTGGTGGAGGAACTGGGGGTGCTGGAGCTAAAGTTAAGGCTCCCCTTTGATCCTCTAAAGTGGGTGAAGTATGGGAAAACCGAGGTAGGGCCTTATTCTGGGGTTCTCCCTCCTCCATATCTATAGACGGCTCTCGTTCAAGCCCTTCTTCAACCACTATCTTGCCCTTCTGGGCTGCCGTAGCTTTTCCTTTTGGCGGCATTTCTGAAATCATAACACACTATTAAGAGGGGAAAATCTTACAGCACAGCTCTATCGCACGATTTCTTAAGATGAAAGATGGTCATTTTTCCTAAATGCCATGTAGCCTCCTATTTATTAGCGTGGCGCGCAACACACCATAAACAAGACTCTACTAGACACGGCTCGTAGACACTTCCTAGGACGGAACTGCTCTGATACCACTTTTGTCACGACCCAGCTAGGGGCCGTGACGGGTACCCGGGGCTACCCACCGAGCACCACTCGCTCTGTTACTCATTATACTCAATAGGCCTCCTTTTATCAATTTATACTCAAATCATAAGAAAATCATTTTCCATTTGAGAACATAAATACTTTTATATACATAAGCCTCTCGGCTATCAAAATGACAATATACACATATATACATATATACCGTAGTGACCTTGTGAGACCATATAACCCACACTGCGTATCTACGAGCCTCTACTAGAGTGCTAGACATAGGGACGGGATAGGACCCCGTCGTGCCCAAAATATGCATACGTACACAAAAGAATAATCAAGGCACCTCCAAAACAATGGAGTGCTCTCAAATCAGCTACTAGCTCCTACGAGTCTGGATCAAGATCACCTCCCTGTCTACCTGTGGGCATGAGCTTAGCGTCCAGGCCTCCCGCGTCCGGGGTATAAGCTGCCCACTATAGTGGTGTGTATGTCTGCCCGCCTTAGCAGTGTCTACCCGGCCATATAGGCACGGTGTAATATCATCGTATGTCTGCCCGCTTTAGCGGTGTCTGCCCGGCCATATAGGCACGGTGTAATATCATCATCATGTGCATATCATAGGCTTATCATACTATTATCATAATGCATGCATAATAGCTCAAGGATAGCTATACTTTATCGAGGTGACATAAGGTCGTGAACCCCCGATTCCATTATGGACATTTATAAGTATTCTGCCTCACCTTGAAGGAAATAATATATGAGGTGAGTGTGAACAATAAATGGCCTCATTAACGTTATAGGAACATCATATCATGAACTCTAAAATCTCTATACTTTGACTTATCGTCATCATTATTGGACTCATAACATATCTCTTATCTCATATAGCTATTCATGAACATAGGCTCATAGTTTTTCCGAAATATAGAAGATTCATAGAGAAGAAAGGAAGTCGTACCATAGGATTAATTCCATAGAAAGAAAGGACTAGCCTCACATACCTTTGTCGTTTAACTACTCTATTGCTTGCTCGTCCTCCTTTAATGCTCACGTCTTTACCTTCAAAAGAATTCGCATTAACATTAGCTAAGCGATTATAAGAATGTGCTTATTGAAGCTAAGGAAAATTGGGCAGTATTTCCTTTGTTTATATGATGTCCTCCATATTCCATATCAACTCCCAAACATCTATAATCACATTCACCATATTATAAGCAACAATCATCATTTTTCCACCTTTCACAATTTCACTTCAATTTCCCCATAATCGTGGTCATAATTCACTATTACGTTCTTTTACGTATAATGCTCATTCCATGTTCTAAATGTCATTCATAATCTACTTAAAATCACAACATACCCATATTCATGATTCATTCCAAACTACTACTCAACAATAGCACTATTCCCACATTTATGACCCATTTTCTATATTCTTTCACAATCCAAGTGTTTCAACTTCTCAATATCTTAAACATCATGAAAATATCAAAAAACTTACCTTAGATAGTGTAGGAATTGTTATAACCCGTGTTTTCACACGTTTGGAAAAACTTGTCATATATTGGATTTTTGAGATGTAAGGTCAAATTTGGTATTTTGTTGAACATAGGAGTTATGTATGAAAGAATAGAGTCATGAAAGTGTGGGACAAGGCTAAGGGCAATTTTGGAATTTCGGAAATTAGTTTCGGGAATTACAAAGTACGATCCACAAGTTATTGGGCTTGTAAAATAAGAAGCAAATTGAGGCCCAAAGGGATTAGGGGTGGCCGGCCATGATGGCCTTGGCCCAAGCCCATTTTTAGTTGGTCATGTGACCAAGCACTTCAATTATATATTTAGAAGATGGATACTTAGGATAAACATAACACAAAAAAATCAAGAACAACACAAAGAGAAAGTGAGGCTCTCGGGTTTGGGGTGGAAATTTAGCCACCAAAAATATTGTTCTAAAAATTTATTTCTTGTTGATTTCCTACTAAGTTAAGGTTCCTTTGTAACTTGGTAGAGTTGGTTTGGAGTGGGGAGCATTAGAATCACCAAAGTGATTACATCTCCAAGTGAAGAAGACTTGAAGAAAAGGTAAGAATTTCTACCTTTTTATTGTGTTATGAAGTTTTGATTGTGTTGTAGTATGTAGAAATGTGTTGATTATATGGAAAAATGGAAGTTTGCAAAGTGGGTTTGGAAATTTGAGGTATGGCCGTGTATATGCATGCATTATATGCTAATGAAGCATTGAAATTATGTTGTATTCTAGTTGTAAGTATGGTGGAATTCATATTGGGATTGAAAGTTGAATGATTTAGTTGAAGTTGCCAAAATAAGCATATGGCCGTATAGTATGTTGGAATTGGGATAGAAATGAATTAAGTTGTTTAGTGTGTTAAAGTGTTATTGTGATGCTTGATATGTAAATAAAGTTAGAATGATATAAGTTTGTATTGAATTGAAATGTAGAAACTTATGTCGTTTTAGTATGATTTTCCGACATTAAGGAAATGAAGTTGTTTGGTTGTTAATTGTGATGATCATTGATGAATTTGGAAGTTGGAAACATGTTATGAAGTTGTATGCCAAAGATTTGGTGTTTTGCATAAGTTATGACTTTGACGGAAAGTTGTATATTATGTATATCGAGTGTATAACTTGAGGAAAACGATATGAAATGTTTCTAGAACTATATGGTGATGATCTTGATTGTTGATGAATGTGAAATTATTGATATTAGTTGAAAGTTGGGTTGAAATGAAGATTATGTCAACTTGTTAGAAAAGATGACTAGTTGAAGGATATTTATGTTTTTAATGATTCATTGTTGATATTGATGTTGTCGTTTGGGTTGTTGTTGATGATTTCTAGCCGAGTTGAATTCTCGGGGTGCCATATGTATAGGGGAAGTGCTGCCGAAATTTCGGTAGCCAAATATGCACTAAGTTGAAACTTTGGTATTCATAGCTTACAATTGGTAAACTTGACCAATTGCAGTTTTTTGACGAAACGGGAAGTGAGTTTGGAAAGGCGTAAGGAGCGTGAAAGGTATGTAAAGCAACCCCAATTCTTCCCTTGGCATGCCCTTAGTGTGTTAGGGTCGGATCCGGGCCTCGAAAGACTTCTTGGCCCTCGGAATCCGCAAGAGAAAATTTCAGTTTTTTCCTTCAGTAGAATTGAACTACTTTGGTACACTTTTCTTGAAATAATGCAACTTTGCTCCAAATTACTTGGAAAGTCATAGAATGCTTGTAGAACCTTCTTAGGTGATACCATAAGCTTAGAGGGCATAATTTGAGCCCGTCGCCTTATTTGTCCCGAGGCGGGCCCACTATTCCCGGTTTTGCCCTTAATGTATTAAAGCTTTCTTTTTAAGCAATTTTTGAAATAAATGTTTTGATTACCCTACTAATCGCCTAACGAATATTGTTTTAAATATTCTATTAAATCTTATAAATTATTTTGACACTCGGAATGACTTCGGGAAGGTTATATTTCTGTACTTTATTATGATATCCGAAATGCATATATTATGATTCCGTCCGACTTCATTGGATTTGTTTATCTTTGATATGCCTCTTCGAGTCATTGAAAATGTTTATGATATTTTTAAATTGCATTAGTCTCTCACTACTCCATTCGTGGATGCCCCAATGTTTCCCACACTGAGCCCGGGCCAGGATATGTTGTCAAGCGTGATTCTCTGCATTGTTCGCCGCGTCCCGATGTGAGGGGGCAGGTATACGCGTACATGGGTCTGTGGAGTATGATGTGCCATGTCCGCCTATTCTGATCTGATCTGTTATGGCCATTTTGATATGACATTTTATGATACGGGGTCACGCCCTTTTTTCTGATTCCTCTGTATTGTGGCACCAGCGTCGGGAGGGTGGCCACGTTCTGTCTGTTGAGTCCCGTGGCAGGGACCGGATATGATATGACATATGTTTCTGTACACATTCTGTCTGTTTTGGAAATATGCATTTGACACTCTGGATTTTGTACTCATTTTCTGAAATCATTATGATTTGACTTCTGTGATTCCGCTTTACATATTCAGTACATATTTCGTACTGACCCCCTTTCTTCGGGGGGCTGCGTTTTCATGTCGCGCAGGTACAGACGACAGGTTCGCTGATCCATCTGTTTAGGATCCCACTTCTGCTATTTTGGGGCGCTCTCTTCTTAAGAGCACACTTTTTGGTACAGTCTGTCACTGCTATCTGGATATGTACTTTGTTCTGGGTATGACGGGGCCCTGTCCCGTCTTATGATTATGTTATGTTCTGTAGAGGTCTGTGGATATATCTGTGTGGGTTCTGTACATATGTTTGGGATACTTTGTTCTATGATGGCCTTATCGGCCTATGTGTGCCAAGTCTGCTTTTTATGCTAAATTCTGTAGCGTCCACTAATATTATTATTATATTATTTTGTTAATATGCTAATTTGGGTATCAGGTACGTATAGGTGCCTAGCTAGGGCACTGGTCGCGGCCCACGGGGTTGGGTCGTGACAAAAGTGGTATCAGAGCGGTTCGTCCTCGGAATGTCCACAGACCGTGTCTAGTAGAGTCTTGATTATCGGTGTGTTGTGCACCACACCTATAAACAGGAGGCTACAGGGCATTTAGGATACTACCCTTCTTTCTGTCTTAGATCGTGCGATAGAGCTGTGTTATCAGTATGACCCCTCCCTAACGAGTGGCTATATTTGCAGATATGCCTCCAAAAAAGGCAACAGCGGCCCAAAAGGCCAAGTCAGCAGCCTTGGGAGAGACTAGCCGGGTCCAGAGGATTACCAGGGCCCAGGCACATATTGCTCCGGAGACTTTGCCCCAGACAGAGGGTTCTTCTACACCGCCACTCGTGGAGGAGATTGGGGCGGCCGCAGCCGCAGATCGGGGGGCGGCCCCACCGCCAGCTCCCGCAGTTCCAGTACCTGAGCCTTCAGCTCCACGGCCAGGCACTGAGGATCAGTCTATGAGGGATGCAGTCCAGTTGCTGACGAGACTTGTGGCAGGGCAGGTTCAGGGGCATGGACTGGGAGGTGACCGGACAGTCAGGCGTGATAGTTCGAGAGCCCGTGAGTTTTTGACTTGTAGTCCTCCAGAGTTCTTCGGGACAAAGCCCGAGGAGGATCCTGAGGAGTTTATCAGGAAGATGCGACGCACTCTAGATTTGATTAATGCTTCCGAGATAGCGTCAGTCGCGTTAGCTTCGTACCGGTTATATGATGTGGCGGCAAACTGGTACGAGTCATGGGGGCTATCCAGAGGGGACGGCGCTCCCCCAGCAGTTTGGGGCGATTTTTCTCAGGCATTTCTTGGACATTTTCTGCCCCCAGAGTTGCGACGAGCCAGATCTGATAGATTCTTATTATTGAGGCAGAAGGGCCGCAGTGTCCGGGACTATAGTTTGGAGTTTGATTCCTTAGCCCGATATGCACCTGCTGTGGTGGCTACTATGGCGGACCGGATGCACAGATATATTATGGGGCTGGATCGGTATTTTGTTGATAGCTGCTTAGTATTGGCTGCTCAGCCCGGTATGGACATTGCCCGTATTCAGGCCCACGCCCAGGGCATGGAGGATCGGGGCAGAGGAGGACATCAGCCTGACAGGGGCCAGGATCGGAGACAGCCCAAGAGGGCCAGGTCATCTGGAGATTTTCGGGGCAGACAGCCCCAACAGCCGCAGCAGCCTAGCAGATTTTCATCTCAGCCGGCGCAGAGCGCGCCTCCCCAGCCTACAGGTCGCAGGTTCGATAGCCCAGGGTATTCAGGAGCGGGCCAGAGCTCCAGGGCTTCAGGTTCGCGGACAGATAGGGGTTCTGGTCAGATGAGGCCACCCAGGATTCAGTGTTCTCTTTGTGGCAGATATCATCCGGGAGAGTGCTACAGGGCCACCGGTGCATGCTTTTCTTGTGGTCGTCAGGGCCATTCTGTGAGAGATTGCCCGTATAAGGGTAGTTCGGGTGGTGCAGCGCAGCCTACCGGATCAGCCGCTGGGTTTTCATCTTCGTCAGTGGCTATGCGCCCTACGGGGCAGGGTTTTCCAGCACCGGCGGGTCGCGGCAGAGGCCGTGGTGGAGCTTCTGGTATTAGCGGTCCTTCGAACCGCATTTATGCTTTGTCCAGCCGCCAGGATCAGGAGGCATCTCCTAATGTCGTTACAGGTACTTTATTGGTCTTCTCTCGGTCTGTGTATGCACTAATTAATCCAGGTTCGACTTTATCATATATTTCACCACTTGTTGCCGGTAAAATTGGTATTATGTCTGAACCTATAGAGCCATTTGAGGTAGCCACACCGATAGGGGACTTTATTGTAGCGAAACAGGATTATAAAGACTGTTCTGTGATTGTATGTAGCCGAGATACTAAGGCAGATCTGGTAGAGTTAGATATGACTGAATTTGATGTTATTATGGGTATGGATTGGCTAGCTTCCTGTTACGCTAATGTTGACTGCCAGAATAAGGTGGTTCGCTTCCAGTTTCCCGGGGAGCCAGCTATAGAATGGGCTGGTAATACAGCATCGCCGAAGGGTAAGTTTATTTCGTACCTTAAGGCGAAGAAAATGATCAGAAAGGGTTATATCTATCATCTGGTACGGGTACAGGACTTGAAAGCAGAGACGCCGACACTTCAGTCAGTCCCCGTGATTAATGAGTTTCCAGATGTTTTCCCCGACGAGCTTCCAGGTCTTCCTCCAGAACGGGAGATAGATTTCTCTATTGATTTACTCCCAGACACTCAGCCTATCTCGATTCCTCCGTACAGAATGGCGCCTGCAGAATTAAAGGAGTTGAAGGATCAGCTGAAAGATTTGTTGGATAAGGGTTTCATCAGACCCAGTACTTCGCCTTGGGGAGCCCCGGTATTATTTGTGCGTAAGAAAGACGGGTCGCTGCGTATGTGTATTGATTATCGGCAGCTGAATAAGGTAACCATAAAGAATAAATACCCCCTCCCCAGGATTGATGATTTGTTTGATCAGCTGCAGGGCGCTAAGTGTTTTTCAAAGATAGATCTTCGATCCGGCTACCACCAGGTACGAGTACGAGAGGCCGATATCCCTAAGACAGCTTTCCGGACCCGATATGGGCATTATGAGTTCAGGGTTATGTCTTTTGGGCTTACTAATGCCCCCGCAATATTCATGGATTTGATGAATCGGGTATTCAGGCCATTCTTGGATATGTTCGTAATTGTATTCATTGATGATATCCTGGTTTATTCTCGGTCTGAGGCGGAGCACGCAGATCATCTGAGATCGGTATTAGGGGTACTCCGGCATCAGAAATTATATGCCAAATTTTCTAAGTGTGAATTCCGGCTGTCTTCAGTGGCTTTCTTGGGGCATATTATTGCAGCTGATGGTGTCCGGGTGGACACACAGAAGATTGAGGCCGTGAAGAATTGGCCCAGACCTACGACGCCCACAGAGGTACGTAGTTTCCTGGGGTTAGCAGGTTATTACAGGAGGTTTGTGGAGAAGTTTGCTTCGATTTCAGCGCCTTTGACAAGGCTGACTCAGAAGGGAGCTAAGTTCCAGTGGTCTGACGCTTGTGAACGGAGCTTCCAGTTGCTGAAGGAGAAGCTGACTTCAGCCCCAGTTCTGACTCTTCCAGAGGGACCGGACGGGTATGTTATTTATTGTGACGCTTCTGGTATGGTGTTAGGTTGTGTTTTGATGCAGCACGGCAGAGTTATAGCGTATGCTTCCCGGCAGCTCAAAAAGCATGAGAAGAATTATCCTACCCACGATCTGGAGCTCGCAGCGGTGATTCATGCTCTGAAGATATGGAGGCACTATTTATATGGCGTTCATGTGGATATCTATACTGATCATAAGAGTCTCCAGTATATTTTCAGACAGAGAGAGCTTAATTTGCGGCAACGGAGGTGGTCGGAGCTTCTGAAAGATTATGACATGGATATTTTGTATCATCCGGGTAAGGCTAACGTTGTTGCAGATGCGCTCAGTCGAAAGTCTATGGGCAGTTTGGCCGATCTACAGCCAGACAGGAGAGAGATAGCCCGTGATATTCAGCAGTTGGCTAGTCTCGGGGTTCGCTTGGCCGATTCTGGAGATACCCAGATTTCGGTTCGAGGGGTTTCTGAGTCATCCATCAGGAACGATATTAAAAGGCGTCAATACGAAGATCCTGTCTTAGCTCGGTACAGGGACACAGCCTATGATAAGGAGAGGACTCCGTTCGAGTTTTCACCGGACGGTACTTTGTTATACAGAGGCAGGTTGTGTGTACCTGATATTGCAGGCCTTCGGCAGCAGGTTATGAGCGAGGCACATTATGCTCGCTATTTGGTCCATCCTGGGTCTACGAAGATGTACCATGATCTTCGATGCTTATACTGGTGGGACGGTATGAAGCGGGATGTTGCAGAGTTCGTCGCCTAGTGCCCTAATTGTCAGCAGGTCAAGATTGAGCATCAGACGCCAGGTGGACTGTTGCAAGAGATGGAAATCCCGACTTGGAAGTGGGAGGTTATTAATATGAACTTCATTATAGGTTTGCCTCGCACTCTACGGAAGTATGATTCCATCTGGGTCGTTGTGGATAGGCTGACGAAATCAGCCCATTTCCTTCCCGTCAGGACTACTTATTCCGCCGAGGATTATGCCAGGCTCTATATTAAGGAGATTGTGAAGCTTCACGGAGTTCCTCTATCTATTATTTCTGACAGAGGCGCCCAGTTTACGGCGCGTTTTTGGAGGTCGTTTCAGGAGGGCCTAGGGACTCAGGTGAGTCTGAGCACAGCCTTTCATCCTCAGAGCGACGGACAGGCCGAGCGCACTATACAGACGCTGGAGGATATGTTGCGGGCCTGCGTTATTGATTTCAGAGGCAGCTGGGATGATCACTTGCCATTGATTGAGTTTGCATATAATAACAGTTACCATTCCAGCATCCAGATGGCTCTGTACGAGGCTCTATATGGCAGGAAATGCAGATCGCCGATCGGCTGGTTTGATATTGGCGAGACAGAGTTGATTGGCCCAGATATGGTCCAGTAGGCCGTGGACAAGGTGAAACTTATTCGAGAGCGACTGTTAGCAGCCCAGAGTCGACAGAAGTCATACGCGGATAAACGGCGTCGACCGTTGGAGTTTCAGGTAGGTGATTGGGTATTTCTGAAGGTATCGCCTATGAAAGGCGTGATGCGGTTCGGCAGAAAGGGTAAGCTCAGTACGCGTTATATTGGGCCTTATCTGATTGTGCGGAAAATTGGTAACGTCGCCTATGAGTTAGATCTGCCATCTGATTTGGAAGCGGTACATCCGGTATTCCATGTATCTATGCTCCGCAAATGCATCGGTGATCCCACCAGAATATTTCCTGCAGATGATATTCAGGTGACGGAGCAGTTATCTTACGAGGAGCAGCCCGTAGCCATTCTAGACCGCCAGGTAAGAAAGCTCCGGAACAAAGATGTAGCCTCTGTTAAGGTGCTGTGGCGGAACAACAATAGGGAAGAAATGACCTGGGAGTCCGAGGAAGAAATGAAGAAGAAATATCCTCATCTGTTCCCTGTGTCCACAGGTAACCTTAAATCCCTGCTTAATTTCATTTCAATGCCAATCGTATGTCATATGTGTTGTTTGTAACCATGAACTCCCCCAAAGTGTTTTCAAACCCTATAAGATTAATTTTACGTTCGAGGACGAATGTTCTAAAGGGGGGGAGGATGTTATAACCCGTGTTTTCACACGTTTGGAAAAACTTGTCATATATTGGATTTTTGAGATGTAAGGTCAAATTTGGTATTTTGTTGAACATAGGAGTTATGTATGAAAGAATAGAGTCATGAAAGTGTGGGACAAGGCTAAGGGCAATTTTGGAATTTCGGAAATTAGTTTCGGGAATTACAAAGTACGATCCACAAGTTATTGGGCTTGTAAAATAAGAAGCAAATTGAGGCCCAACGGGATTAGGGGTGGCCGGCCATGATGGCCTTGGCCCAAGCCCATTTTTAGTTGGTCATGTGACCAAGCACTTCAATTATATATTTAGAAGATGGATACTTAGGATAAACATAACACAAAAAAATCAAGAACAACACAAAGAGAAAGTGAGGCTCTCGGGTTTGGGGTGGAAATTTAGCCACCAAAAATATTGTTCTAAAAATTTATTTCTTGTTGATTTCCTACTAAGTTAAGGTTCCTTTGTAACTTGGTAGAGTTGGTTTGGAGTGGGGAGCATTAGAATCACCAAAGTGATTACATCTCCAAGTGAAGAAGACTTGAAGAAAAGGTAAGAATTTCTACCTTTTTATTGTGTTATGAAGTTTTGATTGTGTTGTAGTATGTAGAAATGTGTTGATTATATGGAAAAATGGAAGTTTGCAAAGTGGGTTTGGAAATTTGAGGTATGGCCGTGTATATGCATGCATTATATGCTAATGAAGCATTGAAATTATGTTGTATTCTAGTTGTAAGTATGGTGGAATTCATATTGGGATTGAAAGTTGAATGATTTAGTTGAAGTTGCCAAAATAAGCATATGGCCGTATAGTATGTTGGAATTGGGATAGAAATGAATTAAGTTGTTTAGTGTGTTAAAGTGTTATTGTGATGCTTGATATGTAAATAAAGTTAGAATGATATAAGTTTGTATTGAATTGAAATGTAGAAACTTATGTCGTTTTAGTATGATTTTCCGACATTAAGGAAATGAAGTTGTTTGGTTGTTAATTGTGATGATCATTGATGAATTTGGAAGTTGGAAACATGTTATGAAGTTGTATGCCAAAGATTTGGTGTTTTGCATAAGTTATGACTTTGACGGAAAGTTGTATATTATGTATATCGAGTGTATAACTTGAGGAAAACAATATGAAATGTTTCTAGAACTATATGGTGATGATCTTGATTGTTGATGAATGTGAAATTATTGATATTAGTTGAAAGTTGGGTTGAAATGAAGATTATGTCAACTTGTTAGAAAAGATGACTAGTTGAAGGATATTTATGTTTTTAATGATTCATTGTTGATATTGATGTTGTCGTTTGGGTTGTTGTTGATGATTTCTAGCCGAGTTGAATTCTCGGGGTGCCATATGTATAGGGGAAGTGCTGCCGAAATTTCGGTAGCCAAATATGCACTAAGTTGAAACTTTGGTATTCATAGCTTACAATTGGTAAACTTGACCAATTGCAGTTTTTTGACGAAACGGGAAGTGAGTTTGGAAAGGCGTAAGGAGCGTGAAAGGTATGTAAAGCAACCCCAATTCTTCCCTTGGCATGCCCTTAGTGTGTTAGGGTCGGATCCGGGCCTCGAAAGACTTCTTGGCCCTCGGAATCCGCAAGAGAAAATTTCAGTTTTTTCCTTCAGTAGAATTGAACTACTTTGGTACACTTTTCTTGAAATAATGCAACTTTGCTCCAAATTACTTGGAAAGTCATAGAATGCTTGTAGAACCTTCTTAGGTGATACCATAAGCTTAGAGGGCATAATTTGAGCCCGTCGCCTTATTTGTCCCGAGGCGGGCCCACTATTCCCGGTTTTGCCCTTAATGTATTAAAGCTTTCTTTTTAAGCAATTTTTGAAATAAATGTTTTGATTACCCTACTAATCGCCTAACGAATATTGTTTTAAATATTCTATTAAATCTTATAAATTATTTTGACACTCGGAATGACTTCGGGAAGGTTATATTTCTGTACTTTATTATGATATCCGAAATGCATATATTATGATTCCGTCCGACTTCATTGGATTTGTTTATCTTTGATATGCCTCTTCGAGTCTTTGAAAATGTTTATGATATTTTTAAATTGCATTAGTCTCTCACTACTCCATTCGTGGATGCCCCAATGTTTCCCACATTGAGCCCGGGCCAGGATATGTTGTCAAGCGTGATTCTCTGCATTGTTCGCCGCGTCCCGATGTGAGGGGGCAGGTATACGCGTACATGGGTCTGTGGAGTATGATGTGCCATGTCCGCCTATTCTGATCTGATCTGTTATGGCCATTTTGATATGACATTTTATGATACGGGGTCACGCCCTTTTTTCTGATTCCTCTGTATTGTGGCACCAGCGTCGGGAGGGTGGCCACGTTCTGTCTGTTGAGTCCCGTGGCAGGGACCGGATATGATATGACATATGTTTCTGTACACATTCTGTCTGTTTTGGAAATATGCATTTGACACTCTGGATTTTGTACTCATTTTCTGAAATCATTATGATTTGACTTCTGTGATTCCGCTTTACATATTCAGTACATATTTCGTACTGACCCCCTTTCTTCGGGGGGCTGCGTTTTCATGCCGCGCAGGTACAGATGACAGGTTCGCTGATCCATCTGTTTAGGATCCCACTTCTGCTATTTTGGGGCGCTCTCTTCTTAAGAGCACACTTTTTGGTACAGTCTGTCACTGCTATCTGGATATGTACTTTGTTCTGGGTATGACGGGGCCCTGTCCCGTCTTATGATTATGTTATGTTCTGTAGAGGTCTGTGGATATATCTGTGTGGGTTCTGTACATATGTTTGGGATACTTTGTTCTATGATGGCCTTATCGGCCTATGTGTGCCAAGTCTGCTTTTTATGCTAAATTCTGTAGCGTCCACTAATATTATTATTATATTATTTTGTTAATATGCTAATTTGGGTATCGGGTACGTATAGGTGCCCAGCTAGGGCACTGGTCGCGTCCCACGGGGTTGGGTCGTGACAGGAATAATCTTTGAGTAGGAATACTCTTCTTGCACCAAAACCCTAATTCACTTTCATAGGAATTCCTTGACTTGGATGAACTTTAATGTGTTTCTTCCACTTGATTCTTGTTGGTTTGATGAAATTAATCACCAATGTTTCTTGAGTTCTTGTGGATGAAGAGTGTGGAATTTTCTAGAAGTCTTGAGAGAGATAGAAAAGTGTGGAAATGAAATAAATGAAGTGGGAACATCATTATATAATTGAACTTAGTTCAGCCCGTCGGGACTTCCACGGACACTTTCACGGTCCGTGGAATATTGTATGGTCCGTGGAACAGGTCGTGGTTCACCACCAGAAGACCATCATCTATGCTGGGTATTCCACGGACCAATATACGGTCCGTGGAAGGTTTCACGGTCCGTGAAAGGGGTCGTGGAACTCACAACTTTTTTCGAAGTTGTTCTCGTCGTTTTGTTCAGTAAAAAGGTCATAACGCTTGATTACGATATCGTGTGAGGGCCCACGACCTATGGTTGGAAAGTTATTTCAATTATCTACAAATTTAATTATTTAGTGGTTTTCCAAATTCCAAACTTATAATGGCGTTTTGGCCCCTCCAAGTCAGATCATCCGAAAATGTTTCCTTAAATCGTCCTTTTGGATGGCTTATGCCCATATTTGGCTTATGGGTCCTTCTTAGGACTTGCTCAACTTTCCATGTACTACTATTATATATCTTAATATGTCCTTTATAAAACTCCGGCGTGTGGGCCCCACTTAGCTTACAGCAACGAGGGCTTTCCGGCAAGTGACATATGAACAAATTCAACCCATATGGTCTCCAAATGTCATATGTATACCACTAGTACACTCTTATAATATAAAATTTCTCCTTAATCCTCACATAAATGTGCTCTTCCTCAGGCCCACACTAAGCTGGCTACGACCTTGGTAACGCGAAATTTTCCGTGTAATAGAAGGAAGTGAAATGTAAGTCAGTTTGGGAAGGTTTCACAACAAGTGAGATATAATTTGTTTAGTAATGTCTTGAGGGGGATCTATAGGGCCCCTTAGATGGTTAATGAAGTGTTATACAAGTGTCAATAAGGTTCCATAAGGATTAGGGGTTGAACGAATCGACGAGAATAAGTTTCGGGGAAAAGTGGGTTATACGGTCAAACATACGGACCGTATAATTTGTACGGTCCGTATAATTGGCTGACCTCTTCCATAGAACAATTCTAGAAAAAGGTGATCCTCTGGTGGGATTATACGGTCCATTTATACGGACCGTATAATTGGCCATAGATCCGGGTCGGGCCAGATTTCATTTTGTTATATATGGCCGACCTTATCTCATTTAATTCATTTCCCACTTTCCCCAAACTCTTAAAAGCCCTAGAACCTTTCTCTAAGCATATCTACACAAATCTAAAGTGAAATCAAGGATCAAGAGATTAAAGTGCTAAGAAGCTTACTAGGGTTTGTGGAACTTAAGATTTCCTATGGTGTTGATGTTGGAGACTTCACTTTAGTGGAGTAAGTTGATCCAAGATTTGTTCTTGAGTGATTAAGGTAAGATTTTACACCTTTTACATATGGTTAAGGTTGTTTGATTGTTATACCATGTGGTTGAAGGAAGAAAGTTGAGAATAGAGTTTAAGTATGAACTTGAGGATATTGTGAGCTATAAGTTAATTTGAATTATGATTCTTAGCGTGCTATGAGAATAATCTTGTTGTGGGTGGTGCTAATGATGTTGAGGAAGTATTGCATGTAAGTAAATATGGTGTTGTGTTGTAGCTATTGTTATGAATGATCTTGAAAAGGAGTTTTGAGGATTGGATGATGCTTAACTTGAATGAAGCCTCTTGATTATGGTATTATTAATAATGTCATTGTTATTGGGAGTTGTTTTGGAATTTGGTAGAAGTAGATAAAATAGGGGAAATGCTGCCCAATTTTCGCTAGCTTTCGAATTATACTAGCTTGGACTTGAGAGTGTCTTTGAGACCTAACTTTGCTATGAACCCTCTTAAATGTAGATTTCTCGGGCTTTGGAGGTGAACGTTAAGTAGTTAAGAAGACATAAAGGTATGTTAAGACTAACTCTTTCTTTCTTAAGGCATGATCCTATTATCGCGAACTTATACATGATATTCATAATGTCTTCCATGATGACCCGATTTCCAGAAGTGCTAAAGCTTATAGTTATTGATGCTCTCATGATATTATTGATCTTGTTCTTCTTTGTTGATCTCATCCTACGATAGTTGACCCTCTAAAGAAAGATATATTGATGATGTTGACACTACATATGTACTCCTATGTGTATATGTATGTATATATATGTATGGCCATTATGTAACACCGAGCTTGTATGGCCGGGTATGATATTCACTGCGCGCACACCACTGCAGTTGGGTATGGACAACACCGAGCCTTGATATGGCCGGGTAAGTGTGACACCGAACTTCTATGGTCGGGTATGGTACTACTATATATGTATGCGTATGTATGGAAGATTTCCATTAGAAAAAGGGTAAGTAAATATAATGAACGTCTCAAGAGGTATATATGGCTCTCCTATCTCATGGCTCTTCTATCTCATGTTATCTTTCATGCTAGTTACTGCTTATGCCTTACATACTCAGTACATTGTTCGTACTGACGTCCTTTTGTTTGTGGATGTTGCGTCATGCCCACAGATGGACAGGGAGATGGACTTGATCCTTAGGTTACGTATCCAGAGACTGCTTAGAGGAGCTCCATTTGATTCGGAGCTGCAGCTGCTGGTACTATTCTTTTGTGTACATATAGGGCCATGGCGGGCCCTGTTCCGTCTTTATGATACTACCTACTCTCTCTAAAGGCTCGTAGACTGTTGTGTATAACTAGATGTCTCTTAGCCTTGCTGGCTCGTATTTTGTAAATCATTTTGTTAGCCTCGTCAGCTTGTGTACACATATATGGGCATGATTGTTGATGTTGTTATAAAAGTGCCATAGCCCGATGAAAAGTGTATTAGTGGCTAGGTATGCTCCGGCCATGGTAGAAGATATGGGTGATAGAGTGCACCGGTTTGTGAGTGGCTTAGGACCACACTTGATGGATAAGTTCTTGACTGCGTCACTTCAAGATGGTATGGAAATTTCTCGCATTCAAGCCCATGCTCAGAATTTGGAGAAAAGCCAACAACATTAAAGAAGTGAGTGTGAGCATGATAGAGGTTACAGAAAGAGGGCTAGATCTTCGGGTCCGACTAGTGAGTTTAGAGGAGGGCAAATATAGCAGTTTTTCAGGCATTCAGACCATTCTATGACTAGTGCTCCTCCACGGTTTACGGGCCAAAAATTGATAGACCTATTCACTCCGGGCCGAGTCAGAGTTTTAGAGCTTCAGGTTTTCATTACAGAGGCGAATCGGAACAGGAAAGGCCACCCATACCTTGATGTTCTCAGTGCGGGAAGTTACATTGGGTCCAGTGTCGATTAGGCTCAAATGTTTGCTATGCATATGGTTGGCCAGGCCATATCATGCGTGATTACCCCTCGAGAGGTACGGTTCAGGCCACAGGGTCAGCAGCTGGGTCTTCATCATCAATATGCCCTCCGGGGCAAGGCTCACAGACACCATTTAGTCATGGTAGAGGTAGAGGAGGAGCTCCCAGTTCGAGTGGTCTTCAACACCGTATTTACGCACTGGCTGGACGACAGGATCTTGAGTCCACCCCTGATGTTGTCACTAGTATATTATCGGTATTTTCTCTTGATGTATATGCATTGATAGATCCGGGCTCCATATTGTCATATTTTACTCCTTATATTGCTGGTAGATTTGGGGTGAAACTGGAATCAATGAAACCTTTTGAGGTATTGACACCCGCTGGTGATCCGGTAATAGCTAGTCGAGTATATACAAATTGTGTAATGGTGATTTGTGATCATTGTACTATGGTTGATTTACATGATTTGAAAATGGTGGATTTTGATATTATCACGGGCATGGACTGGTTGGCTTCTTGCTATGCCAATGTTGATTGTAGAACAAAAATGGTTCGCTTCCAGTTTCCGGGAGAACCAGTTTTGGAATGGAAGGGAAATATAGCGTCTCCGAGAGGTAGGTTCTTTTCCTATCTCAAGGCCAGGAAGATGATTGCTAAAGGTTATATTTATCATTTAGGTCGGGTTCAAGATATAGAAGCCAAATTGTCGGCTCTTCAGTCTGTCCCAGTGGTGAATGAGTTTTCGGATGTATTCCCGGATGAGCTTCCAGGCCTTCCCCCAAAGCAGGAGATTGATTTTGCTATTGACGTGCTACCAGATACTAAACCTGTATTTATTCCTCCTTATAGAATGGATCTCGCAGAATTGAAAGAGTTGAAAGAGCAATCGAAGGACTTGCTTGAAAAAGGCTTTATTAAGCCTAGTTCTTCCCCGTGGGGAGCACCTGTATTGTTTGTAAGGAAGAAAGATGTCTCCTTGCGAATATGTATTGATTACAAACAACTGAATAAGGTGACGATCAAGAATAAATATCCGCTTCCAAGGATTGATGATTTATTTGATCAATTGCAGGGTGCCAAATAATTTTCAAAGATAGATTTGAGATCTAGGTATCATCAAGTGAGAGTTAGGGAGGAAGATATTCCTAAGATGACTTTCAGAATAAGATATGGTCATTTCTAGTTTAGGGTAATGTCACTTGGGATAACTAATACACCGGCAGTATTTATGGATTTGATGAACAATGTGTTTAGGCCTTTTCTAGATTCATTTGTGATTGTGTTCATTGATGATATTATGGTATATTCTCGGTCCTAGGCAGAACATGCAGATCATTTATGTACCGTTCTTAGAGTTCTTCAGACTCGAGAGTTATTTGAAAAATTTTCAAAGTGTGAGTTTTGGTTGAATTCGGTGACCTTTTTGGGGCATATTATCTCAGCCGATGGTATTCAGGTGGATACCCAGAAGATTGAGGCTGTGAAGACTTGGCCAAGGCCTACAACACCTACGGAGGTTCATAGTTTTCTGGGCTTAACAGGTTATTACAGAAGGTTTGTAGAAGGATTTTCTTCTATTTCTACACCATTGATAAAGCTAACTCAGAAATCAACTAAGTTTCAATGGACGGATGCTTGTGAACACAGTTTTTATGAGTTAAAGAATAGATTAACCTCGGCCAAAGTTCTGACACTTCCAGAAGGATCGGAAGGCTATGTTGTCTCTTGTGATGCTTCAGGCGTTGGGTTAGGGTGTGTGTTGATACAACACGATAAGGTGATTGTTTATGTTTCAAGGCAATTATGGAAACATGAGAAAAATTATCCAACCCATGATCTCGAGTTAGCTGCGGTGATCCATGCATTGAAGATGTGGGGACATTATTTGTATGGTGTCCATGTTGAAATTTATACGGATCACAAGAGTCTTCAGTATATTTTCAAGCAGAAAGAATTGAATTTACGGCAAATGCGGTGGTTGGAGTTGTTGAAGGATTTTGATGTTAACATCCTACATCACCCCGGGAAGGCGAATGTTGTGGCTGATGCTCTTAGCCGAAAATCTATGGGTAGCTTATGTGATTTTCATCCAGAGAAAAGAGAGTTAGCTCGTGAGCTCCAGCAGTTAGCTAGCCTAGGAGTTCGAGTAATGGACTCGAGCGATATGGGAGCTACCATTCAAAATTCAGCTGTCTCGTCACTAGTAGTTGAGGTGAAAGAGCACCAGTATGAAGATCCCATGCTAGTTCATTACAGAAATACACTTCCTCAAAAGAAAAAGTCATCTTTTGAGATTTCTGGAGATGGAGTTCTCCGATGTCGAGGCAGGTTGTGTGTTCCTGATATTGCAGGATTACGTCATCAAATTTGAAAGAAGCTCATTTTTCCCGTTATTCTGTTCGCCCCGGAGCAACGAAAATGTATCATGATCTTAAACCCATATATTGGTGGAATGGAATGAATAAAGACATAGCAAAGTTCGTGGCTCAATGTCCTAATTGTCAGCAAGTAAAAATTGAGCATCAAAACCCGGCGGGTTGTTGCAAGCTATGAAAATCCCAACTTGGAAATGGGAAGTGATTAATATGGATTTCATCACAGGCTTACCTTGTTCTCAACGTAATTATGATTCTATATGGGTAATTATGGATAGACTTACGAAGTCATCTCACTTCCTACCGGTTAGAACTACATACAGAGCGGAAGATTATGCAAAGCTTTATGTCAAGGAGATAGTATGACTTCATGGTGTGCCAGTATCTATTATTTCCGATAGAGGGACATAGTTTACAGCCAATTTCTGGAAGTCTTTTTAAGAAGGTTTGGGGACTCATGTGAGTCTTAGTACAACTTTCCAACCACAGACAGATGGACAAGCTAAGCGTACCATCCAAACTCTCGAGGATATGCTACGGGCATGTGTGTTGGATTTTGGAGGTAGTTGGGATGATCACTTACTGCTTATTGAATTTTCTTATAACAACAATTTTCATTCTAGAATCTAAATGGCCTCATATGAGGCTTTATATGGGCACAAGTGTAGATTGCCAATTGGGTGGTTCGAAGTGGGGGAAACTAAACTGATAGGGCCAGACTTGGTCCAGTAAGCTATAGAAAAGGTCAAGCTTATACAAGATCGATTATTAACAGCTCAGAGTCGTCAGAAATACTATGCAGATAATCATCGACGAGACTTAGAGTTCCAAGTAAAGGACTGGGTATTCTTGAAGGTATCGCCAATGAAGGGGGTCATGAGATTTGGCAAAAAGGGCAAGCTTAGTCCTCGGTACATTGGACCTTATGAGATTGTACGCAAGGTAGGCCAAGTGGCTTATGAATTAGATCTACCTTCGGATTTGGAGTCAGTCCATACGATTTTCCATGTATCGATGCTTCGTAAGTGCATTGGAGATCCTTCCAGAATTGTACCTGTGGATGATGTTCAAGTCATTGAGAAACTGTCCTACGAAGAAGCCCCCATTGCCATTCTAGATAGGCAAGTACGGAGACTCAAAACCAAAGATGTAGCTTCAGTTAAAGTGTTATGGAAAAATAATAATAGAGAGGAAATGACATGGGAAGCGGAAGAAGACATGAATTTTAGGTACCCACATTTATTTCCACCTCCAGATGAGACTCAGGCAGAGACGCCATTGTCCCCAGGTATGTAATGCTTTCTTTGATGCTTTCTTGGTCGTGTGTGGCCATGGTTGTTGATGTTGTTGTTGTAGCCCTGTGGGGCGATATATTTTGGGTTGCTGTGACAGGATGGTAGTGCTATATTACAAGGGAAAATCTGACGAAAGTTTTGTAGAATCCCCAAGAGTCTAACATTCGAGGATGAATATTCCTAAGTGGGGAAAAATGTTACGTCTCAGAGATTTCAGATTGTTGCATTGTGAGTAGACCAGCGCGAGCTTAAGGTGAACATAAAGTCCTTATGAGATTAAAGAGAGTATTTGATAACTTTAAGCGCGTACCATAAGATTTTGAAGTAATATGAATCGGCGAAACTAAGTTCGTCGAAGGAAGTGAAATGTAAGTTATGTTTGGGAAGGTTTCGCAACAAGTGAGCTATAATTTGTTTAGTAATGTCTTGAAGAGGAGCTATAGGGCCCGTTAGATGGTTAATGAAGTGTTATACAAGTGCCAATAAGGTTCCATAAGTATTAGGGATTGAACGAATCGACGAGAATACGTTTCGGAGAAAAGTGGGCTATATGGTCAAACATACGGACTGTATAATTTGTACGGTCTTATAATTGGCTGACCTCCTCCGTAGAACAATTCCAGAAAAGAGTGATCCTCTGGTGGATTATACGGTCCATTTATACGGACCGTATAATTTGTACGGCCCGTATAATTGGCCGTAGATTCGGGTCGTGCCAGATTTCCTTTTGTTATATATGGCCGACCCTATCTCATTTAATTCATTTCCCACTTTCAAAAAACTCTTAAAAGCCCTAGAACCTTTGTCTAAGCATATCCACACAAATCTAAAGTGAAATCAAGGATCAAGAGGCCAATATCAAGAGATTCAAGTGCTAAGAAACTTACTAGGGTTTGTGGAACTCAAGATTTCCTATGGTGCTGATGTTGGATACTACACTTTAGTGGAATAAGTTGATCCAAGACTTGTTCTTGAGTGATTACGGTAAGATTTTACATCTTTTACATATGGTCAAGGTTGTTTGATTGTTATACCCTGTGGTTGAAGGAAGAAAAGTGAGAATAGAGTTCAAGTATGAACTTGAGGATATTGTGAGCCATAAGTTAATTTGAATTATGATTCTTTGAGGATATTTTGAGCTATAAGTTAATTTGAATTATGATTCTTAGCATGCTATGAGTATAATCTTGTTGTGGGTGGTGCTAATGATGTTGAGGAAGTATTGTATGTAAGTAAATATGGTGTTGTGTTGTAGCTATTGTTATGAATGATCTTGAAAAGGAGTTTTGAGGATTGGATGATGCTTAACTTGAATGAAGCCTCTTGATTATGGTATTATTAATAATGTCACTATTATTGAGAGTTGTTTTGGAATTTGGTAGAAGTAGACGAAATAGGGGAAATGCTGCCCAATTTTCGCTAGCTTACGAATTATACTAGCTTGGACTTGAGAGTGTCTTTGAGACCTAACGTTGCTATGAACCCTCTTAAATGTAGATTTCTCTGGCTTTGGAGGTGAACGTTAAGTAGTTAAGAAGACATAAAGGTATGTTAAGTCTAACTCTTTCTTTCTTAAGGCATGATCCCATTATCGCGAACTTATACATGACATTCATAATGTCTTCCATGATGATCCCATTCCTAGAAGTGCTAAAGCTTATAGTTATTGATGCTCTCATGATATTATTGATCTTGTTCTTTTTTGTTGATCTCTTTCTACAATAGTTGACCCTCTAAAGAAAGATATATTGATGATGATGAAGTTGACACTACTTATGTACTCCTATGTGTATATGTATGTATATATATGTATGACCATTATGTAACACCGAGCTTGTATGGCCGGGTATGATATTCACTGCGCACACACCACTACAGTTGGGTATGGACAACACCGAGCCTTGCTATGGCTGGGTAAGTGTGACACCGAACCTCTATGGTCGGGTATGGTGCTATTATATATGTATGCATATGTATGGAAAGTTTCCATTAGAAAAAGGGTAAGTAAATATGATGAACGTCTCAAGAGGTATATATGGCTTTCCTATCTCATGACTCTTCTATCTCATGTTATCCTTCATGCTATTATTATTATGTTACTGCTTATGATTTACATACTCAGTACATTGTTCGTACTGACGTCCTTTTGTTTGTGGATGTTGCGTCATGCCCACAGATGGACAGGGAGATGGACTTGATCCTTAGGTTACGTATCCAGAGACTGCTTAGAGGAGCTCCATTTGATTCGGAGCTACAGCTGCTGGTACTATTCTTTTGTGTACATATAGGGGCATGGCGGGCCCTGTTCCGTCTTTATGATACTACCTACTCTCTCTAGAGGCTCGTAGACTGTTGTGTATAACTAGATGTCTCTTAGCCTTGCTGGCTCGTTTTTTGTAAATCATTTTGTTAGCCTCGTCAGCTTGTGTACACATGTATGGGCATGATTGTTGATGTTGTTATAAAAGTGCCATAGCCCGATGAAAAGTGTATTATTGATACTTAGAGATTATGAGTAGGCCATATGGCTCACCTAGATATGATTGTGGAAGTATGACGAGAGGTGCCCAGTGGGTTAGCTCCAGGTGCCCGTCATGGCCCTCGGTTGGGTCGTGACAACTGTTATCAGCACACATGGCGGAACGGTCAAGTGATGCGTGGTCTGGAGAATAACGGATACTCCGAGCCTATGTTGAGTGTCTTCGTCTCAGGCTCGAGTTTTCTTTGCTTATCAACATACCCTCGGTTTTGACAATTAGTTGGATGAACTCACAACCCCTCGGTTCTCGTTCCCTTCGATAGCCAATAACCTCATTCTTCTTCGATCTCATATCGGACAACAGTGATATTTAATCCGGTTCTAACTAAATACAAATTACTTCGATTTTTACCATATACAGATAGTCCCCACACTTCCTGAATCGAAGTTTCATCAAAATGACGGGAAGGGGAATGATTACCTCAGTGACTTCCTTAGTAAGCCTCTTTTTTGGAAATAGGTGGGAAATGAAAAGTCCTTTCATGTCACGTCACTCTGACTTCGGACACGTGTCTCCTTTTGGTTGGAGGATTTCTGTAACCACCTCAAAATTTCCTCTATATAAGGCGTTACAGTGATTTCCTTTTTCACTTTTCATCTTTCACTTCTCTTTTTTCACTCTTCATCTCTTGATCATCTCACTAACCTTGTTCTGTTCTTGCTTCCTCTTGAATCTTTGTTCCGAAATTCTGTGTCTTTGAAAAGGTGTTGAGAAAATTCATCCGAGGTCCCAAAATCTTTTCCATTTTCTAGAAAATCTTCTTTAACCCTTCTTAACTTCATCTGTTCATCTCCAAATCTTCATATTTTTAGTCTTCAAACCTTTATATCTTCATCTCCAGATCTTCAAATCTTCATATCTTTATACTCTGATCTTCCAAACTCAAGAAATGGCAACGAACACTGACTCTACTTCCCAAAACGTTCCTTCGATTTCTTCTCCAAGTACCGAACCTATCGCCAGCCCTAAAACTCAAACCAGCTCCTTCGAACCTACAACCATAGACATAATCCCCTCGAGATACAATTTCAACCATGAATTCGCCGTTGAAATGGCTGTAAAGAAATATGACCAGGATTTCGACGTGAGACATTACCCATCATCAATCAGAGAGTCGCACCTTCCCTGAGTCCGAAGTGAATGTGACTGGGATAACTGCCCCCATAGAGATTATTGCTCCCGGTGATGACAAATCAATCATAAAATTTAAGGAGGTATTTTTATATGTTTATACATACCCTTTCACCTTCAAGCTTAACCCTCCAATAGATCCAGTTATCCTTGAGATGTGCCGGACATATAAAGTATGCCTTGCTCAAATAGGCCTGAACGTTTGGAGGATCGTGGCTTGCCTCCGTCTTTTGGCTGATAATGCCAAAATCAACTCACCCTGCACCATCTTATCTGGTTATATTGCCCGAGGATCTTCCGTGGCGGAGTTATAAAGCTCACCAAATGAGGGATGAGCCCCATTCTTTCCTACATCGATGAGAACAAGAATCGGGGATGGTACGAGCATTTTGTCTGCGTTAGGACCGCAGACATTATACCAGAGAAGTACATGCCTTTCCCCGAAAATTGAAACAACAAACGTAAGTTTCATGGGACCTATCTTCCTTTTACATGCCTTTGAGCATTTCTTCTAACTATTCTCGATGTTTCAGTTGAAGGATGGCTTCTGAAGGCGATCCCCGGATTTACTAGGTGGATTGAAAATATTATCAGCCAACATCCGCACGAAGGGCAGACATGGAAAGATCTGTCCCGTGACCGGTGGTCAGCACAAAATCATGGTATCTTTTTCTTCCCTTAGTTCTTGTTATTTTCTTTCATACGACTTTCTCCGATTTAATCCTTCGATATTCAAGTTTGGGAAGACGCTCTTCGACCCCACGGCTCATACCAGAGGACGAACCCGCCACATCGGGTTCAGATTTCGATATTTAGAGATCAGCACAGCTCATTGTCGAGGCTGAAAAGAAAAAGAAGAAACACAAGTTTAGGGGTCAAAAAAGAAATAAGGGCTCGAAGGATGCTGCAGATATATCCAAAACCCGAGGTCTGAGGGATGATCTCGATGACGACATTTGGATTGCCAACATCGGATCATACCCTTCTGTTACTGCTGCTACGGGGTCGAGATAGCTTCGGTGGAGGTCCGAAAGAAGAGTGACGCAACTGATTTGCTGGGCTCAGTCACAAGTGGGGAGGTCGAGACCCCTTTTCCCCCATAACCAAATATCTCCAAGCTCCGATTCCCCTAAGAGTCGTCAAGCTGATCGATGTTACGGGCGACACTTCACCTGAGGCGGAGCCTTTGGTAAAAAGGGCCAGAAGGGCCGAAATAGCTTCAAGGCCGAAACACCATCAAGGGGACGAAATACCTTCAATGGCCGAAACAACTTCACCTCCTCCTTGCTGATAATCCTCCTGCAACGGTGGAAGCCTCAGGGTTTAGACACCTCCCTATTCCATAAGCATCGAGGAGGCTTACTCGATCTACTGAGTCAGGTTCGAGGTCTCAACTTGTAGATATTTTTTGGCTCCAAGTGCTAAGCCGAGGAGGACAAGGTCGACCATGGTCACCGTTCCTCAAGATTGTAGTTTTTTGTCTTGCCCCATGGGGGTAGAAACTTAAGAGCGAGCTTGAGGCCGCTATTCGAGATAATAACGGACTTCAGGCCGAGCTATTTGCCTCCAATAACGTTCGGATTGCTTTGAGCAATATGAGGTCCGAGTTGGAGTAAAAATTAAAAAAGGCTCAGGTCAACCTGAAGGAAGCCCATGAAGAAATTGAGGCTACCGAGGCTCGATCCATCCTTTTAGTAGAATATGAGAAGTGTAAGTCTCGAAGGTCTACCCTCGAGGCGGTTCAACGAGGCATTGTGGATATCCCTGCTCGGATTGCCGAGGCAAAGGTAGTCGAGGATAGAGCCAAGAAAGCACTCGAAGATAGCTCCGAGAAAGACCTTGAAGGGTCCGGCTCTGACGACTCGGGCTCTTCTTCGACAGAGTAAATAGGCTGATAGGACCTTTGAGTTTTGTTTTTGATCTTTGTAATTTTCACAAGTGTAAGCTTCGACCCTTCATGACATACAAAATTTGTATGGGCTTTTCTTTTGCCAGTATTTCTTTCGATCATTTCTGATACTTAGTCATGTGAGACTTCTAACAAATCTTTAAGTCGGATAGAATTTTATGATATTGTTTTGTATTGATATTGTTTCATTGAAAATGGATGAGGTTCAACCTTAAGCCCTTAATAATTTTTATCTTAGGAAAATGAGCCAACTTAAACTTTTGAGTTTTGGGCTTTACTTTAACCGGTTCCTGTTTAACTGATATCTTATTGAGGGCTTTTCCGCGGGAGCCTTTTTATGCTTTGTGAATTCGGACGTCTCTGAACCACTTCGGGCATTTAAGTCGAGGTATTTAATTACTCGACCTTCTTTCGACTGTTTGAATTCTTTATAAGTTGGGATCGGTTAATTATAAACTTAGTGCCTTCATCTATTTTATGACGGCAGTCCCAGTCGAGGGTAGCCCATGGGCTAAATAATTTCTCTCGTGTACATTCATAAAAGGGCACGTTTGAAGCGTACTTTTACCGAAGTATTTTTCTTCATATTTCAAATATTTGTCTCATACAAGAAACTAAGTGTCACGACCCAACCCCGTAGGCCGTGACTAGAGCCCGATCTGGGCACCCAAACCCATCTTTCAAACGTGTTCAAACACATAGCAGAAGCCGACAAGGCTATATTCCAAATTCAGACAATTTCCAGAAAAATTTCGGCAGAATCTCCTTTGTTTTTCGGACTATCCAGAATAATCCTGGACACAGCAAACACCAGCAAAGGCCACACAGGGCTAACAAGGCCACGTATAAACATATGCGGAAATATATACATAGCGAGAGATATATATACCAAAAGTGGACTCCGAATCAAGGGAGTACTCCGAAATAGCAGAAGTGGAGCCTACAGTGGTGGATCACCGGCGTCTGTACCTGCGGGCATGAAACGCAGCCCCCGAAGAAAGGGGGTCAGTACGAAAGATGTACTGAGTATGTAAAGCATGGAGTACAAAATATAGGCCACAACTGAAAGCAAACGGAATACAAAAGAGGGAAATGCCGAACAATATATCAAAATGTTTATCAAAATCATATATACATAATGCAAACAAAATCATGCAAAGCTCAGGAACGTGGTCACCACTCCGACGCTGGTGCCACACACAGCATAACACCAGAAGGTTCAAATCTCTGTACATCCCCGAACACACACATATGAGCGTATCACATCATAGCCATATCACAACATAACTCCAAACGGAACCTGGCCCTATGGCGAGGCCTCGGGGAACCGTAACACAGCATACGGCCGAATCATCATAGGACGCACGAATCATAACCGGCCCGGGAACCGGTGAACGAAGTCATAATAAGGCACGAGCGGAGTCGTGAGCAAACAATGCACTTTTTATATTAAAATAGCCTTCAAAACTTGATTACTTCATAAGTCAGTTCATTAACCAAAATAGTCAAATAATTAGTTGGTACGAAAGTTTACTTCACAAAATGTTCCCAAAGTGGTTCATATGGCTCAAAACATAGCTTGTTATATCATAGTGTTCCGAACATTATTTCATAGAGGACAATTTCAAAATCGAAGATTCTTTATCGAAGCTTATCCAAAAAGAGAGCCTAGTAGGACAAATAAGGCATCTCGGGGTTAGCGGGCCCACCTCGGGTCAAGTCGAGGTGGCGAACATAATTTATGAACATTTCGGGTCTATAAGATCATACATGAAGATTTCAAAGTAATCCGATTGCATTTTCATAAGTTTCGGACGTTTGATTGCTTTCAAGCCAAAATAGGAACATTAGGCTTCAATTGAATTGAATGAATAGTAGCCATTCTATAGATCGGATTTCGAGGAGCGGAAATGTTCCCGGGGTTCCGACATCAACCTAACATACTAAGGCATGCCAAAAGAAGAAGTGGGAAGCTTTACATAGCTTATAAACGTCTTATGCTCACCCCAAACTCAAATCCCGATTCGTCCAGAATCTGCAAATGGTCAAAGTTACCTATTAGAGATTCTTAAGCTTAAAAATCCCATTAACTTCATTTTTGCCTACCGAAATTTCGGCAGCATTTCCCCTATATATCTAACACCCCCGAGACTTAGCTCGGCTCAAAATACATCAACAACAACAACCCAAACATCACAAACAACACAAACCACAACTAAAGCACTTTAACTTCAATATTCTTCCTTGCTATATAAGTTGACAACTTTCATTCAAACTTCACAATACCAAACTAATGTTCACCTTATTGTATTCATTCACCCATTCAAGGTTATTCAAACACATCCCAATTAGGTTCCAAACACTATACATAATTTCAAGAAGTTCCTTACTTTCCATATTTCGCCCGAAACATCAAAAATTCCGACGAACATTCCAACTTACATTGTTTCATTCCAAATTCATTAACAACAACCATAAGTCACATTTAAAGCCTTAATATCATAATTATACAATGATATACACAAATATACCGAAATTATATACTTTCCCCTAATAATCCGCAATCATTTTCCAACGCCAATTCAATTCGTTAAACATTCATTTACGTCATAAATGTCACAACGACGCAACTAACGAACTAACAATTCAATTTCACCTTGCCTTACACACCTTGTGGCTCACGGCCACTTCACTAAACACACATGCACACACGGCTTCATACACACATCAAAATTACGAGATTCTCGTCTATTCCCAATCCTTAACGCATTCATACCAATTCCACAACATTAAAGTAACAAAATTCATACCTTTTCTTGAATTTCCGACTTGTCGCAAACGTACTCCTTTCACCAAACTAATTGTACCCCGTCGAAGAGCGTCTTGAGCACTCTACAAATATGGGAAAACCAAGATTTTTGGATCAAGACAAAAGCTAGCAAAATTTTTCTTTCTCTCTTTCTCTAGTTCGGACGAAAGCCCTTTAGGGGTGTTCTTCAATTTTGTTTTTGTTTTTAATAAGGTTTCTTGATAATTCCAAATGAAACTTGATATATATCTAGATAAGGGTCATGTGCATAACACATGACTTTTAAAAAAAATGGGTTTGGGCCTAGCCATATGGCCGGTCACCCCATAGACTTTGGGCCTAAATTTTTGTTCAATTTTCTTGGCCCAATTCATTAGAAATCCCGTTTTATAATTCCCGAAACTAATTTCCGAAATTCCAAATTTACCCTCGGCCTTCTCCAATGTTTTAGCACCAATGATTTCATAACCAACATAGTCATATCAAATAGAATCAAAATATTTCCTCATAACACACAAGTCTTAATTATTTCTCGATTTCCAATTATGCGAAAACACGGGACATAACACTAAGGACTTCATCCGACCTCTTCTGCCTTTGCCGTAGCAACACTATTTGGGAATGATTCATTCGATCGTTTGGCCCTTACAATGAAACCTAATGCAGAAGGCTCGGCCAATAAGAAACAAAAAGTGATTCAACTTTGACTTCTCTTCTTCGCTTCTTTGAGCTTTCTTCGATCTTGTTATTCCTGGTGAGGGTATCATAGTCCCCTAGTTTTTGTGTGCAAAGTATGAGCGGGAAATACTATAGAAAATGACATTGTTGAATCCCCAGTCCCAATACTTTGCTAGTCTTTGAGTCCCCGGCACTTAGCTCGGTTTTTTGCATTTTAAAGTAACACGTTATACATTGTTGCCTCGTTAAAAACCTTGCCGAAAAACCCACTTCAGGATAAAACCGAGCTAAGAAAAAGAGTGCAACACGTGTTTTCAGACCCAATTCTACAATCTTTGAATTTACTCTGGTTTGACTCTGCAAAGAAAAAGGCGAGAATTTTTGAAATTCACAAAGGGTTAATAGCTCGTACCTTAGAAATAATATTTCTTCAAGTGTGCTACGTTCCAGTTGCTGTACAGCTGTTGGCCGTCTCCGATTTCCAATTGATATGATCCTTTGCCGGTTATTCCGATTATCTTATACGGTCCTTCCCAGTTCGGGCCCAATTTTTCATTATCGGGATTCTTAGTGTGCAGGGTAATTTTCCGAAGCACTAAGTCCCTAACTTGGAAATGCCAAAGGTTGGTTCTCCGATTGTAATATCTCCTCATTCGTTGTTTTTGAGCTGCTAAATGGACCCAGCGTATTCTCGCGGAGTTCGTATGCTAAGTCAACCTTCACGGCCATAGCCTCTTCATTTGACTCGTTCGTCGCATACCAGAACCTTAGGCTCAGTTCTCCGACTTCTACAGGAATTAAAGCCTCGGCCCCATAAACTAGAGAAAATAGTGTTTTTCCAGTACTTGACTTCGACGTCATCCTGTAGGCCCATAGTACCTACGGCAAAACTTCCTTCCACTTGTGTTTTGATGACCCTAGTCGCTTTCTTAGATTTTGAATTATGGTCTTATTCGTCGACTCCGCTTGTCCGTTTGCACTTGGGTGATAGGGAGTTGACAAAATCTTCTTGATCTTCAATCCTTCAAGAAAATCATTAACCTTATTGCCAATGAATTGTCAACCGTTGTCGCAAGTTTTCTCGGTAGGAACCCAAACCGACAAATGATATGGTCCCAAATGAAGTTAATGACCTCCTTCTCTCTGACTTTCTCGAAGGCCTGCGCTTCAACCCATTTGGAAAAATAGTCAGTCATAAACAAAATGAATCGAACCTTACCTAGATCCTATCCCCCATTTCATGAATGGCCAAGGGGATAGGACCAGATGAAGCAACTCCCCCGGATGGTGTATCATTAGTGCGTGCTTTTGGCACCCATCATATTTTCGGACAAAACTTTATGCGTCCTCCTCCACCCTGTTTCAGTAATACCCTGCTCTGATTATCTTTTGGACCAAAGCTTCAACTCCCGAATGACTACCGCAGGTTCCTTTGTAGATCTCCCGCATCATATAATCTTTTTCTCCAGGCCCCAAGCATTTAGCCAAAGGTCCGTAGAAAGATAGGCGATACAACTGGTCATCGACCAAGCAGAATCTCACAGCTTTGGTTCGAAAGGACCTCGATTCTTTAGGGTCGGTTGGGAGCTTCCCTTCTCACAAGTAGCCAATGTATTTATTGCGCCAATCCCGTGTCAAGCTCATTGTATTTACATCGGTGTGGACATTTTCTACTACCGAGTTCATCAACTGAACCACCATGCCAGAATTGAATTCCTCGGCTCCGACTGATGAACCTAAATTGGCCAATGCATCTGCTTCATTGTTTTGCTACCTCGGCACATGCTGCATAGTCCATTCTTTGAACCGGTGTCGGAGTACTTGAATTTTTTCTAGGTATCTCTGCATTCGTTCGTCTTTGACTTCAAAAACACCGTTGACTTGGTTCACAAAAAAGGAGGGAGTCACACTTTGCTTCGATGACTTCGGCCCCTAAACTTCAAGCCAATTCCAAACCTACAATCATAGCCTCATACTCGGCTTCATTGTTAGTCAATTTTAAAGTTCTGATTGATTGTCCAATAATATCACATGTGGGGGCCTTAAGAACGATCCCCTATCCGAACCCTTTCACGTTCGATGCTCCATCCGTATACAGGGTCCATATTCCTACGATTTTTCCCGAGGTTAGCAAAAGCTCTTTTTCTACCTCGGGAACCATTGAAGGAGTAAAATCCGCTATAAATTCGGCCAAGATTTGGGATTTTATAGCCGTTATAGGTTTATACTCGATATCATAACTGCTTATTTCTACGGCCCATTTAGTCAACCTTTCTGACAACTCCGGTTTATGCATGATATTTTTTAACGGGTAAGTAGTCACTACACATATGGGGTGGCATTGAAAATAAGGTTTCAGTTTCCTAGAAGCACTTAACAAGGCTAACACTAATTTTTTGAGGTGAGGATAACGAGTCTCTACATCCCTTAACGTTCTACTTACATAATAGATAGAAAATTGCGTACTTTCTTCTTCTCGGACCAAGACGCCACTTATCGCAACCTCGGATACTGCCAGATATAAAAACAGTTGTTCATCTGCCTTCGGTATCTGCAGCAAAGGTAGACTTGACACGTACCATTTCAAATCTTCCAAAGCTCTTTGACATTCCGGTGTCCACACAAATTCATTCTTCTTTCTTAGCAATGAAAAGAAACGGTGGCTTCTATCCGAAGACCTTGAAATGAAGTAGCTCAGAGCCACTATTCTTCTGGTTAACCTTTGTACTGCTTTCACGTTGTTAACCACTTCGATGTCTTCAATGGTCTTAATTTTGTCTGGGTTGATTTCAATCCCTCGGTTCGACACCTTGAAGCCTAAGAACTTCCCTGAACTAACGCTGAAGGCACACTTCTCCGGGTTTAGCTTTATGTTATATTTGTGAAGTATGTCGAAGGTTTCCAGCAAATGCTTTACATGGTCCTCTGTTTCTAGGGACTTAACTAGCATATCATCAATATAAACCTCTATTTTTTTACCTATTTGTTCTTTGAACATCCGATTAAATAGGCGTTGGTAAGTTGCATCGGCGTTTTTTAATCTGAATGGCATTATATTATAGCAGTAAGTCTCATATCGGGTTATTAAAGAAGTTTTCTCCTGATCCTCTAGATCCATCCGAATTTGGTTGTACCCGGAGTAGGCACTGAGAAAACTTAACATCTCCTGCCCGACCATCACATCGATCATTTGATCAATGTGAGGCATAGGGAATGAATCCTTTGGGCATGATTTGTTCAAATCCTTATAATCAACACACATTCTAAATTTATTATCTTTTTTCGGTGCGACAACGACATTTGCTAACCAGTTCGGGTATTTAACCTCCCGGATAGAGCCTATTTTTAAAAGATTTGTTACCTTATCTTTGACGAAAGCATGCTTTATGTCGGCCATCGGTCTTCTTTTTTGTTTCACCGGGGAGAATTTTTTTATCGAGGCTTAACTTATGCGTCATTATTCCGGTGACACACCTGTCATGTCTAAATGCGACCATGCAAAACAATCGGCGTTAGCTTGAAGAAATTTAATTAACTTACGCCTGAGCTTCGAGGTTAACCCCGTGCCTAGGTATACCTTTCTGTCCGTCAAGTGCACAAACAAAATAATCTATTCCATCTCTTCGATGGTAGACTTGGTTGCGTCCGAATCATCCGGTAGCACGAACGATTTAGGCATACCAAAATCATCTTCTTTGAAGCTCAGGCTCATCTCTTCCCTTTCTTCATCCGAGCTGATCGTGCCTCCATTCTTTAATTGCTATTTAGTATCTATGCCTTTGGTTGATTCAACGGCTTTTTGGACCGGTTCCTTCTGAATGAGGGGTGCTTCTTCGACTGCGAACATCTCATTTGTCGCGGGTTGTTCACCACTGACCGTTTTTATCCCTTTTGAGGTCGGGAATTTTAACATTTGATGCAATGTCGAGGGTACTTCCCTCATGCTATGAATCCACGGTCTGCCAAGAAAAACATTATACTTTATCTCACCCTCGATGATGTAGAACACTATTTGCTGAATAGTCCCGGCGATGTTGACCGGCAAAAAGATTTCTCCCTTAGTAGTTTCTCTTGTCATATTGAAACTGCTAAGAACCCGAGCTATCGGTACAATTTGGTCCAATAGCCCCAGTTGTTCTACTACTCTCCATCAGATAATATTGGCCGAACTACCTGGATCAATTAAAATACGTTTAACTTGAGATTTAAAAATAAGGATAAGAATTACCAATGCATCATTGTGTTGCTGAATGATGCCTTCAGCATCCTCATCGTTAAAGGAAATCGATCCTTCAGGCACATAATCCTTGGTCCGCTTCTCTCGAACAATTGAAACATTTGTCCTCTTCATTATTGGTCCTCGTGGCATATCTGTTCCTCCGATTATTATATTGATCACGTGTTGTGGCTCTACGAGCTCTACCTGTTTGTGATTTTCCCTGTCTTTGTAGTGTCCTTTGGCTCGGTCACTCAAGAATTCACGAAGGTGAACTTTTTTTAACAATCGAGCCACCTCCTCTCTCAATTGGCGACAATCCTTGGTCCTATGGCCATAAGTCCCATGATACTCACACATCACACTTAGATCTCTTTAAGTTGGATTGGATCTTAATGGTCTCGGCCACCTGGCGTCCTTGATATGGCCAATGGCCGAGACAAGATCTGTAGTGTTAATGTTAAAGTTTTACTATGATAACCTCGGGCTATCACCATTATTGGCTGACCCACCGACATCACCTTTAAATAGTAAACCTCGACTGCTCGATCCGCGATCAGCTTGCCTGTCACCTCTACTCAAAAGATGACTGGGGCCGCTTCTTCCTGTATTCGTCCTAAAGCTGGATTTCTCTAGTTGAGCATACGGTCGGTACCTATACTTCGATAGACTTATCTCCAGTTCAAAATTCCTCCTCGACCTCTTAGAATTCTTACCTCCGTTTATCGGACCGGGTGGAAGTTCAAGTTGATCATCCTCTACCCAAATCTTGGATTCGCACATGTTATGGACATCGGCCCAAGTTACTGCCTCGAATTCTAACAAATTTTCCTTTAATTTGAACGAGGCAGTTGAGCTTCGGGAATTGAGACCCTTAGTAAAGGCTTGAGCTGCATATTCTTCCGGGATCGGAGGGAGTTCCATTCATTCCCTTTGGAACCTATCTACAAACTCTCGGAGCAACTCATTATCTCTTTGGGTGATTCTGAAAATGTTCGCTTTTCTTGCTTGCACCTTCTTGGCCCCGGCATGGGCTTTGATAAACGCATCTAAGAGCATCTTAAAAGAAGTGATGGAATGCTCGGGCAGATGGTTGTACCAGGTCAGTGCCCTTTTTGATAGTGTTTCACCAAACTTTTTTAATAATACTGATTTGATCTCATCCTCTTCAACGTCGTTGCCTTTTATGGCAGCAGTATACGTGGTCACATGCTCATGCGGGTCCGTCGTCCTATTATATTTCAGGATATCCGACATCTTGAACCTTTTCTGGATCAACTTCGGGGCCGCACTCGGAGGGAAAGGCCTTTGAATGTATCTTTGAGTCCGGTCCTTTCAGGATCGGGGGTGCCCCTGGGATCCGAGCCACTCGAGAGTTGTATTTTTCCACCCTTTTCTCAGTGGATTCGACCCATTTAGCCAATATTTTGAGCATTTTCAAGACCTTGGTAGATACATCTGACCCCGATTCGTTATCGCTATCAACTACTCGGGCTTCCTCTCGCCTTGGCTCGATAACCCGATTTGGCCCTGCCGACGCTGTTCCGTTGTCTTTCTTTTGAAGCTGAGCTATAGCCACCTGTTGTTCCTGCAACATTTCAAATATCAAACGTAAGCTAATTTCATCTGTAACATCTGGCGTCTTTCGGGCTTGCGCCCTAAGCAAAGTAGCTGAATTGTTACTGTTTAAAGGATCTATGGACGGAAAGGCGGCATTGTCCTGGTTTACAGTATTCTGGTTAAGGCCTTCGGTCGAGTTGATAGCATTTGGGTTGGCCGGGTCAACAGAGGGTGCGTTCGTGTTTGGTAGCTCGGTGTTTTTATCATTTTCAGCGACTATCTCGTTGTTGTTCACGTTCCGGATTGATCACTGCTTACTATTTTGAATGTATCTGAAACACAAACTTTGAAAGAACAAGTGAAAGAGGGAATCATAAATTAATCACCACTATTATCCTAGGCCCCACGGTGGGCGTCAAATTGTTTACTCGTAAAAATAAATAACAATTAAGTTTGTAAGTGGTTGATAGGATATGTGGTTAGATTAATTTATTACATATAACAACAAGAAGTAAATGATAATATATTGATGAATAATAGTAAAGAAAATTTAAGAAACCGAATATGTAAACTCTGAGAACTGGTCCAGTTTTGGAGATTGCCTCTTTAACTCGAGCCAAACACTAAGAAAATTCCACTGCCCCTTTTCACATTACAAGTGTGATGAATAATGAAAATCTCTCCTAAAATAAAGGGGGTACACCCCTATTTATAGCTACAAATAGATGGGCCTTAGTACAATCCTAAAAAGGCCTTTCTAAGAAAACCCTAAAATAGATAAGGCGACGTCCTAACAGGTACTCTGACACCCGTACTGTTGTCAGTGCACATGGCGGAACAGTCAAGTGACGCGTGGCCTAGCCAATAACAGATACTCCGAGCCTATGTTGAGTGTCTTCGTCTCAAGCTCGGGTTTTCTGTGCTTATCAACATGCCCTCGATTTTGACAATCAGTTCGATGAAGTCACAACCCTTCCGTCCTCGTTCCCTTCGATGGCCAACGACCTCATCTTCTTTGATCTTGTATCGGAAATCAGTGATATTTACTCCGGTTCTAACCGAATACAAATTGTTTCAGTTTTTACCGTATACAAAACCCATAATGGAGGAGATTAGAACAATTTTTATTAGACAGCTTCATTTAATAGGGTCACTGAAGATCGCCGTTTTTATTTTAGACATGTTAATATCGATTTCACGAACAAGATCAATTACGATCACATCCTTTTAGAAGATTATGTCAATATTGGAAAAGCACCTATGAAAAGTCAAAAATGGATAGCAGATTTCAAACCCGAAAAAGAAGACATCAATGGTTCTTGTGTGAATCTTAATACATCATTTAGCATGGAACCTATTCAGATGGTAGATTATTTGTAAATTGGTTAGTGATGTGAGATTTGTAATTTCTCCTGATCAAGCCACTTATCAAAATCAAGAGAGAATGATGTCAAAGTTAAGATGAAAATAGATCTCTTGAAGCCAAGATTAGATCAAATTTGGCTTGGATTCAAATATTGGATAGTACTGAAGATAGAAATGGGCTTGATATTGAATTTGAAAACATCCTAAGCTATTGCCTCCACAGCAAACATCAAGGCCACCTTGAAACTTATTTTAGAAACAAGATTAAGGATGAAAGAGTGAAAGCTCAAAGGGGAGAACAAAAAAAAAAAAAAAAAAAAGGAAGCTAGACAAGAAAAAGAACGCAAGGATGAAGATGGATTTCAAATTGTTATTAGAAGGAGAGACACAAATGACAAGAAAGCATCTACTTACCAAACAATCCTCCTAATCAGGCCAAATCTCTATAAGTGGATAGAGCTACATAGACTCCCAAAAAGAATAGGGGTACTATTAGATAACCTACTTGTCACACCCTAATTTCGCTAGGGTGTGATGGGCACCCGACCCTTACTTAGAGCCGAGCGAACCCTCTGACTCTTAAGTACATACATATTCTCTTTAGACTTTTAAATCAAATAAGGATGAAATACATAGTAAGGCTTTCATAAATATTCTTTTTCTTTGTTCTCAAATCAAACAAAATCTGTAATCATATGGAATTTATATCATAACACAAAATGACACATCGGCTGATGGAGCCGCTTACAGAACTGACACCCAATTCCCACGACTCTGTCTGCAAAGTCTCTAACATCAATCCGAAATCATAGCACATATACTCTGACTCGGATACACTCCAGGAGCAAATGGAGCTTGCCATCTCCGCTGGAACATCTTCTATAATAGCGTCAACTCATCTGGGTGTACCTGCGTGGCATGAAACGCAGCCCCCGAAGAAAGGGGGTCAGTACGGAATATGTACTGAGTATGTAAAGCATGGAATACAGAAAACAGAACCATAATCGGAACAACGGTACAAAAACTAAGTACATTAGCCAGAATACCAAAGTACTTATTTTCCGAACGCAAATCACGCATACCGATGTCATATGTCAGAAGGAGTACGGAAAATGAGGAAATCATCCAGAGTACCGAAATACTTACTTTCCAGACACAGATCATGCGTGCCGACATCATATACATATGCATATAACAGATCCCTGCCCTCTAGTAAGGGACGCGGTGGATGGAGTCATCATGTATGCTGACATCATATATCATATACACATATAACAGATCCCGGCCCTCTAGTGAGGGATGCGGTGAATGGGGTCATCATATATCATATATGCAAATAACATAACCCGACCCTCTAGTAAGGGACGCGGTGAACAGAATCATCGATGCATGTCAAAATCATATATCATATGTGCATATAACAGATCCCGGCCCTCTATTGCGGGACGCGATGAACAGAATCATCACATGTCATCCTGGCAGCCATCCCCATATCATCATGTCATCATATACAAATGTACATATAACAGAACCCGGCCCGCAAAGGAGAGGGACGCGGTGAACAATGCAGAGGAAGACGCACGATAACAGAACCTGGCCCGGGGCACAGTGAAGGACATACTGAGGCTTGCTCGAACAGAGTAGTGCGAAACCACATGCACATAAATCAAGACTCGATAGATACGTACACTTACCGACATCTGAAGGCTCAGAAACAAGTTTCGGGTCAATCCGATTTAGTATAAGAAAGTTATGAGCGTTTGAAGTACAGAACCTTCTACGAACGTTTTAGAAGCCATTTTTGGAAAATCAAAGCAATAATCATATCGAGTACCTTTCGGATATCGTTATGGATCAAATCAAATAGAGCTTTTGGAACCATATGTACGTATCAAAATATATCAAAGACTCAATGGAATACTCAAACGTGCTATCATTTGAAAATCAGAACTTTAGTCATATCAATTATCTTTCGAATACCATTCGGAAACATATCAAACAGAACTTCGGATATCATAGATACGCATCAAAACCATATGAAATAGCTTATGGGAATCAAGAACGTTAGCCATTCTAGTGGCTCTAAGAATAGGAATTTCTTGGAAATCATACATATACTTTATCATATTGGCTTCACAAAGATCATGCCAAAAGAAAGAAAGGGTAAGCCTTACATACCTGCTCCGCGTCCTATTAGTTACGCTTAATTGTCCAAACTTGCTATTGCTAATCTACATTCAAGAAGATTTACACAATCGTTAGATTTGTCGTCATATACTTGTCTTAATCCTTCAAATGAATTCATTTATAATCTGTCGAAATTTTGGCAGCATTTCCCCTGTAAATACACCATCCCCGAGAATCTAACTCGGCCAATTTATCAACAACAATCCGAGAATTCAACTCGGCCAAATTATCAACAACAATACCAACAATCATATCTCCAACTTCAACAATTATTTCAAATGCATTCTAACACTAGCAATCCTTTTTACACAATTCGACGGCATTTCATTTATACTCAATTCCATCACATATAGTCAAGCCAACATCAATGCTTACACATTCAAATACTTGCCCAAGACCTTACAAACATAATTCAAGAATACTTCAAACAAGTCACACAATATTCAAAACAATCTAGCCAATATTCCATTCCATCCGAAACCTTCCAAATGCAACAAGAACCATACCAACACATTTCCTTCTTTCAAATTCATAAACTACACCAACAATTCACACACTAACAACATTATCTTCCATAAATACAAGAAGACTACATTCAAGTCACATTAGCTTCTAAAACAACTCTCCAACCATTACAACTTCAACTAGAATTATCAAACTTTCATTTCCATCATAGAATCCATTACAACAACAACCAAAATGCTAAGTAAAAATTGGTTCACCATGCTTACACAACACAACACATGCTCGGCCATACACTACGTATACACGGCCACAACATAACTTCCATATTTTCATGAATTTCATTCCTTTCTACATACTACAACATACACAACCATCCATAACATATAAAAGAAGATGAAACCTTACCTTTTTCCACTTGTCTTCTTACTTGGCTAGGGTTATGAACTTGCAAGAATGAACGGTTTTCTTGCTCCAACAATTATCCCATGTTAAAGAGGACTTTCAAATTAGTAGGAATGCTAGAAGAAAATAATTTTTTATCAAGGTTTTCAAGGGGTCAACTTGGGATTGCCATGGCCGAATATGGTGGCCTCTTTTTTTCCTCTCTCAAAGTTTCTTGACTCTTCTTAAGTTGGAGATGAATTTGTCATCTTCTACTTGCATATATTAAACTCCCATGTGGGCTTGGCCCATACCACTTGGCCGGCCACTTTGGCCATTTATTCAAGCCCATTTTTTTTTTTTGTATTTTGTCTTGCAATTCATGAAAATTATTTTCCAAATTCCAAATTTTCCCTTAACCTTCCTCAATATTACCATGAACCACCTTGTGAATTTCCCTTTTTACCCTTAGCCTTTCTCAATATTTCCATTCTAATAACCAACTTGTACATTAAAATAATTTGGAAAATAGTCTTGCCCTTAACTTACCACGACGACTTTGAAATATCCAAACGTACAAAATACGGGCTATAACACTACTGAGGTTAACCAACTTTCTATTCATGAGGAAGTGCCTGAAAAAGGAAAGTGTGTTGCTACTTATGAAAATGTTGTATCTAGCCAAGGTACTAAACTTGTCCAAAACTATCTCAATAATTCTAGCCTTGGTAGTAACTTTGATCTAAGAATAAGAGGAGTAAAAAGAGGTCATAGAAAAAAATAGGCTGCAAAACACTCAAGCAGATCCTAAACTCATTCCAACACAACATAGTGTTTTGATCCAGTTAGAAAATAGTAACAGGAACAAGAATCGTGTACCTGTTAACAGCAGCGGAAAATTCACAGAATCTTTGTTGAAGAATCGCTCCAAGCCAATTCTACTTCACTAGGAAATAGAACACTAATATCCACAAACTAAATGCCCTTTTTGTTTTGTGTGTGTATTCCTTTCTGTAAGAACACCAGATGAATATTTTTCTCTATCTTTTAGAAGAAAACGTTCTGGTTTCTTTTAAAGCAAAAGAAGGAGAAGTGGTTACTTGGAAGAAATTGTTCCCACAATTTCACGTCGTTAACGTTCAGAGTAGTGGTAACCTATTTTTAGGAAACTGCTTATTATTATCCTACTCACTGGGTCGGGTCAGCCTAACATTGAGCGACCTGTAGCCCAGCCCATTATCAAACATCTCCATGGTGGGCTACACCCAAAACCAATATTACCTCAACAACACACGTACTTTATACTGGAAAATAGTTCGTGCGACCCGCGAGCACCAAGAGCTACAATACTCTTAACCCATCAAGGTTGTACAAGAGCTCTATGTAGAAATCCAATCACATGTGGAAGGGATTCACTACTAACATGAGGATCTTATTACTCGCAATACCCCAGACATCATCCGCTACACTAGTATCTAGTTATCTGATCCCTCGTCCTCTAAAGAGGTGAACTCGAGTTCATGTTTAACTTTATATCCACAATTACACTTGACACCCTTATGGTAAGTGTAATGGCCGGCCTATGAATACAAGTTAAATTAATAATTTTAATTGTCTTCCCTTTCTACTCGAATCTGTCTGTTCCAAATCAACTGCTTTCCTAGACATACACTGCATTGCCGAATCACTCATGGCTATTAGTAACATGCTAAAGTAGAAACACTGATTGAAACTTCAAGAAACAGCCAAAGGTCAAAAGGTATTCCATTGAAAAGTTAATGTAACTTTTCGGGGTCTCACACAATGAAGAAGCAGGGATCCATTCTTCCATTAACCCATTGGTCGCTTAGCACACGTGCTACGGTGTTCTCACCTTATATTGGCGTGTGTGTCTCATTCTTTTACTCATTCAACACCGTACAGATCTTGATCTAGACATCTCCAAAATGTCTAACCTAAGGTTCTCTCTTCAATGATCCTCAAATCTATCTTCTTAGAGAAACTCATATCTGGCTTACAAAACAAGTCATAACATGGTGGTGCAACTCATCTCTTCACGTTAATCAATGTAAGAGACGATTTCTCATGTGAGAGAGTCAATCCCGCGACTTGTTCGACATACTTTATCAATAAAATTACATCATCACATGCATAAAAGATATGAACACAAATTCAAGAGTCAAATATTGATGAAAATATTGTAACAAGCAAGTCATTTTACAATATAGAAATATAACCATAACCTACGCAAACCTAGAGCCATAATATGTTTCACAAACAGGTCTCTAGATATCGCCTTTGTAAAAGGATCAGCTATCATTTCTCGCGTAGGTATGTATTGTAAAGTTACTTCTCCACTTGCTACCGTGTCTCTTACAAAGTTATACTTGATGTCAATGTGTTTGGTTTTGCTGTGATACTTAGGATCCTTTGTGTATGCAATAGTCTCTTGACTATCACAATGTAAAATCATTGATCCTTGAGAATTCTTTGCTACGCCCAAATGATCAAAGAATCTTTTTAACCAAACAACTTCTTGTACTGCAGATGCACAACCACAAACTCAGCTTCCATTTTGAAAGAGCCGTGCAAGTTTGTTTCTTACTTTGCCATGAAATAGCACCACCATTAAGTAAGAAAGCATAACTGGATGTCGATTTTCTATCGTTCCGGTCACCACCCCAATCAGCATCTGTGTATCCTCTCAAGTGTAAATCATTTTCACTAACATAATGAATAATCAACAGTTCCTTTCAGGTATCGGAAGATCCTCTTCATAGCTTTCCAATGATCTCTTACAGGATTGGACTGATACCTACTAACCAGACCTACGGCATAACAAATGTCCGGACGAGTACACATCATAGTGTACATCAAGCTCCCGACAGCACTAGAATATGGAACTCGAGACATGTCTTCCTTTTCTTTTTCAGTGTCTGGACACAATTTAAGGCTTAAAGTTTCACTTCTTGCTATAGGAGTATCCATGGGTTTGAAACTATTCATTCGGAAGCGATCCAATATATAGAATCAAAACCTTCTTGGAACGATCTCTTTGGATCTTAACACCCAATACATAGTCTGCTTCACCCATGTCTTTCATGTCAAATGACTTTGAAAGCCATGACTTGATAGTTTTCACATACTCCAAATTATTTTCGACTAATAAAATATCATCCACGTAAAGGGAAAGAATTACAAACATTCCATTGGACTTCTTCACATAGATGCAATGGTCTTCATTGATCATGGTGAAATCATATGAAATCACATCTTTGTGAAATCTCAAATACCACTACCTTGAAGACTGCTTAAGGCATAAATAGATTTTTAGATATTTTTAATTTGCAAACTTTCTTTTCTTGGCCTTGAACGATGAAACCTACAGGTTGTTCCATGTAGATTTCCTCATTTAATTCTCCATTGAGAAAAGCTATCTTCACGTCCATTTGGTGTAACCCTAGATACAAACGTGCTACAATAGCCAAAAGTAACCGAATTGAAGTAAACTTCACAACTGGTGAAAAAGTTTCCTCATAATCTATTCCAGCTTGTTAGGCAAAAACTTTTGCGACCAATCGTGCCTTGTATCTTTCTATTGACCTGTCCGCTTTACGTTTAACCTTGAGAACCCATTTGTTCCTAATAGCTCTGCGCCTAGAAGGAAGGTCAACCAAATCCCAGACTTTGTTGGTTCTCATGGACTCCAATTCTTCTTTCATTGCTTTCATCCATTCATCTTTTCCAGGACTTGCCAAAGCCTCAGTCACAGAATTAGGCTCATCCAATTCTGTGGGAGACACCAGGAAAACGTAATCTTCAATCTCATAAGATCGTTTAGGTACACTTTTTCTGGTACTCTTACGTTATTGAAATTCAGATTCCTCTAAAGGATTTTGGGATTCAAAACTCCCACTTGGACCAGGAACCGATTCTTGATCTATGTGACTATCAAACATGTCCGAAGACATTGTCTGATCATCTGAATTCAACATTTCGTAAAGAGGCTCTCCTGTGATATCTCGTGATTCGATTTTAGTTATACTTCCTGTCACGACCCAAACCGATGGGCCATGACTAGTGCCCGAGCTGGGCACCCGTATACGATCCGCTAGATATAATCAGACTGAAACTGAAAACAATATGGCACTCTGTAAAAGCATGCTGTGAACTCATCATATCATACATCAGAAAGAACCTGTCTGCTGAGAAGTCACAGTTAACCAAAACATAACAAATATGCAAGCCGACAAGGCTGCCGCTATACACGGGGACGTCCAAGACGAACTACGTCGATATATCAAAAGGGTTTGTACTAAAATAACTCAAGCTCCGGAACAATGGAGCTCTCCAAGCAGTTGGGCAGAAGTCCTAAGCGGAGCATCACCAAACTGAGTGTCTGTACCTGCGGGCATGAAACGCAGCCCCCGAAGAAAGGGTGTCAGTACGGAAAATGTATTGAGTATGTAAAGCATGAAGTACAATAATGAAGATCATGTCTGAGTAGAAGATGACATGAGACAAGTATGATAATCAAGGATACCAATGCATCTGTGCCTTATGAGATGAGAGTCATGCATATATATATAATATACCGTACCCGGCCCTCTAGTGAGGGACTCGGTGAAATCATCATATATATACCGTACCCGGCCCTCTAGTGAGGGACTCGGTGAAATCATCACATATATATATATATATATATATATATATATATATATACCGTACCCGGCCCTCTAGTGAGGGACTCGGTGAAATCATCATATATATACCGTACCCGGCCCTCTAGTGAGGGACTCGGTGAACAATGCAATGAAACTGTGCACGAATACGTACCCGTCCCGGGACTCGGTGAATGATATATTAACGGTATGCACGAGTAGAATATCATGAGCAACCATATGCAAACTAAGTCATCATCTGAGACTCAATAGAATAATCAGAATGAACCAACACTTGAGAATCAAAGACAACTATCATGTCAAGTACCACTGAGAATTAGAGTTCATTATCAAGGAATAAAATTGAGGATTAAGAATAGCTCAATATTCTCATATTCATATTGAATCCACAACTTGAGACTTTCAAACATGAAACCATTCTCATCATAATCAACATAGACATATTCTCATCTTTGACATCATCGTTGTCATTACAAAAACACGTCCGTCGCTGTAGTCATAAAAGCTTACAAAATCATAAAGGTTTTGGAAAAATACAGACATTTTGGAAAACATTTGCGGGTTATCAGGAAGGGAATCATACCTTGGAATCCTAGACTTTTAACCTTTGATAACAAGGAAGATATGGAAACATTTATGAAATCATAACATAGGAATCATGCCTTTGAAAGAAAATGACGAGCCTTAACATACCTGTTCAGCCACCAACTACCTACGCTTATCCGTCCGAGCCCGCAAGTCTACATATAAGACCATTCATACTATGATTAGGCCCATTATCATACACTTATCCTAAGCCTTCAAATAATTCTTCCTAAAATCTGCCAAAATTTCGGCAGCATCTCCTCTGTTTATATGTCTAGCCCAGAATCGTAATTCAGCAACTAACAACAACAACATCAATACCAACATCAATACCAACATCAATAATATCATTTCCAACACCGATATGTACCATAAAACAGCCCACACGATGTTTTCCAACTTCCATAACTAACCAACATACTACATAATTATTTAACGACTTTGTCTCCGAGAATAAACCGTAAATAATATCAAAAGAAAAAGATTCATACCTTCTTTCTTGTTAAGACAGCAATATCCTCAGTATCCACGCTAAAATCCACCGCAAAACAACACTAGAATCACAACCATGCGTTGCCCGGACCTAAACCACTACTCCGCTACTTGAAAATTGTTCACTTTTTGATTCCCTCTCTCTCTCTCTTTAAATTTCTGGAATTTTCTGGGGCAAATATGATGAAACAAAATGGGATCTTACCCTTTATATACGGGTCAAATTCGGGTTGGGTACTGTAGCATTTTACTGTATCAGCACTATAGCAGGTCGGTACTGTAGCATTACTGTAGCACGCGTTTCTGCTCTGTCAGCTGAACTTGTAACGTCCATAATTCTCTACTCCGATGTCCTATCGACTAGCGGTTTGTTGCGTTGAAAACTAGACTCAACGAAATTCATCTTAGGATTTTGTTTCAGCTTAAAACACTTCATATGCTAAGAGATATGCGTCCCCCATGTTGGACCAAAATTGTCACACAAGACATTACCCATCCTTTCTCCAAAGTCGTACTACTCCATTTCCTCCACTCATTTCCTTATAAAACCTTATGGTATACCTTATATACATCTTTCACTCATTAAATATACTTAATAATGCTTGATCCTTATATTCCAAAGTGGTTTTACTTAACCATAACTCAACGTACTTATGTTTCAAATTTGATAAGTGCTTCTTCGAAGATGCGGGGTGTAACACTTCCATCTTCTAATTCACCAATGAACACATACCCTTTGGAGTGTTCTGAGTATCTTATGAAGATACATTTCTTCCCTTTTGGACTAAGTTTTCCAAACTTACCAAAACGATCATTTACATATGCAGCACAACCCCAAGGTCGTAGATCATTCAAGTTCGGTTTATGACCAGTCCATAGCTCATAGGGAGTGGAAGTAACTGATTTAGAAGACACTTTATTTAGTATGTAGGCTGCAGTCAATAACGTATCTCCCCAGAAGGAGATAGGTAAATTTGCCTGCGCCATCATAGATCTTGTCATGTCCAATAATTTTCTATTCCTCCTTTCTGCTACACCATTTTGTTGAGGTGTGTAAGGAGTAGTTAACTGTCTCATAATGCCTTTTTCATTACATAATTCTTCAAACTGTTTTGATAAATATTCACAGCCTCTATCGGTTCTTAAAGTCTTTATACTTTTATCTAATTGATTCTCAACTTCATTTATACATTTTCTAAAGCATTCAAGGGCTTCAGATTTATGAGAAATCAAATAGACATAACCAAAGCGCGTGAAATCATCAATAAATGTAATGAAATACAAAGCACCAGACCTTGCCCTCACATTCATTGGACCACAGATATCAGAATGGATTAATTGCAACGGGGAATCTGCTCTCTTAGCCTTCCCAAATGGTTTACGTGTAATCTTTCCGGCAAGACAATTTTCACAAGTTGGCATTTCAATTTCGGAGAAAGGACCTAAATGCCCTTCCTTTGCCAATCTATTCATCCGGTCTTGCCCTATATGACCTAATCTTGCATGCCATATAATAACATCAACATCACTGTTACTAGAATAACATGTCATTACACAACGGTCAACATAATAGTCATAAGTTGAAGGATTACAATCTAAAACAATAAAACCATCATAACAAAGTCCAAAACCATAAAAAACATTGTCTTGAGTAATTATAACACCATTGCGACAAAACTTTAAATCGAAACCTAGATCTAGAAGAACAGACACAAATACTAAGTTACGTCGGATCTCTAGAGCATATAGGACATCATGCAACATCAAAGTTCAGCCACCACGCAAGTCCATTTTGCAAGTGCTTATCCCTTTGACTTCAAGCTTTGCATTATTTCCTACATATATCCACCTTGATCCAAGTGAGACTCGACGAAACTCCACAAACATTTCTCGATCACGACTCATATGGTTGGTGGCCCCTGAGTCTACAATCCACACAGGATAAGATTCAGTTAGTAAAACAGTGCTAGAAACATATGTAGCACTTAGAGATGCGTTTTGAAATGCTATCTTTTTCGGCTCGGGACACTCATGAGCAAAAGCCCTGGAACATGGCAATTGTAGCATTTCATATTACTATTGTCTTTCTTCTTGAAAAACCGTTTTCCCTTCTTGGAATTTGGCTTGTTCCTTTTCTTGGAGAGTCCTTCTCCGGTCTCCTTACCCTTTCCGTCAAATTTCCAATTCTTCTTGCGTTTGAATCCTGAAGACTTTGTGCCACTGGATTCTACCACATAGGCATTAGATACAGTTATAGCAGCACCAAGCCCCTCGTCTTCAAGCTCGACATGACAGGAAACATCAGAAAAAAGTTTTGATGCTATCATTATAGGTTAAGTTAACCTTCAAGTGTTCCCAACTATTAGGAAAAGACCGGATCACTGCCTGAACCTGCTGCTCATCAGAGAGAACATGAGTACATGACCAACACTTTTGAGTTGAGCAATCATGTTAGACATCACCCTAAGGTGTTGCTTGACATTGTGATCATAACGCTTCTTGTAAGTGTCAAATTTGATAGTCAGCTTTCTAAGGCTGGTCACAGTAGTACCCCCATATATCTCTCGTAAGTGTGCCCGCATAGCATGAGCAGTAGAGTATTCCTCACATTCGTGAATCAGATCATCAACAACAGAACTCACAATAACCCCACGTGCAGTAGAATTTTTCTTTTTCCATGCATTGTAAGTTTCCAGATCTCTTTTGTGTTGGGCAGTGTTACCCTCTTCTGGGTGAACCAAAACATGGTTAATACCTTCCATAGCATCTTTCTCTTCTAGTACATACCACATTTTACGACTCCAGATGTCGTAATTCTCGTCATTCAGTTTTTCACCTTTGTTTAAATCAACAATGATACTCTTAGATGTCATAGCTGTTAATTGAGACAATTAAGCAAGTTTTTATTCATCAATATTTACTTTAACAAATTTATGCATGTGATATTTACACTCAAGCAAATTAATTCCCATAAATGACTTCACATTTAGTGTAAAATCGAAAGGTCACAAAGTTTCCGATCATCATTTACAGTCTAAACGTTTAATCAAAAATGGAAAAAATAAATCTTAGCATGAATTTTATTTAATAACTTTCAATTAAGTCTCAACCCATTTAAAATAAATAAATAAACGGGATATAAAAGAAAGTTAAATAACATAACCATATATTGAAAGGAAATTCACAATTCAAATTACAAGTTCATAATCTCCCACTCGACTTCAAGTTCTCGAACATACACCTCAAAAGGTTGACTTAGAAAGAAATCGTGATAAATATTAACTAAAATACCACTTCAAGGCTCTCGGAGGGAATCTGCTAAAATTGCTAAAGCTTCCCAATCCGAGATTTCAATAAAATTAGCCAGTTTTTCTCGTTTTAACCGAAAAAGTTCAATATGTTCAGGCACTGAAGTATTATGAGACATCTTAAAAGCTTTAAACTCTTTGAATTTCTTCTCTCCTTCCCTTCGTATAGCCCTTTGATCCCTCAGTAGATTTTGCGTCGCCCTCGGAACATTATTCCTTATGACTTCACATCCATAGAAATGTGTCCTACGACGACGTACTCTTCTACATTGTCTCCTTGCTCGATTTCGGGAACTCCCACTTGGAGTACTTCGAGCTTATCCCTGTCCAGCCATGTCTGAAATGGGAACAATGAAACAATAAGAATGGACATACCATTCAATGTGACAACTTATGCCACAATTACTCGTAGAAGACAAAATTACATTTAAGGGTCATCAAGACTAAACAAAATACACTAAGGAGACAGATGTTATTCGAAAACTAATTGCTCACGGTCAATAAAAAAAAAAAAAGTTCACGATTTCACAAAAAAAAATGGAAAACTTCTCTGCCATGAACCTTAACACAGCACCAAAGTTTTATACCAAGAATATAGTATTTCATATGCCAAAAGTAGTATATTTGACATGTATAAAATAGTGGTTTCACAATTCCACTCTACAAATTAAAAAATTATAAGATATCTATTATTGTGCTACAGTTATTCAAAAACTGTAAAAAAAAAAAAAAAAAAAAAAAAAAAAAAACTTGGTGTAAGCCAAAACCGTGACTTCATTTAAAAAAAAATCCATATATCTCATCACATAAAAGCGAGTCCGGAACCAAAATGCTCCCAAAAAAACCATTTTGAACCAAAATACCCCAACAACAAAAAAATGTTACAAAAGTACCTTTAGCCCAGTAAAATACTGCGCTATAGCACTTCACGGAGACGGAGCCGTTAAGTGCTATAGCGCAGTATTTTACTGCGCTATACAAATGTTTCTCTCACCTTTTTACGACGCTATAGGACTCCACCATTTTCCAAAACATTACATTTTCACTCCTTTTTACGTAATTTATCTTTTTTACATAGTTTAGCCGTATATTAATCACACTTTGAGATTCCGGAACTTCAATATTTTATATAGAACTCTAGTTATATTTGTACAATTAATAAAATAGGCTCAACACATCAAGAATACGCAATACTTTGGATTATCGTTTTAGTGGTTGAAAAGTGCTTGAAGTCCTTTTTTGTTTGAAGACTTATAGTCATTAGCTTTAAGTTATTTATGTTTTAGTTTTCGTGTTATTTTTAAATTAATGCTTAACTTTATCTCGAATGTGTCACGTTTTTTTTTATTATCAATTTAGGATGTGAAACTATAAACAATAATAAAGACTAAGATAATTTTTATAAATATGCAAAAAATAGATAATATTTACGATAAATTGTACAACACTAATGTATATACACTATCGAGGATGGGTCCCACATGTAGTATGCCGGAGACTATCCCTAGGCCTAAGGCTCATACCATCCCCACCGCCCTCGCCATCGTCTCCATCGCCCTTTTTCCTCTTAATAACCGGGCGCTCCAAGTCATGATCATCTCCTCTTCCCCTAGCCCTTGCGCCCTTAACTAGAACGTGCTTCTTCTTGGGACCTCCAAACCCCCTGACCTGCCCTACAGAAGGGCGGCAAACCATCTAATATAGCAGCGTACGGCGTCCATATAAATAGTTGCATAACATATAAATACAAATCAGTGATCACCAAGTAGAAAAGACGTTTAATTAAATTATTAATGTAAATTTAAATAGTTTGGCCGCATCGTCCGTCATGTGATCAAGCTGGTCCCGAAATGGAAGAATACTGTGGTGCGTATCCACATCCCGGTCAAAACCCGCTGTCCACCTCCTCGCATAAGGCATGTCAATCTCGAGGTGATGCCTAGGTACGGGCTGAAAAGGCAGCATCCTCTCCCACGCCCATAACTGTAAGCGATATTAGAAAATACGATTTTTTAGTCGTCCTTCCAAGAGGTTTGTTTACATTAAAGGAACGCACACTTAAAATATCACCTGGAGAAGAGCAAAAAATCCACACACATCTCTGACAGCACCAATAGACGCTCGGCACAGGCATCTGTAAAGATACGCCAAAACAGCATCGCCCTAGCTGTAGTCTCCCAAGCGGTCCAGATGCTCCAAGAAAACTAAATAACGTAAACTGATAAAGGCACCCGATGAGTTCGGGAACAAGATGTCCCCGAATATAATAAGCAGGTACAAACGGGCATGACGATCAACATCGTCCTGCGGGGTGCCGTCCACAACCGGATCCAGACCCTCCAAATAAGTGCAGAGTGCACTAAGCTGAACCCGACTCTGTCCCGATATCTGGGCCGCGACATCAGGCACGAAGTGGGTGAGCCTAGTAAACTCTGTCACCCACGTCTGACCAGGAGGAGGCTCGTACCGAATGTATAGTGGCTCTCCATCTACCCGCAATCCAAAGAGGACCTCCACATCCTGAAGTGTAATCGTGGCCTCACCAGTGCGAAGATGGAAGGTATGTGTCTCTGGCCTCCACCGCTCAACCATGGCCGTGATGAGCGCCCAATCATGCTGTACCCGACCAACGGACACGCAACGGTAGATGCCGCCCCGAAACAATATCTCCAACACGCGAGGGTGTGGGGGGTGCTCGCGTAAAAGAGCCCACGCTCTCTGCAGCATACGAGGACGGAGCCTAGTAGATATCCCTATAGTACCGGCCCATAATAACTCTGACCTATGATTGTCTTGCAAAGACAATACTGATCTATCAGCGGGCCCCAGGTGAACAGCGAGTCCCGGGTGATCATCGGGCCCCGGGTGAGCATCGGGCGCCGGGGGAACATCGGGCCCAGGGGGAACATTCAGATCCATGAAAGAGTCTGGTCTGTACAAACTAAATTAGTCATTATTCTTGAAATGAAAGATAACTTATATTAACTAATTAATAATTTGTAGGGAATATGTGAATTATGTAGTATTATATCTTGTGAATAATTAACATGGGATATGCAGTAAATTTAATATGTGATAGTAAGGACACATATGTGATGGCAAAGATTTTTAAGTTAATTACTTTTGAATTATGTGATGGCAAAGACTTGTTAAGTTAATTAGTTTGGGAATCGAAATTCAGCAGTAATATTTGTTTGGAACTCTATTTTGAATATGTGATATATTTTTAGTTGACCAAATAGCCAACACAACTACGATAAAATTAAACTAAAAGAGTATATTCGTCGACCACATATTTTTCTACAAACTTTACATTTTTTTTGTTAGCTTATGTATTTATGAAAAGAAGAACTTTAACTATTCTTTTTAAGATAATCTTTTTTTATTTAACATATATATTCACGCTTTTAAAATTATATAGATTAACATTTCATAATCATTTACAACTTGTTTGGATGGTTGTTACCTGTTGTATTATATTATGTTGTTAGTTTAAATAAAATGTTTGCTTTGATTGTTACTTTAATTTTATTGTTATGTAACGACGAAAGGTCCTATATTATGTAACCACTGATTTGATCCTATACAATACAACACAATACGATAAATGTCAAAACAATACATAATAATCATCCAAACAAAGTGTTAACAACATAATAATTCATTACCAATCAACTTCTTTCAATTCATAAACAATATTTAACAACTAATAAATTCATAATCAATATTTAACAAATAATCAATTAACAAAATAATAATTCATTAATAATTCATAAATAATTAACAAATTAACAACTCATAAACATATAACAAATTAACAATTCATAAACATTTAACAAATAATGAATTAAACAAAAAAAAATCGGAATAGTGGCAAAAGCCACTGTCCAGTCCGAACAAGAGCAAAAAAAAAAAATTGATTTTTTTTATTTTGGAAAATAGCAAGGATTAAATTTTAAGCATGCTTAGAATATAATGTATATAACAAAATAATAACAAAAGTTCATAGTAGAAAACCTTAATCGAAGACCTTAATCGAAGATTTTTTGTAGAGTTATTTTAATCGAGTTGTACGCTGCTTTTTCCCAAAATTTGAACTTAGAATCTTGCTCCTTGACTTGAATATACCGAGAATCTAAACTTTTCGGACGAAATTTAATAGAAAATGACGTTTTTTGGATGTGGGGACCACCTTGGTATCGCCTCCAATGACATTTTTTTTTTTTTTTTTTTTGCCACTGGAGGGACCAGTGGTGGAACCCGACGGGATTTTAGTTGAGTCATATAGCGCAGTATTTTACTGCGCTATAGATGAGAGAAACATTTGTATAGCGCAGTAAAATACTGCGCTATAGCACTTAACGACTTCGTCTCCGTGAAGTGCTATAGCGCAATATTTTACTGCGCTAAAGAAATACTACGCTAAAGATACTTTTGTAACACTTTTTTTAATTATTGGGGTATTTTGATTCAAAATGATTTTTTTGGGGCATTTTGATTCCGAATCCCATAGCATCCATCACTCAAATCATGATGTATGGACCCCACTTATTTTAACAAATATGTTCACATGATCTACTAATATAATATTTTTGTGCAGCCTTATTGAAAGGTGGGTTAAGAATGTGAACAAAGTACACTCTTAATTACTGCAGCCATGACACATGTACACTCCTATTTACATAGAATTTTGAGACTATGCAAAGGAATATCATCAACAGTGGGCTCCAATTTTGCACAAAAGAAGTGGACTAAAGATATTATCTTTTACCATAAAATTCCAACTTCAGTAATGAGAAAATTGCCATGAACAAAAAAAAAAAAAAAAACTGTGCAAACTTATTTACCATAAGACACGAGTATTCTTTTTATTTTTTATTTTTTTTATTTATCACAAAAGACACATCAACGTTCTTAATTAAATAAACAAGAGAGAGTCATGCTTTTCTTTCAATTGTAAACGACACAGGCAAGTAGTCAGAAAAGGATTTCAATTCGTTTCCTTCATTATAGATGAGGGAATCACATAACCCTAGGCTCTAATGTCATTGTTAGAAATTAAAAACAGAAACAAGAATCGTGTACCTGTTAACAGCAGCGGAAAATTCACAGAATTTTTGTTGAAGAATTGCTCCAAGCCAATTCTACTACACTAGAAAATAGAACACTAATATCCACAAACTAAATTCCCTTTTTATTTTGTGTGTATTCCTTTTTATAAGAACACCAGATGAATATTTTTCTCTATCTTTTAGAGGAAAGCGTTCTGATTTCTTTTAAAGCAAAAGTGTTTACCCCGAATTTAGATAATCAATTAAAATTGTAAGTGAGGTATAGGATATGTGGTTATATCTTGGACTTATTTGATAGAGAAAAGAAATATATGAATATGCTATAAAGGAGAAATTAACGATCAATGGCTTGCTATAGACTCGTGTATCTACTAACACGTAAGCGTTATTTGATTTAAGAAACGTAAGAAATAAACACAACAAATATGGACCGAATCGGATGTTTGAGAGGGAGATTTATATATATATTTTGCTATTACAAGAGTTCTTGATCTCAAGGAGTCAACCCCATAAGAGGAGGACAATGTCCCTTATTTATAGTAGCACCCCATGGGCTTCACATAACATGAATAATACAATAATAATGAAAAAGCTCTAAGTTGGGTTAGGTTGGATTAGGTTGACCGTACGATCTGACACCCGTACGATTGGCAGTTGAACGTAGCAGGACGCTATCGACGCGTGGCAACCGCGCAACGGATCTCCCGGACCACCGGCCACGATCAAACGGACATACGGCCTCGAACAACCCGGCCATGAAAGAACCGGACCAAATGATGCCCTTCCTTTGCTTCGGTCCAAACATTCCCCCGGTTCAGAACAGGGGCCTTCATGCACGCTCTTGTTCCGTTCTTCCCTCGGCCTTTGGTCTCACCGGTTTAACATATACCCGATTTTTACTGTATACAGATAGTCCCCACACTTCCTGGATCGTAGATTTGTCGGAGTGACGGGGAGTGGATGAATCACGAAACCGGTGACTCCCTTTGCCCGTCGTTATCTTTTCATTTTAGCGGGAACAGTTGCGCCACGTTCTTCCGCCATCGGTCACGTGTCTTATCCCGGATGGTCCGATCTGACAACCGTCGCACGCACGTCGTTTCAAGTCATTCCTCATTAATTATGGGGCACGTGGCGCTCCCCGGTTGGCTGGGGAATTGTAACCGCCACAGCCCCATGCCTGTATAAGGTCTTTCACCCCTCATTTGAACGTTTTACTTCTTCACTAAACACTCTGCCTCAAGTTTCTTTTCTTGCCTCTTTACACATTCCATAGCTTCACTCGTAATCATCTGAACAAACTCGAATTTCTTGTTGATTTGCTGCTTGCACTACGTGAACGGAGACGATACTGCCAATTTCTCCACTCATCGTTTTTGTTTGAGTGTTGCTGCTTCTTATTCTGCCATTTCTTGAACCTGTTTGTTCCCTTACTCTTTTTTCTTTGACTTCCTTTTCGAATCCACTTGACTTCTTCTTTTCATACTTTCCAATGTCTGAAAACACTTCCCACGATATTCCCTCGGTTTCATCTCAAGGAACCGAGCCTGCATCTCCGGATAAAGCAAAGAGCACCTTCGAGCCTACAGCCTCGGACATTATACCGGCCAAACCCAATTTCAACAAAGATCTTGAGGTCGAAAAACCTTCTTCGGTATCCGATAGGGGGTATGATGTGAGGCGATACCCCTCATCCATTACTGAGGAGAAGCTCGACATAATCTGGGCTGATTGCGGGTGGGACACCCGTCCAATTCGGGTTTTTGCACCCGGACCAAATGAATCAGTCACTGACCACCGGAAAGGTTTTTTCTACGTGTATACTTACCCTCTCACTCTCAAACTCGACCCTCCTGTCGATCCGGTCATCCTGGACATGTGCCGGACCTACGACGTGACCTTGGCATAGATTGGTCCGATCGTTTGGAGGGTCGTAGCATGCCTCCCGTTGTTGGCCAACAATGCCGGGAAGGAGCTCACGCTGGCCCACCTGATATGCTTATACTCCCCGAGACTGTTCTGGGGTGTTACACCTCGGAAAATTTTCCGTTGGTACGCAAGAGAACGAACTAGTGATGAATATGAGTGCATGATGTCCATGAGCAAGAAACGATGTTGATGACCTTAGGCGAGATTTCGAAAGTATCCGATGTGAGACGAGGAAGTTGGCTAAGTTAAGATGAGATACAAGGTGAGCAATGCATGTGCATGGACGGGGGTGATTAAAATGAGAAGTCTAAGAAATATGGGAAGTTGCAGAATTGCAACTGCCCAGTGGTCGTAAATTGCAAAATACGGACCGTAAAGTGCAATACGGTCCGTAAACTGCCATGCAAGGTTTCAACTTTCTGCCAGCCGAGGAAATGGTTAAATACGACCTGGTGGACGGACCGTAAAGTGATTTACGGCCCGTAAACCATGGTCATAAACCACCATGAAGACAGTCCAGCTTCTGGTTCTGGAAATGGTTAAATACGCCCATGGAGGACGAGCCGTATAGTGGAATACGGGTCGTAAACCACGATGGATGACCACTGTTCATCTCAGCACAGATTTCACAAGTCATTAAATAAAGGGACCAACACTTGTTTTATTTCATTACAACATTACACCACTTCTCTCTAAAACTTCTCTCTACATTTATTATATGAGTTTTCAAGGATTATAAGCCATCAATAACATTAAGACAAGTGAATCAAGGATAAGGGAATCATCAAGGATCATTCAAGTCAAGAAATCCAAATGGAGAAAAACTAGGGTTTTGCTCAAAGAGGAGTATTATCAACCAAAGCTTATTCCTACAACTTCTAAGGTAAGATTCATGTTTTTTACAAGATGTTTAAGGTATTGGAGAATTAAAATACATGGATTGTAGAAAATGTGGTCAACTAGGTCATGAATGATGAATAGCGACATTTTGAGAAATTGTTTGAATTGAGTTATGAATGTTGTTGTGTTGTGATATGAATATGTTATAAATGGTATTAAGACCATGAACTCGACACTTTAGACGAATGGACGAAGTTGGGTGTTATGACCATGAATGTGGGTGAATTAGAGGCAAATTGAGGAATCTAGATAATGTGAATGACTAATGGCCATTGTTATGATATTAATGAAGGTATAAACGCTAGCATTGGAAGGGAACGTGCAAGTGTAGAATAGTTCGACCAAAAGGTATGTAAGGCTAACCCTTCTTTCATAAGGCATGGTTCTTTGGCCAAACTCTTAAATCCTCTATATGAGTATGTTATCTTCAAATGATTGATATTCCGAGCTCATAAGCTCACGATCCTTAACATGTATTACGATTATACTACGCCCCTCATATGACGAGTAAGCCTAAGATATGGATGTAGCAACAATGACGATGATAGTGATGAAGATGATAATAATAATGATGCTAAAGGCGCCTACGGGATATTATACTTATATGTGCCTATGAAAGGCTATAATGATACCCCGAGCTTATAACGCCGGGTAGGATATATGTATATGAATATGTATAAAGTATGTATACGATTACGTAACGCGCGCACACCTTTGCAGATGGTACGGATAACCCTAATGCCTTGGTAGGGCCAGGTATGCATGATCTTGAGCCTTGGTTGGCCAAGTATATATATAAAACACCGATCATATAAGGTCGGGTATGCTATGTAAATGCTATGTATATGAAATGACTATGTATATAATATGAATATGAATGTGATAAGACTATGTATAAGAATACGAATAAGGACATGTATACGAATATGAGCACAAGTATGGTACGAGTACTATTATGGAATACGGATGGCGATGTAGGTGTACTAATACGTATGAAAAATGGAAAGTCCTACAAAAGGCAGGTAAGTACTATGACGATGATATTATTGTCTCCCCTCCTATGCTATTTCATACGTTGTTCATTATGCTTATATATCGATGTTGATCATGCTTTACATACTCAGTACATTCTTCGTACTGACGTCCTTTTGTTTGTGGACGCTGCGTCATGCCCGCAGGTGCACAGGGAGACAGGCTTGATCCATAGCTGCTTATTCAGAGATTGCATAGCAGAGCTCCATTTCTTTCGGAGCCGTAGCTTTTGGGTACTTACTCTTTTGTGTATATAATTATGGGCATAGCGGGGTCCTGTCCCGCTCATACGATATGTCATACTCTTAGAGGCTCGTAGTCATGTGTATGTGGGTAGAGATGTTCGGCCATGTCGGCCCATGTTTTGTATATCTTTTGTTGGCCTCGTCGACCTTGTACTTATGATGTGGCATAGATGCTTACGATATGTTAAATGATGATGGTCGTCTAATGGGATCAATATGATTAACGATAAGAGAAGCACGAATTGACTTATGGTTCACCTAGATGTTATGTTATGTACGATAAGGGGGTGCTCGGGTGGGGTAGCACCGGGTGCCCGTCGCGGCCCCCTAGCCGGGTCGTGACATGGGGTGGCGTAATAAAACTCGCCAAGCGTAGCCGGAATCCGTTTTTCTCGAAAATGGACGAAGACAGAGACAGGGGCTGGTTGGAGCGATATGTCCAGGTAAGGACCGAGGAAATCATTCCGGCCAATTACATGCCCTTCCCGGAGAAGTGGAACAACAAGCGTAAGTCTGAATCCTTAAGTAATTGCTTTTGTATGTTTCGTCAAACTTTGTTCCCACTTTCTCACCGTTTCTCTTATTTATATCAGCCAATGGATAATTCCTCCGGTCGTCCGGAACCTGAGTGAATGAGTCACTGCACTCCTCAGCCAACATGTCCACGACGACCGGACGTGGGGCCACCTGTCACGCGGCCGATGGGTCGCCCAGAACCACGGTAATACTCTGCTTTTACCCGTATTCACTACATCTTCTACTACCTGTATTCACTGTGTCTTTGATTTTCAGGTTTGCCCAAGGGCTCGGTGGACCCCAGACTGGAGAAGGCAGCTGAACCCACAACTTCGGCACCCGAGTTTGATTCAGCAGGTGCATCTCGGACAAAGGGCAGAAAACGAAGAAAAAGGCGAGGAGTGTCTTTAAGACTCTCCGGGACGAAGTAGAGCCCGAGCTTCTTGTCCGGAGTATCGATGCGGCCCCTGCCGTAGCTCCTGTTCCGGAGGAGGATGTCACCGCTTCTCCACTTCCTTCGGCCGGTGAAGGGCCTTTAGTCCCGGCGCTACCCACAGGTGCGGAAGAAGTTCTTTACCCGGCTCCTCTAAGGTCGATTGATTTCGTCGACATTTCAGGTGAGGCTTCCTCCGAAGAGACCCCCCTGCAAAGGGCAAGTAGATCTGGGGGGCGGCTGCTGCCGAAGCTGCTCAAAGAACAGAGCTGGCCCCCGAGAGTGAAGCTCCACCGGTCATTGGCCCGTTGCCCGATTTTGAGACCGCTGCAACTACGGAGCCCCCTTTCATTGTTGAAGCTGCTGAGGTTGCTCCAAGTTCTCCAACCCCGGCTCCGAGGCCTGACGAATTTGAGGATATGTTCTCGGGCACTCCTCCCGCTACCGGCGAAACTGCAGGATTCGGGTATCTCCCGATCCCTCGGGCCACGAGGTCGGCCAGCCGGACCTCCGAATCTGGGGCCAGGGACAACTTGGTGCGTGTCTTTCCGGCCCCAAGCGTGGAGCCGAGGAGAACAAAATCGGTTATGGTCACTGTCCCCGAGGACTGCAGCTTTCTTTCTCGCCCGGTAGGTGTGGCGAGCTATCTGAGGCCTTTTGTCTCGGATTCGGACAAGCGGAAGATAACCGGGGTCTCTTGGCAGTGCCTCATTAACGAGGGTATGCATGGGGCAACCGGGTAAGATTTTTAGCCGTCCTTGCATAACTTTACTGAGAATTTTAGCCTTGCTTTGTTCAAGTTTTTAACTTGCTTCATTTGCAGAGTGTGGTGCTCGTCAACGAAGCCTTCATCCGCGCCCAGCAAGAGATGGACAATCTTAAGGGCCAATTGGATGCCCAGGGCTGGGAAACGGAGAAATATCTGCACCTTCTTCAGGAGAAGGAGGAGGAGTTGAACCGAGCAGTCGCTTTTTCCAATCTCCGACCCGAGCTTGACGCAGCGAAGGCCGAAAACCGTCAGTTAAAGAGTGAGTTGGCCGCGATGGCCGAATACAATTGGAGTCTCGAAGCTGACAAGATCGGCCTTAGCCGAGACAAAGCTCAAATTTCCTCGAGGCTTGGCGAGCTCGAAACCACCTTCTCCCAACTCCGAGGGGAGCTGGATTTGGTGAAGTCGGATGCTGCGAGCTTGACCGAGAGGAATCGGCTGCTCGAATCTGAGAGTGCCCGATATCAAGAGTGTGCAAGGGTGTTCGAGGAGAAGGCGGAGGGGAGGGCCCGGATGTGTGATGATCTGAAAAACGAGCTTAAGGAGACGGCCGATGCAAATCACACTCTCTAGGCCGAGCTTCAATCGGCCATCCAAATGCAAAATGTTCTTGGAGAGGCTCGGGATGCTCTAGCGGCGAAGTTAGCCCAGGCCGAGGCTGATTTGGACGAAGCTTTGAAAAGCATCGAGGCCGCCGAGGCTCATGCTACCATTGCCGTTGAATACGAAAAATGAAAGTCTCGGAGGATCACCCATGAGCAAGCCGAGCATGGTTTTACGGATCTGCCGGCCCTTATTCTCTGTTATATCCTGCATTTTCGAACGTCGAATTATTTGTAAGCTGAGGTGGGGCCCACACGTCAAGATTTTTTTTGGGACATGTGACAAATTATATGAATCACATATGTGAAGTTAAACACAACTCAAGAAGGACCCTTGGGCCAAATCAAAGTGGAAGCCCTCCAAAAGGACAATTTAAGGAAGCATTTTCGGATGATCTGACTTCCAGGGATAAAAACGGTATTATAAGTTTGGAATTTGGGAAAACGCCCAGAAATAAAAGTTGTAGATAATTGAATTATCTTTCCATCCATAGGTCGTGGGCCCTCATACGATATTGGGATCAAAAGTTATGACCATTTTACTGAACGAACATCCAGTCAGACAATTTAACTCTGCGCGATCGCGCCAGAAGGCAGCGCGAACGCGATGAGTAATTTTCCAGCTGCTTCTGGCAGCTTCCAAAACGGTTATAAAGAGGGGGACACCCCCTCAGTTTCATCCAAAACCACGAAAAAACTCCCTAAAAATTCCAGAAAATTCTCCAACTTTCCACCACCAAATTTTAGCCCAAACCAGGTATAATTTCCCAATTTCAGTCCGGATAGCGTATAATTTTCACTGCAGAATCGTATGGCGGTGTGTTGTGGCATAAAAATAAGGTGAAAAAGGGAAGATACAACAATATTAAAAGGAGAAAGGTATGAATCTCTTCCTATTTGTGTTAATACTAGTTTATTTACGAAGAAGACGCGATTAAATAATTGTATACTGAGTTAATTACTTATAAAAGTTGGAAAACAGCGTGTGGGCTGTTTTATGGAATATGTTGATATGAAAAAGGATATTATTGATGTTGGTATTGTTGTTGTGTTGTTGACTGCTGAATTAAAAATTCGGGCTAGGCATATAAGCAGGGGAGATGCTGCCCAAATTTCTGTAGACAAATAGTGAATTAAAGAATGCTAAAAGTCTTACTATTGACAATTGGTAAATGTGACCATTTGTAGATTTTGAGCGAAACGGGAATTGAATTTGGACAAGCGTAAGACGCAGCTAAGGTATGTAAAGTCTTTCCCTTCATTCTTAGGCATGTTCTGAACATAATAGGCTCGGCCGCGAGCCTTAAATACGACTCCGTTCCTCGGAATTCGATATGGAAATCTACTCCAATTCCTTCAGTAAGATTGAAACCATGTCCTTATAAAATATCTTTAAAGTATGCTTTTGTACGAAACCTTCCTAAATGGAGCCGGAATACTTTCGAATGATTATGGATGACCTCATAAGGTCTTTTATCAGTAATTTATGTATCTTGCCTCGAGTTGGTCCGAGGTGGGCCCACGGAGCCCCGATATCCCGTGAATGATCTAAATTGCCTCATTTCCGTCCGTTTTTCACAGGCAACATCTAAACTATCATTTTGAACATAATATGAATGTTTTTATATAAATCTCACAATATGGTTTTGATATCTGAAAATCTAGTTCGGGTTATGATCTGTCGTGCCTCCCCAAGTGACGTGTAGGTGCGTAGTTTGAAAACTATCTGAATACTTTGATTCGATCTGCCAGTTGGCCTATTTTTGTTCCGTTGAATCTGTACGTATGTGGTTTTTCATTAATCAGTTCGTGCATGTGCTATGATTCCTTTCACCGGATCCCGGGCCGGTATGTATATCGTGCGGATGGGCCGCCGAGCCCCATATGTGAATTTCGAAGTATGATGTGTCCGGTTTCGGGGTACTGTGGTATATGTCCGTCCCCGGTTACCGAGGATATATTATGAAGTATGATGTGTCCGGGTTCGGGGTGCTGTGTTATCTGTCCGCCCCCGGGTACCGTGGTTATGTTATGATGTATGACGGAGATCGGAGAAGAATTTCTGATATATGTTGTGTTGTGGTGCCAATGGCAGGAGTGGCGACCACGTTCCTGTACCCTATATACGATTCTGTCTGTCCATCTGGATTATCTGTCCGACTAGTTATGATTCTGTCTGTCCGTCCGGATTATCTGTTCGACTGGTTATGATTCTGTCTGTCCGTCCGGATTATCTGTCTGACTGGTTATGATTCTGTCTGTCCGTCCGGATTATCTGTCCGACTGGCTATGACTCTGTCTGTCCGCCCGGATTGTTTGTCCGACTGGTTATGATTCTGTATGTCCGTATGGATTCCGATTCTGTATGTCCGTATGGATTCCGATTCTGTATGTCCGTATGGATTCCGATTCTGTATATCCGTAGGGATTCTGATTCTGTCTGTCTGGACCATGATTCTGTCCGTCTGTCGGGACTATGACCCTGTCTGTCCGGCTTATGAGCCGGTCTAGTATATTTCTGCGCTTCCGGTCCAGATCATAATTTTGTTTCATATATTTCTGCTTTACATACTCGGTACATTTTTGTACTGACCCCCGGTTCTTCGGGGGCTGCGTTACATGCCCGCAGGTACAGACGTACTCGGTGACACGCCGCCAGTCTAGGGCACAGGTTCTGCTATCTTGAAGAGCTCCTTTTGATTCGGAGCATGTACTTCGGTATATACATCTTCTGGTATCTGTATGTTCTGTATGTATGGAAATGCTGAGTACGGCGGGGCCCTGTCCCGTCATATGATTCTGTATGTATGTTAGAGGCCTGTAGATAGATGTGTGGGTTCCGGGTTACATCTGTTCAGGTAGGTACGTATGATTGTATGACGTTATTCGTATGTTAGCCTTATCGGCTTATCTGTAAATTTCTGTATGTTCAAGTATATATATGCTTGCGCGCGTGCCGTATCTGTATCGGCCTACTTCTGTAACATCTGTTTGGAAAGAAAAAAAAATCTGGATGATACGAAATTCGGTTAAGTAGGTATGTACGGGTACCCAGCTAGGGTACCAGTCGCGGCCCACGGGGTTGGGTCGTGACAGAAGTGGTATCAGAGCGGTTAATCCTCGGAATGTCTACAGGCCGTGTCTAGTAGAGTCTTGTTTATCGATGTGTTGTGCACCACATCTATAAACAGGAAGCTACAGGGCATCTAGGATGTTACCCTTCTTTGAATCTTAGATCATGCGATAGAGCCAGCTGTAGGATATGAATTCCTTTCGACTAACTTTTAATTTCAGCCAAAGGACGGCATCGACAGAAGGCAATGGCTGATGATATTGGAGGCCGCACAGTACTCAGGTAAGCAATAACATGAAAGTTGTGTGTCGGAGAAGTTGTTTGAAGTGTGGTAGAAATATAAAGTTGAAGATTGAACAGAAAAGTGAACAGGAAGAAGCCTCCGATGTTGTTTGAGTTGGGCATGTGAGGTAAGCCTCGATATCTGTATAATTTTATCTGTAATTGTTAGCCCCGTGTGGCTACGAGACAACATGATATGATGTATATATATGCGTATATGTGTTGGCCCCGTGAGGCATGGTTGGTATTTCTTGTGTACATGTTTCGGATAGTAAGAAATACAGAGGAACCTCTGCCCAAATTTTTCCAGAAATATGGAAGTAAATATATAAATTAAGTGCTAAAAGGTCCCGCGATACTTGTCGGAATTTAGTTTTCTTCTGTCGGTGGCTGGAGAACACCTTATGGTAACATTTTATCAGATTCCACCGGCCATTTGGAGACGGAATTCGTGGGACGAAGACTTAAATCTGTGGCCTGTCTGTAATTGTATGTATATGTGTATGAAAGTGAATATCGGAGATTCAGAAAGGCAACATGGTAATTGTATGACTTCGCCCGGGGTGGGACCCGCTACGAGAATTTTCTGAAAATTTGCTAAGACCCCGATCTGCCCTAAAATTATGTGACAAAGGTCGTGAGGGGCAATCGCCGAAATTATATCAGCCCTAATACGTCAAAATGCGTGAAAGTTTCGGGGTTAAGCGTGCTCAAGCCAGAGCAATTCTAGGATGGGTGACCCCCTGGGAAGTAATGCAAAATTTTTCACAAGTGAAAGTATGAAAGATATAAATGGAAATTTGGGATATCCTAAAGGAAAAGAGAATGTGTGGAGTAACTAGTGCCCTTGCAGAAGCCGCACAGACCAATGCGGACCAAATGGGCGTAAATAAAAAGCGCAATACCGCTCGGAAATTGAGCGAATTTGAATAACGGTCGGAGGTGTTCGCCACTAAGATACTAGAAAATATATATATGTGTGTGTGTGTGTGTATGTGTATGATTTTCATTTGGTGCCCATATGGGTCAAGAGCCGAGTCCCGGCAACTAACGTTGTGATAGATGAAAGGTTTTACTAAACCGAATACATGAAACGAAGCGGGGGTGAGGACACAAATGTTGTCAAGGACTAGAAAAACCCCTATCCCATTATAACTCAGTCTGGTATGACGATGTCTGAAAAAGAAAATGAGTATGGATGGTAGGAAAGATGAAAGATAAGAAGTGCGAATAAGCGGAATCTCTGAAAGAGTCGATAAGCGACACGCAAGACGATTTGTATGACAACTTGGCGAACAAGTTTACAAATAAGGGAAATTTTCATAATTACTGGATCCTTAATAAGAGTGATCCGATTCTAATTCAGATTCTATCTGTTATACTTCTGCACTTCCGATTTTGATAAGGCTCTGCCTATTATGTCTCTGTACTTCTGAACTCGATTATGTTTCTGTCTGATAAATCTTTGCACGTTTGATTTTGAATACGTTTCTGTCTGACATACCTCTGTACGATTGACTCTGATTACGAATCTGTCTGACACGCCTCTGTATGTCTGACTCTGGATACGAATCTGTCTGGTACATCTCTGTACGTCTAACTCTGATCGTGGATCTGTCTGATATAATTCTATACGTCTGACTCCGACTACGAATCTGTCCGACATAGTGCAGTACATCTGTCTCTGATTATGGATCTGTCCGATATGCTTTTGTGCGTCTGGCTCTAGTTATGAACCTGTTTGATGTAACGTGAAATTATGATAACGTTGTAAGGAACCGAGAAGTGTGACAAGAGGTGAAAGATGTTGATGGCAATCGTAACGTTGAAAGGAATTTTGAAGGAAAGAAAGGAACCTCCCCGAAGTGTCACGAGACCCCCTAAGGTCAATCGAACATTCGAGGACGAATGTTCAAAAGGGGGGGGGGGGGGGAGAATGTTATATCCTGCATTTTCGAACGTCGAATTATTTGTAAGCTGAGGTGGGGCCCACACGTCAAGATTTTTTTTGGGACATGTGACAAATTATATGAATCACATATGTGAAGTTAAACACAACTCAAGAAGGACCCTTGGGCCAAATCAAAGTAGAAGCCCTCCAAAAGGACAATTTAAGGAAGCATTTTCGGATGATCTGACTTCCAGGGATAGAAACGGTATTATAAGTTTGGAATTTGGGAAAACGCCCAGAAATAAAAGTTGTAGATAATTGAATTATCTTTCCATCCATAGGTCGTGGGCCCTCATACGATATTGGGATCAAAAGTTATGACCATTTTACTGAACGAACATCCAGTCAGACAATTTAACTCTGCGCGATCGCGCCAGAAGGCAGCGCGAACGCGATGAGTAATTTTCCAGCTGCTTCTGGCAGCTTCCAAAACGGTTATAAAGAGGGGGACACCCCCTCATTTTCATCCAAAACCACGAAAAAACTCCCTAAAAATTCCAGAAAACTCTCCAACTTTCCACCACCAAATTTTAGCCCAAACCAGGTATAATTTCCCAATTTCAGTCCGGATAGCGTATAATTTTCACTGCAGAATCGTATGGCGGTGTGTTGTGGCATAAAAATAAGGTGAAAAAGGGAAGATACAACAATATTAAAAGGAGAAAGGTATGAATCTCTTCCTATTTGTGTTAATACTAGTTTATTTACGAAGAAGACGCGATTAAATAATTGTATACTGAGTTAATTACTTATAAAAGTTGGAAAACAGCGTGTGGGCTGTTTTATGGAATATGTTGATATGAAAAAGGATATTATTGATGTTGGTATTGTTGTTGTGTTGTTGACTGCTGAATTAAAAATTCGGGCTAGGCATATAAGCAGGGGAGATGCTGCCCAAATTTCTGTAGACAAATAGTGAATTAAAGAATGCTAAAAGTCTTACTATTGACAATTGGTAAATGTGACCATTTGTAGATTTTGAGCGAAACGGGAATTGAATTTGGACAAGCGTAAGACGCAGCTAAGGTATGTAAAGTCTTTCCCTTCATTCTTAGGCATGTTCTGAACATAATAGGCTCGGCCGCGAGCCTTAAATACGACTCCGTTCCTCGGAATTCGATATGGAAATCTACTCCAATTCCTTCAGTAAGATTGAAACCATGTCCTTATAAAATATCTTTAAAGTATGCTTTTGTACGAAACCTTCCTAAATGGAGCCGGAATACTTTCGAATGATTATGGATGACCTCATAAGGTCTTTTATCAGTAATTTATGTATCTTCCCTCGAGTTGGTCCGAGGTGGGCCCACGGAGCCCCGATATCCCGTGAATGATCTAAATTGCCTCATTTCCGTCCGTTTTTCACAGGCAACATCTAAACTATCATTTTGAACATAATATGAATGTTTTTATATAAATCTCACAATATGGTTTTGATATCTGAAAATCTAGTTCGGGTTATGATCTGTCGTGCCTCCCCAAGTGACGTGTAGGTGCGTAGTTTGAAAACTATCTGAATACTTTGATTCGATCTGCCAGTTGGCCTATTTTTGTTCCGTTGAATCTGTACGTATGTGGTTTTTCATTAATCAGTTCGTGCATGTGCTATGATTCCTTTCACCGGATCCCGGGCCGGTATGTATATCGTGCGGATGGGCCGCCGAGCCCCATATGTGAATTTCGAAGTATGATGTGTCCGGTTTCGGGGTACTGTGGTATATGTCCGTCCCCGGTTACCGAGGATATATTATGAAGTATGATGTGTCCGGGCTCGGGGTGCTGTGTTATCTGTCCGCCCCCGGGTACCGTGGTTATGTTATGATGTATGACGGAGATCGGAGAAGAATTTCTGATATATGTTGTGTTGTGGTGCCAATGGCAGGAGTGGCGACCACGTTCCTGTACCCTATATACGATTCTGTCTGTCCATCTGGATTATCTGTCCGACTGGTTATGATTCTGTCTGTCCGTCCGGATTATCTGTTCGACTGGTTATGATTCTGTCTGTCCGTCCGGATTATCTGTCTGACTGGTTATGATTCTGTCTGTCCGTCCGGATTATCTGTCCGACTGGCTATGACTCTGTCTGTCCGCCCGGATTGTCTGTCCGACTGGTTATGATTCTGTATGTCCGTATGGATTCCGATTCTGTATGTCCGTATGGATTCCGATTCTGTATATCCGTAGGGATTCTGATTCTGTCTGTCTGGACCATGATTCTGTCCGTCTGTCGGGACTATGACCCTGTCTGTCCGGCTTATGAGCCGGTCTAGTATATTTCTGCGCTTCCGGTCCAGATCATAATTTTGTTTCATATATTTCTGCTTTACATACTCGGTACATTTTTGTACTGACCCCCGGTTCTTCGGGGGCTGCGTTACATGCCCGCAGGTACAGACGTACTCGGTGACACGCCGCCAGTCTAGGGCACAGGTTCTGCTATCTTGAAGAGCTCCTTTTGATTCGGAGCATGTACTTCGGTATATACATCTTCTGGTATCTGTATGTTCTGTATGTATGGAAATTCTGGGTACGGCGGGGCCCTATCCCGTCATATGATTCTGTATGTATGTTAGAGGCCTGTAGATAGATGTGTGGGTTCCGGGTTACATCTGTTCAGGTAGGTACGTACGATTGTATGACGTTATTCGTATGTTAGCCTTATCGGCTTATCTGTAAATTTCTGTATGTTCAAGTATATATATGCTTGCGCACGTGCCGTATCTGTATCGGCCTACTTCTGTAACATCTGTTTGGAAAGAAAAAAAAAATCTGTATGATACGAAATTCGGTTAAGTAGGTATGTACGGGTACCCAGCTAGGGTACCAGTCGCGGCCCACGGGGTTGGGTCGTGACATTCTCGAAGCTAAAAAAATCGAGGAAGAGGCAAAGGGTGCCCTCGGGACCGACTCTGATGACTCCGAGCGGACAGTGTCCGAGCACTCCGGCTCCAGCCATTCCGGATAGATTAGGGCCTGTACTTAGCCTTTTTTTTTGCCTTTGTAGGAGTTTTCAATGTAAAAATCCTTCGTATAAATGGAACATGTATTTTCCTTGGCTCTTCACTTCGCTTGAATGTTTTGTTATGGTTTCCGCCCGAATTGTCGGTTTCGTTTTTAAGGAGTCATTATTTCTGACTGTGCCTACATATCGGCATTTTGCCTCATCCGGTGCATTTTGTCCGAGAATTTTATTGAGTTTTTGCCCGTGGGACTTATCTTATTCTTTGTGAATAAGGACGTCTCCGAATCACAACGGGCATTTTTAGGGCCGGAATTTTTCAGCTATTTTTACCTTTTAGGGCTGGTATTTTTCGGACACCTGAATCTCAGCCTCAGCTGGATTTTGATGTAGAAGTCCCCGTTTGTGGGGTTAATAATTTTGGCTCGGTTCACTATGACCTTGTCGCCTTTGTCGAATTTCGACCATAGCGCCCGGTATCGGGTATGTGAACGAAGTAGTTCCGGAATACGGCAGTAATCATCGAGGTAGAGCGTTTTACTATCATCGGGGTAAAGTGCTTTACCAGTAAGACATCTCGGGATAATGTTATCCAAACTTTCGATAACTTTTGTATTGCAAGTATTTACATACATGAGAACGAACTTGAACCTTTTCCTCCTGCCTTTGTTGTAGCAAATACTAAATGGACACGATTCATTTTGATCGTTTGGCCCTTATATCAGAACCTAATGCAGAAGGTCCGGTTCTTTTTTTTGCCGTAGCAAATATTGTGTGGACACGATTCATTTTTTATCGTTTGGTCCTTACATCGGAACCGAATATTTTAGATCCGGTTTTGTTTGTTGAGGGCGGCCTCTGGCTTCGTCTAACCGGGGCAAACTCCGGAGTGGGTGTGATAGTCCCCTAGCTCTCATCCAAGCTGCAAGATCGGGTGAGTGCTATTAAGTCCCCATTCGTTGGGTGTGACCCCGGGAATCCGGATGTTTGTCCTTTATCTTCATCAAGTAACACATTGTACTTGTTGCCTCATTAAAAACCTTGTCGGAAAACCCATTTTGGGACAAAATCGCACTAAGGAAAAGAGTGCAACACGTGTTTTCAGATTTAGATTCTTTTCTTTGCCTGGTACTCGGCTTCCTGCAAAAAAGAAGGGTCAAAATAGAAAAACATGGGGTATTTTTACCTCAGCAGTAGTATCTTTTCAGATGGGCCACATTCCAATTATTTCACAACCGTTGCCCGTCCATGGACTCCAGCTGGTATGATCCTTTACCCGTTACCTCGGTTATCTTGTAAGGTCTTTCCCAGTTCGGACCCAGTTTTCCTTCGTTTGGATTCTTGGTGTTCAAGGTAACTTTTCCGAGCACCAAGTCCCCAACTTGGAAATGATGAAAATTGGCTCTCCGATTGTAGTACCTTTCCACCCTCTGTTTCTGGGCTGCAATACGGACCAACGCGTTTTTGCGAAGCTCGTCCGTGAGGTCGAGTCTTATGGCCATGGCCTCCTCATTTGACTCCTGGGTCGTATATCTGAATCGGAGGGTCAGTTCACCAACTTCTACGAGAATAAGGGCTTCCGCCCCGTAGACCAACGAGAAAGGAGTTTCCCCCGTGCTTGATTTCGATGTGGTTCTGTAAGCCCAAAATACCTCCGGTAATATTTCTCTCCAACGATGCTTTGATGCTTCAAGTCTTTTCCTCAGATTTTAGATTATTGTCTTGTTCGTGGATTCCGCCTGTCCGTTCGCACAAGGGTGATACGGAGTTGATACAATTTTCCTGATCTTCAACCCTTCGAGGAATTTGTTGACTTTGCCACCCACGAACTGGGGCCCGTTATCACAAGTTATCTCAGCGAGGATGCCGAAATGACAGATGATGTGATCCCATATGAAGTCAATGACTTCCTTTTCTTTGATTTTTTCAAAGGCCTGCGCTTCAACCCATTTGGAGAAATAAGCAGTCATAAACAAAATAAAATGGGATTTACCTGGTGCCCATGGTAATGGACCGACGATGTCCATTCCCCACTTCATGAAAGGCCAGGGTGACACCACCGAATGCAACAACTCCCCGGGCTGATGAATCATCGGAGCATGCCTCTGACACCCGTCGCATTTACGGATAAAATCTTTTGAGTCTTCCTCCATCCGGTTCCAATAATAAATGGCCTTGATAATCTTTCGGACCAGAGCATCAGCACCGGAGTGATTGCCGTAGGTTCTTTGATGTACCTCTCTCATCACATACTCCGTCTCTCCGGGACCCAAACATTTGGCCAGGGGTCCGAAGAAAGACCGCCGATACAATTGGCCGTCTACCAAGCAAAAATGTGCAACTTTGGTCCTTAATGACCGTGATTCTTTTGGGTCATTCGGGAGCTTCCCATCACGCAAGTAGTCGATGTACTTGTTGCGCTAATCCCAAGTTAAACCCATTGTGTTTATTTCGGTGTGTCCGTTCTCTATCGCCGTGTTTAGCAAGTGCACCGTTGTCCCGGGGTTGATTTCCTCCCCTTCGACCGAGGATCCCAAATTTTCTAATGCATCGGCTTCGCTGTTCTGCTCCCTCGGTATGTGTTGTATGGTCCATTCTTTAAATCGATGTAGTATCACTTGGATTTTTTCAAGGTACCTCTGCATCTGTTCGTCCTTGACCTCGAAGACGCCGTTCACCTGGTTTACAACCAAGGCCCCCATACTTCGGGCCAATTCCAAACCTGCAATCACAGCCTCATACTCGGCTTCGTTGTTAGTCAATTTAGCAGTTCTAATAGACTGTCGAACAACATCCCCGGCCGGGGTTCTAAGGATGATGCCTAGCCCGAAACTTTTGAGGTTTGAGGCCCCGTCCGTATGTAGCGACCAAATGCCCGAGGCTTTTCCCGAGGTTAGCATAAGTTCCTTCTCGACCTCGGGGACCATAGCCGGGGTGAAGTCTGCTACGAAGTCGGCCAAGATCTGGGACTTGATGGTCGTTCGAGGTTTGTACTCGATATCATACCCGCTAATTTCTACAGCCCATTTAGTTAGTCTACCCGATAATTCTGGTTTATGCATGATGTTTTTTAGGGGGTATGTAGTTACTACACATATCGGATGGCATTGAAAGTAGGGTTTGAGCTTTCTAGAAGCACTTACCAATGCCAATGCAAATTTTTCCAAGTGGGGATAACGAGTTCCGCATCCCCCAAAGTTCTACTCACGTAATAGATAGGGAATTGTGTACCTGATTCTTCTCGGACTAAAACGCCACTTACCGCTACTTCAGAGACAGCAAGGTAGAGAAAAAGCGGCTCGTCCGCCTTCGATGTGTGCAGCAGCGGGGGGCTAGACAAGTATCTCTTCAGTTCTTGTAAAGCTTTTTGGCACTCTGGTGTCCAGGAGAAGTCATTATTCTTCCTTTATAAGGAGAAGAAACGATGACTCTTGTCCGAGGACCTCGATATGAAACGACTTAACGCCGCTATCCTTCCGGTGAGCCTCTGTACTCCTTTGACGTTATTCACTACCTCGATATCCTCGATGGCCTTGATCTTTTTCGGGTTGATTTCAATCCCCCGGTTTGACACCATGAAACCCAAAAATTTGTTGGACCTTACCCCGAAGGCACATTTTTTCGGGTTGAGCTTCATGTTATACTTGCGGAGCACGTCGAAGGTTTCCTGCAAATGTTTTAAATGGTCATCTGTTTCCAGGGACTTGACTACCATGTCGTCAATATAAACTTCTATTGTTTTCCCTATCTGTTCTTCGAACATCTCATTAACTAGGCGTTGATAAATTGCACCGGTATTTTTTAATCCAAAAGGCATTACATTATAACAGTAAGTCCCATACCGGGTAATGAAGGACATTTTCTCTTGATCCTCCGGGTGCATCCGAATTTGGTTATACCCGGAGTAAGCATCAAGAAAACTTAACATCTCATGCCCGACCGTCGCGTCGATCATTCTATCGATGTGAGGCAACGGAAATGAATCCTTCGGGCATGCTTTGTTTAAATCCTTGTAATCAACACACATTCAAAATTTATTACCTTTATTGGGCACCACTACCACGTTAGCTAGCCAATCCGGCTACTTTACCTCCCGGATAGAACCTATTTTTAAAAGTTTTGTTACCTCGTCTTTTACGAAGGAGTGTTTTGTTTCCGCCATGGGCCTTCTCTTCTGCTTTACCGGGGGAAACTTCCCGTCCAAGCTAAGCTTGTGAGTTGCTACTTCTGGTGATATACCTGTCATATCTATATGGGACCATGCGAAGCAATCTGTGTCAGCTCGAAGAAATTCAATTAACTTGTTCCTGAGCTCCGGGGTTAGCCCCGTGCCCAGGTATACCTTTCTGTCCGGTAGGTACTCGAACAGGATGATCTGCTCCAGCTCCTTTACAGTCGGCTTGGTTGCATCCGAGTCATCCAGCATGACAAACGATCTGGGTACATCGAAATCATCCTCTTCATACCCCGGATCCGACCTGGTGTGCTTTGATTGCTATTTGGTGTCCTCTCCTCCGGTTAGATCTTCTCCCTTCTGAACCGATTCTTTGGGCCGAGGTGTTGCTTCCTCAACTGTAAACATCTCCCTTGCAGCGGGTTGTTCACCTCAGATGGTTTTTATCCCTTCCAAGGTGGGGAATTTCAGCAGTTGATGCAGTGTTGAGGGCACGGCCCTCAAGCTATGTATCCAGGGTCTGCCTAGTAATGCGTTATACTTCATGTCCCCTTCGATCACATAGAACACTGTTTGCTGAATGGTGCCATCGACATTCACAAGCAATGAGATCTCCCCCTTTGTGGTTTCGCTCGCCATGTTGAACCCGCTGAGTACCCGGGCTACCGGTATGATCTGATCGAGCAACCCTAGTTGTTCGACCACTCTCCACCGGATGATGTTGGCCGAGCTACTTGGGTCAATCAAAATACGTTTAACCTGAGTTTTAAAGATAAGTACAGAAATTACCAATGCATCATTGTGCGGTTGAATGATGCCCTCTGCGTCCTCATTGCTAAAAGAGATAGAACCTTCGGGTAAATGATCCCGGCTGCGCTTTTCGCGAACAACAGAAACCTTGGCCCGTTTCATCACCGGCCCTCGAGAGGCATCTTTACCCCCAACTATCATGTTGATTATATGTTGGGGTTCTACTGGCTCGGCCCTTCGATGAGCCTCCCTTTCCTTATAGTGACTTTTGGCCCGTTCACTCAGCAGCTCTCGGAGATGACCATTCTTCAGTAACCGGGCTACCTCCTCTCTCAGCTGGTGACAATCCTCGGTTCTGTGACCATGGGTTCCATGGTATTCACACACAATGCCCGGGTCCCGTTGGCTCGGATCCGACCTTAGAGGTCTTGGCCATCTTACATTCGGAACACGACCAATGGCCGAGATTAGGCCCGAGGTACTGACGTTCAAGTTGTACTCCGATATCTTTGGTAAGTCCTTGTTGCCGGCAGAGCTTCCGGCATCGCTCCTGAATGAGAGACCCCGATTGTTTAATGGGTGCTCGACCCGTTTACTACCCCGACCGGAGAAACGGCTTAGGCTCACCCTTGATTTTTCCGGCCTAAAGCTTTGCTTCTCCGAATGGGAGTATGGCCGGTACCTTTCCCTCAACGATTCGACCTTCGTTTCGTAACCCTTCCTTGGTCTCTCAAAACTTTTATTCACATTTATTGGCCCCGGGGAAGCTCGAATTGATCATCCTCCACCCGAATCTTCGACTCGTATCGGTTATGGACATCAACCCATGTCACAGCCTCGTACTCCAGCAAGCTTTCCTTTAATTTGAACGAGGCTGTTGAACTCTGAACATTGAGCCCCTTTGTGAAAGCTTGTGCAGCCCATTCTTCTGGACCCGGGGGGAGTTCCATCCGTTCCCTTTGGAATCGGTTGACGAATTCACGTAGTAACTCATCATCTCTTTGGGTTATACGGAAAATGTAGGCCTTACGGGCCTGTACCTTTTTGGCACCGGTGTGAACTTTGATGAAGGCATCGGCGAGCATTTCGAAGGAGGTGATCGAATGCTCGGGTAGATGGTCGTACCATGTCAATGCTCCTTTTGACAAAGTTTCCCCGAACTTTTTCAGCAATACCGATTCAATTTCATCCTCCTCCATATCATTTCCCTTTATGGCGCACGTATATGAGATCACGTGTTCGTGTGGGTCCGTTGTACCGTCATATTTCTGGATATCCGGCATTTTAAACCTCTTCGGGATTAATTTCAGGGCTGCACTCGGAGGGAAAGGCCTTTGGATGTACCTCTTCGAATCCGGCCCCTTCAGTAAAGGCGGAGCCCCCGGGATTTGATCCACCCGAGAGTTGTATGTTTTGACCCTCTTTTCGGTCGAGTCTACCCGCTTTGCGAAAGTTTCGAGCATTTTTAGAACCTCGGTGGAGGAGCCAGCTCTGGATCCATTGCTCTCGATAACGCGCGCCTCATCCCTTCTGGGTTCAGCAACACCGCTCGTCTTCTCCGGGGTCGTTGTATACCCTCGGGTTTGCAACTGGGCAATTGCGATCCCTTGCTCGACAATCGCTGCTCTCTATTCCTGCAACATTTCAAAGATTAAACGTAAGTCAATATTGTCATTAGGTGTATCCTGTTCTTTCCAGCCCTGTGCCTGGGACAAAGTAACAAAATTGTGGGTATTTAGAGGATCAGTGGCCGGTAAGGTGGCATTCTCCTGGTCCACGGTGTTTTGACGGTTGAGGCCCTCCCTCGAGTTAATGGGGTTAGGGTCAGCAGGGTTTGGCAATCCTCGTGGCCCGCTGCCTTCGTTTTCGGCTACGATCTCGTTGTTGTTGACGTGACCAGATTGCCCATTGTCAGCCATTTAATCCGTTTTTTCAGAGACGAACAGAAGGTGTTTTTTGATTTAGACGGGTAAGGTAGGGATCAAGATAAAAGACCACTATTATCCGGCGCCAAACTGTTTACCCCGAATTTGGATAATCAATTAAAATTGTAGGTGAGGTATAGGATATGTGGTTATATCTTGAACTTATTTGATAGAGAAAAGAAATATATGAATATGCTATAAAGGAGCAATAACGATCAATGGCTTGCTATAGACTCGTGTATCTACTAACACGTAAGCGTTATTTGATTTAAGAAACGTAAGAAATAAACACAACAAATATGGACCGAATCGGATGTTTGAGAGGGAGATTTATATATATATTTTGCTATTACAAGAGTTCTTGATCTCAAGGAGCCAACCCCTTAAGAGGAGGACAATGTCCCTTATTTATAGTAGCACCCCATGGGATTCACACAACATGAATAATACAATAATAATGAAAAAGCTCTGAGTTGGGTTAGGTTGGATTAGGTTGACCGTACGATCTGACACCCGTACGATTGACAGTTGAACATAGCAGGACGCTATCGATGCATGGTAACCGCGCAACGGATCTCCCGGACCACCGGCCACGATCAAACAGACATACGACCTCGAACAACCCGGCCATGAAAGAACCGGACCAAATGATGACCTTCCTTTGCTTCGGTCCAAGCGTTCCCCCGGTTCAGAACAGGGGCCTTCATGCACGCTCTTTTTCCATTCTTCCCTCGGCCTTTGGTCTCACCTTTTTAACATATACCCGATTTTTACCGTATACAAAAAGAAGGAGAAGTGGTTACTTGGAAGAAACTGTTCCCACAATTTCACGTTGTTAACGTTCAGAGTAATGATAACCTCTTTATAGGAAACTGCTCATTATTATCCTATTAATCGGGTCGAGTCAGCCCAACATTGAGCGACCTGTAGCCCAGCCTATTATCCAACAGATCCAAACGAAACAGGGGCAACGTTCAACAGAAGGTGTAATTGAACCAAGGTACATTCCAATGGAAATGGATAATTTTAAATATATACACAAAATAAGACATCAAATCATAATATTGATCCGGAAGATGGTCCAAAACAATTAGTTGAAACTTATAAGTGGTACAAGTCTTGAGAAATATCAGAGGAATGAAGAATGCTACCACTTGAAATATGGTGCGCCCTGCAGATGAGGATAACGATTGTACAGATGATATGAATTATGATGCACAGGAAGAAAGCTCAGGAGCTAGTGGAGAGTACTTTCCTCTTTCTTTTCCACATCTTCTTCTTCTTCTTCTTCTTTTCCATATATTCTTCTTCTTCCTCCTATCTTTTTTCTTCATCTTCATCTTCCTCTTCATCTTTCTCTTCCTCTTACTCTTAATTCCTCTTCGATTTACCACAACCAATTCAAACAAATGGTCTAGAATTACTTCAAGTAGTGTACACAATTGCTCAAAACAGTTGGTGTCGGTGTTGAGGTATTCTAGCTTCTCCTTATGAGAAAAATGCAAAAATAATATATAGAAAAAGGAAAGAAAAGAGAAACTTTGGAGCCCTTCGGTGAACTTAAGAAATGGTAGTAAAGAAGAAGAAAGAAAGCACGTAAAATTTTGAGTTCTTTGTTTTTCAAATTTTGGGAATTTAATGAAGGAGTAACGTTTGTAGCCTGCAGAGGAACCTATTGTGTTGATGGTGTAGACATGAAAGACTATGTGAATAATATAAATGGAGCAGAAAAATGACTAAAGTTGTAATAACTTTTAATTTGTGTGTATGTTTTAAATAGCAACATTAATAGTGGATATTTATGCAAATGCCCCAAATATATTTTGCTGAATCTGTTAAATTTTGGGTCGGTTGAGCGGAGTATATACTTATGGGTCAATTTTTCCACCTTAATCATTAAAATGTACAAACAACAAATGAAGTTAGAAATATAGTGTATAAAAAGATTCATAATTTAATTTGAAATGTTATTACAAGTCTGTATACACTTTATTCTTTATTTTGAATTATGTTATATTTTAGGTTGTTTGTTGAAAAACTATATATAGAGAGTTTTGCTAACCTCACTGTAGAATCTCTTATGGCTTTAGAGACCAAACAGGCAAGCATATATGATTATTCTCCAATAATTTTCTTGGAGTTGGGGGAGTGGAGGGGGGCGGGGTAGGGAATGGACCCAAGCAGCCATGGTGATAGCATCCATAGAAGCTCTACTCCATTGAAGGACAAAGAGGAAGCTTTGGAAGCTCCAAGGAGGTCCATGACAAGATCTCAAACCAAGAAATTTAATGACAAGCTTAATGGGCTTCAATCTCAGATCCAAAGCTGTTGTTTGAGAAAAAGACCTTAAGCCAAAAGGAGATGAATTGTCTAATTGCGACAATTATTTGATGGCCCAAATTGAGGTCCAAGAGGAAAAAGATTGGGCCTCAAAATTCAGCCTTAAAGAGGTCCAAAGTGGCATTCAAAAGAGCCCAAAATCAGCCAAAAGGAGGCCACTTTCAGCGTTAAGTGGAGCTAACACCAGCAGCCCGATCAAGTCCAAGTGGAGCTCAAAAGTCACGACCAAGATAGCCCAAGAAGCCTTAGTTCGGCCAAAAATATTAGATATTTAGTTTCTAGCTTCGCCACCAAGATGGGATTTTATTTTCCTAAATTTTAGATTATTCTTTTAGGGTTTTATTAGGGCCGCAGTCACCTTTTTTCTCTTATAAATTGGAGTGTTTTTTATTCATTATAGAGATATTACATTATTGATAATAATATTCAGAGTTCTTTGAACATTTGTGACTTTTGCTTCGAGATTTATCGTTCAACCTTTACTTGTATCACACTTCAAGGTTAGGTAATTTCTTCTTTTGATATATTTGATTTCTTTATGGTATTCTTTAGAAGGTGATTGATTTTACATACTAATTGTTATCTTAAGTTACTCATTTGGTCAAGATCCAAATCTATCGTTCTAATCAATTTTTTCAAGTAAAGGAGTTAGATTTCTTCACATAAATCTATACGCCATTCCTGGATCTTGTCAAGGCTTTAGAACATAGCGTTTTTGGAAATTCTTCGATGGTTCCTTTGAATTTCCCCTATCTTTATATCTAGTTTTTAGGTTCTTTTCTGTTTTTGCTTCCACACTTCTCATATTCAACTCTAAATTTGGGATCTCCCTAACCTCGCTGGTATTACATGGGTAAAATTTTACCAATTTCATTAATTTCTTAACCAAAAATGTTTACTCGTTATCTTTAATAAGATCTTTTTCCTCAACTTCAGCGCTTGATAGCAGTTAACAAAAACTTTCTTAAATGAAACAAAACAAATACAAATATCAGATCGTTAGATTACTTCAAGCAAACATCTTGTCATCTTGCAAAGAACCTTTGACGACGCTTCCGCCGGAAGGATATAAAGTTTTTCGCATGATCGATCGACATCTTGTTTTTTTTTTATAATTAATCTATTTGACTCCCGCTGCCGTTGCCGACTAATTGACGATTTTAGGCTTACATAGAAGAGAACAAGGGATTGAGTTTAGATTTAGGGTTTTTAGTTTAAAAGATGAAAATGTCCCTACTTTTAAAATATATAGGACCAAAATGACAATTGAGATGTCGCGATAAAAATGAATCACGTCTTTAGATAAGAGAAAATAGCTTAATTTTTCATTTGATGCTTCTACTCTTTTAGAGCACTAACAAAGAAAAAAATTTAAGCCCTACTTTACATGTCATGTTTGGATTAAACTTGCATGGTTCCTCTATTTTTTCTATATTAACTTTAATTGTTTTTAAATAATTCCAAAAAATCATACCAGAACCAAAATTCCATTTCAAACACAAACAAATCTACAAAGCTTGTCTGTCATATAAGGGGCGCTACTTATAAGCGTCTACTTATCAATAAGGAGACTTAACTTATTCATCTGAAGTCTCTCTCTGTCTACAAAGAAACTACTATCTGCCAACTTTCCTCATTCTTTTGCACAGTACTGCAGACCTTTTCCAGAGGTTTATAGATAGGTAGGTTTGTAGGCACAATTTTCTGATTATTTGTTTGTATTTTTTGAATAACTTGAGGGCACTTTTCATAATGACATTCTTGTATTTCCAGTCTTTTTCATTTCCGGGAGTTTGTGAGTCTTTTAAGTTCTTTTTTTGGTTTCTTTTACATCTTTTTTATTTTTTTGGGGGGTTTGATTTGATCGACAAAAGAAGTGAAAGGAGACTCTGGATGGTATTTGATCCAGTGTTCATCCTTTGTTATTTGGTAGTCGGTTTGTTGAATTTTCTTCAGTTTTGAGCAATTGAGAACCTTTCTTATCTAGCCCCTTTGTTGTTTTACTCTGCTGTATGTTTCTATCTGGCATAGGTTAATTGTGACATTAATGAGTCGAAATGTTTTTTTTTTTGGTTTGTTTTTCACGTTCTTGATTTTGGTCATTTCAGGTGGAATTGAATTAGTGTGGAGGATTATTGGATTAAACGATTTCTTATTGCTTGAATACTGTTATTATCGGTTTTTTAATCTTGTTTTCTCAGTGCATCTTCAGATGCATTGTTTGTGTTGGTTAAATTCACATACAAACAATTTGATATTTTTCTTGTTGTGCTAATTTTCATAGGAAGGAAAGTTGCCAATTTCCTTTGCATTCCACACTCACTTCAGAAGTAACAACTTATTATCCAGTATTGTTGTTGGTCATTTTATTGTGACACCTCAATATTCTTGATTGAAAGTGCACTTTATCTACCATAATCTTTGTGTATGCCAGTTTTGACCTCTCTAGTTTAACTATCATTCACTCAGAGGCGGATCTCGAGTTTGTATATTATAATAATTGTGTTTACAGTCAAATATTTATAGATATTTAGTAGATTTGTTAGTATATATACAGGGTCTAAACAAAAGCTACTGCGTTCCCGTGAAGGCACATGTCATACGCTGTATCCTTCTTACTGATCTCCCTGTTTATCTGAAGGTTTTGAAAGGAAGAAAGAACTCAGTTAGACTATGTCTCTCAGTAAAGACCTTATATTCTTGATACTGCAGTTCTGCAATGAAGAGAACCTTACGAAAACTGCTCACATGTGAGTTCCATTTTACTTCTTTTTCTTCAATGGATGCCTAATAGAATAAGAGTCATTTTTTTGTATTTTAATCGGAGTTGTAAAATTGTGAAATAGGTTAGGGCAGGAGACAGGGTTGTTCTTTGACATAGAACATTTTGAAGCTCTGGTGCTCAGTGGCAATTGGGATGAGACTGAGAATTACATTTCAAGTTTCACTGGTGTCAATGACAACAAATATTCTTTAAAAATGTATTTCGAGATAAGGAAACAAAAGTTCCTTGAGACACTCGACAGGTAATCTTGTGATTATCAGAATTCAGATGTAATATGCATTCTTATAAGGCAAAAGTTTGGATAAAGTTCTTATATATAATTGATTCCGGGGATAGGCAAGATCATAGAACTGCTCTAGACATCCTATGGAAAGATCTTAAAGTGTTTGCCGAGTCAAATGAAGAGCTTTATAGAGAGATGGCTCAGCTTCTTACATTGGATGACTTCAGGTTGGATTAACTGATTATCAATTGTGATTGTCTGTGATATAATTGTAGAAGTAAGACGCCTGACAAGAAACTCTTGATTATTGTTAATTCTATGCACAGAGAATATGCTCCTCTTGCTCTTTATGGAGACATAATATGTGCTAGGAAACGCATGATGAAGGAACTTAAGGTTGTCATTGAATCAAGCCCCCAGTTTCAGGGGAGAGTCAAATTTCCAGAATTAGACAAAGCAAGATTGCGCCGTCTAATTAATCAAAGGTAGTAAGTATCTTACTGTTTTCTGTCTTCTCTCTCTTTTCTGTAATCTGCTTATTCATATTGACTAGTTGGAACTCCAGCAACTACAATATAATCTAATTAACCTGAGTATTTTTTTTTCTCCTTTCATTACTCGATAATGTCTTTATTTCCTATTTATAGCTTTATGGATGTTTGCAAAGAGCTGATATTATCTCAATATATACAGCTTGAACTGGCAGCATATTCAGTGTGAAAATCCTCAGCCAGAACCAGAGATCAAAACACTCTTCAGAGATCATAAGTGTCCCAAACCTGAAGATCAATCGGTTAAGCTTTCTGAGCAAAGGCCAAGGGTGACTTATTTGGAAGTGTTTGTTATATTATAGCATTACTCCACATTTGCAGACGACATTTCCCACTAATGTTTGAATTCTTTTTCCTCAGCCTAGCAAAACCATACCGGTTGCAAAACTAGCTTTTCCACAAATGTTCTCTAATTCTTCCATTGTAACGGATGACATGGGTTCTGGTGAGGCTGCTGATCCATGAAACCTGGTTCTGATGAACCTACTATGCAGTTGAAGTACTATATATTGCTAAAAAATAATGTCACTCTTGTTTTAACTGAATTTTTCGCGTTGTTGTTCTGGTTAGCTACGACTTCGAAGGCCGTTCAGGATTCTGGTAATTTATATGATGTAAGCTCTCGAGGGGATATGAATAAGGTTATGTACTTTTAACACACATAGTTATTCTTTTCTCCCAATTTAAGAGGTGATCGTGCACGGTCCTCATTTGATGGTTTAGTTGCCTATCAGTAAATTTGAATTATTTAATACTTATATTCATGCAGAAGGTGTTATCCACAACTGTTGCTGGGCAAAATCAGGATGCATCGTCTGACCTCTCTGATGACTTTCCCAATGTCGTTGCACGTGTTTTAAACATCGACCATTCTCCAACCACAATGGATTTTCACCCTATTCAACAGACTCTTCTGCTAGGTTTTTCATTGAGAAGGAATTTATAGTTCGCAAAATGATATATTTGTGATAAAGTTTCGAATCATGAAACTTATTGCTAGTGTATATTATTTTGCAGTTGGAGACAGTTTTGGAGGCATAGAGCTGTGGAATGTTAGTTCAAGAAACTGTATGATCTGGAAAGTAAAAGCTGCTTCATATGCATTTCTGGTATGATCAGTTACAACTGATATTTAAAAGTGAAATTTAGTTTCGTACTGTAACCAAAGGTGGTGTCCATAATTGTTCAGGAAAGTATAACCGAAGATCTGCATATCTCAGTCAATCGAATCCTATGGAGTTCTGATGGCTGTTTCTTTGGTATGTCTCATATTTTTGGATCTTGGAGAGGAACTTATTATCTGAATTTGGTGCTCTGTTCTGTTAATATTTCTTTAAACTTGGAACCAATGAACAGGGGTTGCATACTCCAAAAGCATTGTTCAACTATATTATTATCATAATAATAACAACCATGCTGAAAAATATCTGGAGGTAGTTTTCTGCAAAATCATCTTTGCTTAATTTTCTCCATCTCTCTCTCTTTTTTTTTTTTTTTTTTTGCTTTATTTCTAATACAGATTTTACTTTCTCAGTTTGAGGCCCATTCTGGCAGTGTAAATGATCTTGCATTTTCTAAGCCAGATAACCAACTATTTGTCATTACCTGTGGTGAGGACAAGTTGGTCAAGGTTAGTTTACATGTTGAATGAGTTAAGTACAACAGTGTATTACACCACGAACTCTAATTTGGTGTTCATGGTGAAATAGTTGAATCGTAACAGAGAAATTAGCTAATCTTTAACTGCACTATTTGAAGGTCTGGAGTACCGTAACTGGTGCTATCCAATATACTTTTGAAGGTCATGGAGCCCCTGTTTACTCTCTGTGCGCTCATCAGAAGGAAGATATTCATGTAATCATACCTACCTGTTCATACTGCAAAAGCTGCTATTTGCTGCTTTCTATTAAGTATTTAGAGCATTCTGATTGATTCTTCTGCCTCAGTTTATATTTTCAACATCAACTAATGGTGAAATAAAAGCGTGGTTATTTGAAAACTCGGGACGACCAAGGGTTTCTTATGAGGCTCCTGGTCATTGTTGCATGAGAATGCTTTACAGTGCTGATGGTAAAAGGTGATTACCCAGACTCTTGAACTTATGTCATTCTTTTCTGCTTTTGGTTTGTTTGGAAGGATTAGTTAAACTTAGTTTGAAGCTTGTAGGCTTTTTTCATGTGGGACTAATAAAGACGGAGACTCGCATATAGTGGAATGGGATGAAACTGAAGGTTACATAGCAAGGACCTACCTCGGACTTAGCAGATTTTCTTTAGGTGTTGTGCAATTTGACATCAGCAGCAATAAGTATGTGGCTGCTGGAGATTCCCATGTAATCAAAGTTTGGAATGTAAATGATCCTCAACTTTTGACAGCTGTCGATATTGGTGGAGACCTACCTGTATGTACTCTACTAGCTATATATTTTTTATCAGAATCCTAGCAGATGTACCTTTTCTCCCTTTTGTTTCTATTTTCTGTGTCAATGCTTAAGTTGACACTAACATCACCCAATAATTTGACTACAAATACTTAAAAACAAAAACAAGAAAGTGTGGAGGATGTTATCAAGTTTGATATAAGTACATGCTTATGCAAATCGCTTGTTTTAATTGTACTTGCATTTGAAGTATAACACAGTCTGAAATTCTTGTTTTCTTTCTCAAGGCAAGTCCATATATTCGATTCAGCAAGCAAGGCTCTCTATTGGCTGTCTTTGTGGACCATAGCAGGATCAAAATCTTGGCAAATTATTGTGGCTGCTTTTTGCTTCAAGCTTCATTGGATGCCTCTAGATATCTATCAGATTCTATCAGAAAGGTCTGCATGTCAAACTTGATAATTTTCTCAAGATAAGAAAAAAATTATGCTCAATTTTTATTGTTGTCTGCAGCTTGCAAGCTATTCCCTTGGTGGTCCTTCTAATACTAGCTCAACTGATCGCATTGTCCCTCAAGTGCGTGTTGAAAGAAACTGATGTTTTCTATTACAATTCTTTAGTGGTTCTTCTTCCAGTCAATTCTTTCTGATATATTTAATTCCATCTCTATCCTATTTGTTTTAGCTTCCACCTTTTTCAAACATATAAAACCAAATTATAGACATAGCTATTTTAGTGACTTGTCAAACTGATGGAGTGCTGTGCAGGAAAAGACAGTAGATAACCTGGCAAGTATGCAGCCTCACAAGATATTAGGGAATCAGAGTATCACTAAGGTCATCCAAGTTTCACAATGTCAATCTTTGAGGCTCCCTTCAGACGTGAGGAAATATAGGGTATGAAATCTTTAAATCTCATAATATGACTCATTGAAACAGAATCTCATAATATGAGTGCTTAAATGCGTAGGCTTCATTTTTTAAAATTGTCCTTCTTAGGCACTCTACCAAAGACACTGTTAATTAAGGGAACTGCTTGAGGATCTAAAAGTCCTTTAATTCACATATGTCTCTACCAAATGTTCTTCCAAGAATGCACTTTACCTATGGCCCTAAAATCAGTATTTATGTCAATCTCCTTTTTTAACTTCTGTTGGAATTTTATGTTACATATTGTACTTCTCCAAACATTTGAGTTCTGTGAAAAAATTAGCACTTAAAAAGGAGGAAACTTCTTATTGAAATTACTATCAATGATTGCAGGTGTGGAGGTTGATGTATACTCATGCAGGAAATACGCTTTTGGCCTTAGTCGCAGATGGTATTCATCTACTCTGGAAATGGTCGAAGAGTGGTTCTAATTTGACTGGCCAGGTAAAGGAGTTTTAAGAAAAATGGCTTATATAACTCTTCTATTAGCTATAAGAAAATGTCTTATAAATTTATGGTTGTCGGCTGCCCAACATGTTTACTGCTGTAGGCAACAACAAAATGCACTCCTCAACTATGGCAACCACGAAGTGGGGTGTTGTTGACCAACAGTCTGCCCAGAAGTGATGCAGGAGCAATTTCACCTTGCGTAGCATTAACCAAGAATGACTCTTATGCAATTTCGGCATCCGGAGGAGCGGTTTCTATATTCAATATTACCATGTTTAAGGTGATTACAAGAAAATGAAGTCTACATGCTGCATAATGAAATGCTTCTCCCTCCCCATATCTGTTCACTTGCCCATGAAAGTTTCCTTCAGTACCAAACTGAAGTAATCAAATCATGTTAGTTACTGTAAGTGTTAAGAGTAATGGAATCTGTTAAGAGTCCCACATAGGCCCTTTAAGGGATGGGTGGTCTCTTAATATTGCTTGGGCAATCCTCCTCTCATGAGCTATCTTTTGGAGTTGAGTTAGGCCCAAGTTTCATTGCTTACAGAATCAAAACTGACAACAGGATATATACTGCTACATTGCTTTCATATGATTTAGTTTTTCTTCAATCCACACTTTGCTTTATGTTCTTCATTTATGCTTCACTTGCATGATGCTGGTGTTCATGGAGCTCTTTGATTTCTCCTAAGAACTAATATTTTAATATTGAAGTTCCCCAAAGCCTAGAGAATCCCACAGTAATGGTTCAATTAACCGTTCCTTGTTAACAGCCTTTCTACCCCGCAAAAGGTAGAGGTAAGGTTTGCATACACCCTACCCTCCCCAGATCCCATTTGTGGGATTGCACCGAGTATGTTGTCGTTGTTGTTTGTCATTAACCGTTCCTTTTTGTTCTTGGTAACTGCAGAAAATGAAAAGTATGATGCCTCCTATACCTGCAGCAACATGTATTACTTGTCACCCGTCTGATAACAATGTGATTGCTATAGGGATGGATGACTCGACAATCAATGTCTACAGTGTCCGATTGGATATGGTATCATATTTATCACCCACTTCCCATTGAGGAAAGTGTCAAATACACGAAGACCAGCCAAAGTTGATTTTTTCATTTGATTTTGTAGGTCACAAACATGCTTAAGGGACATTCTAAAAGGATTACCGGACTTTCCTTCTCTAACATACGGAATGTGCTTGTTTCTTCAGGAGCAGACTCTCAGGTTTTTTCCTTCACCATTATTGGTCATCCATTAGAGAAAAAAGTAACAATTGGTTTGCTATTTATGACGAGTTAACTTTGTAGTGTCTAATAGCACATATTGTGTACTATTAGATAGTTAATCCTGTTTGATAAATGAGAACCTCTAGGCCTTAATTTTTATTATTGAGTATTGGAATGAAAAGGAACCAAGAACAACATGGATATAAAGGATTCATATAACCACCAACCATAACTAGTTTATGATTGAAGCGTAGTCATTTTCTATGTGAACATTGAGAACATAGGATATATTGGTAGTCAATGCAAAGGACCATATATATAGCAACTCTCTTACATGGAAGAACTGTCTTCTACTGGGTTTCCTTTACTTTCCCAGATAGTGGCGTGGGATTCAACAAATTGGGAGAGGAAGCGAAGTACAATGTTGCAGATCTCTCCTGACTGGTTACCAACAGAACTATCAGAGACCTTCATCCAATTTCACCGAGATGAGAAACACTTCCTTGTCGTACATGAGACTCAAATTGCAATCTATGAAACAACAAAATTAGAATGTGTAAAGCAGGTTTCCTCTCTCTCTCTCTCTGGCTCCTCGGTCCCAATATGAAATAAAAAAGTATTCAAAACCAAAGATATACTGTTTTCTGTCCATATCAACAATAATAAACCAATTTTTGATGTCATCTTTGCCAGTGGATCATCAAAAACTTATGTGCGCGAATTTCGCACGCGACATTCTCGTGTGATAATCAGTGGATTTATGTCGTTATGAAAGATGGGGTCGTTTTGATACTCTCTGCTTCAGATCTCTCTCCCAAATATGAGATAGATCCTTCTACTTTCCTCCCTTCTGATTTCAGGTAATTTGATATGCTTTATAGTTTATTGGGATCTGGGAGGACTCAACTTTTGCATTCATTGGGTTATTTTATTTCATGTTAAATATGACAACTGTTCTCCTACTTTACTTTCTTGATGTGCATTTAAGTATTTCATTCATCATGCGGTACGACTCATAACCTGGGAATCATAGTTGCAGCTGCTTCTTTACAGTGGCTTGTTTAGATTTGCTTCTGCCTTTCTACTTGTTTATACTAAACTTGAGCAAGAATGAACAGTATTCTATTTTTGCACTAATTTTGTGTTACGAACATTGAGCGTATAATAAAAATGAAAAAGAACCAGAAGAATGTAAGGAAGTAAAAGATTTACATACAAATCCTCTATTACTGCCTTTCACTGGTTTTTGTATTGACTAGTCATTTTACTGTCCGAATGCAGTTCTTATGTGTTCCCTTTGGTGGTTGCTGCTCATCCTAAAAATCCGAACCAGTTTGCTTTGGGTTTAAACGATGGTGGAGTAGTCGTTGTTGAACCTCCAGAATCTGATGGTAGATGGCTCACGCCACCTCAAGACGATGACAATAATGACTATACCAAGTAATATAGCAGTTAATTCTAGATTCATTTTAAGTATTCTTTAAAGTTTGTGGTTGAATATAGGGAAACATTCATGCATCGTTAGGTCATTCATTTGAAGAACTGTAATCACATTGAGCAGGCTCGCTATAGGCAAAATATCTCAGTGTTTTTCCTTACAGCCTATAAGTGGAAAATTATTTATTGTACTTATATATTAGTGTCATTGTTTATGTCGCATGAAAGGATTCTCATCATTCATTATTACCCTCTCAAGAAGCTGAAACTGCACACAAAGAAAAGGATTTGCACAAGAACATAAAAATTGAAGGAATGAAGAAACAATTGAGACAGACTTTCTGATTTCTATTTCGTGTGTATAATGGCTCTATACTGTACATCCTTACATAGAAAGCAAAAAGAATAAATGGGCTGGTTCCACGGACGCCGGGGTTTGAAACCAAACTCCTCCTCAAGAGGAAAGATGGGGGAATTCGGGTGAAATTCAATGTAGATCCAACTTCCGATTCACTCGTGGGGAACTGGGTGGTCCGAGCAACGGAGCCGTCAAAGTAATTTTTTTAAATCCTCTTAAAGGAAGGATGACAATTTGATCATTGACCCATGGAGGTGAGTGGAGGAAGCTGTGAAGCTTCTACCTCAAATTACCAACTTGGGACTATATTAGTATAAAGCGGCATTATCTCTTTACTAAATCCTCCCTCGCTTACCACCATGAACAAGATCTTTCCCGATCAATTGGTTTTTCATTATTATTTAAAAAAGAAGGTAATAAGATTCTATTTTTTTCGTTCTTCAATAAAGAGGAGGGGTGGGGCTGGGGGGTCAATGAACCCAAAAGAATCTAAGTAACAAATATTTTAACTGCCTAACTAGTATATTTACAACAAAGAAAATAATATCCATCTAGGAGTCACACTTTGACAACATAAAAATTATTTGATCCTCTCAACATGTATGCATCTCGCTGTCAAAGTAAAGAAGATAAAAGCTGTAATTTAAGCTTATTTTTCTCATAGCCAAATTGAGATAAAATCAACCATGATTACCCAAATCGTTGAGCACCCTTAAACCACCGGTAACACCATTCTTTCCGGCAACACCGTCCCTCAAGTAAGAGGCTGATGAATAGACTCCTAACTAGCCTAAAGGATGCCGATGAGAGGTTACTGCTAGAACCTTAGTGAAAAGGTCTGCAAGTTGTGAAGAAGATGACACAAAGGAAAGAGAAATGAGACAATCAAGCCATTTTTCACGAAACAAAGTGACATTCGAGCTTGATGTGCTTGATTCGTTCACGACTGACAGGATTTTTGGCAATATGTATGGACGCTTGGCTGTGATGAAAGATCAAGATCTTGGTCGATTGGTTCTTTGTTAACTCAAGGAATCACATCAATTTGGTATCAGAGTTTAATTCACATCGCAATCACATCAATTTGGTATCAAAGCACAGTTGAAGAATATCATAGATTATATGCAAGAAAGAAGAGGATGTTGGGTTCAAGAAGATGAAAGGAGAAAGGAATCTCTTTTCTGCACTAGATGTACCTCACATGGCAAGTTATGTTCGGTGATCATAGATAATGAGAGTCATGTAAATGTTGTTTTTGAAGAGATGGTTTCTAAACTTGGCTTGTCAACCAAACCTTGTCCATATCCTTACAACATCAAATTTGAGAATGATGATGGTTTAGAGGTAACCCGTCAATGCCTAGTTTTTTTGTTTTCTATTGGAAAAATATATAAATATCTTGTTTGGTGTGATGTAATAAAGATCGATGGTTTCCACTTATTACTTGGAAGACCATGGGTATGATAGGTGTGCTAAATATGATGAATACCGTAATACCTATTCTTTTACAAAAGGATGGGAGAAAAATCAATTTGATTCCCTTGAATCCAGAAGATGTTGCTAAAAACTCCAAGTATGTTAATGGATCTTTTGTGACCAAATTACAAAATGATTGGTCTCATAACTATGAAATAGCAAACATAGGAGGAGAATGTATTGGATCCACAAGTGGAGGATTTACCTCCAAAATTTGATGAAGATCCATTGGAGCATCCAACCATTTGTGAGATTGAGTTTCCACCATTAAGGGATTTAAAATAATTTACAGATTTTGTTTCTTACTCCACACCAACCAAAGTGGCATAATGCATAGGACCAATAGTCTATAAAGATTTAGAATAGAAAGAGAATGAGTTACTTAAAAAGGAGTCTATGAATGGGAGTTTAACTTGTGATCTAGTTCGAGCAAGAATTATTCCTCAAAAGGTTGAATCTTTGCAAGAATGTGTAATTTTAAGATCTCTCAATTTGATTGAGGTTAATGGCTAGGCTGAAGTGGTTAAAACACCCCTAAACTTGGACTTGGCTTGGATTATTACTTTAGTCTCCGAGCTATGACTAGTCTTAGAAACACCCCTAAGCTTGGCTAAGTGGATTTTAATATACCCCCGAGCTCATACACCTTAGTGAGTGTAGTCACTCGCGGTCCAACTGGAATTTCCAGCTGATGTGTCCTCCACATAGATAATTTATAAACCAAATAAGAAAGGAAAAATACTAACCTACCAAAACACCCGACCCGATAACCCACCTGATCAAATTAATCACCCAACCCATTAAAACCTTCTAGAAATCTCCCTCTCTCAAATTCTCTCAAATCGCAAAACCCATCTCCCTTTATTTCCATAGAAATCTTAGTTTTAGCTAAGAAATCTCGATAAGCATTGGTGTTATAGGCTATGCGTCCACCAATTAATGTATGAGGGACCTAGTTGTGTACCAGTTTCCTTATGGAGTGCAGTAAGTAAAGAAGGCACGATTTTTACCGTGGAAAACTCCTTGCTCAAGAGATTAAAAACCACGACCTACCCCAGTAGGATTTCAACTCCACTACACGAGCAACTTCAGGTTACAACTCGATCGTAAGCTAGGAACTAACTCCCATAATCCCTCACCCTTACAATAACGCTTATGCAACCTAGGAACTGACTCCCGTAGTCCCTCCACGCTTGCAATACTCCGATTGCAAGCCACTCCACTTAGCTAACTCTAGCTAAGGACCATCAATACAGCTAGACTAACTCTACCCTAGTGTACCACTCAAAAGCTTGTGGAAACACACTTCCAACAAGTACAATTTGAGAATTTAAAAACACCTACAAACAACTTCTAAACAAGAAGAGTAGGTTTACAATTTAAGCACAAACGAACAAAGACTTACAACACCATAAAGAACTTAGACTAAATTTGTGTCTGGATTGGGTTCTTCAGTTTTGCAACTGACTTGTTCTTGTGAGAACTTGAGAACTTGTAATGACAAACATTTGCTCGATTTTGATTAGGTTTTCAAGTCTACCAAATATGTTGCCATCATGTTGTATATATAGTGGGATCATGTGCGGTAAAAAGAGACCACTCTTCAATTTTGACCTAAAGCGTGGGCCAATTCACAGCTGTACTAGTGTGCAGCAAGTGGCTCGACTTTACCACTGTCTTTCCGAAAGTGCAAGGTGCACAGAGAGCAGATTACAGACCAGGTCTCTATTTAGTTCTGAAGCAGTTTGACAATCATCTAAACACGAATACACTTGGGACTATCAATTGGTTTTAAGGGTCGTATTCTATTGGTTCTTCGGTTTATTGAGTGTGGATGGGTTCAAGTTCGTGGATTAATTAGCCATTATACTTGTCTTCTTCAAATACCAGATTCGATTTTTTTTCTTCTCAACTATATCACTTGCAAAAATTTTAAAGATTTTTGCAGTCCACTTCAATGGCTGGTGTTTTAATCAGCTCTTAGACATATTTACCTCACCCTTTTCAATTGGATCGTCTTTTTTGGATAATAACTTTATACTTACCTCTTTTTTCATTCTATCTTAAACTTTAGTACTTATGAAGATAATTGAGAGAGAAACCTACAATTATAACTAAGAACTTCAGTAATTAGAGAAGAAGGTCAAGAATTTCTTTTAGTTGAACTTGGGGTGTGTTTTAATGAAGGAGCATTTACATAAAGAAGAAATAGCCTTTTCAGCTTTTGGGTTGGATTAAAAATAAAAGAAAATGTAAAAATGTGGTTTTTGTCGTTTTGGCTGACTTATGTGGCATGTTTTTTACTCTCACGCGCATAGAAGAGACTGAGACCACTTGCTATGCCATGTGGTAGCTCGTGGGTGTTTTTAACCTCACTTAGCCAATTTAGGGGTGCTTTTTTTTTATAGTAGGCATAGTTAGGGAACTAAAGTAATAATCTAAGCCAAGTTTAGGGGTGTTGTAACCACTTCAGCCTAATGACTATAATCATGTCAAATATGGGTGCAGCAAAATCATCGAGGAGTTCTTAAGAATACATTATTTGATCTCCAACCTTGATCCAAAGGTACATGAATTTTTGATTTGTTTAAAGATTTTCATGGCACTAACTCAGATTTTTCATGTACAAACCACAAAGACGTGGAAATGTCCAAGATTCCTAAAGATCAAAAGGAAATAATTTTTTGTCGTGGCTTAAACATTGAAGATCAGTTTAAAATGATATGGTTGAGAAATCGACGTATAAAGATACTACTAAGGAAGTGGTATTTAGTTCGGCCACATGCAAAGATTTCTTACAACATGATGAAACTCTATGACAAGCTAGAAAAATGCAACTTAGAGCCTGGTGAGTCCTTTAGACTCAAGGATGAGTCTTTCTCAACCAGGGAGAATGATGTAAGATCAAGAAGATCAACAAAATCCAAGAAAACCAATAAGCACAAGATTAATATTCAAGAGCAAAAAAGTCCAAGAAGCTCAAGTTGGAAGATTATCTTCTTCCAAGAATGGGAATTCTTGTTTCTTGAATCCTTTTCTAAATAGATTTCTTGTCTCCTGGTTTATATTATAGTAAGGATTTAATTTCCTATCATTAGTAGGATCTTTATCCTAGTTCTAGTATGATTCTAGTTTTCTTTTTTCTTTTTCTTATAGAATAGGGATTTTACTTTTCTTGTTTTTAGCTATTTTCTTTCTGGAGTAGAATAAAGATTTGTAGTCAGCAAAGAAGAGACCCTAGGAAAATATAAAGGGTTCTTATGCTTTTTTAAAGACAATCCACGTTTTTTAGTATAACCCTAATTTGCAATAGAGCTAATTTCTCTATTTCTTCTTCTTTATCCTTGTTTTTGGTTCCAAGTAAGGTGGTGATAGTCTTTAGCTTGTTTTCAGTTGCGTGTGGTGTTTCTTTATCATGTTTATTAATTTCAAGTGCTGACTTAGGAACTTTATAGGTTCTTGATCATTCAAGAACGCATTTCTTGATTAAAATTCGTTCCGCCCTCAATATTTACTTGTTTTAAATGATTCAATAGTTGTTTTCATAGTTCAAATCATCTTTCTCCTCATCTTGGAATCACTTGACTCTGAGACCTATAGCCTGAGTTACGTCGTTTCTTGAATTTTGCCTATCAAATCGCTTCAGATCAAAATCCTTGGTAGATTGGTTCTTTGTTAACTCGAAGAATCACATCAGTATCCCAGTTAAACAAAACAGGTACTGAAGGCAATAAGGAAAATCATGAAGAAGACATACCACCCAGGTGATCTCGGCGACTAGGCGTCGCGACTGAGGTATCACAAGGTACGAAGAGCAGCCTAATAATAGCCCTCACATAGAGATTGCATATACTGCCTCAAAGTCTGAACAGTGAAGGAAAGATCAGGTCGCATATTGGTTAAAAAATTAAGCTTTCCAATGAGGCGACGATAAATGGTCGGATCAGCTAGAGGAGTACCAAAATCTGAAGTGAGCTTCATAGTTGGATCCAAGGGAGTCGAAATAGATTGAGCATCCTCACAATCAAGCTCAGAGAGAAGCTTGAGTGCAAATTTCCTCTGGGTAACAACCACACCACCTGATTCATGAAGCAATTCCATGCCCAAGAGTAATTAGTCTACGCTAAATATTTAATCTGAAATGCAAAGGCAAGAAACAGTTGAGCTCTGATTTCTGAGTATGAGTGCCAATGATTAAGATATCGTCAACATAGACCGACAAAATGGTGACAAGGTTCCTAGTCGCTATGTAAAAGAGCTAGTAATCAATCAGAGAAGAGCGGAAGTCTCTTGTGCCCAAAGCAGAGGAAAAGCGTGTGTACCACTGTCGAGAGGCTTGTTTAAGCCCAAACAAAGATTTTTCATGGCTGGAAAACATAAGAAGAAGAAGGGGCAGTAATACCAAAAGGAAAATGAGTATAATCCTCTTCATCCAAGTCGCCATGGAGAAAGGCGTTGTGAACATCAAACTGATGCAAGATCCACTCTTTTTTAACTTCAATACTAAGAAGGCAGCGGATGCTACTCATTTTCGCCATGAGATAATATTTCGGTATAATCTATCCCTTCTCTTTGAGTGCCCCCCCCGGATAACTAATCGAGCTTTCAAATGCTCAAGAGATCCATCTGATTTAATCTTAACTTTGTACCCATTTGCAAGGCAACACCTTTTTTCCTCTGGCAAAGTGATCACATCCCAAGTATGGTTGGAGGCTAAAACATCATATTCCTTCGTCGTGGCAGAAGTCCAGCTAGGATACAGGGTTGCCTGCTGGTAAGAATATGGCTCACGAATTTGGCATATTAAAGTAGATAGGTTTTGGTTAGCTGGTGTCAAGGCAGAAAAAGAAAAAGAATGGAAAGGAAAAAGAGGTGGGTTTGGAGAACAATATATGCAGTATGACAAATATAATCTGCTCAGTACTCAGATTGGTTGCATACCCTTTCAGTTCTGCGCAAAGTTGGTGCTGAAGCTTAAGATAACACTGCGGGTGGAGAAATATGTGAGATTGGAAGAGAGGGAGAAGGGGCAGAAGAAGATAGAATAGGAGAAAAGGGGATAGAGGATGGTGCTGGAGCAGGTGTTGTGGCATTAGAAGTGAGAATAGAAGGATGAGGAAATCAAAGTGAGGAAACTAAAGAACAAGGTCATGGGAAATGGGAGATGTATTAACTGGAAACAATTTAGGCAAGGGAGAAGTAGAGGAAAACGGAAAAATAGACTCAACAAATTTGACATCCATGGAAATGGAAATTTGATTAGTTTGAAGGTTCAAAACCTTATATCCTTTCTTGTCAAAGGGATAACTCAAAAAGACCCCAGAAAGGCCCTAGGATCAAGCTTGTCTCTCCCTCTATTTAGAGTAGAAGCGAAACATGGACAACCAAAGGGCTTCAAATAAGAATAATTAGGTTGAGTGGCAAAATATTTTGATATGGAGACGTATGTTTAAGCACCCTAGAAAGAAATCAATTAATCAAGTATGTGGCAGTGAGAAGGGATTCCCCCAAAATCTTTTAGGAACATGGAATTGAAATAGCAAGGCTGTACAAGTCTCTAACAAATGTCAATGTTTACATTCAACAACCCCATTCTGTTGGGGAGTGGCCACACAAGTTGTATGATGGAGTATACCTAGTGAACAAAAATAATCTTTGGGAATGTGGCCTGAGCCAAGTTCCAAACAAAACTTACTTCGGATATTTTTTCAACCCTTAAAATGACAGATCCGAACGCTTACATATCCTTGATGTATTGAGTCTACATTATTGTACGCAGAAAAAAATATCAGGTTCTATATAAAATATTGACGTTTCGGAGTCTTGACACACGACTAATCGTTGGTCAAAGTATGAAAAACAATACTAAGATATGAAAAAAAACACTAAGTGTTGCAAAAAAAAAAAAAAAAAATTATTAAAATAAGATGTTGCGATCTTTTTATGGAATTTTTTTTTTCGAATATGTTGCAAAAAAAAAAAAAAATCGCGTAAATCCGCGTATATTCGAAATAAAGTTACGTATTACAAAATAACACACTTAAAATAAAACTTTAAGCAACAACTCTTCAAATAAAAATGGACGTCTATGTATATAGAACATTTAAACCTAAAGTTTTCAAACAAAACTTACTTCGGGCACCTTTTCAACCCCTAAAATGATGATCCGAACGTTTACGGATCCTTGATGTATTGAGCCTACATTATTGTACGCAGAAAAAAATATCAGGTTCTATATAAAATATTGACGTTTCGGAGTCTTGACACATGACTAATCGTTGGTCAAAGTATGAAAAAACAAAACACTAAGTATTGCAAGAAAAAAAGTTGACCCAATTTTTTTTTTTAACTAGGTTCTATAATGTAGTAAAATATTGCGTTATAGATTTTTTTTTTTACTGGGCTATAACGCAGTATTTTACTGCGTTGAAGGACCTAACCGCGCTGTTACAGTTAAGTCCTTTAACGCAGTAAAATACTGCGTTAAAGGTATTTTTGTCACAGTTTTTTTTTCTGGGGTATTTTGGTTCAACCCCACTTTTTTAGAAGTATTTTGGTTCTGGACTCTTTAATTTTTGCCCCTCAAATTGATGGTCTTTAATTTTTGCTCTTCACTTAAAAAAGTGATCGAAAATATCCTAGTTAATAGGTTTGAACTCCCGCTCATTAAAAAAAAAAATTAGCAAGGCAAGGCTTCGCGAAAATTCTATCTTATAAGGCAGAATTTGCCTTATAAGGCATAATTCTGTCTTAAGGCAAAAGTTTGCCTTGCGAAATTTTGCAAGACAATTTTTTTTATTTTTTACTCTGTTGGAATTCTAAAAATGCCTTAAGACCTAATTTTGCTATTAATCTCTGTCTTGCGATTTTTTTTATTTTACTGAGCCGTGTTCAAATCCAAAACCTAGACCAGCAATTTGAGGGACAAAAATTAAGGACCACCCCGAATAAGGACAATTGTGCAAATTGCCCGATTAAACTCATTTTACTAAACAAAACAGTCACGTTGTTGTTGGTCCAAAACAAGAAATATGATGAGCCACTTCTTCTCAAGAGTCAATATTATAATGGAAAATTTACATCCCATAACTACCTCTAAGACTTATTTATTAGTAATAGCTACTTTTGTTTTTAATTATATTTGGTAACTTAATTATCTATCAAATTACCATCTATAGCTTATTTTTGTAACTACAATGTATTTCCCTAAAAATAAGGTACCTCTCTCCTATATACCCATAATCTTTTTTTTAAAAATATTTTTCTCTCACCTATCAAATCTGTTTTCTCCCTCACCCCTCTTTCTCTCTCCGTTCCATCTCCTAATCCTTTAAATTGATTTTCTTTCACCTACCAAATTTATTTTCTCCCTCACCCATTTTCTCTCTTTGTTCCATCACCTACCCTAGATCTCATTTTCTCTTACAAATCAGAAGAATCCTACAGTAGTAGCAGCAGCCATGGTCGATGAAGTGGTGAAGCCATGGTCGACGTTTGGGTATTGCTTTTCTGTGAGAAACAAAGGGTTCTCGTGGGAAATAGTTAAAATGGAATACGTGAAAGCTTTAATGGAAACAACATGGAAGTTGTAAAAAGATGAAGTTGATATAAGGAAAAATTAGTGGCTTACGAGAAAGCAACTGGTAGCAAATGGGAAAAAGAAAAAAAGTTTGATTTTTGATTGAACCTTGTTGAAGAATACACTATGGTCTTCCCATAGAAATGGAGAAAGACAGAGCAATGAGCACCGCTACCAGTGGTAGTGAAGCCATGTCGACAAAGGAGTGAAAAAAAAGAACTCTAACAATGGTGAAGGACGATAGAGTGAAGCTTTATTAACTAGTCCAATTGAAAGTCTTTATCTCCGGATAACGTTCTTTTTGTAGCAATTTGAGACGATTCGCTTCTTTTCCATTAGAACACCATTGATGAGAGTTGTGGAGCTCGTGCCCACCAAGTGTTTGATAAAATGTTTTAGTATATTTCAGTGTATTTCTGTGTATTAACAATCAATATATTTAATTTTTCGTATATTTCAGTGTATTTCAGCATATTATTTCGTTGTATTTCAATATATTTATCTTTTTTTGTTGTAAATATAATGAATGTTCCAAATATAGAGCCTATTTTTACTACACTTTGTTTTCATGACTTTTGTATTTCGCTGTATTTCAATGTATTTCTGCATTTTGTATTTCTAATTTATAAAAACAATTTCTGATATATTTCATTGTATTCCATATTATATATGCATACTGCAACTTTATATTTCTTAAACAATTAACCATATTTCAGTGTATATTTTTCTGTATTTGGAAGTTTTTAGATCTTTAGTGATTTTTGAATTCAAAAAGTTTTGATTGTAATAAAAGTTGAGAGAGATTCGTGAGCTTTTATGGAAGAATAACCGTTTTGCGTGATTTTATGGGAAGTTTTAAATTGAATCCCATAATTGTTTTTAATAAAAAACTGTTCCATAAATAGGGCCTGATTTTAATCTTCAGTGATTTGTGTGAAATAGGTTGATTTAATTTGCTTACTATTTAAAAAGGAAAAGAATATTAGGTTCCAAAAATATAGCTTTATTTTTCTCTTAGATTTTTTTTAAAAAATATGTTCCAAAAATAGAGCCTAAATTTACTCTAACGTGTTTTGTATTTCTCTGTATTTCACTATATTTCACTGTATTTCAAAAATGCGAAATACAACTGAAATATAGCAAAAAGCAGCTACGAATTATAAATCTTCAATTTGTAGTTATAACTAGTTAGAAACTATTAAAAGGTAGCTATTTGTGTAAGTTTCACTATTATAATCTAGTAAGTAAAAGCTTTATGATGTGTCTCTTTTGAAAGAAACAAGAAAACAAGTGGAAATATAAAACAAAAGTTTCCTGAATTTTCACATCTATAATAAGAGTTTATACCTAAAATTAAAATAGAACGAATTATTATAGCTCCTAGGATTCAGCAGGTAGGAATTTCTTTGCTCAAGCGACATCATTGATGTGTTATTGATAGATAATGATCTAAATACTATTTGGATATACACGTCTAATGAAGACAAGAAAATCATTTGGGCTACATCTGAGTGCAGATAGGAGGAAGGTGTACCAATATCAAGGTCCAAAGAATGAAACATTTTCGAACTTGTGAAGTGCTTCATTCCTCTCAAATTATCTGGCGCGGTTACTAAAAGTAATTATCTCAAATTTGTCGGTCGTTTTTGAAGTTAAAGGCATAATTAATTATTTTTTCTTTATTTTACTCTTTGTAAAATTTTGTCATTAATGGAGATGACACATAAATTGAGTAAATCTTTAATGGAGAGAGATTGTAACTTAGACATAAATAAGGGTAAAATAGGTCAAATACACCTCCTAATTAATATTTTTTAAGGGGCGTGCGACAGATAATTTGAGACGGAGGAAGTACATGCAACCGTTTAGTTGTTTCTTTTCCATTTTTTCCAGTCATTTTTACTCCGTCCGTCCCAAAATATATGGTATAGTTTCTTTTTTAGTTGCCCCGAAAAGAATATTATTCTTCCTTATTTAGACATAATATTATTTTATTTTTTATTTTAATAAAATAATTTGTAATCACAAAAATATATATGACTTATTTTATATCACAAGTTTCAAAATCTTCTTTTCCCCTTAAATTCAAAGCTAGTCCAACACCACCCTTGCGGCAGTTTGCCCGCATAGATCTCGAAAAAATACGCATAATAAAAAAAATCGCGTAAAACGGACATCCGAGTGCAAAGTTATGACCGTCTAAAGTTTGACCACTTTACAACTAGTTTTTCTCCCTATTTTTTAAATACGTTTTTATCTAATTGAATTAGATTTAATTCAAAATAAAGTTATGTCTTGATTAAAAAATAACACGCTTAAATCAAAACCTTAAACAATAAAACACTTAAACCTAAAGTTTCCAAACAAAACTTACTTAGGGTAATTCAACTCCTAAAACGACGATCCGAACGTTTGCGTATCCTTGATGTATTGAGCCTGCATTATAGTACGCAGAAAAAAATATCAGGTTCTATATAAAATATTGACGTTTCGGAGTCTTGACACATGACTAATCGTTGGTTAAAGTATTGAAAAAAACACTAAGAGTAGCAAAAAAAAAGACTTATTAAAAAAAATGTTGCGATCTTTTTATGAAAAAAGAAACACTAAGCGTTCCTTAAGTGTGTTATTTTTTAATGCGTAACTTTATTTCGAATATGTTGCAAAAAAAAAAAAAAACGTGTAAATCGGACATCCGAGCGCAAAAAATCACGTATATTCGAAATAAAGTTACACATTAAAAAATAACACCCTTAAATCTAAACCCTAAAAATAAAAAACTTTAAGCAACAAGTCTTCTAAAAAAAATGGACGTCTATGTATATAGAACACTTAAACTAAAGTTTTCAAACAAAACTTACTTCGGGCACCTTTTCAACCCCTAAAATAACGATCCGAACTTTTACGTATCCTTGATGTATTGAACATACATTATTGTACGCAGAAAAAAAATATCAGGTTCTATATAAAATATTGAAGTTTCAGAGTCTTGACACACGACTATTCGTTGGTCTAAGTATTGAAAAAAACACTAAGTGTTGCAAGAAAAAAAATTGACCAATATTTTTTTAATGGGTTCTACAACGTAATAAAATACTGTCATATAGAAAGAAAAAAAAAATTACTGGGCTATAACGCAGTATTTTATTGCGTTAAAGGACTTAACCGCGCCGTTACGGTTAAGTCCTTTAAAGGTATTTTTGTCATGTTTTTTTTTTCTGGTGTATTTTGGTTCAATCCCACCTTTTTAGGGGTATTTTGATTCTGGACTCTTTAATTTTTGCCCCTCAAATTGCTGGTCTTTAATTTTTGCTCTTCGCTTAAAAAAGTGGTCGAAAATATCAGAGATAATTGGTTTGAACTCTCGCTCATTAAAAAAAATATATTAGCAAGGCAAGGCTTCGTGAAAATTCGGCCTTATAAGACAGAATTTGCCTTAAGGCAGAGCTTGCCTTAAAATTCTGTCTTATAAGGAATAATTCTGTCTTAAGGCAAAAGTTTGTCTTGCGAAATTTTGCAAGACAATGTTTTATATTTTTTTTACTCTGCTAGAATTCTACAAATGCCTTAAGACCTAAATTTGCTACGAATCTCTGTCTTGCGATTTTTGTTTTTTACTGAGCCGGATTCAAACCTAGAACCTAGACCAGCAATTTGTTGGACAAAAATTAAAGACCACCCCCGAATAAGGACAATCGTGCAAATCTTAAACTTATTTTACTAAACAAAACAGTCACGTTGTTGTTGGTCCAAAACAAGAAATATGATTAGCCACTTCTTCTCAAGAGTCAATATTATAATGGTAAATTACGTATATATACATATTAAGGAGAAATATTTACGAAACGTGACGATAGTTTTCTATTTACAAAATATAAAATTACAAACCCTATAACAAACACACTTTTTTTATTTATATTATTTTTTATTTTTTTCGCTCAAAAATTTATGTATGAAAGTTGTATGACATGTATATATCTCGCTCAAGGCTTAAAAAGTTTGCTCAAAATTTAGTGTATGAAAACGATATGAAAACTGTATGAAATGTGTAGATCTCGTTCAAGGCTTAAAAAATCACCTCAAAATTGTATGTATGAAAACAATATGAAATTTATATTTAGCTTAAGGCTTTGAATTTCACTCACATTTTCGGGTATAAAGTCCATGTTAAATTTCTCTAAAATTACTACAACTACAACAACATTGTATACAACTTTGATACAACATTCAAGACTTAAAATAACCGCTTAAATTTGTGTGTATGAGATGTGTATATCTTGCTCAAGGCTTAAAAAATTCGCTCAAATTTTGTGTATGAAAAACATATGAAATGTGTATATCTCGATCAAGGCTTAAATATTACGCTCAAAATTTTATGTATGAGAATGGTATGAAATGTGTATATCTCGCTCAAGACTTAGAATTTCATTCACATTTTGTGTATGAAAAACTATATTAAAAATTTCGCTTACACATACACATTTCATACATTTTTCATACAACTTTCATACACAAAAATTTGAAGTAATTTTTTAATCCTTTGAGCAAAAAAAATAAAAAATAAAAAATAAAAATTTTAAAAAAATTTTAAGTTTAATTTTTTTAAAAATAATTTTCAAAAATAAAATAATTTTCTGAAAATAAAATTAAAAAACGAAAAATATATGAAAATCCGTCATGTTTCGTAAAATATCGTTATGTTTTGTAAAAAAGGAAAAACTATCGTCACGTTTCGTAAATATTTCTTCTTAACATATATATACACATCGTTTTCCCTATTATAATCTAGTAAGTAAAAGCTTTATGATGGTTGTCTCTTTTGATAGAAACAAGAAAATAAGTGGAAATATAAAACAAGAGTTTCCTGAATTTCCACATCTATAATAAGACTTTATACCTAAAACTAAAATAGAACGAATTATTATAGCTCCTAGGATTCAGCAGGTAGGAATTTCTTTGCTCAAGCGACGTCATTGATGTGTTATTGATAGATAATAATCTAAATACTATTTGGTTATACACGTCTAATGAAGACAAGAAAATCATTTGGGCTACATCTGAGTGCAGATTGGAGGAAGGTGTACCAATATCAAGGTCCAAAGAAGAAACATTTTCAACTTGTGAAGTGCTCCATTCCTCTCAAATTATCTGGCGTGGTTACTAAAAGTAATTATCTCAAATTTGTTTGTTGTTTTAAAAGTTAAAGGCATAATTAATTATGTTTTCTTTATTTTACTCTTTGTAGAATTTTGTCATTAATGGAGATGACACATAAATTGAGTAAACATTTAAAGGAGAGAGATTGTAACTTAGACATAAATAAGGGTAAAGCAGGTCAAATACATCTCCTAATTAATATTTTCTAAGGGGCGCGTGACAGATAATTTGAGATGGAGGAAGTACATGCAACCGTTTAGTTGTTTCTTTTCCATTTTTTCCAATCTTTTTTACTCCGTCTGTCCCAAAATATATGGTATAGTTTCTTTTTTAGTTGCCCTGAAAAGAATATTATTCTTCCTTATTTAGACATAATATTATTTTATTTTTTATTTTAATAAAATAATTTATAATAATAAAAAAAATATATGACTTATTTTATATCACAAGTTTCAAAATCTTTTTTTTCCCCTTAAATTCAAAGCTAGTCCAACACCACCCTTGTTGCAGTTTGCCCGCTTAGATCTCGAAAAAATACGCATAATCAAAAAAAAAATATCGCATAAAACGGACATCCGAGCGCAAAGTTATGACCGTCTAAAGTTTGACCACTTTACAACTAGCTTTTCTCCCTACATTTTTAAAATACATTTTTATCTAATTGAATTGGATTTATACTCAAAATAAAGTTATGTCTTGATTAAAAAATAACACGCTTAAATCAAAACCTTAAAAAATAAAACACTTAAACCTAAAGTTTCCAAATAAAACTTACTTTGGGTACCTTTTCAACCCCTAAAACGACGATCCGAACGTTTACGTATCCTTGATGTATTGAGCCTACATTATAGTACGCAGAAAAAATATCAGGTTCTATATAAAATATTGACGTTTCAGAGTCTTGACACACGACTAATCGTTGTTCAAAGTATGAAAAACAACAATAAGTGCTGCAAAAAAAAAAAAAAAAAGTTGACCAATTTTTTTTTACTATGTTCTATAACACAGTAAAATACAACGTTATAGAACCAAAAAAAAATATTTAACACAGTATTTTACTGCGTTAAAGGACTTAACCGCACCGTTACGGTTAAATCCTTTAATGCAGAAAATATTGCGTTAAAGGTACTTTTGTCACAATTTTTTTTTGGGTATTTTTGTTCAACCCCACTTTTTTAGGGGTATTTTGGTTCTGGACTCAAGGAATACCAGCTAAGTTTGCACTTGCCATAGTGTCAGAATCGGAAAAGGGCCAAAACTACCCCTAAGTATGATAAAATGACACACAATTTGTCACGACCCAACTAGGGGCCGCGACGGGTACCCGGAGCTAGCTACCGAGCACCGCTTACCTACTACTCATTTAATGCTCTTTCATCAACTTTTCATACCAATTGTAGGAAAATCATATTTAAATAAAAACATAAATACTTATATGCATTTGCCTTTCGGCCATCAAAATAATATATATATGGTAATAGCGTTTTGTGAGACCATCTAATCCACACTGCGTATCTACGATCCTCTACTGACATACTGTATAAACAGACGGAACAGGACTCCGTCGTGCCCAAAATATACATATGTATATGTACATCAAAAGAATGGCCATAAGCACCTCCGAATAATGGAGTGCTCTCTATCCGCTGGCAGCTACTGAGGATCTGGGCCAAGCTCTCCTCCCTGTCTACCTGTGGGCATGAACACAGCGTCCGAAGAAAGGACGTCAGTACGAATATTGTACTGAGTATGAGAGGCATAAACAATGAAAGAAGGCATCAATAATATAGTGATAATATCAACAGGAAGCATCTGGATCTGACTGATGATCATAAAAGAAGTAATGCATGCTGTCTTACTCATACTCATCATCATGACATATATGCATCATATGCAAGCTGCCCGTCTATGTCGGAACGGTGTGATAATCAATAATATAAGCCCGTGTCCAGGCCTCCCGCATCCGGGGTACCATCTCATGCCGCCCACTAGTGGTGTCTGCCCACGCCCGAAGGTCATGGTGTATCCGTATAGCTGCCCGCCTTGGCGATGACTGCCCGACCAACTAGGCACAGTGTAAAATGCTCATGACATGCTCAATGCAAAATATTCATAATAATATGCTCATCATAAAATACTCATCTTATCATGATATGTGTATAAGGCTCAAGATCAACTTTACTCTATCGGGGTGACGTAAGGTCGTAATCCCCCGGTTACATTATGGAACCATTATGGACATTCTGCCTCACCTTGAAAGGACTAATACATAAGGTGAGTGTAGGCAATGAATAACATCCTCATATCGTATAACTTATCTCATATAGACATTTATAGGCATAGGCCTTTAACTTCTTAGAATGTGAGAACTCATGAAGAGAATAGAGATTCAAGCTAAAAGATTCATGCCATTAGAAAGAAGGACTAGCCTTACATACCTAGTCGTTTAGCTAGACTATCGCTCACTTGCTCTCCTTCAATATCTCGTCGTTACCTTCATAAGAGAATTTGGATCAACGTTAGTAACTAACTACAAGAACGCATCGCTAATTCTAGGAAAATTCGGACAACGCTTCCTTCGTTTATACTACTTTTCTCATGCTTTATTTCAACTCCCAACATTCATAACATTACTTATAATATCACAATCGACAATCGTCATTTACGTACATTTAGCAAAATCCACCATTTTCCTCCAATTTCCCCCATACTTAGCCTTATGACTCGTCTTTGCGTTTTCATTGTTATATCCCGTGTTTTCGCACATTTGGAAAATTAGAAATAATCTTGACTTGTAAGAAATAAAGTCATAATTGATTCCATCTAACACATAAGTTGTTTATGAAAGAATATTAATGTGGAAGTGTCGAGGAAGGCTAAGGGCAAAACGTGGAATTTTGGAAATTAGTTTCGGGAATTACAAAAATAAAATTTGTAGCCAATTGGGCTTGTAAAATAAGAAACAAATGAGGCCCAAATCAAGGGGGGGGGGGGGGGGTGGCCGGCCAACATGGCCTTGGCCCAAACCCATTTAAGTAGTCATGTGCTTGGTCATGTGACAAACAAGATAAAAGGAGATAAGTCTTCATTTCTTCAAGAAAATTCAAGAAAAATCAAACAAGCAAAAGAGAGAGCAAAGAGTAGAGGGTTTCGGCCATGTCCATGATTTTTCACCCCTCAAAAATCTTGTTCTAAAAATTGTTGTCTTGTGATTTTCCTACTAAATTAAGTGCCCTCTACAACTTGGTGTAGTTTTTTTTGGAAGAAGGAACACTTGATACCTCAAGTTGATCATATATTCAAGTGAAGAAGATTGGAGAGAAAGGTAAGAATTCATTTCTTTTTATTGTGTTATGAAGTCTTGTTTGTGTTGTAGTATGTAGAAATGAGTTGATTGTATGGAAAAATGGAAGATTTCAAAGTGGGTATGGAATATAGTGTATGGTCGTGTGTGTATATACATTGTATGTTTATGGTGAATTGAATTTATGTTGTAGTCTAGTTGTGTGTATGATGGAATTCACATTGAGAATGGGAGTGGAATAAATTGGGTGGAAGTTGTAAAAAGAAGCATTGGCCGTGTGGTACCTCTTAGAGGAATGGGAATGAATCAATTTTGTTTAACATGTTAGTTGGGTTGTTGTGATGCTTGCTATGTAAATAAAGATAAATGATGTGAGTTTGTATTGAAATGGAATGTAGAAGCTTATGTCGATTAGGTATGATCTTACAACATTATAAAAAAATGAAATTGTTAGGGTGCAAATTATGATGATCGTTGATAGATTTGGAAGATGGAAACATGTTATGAATACGTATGCCAAAGATTAGGAGTTTTGGATAAATTATGACTTTGGCGGAAAGTTTGTATATTATGTATATCGTGTGTATAATTTGAGGAAACGATATGAAATGCTTCTAAATTATGTTGTGATGCTCTAGATTGATGATGAATGTGAAACCATTGAGATTAGTTTGGAATTTAAGGTTGAAGTGAAGGTTATGACATTGTGTTGGAAAGATAGCTAGTTGTGTTATATTGTGTTTAGTGTGATTGTTGTTGTTGTTGTTGATGTTGTTGTTGGGTTGTTGTTGATTGTTTTGGCCGAGTTAAATTCTCGGGAGTGCTATATGTATAGGGGAGGTGCTGCCGAAATTTCGGTAGACAAATATGAGTTAAGTTGAATTCGTAGAATCTATAACTCACAACTGGTAAATATGACCATTTGCAGATTTTTGACGAAACGGGAAATGAGCTTGGAAAGGCGTAAGGAGCTTGAAAGGTATGTAAAGCTATCCCGATTCTTCTCTTGGCATGTCCTAGGTGTACTAGGATTGGATTTGAACTTCGGAAGACATTCTGCCCATTGGAATCCGCAATTGAAAATGCTCTTTTTTCGTTCAATAGAATTGAACCCTCTAAGCAGGCTTTACTGAAAAATTATGCAAACTTCTCCAAACTGCCTAGAAAGTTATGGAATACCCCTAAGACCTCTGTAGGTGATCCCATAAGCTTAATATACGTAATTTGAGCCCGCCGCCTTGTTTGTCCCGAGGCGGGCCCACTATTTCCGATTTTACCCTTATGGTCCTTTGTAACTTGATTTCAAGCAATTTTTAAGGAAACGTCTTAACTACTTTTCCGACTACTAATGATACTTATTCTGGATACTATATCGAGTCTCTGTAAAGGTACGATATTTTGTATTACATTTAGCTCCACTATTCCCGCTTTGCCCTCTTATTGTACTATTGCCTTATTTTCGAATAATATAAAATAAAATGTTTTAACTATCCTTTCAACTACTAAGGAAAATCGTTTGCTGACTCCCTCGAGTTTGGTAAGCATACACTTGCTATGATTCCGTCCGACTTCATCGATTTGATTTGTCATTCGATATGCCTCATTGAGTCTCTGGAAATCTATGATATTTTTATTGCATTTAGTCTCTCACTACTCCATTCGTGGATGCCTCAATGTTTCCCACACTGAGCCCGGGCCAGGATATGTTGTCAAGCGTATTCCACTGCATTGTTTGCCGTGCCTCGATGTGAGGGGGCAGGTATATATGTACATGGGTTTTGGAGTATGCTGTGTCATGTACACACATTCTGATATGCTATGATCTGATATGGCCATCTGATATGATATGTTATGTTACGGGGTTATCCCCTACTCTGTTCCGTATGTATGGTGGCACCAGCGTCGGGGGGTGGCCACGTTCTGTTTGTCGAGCCCTTGAGAGGGGCTGGATATGATATGTTGTATGTTTCTGAACACACTCCTCAGGTTTTGAAAATATGCATTTGATACTTCGGAAGTCACACTCACTTCTCTGTAAGTCCTGTTTCGGTTATGATCTGGTTTCGTATTGGGACCAGGTACGACATATGTTTTCAACAAATACTATTTATGCTTTATGATCAATATTTTGCTAATCTGGATATTCTGTCCATTTTCCGTACCTTCTGTTCTGATTATGACTTTGTTTACTACGTTCTGTGCTTTACATACTCAGTACATATTTCGTACTGACCCCCTTTCTTCGGGGGCTGCGTTTTCATGCCGCGCAGGTGCAGAAGACAGATTTGCTGACCGCCTGCCTAGGACATTTATTCTGCTATATTGGGAGCGCTCGTTTGTTCAGAGCCTGTATATTGGTACAGTTTGCCGCTATTATATATATGTATGCTATTCAGGGGTATGACGGGGCCCTGTCCGGTCTTATGATTATGTTATGATCTGTAGAGGTCTGTAGATATACTTGTGTGGGTTCTGTATATGTTCGGGTATGATACGATCTGTGATAGCCTCATCGGCCTCCATGTACTGTGTCGGTTCTTTTATGCTAATTACTAACGTCAAGTGACTTTTATATTTGAAATATTCTGTCATTTTGCTAATTTGGGTTATCGGGTACGTCTGGGTGTCCAGCACAGACACTAGTCGCGGCCTACGGAGTTGGGTCGTGACAAAAGTGGTATCAGAGCGGTTCGTCCTCGGAGTGTCTACAGACCGTGTCTAGTAGAGTCTTGTTTATCGGTGTGTTGTGCACCACATCTATAAACAGGAGGCTACAGGACATTTGGGGTGTTACCTTTCTTTGATTCTTCGATCGTGCGATAGAGCCAACTGTAGGAAATGAGTTTCTTTCTTTACTAACCCTTGATTGCAGCTGGAGAACGGTATTGACGTAAGACTGTGACTGATGATATTGGAAGCTACACAGTACACAGGTAAGCAATGGTATGAAAGACGTACGCTGGGTAAGGTATTTGAAGCACGATTGAAACATAAAGTTTAAAATCGTAATGAAAAGTAAACAGGAAAGTGCAATAGGTGCAGTTCGAGTTGGACATGTGAAGTAAGCCTCGACATATTTACACTTTTATTTGAAATTATCAGCCCTGTGTGGCTATGATGCGATATGATATGATATGTATATATGTATATGTGTTGGCCCTGTGAGGCATGGTTGGTATTTCCTGTGGGCAGGTTTTGGGCTAGTAAGAAATACAGAGGAACCTCTGCCCAAATTTTCCTAGAAATACGAAGAGGAAGGTGAGATATAAATTCTTAACATGTCTTGAAGGTCGATACCGATAGGGTAAATTCATTATGTTGGATTAAAGTTTAAGAGATACCCTCCGTGTCACTCGTAAGAAGTATTATCCGTATTTGAAAATTTTTATCTCGAGAAAGCATATATGAGTAGCAGATTTGCAATTTATTTAAACGAACCGGAATATGTTCCGACCCTATTTTGCTTTAGGACAACATATGTGGAAGGGCAAAAAATGTCCAACGATTAAGTTTCCTCTAATTGGAAGAATAGAAAGTGTATGACAGGCAGTGGAAATTGAGTGGTCCGTTTACGACTCAAAAATATATATATACACAAATATGGAGGTAATTATGTGAGTTAAGTGCTAAGAGATTCCGCGAAGTTCGTCGAATTCTAGTTTTCTTTTGCTGGTGGTCGGAAGATGCCTTACGGTAACATTTTATCAGTTTTCATCGACTGGTTGGAGATGGGATCTGTGGAATAAAAACCTAAACCCGTGAGCTGTCTAAAAGTATATATATACACACGCATGGAGGTAAATATTGAGGATTTACAGGGGCGACACGGTAACTATATAGTTAGAAAAGTAAAAGAATCCCCTCTAAATCGGGGTGGGACCCGCTACGAGAACGTTTTGAAAGTTGTTAAGACCCCGATTTGCCTTAAATTATGTGATAAAGTTCGCGTGGGGCAGTTGATGTGATTATACCGGCCTTAACGCACCTAAATGCATTAAAGTTTTAGGGTTAAGCGTGCTAGGGCCAGAGCAATTTTGGGATGGGTGACTCCCTGGGAAATGTACCAGAATTTTCACAAACACAGCTATGAGAGACGAATAGGAAATTCGGGGTAACCAAAAGGGAATTAGAATATGTGGAACGGTTAGAAACTTTATAGGGGTCACGTGAGCTGAGACAGATTGGATTGGTAAAAAGAAAGAAAAAGCAGCGCAGCTCTGAAATTAGAGTAAGTTTGAGCAAGTGATTGAAAATGTATTATAAAAGAAGTGGCAGTGATATATGTACGTATGTGTAGAACCCCCCCCCCCCCCCCCATCTATGACTATATCGATCGATTGGTGAACCCTAATAGCCAGTGTTGTAACATATGGAAAACATTAACTAGACAGGATTTACGAGAAAAAGGGAAAGGAACGGTACAGATGTTACGAAATAAACTAATATTCATTTTGGCTACCGGTTGAGAATAGAAGATTCTAATACAACGATATTTGGAAAGAAAAGAGAATAATTGAGTGGATCGTAAGAAACAAAATTAAGCAGAGTCTCTAAAAGAGTCGACGGGCAAAGCATGAAGTTGATTGCGAAAAACGAACTAAGATGAAATAGTGCGGGGCAAAGGAAAAATTATGGCATGAAATGATGAATTATGTGGATATCAAATAATTCGATTATTGAGAAAACAGAATGACAGATAAGGTATGGGTATGAAGGAAGAATGTGATTACTAAGAGATAAACTGCTACACTAGCTACATTACTTGAGAGTCTGCTATCGGATAAGACTTTGTACTACATAATCGCGATTCTGTTAAGGTCTCGTACGACGATAATCAAGCTATAGGTTAAAAAGAAAAGACATGGATGTGGTATAAGTATAACCCCAAAGGGGGGGGGGGGGGGAGCGAATGAGAGTAAAGTAAGTATAAATGAAAACAATTGACACACAGAAGATTGAAGCGATAAGGAATTGGCCTAGACCTTCGACATCGACTGAAATACGCAGTTCCCTGGGATTGGTCGAATTATAGTCTATGTTCCTCGGCAGCTCAGACCGTACGAGAGGAAATTATTTCGCTCATGATCTGGAATTAGCTGCGGTGATTCATGCTTTAAGATATAACGGCATTACGTACATGGGGTCCACGTTGATATTTATACGGACCCTAAGAGCCTCCATTATATTTAAGCAGAAGGAGCTGAATTTGCGGCAGAGAAGATGGCTTGAATTATTGAAAGATTATGACGATGATAATTTGTATCACCCTGGAAAAGCTAACGTTGTGGCAGACGCATTTAGTCGCAAATCTATGGGCGGTTTGACCGGCGTGTATCCGGAAAGAAGGAATTGGTTTGTAAAATACATCAGTTAGCTAGCCTTGGAGTCCGTTTGGTTGATTCTGGAGACATTGGGATTTTGTCTGAGAAGTTGCTGAATCGTCGATTACGGAAGAGGTAAAACAGCATCAGTTCGAGGATTCTGTTCTGGTATGGTACAGAGATACAACCCTTGATAAGGAAAGGACCCAGTTTGAGGTCCCACCTGATGGGGTATGGTTGGTAGGCTAACAAAATCAGCCCATTTTGTCCTCGTCAGGACCACTTATTCAGCTGAGAATTATGCCAGACTATATATTAAAGAAATAGTGAGACTTCACGGAGTTACTATATCTATTATCACTGACAGAGGTGCCCAGTTTACGGCGAACTTCTGGAGATCTTTTCAGGAGGGATTAGGGACTCAGGTGAGTCTGAGCACAACATTCCATCCTCAGAGTGACGGGCAGGCCGAACGCACTATACAGACGCTAGAAGATATGTTGCGGGCCTGTGTTATTGATTTCAGAGGTAGCTGGGATGATCACTTGCCACTGATTGAATTTTCTTATTATAACAACTACCATTCCAGCATCCAGATGGCTCCGTACGAGGCTTTGTATGGCAGAAAATGCAGGTCATCGATCGGCTGGTTTGATATTGGCGAGACAGAATTAATTGGCCCAGATATGATCCAGCAGGCCGTTGAGTGAAACTTATCCGAGAGCGACTATTAGCAGCCCAGAGTCGACAGAAGTCATACGCTGGTAAACGGCGTCGACCTTTGGAATTCCAGGTTGGTGATTGGATATTTCTGAAGGTATCGCCTATGAAAGGCGTAATGCGATTCGGCAAAAAGGGTAAGCTTAGTCCGCGTTACATTGGGCCTTATCTGATTGTTCGAAAAATTGGAAATGTCGCCTATGAGCTAGATCTGCCATCTGATTTGGGAGCGGTACATCCGGTATTTCATGTGTCTATGCTCCGCAAATGTATTGGGGATCCCTCCAGAATAGTTCCAGCAGATGACATTCAGGTAACAAAGGAACTATCACATGAAGAACAGCCTGTAGCCATTTTGGATCGCCAGGTAAGAAGATTGCGGAATAAAGATGTAGCTTCCGTCAAGGTGCTGTGGCAAAACAATAACAGGGAGGAAATGACCTGGGAAGCCGAAGAGGAAATGAAGAAGAAATACCCTCATTTGTTCCCTATGCCCACAGGTAATCTAAAATCCTTGCTTAATTATATTCAATAATGAATGCGTATCATATGTGCTGACCATAAACAGAAACTCCCCCGAAGCACTTTCAGACCCTATAAGACTAATCTAACATTCGAGGACGAATGTTCTTAAGGGGGGGAGGATGTTATATCCCGTGTTTTCGCACATTTGGAAAATTAGAAATAATCTTGATAATCTTGACTTGTAAGAAATAAAGTCATAATTGATTCCATCTAACACATGAGTTGTTTATGAAAGAATATTAATGTGGAAGTGTCGAGGAAGGCTAAGGGAAAAACGTGGAATTTTGGAAATTAGTTTCGGGAATTACAAAAATAAAATTTGTAGCCAATTGGGCTTGTAAAATAAGAAACAAATGAGGCCCAAATCAAGGGGGGGGGGGGGGGGGTGGCCGGCCAACATGGCCTTGGCCCAAACCCATTTAAGTAGTCATGTGCTTGGTCATGTGACAAACAAGATAAAAGGAGATAAGTCTTCATTTCTTCAAGAAAATTCAAGAAAAATCAAACAAGCAAAAGAGAGAGCAAAGAGTAGAGGGTTTCGGCCATGTCCATGATTTTTCACCCCTCAAAAATCTTGTTCTAAAAATTGTTGTCTTGTGATTTTCCTACTAAATTAAGTGCCCTCTACAACTTGGTGTAGTTGTTTTGGAAGAAGGAACACTTGATACCTCAAGTTGATCATATATTCAAGTGAAGAAGATTGGAGAGAAAGGTAAGAATTCATTTCTTTTTATTGTGTTATGAAGTCTTGTTTGTGTTGTAGTATGTAGAAATGAGTTGATTGTATGGAAAAATGGAAGATTTCAAAGTGGGTATGGAATATAGTGTATGGTCGTGTGTGTATATACATTGTATGTTTATGGTGAATTGAATTTATGTTGTAGTCTAGTTGTGTGTATGATGGAATTCACATTGAGAATGGGAGTGGAATAAATTGGGTGGAAGTTGTAAAAAGAAGCATTGGCCGTGTGGTACCTCTTAGAGGAATGGGAATGAATCAATTTTGTTTAACATGTTAGTTGGATTGTTGTGATGCTTGCTATGTAAATAAAGATAAATGATGTGAGTTTGTATTGAAATGGAATGTAGAAGCTTATGTCGATTAGGTATGATCTTACAACATTATAAAAAAATGAAGTTGTTAGGGTGCAAATTATGATGATCGTTGATAGATTTGGAAGATGGAAACATGTTATGAATACGTATGCCAAAGATTAGGAGTTTTGGATAAATTATGACTTTGGCGGAAAGTTTGTATATTATGTATATCGTGCGTATAATTTGAGGAAACGATATGAAATGCTTCTAAATTATGTTGTGATGCTCTAGATTGATGATGAATGTGAAACCATTGAGATTAGTTTGGAATTTAAGGTTGAAGTGAAGGTTATGACATTGTGTTGGAAAGATAGCTAGTTGTGTTATATTGTGTTTAGTGTGATTGTTGTTGTTGTTGTTGATGTTGTTGTTGGGTTGTTGTTGATTGTTTTGGCCGAGTTAAATTCTCGGGAGTGCTATATGTATAGGGGAGGTGCTGCCGAAATTTCGGTAGACAAATATGAGTTAAGTTGAATTCGTAGAATCTATAACTCACAACTGGTAAATATGACCATTTGCAGATTTTTGACGAAACGGGAAATGAGCTTGGAAAGGCGTAAGGAGCTTGAAAGGTATGTAAAGCTATCCCGATTCTTCTCTTGGCATGTCCTAGGTGTACTAGGATTGGATTTGAACTTCGGAAGACATTCTGCCCATTGGAATCCGCAATTGAAAATGCTCTTTTTTCGTTCAATAGAATTGAACCCTCTAAGCAGGCTTTACTGAAAAATTATGCAAACTTCTCCAAACTGCCTAGAAAGTTATGGAATACCCCTAAGACCTCTGTAGGTGATCCCATAAGCTTAATATACGTAATTTGAGCCCGCCGCCTTGTTTGTCCCGAGGCGGGCCCACTATTTCCGATTTTACCCTTATGGTCCTTTGTAACTTGATTTCAAGCAATTTTTAAGGAAACGTCTTAACTACTTTTCCGACTACTAATGATACTTATTCTGGATACTATATCGAGTCTCTGTAAAGGTACGATATTTTGTATTACGTTTAGCTCCACTATTCCCGCTTTGCCCTATTATTGTACTATTGCCTTATTTTCGAATAATATAAAATAAAATGTTTTAACTATCCTTTCAACTACTAAGGAAAATCGTTTGCTGACTCCCTCGAGTTTGGTAAGCTATTTTGGAATATGAAAAAGATTTCAGGAGGATTATTCTTCCGTAACTCATTATGACATATGACATACACTTGCTATGATTCCGTCCGACTTCATCGATTTGATTTGTCATTCGATATGCCTCATTGAGTCTCTGGAAATCTATGATATTTTTATTGCATTTAGTCTCTCACTACTCCATTCGTGGATGCCTCAATGTTTCCCACACTGAGCCCGGGCCAGGATATGTTGTCAAGCGTATTCCACTGCATTGTTTGCCGTGCCTCGATGTGAGGGGGCAGGTATATATGTACATGGGTTTTGGAGTATGCTGTGCCATGTACACACATTCTGATATGCTATGATCTGATATGGCCATCTGATATGATATGTTATGTTACGGGGTTATCCCCTACTCTGTTCCGTATGTATGGTGGCACCAGCGTCGGGGGGTGGCCACGTTCTATTTGTCGAGCCCTTGACAGGGGCCGGATATGATATGTTGTATGTTTCTGAACACACTCCTCATGTTTTGAAAATATGCATTTGATACTTCGGATGTCACACTCACTTCTCTGTAAGTCCTGTTTCGGTTATGATCTTGTTCCGTATTGGGACCAGGTACGACATATGTTTTCAACAAATACTATTTATGCTTTATGATCAATATTTTGCTAATTTGGATATTCTGTCCATTTTCCGTACCTTCTGTTCTGATTATGACTTTGTTTACTACGTTCTATGCTTTACATACTCAGTACATATTTCGTACTGACCCCCTTTCTTCGGGGGCTGCGTTTTCATGCCGCGCAGGCGCAGAAGACAGATTTGCTGACCGCCTGCCTAGGACATCTATTCTGCTATATTGGGAGCGCTCTTTTGTTCAGAGCCTGTATATTGGTACAGTTTGCCGCTATTATATATATGTATGCTATTCAGGGGTATGACGGGGCCCTGTCCCGTATTATGATTATGTTATGATCTGTAGAGGTCTGTAGATATACTTGTGTGGGTTCTGTATATGTTCGGGTATGATACGATCTGTGACAGGCTCATCGACCTCCATGTACTGTGTCGGTTCTTTTATGCTAATTACTAACGTCAAGTGACTTTTATATTTGAAATATTCTGTCATTTTGCTAATTTGGGTTATCGGGTACGTCTGGGTGTCCAGCACGGACACTAGTCGCGGCCTACGGAGTTGGGTCGTGACATTCATGCATTTAATGCTTGATTCATGATATAAACATCGTTTATAATGTAATTGTACTCTCAACACTTCAACATTCGTAATTCAATTCCACTATCATTCATTTATGTCACTATTCACTCAATAATGACCCACTCTCTATGTTCTTTTACATTTCAAGTGTCTAAGCTTTGCAACACTTCAAACAACATGGAATAATCATGAAACTTACCTTAGATGATGGTTGAACAATCCTTAAGTTGAAATACTTCACTTAGCCAAACCCTAGTTCCACCTTCCTTGGAATTTCTTCACTTAGATGATCCTTTATTGTGTTCTTACATTTGATTTCATGAATTTGGTGGTGTTGATCTTGATATCCCCTTTAATTCTCTTGAAGTCTTGTGGAGGAATTATTTGGAATGTTCTAGAGGTCTCTTGAGTTGTTGGATGAATAATGAAATAATATGAAGCCTAAGTCCCTTTTTAAAATCACAAAATCTGATCTTTAATGAATTCTTGTCGGGGTGAACAGTGGTCGTAAACCACCATATACGGACCGTATTTTGATTTACGGTCCGTCCTCCATGGCCGTATTTAATCATTTCAAAAACAGAAAGTTTTGGCTGAGGGACATGGCAGTTTACGACCTGGTTTACGGTCCGTAAACCAGTTTACGGGCCGTAAACTGGGTCGTATTTAACAATATCAGCACTGGCAGAACTTGAGATTTTTGGCACGATGGAAGACGATTGCACTATACGGTCCGTAAATCACTTTACGGGTCGTATAGTGCCATATACGACCACTGGGCTGAAAATTTTCCGCGACTTTCTTATTTCCAAAAATTCATAATTAGCCATTCCCGACTTAGTAAAACATCATACACTCAATCCCTTCCTCGTTCTACTCATCACACAAGTACGGAAAAATTTCCGAGGTGTAACATTCTTCCCCCCTTTTAGAACATTCGTCCTCGAATGTTCGACACTTGAGAATTCTAGAAAAATTTCGCTAGAGTTTCCTTTGTAGTTTGGCGTTACCAATTTGTCACCACAACCCACAATATCATCGCCTCACAGGGCTACATTACAATATCGACATATCTATAGCCACACACGACCAAAAACATAAAACTAAAGCATACATACCTTATATCGTCGACGTTTCTTCTTGAGTCTCTTCCGGGGAGTGGAATAAATGCGGATATTTGGTTTTCATATTCTCCTCCGCTTCCCAAGTCATTTCTTCCCTGTTGTTATTCCGCCATAGAACCTTGACTGAAGCGACCTCTTTATTCCGGAGTCTCCGCACTTGTCTATCTAAAATGGCAATCGGTATATCTTCATATGTCAATCTTTCTGTCACTTGGACATCATAGACCGGGACTATTCTTGTTGGGTATCCAATGCACCTGCGGAGCATCGACACATGAAAAACTGGATGTACCGACTCGAGCCCTGAAGGCAAGTCCAACTCATAGGCTACTCGACCCACCTTGCGAATGATTTGGTAGGGTCCGATATATCTTGGACTCAATTTCCCCTTCTTGCCAAACCTCATTACTCCCTTCATTGGCGAGACTTTCAAGAATACCCAATCGTTAGCTTGAAATTCCAAATCTCGTAGGCGGTTAACCGCATAAGATTTTTGACGACTTTGGGCTGTTAACAATCGATCTCGTATCACCTTGACCTTTTCGACTGCCTGTTGAATCAAGTCGGGGCCTATCAACTGTGCTTCTCCCTTTTCGAACCATCCAACTGGAGATCTACATTTTCTTCCGTACAAAGCTTCATATGGAGCCATTTGGATACCGGAATGGTAGCTGTTATTATAGGCAAATTCAATAAGAGGAAAATGCTCATCCCAACTACCACCGAAGTCCAGCACACACGCTCGTAGCATATCTTCCAAGGTCTGAATAGTACGCTCGGCTTGCCCGTTGGTCTGTGGGTGGAACGCCGTGCTGAGCTTAACTTGAGTACCTAGACCCTCTTGAAAGGACTTCCAGAACTTGGCTGTGAACTGTGCTCCTCTGTCTGTGATAATGGCCAAAGGAATACCATGAAGTCGTACAATCTCCTTGAGATACAATTTAGCATAATTTTCCGCTGAATACGTGGTTCTAACGGGGAGAAAATGAGCTGCTTTCGTGAGTCTATCTACGATCACCCATATAGAATCATACTTCCCTCGCGTACGGGGTAACCCTACCACAAAATCCATATTAATTTCTTCCCATTTCCACGTAGGAATTTCCATTGCTTGCAATAAGCCTCCTGGCTTTTGATGCTCGGCCTTCACTTGCTGGCAATCTGGGCACTGTGCTACAAATTCTGCTATGTCTCGCTTCATGCCATCCCACCAATATAGAAATTTAAGGTCGTGGTACATTTTGGTTGTACCTGGATGAATAGAATACCGAGAATAATGTTCTTCCTCTAAAATCCGTTGGCGCAAGTTTGCCGCATCCGGTACACATAACCTGTCCCGATATCTAAGAACCCCTTCTATGGAAACTTGGAATGGAGACTTTTCCTTTTCATGAGCTAGATCTCGATAATGGGCTAGTTGGGAATCCTCATATTGTCGTTCCTTCACTTCTAGAATCAACGATGAAACTATGGGGTCGTTGATGCTGATACCTGCGTCACCCGAATCAATTGGCCGTACGCCGAGACTTGCTAGCCGATGGGCCTCACGAACCATTTCTCGCTTTTGCGAAGGAACTCCACATAAACTACCCATCGACCGGCGGCTAAGTGCATCCGCTACTACATTCACCTTTCCTGGATGATATAAAATGTTCACATCATAATCCTTCAATAATTCTAACCATTGCCTTTGCCGCAGGTTCAACTCCTTCTGTTTGAAAATATATTGAAGGCTTTTGTGATCCATATAGATGTCCACGTGCACACCATATAAGTAGTGTCTCCACATTTTCAATGCATGAATGACCGCAGCTAGCTCAAGATCATGAGTGGGATAATTCTGTTCATGTTTTCACAACTGTCTCGAGGCATTTGCAATGACTTTCCCATGCTGCATCAATACACATCCTATTCCCACGCCGGAGGAATCAAAATATACGACATAGCCATCTGATCCTTCTGGAAGTGTTAGCACTGGCGCTGAGGTCAACCTGTTTTTCAACTCTTGGAAACTACGCTCACAGGCATCACTCCACTGGAATTTAGCCGACTTCTGGGTTAATTTTGTCAATGGGGCTGAAATAGATGAGAAGCCCTCTACCAATCTTCTATAATATCCTACTAACCCGAGGAAACTACGAACTTCCGTGGGTGTCGTAGTCCTTGGCCAAGTCTTTACAGCTTCTATCTTCTGAGTGTCGACTCGGATACCATCGTCTGAAATAACATGACCTAGAAATGCCACCGAGTTTAGCCAAAACTCGCACTTCAAAAACTTTACATACAATTCTCGATCTCGAAGAACGCCAAGAACAATTCTTAGATGATCTGCATGTTCCGATTCTGTGCGAGAATACACCAGGATATCATCGATAAACACTATTAAAAAAAGGTCCAAGAACGGCCTGAACACATTATTCATTAAATTCATAAACACTGCCGGGGCATTTGTCAACCCAAACGACATTACTCGGAACTCATAATGGTCGTACCTCGTTCTGAAGGCTGTCTTGGGAATGTCTTCTTCTCTGATCCTCACTTGATGATAACCCGATCTTAGGTCTATCTTGGAAAACCACTTAGCACCTTGCAATTGATCGAACAAGTCGTCAATTCTGGGGAGGGGATATCTGTTATTTACCGTCACCTTGTTCAACTGCCTGTAATCAATACACATTCGTAGTGACCCATCTTTCTTTCTCACGAACAAGACTGGCGCTCCCCACGGCGATGAACTGGGTCTAATGAAACCCTTCTCGAGCAAGTCTTTCAGCTGTGCCTTTAGCTCTTTCAACTCTGCTGGAGCCATTCGACAAGGGGGAATAGAAATGGGCTCCGTGTCCGGCAATACATCAATAGCAAAGTCAATTTCCCTTTCCGGAGGAAGACCTGGAAGTTCGTCTGGAAATACATCTAGGAATTCATTTACTACCGGAACCGACTGGAAAGTTGGCATTTCCTCTTTCGTGTCATGAACCCGAACTAGATGACAAATATAACCTTTGGCTATCATCTTTCTCGCCTTAAGGTAGGAAATAAACTTACCCTTTGGGGAAGCTGTATTACCCTTCCACTCAAGTACGGGCTCTCCTGGAAATTGGAATCGAACTACTTTTGTCCGGCAACAAACATCAGCATAGCACGATGCCAACCAATCCATGCCCATAATTACATCGAAATCTAGCATCTCAAGTTCAATCAAATCAGCTCTTGTCTGACGATCACATATAATGACTACACAGTCCTTATATACTTGTCTCGCTATTACGAGATCACCAACCGGAGTGAATACCTCGAACGGTTTAATTGGCTCAGGTCTCACCCCAACACAATCGGCGATATACGGAGTAATATATGAAAAGGTAGAACCCGGATCAATCAGAGCATATACATCACGGGAAAATATAGTCAAGGTACCTGTGACAACATCATGGGAAGTCTCAAGATCCTGTCGCCCAGCTAAAGCATACACACGGGGCTGAACAACACCTGAAGTAGATGCTCCCTCTCTACCTCTGCCACTACCTGCTGTAGTCTGAGGAGTCTGTGCTGTCGGGCGTGCTGAAGAAGAACCCGCTGCTGAACCTGTAGGCTGAGTCCCAGCTCTATCTCTCGCTGAGGGGAAATCTCTCATCATGTGACCAACTTGCCCACATGTATAACAAGCATCCGTACCCTGACGACACTGTCCGGAATGTAGTCTACCGCACTGACTGCACCGCGGTAATGGAGGTCTCCTCTGACTAAAATCTCCCCGATACTGAAAATCTGGGGCCCTCGAACTCTGGCCCAGCCCTGACTGAAAAGAACGGTCGATCCTTCTGTCTGCGAATCTGGGCGGTGCACTAGTCGCTGACTGACCTGAGTGCCTAGAATGCATCTGTCTATGTCCCCCTCGGTACTCACTGCTCTCTCTCATAGATCTAGCCCTCTTACCTTGTCTCCTGTTACTATCACGCTCACTTCTCTGCTGCTGTTGTCGTTCCTCAAGATTCTGGGCGTGAGCCTGTATTCGGGAAATATCCATCCCATCTTGTAAAGAGGCCGTTAAACAATCTCTATACAGATGTGGCCCCAAACCACTCACAAATCTATAAACTCGGTGTCCCATGTCAGCCACCATAGTCGGAGCATATCTGGTGTTACATCAGGCATTTTTGCATATTCGGAAAATTCGAGATAACTTGACTTGTAATGAATGAGGCCATATTTGGACCTTACTTGGTATGAATGTGTCGGCTAAGAATACATTGGTGTGGAATTACGAAAGGAGGCCAAGGGCAAAATTGGAATTTTGGAAATTTGTTTCGGGAATTTTAAAATAAGAATTTTTGATGAATTGGGCTCACAAAATAATAAGAGCAATGAGGCCCAACAAGGGGAAGCCCAACCGGCCAAACAAGGGCCCAAGACCATGGAATTAATTAAATTTCCATGTGATAATTACAAATAAAGGAGCATATTATATTATGAGCCTTATCCTTTAGAGCTTTCAAGAAACTAGAAGAAAGAACAAACCAAAAAGAAGAGCACAAACAAGGGACCATTCGGCCCTCTCTTGGAAATTCAAGACCAAGATTTAGCCATCAAGAAATTTGATTCTTCAAGTAAATTTACTAATTCAAGGGTGCTAAGTAACGTGGAGTCGTTGTTTCGGACAATCGGTTGTTTGTTTTCTCTATCCACCAATTTTGGTCAAGTTGAGAAGTGAAGAAGAAAGGTGAGTTTGAGTCTTGTTTTATGTGTTATACATGGTTTGGAGATGTTGTAGTAAGCTAAAGATGAAGAAATTCATGATAAAACTAATGTTGAAGTTGGGCCGTGTGTATGAGGTTTTGGCCGTGTGTGTATGTATATGTTACATGCTTATGATGACTTGAATTTATGTTGCGTTCTAGTTATGGTTATGGTATAAGTTGTATTGGGAGTGAAAGTTGAATAAATTAGTGAAGGTTGGAAAATATGAGGCATGGCCGTGTGGCATCATGTTGATGATGGAATGTGAATTAAATCTTGTTAGTATGTTAAGTGTGTTATTGTGAAGTGAATGAAAGGATAATGCTTCTTGTTGCTATGGAAAAATGGTTGTTAAGTTGTTGTAGAAAAACATACAAGTTTATTGTTACTTATGTAAATATGGAAATGAAAGTAGTAAGATGCAAATTATGATTGTCATTGATGAAGTTGGAAGATAAAAATATGTCATGAACATATATGCTAAAGATTAGAAGTTGTGGGTGAAATATGACTTTGGTAGGAAGCTTGTATATTGTGTATACCTTATGAATATTTTGTGAAAACGATACGATATGCCTCCAAATTATGTTGTATTGACCTTGATAAGTGATGAATATAAAAATGGTAAGATTGGTGTGGAAGTGTAAGGTCGGAACGAAAGATGTCATGTTATATCGGAAAGATGGCTAGTTGTGCCATATTGTGTATTTTATAATACTTGTTGATTGTTATTGATGTTGTTGTTGGGTGCTGTGTTGATATATTAAGCCGAGCTAAGTCTCGGGGATGTTATATATATAGGGGAAATGCTGCCGAAATTTCGGTAGGCAAATATGTGCTTAAGTTTGGAGTCTTAAGGTTTGAATTTGACAATTGGTAAACATGACCATTTGTAGATTCTGGACGAAATTGGAAGTGAACCTAAGGGAGCATAAGGCGCAATTGAGGTATGTAAAGCCTACCCCTTCATTCTTAGGCATGTTCTGAACATAATAGGCTCGTCCGCGAGCCTTAAATATGACTCCGTTCCTCGGAATTCGAGAGGGAAATCCGCTCCAATTCCTTCAGTAAGATTGAATCACTTTTCTTATAACTTGTCTCTAAAGTGAACTTTTGTATGCAATTGTCCCAAACGGAGTCGGAATGCTTCCAAATGACTATGGACGACCTCATAAGGTCTATTATCAGTAATTTACGTATGTCGCCTCAAGTTGGTCCGAGGTGGGCCCACAAGGCCCTGACACTTTTGTATAACCTAAATTGCCCTATTTCTGTCCGTTTCTCACATGCAACATCTGGACTATTATTCTGATCATGATATGACTACTTTTTATATAAATCCTACAAAATGGTTTTGACATCTGGAAATCTGATTCCGGTAATAATCTGTCGTCCCTTCCCAAGTAGGATATAGGCGCGTATTATGAACACTATCCGAATACTCTGATTTGACTCGCCGTTTGGCATACTTCAGTTTGATTGAGTCTGTATAATGATCTGTAAGTATGTGGTTTCTCATTAATCTGTTCGTGGATGCCTCAACGCTTCCTTCACTACGCCCGGGCCAGGTTATGTTATCGTGCATATTCCTCTGCATTGTTCACCGCGTCCCTTGGTGTGCGGGCCGGGATTTATTTATATCTGTATGATATTATGATTTGTGTATGGGGATGGCAGCCAGGATGGCATATGATCTGATTCTGTCTGTCCACCGCGTCCCGTACTAAGAGGGCCGGGTTCTGTTACCGCGCTCCTCATGAGAGGGCCGGGATTTGTATGTATGTAGGTATGTGCTATCAGCATTTATATAAGCACATGACTCTGTATGACTCTGTATGACTCTGCATGCATGATTCTGTCCGTTCGTTGGATCATACTTCTGTCTGTTCGTCTGGACTATGACTCTGTCCGTCCGTCTGGACTATGATTCTGTCTGTCCGTCTGGGTTATGATTATGTCCGGTACATTTCTGTCTGACCGTTCGGATTATGATTCTGTCTGGTATACCTCCGATTGTCTGTCTGAATTATTACTCTGTCCGGTACACCTCTGTCTGTCCGTTGGATTATGATTCCATTCGCTATATTTCTGTGCTTCTGATTCAGACTATGATTATGTTGTTATATTCTCGCTTTACATACTCGGTACATTTTTCGTACTGACCCCCGGTTCTTCGGGGGCTGCGTTACATGCCCGCAGGTACAGACGCACCCGGAGATACGCCGCCAGTCTAGGGCACTGATTCTGCTATTTTGGAGAGCTCCTTTTGATCCGGAGCGTGTACTTTTGGTATATATCTTCTGACATCGGTATATTCTGTATGTATGGTAGTTCTGGGTACGGCGGGGCCCTGTCCTGTCATATGATTCTGTATGTCTGTTAGAGGCCTGTAGATATGTATGTGGGTTACGGGTTGCTACGGTTTGGGTAGGTACGTACGATTTTGTGACTCTGCCCGTTATGTTAGCCTCATCGGCCTATATGAAATTTCAGCATGTTCGGGTTTGTGTATGTTATAGCGCGCGCTGCATTTGTATTGGCTTAAGTCCGTATACAGCTAGTGTGAATTATCTATCTGGTATGCCGTTTCTGTCAGGTAGGTACGTTTGGGTATCCAGTTAGGATACCAGTCACGGCCCATGGGGTTGGGTCGTGACATCTGGCCAATGAGTTGAATTGCATACTGTACTCTCGAGCACTCATGCTTCCTTGTTTCAAATTCAAGAACCTGTCCGCTCTAGCTCGGCGGACTTCGGGTGGCAAGTAATGATGAATGAAGGCGTCCACGAATTCTTGCCAAACAGGAGGTGGTGCGTTCTCTCCTCTCGATATCATCCAATTTCTATACCATAGTACCGCCACGTCGCGAAGTCTATATATGGCCAACTCTACAGATTCAGTCTCAGAAGCATGCATAAGTGTTAGTGTCCTCAGCATCTCATCAATAAAACCTTGAGGGTCCTCATCCGGCCTCGACCCGAAAAATTCTGGAGGATTTAGAGTAAGGAAATCACGGGCTCTTTGTCACGACCCGGCTAGGGGGCCGCGACGAGCACCCGGTGCTACCCCACCTAGGCACCCCCTTATCGTTCATAACATAACATCTAGGTGAACCATAAGTCAATTCGTGCTTTTTTTATCGTTAATCATGTTGATCCCATTAGACGACCATCATCATTTAACATATCATAGACATTTATGCCACATCATAAGTACAAGGCCGACGAGGCCAACAAAAGATATACAAAACATGGGCCGACATGGCCGAACATCTCTACCCACATACACATGACTACGAGCCTCTAAGAGTATGACATATCGTATGAGCGGGAAAGGACCCCGCTATGCCCATAATTATGTACACAAAAGAATGAGTACCAAAAAGCTGCGGCTCCGGAAGAAATGGAGCTCTACTATGCAATCTCTGGATAAGCAGCTATGGATCAAGCCTGTCTCCATGTGCACCTGCGGGCATGACGCAGCGTCCACAAACAAAAGGACGTCAGTACGAATAATGTACTGAGTATGTAAAGCATGATCAACATCGATATATATGTAAGCATAATACATAACAGAAGAAATAGTGTAGGAGGGGAGACAATAATGTCATCGTCATGGCACTTACTTACCTTTCGTAGGGACTTTCCATTCCTCATACGTACTCGTATGCATACATCATCATCCGTATTCCATAATAGTTCTCGTACCATAATTGTGCTCACATTCGTATTTATAGTCTTATCACATTCATATTCATATTATATACTTAGTCATTTCATATACATAACATTTACATAGCATACCCGACCTTATAGGATCGGTGTTTCATACATACTTGGCCAACCAAGGCTCAAGATCATACATACCTGGCCCTACCAAGGCATCAGGGTTATCCGTACCATCTGCAGAGGTGTGCGCGCGTTACGTAATCGTATACATACTTTATACATAATCATATACATATATCCTACCCGGCGTTATAAGCTCGGGGTATCATTATAGCCCTTCATAGGCACATATAAGTATAATAGCCCGTAGGCACCTTTGGCATCATTATTATTATTATCATCATCACTATCATCATCATTATTGCTACATCCATATCTTAGGCTTACTCGTCATATGAGGGGCGTAGTACAATCGTAGTACATGTTAAGGATCGTGAGCTTATGAGCTCGGAATGTTAATCACTTGAATACAACATACTCATATAGAGGAATTAGAAATTTGGCCAAGAACCATGCCTTATGAAAGAAGGGTTAGCCTTACATACCTTTTCGTCGGACTATTCTACACTTGCACGTTTCCTTCCAATGCTAGCGTCTATACCTTCATTAATATCATAAAAATGGCCATTAGTCATTCACATCATCCACATTATCTAGATTTCTCAATTTGCTTCTAATTCTCCCATATTTATGGTCATGACCTCCAACTTCGTCCATTCGTCTAAAGTGTCGAGTTCATGATCTTAGTACCATTTATAATACATTTATATCGTAACACAACAACATTCATAATTCAATTCAAACTATTCCTCAAAATGTCACTATTCACCATTCATGACCTAGTTGACCACATTTTCTACAATCCATGTATTTTAATTCTCCAATACCTTAAACATCATGTAAAAATCATGAATCTTACATTAGAAGTTGTAGGAACAAGCTTTGGTTGATAATACCCCACTTTGAGCCAAACCCTAGTTTTTCTCCATTTGCATTTCTTGACTTGAATGGTATTTAATGGCTTGCTTACACTTGATTCACTTGTTTATGTTGTTGGTGACTTATAATCCTTGAAAACTTATGAAATAAATGTAGAGAGATGATTCTAGAGAGAAGTGGTGTAATGTGGAAATGAAATAAAACAAGTCTTGATCCTCATATTTAATGAATTGAAAAATCTGTGCTGGGTGAACAATGGTCGTCCATGGAGGTTTACGGTCCGTATTTCAGTTTACGGACCGTCCCTCGTGGTCTTCTTTAAGCTCAAGCAGAACCAGAAACTTAAGGCTGCATGCATGGTGATTTACGACCATGGTTTACGGGCCGTAAATCACTTTACGGTCCGTAAACCTGGTCGTATTTTACCATTTCTCGGCTGGGCAGAAAGCTGAAGCTTTTTCCATGGCAGTTTACGACTGCCAGTTTACGGACCGTATAGCAATTTACGGTCCGTATTTTGCAATTTACGACCACTTGGCAGTTGCAATTCTGCAACTTCCCATATTTCTTAGACTTCTCATTTTAATCACCCCCGTCCATGCACATGCATTGCTCACCTTGTATCTCATCTTAACTTAGCCAACTTCCTCGTCTCACATCGGATACTTTCGAAATCTCGCCTAAGGTCATCAAACATCGTTTCTTGCTCATGGACATCATGCACTCATATTCATCACTAGTTCATTCTCTTGCGTACCAACGGAAAATTTTCCGAGGTGTAACACTCTTGTACTAGCCGAACGATCACTTGGGCCCACATTCTGTCATTGTGCCTGAGCGGCAACCAACTGTGTCAATAAATGTATGGCCTCGGACACTTGTTGACCCGAAGCACCCGGTGGAGGAATCGGAGCTGAGGCTCCTCCCTGCTCTTCTATATTGGGTGCGGTCTCACTTTGCGATTCACTTTCCTCTACATTTGCCGGAGGCTCTCTTTCCGCCTGCCTCTTTGTCGTAGCTTTGCCTTTCTGGGCAGCTGTAGCTTTCCCTTTCGGCGGCATTTTTCTGAAACCATAACGCACCTTTAGGAATGATATAATCCTAGACATGGCTCTATCGCACGATCTCATGAGAAGAAGAATGGTCATTCTCCTAAATGCCCTGTAGCCTCTTGTTTATTAGCGTGGCGCGCAACACACCATAAACAAGACTCTACTAGACACGGCTCGTAGACACTTCCTAGGGCGAACTGCTTTGATACCACTTCTGTCACGACCTAACTAGGGGCCGCGACGGGTACCCGGAGCTAGCTACCGAGCACCGCTTACCTACTACTCATTTAATGCTCTTTCATCAACTTTTCATACCAATTGTAGGAAAATCATATTTAAATAAAAACATAAATACTTATATGCATTTTCCTTTCGGCCATCAAAATAATATATATATATATATATATATATATCTGTGTGTGTGTGTGTGTGTGTGTGTGGTAATAGCGTTTTGTGAGACCATCTAACCCACACTGCGTATCTACGAGCCTCTACTGACATACTGTATCAACAGACGGAACAGGACTCCGTCGTGCCCAAAATATGCATATGTATATGTACATCAAAAGAATGGCCATAAGCACCTCCGAACAATGGAGTGCTCTCTATCCGCTGGCAGCTACTGAGGATCTGGGCCAAGCTCTCCTCCCTGTCTACCTGTGGGCATGAACACAACGTCCGAATAAAGGACGTCAGTACGAATATTGTACTGAGTATGAGAGGCATAAACAATGAAAGAAGGCATTAATAATATAGTGATACTATCAACAAGAAGCATCTGGATCTGACTGATGATCATAAAAGAAGTAATGCATGTTGTCTTACTCATACTCATCATCATGACATATATGCATCATGACATCCTCAATGCAAAATATTCATAATAATATGCTCATCATAAAATACTCATCTTATCATGATATGTGTATAAGGCTCAAGATCAACTTTACTCTATCGGGGTGACGTAAGGTCGTAATCCCCCGGTTACATTATGGAACCATTATGGACATTCTGCCTCACCTTGAAAGGACTAATACATAAGGTGAGTGTAGGCAAGGAATAACATCCTCATATCGTATAGCTTATCTCATATAGACATTTATAGGCATAGGCCTTTAACTTCTTAGAATGTGAGAACTCATGAAGAGAATAGAGATTCAAGCTAAAAGATTCATGCCATTAGAAAGAAGGACTAGCCTCACATACCTGGTCGTTTAGCTAGACTATCGCTCACTTGCTCTCCTTCAATATCACGTCGTTACCTTCATAAGAGAATTTGGATCAACGTTAGTAACTAACTACAAGAACGCATCGCTAATTCTAGGAAAAGTCGGACAATGCTTCCTTCGTTTATACTACTTTTCTCATGCTTTATCTCAACTCCCAACATTCATAACATTACTCATAATATCACAATCGACAATCGTCATTTACGTACATTTAGCAAAATCCACCATTTTCCTCCAATTTCCCCCATACTTAGCCTTATGACTCGTCTTTGCGTTTTCATGCATTTAATGCTTGATTCATGATATAAACATCGTTTATAATGTAATTGTACTCTCAACACTTCAACATTCGTAATTCAATTCCACTATCATTCATTTATGTCACTATTCACTCAATAATGACCCACTCTCTATGTTCTTCTACATTTCAAGTGTCTAAGCTTTCCAACACTTCAAACAACATGGAATAATCATGAAACTTAACTTAGATGATGGTTGAACAATCCTTAAGTTGAAATACTTCACTTAGCCAAACCCTAGTTCCACCTTCCTTGGAATTTCTTCACTTAGATGATCCTTTATTGTGTTCTTACACTTGATTTCATGAATTTGGTGGTGTTGATCTTGATACCCCCTTTAATTCTCTTGAAGTCTTGTGGAGGAATTATTTGGAATGTTCTAGAGGTCTCTTGAGTTGTTGGATGAATAATGAAATAATATGAAGCCTAAGTCCCTTTTTAAAATCACAAAATATGATCTTTAATGAATTCTTGTCGGGGTGAACAGTGGTCGTAAACCACCATATACGGACCGTATTTAATCATTTCAAAAACAGAAAGTTTTGGCTTAGGGACATGGCAGTTTACGACCTGGTTTACGGTCCGTAAATCAGTTTACGGGGCCGTAAACTAGGTCATATTTAACCATATCAACACTGGCAGAACTTGAGATTTTTGGCACGATGGAAGACGATTGCACTATACGGTCCGTAAATCACTTTACGGGCCGTATAGTGCCATATACGACCACGCGACTTTCTTATTTCCAAAATTCATAATTAGCCATTCCCGACTTAGTAAAACATCATACACTCAATCCCTTCCTCGTTCTACTCATCACACAAGTACGGAAAAATTTCCGAGATGTAACACAATTGTCCTCTTTTAACCTTTTGGTTCAGAAATGCCCCCAATCTATTTTTTGGCTTAAGAGTACTTCTCAAACTAACAACATAAATTTGGATAGCTTTTTGCAATTTACAATTGTCATGTGACCTTTTATGATTTGCCACGAGTTAATTCCCTAAATGATCTCTCAAGTTTAGGGAAGTGACTCCAAATATCAATTTTATTTCCTATAGGATAACAAAGTCACTCGACTATTATTATTTTCCTCAAAATATACTAAACACCTCAAAAGCCTCCTTTAGGATAACAAAGTCACTCGACTATTATTATTTTCCTCAAAATATACTAAACACCTCAAAAGCCTCCTCAAAATAGCCTATAGATTTAGAAAAAAGAAGAAGAAACAAAGTAGTAACTACTATTTGAGTAAACACATAAATAAGTATATACATCTTCTATCACATTGGAACAAAGAATCTTATACTAATAATTACTGTACGCTTGGAAACGAAAGAAGAAGAAACAATGTAACTATCTGGTAAAGGAAAGAATTATATCTAATTAAAATTTAGGTTAAAAAGAAACGGGTTAGCGAATTTGGATATAAAAAATGAGTGGGTTTAGTTTTTAAATTAAATAATATATGCGGCCAATCTTAATAAGCCACATGACTTTTTAAAATTGAAAAAAAACTGGATCATATTTGATTAGGTATAAAATATGAGTTTGGTTAAATGGGTTTGATGAGTTAAATAGGTCTATTATTAAAAAAAATTAATGATATTTCATGCCAACTAGGAGAAAAGAAGACTTTTGAAATGTTTAGTATATTTTGTGAAAAATTGTAATAGTTGAATGACTTTGTTGTCCTAAAAGAAACAAAATGATATTTGGGGGCAATTTCACAAACTTGGGTAATCATCTAGGGAATTAACTCGATTTGCCACATACATAACTTAAAAATTAAACCAACCCATTTTTTAAATGTAGAAGGGCCAAATAAACCCCTATATTATCGGAAAAAGGCCAAATATACCTTTCGTTATACTTTGGGATCAAATATACCCCAGTCATTATACTTTGGATCCAAATATACCCCTATAGTTATGCTTTGGCATATATACCCCTCATTTTAACGGAAGGACACGTGTCATCATCCTATTGACTTATATTTAAGTCTCCCCTAATTAATTAAAATCCAACCCATAATTAGATATCAAATTAAAAGACCCATATTCAAGTTCAAAAGCATCAAACACCTTCAAGTTCCCGAATGCCTGATCTCCACTGCCACTTGCTGATGACCCCGTACGCTGATTATGGCTAAGACTCAAGTACTCGACCGACGCAGTACAAACTCTAGATCCAAAGTACCATCAAGCATATTTCGATGCAGGTCAAGAACTTCAAGGTTAGCCATTAGCTCAAAACTTTTTGGATTTTCTTTGTAAATCCATTAAGAGAAAGATTGAGGCAAACAAGCTGGATAGATTGTAAAGCAAATCGGACATGGCGAGTCCAATTAGGGGACTTAGAAGAACGATGAAAGCAATTCATACAAAGACCAATTTGGCATAAACTCAACAATAATCAATTTATTCTGATTGGAGTCGTCCATTGCATAACCCAACAAGTTAAATACAAGAGGGTGGTGTCTCAAATTTTCCAGATATGATTATGGGTCTTTTAATTGGATATCTAATCATAAGTTGGATTATAATTAATTAGGGCAGACTTAAATATAGGCCAATAGGATGATGACAGGTGTTCCTCCGTGAAAATGAGGGGCATATATGTGCCAACGTATAACTATAGGGGATATTTGGACCCAAAGTATAACGGCGGGGGTATATTTGACCCTAAAGTATAACAAACGGTATATTTGACCCTTTTTCCGATAGTACAGGGGTATATTTGGCCCTTTTCCGTTTTTTAAAATCTAAACTAGCCCCTATTTACCCTGAATTTTGGTAACAATTGAATTTGTAAGTGAGCTATAGGATATGTGGATGAATTTTCATCTATTTTTGGTTGACACGAAATATATATATGGATTTTCTCATTATAAATATATATATATATATATATATATATATATATATATATATATATATATATATATATATATATATGGATTTGCTCATTATGTCGAATAGGTGAATAAAGCTAAAGAGCACTACTGATTCAGACTAAAATCAGAGAGGGAGAGAGAGAACTTCAATATATCTTTCTATTACAATGTTCTAGATCTGAAAAAACCAACCCCTAAAAGTGGGATAATGCCCTCTATTTATAGGTTTGCCTCATGGGCCTTGAATACAACACAAAACCCTTTACAATAAAGAAACCCTAAAAAGATAAGGTAGGACCCGTACGGTCGTCAGTACAAAATGGCAGAACGGTTTCATAACGCGTGGCAGCATCGTAACTGGTTAACCGGACCAACGGCCACGATGATTTTGGATTGGAGTAACCGGACCAACAACCACGTTGAGTTTGGATCGGAGTAACCAGACCAACGGCCACGCTTCTCTTATCTCGAGTCAGCTGCATCGGATGCAATCGCTCGGTCCGAAGAAAAGATCGAACATGCTCGTACTCATTTGGACTCGCCCTCGCCCCCGGTCTCACCGGTCATATATTGACCTGGTTTTTACCGTATACAGATAGTCCCCACACTTTCCGGGCTATAGTTTTATCGGAGTAACGGGAAGTGGGTAAGTCACAAAACCGGTGGTTCCATAAGCTCGCTCTTATCTTCAAATTTGGCGGGAACAGTTATGTCACGTCCTTCTGACATCATCCACGTGTCTCGTCCCGAATGGTCGACCTCAAAAACCGTCTTAACGCATGTCTCTTCATATCACGTCGCATTAAATGTGGTACAGGTGTCACTTTTCGACTGGCCGTTGTTTTGTAACCGCTACAGTATCACACCTATATAAGGCCCTTAGCTATTTCCCCTTTTCATTTTCACTTCTTCATTCTTCACTCTCCGCTTCTTTATTTCTTGCTCTCTTGATCGTAAAAAACCACTCCAACTTCTCTTCATTTGTTGTTTTGACCATAAGAGCATTCTTTTCTAAACCTTTCATTTGTTGTTTTGCTTCTTTCAATTGTCTCCTCCATCCTCTTAATATTTCCTCTATTGTTTCATTTTTGAATTTTCCATCAGCCACTTCAAATTCTCAAATCTTCTTACCACTCTTTCACACCTTCCAAATGTCTGCCAACACCGAATCTACTTCCCAGGACGTTCCTTTGGTTTATTCTCAGGGAGCCGAGCCAGCCTCAAAACCCGAGGGAAATCATCCATACCCAACTACAGCCAGGAATTTGACGTCGAGAAGCCATGCCCGATCGCAGATAGGGGTTTCGACATAAGGCTATACCCTTCGTCTATTACGGAGGATCTCCTCCCCCGGGTCCGAGCCAATTGCGGATGGGATAATCGTCCTGTGCAAGTGTTCGCCCCCGGGCTCGACGAGTCTATTACTGATCATAGAGAAGGTTTACTATACGTTTACACGTATCCGTTTACACTCAAACTCGATCCTCCAATCGATCCGATTATTTTGGAGATGTGCCAGACGTACAATGTGACCTTGGCCCAAATTGGGCCGATTATCTGGAGGGCCATGGCCTGCTTCCCGTTACTGGCCAATAACGTCAACAGGGAATTCACGATGGCACACTTCATCCGGTTATATTCCCCGAGAATCTTCCGAGGGGGCATGATAAAGCTCGCCAAGCGAGGTCGGAACCCGATCTTTTCCAAACTCGACGAGGACAGAGATCGAGGATGGTTGGAGCGTTAAGTCCAGGTAAGGACTGCAGACATTATTCTGGCCGATCACATGCCCTTTCCGGAGAGGTGGAACGATAGGCGTAAGTTTATCAGTTCTCCCTTCTATAATTATTCTTCCTCCGCGCTTTGTCAACATTTGCTCCCTTGCATACATGTGATTTCTCTGCCCTTTTTTTTTTATTAGTCGAGGCATGGCAACCTCCAGCTGTCCGGAACCTTACCGAATGGGTTGGAGCAATCATCGGCCAACACACTTATGAACAACGGGCATGGGGGGACCAGTCGCGTGGCCGATGGGGTGCCCAAAATCACAGTAATCTTCTCCTTGATTTGTTATCTATTGCCTCCCCTTTTTCCTTTTCTTTCTATAGCCCCTTCGGTGTTCAGGTTTACCCAAGGGCTCGGTGGAGCCAAGATCGGAACCAACAGCCGAGCCTGCTGCACCGGTTCCTGAATTTGATTCGGCAGGATCATCTCGGCTCATTGCTGCAGCCGGTAAGAGACGGAGAAAACCCTCGGCCAAAGGGCAGAAACCAAAGAAAAGGGCGAGGAGCGTTGTTCGGACTCTGAGGAATGAATCAGAGTCCGACGTTCTTATTCGAAGGGTTGGTAAGGGCCCCTTTATCGCCTCTATTCCGGAGGAGGAAGCCACCATTCAAACCTTTCCTATAACTGAGGAAGGACCTTCCGTTCCGGCTCCGCACACAGGTGGGGAAGAATGTTTTTTTCCAACTCCTCTAAGGTCAATTGAATTCATTGACATTTCAGGTGACGTGTCACGACCCAATCCCGTGGGCCATGACTAGTGCCCGACCTGGACACTCGTATACGTACCTGTTGGATATAGTCAAACTGAATCTAAGAACAATATGGAAACTTGTAAAAGAACTCCAAGGTTCATAACGTCGTCATGTATATATGTCCAGACAAACTATCTCCTGAGGAGTCACAACTAATCAAATCATAAAATGATACGCAAGCCGACAAGGCTACCACTACAGACGAACACCATATCACATGCAAGCCGACAAGGCTGCCACTATAGACGAACATATCCGTAGCACATTGTATAGACACAGCTGAACAAAACTTATACACAACCCACACATATGTCTACAGACCTCTAAGAATATCGATAGCGAAATATGACGGGACAGGGCCCCGCCGTACCCTTGGGTAAACATATATATATATATACACCATAAGATCTGTACCAAAAGTCTAGGCTCCGGAACAACGGACCTCTCCAAGACAGCTGAGTAGAAGTCCTATGCTGAAGGGTCACCAAACCGACTATCTGTACCTGCGGGCATGAAACGCAGCCCCCCGGAGAAAGGGGGGTCAGTACGGAATATGTACTGAGTATATAAAGCATGAAATACAATAAAGAGGATCATAACTGAAATAGAGTTTACCAGAAACAAGTATGACTTTTAAAATATCAATACACTTGCCTTATGAAATGAAAATCATGCATATCAATATCATATATCATATCCGGCCCATTATGGGACTCGGTGAATAAGGTCGCCACATACCATCCTTGGCACCATTATCACATCATAACACCATCACATCATCACATCATAACACCATTATATACATACATACATATATATATATATATATATATATATATATATATATATATATATATACCGTACCCTGCCCTCTAGTGAGGGACTCGGTGAACAATGCAGTGAAACTGTACGCGAAAACGTATCCTGGCCCGGGACTCAGAAAAAGACATAGTGAGCAACCATATGCAAACTAAATCATATCTGAGACTCAATAGAATAATCAAAATGAACCATCATTTGAAAATCAGGACAATAGACATATCAAGTATCTTTCGAGTGTCACTAGGGAACATATCAAATAGAACTTCAGAAATCATAAATACGTATCAAAACATAATAAAGTAAGTTCTGGAAATCAAAGACATTAGCCATCCTAGTGGCTCTAAGAATAGGAATTTCTTTGAAGTTATACATATGTCGCCTGTTTGTTTCATAAAGATCATGCAAAAAAGAAAGAAGGGTCAGCTTTACATACCTGTTACAAATTAACCGTAACCAAGTTCGCTTCGTCGCCCCTTTAGCCTATTTAATATGGAAGTAACGCTATCGTTAATAAACTATACTTTCTAGCTTATAAATCTATAGGAATCATCCTTTAATTCATGCTCTCTTGGTTAGGATTTCATTAGTTAAGAACTTAACGGAAATCGGGCAGCATTTCCCCTATATACTCGCCTAACCCGAACTTCCAATTAACCTCCTGTTACAGCAATACCAACAATGACAGTAATAGAGATATGCATATAAAACCCTTACAATTCAGCCCATAAACAACTCAAACAACCCAACAACCCTTCTTAATCCTTTTCCAATCTAAATCATTAACGTTTTAAGATTTTACACCAAATAAACTAACATACGCTTTGTATACGATACGTTATACACTTCTTTCTTCCAAATTTAGAATCCACATCAACGACAACACGATCACAACACGAACAACGACATATGAACATAAATCATACTTTTAATCCTTTCAACTCAACAATTCCATATAACAACGATTTCATGCAATTTCTTACTTCCAATTTCATCCAATCCAATTTTAATCCTTCCATTACAACACCATTAATAAAATTATACCACAAAATAAGAAAATCTTACCTTAATTTACTCGGAGGAATTTCAACACTTATTTGCTCCAATTTCACTATTTCTTCTTCCTCAATTCAGTATCTAATGTTGCTATCACCTCCTTGAACTTGCAAACCCCTTGGAACTTGATCAAAACAAGCAACAAAATAATTTTTGCTCAACAACCATGGTTGGCCGAGAGCTTGGCAGCAATGGAAATGTTCTTTTTTTTTTTCTCTAACTTTAATTTTGTGAAATGAAATGAATTGTTCATCATGCCAACTATATATATGGTGTCCCTCCAATGGACACATGCTACCCCCTATGACTCACCAATTTTGGTTTCTTGATTATATATATTTTTTTAATTACGGGTGGGGCCCACAAAACATAATTAAATTAATTAATTTTAATTAATCACTAATCCCTACTTAATAATCTAATCATAATTAATTAGTCCCTAATCTACAATAATATTTCTACACTAAATAAAATTTATAAGCAACTTGTGTACTAATTAAAATTGAGAATTAAGAGTCCAATTTCATATCCAAAAATAATCCCGTCCTTAACTTAAGTCGATTATCTTGCGAATAATTCGATGTATAAAAATACGGGATATAACATCCTTCCCCCTTTAGATCATTCCCAATACTTCCTCAAGCGTTCTTTTACTAAATTATGTCCTTCACAAGCCTCTTTCATTGGTCAATCCCTTTACTTTATTATAGCGCATTCCAGATCTCTACATAACCATTCCCGTAATATTTCCTCCTTCTGTTGCTTCTCGAGGTAATTATTCCACGTCGTTGTCTTTACTCTCCTCTTTATTTCGCAGTCGGTTGTCAGTTCTATTGCGAGCTCTTTTGCTGAAGTGTTACTCTTTCTCTTGTCTGCGCACTGTTCAGTTGTACTGTCACTGATTGATTTGGACTTGTATTCATGCTGCACTTAGTCATAACCCGACTCTTTCCCTTTTCATAGTTACCCCCTTAAGATGGTACATCGTTCACTTCACTTTACCTTCTAATCTTTAAATAAGATATTGTAACGTGCAGACATCCCTCATCGGTTTATTAGACTTTACAATTCTTGGAGTATTTCATACCTCCGGTAACTTATAGACCCTTCACAGACTCTACGGATAAAACGACCTTTCCCAAGGTATAACATTATTTTACTCCAATAACCTTGCATTGCTCTGCTATTACAGTCCATGTTCTGGAATCTTTCGTATCATGTGTCACTTCTCGACTTTCTTTTAAAGGTTCTTAACTGTCACTTTGCTTCTGGCTCTTGATCTCAATCTTTAGAGTTGGCTATCAAGTAACACTGGAGCTTCCTCTTATAATAACTCTACGTAGTCGCTCTGTGATCTGACTATCATTAACTGGTGTAATTCTGAAAGAATATTTTCTTGATTGGACATATAAAGTCACTGCCATCCAGTAACCAGTAACCCGTTTGTTCTAACCGTCTCGGTTAAACCGTTTCACAACTTCCCTTAATCCAACTTGTAACATTTTAGGCATATTATCTCGTGTCGTTTTCTATTGCCCCTTTACTTAAATTTGCTCTTATTTCTCCTATCACACATCATATTGCAATCTTTACAAGAGTATGTGTAGGTGCTCAAATCAGCCCGAGAAATACCTTAGCGTCGCCTTATTAGTCTTTATGCAGACCCTACATTCTCCTCTTATATCTTTCAATTGATATCAAGTCTCAACTATGGCTTTTGCCCTCAGCACTAATTGCATCTCGGTACTTTGGTTTAAACCATCTTACACCTTTCCCTAATGTATCCAAAATATCGTAACCACATTGTTATTACTGAATCCTTACTCTTCTTATCAAGTACTCACTTGCTCTCATTCTTAACATATAAATATGTGTAGATCGCACAACTATTCTTGTATAACTTGTACAAAGTACATCCAACCTTAGTCATAGTCTTTCCTTCTCCTGGTTCATTCTGCTTTACGTATCTTAATTGTACTAAAACTCACTTGCTGTCTATCTTGTCCTACTCTTTTCCCTTCCTTTACTTACCATTCAATTTTCTCATATTCTACTATAGGAGATTCCCTATCCCTTCTTCTTTGCTACTTATAAGTCACAATATCATTAGCAAGCAACCCCATTGCCAACGTCTCAACCTCCAATCCAGTATAGCATTTCTATTCTTTATAATATCTCTTAAGTTACTCGTTACCATTTTCTTGTCGTATCCTTCCTTTTTATAAGAATCCATTTTCTAATGTCATATTATCCAAGATCTTTACCAATAATTCTCAGCACTGTCTCAAATACCATCCTGACTTCTATCCGTTTATTGCTGGCTTTCAAATCTTACTAACTTGTTTCAGCAAGAGATCTCACTTGGAGTTTAAGTATCCACATTAATTGTATTGCAGTGTCAGCTGTTTTCATCTTACACTTGCATTTCTCTCATCCGCTTCCTCCCCTGGGTGTACTCACATCATTATCTATTTATATTCTGCTCTATGTCCCTATTTCCAATTTTCAAATTCATATGATTCTTTTCCAATACATTTGGTATACTGCACCATATCCATGTCCTTTTTTATATATCATCTATAACTTAGATTACCCATGTACGAAACCCTAACACAATCACGAGGCGATGAGAACTTTTCTGTATACAGTACAAAATCTCATCTAACCATCTATACTCGAGTAATGCAACCCATGTAGGAACTCATCTAAGGCCACATTCCACTTACTCCAATTTGTAATTAATCAGTACCTATAGTCGTTCCAAATGCTCAATTGGTTAGCACTTATATTCCGATGATAAGTGTCCAAAATGTTCCTCTAGTATTATCTTTATCTCAACGGATATCATCTGTTTCCTCTAATAATTTTACAATACATTATTTGTTCCTTAGGCCTACAGTCCTTGTCCTTTAAGGATTTCACTAGTTCCGAGATAAAGTCATATACATGCAGCACTCCTTTATGCCCTGTGCTCTTTCACCCTTGTTGTGTACCCAACACTAACTTCTAATTTACTCAAAATCATATAAAATTCGTCTTAATAATGGTCTTATCTCACTACCTTGTCGTCGTACTGCACTTTTAAGTTCGTAGTTATATATTTTCCTTTCTATTTTATACTCGTACTCACTTGATTATGTCTGTCTTGGGTGCTTTCTTTAGTATTCCTTTCATTTCTCCAGTCTATGTCCATCTTTTATTTTGTGCACGAGGAATCTCATGCTACTCCTGTATCCTTCGGAAAACACTACTTCTACATAACCCCTCTCTCATTTTCAAAACATATTCTGTTCATCCTTATTTGTTCTTATCATACCAGTCATTTCTGGCACTTATTCTGTCTCGTTGCTCATCTTCCTTTAGTTTGGTCTTTCACAATCCTGTTGCTTATATTACTCATTTTCTTAGCTATACATGTCATAACACATCGCTACACTGTAATCCTACTCGCTTTCTTCTTATTTTCTTCTTTCAATTAACTCCTTCTCTTCTTGTGCTCGCTTTCACTTTCGTTACCACTTGATCTCTATTATGAACTTTCCCTATAGGACTTTGTAAGTATTTCTTATTCGTTTTATATTTGCTTTTCCGTTTCACACTGATCACATCATATCCTTTAGTTACTTCCTCGTTAGGCTTTACTCATTTTATAACAATCCTTATGGTATTCACATTACATCCTGTTCGTAATCAATCCTATAACGTAACACTTCTTAACCTTATTTACAATTCTTACTATGTTTTAATTACACTCTGTGGAGTTGGCGTACTTAACCCTTCACCCCTTCTGATCAATCTTATCCTTAATATCTCACAAGTTGTCATATTAATACCTTCATAATTTATCATAATTCTTCCTCCTCCGTACTTTTATCTCAATCATACTACTACTCCTTTTAACTGTAAACTCGTCGTGATTTATCCCTGCTTATCAGTTCAGTCGATACATCAATATAACCTTCTGTTAAGATTTGCCACCTTTTCTAAACCATCTCTTAGTGTCGCTAGCCCTTCCAAATTATCCTAGCATCTCATCAACAACACGTGAAACACATGATCCTAGACAGCCCACAAGTTTGAGTTTTTCTTTCCACAAATCCCATCTTCAATTAGTTGATTAAAACTAATAAAAATGTCACCATGAAGCATCCTCCAACCACCACCAGAAGAAAAACTAGAATCCGACAAGCACCACAGGACTTCTAGTGCTTGATTCACATGGTTTACCTCGAGATTTGTTCTTAAGTCGTGAACGAATTATTTTGTTCATAAACTACTTGTTGTATGCTTTGTACTCTTCAATAAAAGTGAAACTTAATTGTTGGACGTTTTTGCTCTTCAACATGAGCTCTTTCTAAGGTAAAAATGTGGTTGGAAAGTATTCTGGTCCGTTCAAATGAATTCCAAACTTTGCTGCTCATATATGCTTCTTTGAAATGAAATTTCCCAAATAAGAATGATGCCTCTTACGGATGACATGGAGGGTATCTCTTAAAGCTTTGATCCATCATGATAAATTTACCATATCGATGTCGGCTTTCAAGACATATTATGAACTTATATCTCATTCCCTTTTTTTTTCTATTTCTGGGAAAATTTTGGCAGAGTTTCCTCTGTACTTCTCACTATCCCAAAACCTGTACGCAGGAAATACCAACAATGCCTCACAGGGCCAACATATATACGTATATATCATATCATAGCCACACAGGGCTCCCAATTTCAAGTAAAAGTATAAAGATATCGAAACTTACCTCACGTATCACACCTCAAGACGTACCTGATCCTTTAACGATCTGTCCTGTTATACCTTCCTATCTACCTCCCCTTTCATTCTTCAACTTTACATTTCAATCATACTTCAATATTATTACCTTATTCGACTTGCATCTTTCGCACCATTGCTTACCTATGTACTTTGTAAATTCCAATATTATCAGTCACTTCCTTCTGTCGATGCCGTTCTTCAGCTGAAATCAAGGGTTAGTATAAGGAATTTAATTTCCTATGGCTGGGCTCTATCGCACGATCTTAGATATGAAAGAAAGGTAACATCCTCAATGTCCTGTAGCTTCATGTTTATAGATGTGGTGCAAAATACACCGATAAATAAGACTCTACTAGACACGGTCTGTAGACACTCCGAGGATGAAATACTCTGATACCACTTTTGTCACGACCCAATCCCGTGGGCCATGACTAGTGCCCGACCTGGACACTCGTATACGTACCTGTTGGATATAGTCAAACTGAATCTAAGAACAATATGGAAACTTGTAAAAGAACTCCAAGGTTCATAACGTCGTCATGTATATATGTCCAGACAAACTGTCTCCTGAGGAGTCACAGCTAATCAAATCATAAAATGATACGCAAGCCGACAAGGCTACCACTACAGACGAACACCATATCATATGCAAGCTGACAAGGCTGCCACTACAGACGAACATATCTGTAGCACATCGTATAGAAACAGCTGAACAAAACTTATACACAACCCACACATATGTCTATAGACCTCTAAGAATATCGATAGCGAAATATGACAGGACAGGGCCCCGCCGTACCCCTGGGTAAACATATATATATACACCATAAGATCTGTACCAAAAGTCTAGGCTCCGGAACAACGGAGCTCTCCAAGACAGCTGAGTAAAAGTCCTATGCTGAAGGGTCACCAAACCGACTATCTGTACCTGCGGGCATGAAACGCAGCCCCCCGGAGAAAGGGGGGTCAGTACGGAATATGTACTGAGTATATAAAGCATGAAATACAATAAAGAGGATCATAACTGAAATAGAGATTACCAGAAACAAGTATGACTTTTAAAATATCAATACACTTGCCTTATGAAATGAAAATCATGCATATCAATATCATATATCATATCCGGCCCATTATGGGACTCGGTGAATAAGGTCGCCACATACCATCCTTGGCTCCATAATCACATCATAACACCATCATATACATATATATATATATATATATATATATACCGTACTCGGCCCTCTAGTGAGGGACTCGGTGAACAATGCAGTGAAATTGTGCACGAAAACGTATCCTGGCCTGGGACTCAGTGAAAGACATATTGAGACATGCACGAGCAGAGTAGTGAGCAACCATATGCAAACTAAATCATATCTGAGACTCAATAGAATAATCAAAATGAACCATCATTTGAAAATCAGGACAATAGTCATATCAAGTATCTTTCGAGTGTCACTAGGGAACATATCAAATAGAACTTCATAAATCATAAATACGTATCAAAACATAATAAAGTAAGTTCTGGAAATCAAAGACATTAGACATCCTAGTGGCTCTAAGAATAGGAATTTCTTTGAAGTTATACATATGTCGCATGTTTGTTTCATAAACATCATGCAAAAAAGAAAGAAGGGTCAGCTTTACATACCTGTTACAGATTAACCGTAACCAAGTTCGCTTCGTCGCCCCTTTAGCCTATTTAATATGGAAGTAACGCTATCGTTAATAAACTATACTTTCTAGCTTATAAATCTATAGGAATCATCCTTTAATTCATGCTCTCTTGGTTAGGATTTTCATTAGTTAAGAACTTAACGGAAATCGGGCAGCATTTCCCCTATATACTCGCCTAACCCGAACTTCCAATTAACTTCTTGTTATAACAGCAATACCAACAATGACAGTAATAGAGATATGCATATAAAACCCTTACAATTCATCCCATAAACAACTCAAACAACCCAACAACCCTTCTTAATCCTTTTCCAATCTAAATCATTAACGTTTTAAGATTTTACACCAAATAAACTAACATACGCTTTGTATACGATACGTTATACACTTCTTTCTTCCAAATTTAGAATCCACATCAACGACAACACGACCACAACACGAACAACGACATATGAACATAAATCATACTTTTAATCCTTTTAACTCAACAATTCCATATAACAACGATTTCATGCAATTTCTTACTTCCAATTTCATCCAATCCAATTTTAATCCTTCCATTACAACACCATTAATACAATTATACCACAAAATAAGAAAATCTTACCTTAATTTACTCGGAGGAATTTCTACACTTATTTGCTCCAATTTCACTATTTCTTCTTCCTCAATTCAATATCCAATATTGCTATCACCTCCTTGAACTTGCAAACCACTTGGAACTTGATCAAAACAAGCAACAAAATAATTTTTGCTCAACAACCATGGCTGGCCGAGAGCTTGGCAGCCATGGAAATGTTCTTTTTTTTTTTCTCTAACTTTAATTTTGTGAAATGAAATGAATTGTTCATCATGCCAACTATATATATGGTGTCCCTCCAATGGACACGTGCTACCCCCCTATGACTCACCAATTTTGGTTTCTTGATTATATTTTTTTTAATTACGGGTGGGGCCCACAAAACATAATTAAATTAATTAATTTTAATTAATCACTAATCCCTACTTAATAATCTAATCATAATTAATTAGTCCCTAATCTCCAATAATATTTGTACACTAAATAAAATTTATAAGCAACTTGTGTACTAATTAAAATTGAGAATTAAGAGTCCTATTTCATATCCAAAAATAATCCCGTCCTTAACTTAAGTCGATTATCTTGCGAATAATTCGATGTATAAAAATACGGGATATAACATGACGCTTCACCCGAAGAGATTCCCCTGCAGAGGCCTAGAATATCCGGGCCATGTATGAATATTGAGGCCGCACAAAGAGCAAAGTCGGCCCCCGATACCGAGGCTCCAATGGATACCAGCCCACTGCCCGGTGGTGACCAAGCTGCAACATCCGAGGCACTTGCTTCTACCGAGGCCGCTGGGGCTGTTCCGGCTTCTCATACTCCTACGCCGAGGTCCGATAACCTGGACGACATGTTCTCGGATATCCCACCTGTAACCGGGGAAGCAGCCGGGTTCGGACATCTCCCTATTCCTCGAGCCACGAGGGCAGCTAGCCGGGCCACCGAAACGGGTGCAAGAGATAGTCTTATAGCTATTTTTCCGGCCCCTAGCATGGAACCGAGAAGGACAAGGTCGGTCGTGGTCACCGTCACCGATGATTGCAGCTTTTTGTCCCGTCCTGTGGGAGTAGCAAGATATCTGAGGCCTCTTATTTCGGACTCAGATAAGAGAAAGATGGCTGGAGTCCCTTGGCAGTGCCTTATTAACGAGGGCATGCATGCAGGCAACCGGGTAAGCTTAATATCCAATCTTTCCGTAATTCAATGTGTTTTTCAACTAGTTTATCCAAATTAACTTGATTTGTTTCTTCTGCAGAGTGTTGTCCTCGTCAATGAGGGCTTTATCTGTGCCCAACACGAGGTCGATGACTTAAAGGGCCAGCTGGATGCCCAGGGCTGAGAAACGGAGAAGTTCCAGCACATTCTGTAGGAAAAAGAAGACCAATTGAGCCGGGCCGCTGCTCTTTCCAATCTTCAACCCGAGCTTGATACTTTAAAGGCCGAGTTGGCCGAAGTGGTTGAAAAGAACCGGCTCCTTGAAGCGGACAATGCCGGCCTTCATCAAGACAATGCCCATTTTACTTCGAGGCTTGGTGAACTCGAGGCCACTATTTCCCAACTTCGAAATGAACTTGATTCGGTCAAGGCCGATGCCGTGCAGATGGCAGAGAGTCATCGGCTGCTGGAATCCAAGCATGCTAGAGACAAGGAGAAGTTGAGGGTAGTCGAACAGAAAGCCGAAACTCGAGCCTAGATTAGTGACGAGCTCAAAATCAAGTTCGAGGAGGCATCTGAAGCCAATGACGTGCTTCAGGCCGAGCTCGAGTCGGCTAACCAAATTCACAGAGTTCTTCTCGAAGAGAGATCCAAACTAATGGCTAAATTGGAAAAAGCCGAGGCCGACTTAGAAGAGTCTCTTAAAGACATGGAGGCTGCCGAGGCTCGTACTACGTTTTGGTCGAGTATGAACGGTGGATGTCCCGGAGGGCTACCCTCGAACAGGCCCAAAAAGGATTAGGGGACCTCTAGGCTCAGATAAATGAAGACAAAGCAATGGAGGAGGAGGCTAAAAAATCTCTTGATGCTGAGTCTGAGGATTTCGAGCGAACGGTTTTCGAGAACACCGGCTCCAACCATACCGGGTAGACCAGGGCCTGCACTAGCCTTTATTTTGTTTTTGCCTTTTGGTTTGTTTTTGCTTTTTGACTTGTGGAAAGTTCAAATGTAAAAACTTTTCATATATGAAATGCGCATTTCCCTTTTGACTGTTTCTTCATTCTTTTATCCGAATGCTTGTTATGACATTTGCCTTAATCGCTTATCCCGTTAGGAATAATCAAAGGTTCGGAGTCATTTCTTTTTTCAGACTGTGCCTAAGTGTTGGCTTTTCTCTTCGTTCGGTATATTTTTGTCTGAGGATTTTATCGAGTGATTTGCCCGCGGGACTTATTTATGCTTTGTGAATTCAGACGTCTCCAAATCACGTTAGGCATTTTTGGGCCGAGGTTTTCCGACCGCTTACTTATAACAGATTAGGTTCGGACACCTGAATCCCTGCCTTATGAAATTTTGATACGGCAGTCCCCAGTGTAGGATATTTAATAAAAAGATGCCGAATTTCAACGGTAGTCCCAGATACAGGGTATTTAATAAGAAGACATGTCTGAGATGAATTTTTCATAATTTTCTTTACATTGCAAGTATTTGCACGTACATAATATGAAGACTTCATCTGTTTCCTTCTGTTTTTGCCGTAGCAAATACTAAGTGGACACGATTCGTTTTTGGTCGTTTGGTCCTTATATCGAAACCTAACACAAAAGGTCCGGGGTAGCACTTAACAATATTCTTTCATTTTCTTTGTTGAATTGGACTCATTTTAACTTTCTGGGGTAGACCTCGATGTGGGTATGATAGTCCCCTAGTGTTTATCCGAGCCGCATGATCGGGTAAGCACTATCAAGTCCCCACTCGAGGGGTGGACCTCGAGTTACCAGGTACTTTTCCTCGTTTTCATACAGTAACACGTTGTACTTGTTGCCTCATTAAAAACCTTATCTGAAAACCCACTTCGGACAAAATCGTACTAAGGAAAAGAGTGCAGTACGTGTTTTCAGACCTAACTTCGTCCGGTGCTTTACTTTCTGCAAAAAATAAGACAGGTCAACAATAAAAAATGATCACAAGGGGCATCCATACCTTAGCAGTAGTATCTCTTCAAATGAGCCATATTCCAGTTATTGCGCAACTGTTGTCCGTCCATGGATTCCAGCTGGTACGACCCTTTGCCCGTTATTCCAGTTATCTTGTACGGCCCTTTCCAGTTCGGACCCAACTTCCCGTCATTGGGATTCTTGGTATTCAAAGTAACTTTCCGAAGCACCAAGTCCCCAACTTGGAAATGCCGAAAATTGGGCCCTCCGGTTGTAGTACCTCTCCATTCTCTGTTTCTGAGATGCTATACGGACCAACGCGTTTTCGTGTAGTTCATCCGCTAGGTCGAGTTTTACGGCCATGGCCTCCTCGTTTGACCCGCCAGTGGCGTATTTAAATCGGAGGCTCGGTTCGCCAACTTCTACTGGGATCAGAGCTTCGGCCCCGTAGACCAACGAGAAAGGCATTTCTCTTGTGCTTGATTTTGACGTAGTTCTGTAAGCCCACAGTACCTCTGGTAGAACTTCCCTCCATCGATGTTTCGATGCTTCAAGTCTTTTCCTTAGATTTTGAATTATTGTTTTGTTTGTGGATTCTGCCTGTCCGTTTGCACTCAGGTGATACGGAGTTGATACAACTTTCTTGATCTTTAACCCTTCGAGGAAATTATTGACCTTGATGCCAACGAACTGAGGGCCGTTGTCACAAGTTATTTCGGCCGGGATGCCGAAACGACAGATAATATGGTCCCATATGAAGTCAATAACCTCATTTTCTCTAATCTTTTCAAAGGACTGCGCTTCAACCCATTTTGAGAAATAGTCAGTCATAAACAAAATGAAACAGGGCCTTACCTGGTGCCCATGGCAAAAGACCAACGATGTCCATTCCCTACTTCATGAAAGACCAAGGCGATATCAGCGGATGTAGTAACTCCTCGGGTTGATGGATCATCGGAGCATGCCTTTGACACCCGTCACATTTCCAGACAAAAATTTTCGCATCATCCTCCATTCAGTTCCAGTAATAATAGGCTCTGATAATTTTTCGAACCAAGGCTTCAGCCCCGGAGTGATTACTGCAGGTACCCTCGTGGACTTCTCTCATCACATAATCGGTTTCTTCGGGACCCAAACACTTGGCCAGGGGTCCGAAGAAGGACCAGCGATACAATTGACCGTCTATTAAGCAGAACCGTGCTACTTTGGTCCTGAGTGACCGTGATTCCTTTGGGTCGCTCGGGAGCTTTCCATCTTGCAAGTAGTCGATGTATCTGTTGCGCCAATCCCAAGTTAGACTCGTCGTGTTTATCATGGCATTCCCGTTTTCTACCATCGAATTCATCAACTGCACTATGGTACCGGGGTTGATATCTTCTACTTCGACTGAAGAGCCCAAATTGGCCAATGCGTCGGCTTCGTTATTCTGTTCCCTGGGTACATACTGCATGGTCCACTCTTTAAACAGGTGTAGTATCACCTAGGTTTTCTCCAAATATCTCTACATACGTTCATCCTTGACCTCGAAGACACCATTTACTTGGTTAACAACCAAGAGAGAGTCACATTTTGCTTCGATTATTTCGGCCCCCAGACTCCGAGCCAATTCCAAACCTGCAATTATAGCCTCATACTCGGCTTCATTGTTAGTTAATTTAACAGTTCTAATCGACTGCCTAATGGCATCACCGGCGGGCGTTTTAAGGACAATGCCCAACCCGGAACCTTTTTGGTTCTAGGCCCTATCCGTATGTAGAGACCAGATACCCGAAGCCTTTCCCGAGGTTAGCAAAAGTTCTTTCTCGACCTCGAGAATAATGGCGGGGGTAAAATCTGCCACAAAATCGGCCAAGATTTGAGACTTAATGGCTGTCCTAGGTTTATATTCAATATCATATCCGCTAATCTCTACGGCCCATTTGGTCAGTCTACCTAATAATTTCGATTTATGCATGACATTCTTTAGTGGGTAAGTACGCATATCGGATGGCATTGAAAGTAAGGTTTCAGCTTTCTTGAAGCACTTACCAATGCCAAGGACAACTTTTCGAGGTGTGGATAACGAGTTTTTTCATCCCCTAAAGTCCTACTAACATAATATATTGGAAATTATGTACCTTCCTCTTCCCGGACTAAAACACCGCTTACCACTACCTCGGATACGGCAAGGTATAGAAACAACTGCTCGCCTGCCTTCAGTGTGTGCAGCAGAGGCGGGCTCGATAAGTATCTTTTTAATTCCTGCAAAGCTTTTTGGCATTCCGATGTCCAGAAGAAGTCATTCTTCTTCCTCAGTAATGAGAAGAAACGGTGACTTTTATCTGAAGACCTCGAAATGGAATGGCTTAGTGCTGCTATCCTTCCGGTGAGCCTCTGCACTCCCTTGACGTTATTCACCACCTCAATATCCTCGATGGCTTTGATCTTGTCCGGGTTAATTTCAATTCCCCGGTTCGACACCATGAAACCCAAAAATTTGCCGGATCGGACACCGAAGGCACATTTCTCCGGGTTAAGCTTCATGTTGTATTTGCGAAGTACATCAAAGGTTTCCTGCACATGTTTTAAATGGTCCTCTGTTTCCAGGGACTTGACTACCATGTCATCAATATAAACTTCCATCGTTTTCCCTATCTGTTCTTCGAACATTCTATTAACTAGGCGTTGGTAAGTTGCTCCGGCATTTTTTAACCCTAATGGCATGACATTATAACAATAAGTCCCGTATCGGGTAATAAAGGAAGTTTTCTCTTGATCCTCCGGGTGCATCCGGATTTGGTTCTACCCGGAGTAGGCATCGAGAAAACTTAACATCTCATGCCCGGCCGTTGAATCGATCATTCGATCGATGTGAGGCATCGGAAACAAATCCTTCGAGCATGCTTTGTTCAAATCTTTATAGTCAACACACATTCTAAATTTATTACCTTTCTTTGGAACCACCACTACATTAGCTAGCCAATCCGGGTATTTTACCTCCCGGATAGAGCCTATTTTTAACGCTTTGTTACCTCATCTTTTACGAAGGCATATTTCAGCTCGGCCATTGGCCTCCTTTTCTGCTTCACCGGGGGGAATCTCCTATCAAGGCTAAGCTTATGAGTCGTAACTTTCGGCGGTACACGTGTCATGTCTATATGGGACCATGCAAAACAATCGCATTAGCTTGAAGAAATTTAATTAAATTGTTCCTGAGCTCCGAGGTTAACCCCGTGCCCAGGTATACGTTTCTATCTGGTAGATATTCAAACAAGATGATTTGTTCCAGCTCCTCCACGGTAGATTTAGCTGCATCCGAGTCGTCCGATAATACAAATGATTTGGGTACGCCGAAATCGTCCTCTTCACCAACCGGGTCCGATCCCTTATGTTCTGCTTCCGAACCCATTTCCTTTAATTTCTATTTGGTGTCCTCGCCCTTGATTAATTCATCATCTCTTTGATCCGGATTTTTTGGAAAAAATGGCGCTTCCTCGACCGCGAACATCTCCCTTGCAGCGGGCTGTTCACCTCGGATAGTCTTTATCCCCTCCGGGGTCGGGACCTTCAGCAACTGATGTAGTGTTGACGGTATTGCTCTCATTCTATGAATCCATGGTCTGCCGAGCAAAGCATTATACTTCATAACTCCCTCGATGACATAGAATACCGTCTGTTATATGGTGCCGTCGATGTTGATCGGCAAAGAAATCTCTCCCTTTGTGATTTCACTTGCAATATTGAACCCACTAAGTACTCAGGCTACCGGCACAATCTGGTCGAGTAGCCTTAGCTGTTCTACTACTCTCCACCAGATGATGTTGGCCGAGCTACCTGGGTCAATCAAAATACGTTTAACTTGTGATTTGAAAATAAGAATAGAAATTACCAATGCATCATTGTGTGATTGAATGATGCCTTCTACATCCTCATTGCTGAAGGAGATGGAACCCTCGGGTACGTAATCCCGGTTGCACTTCTCACGTACAACGGAAACCTTTTTTCGTTTCATCACCGACCCCCGAGGAGCATCTGTTCCCCCCAATTATTATATTTATTACATGTTGAGGTTCCACCGGCTCGGCCCGTTTATGAGATTCCCTTTCCTTGTAGTGGCTTTTAGCTCGTTCACTCAGGAATTCTCGAAGGTGGCCATTCTTCAATAAGCGAGCCACCTCCTCCCTTAGTTGGCGACAGTCCTTAGTTCTGTGCCCATGGGTTTCATGGTATTCACACACCACGCTCAGGTCCCGCTATCCCGGGTCTGACCTTAATGGCCTCGGCCATCTTGCTTTCGTGATATAGCGGATGACCGAGACGAGATCCGAGGTGTTGACGTTGAAGTTGTACTTTAATATCCTCGGTAAGTCTTTGTTGCTAGCCGAACTTCCAGCATCACTCCTAAATGAGAGGCCTCGACTGTCCCTACTTGAGAAGTGACTGGGACCAACCCTTGATTTTTCCGACCTGAAGGTCGGCTTTTCCGAATGAGTATGGTCGATACCTTTCCATCGATGGTCGTGTCTTTGGCTCGTAATTTTTCTTCGACCTCTCAAAGCTTTTGCTCATATTTATGGGTCCCGGGGGAAGTTCGAGTTGGTCATCCTCTACCCGAATCTTTGATTCGTATCTGTTATGAACATCTGCCCAGGTTACAGCCTCGTATTCCAACAAGTTTTCTTTCAGTTTGAACGAGGCAGTCGAGCTCCGAGGATTAAGCCCTTTGGTGAAAGCTTGTGCAGCCCATTCCTCCGAAACCGGAGGGAGCTCCATCCGTTCCCTTTGGAAGCGGTTCACAAATTCTCGTAACAACTCATCATCCCTTTGGGCTATACGGAAGATGTCCGCCTTTCGGGCCTGCACCTTTTTAGTACCGGCATGGGTTTTTATGAACGCATCCGCGAGCATTTCAAAAGAAGTGATTGAATGCTCAAGCAGATGGTCGTACTAGGTCAATGCTCCTTTCGATAAGGTTTCCCCAAACGTTTTCAACAACACGGACTCAATTTCATCCTCTTCGACGTCATTGCCTTTTATGGCACAGGTGTACGAAGTCACGTGCTCTTGTGGGTCCATTGTGCCTTCATATTTCTGGATATCCGGCATTTTGAACCTCTTCGGGATCAACTTCGGAGCCACACTTGGAGGGAAAGGCCTTTGAATGTACCTCTTTGAATTCGGCCCTTTTAAAATAGGTGGAGCCCCCGGGATCTGATCCACCAAGAGTTATACGTTTCCACCATCTTCTCTGTTGAATCTACCCGCTTTGCCAAGGTTTCGAGCATCTTCATAACTTCGGTGGATGAACCGGCTCCCGATCCATTACTCTCGAATCTCCGTGTTTCATCTCTCATTGGTTCGGTGACCCCTTTTGACCTTTCCGGAGCTGCCTTATTATTTTTGCTCTGCAGCTGAGCTATTGCAATTCCTTGTTCGGCTATGGCGGTCCCCTGTTCCTGCAACATTTCAAAAATTAAACGTAAGTTAATCTCATCCGGAGTATCCGATGCTTTCTGGCCTTGAGCCCGAGATAAAGTAATTGAGTTGTGAGTATTCAAGGGATCAGTGACCGGTAAGGTGGCATTCTCCTGGTTCACCGTGTTCTGCCGGTTGAGGCCTTCCCTCGAATCAACCGAGTTTGGGTCGATTGGATCTGCTGGTAGGCTTCGTAACCCACTGTTTTCGTTTTCAACCACAATCTCGTTGTTGTTGTTATGACCAGACTACCCGCTGCTTGCCATTTGGTCCCTTTTTTGCAGAAATTAGCAGAAGATTCCTTAATCAAACGGGTAAAAGGAGATAGAAACAAAGATTAAAAAACCACTATTATCCTGGCCCCACGGTGGGCGCCAAACTGTTTACCCCGAATTTCGGTAACAATTGAATTTGTAAGTGAGGTATAGGATATGTGGATGAATTTTAATCTATTTTTGGTTGACACAAAATATATATATATATGGATTTGCTCGTTATAATATATGTATATATATGTATGTATGCTAATGCCGTGAGTAAGTATATTGATATTGGTGATTAAGCTATATATATATATATATATATATATATGGATAAGTATTATGTCGAATAGGTGAATAAAGCTAAAGAGCACTACTGATTCGGACTAAAATCAGAGAGGGAGAGAGAGAACTTCAATATATTATTTTATTACAACGTTCTAGATCTGAAAAAACCAACCACTAAAAGTGGATAATGCCCTCTATTTATAGGTTTTCCTCATGGTCCTTGAATACAACACAAAGTCCTTTACAATAAAGAAACCCTAAAAAGATAAGGTAAGACCGTACGGTCTGACACCCGTACGGTCGTCAGTACAAAATGACAGAATAGTTTCATAACGCGTGGCAGCATCGTAACTGGTTAACCAGACCAACGGCCACGTTGAGTTTGGATAGGAGTAACCGGACCAACGGCCACGTTGAGTTTGGATCGGAGTAACCGGACCAACGGCCACGTTGAGTTAGGATCGGAGTAACAGGACCAACGGCCACGCTTCTCTTATCTCAAGTAAGTTGCATCCGGTGCAATCGCCCGGTCTAAAGAAAAGACCGAACATGCTCGTCCTCATTTGGACTCGCCCACGCCCTCGCCCTCGCCCTCGCCCCCGGTCTCACCGGTCATACATTGACCCGGTTTTTACCGTATACAACCCCTAATAATCAGATCCATTTCTTTTAACACTTAAACCCAGGAACCATTTTCTAGACGCAACATTCAGCCATGCGCTTAACCATCAACCGATGATTCAAACTCCTAAAATTTCCCTCTGCTTTCAGGTAATTTCCTTCTACTTCTTCTTTCTTCCAAATTTGTTTACCAAAATATCGCATTATCTTTGCATAAAGTTTGTTTTGGAAGCTATTGAGCACTTACATGTTCATTTTTTGTGCTTTTCTAGTACTATATTTTTGCATAAATTATTTTTGTTCTGATTTTTACCATGCTATTTTTCTAGTACCAATTCTTATTTTTAGCCAACACAAGCTATTATTTTTCTGGTTGTGTGGAGATTACCAAATATTTTTTGAGCCCAATCACCTCCATTTCGGGAGAATGAAGTGTTACAAATATTGCTAGTGCATCACTAAATTGAATACGACAAAAAACACACACAAAAATTGAATGCTCAAGTGCTCAATAGCTTCCGGAACAAACTTTATGCAAAAATAAAGGGAGATTTTGAAAACATATTTGGAAGAAAGAAGAAAGAAATTACCTGGAAGCAGAGAAAACATTTAGGAGTTTGAATCATTGGCTGAAGGTTTGGGTTTAAGAAATGGGTGGGTTTAATTTTTAAATTAAATAATATATATGACAAATCATAATTGGCCACGTGGCAATTTTAAATAACAGAAAGCCATCAAAGTTTATGTTGTTAGCTTGATGGGGTATTCTTAAACCAAAATAATTAGATTGGGGGCACTTTTAGATCAAAAGATTGAACGAAGGTATTTGTGAGCCATTTTTCATAAGTTATGAATATTTTTGATCCTTTGCCGTATTAGAATTGAAACCAGAAGCACTGCTGCCCTGCATGAACTAAAACAGTATGTATCATCTGCTCCACTTGTTCTTTGGAGAACTCTTAGTTATTCAGAAAGAGAAAAAAAGGAAGCATTTACATTTGATACTGGATTAGAATCATCCTCGGTGGTTACTGCATTGGCTTGTGGATTCCCATAAGCATTTTTTCTGACCTAGTTATGACAAAAAAAAAATGTGATGGATAGCTTACCATTTTATAACATTTTTCTTTCTCATGCCCTGGTATATTGCAATATTTGCAATAGAGTTATGATCTTTTAAGTTCCTCAATGTGTCAAGATGTGCTGCTTTAGTGTCCTAAGTAGTCTCTTGTTATCATTTTTGTCCAAGCTGTCGAATCAATAGAGAACTAGATAGAGTGTACCTTTCTTTGAGATTCTTCATTAGAAATCTATATATAATATAAAGTTACGCATAGACAATTCTGTGGTACCTCTCTATGGCTTCCATTAGCATTTATCTTTTTTTTTCTTTTTTTTGAATTCTTCCCTCATTTAAAAATTAATGTGCTATATTAAAAAAATCAAAACATTACTCAACTAATTATATTAATTGCACCACTTAAATCTCTTTCTCTGTTCCTCTTCTATTCGTTATCGTTGTAATAGAGAAGGAACATTAAAAGTTATGTAGGCAATTAAGAATTGTAGTAAATGGAAGATAATGATGAGGCATAGCAAGGGTCATCCTGCATTCTTGCTCACGTGAATAAAGGCATCAAAAGTTTTTGGGTAGACTGGTTTTGAAGCATTTTTCCACTGAGACGGGCAGTGTATCAGTGATCATTGTGTTTGTTAATTATTTCGCCTATTTATGACCATCTAATTAGGTGGAGTTTAGGCAATTCTTTAATTCTTTTAATTATCATATTCTTTTATAATCGTTTTCTAAGTACTCATTTATTTTATCACTTTTTCAGGTCTTCACTTTTTGAGAATTTCTTTAGGAATGCAGAACCTTGGTAAACTTATTTAAGGAGGACATGAGTATCATTTTCTGCTCATTCTACAATTTTGATCATTTGAAGGAACTCTTAATTAAAGAGAGGATATTGGAAAGTGAACACCTTAAGAAAAAAGAAGAAACTCTTGAAAAGTCGCATATCATCTTTGAGATGGATGGTCTGATTGTAAATACCAACCCCCCCCCCCCCCCTCCCTCAAAAAAAAAAATAGCATTCAAAGAGATCATATCGTCTTAAATTTAGAGACGACATACAAAAGTTTAATGTAATTTTTTGATTAAATTTGAGCTTTGTATGTTTTAATACTCTTTAAATCTTTCTTTATTAAATAAAACTTAAATAAACTTCATATATTGCAAATACATATTTGCTCTAATAAATAAATTTTATTATTAACCAAAATATATTGCTTTTAAAAATATTTTCAACCCCTAAAACGACGATCCGAACGTTTACGTATCCTTGATGTATTGAGCCTACATTATAGTACGCAGAAAAAATATCGGGTTCTATATAAAATATTGATATTTCAGAGTCTTGACACACGACTAATCATTAGTTAAAGTATGAAAAAAAACACTAAGTGTTGCAAAAAAAAGATTAATTAAAATAAGATGTTGCGATCTTTTATGGAAAAAAACACTAAGTGTTCCTTAAGTGTGTTATTTTTTAATGCGTAATTTTATTTCGAATATGTTGCAAAAAAAAAATCGCGTAAATCAGACGTCTGAGCACAAAAAATCGCGTATATTCGAAATAAAGTTACGCATTAAAAAATAACACACTTAAATCTAAGTCCTAAAAATAAAAAACTTTAAGCTAATGACAACAAGTCTTTAAACAAAAATGGATGTCTATGTATATAGAACACTTAAACCTAAAGTTTTCAAACAACACTAAACCTATAGTTTTCAAACAAAACTTACTTCGGGCATCTTTTCAACCCCTAAAATGACGATCCGAACGTTTACGTATCCTTGATGTATTGTGCCTACATTATTATACGCAGAAAAAAATATCAGGTTTTATATAAAATATTGACGTTTCAGAGTCTTGACACACGACTAATCGTTGTTCAAAGTACGAAAAAAAAAAAAAAAAGGTGACCAAATTTTACTTTTGTCACGGTTTTTTTATTCTGGGGTATTTTTGTTCAACCCCACTTTTTTAGGGGTATTTTGGTTCTGGACTCAAGGAATACCAGCTAAGTTTGCACTTGCCATAGTGTCAGAATCGGAAAAGGTCCAAAACTACCCCTAAGTATGAAAAAATGACTCGCAATTGTCCTCTTTTAACCTTTTGGTTCAGAAATGCCCCCAACCTATTTATTTTTTTTGGCTTAAGAGTACTTCTCAAACTAACAACATAAATTTGGATGGCTTTTGCAATTTAAAATTGTCATGTGACCTTTTATGATTTGCCACGAGTTAATTCCCCAAATGATCACTCAAGTTTAGGGAATTGACTCCAAATATCAATTTTATTTCCTTTAGGATAACAAAGTCATTCAACTATTATTATTTTCCTCAAAATATACTAAACACCTCAAAAACTTCCTTCTCTCCTAGTTGGCATATCATGTCATTGAAGCCAATTTTTTGAATAATATACCTATTAAACTCATCAAACTCAATTAATCAAATTCATATTTAATACTCAATCAAATATGACCCGATTAAAAAGCAATTGAATTAAACCATACTTTCTATTAAGCCACTTTTAAATAAACCATCAAATTAAGATTCTTTTATTTCAATTCAAATATATTACCTTCAAATTTATATTTGAATTTAAATAATTTTATCTTTCTATTTAAATTCAGATATTTTTTTCAAAACCCTCTTACCCGTTTAACCTGATAGATATTTGTTAAAACGATTGTTGAAATTACACACAAAATTTGGCAGTATTTTCGTATATCTTCTATTGCATTGAAAAAATATCTTTTACTATTATTACGGTAGCCTATAGATTTAGAAAAAAGAAGAAGAAACAAAGTAGTAACTACTATTTGGGTAAACACATAAATAAGTATATACATCTTCTATCACATTGGAACAAAAAAATCTTATACTAATAATTACTGTACGCTTGGAAACGAAAGAAGAAGAAACAAAGTAACCATCTGGTAAAGGAAAAAATTATATCTAATTAAAATTTAGGTTAAAAAGAAACGGGTCAGCGAATTTGAATTTAAAAAATGAGTGGGTTTCAATTTTAAATTAAATAATATATGCGGCCAATCCTAATAAGCCACATGACCTTTTTAAATTGAAAAAAAAAAATGAATCATATTTGATTAGGTATAAAATATGAGTTTGGTTAAATGGGTTTACTGAGTTAAATAGGTCTATTATTAAAAAAAATTAATGATATGTCATGCCAACTAGGAAAAAAAAAGACTTTTGAGATGTTTAGTATATTTTGTGAAAAATTGTGATAGTTGAATGACTTTGTTGTCCTAAAAGAAACAAAAATGATATTTGGAGATAATTTGACAAACTTAGGTGATAATCTAGGGAATTAACGCGATTTGCCACATACATAACTTAAAAATTAAACTAACCCATTTTTTAAATGTAGAAGGGCCAAATAAACCCTTGTACTATCGGAAAAGGCTAAATATACCTTTCGTTATACTTTAGGGTCAAATATACTCCTGTCATTATACTTTAGATCCAATTATACCCCTATAGTTATGCTTTGACATATATATACCCCTCATTTTAACGGAAGAACATGTGTCATCATCCTATTGACCTATATTTAAGTCTCCCCTAATTAATTAAAATCCAACCCATAATTAGATATCCAATTAAAAGACCCATATTCAAGTTCAAAAGCATCAAACACCTTCAAGTTCCCGAATGCCTGATCTCCACTGCCACTTGCTGATGACCCCGTACATTGATTATGGCTAAGACTCAAGTACTCGACCGACGCAGTACAAACTCTGGATCTAAAGTACCATCAAGCATATTTCGATGCACGTCAAGAACTTCAAGGTTAGCCATTAGCTCAAACAAATTTGGGATTTTCTTTGTAAATTCATTAAGAGAAAGATTGAGGCAAACAAGCTGGAAAGATTGTAAAGCAAATCGGACACGGCGAGTCCAATTAGGGGACTTAGAAGAACGATAAAAACAATTCATATAAAGACCCATTTGGCATAAACTCAACAATAATCAATTTATTCTGATTGGAGTCGTCCATTGCATAACCCAGCAAGTTAAATAGCAGAGGGTGGTGTCTCAAATTTTCCAGATATGATTATGGTCTTTTAATTGGATATCTAATCATGCGTTGGATTATAATTAATTAGGGCAGACTTAAATATAGGCCAATAGGACGATGACACGTGTTGCTCCGTTAAAATGAGTAGCATATATGTGCCAAAGTATAACTATAGGAGTATATTTGAACCAAAGTATAATGACAGGGGTATATTTGACCCCAAAGTATAACGAACGGTATATTTAATCCTTTCCCGATAGTACAAGGGTATATTTGGCCCTTTTCCGTTTTTTAAAATCTAAACTAGCCCCTAATAATCAGATCCATTTCTTTTAACACTTGAACCCAGGAACCATTTTCTAGACGCAACATTCAGCCATGCGCTTAACCATCAGCCGATGATTCAAACTCCTAAAAATTTCCCTCTGCTTTCAGGTAATTTCCTTCTACTTCTTCTTTCTTCCAAATTTGTTTACCAAGATATCGCATTATCTTTGCATACAGTTTGTTTTGGAAGCTATTGAGCACTTACATATTCAATTTTTTGTGCTTTTCTAGTACTATATTTTTGCATAAATTATTTTTGTTCTGATTTTTACCATGCTATTTTTCTAGTACCAATTCTTATTTTTAGCCAACAACAACAACATACTCAGTTAATCCCACAAAACGTGGGGTCCTTATTTTTAGCCAACACAAGCTATTATTTTTCTGGTTGTGTGGAGATTACCAAATATTTTTTGAGCCCAATCACCTCCATTTCGGGAGAATGAAGTGTTACAAATATTGCTAGTGCATCACTAAATTGAATACGACAAAAAACACACACAAAAATTGAATGCTCAAGTGCTCAATAGCTTCCGGAACAAACTTTATGCAAAAATAAAGGGAGATATTGAAAACATATTTGGAAGAAAGAAGAAAGAAATTACCTGGAAGCAGGGAAAACATTTAGGAGTTTGAATCATTGGCTGAAGGTTTGGGTTTAAGAAATGGGTGGGTTTAATTTTTAAATTAAATAATATATATGGCAAATCATAATTGGCCACGTGGCAATTTTAAATAACAGAAAGCCATCCAAGTTTATGTTGTTAGCTTGATGGGGTATTCTTAAGCCAAAATAATTAGATTGGGGGTACTTTTAGACCAAAAGATTGAACGAGGGTATTTGTGAGTTATTTTTCATAAGTTATGGGTATTTTTGATCCTTTGCCGTATTAGAATTGAAACCAGAAGCACTGCTGCCCTGCATGAACTAAAACAGTATGTATCATCTGCTCCACTTGTTCTTTGGAGAACCCTTAGTTATTCAGAAAGAGAAAAAAGGAAGCATTTACATTTGATACTGGATTAGAATCATCCTCGGTGGTTACTGCATTGGCTTGTGGATTCCCATAGGCATTTTTTCTGACCTAGTTATGACAAAAAAAATGTGATGGATAGCTTACCATTTTATAACATTTTTCTTTCTCATGCCCTGGTATATTGCAATATTTGCAATAGAGTTATGATCTTTTAAGATGTGCTGCTTTAGTGTCCTGAGTAGTCTCTTGTTATCATTTTTGTCCAAGCTGTTGAATCAATAGAGAACTGGAGTTAGAGCGTATCTTTCTTTGAGATTCTTCATGAGAAATCTATATGTAATATAAAGCTACGAATAGACAAACCTGTGACACCTTTCTATGGCCTCCACTAGCATTTATCTTTTTTCTCCTTTATTTGAATTCTTCCCTCATTTAAAAATTAATGTGCTATATTAAAAAAAATCAAAACATTACTCAACTAATTATATTAATTGCACCACTTAAATCTCTTTCTCTGTTCCTCTTCTATTCGTTATCGTTGTAATAGAGAAGGAACATTAAAAGTTATGTAGGCAATTAAGAATTGTAGTAAATGGAAGATAATGATGAGGCATAGCAAGGGTCATCCTGCATTCTTGCTCACGTGAATAAAGGCATCAAAAGCTTTTGGGTAGACTGGTTTTGAAGCATTTTTCACTGAGACGGGCAGTGTATCAGTGATCTATTTTTCTTATTTTTCGTTAATAATAATACTTTTTTCGGTTAAAACTTTATGATGATAGCAGGATTTCATGATTGGGGAATGGGCCATCAACCAACAAGAAGACTTCTCAAACAACTTGAACTATCACAAGCAATTGCAATGAAGAAATACTCAAGCTACATACATGCATACAATCCTCTTTAAGTTTCACCAAAATACAAGAGTTTTTTTAATGATAAAGTATACATGCTCTCACCAAATTTCATAAAAGAACCTGCACGTGGAGTTGGCCATTTTGTAATTATTACTCTCCCCTTATGATTATCTATTGCGAGGTGAGGTGAGGTAATGTCCTATTTCTTATTTTTCCCTCTTTTTCTCTTATTTTTAGTATAAATTGTTTTAAAAATCAGCCCAATAATTCTTTTAGTCTCTTTTGTTACATACCTTTATTATTGCCATGAGTCTTCTAGGTTATTGGTAGTTACTGAAGAAGAAAGAAAAGAAAAGTATGTTTTTCTTTTTCTTTTTTGAAAAATGAACAAGGGAGTAAGTAAGGGACGGGAATAAGGAAAGGATCAGATGACACATGAAAAGAAAAGGGGAAAGTTAGAGATTTATACAGTTTGATTTCATGAATTTGGGACTGATGAATTTGATTTTACCTGCTTTTTTTTCCTTTTCGTTCTTTGTTATTATGTTATATTATTGTTGTTTATATACAAAAGGAGAAGTTTATATGTTCATATCAATACTCACATATTAAATTTAACGGAAAAGGGTCAAAATTACCCCTGAACTTTGAAAAATAGTTCATCCATACCCTTCGTTATACTTTAGGGCCAATTATACCCTTACAGTTATACTATGGGGTCAATTATACCTTTATGTCTAACGGCTGCCACGTGGCATCATCTCAGCCCTTCAAAATTATTTTACCCTCAAATAATTTTTTACCCACTAAAATAACTCAAAACGACCCGAATGTTTTTTTTCCAGCAAAAATAATAGGGAATTATTTTTCCAGAAAAAATATAAAAATAATTTCGTATTATTTTTGCTGGAAAAAAAAAATTCGTGTCGTTTTGAGTTATTTTAGTGGGTAAAAAATTATTTGAGGGTAAAATAATTTTGAAGGACTGAGATGATGTCACGTGGCAGCCGTTAGACATAAGGGTATAATTGACCCCATAGTATAACTGTAAGGGTATAATTGGCCCTAAAGTATAACGAAGGGTATGAATGAACTATTTTTCAAAGTTCAGGGGTAATTTTGGCCCTTTTCCGTAAATTTAAAGGCACACACGAATACTATACAAAAATCAAGCATTTTTAGACTTGTAAAAACTATTAATAAAAAACCTTTTTTTTGGTACAATTCCAAAGTTATAAAACTAGGTATATCAGTAATAAGATGAAAAACTTGAAATTTTAAGGGATTATTTCAATAATATACAATCCAGCACAAATTATTACATTCGCGTAGCCAATTTTTTTTTTTTTTTTTTGCAATTGTATTAAACTTTATATAAAAATGTATAATAATGTATAAATAGGCCATTTCGGGTAATATAAAAAATGTGGGTCATTTCGGGTAAATATTTTCTCCAAATAGACATAGAGTGTTATATTCCCAAATTTTAATCTATTTTGAAGAGGTGATATGTCTCTGTGATCTAGAAGAATATTGTTCATTTTTTTTCCTCATTTTAAATTAATGTGCTATTTATTTTGTTTTAGAAAAACCAAAATTCACTCTCTTAGTTCTCTCATTTATGCGGTTTTCTACGGTTTCAATATCCACTACTTTTTCTCTTAATTATTTATTTATTACATGTATCCACTACCTTTCTAATAATTGTCATTTGGCAAGAGTATTTAACCTTGTCTTCATTGTGTTTGTTGATTATTTCGCCTATTTATGACCATCTAATTAGGTGGAGTTTAGGCAATTCTTCAATTCTTTTAATTATCATATTTTTCTGTAACCATTTCCTAAGTACTCATTTATTTTATCACTTTTTCAGGTCTTCACTTTTTGAGAATTTCTTTAGGAATGCAAAACCTTGGTAAACTTATTTAAGGAGGACATGAGTATCATTTTCTGCTCATTCTACAATTTTGATCATTTGAAGGAACTCTTAAAATTAAAGAGAGGATATTAGAAAGTGAACACCTTAAGAGAAAAGAAAAAACTCTTGAAAAGTCGCATATCATCTTTGAGATGGATGGTCTGATTCTAAATCCCCCCTGAAAAATAAATAGCATTCAAAGAGATCATATCGTCTTAAATTTAGAGACTACATACAAAAGTTTAATGTAATTTTTTGTTTAAATTTGAGCTTTGTATGTTTTAATACTCTTTAAATCTTTCTTTATTAAATAAACTTCATATATTGCAAATACATATTTGCTCTAATAAATAAATTTTATTATTAACCCAAATATATTGCTTTTAAAAATATTTTGTTTTCTCATAAAAAAAAAAAGAGAAAATTTCTAAATTAATTATTAGCATGTAATATTTTCATAACTTGATTTATATTCTTACGACCGTGCGAAGTGCAGACAAATTTACTAGTGATGGAGTAATCCTGAGAATTTCTAACAAGAAAGCAAGCAAAAAGTGAGTCATCAAGTGAGAAGTGTGAGAGCAAGTGAGAAAAAAGAGGTAGCAACTGTTATGGTTTACTTTTACACGAGGCATAAAAACTACTTCACAATTGTGAACTCTTTTTGGATTTACTTGTCACGACCCAGCCCCGTGGGCCGCAACTGGTGCCCTACTTGGACACCCAGACAGACAAACATATCAAATCGTAACACACTTATCCAAATCGAATCACAAACAGATAGCATATATGGCTATAACTGCTATATGTCGTCTCAAACTATATCAAACTGCATCAGACACATTTCAGCGCAACATATACATAGACATATATCAAAAAGCCGGCAAGGCTGTCAAATGGCACAACGGCCCAAAACACATATACAAACGCACGCCGACAAGGCTGCCATATACATATACAAAATGCAAGCCGACGAGGCTGCCATAGCGAATAGGGACATATACACACATCTGTACAGAAGCAGGCACACACACCCACAAATACGTCTACAGACCTCTAAACAGACCAAACGAATCATATGGCGGGACAGGGCCCCGCCGTACCCCTGAACAAATACACATATACATAGCGAACAAATATATACCAAAATGTATGCTCTGGAATGAGAAGAGCACTCCAAACAGCAGAAGGGGATGTCCTAAACGGAAGGATCACCAAACTGTGCGTCTGTACCTGCGGGCATGAAACGCAGCCCCCGAAGAAAGGGGGTCAGTACGAAATATGTACTGAGTATGCAAAGCAGAATATACAGAAAACAAACCCGAGACATAAACGAAACAGAATTGTCGAACATAAGTGCAAATCCAATCATATCAAAATGTTTAGTTTCAAATATGTAAGTCATGCATAGGGTACAGAAGAATATGGTCACCCGCCTGTCGATGGCGCCATAACACAGCATAACACCAGAAAGTTTCAAATCTCCGTATCCCCGTCACATATCACCTCACAAGATAACGCCATACACAGCATAACACCAAATATAAGTGGAACCCGACCCTCTTTTGCGAGTAGCTCGGTGAACCATAAGCACAGCATAACTCCGGAGTATATCAAAGCGCGCACGATAACAGAACCGGCCCGGGAACCGGCGAAAGATATAACAGAACGCACGAGCAGAGTCATGAGTAACCATATGCATAAAATCATTATCATAGACTCAAATATAAGTAAATGACCATACTTGAAATTCGAAATGATAATCATACCAAATTCTTTCAAAAGTCGTCCAAAGTACATAACGGAAAGTCGCGGGACCCACGGACGGGTATTGACCCGAGTCGGGCCCGCCTATGGAAAACATAATCATTATACATCATGCAAACTCCTATAAAAATATTGGAGCAATCCGAGCCTTTATGCGAAAGATATGGCATTTCGTAGTTACGGAATTCTTTAAAATAACTTTTTGTACAAAGTTTGGAAATCAATGCTTTCGAAGACATAATGGTTCATACTTCATCACAACATACATGAGAATGCCAAGAATTATATATAAGGATCATAACGTGCTCGGATTTCGAATTTGGAATTTCCTCGAGGCTCGTGATATAGCCTATTGAAAACTAAGGCATGCCAAAAGAAAGAAGGGTTGCGCTTTACATACCTCGAACGCACTTCCAAGATAGCCAATCTAAAGCTAATCCAAATCTACGCCTCGGGCTCCCCAAGGTCTACAATTACGCCAACGAATACCAATCATTAGCTAAGGGCACTTAAGCCATTCATTCCAAACTAATCATTAAATTCTACAGAAAATTCGGCAGCATTTCCCCTGTAAATAGGCCAACCCGAGAATTTAACTCGCTCAAAATCAACAACAACAACCACAATAACCAACCTAGCAACTCCAATAACCAATCCGAAAGACAATATTACATTAATACTCTCTTTTTCATCATTCAACAACATTTATAATAATTGACTCGACGGCTTACATTCGAGCCACCTTATCGCTCATACATTCAATTATCAACCCGAATCTTTACCAACAATATTCAAGGACATAACAAAATCAGCCCCATATGCACTACCTACACCATTGTTATCATTCTTTCTCTTTACATCCATGGAGTACAACAACAAAGTGATTAATACACTAATTCTGTATGTTTATCCAGCCCCTTTAACAATGTTAGACCAGCCATCAAGAACAACCCACACTCCAGCAAATATACTACATATATTGTACATAATCATAACTATAATCCCAGCATTTCGACTCAACAAGAGCAGCCACGAAAATTACAACAAACAGCGCCCAAAATGTCACCACAAAACAGCCACGAAATTTATAACAAGCAGCCCCAAAACAGCCACAAAATCCATCACAAAACAGCCATGAAATTCATTACAAAACAACCCTTATTTACCACATAGCAATGACCGATAATCTCACGAACATCTAAGAATATACCAAGCAAATCGCACACACTTCGCATACGATATTTTATACGCCTCTTTCCTCCAAGTTTGATGATTCACATCAGCAACAACATCAACCTCTATATGCAAGCAAACTATCGTAACATTACAACAAGTTCTAAAACAGCCCCATCCATTATGACGTCACAATACAAATCTTAACTATCCTTAGTTCTCCAATTCCTCAAGAACAGCCCCTAACTACGATTTAACCATAACAATGACAACCTCAAATAGCCATATAATCACATGAGATTTTCCACCAAAAACCTTATCAAAACAGCCCACAACAACAACAACATCGACTATTATATGCAAGGAAACTGCTCTAATTTCACAACAAGTTCTAACATGATTTAAACTTTCCTTTCACCTTTTACACGTAATCCATAAATTAATAACAACAACCATCCATGTACAAGAAATTCCTTCAATTTCGTTTCAATAGCAAACCCAAAACAGTCCATCAACACTACAACATCGAAATACAATTTTCGACCTTTATTCCACAAAATTACAAACACATGGAATCAAGTGTAATTTTTACCATTGACAACAGCCCCTATACATGTTAATAACCATATTTCCAGCCCTTCAACATAAACAAATTATCTACAAATATCATACCATAATTATGACAACACTAATCAAACTCAACCCAATTAAAACAACTCCAAATCTGCCCACTTTTAATGCCAACTTTAATCAAACAGTTTTTCTTACTTCCAACTTCACATAATACAACTTAATAGATCCATTACAACATCATTAACTCCAATCTTATAACAAAAAACCGAAATCTTACCTCAAATTAAATTAGGACACTTTAGAAGCTTAAGTTGTTCCAAAAAAAATCTGCCATGGCCGTGAGTTGTCATAACTGTTGTAATCCTTGTTTTCTTCCTCTAATTGGACTTGGAAATCATCAACTTAATTGTGTAGAAGGGGGGAAGAAGAGGAGCTAGCCGTGAGCTTCCTGAAGCTACTGCCATGTCCATGGCCGTGTAGCTCTCTCCCTCTTTCTTTAGTTCACTTTGTGGAGAAGATGAGTGCCTCTCTCTAGATTTTCAGATTTGTGGTTGAAGAGGAAATCCCCCTCTCTCTCTAAATTTCGAATTTAATGAGTATTGGAAGTGTGAGTCATCCACTAAGACCTCACATGTTGTCTCATCTCTCTAAATTTTCAGATTTGGGAATGAAGTGTGGAAGATGACAATGTGATGAATGAATTATTTTAGTCATCAAAGTGTTGTTTATGGGCAGCATAATGCTCCCACACGTGCCCACTATAGAATGTCTTCAAGATCAGATTTTTTTTTTTTGTTATAATGCTTGGTGGAGCCCACTTAATACACTAATTAGCCTAATTAATCCTTAATCCCCACGAATATTTCTACACTAACTGCAATTAATTAACAAGTCGTGCACTTATTAAAATCGGGGATTAAAAGTCTTTGTCTCATATCCCAAAATAATCTTGTCCTTGAATTTATGTCCATTAGCTCACAAATAATCCAATGTACAAAATTACGGGATATAACATTACTGTTTTTAAAATCGGCACCTAATTTATTTATGAAAATTAGAAAAATCAATTTTAAAGTTATTTTATGAAAACCTTATTTAGTATCAGAGTTCGGGTAAAGATTCAGGCGATTTCCTGGAGAAAGTGTTAGGCACCAAGTTTTAAGAATCCGCGGAATGCGATTGACATTCGAGTTTCAAAATGTGATTTTAATAATTATTTGCTTGAAATGTGTTTAAAATTGTATATTTATGAAGTCATGGGATATTAAAATAGGTTTTCATGAAATGAAGTCCTTTTCATTTCTTTTCAAAAGAGTTGAATCTTTTAAAAATAATATACCAATAAGGTTTCAAATAGTTTACTTTACTTTCCGAACCAAAAACACACTTAAGATTTCCCTAGAAGAGTTCTACTTGACTTTAGTCCAAAGTGTCGTACTCCGTTTGACCTTAAGTTTTAAAATGTTTCAAGTTCACATCCCTTTAAAGATATCATAATATAACACAACTTTTGTCCAAGTTATTCTAAATAATGTCCCTTTTGAAAGAAAGGGTTACATTTTACCCTTTTTTTCAAAAACAAAATATATAGGTCAACCCAAATTTAATTATCCAAACTTGGACTAAGGTGAGAAATTCCCTTATTTATTTGACTTGAAGTGGGCCAAACCCAAAAAGATTTGTAATATTTTGAAAGAAGCCCTTTTTTTTTTTGAACCATTTGAATCCTTTGTAAATAAACTCTCATTTTGGATCAAATTCTTTCTCAAATCCTTTGCTCGAAATTTTCCAAAGTTTAAAAGAATTTCAGGTTTTCTTCTTCAAATACCACTGTTTCCGTTTTCGTTCTTTTGAAGAAAAGATTTATTCGCTTATTTCATGAGAAAAGCATTCTTTATTATTTTCTCATTGGGTCCGAATTAAAAAGTGTTCGGGTTCCTATACATTCTAATGATATCAGTATGGTTTGTCTATTTTCAACTAGGTTCTAACTATGGGTTTTAATATTTACATAAATATATAATACAACAAATATGCAAATATTTAAAGGAAAAACGGACTAGTGGATTTACTAGGCCCACCAGTTAAATCAAAAACTTTTTTCATCCATGGTTGGGACTTCATTTTCTGTGTTTGGAATCGACGATATGAAATGTTGAGCCTTTGGCCCAACGAAATGACGGATATGCAGATCTGGGCCCAATTGGGCTCACGCGAGGATGGTCATGCAAAGCGAAAAACGAAAGTGCGGTAAGAAGGTATCTGCCCGCGCGAGGATGGTCATGCAAAGGGAAAAAGGAAAGTGCGGTTAGAAGGCATCTATACTTAATAACTATTTAAATAGAGAAAGCTATCTATGAAGGGATATAAATTTCTTCGGACATATTCAACACACAACGAAATTGGATCGTGTATATGCACATAGATAAGCACATATTATGCAGGCCCAAAAATGCATAGACAACAGGTATTATTCGCAGCAGACCCAAGTACATGGAGTCATATACTGGGGCAATTTGCAGGATTGTCCTTGGCTGGGGGTGGTCTTTAATTTTTACCCCTCAAAATGGTGGTCTTTAAATTTTACCCCTCAAAATGGTGTGACAGAAATTCTGCCTTAAGACAAAATTTGCATAGATAGATTTGCACATTCTACCTTGCAATTTTTTTTTACTGAACTGGGATTCAAACCCACAACCTCGGGGTGTTAGGCGAAGGGCAAAACTTAAAGACCACCAATTTGAAGGGTAAAAATTAAAGACCGCCCCAAATGAAGGGCAATCCGAGCCAAAAAAAAAAAGCATATACAGGGGAGATGAATGGCATATCAAACAGGCCCAACAAATTCAGACCAGCGAAGGCATAAAAGGGAGGAAAATTTACTTGTTATAGCTACTTTTACTACCTATTTAATGTTAATAACTACCTTTTACTAAAATTAATAATAATAGCTAATTAATTTTCTAAATTACCCATTCTAGATACAACAGTAACTTCCACTTATCAGTTCTCAAATACACCGTAAATAAAGGTAAACACTATCCCAACTTCCCATATTTGAAACGCACGTAATATACGTTAGTTTCTCTCCCTTTCCATTAATTTTAGCCATTTTTTTCTCCTCAGAATCTATCCATTACCATCAAGCATGATTCCACTACATTTACTTTGCCGAGATTCGTGGGTGGCTGTGTATTTGTGTAAGCTTTCATTATTTTGTGTATTTTAGTCAACTTAATTCAATATTCTTGTCTATTTTCAAAAAAATTAACTTTCAATGCTTAGGGTTTCCCATTTTGAGTAGTGAAAAACATCAATTAATGGCGGATGAAAGCACATCTAGTAGGGTTACAAGAGGTATCCCACATACTCTTCAAAATTTAGATTCCCCTTCTTTTGATTTGGGTATTTCTCAGCAACAACATGATGTTGATGCAGCTTCTGCTGAGAAATTTGTTGCTGAAAGGAGATCTAAGAAAATCCATGATCCTTCCAGAATCAGAATTCCTTCAACTGTTAATTTGGAAAAAAAAATGATGTTGATACTGCCACAAAGAGGAGAAAAACATCCGATGTTGCTTATAGTAGCAAAGGGAAGAATGTTGTAGAGACAGATGCCGGAGAACAACAATTAACTATGAACAAGCAGGTATTTTTTCATTTATTATATATATATATTTTTTGTGAATAAAATTATATTGTACATGTTGCCCAATTTCGGTTAATGATTGATGTATTTTTGACCGCTTCCGTAAGTATAGTTGCATGTATTGATTGATCTGAATATTTCATTAATAGAGGGGATAGAATTCGTATGTATTTTTTTATTGTTTGAATTAGTTTTGTATTTTTGTATTGTTTGAATTAGTTTTGTATTTTTGTATTGTATGAAGCATACATACAACTATGTCATGTATTTCACTAACCATTTTTGGTATCAAAATATAAAACTATGTATCATGTATTTGTAATTCCTCACATTTGTGTATTTTTTCAATTTAATAACAGGTGATGTATGTTTTAAAAAGCAGGCATGTGTAAATGTCAGTTCAGAAGGTGTATTTGTTCAACTTTTATCAGCTAAACATCTTTAATAATTGTGTTTTTGTTTCCATGTATTTATTGATCTGAACAATTCATACGGGATAGCATTCGTATTTATTTTTGTTGTGTTTTGAAAGAGTTTGTATATAAAACATACATACAACTGTGTCATGTATTTCACTAACCATTTTTGCTATCAAAATATCAAACTATGTATCATGTATTTGTAATTCCTCACATTTGTGCAATTTTCAAATTAATAACAGGTTATGTATGTTTTAAAAAGCAGGCATGTGTATGTGTCAGATAAAAGGTGTATTTGTTCAACTTTTGTCAGCTAAACATCTTAATGACTGTTTTTTGTTTGCATGTATTTAATTACTGTGATAGCACTCGTATGTATTTTTGTATCTCATGTGTTGCCATTATATTCAAACTTTCAGGCCTCCAAATTCCTGGTTAAACGTCCCCCCACTCAACCGATACGTTATGCTTCATATATGAACCATAACATTAAAGATGAGTTGAAGGAAAAACTGACAGATAGACAATTCAATCTATTTTCCAAAACTGTTTTTGGAAAATATATGCAGATGCAAGTTGACACCGAGGTGCAGGGTAAGTTATTTAGGTGTTTTATGGTTAGGGAGTTGAAGCGTAGTAATAGCGATGCGTTTGTTATCGATATTAACGGGACCGAATTGACATTCGGTCTTTTTGAATTTGCTTTAATTGCTGGTTTGAAGTGTTACGGGGATGAAGTTATTTTTGACGAGGGTTCTAACAGATTGTTGGATCAATATTTCGGTGGTTCTGGTAATAGTATTTTAAAGATGACTTTAAATAAGTGCTTTGAAGACAAGGATTGGGGGGTTGGTGATAACGCAGATGAAGATGCTGTAAAGATTGTTATCCTGTATTTCATTCATAATTACATACTTTCAAGTGAAAAGAGAAACGTCACAGTCCCAAGACATCATTTTGACTTGGTGGAGAGTGAACAGTACAATGAACATACTTGGGGTAAGGAAGCATTTGATGATTTGATTAAGAGTATTCACCACAAGATGGACAAGCCGAAGCAGTTTTATTGTCTACGGGGTTTCCCTTTTGCGATGCAAGTGTGGATATATGAGTGTTGCTCTAATGTTGACCCTAATTTAATGGTTAAAACCGGAAGCCGAATCCCAAGAATGTTTAATTGGAGAACAGTGAACCCAAAGCCATCTGTTAACTACTTGATGTTGGGCATGTTTAAGGACGGTGAGGTAAAATACTTACATTAAATATATGCTTACCAACTAGTTTTTACATGTGCATTTTGCGTAATTTTTGCTGCTGTGTATTTGTAAAATACAGATGGGTTTTTTTCCAGCAATATAGGTCTGCTATGTATTTGTAAAATACACAGAGGTTCTGAACTGACAGTTCACAATATATTATGTGCAGGACATTAGTTGTAAATTCAACAACATTGTTCCGACCATATCAGAGGTTGAGAAGCTTGGTCTGCGTGCATATCTGGTCAACAGACGTGCACCACCACCCCAAACACACCAAGAGGAGGAAAATGAATATGCTGATTTTACCACAACACCTCCCCATGTTGCCGCTGCCAAGAAAACTCAAAAGAACGATGCTTCAAAATCTCCACCGCACAAGAAGCCCAGGAAGATGTCGACGGCAGCATTGCTTGTTCAGAAGTCACCAATAACTATCCCAAAAAAACCTACAGTTGGACAATCATCTAAAAAATCTGCTTCGGTGGTAGATAAGCCAGTTCAATCAAAGGAAAAAGAAAAAGCTGCTCCAAGTGTCCACCGCGTTCCTGTTGACGACGTATCCACCAGCAAATCAGTTGACCTCACAAGTTTGAGGCATGAACTTAATCAATTTAAGCAGGAAGTAAGTTTTCTAATTTTATTTTGATATTCATCAAACTACAAGCAAATGAGGATTTTTACGATGAATTTGTTGTTTTTACCATTTAGGTGCTTGCTGAATTCAAGGTTGTTTTTACTGAGCTCAAGGATCTTCTCAAAACTATTGATAAAAATTTCAAAAAGGTTTTGGAACATGTCAAAGGGAAACAAAACTCAGAAAAGGTAAAAAAATCAATAAATACATATTCAAACGATTGCCTTCAGTGTGAAGTAGGAAGCATATGTATCTAACAAATACATATTTTTTTTAGGATGATGACAGTGAAACTCATGTTCCTTTACATGATGGCAACATACATCAACAAGCTGATGATTACATGGACCATGGTGACGATATTCACATGGAGACTGATACGGGTGATGTGCATCCAACAGAGGTATATATATATATATATATATATATATATATATATATATTTTTTTTAATGTATTTATCATTTTTTAATCATTTTTATATGTTATTTTTTAATAAAAGATAATTGTCACACCCCGACCTTACTAGGGTGTGATGGGCACCCGACCCCATATACGGAGCCGAGCGAACCCGCTGACTCATATTACATACTTAACCTCTTTAGACTCGTACATCAACAAGAAATAAAATATAGCTAAACCTTCAGATTTTTTTTTTCTTTTCTTTGTACTCAATTCAAACAAAAACTGTAATCATATGAAACTTATATCATAACACAAATGACACATCGGCTGGTATAGCCACTTCAGAACTGACAACTAACACCCACGACTCTGTCTGCAAAGTCTCTAACATCAGTCCAGAAATCCTAGCATACAAGCTCGAACTCGGCAACACTCCAGGAGCAAGTGGAGCTTGCCAACTTCGCTGGAATATCCTCTAGAATAACTTCAGCTCATCTGGGTGTACCTGCGCGGCATGAAACGCAGCCCCCGAAGAAAAGGGGTCAGTACGAGTAATGTACTGAGTATGCAAGACATGAATACTAACATAATAAAGGGATGTACAGTATGAATAATGACGGAATAGACATATAGAGCTTATCCTGGGATAGAAGTAACTTGTATATATGAATGCCTTTTAGGCGGATGCTATGCATGCTTGGTCTCTTTTTCAGAAAACGGTACTTCTTATTCACATATATAGAAAACAGAACATTTCAGTAAACGGTATCCTTTATTCACATTTTACAGACGCCGAGTACATCGGCTCTCCCGCCCCTTCCCCAACGGTGTCCCAACATATCATATCATATCATACATATCATACAACACATATACAGACGCCGTGTCCGGCTCTCCCATGTCCCGCGTCCGGGATGAAATCCAGCTGAATCAGGTGGTAATATAACAGTTGCCCTTTCCCTTTTCCCCATATACATATACATATACATATTCATATACATATCATATACATATACATATATCATATAAACAGCATGCATGAGAGCCCAAAGAAAGTCATATACCCATCGAAGTGACGTAAGGTCGGTAACCTCCGATTACATTATGGAATAACCATGGTCACTTTGTCTCACCTTGAAGGAACAATTCTCATAAGGTGAGACTATCAAGGAAGAATAGCATTGAGAGGACATAAAGTAAAATAATCATCCCATAGGGCATCAATTCATACGCTTTGAAACCTTTAAGAAATAATTGTCGTTCATTAATAAAACTGAGAAGTCAAGAAAATAGCCCCACATTCTTGTATCGTCATTGAAACGTAAACTTGGAACCTTTCAAACATAGAATCATCATCATATCCATCATAGGAAAACGCTCTCATTCTTAGCATTCATTGTCATCATGATCAAACATGTCCATCATCGTTATCATAAAGCAGTACAAAATCGTAAACCTCCGTTTTGGAAAAATATAGACATTTTGGAAAACATTAACGATTTTTGGAAAGGTAATCATGCCTTGTAATTATAAATGTCCAACGTTTGAACACAAAGAGGATTGTGGAAACGTTCATGGAATTAAAGTCGTAGGAATCATGCCTTTGAAAGAAAGGGACGAGCCTTAACATACCTGTTCCGCCTCTTATTAGCTACGCTTATTTGTCCGAGCTCGTAAGTCTACATTTAAGATAATTCACACTAATGTTAGCCCCTTCAATGCACATTTATACCATATTCCAAATTATACTATTTTATATTCTACCAAAAATCGGGCAGCATCTCCCCTCTTTATATGCCTAGCCCGAATTTTCAATTCAGCAACCAACAACACAACAACAACACCAACATCAATAATATCAATTTCCATATCAACATATCTCATAAAACAGCCCACACGCTGTTTTCCAATTTTCTACAGCTAATTAACTCGGTATACAATCATTTAATCACGCTTTCTTCGTAAATAAACCGGTATTTGCACAAATAGAAAGAGATGCATACCTTTCTCCCTTTAATACTGCTTAATCTCCACCTTTTCACGCTAACTTTTGGCCACCACACGCCCGTCATATGATTCTGCAGCGAAAACTATACGGTATCTAGACCGGAATTGGGAGATTATACCTGATCCGGGCTAAAATTTGATGTTGTAGGGTTGTGGAAGGTTTTTTTTTCCAGAATTTTGGGGGTCTTTGGGCGTTTTTGGATGAAGAATGGAGGTTAAGCCCTCCTTAAATAGAGTTCCAGAAGCTGCCCAGACCGACATAAAATTTGGTCAGCGCGTTCGCGCCACCTACAGGCGCGTTCGCGCTGAGTTGGCCAGTTGCCTCTTGCGCGTTCGCGCTGGCTTAATTTTCTGCCTGCGCGTTCGTTAAGTAAAAAGGGCATAACTCTCAATCCCGATATCGTATGAGGGCCCACGACCTATGGTTGGAAAGATAATTCAATTATCTACAACTTTTGTTTCTGGACATTTTCCCAAATTCCAAACTTATAATGCCGTTATTGCCCCTCCAAGTCGGATCACCCAAAAACGTTTTCTTAAATTGTCCTTTTGGAGGGCCTACACTTATTTTTAGCTTATGGGTCCTTCTTAGGACTTGCTCAACTTTCCATATACTACTCATATGTCTCTTCATACGTCCTTTATGAAACCCCGACGTGTGGGCCCCACTTGGCGATGAGAATTTCCCGTTAAGAACTATGTGAACCGATTCACTCCATATGGTCTCCAAATATCATATATAGGTTATTATTACACTCTTATAGTATAACCTTCATCCCGAACCTGGTCCGCAGATTTTTGTTCAGCGCGTTCACGCTGTTCTGGCCCTTGGTCTTTCTCAATATTTTTCCATACTAATAAACAACTTGTACATTAAAATAATTTTGGAGATAGTCTTGCCCTTAACTTCTCGCATTTATCTTGAATTATCTGAACGTACAAAGTACGGGCTATAACATTCTCCCCCCCTTTAGAACATTCGTCCTCGAATGTTCAACTGGCCTCACGGGGTGTCATAATGCTTCGGGAGGGTCCCCTTTTTAGTTGTCCCTTTTTTCATGACCATTCTTTATCCTTTACCCTATTCCCCTTATAATCGAACTTCTGGGTCTTTACTTGACTCCTCGTGCTGTGTCATGGGTTATCCACTACGCCAACTTATTATCCTTGTCCTTCCCAAGTCACCCCTTCTGTGTTATTGTCTCGCCACCACATCTTAATAGAAGCCATGTCTTTGGCACGCAATCTTCACTTGACAATCCAATATGGCCACAGGCTGTTTCTTGCTCTTATTTTCCTACAGTATTGCAGTCTCGCTTACTATTCTATAAGTATCCATCGGCCTTTGGTGTGTTTTTTTCCCCTGTTTGTTTATGTCTTTGTCACTATCCCTTTTAATCTTTCATTCCATATGTTTATCCAAAAATGTAACCATTTATCATCCTTCGCAGTCCAGTTACCCTTATCGTCAATTCGTTTCTACTTCTTTCATGTATTCTCCTGATATGCCGATATGTTTTGAACTCTGACCTCGAGCTAATAAATTTCCTCCTTTGGACTTGAAGCCTGAAAGTGTTGCGATTCTCTCCCGTTTATAAAGGGCTCCTTATACGCCAACATTCCTTTTGTGAAGTCTTCGTTTATATCTTACTCCTCGTCCTTCTTTCCAACTCTGTGCATATCATATCGAAAACTTCTTATCATAAGCTTTCCTTTCATTTTCTGTCTATATCATCATTTTGTTCACATTTCCATACTCTTCCCTCCACTATTAATCCTTCACCCATTTAACTCACATACTCGTAGTTCTCCTCTAATTACACGTTTGTGTTGCAGTCGTGCGTCCATATTTTTCGAACGTCCCACTACTTTTGCTCGTAGCACATAATCCTTACAGTTTGCACTCTCTCTATCCTCGCTCATCGAACCTCACACATTCCTCTTTTGTTTCATATTACCACACTTTATCCTCTTCACATGCCTACTTTGAGTTCTTGCCCGAATAGTCTCGTGCTTTGCTGGTAGTTTCTCTCGGGAGCTTCACTTACTGAGGCATCTTACGTTTCACCTTTTTCCGACATTTTGATTTTTCTTGCCTTCCACTTTGTCACTGGAACTTCGGTACCCTTACTTGGTTAATGCTTTCTTTACCGTAGCGCCAGTTTCTGGAACTCACATATCCACCGATACAATCATATGTGGGATATCCCACACATTCCTATATATATACATATTTACTATCAACTAGTCCACAAAATACGTCCAACCACTATTCAAGCCTATCCTAATTTCAAAGTTGTGATGCACTTTCTGTCTCTTCACCGATCTAGTTTGCCTCGTCCTACGCGTCTTCCTATGGTCTCCAACCATCCCGTATATCCTAGTTTTCCTTAGACTACCCTAGCTTTTCATTTGTCTCTTATGTCGTAATCTATAAAATTTCTTGCCAACTTCCCAGGGGGTCGCCCACCATAGGATTGCTTCCACCTGAGCACGCTTAACCCAAAAACTTCACTGGAATTCGATGTCTTAATGCTGATATTTTTGCGTCCGCTTCCTCACATGACCTTTATTACATGTTCTGGAGCAAGTCGAAGTCTTACAGCTTCCGTGGCATTTTCGTAACACGTCATTTTCCTTACAATTACTATGTTGCCCTTTTCAATTCCCAACGTTCACCTTTCACTTTCATATTTAATTACCTCCCGTCCAGGATCCCCAGAGTCCCGATGGCAGCGATCGCACTTTCATCGTCATGCCAAATCCATAACCTTTCTGGGACAACACATCTTACTTATTACCTATTTACAGTATTTCCTCTCCACGTTTCCTTCTGTTAAGCGTGTCTCACTAAATGGCCTGACTTCTGAACTACTTTGGCAGAATTCCCTTTACAACCCTTACTATTCAAAGCCTGTACACCACAAATATCAACAATGTTTTACAGAACATACGGTTACACGACATATTCCAGTCATCCAGGACTTTTATATATATATCGTATCATATCTTACCATATCTATCATGTCGTATCATGTCACAGCCACCCAGGGCTCCCAATTTCAAGTAACAGAACAAACGTATCCAGACTTACCTCTCTGTCTTCCCATATCATCCCGCACCTCCTTACGTCGTATGTAGGGCTTATATAAGGAACTCCACTTTCTTATGACTTGAATTTATTGCACGATCTAAGACAGAAAGAAGGTCAACAGTCCCTAGATGCCCCGCAGCTTCCTGTTTATAAATGTGTCCGGCTTCACACCCATAAACAGGACTCTACTGGACACGACTTTGCAGACAACCCTTAGACCGACCCGACTCTTATACCACTTTGTCACGCCCCGACCTTACTAGGGTGTGATGGGCACCCGACCCCATATACGGAGCCGAGCGAACCCGCTGACTCATATTACATACTTAACCTCTTTAGACTCGTACATCAACAAGAAATAAAATATAGCTAAACCTTCAGATTTTTTTTTTCTATTCTTTGTACTCAATTCAAACAAAAACTGTAATCATATGAAACTTATATCATAACACAAATGACACATCGGCTGGTATAGCCACTTCAGAACTGACAACCAACACCCACGACTCTGTCTGCAAAGTCTCTAACATCAGTCCAGAAATCCTAGCATACAAGCTCGGACTCGGCAACACTCCAGGAGCAAGTGGAGCTTGCCAACTTCGCTGGAATATCCTCTAGAATAACTTCAGCTCATCTGGGTGTACCTGCGCGGCATGAAACACATCCCCCGAAGAAAAGGGGTCAGTACGAGTAATGTACTGAGTATGCAAGACATGAATACTAACATAATAAAGGGATGTACAGTATGAATAATGACGGAATAGACATATAGAGCTTATCCTGGGATAGAAGTAACCTGTATATATGAATGCCTTTTAGGCGGATGCTATGCATGCTTGGTCTCTTTTTCAGAAAACGGTACTTCTTATTCACATATATAGAAAACAGAACATTTCAGAAAACAGTATCCTTTATTCACATTTTACAGACGCCGAGTACATCGGCTCTCCCGCCCCCTCCCCAACGGTGTCCCAACATATCATATCATATCATACATATCATACAACACATATACAGACGTCGTGTCCGGCTCTCCCATGTCCCACGTCCGGGATGAAATCCAGCTGAATCAGGTGGTAATATAACAGTTGCCCTTTCCCTTTTCCCCATATACATATACATATACATATTCATATACATATCATATACATAGACATATATCATATAAACAGCATGCATGAGAGCCCAAAGAAAGTCATATACCCATCGGAGTGACGTATGGTCGGTAACCTCCGAATACATTATGGAATAACCATGGTCACTTTGTCTCACCTTGAAGGAACAATTCTCATAAGGTGAGACTATCAAGGAAAAATAGCATTGAGAGGACATAAAGTAAAATAATCATCCCATAGGGCATCAATTCATACGCTTTGAAACCTTTAAGAAATAATTGTCGTTCATTAATAAAACTGAGAAGTCAAGAAAATAGACCCACATTCTTGTATCGTCATTGAAACGTAAACTTGGAACCTTTCAAACATAGAATCATCATCATATCCATCATAGGAAAACGCTCTCATTCTTAGCATTCATTGTCATCATGATCAAACATGTCCATCATCGTTATCATAAAGCAGTACAAAATCGTAAACCTCCGTTTTGAAAAAATATAGACATTTTGGAAAACATTAACGATTTTTGGAAAGGTAATCATGCCTTGTAATTATAAATGTCCAACGTTTGAACACAAAGAGGATTGTGGAAACGTTCATGGAATTAAAGTCGTAGGAATCATGCCTTTGAAAGAAAGGGACGAGCCTTAACATACTTGCTCCGCCTCTTATTAGCTACGCTTATTTGTCCGAGCTCGTAAGTCTACATTTAAGATAATTCACACTAATGTTAGCCCCTTCAATGCACATTTATACCATATTCCAAATTATACTATTTTATATTCTACCAAAAATCGGGCAGCATCTCCCCTGTTTATATGCCTAGCCCGAATTTTCAATTCAGCAACCAACAACACAACAACAACACCAACATCAATAATATCAATTTCCATATCAACATATCTCATAAAACAGCCCACACACTTTTTTCCAATTTTCCACAGCTAATTAACTCGGTATACAATCATTTAATCACGCTTTCTTCGTAAATAAACCGGTATTTGCACAAATAGAAAGAGATTCATACCTTTCTCCCTTTAATACTGCTTAATCTCCACCTTTTCACGCTAACTTTTGGCCACCACACGCCCGTCATATGATTCTGCAGCGAAAACTATACGGTATCTAGACCGGAATTGGGAGATTATACCTGATCCGGGCTAAAATTTGATGTTGTAGGGTTGTGGAAGGTTTTTTTTCAGAATTTTGGGGGTCTTTGGGCGTTTTTGGATGAAGAATGGAGGTTAAGCCCTCCTTAAATAGAGTTCCAGAAGCTGCCCAGACCGACATAAAATTTGGTCAGCGCGTTCGCGCTGAGTTGGCCAGTGGCCTCTTGCGCGTTCGCGCCCAGATGGGCCGCGATCGCGCTGGCTTAATTTTCTGCCTGCGCGTTCGTTCAGTAAATGGGGCATAACGCTCAATCCCGATATAGTATGAGGGCCCACGACCTATGGTTGGAAAGATAATTCAATTATCTACAACTTTTGTTTCTGGACAGTTTCCCAAATTCCAAACTTATAATGCCATTATTGCCCCTCCAAGTCGGATCACCCAAAAACGTTTTCTTAAATTGTCCTTTTGGAGGGCCTACACTTATTTTTAGCTTATGGGTCCATCTTAGGACTTGCTCAACTTTCCATATACTATTCATATGTCTCTTCATACGTCCTTTATGAAACCCCGACGTGTGGGCCCCACTTGGCGATGAGAATTTCCCGTTAAGAACTATGTGAACCGATTCACTCCATATGGTCTCCAAATATCATATATAGGTTATTATTACACTCTTATAGTATAACCTTCATCCCGAACCTGGTCCGCAGATTTTTGTTCAGCGCGTTCGCGCTGTTCTGGCCCTTGGTCTTTCTCAATATTTTTCCATACTAATAAACAACTTGTACATTAAAATAATTTTGGAGATAGTCTTGCCCTTAACTTCTCGCATTTATCTTGAATTATCCGAACGTACAAAGTACGGGCTATAACAATAATGCAGACATGATGAAACATTGGGATCTATTGGACTTTATAATATTATGTATTTGTTATTGATATGGAAAACAGTAGTGTCATGTATTTTTTTTGTGTACTGTTTTGTATGACAGCATGATTGTTCACTGTTTTCCTTATGTATTTGTTTACTGCTTTTGGACATCATCAACAAATACTTCTATGTATTTATGTTTTTAATATTGTTTTTTTATCTATTACATTCATTTATTTTATATACTTTGGCCTGTGTTTTTTCATAAGGAGAAGGGTCTTGCACCGGATATTCAAGTCGGTATTGGCAATGATAGCGGCGATACTCTGAAAGCTTCAACCGAAGAGATTGCGGAAGGAGGTGATCATGCAGGAGAACCGAAGACTTCGGTTGAACGTCCGGTGGATCCAACAGAGGTATTTTTTTATTCATTTCTATATCTTATTTTAAAAAAAAATATAATTCCGGTATGCTGAAAATTTCGGAACTACTGGCATTTAAAATATTATGTATTTGATATTAATATGACAAAGAGTAGTGTCATGTATTTTTTTGTGTACTATTTGTTTCACACCATGACTGTTCACCGTTTCTTTATGTATTTGTTTACTTCTTTTGGACATCATCAACAAATACTTTCTCATGTATTTATGTATTTTATATAGTTCTTTATCTATTAAATTTATGTATTTTTATAGACTTTTGGCCTGTGTTTTTTTTAAGGAAAAGGGTATTGCACCGGATATTCAAGTTGATATTGGCAATGAGAGCGGCGATACGATGGAAGCTTCAACCGAAGACATTCCAGAAGGAGGTGATCTTTCAGGGGAACCGAAGACTTCGGTTGAACGTTCGGGGAAACATACTATGGAAGAGCAAAAATGTTCTGATGATTCAAATAATTCTGAGGTTCGATAACAACGAATTCTGATTCACCCATTTTTTCGGTTTTAAAATGTATCATACAAGTGATTGAATAATGTTTCTTTTTTGTATTTTTTTTGTGTAGATGATCGCACAGGTGCTAGCAAATATAGCAGAATCAGAAATGACCAACGAACAAGTTCACGCAGAAAAAACCGAGGAAAACACCAGCTCAACTGTCTTAGAGGAACCCCAGGCAGCAGTTTGTAACGCGCAACCGTTGTCTCAGTGGTTGTTGCCTGATGAGTATTTACCAAGCCAAATCCCAAGGAAAGAAATCATGTTACATCCATTGTTGACACCTAATTTTGGCTCGCCGTGCTTAAAATTAACGTTTTAGAGCGCGAAATACATTTTTTTACACATTTTTACATTTTTTTAACAATTTATTGATGATTATCCTTATTTTAGGAATTTTATCAGTTTATTGTCATTTTTCAAGAATCATTATTTTTGCACATGTACAGCGTAATACTACCATTTTGTGCAATTAATAATTGTTTTCTTTATTTTATAGAAGTACATTTTTTATATCTTATACATTAATATTTACATTTTATACTTACATTATTATTTAACTATATTTTAGTATAGTCCGTCAGTGCAGAGAAAACCGGAGCAATTAATTTTTAAACACAGAGCAAGAATTCGATCAAGTTAAGGTCTCGTCACCTTTTAAAAAGTTGACATTTGAGGTGATGGGTTGAGTTCTTGATCCATTGGTTAATGTATCTTTACTCATTAGTTAAAAGAGGTAAAGGGGACAAGGGGGTGCATTCTTTTATTCTTTGGACAAAATAAGGAGCCATTTTGTATTATAAAGGAAAAGGGAGGGGTTAATTTTAGTACACAATCTTCAATACACACACACTTTTAATTTTCAGAGTTTGCTTCTCCTTCTCTCTTGTAACAAAACCCCAAACATTTCTCTTCCCTCCCCCCACTTCCAACAGCCGCCGCCACCACGCCGGAGCTCGGAGCTCCGGCGACGCACCAAATCACCCCCACACGCCGACAAGCTTCCACACCTCCACCACTTCGTCCCAATCTTCTCCCACTACGTCATCCCTCTCTCTGGACATTAACGCCGCCACCACGCCGCCCTTCCCCATTTTTCCCTTTCGACCACCACCCTTACTGCCACCGCCTTTACCATCAACAACCACAAAACCAACCCTTTTTACTCCATCCTCACACACCCTGTTTTATTCGCTGCTCCGGCGAGGAGCTTCTAGCTCCGGTGAACCGGAGCAGCCAGCAACCTAACGACACCACCAGTCGCTGCTACACCTCATTCCTTTCTCCTCGTATTTTCATTTTTGTGTTTATGATTTTTGAAAGTTTCCACCGGAAAACGTGCAACTCCGATCAGAATCAATACATGACCGAGGACTGCTGTTCGTTCCATGAATTTTGTATATATGTGTTTGTGTTTTTATGTCGTTTTTTTTTCTCCACTGATTTACATGAAAAATGATATGGCTGGCCATAAACTCAGATCTGATCGGAAATGCCATCAACAACAATATACTGAGCTTTGTTTGTCTTCTTGACTGATTTTGTCCGTTCCGTTCTATTTTAATCGTTAATGTTTCGTCTTGCTATTTTTTATGATTTATGATCGAAGTTCTATTTTTCCGACGTCGCTCCGGCGTTCGTCGTTGAAGCGACGCCGCCACTGTTCTGCCTCTGTTTTACCATGTTGATGGCTTTGTGAGATGTATATATTATTGTTTTGCTCAAGGCTACCACTTCTACTCAGTTTTTGACCAGTTTCTTTGTGTTATTTTGGGTTTCCAGTGGCCGTTTGGATTTGTTTCGGGCATTGGTTTGCTGCTCCGTTTTGATATTGTATTTGCTGCTCCATTTTTCTATTGTTCTCGCTGCCTTGGACTGTTTTGCTCCTCTTTTTTTCTTTTTCGTTGGTACTTTTAACTGATATAGACCAATTACTACATTGGAATGGCCGATGAAGAAATTTCCGTCGATTTCCAAGGCCTCCCATGTACAAAAGACGGGTTTTTTATTTTTTATTTTAAGTTTATTCATTATTTCTTTAATTCATTCGATAGTTATTTATTCTCTTACTAACACTTTTACTAAGTGTTTATACAGGTATCCGGAGATACATCCCGAAGACGACATTCAGAAGGAATCCGAAGACTTCATCAAATTACTGTTTGTATTTACTTTCCACATTTTTTTTATAACTGTACAAAACATAAACTCATAGTATAGTGGAAATCTTATTTTTGGAATGACGGGTTGATATATTTATTTACCTGTCGCCTTGTTTGTTAAACTTAAAATTGTCATTCGCTTTAGGCAAAACTTAGGCCGTCAATTCTTTCATAACTAGATTAAATTGACTTGGTATAAATACTTTGTTAAATAAATTCACATTTTTGACAATTAGGCAAAAATACTAATTCATCCTTTATTTTATATTCTTTATACACTCTTAATACAACTTATATTTTATATTGTTTCGTGTACACTAATACATTTTTTAATTAAGTTAAATTCACATTTTGACGCTAGGCAAATATTAAGTCATCCATTTACAAATCTTTTATTTTTTAGAGGCGTTACACATTTTCACTCATTTTTTATCCACAATTTCTTATACTTATTTTTTACCAATACTTTTTACAATTATTTTGTTCCTTATTCTTTTGATAGGATATTCATTAAACAAACACTCTTTTTAACTAAACGGTAGAAACAAGTCAAATAAACTTCACTTTTCTGAATAATTTCGTTATATAAAATCTTTACACCAATGAATATTCGTAAATTATTTTTACATTCTTTATGCACTAATATACCTAGTTATACAATTCTTTATACATTTTAGGTTTGACGTACACTCTTTTACACTTGAAATATGTTCTTTATATGTTTAATATACATACATTCTTTTAATATACATAGACGCACATTCTTTATATCCTTGATATATTTATTTTACATAGTCTTACATTTTTTTTATATATTCTTTATATAGTTATACATTCTTTACACTAACATATATATATACACTCTTTGTACTAACAGATACACTTTTATACTTACGAGGTACATTCTCTTTATACTCTTTTATATATTCTTTTTTTACTATACATTCGTTATGAATACTTGATATAAATACATTTTTTATACACTGTATATACTTATTATATTATCACCTAGTGTAGCTTTTCATGAAGTCATAACATTTTGAAAACAGGTAATAATAATGATAAACAGATAGATAATCCCCCTCTAGTGTTCAGTTAAACTAAGTTTAAGGACTGTCTTCGGACAGGCTCTGAGGGATGCTTAATACCTTCCCCTCGGGGTAAATAAAACCCTTATCTAGAATCTCATAGGTTTCGTGGACTAAAAATGGAGTAGACACACAAATACATATAGGTTTCCTGATTTTCCTAAAAAATAAGGTGGCGACTCTAACCCTTTTAAAACCAGTTAGAAGAACCGTGAAGTTGCAAACTATATTGGACCCGTTCAAAATAGGGCGTAACATCCATCAGTCACACGAGCTACACGACCCAGTAAATACAAGTCTTCACCGTTTGTGACAGATTTTGGTATATATCTACTTTTTAATTTACTTGTTTGTTTTTTTAATACGCAACTGTTAATGTTTAAAGACCAAATACACAGGTAGTAGTTCGGGCAAGAATCATGTACATGGGTTTGATAAAAAATATCCATTCCATATAGATCCCATTACTGGTCCACTTGATGTACAGATGGTGGATGAATACCGTACTTGGCTCCGAAACGGTCTGCTTATGAGGCACGATAGCAAGTATGTGTTTTTCTCCCAATTTTACACATAGTGATTCTGCATGATTTTTGTGAATAAGTTGATGTATTTGGTTTTTTTGTTGCCGCAGAAAGAACAACGAAGACCATTACAAAAAAAAATGGCAGTTTTTGACAATGGAGTCAAATTCAATTTTGGCATCACAACTGTCAATGATAAGAACTAGTTTTACCTATTATCGATGGATGGTCAGCTTTGGAATGACGAGGTGATTTTTATCAGCAATGATATGCCTATCAACTAGTTGTTTTACAAGTGCACTTTGTGTATTTTAGCTGCTGTGTATTTGTAAAATACAGAGATGGATGTATTTCAGTACATTCGGTCTGCTGTGTTTTTGTAAAATACAGAGAGGTTCTGAAATCCACATTTTTGCTACTACAAAGTTTTTTATGTATTTGACTGTGATCTAATTTATGTATTTTTTAACAATTCCAGCACATTGACGTCATTTTCTATTACTTTCGGAAGAAAGGAAAGTACGATAAAAGGAACAATTTCAGCTTCACCACTGTTGACTGCCTATTCAAGCAGAGAATTGATGTGGTCCACCACGCATATCGCAATGTTGAAACACAGACAAATGTGGCAAATGAAGAGCAAGTATTGATTGAGTATGTTAAGGGCCACAGGCTTATTGCCAATGTCGCGTGGCATACCGTTGACAACGTGCTAATACCGGTGAATATACAAGAAGAAAATCATTGGTTATTGGTACTCCTTTCATTCAAGGATAGGTATTTTTAATGATGAATTAAATATTTATCATTAGTTTTTCATTCATTAATTGGCCGTTGAATTCTTTTTTTTTTAAATGTATAGGCTTCTGTATGTTTACAACTCGTATCAATCAGCCGGGCACAATGCAGTTGTTGGGAATGAAATAAAAAAAGCTTGCCACACTGCTGCCACATTTCCTACATCTGGCTGGATTCTATGTAAATCAAAAAAGCATAGATTTGGTGAAAGACCCAGCATATGCGGATAAGGGACAGATCGATATCCTTGAAGTTGTCTATGTTGATAATCTTCCGCATTAAACTGCTGGTAGCATGTAAGTTGTAGACATACATTTTTAAAAATATCATAGAGTATCAAATACATGATATATCATATCAATTTATTATTCTTCAAAAATACATGAGTTGTTTGAACTTGAGATACCTTGTTTAGAACTAGAAACATATATTTTCTAATACAAGTTCTTATCTTTTTTTTTTTTTTTTTTTAGGGACTGTGGTGTTTTTGTGGCAGCGTATGCCGAGTATTTGACATCGGGTGAAAGGATTCCAGATGTCATTGATGCACACATGCAGCGTATGAGATACGGTGCACTCTTATGGGACTACGCTGAAGGCAAGGTTGCTGACAATGCAGAGAGTGATAATGAAGTTCCACCAAGACCGATTACGCCAGCAATCGATTACGACACTGTAGATGCAATTGATGTTTGATAAATACTATTCGTGCATTCGATGTTTTTTGTCCTTTTTTTCATTACAGCAAACAATCTGATGCTTTTAGATGTATTTTGACTTATGTTGGATAATTATCATTTAACCAAAGAAATCTCAGTGATTTTATGTTCCATCTGTTTGATGTACTTAGTTCCATATATTGTCAAATAAATCTGAAGTTTCGAAAAAATACAGTAAAATGCGACATCATGAATCCACAAATACATTTATTAACCAGGTTCACAAAATATGTATTTTTAATTCCCCCAGGTTCACAAAATATGTATGTTTTAGATATATTTTAGGTAATAAACACATCTTGTGTATTTGATATGGCCAGCACAACTATATGATTTCAATAAAAAAAAATTAATTCAAATAAACCATCTTCATCAGTTTCGGAAACAATACGTACGTTTTTATACCACATATGCTGTGCTACGAGGTTGAATAGACAACACCATTTTCATACCGGAACATGGTTTGCCTTTTTTTTTTGTGTTAAAAATACATGAACATTACCGTGTAATTTCAGACACCGGGATCACAAAAACCATGTATGTTCTATTACAGTTTATACAAGTTTTCAGAAGGCCAATAAATACATAATTTTAAGTTGACATTACCAGCACAACTACGATCCTCCAATCCAAAAAAATTCGAAAATAAAAACAATTTTATCATTTTTACAGATATAATATGTATGTTATTTTACCAAGTACGCATTATTTTTTGATGTTGAAAAAAACGCCATACGTATCGTGAAAAAAAATTCAATTAAGATCATTTTGAATGGGACATTCATTTCATTGCAAAAATTTCTATAATACTACAACAAGTGTCAATGGAAGTTTTTGACACGTGTTCAAATACTTAAATAACCAATCTATCTTCGGTAAAAAAATTAAATGGATAGGAACACAAGAAAAATTCACTTCCTCAGAGGTTCAAAACTACATGAACGTCTGTTGTGCCCAACTTGTCCACAAGTACTGCAAGCATGTCTGCCCTTTCCAAACAACAATTCACTTAAAGGCTTATCACGCCTCTTCTTTGGCCTACCAGGCGGTCTCTTGTATCTTGGGGGCAAAACCACATCCTCCAAGATGTGGTTGGGAATGTTCCATTCAGGCTCGTCGGGTAGAGGATCCACAGGTACATCATATGTCTTCAACACGGTCGCCGGTTTGAACAAATCAGAGCAATAATCCTCAGCAACCAGATTTTTCTTTTTAATGACAGCCCATGCATGCGGGCAGGGGATTTCATCTAGTTGAAACATACGAAAACTGCAAGTTTTTCTATTCAAATTAAGAATGAATCGTCGTCCTCCATCATGTACTGTGTACACGAATTCTGTTGACGGTTCTACCTGAAAAAATAAATATTACATGTATTTGTTATTGAAACAATCAGAATTTTAAAATAAATGAACAAATCATTAAACAAATACATATCAATTTTCAAAGGTAGTCATATAATTTACATTAACACTAACTGTTCATGGATACCAAATACACAAATGTATAATGTGTAGAAACACCAGATTAGTACAAGTACAAGTTTGTCAAATAAATTATAACACGCATTAAAATGAAACATACCGTCATTCATAGACATAGATACTCGTTGATTGATAGCATTTTCTGAAACTTTTTACCGAGTGTAGTGAACGTGTATGTTCCATTTCTCCGGTTATTGTAATTCCATCTCCCAAACATCCTTCTAACTTCTTCGAGAAAGTCATATATAGGCAGTTCTCTAGCTGCTAGAAGATGTCGGTTAATGCACTCTGCTATGTTAGAAGTCATTGTCCACCGTCGGTTAACAGATGCATACAATCTAGCCCACTTTTCTCTACCAGCCGATTCCAAATACTCTGCCACGCGCATATCTACCTTTTGAACCTTTCCCATTAACTCATCGAAATCATCCTGCGTGTATGCCTTTGCCATGGAATAAAAAACAAGACTCAGCACATCATGGCTCTTCTTGTATTTTTTACATACATTACCCCACAAATGCCAAATACATGCATAATGTGCAACTTCTGGATAAATTCGACAAACAGCCTTGTTTATACTTTCATGCCTATCTGATACGATACACATATTCTCTCGGATTCCATATGATTCTCTGAAACGCTCAAAAAATCACGTCCATGATCTGTCATTCTCAGAATCAATCACACCATATGCTAAGGGAAGTATGTTTCCTGGAGATACAGTTAAGAAGAAAAAAAAAATAATATAATACATTTTGTATTTGTCCAAAACATATAAAATATATATTGAGGTAATAATTTAATATGTATTTTTTTGACATACCTGCACCGTCTAATGTGCTTGCCGAGACAAATGTTCCATTGTATGGTGTTTTTAAGTGGCTTCCATCAACCACCACAATTGGCCGACAATAATCAAAGCCTTTGATAAATGCATATAGTGCTATAAAAACATACATAAATTCATTTTCGCGGGTTTTACGCATTCTGATATGTGAACCCGGGTAAGTCTTATCCAAAATGTATAGATATCCAGGTAGTCTTTTATAAGAATCAGCCGGTTCACCCATTAAATCGTTCATCGCCCTTTCTTTGGCCCGCCAAGCAACCATGTACGACACATCCATTCCGAAATCATTTTTGACGTCCTCCGCAATGTCTTTAGGCGTATATTTCCTCTTATGATTTGATATTTTTGGTTTGACAATCCCACTTATCAACCGACTTGTAGCTTGGCATTGGGAATAAACCTTTTCCTTCAATGGACATGTATGTTTGTCTTGAAACTCTCTAACTCTAAACATTCCTGACTTACCGACACTTGACGCCCTGAATTTCCAATCACACTCTCCTGATACGCACACAAGAGTGTAGCTACAACAAAAAAACAAGAGAAATAAATAAATAAACAGATTAATGTAAAATGCATCAGTAATGTATTTATTCTTGTTTCATTAATACAAAGGACAGATGAGTAACTTTACCATATGTAAATAAGTTAATCAAATGCAAACCAGACCAAATACATTATTTATGAATACAAATACATACAAATCAGTATTGATTCTACTTTATAATAAACATACACATGCTGAGAAATACTTCCACTCGTACAAATTAACAAACATACACTATCACGGTTCAAATACATAACAACACACAGTTGCAAATACATAAACAAATGCACATTTAGTACCTTATTGCATTGCTCCTTTTTGTCTGATAGTTGAACCTATTCGTAATTGCATAATTCACCATCACAGATTTTAATGTATCTTTATCCTTGTATACTTGATCGACGACAACTACTTTTTGGTTCTTGTCATCAATAACCATACCCTTGTTGTTTTCGAATAACAAATCAGCCTTTCCACAACTTGATGATGCAAAATCATGGGAACCAACTGTTTGATTCGTGTATCCGATTTGCAAATAATCACCTTCAACACAACTCTCATCCGATATACATATCTCCATGCTTCTATCCGTTGTAATGATACATAATGGGTACATTGGTAATGCTTTGTTCTCTTTCTTCAGTTCCACATACACCTTAACACCCATGTCATTGTGAATTTCCATTGGAATATAATCACCTTCAACCATGTATTTTATGCTTATGTTTTTCATTTTCGTGTCCAAATTCAATTGTGTTGCAATTGTTTGTAACAATTCCTCATACGTCGAATACTCCTTGAAAGTCACAACATCGATTTTGTAATTGACGTATTTATTCTCGTCGTTCCAAATACCAGAGTGTCTAATCAACGATGAAATATTGACCATTTTATAAAAAAAAAATTCCTTGAATCACTGTGTCAACATAAAACCTGTAATTGTATGCCCTACATAAGATTCACGTTCAAATTTAAATAATTTATACAAATTAGAATTACTCACTAATAATTCTAATATAACATACACATATTGAATTACACTCCAGAATACATAGTTTAGCATAAACTGATATGAAAAATAGTTGACAAATACATAATTTATATAGTTCAGAAATACATAGTTTAAACAGTGCATAAATACATAGTTTGGATATTATAAAAATACATAGTAAACATAGTTCAGTTTACATTGTACAGAAATACATGGTTTAGATATTGAATTATAGTTCAGAAATACATAGTTTAGAATGATGAACAAAAAATATATGAACTGGATCTTCGGAAAGTTATTGATGAACACTTCGAAAAGTTATTGGAACGTGTAAAAGAGAAAACATATTGGAATATAACATACATGTATTTTGACACTTCAGAAATACTTAGTTTTAGCATAAATTGCTACAAATATGAAAATTAGTTCAGAAAAACATAGTTTAGCTTCAGAAAAATAAAAGATATGATCTGGATCCTTTTTTTTGGATTCCTAACCATTCATGTACATTAACATACTTTCAACCGAAATTTCCAAAAGCATTATTCATTCATTGACACGCTTACAATGAGATTACATCATTATTTTCGAATATCAGTGATGAAGACAGAAATCAGAATTTTTTTAAAAAACAGAAGAATAAAACAACTCTGACATTATGATCAAAGAAAAAAATTGAAATCACATAAATACAAATTGAATAGACAAAATTAGTGAAATGAAAAAATGTGTTTTTGCACGAATTACCTGATGATTGACGTGTTTGTGTTTGTTACTGTAATTTCAGATGTGTTGAAAGATTTAATTTGAAATTTGAATTTTTACGTTTTTTACTGTTGAAGAATGAATGGAAGAAGAGATACGTATAAGGAAAGGGAATATTACAGCTTATTTTGTGGAAAGGAAGGTAAAAAATATATTGATTTCTCATTTAATATCACCACGTTTAGAGGCTAAAATAAAGGAAGTTGTTCCTTTTTTTACCGTATGTTCATGTATTTGCTGACAACAAATACATCCGAAAACATACACAAATAAGCAGATTTTTAGCTACGAATGGTAATATTAAAAAGGGTAGTTACAAATGGTAGGAAGCTACAATAAGGTAGTCAATTGAGAAATTTTGCCTAAAAGGGAAAGGAAGAAGACCTCGGCCCAATTAAATAAATATAGAAAAATAAACATCATTTTAAGGGGTAGGATATGCTTTGGGTATATATGATATACATCCTTCGTATACCATATCATACAAGAGGATGTATACTTCTGTATACTCATGGCATATCTTACTTCATCATTTTTGAGAAGAATAGAAGTAGGAGTAGGAAACATATGGATTGTTCATATATATATACACTAGATCATCTTAATATACACTATATATACCTTGATATACAAAGGATATACCCCTTGTATACTCGAGGTATACAAGATATGTATACGTTTCTGCTTTCACAGCATATATCTAGCATATATATGATGCCATTCATCATTTAACAAGAACAATATGACAGAGACAACAAATAAGAGAAACATTCCATTCTAGGGGTGTTCATGGTTCGGTTTGAGTCAACATGTATATATCACTAGGGGTGTTCATGGTTCGGTTTGAGTCGGTTATTGATTAAAATCATAACCAAACAAATTTAATCGGTTTTTAAATGTCTAAAACAATAACCAAACAAAATAAAATAATAACCACCGGTTTGGTTATTGTCGGTTTGGTTCGATTTTTCGGTTTATGACTAGCAGCCATAAGACTTATCAGTAAAACATTAAAAAGTCAAAAAAGACATGTCTTTTTTTTTTGTTCAAACGATAACTTTTATTTATATTTAAAGGTGGAACATACATCATAGAAACATTTTCACTACTAGTGATAGTGTAGTACTCAAGTTACCCAAAGTTGCTAAACTATTACATATAGAGCTAAAAACTAACTTAGTAGTGGTTGCACCATTTTTGTCATCTTAATACACATACCTGGAAATAAAGTAGAGCATAGGAGCTTTTAGTTGTTGTCATATTAATTACACATAAAGACTACCTAAAATTAAAATTAAAATATATGAAATAAAAAAACTCTGTGTAACGATCCCAAACTTTGGGGCAGTACTTGCATTTTGCCCTCAATTCTCCCATTTTATTAAAAAAGCTTTGTGTAATGATCCCAAACTTCAGATGTTTTTTCTATCATTATCCCTAAGGCTAGGGTCTCGACTACAAGGAGTTGTTCTTTTCTGATTTTTAGTAGGATTACCAACGGAAGAAGTATTAGGGCATTAACATGTGCTTGAGTTGCAACAAATGCTGATGTTACTAAAATATCTTCTATAGAAACCTCCAAATCTACAACCTCTGTCCTTTTCATATGAAAAATATTACAAGTTTAGGACCCATTCAGATAAGAAAAAAAAAGGTATAAATTCGAAAAAAAAAAAAACCAAAAATCAAATGGCTGACAAAGAAAGGCTAAATTTTTTAGTTAAAGAAATTAAGACTCTAACGTGAGCTTCAGTTAGTAGGTTTACACTTAAAGAGTTAAAAGACTTAAAAACATGGGCTTGGACATATTCTTAAAAACATGGACCTGGACATATTCTTAAAAAAATGGGCCTTAAACAATCATGTGCAATAAGTAGACCAAAAATTAAATTAATGATTAAAAGGTATAAAATATTTATAATTATTTATGAAAAACTAATATTATACATATAAATAATTATAAAATCTATATATAATATAAAGCTAGGCATAAGCAATCCTATGTGACACCTCTCTATGGGCAAGAAATACAATTATCTTTTTTCTCCTTTTTTGACACTTTTTCTATTATTTCCAATTTATGGCCTTTGTTAATTATGTTAAATGTGCTATGTAAAAAAAAAAAAACCATCTTTTTAACTCTCTAATTATGCTGAAAAACTTTAAAGTGATATTATTATCCCGTAATCAATTGATCTTCTTAATTGAGTATTATGCTCTTGTTCTTTCTCCCACCTTTTCCTCTTCAGTAACATATGTATTTAACAGCCCTTAAGGCCTTAACTACTACTGATTATTTCTCTCCTCATTAATGTAATTAACATCCCTCAACCTATTACTAATTATTTCTCTCCTAATTACTACTAATTATTTCTTCTCCTAAAGTCCCTCTTTCTTCCTTAGTTTCAGACCTATTTCTACTTCAAAATCCCAGCCTTCAACCACTTCACTGCTGGTCCAGGTACTTTTTCTTCTTCTGTCCTTCAGTGCTTCTTTCTCTATGGTTCATGAATTTTGGATTTTCTTAATGTATACTGAAAATTGTAGTGCCAATTGTTATTATTTACATCAATTTTTTTTCTACTTTTCATTGAAATTCTTAATTGAAAATATTAGGCTTTTGAATTGTATTTGAAGCCTTTTCCGGCTTCAATTGCTTGAACTGTGCTTAGCGAGATAAATTTATGATATTTTTCTTTCTCCTTTTTAAATTTCTTGTGGTGTCTTTTTTTTTTTTTGCAGGTTGATTAATGTGTATATTTGGATTATTTTGCTCACGAGGATATTGTTAAGTCGTTTTTAATTAGTATTTTCTGAAGCAATTGCGATTAAGAGACGTTTAAAGTCTATCATAAGGAGTGGTAATTGATATATCAATTACCTTTTTAGATAAAGATGTTTGATTAAAATAGAAAATAAAAAAAATAAAAAAAGAGACTTTGCCTACATAATTAATTTCACGTGAAAAGGAATAAAGGTCAAATTATATTTTTATCATTTATTTTATTAATTTTCTTTTGTGCATAAACCATGTATAAGGGAAAAAAAAAACTTTTGAAGGAATGAAGGTCAATTAACTTTATATTACTTTTGAATGATTCCTTGCTTTAAGTTCTGATCAATTTTGTTGTGCCTTGGGGAAAAAAAGTTAATACTCTTTTGTTATTAAAAGTTGGAGTGAGTGGTATACGAAGAATGTGAAATACATCACATTATCATGCATATTTTGACCTTTTATACCCTATACATAATCGTAGTACATGTACAATTTTATGGAAATTACATTGTATATACTTACCTAACAATACTTTTTTCGTGTCGGTAATTTTTAATTTAAACTTATTTAATGAGATTTCAAAGTTTCTAAAAGTGTCTAATGGGATTCTAATATTAGTAGATTAAAATAATTTTTTTGTAATTTATCTTCTAAAACAAGAAGAAACGTAAAATATCAGTAAAAAATGAAATTAAAATCTAACTCTTCTTTTATCTATAAAAAATATCCAATTATAATTGAATTAAATGAGAAAGAAAATTAAGTGTGTTCAAGGTTTTAATTTTCTCAACTCATGCAAGTATTTAGTCATCTATTTTTTTTCCTTACATTCTTTTCCTCAATTTTATTCTATTCAGGGATGTCGATTAGGAATTAGGGAGAGTCTCACCAGATCTCTTCTAAGCACAATTGTTAGAATTATAGAAGTATGAATGGTGCTACACGACTAATGTATGATGAGAAATTGAGTTTTTAGGAATTGTTTCCACATACTATCAGGATATAGCTAACAAATTTTGTAATTTTTACTCCGAGTAATCTACTTGCCTGAATTATTATTAGTATGATATTAATAGATGTGATTTTTATAGCTGATATTAATAATTCTCATGGTTCTTTTTTATCTCTCAAATATAATCTAACTAAAAAAAATTATAGCATAAATCCATTGGTATTTTTCCACGAATAGCCGCGCGAAGCGCGGGTCAAATTCACTAGTTTATGTATATAGTTTATCGGTTTGGTTCAGTTATTTATTCGGTTATTTTTTAAAAAACCATAACCAAACCAAATATTATCGGTTTTTAAAATTTAAAACCAAATCAAACCAAACCAAACCAAATGTCGATTTTTTTATTCGGTTTGGTTAAATTTTCAGTTTGGTTTTGGTTTTAACCAAAACCGTGAACAACCCTATATATCACACCTTGACACTCATTACTGTACCATAGGCAAATTCAAGCTTATGCACAGTTTGAAGGAGAAGTAAAATAAACAGCTCACATTTATCCCACAAATGCAGTTTAAGAGAGGGAGTTGAATGGAACAATTTATTTCAAAGCTACACATAAAGGCCAAACACAAGCTCAGGATTTTAGTTAAACTCAGTAACATCAGTCTTTTTCTTATTTCAAATATGCATCATGCTTATCCCAGCAAACACACTCTAAACAGAATCAAGCTAATTCCGAACCTTTCCTTTGAACTGTACCTCGTATCTTTTAGACTCAAACAGAGAAACAAACATAAGACAAACCATCTTAAACATGCTTCATATACACGACAAATACAGTTTCAGCTAAGAAAAAAAAAAGAAATTTATAGTTTTGCATGCATATACTATAATGCAACAGTTTGAGGCATGCTGATACCAATAGGACAAAACACCTCTTATTCCTCAAAGAAGAGAACTTGGACACACAGGATCTCTTAGCTTATTTAAAGACTCAACTCAGCACATTTATAGCAACATGTGGTTTGTGGAGCACATACGGGTCAAAACCATTCTAACAGAGTTATATGGGGGCCTAGCCACGAAGTTGAATACAAGACAGACTAACTAGAAACACTCAGATAAAACACACAAATCATGTACAAACTTTTAATAGCCAAGCTTATCCTTTACTAACACACAAGTTCTTTGATTTCAAGGCTATTTCTTAGTTAACAAGTTGTGCTAACAAGTGTTAACCTCAGTGGCTCCATTTCAGTTAAAGCAGGACCTTATTTTGTAAATGTACTTCAGATCTCCTTTTATTCTTTAACTATTAGGATTATGGAGGGTCCCATAATCTTGTGATTTAGTAGGGAGGAACCCCAGTAGTCCAGGGCAATTATTACTAGGTTGAGTGGGTACTCAAAGCCTTTCCTAAGACCTTAACTCTAGGACATCACTCCTTACCTCTTCACAAATCAAATGACAACCTCCCTGACCCCTTTCACACTTAAGATGCATAGCACTGGTTTATTTTAACATCTACCGTGCCATGCTAGTTTAACTTATCATGAAACATTAACAGTACACGCTTTGAGTTTTTGACTTCTTCAAACCTAAATCTCCATTTAACCAACCAAGCAAAAATGCAACAAACCATATCATACAGACATCCCCCAACAACTCTTACCACAAAAACAGTCCATGGACACAACAGTTGAAGCTAAGTCAAGTTCATCATCATTTTGAATAAGCAGACAGTCATACAATATGTGTAGGATATTTGTCATTTTTTTCAAACAGTCACAGGCAATGCAAAATGTGCTAATAGATACTGTTAGCCACAGTCTTTACAGGTTTCACTTAACTATGAACAAGTCCTAGATAGTCCCTTTTTATTTAAACTAATCTCATATTGCGACTTGGTTAATCTAAACAGGATGTCCTATAGGGATTTAAATACAATACATAGATAGAAATTGTTTAGACTAGATCATTTCACATAATCGACCATATGATAAAGCTGTTGGTTAATTAGAAGACCATAACCAAAAGATCACATAAATATCAGAGGGTCATTACAATTAGCAAACATTTTACTACTGTTTTAGATCACAGAATGCATAATCAACTATGTTAACACATCATAAAAGCCATCATGGTACTCCTACCAATATTAAACTGAGCAAACATATGCTAACGCATATTCATTATAATCAGACTAATCTAAAGCATACCTAAAGCACATACTTGCTATTACATAAGGCTAAGCAGACATAATCATATGCTAATACCTATTAACTATGATTAAACTAATCTAACTAATACCAAACTAAACACATGATAACACATACTTACTAACTAATACTAAACCAAAAAAACACACAAATACATGCCAACACAGAAAATTACTCATACAAACAGAGAATGAAAGAAAATTGCTAAAAGAAATAAACAGAAAAAGGGAATTACCTTTTCTTTGCGTAGCCTTGGTTGAGGATCAAACTGGGGATCTCCTCCAAGCTCCTCGAACACACAACCACAAAGAAAAAAGAGAGTTTAAAAAATTGAAAACCGAATTAGGCTAGGTAAAGGTTCTACTTAAAGCTGGATCCCTAATTAAGCAGTAATTAGGCTAGAAAAACTCTTGATCAAGAATTTCAGTATGCAAAAAGGTATCTGAACACTGGGGAATGGGTTCGTTTATATAGAATCCCTAAAAACCTAGGTTTGATGCCCAGCTTCGACGTGGGACGAGTAGAAATGAAGGGAAAAATCCCTCCAATGTTGAATAGCCAATTACAAACGAGTATTCAAACTAGCAACTGGACAAATCCATTAAAGAAATTCAGATGAAAAGAAATAGGGAGAGGGTCAACCTCACCTGGCTGTAATGCGCTGGTGAAGGGTGAGATAAGGCAGAGCATTTAATGCTGTGCCTTGTTAGGGCATGCATGGCTCGAAGAAAAACAAAAGTACTCTGCACCGTTGCTAATTTGGGCATGATGATGGTGAGATAGACAAGAAAAGCTGCGACGGCTAGGGTTTTCAAACCTTTCAACAAAGAAAACAAATAAGGGTTTGTTTGGTAGATTTTGTGAAATAAAAAGGAAAGTGGGTTGGGTCGCCGGTTTTAAAGGATGGCCAATTCGCAGAATTGCCCTTCTTTTGGGTGGTCTTTAAATTTTGCCCCTCATATTTGAAATCTTTAAATTTTGCCCTTCGGTTAAAATTCATGGGTTCCAGGTTCGAACCCCCATACAGTCAAAATTTTAAAACAATTCGCAAGGCAGAGTTTAAATTTCGCTATGCTCCCATCGACATACACTTGTGAAGGAATTATCAAAGTTATGCCGGACCCGGCATACTTATGCCTTATGGGCAGACTTGGCATAAGTATGTCGGGTCCGGCATAACTTTGGTAATTCCTTCACAAGTTTATGCCGGGTCCGGCATAAAAGTTTGCCCATTAAAAGTATGCCCCCACCGGCATAAACTTGTTAAGGAATTACCAAAGTTATTCCGGGCCCCGCATACTTATGCCAAGTCTGCCCATAAGGCATGAGTATGCCGGGTCCGGCATAAATTTGGTAATTCCTTAACAAGTTTATGCCGGGTCCGGCATACACGCGACCCAAACCTTGCCTTGCAATTTTTTTTTTAATTTATGCTTAAGCGGGGGTTCGAACTCAGAACCTCATGATTTTTGCATGAACGCTCAAAGTTGCAATGCGAAGGGAAAAAATTAAAGACCAGCAATATGAGGGGCATAATTTAAAGACCACAAATATGAGGGGCAAAATTTAAAGACCGCCCCAAAAGAAGGGCAATCCGCGCAAAAAAATGTTAAAGGATTGTGCTGATGGCCCAAAATTTTAAGGGAAAAGTACACTGTGTGTCCACTCAGTCAAATTAATCCCACATTTAACCACTGTTTGAGCTTAATTCCAGTAGGTGTCCGTTCGACCCAAAATAATGCCAAAAATGGTCGGTCGGCCCAAAATAATGCCAAGGCTGGCCGGCCCAACAGCCCAGACGCTTAAAAAAAAAACTTTTTGTGGCGACTAAGTCACCACAAAAATTCGCCACTAAAGGCTGCTACAGCATATATACATAAGTTGGAATTATATACACACTTTATATACAAGAATTATACATTTTATATACATATGCTGGAATTAATCATACATTTATTTTACATAAATTATACGTTAATTATACATTTATTACACACATATTATACAATAATGATATCATATATTTTTTAATTATACATTTATTACACACATATTATACAATAATGATATGATATTTTTTTTACTATACAATAGTGATACATATTATATACCACAATGATACGGTTTCTATTATACATTTTTTATACGTATAGTACACTTTTTATACAAGACTGATACAGTTTATATACACATGCTGGAATTATATATACACTTTATATACAAAAAATGATACATATTATACAAAAATGATACAATTTTCTATTTTATACAGGGCAGTTGCACTGTGCTGATACACATTATATACACAAATGATACATATTATATACAAAAATGATACATACCTTAGTCATTCATATTTTATACAGTTTCTATACATTACAGACAGGTACCGATACATATTTTATACACAAATGACACATTTTATATATAAAAATTGCCTCAAACATTTTTGTGTTTGAGTTTTTATTTGAAAATTGTCTTATTTAAGTTTTGGCTAATGGATGAAATTAGTTTAGTGAGTATAATTTGGGTTTGGGAAAAATTGGGTTAGAGGGTGGGATTATTTATGGCCGACCCGCCATATATGTCCTTTTCCCAAATTTTAATTCAACAAATTAAAAAGAGATGAGGCTCCTTGATGCAAATTTGGTTATAATTGTAAACTCAAAATTGAATCAAGCATTTCGATTGTGGCAGTATTTAAAATGTAGAAATAAATCTATTATTTCAATTATGACCATAATTAACACATGAAGCAATTTGACATTTCAACTTAACCGTTTTGAAAGTAATTGCAATTAAAGGAAAATAAACTATAAAATTGAGATGTAATTGATTATTTATTTAACTAATTAGATTTCTCGATCTTAACAGAGTAAAATATTTATCAGTTGATCATTAGCAATTAATTAAATAATTATTTTCACTATTTTGCATTAAATTTTGATAAATATATTTGAAAATCCTTAAAAATATACCAAAAATACAAGATGATATACAATATTATGCTTGATGGTATTTTTCCAAGTAAAATGACAAAATGTCATCAAAATAATTTTGTAAAATCATTTTTGACTTGTAAAATGCATATTTCATTGTTCGGGGATGGTGAGCCCGTCCTTGAGCATCAAAATTTGACAAATCTGACTTTTAACCGACCAAGTCAAAATACTTTTCTCTTTTTATGCAATTTTCAAAAGAATATGGCTAGATCCTAGTCTCTAGGGTTTCCTACATATCTCAGGCTAAATAAGAATTCAGACCACTTGTTGTTCGAATTAATTAGACTTCTAATGCGCGGTTTTCTAAGAAGTAACACCTGAACCCTCCAGTGTTGAAACTGAGAGATTTAGGAGAGATCTGTTGGAATGTGACTGACCCTCTAGTATTGAGTCTATCTACATATCCCGTCTCGAAAATTAGGTCACATGTAGTTCGACTCAATTGGCTGAAAGGGGCATCCCTTACGCGGGAATGCCTTGGTTTCCAAACTCTACGACAGGTGAGATCGAACGGAAAGAGGCTTGTATGCTCTAAGCCATTAAATGTGGTGCCCTTCAAACCCATGAATGTGAGTGTAAACGGACATAATTCTCGAATACTTCGAATGTCTCGTTGTCCGATTATGATAAAATCTTTCGGTGTGTGTCAGACCGGTCGCGAATTTTTAAAAAGAAAGCAAAATAAAGAGAAAATTTTTCAAATTCAATTTTTTGGCTGAGTGTGGTGTGGAGCGACCCCAATTCCTATCTAGAGAGCTTGACTCTTTTTGGCACTCTATCTCGACCTGCTGTGTAAGAAAAAGTTTCACGTTTGCTCCGCATGCAACTAGATCTGGTTTGATTAGCCTGCTCCTCTCCTTGGCGGCTTCGAACCTGCTTCCATCTGCTGGGTAGCGACATAGTTGTCCCATTTGGCCTATATTTTCTGTTTACCACTCTTGCGTGGTTTAGTCTTCGTAACCTTCTTGGTTTTATCTTATAAGTGGGTGACCCTCTTGGTACCGTTTGATTTGAATGACTCTCTTGGTCATTTTTCGTGTGCCCCTTTGGTTGACGTATTTTCCTTTCCACCACCCATGCGTGGTTTTAATAATGTGGCCTTTTCGGCTAAAATCTTAAAATAGGTGACCCTCTCGGCACCGTTCGACTCGTATGACTCTCTCGGTCATTGCTTGTATGAATGATCGTCTTGGCAGTTTGTATGAATGACCCTCTCGGCAGTTTGTATGAAAGGCCCTCTCGGTAGTTTGTATGAATGGCCCTCTCGACAACTTGTATGAATGTCTCTCTCGGCAGTTTGTATGAATGGCCCTCTCGGCAGTTTGTATGAATTTCCCTCTCGGTAGTTTTGTATGAATGCCCTCTTGGCAGTTTTTTTATGAATGCCCTCTTGGTAGTTTGTATGAATGACCCTCTCGGCAGTTTTTATGAATGGCCCTCTCGGCATGCAAATGTTTGGATGAATGACAGATATAACCCTTCTAGCTAGGTTGTCTTTCTTTCTTCCTTTATGTCGGTTGTGACCCTCTTGGTCTGATATGTTGTTTTGTTCGTCATTTGGCCCTTTTGGCATAATAATATTGTCCTTATAACATTTAGTTCATTGTAGCCCTCTCGTCCCGATTATCCCGCCCTTGTGGCTCTTTGCCCTTTTGTAGCTTTCCTGGTCGATCGGACCGCCCTTGTGGCGCCTTTCCCTTTGTAGCCCTCTCAGCTAGATTGCGCCGTCGTTGCGACGCTTTGTCCTTTGTAGCCCTCTCGGCTAGATATGCGTATACTATGGAAATGTATAATATCAATTCACTATAAGGAATATTTGCTCTTTCATAATTTAGACGAGATGTGGAGTCACAAATGCATAATAGAAATAAGCACGATCACCCGAAATCTGAGTACCCCTACACAACCACCTCAGCCGGGCTAATTACCACCTTTACCTACTTAAGAGCCACCTTTACTATCGTGAGAACCACTCTATCGGCTGTGCTGCTGCCCTAGGTGCGGGAGTCTGAGAACTCTGATACTGACCACCACGGCTAAGTCTAGGATTGTCCCTATAGAAATGTCCAGGGTTACCACTCAAAACATGCCCTAGGAACCACGGGTCACTGAGAAAAACTGGCGCCTGAATGTCCACCACGACCAGATAGCCTATAAGAACTCTGGGGAAACTGCCCCGATCCATAAGAAGTAAGCACAGACGGACCTCCTTCAGAGACTGGCATGGCTGCATAAACTGGTCTGCTGGACTGGCGGTAATGATTCCTATCGTGATGTCCCCTACCTCCAGACAAGGTACCAACACAAGGGGTAAGGTGGGTCCTTTTGACCACCTGCTCCTCATAATCCTTACGCCTAATAATCTCGACCTCTTGAACAATATCAACTATCTGCTGGAAAGAGGACCCTGTGGCAGCCATATGTGCTGCAATCAGATGAAGAGGACAAATCAGCCCATTGGTGAATCTCCTCACCTTTTTAGCCTCCTCAGGAAGAATCATCAAGTCATGGAGATAAAATGCATGAAACTATGTCTCGTACTCTATCACAGTCATACACCCCTAGCGTAACCCACATACCATACTTCATGAATGTAACCGTACAAGACCAGTAGACTCGATCTACCACCATAAAATCTTCGATAGGAGTAGACATATAATAGGCATATCAAGTAGATCACAAATCATATCCAAACCCATAGAGGAATATGTGGACACATAAGAGAACGTAGAGCCTAGATCAAATAACACTGAGGCTGCCCTATGGAAAACTAAAATAGTACCTGTGATAACAACATCTAAAGCCTCTGCATATGGTCTACTAAGGAAAGCATAACAATGAACCTGCCTGTAACACCTCAGACCTTTAACTTAAGCTTTGACCATGATTCCAGACTTAGAAAACTAGATAAAGAATGTAAGAATTGGAAATTTCTCTTTAGCTGTCAGATGGGAATTTACGTCCCAGAATACGGACCGTAAATCAGTATACGGCCCGTATTTCAAGTCGTAAAGTGATACCCTAAATCACTGTGCATTCTGGAAATTGTCTTGTGGAATTTCATATTGTTAAATACGGACTGTATTTTGGAATACGGCCCGGAAAGTGTGGTCGTATTTAAGGAGGAAACGGAAACGGTGATTCTGTTTGAAACATGTTGAATTACGGTCCAGTTTACTGACCGTAAATCAGTTTACGGGCCGTATTTTGGCCCGTATTTCCCAGCCCGCACCAGAACATATAAATACCAGCCTTTAGTTATTTTATTTCGTTTTTCATAATTCCAAGCTTTAGAAACGAAGTGTTCTTCTCCCAACAATCCAAAACAACAAGGTAAGTCATTCCAAGCTCTTCCAAATCAATTCTATCATATATGCTCTTAATCTAATCATGAAACCATGTTCTTAACATAGGGTTTTCAAGAAAACCCAATTAAAGAGCATAAAGAGCAAAACCTTGGAACTCTTTTTCCAAGACAAGATTATTATTCAAGTTTGAGAGCAATTCCAGGTATGTTAAGCATATTATCTATATGAGGAACATTGTTTAATCATCCTCATACCTCGATTATCATAATTCTCAGAAAATCCAGCCAGTTCTTGATTTTCATAACCTAGGGTTAGAGCTCAGTTTTCTGATTATGTTCACACTTGTTATGCATGCTATGGAACCTAGCTTAATCTAAAAGACTTGTAATTCAATCTACAAGTCTCAGAATGCAGTCTAAGTCATCAGTTAGGTTACAGAGCCAGTAGTCAGTTTTACACCTGTTGCTTCATGTTTGATTGGGCCTAAGGCCATAGTTATGATTCGTATGCATATGTAATTATTTTGGGCCTGAGGCCATAGCTTTGAGATCTCATTATTTGTTGGGCCTGAGGCCATTGTTACATGATATTTGCACAGGTGGTTTCTATATAGATCAGCTCATGATATGAGTATTCAGTTTTATTATACTTTATTGTTCATGTATCCCTTATCATTGCTTCAGTTGCCTATCATACATGTACAATTCAAATGTACTAACGTCCTTATGCATGGGCCTGCACTTCACGGTGCAGAGTCTAACTTTCAGGAGGATACAACAGCCGCTTAGCTTCAAGCACTTTGAGTACATTAGCTAGTTGGTGAGCCCCTCTCATTCAGGGCTTCCCGTCTATTTCCAGCTTTCGAGTATTAGTTAGTTCATTAGTATATGAGGCATGTCAGGGTCTTGTCCTGACTTAGTTATTCTTACAGTATTTTGATCATAGAGGTTTCATAGACACAGTCTTTAGTCAGTTATGTTGGTTTTGCCTCACAACATTTATTTCCGCATCCTATATTATATTTGAGTTAGAGTATTCTATTGGTTCACTTTATATCTTGCATGCTTTCACGATACAACTGTTAGACTCAGTAGCCATGGGTTCGCTCGGTCATTGACAGTCAGGCACCGAGTGCCGTGTCACGTCTAGGCCATGGTTCGGGGCGTGACAAAGCTTGGTATCAGAGCAGCCAGGTTCAGTGTCGTAGGGAGTCTATGAAACCGTGTCCAGTAGGGTCTCCTTTATATGTATAACGGTCGCATGCATATAAACAGCTGACCACCAGGGCATATTAAGGAAGTCTCACTTCTTTGTATTCTAGATCGTGCAACTAGAGCTATAACTTCAGGATGTCTTACTAATTCTTGCGTTTACGTAATTTCAGACGATTATGGCTCTAAAGAGAAAGACTACCAATAGTTTAAGGGTAGCTTCCAACGCTGCTCGTCGCGAGGCTATCCGAGCCAATTCTGATCAGACGCCTACGCCAGAGACTACTCCTACTGCTCCAGCTCCAACAGAGACTCCGGCTCCTCAGACTAGAACAACTAATGTGGATGTTGGGAGTGCTATTGCAATGCTCACACAGTTAGTAGCTGCTCAAACCCAGGACTATGTAGCAAATGCCTGGTACGAGACTTGGGAATTATCCCGAGGTAATGATGTGTCACGACCCGACTAGGGGCCATGACGGGTACCCGGGGCTAACCACCGAGCACTAATCATTCTATTACTCATCATAATCATTAAGCGTTCATTCATCAAATTCATACTCAATCATAGGAAAAATCATTTTTCTTTTGGAAACATAATTACTTTTATGTACATAAGCCCTTCGGCTATCAAAATAATATACATACAATAGTAACATCGTGAAACCATGCTACCCACACATACGTATCTACGAGCCTCTACTAGAGTACTAGACATATGGACGGGACAGGATCCCGTCGTGCCCAAAACATATATGTACACAAAACAGCAAATCAACGACACCTCCGGAATAATGGAGTGCTCTCAAAAGTCTGCTTATCGGCTTCTATAAATCTGGGTGGCCTCCCTGTCTACCTGTGGGCATGAACATAGCGTCCAAAGAAAACGGACGTCAGTACGAATATTGTACTGAGTATGTAAGGCATGAATGAAATGAACATAATAGATAAATCATAAGACATAAGATGAAGACATAACCTGCGTAACTTTTATGGGAGGATACCTTTCATGCCTATATCATATATAATCACAGTACATGTATCATCATAGCGCATACATCATCGTATCATATATATATATATATATATATATATATATATATATATATATATATATATATATATATATATATATATATATATATATATCATAATATCGTATCTGCTCATACACATTAAACATTATCCGTATTCGGCCATGTAATGGCTCGACAATATCACATACAGGTCTCCCGGGCTTTTCATACGTTTAATGTTACACCTTGGAAAATCGCCCGTATATGTATAGTGAATACGTTAACCGAGAGAGTAGCCTATGCGATGTTTTGATGAGTGATAAATAGTATTAGATGACCCTCGACGAGATTCTAAAGGCATACAACGCAAGAAAAGAAAGTTGCTAAGGAAAATGAATCATACGTTGTGTATCGGATAAGAATAACAAGCAACGATTTGGTGATGGCATAATGAGGTATTAGGGATAAGCAATAACATCCTTTAGATGGGTATCGAGGTGTTAAACAAGTGTTAAGAAGGTTCCCTAAGGATCGGAGATCAAGCGAGTCGACGAAAACGGAAGTCGCTTCAGTTGGCATTATACGGCCAAACATACGGTCCGTATAAATTATACTGGCCGTATGTTGGACCGTACAATTGTCAAAAATGAAGATAACATTCTGGACCAAATGTACGCCCATACATACGGTCCGTATAAATAGTACGGACCGTATGTTGGTCCGTATAGTGAGGGTCGGGCAGCTTTTAAGTTGAAGTGTGAGGGGTCTTTTTCATTTCATATTTCATTCCCTCCTCACTCTATACTTCAAGAGACCTATAGAACCTTCCCTACTCTTCCACTACAAGAGAAACCCAAGGGAAACTAAGATCAATAACACATAATCCATGAATCAAAGTCAATGAAACTCAAGTAGAAGTCATCCAAACTAAGAAAACCAAGAAGAGGAGAAATAAGGTTTTGGTGAAAGAGGGAGAACTCCACTCAAGACTTGTTCAAACATCATCCAAGGTAGGTTTCATGACCATTTCATGTTTTTTAAGGTATTGGAAGGTTAAGATACCCGAATTGTCGAAGAACATAGCAAATGGGTCATTCAAGAGTGAATAGTGTCATAAGTGAGTGGTAGTTGAATTGAATCATGAATGTTAGTGTGTTGTGACTATGAATATGGTATAAAGGACATGTATACTATGAGATAAGTGTGATACATGGGAAAATACGATAGCGAACCTAAAACCATAAATGTGGGGAAAAGTGAAGAGAAATGGTGGATCATGGCCATTGTATATGAATGATAATTGCGATTGCTATATTATGAGTGTTGTTGTAAATGTTGGGAGTTGAAATAGAACATGGGAAAAGTAGTATAAACAAAGGAAGTGCTGCCCAATTTTCTCTAGAAATAGTAGGGCGTTCTTATAGTTGGTTAACTAACGATCGTATGAATCCTCTTTTTGAAGGTAGAGGCCTGACATTGAAGGAGAATAAGCAAACGCTAAATTGCTTAAAGGAGAAAGGTATGTGAGGCTTAACTCTTCTTTCAAAAGGCATGAATCCTTCAAGCTTTCCACAAATCCTTCTATAAGGTGAAGCTTAAGAGTCCTTCTATATATTAAATCCCCTATGAGCATGATAGTGGTGACAATGAGCTAGAGTCTAGAGACTCAAGAAATTGTGGCATGATGTTCCTACAATGCTAATGATGTTATTATTGTTAACACTCGCCTTATGTTTTATTCCCTTCAAGGCGAGGCATGATACTCATAAATGTCCATAATACAATCGGGGGTTCACGACTTTGCGTCACCCCGACATAGTATGGTTGTCTTAAAGCCTAATGAATGCCCTTAATGCTAATGTATGTTATGAAAATAAGATGACAAGTAATGCTAACTTGTAACACTATGGGATACATGGAACACTAAGAAATGATAACATGATGCTATGGCTTGAGATGTATAATAATGACGTGTTATGATTGATGTTGTGATGATATGATTCCACCGTGCCTATATGGCCGGGCATGTCACCGCTAATGCGGGCTGCTATTTTTACACCGAGCCGAGAGGGCCGGGCATGATCACCACTAGTGGGCGGCGTATGAGGGTTACCCGGACGCGGGTGACGATACAGATTATGATGTGATGATGTATATGATGACGTACGTGATGATGTATGGGATGTGATAACATGTATACTATGATTATGTAAAATGTGAGATATGAAAGTAATACGATTACCTATGACATTTGTGCAGGTTATATCTTTGTCCCACGACTCATGATCTTTCTATTATGTTTGTTTGTTTCATTCCTGCCTTACATACTCAGTACAATATTCGTACTGACGTCCTTTTTCTTTGGACGCTGTGTTCATGCCCACAGGTAGACAGAGAGGAGATCTTGCTCCGGATTCTTAGAGGCTGCTAGCTGATTGAAATATATATATATATATATATATATGTGTGTGTGTGTGTGTATATTATTTTGCTAGCCTAAGGGCTCGTATGTATAAAAGCATTTCGTTCCTAAATGAACATGGATTTTATTATAAATTAAGCATGGATCGGATAAATGATTGCTAAATGAGCTTAATAAGTAATGGCACGAGCGGTGATCGGTGGTTAGCCCCGGGTACCCGTCACGACCCCTAGCTGGGTCGTGACAAAAGTTGTATCAGAGCAGTTCGTTCCTAGGAAGTGTCTACGAGCCGTGTCTAGTAGAGTCTTGTTTATGGTGTGTAGCGCGCCACATCAATAAACAAGAGGCTATGGGGCATTTAGGAAAAATGACCATATTTCTTCTATGAGATCGTACGATAGAGCCGTGTATACGATGTTATCCTCTCTAATAGTGTGTTATGATTTCAGAATGCCGCCAAAGGGAAAAACTACAGCCACCCAGAAGGGCAAGCCTACAACAAAGATGCGGGTAGAAAGATAGCCTCCGATGAATATAGAGAAAGGCGAATCGCACAACGAGGCCTTGTCAAATACTTCTTCTACCCCGCCTAATGTGGAAGAGCAAGGAGGAGCCCCAGCTCCAATTCCTCCGCCGGCTGCTTCGGGTCAACAAATGACCGAGGCTATTCAGTTATTGACCCAATTGGTTGCCGCGCAAGCACAATGACAAAATGTGGGCTCAAGTGACCGGGCAGCAAGTACAAAGGCCCGTGATTTTATGAGTCTAAATCCCCCGGAATTCTTCGGGTCAAAGCCGGAGGAAGACCCACAAGGTTTTATTGATGAAATATTGAGGACATTGAAGATTGTCCATGCCTCCGAAACTGAATCCGTGGAGTTGGCATCCTATAGACTCCGGGATGTGGCGGTGTTATGATACAACAATTGGGTGTTATCAAGAGGGGAGAATGCGCCTCCTCTGGTTTGGCAAGAGTTCGTAGATGCTTTCATTCGCCACTATTTGCCACCCGAGGTCTACCGAGCTAGAGCGGATAGATTTCTGAATTTGAGACAAGGGAACATGAGTGCCCGGGAGTATAGCATGCAATTCAATTCTTTGGCTAGATATGCTCCGACTATGGTGGCTGACATGGGAGATCGGGTACATAGATTTGTGAGTGGTTTGGGACCACATTTATTCAGAGATTGTCTGACGGCTTCCTTGCAAGATGGGATAGACATTTCCCGGATACAGGCCCATGCTCAGAATTTAGAGGGGCGACAACGACAACAAAGGGGCGATCGCGACAGTGATAGGAGGCAAAACAAAAGGGCTAGATCTGAGGGCACAGGTGGCGATTATAGAGGGGGATCGAGGCAGGCTTATTCCTAACATTCAGGCCAGTCAGCGACTAGTGCACCTCCCCGGTTCGCGAACAGGGGATTTGATCGCTCTTTTCCGTCGGAACAGGGTCAGATCTCGAGAGCTTCGGGTTCCCAGTTTGGGGGTGATTACAGTCAGAGGATACCACTAGTTCCACGATGTAGTCGGTGCTGCAAATTACATTCAGGGCCGTGTCGTCAGGACACTGATGGTTGTTATGTTCGTGGGCAGACCAGACATTTGATGCGAGATTGTCCTTCGCGATATGGTAGAGGTGGGGTTCAGCCCACAGGCTCAGCAGCGGGTTCCTCATCAGCACGCCCCGCAGGGCAGACTCCTCAGATGACAGTAGGCTGAGGCAGAGGCCGAGAGGCAGCATCTACTTCGGGTGCCACTCAGCCCCGTGTATATGCTTTAGCGGGATGACAGGATCTCGAGTCCTCTCCGGATGTAGTCACAGGTATATTGTCTATATTTTCCCGTGATGTGTATGCGTTGATAGATCCGGGTTCTACATTTTCTTATATTACTCCATATGTTGATGGTTGTATTGGGGTGAAACCCGAGTCAATTAAACCCTTTGAGGTACTCACCCCAGTTGGCGATACTGTGATAGCAAGACAAGTGTACAAAAATTGTGCTATTGTGATATGCGATCGTCAGACCCAAGCTGACTTGATTGAGTTAGAAATGGTAGATTTCGATGTAATCATGGGTATGGATTGGTTGGCTTCGTGTTATACAAATATTGATTGTCGCACAAAAGTGGTTCGATTCCAATTTCTGGGAGAGCCCGTGCTTGAATGGTAGGGTAATACAACATCTCCGAATGGTAGGTTTATTTCCTACCTCAAGGCAAGGAAGATGATAGCCAAGGGGTATATTTATCACATAGTTCGGGTTCATGATACCGAGGCAAAGCCACTAATTTTCCAGTCAGTTCCGGTGGTGAATGAGTTTCCAGACGTATTTCCAGATGAACTTCCAGGTCTTCCACCAGAAAGGGAAATTGATTTCTCTATTGATGTATTGCCCGACACAAAGCCTATTTCTATTCCCCCTTATCGAATAGCTCCGACAGAATTAAAAGAGCTAAAGGCGCAGCTGAAAGACTTGCTTGAGAAGGGATTCATTAGACCCAATTCATCGCCGTGGGGAGCACCGGTCTTGTTTGTGACAAAGAAAGACGGATCTCTACGAATGTGTATCGACTACAGGCAATTGAAAAAAGTGACGATAAAGAACATATATCCTCTTCCAAGGATTGATGACCTATTCGATCAATTGCAAGGCGCCAAGTGGTTTTCAAAAATAGATTTGAGGTCGGGCTACCATCAAGTGAGAGTTAGAGAAGCGGATATTCCTAAAACGGCCTTCAGAACGAGATACGGACATTATGAATTCCGAGTGATGTCATTCGGGTTGACTAATGCTCCGGCTGTATTTATGAATTTGATGAACAACGTATTCAGGCCTCTCTTGGATCTATTTGTGATTGTATTTATTGATGATATTCTGGTATATTCTCGCACGAAATCAGAACATGCAGATCATTTGAGGATCGTTCTTGGTATTCTTCGAGCCCGGGAGCTATATGCAAAATTTTCGAAATGCGAGTTTTGGCTGAATTCTGTGACATTTCTGGGCCATGTTATTTCCAATGACGGTATTCGAGTCGACACTCAGAAAATTGAAGCAGTGAAGACTTGGCCAAGGCCTATGACGCCTACAGAAGTTCATAGTTTTCTGGGTTTAGCAGGCTATTATAGAAGGTTTGTAGAGGGCTTTTCATCTATTTCAGCCCCATTGACGAAGTTAACCCAGAAGTTGGCTAAATGCCAATGGAATGACGCTTGTGAACGTAGTTTCCAAGAGTTGAAAAACAGGTTGACCTCAGCTCCAGTTTTAACACTTCCAGAAGGGCCAGATGGCTACGTTGTGTATTGTGATGCTTCCGGTGTAGGATTAGGATGCGTGTTGATGCAGCATGGTAAATTATTGCATATGCTTCGAGACAATTGCGGAAACATGAAAAGAACTATCCGACGCATGATCTTGAATTGGATGCGGTTATTCATGTCCTGAAAATGTGGAGGCATTATTTGTATGGTGTGCACGTTGATATCTATACAGATCACAAGAGCCTCCAGTACATTTTCAAGCAAAGGGAGTTGAACTTGCGACAGAGGCGGAGGCTAGAATTATTAAAAGATTATGATGTTAACATTTTATACCACCCTGGGAAGGCGAATGTAGTAGCCGATGCACTTAGCCGCCGATCAATGGGCAGTTTATGTGAAATCCCTCCGGAAAGGAGAGAGATGGTTCAAGAACTTCATCGATTGGCTAATCTTGGAGTGCGTGTAATTGATCCAGGTGATGTAGGTATTAGTATCAATGATTTCGCAATTTCGTCCTTGGATCTGGAAGTGAAGGAACGACAGTATGAAGATCCTCAGTTATGTCATTATAGAGACGCATCGCATGGAAAGGAAAAGTCTCCGTTTGAAGTCTCTAGTGATGGAATTCTTAGATACCGAGGCAGGTTGTGTGTGCCGACCGTGGCGGAATTGCGCCGATGAATTCTAGAAGAAGCACATTGCTCTCGATATTGTATTCACCCGGGTTCAACCAAAATGTATCATGATCTCAAGATGATGTATTGGTGGGATGTAATGAAGAGAGACATAGTAGAATTTGTGGCACAATGTCCAAATTGCCAACAAGTAAAAGTTAAGCATCAGAAGCCAGGAGGCTTATTGCAAGCGATAGAAATACCCACCTTGAAATGGGAAGTGATTAACATGGATTTCATCGTGGGATTACCTCGTTCCCATGGTAAATATGATTCTATATGGGTGATCGTGGATAAATTGACAAAAGCAACCCATTTTCTTCCAGTTAGAACCACGTACTCAGCATAAGACTATGCAAGGCGATATCTCAAGGAAATTGTGCGACTCCATGGCATTCCATTGTCTATTATCACGGATAGAGGAGCACAGTTTACAGCTAAGTTCTGGAAGTCTTTTCAAGAAGGTTTGGGCACGCAAGTGAAGTTTAGCACGACATTTCATCCACAAACTGACGGGCAGGCCGAGCGTACCATTCAAACCTTAGAAGATATGCTACGGGCGTGTGTGTTGGATTTCGGTGGTAGTTGGGATGATCATTTGCCATTAATTGAGTTTGCATATAACAACAGCTACCATTCTAGTATACAAATGGCTCCGTATGAAGCGTTATATGGAAGGAAATGTAGATCTCCAATCGGATGGTTCGAAATAGGAGAAACACAACTAGTGGGCCCTGAATTGATCCAATAAGCAGTAGAAAAGGTCAAGGTGATTCGAGATCGGTTGTTAACAACCCAAAGTCTCCAAAAGTCTTACGCGGATAACCGCCGGCGAGATTTGGAATTTCAAACTAACGATTGGGTATTTTTGAAAGTGTCAGCAATGAAAGGGGTAATGAGATTTGGGAAGAAGGGGAAGCTAAGTCCTAGGTACATCGAACCCTACAAAGTCATTCACAAGGTGGGACATGTAGCATATGAATTGGAATTGCCTTCGGAGCTTGAATCAGTCCATCCAGTCTTTCATGTTTCGATGCTCCGCAAGTGTGTTGGAGATCCCACAAGGATTGTCCTGATAGGCGATGTGCAGATAACAGAAAGGCTAACTTAGGAAGAGGTGCCTATTGCCATCTTGGATAGGCAAGTGTGAAAGCTTCAAAATAAAGAGATAGCTTCAGTCAAAGTCCTATGGCAAAACAACAATCGGGAAGAAATGACTTGGGAGGCAGAAGAGAATATGAGGTCCAAGTATCCGCACTCATTCCAACCCCCAGGAGAGATACAAAATGAAACGCCGACAATACAAGGTATGTATGCTTTATCTTTATGTTTTTGGTCGTGTGTGGCCATAGATATGATGCTATTGTGGTGTAGCCCTGTGAGGCAATGATATTATGGGTTGTTGTGACAGGTTGGTAGTGCCAAGTTACAGGGGAAACTCTGACAAAATTTTTGTAGAATCTCGAATGTTTAACATTCGAGGACGAATGTTCCAAAAGGGGGGAAGAATGTTACACCTTGGAAAATCCCCCGTATATGTACAGTGAATAGGTTAACCAAGGGCGTAGCCTGTGCGATGTTTTGATGAGTGATAAAGAGTATTAGATGACCCTCGACGAGATTCTAAAGGCATACAACGCAAGGAAAGAAAGTTGCTAAGGAAAATTAATCATACGTTGTGTATCGGATAAGAATAACAAGCAACGATTTGGTGATGGCATAATGAGGTCTTAGGGATAAGCAATAACGTCATTTAGATGGGTATCAAGGTGTTAAACAAGTGTTAAGAAGGTTCCATAAGGATCGGAGATCAAGCGAGTCGACGAAAACGGAAGTCGCTTCAGTTGGCATTATACGGCCAAACATACGGTCCGTATAAATTATACTGGACGTATGTTGGACCGTATAATTGGCCAAAATGAAGATAACATTCTGGACCAAATGTACGCCCATACATACGGTCCGTATAAATAGTACGGACCGTATGTTGGTCTGTATAGTGAGGGTCGGGCAACTTTTAAGTTGAAGTGTGAGGGGTCTTTTTCATTTTATATTTCATTCCCTCCTCAATCTATACTTCAAGATACCTCTAGAACCTTCCCGAATCTTCCACTACAAGAGAAACCCAAGGGAAACTAAGATCAATAACACAAAATCCATGAATCAAAGTCTATGAAACTCAAGTAGAAGTCATCCAAACTAAGAAAACCAAGAAGAGGAGAAATAGGGTTTTGGTGAAAGAGGGAGAACTCCACTCAAGACTTGTTCAACCATCATCCCAGGTAGGTTTCATGACCATTTCATGAAGTTTAAGGTATTGGAAGGTTAAGATACCCTAATTTTAGAAGAACATAGCAAATGGGTCATTCAAGAGTGAATAGTGTCATAAGTGAGTGGTAGTTGAATTGAATCATGATTGTTAGTGTGTTGTGAGTATGAATATGTTATAAAGGACATGTAGACTATGAGATAAGTGTGATACATTGGAAAATACGATAGCGAACCTAAAACCATAAATGTGGGGAAAAGTGAAGAGAAATGGTGGATCATGGCCATTGTATATGAATGATAATTGCGATTGCTATATTATGAGTGTTGTTGTAAATGTTGGGAGTTGAAATAGAACATGGGAAAAGTAGTATAAACAAAGGAAGTGCTGCCCAATTTTCTCTAAAAATAGTAGTGCGTTCTTATAGTTGGTTAACTAACGATCGTACGAATCCTCTTTTTGAAGGTAGAGGCGTGACATTGAAGGAGAATAAGCAAACGTTAAATTGCTTAAACGAGAAAGGCATGTGAGTCTTAACTTTTCTTTCAAAAGGCATGAATCCTTCAAGCTTTCCACAAATCCTTCTATAAGATGATGCTTAAGAGTCCTTCTATATATTAAATCCCCTATGAGCATGATAGTGATGACAATGAGCTAGAGTCTAGAGACTCAAGAAATTGTGGCATGATGTTCCTACAATGCTAATGATGTTATTATTGTTAACACTCGCCTTATGTTTTATTCCCTTCAAGGCGAGGCATGATACTCATAAATGTCCATAATACAATCGGGGGTTTACGACCTTGCGTCACCCCGACATAGTATGGTTGTCTTAAAGCCTAATGAATGCCCTTAATGCTAATGTATGTTATGACAATAAGATGACAAGTAATGCTAACTTGTAACACTATGGGATACATGGAACACTAAGAAATGATAACATGATGCTATGGCTTGAGATGTATAATAATGACGTGTTATGATTGATGTTGTGATGATATGATTCCACCGCGCCTATATGGCCGGGCATGTCACCGCTAATGCGGGCTGCTATGTTTACACCAAGCCGAGAGGGCCGGGCATGATCACCACTAGTGGGCGGCGTATGAGGGTTACCCGGACGCGGGTGACGATACAGATTATGATGTGATGATGACGTACGTGATGATGTATGGGATGTGATAACATGTATACTATGATTATGTAAAATGTGAGATATGAAAGTAATATGATTGCCTATGACATTTGTTCAGGTTATATCTTTGTCCCACGACTCATGATCTTTCTATTATGTTTGTTTGTTTCATTCCTGCCTTACATACTCAGTACAATATTCGTACTGATGTCCTTTTTCTTTGGACGCTGTGTTCAAGCCCACAGGTAGACAGGGAGGAGATCTTACTCCGGATTCTTAGAGGCGGCTAGCTGACTGAAAGCCCTCTATTGTCCCGGAGGTGCCTATGATGATTCTTTTGTATACAGTTTTAGATGTCATCTCTTAGAGGCTCGTAGATACTCGACGTGGGTCGTGTGGTTTTATGGCATGGTCATTATGTATATATATATATATATATGTATATTATTTTGCTAGCCTAAGGGCTCGTATGTATAAAAGCATTTCGTTCCTAAATGAACATGGATTTTATTATAAATTAAGCATGGATCGGATAAATGATTGCTAAATGAGCTTAATAAGTGATGGCACGAGCGGTGCTTGGTGGTTAGCCCCGGGTACCTGTCACGGCTCCTAGATGGGTCGTGACATTTAAATACATAGTAGTATCGTACCTAATCATATAGGTTTGGTGTCTTACGTACCCAGATATAATAATGCCTGGTGTTATATGTGCCTGGCCCTACCAAGGCTCAGCGTTGTCCGTGCCTGGCTGTTACACCTCGGAAAAATTTTCCGTTGGTGCGCAAGTAAATGAACTAATGATGTGTGCGAGGAGTGCGAGTGTATAATGTTTCATGGGAAATGTATGAAAAGGGATGTGGATGATTATAATGAAAAATCAGGAAATGAGAATAATTGAAAGTTGGCAAAACTGCCCAGTGGTCGTATATTGCAAAATACGGACCGTAAAGTGCAATACGGTCCGTAAACTGGCAGTCGTAAACTGCCATGCAAAAGCTTCAGCCTTCTGCCAGTGGTCGTATAGTGCAAAATACGGACCGTAAAGTGCAATACGATCCGTAAACTAGAAGTCGTAAACTGGCATGTCCAACTTCAACTTTCTGCCAGCTGAGGATGAGGTATAATACGACCTGGTGGACGGACCGTAAAGTGATTTACGGTCCGTAGACCATGGTCGTAAATCACCATCATGCAGGACAAAGTCTCTGGTCCTGCTTAAGCTTAAAGACGACCACGAGGGACGGTCCGTAAAGTGAAATACGGACCGTAAACCTCCACGGACGACCACTGTTCACCCAGCACAGATTTTCTAATTCATTAAATATGAGGATCAAGACTTATTTTATTTCATTACAACATTACACCACTTTTCTCTAAAACTTCTCTCTACATTTATTATATGAGTTTTCAAGGATTATAAGCCATCAATAACATTAAGACAAGTGAATCAAGGATAAGGGAATCATCAAGGATCATCCAAGTCAAGAAATCCAAATGGAGAAAAACTAGGGTTTTGCTCAAAGAAGAGTATTATCAACCAAAGCTTGTTCGTACAACTTCTAAGGTAATATTCATGATTTTTACAAGATGTTTAAGGTATTGGAGAATTAAAATACATGGCTTATAGAAAATGTGGTCAACTAGGTCATGAAAGATGAATAGTGACATTTTGAGAAATAGTTTGAATTGAGTTATGAATGTTGTTGTGTTGTGATATGAATGTGTCATAAATGGTATTAAGATCATGAACTAAACACTTTAGACGAACGGACGAAGATGGGTGTTATGACCATGAATGTGGGTGAATTAGAGGCAAATTGAGGAATCTAGATAATGTGAATGACTAATGACCATTGTTATGATATTAATGAAGGTATAAACGCTAGCATTGAATGGAAACGTGCAAGTGTAGAATAGTCCGACGGAAAGGTATGTAAGGCTAACCCTTCTTTCATAAGGCATGGTTCTTGGCCAAATTCCTAAATTCCTCTATATGAGTATGTTGTCTTCACATGGTTGACATTCCGAGCTCATAAGCTCACGACCCTTGATATGTACTATGATTATACTATGTTCCTCGCTTGACGAGTAAGTCCATAATGTAGATGTAACGATAGTGATGAGGATAGAAATGATGATGAGAGTAAAATGAGATTAAAGATGCTTACGAGCTATGATATATGTATATGTGCCTATGAAGGGCTATACTGATACCCCGAGCTTATAACGTCGGGTAGGATATATGTATATGATTATGTATAAAGTATGTATACGATTACGTAACGCGCGCACACCTCTGCAGATGGTACAGATAACCCTGAAGCCTTGGTAGGGCCAGGTAGAAATAATATTGAGCCTTGGTTGGCCAAGTATGTATGAAACACCGAACCTTATGGTCGGGTACGCTATGTATGTATATAAGTGTATGGCTATGTATATAATATGAATATGAATGTGATAAGACTATGTATGAGAATACGAATAAGGACATGTATACGAATATGAGCACCAATATGGTACGAGTATTATTATGGGATACGAACGACGACGTATGCAAGTAAGCGACATGATGATGATGATATTACTGTCTCCCCTCCTATGCTATCTTCATATCATATCTATTATGCTTCTATATTGATTTTGATCATGCTTTACGTACTCAGTACATTCTTCGTACTGACATCCTTTTGTTTGTGGACGCTGCGTCATGCCCGTAGGTGCACAGGGAGACAGACTTGATCCTTAGCTGCCTATTCGGAGATTACATAGAGAGCTCCATTTCCTTCGGAGCCATATCTTTTGGGTACTCATTCTTTTGTGTATATAATTATGGGCATAGCGGGGTCCTGTCCCGCTAATGTGATATGTTATACTCTTAGAGGCTCGTAGACATGTGTGTGTGTGGGTAGATGTGTTTGGCCTTGTCGGCCTATGTTTTGTATATCATTTTGTCGGCCAAGTTGGCCCATGAATATTGATGTGGCATAAATGCCTATGATGATATAAATGTGCGGTTGTCCATATGGGACTAGTTGACGAATAAATGGAAATGCATGTATAATTATGTGGCTCACCTAGATGTAAGTATAAGAGTAAGTTAAGAGGGTGCTCGGGTGGGTCAGCACCGGGTGCTCGTCGCGGCCCCGAGTCGGGTCGTGACAAAAGTGGTATCAGAGCAGTTCAGTCCTAGGATGTGTCTACGAGCTGTGTCTAGTAGAGTCTTGGTTATGGGTGTGTTGTGCGCCACACTTATAAACGAGAAGCTGCAGACATTCTAGGAATATATGACCTTCTTTCTTCATAAGAATCGTGCGATAGAGCTATGATGTAAGAAATTCTTGTTCTTAAATCGTGTGTTGTGTATTTCAGAGATGCCTAAAAAGAAAAAGGCTACAGCAGCCCAAAAGGGTAAGACGGTGGCAGAAAAGCGGGCTGAAAGAGCACCGCCACCGGTAGTAGAGGAAGATGAGTCCCAGAGTGCGGCTCAATCTCAGTCCTCCCAGACAGTGCCCATTACCGAGGAGCACGTGGGAGCCTCAGCCCCAGCTCCAGCTCCTCCACCGAATGCTTCGGGCCAAGACGTGAGAGAGGCCATTAATTTGTTGACTCAGTTGGTTGCGGCCCAGACTCAGAGGCCAAGCGCAGGGCAAGGTGACAGGATTGGTAGTGCAAGGACCCGTGACTTCATTGCTTTGAAACCCCCAGAATTCTTTGGGTCGAAACCGGAGGAGGATCCCCAGGACTTTATTGATGGTATGCTAAGGACGCTCCGGTTGATACAAGCTTCAGACACTGAGTCGGTAGAGCTAGCGTCCTATAGATTGAGAGATATCTCGATCCAGTGGTATACAGTATGGATGGCTTCGCGGGGAGCCAATGCACCTCCGCCGGTATGGCAAGAGTTTGTCGACGCTTTTCTCCGTCACTACATGCCTCCAGACGTTCGGCGAGCTAGGGCCGATAAATTCTTGAATCTGAGGCAAGGTAGCATGAGTGCTACAGAGTATAGTCTCCGCTTCAATTCCTTGGCTAGGTATGCTTCGGCCATGGTAGCGGATATGGGCGATCGGGTGCACCGGTTTGTGAAAGGCCTCGGGCCACACTTGATGGATAAATGCTTAACTGCGTCCCTTCAGGATGGCATGGATATTGCACGCATTCAGGCACATGCTCAGGAATTAGAGGAACACCTACAGCAGCGGAGAAATGAACGTGAGCAGGATAGGGGCCATAACAAGAGGGCCAGACCTTCGGGTTCGAGGAGCGAGTCCAGGGGTGGACACAGACAGCAGTTTCCCAGCCATTCAAGCTATTCTATGACCAGTACACCTCCACAGTTCACGGGGCAGAGATTTGATAGATCTACTCGTTCCGAGCCGAGTCAGGGTTATTCGGGATCTTAGTTTAGAGGTGATTCAAGCCAGTCAAGGCCACCTGTACCACGATGTTCCCAGTGTGGGAAGTTGCATTGGGGTCGATGCCGATTGGGCTCGGATGGTTGCTATTCATGTGGTCAACCAGGCCATATCATGCATGATTTCCCCTCAGTACAGGGTAGAGGTAGGACCCAGCCAGCAGGGTCGGCAGCCAGATCATCAGCATCTGTACGCCCTACGGGGCCAGGTTCACATGTGCCAGTCAACCATAGTAGAGGTAGAGGCAGAGCTCCCAGTACTAGCGGTCCTCAGCACCGTATTTATGCTTTGGCTGGACGCCAAGATCTTGAGTCTTCTCCTGATGTGGTCACAGGTATATTATCGGTATTCTCTCATGATGTATATGCTTTGATTGATCCGGGCTCCACATTATCATATGTTACTCCATATATTGCGGGTCGATTTATAATTGAGCCGGAGTCTATCAAACCTTTCGAGGTGTCTACACCCGTGGGTGAATCGGTAATAGGTAGCCGAGTATATAGGAATTGTGTGATTGTGATTTGTGATCGTCGTACCATGATTGATTTGCATGAGCTAGAAATGGTAGATTTTGACGTTATTATGGGCATGGATTGGTTGGCTTCTTGTAATGCCAATGTTGATTGCCGAATGAAGATGGTTCGTTTCCAGTTTCCGGGAGAACCAGTCTTAGAATGGAAAGGGAATGCGGCATCACCAAAAGGTAGGTTTATTTCCTATCTAAAGGCAAGGAAAATGATCACGAAAGGGTGCATTTATCACCTAGTATGAGTTCAAGATGTAGAAGCTGAGTCGCCGACTCTTCAGTCAGTTCCGGTAGTGAACGAATTTCCGGATGTGTTCCCGGAAGAGCTTCCAGGCCTTCCTCCCGAGCGAGAGATCGATTTTGCGATTGATGTGTTGCCAGACACTAAACCCATATCTATTCCTCCCTATAGGATGGCACCCACAGAGTTGAAAGAGTTGAAGGAGCAATTAAAAGACTTGCTTGAAAAAGGCTTCATTAGGCCTAGTTCATCCCCGTGGGGAGCACCCGTATTGTTCGTCCGGAAGAAGGATGGCTCTTTGAGAATGTGCATTGATTATCGGCAATTGAATAAAGTGACAATTAGGAACAAGTATCCCCTCCCGAGGATTGATGATTTATTTGATCAATTGCAAGGTGCCAAATGGTTTTCAAAGATTGATTTGAGGTCCGGGTATCACCAAGTAAGAGTTAGGGAGAAAGATATCCCTAAGATAGCTTTCAGAACAAGATATGGCCATTTAGAGTTCCGAGTAATGTCGTTTGGGCTAACTAATGCACCGGCAGTGTTTATGGACTTAATGAACAATGTGTTCAGGCCTTTTCTGGATTTATTCGTGATTGTATTCATCGATGATATCCTAGTGTATTCTAGATCCGAGGCAGAACATGCGGATCACTTGCGTGTTGTCCTTGGAGTTCTTCGAACTCGAGAGTTATTCGCGAAGTTTTCCAAATGCGAGTTTTGGTTGAACTCAGTGGCATTTCTGGGCCACATTGTTGCAGCTGATGGTATTCGAGTGGATAGCCAAAAGATTGAGGCCGTGAAGACTTGGCCAAGGCCCACGACCCCTACGGAGGTTCGTAGATTTTTGGGCTTAGCCAGTTATTACAGAAGATTTGTTGAGGGTTTCTCTTCTATTTCTGCACCGCTCACCAAGTTGACTCAAAAGTCAGCTAAGTTTCAATGGACAGATGCTTGCGAGCGTAGTTTCCAAGAGTTGAAAGACCGACTGACTTCAGCCCCAGTCTTGACACTTCCAGAGGGATTGGAAGGATATGTTATTTATTGTGATGCTTCAGGCGTCGGGTTTGGCTATGTATTGATGCAAAATGGCAAGGTGATTGCGTATGCTTCTAGACAATTACGGAAACATGAGCAGAATTATCCTACCCATGACTTAGAATTGGCCGCGGTGGTCCATGCTTTAAAGATATGGAGACATTACTTATATGGTGTCCACGTGGATATTTATACAGATCATAAGAGTCTCCAGTACATCTTCAAGCAGAAAGAGTTGAATTTGCGGCAACGACGATGGCTAGAGTTGCTAAAAGACTATGATGTTGAAATCCTATACCACCCCGGAAAGGCAAATGTTGTGGCTGATGCTCTTAGCCGTAGGTCGATGGGAAGTCTAAGTGAGGTACGACCAGAAAAGAAAGAGATGGCCCGTGATCTTCAGCAGTTAGCTAGCCTAGGAGTCCGAGTGGTGGACTCAGGTAGCAGCGGAGCTACTATTCAGAATTCAGCAGTTTCATCGTTAGTAGCGGAAGTAAAAGAGCGACAATATGAGGATCCCATGCTAATGCAGTATAGAGATACACTCCCTCAGAAGGAGGGGTAATCATTTGACATTTTGGAAGACGGAGTTCTCCGATGTCGAGGTAGGTTATGTGTTCCCGATGTGGCAGGTCTACGCCATCAGATTTTGAGAGAAGCTCATTGTTCCCGTTACTCCGTTCACCCCCGAGCGACGAAAATGTATCATGATCTTAAGACTATATATTGGTGGAATGGGATGAAGAAAGACGTGGCAGAATTCGGAGCTCAGTGTCCTAATTGCCAACAAGTGAAGATAGAACACCAAAAGCCGGGTGGCTTATTGCAAGCTATAGAAATCCCAACTTGGAAGTGGGAAGTGATTAATATGGATTTCATTACAGGGTTACCCCGTTCTCGACGTAAATATGATTCCATATGGGTGATCGTGGATAGACTCACTAAATCAGCTCATTTCTTACCGGTCAGGACGACCTATGTGGCTGAAGATTACGCAAATCTTTATCTTAAAGAGATAGTAAGACTCCACGGTGTTCCAGTATCTATTATCTCCGATAGAGGAACTCAGTTTACTGCCAAGTTTTGGAGATCGTTCCAAGAGGGTCTAGGGACCCAAGTGCGCCTTAGCACGACATTTCACCCCTAGACTAATGGGCAAGCTGAACGTACTATTCAGACTCTCGAAGATATGTTACGGGCATGTACGATAGAATTTGGAGGAAATTGGGATGACCATTTGCCACTCATTGAGTTTGCTTACAATAACAGTTACCATTCTAGCATTCAAATGGCACCGTATGAAGCTCTATATTGGCGAAAGTGTAGATCCCCAATTGGGTGGTTTGAAACCGGAGAAGCCAAGTTGATAGGGCCAGATTTGGTCCAGCAAGCAATAGAGAAAGTCAAGCTTATACGAGATCGATTGTTAACGGCTCAAAGTCGCCAGAAGTCCTATGCAGATAATCGTCGAAGGGACTTAGAGTTCCAAGTTAAGGATTGGGTATTCTTGAAAATGTCGCCAATGAAAGGCGTTATGAGATTTGGCAAAAAGGGGAAGCTCAGTCCCCGGTATATCGGACCCTATGAGATTATACGCAAAATAGGCAAAGTGGCCTATGAGCTAGATCTACCTCCAGATTTGGAGTCAGTCCATCCAGTATTGCATGTCTCGATGCTTCGGAAGTGTGTTGGAGATCCTACGAGGATCGTCCCAGTGAATGATATTCAAGTGACAGAAAAGTTAACTTATGATGAAATACCCATTGCCATATTAGATAGGCAAGTACGGAGGCTTAGAAACAAAGAAGTGGCCTCAATTAAAGTTCTGTGGAGAAATAACAATCGAGAGGAAATGACATGGGAAGCGGAAGAGAATATGCGATCCAAATACCCACATTTATTTCGGCCCTTGGAAGAAGTCCAAGATGAGACGTCAAAATCATAAGGTATGCATGTTTTCCCTTTTATACATTCAGGTCGTTTGTGGCCAAATTTCTAGTGCTGTTGTATTATTGCCCTGTGAGGCATTGTTATTGTGGGTTGTTGTGACAGGGTGGTAGTGCCACATTACAGAGGAAACTCTAGCGAAATTTTTATAGAATTCCCCAAGCCTTTAACATTCGAGGACGAATGTTCCTAAGGGGGGTAGAATGTTACACCTCGGAAAAATTTCCCGTTGGTGCGCAAGTAAATGAACTAATGATGTGTGCGAGGAGTGCGAGTGTATAATGTTTCATGGGAAATGTATGAAAAGGTATGTGGATGATTAGAATGAAAAGTCGGGAAATGAGAAAAATTGAAAGTTGGCAAAACTGCCCAGTGGTCGTATATTGCAAAATACGGACCGTAAAGTGCAATACGGTCCGTAAACTGGCAGTCGTAAACTGCCATGCAAAAGCTTCAGCCTTCTGCCAGTGGTCGTATAGTGCAAAATATGGACCGTAAAGTGCAATACGGTCCGTAAACTTGAAGTCGTAAACTGGCATGTCCAACTTCAACTTTCTGCCAGTTGAGGAAGAGGTATAATACGACCTGGTGGACGGACCGTAAAGTGATTTACGGTCCGTAAACCATGGTCGTAAATCACCATGCATGCAGGCCAAAGTCTCTGGTCCTGCTTAAGCTTAAAGACGACCACGAGGGACGGTCCATAAAGTGGAATACGGACTGTAAACCTCCATGGACGACCACTGTTCACCCAGCACAGATTTTCCAATTCATTAAATATGAGGATCAAGACTTATTTTATTTCATTACAACATTACACCACTTCTCTCTAAAACTTCTCTATACATTTATTATATGAGTTTTCAAGGATTATAAGCCATCAATAACATTAAGACAAGTGAATCAAGGATAAGGGAATCATCAAGGATCATCCAAGTCAAGAAATCCAAATGGAGAAAAACTAGGGTTTTGCTCAAAGAAGAGTATTATCAACCAAAGCTTGTTCCTACAACTTCTAAGGTAAGATTCATGATTTTTACAAGATGTTTAAGGTATTGGAGAATTAAAATACATGGGTTATAGAAAATGTGGTCAACTAGGTCATGAAAGATGAATAGTGACATTTTGAGAAATAGTTTGAATTGAGTTATGAATGTTGTTGTGTTGTGATATGAATGTGTCATAAATGGTATTAAGATCATGAACTAAACACTTTAGACGAACGGACGAAGATGGGTGTTATGACCATGAATGTGGGTGAATTAGAGGCAAATTGAGGAATCTAGATAATGTGAATGACTAATGACCATTGTTATGATATTAATGAAGGTATAAACGCTAGCATTGAATGGAAACGTGTAAGTGTAGAATAGTCCGACGGAAAGGTATGTAAGGCTAACCCTTCTTTCATAAGGCATGGTTCTTGGCCAAATTCCTAAATTCCTCTATATGAGTATGTTGTCTTCACATGGTTGACATTCCGAGCTCATAAGCTCACGACCCTTGATATGTACTATGATTATACTATGTTCCTCGCTTGACGAGTAAGTCCATAATGTAGATGTAACGATAGTGATGAGGATAGAAATGATGATGAGAGTAAAATGAGATTAAAGATGCTTACGAGCTATGATATATGTATATGTGCCTATGAAGGGCTATAATGATACCCCGAGCTTATAACGTCGGGTAGGATATATGTATATGATTATGTATAAAGTATGTATACGATTACGTAACGCGCGCACACCTCTGCAGATGGTACGGATAACCCTGAAGCCTTGGTAGGGCCAGGTAGAAATAACATTGAGCCTTGGTTGGCCAAGTATGTATGAAACACCGAACCTTATGGTCGGGTACGCTATGTATGTATATAAGTGTACTGCTATGTATATAATATGAATATGAATATGATAAGACTATGTATGAGAATACGAATAAGGACATGTATACGAATATGAGCACAAGTATGGTACGAGTATTATTATGGGATACGAACGACGACGTATGCAAGTAAGCGACATGATGATGATGATATTACTGTCTCCCCTCCTATGCTATCTTCATATCATATCTATTATGCTTCTATATTGATGTTGATCATGCTTTACGTACTCAGTACATTCTTCGTACTGACGTCCTTTTATTTGTGGACGCTGCGTCATGCCCGTAGGTGCACAGGGAGACAGACTTGATCCTTAGCTACCCATTCGGAGATTACATAGAGAGCTCCATTTCCTTCGGAGCCATATCTTTTGGGTACTCATTCTTTTGTGTATATAATTATGGGCATAGCGGGGTCCTGTCCCGCTAATGTGATATGTTATACTCTTAGAGGCTCGTAGACATGTGTGTGTGTGGGTAGATGTGTTTGGCCTTATCGGCCTATGTTTTGTATATCATTTTGTCGGCCACGTTGGCCCATGAATATTGATGTGGCATAAATGCCTATGATGATATAAATGTGCGGTTGTCCATATGGGACTAGCTGACGAATAAATGGAAATGCATGTATAATTATGTGGCTCAACTAGATGTAAGTATAAGAGTAAGTTAAGAGGGTGCTCGGGTGGGTCAGCACCAGGTGCTCGTCGCGGCCCCGAGTCGGGTCGTGACACTGGCCCTCCCAAGGTTCAGTCATATCCGTACTGTTATACCCCGTATATTTATATGTCAAATTATTCACAAGCAAGTCGACTCAAGTTAAAGGCGGAGTCATTTTCGGACACGAGATAGAAACCTTTAAATTTCAATTTGAAATTAGAACATAATTATTTATAAATTTTATTTGGTGTGGAAATATTATTGGAGATTGGGGATTAATTAATTATGATTAAATTATTAAGTAGGGATTAGGGACTAATTGATTAATTAATTTAATTTTTTTAAATTGTGGGCCCCACCAGTTTTGGTTAAAAAAAAAACAAATCAGCAAGTTAATTTTGGTGAGTCATAGGGGGGGGGGGGTAGCACGTGTCCAATAAGTGGACACCATATAAACTACATGAAAAATGATCAAATTGTTGCCATTTACATTTGCAAGTTGAAAAAAAAGAAGAAAGAAAGGTGCAACATTTCCATGGCTGCTCGGACAGCCATGGATGGAGGAAGAAAATACTTTGTTGTTATTTTGGATCATGTTCAAGTGATATACAATTTCAAGGAGGTGATAGCAACATTGGGTATTAAGTTGGGGAAGAAGAAATTGCAAAATTGGAGCAATTAACAGTAAAAATTCCGTCGAGAAATTTAAGGTAAGATTTTCTTGTTTTATGGTGTAAATGTGTTAATAGTGTTGTAATGGAGTTATTAAAATTGTATTGGACGAAATTGGAATTAAGAAAATGCATGAAATCGATGTTATAGGAAATTGTGGGTTGAAATGGATTTAGAAAGGTTGTTGGGTTGTTAGAATTGTTATGGGCTGAATTGTGAGAATTATATATATATATATATATATATATTTTGTTGTTGGTGTTTATGTGTTAACAGGAGAACAATTGGAAATTAGGGTTAGGCGAATATATAGGGGAAATGCTGCCCGATTTTCGTTAAATCCTTAATAATGAAAAACCCTTAACGAGGAAGTATAAGTTAAAGAACAAGTTCTATAAAGCGATGGGCTACGGATTTACAAGCTAGAAAGTATAGTTACTGACGATAACATTATCTTTATGTTAACTAGGCTAAAAGAGCAACAAAGCGAACGGTTTTGCGATTAGTCGTCAACAGGTATGTAAAGCTTATCCCTTCTTTCTTTTGGCATGTCTTAGACTTAAGTGATGAATGATATGAACTTTGGGGTAATTCCATTCATAAGTTTTGAGTGATATTTATGATTCTTATTCACTTCTTGATATTACAATTCTCAAGTAATTGAGCCTCACTTTTTAGTTTCCTGTACGTTGGATAATAGTCGATATATACCCGTTCCTATTCTTAGGAACTCTATGACAACTAGTGACTGGACTTCTATAAGGTGTTTCATACTACGGTGACATATGACTATGATCCGTAAGGCTTTGTGATATATTTATGATGACGTTCAGGGGATGTTTGATATGTTTCCGAGTGACATTCAAAAGGTATTTGATACAACTGTTGTCTTGATTTTCAAATGGTAATTCGTGTTGATTATTCTACTGTGTCCTTGAAAATGTTTTAAATTGCATATAGTTTCTCACTACTCTGCTCGTGCATGCCTCAATATGTCTTTCATCGAGTCCCGGGCCGGGTATGTTATCGTGCACAGTTTCACTGCATTGTTCACCGAGTCCCTCACTAGAGGGCCGGGTACGATATATATATATATGATGATATGATGATATGATGACATGTTAAGGTGGCCAGGAGGGCATATGATGACTTTATTCACCGAGTCCCTCACTAGAGGGCCGGGTACGGTATATATGTATATGATATATGATATTGACATGCATGATTTATGTTTCAAAGGAAAGTGTTTTGGTATTCTGGACATTGTACTTGTTTTCTGTACTCCTTATTTCAGTTATGATCCTGTTTACTGTATTTCATGCTTTACATGCTCAGTACATATTCCGTACTGACCCCCTTTCTTCGGGGGGATGCGTTTCATGCCCGCAGGTGCAGACACTCGCTTTGGTGATCCGCTAGCTTAGGACTCCCTTTCTGCTGTCTTGGAGAGCTCCGTTGTTCCGGAGTCTAGACTTTTGGTTTGAATCTTATGATATATATATGTATATGCTATCCAAGGGTACGACGGGGCCCTGTCCCGTCATATTTCGCTATTCGTATTCTTAGAGGTCTGTAGACATATGTGTGGGTTGTGTATAGGTTTTGTTCAGCTATGTCTATACGATGTGCTGTGGTATGTTGTTCGTCTATAGTAGCAGCCTTGTCGGCTTGCATACGATATTGATATGAGATGGCAGCCTTGTTGGCTTGCGTATAATTTCATGATATGATTAGTTGTGACTCCTCAGGAGACAGTTGATCTGGAAGTATATATATATATGACGATGTTATGAACTTTGGAGTTCCTTTATAAGTTTCCATATTGTCGTAGTTTCAGTCTGATTATATGTAACAGGTTGGTATACGGGTGCCCAGTTCGGGCACCAGTCACGGCCTACGGGGTTTGGGTCGTGACACATACCCGGCCCTACCAAGGCTCAGTGGTGTCCGTACCCAACTGTAGTGGTGCGCGCGCATCATCGTACCCAACTATATATATATATATATATATATATATTCTACCCGGCCATATAAGCTCGAGGTTTCATAATAGCTATACATAGGCACATATACATAAAAGCCCATAAATATCTTTAGCGTCATCACTATCAACATCGTCATCATTATCATCACATATATCTCATAAGCTTATCGTAACTTTTCATAGAGCATGCATTTGAATTTAAAGACAATCTATGAAAATCGTATCATGTTCGTAGCCTGAACTTCGTAAAAATATCGCATGATGGACTCTATAATCTCTAACTTAGGCTCATCATTACCATCATCGTATCTATGGCATATCTCTTACCTTTATATCATATGGAACCCCCTATGAACATAGATTCGTAACTTTTTGGAATATTGGTCATAGGTCATGCGTTAGAGCTTATAGACAATCTATAACGATGTCGGGGTGACGTAAGGTCGAGAACCCCCGATTATGGAGTAATCATATTCATCATATCTCACCTTGAAGGAACTAACATTTTAAGGTGAGTGTACACCTTGAACAATATCAAGGGATTGTAAGTAGGATCTTTAACTTCATAGACATCATATCTTGCTTTAGAATCTCTAGGCTTAAGCTTACCAGCATTAATTTTGTATTCATGACATATCTCTCATCTTTATTTCATAAGAAGCTCTTTATCAGTATGGTCTCATAGTTCCCGGAATGTAAGAAAGTCATGGAGAGGTAGGGAAATACTATCATAGGAACCATATAAGGGTCATTAGCTTCGTAGGAATATCATATCATGAGCTTTAGGGCTTCTAGACTTAGATTCATCATCGGTATTGTCATACTCGTAACGTATCTCTTTTCTTTATCTCGTATGAAGCTCTTTATACTCGTAGATTCATAGTTCCCGATATGTAGGAAAATCATGGAAAGATAGGAGGATTCATACCGTAAGAGTCATGCCTTAGAAATAAAGAACTAGCCTTACATACCTATTTCGTTTAATAATTTCCATCGCTTGATTGTTCTCCTTCAATGCTCACGTTTCTACCTTCAAGAGAATTCGCATTCACATTAGCTAATCGATTATATGAACGTGCTTACTAAATCTAGAGAAAATTGGGCAGCATTTCCTTTGTTTATACAACCTTCCCCATATTGTTTATCAACTCCCAAACATTTATAATAACGTTCACAATATCATAACCAACAATCGTCATTTATCTACATTACCCTCATTTCACAATTCCACTTCAATCCATCCATAATCATGGTCATAGTATACTAGTACGTTTTCTCACATATAATGCTTATCCTATGTCCTTAATATCATTTATAACATAACCATATCACAACACATCAAGAATCATGACTCAATTCAAGCTATTACTCAAAATGACACTATTCCCACATTCATGACCCATTTTTCTATATTCTTCTACAATCCAAGTATTTCAACTTCAAATACCTTAAACAACATGGAAATACCACAAATCTTACCTTAGATGGTGTAGGGATGAACCCTGGGTGGAAACACCTCACTTGAGTAAAACCCTAGTTTCACCTTCACTTGGATTCCTTGCCTTGGATGAACTTTAATGGGTTTCTTACACTTGATTCACTTAGTTTGATGTTGTTGATCACTAATATCTCTTGAATTCTTGTGGGAGAAGTGTAGAGAGATGTTTTAGAGAGAAGGGGAGTGAAGGGAAATGAAATGAAATAAGACTTGGACCCTTATTAATATCACTCAAATTTGTCCCGACCCATTTCTACGGACCAACATACGGTCCGTATAAATTATACTGACCATATATTTGGCCGTAGATTTGGTCCAGAGAGGGATGCTTATCTGGGATGATTATACGGTTGAACATACGGCCAGTATGTTTGGCCGTATAATGCCCAGTTTTTCGAAGTTCGTTCTCGTTGACTCGTTTGACCTCCAATCCTTATGGAACCTTCTTAGAACTTGTTTATCACTTCATTAACAATCTAAGGGACGTTATACCTCTTCTCCAAAGCATCATTAAATCATCATTAATTCGTTACTCATAAATCCTTTCCGATACATAACGTATACCTTATCTTTCTTGGCAAACTTTCTTCTCTTACTTCGCATGTCTTTGAAATTTCATTTAGAATCATCAAATGTTAGTTCTTACTTATCAAAACATCGTATACGTCGTGCCCTTCGTCAGTCTATTCACTGTGCATGAACGGAAATTTTTTCGAGGTGTAACATTCTTCCACCCTTGGGAACATTCGTCCTCGAATGTTAAGCTATCCGGGATTCTACGAAAATTTTGCCATATATTTTCCTTCAACTGACCCGGAGTATCATGAACACACTATTATTTCCTACTTCTTACTCCTCTATTGAGTACCCACTTGGTTTCATTGGCGACGCATAAATACTTGCAAGTTACATAATCTTCCTTGCGTGATTCATGTAAATACACATCTATACATATACATGTATCCATATCCGTATCCGTATTCATAATCATACTCATTTATATATCATATCCATATTCATATTCATATACATATCACTTACATAGCATACCCGACCACTAAGGTTCGGTGTTTCGCGTACCCGACCATGCCTAGGCTCGGTGATTATATATACCTAAACTCTTTTGTCTATCTGTAGTAACTTATCTCGTCATGCTCTCTTCCTTCCTTCCTTTATTTTTGCCTTGATTATCATATCTTATGTTCTACTGTAGAAAACCTTAGGTCTTTTTCTTAATTATCGCTTAAAAATCGCAATATCATTAATTACGACTTTACCGTTAGTGCCTTTGCCTCTATTCTAGTATAGCATCGCCATCCTTTACAATACCCCTTGAGTTATTCGCTCTCAATGTCACGTGGTTCAAGGTCTTCGCGAATGATTTCCAGTACAGTCTCAAATGCCTGCTCAATTTGTGTTAATTTATTTACTAGCTATTAGACTCATTTTGCGTAACTCTCACTCTTTGTTTTAGAGTCTATATCTATCACACCTTAGGGTTCATCATTTCAATCTCTACACTTGTATTCTCTTTACTCGCTTCCTCCCTTTAAGGGTTTTACTTGTACCATTCTCAGATCTTTTGCCTCACCTTCAATCTTGAATTCATATATCCCTTACTATACTACATCTCATTTATGCCGTTTCCCATAATTTATAGCTACGATAATTCATGTGTGAAGTCTTAACATACTCATCTTGCAGTTTTTTAATCAAGTAATACAACCGACATAGCAATCCGAACAAGGATGTATTTTACTTAGCTCATCTGATAGTTCTGAGTCAATGTCTAAATTTTCTCCAATTAACAACTTTTTGCCCCATAGGGATGCTCACAATAGTAGTAGGTCTAGTTATCCATACCATCTATATAACGCCACTTGCCCTCTTCTTCGGTGCTCAAAATTTCACTTGTAATGTCATCTTTGTTTTCCAGGGCCTAAGTCTCATGTGCGACTAATACTCCTTATGCCTCATACTCTTTTACCCTTGTGTTGCACTCAACATTGGTTTCAAAACCAATCATAATCACATTGTATTTGTTGTTAATGATAGCTTTGCTCTATCGCTTTATCGTCGTACGGTAAACTCATAACTCATAGCCACCTTTTTCTTTTCAACTCATTATTTCATATGCTTTACTCGTTCTAACTTGGTACAGGATATTCGTAGGAGATGCATCTTCCTTTAATCGTAACACGACTACTTCTTAAGTGCGCGTACTTTGCGGTGCATTTCCTTCTCTTTCTATTCCCATTCTTGTTCCTTTACATTTCTTCCTCCTCAATTTATCTTATTTCCTCCCGTTTTATAATCAATCCTTTATTCCTCGCACAAGGAATCCTATTCTTAACTTAGTACCGCTTTGTCCTTTAGAATATACTACCTTTGTACAATCCATTCTTCGCATCAAAACTTATTCTGCTCATTCCCTCTCATCCTTATTGTGTTGATCCTTTTCTTAACAATCGTCCTATTTCGTTATTTATCTTTCTGTAGTCTTGGTCTTTTACATCCAGCCAAAGATATCACTTATGCTCTCGATTATATCACAAACTACTACTATTTTTCCATATCACATTTCTCTGACCCCTTTTTCAAGCTTACTTGTTATCATTTCTGTCATTTCGAAACCTCTATGCTGGATTTTTCTAACAAGGTCTTATAAGCTTTCTCATCTACTGCCCCATGGCTCGCTTGTTGGTTTCACACCTGCATTCACTCTTTACTCATATAGAACATATCACATCTTTAGTCATTTCCTCGCTATACTTTGTTTTACAATTCTTGTTACGTTCTCATTATACCCTGATCATAATCAACTCTATAGAGTGACACTTCTTGATCTCATTCGCAATCCCGCTTATAAAATAGAATAAACCTCATGAAGTAAGCATACTGTTACACCCCGTATCTTCGAAGAAGCATTTATCAAATCTGAAACGTTGGGTTATGGTTAAGTAAAACCACTTTGGAATATAAGGAGCAAGCATTATTAAGTGTATTTAATGAGTGAAGTATATATATAAGATATACCAGAAGGTTTTATAATGAAATGAGTGGAAGAAATGGAGCAGTACGACTTTGGAGAAAGGATGGGTAGTGTTTGGTGTGAAAATTTTGGTCCAACTTGGGGGACGAATCTCTTTGAGCATATGAAGTGTTTTAAGGTGAAACAAAATCCTAACATGAAGTTCGTCGAATCTAGTTTCCAACGCAACAAACTGCTCATCGATTGGACTTCGGAGTAGAGAATTATGGACGTTACAAGTTCGGCTGACAAAGCAGAAACGCGTGCTACAGTACTGCTACAGTAAGACGTGCTACAGTACTTCTACAGTACTGCTACAGTGATCCCGACCCGAATCTGAACTTTATAAAAGGGGAAAAACCCCATTGTTTTTCACAAAAAAATCAGATTTGGAGCTCAGCACATATAGGGGTATTTTGGTCATAAAAAGTTGAGAGAATTGAGTGATTTTAGCTAATCAAGGCTCGGATAGTGCGTAGTTGTGATCACGGTATTAGCTTGCGTTGGATTTAGCTTGTATTCAAGGTGGAATCTTGAAGATATTATCGTTTTGACAAGAAAAAGGTATGAATCTCTTACTATTAATGCTAGTCTTGGTTTACTATGGGAATAGAACGATTAGGTAACCGTATAACGGAGTAGTTGGTTGAAAAATCGGATAAATATCATATGGGGTGTCTTATGGAGTATGTTGATGTTAGTGATGTTGTTGTTGCTGTTGTTGTTGTTATTGTTGTTGGTTGTTGGTAATTGTGATTTCGGGCTAGGGATATAAACAGGGGAGGTGCTGCCGAAATTTGGCAGATCCTAGAAAGAGTTAATTTAAAGGCTTAGGATAAGCATTTGGTAACGAGCCTAACGATAGTATGAATTCCCTTGATTGTAGATTTGCGAGTTTGAGAAGTAGAAATTGAGCGAATAAATAAGCTTCAAGGTATGTAAAGGTATCCCTTCTTTCTTTTGGCATGAATTACATAAAGTGAGCGAACGACGTACATACATGACTCCAATGAACTCTAGTTCTCAGTAGTACTTGACATGACAGTTGTCTTTGATTCTCAAGTGTTGGTTCATTCTAATTATTCTATCAAGTCTCAAACGATGATTCAGTTTGTACATGATTGCTCCTAATACTCTACTCATACACATTGTTATGGCCTCATTTCACCGCGTCCCTCATTAGAGGGCCGGGTACGGTATATATATGATGATTTCACCGAGTCCCTCACTAGAGGGCCGGGTACGGTATATATATGATGATTTCACCGAGTCCCTCACTAGAGGGCCGGGTACGGTATATATATATAAATGATGACTTCACCGAGTCCCTCACTAGAGGGCCGGGTATGGTATGTATATGGTGATTTCACTGAGTCCCTCACTAGAGGGCCGGGTACAGTATATATATAATTATTTCACCGAGTCCCTCACTAGAGGGCCGGGTACGGTATATTATATATGTATGTATGACTCATCTTATAAGGCACAGATGCATTGGTATCTTTGATTATCATACTCGTCTCCTGTCAACTTTTTGCTCAGTCATGATCTTTTTTTTTTGTATTTCATGCTTTACATGCTCAGTACATTTTCCGTATTGACCCGCTTTCTTCGAGGGCTGCGTTTCATGCCCATAGGTACAGACACACAGTTTGGTGATCCTCCAGCTTAGGACTTTCGCCTAGCTGCTTGGAGAGCTCCATTGTTCCGGAGCTTGAGTTATTTTGGTACAGATCCTTTTGACATAGATTCTGCTATACCCTTAGAGGTCTGTAGACATATGTGGGTTGTATGTATATGATCTGGTCAGCTATACAGATGTAGTTCGTTTGTATATTCCCATGTATAGTGGCAGCCTTCTCGGCTTGCATATTTTGTTATCTTGGGTTAAATGTGACTGCTCATGAGACAGGTTAAAGGTTGTATATGGCAATATGAGTCGACGACATGTTTTTACAGATTTCCATGTTGTCCTTAGTATCAGTCTGATTATATCTAACAGGTTCATATACGAGTGTCCAATTCGAACACTAGTCATGACCCATCGGTTTGTGTCGTGACAAAAGTGGTGTCAGTGCAGTTCATCCTTGGAGTGTCTACAGACCATGTCTAGTAGAGTCTTGTTTATCGGTGTGTTGTGCACCACATCTATAAACAGGAAGCTATAGGAAATTTAGGATGTTATCTTTCTTTCTCACTCCAGATCGTGCGATAGAGCTATGTTATCGGGATTATCCCCTCTAACGAATTATAGTGTTTTCAGCTATGCCTCCAATGAAAGTGACGGCTGCCCAGAAGGGTAAATCAGTAGCTGGAGACACTAGTCAGACTCAGAGAGTTACTAGGGCCCGTGCCCAGTTGATGCCTGAGATGGTACTTCAGTTAGCGAGCTCTGCTACGTCACCACCTTCATAGGATATTGGAGCCGCAGCAGCTCCGGTTCAGGAGGCAGCACCACCGCTAGCTCCCGAGGCCCCAGCACCTGAGCCTCCAGCTCCCCAGCCAGGGGCGGAGGATAGGGCCATGAGAGATGCAGTTTAGTTGCTGACCAGAATAGTGGTAGGGCAGGCTCACAGGCATGGACTAGGAGTTGACCGTGCGGATAGATTTGATAGTTTGAGGGTTCGTGACTTCTTAAATTATAATCCTCCAGAGTTTTTTGGGTCAAAGCCCGAGGATGATCCACAGGAGTTCATTCGGCAGATGCAGCGTACATTAAGGATAATGAAGGCTTCTGAGACTGAGTCTGTTGAGTTGGCCTCGTATCGATTACAGGATGTAGCTGTTAATTGGTATGAGTCTTGGGAGTTATCTAGGGGTGAGGGTGCTCCTCCAGTAGTATGGGAGGAGTTTGTGGAGGCCTTCATGGGACACTTCCTGCCGCCAGAGATGAGGCAAGCTAGAGTTGATAGATTCTTGCATTTGAGGCAGAATGGCAGGAGCGTCCGAGAGTACAGTCTTGAGTTTGATTCGTTGGCTAGATATGCGCCGACTATTGTAGCTGATATGGCAGATAAAGTACATCGTTATGTCATGGGACTAGATCGTTATTTGATTGATGGATGTATGGCAGTGGCTCTTCAGCCAGGTATGGATATTGCTCGGATACAGGCGTACGCGCAAGGGGTACAGGATCCACACAGAGGACGTCAGCTAGATAGAGACCATGATAGAGGCCAACATAAGAGGGCTAGGTCGGCGGGTTATTCCGGTGAGTTTCGAGGCGGGCAGCCCCAGCAGCATGCTAGATATTCTTCCCAACCAGCGCAGAGTGTACCCCCACGGTTTTCGAGTAGGGGATTCGATCGCACAGGGTATTCAGGAGCGGGTCAGAACTCCAGGGCTTCAGGTTCACAGATGAACAGGGGTTCGAGTCGGTCGAGGACACCTTTGCTTCGGTGTTCTCGGTGTGGTAGGCCTCATTTTGGGGAATGTCGTTTTACTACAGGTGCTTGTTTTTCTTGCGGCCGTCAAGGCCATGTGATGAGGGAGTGTCCTTATAGAGGTGGTACAGGTGGTATGGCTCAACCTACTGGGTCGGTTGCTGGCTCATCCTCTTCTGTAGCTATGTACCCCACGGGGCAGGGTATTCCGACGCCAGCAGGCCATGGTAGAGGTCGTGGCGGAGCTTACAGTTCTAGCGGTCCTTCGAACCGCATATATGCTGTGGCTAGTAGGCAGGATCAGGTGGCGTCACCGAAGGTGTCTACAGGTATATTATTGATTTTCTCTCGGGACGTATATGCATTAATAGATCCAAGTTCCAACTTATCATATATATCCCCCTTTGTTGCTAGTAGAATCGGAATAGAACCTGAGTTGATAGAACCATTCGAGGTAGCTACACCGGTAGGAGATTCGGTCATAGCTAGACAAGTATATAGAAATTGCTCGGTGGGTATAGATAATCGTCATACAATAGTAGACCTGATAGTGTTAGACATGACTGAGTTTGATGTTATCATGGGTATGGATTGGCTGGCTTCTTGCTATGCTAATGTTGATTGCAGAGAAAAGATAGTTCGGTTTCATTTTCCAGGAGAGCCGATTATAAAGTGGAGAGGAAATACAACATCAGCTAGGGGTAAGTTTATTTCATACCTCAAGGCAAGGAAGATGGTTAGAAAAGGCTATATTTATCATCTGGTTCGAGTACATGACACGAAAGCAGAGGTACCGACTCTTCAGTCAGTCCCGGTAGTTAGTGAATTCCCAGATGTATTCCCCGATGAGCTCCCAGGTCTCCCTCCAGAACGGGAGATAGAGTTCACTATAGATGTATTTCCAGGTACTCAGCCTATATCTATTCCTCCTTATAGGATGGCACCTGCAGAGCTGAAGGAATTGAAGGAGCAACTGAGAGACTTGTTAGAAAAAGGCTTCATCATGTCACGACCCAACCCCATGGGCCATGACTAGTGCCCGAGCTGGACACTCATATACATACCTGTTAGATATAGTCAAATTGAAACTATGAACAATATGGAAACTTGCAAAAGAACTCCGAAGGTTCATAACGTCATCATATAATTATATCCAGATAAACTGTCTCCTGAGGAGTCACAGCCAATCAAATCATAAAATGATGCGCAAGCCGACAAGGCTGCTACTACATATCAATATCATACGCAAGCCGACAAGGCTGCCACTACATACGAACATATCCATAGCGCATCGTATAGACACAACTGAACAAACTTATACACAACCCACACATATGTCTATAGACCTCTAAGCGTATCGATAGCGAAATATGACGGGACAGGGCCCCGCCGTCCCCCTGGATAAACATATATATATATATATATATATATATATATATATATATATATATATATATATATATATATATATATACATCATAAGATTTGTACCAAAAGTCTAGGCTCCGGAACAATGGAGCTCTCCAAGACAGCTGACTGGAAATCCTAAGCTGGGGAATCACCGAATCGAGTGTCTGTACCTGCGGGCATGAAACGCAGCCCCCCGAAGAAAAGGGGGTCAGTACGAGATATGTACTGAGTATATAAAACATGAAATACAATAAAGAGGATCATCACTGAAATAGAGATTATAAGAGACAAGTATGTCAATCAAAGATACCATTACCCTTGCCTTATGAGATGTAAATCATGCATGTCAATATCATATATCATACCCGGCCCATTATGGGACTCGGTGAATAAAGTCATCATATGCCCTCCTTGGCGCCATAATCACATCTTCATATCATCATATCATCATGTCATCATGTCATCATATCATCATATCATATATATATATATATATATATATATATATATATATATATATATATATATATATATATATATATATATATATATACTGTACCCGGCCCTCTAGTGAGGGACTCAGTGAACAATGCAGTGAAACTGTGCACGATAACATACCCGGCCCGGGACTCGGTGAAAGATACATTGAGGCATGCATGAGCAGAGTAGTGAGCAACCATATGCAAACTAAGTCATATCTGAGACTCGATAGAATAATCAAAATAAACCATCATTTGATAATCAAGACAACAGTCATATCAAGTACCTTTCGAATGTCACTATGGATTATATCAAAATAGAACTTCTGGAATCATATACACGTATCAAGACATAATGAAATAGCTTCTGGAAATCAAGAACATTAGCCATCCTAGTGGCTCTAAGAATAGGAACTTCTTTGGAATCGTATACACGTCGTCTGTTTGTTTCATAAAGATCATGCCAAAAAGAAAGAAGGGTTAGCTTTACATACCTGTTATAGGTTAACCGTAACCAAGTTCGCTTCGTCGCCCCTTTAGCCTATTTAATATGAAAGTAATACTATTGTTAGTAAACTATACGTTCTAGCTTATAAATCTACAACCAATCACTTATTGGAATCATTCTTTAGCTCATACTTCTCGATTAGTATTTTGATTAGTTAAGAACCTAACGAAAATCGGGCAGCATTTCCTCTATATAACTCGCCTGACCCGAACTTCCAATTAATCTCCTGTTATCACAGTAATACCAACAACAACAATAGAAATATTCATATCAAATCCTTAAAATCCGGCCCATAAACAACTCAAACAACCCAATAACTTTTGTTAATCCTTTTCCAATCCAAATCATTAACATCTAAGATTATACACCAAACAGGACAACATACGCTTTGTATACGATACGTTGTACACTTCTTTCCTCCAAATTTAGGAACCACATCACCAAAAACACGACAACAACAAGAACAACAACACATGAACATAAAACCGCACTTTTAATCCTTCAACTCAACAATTCCATATAACAACTACATCTTTAATTATCATAATTCCTTCATTTTAACACACAATGAATGACACCATTAATCCAATTATACCATAAAATGAGAAGATCTTACCTTAATTTAATTGGAGCAAATCCTACACTCACTTGCACCAATTGCACTATTTCCTCTTCCTCAATTCGATCCCTTATGTTGCTATCACTTGAACGTGTAAAACACCTTGAAGATTTAGTCTAAATGTTTTTTTTAAAACAGCCAAGGCTGGCCGTGAACAGTGGCAGCCATGGCTGCCATGCTCTTGCTTCATTAAGCTTGTGAAGATGAATGCTCCTCTCTCCTATTTCACTTTGTGAATGAATAATGGCATCACCTAGTCACCAAATTGCTATTTATATGAATCCTAATGATGAATCATCCATTTCATTTCATTTTTTTATATATTTGTTTAATTAATAAATCGTGTGGGGCCCACTCAAGGTGTAATTAACTTAATTAATCATTAATCCCCGCTTAATAATCTAATCATGGTTAGTTAATCCCTAACCTCCACTAATATTTCCAGACTAATTGGAATTTACAAGCAAGTCGTGCATTTATTGAAATCGGGATTTAAATCCTTGTCTCATATTCTAAAAATAATCTTGTCCTTGAATTTATGTCGATTAGCTTATGAATAATCCAACGTACAAAAATACGGGGTATAACACATCAGGCCTAGTACATCACCTTGGGGAGCACCGGTACTATTTGTGAGGAAGAAAGATGGATCACTGCGGATGTGTATTGATTATAGGCAGCTGAATAAAGTAATGATAAAGAACAGGTATCCCCTCCCCAGGATTGATGACCTACTTGACCAGTTGCAGGGCGCTAGGTGTTTTTCGAAGATAGACTTGCGGTGAGGTTATCATCAGGTGCGGGTAAAGGAGACAGACATCCCAAAGACGGCATTCAGGACCCGATATGGGCATTACGAGTTTAGAGTGATGTCTTTTGGGCTGACCAATGCCCCAGCATTGTTTATGGATTTGATGAACCGAGTATTCAAACCATTCCTAGATACGTTCATTATCGTATTCATTGATGATATTCTGGTTTATTCACGCTCAAAAGAGGAGCATGCAGACCATTTGAGGACGGTACTTAGGGTACTTCAGTATCAAAAGTTGTATGCTAAATTTTCTAAGTGCGAATTCTGGTTAACTTCAGTAGCATTCTTGGGGCATATTATTTGAGCTGACGGTATTCGGGTAGACACGCAGAAGATTGAGGCAGTAAAACCTTGGCCCAGACCTATGACTCCTACTGAGGTACGTAGTTTTTTGGGGCTTGCATGGTATTACAGGAGATTCGTAGAGAAGTTCGCCTCGGTTTCAGTGCCTTTAACAAGGCTAACTCAGAAGGAAGCTAAATTCCAGTGGACGGATGCTTGTGAGCAAAGCTTTCAGTTGCTGAAAGACAAGTTGACGACTGCTCCAGTTCTAGCTCTTCCTGAGGGACCAGATGGCTATGTTATCTATTATGATGCTTCAGGTGTTGGACTAGGTTGTGTATTGATGCAGCATGGCAGGGTTATAGCCTACGCCTCCAGACAGCTCAGAAAGCACGAGAAAAATTATCCTGCTCATGATCTGGAGTTGGCAGCAGTGATACATGCCTTGAAGATATGGAGGCATTATTTATATGGCGTTCATGTTGATATCTATACGGATCACAAGAGTGTCCAATATATCTTTAAGTAGAAAGAGCTGAATTTACGACAGAGACGGTGGCTAGAATTATTAAAAGATTATGATGTTGATATTCTATACCATCCGGGGAAAGAAAATGTTGTAGTGGATGCACTTAGCTGTAAATCTATGGGTAGCTTGACGGATGTGCAGCCAGAAAGGAAGGAGATGGTTCGTGAGATTTATCAGCTAGCTAGCCTTGGGTTCCGTTTGGCTAATTCTTGAGATATTGGAGTTTCTGTTCGAGAAGTTGCTGAGTCTTCCATCATAGAGGAGGCGAAGAGACGTCAGTACGAGGACCCTGTTCTGGCACAGTATAGGAATATATCCTTTCAAAAGGAGAAGACCTCATTCGAGGTTGCACCTGACGGCGTGCTACGGTATAGGGGCAGGTTGTGCGTACCTGATGTTGCCGGGCTACGACGACAGGTTATGGGAGAGAAACATAATGCCTGTTACTCTGTTCATCCTGGGTCAACGAAGATGTATCATGACCTCAAATGCTTATATTGGTGGGATGGTATGAAAAGGGATATAGCAGAATTTGTTGCTCAGTGCCCGAATTGTCAACAAGTTAAGGTCGAGCATCAGAAGCCTGGTGGATTATTGCAGGAGATCGAGATCCCAACTTGGAAATGGGAACTGATTAATATGGACTTTATTACAGGCTTACCTCGCACTGAGCGGAAGTATGACTCTATATGGGTTATTGTAGATAGGCTGACAAAATCAACCCACTTTCTTCTTGTAAGGACTACTTATTCAGCTGAAGAATATGCGAGGTTATATATCAAGTATATAGTAAGACTTCATGGGGTTCCCATAGCCATCATTTCAGACAGAGGAGCCCAGTTTACAGCTAACTTCTGGAGATCGTTCCAGAAGGGATTGGGGACACAGGTGAGTCTCAGCACAGCATTCTACCCTCAAACTGATGGGCAGGCGGAGCATACTATTCAGACGTTAGAAGATATGTTGCGAGCCTGTATTATTGACTTCAAAGGTAGCTGGATGATCACCTGCCACTTATTGAGTTTTCCTATAACAATAGCTACCATTCTAGTATTCAGATGGCACTGTACGAGGCCTTATATGGGAGGAAGTGCAGGTCACCTATTGGTGAGACGAAGCTGATAGGCCCAGACATGATTCAGCAAGCTTTTGATAAGGTGAAGCTTATTCAGGAAAGATTATTGGCAGCCCAGAGTCGACAAAAGGCATACGCAGTTAATCGACGTCGAGACTTAGAATTTTAGGTTGGTGACTGGGTATTCTTGAAGATATCACCCATGAAGGGCGTGATGGGATTCGGCAAGAAGGGTAAGCTCAGCCCGAGGTACATTGGGCCTTATCAGATTATTTGTAAGGTAGGAAGGGTTGCCTATGAGTTGGAATTACCATCCGATTTGGAAGCGGTACATCCAGTATTTCACGTATCAATTCTTCGTAAATGCATTGGTGGCCCTTCCAGAGTATTTCCTGTAGATGATGTCCAGGTGACGGAGGAGTTGTCTTATGAGGAGAGCCCCATAACTATACTTGATCGCCAGGTTAGAAGATTACGTACTAAGGATATAACTTCTGTCAAAGTATTGTGGTGAAACAACAATAGGGAAGAGGTGACTTGGGAAGCCGAATGTCATGACCCAGCTAGGGGCCGGGACGGGTACCTGGGGCTGGCCACCGATCACCACTCGTTCTACTACTCATCTTTCTCATTTAATGCTCTTTTATCAACTTTGTGGAAACATAATTACTTTTATATACATGTGCCTCTCGGCCATCATATATACATATAATAGCATCTCGTGAGACCATCTAACCCACACTGCGCATCTACGAGCCTCTGCTGAAGTACTAGACATGTAGACGGGACAGGACTCCGTCGTGCCCACATATACAAATGTACACAAAAGAATAATCAAGCACCTCCGGAACAAAGGAGTGCTCTCAATCGGCTAACAGCTCATACGAGTCTAGCTCGAGCTCGCCTCCCTGTCTACCTGTGGGCATGAACACAGCGTCTAAAGAAAACGGACGTCAGTACGAATATTGTACTGAGTATGTAAGACAAGAGTGAAATAAATATAATATGAGGATCGTGAGCCATAAGAGAAAGATATAACATGCAAGAGTGTCATAAGCAACTACATTTCGTACATATATCATATTTTACATAGTCATGGTACATATGTCATCACATCACATATCTCGTCACATCATAATCCTCATCGTTATCCCGCGTCCGAGTAACCATCATATGCCGCCCACTACTGGTGATCATGCTCGGCCCTCTAGGCTCGGTGTAACATCGCAGCCCGCCTTAGCGGTGACATGCCCGGCCATCTAGGCACGGTGGAACCATATGCAGCCCGCCTTAGCAGTGACATGCCCAGCCATTCTGGCGCGGTGGAATTTTATCATCACATAATCAATCATAACCCATCACTATTGCACACTTCATGAAAGTATCATAATCTTATCATAGCTTGACGTGTTCATGTCACGACCCGACTAGGGGCCGCGACGGGTACCCGGGGCTAACCACCGAGCACCGCTTAATTCCTCACTCGTCATAGTCATTTTACACCTTTTTATCATCCATAATCTCATAATCATAAGGAAATCATTTTCGGTTGAAAACACAATTGAATTTATATACATACGCCTATTTAGGCTACAAAAATAATATATACCAATATACTGTAGTAACCTTGTGAGACCATCTAACCCACACTGCGCATCTACGAGCCTCTACTGACATACTATACATATAGACGGAACAGGACTCCGTCGTGCCCAAAATATACATACATATACCAAAAGAACAATCATAAGCACCTCCGGATAATGGAGTGCTCTCAATCAGCTGACAACTACTAATAATCTGGATCAAGTTCACCTCCCTGTCTACCTGTGGGCATGAACACAGCGTCCAAAGAAAACGGACGTCAGTACCAATATTGTACTGAGTATGAGAGGCATAAACAATAACAATACATCAAGGAAATAAGGGAGGCATCAAATATAGAGCAGACTATAACTGACTATGAATCATATAAAAAGTAATGCATGCTGACTTACTTTTACACTCATCATCGTCTCATGTATGCATAACATGTATATATATATATATATATATATATATATATATATATAAACTGCCCGACCATATAGGTGCGGTGTGATAATCAATAACATTAACCCGCGTTCAGGCCTCCCGCGTCCGGGGTATCATCTCATGCCTCCCACTAGTAGTGTCTGCCCATGCCAACTGGCCATGGTGTATAAGCTGCCCGCCTTAGCGGTGACTGCCCGGCCAACTAGGCGCGGTGTAATATCATCATACATGTTCATCATAATATGCTCGTCATAATATGCTTATCATAATATGCTTATCATAATGCATGCATGAAGACTCTAGGACAACTATACTTTATCGAGGTGACATAAGGTCGTGAACCCTCGATTCCATTATGAACGTTTATAAACATTCTACCTCACCTTGAAGGAATTAGTATATAACGTGAGTGTATACAATGAATGACGTCATTTACCTTACGGGAATATCATATCGTTACTACACTCATAACATATCTCTTGTCTCATATAGCTATTCATGATCTTAGACTCTTGGCTTCTCGAAATATAGGAGAATCATGGAGAAGAAAGAAGAATCATGTCATAGGATTCATGCCATGGAAAGAAAGGACTAGCCTCACATACCTTTGTCGTTTAGCTAAGCTATCGTTCACTTGTTCTCCTTCAATGTCACGTTGCTACCTTCACGATAGAATTCGTATTAACGTTAGTTAATCGACTAACGCGCTACTATTTCTAGGGAAAAATTGGGCAGCATTTCCTTTGTTTCTACTACTCTTCCCCTGTCCAATTTCAACTCCCAGACATTTACAAAAACACTCACAATATTGCAATCAACAATCATCATTTATGTACATTGAGTAAAATCCACCATTTTTGAACTTTGTTGGAACTAAGAATACCACAGAAGATGAAGCATGTATCCATGGATTCTCTAATTTCTTCCACATTTATGATTATAGCTCGTTATCGCGTTTTCTCCTAAATAATACTTATTTCATGGTCTAAACATCATTTACAACATATTTATAATCATAGCATATCAACATCTATGATTCCATTCAACTACCATTCAATTGTGACACTATTCACCCATTTAAGACCCATCTTCTATGTCCTTCTACAATTCAAGAATTTTAGCTTTCCAATACCGTAAACAACATGATGGAGTCATGAAACTTACCCTAGATGATGGTTGAACGAGCCTTGAATGAAATTACTCCTTTAGCACCAAAACCTTACTTTGCCTCTTTTGGGGTTTTCTTGAGAAAGATGAACTTTAGTGTGATCCCTACACTTGATTTCGTGGGTTTCAAGTAGTTGATCCTTAATCACCTTGGTCTTCTCTTGGTTGAAGTGTTTGGAGTGTTCTAGAGATTTCTAGGGAGAAATTTCGTAAAGATGAAATGAGAAAATGAACTTGGGTCCCCCCTTTTAATAGCTAAAAATCTGATTTTTATGAACAGTGGTTGAAATGCACAGTGACTGTAAACCCAGTTTACAGGCCGTATACTGGTTTACGGTCCGTCCTTTATGACCGTATTTAAGCATATCAGAAACAGAAAGGGTTGTTGTAGGTTATGGTGGTTTACGATCGAGGTTTACGGGCCGTATTTCAGTTTATAGTCCGTATTATGAGTCGTATTTTACCATTTAAACATTTGACAGAAAGTTGAAGTTTTGATAGTTGAAAGACGATGGCACTTTAAGGTCTGTAAATCACTTTACGGGCCGTATTCCATTTTACGACCACTGGGCCAAAATGCAAATTCGTAACTTTCTCATTTTCAAAACTCCTGAGTAGTATTCCCTTCTTAGTAAAACATCATACACTCGTATCCGTTGTTGGCTTTATTCATCGTACGTTCACGGGGAATCTTCCGAGGTGTAACAGTTCATACGTAACATAGGCATATTATGAGCTAGCATTATTGATCATCTTATAGACATATCATAACTTAGCACTTTTTTTCACATTTATCATTACGAAAATACATTAAACTTTGAAGTCAACCATAACTACATCGGGGTGACATAAGGTCGTGAACCCCCGATTATATTATGAACATTTATGAGTAGCCTGCCTCGCCTTGGAGGAAATAATACATAAGGTGAATGTGAGCAATAATATCATGAACTCTCGAATCACTATACTTTAACTCATCATCATCACTGTTATGCTCGTATGTAGTGTGGTATATTTACGGACTCATAAGCTCCATCATATAGGAGGATCATGGAAAAACTTGGAAGATTCATGCCTTTGAAGGAAGGGATAAGCCTTACATACCTTTGTCATTTAATTAGCCTAGCGTTCGCTTGTTCTCCTTCAATGTCACGTTTCCACCTTCAAGAGAGAATTCGCACTATCATTAGTTAATTCGACTATAAGAACGCGTTACTACTTCTAGGGAAAATTTGGGCATTACTTCCTTTGTTTATACTACTTTTCCCATATGCTATATCAACTCCCACACGCTCACAACAACATTCACAATATTGCAATCAACAACCGTCATTTATATATATTGACCACAATCCACCATTTCTCTTCAATTTCTCCATATTTATGGTTATAGCTTACTATCGCGTTTCCTCATATATAATACTTATTTCCTGGTCTAAATGTCATTTATAACGTATTCATAATCACAACAGTCCAACATTCATAATTCAACCTAACTACCATCCAACCATAACACTATTCACTCATGAATGACCTATTTCCTATGGATTTTTACATTTCAAGTATCTTAACCTTCCAATACCTTAAAAAACATGGTTTAGTCATGAAACTTATCTTAGATGATGGTTGAACAAGCCTTGAATGGGATTACTCCTCTAGCATCAAAACCCTACTTCACTTCCTTTGGGTTTTCTTGAGAGAGATGAACTTTAGCTAGGGTTCATACATTTTGTCTCATGGATTTGGTGTTATTGATCATGGATTTCCTTTGATTTTCTTGTAATTTAAGAGTGGAGAGTATTCTAGAGGCTTCTAGAGAGAAATATCGTGGAATGAAATGAATTTAATGAGCTTGGGCCTCCTTTTAAGGACTTAAAATCTGATTCGGAATGAACAGTAGTTGAAGTGCTCAGTGGTCGTAAACCCAGTTTACGGTCCGTAATCCAGTTTACGGGCCATATTTCGTGGTCGTATTTAGGCATATCAAAACCAGAAAGGTATGCTGGGGATCATGGTGATTTACGATTGCGGTTTACGGGCCGTATTTCAATTTACAGTTCGTATTCCAAGTCGTATTTAACCATTTGTTCATTTGGCAGAAAGTTGAAGTTTTGTAAGTTGGAATACGACATGGTAGTTTATGGGCCGTATACTACTTTACGGTCCGTATTTCATTTTACGACCGACTGGGCCAAAGTGCAAATCTGCAACTTTCACGTCTTCAGAACCTATAATTAGTCATTGTGGAGCATAACCTTATCTCTTATTCCCATTGCATTTGAAATCTTACTTTGGGTCGTCAAACGTCATTCCCTTCTGATTAAAACACCATATACTCGTATTCTTCGTTAGTCTATTCGTTGTACGGTCACGGGGGAAATTTCCGAGGTGTAACACTCTCCCCCCCTTTTGGAACATTCGTCCTCGAATGTTAAACGTTCGGGATTCTACGAAAATTTTGCCAGAGTTTCCCCTGTAATATGGCAATACCACCTGTCACAAAAACCCATAATATCATTGCCTCACAGGGCTCCATCACAATAAAACTCTAAGAAAGACTTACGAAAGCTCCCGCAAGTAGGGGATAAAATATCTGAGTAATGATGGAAATAGGGGCGTTCAGATACTCTAATTATTGCACTTCATTTATTGCATACTTACCTTATATTGTTGGCGTTCCGTCTTGAGTCTCTTCTGAGGGTTGAAATAAATGTAGGTAATTGGACTTCATACTCTCTTCCGCTTCCCAAGTCATTTATTCCCGTTATTGTTTCGCCACAAGACTTTAACTGAAGCTACCTCTTTATTTCAAAGTCTTCGCACTTGCCTGTGTAGAATAGCAATAGGCACCTCTTCATAGGTTAGCTTTTCTGTCACTTGCACATCATCTATCGGGACAATCTTTGTGGGATCTCCAATACACTTGCGGAGCATCGAAACATGGAAGACTGGATGGACTGATTCAAGCTCGAAGGCAAATCCAATTCATAGGTTACCTGACCCACCTTGTGGATAATTTTGTAGGGTCCAATATATCTAGGACTTAGCTTCCCTTTCTTGCCAAATCTCATCACCCCTTTCATTGGTGATACTTTCAAAAATACCCAATCACCCGCTTGAAATTCCAAGTCTCGTCGGCGATTGTCCGTATAAGACTTTTGGCGACTTTGGGCTGTTAGCAATCGATCTCGGATCACCTTAACTTTTTCCACCGCTTGCTGAATCAACTCAGGGCCTACTAGTTGTACTTCTCCTATTTCAGACCATCCGGTTGGAGATCTACATTTCCTTCCATATAAAGCTTCTTATGGAGCCATTTGAATGCTGGAATGGTAACTATTGTTATACGCAAATTCGATTAGCGGCAGATGATCGACCCAGCTTCCACCGAAATCCAGCACACACGCTCGTAACATATCTTCCATAGTCTGGATAGTATGCTCAGCTTGTCCATCGGTCTGCGGATGAAAGGCCGTGCTAAGCTTCACTTGAGTGCCTAGATCTCCTTGGAAGGACCTCCAAAACGTGGCTGTAAACTGTGCTCCTCTGTCTATAATAATAGATAATGGAATACCATGAAGTCGCATAATTTCTTTGAGATATAACCTCGCATAATCTTCGGTTGAGTATGTAGTCCTAACTGGGGGGAAATGGGCCGCTTTCGTCAATCTATCCACGATCACCCATATAGAATCATACCTGCCGCGGGAACGAGGTAATCCCACGATGAAATCCATGTTGATCACTTCCCATTTCCAAGTAGGGATTTCTATTGCTTGCAATAAGCCTCCTGGCTTCTGATGTTCAACTTTTACTTGTTGGCAATTTGGACACTGTGCTACAAATTCCGCTATGTCTCTCTTCATGCCATCCCACCAATATATTATCTTGAGATCATGATACATTTTGGTTGCACCTGGGTGAATAGAATACCGAGAACAATATGCTTCTTCTAGAATTCGTTGGCGCAATTCCACTACATTCAGCACACATAGCCTGCTTCGATATCTAAGAATTCCATCCGTAGAAACTTCAAACGAAGAATTATCCTTTCCATAAGATGTGTCTCTGTAATGACATAATTGAGGATCTTCATATTGCCGTTCTTTCACTTCCATGTCCAAGAACGAAATTGTGGGATCATTGATACTAATCCCCACATTACCCGAATCGATTACACGTACTCCAAGATTAGCTAGTTGGCAGAGCTCATGAACCATCTCTTTCTTCTCCGGAGAGACTTCACATAAACTGCCCATTGACCGGCGGCTAAGCGCATCGGCTACTACATTAGCTTTTTCGGGGTGGTACAAAATGTTCACATCATAATCCTTTAACAATTCTAACCACCGTCTCTGCCGCAGGTTCAACTCCTTTTGCTTGAATATGTATTAAAGACTTTTGTGATCTGTATAGATACCAACATGCACATCATACAAATAATGCATCCATAGTTTTAAGGCATGAATAACCGCAGCCAATTCGAGATTATCAGTTGGATAATTCTTTTCATGTTTCCGTAATTGTCTCGAAGCATATGCAATAACTCTACCATGCTGCATCAATACGCATCCTAATCCGACACCGGAAGCGTCACAATATACCACGTAGCCATCTGACCCTTCTGGAAGTGTTAAGACCGGAGCTGAAGTCAATCTGAATTTCAACTCTTGGAAACTGCGCTCACAAGCATCATTCCACTGAAATCTGGCTGACTTCTAGGTTAGCTTCGTCAATGGAGCTGAAATAGATGAGAAGCCCTCTACGAATCTTCTATAATAACCTGCCAAACCCAGAAAACTACGGACTTCTGTAGGTGTCGTAGGCCTTGGCCAAGTCTTCACAGCTTCAATCTTCTGAGTGTCAACTCGAATGCCATTATTTGAAATAACATGGCCTAGAAATGTCACAGAATTTAGTCAGAACTCACACTTTGAAAATTTTGCATACAATTCTCGGGCTCGAAGAATGCCAAGAACAATTCGCAAATGATCTGCATGTTCTGATTCCATGCGAGAATACACCAGAATATCATCAATAAATACTATCACAAATAAGTCCAAGAGAGGCCTCAATACATTGTTCATCAAATTCATAAACACGGCCGGAGCATTAGTCAGCCCAAACGACATCACTCGGAATTCATAATGGCCATATCTCGTTCTGAAAGCTGTTTTGGGAATATCCGCTTCTCTAACTCTCACTTGATGGTAACCCGACATCAAATCTATTTTAGAAAACCACTTGGCACCTTGCAATTAGTGGAATAAGTCATCAATCCTTGGAAGAGGATATTTGTTCTTTATCGTCACTCTGTTCAATTGCCTATAATTGATGCACATTCGTAAAGATCCATCTTTATTTCTCACGAACAAGATCGGTGCTCCCCACGGCGATGAACTGGGTCTAATAAACCCCTTTTCAATCAAATCTTTCAACTGCGCCTTTAGCTCCTTCAATTCCGCCGGAGCCATTCAATAAGGAGGAATAGAAATAGGCTTGGTGTCAGGCAACACATCAATGGCGAAGTCAATCTCTCTTTCTGGAGGAAGACCTAGAAGTTCGTCTGGAAACACATCTGGGAATTCATTCACGACCAGAACTGATTGGAAAGTTGGCGGCTTTGCTTCGGTGTCACGAACCTGAACTAGATGATAAATATAGCCCTTGGCTATCATCTTCCTTGCCTTAAGGTAAGAAATAAACCTACCCTTCGGTGATGCTGCATTACCCTTCCATTCAAGCATGGGGTCTCCCGAAAATTGGAATCGAACCACTTTTAATCGGCAATCAACATTAGCATAGCACGACGCCAACCAATCCATGCCCATAATTACATCGAAATCTAACATCTTCAACTCAATCAAATCGGTTGTGGTCTGGCGATCACATATCACCACTACACAATTTTTATACACTTGTCTTGCTATCACGGGATCACCAACCGGAGTAGATACCTCAAAAGGTTTGATTGGCTCAGGTTTCACCCCAATACAACCAGCAACATATGGAGTAATATAAGAAAGAGTAGAACCCGGATCTATCAGTGCATAGACATCACGGGAGAATATAGACAATGTACCTGTAACCACATCCAGGGAGGACTCAAGATCATGTCGTCCGACTAAAGCATATACACGGGGATGAGTGGCACCTGAAGTAGATGCTGCCCCTCTGCCTCTACCTCGGCCTGCTGACATCTGGGGAGTCTGCCCTACCGGGCGCACTGAGGGAGAACCAGCCGCTGAACCTGTAGGCTGAACCCCAACTCTACCACTCATCGACGGGAAATCTCTCATCACGTGCCCAACCTGGATGCAAGTATAACAAGCATCTGAACCATGGCAACATTGTCCGGAATGTAATCTACCGCACTGGTTGCATCGCGGTACTGGGGGTCTCCTCTGGCTATAATCTCCCCTGAACTGGGAATCTGGGGTCCTCGAACTCTGGCCCTGTCCTGAATGAAAGGAGCGATCAAATCTCCTACCTGCGAATTGAGGGGGAGCACTGGTCACTGACTGGCCTGAGTACCTGGAATATGTCTGTCTCGATCCCCCTTTATAATCACTGCCTGTTCCCATAGATCTGGCCCTCTTGCTCTGCCTTCTATCACTATCACGATCAATTCATTGTGGTTGTTGTCGCCCTTCTAAATTCTGAGCATGAGCCTGTATCCGGGAAATATCCATCCTATCTTGTAGCGAAGCTGTCAAGAAATCTTTGAATAAATGTGGTCCTAAGCCACTCACGAATCTATGTACACCATAGCCGGGGCATATCTAGCCAAAGAATTAAATTGCATACTATACTCCCGGGCACTCATATTTCCTTGCCTCAAATTTAAAAATCTGCCCGCTCTAGCTCGGCGGACCTCGGGTGGCAAATAGTGACGAGTAAATGTATCCACGAATTCTTGCCAAACCGGAGGAGGCGCATTCTCTGCTCTTGATAATACCCAGTTATTATACAATTATATAGCCACATCCCGGAGTCTATAAGATGCTAACTCCACGGATTCGGTTTCGGAGGGATGGACAATCTTCAATGTCCTCAACACCTCATCTATGAAACCTTGCGGGTCTTCATCCGGTTTTGACCCGAAGACCTCCGGAGGATTTAGACTCATAAAATCACGGGCTTTGGTACTTGCTGCCCGATCACTTGAACTCACATTTTGTTGTTGTGCCTGCGCAGCCACCAATTGTGTCAACAAATGGATGGCCTCGGTCATTTGTTGACCCGAAGCAACCGGTGGAGGAAATGGAGTTGGAGCTTCTCCTTGTCCTTCCACATTAGGCGAGGTAGAAGAAGTATTAGACAAGGCCTCATTATGTGATTCGCCTTCTTCTACATTCATCGGAGGCTCTCTTTCTACCCGCATCTTTGCCGCAGTCTTGCCCTTCTGGGCGGCTATAGCTTTTCCCTTTGGCGGCATTCTGAAATCACAACACACTATTAGGGAGGATAAAGTCTTATACACGGCTCTATCGCACGATCACATAGAATAAAGATGGTCATTTTTCCTAAATGCCCTGTAGCCTCTTGTTTATTGATGTGGCGCGCAACACACCATAAACAAGACTCTACTAGACACGGCTCGTAGACACTTCCTAGGACTGAACCGCTCTGATACCACTTTTTGTCACGGCCCAGCTAGGGGACGTGACGGGTACCAGGGGCTGGCCACCGAGCACCACTCATTCTACTACTCATCTTTCTCATTTAATGCTCTTTTATCAACTTTGTGGAAACATAATTACTTTTATATACATGTGCCTCTCGGCCATCAAAATAATATATACATATAATAACATCTCGTGAGATCATCTAACCCACACTGCGCATCTACGAGCCTCTACTGAAGTACTAGACATGTAAATGGGATAGGACCCCGTCGTGCCCACATATACAAATGTACACAAAAGAATAATCAAGCACCTCTGGAACAAAGGAGTGCTCTCAATCGGCTAACAGCTCCTACGAGTCTGGATCGAGCTCGCCACCTTGTCTACCTGTGGGCATGAACACAGCGTCCAAAGAAAACGGACGTCAGTACGAATATTGTACAGAGTATGTAAGACAAGAGTGAAATAAATATAATATGAGGATCGTGAGCCATAAGAGAAAGATATAACCTGCAAGAGTGTCATAAGAAAATACATTTCGTACATATATCATATTTTACATAGTCATGGTACATATGTCATCACATCACATATCTCGTCACATCACAATCCTCATTGTTATCCCGCGTCCGGGTAACTATCATATGCCGCCCACTAGTGGTGATCATGCCCGGCCCTCTAGGCTCGGTGTAACATTGCAGCCCGCCTTAGCGGTGACATGCCCAGCCATTCTGGCGCGGTGGAATTTTATCATCACATAATCAATCATAACCTATCATTATTGCACACTTCATGAATGTATCATAATCTTATCATAGCTTGACGTGTTCATACGTAACATAGGCATATTATGAGCTAGCATTATTGATCATCTTATAGACATATCATAACTTAGCACTTTTTTTAACATTTATCATTAGGAAAATACATTAAACTTTGAAGTCAACCATAACTGCATCGGGGTGACATAAGGTTGTGAACCCCCGATTATATTATGAACATTTACGAGTAGCCTGCCTTACCTTGGAGGAAATAATACATAAGGTGAGTGTGAGCAATAATATCATGAACTCTCGAATCGCTATACTTTAACTCATCATCATCACTATTATGCTCGTATGTTGTGTAGTATATTTACGGACTCATAAGCTCCATCATATAGGAGGATCATGGAAAGACTTGGAAGATTCATGCCTTTGAAGGAAGGGATAAGCCTTACATACCTTTGTCATTTAATTAGCCTAGCGTTCGTTTGTTCTCCTTCAATGTCACGTTTCCACCTTCAAGAGAGAATTCACACTATCATTAGTTAATTCGACTATAAGAACACGTTACTACTTCTAGGGAAAATTTGGGCAGTACTTCCTTTGTTATTACTTCTTTTCCCATATGCTATATCAACTCCCACACACTCACAACAACATTCACAATATTGCAATCAACAACCGTCATTTATATACATTGAGCACAATCCACCATTTTTCTTCAATTTCTCCATATTTATGGTTATAGCTTACTATCGCGTTTCCTCATATATAATACTTATTTCCTGGTCTAAATGTCATTTATAACGTATTCATAATCACAACACTCCAACATTCATAATTCAACCCAACTACCATCCAACCATAACACTATTCACTCATGAATGACCCATTTCCTATGTCTTTTTACATTTCAAGTATCTTAACCTTCCAATACCTTAAACAACATGGTTTAGTCATGAAACGTACCTTAGATGATGGTTGAACAAGCCTTGAATGGAATTACTCCTCTAGCATCAAAACCCTACTTCACTTCCTTTAGGTTTTCTTGAGAGATGAACTTTAGCTAGGGTTCATACACTTTGTCTCATGGATTTGGTGTTATTGATCATGGATTTCCTTTGATTTTCTTGTAATTAAAGAGTGGGGAGTATTCTTGAGGCTTCTAGAGAGAAATATCGTGGAATGAAATGAATTTAATGAGCTTGAGCCTCCTTTTAATGACTTAAAATCTGATTCGGAATGAACAGTAGTTGAAGTGCACAATGGTCGTAAACCCAGTTTACGGTTCGTATTCCAGTTTACGGGCCGTATTTCGTGGTCGTATTTAGACATATCAAAACTAGAAAGGTATGCTGGGGATCATGGTGATTTACGATCACGGTTTACGGGCCGTATTTCAATATATGATCCGTATTCCAAGTCGTATTAAACCATTTGATCATTTGGCAGAAAGTTGAAGTTTTGTAAGTTAAAATACAACATGGTGGTTTACGGGCCATATACTACTTTACGGTCGGTATTTCATTTTACGACCGACTGGGCCAAAGTGCAAATCTAGAACTTTCACGTCTTCAGAACCTATAATTAGTCATTGTAGAGCATAACCTTATCTCTTATTCCCATTGCCTTTGAAATCTTACTTTGGGGTCGTCAAACGTCATTCCCTTCTGATTAAAACACCATATACTCGTATTCTTCATTAGTCTATTCGTTGTACGTTCACGGGGGAAATTTTCGAGGTGTAACACCGAAGATGAAATGAAGAATAAGTATCCCCATTTGTTCCCGATTCCTACAGGCAATTCATTTCCTTACTTGACTATATTGATGGGTAAATGAAACTATATGATATCTTGTGGCCAGGTGAGGCACCCGTGGGTTTGCTAAATGCAGGTTGGTAAGTATAGTTACAGAGAAGACTATACCGAAATGTTTATAGTATGAGACCTATTATAAATATCCGAGGACGAATGTTTTTAATGGGGGAAGGATGTTACACCCCGTATCTTCGAAGAAGCATTTATCAAATCTGAAACGTAAGTACGTTGGGTTATGGTTAAGTAAAACCACTTTGGAATATAAAGAGCAAGCATTATTAAGTATTTTTAATGAGTGAAGTATGTATATAAGTTATACCGGAAGGTTTTATAAGGAAATGAGTGGAAGAAATGGAGCAGTACGACTTTGGAGAAAGGATGGGTAGTGTTTGGTGTGAAATTTTTTATCCAACTTGGGGGACGGATATCTCTGAGCATATGAAGTGTTTTAAAGTGAAACAAAGCCTAAAATGAAGTTCGTCGAGTCTAGTTTCCAACGCAACAAACAGCTCGTCGATTGGATTTTGGAGTAGAGAATTATGGACGTTACAAGTTCGGCTGACAATACAGAAACGCCTGCTAGAGTACTTCTACAGTAACTGCTACAGTGATCCCGACCCGAATTTGAACTTCATAAAAGGGGAAAAACCCCATTTTCTTTCACAAAAAAATCAGATTGGGAGCTCAGCACATATAGGGGTATTTTGGTCATAAAAAGTTGAGAGAATTGAGTGATTTTAGCTAATCAAGGCTCGAATAGTGCGTAGTTGTGATCACGGTATTAGCTTGCGTTGGCTTTAGCTTGTATTCAAGGTGGAATCTTGAAGATATTATCGTTTTGACAAGAAAAAGGTATGAATCTCTTACTATTAATGCTAGTCTTGGTTTACTATGGGAATAGAATGATTAGGTAACCGTATAACAGAGTAGTTGGTTGAAAAATCGGATAAATATCATATGGGGTGTCTTATGGAGTATGTTGATGTTAGTGATGTTGTTGTTGTTGTTGTTGTTGTTGTTGTTGTTGGTTGTTGGTAATTGTGATTTCGGGCTAGGGATATAAACAAGGGAGGTGCTGCCGAAATTTTGGCAGATCCTAGAAAGAGTTAATTTAAAGGCTTAGGATAAGCATTTGGTAACGAGCCTAACGATAGTATGAATTCCCTTGATTGTAGATTTGCGAGTTCGAGAAGTAGAAATTGAGCGAATAAATAAGCTTCAAGGTATGTAAAGGTATCCCTTCTTTCTTTTGGCATGAATTACATAAAGTGAGCGAACGACGTACATACATGACTCCAATGAACTCTAGTTCTCAGTAGTACTTGACATGACAGTTGTCTTTGATTCTCAAGTGTTGGTTCATTCTAATTATTCTATCAAGTCTCAAACGATGATTCAGTTTGTACATGATTGCTCTTAATACTCTATTCATACACATTGTTATGGCCTCATTTCACCGAGTCCCTCATTAGAGGGCCGGGTACGGTATATATATGATGATTTCACCGAGTCCCTCACTAGAGGGCCGGGTACGGTATATATATATATATATATATATATATATATATATATATATATATATATATATATATATATGTATATATGATGACTTCACCGAGTCCCTCACTAGAGGGCCGGGTACGGTATGTATATGGTGATTTCACCGAGTCCCTCACTAGAGGGCCGGGTACAGTATATATATAATTATTTCACCGAGTCCCTTACTAGAGGGCCGGGTACGATAAATATATAATTATTTCACCGAGTCCCTCACTAGAGGGCCGGGTACGGTATATTATATATGTATGCATGACTCATCTTATAAGGCACAGATGCATTGGTATCTTTGATTATCATACTCGTCTCCTGTCAACTTTTTGCTCAGTCATGATCTTGTTTATTGTACTTCATGCTTTACATGCTCAATACATTTTCCGTACTGATCCCCTTTCTTTGGGGACTGCATTTCATGCCCGCAGGTACAAACACACAGTTTGGTGATCCTCCAGCTTAGGACTTTCGCCCAGCTGCTTGGACAGTTCTATTGTTCCGGAGCTTGAGTTATTTTGGTACAGATCTTTTTGACATAGATTCTGCTATACCCTTAGAGGTCTGTAGACATATGTGGGTTGTATGTATATGATCTAGTCAGCTATACAGATGTAGTTCGTTTGGATATTCCCCTGTATAGTGGTAGCCTTCTCGGCTTGCATATTTTGTTATGTTGGGTTAAATGTGACTGCTCATGAGACAGGTTCAAGGTTATATATGGCAGTATGAGTCCACGACATGTTTTTACAGATTTCCACGTTGTCCTTAGTATCAGTCTGATTATATCTAACATGTTCATATACGAGTGTCTAATTCGGACACTAGTCATGACCCATCAGTTTGGGTCGTGACACATACTTAACCTGTCACTCTTTCTGATCAGCCCTATTACACTTACCACATAAGTTATCTTATCAAGGTATCTTCATTAGTTATACCCCTTTGTACTTCACACCCCTGTCTCAATCATGTTACTCTATTTTGCCAATAAACTTGTCATATTTTACTTGTAATTATCCATCCAATCAATACTTCAGTATCACACTCTATTGGAGTTACCCTTTCTTTTCTATGTCATATTTTAGCACTACCAAGCATTTCTCTTTACCGTATCAATGTCGATCTTATAACTACTGATACTATCAATTCAATAGTATTTAACTTATCCCTTGTAGTTGCCAACGATACTCCTAACTTAATCTCGTCCTGCCATTTCTTTTTTCATAACATCTTTTCCTGTTGGGACATATTACAAGCTTATATCTTATCTCCTTTAGATTCTAGGAAAATTTCGGCAGAGTTTCCTCTATATTTCTTACTATCCCAAAACCTGCACATAGCAAATTCCAGCAATGCCTCGCAGGGCCAATATATATATACGACATATCTCAGCCACACAGGGCTCCCACTTTCAAGTAAAAGCACAAAGATGTCGAAACTTACCTCATATATCACGCTTCGAGATGTACCTGATCCTTTAGCGATCTGCCCTATTATCTCTTCCTATTTACTTTCTCTTTCATCCTTCAGCTTTACATTTCAATCGTATCTCAATATTCTTACTTTATTTGACGCACATCTTTTGTACCGTTGCTTAGCTTTGTTCTGATTCAATCAATTCGCTTAGTTCTCAACTTATAACTGAACTTATCATCAAGAGATACATTTAATCAATTCCTCTATCATATGAACACTGACTTACCTCTATGACAACCAATCCATTAACATATGAATACGTACCCTGATAACGTGGTCTCAACGAAGTGACGTAGCACTGTAACTTCAACATCATCAATCACTTTCTTCGATCAATACCGTTCTTCTGCTGCAATCAAGGGTTAGTATAAGGAATCTCATTTCTTATGGCTTAGCTCTATCGCACGATCTTTGAGATGAAAGAAGAATAACCATCCTAAATGCCCTGTAGCCTCCTGTTTATAGATGTGGCGCGCAACACACCATAAACAAGACTCTACTAGACACGGCTTGTAGACACTTCCTAGGACTGAACTGCTCTGATACCACTTGTGTCACGACCCGACTAGGGGCCATGACGGGTACCCGGGGCTAACCACCGAGCACCACTTATTCAATTACTCATCATACTCATTAAGCGTTCATTCATCAAATTCATACTCAATCATAGGAAAAATCATTTTTCATTTGGAAACATAATTACTTTTATGTATATAAGCTCTTCGGCTATCAAAATAATATACATACAATAGTAACATCGTGAGACCATGATACCCACACATACGTATCTACGAGCCTCTACTAGAGTACTAGACATATGGACGGGATAGGACCCCGTCATGCCCAAAACATATATGTACAAAAAACAGCAAATCAACGGCACCTCCGGAATAATGGAGTGCTCTCAAAAGTCTGCTTATCGGCTGCTATAAATCTGGGTCGCCTCCTTGTCTACCCGTGGGCATGAACACAACGTCCAAAGAAAATGGACATCAGTATGAATATTGTACTGAGTATGTAAGGCATGAATGAAATGAACATAATAGAGAAATCATAAGACATAAGATAAAGACATAACCTGCGTAACTTTTAAGGGAGGATACCTTTCATGCCTATATCATATATAATCACAGTACATGTATCATCATAGTGCATACATCATCGTATCATACATATATATATATATATATATCATAGTATCGTATCTGCTCATACACATTAAACATTATCCGTATTCGGCCATGTAGTGGCTCGACAATATCACATACAGGTCTCCCGGGCTTTTCATACATTTAAATACATAGTAGTATCGTACCCGATCATATAGGTTCGGTGTCTTACGTACCCAGCTATAATAATGCCTGGTGTTATACGTGTCTGGGCCTACCAAGGCTCAGTGTTGTCCGTGCCTGGCCCTACCAAGGCTCAGTGATATCCGTACCCGACCCTACCAAGGCTCAGTGGTGTCCGTACCCAACTGCAGTGGTGCGCGCGCATCATCGTATATATATATATATATATATATATATATATATATATATATATATATATATATATATATATATATATATATTCTACCGGTCCATATAAGCTCGAGGTTTCATAATAGCTATACATAGGCACATATACATAAAAGCCCATAAATATCTTTAGCGTCATCACTATCAACATCGTCATCATTATTATCACATATATCTCATAAGCTTATCATAACTTTTCATAGAGCATGAATTTGAATTTAAAGACAATCTATGAAAATCGTATCATGTTCGTAGCCTGAACTTCGTAAAAATATCGCATGATGGACTCTATAATCTCTAACTTAGGCTCATCATTACCATCATCGTATCTATGGCATATCTCTTACCTTTATCTTATATGGAACCCCTTATGAACATAGATTCGTAACTTTTCGGAATATTGGTCATAGGTCATGCGTTAGAGCTTATAGACAATCTATAACGATGTCGGGGTGACATAAGGTCGAGAACCCCCGATTACATTATGGAGTAATCATACTCATCATATCTCACCTTGAAGGAACTAACATTTTAAGGTGAGTTTACACCATGAACAACATCAAGGGATTGTAAGTAGGATCTTTAACTTCATAGACATCATATCTTGCTTTAGAATCTCTAGGCTTAAGCTTACCAGCATTAATTTTGTATTCATGACATATCTCTCATCTTTATCTCATAAGAAACTCTTTATCAGTATGGTCTCATAGTTCCCGGAATGTAAGAAAGTCATGGAGAGGTAGGGAAATACTATCATAAGAACCATATAAGGGTCATTAGCTTCGTAGGAATATCGTATCATGAGCTTTAGGGCTTCTAGACTTAGATTCATCATCGGTATTGTCATACTCATAACGTATCTCTTTTCTTTATCTCGTATGAAGCTCTTTATACTCGTAGATTCATAGTTCCCGATATGTAGGAAAATCATGGAAAGATAGGAGGATTCATACCATAAGAGTCATGCCTTAGAATGAAAGGGATAGCCTTACATACATATTTCGTTTAACAATTTCCATCGCTTGATTGTTCTCCTTCAATGCTCACGTTTCTACCTTCAAGAGAATTTGCATTCACATTAGCTAATCGATTATATGAACGTGCTTACTAAAGCTAGAGAAAATTGGGCAGCATTTCCTTTTTTTATACAACCTTCCCTATATTGTATATCAACTCCCAAACATTTATAATAACGTTCACAATATCATAACCAACAATCGTCATTTATCTACATTACCCTCATTTTACAATTCCACTTCAATCCATCCATAATCATGGTCATAGTATACTAGTACGTTTTCTCACATATAATGCTTATCCCATGTCCTTAATATCATTTATAACATAACCATATCACAACACATCAAGAATCATGACTCAATTCAAACTATTACTCAAAATGACACTATTCCCACATTCATGACCCATTTTTCTATATTCTTCTACAATCCAAGTGTTTCAACATTCAAATACATTAAACAACATGGAAATACCATAAATCTTACCTTAGATGGTGTAGGGATGAACCTTGGGTGGAAACACCTCACTTGAGTAAAACCCTAGTTTCACCTTCACTTGGATTCCTTGCCTTGGATGAACTTTAATGGGTTTCTTACACTTGATTCACTTAGTTTGATGTTGTTGATCACTAATATCTCTTGAATTCTTATGGGAGAAGTGTAGAGAGATGTTTTAGAGAGAAGGGGAGTGAAGGGAAATGAAATGAAATAAGACTTGGACCCTTATTAATAATACTCAAATCTGTCCCGACCCATTTCTATGGACCAACATACGGTCCGTATAAATTATACTGACCGTATGTCTGGCCGTAGATTTGGTCCAGAGAGGGATGCTTATCTGGGCGGATTATATGGTTTAACATATGGTCAGTATGTTTTATACGGCCAGTATGTTTGGCCGTATAATGCCCAGTTTTCCGGAGTTCGTTCTCGTTGACTCGTTTGACCTCCAATCCTTATAGAACCTTCTTAGCACTTGTTTATCACCTCATTAACAATCTAAGGGACATTATACCTCTTCACCAAAGCATCATTAAATCATTATTAATTCGTTACGCATAAATCCTTTCTGATACATAGCGTATACCTTATCTTTCTTGGCAAACTTTCTTCTCTTACTTCGAATGTCTTTGAAATTTCATTTAGAATCATCAAATGTTATTTCTTACTTATCAAAACATCGTATACGTCGCGCCCTTTGTCAGTCTATTCACCGTGCATGAACGAAATTTTTTCCGAGGTGTAACATGATGCTTCTGATGCCACATGGGATGAGTTCGTAAAGGCTTTTCTGGACCGTTTTATGCCCATTGAGGTCCGAGAAGCCCGAGCTGAGCAGTTCTTGAAGCTCAAACAAAATGGGAGGACTGTTCAAGATTACTACTTGGAGTTTATGAATCTTGCAAAATATGCTACTGAGCTTGTTCCTAACATAAGGGCCAAAGTAAAGAGGTTTGTCACTGGTCTTGATTCTCACTTATATGATGGGGCGAATATTGCAGCCCAGAATTGAGGTAAGACTATCGCCAAGATATTGGCATTTGTGCAAGGAAATGAAACAAGGCTCAAGGAGGAGGAACCTGTGCAGAAAGAGAAAGACAAAGAGTTTAAAAAGAGGGTTAAGTCAACCGGGCAGTTCAGCCGGAATAGTGGAAAGAACAGATAATTCTTCAACAACAGGTCATCTGGACCCGTTCTTTCATCAGCCAGTGCTCTAGCTCCTAAGTTCAGAGAGGAGAAGAGAGGAAGCTTTCGAGCGTCAGGCTCACAATCTAAAGGAAGTTTGAGCAGTCATGGCTTTCACCCAGTTTGTAATACTTGTGGGAAGAGACATTCAGGAACATGCCGTTCGGGCATGGATGATTGCTTTTGATGTGGCCAGTCAAGTCACTTTTTGAGAGATTTTCCATTTGCTAAGCAAGGTATAGGTGGGACCATAGCTCAGTCCACCAATTCGGTTGCAAACAAGAACACTCAGGCTCAGTCAGGTAGAGCCCCAGTGAGATCAGGGAATGCAGGTGGAAGTTCGAATCGCTTGTATGCTATAGGTGCTCGACAGAATGCTGAGGGTCATACCGATGTTGTCATAGGTACTATCACCGTTTTCAGTTATGATGTTTTTGCACTTATGGACCCAGGATCCACCCTTTCCTATGTAACCCCTTATATTGCTAAAAAGTTTGGATTCAAACCAGAACCATTGTCCAAACCTTTTGAAGTGTCTAACCCTGTTGGTGAGGCAATTCTAGCCAGATATGTGTATAGGGGTTGTCCAGTGAGAGTGTACCATAAGTTGACAATAGCCGACCTTCACGAGTTAGAAATGGTAGACTTTTATGTGATCATGGGGATGGATTGGCTATATTCTTGTTATGCGTCAGTTTGTTGTCGGACCAAAAACAGTCAAATTCAAATTCTCAAATGAGCTAGCCTTAGTTTAGTCTGGTGATTCAGTAGCACCCAGAGGTCTGTTTATCTCTTATCTGAAAGCCCAAAATATGATTTCTAAGGGATATATCTATCATCTAGTCCGGGTTAGGGATGTAGATGCCCAGACCCCGACTTTTCAGTTAGTTCCACTAGTCAGTGAGTTTTCAGAAGTCTTTCCAGAAGACCTTCCAGGAATCCCTCCTGATAGGGAGATAGAGTTCAAAATTGATCTACTCCCTGACACTAAGCCTATCTCTATTCCGCCATACAGAATGGCTTCAGCAGAACTCAAATAACTTAAGGCTCAATTCAAAGACCTCCTAGATAAGGGATTCATCCTCCCCAGTGTTTCTCCATGGGGCGCACTAGTCCTATTTGTGTGAACGAAAGATGGTTCCATGCGTATATGTATAGACTATCGCCAGCTTAACAAAGTCATTATTAAGAACAAATATCCCCTTCCTAGAATAGATGACTTATTTGACCAACTTCAGAGTGCCCAGTTTTATTCTAAGATAGACCTCAGATCTGGTTACCATCAGCTTAAGGTCAAGGAAAAAGATATTCCTAAGACAGCTTTCAGGACCAGATATGGACACTATGAGTTTTGTGTCATGTATTTCGGGTTGACGAATGTGCCAGCAGCCTTCATGGATCGTATGAACAGAGTATTTAAGACGTATCTCAATCTCTTCATGATTTTCTTCATCGACGATATTTTAGTATACTCCCGCAGCGAGTCAGATCATGCCCAGCAACTCAGAGTAGTATTGCAAACACTTAAGGACCGTGAGCTATTTGCAAAATTTTCCAAGTGTGAATTTTGGCTCAAGTCCATGGCATTCTTAAGCCATGTTATTTCCGAAGAGGGTATTCGAGTTGATAACACTAAGATTGAGGCTGTCAGGAGTTAGCCTAGACCTATCTCTATTACTGATATTCGTAGTTTGTTGGGTCTGGTTGGTTATTACAGGCGTTTCGTAGAGGGATTTTCCTCTATCTCAGCTCCGTTGACTAGGTTGACACAGAAGAAGTCTAGGTTTCAGTGGTCAGATGCTTGTGAGTGCAGTTTCGAGGAGTTGAAAACAAGGTTGACTTCAGCTCCGGTTTTGTCCTTGCCAGAAGGGACCGAAGGGTTCGTAGTTTATTGTGATGCTTCGGGAGTGGATCTCGGATGTGTTTTAATACAGTATGGTAAGGTTGTAGCTTATGCATCTCGTCAGCTCAAAGTTCACGAGAAGAATTATCCGACTCATGACCTAGAGTTGGCAGCAGTAGTTTTTGCACTTAAGATATGGCGTCATTATTTATATGGAGTGCATGTTGATATTTTCACAGATCATAAAAGCCTGCATTATATTTTCAAGCAAAGAGAGTTGAATCTTAGGCAGAGAAGATGGCTTGAATTGCTTAAGGACTATGACTTGGATATTCTCTATCAACCAGGGAAGGCGAATGTTATAGCCGATGCTCTCAGTCGGCGTTCCATAGGAAGTTTATCTCATGTTGATGCAGATAAGAAAATTTTGACCAAGGAAGTTCACCGTTTGGCCAGTCTTGGGGTTCGACCATTGGACTCCGAAGATGGCGGTGTGGTTATTCAAAATAGAGCTATTTCCTCCTTAATCGTTGAAGTTAAAGAGAAGCAGTATAAAGATCCCTACATGTTGCAGCTGAAGGAGGGGATTCACAAGCATAAGACGACGGCTTTCGAACAAGCGGGAGATGACAGAACCTTGAGATATCGAGGCAGATTATGTGTTCCAGATGTAGATGGGCTCATAGAGCGGATTATGTCTAAAGCTCACCTCTCTAGGAGACATGATTCAATTTGGGTGATTGTGGACAGACTCACGAAATCAGCGCACTTCTTACCAGTTAAGCCCACAGATGCAACGGAGGATTATGCCAAGTTGTATCTTCGCAAAATTGTCAGATATCATGGGACTCCAGTGTCCATTATTTCAGATCATGGTACTTAATTCACCGCAAAATTTTGGAAATCCTTTCAGAAAGGATTGGGTTCAAAGGTTAACCTTGGTATAACTTTTCACCCTCAGACAGATGGCCTGGCAGAGCGCACCATTCAAACCCTTGAGGATATGTTAAGGTCATATATCCTTGAGTTCAAAGGTAATTGGGATAATCATCTGCCTCTTATTGAATTTTCTTACAATAACAGTTCCCATGCTAGTATTAGGATGGCGCCGTTTGAAGCTCTTTATGGGCGGAGGTATAGATCACCGATTGGTTGGTTTGAAGTTGGTGAAGCAGAGTTGGTGGGACCAAATTTGGTCTATCAAGCTATGGAAAAGGTCAAGTTAATTCAAGAGCATTTGATGACGGCTCAGAGTAGCTAGAAGTCTTACACAGATGTGAGACGGTGAGATTTAGAGTTTGAAGTTAATGATTGGGTATTTCTTAAAGTCTCGCCTATGAAGGGTGTCATGAGGTTTTGTAAGATGGGGAAACTTAGTCCCCGCTATATTGGACCATACAGAATTCTGTGAAAAGTTAGTCTAGTAGCTTATGAGCTTGAATTGCCACAAGACTTAGTTGCCGTACACCTAGTATTTCATGTGTCCATGTTGAGAAAGTGTGTGGGAGACCCCTCGTTGGTTATCCCGACTGATGGCATAACAATCAATGATAGTTTGACTTACGAGGAAGCCCCAGTGAAAATCCTTGATCGTCAGGTTCACAAGTTGAGAACTAAAGAGGTAGCCTCAATAAAGGTTTTGTGGAGAAGTCAGAAAATTGAAGAGGCTACACGGGAAGCCGAAGAAGATATGAAATCCAGATATCCCTATCTCTTTGAAGAATCAGCAGAAACCGGCGAAGGTATTGTACTTCCCCTCTCATGTCATTCTTCTATAGTTTCCACATTATCAGTATTGATCCTGTTAGACAGTCAGCTTAATAGTTATTCAGTTCAACAGATAATTCAGTCCGGACCGTTTCAGTTCAGTTTCCAAGTGCTCATGTCAGTTAGTGTGCACATGTCTCAGCAATCCCTTGTAACCAAAAATCCATCATTCGAGGACGAATGATCCCAAAGGAGAGATATTGTAATACCACAGACCTCTAACTTAAGCTTTGACCATGATTCCAGACTTAGAAAACTAGATAAAGAATGTGAGAATTGGAAATTTCTCTTCAGCTGTCAGATGGGGATTTACGCCCTAAAATACGGATCGTAAATCAGTATACGACCCGTATTTCAAGTCGCAAAGTGATACCCCAAATCACTGTGCATTCTGGAAATTATCTTGTGGAATTTCATATTGTTAAATACGGATCGTATTTTGAAATACGGCCCGTAAAGTGTGGTCGTATTTAAGGAGGAAATGGAAACCAGTGATTCTGTTTGAAACATGTTGAATTACGATCCAGGTTTAAGGATCGTAAATCAGTTTACGGACCGTATTTTGGCCCGTATTTCCCAGCCCGCACCAGAACCTATAAATACCAGCCTTCAGTTATTTTATTTCATTTTTCATAATTCCAAGCCCTAGAAATGAAGTGTTCTTCTCCCAACAATCCAAAACAACAAGGTAAGTCATTCCAAGCTTTTCCAAATCAATTCTATCATATATGCTCTTAATCTAATCATGAAACCATGTTCTTAACATAGGGTTTTCAAGAAAACCCAATAAAAGAGCAGAAAGAGCAAAACCTTGGAACTCTTTTTCCAAGACCAGATTATTATTCAAGTTTGAGAGCAATTCCAGGTATGTTAAGCATACTATCTACATGAGTAATATTTTTTAATCATCCTCATACCTCGATTATCATAATTCTCAGGAAATCTAGCCAGTTCATGATTTTGCCCTAGTTCTTCATTTTCATAACCTAGGGTTAGAGCTCAGTTTTCTGATTATGTTCATACTTATTATACTTGATATGGACCCTAGCTTAATCTAAAAAACTTGTAATTCAATCTACGAGTCTCAGAATGCAGTCTAAGTCATCAGTCAGGTTACAAAGCCAGTAATCAGTTTTACACCTGTTGCTTCATGTTTGATTGGGCCTAAGGTATAGTTATGATTTATATGCATATGTAATTATTTTGGGCCTGAGGCCATATCTTTGAGATCTCATTATTTATTGGGCTTGAGGCCATAGTTACATGATATTTGCATAGGTAGTTTCTATACAGATCAGCTCATGATATGAGTATTCAGTTTCATTATACTTTATTGTTCATGTATCCCTTATCATTGCTTCAGTTTCTTATCATACATGTACAATTAAAATGTACTAACGTCCTTATGCATGGGCCTATACTTCATGGTGTAGAGTCTGACTTTCAGGAGGATACATCAGCCGCTTAGCTTCCAGCACTTCGAGTACATTAGCTAGTTGGTGAGCCCCTCTCATTCAGGGCTTCCCGTCTATTTCCAGCTTTCGAGTATTAGTTAGTTCATTAGTATTTGAGGCATGTCAGGGTCTTGTCCTGACTTAGTTATTCTTACAATATTTTGATCATAGAGGTTTCATAGACACAGTCTTTAGTCAGTTATGTTGGTTTTGCCTCACAACATTTATTTCCGCATCTTCTATTATATTTGAGTTAGAGTATTCTCTTGGTTCACTTTATATCTTGCATTCTTTCATGATACAACTGTTAGACTCAGCAACTATGGGTTCGCTCGGTCATAGACAGTTAGGCACCGAGTGCCGTGTCACGTCCAGGCCATAGTTTGGGGCGTGACACTGCCTACCCTCGGACTGTGTGCCTCAATGGATACCCTGGTTAGACTGAGCTCCACTTCTCACGGGCTGAGAACTGCCCCTCTCGGGCTGATGACCCCCTCTACCTTACTGATATCTGCCTCTGCTAGGCTACGCACCACTCCTACCTAAAGATCCATCTCTACTAACTGAAGGTGCTGGGAACCTAAAATCGAAAGCCCTGCTAAGCTCCACTTTATCGGGGTTTAGGATACTTCCTCGCAAAATGTCTTAGGTCACCACACTCATAACAACCTCGAGGCACCCGGGGCTATCTTACTGATATCGAAGACCCGAAATACCCTTCACGAAATATAGGTTGAGGATAAAAACCTCGAGAATCTTTCCAAAACTGAATTTATTAGGCCCAGAAGGGCCAACAACTGAGATTTGAAGTGCATACTGAATGGGGCGGCCAGAATGGTACTGATGAGTCCTGCCCATATGGCCCCTACCCCTAGAAGTCGAACCACTGAAATTGCCAAATTGGCGAATCCTTTTACCATCACCCCCACCATGAGCCTGAATCCTCGCAGACTCCACCTCAGTAGCATGATCAACCACGGAGTGGAAAGATGAACCAAAAGCTACCAGCTGTAGAGTCGCCAACTTCAACAGAAGACTAACCCCTTGATGAATCTCCTTACCCTCTCGGCATTGGTGGGGAGTAATTGAACAACATAAAGGGCTAAAAAGTGAATTCTGGACTCATACTCGGCGACTGACATCCCTCTCTGCTCCAAATCATTGAAATCATCTCTCATGTGTCCCTCAGAGTCCGGGGAACGTACTTATCTAGGAAGACTTGATAGAACTCGGTCCAAGTCAGGGGAGGCGACCCAACTGGTCGGTACTCAATATAGGTCCTCCACCACATCTGTGCGTCCCTACATAACTAGAAGGATACATAATCAACCCCATGCGACTCCACCACACCCAACTTGTGAAGCCTCTAATGACTATCAATGATGAACTCGTAAGTGTAATGACCCTTCCGATCGATATGGAAAATTAGGACTCCATTGGGAATTCCGAGGCCACGGGTGGATTCGTAAGACGTCATTTTGTATATGGGTATGTTGGTTTTGTGTTTCTGAGGCCTTGGATGAAATGTGGGGTGATAGGGGGAAAAACTAGACAAAAGCCAAGCTCACTGCCCAAAACGTACCACTGCAGCAATAGGAGTACTGGTACGGCGGTACTTGGACCGCTGCCAGCGGCCATCCATTTTCCTAGGTGGCCGTTGTAGCGGGCAGTGTACCGCTATGGCGACACCGCTATAGTAGTGGATGGACCGCCATAGCGGTCACAATGGATTCTTGTGGGGCCGCTATAGCGGTACCGCTGCAGTGGCATGATGACCGTTGTAACAGTTGACGTAAAACAGTAGCCTAAATTTTATATACTCAGTTTTATTTTCTCTTTTCACAAAACACCAACACACTTCCCAACAAGCACCTAGAGAGATTTTTCAAGCTAGGGCAAGATAACTTTGAGAGGTAAGTTCCTTTGATTTCCATTCTATCATTCCATTCTCCTTCATTATTGTAATCCTCTTCATGGGTCTTTAATGGTGAAATTGAAATAGAAACCCTAGAATGTTAATAAACCTTCTAAACTTGATGGGTTATGGTTATTATTGCTTAGTTATCATCTAAATGCATAGGTTAGTTGCTCTTGATCATAAATTGAACGTTTAGAGACATAAACTAAGTGATTGGAAAACTAGGGTTCTATAAAAATGGTGTCTTTACCATAAAAACTGCTTGTAATGGGAATATTTGATAGAATGTTGTTATAAATTGATGATTAATGCATACTAGGGGCCTTGATAGGTTGTTTATCACCTAGAAAATCACCCACCCTTGGAATGGGGGTAAGGGAAGGGTATTCTTGCTTGTGGTTTGAGTAATTGTGACTTATTGAGCCTTCTATTTCTATACTTTGAGCGTTCTGAGGCTTTAAGGAAAGGAAAGGATGTAGCAGAGTGACTTGCGTTGTTCCAGTTCTACTTTGAGGTAGGTTACGGTCTATTTTAGTTAGACTTTGATTAGTTGATTGTATGCTTTGTGCATTATATAGGAGAAAGCATGTTCTAGTTTTCATGCATGATATTGTGTGGCTAAAATCCTATATGACTTGCGATTGAGTAATTGTGTGGGCTTTGTGCCACTATTCCTGTGTGTTGATTTTGCAGTGGATGTTTTGTGATGAGAAGCTAATATGACCTTCTCGATGGTATTGTGACATGAAATGATGAGTTGAGTATTGATATTGAGAAGGTAAGAAACACTTTACTGTAAGAGGTATGGAAAAATGTTACACCTCGTAGTTTCGTCCGTTGAGATTCGTTAGGTGTTAGTTGTCCTAATCGTGGAAGCTGGAGTTATATTATAGGATATATGAGATTATATGTTCCTATATTATGGTTATGGGGGTTTAAGCTCATGAAATAAGCTATGGAAGGATTTGAGGACAAGCGAATTAAGGAAATTAAGTTTATCGGAACTTTGGGAAAACATGGCAAACTTTTTGATAGGATTTTGGTCCAACTTGAGAGAGGCATATATCCTAGAATATTAAGAGTTTTGGTGTGTTTCTTTTGTCCAAATTGAAGTTCATTGAGTCTAGTTTCCAACGCAACAAACCGTTCGTCAATGTGACATCGGAGTAAAAAGTTATGGGTGTTTTAAGACAGACTAGTCGGGCAGAACATTTTGACGGATTAGTTTGACGGACCGCAGAAATTTCTGCGGCCCGTCAAATGGTATTTTCCCAGCGTAAAATAGTCACAGTGAGCCATGTTTGGCTGGGCAGTTTGACGGACCGTAGGAATTTTGACGGTCTGTCAAAGTGGGCACAGGATTGCCGGACAGAATTTTAAGTTACGCTTTATATATTTCATTTCATATCATTTGGACTCATTATTTCCCCAAAACAGATCCTTGAGCTCTCCAAAACCCTCTCTTTAGGTCTATAAAATAATCCAAGCCAAAATCCAAGAAAATCTAAAAGAAGTAAGTGGTTCAAGTTCTAGGAAGCTTGCCAGGGTTTGTGGAACTCAAGATTTCTTATGGTGTTGATGTTGGAGACTTCGCTTTAGTGGAGTAAGTTGATCCAAGACTTTTTCTTAAGTGATTAAGGTAAGATTTCACATCTTTTACATATGGTTAAGGTTGTTTGATTGTTATGCCATGGGGGTAAAGGAAGAAAAGTGGAAATAGAGTTCAAGTATGAACTTGGAGATATTATGAGCTATAGGTTAACTTGAATCGTAATTCTTGGCATGTTAAGAGTATAATCTTGCTGTAGATGTTATAGATGATGTTGAGGAAATATTGTATGTAAGCATATATGGTGTTGTGTTGTAGCCATTGTTATGAATGATCATGAAAAGGAGTTTTGGGATTTGATGATGCTTAACTTGAATGAAATCTCTTGATTGTGGTATTATTGATAATGTCATTATTGATTGGGAGTTGTTTTGGAATTTGGTAAAAGTAGATGAAATAGGGAAAATGCTGCCCAATTTTGGCTAGCTTACGAATTATACTCGTTTGAACTTAAGGGTGTCTATGAAGCCTAACCATGGCATGAACCCTCTTAAATGTAGATTTCTCGGGCTTTGGAGTTGAACGTTAAGTAGTTAAGAAGACATAAAGGTATGTAAGGCTAACCTTTCTTTCTTAAGGCATGATCCCATTGATGTATACCTTCATGTGAAATCCATAGTATCTTCCATGATGATTTCATTCCTAGAATCACTAAAGCTCATGATCTTGATATTCTTACGATACCATTGGTCCCATCCTAAGATAGTTAATCCTCTAAGGAAGGATATAATGAAAATGATGATGATGATGATGATGTTGAGGACTTGGATGTACTCCTATGTATATATATTTATATATTAAAGTATGACTACTAAGAACACCGAGCTTATATGGCCGGGTATGATACCTATCGCGCGCGCACTACTGCAGTTGGGTACTGATGACACTGAGTCTTGGTAGGGCCAGGTATGTATAACAACGAACCTTATCGTGGCTGGGTATGTAAGACACCGAACCTTTATGGTCGGGTATGATACTACTATATGTATAAATGTATGAAATGGAAGTTTCCCATTAGAAAGAGGGTAAGTAAATATGATGAACGTCGCTAGAGGTATAAGTGACTCTATCATCCCTTGACTCTTCTATCTTATGTTATTTCTCATGCTTCTATTATACTATCGATTATGCTTTATATACTCAGTACATTTTTCGTACTGACGTCCTTTTATTTGTGGACGTTGCGTCATGCCCGCAGGTGGACAGGGAGATAGACTCGATCCATAGACTGCTTGTCCAGAGACTGCATGGCGGGGTCCTGTCCCGTCTATATAATGTTGCACACTCTTTCTAGAGGCTCGTAGACAGTTGTGTATAGTTAGATGTCTTGTAGCCTTATCGGCTCATATTTTGTATATCATTTTGCCAGCCTCTTCGGCTTGTGTATATGTATATGGGCATGTTTGTTGATGTTGATATAAAAGTGCTTTAGCCCAATATAAATGGTATTACTCATGTGTAGAGATTGTTAGCAGGCCATGTGGCTCACCTAGATATGAATGTGAATGTATAATAAGAAGTGTCCGGTGGGTTTACTCCGGCTGCCCGTCATGGCCCTCCGGTTGGGTCGTGACTGAAGTGGTATCAGAGCAGTTCCATCCTAGGGTGTGTCTACAAGTCGTGTCCAGTAGAGTCTTGTTTATGGGTATGTTGCGCGCCATTCAACTGTTGACTCAATTAGTCGCCGCTCAGGCCCAGCGGCAAGGTATGGGTCATGGTGATAGGGTGGTTAGTGCAAGAGCACGTGATTTTATTAGCTTGAACCCTCCGAAATTCTTCGGGTCGAAGTCGGATGAGGACCCTCAAAACTTTATTGATGGAATATTGAGGACACTGCGGTTAATGCATGCTTCCGACGTTGAATCAGTAGAGCTAGCTTCCTATAGACTACGAGATGTTGCGATTCATTGGTATACGGTTTGGTTGTCTTCTAGGGAGTCAATGCACCTACCCCGGTATGGCAAGAATTTGTTGATGTTTTCCTTCGACATTACTTGCCCCCAGAGGTTCGGCGGGCTAGAGCTAACAAGTTCTTGAATCTTAGGCAAGGAAGCATGAGTGCTTTAGAGTATAGTCTCCGCTTCAATTCTTTGGCTAGATATGCTCCGGCCATGGTAGCGGATATGGATGATCGAGTGCATCGATTTATGATAGGCCTAGAGCTACATTTGATGGATAAGTGTTTGACTGCGTCCCTTTAGGACAATATAGATATTTCTCGCATTCAAGCCCATGCCTAGAAATTGGAGGAAAGCCAACAACCGCAAAGAGGTGAGCGTGAGCTTAGTAGAGGTTATCACAAAAGGGCTAGATCTTTGGGTCTGATTGGTGAGTTTAGAGGAGGGAAAAGATAGCAGTTTTGTAGGCATTCAGGCCATTCTATGACTAGTGCGCCTCCACGGTTTACGAGCCAAAGATTTGATAGATTTACTCACTCGGGGCTGAGTCAAAGTCTTAGAGCTTCAGGTTCTCATTACAGAGGCGACTCGGGTTAGGAAAGGCCACCCATGCCACAATGTTCTCAGTGCGGGAAGCTACATTGGGGCCAGTGTCGACTAGGTTCAGTTGTTTGCAATACATGTGGTCGGCTAGGCCATATCATGCGTGACTGCCCCTCGATTGGTGGTAGAGTTAGGGTCCAGCCTTCAGGGTCGGCAGTCGGGTCTTTATCATCTATACGCCCTCCGAGGCAAGGCTTTTAGACACCAGTTAGTCGCGGTAGAGGTAGAGGAGGAGCTCCCAGTTCTAGTGGTCCCCAGCACCGTATTTATGCTTTGGCTGGACGGCAGGATCTTGAGTCCTTCCCTGATGTTGTTACAGGTATATTATCGGTATTTTCTCTTAATGTATATGCATTGATAGATCTGGGCTCCACATAGTCATATGTTACTCCATATATTACGGGTCAATTTGGGGTCAAACCGGAGTCAATCAAACCTTTCGAGGTATCGACACCCGTTGGTGAACTAGTAATAGCTAGCCGAGTATATAAAATTATGTAGTTGTGATTTGTGATCATCATACTATGGTTGATTTACTTGAGTTGAAAATGGTGGACTTTGATGTTATTATGGGCATGGATTGGTTGGCTTCTTGCTATGCTAATGTTGATTGTAGAACGAAAATGGTTCGCTTTCAGCTTCCGGGAGAACCAGTTTTGGAATGGAAAGGAAATACAGTGTCCCCGAGAGGTAGGTTTATTTCCTATCTCAAGGCGAGGAAAATGATTGATAAAGGTTGTATTTATCATTTAGTATGGGTTCATGATATAGAAGCCGAATCGCCGACTCTTCAGTCTGTCCCTGTGGTGAATATGTTTCCGGATATGTTCCCAGATGAGCTTCCAGGCCTTCCCCCAGAGCAGGAGATTGATTTTGCGATTGATGTTCTATCGGATACCAAGCCCATATCTATTCCTCCTTATAGAATGGCTCCCGCAGAGTTGAAAGAGTTGAAGGACCAATTGAAGGACTTGCTTAAAAAAGGCTTTATTAGACCTAGTTCTTCCCCGTGGGGAGCACCCGTGCTATTGTGTGGAAGAAAGATGGCTCCTTGCGAATGTGCATTGGCTATCAGCAACTGAATAAGGTGACGATCAAGAATAAATATTCGCTCCCAAGGATTGATGATTTATTTGATCAATTGCAGGGTGCCCAATGGTTTTCAAAAATAGATTTGAGATCCGAGTATCATCAGGTGAGAGTTAGGGAGGAAGATATTCGTAAGACAGCCTTCAGGACAAGATATGGCCATTTCGAGTTCCGGGTAATGTCATTCGGGCTAACTAATGCACCGGCAGTGTTCATGGACTTGATGAACAATGTGTTCAGGCCTTTCCTAGATTTATTTGTGATTGTGTTCATTAAAGAGCACCAGTATGAGGATCCCATGCTAGTTCATTACAGAAATACACTTCCTCAGAAGAAGAAATCATCCTTTGAAATTTCTGGAGATGGAGTTCTCCGATGTCGAGGCAGGTTGTATGTTCCTGATGTTGCAGGATTACGCTATCAAATATTGAAAGAAGCCCATTGTTTCCGTTATTCCATTCACCCCGGAGCAACGAAAATGTATCATGACCTTAAATCCATTTATTGGTGGAATCGGATGAAGAGAGACATAGAAAATTCGTTGCCCAATGTCCTAATTGTCAGCAAGTGAAAATTGAGCATCAAAAGCCCAGTGGATTGTTGCAAGCTGTGGAAATTCCAACTTGAAAATGGGAAGTGATTAATATAGACTTCATTGCAGGCTTGCCTCGTTCTAGGCATAAATATGATTCTATATGGGTAATTGTGGATAGACTTACAAAGTTAGCTCATTTCCTACCAGTCAGGACTACATATGTAGCCGAAGATTATGCAAGGCTTTATGTCAAAGAGATAGTGCGACTCCATGCTACATTTATTATACAAGTTTTCAAGGATATTTGAGGATCAACAACATAAAACAAGGTGAATCAAGAGTAAGAACATCATCAAAGATCATCTAGGTCAAGAAATCCAAATGGAGAAAAACTAGGGTTTTGCTCAAAGTGGAGTATTATTAACCAAAGCTTGTTCCTACAACTTCTAAGGTAAGATTCATGATTTTTACATGATGTTTAAGGTATTGAAGAGTTGAAATACATGGATTGTAGAAAATATGGTCAAGTAGGTCATGAATGATGAATAGTGACATTTTGAGGATTAGTTTGAATTGAATCATGAATGTTGTTGTGTTGTGATACGAGTGTATTATAAATGGTACTAAGATCATGAACTAGAAACTTTAGACGAATGGGCGAATTTGGATGTTACGACCATGAATATGGGTGAATTAAAGGCAAATTAAGGAATCTAGATAATGTGGATAATGTGAATGACTAATGGCCATTGTTATGATATTAATGAAGGTATGGACGCTAGCATTGGAAGGAAGCGTGCGAGTATAGAATAGTCCGACGAAAAGGTATGTAAGGCTAACCCTTCTTTCATAAGGCATGGTTCCATGGCCAAACTCTTAAATCCTCTATATGAGTATGTTGTATTCAAACGATTGACACTCCGAGCTCATAAGCTCACGATCCTCGATATGTGCTACGATTGTACTACGCACCCCATATGACGAGTAAGCATAAGATATAGACGTAGCGAAAATGATGATAATAGTGATGACGATGATAATAATAATGATGCTAAAGGTGCCTACGGGCTATTATACTTACATGTGCCTATGAAGGGCTATAATGACACCCCGAGCTTGTAACGCCGGGTAGGATATATGTATATGAATATGTATAAAGTATGTATACGATTACGAAACGCGTGCACACCTCTGCAGATGGTACGGATAACCCTGAAGCCTTGGTAGGGCTAGGTAGGAGTAACCTTGAGCCTTGGTTGGCCAAGTATGTATGAAACACCGATCCTATGAGGTCGGGTATGCTATGTAAAATGCTATGTATATGAAATGACTAAATATATAATATGAATATGAATGTGATAAGACTATGTATAAGAATATGAATAAGGATACGTATACGAATATGAGCACAAGTATGGTACGAGTACTATTATGGAATACGGATGATGACGTAGGTGTACAAATACGTATGAAAAATGGAAAGTCCTACGAAAGGCAGGTAAGTGCTATGACGATGATATTATTGTCTCCCCTCCTACGCTATTTCATATGTTGTTCATTATGCTTATATATCGATGTTGATCATGCTTTACATACTCAGTACATTCTTCGTACTGACGTCCTTTTGTTTGTGGACGCTGCGTCATGCCCGCAGGTGCACAGGGAGACAGACTTGATCCATAGCTGCCTATTCGGAGATTACATAGAGAGCTCCATTTCCTTCGGAGCCATATCTTTTGGGTACTCATTCTTTTGTGTATATAATTATGGGAATAGCGGGGTCCTGTCCCGCTAATGTGTTATGTTATACTCTTAGAGGCTCGTAGACGTGTGTGTGTGTGGGGGGGTAGATGTGTTTGGCCTTGTCGGCCTATGTTTTGTATATCATTTTGTCGGCCACGTTGGCCCATGTACAGTGATGTGACATGGATGCCTACGATGATATAAATGTGCTGTTGTCCAAATGGGACTAGTTGATGAATGAATGGAAATGCATGTATAATTATGTGGCTCACCTAGATGTAAGCAAAGAGTAAGCTAGGAGGGTGCCTGGGTGGGCTAGCACCGGGTGCTCGTCGCGGCCCCGAGTCGGGTCGTGACACAAGTATATGACGACAAATCTAACGATTGTGTAAATCTTCTTGAATGTAGATTAGCAATAGCAAGTTCGGACAATTAAGCATAACTAATAGGGCGTGGGACAGGTATGTAAGGCTTACCGTTTCTTTCTTTGGCATGTCCTAGAGCCAAGTAAGGCATGGTATTGATATGCACATTGGGGTTACTCTATTTTGTGATTCCGAGCTTGTTTATGGTTCGTATGCACTTTTGATATGTTCTTAAAAGAATTCTGTAAGAATTAATGTGTTCGACTTTTGAAAACAGTCTACTATGTTTTGATACGTATGTATGGTTCCAAAAGACCTATCTGATTTGATCCATAATGAGATTCGAAAAGCTCCTGATATTACTATTATTTTGGTTTTCCAAAGAAAGCTTCTGAAACGTTCAAAAATTTTCTGTTCCAAAAAGAATTTCGTATGTATCAGTGTCCCTAACTTCTGTATATGGTCTCGGATCGGTTTGATATATGACTATGATCCCTATGGCTCTTGATGTGCTTATGATGTTTGATATATTTCCGAGTGGCATTCGAAAGATATTTGATATGACAAATGTCTTGATTCTCAAATAATAGTTCGTTCGATTATTCCAGCGAGTCTTTGATATAATTTGATATGTATACATGGTCCCATAAGCTCCATTTGATTTGATCCATAACGATATCCGAAAGGTACTTGACATGATTATGGCTTTGATTTTCCAAAAATGGCTTCTGAAACGTTCGTAGAAGGTTCTGTACTTCAAACGCTCATAACTTTCGCATACTAAGTCGGATTGACCCGAAACTTGTTTCTGAGCCTCCAGATGTTAGTAAGTGTACATATCCATCGTGTCTTGATTTGTATGCATATGGTTTCTCACGACTCTGCTCGTGCACGCCTCAATGTATCTTTCACTGAGTCCCGGGCCAGGACACGTTATCGTGCGCATTCCTCTGCATCTTTCACTGAGTCCCGGGCCAGGACATGTTTTCGTGCGCACTCCACTGCATTGTTTACCGAGTCCCTCATAGGCGGGCCGGGACACGTTATATGAACATGTATATGATGATGTGATGATACGGGGATGGCGGCCAGGATGGCATATGATAGCTCTATTCCCCGAGACCCGCATTAGAGGGCTGGGACACGTTATATGTATATATGATACATGATGTTGCATGCATGATTCTATCCACCGAGTCCCTCACTGGTGAGCCGGGACATGTTACATGCATATATGATACATGATTTTGGCATATGATGACTCTGTCCACCGCGTCCCCTAGAGAGCCGAGTTCTGTTACACGCATATATGATACATTATCTGGCATATGATAAATTCAGTTCACCGCGTCCCTCACTAAAGGGCCGGGATCTGTCATTCGTATATACGATATATGATTCTGACAAGCATGATCTGTGTTTGGAATGTAAGCCTTCTGGCAATTCTGTGCCTTCTGTACTCCTTCTGACATCGGACTTCGGCATATATGATCTGTGTCTGGAAGCCAAACATTCTGGTATTTGGGATTTGCACCTTTTCTGACATATGACATCGGCATACACGATTTGTGTTTAAAAAATAAGCGTTTTGGTATTCTGGATAACGTACTTATTGTTTGTACTGTTTGTTTCGATTGTGGTTCGGTTTTTTGTATTTTATGCCTTACATACTCAGTACATATTCCGTACTGACCCCCTCTTCTTCGGGGGCTGCGTTTCATGCCGCGCAGGTACACCCAGATGAGTTGAAGCTAGTATAGAAGATGTTCCAGCGGAGTTGGTAGACTCCACTTGTTCCTGGAGTGCTGCCGAGTCAGAGTATATGTGCTATGATGTTTAGTAAGAAATTAGAGACTTTGCAGACAGAGTTGTGGGTATTGGTTGTCAGTTCAGTAAGCGGCCCCATCAGCCGATGTGTCATTTGTGTTATGATATAAGTTCTATGTGATCACAGATTTTGTTTGATTTGAAAGTAACGAAAAAGAATAATTCTGAAAATTTTACCATGCATTCCATCTTTATTTGATTTAAAAAGTCCAAAGGATTATGTATGTATTAAAAGTCAGAGGGTTCGCTCGGCTCTAAATAAGGGTCGGGTGCCCATCACACCCTAGGTAGATTAGGGTGTGACAAAGTGGTATCTGAGCAGGTTTGTCCTAGGGATTGTCTGCAAAGTCGTGTCCAGTAGAGTCCTGTTTATGGGTGTGAAGCCGGCCACATTTATAAACAGGAGGCTGCAGGGCATCTAGGGATTGTTGACCTTCTTTCTGTCATAGATCGTGCGATAGAGCCAAGTCATAGGAAATGAGATTCCTTATGTAAGCCTTACATACGACGGAAGGAGGTAAGTGATGATATGGAAAGTTATGGAGGTAAGTTCTGATATATTTGATCTGTTACCTGAAATTGGTATTCCCGGATGGCTAAAATGTGATATATAGTCGTATGCTCTGTGAGGCATTGTTGATACTTGCCGTGTATAGATTTTGAATAGAAAGAATAGTATAAGAGGAGCAAGGTCTGTTGGAGGATTCAGAAAGTCGACAATTAACTTTGCTGTCGGTTATTACGTAAAAGTGGTAAGTGGGGATCAAAACAGGCTGATACCCGAATACTTATAAGTAATGACGATAAAGATGTGATCATTACCATCGGGAATCTAGGAATCTAGGACGAAAGGTAGTTATATACGGAAGCGAAAAGTGAATATTGAAGATCGAAAAGGGTAAAATAGTAATTGTAAAAGAAAGGACGGGTTGCGAACATGCCTCGAAATCTGTGAGACCTCGACTCACTCCAAATTATGTAATAAAGGTCATGTGTGGAAGCGGACGCGATTATATCAACATTAAGGCATTGGATTCCATCAAAGTTTCGAGGTTAAGCGTGCTAAGGTGGGGGAAATTTCAGGATGGGTAACCCCCTGGGAAGTATACAAGAGATCCTAAAGATTTAGCCATAAGAGACAAATGAAAAGCTAGAATAGCCTGAGTGGAACTAGAGTGTACAGGATGGTTGGAGACCATAAAAAGTCACATAGCACGCGACAGGCTAGACTAGAGGAGAGATAGAAAGTACGTCACAGATTTGGAATTAGGATAGGCTTGAATAGCGTTTGGAGATATTTTGTGGGCAAAGTAGTAATTATATATATATATATATATATATATATATATATATATATATATATATATATATATATATATATATATATATATATATGAATGTGTACGATATCTCATATGTGATTGCAACGGTGAACACGTGTGTCCCAGCAACCGGTGTTACGGTATGGAAGACCTCAATCGAGTAAGGGTACCGAAGCTTAAGTGGCAATAAAAAAATAAATGGTGCAAGTGTTATAAGATAAGCTGATGTTATTTTCGCTACAGGTTAAGAATGGAGAAGTCTTAACTCAACGATATCTGGAAAAGAAGGAAAGTGTGTAGATGGAAGATAAAGAGATCAAAGTGTCGGAAAGGGGTGAAAAGTAAGAAACATGATCGAGCAAAACCTCCAAAAGAAACGACGGACAAAGCACGGGACTATTTGGATAAAACTGCAAGCATAGGTACGTGAAAAGGATAAAGTGTGGTAGTATGGAACAAAAGGGAAGTATGAGAAGCTCAAAAACTGATTTCAATAAGTGGGGCTAAATAAATAGCGACTACGACAAGGAATGTGAAGTAAGAGAAAGAATGATAAAGCTTTATGACGATGTTAGAAAATTTCGGCCCTTGAAAGGTATATAAAGGAATAAAAGTGCAGCCATATTAATGTGGATGCCTCAGATATGGAAGTGTCTTTTTGAAAAGATGACTTAAGAGTGAAGCATAATTGCGCGTATAAAGTAATATTTCATGAACTTCAGAGCCGATTCCACAAATGGCAAAAGGAGAAAAGTGTTCGAGGAGGAAGGAACCTAGGGGAGGTTAAGAATGAAAGTAGAAAAGGTATACTAACGGATTAGTAGAAGGAAGAGGAGAACATTTGGGAATAAAACAATTGGAAATCTTTAATCATAGGAGCAAGAAGGATACTTTGACAAGTTAACGATAGACACCCGATCACGCACCAAGAAAAGAATAAGGATAATGGGTCAACACCGTTGATTTGGAAATTAAAGGCGTGGAGCGAGAATTCATGTGAAGTCTGAAAGATTTGATCCTAGAAGAAAATGGAATGAGATATAAAGAATGTGCATGGAAGACCGCTCGGTCATAGTACCATAAGTATAGTTAAAAGTACAATGAGCAAGGATAGAGAGAGTATAAGCCGTAAGGATTCTGTGCTGTGAACAGTAGTAGCGAGACGTTAAAAAATATGGACGCATAGCTGCAACGCGAATGCGTAATTAAGAAGAACTACGAGTAAGTAAGCCAAAATAGGTGAAAGGATTAATAGCGGATGGAAAAGTATGGGAATGTTGACAAGAATGATAATGTAGACAGGAAATGGAGAGGAAAGCTTATGGTAAGAAGTTTCGATATGTTATGCACAGAGTTGGAAAAGATCTCACAAAAGGACTATTGGCACATGAGGAGCCCCTAAAAGGGGGGGGGGGGGGGGGAGAACATATTACGTTAGGCTTGAAAAGGATCACAGCATTTTCAAGCGCTGGAAAAGGAAATTTAATAGCTCGGGACCAGAGTTCGAAACATGTCGGCACATCAAAAGGATACATGGAAGAAGTAGAAACGAATTGACAATAAGTGTACCGCGGGGCCGACATAAAGGGAAGGGTTGAAAGATACCTTAAGCGACATGTTGTAAGAGAAATAAAAGAGCAAGAAAACGGCTACAAGCTAAATGCAGAAAGGATAAGGGAGAAAATGATAAGACTCATAGGATATTTCGGACAGGAACGACTATTATAATAAGATAATTAACAATTGGTAGTTTGGGAATATTTAGAATGACAGGTTAAGGAGTTCGATTACAAAGGAAATCGGGTGAAAGATAAGGAATGAATACGAAGAAAAGGACAACTATAAGAGGGACACCCCCCCCCCCCCCGAAGTATTATAACACCCCATGAGGCCAGTTGAACATTCGAGGACGAATGTTCTAAAGGGGGGAGGATGTTATATCCCGCATTTCGTACATTCGGATAATTCAAGATAATTGCGGGAAGCTAAGGGCAAGGCTATATTTTTTTATCTTGTTTAACACAAAATTAGTTTATGAAAATTATTGATGCGGAAATATTAAGAAAGACTACGGGCAAATTCGGAATTTGGAAAATTATTTTTCATGAATTACAAGACTAACTACAAAAAAAAAATGGGCTTGAATTAAAGGGGCCATGTGGTCGTCCAAGCTATGGTGGGCCTTGGCCCATATGGAAGTTTAAAATAAAAAGCTAAAAGATGACTAATGGGATCACATTTTTCATCTTTTTCACTCAAGAAAGATCAAGAACCTTGGAGGCAAAAATAAGAAGGCCATTCGGCCATAACTCAATGGAAAAATTGATCAAAAAATTATTTCTTCTAGTATTTCCACCCAATGGAAGGTCCTCTACAACATGGAGTGATTGTTGGAACTAACAAAGCAATTGTTGTGCAAGTTGTGGGCTCTAGCCGAGAAAGAAGAGGTGTGGAGAAAGGTATGTATCCAATCTCCTTTTATATGTGTTATAAATGATTTGTGCATATTGTAGTATGTGGAGATGAATGAAATTCATGAACTTATGGTGTGGAAGTTTTAGCCGTGCCTATGTTGTGTTGTGTAAGAGTGGAGAACTAATTTTATTTAGTATGTTTGGGATGTTGTGTTGTGGGTTCTATGATGCAAATAAAAGTTTAATGATTCAAAGTTGAGGTTATAGTTGTTTGTGGCTTGTTGTGGAAACTAATGTGATTCTAATATAGTTTCTTGAATTTATGAGAATGATGTTGTTAACGTGTGAATTGTTGGTGTGGTTGATGAATTTGGAAGAAAGAAATGTGTTGTTGTTGTCCTATTGGAGTTTGGAAGGTTTCGGTTGGCATTGTATATTGGTTGGGTTGTTTAGAATATTGTGCGGATTGCTTGAAGTGTTATTGAATCTCGTTTGAATGATCTTGAATAAGTACTTGAACTTGTGAGTATCGATGTTGGTTTGAATGTATGTAGTTGAATTGAATATAAATAGAAAGTTGTCGACTTATGTAGAAAAGAGTTACTCGCGTTGTAATGCGTTTTGAATTGATTATTGAAGTTGATACTATGATTGTTGGCATTGTTGTTGATAATTTGGCCGAGTTCCATTCTCGGTTTTTTATTGTTAAATTGGCCGAGCTAGATTCTCGGGGATGGTGTATTTACAGGGGAAATGCTGTTGGAATTTCGGCAGATTATAAATAAATTCATTTGAAGGATTAAGACAAGTATATGACGACAAATCTAACGATTGTGTAAATCTTCTTGAATGTAGATTAGCAATAGCAAGTTCGGACAATTAAGCCTGACTAATAGGGTGTGGGATAGGTATGCAAGGCTTACCCTTTCTTTCTTTGGCATGTCCTAGAACCAAGTAAGGCATGGTATTGATATGCACATTGGGGTTACTCTATTCTGTGATTCCGAGCTTGTTTATGGTTCGTATGCACTTTTGATATGTTCTTAAAAGAATTCTGTAAGAATTAATGTGTTCGACTTTTCAAAAGAGTCTACTATGTTTTGATACGTATGTATGGTTCCAAAAGACCTATCTGATTTGATCCATAATGAGATTCGAAAAGCTCCTGATATGACTATTATTTTTATTTTCCAAAGAAAGCTTCTGAAACGTTCAAAGAGTTTATGTTCCTAAAAGAATTCCATAAGTATCAGTGTCCCTAACTTCGGTATATGGTCTCGGATCGGTTTGATATATGACTATGATCCCTATGGCTCTTGATGTGCTTATGATGTTTTATATGTTTCCAAGTGGCATTCGAAAGATATTTGATATGACAAATGTCTTGATTCTCAAATGATAGTTCGTTCGATTATTCCAGCGAGTCTTTGATATAATTTGATATGTATACATGGTCCCATAAGCTCCATTTGATTTGATCCATAACGATATCCGAAAGGTACTTGACATGATTATGGCTTTGATTTTCCAAAAATGGCTTCTGAAACGTTCGTAGAAGGTTCTGTACTTCAAACGCTCATAAATTTCGCATACTAAGTCGGATTGACCCGAAACTTGTTTCTGAGCCTCCAGATGTTAGTAAGTGTACATATCCATCGTGTCTTGATTTGTATGCATATGGTTTCTCACAACTCTGCTCGTGCACGCCTCAATGTATCTTTCACTGAGTCCCGGGCCAGGACACGTTATCGTGCGCATTCCTCTGCATCTTTCACTGAGTCTCGGTCCAGGACATGTTCTCGTGCGCACTCCACTGCATTGTTCACCGAGTCCCTCATAGGCGGGCCGGGACACGTTATATGAATATGTATATGATGATGTGATGATACGGGGATGGCGGCCAGGATGGCATATGATAGCTCTATTCACCGAGACCTACACTAAAGGGCCAGGACACGTTATATGTATATATGATACATGATGTTGCATGCATGATTCTATCCACCGAGTCCCTCACTGGAGGGCCGGGACACGTTACATGCATATATGATACATGATTTTGGCATATGATGACTCTGTCCACCGCGTCCCCTAGAGAGCCGGGTTCTGTTACACGCATATATGATACATGATCTGGCATATGATAAATTCAGTTCACCGCGTCCCTCACTAAAGGGCCGGGATCTGTCATTCGTATATACGATATATGATTCTGACATGCATGATCTGTGTTTGGAATGTAAGCCTTCTGGCAATTCTGTGCCTTCTGTACTCCTTCTGACATCGGACTTCGGCATATATGATCTGTGTCCGGAAGCCAAACATTCTGGTATTTGGGATTTGCACCTTTTCTGACATATGACATCGGCATACACGATTTGTGTTTAAAAAATAAGCGTTTTGGTATTCTGGATAACGTACTTATTGTTTGTACTGTTTGTTTCGATTGTGGTTCGGTTTTTTGTATTTTATGCCTTACATACTCAATACATATTCCGTACTGACCCCCTCTTCTTCGGGGGCTGCGTTTCATGCCGCGCAGGTACACCCAGATCAGTTGAAGCTAGTATAGAAGATGTTCCAGAGGAGTTGGTAGACTCCACTTGTTCCTGGAGTGCTGCCGAGTCAGAGTATATGTGCTATGATGTTTTGTTAGAAGTTAGAGACTTTGCAGACAGAGTTGTGGGTATTGGTTGTCAGTTCAGTAAGCGGCCCCATCAGCCGATGTGTCATTTGTGTTATGATATAAGTTCTATGTGATCACAGATTTTGTTTGATTTGAAAGTAACGAAAAAGAATAATTCTGAAAATTTTACCATGCATTCCATCTTTATTTGATTTAAAAAGTCCAAAGGATTATGTATGTATTAAAAGTCAGAGGGTTCGCTCGGCTCTAAATAAGGGTCGGGTGCCCATCACACCCTAGGTAGATTAGGGTGTGACAAAGTGGTATCAGAGCAGGTTTGTCCTAGGGATTGTCTGCAAAGTCGTGTCCAGTAGAGTCCTGTTTATGGGTGTGAAGCCGGCCACATTTATAAACAGGAGGCTGCAGGGCATCTAGGGATTGTTGACCTTCTTTCTGTCATAGATCGTGCGATAGAGCCAAGTCATAGGAAATGAGATTCCTTATGTAAGCCTTACATACGACGGAAGGAGGTAAGTGATGATATGGAAAGTTATGGAGGTAAGTTCTGATATATTTGATCTGGTACCTGAAATTGGTATTCCCGGATGGCTAAAATGTGATATATAGTCGTATGCTCTGTGAGGCATTGTTGATACTTGCCGTGTATAGATTTTGAATAGAAAGAATAGTATAAGAGGAGCAAGGTCTGTTGGAGGATTCAGAAAGTCGACAATTAACTTTGCTGTCGGTTATTACGTAAAAGTGGTAAGTGGGGATCCAAACAGGCAGATACCCGAATACTTATAAGTAATGACGATAAAGATGTGATCATTACCATCGGGAATCTAGGAATCTAGGACGAAAGGTAGTTATATACGGAAGCGAAAAGTGAATATTGAAGATCGAAAAGGGTAAAATAGTAATTGTAAAAGAAAGGACGGGTTGCGAACATGCCTCGAAATCTGTGAGACCTCGACTCGCTCCAAATCATGTAATAAAGGTCATGTGAGGAAGCGGACGCGATTATATCAGCATTAAGGCATTGGATTCCATCAAAGTTTCGAGGTTAAGCTTGCTAAGGTGGGGGAAATTTCAGGATGGGTAACCCCCTGGGAAGTATACAAGAGATCCTAAAGATTTAGCCATAAGAGACAAATGAAAAGCTAGAATAGCCTGAGTGGAACTAGAGTGTACGGGATGGTTGGAGACCATAAAAAGTCACATAGCACGCGACAGGCTAGACTAGAGGAGAGACAGAAAGTACGTCACAGATTTGGAATTAGGATAGGCTTGAATAGCGTTTGGAGATATTTTGTGGGCAAAGTAGTAATTATATATATATATATATATATATATATATATATATATATGAATGTGTACGATATCTCATATGTGATTGCAACGGTGGACACGTGTGTCCCAGCAACCGGTGTTACGGTATGGAAGACCTCAATCGAGTAAGGGTACCGAAGCTTAAGTGGCAATAAAAAAATAAATGGTGCAAGTGTTATAAGATAAGCTGATGTTATTTTCGCTACAGGTTAAGAATGGAGAAGTCTTAACTCAACGATATCTGGAAAAGAAGAAAAGTGTGTAGATGGAAGATAAAGAGATCAAAGTGTCGGAAAGGGGTGAAAAGTAAGAAACATGATCGAGCAAAACCTCCAAAAGAAACGACGGACAAAGCACGGGACTATTTGGATAAAACTGCAAGCATAGGTACGTGAAAAGGATAAAGTGTGGTAGTATGGAACAAAAGGGAAGTATGAGAAGCTCAAAAACCGATTTCAATAAGTGGGGCTAAAGAAATAGCGACTACGACAAGGAATATGAAGTAAGAGAAAGAATGATAAAGCTTTATGACGATGTTAGAAAATTTCGGCCCTTGAAAGGTATATAAAGGAATAAAAGTGCAGCCATATTAATGTGGATGCCTCAGATATGGAAGTGCCTTTTTGAAAAGATGACTTAAGAGTGAAGCAGAATTGCGCGTATAAAGTAATATTTCATGAACTTCAGAGCCGATGCCACAAATGGCAAAAGGAGAAAAGTGTTCGAGGAGGAAGGAACCTAGGGGAGGTTAAGAATGGAAGTAGAAAAGGTATACTAACGGATTAGTAGAAGGAAGAGGAGAACATTTGGGAATAAAACAATTGGAAATCTTTAATCATAAGAGTAAGAAGGATACTTTGACAAGTTAACGATAGACACCCGATCACGCACCAAGAAAAGAATAAGGATAATGGGTCAACACCGTTGATTTGGAAATTAAAGGCGTGGAGCGAGAATTCATGTGAAGTCTGAAAGATTTGATCCTAGAAGAAAATGGAATGAGATATAAAGAATGTGCATGGAAGACCGCTCGGTCATAGTACCATAAGTATAGTTAAAAGTACAATGAGCAAGGATAGAGAGAGTATAAGCCGTAAGGATTCTGTGCTGTGAACAGTAGTAGCGAGACGTTCAAAAATATGGACGCATAGCTGCAACGCGAATGCGTAATTAAGAAGAACTACGAGTAAGTAAGCCAAAATAGGTGAAAGGATTAATAGCGGATGGAAAAGTATGGGAATGTTGAAAAGAATGATAATGTAGACAGGAAATGGAGAGGAAAGCTTATGGTAAGAAGTTTCGATATGTTATGCACAGAGTTGGAAAAGATCTCACAAAAGGACTATTGGCACATGAGGAGCCCCTAAAAGGGGGGGGGGGGGGGGTCAAGCACTGGAAAAGGAAATTTAATAGCTCGGGACCAGAGTTCGAAACATGTCGGCACATCAAAAGGATACATGGAAGAAGTAGAAACGAATTGACAATAAGTGTACCGCGGGGCCGACATAAAGGGAAGGGTTGAAAGATACCTTAAGCGACATGTTGTAAGAGAAATAAAAGAGCAAGAAAACGGCTACAAGCTAAATGCAGAAAGGATAAGGGAGAAAATGATAAGACTCAAAGGATATTTCGGACAGGAACGACTATTATAATAAGAGAATTAACAATTGGTAGTTTGGGAATATTTAGAATGACAGGTTAAGGAGTTCGATTACAAAGGAAATCGGGTGAAAGATAAGGAATGAATACGAAGAAAAGGACAACTATAAGAGGGACCCCCCCCCCCCCCCCTGAAGTATTATAACACCCCATGAGGCCAGTTGAACAGTCGAGGACGAATGTTCTAAAGGGGGGAGGATGTTATATCCCGCATTTCGTACATTCGGATAATTCAAGATAATTACGGGAAGCTAAGGGCAAGGCTATATTTTTTTATCTTGTTTAACACAAAATTAGTTTATGACAATTATTGATGCGGAAATATTAAGAAAGACTAAGGGCAAATTCGGAATTTGGAAAATTATTTTTCATGAATTACAAGACTAACTACAAAAAAAAAAGATGGGCTTGAATTAAAGGGGCCATGTGGCCGTCCAAGCTATGGTGGGCCTTGGCCCATATGGAAGTTTAAAATAAAAAGCCAAAAGATGACTAATGGGATCACATTTTTCATCTTTTTCACTCAAGAAAGTTCAAGAACCTTGGAGGCAAAAATAAGAAGGCCATTCTGCCATAGCTCCATGGAAAAATTGATCAAAAAATTATTTCTTCTAGTATTTCCACCCAATGGAAGGTCCTCTACAACATGGAGTGATTGTTGGAACTAACAAAGCAATTGTTGTGCAAGTTGTGGGCTCTAGCCGAGAAAGAAGAGGTGTGGAGAAAGGTATGTATCCAATCTCCTTTTATATGTGTTATAAATGATTTGTGCATATTGTAGTATGTGGAGATGAATGAAATTCATGAACTTATGGTGTGGAAGTTTTATCCGTACCTATGTTGTGTTGTGTAAGAGTGGAGAACTAATTTTATTTAGTATGTTTGGGATGTTGTGTTGTGGGTTCTATGATGCAAATAAAAGTTAATGATTCAAAGTTGAGGTTATAGTTGTTTGTGGCTTGTTGTGGAAACTAATGTGATTCTAATATAGTTTCTTGAATTTATGAGAATGATGTTGTCAACGTGTGAATTGTTGGTGTGGTTGATGAATTTGGAAGAAAGAAATGTGTTGTTGTTGTCCTATTGGAGTTTGGAAGGTTTCGGTTGGCATGGTATATTGGTTGGGTTGTTTAGAATATTGTGCGGATTGCTTGAAGTGTTATTGAATCTCGTTTGAATGATCTTGAATAAGTACTTGAACTTGTGAGTATCGATGTTGGTTTGAATGTATGTAGTTGAATTGAATATAAATAGAAAGTTGTCGACTTATGTAGAAAAGAGTTACTCGCGTTGTAATGCGTTTTGAATTGATTATTGAAGTTGATACTATGATTGTTGGCATTGTTGTTGATAATTTGGCCGAGTTCCATTCTCGGTTTTTTATTGTTAAATTGGCCGAGCTAGATTCTCGGGGATGGTGTATTTACAGGGGAAATGCTGTTGGAATTTCGGCAGATTATAAATAAATTCATTTGAAGGATTAAGACAAGTATATGACGACAAATCTAACGATTGTGTAAATCTTCTTGAATGTAGATTAGCAATAGCAAGTTCGGACAATTAAGCGTAACTAATAGGGCGTGGGATAGGTATGTAAGGCTTACCCTTTCTTTCTTTGGCATGTCCTAGAGCCAAGTAAGGCATGGTATTGATATGCACATTGGGGTTACTCTATTCTGTGATTCCGAGCTTGTTTATGGTTCGTATGCACTTTTGATATGTTCTTAAAAGAATTCTGTAAGAATTAATGTGTTCGACTTTTCAAAAGAGTCTACTATGTTTTGATACGTATGTATGGTTCCAAAAGACCTATCTGATTTGATCCATAATGAGATTCGAAAAGCTCCTGATATGACTATTATTTTGATTTTCCAAAGAAAGCTTCTGAAACATTCAAAGAGTTTATGTTCCTAAAAGAATTCCATAAGTATCAGTGTCCCTAACTTCGGTATATGGTCTCGGATCGGTTTGATATATGACTATGATCCCTATGGCTCTTGATGTGCTTATGATGTTTTATATGTTTCCAAGTGGCATTCGAAAGATATTTGATATGACAAATGTCTTGATTCTCAAATGATAGTTCGTTCGATTATTCCAGCGAGTCTTTGATATAATTTGATATGTATACATGGTCGCATAAGCTCCATTTGATTTGATCCATAACGATATCCGAAAGGTACTTGACATGATTATGGCTTTGATTTTCCAAAAATGGCTTCTGAAACGTTCGTAGAAGGTTCTGTACTTCAAACGCTCATAACTTTCGCATACTAAGTCGGATTGACCCGAAACTTGTTTCTGAGCCTCCAGATGTTAGTAAGTGTACATATCCATCGTGTCTTGATTTGTATGCATATGGTTTCTCACAACTCTGCTCGTGCACGCCTCAATGTATCTTTCACTGAGTCCCGGGCCAGGACACGTTATCGTGCGCATTCCTCTGCATCTTTCACTGAGTCCCGGTCCAGGACATGTTCTCGTGCGCACTCCACTGCATTGTTCACCGAGTCCGTCATAGGCGGGCTGGGACACGTTATATGAATATGTATATGATGATGTGATGATACGGGGATGGCGGCCAGGATGGCATATGATAGCTCTATTCACCGAGACCTACACTAGAGGGCCAGGACACGTTATATGTATATATGATACATGATGTTGCATGCATGATTCTATCCACCGAGTCCCTCACTGGAGGGCCGGGACACGTTACATGCATATATGATACATGATTTTGGCATATGATGACTCTGTCCACCGCGTCCCCTAGAGAGCCGGGTTCTGTTACACGCATATATGATACATGATCTGGCATATGGTAAATTCAGTTCACCGGGTCCCTCACTAAAGGGCCGGGATCTGTCATTCGTATATACGATATATGATTCTGACATGCATGATCTGTGTTTGGAATGTAAGCCTTCTGGCAATTCTGTGCCTTCTGTACTCCTTCTGACATCGGACTTCGGCATATATGATCTGTGTCTGGAAGCCAAACATTCTGGCATTTGGGATTTGCACCTTTTCTGACATATGAAATCGGCATACACGATTTGTGTTTAAAAAATAAGCGTTTTGGTATTCTGGATAACGTACTTATTGTTTGTACTGTTTGTTTCGATTGTGGTTCGGTTTTTTGTATTTTATTCCTTACATACTCAATACATATTCCGTACTGACCCCCTCTTCTTCGGGGGCTGCGTTTCATGCCGCGCAGGTACACCCAGATGAGTTGAAGCTAGTATAGAAGATGTTCCAGCGGAGTTGGTAGACTCCACTTGTTCCTGGAGTGCTGCCGAGTCAGAGTATATGTGCTATGATGTTTTGTTAGAAGTTAGAGACTTTGCAGACAGAGTTGTGGGTATTGGTTGTCAGTTCAGTAAGCGGCCCCATCAGCCGATGTGTCATTTGTGTTATGATATAAGTTCTATGTGATCACAGATTTTGTTTGATTTGAAAGTAACGAAAAAGAATAATTCTGAAAATTTTACCATGCATTCCATCTTTATTTGATTTAAAAAGTCCAAAGGATTATGTATGTATTAAAAGTCAGAGGGTTCGCTCGGCTCTAAATAAGGGTCGGGTGCCCATCACAACCTAGGTAGATTAGGGTGTGACAGATTATGAGTTTGAGTATAGAGAATCCTCGAGTAATATATGATGTCCATGAGGTTTATGCTCCTAAGAACGGTGCCATTAATGCTTTTGATTGTGTATGCTCACCTTAAAATGTTAGTCCCCTCAAGGTGAGACATAATGATTATGATCACTCCATAATGTAATCGAGGGTTCACGACCTTATGTCACCCTGACATCGCCATAGTTACCTTCAAGTTCTAATGTATGTTTTGATGATAAATGTATAATGATGCTAAGTTATGATAAGGTCATGATGTGCCTATGAGATGTATAGTAATATTAAGTTTATGATGTGCTCACGATGATACAATTCCACCGTGCCTAAATGGCCGGACATGTCACTGCTAAGGCGGGCTGCTTATGATTCCACCGTGCCCAAATGGCCGGACATGTCACCGCTAAGGCGGCATATGATGGTTACCCAGACGCGGGTTAACGAAGATGATTTATATGATACGATGATGTATGCGCTATGATGATACATGTACTATGATTATATATGATATATGTATGAAATGTATCCACCCTTAAAAGTTAAGCAGGTTATATCTTCATCTTATATTTTACGATTTCTCTATTATGTTCATTTCATTCATACCTTACATACTCAGTAAAATGTTCGTATTGACGTCCGTTTTCTTTGGACGCTGTGTTCATGCCCACAGGTAGGCATGGAGGTGATCCAGACTCGTAGGAGCTAGTAGCTGACTTGAGAGCACTCCATTGTTCCGGAGGTGCCATTGATTTATCCTTTTGTGTGTGTATATATATATATATATATATATGTTTTGGGCATGACGGGGTCCTGTCCCGTCCATATGTCTAGTACTTTAGTAGAGGCTCGTAGATACGCATGTGTGGGTAGTATGGTCTCACGATTTTTCCCACGTGTATATATATATATATATATATATATATATATTGATAGCCGAAGGGCTTATGTATATAAAGGTAATTATGTCTCAAAGTGAAATATGGTTTTCCTATGATTTGAGTATAAGATTAATGAATGAACGCTTGATGTGTACGATGGGTAATGGTACAAGCGGTGCTCGGTGGTTAGCCCCGGGTACCCATGATGGCCCCTAGTCGGGTCGTGACAAAAGTGGTATCAGAGCAGTTCAGTCCTAGGAAGTGTCTACGAGCCGTGTCTTGTAGAGTCTTGTTTATGGTGTGTTGCGCGCCACACTAATAAATAGGAGGCTACATGGTATTTAGGAAAAATGACAATTCTTCTTCTTATGAGATCGTGCGATAGAGCTGTGTTATAAGATTATCTCCTCCTTAATAGTGTGCTATGATTTCAGAAACACCGCCAAAGGGAAAAGGTACAGCTGCCCAGAAGCACAAAACTACGATGAAAAGGCAGGTAGAAAGAGAGCCGCCAATGAATTTAGAAGAGGGCGAATCACATAATGAGGCTCCATCTAATACTTCTCCCACTCCGCCTATTATAGAAGAACAGGAAGGGGCATTAGCTCCAGCTCTTATGCCTCCAGTTCCTCCACCGGCTACTTCGGGTCGACAAGTGACCGAGGCTATTCATCTATTGACGTAGTTAGTTGCCGCCCAGGCACAGCGGCAGAATGCGGGTCCAAGTGATCGGGCAGCTAGTACCAGAGCCCGTGATATCATGAGTTTGAATCCTCCGGAGTTTTTCGGGTCAAAGCCGAATGAAGACCCGCAATGTTTTATTGATGAAATGTTAAGAACATTGAAGATTATTTATGCCTTCGAAACTGAATCTGTGGAGTTGGCATCTTATAGACTCCGAGATGTGGCGGTATTATGGTACAATAATTGGATATCATCAAGAAAAGAGAATGCGCCTCCCCCATTTGGCAAGAATTTGTAGATGACTTCATCCGTTACTATTTGCCACCCGAGGTCCACCGAGCTAGAGCGGATAGATTTTTAAATTTGAAACAAGGAAATATGAGTGCTCGGGAGTATAGCATTCAGTTCAATTCATTGGCTAGATATGCCCTGACTATGGTGGCCGACATGGGAGATAGGGTGCACAGGTTTGTGAGTGGCTTAGGGCCACATTTATTTAAGGATTGTTTGATAGCTTCGTTGCAAGACGTAATGAATATTTCCCGCATTCAATCCCATGCCCAGAATTTAGAAGGACAACAACATCCACAAAGGGGTGATCGTGATATTGATAGAGGGCAAAGCAAGTGGGCCAGATCTATGGGGGCAGGTAGTAATTATAGAGGGGGATCGAGGCAGACATATCCCAGACACTCAGGCTAGTCGGCGACTAGTGCACCTCTATGATTTACAAGTAGGAGATTTGACTGCTCCATTCCTTCAGGACAGGGTCAGAGTTTGAGAGCTTCAGATTCCTAGTTTGGGGGTGATTATAGTCAGAGAAGACCACTAGTTCCACGATGTAGTCAGTGCAGAAAATTACATTCGGGGTCATGTCGCCAGGGCACAGATGTTTGCTATGTTTGTGGACAGACTGGGCACTTGATGTGTGATTGTCCCTCGAGGTATGGTAGAGGTGCGGTTTAGCCCACATGATCAGTAGTTGGTTCCTCTTTAGTGCGCCCGGTAGAGCAGACTCCCCAGATTGCAGCAGGTCGAGGTAGCGGCAAAGGGGGAACATCTACTTCAGGTGCCACTCAACCCCGTATGTATGCTTTAGCCGGGCGACAGGGTCGTGTGTCCTCCCCGGATGTGGTTATAGGTATATTATCCATATTTTCCCATGATGTCTATGCATTGATAGATCCGGGTTCTACCCTATCTTATATTACTCCGTATGTTGCTGGTCGTATGGGGGTGAAACCCGAGCCAATTAAACTTTTTGAGGTATCTACTCCGGTTGGTGATCCCGTGATAGCTAGACAAGTGTACAAAAATTGTGTAATTGTGATATGCGACCACCAGACTAAAGCTGATTTAGTTGAGCTGGAAATGTTAGATTTTGATGTGATTATGGGTATGGATTGGTTGGCCTCATCTTATGCTAATATTGATTGCCGAATGAAAGTAGTTCGATTTCAATTTCCGGGAGAGCCCATGCTTGAATGGAAGGGTAATACGGCATCTCCAAGAGGTAGGTTTATTTCCTACCTTAAGGCAAGAAATATGATAGCTAAGGGCTATATTTATCACTTAATCCGAGTTCATGACACCGAAGCAAAGTCGCCAACTTTCCAATCTGTTCCGGTAGTGAATGAATTTTCGAATGTATTTCCAGATGAACTTCTAGGCCTTCCTCCGGAAAGAGAGATTGATTTCGCTATTGATGTGTTGCCGGATACCAAGCCTATTTCTATTCCTCCTTACCGAATGGCTCCGACAGAATTGAAAGAGCTAAAGGCACAGTTGAAAGATTTGCTTGAGAAGGGGTTTATTAGACCCAATTCATCACCGTGGGGAGCACCAGTTCTATTCGTGAGAAAGAAAGATGGTTCCTTACGAATGTGTATCGATTATAGGTAATTAAATAAGGTGACGATAAAGAAAAAATATCCTCTTCCAAGAATTGATGACTTATTTGATCAACTACAGGGTGCCAAGTGGTTTTCCAAAATATACTTAAGGTCGGGTTATCATCAAGTGAGAGTTAGAGAAGAAGATATTCCCAAAACAGCTTTCAGAACGAGATATGGCCATTATGAATTCCGGGTGATGTCGTTTGGGTTAACTAATGCTCCGGCAGTGTTCATGAATTTGATGAATAATGTATTCAGGCCTCTCTTGGATTTATTCGTAATAGTATTCATTGACGATATCCTGGTATACTCTCGCACCGAATCAGAACGTGCAGATTATTTACGCATTGTTCTTGGAATTCTTCGAACCCGAGAATTGTATGCAAAATTTTCAAAGTGCGAGTTTTGGCTGAATTCTGTGACATTTTTGGGTCATGTTATTTCAGATGAGGGCATTCAAGTTGATACTCAGAAAATTGAAGTTGTGAAGATTGGCCAAGGCCTACGACACCTACAAAAGTTCGTAGTTTTCTGGGATTGGCAGGTTTATAGAAGGTTCGTAGAAGGATTTTCCTCTATTTCAGCCCCATTGACGAAGCTAACCCAAAAGTCAGTTAAATTCCAGTGGAATGATGCTTGTGAACGCAACTTCCAAGAGTTGAAGGACAGATTAACCACAGCCCCAGTCTTGACACTCCCACTAGGGCCAGATGGTTATTGTCACGACCCAGCCCCGTGGGCCGCGACTGGCACCCTACCTGGGTACCCAGACCAAATCGCATATTCATTTACCAAATCCAAACTTATTTCAAGATTTCATAAAAATCATATCAAACATAACTTATATCAAAATATGTCTTAGGCGGTCGCACAAATCAAAATATCATATCGAATCCAAAAGGAGCGGCGGAATGGACATCGCCGGTCATAAGTGCAAATATAAGCATAAGGGCCATTTAGGGCCATCATAACAAACAGACCGCTTTAAGACCCGAAAACAAAATCAAACAAACGTATATAGGACCCTCGCCCCACACACATGACTACAGGCCTTTACGAATCCAAAACAAAGACATATGGCGAGACAGGGCCCCGCCGTACCCAAATAGTCAAATGTACAAAATATACATAGCAAAAGATGTATGTACCAGAAGTGGACTCCGGATCAAGGAGGAGTACTCCGAAATAGCAGAAAAGTGAAGCCTACAGTGGAGGATCACCAATGTCTGTACCTGCGGGCATGAAACGCAGCCCCCGAAGAGAAAGGGGGTCAGTACGAAATATGTACTGAGTATGTAAAGCACGGAGTACCAAAGTATGGCCAAAACTGAAATCAAACCGGATAACAAAGGGGAGTACAACTCAATGTGTCAAAATCCGTATCAATATCATATACATATACATAATGCAAACGAAATCATGCAACGCTTAAGAACGTGGTCGCCACTCCGACGCTGGCGCCACACACAGCATAACACCGGAAGATTTCAAATCTCCGTACATCCCTAAACACACATACACATGGGAGCGTATCGCATCACCAGCTATATCACAGCATAACTCCAAACGGAACCCGGCCCTATGGCGAGGCCTCGGGAACCGGAACACAGCATACGGCCGAATTATCATAGGGCGCACGAATCATAACCGGCCCGGGAACCGGTGAACGAAGTCATAATAAGGCACGAGCGGAGTCGTGAGCAAACAAATGCAAATTATATTTCAAAATAGCCTTTCAAAACTTAATAATTTCATAAGTCATTTCGTAGACCCAAGATAGACAAATGGTTACTTGATACGAAAGTTTAATTCAGGAAATGTTTCCAAAGCGGTACGTATGGCTCAAACGGAACTTAACATATCATACTAGTCAAAACATATTTCATAGAGGGAAGTTTCAAAGTCGAAGATCTCATATCGAAGTTCATCCAAAAAGAGAGCCCGATAGGACAACTAGGGCGTCTCGGGGTTAGCGGGCCCACCTCGGGTCAAATCGAGGTGGCGAACATAATTTACGAACATTTAGAGGCTAACAGATCATACATAATGATTTCAAAGTGACCCGATCACATTTCCATAGGTTTCGGATATTTAGTTGCATTCTAGCCAAAATAGGGCCCTTAGGCTTCAATTGAATTGAATGAATAGTAGCCGTTTTATAGATCGGGTTTCGAGGAGCAGAATTGCTCCGGGGGCTCCGATATTCACCTAACATACTAAGACATGCCAAACGAAGAAGTGGGGAGCTTTACATACCTTATGGACGTCTTATGCTTTCCTTAAAATCAAATCCCGTTTCGTCCAGAATCTGCAAATGGTCAAAGTTACCAATTAGAGATTCTTAGGCTTAAGATTTCCATTAACTTGATTTTTGTCTACCGAAATTTCGGCAGCATTTCCCCTATAAATCTAACACCCCCGAGACTTATCTCGGCTCAAAATACATCAACAACAACAACCCAAACATCATCAAACAACATAAACCATAATCAAACCATTCTAACTTCAATGTTCTTCCTTACTATATAAGTTGGCAACTTTTCATTCAAACTTCACAATTCCAAATCTATGTCCACATTATTGTATTCATTCAATCACTCAAAATTATTCAATCACACCCCAATTATGCTCCAAACCATATACAAAATTTCCCAAAGTTCATTACTTTCCATATTTCATTCAAAGCATCAAAAATTACGACGAACGTTCTAACTCTCATTGTTTCACTCCAAATTCATTAACATCAACCATAAGTCATATTTAAAGTCTTTAGCATCATAGATATACAATGATATACACAAATATACCAAAGGTATACACTTTCCCATAATGTTCCGAAATCATTTTCCAACACCAATTCAATTCATTAAACGATCATTTACGTCATAAATGTCACAACGACGCCACAAACCAACTAACAAGATCAAATTTACATGGCCTTGCACTTCATGTAGCTCACGGCTACAACACCAAACACACACACACCCACAGTTTTCTACACATATCAAAACTACGGGATTCTCGTCTATTCTCAATCCTTATCACATTCATACAAATTCCATAACAAAAGAATAGCAAAATTCTTACCTTTTCTTAAATTTCCGACTTGTCGCAAACGCGCACCTTTCGCCAAACTAATTGTACTCCGTCGGAGAGCATCTTGAGTACTTCACAAATATGCGAAAACTAAGATATTTGGGTTGGAATCAAGGGCTTAGGAATTTTTTTTTCTCTTTCCCTATTCGGATGAGAGCCTTCTTTGTGGTGTTCTTCAAATTTTTTTGCTTTGCTTTGTTCTTGATAATTACCAAGACAACTTGATATATATCCATTATTAAGGGTCATGTGCATAACACATGACATTTAAAATGGGTTTGGGCCTTGCCTAGTGGCCGGCCACCCCATTAACCTTGGGCCTCAATTCTTATTCAATTTTTCTTGGCCCAATTCGTAAGAATCTCGTTTTGTAATTCCCGAAACTAATTTCCGAAATTCCAAATTTACCCTCGGCCTTCCCCAATGACTTAGCACCAATAGTTTCATAACCAACATAGTCATATTATCTAGAATCAAAATATTTCCTTATAACACACAAGTCTTATTCATTTTTCTCGATTTCCAAATATGCGAAAACACGGGACATAACATTCTCCCCCCCTTAAAAACATTCGTCCCCGAATGTTAAATTAATCTTATAAGGCCTTATGATCATGGCAGGAGTGTCCCTTTTTAATAATGGCATACATAATTCATTTTATCAATCAACACAACAAACTGAAAAGTTTAGATTACCTGTGGACGCCGGAAACAAGTAGGGGTATTTCTTCTTCATCTCGTCCTCCGCCTCCCAAGTCATCTCCTCTCGATTATTATTGCGCCACAGGACTTTGACAGAAGGCACTTTCTTAGTGCGCAATCTCCTTACCTGTCGATCCAGAATAGACACAGGCTGCTCGTCATAAGACAACTGCTCCGTTACCTGAAGGTCATCTAATGGGAATATCCTGGAAGGGTCACCAATGCACTTCCGCAGCATAGACACATGAAATACCGGGTGTACGGACTCCAAATCGGATGGTAAGTCTAGCTCGTAGGCGACTGCGCCTATCCTCCGAACAATCTGATACGGCACAATGTACCGCGGGCTCAACTTACCCTTTCTACCGAATCTCATGACACCCTTCATGGGAGACACCTTCAGAAATACCCAGTTGCCAATCTGGAGCTCTAACGGTCGACGTCGTCTGTCTGCATAAGCTTTCTGTCGACTCTGAGCAGCCAATAATCGCTCCCGAATAAGCTTTACCTTATCTACAGCTTCCTGGATCACATCTGGCCCAATCAGCTTAGTCTCGCCCACGTCAAACAAGCCAATAGGAGATCTGCATCTCCTGCCATAAAGGGCCTCGTACGGAGCCATCTGAATGCTGGAGTGATAACTGTTATTATAGGCAAACTCAATAAGCGGCAAATGATCATCCCAGCTGCCCCTGAAATCAATAACGCAGGCCCGCAACATATCTTCGAGTGTCTGAATAGTGCGCTCGGCCTGCCCGTCGGACTAAGGGTGAAAAGTTATACTGAGGCTCACCTAAGTCCCTAATCCCTCCTGAAATGACCTCCAGAAATTTGCTGTAAACTGAGCACCTCGGTCAGTAATAATAGATACAGGGACTCCGCGAAGTCTGACTATCTCTCTGATATACAATCTGGCATAGTCCTCAGCCGAATAAGTAGTCCGAACCGGAAGGAAATGGGCTGATTTCGTCAGCCTGTCAACAATAACCCAGATAGAGTCGTACCTGCGTGGAGTACGCGGTAACCCAACAATGAAATCCATATTAATCATCTCCCATTTGCAGGCTGGAATCTCCATCTCCTGTAATAATCCACCGGGCTTCTGATGCTCGATCTTAACTTGCTGGCAGTTCGGGCACTGACTAACAAACTCAGCAATATCTTTCTTCATACCGTCCCACCAATACAAACACTTGAGATCCTGATACATTTTAGTGGAACCAGGATGACCAGAATACCGTGCATTATGTGCCTCGCCCATAATCTGCCGCCGTAAGCCCGCAACGTCCGGTACGCAGAATCTGCCGTCATATAATAATACTCCTTCAGGCGAGATTTCAAACGGAGTCTTTGCTTTATTAAGAGCCACATCTTTGTACTGAATCAGAAGAGGATCTTCAAACTGGCGCTGCTTTACCTCCTGAATAATAGATGATTCAGCAACTGGACGAACAGAAATCCCAGAATCCAACAGACGAACTCCGAGGCTAGCCAGCTGATGAATATCACGAACCAAATCTCTCTTATCAGATGGTACACCAGCCAGACTGCCTACGGACTTGCGGCTAAGCGCATCAGCTACCACATTGGCTTTCCCTGGATGGTACAGAATATCAACGTCGTAATCCTTTAGTAGCTCAAGCCATCTCCGCTGTCGCAAATTTAGTTCCTTCTGTTTACAAATATACTGGAGACTCTTATGGTCCGTATAGATATCAACATGGACCCCATATAAATAATGTCGCCAAATCTTCAAAGCATGAATTACCGCGGCCAACTCAAGATCATGAGTGGGATAATTCTTCTCGTGCGGTCTGAGCTGCCGGGAAGCATAGGCTATAACTCGACCGTGCTGCATCAATACACAACCTATCCCAATACCAGAGGCGTCACAATAGACAACATACCCGTCGGATCCCTCTGGAAGAGCCAAAACTGGTGCTGTAACCAATCTTTCCTTCAGCATCTGAAAGCTGCGCTCGCAGGCATCGGTCCACTGAAATTTTGCTGCTTTCTGGGTAAGGTTCGTCAGTGGTGCTGCAGTAGAAGAAAAATACTCCACGAACCTGCGATAATACCCGGCCAATCCCAGAAAACTGCGCACCTCTGTCGGTGTAGTAGGCCTGGGCCAATTCTGTACAGCCTCAATCTTCTGCGTATCGACCCGAATACCATCTGCACCGACAATATGGCCCAAGAATGCCACAGAAGTTAACCAAAACTCACATTTAGAGAATTTAGCATATAACTTCTGCTGACGGAGAATGCCAAGTACCGTCCTCAAATGATCTGAATGCTCCTCGACTGATCGCGAGTAAATCAGGATGTCATCAATAAATACAATAACAAACATGTCCAGAAAAGGCCGAAATACCCGATTCATCAGATCCATAAATACCGCTGGAGCATTAGTCAGCCCGAAAGACATAACTCTAAACTCATAATGCCCATACCGGGTCCTGAAAGCAGTCTTCGGGATATTTGACTCCCGCACTCGCACCTGATGATAACCTGAGCGCAGATCTATCTTTGAAAAATGTTTAGCACCCTGCAGCTGATCAAACAAATCATCAATCCGGGGAAGGGGATATTTATTCTTTACAATCACCTTATTCAGCTGCCGGTAGTCGATGCACATGCGCAGTGACCCATCTTTCTTTCTCACAAATAATACCGGCGCTCCCCAGGGTGATGTGCTGGGTCTAATAAAGCCCTTATCCAACAAATCTTTCAGCTGCTCCTTCAACTCCTTCAATTCAGCCGGTGCCATCCTGTACGGAGGAATAGATATAGGCTGCGTGTCTGGCAACAGCTCTATAGTAAAATCAATCTCCCGCTCAGGCGGAAGGCCAGGAAGCTCGTCAGGAAATACATCTGGGAATTCATTAACGACCGGAACAGACTGAAGGGTAGGTGTCTCAGCTGCAGTATCGTGCACACGAACCAAATGGTAGATATAACCCTTCTGGATCATCTTCTTAGCCTTGAGGTATGAAATAAACTTGCCCCTCGGCGATGCTGTAGATCCGAACCACTCTATTACTGGTTCCCCTGGAAACTGAAAACGGACTACCTTTCTCTGGCAGTCGACATTAGCATAACAGGAAGACAACCAGTCCATACCCATAATGACATCAAACTCAAGCATGTCTAACTCTATCAAATCAGCTTTAGTGCAACGATCATAAATAGTCACAGAACAATCCCTATAGATCTGTCTTGCTATAACAAAATCCCCAACTGGCGTAGCTACCTCAAATGGCTCAGACACTATCCCAATTTTACTAGCAACGAGCGGTGAAATATATGATAAAGTAGAGCCAGGGTCAATCAATGCATATACAGATCTGGAGAAAACCAGTAGTGTACCTGTGACGACGTTTGGCGAAGCCTCCTGATCCTGGCGGCTGGCCAAAGCATATATGCGGTTCGAGGGACCGCTAGAACCTGAAACGCCACCGCGACCTCGACCGCGTCCTGCCGGTGCCGGCATACCTCGCCCTCCAGGGCATGCAACAGATGGAGCAGATGATGAACCGGCGGCTGACCCCGTCGGCTGAGCCACACTACCAGAACCGCTCGCCAACGGACAATCTCTCATAAAATGGCCCTGACCACCACACGAAAAACAAGCTCCAGTAGCTCGATAGCACTCCCCAGGATGAGACTTCCCGCAATGAGAACAACCGGGCCTGGGTGGTCTGGCCTGGCTGGGGCCTCTAGACACCTGTGAACCTGCCGCCCTGGAGCTCTGACCAGCCCCAGACGGTCCTGCACTATCAAATCTCCGGCTGCCTGACTGAGTACTCCGGCTGGACGGAGGAAGCTGTCTGCCTGACTGCTGCTGCTGAGGCTGTCCGCCCCGAAAATCTCCGGAATATCCCGCGGACCTAGCCCTCTTGGGCGGCCTCCTATCCAGATCTCTACCAGAATGATCAGACCTGTGACGGTCCTCCATACCCATCGCATAGGCCTGAAGTCGGGCAATGTCCATATCTGTCTGCAATGACACTGCCATACAGCCGTCGATCAAATACCGATCCAATCCCATAACATATCTGTGCATCCGATCGGACATATCTGCTACTACTGCCGGTGCATATCGGGCCAGAGAATCAAACTCAAGATTATACTCGCGAACACTCCGACCCCTCTGCTGCAGATGTAAGAATCGGTCAGCCCGCGCCCGCCGTAACTCTGGGGGCAGAAAGTGGCGGGTGAAAGCAGTCACAAACTGATCCCACGTAGCTGGAGGAGCACCCTCACCCCTGGATAACTCCCAAGTCTCGTACCAGTGAGCAGCAACATCCCGAAGTCTATGCGAGGCCAACTCGACTGACTCGGTCTCTGAAGCCCTGACCAAGTCTAGTGAGCGCCGCATCCCCCGAATAAAGTCATGGAGGGCCACATAATAAGAACTCCCGAACTCTCAGGCTGTCCCGCCTGTCATCATCATCATCGTCCCTCCGCCCGCGTCTGCGAGCCTGTCCTGCTACCAGTGTAGTCAGCAACTGTACAACCTCTCTCAGGGTCCTGTCCTCCGCCCCTGGCTGAGGAGCTGGAGTCTCAGGAACGGGTACTCGGGCCTCTGGAGCTGCTGAAGTTCCTGCTCCAGGCTGTACTAGTAGGGGTGTAGCAGACCCCTCAGAATGAGGCACAACCTCAGGCAAATCATAAACACGAGCCCGGGTAGCTCGCTGTGCCTGACTAGTCTCTCCCATCCGTGCCTTGCCCTTCTGGGCCGTCGTTGCCTTCTTCGGAGGCATCACTGCAAACACAATAACGGGTTAGATCAGAATCACCCTAATAGCACAGCTCTATCGCACGATCTAAGATTCCAAAGAAGGTAACATCCTAAATGCCCTGTAGTTTCCCGTTTATAGATGTGGTGCACAACACATCGATAAACAAGACTCTACGAGACACGGCCTGTAGACATTCCGAGGACAAACCGCTCTGATACCACTTTTGTCACGACCCAGCCCCGTGGGCCGCGACTGGCACCCTACCTGGGTACCCAGACCAAATCGCATATTCATTTACCAAATCCAAACTTATTTCAAGATTTCATAAAAATCATATCAAACATAACTTATATCAAAATATGTCTTAGGCGGTCGCACAAATCAAAATATCATATCGAATCCAAAAGGAGCGGCGGAATGGACATCGCCGGTCGTAAGTGCAAATATAAGCATAAGGGCCATTTAGGGCCATCATAACAAACGGACCGCTTTAAGACCCGAAAACAAAATCAAACAAACATATATAGGACCCTCGCCCCACACACATGACTACAGGCCTCTACGAATCCAAAACAAAGACATATGGTGAGACAGGGCCCCGCCGTACCCAAATAGTCAAATGTACAAAATATACATAGCAAAAGATGTCTGTACCAGAAGTGGACTCCGGATCAAGGAGGAGTACTCCGAAATAACAGAAAAGTGAAGCCTACAGTGGAGGATCACCAATGTCTGTACCTGCGGGCATGAAACGCAGCCCCCGAAGAGAAGGGGGGTCAGTACAAAATATGTACTGAGTATGTAAAGCACGGAGTACAGAAGTATGGCCAAAACTGAAAGCAAACCGGATAACAAAGGGGAGTACAACTCAACCTGTCCTGAGCTTGATCTGGGGAGCTATAAAGTGAAGTATCCTCTTCATCGTCCTCCCGCCATCTACTAGTCTGGCCCTCCTCTTCTGGCCCATCTGAGTCTGAGGGATATGAATATTCTGGTAGCTCCTAGTTCACCGATGGCCAAGATAAAGGACTAGAATAATCAGTAACACTCACAGGTGTGGCTAGCCTGACATAGTGCTCTTCCATAGGAGCAGCTAGGGGGGTCAACTCTGGTACAACCTCGAGAATCTCCTGCTCCGGCATCTCATACGAACCCTCAGACCGGTCCGTGTCATAACTGTCTTCCGATGGGTCCTCCTCCCTGGAATTCATGAACTCTGAGGGGATCGTCTTGGGGTCCTCAGAAGGATCTATCTCAATGGAATAGCTAGGACTCCTTCTATTCAGCCTTGGGATCTATGGTCCTGAATCCACCTTGGGGGCCTTCCTGGCACCCGCACTATCTGAAGTTGATCTCTTCATCTTGGTCAATCTGTACTTACCTGTAGGAAAAGAGGGTCAGAAGCGATCTTTCTTAGACTCTGGCTCTATCGTACGATCTAAGATAGAAGGAAAGGTCAATGATTCCTAAATGCCATGCAGCGTCCTGGCTATAGATGTGGTGCACGACATATCGATGACCAGGACTCTACTAGACACGGCTCATAGACATCCCTAGGACTGCACTGCTCTGATACAAATTTGTCACACCCTCAACGAGGAGTATGACGGGCTCCGACCCGTAGATAGAAAACCACCTGATTTGATAGTTACTCTGAACATCATATACCGTAACTCAAAGAACACCTTCACGCAGAAAAGGCCCAACATAGACATGTTTGATAATCAAACATATATGTACAAATGTGAACCGACAAGGTCACTACAACCTCACGAATATCATAAAGTCGGCAAGGCTATCAGAAAAATATCAAGAACCCAAAACAAGGCCGACAAGGCCATACATAATATGTACTTATCCCACCATGTCTATGAGCCTCTAAGAGTGTACATATGAAAATATATTACATTAGCGAAAAAGTACCAAAAGTAGCAAGTTCGGAGTAGTGGCACTTGCTGACACCGCTGAGCTGAAAAATCCTACTGCGGTCGCTCCTCAATAACCCTGTCAGAGCCTGCAGCACGAAATGCAGCGTCCCATGCAATGGGATGTCAGAACAGATAAAAGTACTGAGTATGTAAGGCTAGAAGCAATAACATAAGTGGGACGGAAATATAAATAGAGTAAAGGTAACCTGTCAGCTGAGAACATATAATATGCAATGCATGAATCTTAAAAATCATACATAAGTAAGCACACACACATATATATATATATATATATATATATATATATATATATATATATATATATATATATATATATATATATATATATATATATATATGTATATCATATAAGTATTAGTGCTGCAGAACGTGTAGCCCGATCCATATATGTTAGTGCCGACGAATATACGACCCGATCCATAAATATAATATATTAGTGCCGAGGAACGTACGACCCGATCCATAAATATGATATGTTAGTGCCGAGGAACGTATGGCCCGATCCATAAATATGATATGTTAGTGCCGAGGAACGTACGACCCGATCCATAAATATAATATGTTAGTGTCAAGGAACGTACGGCCCGATCCAGAAATATAATATGTTAGTGCCGAGGAACATTTGGCCCAATCCATAGAAATAATATGTTAGCTGTACATAATGTAAATAGCATGCATGAGAGCTCATATGAAACCTACAACTTTATCGGAGTGATGTAAGGTCGGTAACCTCCGATTTATATTATGGAATTCGTGTCAAAACCAATAAATAACTTAACGATGTTGAACATAATAATATACCAAGAATCAATCAAATAACTAAGACATTAAGAGTTGAACTACATGACATAGGAATGGAGTGATTTTATTATGGAATGCTCATATTCATACTCAAGTTGGATTCGTACCAAGGAAAGAGAGAAACGAACACCTTACATACCTTATTCGCCAAGCCACAACATAAGGGATCCTTTATTCCGAGGCTCGCCCCTCACTTGAACCTATATGGCAAGAAATACATCCTTAATCATACTTTCATCATATTTCCATCAACTTATAAGCACTAATTATTGAAGACTAATTCGGGTTACAAAAATTTGGGTAGCATTTCCCCTATATTCTTTACTCCTCTAAATACCAAAACAACTCCCAAACAATACCAACAACATTAACAACAATACCATCAAGATTCTACAAGATAAATATGTATGATTTTATCCAAAACTTTCTTCAACTTCAATCCATGCTCAACAACGACAACACAACAATCCATAACCCTTATTCTCGTAAATATTCCTAAATCAATATTAAGAAAGAGAAATTCATACCTTATTCTTGCTAGAATAGGAAGATCTTCAAGATTTACTTTGCTTTCAAGCCAACTCCAACACAAAACGAAACTATAATCGCTACTACACATCGTCCGGACCTCGATTAATACTCAATAACTTGAAATTACTCAAACTCCTCACTTTATGTGCTATATAGGCTCTCATATGTTTGATGAGCTTTATAGAGAATTTGGGAAAGTTTTGTGAAGAAAAAATGGGGTTTTGCCCCTTATATAGTGTGCTAAAGTCGGTGGCACAGTAGTAGCGCATTTCTGCTCTATCAACCTAACTTATAGCATCAATAATTATCTACTCCAATGTCATATCGCCGAGCGGTTTGTTGCATTGGAAACTAGACTCGATGAAATTCAATTTTGGCTTTTGAAACACCTTAAAACTCCTAATATACTAGAAGACATACCCCTCCAAAGTTGACTAAAAATCTGCCAACTTTTTTTTTTGAATTAAAACTACCAAGCGGAATGCCTGATAGTGCTTTATAAAAATTAAGTTCTGTACAAAAAGATAAAATACAGAAAATAAAGGGAAATAATACATGAATCCAAACTAAAGGAAAACTAAAAGCTTGTCTATTGCAAATCCTTTGGCCTTGACTTGATACCATGTTGACACCTCAAGCTCTCACGAGGTGCTATGGATCCACAGTCCATTGAATTAAAATTCAGGCTTCAAGGATGAAATAGAATTCTTTCAGGATTTTCCTCATGTTCAGTTGTTTCTGTGTTTGATCCAAACCAATGTAGTGTTCCCTTTTCCTTCAAGAATGATTGTATAAAAGGATCCTTGCGAGAAGTGAAAATAGAATGAGCATGTAATCACACTAATACCACTGTTATAAGCTGTCCAAAAGTCCGTATATTCAATCTGCAAAATTTGTTCTAGGCCCGAGTACTGCAGTTTTGATATACTGCAGAATCCTCATTGCATATGTTAATCTCCTCGAATCTGATGATCTGTTGCCTGCCTGATTATAATGTATGGCATCTGTGCTTTTTCAGTATTCAAAATCTGTTTTGCCTTCCTTGGAAGTGATTGGATGCTATTGAACTGATGTTCACTTGCAAAATCAAAAACAAAGTTAGTCAAAAAATCTGCCCAACCATTTCCTTCCATCAATACATGCTCCACTCTCACTTCCTTATCCCTCCTCAACCTTGTAATATCCTTTATGATTAAAGAGCTACTCCATTGTACTTCCCATTGTCCTGTCAAGATCATTTTAAGAGTCATTGAGTCAGTCTCCAAGATTACAGGCAATAGATCATTTGTTACACAGTACTTAAACCCCTCATGTAATGCCATTGCTTCAGCAACTAAATTTGATCCATCTGATATTCTTCTAGCTGCAACATGCACTAGGTCTCCCTCAGAGTTCCTGATACAAAATTCCACTGAGCTTGGCTCTGGATTGCCTCTGGAAGCACAATCTGAGTTACACTTAAACCACCCTAGCATAGGCAAATTCCATCTCACTATCCTGCTCACTATATGTGGTCTGTATGTTTCAAACATCTACATAATCTGTGGAAGAGACTTTGGTACTTGCATTCTTGGATGTCTAACTCTGCACATCTGATGTATGGTCAAATTTATTTCATATATCACCTTATTGATTGTCATCTTCCCTCCATGCACCACAGTATTTCTCCATTTCCATATTTTCCACATTGTGATCACTGGAATGGCTCTAATAATAGATTTGAACTTAGATGAAAAATCAGCATTCCACCAAACCTGTATTACTTGTTTCACCTGAAGCAAAGTTGTTATGATTCTTACGACAGCTTTAACATATCTCCAGACCTGTGAAGCAATTTTCCCTGTGACAAATAGATGATCTATAGTTTCACATTGTTTAGGATCACAACAATAGCATTTTCCTTCTGTATAAATCCCAACCCTTCTCACTATATCCCCTACTGGTAGTCTGCATTTCCACAATCTCCAGGAAAAGAATGAGATTTTGAAAGGCAAACCTGGTATCCACATGTTTTTGTATATATCAGACTTCTCAGCTTTCCTTCTTAAGGGCTCCCATGCATTTCCAACTGTAAATTTACAGATGTTGTCATCATCCACCTTGGTTTATCCCATTCTTCTGTAGATTCATGAAAGTCTAATTCTTCTAGTATATGATCAACAATATCAGTAGGAAAAAGCTGTTGCAGTTTACTCATGTTCCACCCATCCTGATTTCTCAAATCCTTCACATCTTGTATTGTTTCATCCACAACAAAATCATCAGGAACTAAGTAGTATTGTTACACCTCGGAAGAATTTCATGTCATCATATGATAGATGGACTAATGCGGGGTGAGACGAATGTGATGTTTCTATAAGTAAGAAAGGTTGTTTAATGATCCTAGCTAAGATTTCAAAGATGTTGGAAGTAAGAGGAGAAAGTTCCTTAAGAAGGGAAAAGTATATGTGGTGTTTTGGATAAGTTTCGTAAAGTACCGAGATAATGTTGACTTAATGATGTCTTAAAGAAGAGTTGTAACTCTCATTAGATTGGCAATGAAGTGTTAAACAAGTGTCAAGAAGGTTCCGTAAGGATTGGAGATTGAACGAAATGACGAAAACCATTTCAGGGAAGTGGAGTTATACGACCACTACGGTCCATATAAGAGGTCCGTATAGCCCCCAGCAGGAAGATGTCTATCCTGATGGTGAACCACGGCCACTTCTACGGACCGTATAAGTGTCCGTATAACACCCGACGGGCTGAGTTATTTTCAAGTCTATAAATGTGATCCCACTTCATTATTTCCATTTTAACACTTCTCCATTTTTCTCCAAGTCTCTAGAACATTCCATACATTTCATATACAAGAATCCAAAGGAGATCCAAGGCTCATATCATTAATCTAAGGGAATCAAGTATAAGGAAGCTCTTACGGGTTGCTAGAGTCAAGAAAACTTTATGGATTGAAGCTAGGGTTTTTCTTCAAGTGAAGTATTTCCATCCAAAGGTCATTCCTACTCAATCAAAGGTAAGTTTTATGATAATTTCATGTTATTTGGACTATGGAGAGGTTGATAGACTTGGGCAGAGGAAGAAAGTAGAAAATGAAGTCTAAATGTAGCTTTTATGATGTTTATGAATAGTAATCTATATATAATCATGATTTTTAGTCTGATATGAATATAATCATGTTATGGAAGGTAATAATGGTGATGAAGAAGCATTATATGAAAATGTGCTATAATGGGTATGAAGTCGCTAATATGAGTGAACATGGTGGCAAATATTGAAGGCTTAATGTAATGCGATTACTTGAATTGGATATTATGAGTGTATTATGGAGGTTATCGTGGTTGCTGGGAGTTGTTTTGTAATAGGGTGGAAGTTGACGAAATAGGGGAAATGGTGCCCAATTTTCATTAGACTATGAATTATAGTTTGAGTTTAATAGTATCATTAAGGTTTAACGATGGTATAAACCCTTCAAAATGTAGATTATTCATGCTTCAATGGTGAACATTAGATAGTTGAGAAGACAAAGAGGTATGTAAGGCTAACCCTTCTTTTAATAAGGCATGGTTCCTTGTCTATATATATCCTTTTATGAGTTCCATAATGTCCTCCAAATGATTCTATCTCCACAGCTACTAAAGCTCATGATCCTTGATACTTTCATGATTCCATTGCATCCTTTATATGATAGTTGATCCTGCAAGGATAGACGTAACAATGGCAGTGACGTTGATGATACTTATGGACCCTTATGTATACGTGTCTAAGTATGTACGACTATCACGTGACACCAAGCTTATATAGCCAGGTATGATACCTAATGCGCACACACCACTGCAGTTGGGTACAAATACCACTGAGCCTTGGTAGGGCCAGATATGTATGATCACCGAGCCTTGTCATGGCTGGGTATGCGAACCACCAAACCTTCATGGTCGGGTATGGTATGGATACGAATATGAATACGGACACGAATGTATATGTATGTATGTACACGAGCACGCTTTAGAAATGAAAGGTCCATATGAAAGACAAGTAAGTAAGTAATGATGATGATGGCTTTACTATCTCCCGATTCTCCCATTTTATGCTGTTTCTTATGTTGTCTCTTATGCTCCTATTATGATGTTGATTATGCTTTACATACTCAGTACAATATTCGTACTGACGTCCTTTTGTTTGTGGACGCTGCGCCATGCCTGCAGGTGGCCAGGGAGGCAGGTTTGATCCATAGCTTTCTTATTCAGGGATTGCTTAGAGGAGCTCTATTTCATCCGGAGCTACAACTTTTGGAATTATTCTTTTGTGTACATACATAGGCACGGCGGGGTCTTGTCCCGCCTATATGATCTTACCTACTCTTCTTAGAGGCTCGTAGACAGTTGTATATGGTTAGATGTCTTGAAGCCTTGTCGACTTATATTTTGTATAACATTTTGATGGCCTCGTCGGTTTATGTATATTGTTGTGGGCATAGTTGTCAATGATGGTATAAATGTGTTGTTACATAATGAGTTTAGCATTATTGATGTATAGCATTCATGAATAAGCTATGTGGTCCACCTAAATGTGAATATGAATGTGCGATAAGATGCACCCGGGTGGGTTAGCACTGGGTGCCCGCCATGGCCCTCGGGTCGGGTCGTGAAAAAATCTTTATCAGAGCAGTTCTGCCTTAGGGTGTGTCTACAAGCCGTGTCTGGTAGAGTCTTGTTTATGGGTATGTTGCGCGCCACACTTATAAGCAGGAGGCTGCGGGCATTTTAGGAATGAATGACCTTCTTTCTTCATAAGACTGTGCGATATAGCTATGATATAAGGACCTCTCTTTCCTTAACCGTGTGTTATGTATTTCAGAAATGCCTGTAAAGAGAAAGGCTACGGTAGCCCTCAGCCCCAGCTCCAGCACCTCCAGCTCCTCGACCGGATGCTTCGGGCCAAGATGTAAAATAGGCCATTTATTTGGTTACTCAGTTGGTTGCCGCCAAGACCCAGCAATAAGGTGATAGGGCTGTTAGTGCGAGGGCCCGTGATTTTATTAGCTTGAACCCTCAGAAAATTTTCGGGTCAAAGCCGGAAGAGGACCCTCAGGATTTTATTGATGGGATGTTGAGGACACTTCGGTTAATGCATGCTTTAGACATTGATACGGTGGAGTTAGCATCCTATAGATTGAGGGATGTTGCGGTTCATTGGTATACAGTTTGGATGGCTTCACAGGGAGCCAATGCACCTCCCCCGGTATGACAAGAATTTGTGGATTCCTTTCTCCGACATTACTTGCCTCCAGAGGTTCGGCGGGCTAGTGCCGATAAATTCCTAAATCTTAGGCAAGGGAGCATGAGTGCCTTAGAGTATAGTCTCTACTTCAATTCTTTAGCTAGGTATGCTTCGACCATGGTAATGGATATGGGTGACCGAGTGCACCGATTTGTGAGAGGCCTAGGGCAACATTTGATGGATAGGTGCTTGATTGCATCCTTTTAGGACAATATGGATATCTCACGCATTCAAAGTCGATGCCCATAATTTGTAAGAAAGCCAACAACAGCAAAGAAGTGAGCGTGAGCATGACAGACGGTATACCTAGAGGGCTAGATCTTTGGGTCCGACGAGTGAGTTTAGAGGCGGGCCGAGATAGCAGTTTTCTAGGCATTCAGGCCATGCTATGACTAGTGCGTCTCCACGGTTTACAGGCCAGAGATTTGATAGATCTACTTATTCCGGGCCAAGTCAGAGTTTCAGGGCTTCAGGTTCCCAGTTTAGGGGTGATTCGGGTCAGGCGAGGCCACCGTGCCACGATGTTCCCTGTGTGGGAAGTTACATTGGGGCCAGTGTCGGCTAGGTTTAGTGGTTTGCTATCCATGCGATCGGCCAGGCCATATTATGCGCGATTGCCCCTCGGTTGGTGGTAGGGGTAGGACCCAGGCTTCAGGATCGGTAGTCGGATCTTCATCATCTATACGCCCTATGGGGCCAGGTTCACATGTGCCAGTTAGGCATGGTAGAGGTAGAGGGAGGGTCCCTAGTTCTAGCGGTCCTCAACACTGTATTTATGCTCTGGCTGGACGCCAGGATCTTGAGTCTTCTCCCGATGTCGTCACAAGTATAATATCGGTGTTCTCTCATGATGTATATGCTTTGATAGATCCGAGATCCACATTGTCGTATGTTACTCCATATATTGCGGGTCGGTTTGGGGTCAAACCGGAGACGATCAAACCTTTTGAGGTGTCTACACCCGTTGGTTAGCTGGTAATAGCTAGTCAAGTATATAGAAATTTTTTAGTTGTGATTTGTGACCATCGTACTATGGTTGACTTACATGAGCTAAAAATGGTGGATTTTGATGTTATCATGGGCATGGATTAGCTATCTTCTTGCTATGCCAATGTTGATTGTAGAGTGAAAATGGTTCGCTTCCAATTTCTGGGAGAACTAATTTTTGAATGGAAATGGAATATTGCGTCACCAAAAGGTAGGTTTATTGAATTGGTAGATATTGAATTCTACTTTGTCGTTTTAATTTGGATAGTATTGCCATACCCACTGTTGGTACTTGGGTTATTGATATATGTTGGCATATCCACTGTTGGTATTGTGATGTGAAATGTTGTTGGTGTACCCCATTGGGGTACTTGTGATATTGAACTTGATTGATTTACATATGCATTGCACGCATTCTCTCATATTCATGATGCATGGCCGATACCTGGTGATGATCCAGTATCGTTGATTGAGCGAAACTAAAATTTTGATAAACTCTTTACTTGAATGATTGTGAAAAGCTCGATGTCCGAAGATCCATTCCGGAATCATTGATTTTATGAAACTGATATTTGACAGACTCTCTTTTATTTGAGTGACTGCGAGATAGCCGATGTCCGATGATCTATTCCGGAATCGTTGTTGCATGGTCGATTCTGATGATATCCCAGAATCATTGTTAGTGTATAGACTCCGCGGGTCCCTCATGGTGGTGCCGGTAAGACTCCCCCTGTGAGCAATTAGCAAGGGTCCCATCTGTTTGTTGGGTAAAGATCCGGGACCGGTGGCACTTAGAATTTGGGAGATACACTGGGTTGTGCTACCGAGACGTTGATATTTCCATCCAGAGTACATGTGTACACCTCATTTGCATGGCATGCCATTGCACTCTTACCATTATTGCACTGCATTGCATTATGACTAGATTAAGATGTTTGATGATTGGATTGTGATGGTTGGATTGGATTGGATATACTCAGACTTGGCATAGTGGGATTAGTTGCCTTAATTAGGTAATGAAGAGTGTTTGGGTTTGGATTCGTTGTTGTACTTGATGAAGTAGCTATAGATCGTTCGGAATCTTATTTGTGTGTTCAGTCTTTATGTGATGTAGGGCAATGGGTGTCCTAGTGATGAGTTGACCATTATGCTAAACGAATGATTAAGTGATAAGGAAAATGATATAGAAGTGACAAGATTGTTATGATTCTGATTGGTGAGTACTGCAGTGAAATTAATGACAGAGATGTTGTTGTTGTAAATTGTGCGATAGATAGATGTATGAATTGGTTGAGTTGTCATCATGTTTTTCTGTGAATTTGTTACTAATATGTGTGACTAACCATTGTCGGCCTATGATACTTACTCAGTGCGCGTGCTTTGTACTGATATTGCACTTGCTACACCCTTTTTTAGCGTAGATTGTTTCAGGTATTTGGTTGATGTGAAGTGGAAATGTGCGGTGCCTATCTTGAAGGCCTCCTCCCACTTCATTCGGGGTAGAGGTTGAGTCTTAGAGTGTAGTGGAAATTCTGAAATTATTAGTCGCTCTTGTACTAGTCTAGACCAGGTCATGAGAATTTGTATCGAGTCTGTAATCAAGCATTGTTGTAATCACTTAAACATTGAGTTAATGAATGTATTTCGAAGTTTCGCTGTTATTCTTAATTATATATCCGTTAAAATGAATTGTTGTTTTATTGATGTGAATAATAAATGAGAGGGTTCGCCTACCGAGGTGGGAAAGGTAGGTGCCCGCATGGTCCCAAATTGGGTCGTGACAACTATACTACGAGTTTATGTTTTGTACAGTTATAAAGATCATAGAAAGTAAATACAAACAGTGATTTGGGTTCCTTCCGAACGTCGTCTTCGATATATATTTCCTGGTACATGTATAAGCACTTCATAAAAATATTAGTAAGAGAATAAATAACTATCTAATGAATTAAAGAAATGATAAATAAACTTAAAATAAAAAGCCGTCTTTTGTGTATGGGAGGCCTTGGAAATCAGACGAAAATTTCTTCATCGGCCATGAATATGGTATTTGTAATAAATTGCAAGATGAAAGAAAAATGTGTTAGTTTAAATAATTTGAAAAAGTCAAAAAGTAAGTGACATGACATAAAGTCTTTAAAAGAGAAATTTGATAAAAAAGAGAGGATGAAACTTGATTTGACCCTAATATTAGTGTAGTGTATGTAATGTAAAAATTTATATGTGAATGATGTAGGTTAAAAGAACATAAGAATAAAAATTAAAATATATGTAAATGTAAATATGATTTAGAGAAAAAAAATTAAATAACCATGTAGTGTGATGGTACAAAAAAATGTAAAAAGAAAATGCTTGAAAATTTATACATATACAATAATAAATAAAATTATAGAGACAATATAACAAAAATATAAAGATATTGAATGAAAAATGTAAAGATAATATAGAGACAATAAAGTGCATTCCCATTAATGAAAAGTTTCTCCCTTCTTGACTTAGTGGTTAAGTAATGTTAGTATGTACATGTATCTGTATATAATGTATGGTAAACATATGTAAAAGAATATGGAGATGTAAAATGATGTAAAGGAAAAGTGTGGTTTAAACTGGAAGAAAGGAGTAAGGAAAATGCAAAGAAAAATGTAGAGAAAATAAATGATGAAAATGTAGAGACAATATAAATAAAATGCATGAATAAATGTAAAGACAATACATGAATAAATGTAGAGACAAATGCATGAGTAATGCAAAGAAAAATGCATGAGTAAATGTAAACACAATGTATGAATGAATGTAAACACAAATGCATGAATAAATATAAAGACAAAAACTTGTTGCTCCCAAACGCACACGCAAGTATACGTGGTCGTACAAGTAATATAGACTGTTAAGTCCAGATATCGATCCCACAGGGACTTAGATTATACTGTTGAACTAATTCAAATCTGAATAAAACTATTCAAGAGAGTAAAAACCAAGATTGTTTGTTGTACTAACTAAAACTGAAAAGTAAACAATTTATGATGGGTGACTTTTATAACTGGGACTACGTTGACAAGGACTGTAAGAATTATCAGATGAGAGAGATATCTAGGGTTATGGCTTTCGACAATCCAGTTGATATTCAGACAATTCCACCTATTTTATTTCCGGGGTTACTAGTTGACGGGTTGATTATGCTTTATGATATTCTCTCGAACTACTCACAAGCCTGTAGATGTTACCTCAATGCCTATATCTCTATGGTCATGAGATGTAACAAGAACGCCTTTATTCCACCGTATTCAACTAAGTAGGGCTAACGGGTATATCTCTATCCTCATTAGCAAAACGATTAAATCGAACAAACTCTATTTATTCTTATTACGTACGTGAATTCCCTTTCTCAAGTTCAATCCACGCACCATAGATAGTGTCTAACTATTGGCCAGATAATCAAACAATTAAAACCAAGAATAAATAAGCAACCCACAATATGGAAAATCAATAGATAGTAATCATCATCAAATCAACTTTCAAGTCTTTCGCCACAACCCTAGAATTAGGAGATTAGCTACTCATGGTTCGATCATAGACAAAAGAAGCCATGAATAAACTAGGGTTGAAAAAGATGAAAAATAAAATAACCTAGAGAGAGAAAAAGGAGGACGGTGGCTTACAAATCCTTGAATAATCCTCCAATACCGTTCTCAGCTATATAAACGTGTATATATAGGTTAGGGTAAAAACATAATAAATAAGGAATCCAAATCCTAGTCTAATCGGGAAAACATCCGCAGAGTCCAGCTTTCCTTCCCCATCGCGGAAGGATCGCGCAATGTTCTGCAGCTGCTCGCCTTCTTCACGCGATGCGGGCCGATCGCGCACTCTGATGGTTGAGTTTGGTTGTTCCGCTATCTTCACACGATGCGGAACATTGGCCTGACTTTCTGGAGCTTCTCGCGATCGTTCCGCGATGCGGAAGGAAAGCGAGGTTCTGCAGGTGATTACTCTTCCTCTAGTTCATCCTTTGCGGTCATCGACTCGTCACCTCAGCCAATCGACATATGCTACGAATTCCAATCACTTCAAGCGCATTTTCCATCGTTTGTCGTCATCGTACCTATACACATGAAAATGTAATGACATAAGTTCAAATACGACGGTTACGTCATGAATTAAGCGATAAAATTCATAAGAAGAAGTTGTAATACGACACAAAACATGATATTTGTGCCAAATATCACCACCCCCCACTTAGACTTTGCTCGCCCTCGAGCAGACACAAACCAACATCAGACTCCACTTCTAGATCACTCATTCAAATAGGTCTGCAACAGGATTCAGCTAGTATGGCTAACTCTTGAAGCGAGATTTTCAAAACAAACCAGTGACCCAGATTGCGAAAGCCATTCCAAAGGTTCAAAAACAAAACTCATTTTCTGCACCAAGTACTTCTTTTCAATGAAAACATTTTGAATTTCAAAACAGTTGACTCAACAACACCACTTTAACGCATATAGGCAACCTTATGATCAAGAAATCAACACTTCACCTCTCTATTGCTAATTCTGTGCCCTCACCACAACAAAATAGTCCATATCTCATCAATAATCATATGTTTAACTCAATGGACCTAAAATCAATAAATGCACTCATTCTCACAAAGAATATCACATGTAAAGTACAACATACCATATGCTTTCCCGTAGTGTAACCGCTCTACTAATCCAAGTAAGACGAACCTAGAATCAAGTAGGACTTCGAGGGTTGTAATGTAGGCTACGGGACGGGTAGGAATTATTTGGATAATAGTGACTAACCTCCCTAAGCACTTTAATACTCATACATTCGTCATTCTTGCCCAATTTCTTCATTAGTCCTTATTCAACACCAACCAACCTTTCAATTTCTCCCAATTCACCCATTTTATTTGTTCTAGCACCACTCTTTTTAAAAGTTACACAAGTTAGAAGGGAAACTTTTTCGCTACATTTTTTTTTTCTGTCATTTTGAGATTTCTTTCTTTTCTCTCTTTTTTTTTCCCACTAACACGTGAATTTAGTTCTGTTCATTCGGTGCTCCTATTGTCTTCCTAGATTACAGTTAACAACCATTTCCCCTATTTATTTCACCTCCCAACTCCCATTATACATGTAAATGATTAAAGTGCTCAAAGAGTATTTGGATCAAAAATCAAGTTTTATAGAACGAAGGGGTAAAGGTTAATTAACTGCTATCAAAGAAAAGGCTAAAGGCTCAAAAGGGTTAACTAGGGTGCTATTTGCAAGTCGGTAGGATAGCGTTTTAGGATTTTTAGTGACTAACCAAAGAAATGCCTCTATCACTTTCTAGGCTGAACCAACTTCATTTCGCTTTGTGAACACACGGGGCAAGTTCTAGATGTCGATACCAAACATGGATTCAAAAACGAAACCTTACTCACACATGGCACATAATCAACGCAAGAGGGATCCGGTTGTCCCTCGAAACAATCAAACATAATGGAACTCAACAATGCCAAGTGGGTCATACGAGTCACCACAAAAACATTTTCAAGTGCTTCCAAGAAAAGTAATACAGTTTCACGGCATGCTTTCACAAAACATTTCAAGGTCGTTCATATGCCAAAACTTTACCTATCCCGTGCACCTAGCATTTGAATGTTCTTAGCCTACGGACTGATTTTCCCTCAAGCAGGTTGTCATCCACCCGTCATCAGGAACAACCCTTCCTATGACTAAAAAAAAAAATCTACCTATGCCCGGTTCAAAGGCCCCCCGTCGGGAAAGAACCGAGGCACTAAGAAAACCAAAGGGGGTGGATGATGAATGCCTACTAATGAGGGGCTTAAGAAGTTATCAAAGAAAAATAAAGAAAAATAAAATCTTTTTGAAAATTTTCCACTTTTTTTTTTTTTTCGACACTAAGATGCAAAACGAAAAGAAAAAAAAACCTAAGGCACACTAATCATCATCCGCAACCTCAAAACATGTTGTTACAAACCAGGGACGTATTTTCCCACCCCACACTTAAAACTATGCAATGCCCTCAATGCATGTATATTTGAAATCAAATAAAGCTCCAACAAGGTAAGGAATACTCCCTGGGGCCCTCAAGGGCCTAGTCGTCCTCATCAAGGAAGTCCTCATCATCGGCCGCGCCCTCATCTAGCTCGGCATTCTCTTCATCCTCTTCGTCGTCGCCTTGCATCAGCGACTCTGCCTCCTCCTCTTCTTCACATGCGGCCATCACTCGATCAGCTGAGTTCTCGTCTTCATCCGCGGGTAACTGAGATAGCTCTCCCACCAATGCCCGAGAATGTGGAGTGTGTGGGTTATCAATAAAAACCCTTGTGAGATCAATATTAAAGTGGTCACTCGCAACCATCATCCCCGAGTACAGCTGAGCTAGTACGGTTGACTGGGCAGACCTCTCCTCCGCTGGGGTCAAGTGATGTCCGGATACGCTTGCTGGGGCCATGACATTGGAGATATCAAGCGGTTCATCGGGTGCCTCAAGTACTCTATCAGTAGAGTACGCTAACTCACTATCGAGCCGCATTAGGTAGGAAGTGAGAGTGTTCCCATAACTTAGCCTTTTCGACTTCCCAGCCCGCACTCGGCGGATTTCCTGTAGCATCCAATACCCTATGTTTACCGGCTGCCCTTTCATTAGGAAGTACACAATGCACACTCTCTCCCGTTGTACCTCTGAGAAGTGATCAAGTGGCATTATTCTCGCATTTAGGAGGCACAGCCACACTCGGGCTTCTCTACAGAAGTTGCTCATGCTCATACTTCGGTGTTTCCGCATAGGTCCTGAATATCTGGCCCATTGAGCTTTTGAGCGGGCTCCACACAGCGTTTCCCGGATAGCCCGATAATCCAGCCTTTTGATGAATTCTAGTAAGGGCTCGACAGGCACATCCGGGACTCCAATTGCCCCGCACAAGATTTGTGCCGTTAATGGCACCCAATTTTTCTGAAAGTGCACAGACTCTCTAGGCAGGCGGGTTGGTACGCTAGCATAACTTTCCATGACCAAATCGATGTTCACAGCCCCCGGTTGTTCGAATACAGATGTCCATCCCATGGCAACTATACGGTCGTGGATATCCCGAAAATTCCTCTTCAAAGGGGCTCGACTGATTGCCCGCTCATGGTAGTACCCTTTCGAGGTGTCAAACCCCGCATACCACTCTGCTCCTTCCCCCGCGAGACGAGGGTTGGTTGTCCTTTTAGTTGCTGGGGGAATAACCACCGCGGGGTGCTTGCCTTTACCGGATGTTTGTCCCTTTTTCTCTTTGGGCGGGTTTTGTGCTCGCCCTCGTTTTGTACCTTGAGAGGAGGAGGCGACGGCTTTGCCCTTGGATTTTGCCGTGAACCATTTTGCCTGCAAAACAACGCATTACCAAACAAGAGGTTTCGGTTAGTCATGCCGGGGTCGGGAAACAACCCCACACTTACTTCAAACTATATTGAAAAAAAGAAAAATCAAAAGAAGTTACTACTCCTACAAGACCTAGCAAACAAAAACAAGGTACACGATTGTCATGTTGCTTGGGAAGAAACAGCAATTGCTATCTTCCCATTCTCCCTCACAATTCGAATTTGGTGGTGAGGTGAATTTCACAAGGGTTCCTAAGCTCGGTTAATGTTCCATTGTTACTCAAGACTTCACAAATTCACAAAGACCTGGTTTGGGACTTTTGTCGAACACTTTGTGGGCGTAAATTCGTCCCTTAACTTTGAGTAACAATGGGGGTTGAAGAACCCTCCCTTATGCAATGGGAGTCACATTCTAGCCACATTCACACCTATTACACAAGCAATACCAATCCCCGCCCTCAATTCGCCCATACTCATATCCCTACTCTACACATAACCAACACAATAACAAGGAGAGAGAAAAATAGAGAAGATGAACACTTACCTTGTGGTGTTGATGGGGATTGATTACAATTGGAAGTTGTTTGTGTGAGAGAGGGAATGGGGGGGTGGGCAATTTGTTTCCGTATTCAAGGGGAATGGGAATGGTTGAGGAATGTTATGTAATGAAAAATGAGAGGAGGGTCCGTGTATACCCTATATTAGTGAAAAGAAATATACAAACCGGGTCGACCCGCGCGATCAGTCCGCATCGCGGGTCAATCTCTCGAAGCTGCAGAACTCCACGCCATCTGCCCGCATCGCGGGTCTATCGCGCAAATCACTGGGCATTTCTGAGTTTGTGATGCGCGATTTGACAGCATCGCGGGTCTATAGCGCGAATCACTGGGCACTTTGTCTGTTTTCTTCGTTTCCGCTCAATTCCTGCAACATGAACAAACGTGACTTATATCTTACAAATTGTTGGGTTTCCTCCCATCAAGCTCCTTAGTTAGGGTCGTGGCACGACACTTTTTTTTCACACGGGTTGCCTCCCGAGCAGCGCCTGATTTAACGTCGTGGCACGACGCAGGCGCACCTCAAGCCTCTTCCAGATCGATGGTGGTCTTGGCGCGGTCAGTGGCCTCCCAGTAGTAATGCTTCACTCTCTGTCCGTTCACCAAGAATGTCTCATCCGAGTGGGGTATTTTAAGCTCGACAGCACCATGTGCAGTCACTCGAACTACCTCGAATGGTCCGGACCATTTGCTCTTTATCTTTCCACCGAAAATCTTCAGCCTGGAGTTATACAGCAATACTAACTGCCCAGGCTCAAAGTCACGAGATTGGATGTGCCTGTCGTGAATCCTTTTGGTGCGCTCCTTATACATTTTCGCGTTTTCATAAGCATGATAGCGAAATTCCTCCAACTCGTGCAGCTGCAACAGTCTCTTCTCTCCAGCTTGAACCATGTCGAGATTCAGCTTCTTGATCGCCCAATATGCTCTATGCTCAAGCTCGACTGGTAGATGACATGCCTTACCAAAGACGAGCTTATAAGGGGATGTACCGATCGGAGTTTTGTAAGCTGTTCTGTATGCCCACAGAGCGTCATCAAGCTTCAATGACCAATCTTTTCTACTTACACTCACAGTCTTTTCCAAAATCCTCTTGATCTCCCTGTTCGATACCTCCACTTGACCACTTGTCTGAGGGTGATAGGCAGTCGCTATCTTATGTTTCACCCCATACTTGAGCAACAATTTATCAAAAAGCCGATTGCAGAAGTGTGTTCCTTGATCACTGATGATAGCCCGCGGGGTCCCAAACCTCGTAAAGATGTTCTGTTTCAGAAATCGAGCCACCACACTAGCATCATTGGTGGGAAGTGCAATGGCCTCCACCCACTTCGAAACATAGTCTACAGCCACCAATATGTATTTATTTCCCTTGGATGGTATAAAGGGACCCATGAAGTCAATACCCCACACATCAAACAACTCGATTTCCAAGATGCCCTTCAAGGGCATTTCATGACGCTTGGAAATATTTCCGGTTCTCTGGCAGCTATCACAGGCACGCACAAATTCATGAGCGTCTTTGAACAGAGTTGGCCAGTAGAATCCGGATTGAAGTACCTTGGCTGCTGTTCTGTCCCCAGCATGATGTCCTCCATAGGGTGATGAATGACACTTCTCAAGAATTTCTGGGACCTCGTCCTCTGGAACACATCTTCTAATTAACTGATCTGTGCCAACCCGGTAAAGATATGGCTCATCCCACACATAGAAACGACTGTCATGCAGAATCCGCTTCTTCTTCTCGTGATTAGCACCAGGAGGGTAAATCTCACCCACTATAAAGTTTCCCATGTCTGCATACCATGGCACCTCAGCTGATTTAAGAGCAAAAAGCTGTTCGTCCGGGAACGTCTCGTTAATCCCCACTGCTTCATCAACATGTTCCCGATCTTCTAATCTCGATAAGTGATCTGCCACCTGATTTTCTGTGCCCTTTCGATCTAAAATCTCGATGTCGAACTCTTGAAGCAGCAGCACCCAACGAATAAGCCTTGGCTTCGCATCCTTCTTTGCAAACAAGTAACGGACTGCCGTGTGATCAGTGTAGACAATCGCTTTCGTGCCCACCAGGTATGATCGGAATTTGTCAAAGGCGTAGACAACCGCCAATAAATCCTTCTCTGTGACAGTATAGTTCATCTGGGCTGCATCAAGTGTTTTGCTGGCGTAATAAATAAGGTGAAAGATTCTTTCCCTTTTCTGACCAAGGACAGCGCCCACAGCAAAATCACTGGCATCACACATTAGGATAAATGGTAGAGACCAATCGGGTGCTACGATAATAGGAGCAGATACCAGCCTTCGTTTCAGCTCCTCAAAAGCCGTCAGATAGGCTTCATTGAACACAAACTTCACATCCTTCTCTAAAAGCCTGCACAGTGGATTGGCAACCTTAGAGAAGTCTTTGATGAACCGTCGGTAGAAGCTAGCATGCCCAAGAAAGCTGCGCACTCCCCGAACTGAAACGGGTGGTGGCAATCTTTCAATTGCTTCAATCTTTGCCTTGTCGACTTCTATTCCCTTGCCTGATATCTTGTGCCCAAGAACAATTCCTTCTCGGACCATGAAATGGCAATTTTCCCAGTTGAGTACCAAGTTTGTTTCTTCGCAGCGTGCTAACACGGCATCCAGATGGTTCAAACAGTCATCAAAGGAATCTCCAAAGACAGAGAAGTCATCCATAAATACCTCTACATAATTTTCCACCATATCGGTGAAGATAACCATCATGCATCGCTGAAAGGTACCTGGTGCATTGTACAAACCGAAAGGCATCCTCCGGAATGCGAACGTGCCATATGGACAAGTGAATGTGGTCTTTTCCTGATCCTCGGGCGCGATCATGATCTGGTTGTAACCCGAATAACCATCCAAAAAGCAATAATAATCATGCCCGGCCAATCTATCGAGCATCTGATCCATGAAGGGTAAAGGGAAATGATCTTTTCTGGTGGCGTTATTCAACTTTCGATAGTCGATGCATATCCTCCAGCCTGTGACAGTTCGTTGAGGCACCAATTCGTTCTTCTCGTTTTTCACCACAGTTATTCCCCCTTTCTTCGGGACACATTGTACCGGGCTCACCCAATTGCTGTCCGATATAGGGTAAATAATGCAGCTGTCAAGCCACTTGATTACCTCTTTCTTTACCCCCTCCTTCATGATCGGGTTCAGTCGCCGCTGACACTCAATACTGGGTTTGCTGCCTTCCTCCAACAAATTTTTGTGCATGCAAAACGAGCTACTAATACCCCGAATATCAGCTATCGACCACCTAAGGGCTCGGATTCGATCTCTTAGCACTCGTAATACTCGTTCCACCTGTACATCATTCAAATAAGCTGAGAGGATTACGGGAAGTGTGTCTCCACTACCCAAGAAAGCATAGCGAAAGTGAGGGGGCAATGGCTTCAATTCAAGAACGGGCGCCTCTTCAGTAGATGGTTTCAGCTTCTTCCATGACTCTGGTCTGTCCAGCTCCTCAAACGGTGTATGTGCTCGTAGATAAGCACATGAAGTGTCAAGAATGCTAAGACACTCCTCCACTTCTGCATCAATCTTCAGCTCTTCCCCATACACCAAAGCTATCTCCAAAGGGTCTCGCGAGGCTAAGAAGTGATCCAACTCGGCATTCGTGAGCTCCAGTTCCACCACAGTAATCATCTTCAATTCCTCATAATGGGCTGGAAGTCTGGTGGCTTTAAACACATCGAAAGTCGCTTCTTGTCCATTAACCGTCATGGACATCTTTCCATCTCTCACTCGGATCACAGCATCAACAGTAGCCAAGAAGCCTCTCCCCATGATGAGAGGAACACTCTTATCTGCCTCATAATCAAGTATCACAAAATCAACTGGCAGAATAAATGGGCCTACCTTCACAAGAACGTCCTCAATAATACCATCAGGGTATGCAAGAGAGCGATCAGCCAACTGCAAAGTAATAGTGGTTGGCCTTGGCTCCCCCAAACCCAACGTCCGGAACACAGAGGTGGGCATCAGATTAATACTAGCACCCAAATCACACAATGCTAGCCCAACCTCAATGTTGCCAATTGTAATTGAAATTGTGAAACTGCCCGGATCTTTCAACTTTGGCGGGATTTTACTCCTCACTCTAGAACTGCACTCCTCAATAAGTACAACTGTCTCAAACTCAGTCCAACGCCGTTTGTTCGCGACCACATCTTTAATATATTTTGCATATTTTGGGACTTCTTGTAGAAGCTCCACCAAAGGTATGTTGATGTGTACCTGTTTTAAGAGTTCAAGGAATTTCCTGCAAGCCGAATCCGCTTTCTGTTTCTGGAGTCGCTGTGGAAAGGGAGGGGGTGGTCGCACCACTTCTTCTAACTGACGCTCTGCGACTGTTTGCTTTGGTTCCGCTCGCTTAGCAGGAATAAGTTCTGCCTCTGCTATGTTCTTCTTTTTCGGTGGCACCTCCTCTAGCTCTCTACCATTCCTCAAGGTGACTGCTTTGCATTCTTTTGGATTCTTTTCAGTATCACTCGGAAGAGCACCCGGAGGTCTGACATTCTGCATAAGAGCCATTTGCCCCATCTGACGCTCAAGCTCGTGAATCGATTTCTGCATCTCACTTTGAATTCTCTAATTTTGCTGCTGCATCGCCTGATTTTGAGCGATGAGCTGCTTCATCATTTCCTATAAATTTCTAGCTGGCTGTGCTTGAGGTTGTTAATAATTGTTCGGTTTGTGGAAATCCTGCTTTCCAAATGGAGTGTTGAAATTATTCCCATAATAGTTCCCCCGATTTCCAATACCGCGATTCTGCTGCCCCACAAAACAGACAGACTCTGGATTCAATGGACAATTGTTGTAATCATGAGGTTCACCACAACCTACACATGCTGCCTGCTGAATGTGCTGAACTGGTTGAATCTGCTGAGCCTGAGGAAACACCCTCAACATCACATTAGTAAGAGTACCTATATCAACTCGAATGGCTGCAACATCATCAACTTTAAGAACTCCAGCAGCCTTTTGTGGTAATGCCCTGCTAGTCTCATTATACTCATGATGACCCTCATACATCATCTCAAGGAGATCTTCCATCTCTTCATATGTTTTGTTTAATATCTGACCTTGAGCCGAAGCATTCAGCAGGGCCCTTGATTCGTGGTTGAGACCCTCTACGAAATAATTGCCAATGATCTCCTTTGGCTGCATATGATGGGGGCAATCTCGTAGATAGCCCTTATATCTCTCCCAAGCGTGTGGTAGAGATTCGGTATCTCTCTGGGTGAAATTGGCAATTCTTCCTCGCAGCTCCTTTGTCTTCTTGGGTGAGAAGAACCTGTCGATAAACTAATTTGATAATCTTTCCCAATAAGTTATAGAACCTGCAGGTAGATTTGTTAACCACTCTCTTGCTTCACCAATAAGTGAGAACGGAAATAAGGACAACTTCACATAATCATCAGGGACATCTCTATATTGGAAATTCTCGCTCAACTCCACGAACTGCATTAAGTGCTTATGCGGGTCTTCACTAGATTTACCCATATACTGGCACCTATGTTGCACCAGCCGCTCTGTTCCTTCTTTTAGTTCGAAATTTCCAGCAATGTCAGACCTAACAATAGCTTTAGCAATGGTCGCCAGACTTGGCCTGGCATAACTGGACAGCAGAATTCGTTGTTCTTGTGCCCTCGTAGCTGCTTGGTTTCCCTGTTCATCTGCGTTTCTTGCTCTATCCCTTTCTGCCTGTTCAAGAGCAAGTCTTGCAGCTTCGTTAGCCATTTGTCTCTGTCGTCGGAGGGTTCTCTCAATTTCTGGATCAAGATCAATTAACGGTTGTCCTGAACTTCTCGTGCTTGGCATAAAACAGAGAAGCCTGAAGAATCACAAGTAGAACAACGAATAAAAGTAAAGACTTGAATAGAAAAAAACAAACTCAAATTAGAAAAACAGTAATTTTTCTAAGTCCCCAGCAACGGCGCCAAAAACTTGTTGCTCCCAAACGCACAAGCAAGTATACGTGGTCGTACAAGTAATATAGACTGTTAAGTCCAGATATCGATCCCACAGGGACTTAGATTATACTGTTGAACTAATTCAAATCTGAATAAAACTATTCAAGAGAGTAAAAACCAAGATTGTTTGTTGTACTAACTAAAACTGAAAAGTAAACAATTTATGATGGGTGATTTTTATAACTGGGACTACGTTGACAAGGACTGTAAGAATTATCAGATGAGAGAGATATCTAGGGTTATGGCTTTCGACAATCCAGTTGATATTCAGACAATTTCACCTATTTTATTTCCGGGGTTACTAGTTGACGGGTTGATTATGCTTTATGATATTCTCTCGAACTACTCACAAGCCTGTAGATGTTACCTCAATGCCTATATCTCTATGGTCATGAGATGTAACAAGAACGCCTTTATTCCACCGTATTCAACTAAGTAGGGCTAACGGGTATATCTCTATCCTCATTAGCAAAACGATTAAATCGAACAAACTCTATTTATTCTTATTACGTACGTGAATTCCCTTTCTCAAGTTCAATCCACGCACCCTAGATAGTGTCTAACTATTGGCCAGATAATCAAATAATTAAAACCAAGAATAAATAAGCAACCCACAATATGGAAAATCAATAGATAATAATCATCATCAAATCAACTTTCAAGTCTTTCACCACAACCCTAGAATTAGGAGATTAGCTACTCATGGTTCGATCATAGACAAAAGAAGCCATGAATAAACTAGGGTTGAAAAAGATGAAAAATAAAATAACCTAGAGAGAGAAAAAAGAGGACGGTGGCTTACAAATCCTTGAATAATCCTTCAATACCGTTCTCAGCTATATAAATGTGTATATATAGGTTAGGGTAAAAAAATAATAAATAAGGAATCCAAATCCTAGTCTAATCGGGAAAACATCCGCAGAGTCCCGCTTTCCTTCCGCATCGCGGAAGGATCGCGCAATGTTCTGCAGCTGCTCGTCTTCTACACGCGATGCGGGCCGATCGCGCACTCTGATGGTTGATTTTGGTTGTTCCGCTATCTTCACGCGATGCGGAACATTGGCCTGACTTTCTGGAGCTTCTCGCGATCCTTCCGCGATGCGGAAGGAAAGCGAGGTTCTGCAGGTGATTACTCTTCCTCTAGTTCATCCTTTGCGGTCATCGACTCGTCACCTCAACCAATCGACATATGCTACGAATTCCAATCACTTCAAGCGCATTTTCCATCGTTTGTCATCATCGTACCTATACACATGAAAATGTAACGACATAAGTTCAAATACGACGGTTACGTCATGAATTAAGCGATAAAAGTCATAAGAAGAAGTTGTAATACGACACAAAACATGATATTTGTGCCAAATATCATAATGTATATAAAAAATATAAAGAAAATGCATATAATAAATTTAAAGAAAATGTATATAAAAAATTTAAAGACAATGTATGAAAAAGAAGAGAGAAAAAATATAAAGAGAAGAGGAAGATTGCTAGCCTTGCTAGCTTTCCTATGAAGAGAAAAATACGGAGAGTGAAGAGAGAAAACAAAATATATGTGAGGTGGTGAAAAAATATGAAGATCCATCTCTTCTATTTATAATAAAAAATGACCCCTTGTTTTGTCCAAAAAATAAAGGACTACACCACATTGTCCCCTTAATGCCACATTTGGTCTTTAGGTTATTTTCCAATGGAAATTTCACCCTTTTAATCAATGTATAAAAATCTATTAACCAATGGATGAAGAACTCAACCTATCATTTCAAATGTCGCCTTTTTAAAAAGTGACAAGACCTTGACTTGATCGAATTCTTGTTCTGCGTTTCAGAATTAATTGCTCCGATTTTCTCCACACTGGCGGACTGTACTAAAATATAGTTAACTAATACATATATAAATAATAATGTGCTATAAAATAAAAGCAATTCAATAAATTAATGTAGCAAAAATGAGAGGAGAGAGAGAAACATAAAGTAGTACTAGTAAGTTTTCTTTCCTCTTTTTGAAGTGTCCCATTCTTAGTGAAATTGGAGGCTATTTATAAGCCTAGAGTAACTTGTGAACCATGACTTGCTACATTGCAAAACTTGGGCACCGTGACTTGCTGCAGTGCAAGGCTTGGGCCCCATGACTTGCTATAGTGCAAGGGCCCCACATGGCCATCCACCAATTTATTCACAACACTCCCCCTTCGATGTCCGTGTAAGAAAAAACAAAAATCTAGTAAAAGAAAAGTATTACATAGTTATTCATCATATGCATTGCTTGCTGTCTCATTAGAAACCTTGCCAAGAAAACCCAATGGGACAAAACCTTGGTTAAGGAAAAAAGAGACATTATAAACTAATAATCTCTTAATGAGGAGTACTCCCCCTGATGAAAACATCGCTTAATGTCTCGAAAATGATGCATTCCAATCTTGTGTATCAGCTTCTCAAATATTGAGGTTGGCAATACCTTAGTGAACATATCCGCCAAATTATCAGAATTTGTTCGATATCTATTTCATCTTTCTGTTTAAGATCGTGTCTGAGAAAGAACTTTGACGAAATGAGCTTTAATCCATCTGCTTTGATATATCATTATTTCAATTGAGTTATGAAAGCTTCGTATAATATTGTTGGAATCTTCATCTTCAAATAAATATCACACGATTGCAAAAGGTGTAGAGGCATTGATCTCAACCAAATATATTCGTGACTTGCTTTACAAGTCGTTGTTATTTTGGCAGGAATTGAATAAGTATCAATAATTTATTATCACGTAGAACGTCACATTATGACAACATCCTCACATATAATTTTCTTGAGATCGAACTTTATAGAGATCATTTAAATGACCTGCATTTCATAACCAACAAATCTTGATAATTTTGGTTAGAATCAATAAATTTATATCATTATTTGATTCATCCTGATGTCTCCACGAATAAAAGTGAGGCTATATCTTGCCTACATATCAATAAAAGCATTATCTCATGGATAGTAATAGCATGATACATTAGTGCATCAATTGCACTAAGACATGGTACTTTTTAACCATTTTCGTGAGATCCAAAATTTATCTTTCTTTATGTTAAGCGATCTTACAGCCATTGGGGTACTCAATGGAATCTCTTTAAGGCCTTTTAAATCCTTTAAGAATGTTCATATAAGCTACACTGTCTAGCTAGACATGAAAATATTTCATTATACGCATTCTAGGTTTTCATGTACTGCTATACTGTATGAAATCTCATTGCATCCACCACAAGAGAACACATCTCTATACAATATGTTGACACCTAATTTTTGACCTCCCGGGATCTGTTTTAAGCGCTCGGAGTCCTTGGACAATAAATAAAATTAGTTGTGCACTCCCGAGGGGATACAGGTATTTCTTATAAATTATTTAGGACAACATGTCACCCTTTTGAATTAATAAAGAAATAGTTGAAGTTATTTAAAATTTGGTGGAGATTTTATACTTTTTATTACGTGGAGGGGCAAGAAAACCCCTTCTTAATAAATATTCGTTCAATTAATTAAATCATGGAAATTTGATTAATGAGCGATTTTATTTATTGTCCAAGGCACTTGGAGTAATTAAAAGGGTTGACCATTTTGCCCTTTTCTGGGCGTGCTTGCATAATCGATTTATTTTCTCAACTTATAGGCCGATGTATGCACATGATTTTCGCTTTTGTTTTATGAATTATTTTTCTTAAACTATTTATGTCCTAATGGGATAAGAATTTGTTATTTTATTTTTATGTATTAGCTTTTTTTTACCCGCATATATATATGTATGTATATACACCACGTATATATCAACATACATGGTGTATATACACACATGTGTAGGTACATAGGACTAGGCCTTAAATGGGTAGGCCAGACACAGTCCATCCGTCCATTTCATTTTATTAAAAAGAGAGGGGGGGGGGGGGGGGGGGGGCTCGGTTGCAAATTAGGGAAAACAGAGACGGCTAGGGCAAAACCCTAGTGCTGCCCTACCTTCCGCCACCTGTTCTCCACTGTGCTAGTGTCATTTGGAGTGGGGAAGGAGGCAAAGCATTCAATTATTTGTCCTTCTCCCCCTAAATCTCGGCCAAACACGCCCTAAGGTATACCTTTCCTTTTTTTTTTTTTTCTATATGTGCAGATTTGAGTTTTAGCCCTTGATTTCGTTTGAGTTTTTGATCTGATCCGCTTATATTAAGGTTTATGTGTGAGACTTGCAAATTTTGCAAAGTCCCACACCAAAAATTGGAGACAGTTTCAACGTTTGGGGTTCTATAAATAGAAACCCCTATTCACCAAGAAAAGGGTCGGGAAAAAACTGAGAAAAATAAAAAGTTTTTGATATTAGTCTTTAAAAGTTTGAAGTTATGTTCTAAGTTTGAGGTTCCTTCTATTAGCTCAAAAGCCTAAGTACTAAAAGTTTGTTTTTATCTTCTTTGGCTTCTTGGGCTCGAGTCTTTGGAAGAAATCCATCCAAATTCATCTTTGGTCAAGGCCGTGCCCACAAAAGGTAACACTTACTCTTGTTGTTAATTTTGTTTCAATTTCAGTCTATGTAATATTGGTTTCTATTTGTTTTAGTTAGGTTTGGTTTATGGTAGCCTCTGTTAGCTTATTATGGTTACAAATAGCTAGTTTGTCTAAATTGGGATTTGGTGTTGATTATTTAGTAATGTTGGTTGGCTGGTCTCTATTGCATCCCAACAATTTAATTTATGCTTGACGGTGTGATTGTTAGTAGGAATTGTTTGATGCCTAGGCCATTGCACTCCATGGACCTGCCCTTGTTAATCTCTTATCGAAAGTTGGATTTTGTGAAAAGATGAATCTCTTTAGGTATTTCCTTTTGTTCAAATTGATGAGTATGAAAGCTATGCTGAATTTAGTTAAAAGGTAGGCTAATAAGTTCTCTTTCTAATTCTATTTCACTGAGGTTTTGTTTTATTATTCTAACTTGAAGTGCTCCTAGTCCTTACCCCCAAGTTCTTGTTGCTTTGTCTCTGACAACTAATGGACTAAGGGCAGGGTAATCATGGTCCCAATATGGCTTAGTTGTTGATTAATCCCTGGGAATTTTGTGGACCAGTCCTATTTTCTTTTGAAATTAACGTGTGCTAAACGTAATTCATGTGGGCTGGTCATCAGTGGTGTTGTTAAGGTTCTTTGCTCAGTTTGGTATCACATGATCAAAATTAAGACTGGGAATGCCCATCATAGGTGTGCCATGCTTTCTTCCCCCTCTTAAAATTACATTTCTATGTGCTTGCTCCCCTTTTCTTTTGAGTTTTGCATGAATATGATGAGATTTAGGCCTGCTTTCCACCTAAACTTGTTATGACCCTGATGAGTGAACTTTAGGAATCAATTTCATGTAAAACTATAATTGGGGCTTGGCTGGGTGTGTCTTCATGATTGACAAGTTCCTTTGTCTCCTCTGTCTGCTTAATAACTCTTGAATCACTCGCTCAAGACTTGCTTAATGTGTTTAGGTTTATTTATGACTTGTTAAGGCTCTTTTGAAATAGTCTCGGATATTTTACTTAAAAAGGGGATATTCTTCATAATAATGTGACTCACCTAGACCTAATGTAAAAGGGAAAACTGAGGAAGAAAAGTCAAACCTAGTTTGTTTCTCGTTGAAGCTTATGCTCAGTATTGAGGAATTCTAGCAGAATTGGAATAAGTTTTGGCATTTGGTCTTGCTTACCTTTGACTGAACAAGTAGTGAAAAGGGGTAAATGAGCTTTAAAATGGGATGACCTTGGCTTATATGTTCAGTGGCTATTTAGGATAGGTAATTCTCTATAAAAGGATCCAGTCGGGTGTGTATGGGGGTTTGGCCTACTGCTCTAGTGAGACCAGGCTTGCTTCCCTTCCCCCTAGTCTTGCTTGAATGTGGATAAGTCTTCCAACTTGGGATATAATCACTTAGTACCCTTAGAATATGAGAACAACCTAGAATTAAATGCGGGGAGGGGGGGGGGGGGAGGGGGGGGGGGAGGGGATAGTGATCACATTTGCTGTTGCTGTGAGTTCAGGAAACTGGTTTGTGCCTTAGACTATTTCATGATCCATCCTTGCCTTCCCTTCTGTGCCCTCTGCTTGTTTTGCATGCAAAACATAACCAGGGTGTTTAAGTTAAGATGTGTGATTAAGCTTGAAAGTTACAAAACATAGTCTTCTCCTTATTTCTCTAAGATGTTGTCCCTGTTCGTAAACTTGTAAAAGAATTTGTTTTTTTTTTTTGAAAAGGCTCACTGGGTTGATAGATCCTCTTGTGATGCTCGAATCCTTTAAACCCCTCAATAGATTGACCTTAAAATTATGAGACTTTTTTACTCTAAGAATTCCTTTTAGATAAACTGGTGGATAAGATAAATAGACTCTTAGTGCAATAGGCCTAGCATAGGCTGTAAGCTCTCCCCTTTTCTGTAAAACTGTTAAGTCTGGTGGCTCTGTGGTTTGATCCCCATCTTAGATTGTGCTATGAGGTTTAGTTTCCCCTTCCCTTTTACATTTGTTTGGCCTCACTGTTGTAATAGACTAGTCAACTAGGTTGAGGTTTTTTTAGGGTGAATCTTGCTTAGAATTTTGTGAAGCTATCATTGAGTGTCCTTGTGTACCTTTTAGGTTGGAAATCCATTTGACCTTAGCAAAAGGGTGTGACAGTTTATTTTTCTCTCTCTATCTTTTAGAATAAGGCTATGTGTTTGAATGGTGCTCTTGCCTCCAATTTGCTTGTTTACGGTTTAAGGCTTCTCCTTATGTTACATGGACTTCCTTTCTTCAAAACTGGGAGTGCCCCCGTGCCTTGTCTGACCTTTTTTTTCTTTTGTCTCCTAAAATCATCTTGTAGTCTCTATGCCTTGCCTGATATTGAATGTTGCCCCATCTATGTAATTTGATCCTGATAAATAAAAGAGGGTGTCTTCTTTGCTGAATCGTGTTGTCAGTAGAAACAAGAGTCTCCCCCCCCCCCCCCCCATGCTTTCTTTTAGTTCAATTAGGGAGTGTTAAGGGCTGGTTAGTGTGATTTTTCCCACTTCATAATTAAAAATAAGTTGGTTCAGTTCTTGTGTTTTTGAATTTGGTATCAACAGCTTTCTAAAAACCTGAACCTAGTCCATCTGGATTAGTTAGCTTGACACTGATTAATGTGGCCTTCTGAGAACTTTTACCCTTTCCCCTTTTTTTAGCATTTACCACCAACCTTAATTACCAGGAGCCTGTAGACCTGGACCAAATGAGTTTGGTTAAGGAGAAAGTGTTGATAGGATTGAATGCATGTGCAAGCCTGTCTAAAGTCCCCGGTGCTTTCACTGGATGATCAGGGTGAGTATACTTAAGATGGGGGGAAGGGTTTTAGGAGAGGAAAAGGTGAGTCTGGGCATGAGTTGGAGGTAATGACTAGTGGAGCCCAGGATCCTTTTTGCTGAAAGGAGACTCAGGAAAGGAGATAGGGAGGTGATGACCCCACCCTGTCCTGTTTCCCTTTCAGGGGCCGAAAACTCTTATCTCCATTTTTTGATCTCCCCCGCATGATCTTTGGACTCACAGAGGCTTCAGGTGGGGAGAGTGGTTTAGGTATGCTTTAAGGGAAAGGAGAAAATGAACTGGGGGGTCTTGAACTGCTCACCCGGATTGTTGTGTGATCCTTTTCACTCCCTTTCTGGCTTAAAAACCCTTTGGGTCTGTAGGGTCTAGGGGCTCCTGGTGCATGTCCCCCTTGATTGAATCCGTTTAAGTGTTATATCCCAACCTGTCCATTGTTTGTGCATGTTATTCTATGACTGCATTTCATCTTGTCCATTCCCCTATTTCAACGTTGAGTTAAGACCAGGCTATTATAAGTCATTAGCCTATTCTCATTATTGTTTTACTGCTCCTGTGACATAGTGACACTGATTTTCTTCCAAAAGACCTTCTGTTTCACATCTAATGAGCAAGTTTTTTTTATCACATGGTGATCCTATTTAGTTGTTGGGTTTAGTGTGCATGATGTTTCCACCACCCCCCCCCCCCAGCCTTGTATATGTCCTAGACCTACTTATATCCTCAGTGGCTTGGCCCCTGTCCCTCTTCATGACCGGTTTTCAAGAGTAATCTCTCACACCATCTAGTGCCATTCGTCTTCTATGTGCTATCATAATTCTTTTTGCTTTACTGATTGTCTGTTTCCTCTCCCTTCTGCTTTGTGAGTTTGATTATGAGTGATTGTTTCCTTTTTCCTATTTTGTTCGACATTGGTCCTTATGTGGGATCATGTACACCATCCTTCACTCCAAATACCTGTTAGACAGTGCCAGCTTAAGTCTAATTCTGTTTAGATCAATTATTTAATTGCTATTTGTATGGTGCTTACTTGATTATATCTGTGAGGTTGGATTCCATCTGAGCTAAACTATTGTTTCCTTGAAGCTCATGCAAGTTTGATTTGTTATATCTCCCTCCTCGGAACTACTTCTCTCATACCTCTGCATTTCTGTTGCAAATTGCTGGCTGCTTGTTCTGTTCTCCTTTTTTAGTTGTAGTTGATCTGGTCAAATAGTATGCTGTGATGTCGGATTTTTCTTTCCTTTTGAGGATTGTTTCCATGAATTCTCATGTTAGCTGTTAGCAGACTATTTTGTGCCCATGTTTGCTTAAGTCTATACTCTCTTTGTCCGCTCTAATGAGGTCCCAATAAATCCAAGGCCAGGCATGGTAATTCGGGGTTGTCTTAATCTCTCGCTGTTAGCCATGCCTGGGGTTCTCTGAAACCCCTTAGAACTTGCACGACATCGGATATACGGGATCCAGACCGAGTCCCCATGCCATGCCAGAGTCTAGGATAACTTGAGCCTCGTTTAGAGTAGGGAAAAGGGCAAGTATAGGACAAATATAGATTTCCTTATACATGTATATGCGTGTGTATTCGGTATCCTTTAGTGTGTGTGTGTGTGTGTTCAATTTTGTCATTTATCTTCGTGATAAGTTCAGCGATTATAAACTAACCGGTGTTTTTCTTTTCTTCCCCCTCCTCTCCTTCTATTATGCGACTGCTCGGGTCAAAAAGACATGAAACCACCCTCTTGTTCCTAAGGCCCAAGCAGGGATACTATTTACAAAATAGAGTCCGGGGTGACAAAAGAAGATAGTGAGGCGCACAAAAGGCCGAGTCATTGGTGAAAATGACTAAACTAGGGGCTTGGTACGCCCCTAGCCTAACCCAGTCTCTTTACATTTTTGCAACTTATTTTAATTGAATGTATTCATAAGGATGTGTATGTAAACTCATATTATAGTGGAAATCTTATGGTTGAAATTAGACGTCATAGGACAACGGTTCTTACGCCGTTTAGTTGACTTTAGGCCCCCACACGGGACTTTTCTCAAAAAGTCGCAGACTTGTCTCAAAAAGTCGCGGACTTGACATAACGTTTTATAACTAAATGAAAACCGACATTTTTGCAAACTGTTTTTCTTCAAAAACTACAAACTGAAATTTTTAGAAACAAATGGATCGTTGCATTTCATAACTGAAAAATCGATCAAATATTGTACTCAAATCAGTTCTTTTTTCCCAATCGAGGGATATTTCATCTTGGATTTTAATAAAATGGGCCCAACTCCCAAACAACTTACTTTTTACCTGAAAAACAATAATGGGTAATTTTGACAAGAATTAATTTAGTTTTAATCCAAACAAAATCAGGTGTTCTCTTTTTTATGAAAATTACAAAGATCTGTGTTCTTCTTAAAAATATGTAAGGGGAGACTTCTAAAAAACTTGATGCTGTTTTGGCCTATATCATGCCCAAATAAACGAATATTTACAGATAAAGCTGAACATAATACAATATTCCGGATAAAGATGAACATACCAATACAGACCAACCCGAGCAAAGTCTATGAGTATAAGGGCTTAACTTATAAAATCAAGACTCACTTCTACAAAAATCAAGACTCACTTCTACATCCTCTTTATAAAAACATATACTCCTTACACAAAAAGTAGACTATTTCTATATGGATGTTATAAATCCGGAACTACGATACCCTATACATAAAGGGAATGTATTAACAAATAAAATTTAAAAAATGATTTGCATGACAGTTCTTTTTCTGAGGGAGAGTAAACACAAAATAAGCAGTTTAGACAGATACTCATACACTAGAATTCGAAGTTCAACCGTATAGTACGGATCCTTAATACTGGAGTGCCTAACACCTTTCCCATGGGATCACCAGAACCCTTACCTAGAACTCTAGATTATGAAGGTTTTTTTACGGCGTTTGATTAAACCCTTCGAAGCTGGTTTTCCTAATTTTCTAAAAATTAGGTGGCGATTCTTTTTTCAAAACAAGTCAGAAAGAGCGTGAGCGAGTTCGTAGTATCCTTTTTGCGCCCTAAACCCGCGCGAAAAAATGAATCGTTATAGATGGCGACTCTGCTTGGGAAAAAAAGGTTCTAACCATAAGGATTCTAGTATAATATGAGTATATCTGCTATAAACTGCTTATGTGCTTACTTTCCCTCGCAATTATTAACTATCTTTGCATGTATATCATAACTCCGCCATTCCTGGCATTTATTTTACACTTTGTTCCAAAGGCGACTTCGCGGAGCACGCGGTCGTTCCTTCACTATAAAACCAAAATTTCTCTTGGAGTTGTTATGAGGCGGGGTTGGTACGCGGTCGTCCAACAGCCGTAACGGTTCAGCCCCAGTTGTCCGCTCGGGTTCCCGGTCATTCGAAAGCAAATCACTCTAGAAAAAATAGGATAGAGCTAAGCCAAATCCCTTCTGGACTAGAGCATTTATGCTAGATAGGCCTTGGGTATCTCAGACCTACCTAAGGATTATTAAGAGTGACTACCCCGTCTTCAGAATGTCTATGTGTTACACCTCGAAATTTTTTCCGTGAACGTACAACGAGTAGACCAACGAAGTGTATGAGTGTGCGATGTTTTACTAAGTAGGGAATGACTATTTATGAATTTTGGAAATGAGGAAAGTTACAGATCTGCACTTCGACCCAGTTGGTCATAAAATAGAATATGACCCATAAAGTAGTTTACGGACCATAAACTGCCATCGTCCTTCAACATTCCAAAAATTTCAACTTTCTGCCAAATGTCTAAATGGTTAAATACGACTCAGAATATGGACCGTAAATTGAAATACGGCCCGTAAACTGCAACCGTAAACCACCATGACTCCAACAAACCTTTCTGTTTCTGATATGCTTGAATACGGTCGTGAAGGACGGACTGTAAACCAGAATACGGCCCGTAAACTGGGTTTACGGCCACTGTGCACCCGACTACTGTTCATTAAAAATCAGGTTTTGAGTTATTAAAAGGGACCCTAAGCTCATTTATTCATTTCTCATCTACACGACTCAAGAAGTCTCTAGAACACTCTAAACACTTCATTCACAAGAATTTAAGAGGGCCAAAGGAAAATCAAGGTCAACAACATCAAATCCATGAAATCAAGTGTAAGAATCACACTAAAATTCATCTTTCTCAAGAAAACCCAAAAGAAGTGAAGTAGGGTTTTGGTGCTAAAGGAGTAATTCCATTCAAGGCTTGTTCAATCAACATCTAAGGTAAGTTTGATAACCTTCTCATGATGATTGAAGCATTAAAACATTGAAGCACTTGGATTATGGAAGAGTGTAGTAAATGGGTCATAAAATCTGAATAGTGCCATAATTGAATGATTGTTGAATACAATATTGTGAACGTTGTTGTGAGCGTTTGGGAGTTAATATAGAATATGGGAAAAGTAGTATAAACAAAGGAAGTGCCGCCAAATTTTCCCTAGAAATAGTAGCGCGTTCTTATAGTCGATTAACTAACGTAAATGTGAATTCTCTTTTGAAGGTAGAAACGCGATATCGAAGGAGAACAAGCAAACAATAGCTTAGTTAAACGTCAAAGGTATGTGAGGCTAGTCCCTTCTTTCTAATGGCATGAATCTAATAGCATAATTTTCCTCCTCTTCATGAGTCCTTATATTCCGGAAAGCTAAAAGCCTATATCCATGAATGGTAAAATAAGAAAAGAGATATGATATGATGATCTTAAAATGGCATGATGTTATTTATCGCTCACACTCACCTTATATGTTAGTTCCTTCAAGGTGAGGCAGGATGTCGATAATTGCTCCATAATGAAATCGGGGTATCACGACCTTACGTCACCCCAATAAAGTAAAGTTGTTCATAAGCCTTATGCATGTATTGTGATAAGTATGTTACGATAAGCATATTGTGATGAGCATGTATGATGATGATATAACACCGCGCCTAGTTGGCCGGGCAATCACCGCTAAGGCGGGCAGCTATACGATACACCATGGCCAAATGGCATGGGCAGACACCACTAGTGGGCGGCATGAGATGATACCCCAGACGCGGGAGGCCTGGACGCAGGCTAATATTATGATTATCACACCGATCCGATATGGACGGGCAGCTTATACATTACTACACCGCACCTAAATGAGCGGGCAGCTTATACATTATGCATACATGATATGATGACGAGTATGAGTAAGATAGCATGACTTAGTTCTTTTATACATGACAGTTAAATATAGATGTTCCATATTGACATTTCCTATATGTCATTGTTCTATTTCATTGTTTATGCCTCTCATACTCAGTACAATATTCGTATTGACGTCCGTTTTCTTTGGACGCTGTGATCATGCCCACAAGTAGACAGGGAGGAGAGCTCGACCCAGACCAGCAGTAGCCGTCAGCTGATTGAAAGCACTCCTTTGTTCGGAGGTGCTTATGATGATTCTTTGTGTATATTCATGTATATGTATTTTTGGGCATGACGGGGTCCTGTCCCGTCCTTATGCTTAGCATTCCAGTAGAGGCTCATAGATGCGCAGTGTGGGTTAGATGGTCTCACGAGATGCTATTATATGTACACATTATTTTGATGGCCGAGAGGCATATGTATATAAAGGTATTTACGTTTCCATATAAAATATGATTTTCCTACAAATTGAGTATAAAGTTGATAAAAGAGCATTAAATAAGTAAGTCAAGTAGTAGAACGAGCGGTGCTCGGTATCTAGCCTTGAGTACTCGTCGCGGCCCCTAGCTGGGTCTTGACACTATGACCCGAAAACCCCATGTCTCATGTATGTGTTATGTGGAAACATGTTTTTGCCTATGTGATGAACCATTGATCCTGTGGGGATAGGGGGAATCTTAACCATGCTTTGTTTTGTAGATGGAGTGGAGAATCCGTTTTGACATCGTTACTGAGGCTCCAGAATTGCTGAGGGCCTGGTAGTAATGGTTGGGAGATACTCATCAAAGGACAATCAACTGCACCATAGGACACCTACCCTCTCTTATGACGATGAAAGGTTCCCGGAGCTAATAGAGGTATTAGCGGAGTTTTGGGATGAAAAAGAAATGTTGTTCCATTTCGGTGATATTGAAATGACTCCTACCCTAGAAGAAATTAGAGACGCGATAACCAGTAATGGAACCTGTTTAAAGAGACGATACAAGCCCGACCACAATTTGTTGTTCCCACATAGGCCCACCGTTAGCCAGATTATGAGGTTTTCCTCACTGACCGAGGAATCCTGGGCGCAAGGGCCCATAGTAGCTTTCAGAGATCTATATCACAGATTCGGAGACGTCACGGGATACACCCTGTATCAGAGAGAATTCAGGAGTCGAGGAGAAGGGGAGGCTGCTAGACCTTTGGCCTTCGCCATAGCTTTGTTAGGCATTATGGTTTTCCCACAGGATGAGTCGTTGGCCATACACACTAAGGTGATATACCTGGTGTCACAAACCAACTAAAGGGCCATGACGAGTACCCGGAGCAAGCCCACAGAGCACCACCTTTCAGACTTATCATCAAACTCAACCAGAACCTACACCATTCTCAACACAAGCTTATCATGAAATGATCTTTGAATATCTTTCAAAACACATATGCACATAAGCCCACGAGACTATAAAATGACAAGAAGAACATATACACCAGGAGATCGCATACCATCTACTACCCACACATATGTATCTACGAGCCTCTAACTGGAGTACTGAAATCATAAGGACGCGACAGGACCCTGCCATGCCCCAAATATGTACACAGAAGAATATACCAATAAGCGGCAACTCCGGAGTAGTGGAATGCTCCTGTATATCTGCTGACGAAACTCCTAAGCGTTTGTGCCGTCTCTCTGTTTACCTACAAGCATGAACACAACGTCCATAAAAGAAAGGACGTCAGTATGAACAATATACTGAGTATGCAAGGCATGCATAACAACATAATCAAGAAATAAGAGAGCATAAGATGAAGAAATAACCTATAACTGATCGCCTTTTAAGGCAAAATCATGCATGCTAACTTTTACTCTCAAAACAAATATATATATATATATATATATATATATATATATATATATATATATATATATATATATATACATAAGTAACTTTCTGAGTCATATATCATCATTAGCCCGCGTCCGGGCCTCCCGCATCCGGGGTAATCATCTCACGCCGTCCACTAGTGGTGACTGCCGGGATAACTAGGCATGGTGTTATCATCATCACAGCCGCCCACTAGGCCCATCGTAGTGGTGTTTGCCCGGCCAACTAGCCATGGTGTAATCATACATTATAGCTGCTCACTACGCCCAACGTAGTGGTGTCTGCCCAGCCAACTAGGCACGGTGTAATCATACATAAAAATAAGCATACATGAGAGCCCAATTAAAACTACAATCATATCGGAGTGACGTAAGGTCGGTAACCTCCTATTATCTTATGGAACAATCATCATCACTATATCTCACCTCGAAGGAACAAATAACATAAGGTGAGAGCATAACAGTGAGTGAAACCAAGAAGATCATAGGATAAGCTCAATTATCTCATAATATCTTTGCAACCATAAGCTTTGGAACTTCTAGCATTAAAATCATTATCATCTTAGTCATCATAGAAAACATCTCATCTCTTTCTCATAAGAAGCTCTTAAGGGTCTTTAACTTTCAACTTTTGGGATATAAGAAGGTCATGGTGATATATAGCAAATCGTAATATAGGAGTCATGCTTTTGAAAGAAAGAGGACTAGCCTTAACGTATCTTTTACGTCTCCTTAACGACTAAACATTCTCCTTCCAAGCTCACAACTCTACATTCAATAGAATTCGTACTAAATTAGATCATTTAAAACATGCTTAAGTCTAAACTAAAGAGACTAAGAGCTCACGAAAATTGGGCAGCATTTCCTTTGTTTCGACAACTTTCTCCATATAATAAACAAGAGAAAAGGACATAAATGGTCTCTTAACTATGAGAGTAGGTTCAAAATAGTCCCTTAACTATGCACTTAACGGTTTTGGTCCTTTAAGTTTGCCATAAGTTAACAAAAATGGTCCCTCAACTATGAGGGTTGGTTAAAAATAGTCCCTTAAGTATGCACTTAATAGTTTTGGTCTTTTAAGTTCGCCAAATGTTAACACTTTTAGTTTCCGACAAAATATTCATCGAACTCTGTTTGTTAGATTTGACGAGAACTATGAAAAAATTAGCGAGAACTCACATTTAGGTGTACACATTACTAAAGAAAAGGCCAAATACCTCAGGATAAAACCGACGGACATCAGTCGGTTATAGGAAAAAACAGAGGAAAAACCTACAAACTTGATAATGTCAGAAAATAGTGTCTCGGAACACAAAGACCGACGGACTTTGTCGATTAAAACCGAGGTAGTATATCAGCTAAGTAACATACACCTGACCTTAGAAATAAAATAGAAATAGCAGAAACTACAAAAATTATCACTACTAAAAACAAGCGAAAAAAACAATGGACGGAAACCGATGGATAAAATCGAGGGACACTATTTTTTATTTTTTTTTAGCTTTTATTATTTTTTACGAAAACCAACGAACGTCCGTCGCTTATTTTCAAGGAAAATGCGCAGAAACTATTTTTTTTTGTAAAGAATCACTATGATGGAAGATTTGTTTTTGGGTTTCAGTAAAAATGAGTCTAATGTATTTTACTTAGCCGATGGAGTCCGTCGGTTTTAATCGACAGAGTCCGTCGGTCTTTGTGTTCCGAGACACTATTTTCTGACATTATCAAGTCTGTAGGTTTTTCCTATGTTTTTTCCTATAACCGACTGATGTCCGTCGGTTTTATCCTGAGGTATTTGGCCTTTTCTTTAGTAATGCGTACACCCAAATGTGAGTTCTCGCTAATTTTTCATAGTTCTCGTCAAATCTAACAAACAGAGTTCGATGAATATTTTGTCGAAGACTAAACGTGTTAACATTTGGCGAACTTAAAGGACCAAAACTGTTAAGTGCATACTTAAGGGACTATTTTTAACCAACCCTCATAGTTGAGGGACCATTTTTGTTAACTTGTGGCAAACTTAAAGGACCAAAACCGTTAAGTGCATAGTTAAGGGACTATTTTGAACCTACTCTCATAATGAAGGGACCATTTATGTCCTTTTCTCTAATAAACAACTCTCAAATATCAATAGCAACACCCATAATACCATAATAAATACAGTTTTTCAAGTTAAACATTGTTCAATCCTCAAAACACCTTTTCAAAGTCATTCATAATCATAACTACGACACAACACCATATTCACCTACATATAACACTTCTTCAACGTCATTAGTATCATCCACAACAAAATTATACTCATAGCATACTAAGAATTATGACTCAATTCAAGTTACTATTCAAGAATATCATTCAATCCATGTTTGAGCTTCATACTCTTCTTCCTTCATTCACTCAAGTGATTCAATAACCAAATAATCTTAATATCATGAAATAGATGTAAAACTCACCTTTAATAATGTAAGGATGAACTTTGGATGGGTATACTTCACTTTAGAGAAACCCTAACTTCAATACCAAAGGAAATCTTGACTTCTACAAACCCTAGTGAGCCTTCCTTCACTTGATTCTCTTGATTCTTGGTAATTAATCCTTGATTTCTCTTGGATTTGTGTGGATATGGTGTGGGGAATGCTCTAGAGATTTCAAGAGTTGCGGAGAATTTGGGAAATGAATTAAATGATCATGGGTCATATATATATAAAAAGAGAAAAATCTGGAAAAAGTGACCTGATTGAGTTATACAGACACTTATACGATCCGTATAATTTTATATGGTCCGTATAAGTGACCGTATAATATCCCCAGGGATTGTCCTTCTCTGTAAAGGTTATACGGACCCTTATAGGGACCGTATAAAGTTATATGGACCGTATAAGTGGTCGTATAACTCAACTTTTTTGAAATTATTCTCGTCAATTCGTTCCATCTCAAATCCTTATGGAACCTTCTTGGCACTTGTGTAACACTTCATTAACCATCTAAGGAGCCCTATAGATTCTCCTCAAGACATTACTAAATAATAGGTACCTCGATAATCGCTAAACCCTCACAACACAACTTATGTTTCACTTGTTTCAACGAACTTAATTTTTCCGATTCGTAATACTTCAAAAATCTTGTAGTATACACCTTTAAGCTACCAAATACCCTCCTTAAGTTCATATGGACTTCATGTTCACCTTAAGCTTGCATTAGTCTATTCACGGCACAACAACACGAAATGTCTGAGGTGTAATACCTGGCCTATGCAATCTTCCACGGGATAACCAAAGACCAAAAAACGAGGTATTCTGACTTGGCACCCGTCATACTGGCCGATGTCTTCTGAGCTCTTAACAAAAGCTGCAATCGCTTTTGATATTTTCAAGGGTTCAATATGCTGCTCCAGTGGTGGATTATCAAACACCTTAACATGGCCAAAGAGGTTCAGGGTTGGAGTAATCAGAACCCGATAGACCGTTTCGTAAATTACAGCCCAAATCTCGGCTATGCATCCAAAAATTACTGGGCGGAGTTTTTCACCGACTTGACTGAAGATCGAATCCATTGGATGTTCCCCAACTTCATATCCGAGACTGTGGTGGTCTGAGGAAAGAATTTCCCATTCGTACCGCTAGTCGGGATTCGAGGAATCCGCCCTTACTATCCGTCCAGGGCTCTGAGATAGTTTGGCAGGAGACAAGTGATCCCTCAGGTGGGAAACCTCGAGCAACTTATCATCGAACACACCGAGTAGAAAATCAGGCACGCTGGGGTAATCTTTAGAGAATGGAATGGCCGAGTAAGTTGGGGCCCAGAGACTGTAGCCCCTGATAGGTTTGAAACGATGCGACCCCGGGTATCGTGCATGGCTATAGGGACATTTGGCCTTACACCGGCGACAGAGCCTGCACCTCCTCAGGAAGCCCAGGAAGAGGAACACATGAAAGAGTGCTTGGAAGGCACGGATGAACATCTGGCCAGAATCTTAGAAGAAACAGACCCGGTAATTGCTAGAATGGAGCTCTATCAGGCGCGCCTTCATATCCAGACTACCCTTCGGAGGGTCAAGAAGGCCAGGATGAACCAAGCCTCGACATCCGCCGCCGGAGGACCTCCGTGATTGCTGATTTTTCTTTTCTTTTGTTTTCAGCCCCCATGATGGCTTTTGTCATCACTTTCTGTAATCCCCATGGGAAAAAAAATAATTATAAATTATGATGATTTTTCGGGACAATGATTCACTTCACAAATGGCTCTTACATGTTTCAAATGACTAGAAAGCCTTAACTCCCGACATGCCAAATGAGTCCTCCCCAGGACACAAGGAGCTAGATAACTACAAAGAGATGGAAAGGATTTGGAGAGCTGAACAGGATAAGCTAGAGGAAGACATGGAGCTACTAGAAAAATCCACAAGGTCTACCAGGAAGGCGACAGACCTGAGATATGACGACCGTTGTATGCACCCGGATCTAGACCTGCCAGAAGGATTCAAAATCCCAAAGTTTGAAGCATTCAACGGGACGGGGAACCCTAAAGCATACCTCTGCTCATACTGCGATCAATTGGTCAGAGTAAAAAAGAGTGAACCCCTAATTATGAGATTGTTCAGTCGTAGCCTGACCGGTAAGGCCGCGCAATGGTTTGCCACACAAGACATGCGCCAGTGGCTTCGTTTCGATTCAACATCGAGACCGTGCCAGACCACTACTACCTTGAGAAGGTCAAGAAAAATTGATGGAAAATTATTGAGAATTTGCTAGCCGGTGGAAGGCCGAAGCAGCCCGAGTGCAGCCACCAATAAGAAAGGAAGAGCTCGAATCCGTATTCATCCGATTACAAGAGCCAGATTTTTACGTTAGGATGCTGTCAATGGCTAGAAGGTCGTTCTCCGAATTAGTAAAAATTGGAGAAGCCATAGAAGACGGCCTCAAGTCTGGAAAGATCGTCAACATCTTTAACAGAGCGTCTGGACAGGCTACCACAGGGATATTCCACAAAAAGAAAGAGGACGTGGCAAGCATATCCCACATTTTCGACCAAAACACAAAAGGACCCTCACCTTCCCACCAAGCTTCGCCACTCCTGAATTACCATACCCCTCCGTACATCCTAGCGCCCGTGTTTTACACACAACCGACGTTTACAACTGCCGTACTGGTATAACAGCTCCGCCTGACGTCTATATATTCGCCCCGGCTTTCCAACCACCACCGCAACAAGCACACCAACTCGACAAAACTGTCGGCCACCGCAAAATAGACTCCCTCAAGCCTACCAAGCCTAGAACTGCAAAAATCAACCACCACCTCCCACATAAAATGTGCCACGTCTAGCTTTCGAGAAGAGGTCGGTGAGGAAATTCACGACACTCCTCGAGCCAAGGGCTAAATTGTTAAAAAGGCTACTGACCGCAAGGTTGATTCAGAAGGCTAAGCCAAAGTTAGTACAACCCGGGAGCCAGTTCTACAGGGCCGATCAAACTTGTGCCTACTACTCAAGAGGGGTCGGGCACAGAACTGAGGATTGCATAAATCTAAAGCACAAAATCTAGGATCTGATTGATAAAAAGGAAATCGTCCTTGAAACTGCAGCCCCTAATGTGAACACGAAGCTATTGCCAAATCATGGCAATGGCGGGATCCACAAGATAGACAGGGATGAAGACTGGGAAGCTTGCGGAACGTTATCCCCCGGGGTCACCCCGCCTCTAGAACTGACGGTGGCTTCCCTCACACTCCAAGAGTGTCCCCAGTTCAAAGTCTTAGTCCCCAGTCCAAGGTTTCCTAAGGCCGTGTTCAGAACCTTGGTCCTAGGACCCGTGGTGGCCCAGATAGCATAACAGATTGTGTTGGACTCAAGAAGGATGACCACCGTACAGACCACAATGACCCAAGGCATGACCCGTTCAGGAAGGTGCTACACTCCTAGAGAATTGGTCCAAAATGCCACAAGGAAGGAAAATGCTCAGAAATGGGCGATAACCGAAGGAAAGGCCGATGATTTCTGGTGACGTATGCAGCCCAAACACTATTCCATTGTCGAATATTTGAAGAAGACACCATCGCAAATCTCGGTGCTGTCATTGTTGGCTAGCTCGCCGTCTCACAGGAGTGCCCTCATGAAGGTGTTGGATGATGCACACGTACCGACATGAACGAGTAGTGAGGATTTGGACGGGCTGGTAGCCCATATCATTGGAGAACACATGATCTTTCTCTAAAGAAGAGTTGCCTGTTGAGGGAACATCCGATAATAAAACCCTCCATATCACCCTAAAATGCCGCAACAAGGCCGTAGGAAGGATACTGGTGGACAACAAATCAGGTCTCAATATCTGCCCTACTACCACTCTGACACAGCTTGGTTATGACGTGGGAAAGATCCGCCAGAGCACGACAAACATTAGGGCGTTCGATGGAGCCCTAAGCGACTCGTTAGGAGAAGTTGACCTGCACGTCAGGATCAAGCACGCCTCCTTGACAACAGAGTTCCAAGTCATGGCGATCACCTCCAATTACAACATGCTCTTAGGGAGACCCTGGATCCACTCCGCCGGTGCAGTACCGTCAAGTCTGCACCAGGCCATTGAATTCGTTTGGCAAGGAGAAGATATCTTAGTGACGGCTGCGAAGGACACTCAAAAGTCCCCTTACAACGTTTTTCCCGTAATTGAAGGGAGTCCTCATCTCTCAAACTTTCACACAGTGGAGTACGTGGGAGCGGCCCACGCCAAAGGAGAGATCGGCAAGCCCATGCCAACGGTCTACAAAATGATCGCCTCCACCATGTTGAGGAACGGATTCGAAACAAAAAAAGGCCTAGGGAAGAACCTCGGAGGGATAACGGAGCCTGTGCCAATCCCAAAAGAAAACTACCATTTCGGATTAGGGTATGCCCCTGACGAAGATGAGCTCACAAGGGCGATCAAGAAATAGCCCAGAACGAGCGAATTGCCCCATCCTGTCCCAGGTTTATACCAGTCATTCCCCAATAAGGTACCGATGCCGAATGAAGAGGAAGCCGGTGAAAGTCTCGAATTGTTGTTTCAAGAAGAGGGATGCTACGCGGTCGTTGAAGAGAGTCAGAAGATGCCCAACATACGTAGTTTGGGGATGGAGGGACACTTGAACAATTGGGCGTGCAGCCCCCTCTTGGCTTCTTGGTAGAGAGATTAACTTTCCTTAAAATATAATCTTTTGCTAAGAAACAACGACCGGGCCGAGGCCCGAACAATCAACCCTTTCCTTTTCTAAACGAAAGCTTTCCCTTTGCAATTCTTTTTTAAAATGGGAATGGTCCGATGTTGTTCCGGAACGGGACCACAATTGTAATAATTTCCCTTTTGAATTAATGAAAGCTTCGTAAATCAACGTCTTTTGCCAATTAATAATAAATGCGTTTCTCGCTAGCTAAGTAATAACAACCGATAATAGGCTTAATTTATTTTGCCTCATTTTTCTTTCAGTAGTAATAATGAAACAACGAAAAATGTCATAACATGTCACGAAGAGGGCGAAGAAGGTAGCCAGCAATAATAGGAAGAGTACGACGAATCGACGATGATGCCAGAAGGGTTAGTAGAAGAGTTGAAAGAGTTGGAAGAAAGGGAGAAGCCGAATATGGACGAAATTGAGGTAATCAATCTCGGTGACGGATGAGATGTCAGGGAGATGCAAATCAGCGCCCACTTAGGAACTCCGCAAAGAGAAAAGCTCATAGCTTTACTAAAGGAATATGTGGATGTCTTTGCTTGGTCGTACACGGATATGCTAGGGCTGAGCACTGAGATAGTGGCTCAAATATTTCCCATTAAGGAGGGATTCGCCCTAGTCAAACAGAAAATGCGGACGTTCAAACCAGACATGAGTATCAAGATAAAGGACGAAGTCAAAAAACAGATCGAGTCAGGAATAGTGGAAGTCACGTCCTACCCTACTTGGGTGGCCAACATAGTACCGGTACCCAAGAAGGACAGAAATATCTTAATCTGTGTGGACTGCCGAGATCTCAACCGGGCCAGTCTAAAGGATAACTTCCCTCTCCCGAACATCCACATCCTGATAGATAACTGCGCTAAGCATGAGCTGCAGCCATTCATGGATTGTATCACTGGATACCACCAAATACTCATGAGCGAGAAAGACACCGAAAAGACAGCTTTCATCACCCCTTGGGGAGTCTATCAATAAAAGGTAATGCCATTCGACCTCAAAAATGCTGGCGCCACATACATGAGGGCTATGACCACCTTATTCCAAGATATGATGCATCGCGAGATCAAAATGTACGTGGATGATGTCATCATAAAGTCAAAATAAAGCGCGGAGCACGCAGTACATTTGCGTAAGTTCTTTGATAGGCTTCGCAAATTCAACCTGAAGCTAAACCCCCCTAAATGCGCCTTTGGGGTGCCCGCCGAAAAAATTTTGGGGTTCATTGTTGGCCGTAGGGGCATTGAATTAGATCCTACGGAAATCAAAGAAATTCAGGAATTGCCACCGCCGAAGACCAAGAAAGAGGTCATGAGTTTCCTAGGAAGGTTGAACTATATTGGGCGGTTCATAGCCCAGTCCAACGTGATCATGGAGCCGATCCGTAAACTACTCAAGAAAGATGCTCCAACAAATTTGACGGAAGAATGCCAAAAGGCATTCGACAAAATCAAAAGATATCTCTCCAATCCTCCCGTTTTGGTGCCGCCCAGGCAAAGGAGTCCCCTCTTACTCTACCTGTCAGTATCAGAGAATGCTTTCGACTGTATGTTGGCCCAGCATGATGAGGAAGGCAAAAGGGAGCATGCCATCTACTATTTTGAGCAAGAAGTTCACATCCTGCGAAGCACGGTACACGCTCGTGGAAAAGACCTGTTGCGCCTTGACTTGGATCGCTCAGAAGCAAAGACACTACTTATCAATGTTCACCACCCACCTTATATCCCGAATGGACCCTTTGAGATACATCTTCTGGTAACCGATTCCCTTGGGAAAGTTGGCTAAATGGAAGATGTTGCTAAGTGAATTTGAAATCGTATTCATAGCATAAAAGGCGATTAAAGGACAGGCCATGGCTAACCTGCTGGCGGAAAGCCCCGTCGACAATGAACTTGAGCCTTTACGGACCTTCTTCCCATATAAAGAAGTACTAGCTATAGAAGAAGTGCTGGCAGAACTTTACAAGGGATGGAGATTGTTCTTTAACGGGCATCCAATTACAAGGGATCATGCATCGGGGCGGTATTGATATCAGAAACAGGAGAGCACTATCTGATGGCCGCAAAGCTCAACTTCAGGTGCACTAACAACATGGCAGAATACGAAGTAGTGTCCTCAGCTCAAGATGGCATTGGACATGAATATACCAGAGCTGTTAGTAATCGGGGACTCCGATTTGCTTGTCAATTAAGTGAAAGGGAGCTGGGCGACCAAAAGCGACAAGAAACTCCCATATGTGAATCTGGTGCAGAGACTATGTGGGAAATTCAAGAACATCGATTTCAGGAACACCCCGACAGACCAAAATGAGTTTGCATATGTGTTGGCTACGATAGTCTTCATGATCCAGCACCCCGAAAGCACGCACATCGACCCTTTTGAAATCACAATAAGGGAAAGACAGGCTCACTGCTCCCATGTTGAGGCCGAGCCAGAAGGCCAACCATGGTACGCCGATAGAAAGAGGTACTTGGAAAGGGAAGAATACCCCCCAGAGAGTACAACAAATCAGAAGAAGACCGTTAGGAGACTGGCCAATAGTTTCTGCTTGAATGGGGAGGTGTTGTACAAAAGAACGCCCGACCTCGGTCTACTCAGGTGTGTGGATGCCGAAGAAGCCGCAAAACTTCTGAAGGAGGTGCACGCAGGGGCATGTGGCCCTCACATGAACGGGGTTCGTCCTCGCAAAGAAAATCCTAAAAATGGGTTAATACTGGATGACCATGGAGCATGACTCTTGCAAAGATGCCATCAATGCCAGATACACCGAGGTTTAATCAAGGTTCCTCCTACCGAGTTACAAGCGATGAGCTCACCATGGATGGACGTCATAGGACCCATCAAACCACCAGCCTCCAATGGGTACCGTTTCATCCTAGTCGCCATTGACTACTTCACCAAATGGGTGGAAGCCACTTCCCACAAGTTGGTGACCAAGAAAGTCGTGGCCGATTTTGTCCGAAGCAATCTAATATGCCGTTTTGGTGTGCCGGAATCCATCATCACTTACAACGGTGCCAATATGAATAGTTATTTGATGAAAAACATCTGCGAGCGATTCCGGATAACACACAGAAACTCCACTGCCTACCGGTCGCAGATGAATGGAGCCGTAGAGGCTGCTAACAATAATATTAAGAGAATCGTGAGAAATATGATCGACAAATATTGAGATTGGCACGAGCAGCTACCTTATGCTTTGTTGGGATACCGAACCACAATCCGCACTTCTACTAAGAAAACTCCCTATCTTCTTGTCTACGGTACAAAAGAGGTCATACCCGCAGAAGTTGAGATCCCCTCGCTCCGGATCATCCAAGAGGTCGAGCTGCAAGATGCAGAGTGGGTTAAGAATCGTTACGAGCAACTGGCTATGATAGAAGAAAAGAGAATGGTGGCAGTGTGCCAATGGACAACTATACAGACAAAGGATGTCTCGAGCTTTCAACAAGCTAGTTAGCACCCGACTCTTCCAGATCAGACAACTCATACTCAAATGAGTATTTCCCCACCAAGAATAATATAACGGTAAGTTCGCACCAAATTGGAAAGGGCCATACATGGTCCGGAAGGTACTCTCGGGAGGAGCCGTAGTCTTAGCCGAAATGGACGGGCTGGAGCGGCCCAAGGCTATCAACGCCGATGCGCTAAAGAGATACAACATTTAGGATCCCGTTTTCTTGTAATTGCATTGTTATTTCCTTGTAAATGCATTTTTTTCTTGTACTTGTACTGGAATAGGAGAAAAACAAGTCATCTATGTAATGAACTACGCAATGACCTGACTTCCCTAGGTTGGGATACGTAGGTAGTCCATATCGAACCCGGTTGCTTTATTAGAAAAAAAACAAAACTCAGTTACTTTTCCCGAACTACGTTAGACTTGAATTCTTGCTGCGATAGGATACGTAGGCATTTTCGAGCTCGGTCGCCACAAAAGAAAAACCCAAAAGCCATTAAGGAAACCCCAGAGGCAATGAAAGGAAAAGGAAGCGGAGAACTCAAACCATGAGGGCTGACCAGTGCCAACTCCACACTGGGGCAAAATGTTTTAGAGGATCTCAAAAATTCCTACCAAGAAATGATTAACAAGAAGAAAGCAAAGTGAAATCTTACACTGGGGCAGAATTTTTGAGTAGACCTCAAAAATTCCCGCATGATGAAAGACAGCAGGTGCCGCTCAGGACAAACTCGAACTTAGATGGAACTTTTAAAGAACAGGTCTTAGGGCCCTACCATCGAGGCCCGAAACCAGCAGTCACCCCTTTCGGGGGATTCAGAAGACCGCGCTCGCAGTCACATGTCATGACAAAATATTTTTTTAAAAAAAGAATATATATATATATATATATACGTGTGTAAAATAATGAACTAGTGTATATAGAACAAAATGCTTTGCCCCGTAGGATTTCAGAGGAAACGTATACACTTGCTAGTGTAAGAACGCTTCAAAATCATCTCTAGGAATACCGAGGCCAAGATCGTTCAGAAGGACGTTCGAGAGAAGCCGTCAGACAGGAGGACGACGACGCTGATCTGCCATTTAGGAAACTCACAATTTTTCTATGGATGCAGGTCTTAAAAAGAAATGACGAAACCGAGAAAGTGAAATCCAACAGGAAAAATTGTTAGACTAGCATATGCGCCACAAGGCAGATGGACCGAAGAAAATACGTCTGACCCATAGACGGATCGCACGAGGGAAGTACGAAAACACACCTGGTTGGGGGAGGGGGTTCAGAAGATAAAGGGAAGGTGCATCAGGCTGAAGGATGCAGCTGACCAAAAGGTCATAAAATAGACAAATAAAAAAGGCATATTGGACCGAAAAGGGTCCGGAGACAAACAAAAGAAGCACATCCGGCCACAAGGGTCACAACCCACGTATATGAATGAAAGAAATATCATCAGGATGCAGGGGCCGTATCTATATCCTTCAATTCTTTTCAGCTCTCCAGTCACTTAAATTCAGTTCAATCTTTTATTTTCCTACTGCCGAAAGGGCCATTGCACGTTTATTTTCTGCTGCCGAGAGGGCTATGCTGGGAGGCCCATTATAGGTTTATTTTTTGCTGTCGAGAAGGCCATTTCACGTTTATTTTTCTGCTACCTATAGAGCCATGCCGAGAGGACCATTTATTCATACTATCGAGAGGGCCATTCATTCATGCTGCCGAGAGGGCCATTCATGCATTCATTCATACTGCCGCGAGGGCTATTCATTCATTACATTGCATACTGCCCTCACATGTTTGCTTCGGCTATAGAAACAATATCGCGAAGACATCTACAATATGTTTAGATTTCGAGAGCAGGGTACACAATTCTTCGAGAGATAGCCAACTTGCTGAACCGAGTCTGGACAAATTGCAGAGCAAACGTGGAACTTTTCTTACGCGGCCAACCAAAAATGGTGCCCATGAGAGTCAAGCTCTCCGGCCAGGATTTGGAGGACCTACTCCCAGAGTCAGCCAAGTTTTCGTGCTTATGTTTCCTTCTACTAAAAAAAAACGTGATAGGTCGCGTACACACTGGAAAGTCAGAAGGTGTCTCCACATGAGGGACACACCTTTCTCCAGTGATGTCGAACTACATGTGGTCTGATGCCTTAAGACTAGGGATATGCGGGCAAACTCAAGACCAGAGAATCGGTCACCATCCCGCATGTCTCTAAGAAAAACTCACGACACTAGTGATCTCAGGACCTTTCAGCTACGCACATGAATCTTTAGTAGAGTCGAACTACATGTGTCCTGAATTCTCATGTAACCCGAGATATGTAGGAAACCCAGAAGCCAGGGTCCGGCCACGCATGTTTGAATTAGTTGAATTTTAAAGGGTAAGATGCGTCGGGTATGTCAAAAATTAAGGTTAGTCAAATTTCGTAGCCCAGGGATGGTTCCGCCATCCCGAACACCGAAGAAGCAGTTGTTGACACCTAATTTTTGACCTCCCGGGATCTGTTTTAAGCGCTCGGAGTCCTTGGATAAGAAATAAAATCAGTTGCGCACTCCTGAGGGGGTCCAGGTATTTCTTATAAATTATTGAGGACAACATGTCACCCTTTTGAATTAATAAAGAAATATTTGAAGTTATTTCAAATTTGGTGGAGATTTTATTCTTTTTATTACGCGGAGGGAAAGAAAACCCCTTCTGAATAATTATTCATTCGATTAACTAAATTAGGGAAATTATATTAATGAGCGATTTTATTTATTATCCAAGGCACTTGGAGTAATTAAAAGGGTTGACCATTTTTCCCTTTTCTGGGCGTGCTTGCACAATCGATTTATTTTCTTAACTTATAGGCCGATGTCTGCAAATGATTTTCGCTTTTGTTTTATGAATTATTTTTCTTAAACTATTTAAGTCCTGATGGGCTAACAATTTGTTCTTTTATTTTTATGTATTATCTTGTTTTTACCCGCCATATATATGTAAGTATATACACCACATATATATTAATATACACGGTGTATATACACACGTGTGTATGTACATAGGACCAGGCCTTAAATGGGTAGGCCAGGCCTAGTCCATTTGACATGCGACCCGGCCCAGTTAAGATTAAAAGGAGCGGGGGAGTATTATACTCCATCCCCCCCCCCCCCCGTCCATTTCATTTTATTAAAAGGGGGGGGGGGGGGGGCTTGGTTGCAAATTAGGGAAAATAGAGGCGGCTAGGGTAAAACCCTAGAGTCGCCCTGCCTTCCCCCACCTGCTCTCCACTGTGCTAGTGTCATTATGTGTGGGGAAGGAGGCAAAGCATTCAATTCTTTGTCTTTCTCCCCCTAAATATCGGCCAAACACGCCCTAAGGTATACCCACCCCTTTCCTTTTTTTATATATGTGCAGATTTGAGTTTTAGCCCTTGATGTCGATTGAGTTTTTGATTTGAGCCATTTATATCAAGGTTTGTGTGTGAGACATGAAAATTTTGCAAAGTCCCACATCAAAAATTGGAGACAGTTTCAACAATTGGGATTTCTATAAATAGAAACCCCCATTCACTAAGAAAAGGGTCGAGAAAAAACTGAGAAAAATATCATGTTTTTGATGTTAGTCTTAAAGTTTTGAAGTTTTTTTTCTAAGTTTGAGGTTCCTTCGATTAGCTCCAAAACCTATTTCCTAAAAGTTTGTTTTTATCTTCTTTGGCATCTTGGGCTCGAGTCTTTGGAAGAAATCCATCCAAATTCATCTTTAGTCAAGGCCATGCCCACCAAAGGTAGCACTTACTCTTGTTGTTATTTTGTTTCAATTTCAGTCTATGTAATATTGGTTTATATTTGTTTTAGTTAGGTTTTGTATATGGTAGCCTCTATTAGCTTATTATGGTTATAAATAGCTAGTTTGTCTAAATTGGGATTTGGTGTTGATTATTTAGTAATGTTGTTTGGCTGGTCTCTGTTGCATCCCAACAATTTAATCTATGCTTGATGGTGATGTTGTTAGTAGAAATTGTTTGATGCCTAGGCCATTGCACTCTATGGACTAGCCCTTGTTAATTTCTTATAGAAAGTGGGATTTTGTGAAAAGACGAATCTCTTTAGGTATTTCCTTTTGTTTAAATTGATGAGTACGAAAGCTATGTTGAATTTAGTTAAAAGGTAGGCTGATGAATTCTCTTTCTATGGTATATGTGCCCTTGTTTGATTCTACTTCATTGAGGTTTTGTTTTATTATTCTAACTTAAAGCGCTCCTAGTCCTCACCCCCCAAGTTCTTGTTTCTTTGTCTCTAATAACTAATGAACTAAGGGCAGGGTATCATGGTCTTAGTATAGCTTAGTTGTTGATTAATCCCTGGGAATTTTGTGGATCAGTCCCGTTTTCTTTTGAAATTAACCTGTGTTAAACTTAATCCATGTGGGCTGGTCATCAGTGTTGTTGTTAAGGTTTTTAGCTTAGTTTGGTATCAGATGATCAAAATTAAGACTGGGAATGCCCAGCATAGGTGTGCTATGCTTTGTTCACTCTCTCAAAATGACATTTCTATGTGCTTGCACCCATTTTCTTTTGAGTTTTGCCTGAATATGATTAGATTTATGCCTGCTTTCCTCCTTAACTTGTTTTTACCCTGATGAGTGAACTTTGGGAATCCATTTCATGCAAATATATAATCGGGGCTTGGCTGGGTGTGTCTTCATGATTCACAAGTTCCTTTTTTCCCCTCTGTCTGCTTAATAATTGCTGCTTCTGCTGAATCACTCACTCAAGACTTGCTTAATGTGTGTAAGTTCTTTTATGACTTGTTAAGGCTATTTTGAAATGGTCTAGGATATTTTACTTAAAAAAGGGATATTCTCCATAATAATTTTCCTCACCTAGACATAATGTAAAAGGAAAAGCTGAGGAAGAAAAATCAAACCTGGCTTGTTTCTCTTTGAAGCTTATGCTCAGTATTGAGGAATTCTAGCAGAATTGGTATAAGTTTTTGCATTTGGTCTTGCTTACCTTTGACTGAACAAGTAGTGAAAAGCTGTAAATGAGCTTTAAAATGGGATGACCTTTGCTTATATGCTCAGTGGCCATTTAAGATAGGTAATTCTCTCTAAAAGGATCCAGTTGGGTGTGTAAGGGGGTTTGGCCTACTGCTCTGGTGAGACCATGCTTGCTTCCCTTCCCCTATAGTCTTGCTTGAAAGTGGATAAGTCTGCCTACTTGGGATATAATCACTTAGTACCCTGAGAATATGAGAACAACCTAGAATTAAATGGGGGGAGGGGATTATGTGTCATTTTAATTGATATCTTTTTGCTTGTGATCACATTAGTTGTTGCTTTGAGTTCAGGAAACTGGCTTGTGCCTTAGACTGTTTCATGATCCATCCTTGCCCTCCCTTCTGTGCCCTCTACTTAATTTGTATGCACAATATGACTAGGGTGTTTAAGTTATGATATGTGATTAAGCTAGAAAGTTACAAAACATAGTCTTCTCCTTATTTCTCTAAGATGTTGGCCCTGTTAGTAAACCTATAAAACAAGTTGCTTTTTTTTTTTTTGAAAAGGCTCCCTGGGTTGATAGATCCTCCTGTTATGCTCGAATCCTTTAAACCCATTAATAGATTGACCTTAAAACTATTAGACTGTTTTACTGTAAGAATTCCTTTTAGATAAACTGGTGGATAAGATTAATAGACTCTTAGTGCCATGGGCCTAGCATAGGTTGTAAGCTCTCCCCTTTTCTGTAAAACAGTTAAGTCTGGTTGCTCTGTGGTTTAATCCCCAGCTTAGATTGTGCTATGAGGTTTAGTGTCCCCTTCTGTTTTACATTTGTTTGGCCTCACTGTTGTAATAGACTATTCATCTAGGTTGAGATTTTCAGAGGGTTGATCTTTTTTGGAATTCGGTGAAGCTATCATTGAGGTGTCCCAGTGTACCCTTTAGGCTGGAAAGCCATTTGACCTTAGCAAAAGGGTGTGACAGTTTTTTTTTTCTTCTCTTTTGGAATAAGGCTATGTGTTTGAATTGGGCTCTTGCCTCCAAATTTGCTTGTTTTCAGTTTAAGGCTTCTCCTTGTGTTACTTGGACTTACCTTTCTTCAAAACTGGGAGTGCCCCCTTTCCTTGTCTGACCTTTGTTTGCTTTCCTTTTGTCTCCTAAAATCATCCTATAGTCTCTATGCCTTGCCTGATATTGAATGCTATCCCATCTATGCAATTTAATCTTGATAAATAAAAGAGGGTGTCTTATCTGCTGAATCCTGTTGTCATTAGAAACAAAAGTCTCCCCCCTCCCCCCCGAATATGCTCGCTTTTGGTTCAATTAGGGAGTGTTAAGGGCTGACAAGTGTGATTTTACCCACATTATAATTTAAAATGATTGGGCTCAGTGCTTATGTTTTTGAATTTGGTATCAACAGCTTTCTAAAAACCTAAACCTAGTCCATCTGGATTAGCTAGCTTGACACTGATTAACGTGGCCTTCTGAGAACTTTTACCCTTTCCCCCCTTTTAGCATTTACCACCGACCTTAGTTACCAGGAGCCTGTAGACATGAACCAAATGAGTTTGTTCAAGGATAAAGAGATGATAGGATTGAATGCATGTGCAAGCCTTTCTAAAGTCCCTGGTGTCGTCACTGGATGATCAGGGTGAGTATACTTAAAATGGCTGAAAGGGTTTTAGGAGAGGAAAAGGTGAGCCTGGGCATGAGCTGGAGGTAATGACCAGTGGAGCCCAGGATCCTTTTTGCTGAAAGGAGACTCAGGAAAGGAGATAGGGAGGTGATGACCCCACCCTGTCCTGTTTCCCTTTCAGGGGCCGAAAACTCTTATCTCCATTTTTTGATCTCCCCCTCATGATCTTTGGACTCACAGAGGCTTCAGGTGGGGAGAATGGTTTGGTTATGCTTTAAGGGAAAGCCGAAAATAACCTGGGTGGGGGGGGGGGGGGGTATTGAACTATTCAGGCTGTTTGTTGTGTGATCCTTTTCACTCCCTAACTGGCTTAAAAACCCTTTGGGTCTTCAGGGTCTAGAGGCTCCTGGTGCTTGTCTCCCTTGATTGAATCTGTTTAAGTGTTATATTCCAACCTGTCCATTGTTTGTGCATGTTATTCCATGATTGCATTTAATTTTGTCCCTTCCCCTGTATAAACGTTGAGTTAAGACCAGGCTATTACAAGTCATTAGCCTGTTCTCAGCACTGTCTTACTGCTCTTGTGACATAGTGACACTGATTTTCTTCCTAAAGACCTTCTGTTTCACATTTAATGAGCAAGTTTTTTTTATCACATGGTGATCCTATTTGGCTACTGGGTTTAGTGTGTTTGATGTCCTCCCCCCCTCCCCCCTGGCCCCTCATCCCCTGCCTTGTATTTGTCCTAGACCTACTTATTTCTCTAGTGGCTTAGCCCCTGCCTTTCTTCAGGACCAGTTCTCAAGAGTAGTCTCTCACACCATCTAGTGACATTGGTCTTCTGCGTGCTATCATTTCTTTTTGCTTTACTAATTGTCTATTTCCTTTCCCTTCTGCTTTGTGAGTTTGATTATGAGGAATGTTTCCATGCTGCTAATGTTAGCTATTAGTAGACAATTTTGTGCCCATATTTACTTAAGTCTATACTCTCTTTGTCCACTCTAATGAGGTCCCAATAAATCCAAGGCCAAGCGTGGTAATTTGGGGTTGTCTTAATCTCCTGTTGTTAGCCATGCCTGTGGTTCTCTAAAAACCCTTAGAACTTGCGCGACATCGGATATACGGGATCCATACCGAGTCCCCAAAGGTATGTATGGCTAACCCTTCTTTCATAAGGCATAGTTCTTTGGCCAAACATCTAAATCTTCCATAAGTCTATGATGTCTCATAAATGATTCGATCTTCCGAGCTATTAAGCTCACGATTCTTGATGTGCTACGATTGTACTAAGTTCCTCGTATGACGAATAAGCCTATAAAGATAAGTGTGATGAATGATGATAATAGTGATAATGATATTGATTACGACTATAATGGTAATGGCGATGACGATAACGATGACGATGATGATAGTGATGAAAGTAGTAAAGATGCTTATGAGCTGTATGTATGTGTGCCCATGTATGGCTACTATGAACCCCGAGCCTATATGGCCGGGTAGTATGTGTATAGATGTATATGCATGTATGCTTACGTAACGCGCGCACACCACTGCAGTTGGGTACGGATAACACTGAGCCTTGGTAGGGCCAGGTATGTGTAACACTGAGCCTTAGTAGGGCCAGGTATGCTTAACACTGAGCCTTGGTTGGCCATGTATGTATGACCACCGAGCCTAGCTATGGTCGGGTACGTGAAACACCGAACCTTCGGGGTCAGGTATGTTATGTAAATTCTATGTATATGATATGAATATGTATACAATATGAATGTGAATAAGGGTATGTATAAGAATACGAGTACTAATAAAGAACAGATACGAATATGGATACGGATATTGAGGTATGAGCACAAACACACATTAGAATGGAAAGTTTCTATGAAAGGCAAGTAAGTGCCCATGGCGATAATATTACCATCTCCCATCTTGCGCTATGTATTATGATGTTCATTATGCTTCTACATTGATATTGATCATGTTTTACATACTCAGTACATTCTTCGTACTGACGTCCTTTTGTTTGTGGACGCTGCGTCATGCTCGCAGGTGCACAGGGAGACAGGCTCAATCCATAGTGGTAATCTCAGAGACCACCTAGCAGAGCTTCATTTCATTCGGAGCCATAGCTTTTGGGTACTTATTCTTTTGTGTACATAATTATGGGCATAGCGGGGTCCTATCCCGCTTATGTGATGTGTTATACTCTCCTTAGAGGCTCGTAGTCACGTGAATAAGGTTAGATATGTCTGGCCTTGTTGGCCTATATTTTGTATATCATTTTGTTAGCCTTGTCGGCTCGTGTACATTGATGTGGCATAGATGCCAATTATGATATAAAGGCATTGTTGTCCAATGGGATTAGCATGATGAATGAATAGAAGTATGTTAAATTATGTGGCTCACTTAGATGTAAGTATAAGTGTAAGCCAAGGGGCGCCCGGGTGGGCTAGCACCGGGCGCTCGTCACGGCCCTCTAGACGGGTCGTGACAAAAGTGGTATCAGAGCAGTTCAGTCCTAGGGTGTGTCTACGAGCCGTGTCTAATAGAGTCTTGATTATGGGTGTGTTGCGCGCCACACTTATAAACAAGAAGTTGCGGACATCTTAGGAATGATTAACCTTCTTTCTTCATAAGAATCATGCGGTAGAGCTATGATATGAGAAATTCTTGTTCTTTAATCGTGTATTGTCTATTTCAGAAATGCCTGTAAAGAGAAAGGCTACGGCAGCCCAAAAGGGCAAGACGGTGGCAGGAAAGCGGGCTGAAAGAGCACCGCCACTGGTAGTAGAGGAAAGTGAGTCCCAGAGTGCGGCTCAATCTCAATCCTCCCGTTCAGTACCTATATTAGAGGAGCGTGAGGGAGCCTCAGCCCCAACTCCAGCACCTTCGGCTCCTCCACCAGATGCTTCAGGCCAAGATGTGTAGGAGGCCATACATTTGCTTACCCAGTTGGTTTTTGCTCAGACTCAGCGGCAAAGTACAGGGCAGGGTGATAGGGCTGTTAGTGCAAGGGCCCGTGACTTCATTACTTTGAACCCTCCGGAATTCTTTGGGTCAAAGCCGGAGGAGGACCCTCAGAATTTTATCGATGGTATGTTGAGGATGCTACGATTGATACATGCTTCGGACACCGAGTCGATGGAGTTAGCGTCGTATAGATTGAGAGATATCTCGATCCAATGGTATATGGTTTGGATGGCTTCACGGGGAGCCAATGCACCTCCCTCGGTATGGCAAGAGTTTGTTGATGCTTTCCTCCGACACTATATGCCTCCAGAAGTTCGGCGAGCTAGGGCCGATAAATTCTTAAATTTGTGGCAAGGTAGCATGAGTACTCTAGAGTATAGCCTCCGCTTCAATTCTTTGGCTAGGTATGCTTCAGCCATGGTAGCGAATATGGGTGACCGGGTGCACCAATTTGTAAAAGGCCTAGGGCCACATTTGATGGATAGATGTTTGACTGCGTCCCTTCAGGACAATATGGATATTGCACGCATTCAGGCTCATGCTCAGAACTTAGAAGAAATTCTGCAACAGCAAAGAAGCGAGCGCGAGCATGATACGGTACAGGGCAAGAGGGCCATATTTTCGGGTCCGATGAGCGAGTTCAGAGGCGGGCACAGGCAGCAGTTTTCCAGGCATATAGGCTATTCTATGACCAGTGCACCTCCCCGGTTTTCAGGCCAGAGGTTTGATAGATCTACTCGTTCCGGGCCGAGTCAGAGTTTTTCAGGGTCTCAGTTCAGAGGCGATTCGGGTCAGGCAAGGACACCCGTACTACGATGTTCCCAGTGTGGGAAGTTGCATTAGGGTCAATGCCGATTAGGTTCAGAGGGTTGTTATTCATGTGGTCGACCGGGCCATATTATCCGTAATTGCCCTTTGAGTCATGGTAGAGGTAGGACCCAGCCTTCAGGGTCAGTAGCCGGATCTTCATCTTCCATGCGCCCCATGGGGCCAAGTTCACATGGGCCAGTCGGCCATTGTAGAGGCAGAGGGAGAGTTCCCAGTTCTAGCGGTCCTCAGCACCGTGTTTATGCTTTGGCTGGATGCCAAGATCTCGAGTCTTCTCCTAACGTGGTCACAGATATATTATCGGTATGCTCTCATGATGTATACGCTTTGATTGATCTGGGATCCACATTGTCATATGTTACTCTATATATTGCAAGTCGATTTAGGGTCGAACCAGAGTCGATCAAACCTTTTGAGGTGTCTACATCCGTTGGTGAATCGGTAATATCTAGCCGAGTATATAGAAATTATATAGTTTTGATTTGTGACCGCCGTACTACAGTTGACTTGCATGAGCTAAAGATGGTAGACTTTGATATCATTATGGGCATGGATTAGTTGGCCTCTTGCTATGCCAATGTTGATTGTAGAATGAAGATGGTTCGTTTCAAATTTCCGGGAGAACTAGTCTTAGAATGGAAAGGGAATACGGCGTCACCAAAGGGTAGGTTTATTTCCTATCTAAAGGCAAGGAAAATGATCATGAAAGGATGTATCTATCATCTAGTTCGGGTTCAAGATGTAGAAGCTGAATAGCCGACTCTTCAGACAGTTCCTGTAGTAAACGAATTTCCGGATGTGTTCCCGGAAATGCTTCCAGGCCTTCCTCCCGAGCAGGAGATTGATTTCGCAATTGATGTTTTGCCGGGCACCAAGCCCATATCTATTCCTCCTTATAGAATGGCTCCCGCAAATTTGAAAGAGTTGAAGGAGAAATTGAAGGACTTGCTTGAGAAAGGCTTTATTAGGCCTAGTTCATCCTCGTGGGGAGCACCCGTATTGTTTGTCCGAAAGAAAGATGGCTCCTTGAGAATGTGCATTGATTACCGACAATTGAATAAGGTGACAATTAAGAACAAGTATCCTCTTCCGAGGATTGATTACTTATTTGATCAATTGCAAGGTGCCAAATGATTTTCAAAGATTGATTTGAGGTCTGGGTATCATCAAGTTAGAGTTAGGGAGAAAGATATCCCTAAGACAGCCTTTAGAACGAGATATGGTCATTTTGAGTTCCGGGTGATGTCGTTTGGGCTAACTAATGCGCCGGCGGCATTTATGGGTCTGATGAATAATGTGTTCAGGCCTTTTCTGGATTTATTTGTGATCGTATTTATCGATGACATCTTGGTATATTCTAGATCCGAGGCAGAACATGCGAACCATTTGCGTACTGTCCTCGGAGTCCTTCGAACTCGAGAGTTGTTTGCAAATTTTTCCAAATGCGAGTTTTGGTTGAACTCAGTGGCATTTCTGGGGCATATTGTGGCAACCGATGGTATTCGAGTGGATAGTCAAAAGATTGAGGCCGTGAAGACTTGGCCAAGGCCCACAACTCCTACGGAGGTTCGTAGCTTTCTGGGCTTAGCAGGTTATTACAGGAGATTTGTTGAAGGTTTTTCTTCTATTTCTGCACCACTCACAAAGTTGACCCCGAAATCGGCAAGGTTTCAGTGGACAGATGCTTGTGAGCGTAACTTCCAAGAGTTGAAAAGTAGATTGACTTCCGCCCCAGTCTTGACACTTCCAGAGGGATTGGAAGGATATGTTGTTTATTGCGATGCCTCAGGTGTTGGGCTAGGCTGTGTATTGATGCAACATGATAAGATGATTGCCTATGCTTCAAGGCAATTACGGAAACACGAGCGGAATTATCCAACCCATGATTTAGAATTGGCCGCAGTGGTTCATGCGTTAAAGATATGGAGACATTATTTATATGGTGTCCATATGGATATTTATACAGATCATAAGAGTCTACAGTATATCTTCAAGCAGAAAAAGCTGAATTTACGGCAACGACGCTGGTTGGAATTGCTAAAAGATTATGATGTTGATATCTTGTATCACCCCGGAAAGGCAAATGTTGTAGCTGATGCTCTTAGCCGCAGATCTATGGGAAGTTTGTGCGATGTACGACCCGAGAGGAGAGAAATGACACGTGAGCTCCAGCAGTTAGCTAGCCTAGGAGTTCGAGTAGCGGACTCAGGTAGTAGGGGGACTACTATCCAGAATTCAGCAGCCTTATCGCTAGTGGCAGAAGTGAGAGAGCGACAATATGAAGATCCCATGCTAATGCATTACAGAGATACACTCCCTCATAAAAAGGAGTCATCATTTGATATCACAGGAGACGGAGTTCTCCAATGCCGAGGCAGAGTATGCGTTCCTGATGTGGCGGGATTACGCCACCAAGTATTGAGGGAAGCTCATTATTCCCGTTACTCTGTTCACCCCGGTGCGACGAAAATGTATCATGATCTGAATTCTGTATATTGGTGGAATGGAATGAAGAAAGATATAACGGAATTCGTAGCTCAATGTCCTAATTGTCAGCAAGTGAAAATCGAGCACCAAAGGCCGGATGGATTGTTGCAAGCTATAGAAATCCCAACCTGGAAGTGGGAAGCGATTAACATGGACTTCGTTACAGGCTTACCCCGTTCTCGACGCAAGTATGAATCTATATGGGTGATTGTAGATAGGCTCACAAAGTCAGCTCATTTCTTACCAGTCAGAACGACCTATGTGGCAGAAGATTATGCAAGGCTTTATGTTAAAGAGATAGTGAGACTCCATGGTGTTCAAACGTCTATTATCTCTGATAGAGGGACTCAGTTTACAGCAAATTGTTGGAAGTCTTTCCAAGAAGGTCTAGGGACCCAAGTAAGCCTTAGTACGTCATTTCACCCGCAGACTGATGGACAAGCCGAGCGTACCATTCAGACTCTTGAAGATATGTTGCGAGCATGTATGATAGATTTTGGAGGAAATTGGGATGACCATTTGCCACTCATCGAATTTGCTTACAATAATAGTTATCATTCTAGCATCCAAATGGCACCGTATAAAGCCTTATATGGGCGAAAGTGTAGATCCCCAATTGGGTGGTTTGAAACAGGAGAGGCCAGACTGATAGGGCCAGACTTGGTCCAGCAAGCCATAGGGAAAGTCAAGCTCATACAAGATCGGTTATTAGCAGCCCAAAGTCGTCAAAAGTCCTATGCGGATAATCGCCGAAGAGACTTAGAGTTCCAAGTGAAAGATTGGGTATTCTTGAAAGTGTCACCGATGAAAGGTGTAATGAGATTTGGCAAAAAGGGTAAGATTAGTCCCCGGTACATTGGACCTTATGAGATTGTGGGTGAAGTCGCCTACGAATTAGATCTACCTCCGGATTTGGAGTCAGTTCACCCAGGTTTCCATGTCTCGATGCTTCGAAAATGTTTTGGAGATCCTACTAGGATCGTGCCAATAAGCAATGTGCAAGTGACAGAAAAGTTGACTTATGAAGAAGTGTCCATTTCCATACTTGATTGGCAAGTACGGAGGCTTAGAAACAAAGAAGTGGCCTCAGTTAAAGTTTTATGGAGCAGCGGTAAACGAGAAGAAATGACATGGGAAGCGGAAGAAAGTATGCGATCCAGATACCCTCATTTATTTCAGCCCTTGGGAGAGATTCAAGATGAAACATCAGCGGTATGAGGTATGTATGATTTCCTTTTCATGCTTTTGGTCGTGTGTGGCCATAGATATGTTGATATTGTGACGTAGCCCTGTGAGACGATGATATTTTGGGTTGTTGTGACAGGTTGGTAGTGCCATATTATAGGGGAAACTCTGGCGAAATTTCTATAGAATCCCCGAAGACATTAACATTCGAGGATGAATGTTCTTAGGGGGAGGGGAGAATGTTAAACCTCGGGAATTCCCCCGTGAACGTACAGTGAATAGACTAACGAAGAATACGAGTATATGATGTTTTAATAAGAAGGGAACGACGTTTGACGACCCTAAGTACGATTTCAAAGGCAATTGCAATGAAAGGTAGGTTATGCTTCACAATGACTAATTATAGGTTTTGGAAATGTGAAAAAGTTGCAGGTTTGCATTCTGGCTAGTTGGTCGTAAAATGAAATACGGACCGTGAAGTGGTATATGGTCCGTAAACTGCCATGTCGTATTTCAGCTTCCAAAAACTTCAACTTTCTGTCAAATGCTGGAATGGTTAAAAACGACTTGGAATACGGACCGTAAACTGAATTACGGCCCGTAAACTGAGTCGTAAACCACCATGTCCTTAGCCTGACTTTCTGTTTCTGTCATCCTTAAATACGACCACGAAATACGGTCCGTAAATTGGAATACAGACCGTAAACTGTGTTTACGACCACTGTGCACTTTCGACGACTGTTCATTTAAGAGCAGATTTTGGGTTATTAATAAGAGACCAAGTTCGTTATTTCATTTCCACATGACACCCCCTTCTCTCTAAAACCTCTCTCTACTGACGTCCTTTTGTTTTTGGATGTTGCGTCATGCCCGTAGGTGCACAGGGAGACAGGCTCGAACCATAGCGGTATTCTCAGAGACCACCTAGCAGAGCTCCATTTCATTCGGAGCCATAGCTTTTGGGTACTTATTCTTTTGTGTACATAATTGTGGGCATAGCGGGGCCCTGTCCCGCTTATGTGATGTGTTATACTCTCCTTAGAGGCTCGTAGTAACGTGAATATGGTTAGATATGTATGGCCTTGTTGGCCTATATTTTGTATATCATTTTGTTAGCCTTGTCGGCTCATGTACATTTATGTGGCATAGATACCAATTATGATATAAAGGCATTGTTGTCCAATGGGTTTAGCATGATGAATGAATAGAAGTATGCTAAATTATGTGGCTCACCTAGATGTAAGTATAACTGTAAGCCAAGGGACGCCCGGGTGGGCTAGCACCGGGCGCTCGTCGCGGCCCTCTAGACGGGTTGTGATATTCACGAACTAACTCCCTTTTCTCTGTATGAATGTCACATAAGCTACCCATGGATCTACGGCTCAGGGCATCAGCTACTACTTTCGCCTTCCTAGGGTGGTACAAGATATTGACGTCATAATCCTTCAATAGTTCAAGCCATCGCCTCTGACGCCGATTCAACTCCTTTCGCTTGAAAATATACTGGAGGCTCCTATATATATATATATATATATATATATATATATATAATCAACATGAATGCCATACAAATAGTACCTCCGCATCTTCAATGCATGAATCACCGTAGCTAACTCTATATCATGGGTCGGGTAATTCTTCTCATGCTTCCGCAACTAACTCTAGATCATGGGTCGGGTAATTCTTCTCATGCTTCCTCAACTGCCTTGGAGCGTAAGCAATAACTTTACTGTGTTGTATCAACACAAACCTAACCCAATTCCTAAAGTGTCACAATAAATAACATAGCCCTCCGATCCATCCTAAAGTATCAGAACTAGTGCTGAAGTCAACCTGCTCTTTAACTCCTGAAAATTGCACTCACAAGTATCGGTTCACTGGAACTTAGCTAATTTCTAAGTCAGCTTCATCAGTGGTGCAGAAATAGAAGAAAAACCCTCTACAAATCTCCTGTAATAACCTGCCAAGCCCAAAAAACTACGAACATCCGTGGGTGTTATGGGTCTTGGCCTTGTTTTTACGGCTTCAATCTTCTACGTATCCACCCGGATGTCGTCATCTGAAATAATATGCCCCAGAAAAGTCACAAAGTTAAACCAAAACTCACATTTAGAGAACTTTCATATATCTCCCGAGCTTGGAGAACTTTAAGAAAAACACATAAATGATCTGCATGCTCTGCCTCTGATCGAGAGTATACCAGAATATGATCAATAAATACAATCACGAACAGATCTAGGAAAGGGTTGAATACAATGTTCATTAAATCCATAAATACCGTTGGTGCATTACTCAACCCAAACGACATTACACGAAACTCGAAGTGACCTATCTAGTTCTGAAAGCTGTCTTTGGAATATCCTTCTCTCGAACCGTCACCTAGTGATACCCTGATCTCAAATCTATCTTTGAGAACCTTTTAGCACCCTACAACAGATCAAATAAATCATCAATCCTCAGGAGTGGATACTTATTCTTTATTATTACCTTTGTTACACCCCGGGATATTTCGCATTTACCAAGACTGTAGGCGGCTTAGTATGAGCTCAAGGGAGAGTAAAGTTATACAAGGATTATGGATGAAGATTATATTATCTGAGTATAAGAATATATATATATATATATATATATATATATATATATATATATATATATATATGACATTGGATACCGTATGGAGTAAATCAGTTAACACGTTACTTGATGAATAGCCCTCGTAACTGTAAGTTGAGATGGGGCTCACATGTTGGGGTTTTATAAAGGACATATGAAAAGTGATATGAGTAGTACATGGGAAGTTGAGCAAGTCTTAAGAAAGACCCTTAAGCCGAATATGTGCATAAGCCCTCCAAAAAGATGATTTAAAGATACGTTTTCGGATGATCTAACTTGGAGGGGCCAAAACGCTATTATATGTTTGGAATTTCGAAACACACCAAAAAGGAAAGTTGTAGATAATTGAAAGATTTTTCCAACCATAGGTCGTGGGCCCTCATATAGTATCGGGATCAAGAGTTATGGTCATTTTAAGATAAAGTCTCCAAGCTGCCAAATGGCTTCCGCAGGTCCCACTTGAGAAGGTCGGTGGAACCGACTTATGAGGGGTATAAATACCCCCATTAACTCCATTTTTTCAGCATTTTACATTCTCAATAGTCCTAGAAACTTCTCAACACAACCCCCAAACATTTATAGCCCATTAAATCAAGAATTTAACAAGATTACACCAAACTAGTCAATGAAAGGTGATTGTTCTTGCTTTTACTTGATGTCGTGGTAAGTTTAGTCTTACACAAAAGTTGGTGTGGCTGAATTTCTTCAAGTAAAAGGTATGTTCTTCATCCTATCTCTTATGTTGAGTTGATTTGAAGGTTTAGCAAGTCTTAAAAGTGAAAATAGTTATGGAGAAAAGGTCATAAAGTGTTGTGTTGTAGTTGCTGTGTTTATGGACTGTTTTGAGCATTTTGTGGCCATGTGGCTGGGCTGATTTACATGTATAGAGATGGTATCTAATGTTGTTGGTGTGTTGATGAGATTATGCTCCTTGATTGGAAAGAAAGGAAGTGTTTATTATTGTTGTATGTTGAAACACGTCGTGTGGGATGTTTATGGAATATATTGGTATGGACAATAGTGTTGTTGATATTAGTATTGTTGTTGTTGTTGATTGGTTGCTGAATTATAATTTTGGGCTAGGCATATAAACAAAGGAGAAGCTGCCGAAATTTCGGCAGATTATAGAAAGATTTATTTGAAGGCTTAGGATAAGTATATAACAATGGGCCTAATCATAGTATGAATGGTCTTATATGTAGACTTGCGGACTCGGACAGATAAGCGTAGGTAGTTGGAGGCGGAACAGGTATGTAAGGCTAAACCCTTTCTTTCTAAAGGCATGATTCCTATGTTAAGATTCCATATATGTTTCCATAACCTTCTTACTTCCAAAAGTTAGAAGTTCATTATTCTTGAAAGCTTCTTATGATGCCAAAGATGAGATGTTTTCTATGATGAACATGAGGATGATGATTTTAATCCTAGAAATTCCAAAACTTATGATTTAATGCTATTATGAGATTATTGAGCTCATTTCATGATTTTCTCGATTTTATTCATGGTTGTTGATCTCACCTCATGTTACTTGTTCTTTCAAGGTGAGACATAGCGATGATGGTTGTTCCATAATATAAATCGGAGATTACCGACCTTACGTCACTCCGCTAAAGTGATAGCTTACGTTTGAACCCTCATGCATGCTATGAGTATAATATGTGTGTAAAGCTATTTTGTAACATTACCAATTTCTAATATTTCATTTTATTATTGCACTGCACTCATTCTTATGATGTGATGTTTATATATATAAGACATAGTTGACAGGGGGTGACGATGCGGCCTATGATGTGATGTTTACATAGATAAGGCACAGTTGATAGGGGGTCACGCTGTGACGTTTGTTGTGATGTATATGTATAAGGCACAGTTGACAGGGGGTGACGCTGTGACCTTTGTTGTGATGTATATATATAAGGCATAGTTGAAAGGGGGTGATGCGGTGACCTTTGTTGTGATATATATATAAGACACAGTTGACAGGGGATAACGTTGTGGCCTATGACGTGATGTTCCTCTATAAGAGGCACAGTTGACAGGGGGTGACGTTGTGGCCTATGTAGTGATGTTTTAGAGGTGCGATGTGGATTATGTTTTGGCATTTCTATAGATATATGTGTTTTCTTGATATAGCCATTCTGATTCATTTATCTTGCACATTTATTGATATGTCTCAAATGTCTTCCATGATTTTATGTACATGTTGATCTCATGCCTTACATACTCAGTACATTGTTCGTACTGACGTCCCTTCTTGTGGAAGCTACGTTCATCCCCGCAGACGTGGATAGACAAGATGAGGATCTTTCATCGTAGGCTGCCTTCAGGTACCATATCTGATTGGTGAGCTCCATTTCTTCCTGGAGCGCAGCCGAGTCTGGATGTATATATGTTTGTATGATTTTTGTTCAGGGCGTGTCGGGGGCCCTGTCCAGACTTGTATACTTCGGTCATGTTCATAGAGGCTTTGCAGAAAGTTCCTGTGTATAGCTTAGTTATGTTTTGTCGTTCGTTATATTAATGTCGTGGGTGCATTGGACATATATTTATACATGATATTACGTTCATATCTAGCCTTAGCCTTATTTTGTCATTCGAGACATAGAGAACACGAGTTATAAGTTCGTTCGCTTGGTTTCCGTAAGGTGCCGAGTGCGAATCACGCCTTACCAAAGGTGGGGTTTGACAACCTTATTCAACTTTCTACAATCAATACACATCCGCAAGGAGCCATAGTTCATCCTTACAAATGACACTGGTGCTCCCCACGGTGACGTGCTAGGCCTGACAAAGCCTTTCTCAAGCAAGTCCTTCAACAACTCCTTTAATTCTCTCAACTCAGCAGACGCCATTTTATAAGGAGGAATAGATATTGGCTTAGTATCCGGTAAGACGTCGATGGAAAAATCAATCTCCCGCTCTAGGGAAGGCTTGGAAGCTCATCCAGAAATACATTTGGAAACTCATTAACTACTGGAACAGAATGAAGAGTCGGTGGCTTTGCTTCTGTATCCTGAACCTGAACTAAATGATAAATACAACCTTTAACAATTATCTTCCTAGCCTTAAGGTAGGAAATAAACCTACCTCTCGGAGATGCTGTATTACCCTTCCACTCTAGAAATGGCTCTCCCGAAAACTAGAATCGAACCATCTTCGTTATATAATCAACATTAGCATAAAATAGACCAACCAATCCATACCCATAATAACATCAAAATCTACCATATCTAACTCAAACAAATCTGTCATTGTATGATGATCACAAACTATAACCACACAATCTCGATATACCCGTCAATATATCAGTGGATCAAGGGGTTTAATCAACTCGGGTTTCACCCCAAACTGGCTACCAACAAAAGGAGTAACATACAACATAGTAGAACCTGGGTCAATCAATACATATACATCATAAGAAGATACTGATAGTGTACCTATAACCACATCAGGTGCAGACTCGAGATCCTGTCGACCAACCAGTGTATAAATGCGGTTCTGAGGACCGCTAAAACTAGACACTCCACCTCTTCCTCTACCACGATCGGCTAGTGCCTGAGAACCCTACCCAAGAGGGCATACGAATGACGAAGAACCAGCTGCAGACCTTGTCGGCTGAACTATACCTCCACCACCTCTCAAGGGACAATCTAGCATAATGTGGCCAGGCCGAAAACAAGTATAACAAACATCTAAACCCAAGCGACACTGCGCAGTATGTAACTTACCGCACTGGGTGCAACACGGTAGAGATGGCCTCATCTGACTAAAACCACCCCTAAACTGGGAACTGGAAGCTCTGGAACTTTGGGCCTGCTCAAAATGAGTGGGTCTATCAAATATGGGTCCCGGAAACTGTGAAGGCGCTTTAGCCACCGAATAGGATGAATGCCTAGAGAACTGCTGCCTGAGCACCACTGAATTCACTGACAAAACCTGAGATCGAGCTCTCTTACTTTGGCCCCTATCATGCACACGCTCGGCCCTCCACTGCTGCTAACACTTTTCAACATTCTGAGCATGCGTCAGAATGAGAGAAATATCCATACCTATATTAAGTGATGCCGTCATGCAGTCATCAATCAAATGTGGCCCCAATCCACTCACAAACTGGTACACACGATCCTCCATCTCAGCTACCATAACTGGAGCATACCTGGCCAATAAATTAAAATGAAGGTTGTACTCTCAAACACTCAGGCGCCCATGTCTAAGGTTCAAGAACTTATCAGCTTGGGCCCATCGAATCTCTAGCATTAAATAATGCCGAAGAAAGGCATTTGTAAACTCCTGCCACATAGGGGGTGCATTAACTCCTCTAGACGACACCTAAGTCTTATTCCAATGAACGACAACATCCCATAATCTATAGGAAGCCTGCTCTACTGAGTCAATGTCTGAAGCATGCATCACCCGCAACGTCCTCAACATCCCATCTATAAAGTTCTGAGGGTCCTCATCTAGCTTCGATCCAAAAAATTCTGGAGGGTCTAAGTTAATAAAATCTCGAAATTTGGCACTAACAGCCCTACCACCATAACCCGTACCCTGACGCTGGGCCTGAGCAGCTACTAACTGGGTCAACAACTGAATAGCCTCTCGCATCTCCTGACCTAAGGCATCAGGTGGAGGAACTGGGGTGTTAGAGCTGGGGCTGGGGCTCCTTTATGCTCCTCTGGAGCGGGCGGAGTATGAGAGGACCGAGATGGAACCTCATTGTGGTACCCATCTAGTTCTTCTACCTACCACTGACTTGCTCATCTGGGCTGCTGAAGTTTTCCTTGTCACAGGGATTACTGAAATCATAACACACGGTCAGGAAAAAGGGAATCCTAATAACATGGCTCTATTGCATGATCTAAGATGAAAAGAAAGAAAATTTTCCTAAATGTCCCGCAGCCTCCTGTTTATAAGTGTGGTGCACTACACACCATAAACAAGACTCTGCTAGACACGACTTGTAAACAACCCTAGGACACAACTGCTTTGATACCAAGTTTGTCATGACCCAATCTGGAGGGTCATGACGGGCACCCAAGCCCTATCTGTCGAGCATCGCTAACCTACTTTCCTACTATGATCATAAACAAGATAGAAGTAGGCTAAGTCATATAAGAAATATGTTGAAAAGGAATGACCCCATAAAGGTATACTATACAACCAAACTGTACGAAATAGTACAGTAGAATATAGACTGTGCCTAACCATACCATGATTGTCTACAAACCTTTACTAGGACATCTGTCATAAAGAAGCAAGAGCAGGGCCCCGACGTACCCATATATACATAAAAGAACGACATACCAAAAACTCGACAGCAACTCCGGAATAAGAGGACTGCTCTAACGTCAGCTGAACTGCAGCCTGCTGAGGTGGATCACCAATCTGTCTATGTGCACCTGCGGACATAAAACGTAATGCCCCAAGAAAGAGACTTCAGTCCGGATAACGTACTGAGTATGTAAGGTAGGAGAGTAATAAGAAAGAGACTTAAGAGAACATAGAATATAATGGATGCATCTTGTAGGTCTGACCTGCTTTTGTGAACCAATGTTGTGCATACATGGTCTGTTACACCTCGAAAAAATCTTCCGTTGGTACGCAAGTGAATGAACTAGCGAAATACGAGTATCGGGTTAATGATGACTTAAGGGCATTTTGGGAAAGAGTTATAACGTCCCTTAGATTGGTATTGAAGTGTTAAACAAGTGTTAAGAAGGTTCCATGAGGATCGGAGATCGAACGAAGTGGCGAAACTAGGTTCAGTGACTGATGAGTTCTACGGCTCATTATACGGACAGTATAATGTTATACGGACCGTATAGTGGACCGTAAAACCATCACAATGAAGGTTGGTTGCTGGTGGAATTTTACGGTCAGTTATACGGACCATATAAATTTATACGGACCGTATAACGAACCGTCGAATGGTCACAGTGAAAGGTTGCTCACTGGTAACGTTTTACGGTCAGTTATACGGACCGTAAAACTGTTTTACGGACCGTATAACGGACCGTCAAGTAGTCACAGTGAAGGGGTGCTGGGCAGACCCATTTCACGGTCTATTATACGGACCGTATAACCATTATACGGACCGTATAATGGACCGTATAATGGAACTCGACAGTTCAGTGATGATTTAATAAATAAAGACCAAGTTCATGAAAATCATTTCCACATTTCCTCTCTCTCTCTAAAACATCTCTCTACAACTTTTGTACAAGTTTTCAAGGGTATTAATCCATCAACCACATTAAACAAGTAAATCCAAGGTAGAAACCCATCAAGGATCATCTAAAGTCAAGAAACCCAAATGGAGAAAAACTAGGGTTTTTCTCAAAGTGGAGTATTATAAACAAAAGCTTGTCCCTACAACTTCTAAGGTAAGATTCATGATTTTTATATGATGTTTACGGTATTGGAGAATTAAAATGCATGGATTGTAGAAAACAAGGTCCACTACGGCATGAATGATGAATAGTGACGTTTTTGAGACATAGTTTGAATTGAAACATGATTGTTGTTGTATTGTGATATGAGTGTGTTATAAATGACGTTAAGATCATGAAATAGACATTGTATATGGATGAACGAAGTTGGGTGTTGTGACCATAAATAGGGACAAATGGAAGTGAATTGAGAATGTGGATAATGTAGATGATTAATGGCCATGGAAATGATATTATAAATGTGTTGTTGACGTTTGGGGGTTGAATTATGATATGGACAAATGTTGTATAGATAAAGGAGATGCTGTCCAATTTTCTCTAGTTCTAGCCACGTGCACTAGTTATCGATACTAATGATAGTATGGCCTTAATGAAGGTAGAAACGTGAGCATCGAAGGAGTACGTGCAAGTGTAGAATAATTCGACAAAGAGGTATGTAAGGCTAACCCTTCTTTCATAAGGCATGGTTCTTTGGCCAAACTCCTAATCCCTCTATATGAGCATGTTGACTACAAATGTTTCACATTCCGAGCTCATAAGCTCACTATCCTTGATTGGTACTACGAATGCGCTACGCACCTCAGGTGACAAGTAAGACTACGATATAGAAGTAACGATAACGATAATGACAGTAATGATGATGGTGATAATAATGATACTAAAGGTGCCTACGGGCTGTTATACTCATACGTGCCTATGAAGGGCTATAATGAAACCCCGAGCTTATAACGCCGGGTAGAATATATGTGTATGAATATGTATAGAATATTTATACGATTACGAAACGCGCGCACACATCTGCAGATGGTACGGATAACTCTGAAGCCTTGGTAGGGCCAGGTATGAGTAACATTGGGCCTTGGTTGGCCAAGTATGTATATGAAATACTGATGCAATGAGGTCGGGTACACTATGTAAATGCCATGTATACGAAATGACTATGTATGTATATATTATGTAAAAGAATGTGATGAGACTATGTATAAGAATACGAATAAGGACATGTAGACTAATACGAGCACAAGTATGATACGAGTTTTATTATGGGGCACGAATGACGATGTGAGTAAGTAAGCGACATGATGATGATGATATTATTGTCTCCCCTCCTATGCTATTCCATATATTGTTCATTATGTTGTATATCAATGTTAATCATGCTTTACATACTCAGTACATTCTTCGTACTGACGTCCTTTTGTTTGTGGACGCTGCGTCATGCCCGCAGGTGCACAGGGAGACAGACTTGACAAATAGCTGCCTATTTGAAGATTTCATAGAGAGCTCCATTTCCTTCGGAGCCATATCTTTTGGGTACTCATTCTTTTGTGTATATAATTATGGGCATAGCGGGGTCCTGTCCCGCTCATGATATGTCATACTCTTAGAGGCTCGTAGTCATGTGTATGTGGGTAGAGATGTTTGGCCATGTCGGCCTATGTTTTGTATATCTTTTGTTGGCCTCGTCGGCCTTGTATATTTGACATGGCATAGATGCCCATGATATGTTAATTGATGATGGTCGTCCAATGGGACTAGCTTGATTAATGATTTAAAATGCATGAAATGATTTATGGTTCACCTAGATGTTATGATATGCATGATAAGGGGGTGCCCGGGTGGGGTAGCACCGGGTGCTCGTCGTGGCCCCCTAGACGGGTCGTGACAAAAGTGGTATCAGAGCAGTTCAGTCCTAGGATGTGTCTACGAGCCGTGTCTAGTAGAGTCTTGGTTATGGGTGTGTTGCGCGCCACACTTATAAACGAGAAGCTGTGGACATCTTAGGAATATATGACCTTCTTTCTTCATAAGAATCGTGCGATAAAGCTATGATGTAAGAAATTCTTGTTCTTAAATCGTGTGTTGTGTATTTCAGAGATGCCTAAAAAGAAAAAGGCTACAGCAGCCCAAAGGGGCAAGACGGTGGCAGAAAAGCGGGCTGAAAGAGCACCGCCACCGGTAGTAGAGGAAGATGAGTCCCAGAGTGCGGCTCAATCTCAGTCCTCCCAGACAGTGCCTATTACTGAGGAGCACGTGGGAGCCTCAGCCCCAGCTCCAGCTCCTCCGCCGAATGCTTCAGGCCAAGACGTAAGAGAGGCCATTAATTTGTTGACTCAGTTGGTTGCGGCCCAGACTCAGAGGCCAAGCGCAGGGCAAGGTGACAGGACTGTTAGCGCAAGGGCCCGCGACTTCATTGCTTTGAAACCCCCGGAATTCTTTGGGTCGAAACTGGAGGAGGATCCCCAGGACTTTGTTGATGGTATGCTAAGGACGCTCCGATTGATACATGCTTCAGACACCGAATCGGTGGAGCTAGCGTCATACAGATTGAGGGATGTCTCAATCCAGTGGTACACGGTTTGGATGGCTTCGCGGGGAGCCAATGCACCTCCGCCGGTATGGCAAGAGTTTGTCGATGCTTTTCTCCGTCACTACATGCCTCCAGAAGTTCGGCGAGCTAGGGCCGATAAATTCTTGAATCTGAGGCAAGGTAGCATGAGTGCTACAGAGTATAGTCTCCGCTTCAATTCCTTGGCTAGGTATGCTTCGGCCATGGTAGCGGATATGGGCGATCGGGTGCACCGGTTTGTGAAGGGCCTAGGGCCAAATTTGATGGATAAATGCTTGACTGCATCTCTTCAGGATGGCATGGATATTGCACGTATTCAGGCGCATGCTCAGGAATTGGAGGAACACCTACAGCAGCGGAGGAATGAACGTGAACAGGATAGGGGACATAGCAAGAGGGCTAGATCTTCGGGGCCGATGAGTGAGTCCAGAGGTGGGCACCGGCAGCAGCCCCCTAGGCATGCAGGCTACTCTATGACCAGTGCGCCCCCACGGTTTTCAGGCCAGAGATTGGATAGATCTGCTCATTCAGGGCCGAGCCCGAGTTATTCAGGGCCTCAGTATAGAGATGATTCAGGCCAGTCTAGACCACCCGTGCCACGATGTTCCCAGTGTGGGAAGTTGCATTGGGGTCAGTGCCGATCAGGTTCAGATGCTTGCTATTCTTGTGGTCGACCAGGCCACATTATGCGTGGTTGCCCCTCAGTACAGGGTAGAGGTAGGGCCCAGCCATCAGGGTCAATAGCCGGGTCTTCAGCATCTGCACGCCCTATGGGGCTAGGTTCACATGCGCCGGTTGCCCATGGTAGAGGTAGAGGCAGAGCTCCCAGTTCCAGCGGTCCTCAGCACCGTATTTATACTTTGGCTGGACGCCAAGATCTTGAGTCTTCTCCTGATGTGGTCACAGGTATATTATCGGTATTCTCTCATGATGTATATGCGTTGATTGATCCGGGCTCCACATTGTCTTATGTTACTCCATATATTGCGGGTCGATTTATAATTGAGCCGGAGTCTATTAAGCCTTTTGAGGTGTCTACGCCCGTTGGCGAATCGGTGATAGCTAGCCGAGTGTATAGAGATTGCGTAGTTGTGATATGTGACCGCCGTACAGTAGCTGATTTGCATGAACTAAAAATGGTAGATTTTGATGTTATTATGGGCATGGATTGGTTGGCTTCTTGCTACGCCAATGTTGATTGTAGAACGAAGATGGTTCGTTTCCAGTTCCCGGGCGAACCAGTCTTAGAATGGAAAGGGAATACGGCGTCACCAAAGGGTAGGTTTATTTCCTATCTAAAAGTGAGGAAGATGATCACTAAAGGGTGTATTTATCACCTAGTGCGAGTTCAAGATGTAGAAGCTGAGTCGCCGACTCTTCAGTCAGTTCCGGTAGTGGACGAATTTCCGGATGTGTTCCCCGAAGAGCTTCCAGGCCTTCCTCCCGAGCGAGAGATAGATTTTGCGATTGATGTGTTGCAAGACACTAATCCCATATCTATTCCTCCCTATAGGATGGCACCCGCAGAGTTGAAAGAGTTGAAGGAGCAATTGAAAGACTTGCTTGAAAAAGGCTTCATTCGGCCTAGTTCATCCCCGTGGGGAGCACCCGTATTGTTCGTCCGGAAGAAGGATGGCTCCTTGAGAATGTGCATTGATTATCGGCAATTGAATAAAGTGACAATTAAGAACAAGTATCCCCTCCCGAGGATTGATGATTTATTTGATCAATTGCATGGTGCCAAATGGTTTTCAAAGATTGATTTGAGGTCCGGGTATCACCAAGTAAGAGTTAGGGAGAAAGATATCCCTAAGACAGCTTTCAGAACAAGATATGGCCATTTCGAGTTCCGAGTAATGTCGTGTGGGCTAACTAATGCACCGGCAGTGTTTATGGACTTAATGAACAATGTATTCAGGCCTTTTCTGGACCTATTCGTGATTGTATTCATCGACGATATCCTAGTGTACTCTAGATCTGAGGCTGAGCATGCGGAGCATTTGCGAACCGTCCTTGGAGTTCTTCGAGCTCGAGAGTTGTTTGCAAAATTCTCCAAATGTGAGTTTTGGTTGAACTCGGTATCATTTTTGGGCCATATTGTTGCGGCTGATGGTATTCGAGTGGATAGTCAAAAGATCGAGGCAGTGAAAACTTGGCCAAGGCCCACAACCCCTACAGAGGTTCGTAGCTTTTTGGGCTTAGCCGGGTATTACAGAAGATTTGTTGAGGGTTTCTCTTCTATTTCTGCACCGCTCACAAAGTTGACTCAGAAGTCAGCTAAGTTTCAATGGACAGATGCTTGTGAACGTAGTTTCCAAAAGTTGAAAGACAGATTGACTTCTGCCCCAGTCTTGACACTTCCAGAGGGAGTGGAAGGGTATGTTGTTTATTGTGATGCTTCAGGCGTCGGGCTAGGCTGTGTATTGATGCAAAATGGTAAGGTGATTGCGTATGCTTCTAGACAATTACGGAAACATGAACAGAATTATCCTACCCAAGACTTAGAATTGGCCGCGGTGGTCCATGCTTTAAAGATATGGAGACATTACTTATATGGTGTCCACGTGGATATTTATACAAATCATAAGAGTCTCCAGTACATCTTCAAGCAGAAAGAGTTAAATTTGCGGCAACGACGATGGCTAGAGTTGCTAAAAGACTATGACGTCGAAATCCTGTACCACCCCGGAAAGGCAAATGTTGTGGCCGATGCTCTTAGCCGCAGGTCTATGGGAAGCTTATGCGATGTGCGACAAGAAAAGAGAGAAATGACCCGTGAGCTTCAGCAGCTAGCCAGCCTAGGGGTCCGAGTAGTGGACTCAGGTAGCAGCAGAGCTACCATTCAGAATTCGGCAGTTTCGTCGCTAGTAGCGGAAGTAAAAGAGCGGCAAGGTGAGGATTCCAGGCTAATGCAGTACAGAGATACGCTCGCTCAGAAAGAGGGGTCACCATTTGATATTTCGGGAGACGGAGCCCTCTGATGCCGAGGCAGGCTATGTGTCCCCGATGTGGCAGACTTACGCCACCAGATTTTGAGAGAGGCTCATTGTTCCCGTTACTCCGTTCACCCTGGAACGACGAAGATGTATCATGATCTTAAGTCTATATATTGGTGGAATGGGATGAAGAAAGATGTAGCGGAGTTTGTAGCCCAATGTCCCAATTGCCAACAAGTAAAAATAGAACACCAAAAGCCGGGTGGCTTATTGCAAGATATAGAAATCCCAACTTGGAAGTGGGAAGTGATTAATATGGATTTCATTATAGGGCTACCTCGTTCTCGACGCAAGTATGATTCCATATGGGTGATTGTGGATAGACTCAGTAAATCAGCTCATTTCTTACTGGTCAGGACGACCTATGTGGCAGAAGATTATGCAAGGCTTTATGTTAAAGAAATAGTGAGACTCCATGGTGTCCCAGTGTCTATTATCTCCGATAGAGGAACTCAGTTTACGGCCAAATTTTGGGAGTCCTTTCAAGAGGGTCTAGGGACCCAAGTGCGCCTTAGCACGGCATTTCACCCACAGACCGATGGGCAAGCTGAACGCACCATCCAGACTCTTGAAGATATGTTACGGGCATGCATGATAGATTTTGGGGGAAATTGGGATGACCATTTTCCACTCATTGAGTTTGCTTACAATAATAGTTATCACTCCTGCATCCTAATGGCACCATATGAAGCTTTATATGGGCGAAAGTGTAGATCCCCGATTGGGTGGTTTGAAACGGGAGAGGCCAAGTTAATGGGGCCCGATTTGGTCCAACAAGCCATAGAGAAAGTCAAGCTCATACAAGATCGGTTGTTGGCGGCTCAAAGTCGCCAAAAGTCTTATGCGGATAATCGTCGAAGGGACTTAGAGTTTCAAGTTAAGGATTGGGTGTTTTTGAAAGTGTCGCCGATGAAGGGCGTTATGAGATTTGGCAAAAAGGGGAAGCTTAGTCCCCGGTATATAGGGCCTTATGAAATTGTGCGAAAGATAGGCAAAGTGGCCTATGAATTAGACTTACCTCCAGACTTGGAGTCAGTTCACCCGGTTTTCCATGTCTCGATGCTTCGGAAGTGTGTTGGAGATCCTACGAGGGTCGTCCCAGTGAATGATATTCAAGTGACAGAAAAGTTAACTTATGATGAAATACCCATTGCCATATTAGATAGGCAAGTACGGAGGCTTAGAAACAAAGAAGTGGCCTCAGTTAAAGTTTTGTGGAAAAATAATAATCGAGAGGAAATGACATGGGAAGCGGAAGAAAATATGCAATACAAGTACCCGCATTTATTTCAGCCCTTGGGAGAAGTCCAAGATGAGACGTCAAAATCATAAGGTATGGATGTTTTCCTTTTATGCTTCTGGGTCGTGTGTGGCCAAAAAAATTTTCATGTTGTTATGATGTGGCCCTGTGTGGCATCGATATTATGGGTTGTTGTGACAGGTTGTTAGTGCCATGTTATAGGGGAAACTCTGGCGAAATTTTTATAAAATCCCGGGTGTTCTCAACATTCGAGGACGAATGTTCTTAAGGGGGGGAGAATGTTACACCTCGGAAAAATCTTCCGTTGGTACGCAAGTGAATGAACTAGCGAAATACGAGTATCGGGTTAATGATGACTTAAGGGCATTTTGGGAAAGAGTTATAACGTCCCTTAGATTAGTATTGAAGTGTTAAACAAGTGTTAAGAAGGTTCCATGAGGATCGGAGATCGAACGAAGTGGCGAAACTAGGTTCAGTGACTGATGAGTTCTACGGCTCATTATACGGACCATATAATCTTATACGGACCGTATAGTGGACCGTAAAACCATCACAGTGAAGGTTGGTTGCTGGTGGAATTTTACGGTCAGTTATACGGACCGTATAAATTTATACGGACCGTATAACGAACCGTCGAATGGTCACAGTGAAAGGTTGCTCACTGGTAACGTTTTACGGTCAGTTATACGGACCGTAAAACTGTTTTACGGACCGTATAACGGACCGTCAAGTAGTCACAGTGAAGGGGTGCTGGGCAGACCCATTTCACGGTCTATTATACGGACCGTATAATGGAACCCGACAGTTCAGTGATGATTTAATAAATAAAGACCAAGTTCATGAAAATCATTTCCACATTTCCTCTCTCTCTCTAAAACATCTCTCTACAACTTTTGTACAAGTTTTCAAGGGTATTAATCCATCAACCACATTAAACAAGTAAATCCAAGGTAGAAACCCATCAAGGATCATCTAAAGTCAAGAAACCCAAATGGAGAAAAACTAGGGTTTTACTCAAAGTGGAGTATTATCAACAAAAGCTTGTCCCTACAACTTCTAAGGTAAGATTCATGATTTTTATATGATGTTTATGGTATTGGAGAATTAAAATGCATGGATTGTAGAAAACATGGTCCACTACGGCATGAATGATGAATAGTGACGTTTTTGAGACATAGTTTGAATTGAATCATGATTGTTGTTGTATTGTGATATGAGTGTGTTATAAATGACGTTAAGATCATGAAATAGACATTGTATATGGATGAACGAAGTTGGGTGTTGTGACCATAAATAGGGACAAATGGAAGTGAATTGAGAATGTGGATAATGTAGATGATTAATGGCCATGGAAATGATATTATAAATGTGTTGTTGACGTTTGGGGGTTGAATTATGATATGGACAAATGTTGTATAGATAAAGGAGATGTTGTCCAATTTTCTCTAGTTCTAGCCACGTGCACTAGTTATCGATACTAATGATAGTATGGCCTTAATGAAGGTAGAAACGTGAGCATCGAAGGAGTACGTGCAAGTGTAGAATAATTCGACAAAGAGGTATGTAAGGCTAACCCTTCTTTCATAAGGCATGGTTCTTTGGCCAAACTCCTAATCCCTCTATATGAGCATGTTGACTACAAATGTTTCACATTCCGAGCTCATAAGCTCACTATCCTTGATTGGTACTACGAATGCGCTACGCACCTCAGGTGACGAGTAAGACTACGATATAGAAGTAACGATAACGATAATGATAGTAATGATGATGGTGATAATAATGATGCTAAAGGTGCCTACGGGCTGTTATACTCATACGTGCCTATGAAGGGCTATAATGAAACCCCGAGCTTATAACGCCGGGTAGAATATATGTGTATGAATATGTATAGAATATGTATACGAGTACGAAACGCGCGCACACATCTGCAGATGGTACGGATAACCCTGAAGCCTTGGTAGGGCCAGGTATGAGTAACATTGAGCCTTGGTTGGCCAAGTATGTATATGAAATACTGATCCAATGAGGTCCGGTACGCTATGTAAATGCCATGTATACGAAATGACTATGTATGTATATATTATGTAAAAGAATGTGATGAGACTATGTATAAGAATACGAATAAGGACATGTATACTAATACGAGCACAAGTATGGTACGAGTTTTATTATGGGGCACGAATGACGATGTGAGTAAGTAAGCGACATGATGATGATGATATTATTGTCTCCCCTCCTATGCTATTCCATATATTGTTCATTATGTTGTATATCAATGTTAATCATGCTTTACATACTCAGTACATTCTTCGTACTGACGTCCTTTTGTTTGTGGACGCTGCGTCATGCCCGCAGGTGCACAGGGAGACAGACTTGACCCATAGCTGCCTATTTGAAGATTTCATAGAGAGCTCCATTTCCTTCGGAGCCATATCTTTTGGGTACTCATTCTTTTGTATATATAATTATGGGCATAGCGGGGTCCTGTCCTGCTCATGATATGTCATACTCTTAGAGGCTCGTAGTCATGTGTATGTGGGTAGAGATGTTTGGCCATGTCGGCCTATGTTTTGTATATCTTTTGTTGGCCTCGTCGGCCTTGTATATTTGACATGGCATAGATGCCCATGATATGTTAATTGATGATGGTCGTCCAATGGGACTAGCTTGATTAATGATTTAAAATGCATGAAATGAATTATGGTTCACCTAGATGTTATGATATGCATGATAAGGGGGTGCCCGGGTGGGGTAGCACCGGGTGCTCGTCGTGGCACCCTAGACGGGTCGTGACATGGTCATACATATATATGCATATATAACGCCTGCCAAGCCTCTGTGGGCAACATAATCTTCCTCGTCATCGTCGTCGTAATCATCATATCACTAGCTGATCAGGTGGTAGTGTGTATATAACGTTGTCACCTTCCCTATAACCCATACATACATATATATATAATACATAATAAACGCGCATACAGCGCCTGAGGGGTCAGAGGTTTTTATATGCATATATATAAATGAAATGCAATACATAATCATGATAAGAGCACAACTAACTCTAGAGACCATACTGAACCTAAAGAGAGACTTTCTGAAGATAACACTATGGAACATGAATCAAAGGGACCATCCCTAACTCTAAGAGTAGAATCATTATGGATTAATATTACGTGTACGTCTTGTTCATAAGGATCATGCAAAAAATAAAGAAAGGGATAGCCTTAACATACCTCGTCATCCTCTTAACTACTCAATGTCTATCTTCCCCAGCTAACAAATCTATATTCAAGACAATTCACACTAAGGTTAAGTCAGTGAGACACTTATAAGGTCAAACTAAACTATTAAGTGGGACGAAATTTGGGCAGCATTTCCCCTATATCATCTACTTCCACCAAATTCCAAAACAACTCCCAAACATCAATAACAACATCAACAATACCATAACAAAAATATTTTATGCAAACTAAACTCCAATTAATACCAAAACTTGCCTCATAATCAATTCCTACCCAATATTTCAACCCAACACTTTATGACATTTTCTATCATGATTCTCTTCACTGTTAAGACTTACTACACCTCCAAATCAACTCAACATAAGTAATAAGATGAAGAACATACCTTATACTTGAAGAACTTAGCCACACACAACTTTCTCGAAAATTTAATCACTACCAATCCAACTAGAAGCAGGAACTAGCTTAGGGTTTCAAGGTTAGATCTTCTCTTGAAATAGCTTGGGATGATTTGTAATGTTTATGAGTGTTTGAGAAAGCTTATAGGGTCTTGAAGAATCAGTTTTTGGTGAAATAATGACCCAAGATCATGCCTCTTTAATTTATAACAAAAGGAAAATTTCCATCGCCTCATCTTCACGATCAGTTTCGCGGACCATGAATTATTTCACTGGCCGTGAAAATGGCCGTGAAACCATCTCAGAAACTCCACTTCACTGCCCCTATTTCACAGTGGCAAAACTCCATTGTCACGGCCCGTGAAATTATTCACGATCCATGAAAGTGGGAGTGAAAATGGTCCGGTCCAATTTTCCGACGAAACGTATTCTTTCCAATTTGTTTAACGTCCCGCCTTCATACTCTTTCCCACTCATATTTAAGAACATATATAATTCTGACACATACCCATAATCCTTATACACAACTTCCCAAATGATCTCCAATACGAACTTGTAACAAACTACTTATAACGAAGCCAAAACGTACGTGAAAAATGAGGTTTGATCTGACTTGCTCGCTATAGCGAGCTTATCACCACATGGGCGGACCCACTGCGTCGGTCCTCCAACCCGCTGTAGCGAGGTTGCGATACTAGTGACCCAACGCTATTTAAACTATTTCCAACACGACTACGGAACAATTCTAATAGAAGAATTCCCCGCACAACTTACCGTACAACTAATCGATTTGGTTTTATGTCACCCATTGTGGAAAGTTTGGTAACGGCCAAACGGGTCGTTACAACACCACTATGTTGATACGAAGATCGGGCAGTTTCAAATGCGAAAAAATAAGAGTTTTCCCCTAACTCTTCACACCCCCCCACTACTCCCCCAACCGATTCCCACTCCCAAACATTACAACCCCTCATCACTCACCACTTCTTATAAAACTCATCCCCTCCCCAAATTCTACCCCATTTTGAAAACTTGCAAAGAAAAGGACCAAGATTTTGGGGACATTTCTCAAGGTAAAGAGGGATTTCAGCAACACTCATCTCTTCCGATCTCCACTACAAGGTACGTTCTTTTGCCTTCCCTTGCTCTTGGATGAATTTAACTAATTAATATGGGTTTGATCATGATTATAGGTTGAGAATTTTTGAGAAATTATTGAAATTTTTTTATTTGAGTTTGCATGTGGGTTGTTGCAAATTTCTAGAATTAGTTGTTGCTTATCGTGAAATCATGATTACCACCATGTAAAGTATTGTAATTGGTTGAAATTGGGTTGAAAAATTGAAGACCAATCAGGTGGGTTTCATAGTGGGTTTCCATGTGATTTTAGATTTTTGAGGTGTTGGTTGCTTGAAATTTTAGTCCATCGAGTCTAATCATCATGCATGCATTAATGGATGAATATTTAGGAAAGAAAGTTGAAATTTTAGGTCCAAAATCCATGGAGAAGTCGAATATGTTTTTCTGGGTTTTCTGAGGTTGATGACGACTTCACATTCGCCGAACAAGTTCCACAGATGTGGCCCATAATCAACGCATCACCTTGTGCAGGTGTGGTGCCTGATGGGAAAGGCCTTATCCGCAGATGTGGATTAATTTTTGCAGATGCAGCCCTGCATCTGCGGTCTCATTTCTGCAGGAGCAATGCCTGCTCAGATTACCCTATTCCGCATATACGATGGCTGGACAGAATTTCAAAAACCAGTAGATTTGCAACTGGTTCTTCGAGTGTCTGATACGCTGGTTTATTTGGCTTAAAAGATGGGTTTTAAATTGCAGAACATACATTTATCGTGGACTAACTTGATTGTGATTAATGCAGGTGCTAGGCAGTGAAAAATGGATCATAATGAGAATGAAAATATTTCTGAAGGCAAAGGAAAAGTTGAACGGGCCGCGAAGGAACAATATAACACCTTCTGATTTATGTCCCGATATTTGTATCACAGCTACTACTCCAATTTACTAGACAAGGTTCCTAAACTTTTTTCTGGGTTCTATGGGCGTCTCGTGGCTACTGGTTGGACTTGATTTTCCCCTACCCCATGCACGATAAACGAAGAATGGGTGAAGGAGTCCTATGAGAATTTGAAATGCAAGAGGTTGGATAATTCGAAAATTATAATCCGGGGTAAGGTAGTGAAATTTAGTGCTGAGGTGATCAATGCCTATTACCACTTGCCCAACAATCTCGTAGGGCCGATGCAGGAGAAGGACCATTGTCAGAATGGGGACTGGTTAGTATCAAAGTTGTGCCCATAAGGCAAAAGAGGTAAGATTCTGTGGGCTCACTAGAAAATGGGGATCAAGACTACAGACTTTACCGCGGAGGCTAATAGGTGGCAGTATATAATTTCTTACCAGGTATGCCCTTCAGGGAACACTTTGGTCTGCACGTACACCTGTGCGCTAATGATTTCTTATAATCTGGATGACATTCCGGTAAACATTGGCCATTACGTGATTCGGGAGTTTGAGGGGCACTTGTACCAAAATGGCCCAACTCTCATGTTTCCCTCGATGATTATAGATTTGTGCAAGAATGCAGAGGTCCCTAAATGTCCCACAGATCACTGGGTTGAGGCAGATATGGCGTTGCACCTGTTGAAGGTCACCAAAGAGGGTAGTGTGGTGCAGAGCAAGAAAGGAAAGGTTGAGGTGACTGTTGATGATGATTCGTCCTTGCAAAAGGAGGGACCTTTTGAGGCACTAGACTCCCAGCTATAGACTATTTAGGAGCTAGTATCCAAGATTCCCAGTGGGCCCTCAGAGGCCTGTCCCAACTAGTTCACCCAGCCCGAGATGTAGACCTACCTGGAGGCCCACAGGGAGTAAGTAGACTCATATAAGACACTTGTAGAATCTGTTTGCTTACTTGAGATAGCCTATAATACAATGGTCAAGGCCCATGGTGAACTTTGGAGGGACTTCGAGAAGGAGCAGAAGAAACAAGTCAAAAGGTAAGCTCATGGTGAAAATGTGGAGGGGCATCAAGTCCTTCTTCAAGTGGGAAAATCCGAAGGGAAGGTTTCCAGTAGAGGATGAGGATGACAAAGAAGAGTACTCCTTTCTATTGGAGAATGAAGGTGAGTCCAATGGCGGTGGTGGCTCTTCTGCATATCCACTTTAGTTTCCTTTATGCTTCTTCAGACATTTCATTTGCTTTTGTTTTGGTGTTGTTATCTTGGATACTACGTATTTCCTTCATTGTTTTAGATTTCTAGATGATGGTTTTATGCCCTCGCTGGCCCTTTATCTATGTTTAAACTTGTGGCATTACCGGGCTTTTATATGATGCTGGTTGTTGGTTAAATGATTGGAATTTGGACTGAAATTTTTAACAGGAAAAGAGCCACTAGTTCTGCCCAGTTATTCCGAATAAGTGGACCACCCGTCACAGGTGCGAGTCCGCTTCTGCGGGAAATGGCTTGTATAGGAATTATAGGTCTACTTCTTGGGACAAGAATCCACAGATGCGGCCTCGCATCTGCATGACATGGTCCGCAGATGCGAAATGCCTGAAACCATAACATAAAATTTGGTAAGTCCAAGACACGACGCGACACCTAAAATTCATTACAAAAACCTTACAGACCTACACCTAACAGTGTGCTGCTCTTAAACCATGTCACGACTAGATACCAATTGGATTCGACTAAATACCAATTCGAATTAACTAGATACCAATTCGAATCAACTTGATACCGATTGAAATGGATAGCACGGAAGAAATGAATGAATAGGAACTTTCTAAATGTCCTATAGTCTCTAGTGGATGGGTATCGACGTCTACATTCCATTCCATGAGACACTACTAGACACTGCTCTTATACACGTGAGACTGGCGAGCCTAGTGCTCTGATACCAACTTGTCACGATCCAAATCGTGGGTCATGATGGCACTTAATCTATCCCACCTGGTACGCAAACCATCCCTGAACCAATATCTTCTTTAAAATACACAAGTGCGAAAAATAACTGTATTAAACAAGAAGAACCAACATAGTATTATAAACAATACGAAAAGGAACCTTACATTAATGACTTCCCAAAACCTGGTCTTAACCGGTGCAAGAGCTTCTATAGAAATTACAGGACTCGAAAATACATACAGACTCCAATAAAAGTAACCACTATCCTTAGGAATAAAGGGACATATTACACTGCAGAAACTCTAGGCTGCAGCTCTAGCTAGTAGCTCACACAATCACCTCTGATCATATCCTGTAATCTAATATGAGGTCTCGAACATAAATCTATAATCAAAGCTATACACCACAAAGAAGTGTAGCAAGAGTAGTATGAGTACACATGTACTCGTAGGTATCATAGGTCGAAAATGATTAGCTAACGCATATAAATAAGCAGATATTGACAAATAGAGTAGATAGGCAGTGAAGCATAGAACTAAGCACATTAGCACAACAGTTCACAACTCATGGAACATAAAAGTCTCACTATTCTCAGATCATAGGCCTAGAATCGATTTCTAATCATCAAACCTGTCACACTTCAAAATAAGTACCAAATAAGCAAGCGAACACTTAAGTAACTCACAACCAAGAATTGAATGAGATAATGTACTGAGCAATGATATGAGGTGCAATACGGATCAAATGAGATGCAATTCAATGCCTCCCAGGCCTCCTCTCCGTACCGTACACATATGCTAAGGACAATGTCACAATAGCCATGACCCGTGGAGGACCGTCGAAGTGCATGTACACCCTCTTGCTCCGGTATATGACTTCGGATCACAAGTACTCTTACTGCTCCAGTAAAGACCTTGGATCACGGATTTCATATCTCTTTTGTCATCATTACCAACCTAATCGTAACAAGTCACAATGCAAAATGAGAAATGCAATGCCATGCATGAATACCAATCTCAACGCATAAGATTACAAGGAATTAAATACCATAGGACTAATGTCCGGGAACCAAGCAGTTGATAACTCAGCTGATCGTAAAGATAGTCACAAAAGATCTCAACATCTCAAGTCATAAGCTTAGGTGGAACCTCTAATCCACAAGTGTGTCAAGTCATTAATTAAGCCTTCAAAACAATATAAATAATTCACTATATCAATCAACCACAAATAATTGAATAACGTGCCATGCAATAATGCAGAATGAATGGAATACTATGACGTGCAATGGATACTAGACACAACAGATTATCATCAAACAATTCATCCTCTAGTCATAATAAGTACAGATCACATACAAGCGACTAATCAATGCCACATCACCACCATCAAAGTTCCTTCACCACTGAAGGCACAAAGTAGTGTCAGGAAACAAATCACTCTAACCCTATTCATAAACATAAGAAAATATGGCGACAAACCCACATAACAATTGATGATACCAACCTATTTGGAATTCACCTTCACACCATGCCTGAAGGTCTAATCATGCTTTCTCCATCAACAACTACTAATTACATTTGTATACCTAATCGAAGTCTAGACATAAGTAAGTCGTAACCTAGTTCAAAAGCCTAACAGGAGCCACGAACCATCCATCTCGAATTTCTTTCCTCTGTGGAACGCATCCGAAGGAACCAAGGTCTATTCAAATAAGTACCTCATATTAGTTACTAGTCTATAAACACCTCAATCGCTATATTCCTAAATGAATTCTAAATGACGTTTAGAAGACGACACCGGGCCCATAAGGGTAAAATCGAAACTTATTGGAAAATTAATTTACTCATGCTTAAATAATCACCACCCTAAGTTTCATACATTTCTAACCCAAATTGCGCTTTAATTTCTCTAATCTATCCAAACCCCCAAATTCAAAGAGAACCATAAAATAATCTTCTTCTTTTTTTAAATCCAGTTTAGAAATAGTTAGTTTAGGAACATCATTTACCCACCTAGGGTTTTACAAGTCAAAAGGGTTTTCCCCCAAACCCAAAACACAAACATGAATTTTACTAATAGAGGGAATAAGGATTAGAAGGGAGTAATGAAGTAGGGTTTAGATCTTACACTTGTCAAGAAACCATGGAAATCCTCAGAAACTTCTTTAAAACCAGGTCTAGAATATTTTGTGGCTGAAAATGAGAGCAAATACGGAAGTGGAGAAATAAATACCAAATCTACTCCAGAAACCTCGCATATGCGAGCCTCAGCCCACCTACACGACGCCGCATCTATGAAAAATATTGCACAGATGCGGCCTCATTTACTTCACAGGCTTTCGTAGAAGCAGACGAATTCCCACAGATGCGGTCAGCCGATCGCAGGTGCGAGACACCTATTCAGAATTACTAGGTTGTTCAGTTTCTTTTAGAAATCGGCTATAGGTCACCCGTACCCGCTAATACCATGCGCAAAGTTCTACCGAAACAAATCAAAATGAAGGGTACTTTGGGAAAAATGCCCATAACGACCAAGCGGGTCGTTACACAAATATTCTTCCATCCTTCCAACATGTTATTTTTTTTTAACAATACTTTTATTACTTCATTAACAACATAATATGTCTAAAAAATAAGTCATAAATACAAAGATATGTTTCAAATAGTTTGACAAGTTACATCCAAATCTTACTTGGCCTTCACATTTTTTCAACCTATCCTACACTTTTTGTATTGTAGAAGATACGCATTTTCCTCTAGCCATTGTGAATTGTCTTTTATATAGTTTTCTTCATTTATTTGCTCATTATTACTCAATTATTGCTGAGTGAACCCAACTTTACTCCCTTAACATTTTGGGTTTGAGAAACAATAGCCCCTTCACATTTTGAATTAGACAATAAACCCCTTTGATCTTAAATCAATGGCTAGAAATGAATTGGATTATTGCACATATTTTTAAAATGCCAAGTATTGACACCCAATTTTGGCTCGCCATTCTTGAAAGTAACGTCACATGGGGGTTCTGATCGCCAAAGGCATAAAATAGCACTTTTTGCACATTTTATCATTTTTTGACTTGCACATTTTATCATTTTTTGACGATTTATTGATAATTTTCCTTCTTTTAAGAATTTTTTTGATTTATTGTCGTTTTAGAATTATTATTTTCTACATGTGTACGGCACAATACTATGATTTTCGTAATCATTTCTTAATTTTTACGGCGAATGCATTTTATTCATAGTTTATGCATTAGTACTTACATTTTTTTATATTTTTAACTTATATTTTATATGTAAATATGCTAGTTATACCTTAGCATAATCCGTTAATGCAAAAAATTGACATTTGAGATTATGTTAGTTAAAAGGCAGAGGAAGAATTCAATCAAGTCAAGGTCTTGTCACTTTTTAAAAATTGACATTTGAGATTATGGGTTGGGGTTGTCTTTAGATTTTGGTTAAAAGGGTGGAAGACCCATTGGCTAATAACTTTGGGGTTAAATTAGGCACTGAATGGACAAGAAGAAGAATTCCATTACATTTTGGTTAAAGGAAGGGGTTACTTATTTCTAGAAAAGAAATGGAGGGGCTAAAGTTTATTTTGATCTTTTCTCTTCTACAATTTTCAGATTTCTCCTAAACGCCATAAGGGTAATCTCCCTTTCTTCACTTTCTCACACGACTAAGCATGGCCAGCCCTCACCGGAGCTCCGACGAACGAGCCACCATGGCCACACCACGATGCCCTTTGCGTTTTCCCTTCTCTGCTTGCCGTCGACCATAGCTACTGTTGTTATTCAGATATGGTTGAGGTCGATTTGTGTGATTTATGGCCGGATTTATTTCTTTTCCAGTGACTACTGCTTTTTTCCGGCATTGCTCCGGCGAAAGCCATTAACAACTCCACTTCCACCACTGTTTTATCTTGTTAAAGGCGTTGAATGAGGTTTTCTTATGTTATTATGTTAACTTGTACAGATCTGGCTAGAATCTTACATTCTCCGGCAATGCCCTATTGTTTTCCGGCTTTGTGTTACTTTTTCGGGGTTCTGTTAATTTTATGTCGAACATTGTTCGCTGTTACACGTCGTTGTACTACTTTTTCTCTTCTTCTGTTGGATTATTGTTTCTTTTAGACTGATATTGTGCAGATATTTTGGCCGGGATATTATTCCGGCGTGGGCATTCGTACTGCTCTGTTGTTACTGATAATGTCTCTATTTTTTAGGACAATTTCCTCCATACATTTTATTTAATAGATAACGCACAAATACTCTTGAATGGCCAATGAAAAAAATTTTGTCGATTTTTTAGGCCTCCACAGTGAAAAGACAGATATAATAATAAATAAAGTATTTTTATGCAATGACGAAAGCCAAAGAAAATAAAAGATGAGAACACAATAACCTATTCTCCGGTGAGGTGACATAGTTGATCACCGGTGTTCGCAGCCAAAATGGTGTTTAGCCTCAAATGTCTTAGTGCCACAGCATACACCTTTCGAGCTTACACCAACCCAAAAATCACATTTTGTATATATATATATATACACACACAATATATTTTCTTTGATTCATATTTATAAAATATTTACTATGTCATTTTACTTGCAGTATCGGAACTAATGCAAATTGTGCTAACGTAATTTTGTTATTTACGCTAACGTATTCTTTATTATTACTAACATTATTTTATTGTATAGTCACATTACTTTTATCATATAGTAAATATATCTATTCATACTAACATTTTATCGTAGAGTAACATTATATATCTATTCATACTAACATTACTTTTATCGTACATTAACACTATTTTTAGTTTTTATTAATATCATCTCTTTTATTTATTTTATACTAATGTTATTTTATTTATACTAGCATTATTTTTTTTTATTTTATATTAACATTTAATTACACAAACTTTCGTATACATATACCGATATCTATATTTTGTTATTACATAAACATTTTTTTTTTTAATCATTCTTTTTGTAAATAAGTTACTCTTTTAGTCACAAAAAGTTTTAAACACGCCTTTGCGGATTTCTTGAGGTGCTTAACACCTTCTCTGAGGAATCATTAGAACCTTTGCCCTTTCTCTAATTTCCAAAAAAAAAGGTTTCATAATAACTTTTTCAAAATGGTTTCCTGATTCTGTAAAAATTAGGTGGCGACTCTGTTTTCAAACAAATAGCCAAGTTACTTGTACGTTATTACCATAAGGTCAAAAACGAATCGTAAAAGATGGCAACTCCACTGGGATGTTTTTAAGTTCTAGCCAAAAGAATTTTTCTAACATTTTGTGTCTAACCTTTACTTATTTTATTTATTATCCGTCATCTGTTTATTCATATGTATAATGCCATAGCATTCATAGCTATTCTATTTGTTTAAATTCATTGTATGTTTAATTTTATGTACGTTGTCATTGCATTCATGGCATAGTTTCCGTCAAATGACGTCATCACACACACAAGCACAAAGCATTTATGCAATTTTGCAACCATCTTCCACTATAGAACCCTTTTCGGAATATCCTGATGAGTAATTAGTTCGTGAGTCATCCGATAGTCGTTAACATTCCTTATGGAGTTGTCCGCTCAGGTCCCGGTCATTTCAAAAGACAAATCTAGTCAACCTAAGATAACGCAAAGCCAAAGCCCATTTTCGTAGGTGCATTGACCTAAGTTGGCTTAATACTCGAGCTGTATTCAGTCCATTAGTAGACCACCATGTGTCAAAATGTTCCACGACCTTAAGACACCACATCCACATATGTGATAAATTGAAGGATGTAGACGCCGAGATGTACGGACCATTGTCTATAGGGATTAGTTATTTTGTATCCTCATTCGGGATTGTTTTGTATAAAAGGTACTCTGGGGAAATGGAACGTCTTACAATGGCATATACATATTTCAAACTCGCTAGGCCTACCTTTGGCATAAAAGGTCACATGTATATTAGGATGCGCTATCTTGTATTATCTAATTTTTCAAAAATAAAACACCAGTTAATCCTTTTTCTTTTACAGGAGGGACAATGTGGTCCCAAAACTCACTGGAGAGTAACATCGATCTTCGATCACGGATCGGACACTTCTTTTGCCACACAGTCTAACTCTAGTTCCTCTCACATTCTTAGAATGACTCTAACATTTTCTTCTCTGAACTTTGCAGGATAAAACATTTATCAACATTACAGTTAGGACTTTACGAGGCGTCAATCTCCAGTCCGAATAGACCAATTAGGGGAGTCTTTGACCATACTGCACACCCCCTCCATTCTATTATACTTCGTGACTTCCCTACTTTCACTCATCACTCTTATTTATTGCAAAAATATCGTCCCCACAAACAGTCGGGAACGGTCGCAATAATACATGGTCCCGGAGATATTCCAGGAAAATAACATAGCAACAAGTACTTCCCCAACATAATTGGGAAATTATTTTTGTGCTAAAAAGAAGTCTACTAACACCAGATTCAACAAGGCAACGCTCCGAGTTTGTCTGTACCTATTGTATTATTTGGAAATTCAATGGATATGTTTGGTTTTCTTTAAATATCCCCACCCAGGGATAAATCCCTTTAGATCAGGCATCTTATAACATATCCTCACAAACTACCCGTGTCTGATCCTCACCACACATTGTAATGTATAAACAACCCTTCTCGAGTTTGCCACCTCTCAAAAAATAAATAAATCTAATCCTTGTTAAAGGCTACCAGCCGATAGCATAACTCACCCACCAAAGTTAGAATAGTTATATCGACTCGTCCACCTTAGAAAGGGACGCATCGACTCGTCCACCTTAGAAACGGACAGATCTCTTCGTCCACCTTAGAAAGGGACTTGTATACCTTAGAAAAAGACACACCTCTTCATCAATCTTATAAAGGGACTCGTCCACCTTAGAAAGGGGCACACTTTCTCATACACCTTAGAAAGGGACACATTTTCTCGTGCACCGTAGAAGGGGACATATCCACCTGATCCACCTCATAAAGAGATGTACTCACCTTGTCCACCTTAGAAAGGGACATGTTTGACTTGTTCACCTCAGAAATGGACATAATCCATTTTCCCACCTTAGAAAGGGACATATTTGGCTTATCCACCTTCTACATTCATCCAGTCGAGCATAACGCCCGTTGCCGAGAGCACCATTGCATTCCTCCTACCATGGACACTGTTTTACTTTGCATTCATCCTATCATAAAAAATTGTCAGTTGCCGAGAGGGACATTGCATTCATGCTACCATGGCCACCACATTACTTTGCATTTATCCTATCGTGGACAATCATCAGTTGCCGAGAGGGCCATTGCATTCATCCTACCATGGACACCATTTTACTTTACATTCATCCTATCGTGGACAATCATCAGTTGTCGACAGGGTCATTGCATTCGTCCTATCATGGAAATCATTTTACTTTACATTCATCCTATCGTGGAAATCATTTTACTTTACATTCATCCTATCGTGGATAGTCATCAGGTTCCAAGAGGGCTATTGAATTTTTCCTACTGTGGACACCATTTTACTTTGCATTCATCCTATCATGGACAATCATTAGATGCCGAGAGGGCCATTGCATTCGTCCTACCATGGACACCATTTTACCTTATATTCGTCCTATCGTGGACAATCATTAGTTTCTGAGAGGGACATTGCTTTTGTCCTATCATGGACACCATTTTACTTTGCATTCATCCAATCATGGACAATCATCAGTTGTCAAGAGGGCCATTGCATTCTTTCTATCGTGGAAATCATTTTACTTTGCATTCATCTTATTATGGACAGTCATCAGTTGTCGAGAAGGCCATTACATTCATCGTATCGTGGACATCATTTAAGTTTGCATTCATCCTATTATGAACAGTCTCGCTTTGAATTCATCCTATCATGGACAGTTTTACTTTACATTTGTCACGACCCGACTAGGGCCGCGACGAGCACCCGGCGCTACCCCACCTGAGCACCCCTTTAACCTACTTTCACATAACGTCTAGGTGAGCCATAAATCAAATCATGCATTCTAGTCATCAATCATACTAGTCCCATTTGGGCTACAACATTTCCTATATAACATAATAGGCATCTATGCCACATCAAATGTACATGGGCCGACGTGGCCGACAAAATAATATACAAAACACGGGCCAACAAGGCCAGACATATCTAACCATATACACGTGACTACGAGCCTCTAAGAAGAGTATAACATATTACATGAGCAGGACAGGACCCCGCTATGCCCATAATTATATACACAAAAGAATAAGTACCCAAAAGCTATAGCTCCGAAGGAAATAGAGCTCTGCTATGTAATCTTTGAATAAGCGGCTATGGATCACGTCTGTCTCCCTGTGCACCTGCGGGTATGACGCAGCGTCCACAAACAAAAAGACGTCAGTACGAAGAATGTACTGAGTATGTAAAACATGATCAACATCGATATAGAAGCATAATGAACAACATGTGAAGTAGCATAGGAGGGGAGACAATAATATCATCATCATGGCACTTACTTGCTTTCCATAGAGACATTCTGTTTCTATTGCGTATCCGCATACATACTTCCATATCCATACTTAATTACCCTCATAATCATTTACATCTCATATACATAACATATTCGTACTCTTAATGATGTCATATACATAGCATATACACATATATACTGATATACATAGCATGCCCGACCATGAAGGTTCGGTGTTTCATACATACTTGGCCAACCAAGGCTCAAGGTTATATCTACCTGTCCCTACCAAGGCTTCAGGGTTATCCGTACCATATGCAGATGTGCGCGCGCGTTACGTAATCATATACATATACATATATTCTACCCGGCGTTATAAGCTCGGAGTTTCGTTATAGCCCTTCATAGGCACATATAAGTATAATAGCCCATAGGCACCTTTAGCATCATTATTATTATCATCATCGTCATTTCTATCATAATTATTATCGTTACGTATACATTATAGGCTTACTCGTCGTGTGAGGTACGTAGTACACATCAAGGATCGCAGGCTCAGTAGCTTTCGAGAATAGAATCATATGGAGCACATCATGAACTCATAGAAAGATAAATGATTGGCCAAAGAACCATGCCTTATGAAAGAAGGGTTAGCCCTACATACCTTTTCTTTGAACTATTCTACACTTTCACGTACTCCTCTGATGCTCGCGTTTCTATCTTCATTAAGGTCATGCTATCATTAGAATCGTTAACTAGCACACATGGCTAAAGCTAGAGAAAATCGGACAGCATCTCCTTTATTCATACAACGTTTGTCCATATCGTGATTCAACTCCCAAACGTTAGCAATACATTCACAATATCATAACAATGGCCATTAGTCGTTCACATTATCCACATTTCTCAATTTACTTTCATTTGCCCATATCTATGGCTATAACACATGATTTAGTCCATTCACATACAATATCTATTTCATGGTCTTTGAACGTCATTTATAACCCATTCATGTCACAACACAACAACAATCATGATTCAATTCAAACTATTTCTCAAAACGTCACTATTCATCATTCATGACCCATTTTGCTATATTTTTCTATGATCCATGTATTTCAACTCTCCAATATCTTAAACAATGTATAAATATCATGAATCTTACCTTAGATGTTGTAGGAACGATCCTTAGTTGATAAAACTCCACTTGAGCAAAAACCCTAGTTTTCCTCCATTTGGATTTCTTTACTTGGATGATCTTTAATGGGTTTTTCTTACACTTGATTCACTTAATTAATGTTGTTGATGACTAATAATCCTTGAAAACTTGTATAATAACTGTAGAGAGATGTTATAGAGAGAAGGGTTGTGATGTAGAAGTGAAATGAAATAAGTCTTGGTCCCCTTATTTAATGACTTAAAAATCTGAATTGAAGTGCACAGTGGTCGTAAACTTGGTTTACGGCCCGTATTCCAGTTTACGGACCGTCTTTCGTGGTTGTGTTTAACCATAACAGAATCAGAAACTCAGGCTGCAACATGGTGATTTACGACCATGGTTTACGGGCCGTGAATCACTTTACGGTCCGTATTCTAGGTCGTATTTAACCATTGATCATCTGGCAGAAAGTTGAAGTCTCGAATGCCAAAATACGACAGGCCAGTTTACGGACCGTATACCATTTTACGGTCCGTATTTCACTTTACGTCCGACTGGCCAGATTGCAAACCTGCAACTTTTTCACATTTCTTGACTCTTCATTCTAATCATCCACATCCATTTTCCTACCTTGCTCATCTCATACCTTGCCTTATCTTAGCCAACTTTCTCGTCTTACATCGGATGCCTTTGAAATCTCGCCTAAGGTCGTCGAACGTCAGTTCTTACTCATGGAACGTCATACACTCGTACTCATCACTAGGTCATTCACTTGCGTACCAACGGAAGATTTTTCAATGTGTAACATTCTTCCCCTCTTAAGAACATTCGTCCTCGAATGTTAAAGCCTTCGGGAATTCTATAAAAATTTCGCCAGAGTTTCCCCGATAATATGGCACTACCAACCTGTCACAGCATCCCATAATAACAAGGCCTCACAGGGAAACAACATAATAGCAACAAAATATGGCCACACACGACCCAAAAGCATAAAAAAAATCAAAACATACATACCTTATGATCTTGACGTCTCATCTTGGATCTCTCCCAAGGGATTTTATAATTGTGGGTATCTGGATCGCATACTTTCTTCCGCTTCCCACGTCATTTCCTCTCATTTACTGCTTCTCCATAGAACCTTAACTGAGGCCACCTCTTTGTTCCTAAGCCTCTGTACTTGCCTGTCTAGTATGGCAATGGGTATCTCTTCATAAGTCAATTTCTCTGTCACTTGCACATCATATACTGGGACGATCCTACTAGGATCTCCAATACATTTCCGGAGCATCGAGACGTGGAAAACCGGATGGACTGACTCCAAATCGGGAGGTAGATCTAACTCATAGGCCACCTTGCCTATCTTGCGCACAATTTCATAAGGCCCAATATACCGGGGACTGACTCCAAATCGGGAGGTAGATCTAACTCATAGGCCACCTTGCCTATCTTGCGCACAATTTCATAAGCCCTAATATACCGGGGACTAAGCTTCCCCTTTTTGCCAAATCTCATTACACCTTTCATAGGCGACACTTTCAAGAATACCCAATCTTTAATTTGGAACTCTAAGTTTCTTCGACGATTATCTGCATAGGACTTCTGACGACTTTGAGCCGCTAACAATCGATCTTGTATGAGCTTGACTTTCTCTATGGCGTGCTGGACCAAGTCTGGCCCTATCAATTTATTCTCTCCCATTTCAAACCACCCAATCGGGGATATACACTTTCGCCCATATAAAGCTTCGTACGGTGCCATTTGAATACTAGAATGATAACTGTTATTGTAAGCAAACTCAATGAGTGGCAAATGGTCATCCCAATTTTCTCCAAAATCTATCATGTATGCCCGTAGCATATCCTCAAGAGTCTGAATGGTGCGTTCGGTTTGCACATCGGTCTGCGGATGAAATGCCGTGCTAAGGCTAACTCGGGTCCCTAAACCCTCTTGGAAAGATTCCCAGAATTTAGCGGTAAACTGAGTCCCTCTATCGGAGATAATAGATACTGGAACACCATGAAGTCGCACTATCTCTTTAACATAAAGCCTTGCGTAATCTTACGCTACATACGTCGTTCTGACTAGTAAGAAATGAGCCGACTTTATGAGCCTATCTACGATCACCCATATAGATTCATACTTACGTCGAGAACGAGGTAAGCCTGTAATGAAATCCATGTTAATCACTTCCCACTTCCAAGTTGGGATTTCTATAGTTTGCAATAATACGCCCGGCTTTTGGTGCTTAGGACATTGAGCACCAAATGTCATTGAGCCACGAATTCTGCTACATCTTTCTTCATCCCATTCCACCAATATATAGACTTGAGATCATGATACATTTTCGTCGCTCCGGGGTGAACAGAATAATGGGAATAATGAGCTTCTCTCAAAATCTGGTGGCGTAGACCTGCCACATCGGGAACACATAGCCTACCTCGACATCGAAGAACTCCGTCTCCTGAAATATCAAATGGTGACCCCTCTTTCTGAGGGACTGTATCTCTGTAATGCATTAGCATGGAATCCTCATATTGTCGCTCTTTCACTTCTGCCACTAGCGACGAGACTGCTGAATTCCGAATTGTAGTTCCCCTGCTACCCGAGTCCATCACTCGGACTCCTAGGCTAGCTAACTGCTGGAGCTCACGAGTCATCTCTCTCTTTTCTTGTTGCACTTCACATAAACTTCCCATAGATCTGCGGCTAAGAGCATCAGCTACAACATTCTCTTTTCCGTGGTGATACAAGATATCAACATCATAATCTTTTAGCAACTCTAGCCATCATCGCCACTGCAAATTAAACTCTTTCTGCCTGAAAATATATTGAAGGCTCTTATGATCGGTATAAATATCCACATGGACACCATATAAATAATGTCTCCATATCTTTAAAGCATGAACCACTGCGGCCAATTCTAGATCATGGGTCGGATAATTCTGCTCATGTTTCCGCAGTTGTCCTGAAGCATATACAACCACTTTACCGTGCTGCATCAATACACAGCCTAGCCCAACACCTGAAGCATCACAATAAACAACATATCCTTCCAATCCCTCTGGAAGTGTCAAGACTGGTGCAGAAGTCAACCTATCTTTCAACTCTTAGAAACTACGTTCGCAAGCATCTGTCCACTGAAACTTTGCCGATTTCTGGGTCAATCTTGTAAGTGGTGCAGAAATAGAAGAAAAACCCTCAACGAATCTCCTGTAATAACATGCTAAGCCCAGAAAGCTACGTACCTCCATAGGAGTTGTGGGCCGTGGCCAAGTCTTCACAGCCTCAATCTTTTGGCTATCCACTCGATACCATCGACTGCAACAATATGCCCTAGGAATGCCACTGAGTTCAACCAGAACTCACATTTGGAAAACTTTGCAAACAACTCTCGAGTTCGAAGAACTCCAAGGACAATACGCAAATGATCCGCATGTTCTGCCTCGGATCTAGAATACACCAAGATATCATCGATGAAGACAATCACGAACAAATCTAAAAAAGTCCTGAACATATTGTTCATCAAATCCATAAACACTGCCGGCGCATTAGTTAGCCCAAATGACATTACGCGAAACTCAAAATGGCCATATCTTGTTCTGAAGGCTGTCTTAGGGATATCTTTCTCCCTAACCCTCACTTGGTGATACCCAGACCTTAAATAGATCTTTGAAAACCATTTGGCACCTTGCAATTGATCAAATAAATCCTCGGAAGAGGATATTTGTTCTTAATCGTTACCTTATTCAATTGGCGATAATCGATGCACATTCTCAAGGATCCATGTTTCTTTAAGAGAAACAATACGGGTGCTCCCCACGGGGAGGAACTAGGCCTAATGAAGCCTTTATCAAGCAAGTCTTTCAATTGCACCTTCAACTCTTTTAATTCTGCGGGTGTCATTCTATAGGGAGGGATATATATGGGCTTAGTGTCTGGCAACACATAGATAGCAAAATCAATCTCCCGCTCGGGAGGAAGGCCTGGAAGCTCTTCCGGGAACACATCCGAAAATTCACTCACCACTGGAACTGACTGAAGAGTCGGCGACTCAGCTTCTACATCTTGAACTCGTACTAGATGATAAATACAACCTTTTGTGATCATTTTCCTTGCCTTTAGGTAGGAAATAAACCTACCCTTCGGTGACGCCGTATTCCCTTTCCATTCTAAGACTGGTTCTCTCGGAAATTGGAAACGAACCATTTTCATTCTACAATAAACATTGGCATAGCAAGAGGCCAACCAATCCATGCCCATAATGACATCAAAATCCACCATCTTTAGTTCATGCAAGTCAACTATAGTACGGCTGTCATGTATCACAACTACACAATCTCTATATACTCGGCTAGCTATTATCGATTCACCCACGGGTGTAGACACCTCAAAAGGGTTGATCGACTCCGGCTCGACTATAAATCGTCCCGCAATATATCGAGTAACATACGATAATGTGGAGCCCGGATCAATGAAAGAATATACATCATGAGACAATACCGATAATATACCTGTGACCACGTCAGGAGAAGACTCAAGATCTTGGCGTCCAGCCAAAGCATAAATACGGTGCTGAGGACCGCTAGAACTGGGAGCTCTCCCTCTGCCTCTACTATGGCCAACTGGCGCATGTGAACCTGGCCCCGTAGGGCATACGGATGCTGAAGATCCAGCTACCGACCCTGATGGCTGGGTCCCGCCTCTACCATGAACTGTGGGGCAATCACGCATAATATGGCCTGGCCGACCACATGAATAGAAAACGTCTGAACCTAATCGACATTGACCCCAATGCAACTTCCCACACTGGGAACATCGTGGTACGGGTGGCCTCGCCTGACCCGAATCACCCCTAAAACGAGACCCCGAAAAACTCTGACTCGGCCCCATACGAGTAGATCTATCAAATCTCTAGCCTGAAAATCGTGGAGGTGCACTGGTCATAGAATAGCCTGAATGTCTAGGAAACTGCTGCCTGTGCCCACCTCTAAACTCGCTCGTCGAACCCGACAATCTGGCCCTCTTGCTATGGCCCCTATCTTGCTCACGTTCACTTTTCTGCTGCTGCAGGCTTTCTTCTAAGTTCTGAGCATGGGCCTGAATACGTGCAATATCCATACCATACTGAAGGGACGCAGTCAAGCATCTATCCATCAAGTGTGGCCCTAGGCCCTTCACAAATCGGTGTACCCGGTCACCCATATCCGCTACCATGGCCGAAGCATACCCGGCCAAGGAATTGAAGCGGAGACTGTACTCTAGAGCACTCATGCTACCCTGCCTCAAATTTAAGAATTTATCGGCCCTAGCTCGCCAAACTTCTGGAGGCATATAATGACGGAGAAAGGCATCAACAAACTCTTGCCATACCGGGGGAGGTGCATTGGTTCCCCGTGAAGCCATCCAAACCGTATACCATTGGATCGAGACATCTCTCAATCTATATGACGCTAACTCCACCGACTCGGTGTCCGAAGCATGTATCAATCGAAGCGTCCTTAACATACCATCAATAAAATCCTGAGGGTCCTCCTCCGGCTTTGATCCAAAGAATTCTGGAGGGTTCAACGTAATGAAATCACGTGCCCTTGCACTAATAGCCCTATCACCTTGCCTCTGAGTCTAGGCCGCAACCAATTGAGTCAGCAAATTAATGGCCTCTTTTACATCTTTGCCCGAAGCATCTGGTGGAGGAGCTGGAGGTGCTGGAGCTGAGGCGGAGGCTCCCTCACGCTCCTCAGTAATAGGCACTGTCTGGGAGGACTGATATTGAGCCGCACTCTTGGACTCACTTTCCTCACTACCGGTGGCGGTGCTCTTTCAACCCGCTTTTCAGCCACCGTCTTGCCCTTTTGGGATGCTGTAGCCTTTCTCTTTTTAGGCATCTCTGAAATACACACCACACGATTAAGGAACAAGAATTTTTTATACCACAGCTCTATCGCACGATTCTTATGAACAAAGAAGGTCAATCATTCCTAAAATGTCCGCAGCTTCTTGTTTATAAGTGTGGCGCGCAACACACCCATAACCAAGACTCTACTAGACACGGCTCGTAGACACACCCTAGGACTGAACTGCTCTGATACCAATTTTGTCACGACCCGACTAGGGCCGCGACGAGCACCCGGCGCTACCCCACCTGGGCACCCCTTTAACCTACTTTCACATAACGTCTAGGTGAGCCATAAATCAAATCATGCATTCTAGTCATCAATCATACTAGTCCCATTTGGGCTACAACATTTCCTATATAACATCATAGGCATCTATGCCACATCAAATGTACATGGGCCGACGTGGCCGACAAAATAATATACAAAACACGAGCCAACAAGGCCAAACATATCTAACCATATACACGTGACTACGAGCCTCTTAGAAGAGTATAACATCTCACATGAGCGGGATAGGACCCCGCTATGCCCATAATTATATACACAAAATAATAAGTACCCAAAAGCTATGGCTCCGAAGGAAATGGAGCTCTGCTATGTAATCTCTAAATAAGCGGCTATGGATCAAGTCTGTCTCCCTTTGCACCTGCGGGCATGACGCAGCGTCCACAAATAAAAGGACGTCAGCACGAAGAATGTACTGAGTATGTAAAGCATGATCAACATCGATATAGAATCATAATGAACAACATGTGAAGTAGCATAGGAGGGGAGACAATAATATCATCATCATGGCACTTACTTGCTTTCCATAGAGACATTCCGTTTCTATTGTGTATCCGCATACATACATCCATATTCATACTTAATTACCATCATAATCATTTACATCTCATATACAAAACATATTCGTACTCTTAATGATGTCATATACATAGCATATACACATATATACTGATATACATAGCATGCCCGACCATGAAGGTTCGGTGTTTCATACATGGCCAACCAAGGCTCAAGGTTATATCTACCTGGCCCAACCAAGGCTTCAGGGTTATCCGTACCACCTGCAGATGTGCGCGCGCGTTATGTAATCATATACATACATATACATATATTTTACCCGGCGTTATAAGCTCGGGGTTTCGTTATATCCCTTCATAGGCACACATAAGTATAATAGCCCATATGCACTTTTTGCATCATTATTATTATCATCATCATTTCTATCATCATGATTATCGTTACGTCTGCATTATAGGCTTACTCGTCGTGTGAGGTACGTAGTACACATCAAGGATCGCAGGCTCAGTAGCTTGTGAGAATAGAATCATATGGAGCACATCATGAGCTCATAGAAGGATAAATGATTGGCCAAAGAACCATGCCTTATGAAAGAAGGGTTAGCCTGACATACCTTTTCGTTGAACAACAATCATGATTCAATTCAAACTATTTCTCAAAACGTCACTATTCATCATTCATGACCCATTTTGCTATATTTTTCTATGATCCATGTATTTCAACTCTCCAATATCTTAAACAATGTATAAATATCATGAATCTTACCTTAGATGTTGTAGGAACGATCCTTAGTTGATAAAACTCCACTTGAGCAAAAACCCTAGTTTTCCTCCATTTGGATTTCTTTACTTGGATGATCTTTAATGGGTTTTTCTTACACTTGATTCACTTAATTAATGTTGTTGATGACTAATAATCCTTGAAAACTTGTATAATAACTGTAGAGAGATGTTATAGAGAGAAGGGTTGTGATGTAGAAGTGAAATGAAATAAGTCTTGGTCCCCTTATTTAATGACTTAAAAATCTGAATTGAAGTGCACAGTGGTCGTAAACTTGGTTTACGGCCCGTATTCCAGTTTACGGACCGTCTTTCGTGGTTGTGTTTAACCATAACAGAATCAGAAACTCAGGCTGCAACATGGTGATTTACGACCATGGTTTACGGGCCGTGAATCACTTTACGGTCCGTATTCCAGGTCTTATTTAACCATTGATGGCAGAAAGTTGAAGTCTCGAATGCTAAAATACGACAGGCTAGTTTACGGACCGTATACCATTTTACGGTCCGCATTTCACTTTACGACCGACTTGCCAGATTGCAAACCTGCAACTTTTTCACATTTCTTGACTCTTCATTCTAATCATCCACATCCATTTTCCTACCTTGCTCATCTCATACCTTGCCTTATCTTAGCCAACTTTCTCGTCTTGCATCGGATGCCTTTGAAATCTCGCCTAAGGTCGTCGAACGTCATTTCTTACTCATGGAACGTCATACACTCGTACTCATCACTAGGTAATTCACTTGCGTATCAGCGGAAGATTTTTCGAGGTGTAACAACATTTGTCCTATCATGGACAGTTTTATTTTGCATTTTTCCTATCATGGACAGTTTTACTTTGCATTCACCGGATTTTCGTAACAATGAGATACGTAGGCAGTCCTTTTGGGGCTCAGTATCCTTTATTTGAAAATCATAAAAATACTTCCTTTCTTTTATTCCCATTTCTACATGAGCTACGCATTCCTGATTCTCGTTTCGATGAGATACGTAGAAAACCCTTTTGGGTCCCATATCCCTTATTAAAAAAAATCACCAATATATTTTTAGGATCATATCATTGAGGTGCTTGGTAATAACATAGATAGGAGTGTGCATAGGAAAGAACCAAAAAAAAAATTGGTATGATGGACAGGGTTGACTTCGTGGTAAACCATAGATTCTTTTAATACCTCTTATTCATACTTTTGTGACACTTGAAAATATTCTCTTGCGGCATCTAAGATAAGAAAAAAAACTGATATCATCATTTCATTTAAATTGTGTAGTGAGTTTTATTTTAAGTTTAATAGCATCGCCTTGTCACCTAAAACTAGGCCTATACATCTATTGAGGCAAAAACCTGAGTAACAGTTGTTGTAGGAGAGGATCATAGGCTTTCTTTGATTCGATTGAGCCTTTTTAGCCTTCCAAATAACATTATGCCAAACATTCCCCCTTTGCCTAAAGCCTTTTCATTGATAATCATATCTTATCCCATGCCTTTTTGAGTTCTTACACGCACTATTACTCTCTTGGCCTGACCTCGATAAGCACACTAGAAATGTGCAAATTGCAGACGAAGGTCCTGTTTGAAGCTGCCAAAGGGAAAATTTGCAAAAGTCCCAGAAATTAGGAGCCAAAAACTTGACAATAAGATAAAAGGAAGACTTCAGACAAAGAAGGAGCCAAAAACCTTGACAATAACAACACGAGGAGAAAATTCAAAAAAAAAATGAATGGTGATGAATGAGGAAATAATTCCAAAAAAGGGGAGAAGCTCCAAAGAAAGATTCAAAGAAGCCCGTACAAAAGAAAGGGACGATAATACAAAGCAAGTTAGCATTAGAGCATATTAAGTATCAAGCAAAGACACAGTGAAATGCTCCAGGAAGGATTGGCCACTCCTTACCCAAATAATATCGTACCTATCCCCAAGCCTACACTACAACCCAACAACAAGCCCGACATGATCTTATTCCCAGTGATTCTCGTATTAGTGGATACTTGCATGATCACCAAGCCTATGGTTTCATAGATGCATACATTGAACATCTTTCTGACTGTGAGTGTACTTCTCTAGACATCCCAAAGTTCAAAAAATATGAAAATATGTGTGAAAAGGGGAGTGGACTTAAAACATGAGGATAGGTATAGTTCAAAACCTTTACTTAAATCAAGATAAACAAATCTTGCCGATACTTAGGTATGTCTGAGGTACCATCTGAAGCTATAGAAATTACTACGGAGTCAGTCTCGGTTAGACAAAAGGCAAATAGAGAGAATTCTTATGCACAATATTAATTGCTGTTACCAACTAAAGTCAAGACGTGATTCTGTCTTTTTTTTTTTCAAAATGCAAAAAAAAAAAGAAACTTGCAGGATATGTTGCCTCATGAGTTTCCAAATGCTTATCACTCTCTTGCACCAAAATCATTCTACAGACTTAAATTCCTTTTCCCACAGAGTCTCAGACATAAAACTCATAATTTTGTTTCCATTCCCCAGTATGATAACTGAACTACGTATGACCTGATTCTTGTCTTTGCAGGATACATAGGTGCCTTATGGGTTCGTTCATGTCACTCAAAATCTTCACTATTCCTTTTGAAGAAACCGGGGCAGAATTTTTTTGAAGATCTCAAAAATTATCAATATGAGGGTCCGCCAATACAGTGAAAGTAGGGTGGAATTTTGGGGATAAACCTCAAAATTTATCAAGAAATGATGTTGGATTGGTAAAAGTTCAAGATTTCATCCCGATGTTTCAACTGGGGTAGAATTTTTTAGGAGGTCTCAAATATTCCACCAAGACTACATAGCAAGAGCAAGGTTGTACAAAAAACAGAGTGATGATCACATGTTCATAGGCATCAAGATAATGTCTCAGTAGATAAATAGGCTTTAAGATGATGTCTGTAATGGTTCGCATTTACGCGGGCGCACAAAAGCTACTACGAACTTGTTGGTGCTCTTTCAAACTTTGTTTTTTTTTTCCAAAAAAGACTCGCCACCTAATTTTTAGGAAATTAGGAAAACCGACGGTAAAGGGTTTATTCAAATACCTTGAAAAATCCTTCGTAATCCAGAGTTCTAGATAAGGGTTCTGATAATCCCCTGGAGAAGGTGTTAGGCACCCCAGTATTAAGGATCCATACTATATGGTTGACCTTCGAATTCCAATGTATGATTATTTGCATGAACTATTTATTTAGTGTTGATTCCCGTAAAAATCTTGTCATTTGCATGTCATTCTGAGAAAAAGAGTTTGAACATGTTCCCTTTATATATAGGGTACATAGATTTGGATTTCTAATATCCGGATAAAATAATCTCCCTTTGTATATAAGGATGATACATTTTGTTTGTAAAGAGAGTATAAAAGTTGTCATCCTTTTACACATGTTATTTACAAAGAATATAAAATTGTTACGTTTTTAGTGCGTAATTTCGTCCACGCTTAGCTCATACTTTGTTTGCATCGATCCGTTTAATACGTTGGAGCACCGTATCCAAGAACTCTTATATACGAATGTTTTTGTTTTAAAATATACGTCTTTTGTTATAATTCTATGAAATTTGTCTCGGATTGGGGCTTGTGCATAAAACTCTGAAATACCCAATATCATCAACTCTTTATCCATGAGTGGGCTTTAGCCCAAAATTCCCCTTTTTGCATTATTACTAATTTGGCCAGTTTTGGCCTTAATCATTTTTTCCTAAAAAATTCAGTGGGCATTTGGCCCAATACTTTGCCAGATTTTATTATTAATCCGGTCCAAAACATTTATCTTTGGCCTTAGTTTGAAAATAAAATTTGTTTTAATTTTTATAAAGAATATGCGATTTGGTTTAAAACTCAGTCCGTTTTTCTTTAATGACGTTGCAACACTTTGTGATTTTGAAATATCCTCTTCTTCTTGTTAACTTAAACCATGTCAAAAACAGTTTGGCTGATTATCCATTTAATTTTGACAAAATTATTGTGCTAAATTCGTTTTTTTTTAAAGAGAGTTTTGGGGAACCTAAAGTCGACAAAACGACGTAATTACCGTTGTCCTAAGATGTCTAATTCTAATCATAAATGATTTCAATATAATGTGAGTTTTTACAAGTTTGCATATACAATTACAACAAAATTATAAACAAAAGGAAAACACAAATAATTAAATAAAGAGAGAGGAAGGCTAGGGGCGTACCAAGCCCTTAGTTAGCCATTTTCACCCATGGCTGGGCCTTCTACGCATTCTCTTTTTGATGGAAGCTTCCCTTTTTCTTGGACTCGACAAATATTATAGGAATTTCCTGTTGGGCTTTAGCCCAAGGCCGAACAGGTTGGCTTTAGACTCGGCCCAAGTGGCCATATGGTAGAGAAGAGGGGAAAAGGAAAAAGGACCCTGTTAGTGTAAGGATACTGAACTTATCATGCTTATATTTATAGAAAAAACACATGTATCAAATATGTATATATGTATCAAACAAATTCACAAGTCAATAAAGTAAGGTAGCTATGTATGTATATACATGTATTCTACGAGGCCCCACTGGCAGGTATTTTTGATAACAAAGGGAGGGGAGAGTCGTCGACCCCCGTATTCCCAATGCCGCACAAGTTTCCAGGGGTTTCATGAACCCCAGTCATGGCTGGACATCGAGGGAAGGCTAAGACTAGGACCTTATCACAAATTACCTCAATCCCCACCAATGTAGCCATAAGAAAATAGGCAGATCCCTGGACCACGACATAACATAGCTAGCCATGTATATAAACACACTGCATCCAGAAGCAGGTTGGCCTTAATAAGCATAAGATGAACAAATTCAAGTCAAGAATATATGACCCCAGATTAATCAAGCAGAATTTCAGAACACAGACTTGAAGCAGCAGGAGCAGAACCAAACACACAGCATGGAAGGAACCTAAAACAAGCTAAAGTAAACAAAACAAAAGACCAAAGTATACAGTCATGGGGGAGTAACACAAAACTGTAGCACACCAATGTAATGGTAAATAAAGCAAAGGAACAAGGCACATGATCTTGGATGAGACAGCATAGACTATGGTATACAAGTGTGGGGTGAAAAAGAATAAGAAATCAAATCGCGTACCCATGAGGGACACACAAAAATTGTAACACACAAGAGAGGTAAGCAAGTACTAAAGCACACAACCATGAAGTGGTTAAAGCAGGTTACACCTTTCAGATGAGAGGCACACAAGGCAAGCTAAGATGGGTGGGCATAACAGGGATAGAGGCAGGACTAGGACCCTTCCTATGTCTAAGCTGTCATATACAAGACATGGGATCATAAATAGGTGGTTAATCAGCTAAGACAATCAGATAAGACATAGACAAGACAATTTGACATCCCAGTTTCACACTTCTACTAGTCCCTTCCCTTTGTGTCTAACTTAAACACATATGCACACTTACTCTTTATTTGGTCAGGTTATCGATCACTCCTAATAGTACACTAGCTCTAACCTGGGACCTCATTTGGTCTAGGAGCAGAATCCATATAGTCACAAGGTTCTTTGTAATGAACAGACAACCCCACAGGCCATAGAAGTGTCATGGGGCCCTTTATCTGAAGGAAAATGTTATAAACCAAGCTAGGCCAGGTTTTCCTTTAGTCCTTTCTCCAGGGCACCTTTAAAAAGGCATATCTGAGGTCATGTGGCCTTAGTTCACTTTCAGCCCCCCCCCCCCCCCCCCCCCATTGTGATCACATGGAGACTTGTTTTTTCAAGTTATTCAAAGCCAAGAATTCCATCCAAATAGGTTTCAAATACATGAGCATATAAACAGACATAATTGTTTAGACTAAGGTCATGACCATTTCTCAAACTCCTCAAGGCATCACTAAGCTAATTCAGAGTCATAGTATGGGTCGGTTTACCACTAACAGGTTACTCAGGCCCTTTTGACTTCACAGTCCCACCATAAATAGGTTTACACTTCCTATAGGTTATGCCATGCCATAATCCCCATTCAAATCAACCCCAATGAATATTCATTGGGTCTACACAGACACAACATTGTCATAGATGCAGAAAGCGAAACAATTTAGTAGTGACACTAACCATTGTCATAGATGCAGAAAGCGAAACAATTTAGTAGTGACACTAACCCTGTAGTGAAAATGACATCAATTTACCTTGTAACACTTATATCATTTATTCTTGCTGTCACTCGATCTTCGGTACCCTTACTTGATTAATGCCTTCCTTACCATAGCGCCAGTTGCTGGAACTCCCATGTCCACCGATACAATCATGTGGGATATCCTACACATTCATATATATATATATATATATATATATATATATATATATATATATATATATATATATATATATATATATATATATATATATATTTACTATCAACTAGCCCACAAATACTTCCAAACGCTATTCAAGCCTATCCAAATTTCCAGAACTGTGACGCACTTTCTGTCTCTTCTCCAGTCTAGCCTACCTCGTCTTACGCGACCTCTTAAGGTTTCCAGCCATTCCGTATACTCTAGTTTCCCTTAGGTTACTCTAACTACTCATTTGTCTCTTATGTCTGGATATATAGAATTTCTTGCATACTTCCCAGGGGTCACCCATCCTAAAATTTCTCCCACGTTAGCACGCTTAACCTCGAAACTTCGATGGAATCCAGTGCCTTAATGCTGATATAATCGCGTCCGCTTCCTCGCATGACCTTTATTACATGATTTGGAGCGAGTCGAGGTCTTACAGATTCCGAGACATTCTCGTAACACATCCTTTCCTTTACAATTACTATTTTACCCTTTTCAATTCCCAGTGTTCACCTTTCACTTATGTGTATAACTACTTCCCGTCCTGGACTTCCAGATTCCCGATGGCAGCGAGCATACCTCCGTCGCCGTTACTTATGCATACTCAATTATTAGCCAGTTCAGACTTCCACTCACCATCCTTACATAATAATCTACAACAAAACCAATTGTCGACTTTCTGAATCTTCCAACAGACCTTACTCTTACTAAACCTCGGATGTTATCCATTTTAATCCTCTGGGCTGCTAATCATCTTTCCCACAATCATTTTTCACGCCATACCCAAATCCGTAGCTTCCCTAAAATATCACATCCCGCTTATTATCTATTTACGATATTCCCTTTCCACACTTCTTCCTGTTAGGTGTACCTAGTTAAATGACCTGATTTTGAAAAGATTCTGACTGGGTCTCCTTTACCATTTTTACTATTCAAAATCTGTACACAGCAAATATCGGCAATACCTCACAGAACATACAGTTATGTGACACATTCCAGCCATCCAGAGCTTCCAGTTTCAGGTAACAGAACAAAATATCCAGACTTACCTTTATGACCTTCCATTTCATCACTCACCTTCTTTTGTCGTATGTAAGGCTTATATAAGGAATTTCATTTTCCTATGACTTGGCTCTATCGCACGATCTAGGACAGAAAGAAGGTCAACAATCCCTAGATGCCCTGCAGCCTCCTGTTTATAAATGTGGCCTCTACTGGACACGACTTTGCAGACAACCCCTAGGACGACCTGCTCTGATACCACTTTGTCACACCCTGAACTTACTAGGGTGTGATGGGCACCCGACCCCATATTCGGAGCCGAGCGAACTCGCTGACTCTTATTATATATATAATCTCTTTCGACCATTACATCAAGTAAGAGTGAAATACATAGTAAAGCCTTCAGAAACTTTTCTTTATCGTACTCAAATCAAGTATAATCTGTGATCATAATGGATCTGTAGCATAATACTATAAGACACATCGGCTGATGGAACCGCTTACAAACTGACATTCGATGCCCACGACACTGCCTGCAAAGTCTCTAACTTCGGACAAGAAATCATAGCATAGCACTCTGACCCAGCAACACTCCAGGGCAAATGGAGCTTGCCAACTCCGCTGGAACATCTTCTATAACGGCTTCTACTCATCTGGGTGTACCTGCGTGGCATGAAACGAAGCCCGCGAAGAAAGAGGTGTCAGTACGAGTAATGTACTGAGTATGTAAGGCATGAATAGTACCATACGAGGGATACATAGCATGAATAACGACATAAAGAAAAATATAGAGCATATCATGAGATAGAAGAGCAATCTGTACATATGAGTGCCTCTTAGGGCGGATGCCATGCATGCTTGGCTTTCTTTGAAAAACATTTCTACTTCATGTATGTAGAAAATAGAACATATCATAGCGCCGAACAACGTCGGCTCCCCCACATATGTCCCGCGTCCGGGCATCTTGCGTCCGGGATGATAAGTTACGCCAACTGACCAGGTGGCAAGGCGTCTATAGCGCAACATATGTCCCTTTTTCCCCACATTCCCCATATGTATATACATATATCATATACATATATCATATAAGCAGTATGCATGAGAGCCCAAAGAAAGTCATGTATCTATCGGAGTGACGTAAGGTCGGTAACCTCCGATTATATTATGGAATAATCATCCCGACTTTGTCTCACCTTGAAGGAACAATTATTATAAGGGGAGACTATCAACGAAGGATAACATTAAGAGAACGTAGAATAAGATCACAAATATCGTAAGGCACCAAATCACATACGTATGCATATAGAACAAATTTTTAATACTTGATGGGTACGTACGTAGATCGACACCTGAAGGCTCAGAAACAAGTTTCGGGTCAATCCGACTTAGTATAAGAAAGTTATGAGCGTTTGAAGTACAAAACCTTCTACGAGCGTTTCAGAAGCCATTTTTGGAAAATTAAAGCAACAATCATCTTAGGTACCTTTTGAATATCATTATGGATCAAATCAAATAGAGACCTTGGAACCATATGTACGTATCAGAAGTATATCAAAGACTCAAAGGAATAATCAAACGTGCTTTCATTTGAAAATCAAGACATTAGTCATATCAATTATCTCTCGAACACCATTCGGAAACATATCAACCGAACTTTAGACATCATAGATAGGCGTCAAAACCACATGAAACAGCTTTTGGAAATCAGGAACGTTAGCCATCTTAGTGGCTCTAAGAATAGGAATTTCTTTGAAATCACACATATACTTTGTCATGTCGGTTTCACAAGGATCATGCCAGAAGAAAGAAAGGGTAAGCCTTACATACCTGCTCCACGTCCTATTAGCTACGCTTAATTGTCCAAGCTCGTTATCGCTAGTCTACATTCAAGAAGATTTACATAATCATTAGATTCATCGTCACACACACTTGTCTTAGTCTTTCAAATAAACTCACTTATGATCTGCCGAAATTTCGGCAGCATCTCCCCTGTAAATACACCATCCCGAGAATCTAACTCGGCCCAAATCATCAATCAACAATCCGAGAATTCAACTCAGCCAAACTATCAACAACAATACCATCAATCATACCAACAACATCAACAGTCAATTCAAGACGCATTCTAACATTAACAACCTTTGTCATACAATTCAATGACATTTCATTTATATTCAATTCAATTCACATAACATTCAAAACGACTCAATCAACATACTACTTCACCCGATACCTTCCAAATTCAACAAGAACAATAACAACCTATTTCCTTCTTTCAAATTCAATCACCACAACCCAACTTACAATCATCCAAACAAATGTCTCACTTCCAAGTTCATGAATTATATTTACAACCTACACATTAGCAATATCATTCTTACAAATATAAGAAACCATACTAATGTCACACTAACTTCTTCCATAATCCACAAACAATCACAACTTCATTTCTAACCATTAAATCCTCATTTCTTATCATAGAATCTACCACAACAACAATTAAAATTCTATGTAAAATCAATTCATCACATCCTACCATCATACAATCCCATTTGGCCACCTCCCATATACATCTATTTCATGAATTTCATCCGTCTCTACATGCTACAACACTCACAAATCATCCATAACACATGGGAAAGAAGATTGAATACATACCTTCTTCACTTGACTCCTTCATTCGGCTAGGCTTATGAATTGCCCAAATGAATGCTTTGCTTGTTCCAATAACTACTCCATGTTAATAAGGGCCTTCCATTTAGTACAAAAGCTAGAAGAAATAATTTTTTTTGGATCAATTTTCCATTGCTCATATTCGGCCAAGCCATGGCCGAATGCTCCCTCTTTGCCTTTTTTTTTTCTCCAAGTTATATGTCTTGCTATGTAAGCCTTGTCCATATTTATAATTAGTTCCAACAAATAGAAGGGTGGACACACGTCCCCTTCTCAGAGCTTCTCCAACTTTCCTTAAATTAAAGATGATTATATCCTTATATGTCATCACTTTCTATATATATATATATATACACGGTCCCTCCAAATACCAAATGAGCATATACCACACGGCCACTTGGCCCATTTTATTTTAAGAATCATAAGTTTCCATAATTCAGTTTCAACCCCAAACTTTCCTTAATATTTCCAGAGGCCACCTTGTGAATTTTCCTTTTTACCCTTAGCCTTTCTCAATATTTCCATGCTAATAACAACTTATACATTAAAATACTTTGGAACATAGTCTTGCCCTTAACCTACCACGAACACCTTGAAATATCCGAATGTATACAATACGGGATATAATATGTCGGATATGCCTTTTCATCTCTATCATGACCCTTTTGGTCGGATCTATCTTTGTGCTTATTTATTTTGACCCTCTTGGCCTGATATGTCTTGGTTGCTCATTCTTTGTATGACCCTTATGGTCAGATATGTCTTTCTTATTTGTTGTGAGTGAGTAGGTTGACGACGTGTCTGTTGTTATGTTAAAAGCCTGCATCCACAAAAAAAAAAAACTATATATATATTGAAAATATAAAGTAAAAATTTATAAAGTGCGTGTCATTCTTTTTGAAAGTATCTCTCCTTTTTTTTTTTTTGCAAAATCTCTTATCATGACATGTGTCTCTGAATGAGGTCTTCTGGCTCTCCCGGGAGGCATGATTGCAGACTTTTGAATTGGCAGAATTTTTGAGATCTTCTCGAAAATTCTACCCCAGTTTCCAGATCTATTCAGAACGGCCTTTGCTTTGTCTTGTTATGCAGGAAGTTTTGAGATTCTCTCACAAATTCTTCCCTAGTGTAGAGTTGACGTCGGTTGATTCTTGTGTCAGTCCTTGCAGCTTAACCTGGTCGATTTTTCTTGCTATACTGTTTCTGAGGTTTCCTAAGGGTTTCTTGGGTTTTCTACTATGACGACCGAGCTCAAAAGCGCCTACGTATCCTGTCGCAGCAGGAATTCAGCTCGAACTTAGTTCGGAGACAAAGTAATTGAGTTTTGGTTTTTTACTAATAATGTGACCGGGTCCAATATGGACTGCCTACGTATTCGTTACACCTCGAAAATTTCTCCGTAAACGTACAACGAGTAGACCAACGAAGTGTATGAATGTGCGATGCTTTACTAAGTAGGGAATGACTATTTATGAATTTTGGAAATTAGAAAGTTACAAATTTGCACTTTGACCCAGTGAGTCGTAAAATAGAATACGGCCCGTAAAGTAGTTTACGGACCGTAAACTTCCATCGTCCTTCAACATTCCAAAAATTTTAACTTTCTGCCAAAAGACGAAATGGTTAAATATGAATCAGAATACGGACCGTAAATCGAAATACGGCCCGTAAACTGTGACCGTAAACCACCATGACTCCAGCAAACCTTTCTGTTTCTGATATGCTTAAATACAGTCATGAAGGATGGACCGTAAACCCGAATACGGCCCGTAAACTGGGTTTACGGCCACTGTACACCCGACTATTGTTCATTAAAAATCCGGTTTTGAGTTAATAAAAGGGACTCTAAGCTCATTTATTCATTTCTTATCTACACAACTCAAGAAGTATCTAGAACTCTCTAAACACTTTATTCACAAGAATTCAAGAGGACCAAAGGAAAATAAAGGTCAATAACATCAAATCCATGAAATCAAGTGTAAGAATCACACTAAAGTTCATCTTTCTCAAGAAAACCCAAAAGAGGTGAAGTAGGGTTTTGGTGCTAAAGGAGTAATTCCATTCAAGGATTGTTCAACAATCATTTAAGGTAAGTTTCATGACTAAAACATGTTGTTTGAAGTATTATAAGGTTAAGATACTTGAATTGTAAAAGACATAGGAAATGGGTCATTTGTGAGTGAATAGTGTCATGGTTGGATAGTAGTTGGGTTGGATTATGAATGATGGAGTGTTGTGATTATGAATACGTTGTAAATGACATTTAGGCCATGAAATAAGTATTATATACGAGGAAACGCGATGGTAAGCTCTAACCATAAATGTGGAGAAAATGAAGAGAAATGGTGGATTGTGGTCAATGTATATAAATGATGATTGTTGATTGCGATATTGTGAATGTTGTTGTGAGCGTGTGGGATTTGATATAGAATATGGGAAAAGTAGTATAACCAAAGGAAGTTCCGCCTAATTTTCCCTAGAATTAGTAACGCGTTCTTATAGTCGAATTAACTAACGATAGTGCGAACTCTCTTTTGAAGGTAGAAACGTGATATCGAAGGAGAGAAAGCAAGCGATAGCTTAGTTAAACATCAAAGGTATGTGAGTCAGTTGATTAATGCTTCCGAGACAGAGTCAGTTGCGTTGGCCTCATACCGGTTGTATGATGTGGCGGCTAATTGGTATGAGTCATGGGAGTTATCTAGGGGTGACGGCGCTCCCCCAGCAGTTTGGGATGATTTTTCTCAGGCTTTTCTTAGTCATTTTCTGCCTCCGGAGTTACGGCGGGCCAGGGCTGACAGATTCTTATTGCTGAGACAGAGGGGTCGCAGTGTTCGAGAGTACAGTATGGAGTTCGACTCATTGGCCCGATACGCACCTGCTGTGGTAGCTACTATGGCTGACAGGATGCACAGGTACATTATGGGGCTGGACCGTTATTTTGTCGACAACTGTTTGGTATTGGCTGCTCAGCCCAGCATGGATATTGCCCGGATTCAGGCGCACGCCCAGGGCATGGAGGACCGGCATAGGGAGCGTCAGCCTGATAGGAGCCAGGATCGGAGACAGCCCAAGAGGGCCAGATCATCTGGGTATTCTGGAGATTTTCGGGGCAGACAGCCTCAGCAGCCGCAGCAGTCTAGCAGACATCTATCCCAGCCGGCACAGAGCGCACCTCCACAGCCTACAGGTCGCAGATTTGATAGCCCAGGGTATTCAGGAGCAGGTCAGAGCTCCAGGGCTTCAGGTTCGCGGACAGACAGGGGTTCTGGTCAGACGAGGCCACCTAGGCCTCAGTGTTCCTATTGTGGTAGATACCATCCGGTAGAGTGCTACAGAGCCACCGGTGCATGTTTTTCTTGTGGCCGTCAGGGCCATTCTGTGAGAGATTGTCCGTATAAGGGTAGTTCGGGTGGTGTAGCGCAGTCTACCGGATCAGCCGCCGGGTCTTCATCTTCATCAGTGGCTATGCGCCCTACGGGGCCAGGTACTTCAGCACCAGCGGGTCGCGGCAGAGGCCGTGGTGGAGGTTCTGGTACTAGCGGTCCTTCGAACCGCATTTATGAAATTCTTACAAAATGACTTCTGAACATCTGAGAATTCGATTCTGATAACGATCTGTCGTGCCTTCCCAAGTAGAATGTAGGCGCGTACTATGCATACTATCTGGATACTCTGATTTTGGCTCGCCATTTGGCACCCTTCAGTCTGATTGAGTCGGTATGTGAGTCTGTATGTATGTGATTTCTCATGGATCTGTTCGTGGCTGTCTCAATGCATTCCTTCACTACGTCCCGGGCCAGGCTCTGTTATCGTGCATATTCCTCTGCATTGTTCACCGCGTCCCTCGGTGTGCGGGCCGGGATCTGTTATATCTGTATGATTATGATATATTGATCTGTGTATGGGGATGCCGACCAGGATGGCATCTGATATGATCTGATCTGATCTGATTCTGTCTGTCCACCGCGTCCCGTACTAAGAGGGTCGGGTTCTGTTACCGCGCCCCCAGACAGGGCCGGAATCTGTATGTCTGTATGCATGTGCCATCAGTATCCATATAAGCACATGCCTCTGTATGATTCTGTATGATTCTGTATGGTTCAGTATGACTCCGCACTACTCTGCATGCATAATTTTGTCTGTCCGTCTGAATTACGACTATGTCTGTATGTCTGTATGGCTTCTGATTCTATATGTCCGTATGGATTCTGATTCTGTATGTCCGTATGGATTCTGATTCTGTATGTCCGTATGGATGCTGATTCTGCTCGTCAGTCCGGATTATGATTCCGTCGGTCTGTCCGAACCATGATTCTGTCTATCTGTATGGACCACGATTTTGTATGTCTGTCTGGATCATGACTCTGCCCGTCTGTCTGATGTATGGTTCTGTCCGTTATATTTCTGTGACTCCGGTTCGGACTATGATTGTATCTGTTATGTTTCTGCTTTACATACTCAGTACATTTTTCGTACTGACCCCCGTTCTTCGGGGGCTGCGCTACATGCCCACAGGTACAGATGCACCAGGTGATACGCCACTAGCGTAGGTTTCTGACTCTGCTGTTTGAAGAGCTCCTTTGATCCGGAGCGTACACTTTTGCTATATATCTTCTGTTTTCCGCATATTCTGTATGTCTGTAGAGGCCTGTAGATAGATGTGTGGGTTACGGGTTTCGTCTGTATGTTAGCCTTATCGGCTTATCTGTAAATGTCTGCATGTCCAGGTATATATATATATATATATATATATGTTTGCGAGCGTGGCGTTTCTGTATCGGCCTACTTCTGTAACATCTGTTTGAAAAAAACAAAATCTGTATGATACGAAATTCGGTCAGGTAGGTATGTACGGGTACCCAGTTAGGGTACCAGTCGCGGCCCACGGGGTTGGGTCGTGACAGAAGTGGTATCAGAGCGGTTAGTCCTCGCTATGTCTACAGGCCGTGTCTAGTAGAGTCTTGTTTATCGATGTGTTGTGCACCACATCTATAAACAGGAGGCTACAGGACATCTAGGATGTTACCCTTCTTTGGATCTTAGATCGTGCGATAGAACTGTATTAGTAGGATGATCCCCTCCTGACGATTTGTTATGTTTTCAGCGATGCCTCCGAGGAAAGCAACAGCTGCCCAGAAGGGCAAAGCGGGGGTTGAGGTAGGAGAAACCAGCCGGGCCCAGAGAGTTACCAGGGCCAGTGCGCAGCTAGCGCTTGAGGATGAGCCCCCGTCAGCCGGATCGTTTACACCCCCTTTACCGGAGGAGATCGGAGCAGCAGAAGCTGCTGATCAAGAGACGGCTCCACCGCGAGCTCCCGAGGTTCTAGTGCCCGAGCCGCCAGCTCCACAGGCAGAGGCGGAGGACAGGGCCATGCGAGATGCGGTTCAGTTATTGACCACACTGATGACAGAGCAGGTTCGCAGGCATGGGTTTGGGGGTGGTCGTGCGGACAGATATGAAAGCTCCAGGGCTCGCGAGTTCTTGACATGTAATCCTCCAGAATTCTCCGGGACAAAACCCGAAGAGGACCCCCAGGAGTTTATTAGAAAGATGGAGAGCACGATACGGTTGATTAAGGCGTCGCCGACTGAGTCCGTTGAATTGGCCTCGTATCGGTTATATGAGGTAGCGGCGAACTGGTATGAGTCCTGGCAGCTATCCAGGGGTGACGATGCTGCCCCAGCAGTATGGGCCGAGTTTACTAAGGCCTTTCTTGATCATTTTCTACCTCCAGAGCTACGGAGAGCCAGGGTTGATCGATTCTTGCATCTGAAACAGAACGGTAGGAGTGTTCGAGAGTATAGCCTGGAGTTCGACTCACTGGCTAGGTATGCACCCGCTATAGTAGCAGAGATGGCCGACAGGGTGCACCGGTATGTGATGGGGCTAGACCCTTACTTGATTGATGGTTGACTGGCTATGGCTTCTCAGCCAGGGATGCATGTTGCCCGGGTACAGGCATATGCCCAGGGCATGGAGGACCGGCGTAGGGAGCGTCGACCTGATAGGGGTCACGACAGGAGCCGACCTAAGAGAGCCAGAGCGGCCGGGTATTCAGGGGGATTTCAGAGCGAGTTTTCTCAGCGGCAGGGTAACAGGTATTCGTCCCAGCCAGCACACAGTATGCCCCCACAGTTCTCAGGACAGAGCTCCAGAGTTCCAGGCTCACAGGTGAGCAGAGGTCCCGGTCAATCGAGGCCACCCATACCCCCATGTTCCTACTGTGGGAGACCCCACCCGGGGGAGTGTTATCGCGCTACGGGCGCTTGTTATTTTTGTGGTAGCCCAGATCATCGTGTCAGAGAGTGCCCGCATAAGGGTGGTTCAGGTTCAGTCCAGCCTGCTGGGTCAGTTGCTGGCTCATCTTCTCCTTTTGCAGCCATACGCCCCACGGGGCGAGGAGCACCAGCGCCAGCGAGTCGTGGCAGAGGTCGTGGTGCAACTTCTGGTTACAGCGGTCCTTCGAACCGCGTATTTGCATTGAACGGCCAGCAGGACCCAGGAGCGTCTTCAAGCGCACACCAGGTATGTTAGTGATCTTTTCTTGAGGGATATGTGTATGAATGGGTCTATACTTTATCATATTATGTTATTTACTTCTTCTGGGTATTAATAAGAGCAAGGTAATTGTTAACCTGATAGACATTGAGAATTCGGAAGGGCGATATGGAAATTGTATGGTTTAGCCCGGGGTGGGACCCACTATGAGAATTTCCCGAAAATTTATTAAGACCCCGATCTGCCCTAAATTACGTGACGAAGGTCGTGCGGGGCAATCGACGAAATTATATTAGCCCTAACGCGTCAAAATGCATGAAAGTTTCGGAGTTAAGCGTGCTCAAGCCAGAGCAATTCTGGGATGGGTGACCCCCCTGGGAAGTAATGCAAAGTTTTGCACAAGTGTAAGTATGATAGATATAAATGAAAATTTGGGGTAATCTAAGGGAAAAGAGAATGTGTGGAGAAATTAGTGCCCTTACAGGAGCCGCACAGACCGACGCGGACTAAATGGGCGAAGATAGAAAGCGCAATACCGCTCGGAAATTGAGCAGATTCGAATAACAGTCGGAGACGCTCGCCAGTAAGATAATAGTAAATGTATTTGTATGTGTGTATGTGTGTGTATGATTTTTGTCTGGTGCCCATATGGATCAAGAGCCGAGTCCCGGCGACTAGTATTGTGATAGACGAAGGTTTTACTAAACCGAATACATGAAGCGAAGCGGGGACGACGATCCGAATGTTGTCAAGGGATAGAAAAGCCCCGGTTACATTATAATTTACTCTGGTATGACGATGTCTGAAAAAGAAAATGAGTATGGATGGTAGGAAGGATGAAAGATAAGAAGTGTGAATAAGCGGAATCTCTGGAAGAGTCGATAAGCGACACGCAAGACGATTCGTATGACCACTTGGCGAAAAAGTTTACAAATAAAGGGAAATTTTCATACATCACTGGAGCCTTAATAGGAGTGATCTGATTCCAATTCAGATTCTATCTGTTATACTTCTGCACTCCCGATTCTGATAAGGCTCTGCCTATTACGCCTCTGTATTTCTGGACTCGATTATGTTCCCATCTGATAAATCTTTGTACATCCGATTACGAATCTGTTTCTGGTTGACATACTTCTGTATGATTAACTCTGATTGCGAATCTATCTGACACACCTCTGTATGTCTGACTCTGGATATGAATCCGTCTGATATGCCTCTGTACGTCTGATTTTGATCACGCGTCTGTCTGATACATCTCCGTATGACTGATTTTAATTACGACTCTGTCTGACACATTTCTGTCTGTCTGACTTTGATCACGACTCTGTATGATACATTTCTGTACATCTGCTTCTGATTTCGAACCTGTCTGATACCTCTCTGTACGGCTGACTCCGATCTCAGATTTGTCTGACATACTTCCGTACCTCTGATTTTGCCTACGAATCTGTCCGCCATAGTTTAATACGTTTGCCTCCGATTACGAATCTGTCCGATATGCTCCTGTGCGTCCGATCCCAGTTCTGAATCTGTTTGGTATGACGTAGGAATATGATAACGCGGTAAGGAACCGAGGCGTGTGACAAGAAGCGATATTAAGTATAATGTTTGAAAGGCTTTGAAGGAAAGGAAGAAGGGGCACAATGTCTGTAAAGAAGCGAAAGAATTCATCTGTTGTGAGAAAATATGTTAAGAAAGCATTTGAATCAGTGACATGAAAAATTACCCCGTCATATTGGTAAAGAATCCATGTCGGAAAGTCAACAAAGTACGATTATAAAAAGAACCCTCCCGAAGTAGTTTGACGCCCTATGAGGTCAATTTAACATTCGAGGACGAATGTTTTAAAGGGGGGGAGGATGTTACATCCGGCATTTTTGGCATATTCAAAAAATTTGAGATAACTTGACTTGTAATGAATAAGGCCATATTTGGACCTTGCTTGGTATGAATGTGTAGGTTATGAGTACGTTGGTGTGGAAGTGTTGGAGAAGGCCAAGGGCAAAAAATGGAATTTCGAAAATTTGTTTCGGGAATTTTGAAATAAGAATTTGGATCAATTGGGCTCAAAAGATAAAATGAAAAATTTAGGCCCAAATTGAGGGGTGGTGGCCGGCCACATGGTGGCCTTGGCCCAAACCCATGATAATTAATCACATGATTAATTATATAAGGGAGCTTAAGCCTTAGAAGCTTCAAGAAAGCAAAGGAAAAATCAAGAAAAAAAAAAGAAGAGCAATTCGGCCCTAGAGAGAAAGAAAGAAAAAAAAAAGAAAAAAAAAATCTTGGAGCTTCAATCTTGATTCAAGAATTGTAATTTTGTTGTAATCTTACCAAGTGCAAGATTCTCTACAACTTGGTATAATTATCTTGCCAAGAGGACAACTTTTGTAGCAAGTGAAGAACTTGAAGAAAAGGTAAGAATCGATCCATTTTCTTATGTTATGAAGTTTGATTTATGTTGTAATATGTAGAAATGAGAAGAACTTGTAAAAATATGGAAGTTTGCAAAGTGGGTGTGTTTGTCTGAAAGTGGCCGTGTATGTATGCTAATGTATGGATATAATGAGTTGAATTTTTATGTTGTAATCTAGTTGTGGTTATGGTGGAATTTGTATTGGAATTGAAAGTTGAAAGAATTTAGTGGAAGTTGGAAAATTATGTGTATGGCCGTGTGGTGCTATATGTTGGAGGGAACATGGATTTGTTATAATTAGTATGTTAATTGTGTGGTAATCTTGTGATGAAAATGAGAAAAAGTGTTGTTAATTGGTTGTCGGAAAATAGGTGATGTTAGTATAGTTTATGTGATTATGAGAATGAAATTGTAAGAATGCAAGTTGTTATGGTTGTAAATGGAATTGGAAGATAAGGATATGCTATGGATGTTTAGGTTAAAGATTGGAAGTTGTGGGCGAAATCTGCCCTTAGTAGGAAACTTGTATATTGCGTATATCGTATGTATATTTGGTGAAAACGATATGATATGCCTCTGAATCGTGTTGTAATGATCTTAATAAGTGATGAATATGAAAATGGTAAGATTAGTTTGAAAATGTAAGGTCGGAATGGAAGATGTTATGCTATGCCGGAAAGATGGCTAGTGATGCCATATTGTGTGTTTTAATGCTTGTTGTTGTTATTGATGTTGTTCTGGGTTGCTGTGTTGATATGTTAAGCCGAGCTAAGTCTCGGGGATGATATATACATAGGGGAAATGCTGCCGAAATTTCGGTAGGCAAGTATGTAACAAGTTTGGATTATTGAAAAGTTTGAAATTAACAATTGGTAAACTTGACTATTTCTAGATTTTTGACGAAATTGGAGTGGAAGCCAAGCGAGCGTAAGGCGCTATCGAGGTATGTGAAGCATTTCCCTTTGTTCCTAGGCATGTTCTGGATGTGATAGGCTCGGCCGCGAGCCTTAAGTACGTCTTCGTTCCCCGGAATTCGAGACGGAAAACCGCTCCAATTCCTTCAATCCAATTGAAGCTATTTTCTTACAATTGCCTTTAAAATGAATTTTTGTATGAAACTTCCCTAAACGGAGTCGGAACACTTCCAAACGATTACGGATGACCTCATAAGGTCTATTGTCGGTAAATTACATATGTTGCCTCGAGTTGGTCCGAGGCGGGCCCACAAGGCCCGATATCTTCTGTAATACTTTAAATACTTCCATTTTGTCCGATTTTCTCAGAAAACAATTGAACCATTATTTTGATTATGATACAACTATTTTTATGAAATTCTTACAAAATGACTTCTGAACATCTGAGAATTCGATTCTGATAACGATCTGTCGTGCCTTCCCAAGTAGAATGTAGGCGCGTACTATGCATACTATCTGGATACTCTGATTTTGGCTCGCCATTTGGCACCCTTCAGTCTGATTGAGTCGGTATGTGAGTCTGTATGTATGTGGTTTCTCATGGATCTGTTCGTGGCTGTCTCAATGCATTCCTTCACTGCGTCCCGGGCCAGGCTCTGTTATCGTGCATATTCCTCTGCATTGTTCACCGCGCCCCTCGGTGTGCGGGCCGGGATCTGTTATATCTGTATGATTATGATATATTGATCTGTGTATGGGGATGGCGGCCAGGATGGCATCTGATATGATCTGATCTGATCTGATTCTGTCTGTCCACCGCGTCCCGTACTAAGAGGGCCGGGTTCTGTTACCGCGCCCCCAGACAGGGCCAGAATCTGTATGTCTGTATGCATGTGCCATCAGTATCCATATAAGCACACGCCTCTGTATGATTCTGTATGATTCTGTATGGTTCAGTATGACTCTGCACTACTCTGCATGCATAATTCTGTCTGTCCGTCTGAATTATGACTATGTCTGTATGTCCGTATGGCTTCTGATTCTATATGTCCGTATGGATTCTGATTCTGTATGTCCGTATGGATTCTGATTCTGTATGTCCGTATGGATGCTGATTCTGCTCGTCTGTCCGGATTATGATTCCGTCGGTCTGTCCTAACCATGATTCTGTTTATCTGTATGGACCACGATTCTGTATGTCTGTCTGGATCATGACTCTGCCCGTCTGTCTGATGTATGGTTCTGTCCGTTATATTTTTGTGACTCCGATTCGGACTATGATTGTATCTGTTATGTTTCTGCTTTACATACTCGGTACATTTTTCGTACTGACCCCCGTTCTTCAGGGGCTGCACTACATGCCCGCAGGTACAGACGCACCAGGTGATACGCCGCCAGCGTAGGTTTCTGACTCTGCTGTTTGAAGAGCTCCTTTGATCCAGAGCGTACACTTTTGGTATATATCTTCTGTTTTCCGCATATCCTGTATGTATGGAAATTCTGGGCCCGCCATATGATTCTGTATATCTGTAGAGGCCTGTAGATAGATGTGTGGGTTACGGGTTTCGTCTGTATGTTAGCCTTATCGGCTTATCTGTAAATGTCTGCATGTCCAGGTATATATATATATATGTTTGCGCGCGTGCCGTATCTGTATCGGCCTACTTCTGTAACATCTGTTTGAAAAAAAAAATCTGTATGATACGAAATTCGGTCAGGTAGGTATGTACGGGTACCCAGTTAGGGTACCAGTCGCGGCCCACGGGGTTGGGTCGTGACAAGAACTACTTATTCCGCCGAGGATTATGCCAGGCTTTATATTAAAGAAATAGTGAAGCTTCATGGAGTTCCTATATCTATTATCACTGACAGAGGTGCTCAGTTCACAGCGAACTTCTGGAGATCTTTTCAGGAAGGATTAGGGACTCAGCTGAGCCTGAGGACAGCTTTTCATCCTCAGAGTGACGGACAGGCCGAGCGCACTATCCAGATACTTGAAGATATGTTGCGGGCCTGTGTTATTGATTTCAGAGGTAGCTGGGAGGATCACTTGCCATTGATTGAATTTGCTTACAACAACAGTTAGCATTCCAGCATCCAGATGGCTCCGTACGAGGCTCTGTATGGCAGGAAATGCAGGTCACCGATCGGCTGGTTTGATATTGGCGAGACAGAATTAATCGGCCCAGATATGATCCAGCAGGCCGTTGATAAGGTGAAACTTATCAGGGAACGACTATTGGCAGCCCAGAGTCAACAGAAATCATACGCTGATAAACGGCGTCGTCCTTTGGAATTCCAGGTTGGTGATTGGGTATTTCTAAAGGTATCGCCTATGAAAGGCGTAATGCGGTTCGGCAGAAAGGGCAAGCTCAGTCCGCGTTGTATTGGGCCTTATCAGATTGTTAGAAAAATTGGAAATGTGGCCTATGAGTTAAATCTGCCATCTGATTTGGAGGCGGTACATCCGGTATTCCATGTATCCATGCTCCGCAAATGCATTGGTGATCCCTCCAGAATATTTCCTGCGGATGATATTCAGGTGACGGAGCAGTTATCTTATGAGGAGCAGCCCGTAGCTATTTTGGACCGCCAGGTAAGAAAGCTCCGGAACAAAGATGTGGCCTCTGTTAAGGTGCTGTGGCGGAATAACAATAGGGAAGAAATGACTTGGGAGGCCGAAGAGGAGATGAAGAAGAAATATTCTCATTTGTTCCCTACGGCCACATGTAATCCTCAACCCTTACTTAATTCTGTTTCAATAATGAATGTGCCTCATTTATGCTGTCTATAAACATAAACTCCCCCAAAGTATTCTCATACCCTATAAGATTAATTTAACATTCGAGGACGAATGTTCTAAAGGGGGGGAGGATGTTATATCCCGTGTTCTCACACGTTTGGAAAAACTTGATATATATTGGATTTTTGAGATGTAAGGTCAAATTTGATAGTTTGTTGAACATAGAAGTTATGCATGAAAGAATAGTCATGGAAGTGTGGGACAAGGCTAAGGGCAATTTTGGAATTTTGGAAATTAGTTTCGGGAATTACAAAATATGATTCACAAGCTATTGGGCTCAAAAATTGAATTGAAATTGAGGCCCAAAATAAGGACCATGGCCGGCCACCTAAGGCCTTGACCCAAGCCCATTTTAGTTGGTCATGTGCTTGGTCATGTGACCAAGTCTTCTTATTATATAATTAGAAGATTCAAGACATTAAAGATCAAGAACAAACAAAAGGAAAAAAAAATAGAGAGCAAGGAGGGTTCGGGTTTGCCATGGAAAATTGGCTAGCAAAAATCTTGTCTTAAAAATTAATTTCTTGTTAAATTCCTACTAAGTTAAGGTTCCTTTGTATCTTGGTATAGTTGGTTTGGAGGGAGAAGCTTTAGATCCTTCAAAGTGATCACATCTCCAAGTGAAGAAGACTTGAGGAAAAGGTAAGAATTTCTACCTTTTTATTGTGTTGTTAAGTTTTGTTTGTGTTGTAGTATGCAGAAATGTGTTGATTGTATGGAAAAATGGAAGTTTGCAAAGTGGGTTTGGAATATGGCTTGTAGTCGTATGTATGTATAGGTGGTATAGCCACAATGTGTTGAATTCATGTTATATTCTAGTTGTGGTTGTGATGAAATGCATATTGGAATTGGAAGTTGAATGATTTAGTTGAAGTTGACAAAAAAGGCTTATGGCTGTGTGGTGTATTGAACTTGGGATGGAAATGAATTAAGTTGTTTAGTATGTTAGTGTGTTATTGTGATGTTTGTAATGTAAATGAAGTTAGAATGATATAAGTTTGTATTGAATTGGAATGTAGAAACTTATGTCGTTTTAGTATGGTTTTCCGACATTAAGGAAATGAAGTTGTTTGGTTGTTAATTATGATGATCATTGATGAATTTGGAAGATGGAAACATGTTATGAAGTTGTATGCCAAAGATTTGATGTTTTGCACAAGTTATGACTTTGATGGAAAGTTGTATATTATGTATATCGAGTGTATAACTTAAGGAAAACGATATGAAATGTTTCTAGAACTATATGGTGATGATCTTGATTGTTGATGAATGTAAAATTATTGATATTAGTTTGAAAGTTTGGGTTAGAATGAAGGTTATGGCAACTTGTGAGAAAGATGACTAGTTGAAGGATATTTGTGTTTTTAATGTTCTTTGTTGATGTTGATGTTGTCGTTTGGGTTGTTGTTGATGGTTTCTAACCGAGTTGAATTCTCGGGGGTGCTATATGTATAGGGGAAGTGCTGCCGAAATTTCGGTAGACAATTATGCATTAAGTTGAAACTTTGGTATTCATAACTCACAATTGGTAAACTTGACCAATTGCAGATTTTTGACGAAACGGGAAGTGAGTTTGGAAAGGCGTGAGGAGCTTGAAAGGTATGTAAAGCAACCCCAATTCTTCCCTTGGCATGCCCTTAGTGTGTTAGGGTCGGATCCGGGCCTCGAAAGACTTCTTGGCCCTCGGAATCCGCAAGAGAAAATTTCAGTTTTTCCTTCAGTAGAATTGAATCATTTAGAACGCTTTGCATGAAATAATGCAACTTTGCTCTAAATTACTTGGAAAGTCATAGAATGTTTGTAGGACCTTTTTAGGTGGCCCCATAAGCTTAGAGGGCACAATTTGAGCCCGCCGCCTTGTTTGTCCCGAGGCGGGCCCACTATTCCCGGTTTTTCCCTTAATGTACTAAAGCTTTCTTTTTAAGCGATTTTTGAAAGAAACGTTTTGACTACCCTTTTTAATTACCTAACGAATATTGTTTTAAATATTCTATTAAGTCTTGTAAATTATTTTGACACTCGGAACGACTTCAGGAAGGTTATACTTCTGTAATTTATTATGATATCCGAAATGCATCTATTATGATCCCGTCCAACTCCATTGGATTTGTTTGGCTTTGATACGCTCCACCGAGTCTTTGAAAACATTTATGATATTTCTAAATTGCATTAGTCTCTCACTACTTCATTCGTGGATGCCCCAATGTTTCCCACATTGAGCCCGGGCCAGGATATGTTGTCAAGCGTGATCCTCTGCATTGTTCGCCGTGCCTCGATGTGAGGGGGCAGGTATTTGCGTACATGGGTTTGTGGAGTATGATGTGCCATGTCCGCTTGTTCTGATATGATTTGCTATGGCCATTTGATATGACATACTATGCTACGGGGTTATGCCCCTATTCTGATTCTTCTGTGTTGTGGCACCAGCATCGGGAGAATGGCCACGTTCTGTCTGCTGAGTCCCTTGGCAAGGGGCGGATTTGATATGACATATGTTTCTGTACACACTCTGCATGTTTTGAAATTATGTATCGGATACTTTGGATTTTCCGTTTACTTTCTGGATGTTCTGCACCAGTTATGAGTTTGTTTCTGTAATTCAGGCTTTACATATTCAGTACCTATTTTGTACTGACCCCCTTTCTTCGGGGGCTGCGTTTTCATGCCGCGCAGGTACCGACGACAGGTTTGCTGATCCGTCCGCTTAGGATCTCATTCTGCTATTTTTGGAGGGCTCTTTTATTCAGAGCCATCTTTTGGTATAGTCTTGCACTTCTATATATGTATAATCTCGTTCATGGGTACGGAGGGGCCCTGTCCCGTCATATGATTCTGTTGGTCTGTTTAGAGGTCTGTGGACATGTTTGTGGGTTGGGGTCTTTCTGTACGGATGTGTGTATATGTTGTGTGTGGGCGATCCCATTCGCCGCCGCGGCCGGTCCGCATATATTTAAATATTGCTTGTTGGCCCTGTGTGGCCTTTGTTGGTATTTTCTGCGTGCAGGGTATATGGGATAGTCCGTAAAACAAAGGAAACTCTGCCAAAATTTTTCTGGAAATTATCTAAATTCGAAATAAAGCCTTGTCGGCTTCTGCCATATACTAGAATGCGTTTGAGTGCCCAGATCGGGCACTAGCCACGGCCTACGGGGTTGGGTCGTGATAGCCTAGTTGGCCGGGCAATCACTGCTAAGGCGGGCAGCTACACGATACACCATGGCCAAATGGCATGGTCAGACAGCACTAGTGGGCGGCATGAGATGATACCCCGGACGCGGGAGGCCTGGACGCAGGCTAATGTTATGATTATCACATCGATCCGATATAGACGGGTAGCTTATACATTACTACACCGCGCCTATATAGGCGGGGAGCTTATACATTGTGCAAACATGATATGATGACGAGTATGAGTAAGACAGCATGGTTTAATTCTTTATGCATGACCGTCAGATATAGATGGTCCATATTGATATTTCCATTATGTTATTGTTCTATTTCTTTTTTTATGCCTCTCATACTCAGTACAATGTTCTTACTGACGTCCGTTTTCTTTGGACACTGTGTTCATGCCCACAGGTAGACAGGGAGGAGAGCTCGACCCAGACCAACAGTAGCTGTCAGCCGATTGAAAGCACTCCTTTGTTCGGAGGTGCTTATGACGATTCTTTTGTGTATATTCATGCATATGGATCTCTGGGCATGACGGGGTCTTGTCCCGTCCTTATGTTTAGTACTCCAGTAGATGCTCGTAGATGCACAGTGTGGGTTAGATGGTCTCACGAAATGCTATTATAAGTATATATTATTTTGATGGCCGAGAGGCAAATGTATATAAAAAGTATTTATGTTTCCATGTAAAATATGATTTTCCTACAATTGGAGTATAAAACCGATAAAAGACCATTAAATGAGCAAGATCAGTAGTAGCACGAGTGGTGCTGAGTGGCTAGCCCCGGGTACCCGTCATGGCCCCTAGCTGGGTCGTGACAAAAAGTGGTAGCGGTTCAGTCCTAGGAAGTGTCTACGAGCCGTGTCTAGTAGAGTCCTGTTTATGGTGTCTTGCATGCCACATCAATAAACAAGATGCTACAGGGCATTTAGGAAAAATGACCATTCTTCTTCCTATGAGATCGTGCGATAGAGCCATGTATAAGATTTTATCCTCCGTAATAGTGTGTTGTGACTTCAGAATGCCGCCAAAGGGGAAGACTACAGCCGCCCAGAAGGGCAATACTACGGCAAAGAGGCGGGTAGAAAGTGAGCCCCCGATGAACGTAGAAAAAGGCGAATCACACAATGAGGCCTTGTCTAATACCTCTTCTACCCTGCCTAATATGGAAGAGCAAGGAGGAGCTCCAGCTCCAATTCCTCCACCGGTCGCTTCGGGTCAACAAATGACCGAGGCTATTCATTTATTAACGCAATTGGTTGCCGCTCAGGCACAACGGAAAAATGCGAGTTCAAGGGATCGGGCAGCAAGTACCAAAGTCCGTGATTTCATGAGTCTAAATCCTTCGGAATTCTTCGGGTCAAAGCCGAATGAAGACCCGCAAGGTTTCATAGATGAGGTGTTGAGGACATTGAAGATTGTCCACGCCTCCGAAATTGAATCCGTGGAGTTGGCATCTTATAGACTCCGGGATGTGGCCATTTTGTGGTACAACAATTGGGTATTATCAAGAGAAGAGAATGCGCCTCCACCGGTTTGGCAAGAATTTGTGGATGCTTTTATTCGTCACTATTTGCCACCTGAGATTCGCCGAGCTAGAGCGGATAGATTTCTAAATCTGAGGCAAGGGAATATGAGTGCCCGGGAATATAGCATGCAATTTAATTCTTTGGCTAGATATGCCCCGGATATTGTGGCCGACATGGGAGATCGGGTACATAGATTTGTAAGTGGCCTAGGGCCACATTTATTCAGAGATTGTTTAATGGCTTCCTTGTAAGACGGGATGGATATTTCCCGAATGCAGGCCCATGCTCAGAATTTAGAGGGGCGACAACAACCACCGAAAAATGACCGCGATAAAGAAAGAAGGCAATGCAAGAGGGCTAGATCTATGGGAGCAGGCAGTGGTTATAGAGGGGGACCAAGGCAGACACATTCTGGTTACTCAGGCTAGTCGGTGATCAGTACACCTCCTCGATTTACAGGTAGGAGATTTGATCGCTCCTTCCGCTCAGGACAGGGCCAGAGTTCGAGGACTCCAGATTCCCAGTTCATGGAAAATTATAGTCAGAGGATACCCCCAGTACCGCGATGCAGCCAGTGCGGTAGATTGTATTCCGGACAGTGTCGCCAGGGTTGGGACGCTTGCTATACTTGCGGCCAAGTTGGGCACATGATGAGAGATTGCCCGTCGATGAGTGGTAGAGTTGGAGTTCAGCCCACAGGTTCAGTAGCTGGTTCTTTCTCAGCACTCCCGGCAGGACAGATTCCCCAGATGTCAGCAGGCCGAGGTAGAAGTAGAGGGACAACATCTACTTCAGGTGCCATTCATCCCCGTGTATATGCTTTAGCCGGACGGTAGGATCTTGAGTCCTCCCCGGATGTGGTTACAGGTATATTGTCTATATTCTCCCGTGATGTGTACGCATTGATAGATCCCGGTTCTACCTTTTCTTATATTACTCCATATGTTGATGGTTGTATTGGGGTGAAACCTGAGCTAATTAAACCTTTTGAGGTACTCACTCCGGTTGGTGATCCCGTGATAGCAAGGCAAGTGTACAAAAATTGTGTCATTGTGATATGTGATCGTCAGACCAAAGCTGATTTGATTGAGCTGAAAATGATAGATTTTGATGTAATCATAGGTATGGATTGGTTAGCCTCGTGTTATGCAAATGTTGATTGCCGCACAAAAATGGTTCGATTCCAATTCCTGAGAGAGCCCGTGCTTGAATGGAAGGGTAATGCAGCATCTCCAAAAGGGTAGGTTTATTTCCTACCTTAAGGCAAGGAAGATGATAGCCAAGGGTTACATTTATCAATTAGTTCGGGTTCATGACACCGAGTCAAAGCCACCAACTTTCCAATCAGTTCCGGTCGTGAATGAATTCCTGGATGTGTTTCCAGACGAACATCCAGGTCTTCCTCCAGAGAGAGAGATTGACTTCGCCATTGATGTGTTGCCGGACACCAAGCCTATTTCTATTCCTCCTTATCGAATGGCTCCGACAGAATTAAAAGAGCTAAAGGCGCAGTTGAAAGACTTGCTTGAAAAGGGGTTTATTAGACCCAATTCATCACCGTAGGGAGCACCGATCGTTTTTGTAAGAAAAAAAAACGGATCTCTACGAATGTGTATCGACTACAGGCAATTGAATAAAGTGACGATAAAGAACAAATATCCTCTTCCGAGGATTGATCATTTATTTGATCAGCTACAGAGTGCCAAATGGTTTTCAAAAATAGATTTGAGATCGGGTTACCATCAGGTGAGAGTTAGAGAAGCGGATATTCCCAAGACGTCCTTCAGAACGAGATATGGTCACTATGAATTCCGAGTGATGTCTTTTGGGTTGACTAATGCCCCGGCCGTTTTTATGAATTTGATGAACAATGTATTCAGGCCTCTCTTGGACCTATTTGTGATAGTATTTATTGATGATATTCTGGTGTATTCTCGCACGGAATCGGAACATGCAGATCATTTGCGAATTGTTCTTGGCATTCTTCGAGCCCGAGAATTGTATGCAAAATTTTCAAAGTGCGAGTTCTGGCTAAATTCTGTGACATTTCTGGGCCATGTTATTTCAAATGATGGCATTCGAGTCGACGCTCAGAAAATTGAAGCTGTGAAGACATGGCAAAGGCCTACGACGCCTACAGAAGTTCGTAGTTTTCTGGATACTATAGATGATTCGTAGAGGGATTTTCATCTATTTCAGCCCCATTGACGAAGCTAACCCAGAAGTCAGCCAAATTTCAATGGAATGATGCTTGTGAGCGTAGATTCCAAGATTTGAAAGATAGATTGACCTCAGCTCCGATCTTAACACTTCTAGAAGGGCCAGATGGCTATGTTTTATATTGTGATGCTTCCGGTGTTGGACTAGGATGCGTATTGATGCAGCATGGGAAAGTTATTGCATATGCTTCGAGACAATTACAGAAACATGAAAGGAATTATCCGACTCATGATCTCGAATTGGCTGCAGTTATTCATGCCTTAAAGATATGGAGGCATTATTTGTATGGTGTGCATGTTGATATCTATACAGATCACAAAAGCCTTCAGTACATTTTCAAGCAGAAGGAGTTGAACCTGCGGCAGAGGTAGTGGTTAGAATTATTGAAGGATTATGATGTGAACATTTTGTACCACCCTGGAAAAGCGAATGTAGTAGCCGATGCGTTTAGCAGCCGATCAATGGGCAGTTTATGTGAAGTCCCTCCGCAAAAGAAAGAGATGGTTCATGAGCTCCGCCAATTAGCTAATCTTGGAGTGCGTGTGATTGATTTGGGTAATGCCGGGATTGGCATCAATGACCCCACAACTTCGTCTTTGGATATAGAAGTGAAAGAATGGTAATATGAAGATCCTCAATTGTGTCATTACAGGGACACATCTCATGGAAAAGAAAAATCTCCATTTGAAGTTTTGATGGACGGAATTCTTAGATACCAAGGCAGGCTGTGTGTGCCGAATGTAGCGGATTTGCGCCAACAAATTCTAGAAGAAGCACATTGTTCTCGGTATTCTATACATCCAGGTGCAACTAAAATGTATCATGATCTCAAGACAATGTATTGGTGGGATGGCATGAAGAGAGACATAGCCGAATTTGTAGCGTACTGTCCAAATTGCCAACAAGTAAAGATTAAACATCAAAAGCCAGGAGGCTTATTACAAGCAATGCAAATACCTACTTGGAAATTGGAAGTGATTAACATGGATTTTATTGTGGGATTACCTCGTTCCCGCAGCAAGTACGATTCCATATGGGTGATCGTAGACAGGTTGATGAAAGCAGCCTATTTTCTCCCAGTTAAGACTACATACTCAGCTGAAGATTACACAAGGTTATATCTTAAAGATATTGTGCGACTTCATGGTATTCCATTATCCATTATCACAGATAGAGGAGCACAGTTTACATCCAAGTTTTGAAGTCCTTCCAAGAAGGTCTAGGCACTCAAGTGAAGCTCAGCACGGCATTTCATCCGCAGACCGATGGACAAGCCGAGCGCACTATTCAAACCTTCGAAAATATGCTACGAGCATGTGTGCTGGATTTCGGTGGAAGCTGGGATGATCATTTTCCGCTGATAGAATTTGCGTATAATAACAGCTATCATTCCAGTATTCAAATGGCTCCATATGAAGCTTTATATGGATGGAAATGTAGATCCCCAATCGGGTGATTTGAAATAGGAGAAGCACAACTAGTAGGCCCTCAATTAATTCAACAAGCGGTGGAAAAATTTAAGGTGATCCGAGATCGATTGTTGACAGCCCAAAGTCGCCAAAAGTCTTATGCGGACAATCGCCGACGAGACTTGGAATTTCTATTGGTGATTGGGTATTTTTGAAAGTATCGCCAATGAAAGGGGTGATGAGATTTGGTAAGAAAGGGAAGCTAAGCCCTAGATACATTGGACCCTACAGAATTATCCGCAAGGTGGGTCATGTAGCCTATGAATTGAATTTGCCTTCGGAGCTTGAATCAGTCCACCCAGTTTTTCACGTTTCGATGCTCCGCAAGTGTATTGGAGATCCTACGAAGATTTTTCCGATAGATGATGTGCAAGTAACAGAAAAGCTAACCTATAAAGAAGTGCCTATTGCTATCCTCGACAGGCAAGTACAAAAAACTCTGAAACAAATAGGTGGTTTCAGTGAAAGTCTTGTGGCAAAACAAAAACCAGGAAGAAATGACTTGGGAAGAAGAAGAGAATATGAAGTCCAAGTATCCGCATTTATTTCGACACCCGGAGGAGATTCAAGATGAAACGCCAACGATATAAGGTACGTATGCTTATTTTTCATACTTTTGGTCGTGTGTGGCCATAGATATGTTGATGTTGTGATGTAGTCCTGTGAGGAGATGATATTATGGGTTGTTGTGTCAGGTTGGTAGTGCCAAATTATAGGGGAAACTCTGGCGAAATTTTCGTAGAATCCTGTGTTTTAACATTTGAGGACGAATGTCCCAAAGGGGGGAAGAGTGTTACACCTCGAAAATTTCTCCTTGAACTTACAACGAGTAGACCAACGAAGTGTATGAGTGTGCGATGCTTTACTAAGTAAGGAATGACTGTTTATGAATTTTGGAAATGAGAAAGTTACAGATTTGCACTTCGACCCAGTCGGTCGTAAAATAGAATACGACCCGTAAAGTAGTTTACGGACCGTAAACTGCCATCGTCTTTCAACATTCCAAAAATTTCAACTTTCTGCCAAATGACGAAATGGTTAAATACGACTCAGAATACGGACCGTAAATCGAAATACGGCCCGTAAACTGTGACCGTAAACCACCATGACTCCAGCAAACCTTTCTGTTTCTGATATGCTTAAATATGGTCGTGAAGGACGGACCGTAAACCAGAATACAGCCAGTAAACTGGGTTTACGACCACTGTGCACCCGACTACTATTTAATAAAAATCAAGTTTTGAGTTATTAAAAGGGACCCTAAGCTCATTTATTCATTTCTTATCTACACGACTCAAGAAGTCTCTAGAACACTCTAAACACTTTATTCACAATAATTCAAGAGGACCAAAGGAAAATAAAGGTCAATAACATCAAATCCATGAAATCAAGTGTAAGAATCACACTAAAGTTCATCTTTCTCAAGAAAACCCAAAAGAGGTGAAGTAGGGTTTTGGTGCTAAAGGAGTAATTCCATTCAAGGCTTGTTCAACCATCATCTAAGGTAAGTTTCATGACTAAAACATGTTGTTTGAAGTATTATAAGGTTAAGATACTTGAATTGTAAAAGACATAGGAAATGGGTCATTTGTGAGTGAATAGTGTCATGGTTGGATAGTAGTTGGGTTGGATTATGAATGATGGAGTGTTGTGATTATGAATACGTTGTAAATTAAATTTAGGCCATGAAATAAGTATTATATACGAGGAAATGCGATGGTAAGCTCTAACCATAAATGTGGAGAAAATGAAGAGAAATGGTAGATTGTGGTCAATGTATATAAATGATGATTATTGATTGCGATATTGTGAATGTTGTTGTGAGTGTGTGGGAGTTGATATATAATATGGGAAAAGTAGTATAACTAAAGGAAGTGCTGCTCAATTTTCCCTAGAATTAGTAACGCGTTCTTATAGTCGAATTAACTAACGATAGTACGAACTCTCTTTTGAAGGTAGAAACGTGATATCGAAGGAGAGCAAACAAGCGATAGCTTAGTTAAACGTCAAAGGTATGTGAGGCTAGTCCCTTCTTTCTAATGGCATGAATCTCATAGCATAATTTTCCTCCTCTTCATGAGTCCCTATATTCCGGAAAGCTAAAAGCCTATATCTATGAATGGTAATATAAGATAAGAGAAATGATATGATGATCCCAAGATTATATGTTAGTTCCTTCAAGGTGAGACAGGATGTCGATAATTGCTCCATAATGAAATCGGGGGATCACGACCTTACATCACCCCGATAAAATAAAGTTGTTCATAAGCCTTATGCATGTATTATGATAAGTATGTTACGATAAGCATATTATGATGAGCATGTATGATGATGATATAACACTGCGCCTAGTTGGCCGGGCTATCACCGCTAAGGCGGACAGCTACACGATACACCATGGCCAAATGGCATGGGCAGACACCACTAGTGGGCGGCATGAGATGATACCCCGGACGCGGGAGGCCTGGACGCAGGCTAATGTTATGATTATCACACCGATCCGATATGGACGGGCAGCTTATACATTACTACACCACGCCTATATGGGCGGGCAGCTTATACATTGTGCAAACATGATATGATGACGAGTATGAGTAAGATAGCATGGTTTAACTCTTTATGCATGAGCATCAGATATAGATGTTCCATATTGATATTTCCATTATGTTATTGTTCTATTTATTTTTTTATGCCTCTCATACTCAGTACAATGTTCGAACTGACATCCGTTTTCTTTGAACACTGTATTCATACCCACAGGTAGACAGGAGGAGAGCTCGACCTAGACCAGCAGTAGCTGTCAGCCGATTGGAAGCACTCCTTTGTTCGGAGGTGCTTATGACGATTCTTTTGTGTATTTTCATGTATATGTATCTTTGGGCATGACGGGGTCTTGTCCGGTCCTTATGTTTAGTACTCCAGTAGAGGCTCATAGATGCGCAGTGTGGGTTAGATGGTCTCACGAAATGCTATTATATGTATATATTATTTTGATGGCCGAGAGGCAAATGTATATAAAAGGTATTTATGTTTCCATGTAAAATATGATTTTTCTACAATTGGAGTATAAAGCCGATAAAAGACCATTAAATAAGCAAGATGAGTAGTAGCACGAGTGGTGCTCGGTGGCTAGCCCCGGGTACCCGTCATGGCCCTTAGCTGGGTCGTGACAGTATCCCACTGTAGGAAAGTCAGGTCATTGTGTAGTTCATTACATAGATGATTTTTTTCTTATTCTATTACAGAAGTGCGATTACAAGGAAATGATAATGCAGTTACAAGCAAATAGAATCCTAAACATAGTATCTCTTGCGTGTGTCTGCGTTGATAGCTTTGGGCCACTCTTGCCCGTCCATCTCGGCTAGGACTACAACTCCTCCTGATAGAAACTTTCTGACCATGTATGGTCCTTGCCGGTGTGAAGCAAATTTTCCTTTGTATTCTTCTTGGTGACGAAAGACTTGCTTGAGCACGAGTTGTCCAATTTGGAAAAGTTGGGCTCTGACCCGCTGGTTGAAGGCTCAAGACATTCTTTGCCTATATAGCTGTTTGTGGCATACCGCCACCATTCTCTTTTTATCTATCGTGACCAACTGCTTGTAGCGATTTATAACCCATTCTGCATCGCTTAGCTCCGCCTCTTGGATGATTCTGAGTGAAGGTATCTCCACTTCTATGGGTATGACTGCTTCTGTATCATAGACAAGCAGGTACGAGGTTACCCCAGTGGAATTTTGGGTTGTCGTTCTGTATCTCAAAAAAGCATAAGGCAACTGCTGGTGCCAATTCTTATAGTTGTCGATCATTCTTCTCTGGATCCTCTTGATGTTTTTCTTGGCAGCCTCTACGGCCCCATTCATCTATGGTCAGTAGGGGGTAGATTCCTGTGGGTTATCTTGAATTGTTTATAGATGTCCTTCATCAAATGGCTGTACAGATTGGTACCATTATCTATGATGACGGATTTTGGTGCATCCAAACGACATATCAAATTGTTCTTGACAAAGTCGGCCACGACTTCCTTGGTTACTGATTTGTGTGAAGTTGCATCTACCCATTTGGTGAAGTAGTCGATGGCAACTAAAATGAATCGATGTCCATTAGATGGTGATGGCTCGATGGGTCCGATGACATCAATCCCCCATGCTACAAATGGCCATGGTGAGCTCATCGCATGTAGTTCTGTCAGAGAAACCTTGATCAGATCTCCGTGTATCTGGAACTGATGGCACTTCTGCACGAATTTGCACGAATCATACTCCATGGTCATCCAGTAATACCCTGTCCTCAGGATTTTCTTAGCAAGGGTGAATCCATTCATGTGAGGTCTGCATGCCCCGACGTGCGCCTCTTTCAGAAATTTTGTAGCCTCTTCGGCATCCAAGCACCTGAGTAATTGAAGGTCAGGTGTCCTTTTGTACAGTACTTCTTTGTTCAAGAAGAAACCATTAGCCAACCTCCTGATAGTTTTCTTCTGATTTGCTGAATTCTCTCAGGGGTACTCTCCCTTCTATAGGTATGTCTTGATGCCGGCATACCCTGGTTGGCCATCCGACTTGGCCTCGACGTGGGCGCATTGAGCTTCTTCTTCTCTCAGTGTAATCTCTAGAGGGTGAATATAAGCATTCTCAGGGTGCTGGATTATCGAGGCTGTCGTAGCTAATACGTCTGCAAACTCATTTTGAGCCCTCAGAGTATGCCTGAAATCAATATTCTTGAATCTCCCGCACAATCTTTGGACTAGATTTATAGATTGGAGTATTTTATCATTTTTTATAGCCCAATTCCCTTTCACTTGATTTATGATCAAATCGGAGTCCCCGATTACCAGCAACTCCTGTATGTTCATGTCTAACGCCATCCTGAGGCCGAGGACACATACTTCATTCTCTGCCATGTTTGTTGTACTCCTGAAGTTGAGCTTTGCGGCCATCGGATAGTGTTGTCCTGTTTCTGATATTGACATCACCCCGATGCTTGATCCTTTGTAATTGACTGCTCCGTCGAAGAACTGTCTCCATCCTGAGTATGGCTCTGTCACCTCTTCTTCCATGGCCGTTACTTCCTTATATGGGAAAAAAGTCTGTAATGGTTCAAGCTCGTCGTCGTCGGGACTTTCTGCCAGCAAGTCAGCTAAGGCTTGTCCTTTGATTGCCATCTGTGCTACGTATACGATGTCGAATTCACTTGGTAGCCTCTGCCATTTAGCCAGCTCCCCCACGGGCATTGGTTGTCGGAAAATGTATCTTAATGGATCTATCCTGGATACAAGATGAGTGGTAAACACCGATAGGTAGTGCCTCAGCTTTTGAGCCATCTAGGTCTGAGCACAACAGGTTTTCTCTACGAGCGTATATCGTGACTCGCATGATGTGAACTTCTTACTTAAATAGTAGATGGCATGTTCCTTTTTGCCTTCTTTATCATGCTGCGCGAGCATGCAACCAAAAGCATTTTCTGACATTGACAGGTACAGTAACAGAGGACTCCCTTGCTTGGGTGGAACCAAGACGGGAGGGTTGGAAATATATCTTTTGATTTTGTCAAAAGCCTCTTATCATTCTTCCGTCCAATTCGTGGGGGCATCTTTCTTGAGAAATTTAAGGATTGGCTCCATAATCACAGTTGATTGGGCTATGAACCGCCTAATGTAGTTTAACCATCCCAAGAAGCTCATGACTTCTTTCTTGGTCTTGGGCGGCGGCAACTCCTGAATTGCTTTGATTTTGGTAGGATTCAATTCAATACCCCTGCGGCTGACTATGAATCCTAGCAACTTACCTGCGGGCACTTCAAATGCGCATTTTGCAGAGTTCAGCCTCAGATTAAGCTTGCGAAGTCTATCAAAGAACCTGCGCAAGTGCATGCTATGTTCTGGGATTTCCTTTGATTTTATGATGACATCGTCAAAATAGACTTCAATCTCTCGATGCATCATATCATGGAACAGGGTAGTCATAGCTCTCATGTATGTCGCGCCGACATTTTTGAGGCCGAACGGCATTACCCTGTAATGGTAGACTCCCCAAGGGGAGATAAAGGCTATCTTCTCAGTGTCTTCTTGTCACGACCCGACCCCGTGGGCCGCGACTGGCACCCTAGCTGGGTACCCGTACAGATTTTTTTTTTCAAACGGATATTACAGAAGTAGGCCGATATAGATACGGCACGCGCGCAAACACACATATATATATACCTGAACATGCAGACATTTACAGATAAGCCGATAAGGCTAACATACAGACGAAACCCGTAACCCACACATCTATCTACAGGCCTCTACAGACATACAGAATCATATGACGGGACAGGGCCCCGCTGTACCCAGAATATCCATACATACCGAGTATACAGAAGACAGAAGATATATACCAAAAGTGTATGCTCCGGATCAAAGGAGCTCTTCAAAACAGCTGACTCAGAACCCTACGCTGGCGGCGTATCACCTGGTGCATCTGTACCTGCGGCCATGTAGCGCAGCCCCCGAAGAACGGGGGTCAGTACGAAAAATGTACCGAGTATGTAAAGCAGAAACATAACAGATATAATCATAGTCCGAACCGAAGTAACAGAAATATAACGGACAGAACCATACATCAGACGGACGGACAGAGTCATGATCCAGGCAGACATACAGAATCGTGGTCCATACAGATAAACAGAATCATGGTTCGGACGGACCAACGGAATCATAATCCGGACGGACGAGCAGAATTAGAATCCATACGGACATACAGAATCCGAATCCATACGGACATACAGAATCAGAACTCATACGGACATACAGACATAGTCGTAGTTCAGACGGACAGACAGAAGTATACCAGACAGAATTATGCATGCATAGTAGTGCAGAGTCATACTAAATCATACGGAATCATACAGAGGCACGTGCTTATATAAATACTGATGGCACATGCATACAGACATACAGATCCCGGCCCTGTCTGGGGGCGCGGTAAACAGAACCCGGCCCTCTTAGTACGGGACGCGGTGGACATACAGAATCAGATCAGATCAGATCATATCAGATGCCATCCTGGCCGCCATCCCCATACACAGATCAATATATCATAATCATACAGATATAACAGATCCCGGCCCGCACACCGAGGGACGCGGTGAACAATGCAGAGAAATATGCACGATAACAGAACCTGGCCCGGGACGCAGTGAAAGAATGCATTGAGACAGCCACGAACAGATCCATGAGTAACCACATACATACAGACTCACATACAGACTCAATCAAACTGAAGGGTGCCAAACGGCAAGTCAAAATCAGAGTATACGGATTGTATGCATAGTACGCGCCTATATCCTACTTGGGAAGGCACGACAGATTATTATCAGAATCAGATTCTCAGATGTTCAGAAATCATTTTGTAAGAATTTCATAAAAATAGTTGTATCATGATCAAAATAATAGTTCAGATGGTTTCTGAGAAAATCGGACAAAACGGAAGTATTTAAAGTATTACAGAAGATATCGGACCTTGCGGGCTCGCCTCGGACCAACCCGAGGCAACATATGTAAATTATTGATAATAGACCTTATGAGGTCATCCATAATCGTTTGGAAGTGTTCCGACTCCGTTTAGGGAAGTTTTGCACAAAAATTCACTTTAAAGGCAATTTGTAAGAAAATAGCTTCAATTGAATTGAAGGAATTGGAGCGGTTTTCCGTCTCGAATTCCGGGGAACGGAGTCGTACTTAAGGCTCGCGGCCGAGCCTATCACATCCAGAACATGCCTAGGAACAAAGGGAAATGCTTCACATACCTCGATAACGCGTTACGCTCGCTTGGCGTCGACTTCAATTTCGCCCAAAATCTAGAAATGGTCAAGTTTACCATTTGGTTAGTTTCAAACTTTCAATATTCCAACTTTACACATACTTGCCTACCGAAATTTCGGCAGCATTTCCTCTGTATATACGACATCCCCGAGACTTAGCTCGGCTCAATTCATCAACACAACAACCCCGAATGACATCAAAACAACAATAGACATTAAAACATACACTATGGCATCACTAGCCATCTTTCGACATAACGAAACATCTTTCGTTTCAAACTTACATTTCCAAACCAAACTTATCATTTTCATATTCATCAACCATCAAAATCATCACAACATACGTCGGAGGCATATCATACCATTTCCACACAATATACACAAGATATGCAAAACATACCAACTTTCCATTAAGCCACTACTTGTCCAATTTTCCTAACTTTCAACATACAAGTTAATTATACATTTCCATCATCCAAATTCATCAACAATAATCATAATTTGCCTCTTGATACTTTCATTTCCATTTTTACATAAACCATAACAAAGTTGCATACTTTCCTACAACAACTTGATAACCATTTTTCCAAGACAACAAAGATTGTTATCTTTCCATTCACTTCACCATAACACACTTAACATACAAACAAGATCAAATTCATACTCCATCAACACATAACCATACCACACGGCCACCTCCTACATTCTTCAATTTTCACTAATTCATTCCACTTTCATTTCTAATACAATTTCCACCACACTACAACTAAATTACAACATGAATTCAAATCATCCAAGACATGTAATACATGTACATGTATTCGGCCAACAAGCATACTTTTCAACACACAAAATTTCCATGTTTTTCATTCATTGACACATACTACAACATACATATACCTTCCATAACATAACAAAATCATAAAATCCTTACCTTTCTTCAAGTTCTTCACTTGGCACTAAACTTGTCCTCTTGCCAAACTAATTGTACCAAGTTGTAGAGGACTTTGCACTTAGTAGTATTCCCACAAGAATTGAATTTTAAACTCAAGGATTAGGCTCCAAAATTTTTCTTTCTTTTCTTTCTTTTTCTCCTCTCAAACCCGAAATGGTCTTGTTCTCTATTTCTTGATTTTTCTTGCTTTCTTGAACCTTCTATGGATATGTATAACCATATATAATATTACCTAATTAAAATCATGGACTTGGGCCCCTTTGTTTTTTACATAGCATGGCTGGTTGGGCCTTCCCTTTTGGGCCTTGTTTTATTAATTTTGTTGAGCCCAAATTGGTGGTTACATCTTGTAATTCATAAGGCAAGTTTCCAAAATTCCAATTTTGCCCTTGGCCACCTTTCGTAATTCCACACCATTGAATTCATGACCTACACATTCATACCAAGTAAGGTCCAATTGTGGCCTTATTCATCACAAGTCAATTTATCTTGAATTTTTCGAATAAGCGAAAAATGTCGGATGTAACACTTCTTTTCTCATGAGTAATTGATTGTACCCGGCGAAACAGCTCGTGCTTGGCGCAATTGTCTTTTAGAATGTGGATGTTTGGGAGAGGAAAGTTGTCTTTTGGACTGGCCCAATTGAGATCTCGGTAGTCTACAAAGATTCGAATATTGTAGACTCGATCTGTTTCTCTACTTTGTCCTTTATCCTGATACTCATATCTAGCTTAAATGTTTGTCTCTTTTGTTTGATCGGGACAAAACCCTCCCTGATGGGTAATATGTGGGCCACTATTTCAGTGCTCAGTCCTAGCATAACTGCGTACGACCAGGCGAAGACGTCGACATATTCCTTCAACAGAGCTATGAGCTTCTCTCTGTGTGGAGCTCCCAAGTGAGCACTGATTCGTATTTCTTTGACATCCACTTCGTCGCCGAGGTTGATCACCTCAGTTTCATCCATATTCGGTTTCTTCTTATCTTCTAATCCTTCCAATTCTTCTACTAGCCCTTCTGGCATCATTGTCGCTTCGTCGTACTCCTCGTACATTTGCTGACTATTTTCCTCATTCGTTCCACGACACGTCATAACATTTTCGATTGTTCTATTATGGTTACTGCTACAAAGCCGAGGCAAAGTAAATTTAGGCTTATTCCTTGTTTGTTATTCACGATTAGTTAGAAAATTTTCATTTTTATTATCTAATAAGAATAGCAGTTTTGCGCAGACCGAGGCTTTTCACTAATTCAAAAGTAATTGGTTACAAACTGTGGTCCTGGATCGAAATGAGGTCAGACCATTTCCATTTTTAGACATTACGAAGTAATTTTAGAAAAGGCGATCGTTCAGGCCTCAGCCGACGTCGTTTTTTAGCAAAATATTTTTTAAGGAAAATCCATCTCTCTACCGAGGAGCCAAGAGGGAAGTAGATGCCCAATTTTTCACGCGCTTACCTGGCCTCAGCCAGCATACGGTGAGCGTCTCCTAGCTTTTCTCAATGATTACGTAGCATCCCTCTTCTTGAAACAACAACTCGAGACCCCATCAACTTCTTCTTCATTCTGCATTGGCGTCCTATTGGGAAATGACTGGTATAACCTGGGAATTGACTGTGTTAGATTCCTTGTTCTGGGTTCTCTCTTAATAGCCTTTATGAGTTCGTTCTCTCTAGGAGCATACCCCAGACCAAAGCGGTAATTTTCTTTCGGGATTGGCACAGGCTCTGTTATCCCTTCGAGGTCCCTTCCTAGGCCTTTTCTTATTTCAAAACCACTTCTCAGCATGATGGAGGCAACCATTCTGTAGACTACTGGCATTGGTCTGTCGACCTCCCCTTCTGAGTGGGTGGCTCCCATATATTCCACTACGTGGAAGTTTGATCGGTTGGGACTCCCTTCGATTGCTGGTATAATGTTGTAAGGATGTTTCTGGGTATCTTTCTCAGCTTCGACCATAATTTCTTGGCCCTGCCATTCAAATTTTATGGCCTGGTGCATACTTGATGGCACCACACAGGCGGAGTGGATCTAGGGTCTTCCCAAGAGCATGTTGTAATTGGCAGTGATCGCCATGACCTAGAATTCTGCTGTGAAGGAGGCAGGCCCGACCTAGATTTGTAGGTCTATCACTCCCGAGGAATCATTTAGTGATCAATCAAATCCCCTGACATTCGTTCCCCTCTGGAAAATCTTGCCTACATCATAGCCAAGTTGTGTTAATGTGGTTACGGGGCAAATGTTGAGGCCCGAACCATTATCCATAAGTACTCTCCTACAGCCTTGTTACGGCATTATAGGGTGATATAGAGGGCTCTGTTGTGAGAGGTTCCCTCCACTGGAAATTCCTCTTTGGAGAGGCATATTTTGTGATCCCCAATCAGATAGGCTACTAGTCCAGCTAAATCTTCGCTACTTGTACCAGCCGGTACATGTGCGTCGTCCAATACCTTCATGAGGGCATGCCTATGTGATGGTGAACTAGCCAACAATGAAAACATTGATATTTGTGTCGGCATCTTCTTAAATGCTCACAATGGAATAATCTTTTGGCTGCATGCGCTGCCAAAAATCTTCAGCTGCTCCTTCGGTTATCGCCTTCTTCTAGGTATTTTTTTTTCTTGTGGCATTTTGGGACAATTCTTCCATAGTGTAGCATCTTCCTAAATGATTCATGCCTTTGGTCATAGCTTCTTGCACAGTGATTGGCTTCTTAGGGTCAGGCACAATCAATTGCGCTACCCAAGCTTCCATGGGCACCGGAACCAAAGTCCTGAACATTGGTATAGCCTTGGGAACTCCCGGATTGGGATCAAGAATTTAAATTTATGACGTTCCTGGAGTGTGAGGGAAGAAACTGTCTATTCAAGAGACTCGACCATTTTGGGGGCCAATGCCGCGCAAGCTTCCTAGTCTTAATCTCTCTCTATCATGTGGACCCCGCTGTTTCCATGATCTGGTAGTGGGTTCGTGTTTTGGGAGCTGCATTTTCCAAGATGATTTATCTTTTGTCGATCAAATCGTGGATTTTTTATTTTAGATTTATGCAATCTTTCGTGCTGTATCTATTCCCTCCTGAATGGTAGGCACAAGTCTGATCAGCTCTGTTGAACCTACTTTCGGGCTGTGCTGGTTTTGGTGGGACTTTCTGAATCAATCCCGCAGTTAGTAGTCTCTCAAAAAGCCAAGCCCTCGCCTCGAGAAGCGTCGTGTATTCTCTTACTGGCATTTTCCCAAAAGATGGACGTCGAGCATTGTATGTTGGGGGCGGTGGTTGATTTTGGTAATTTTGGGGTTGATACGCTTGTGGCGGGTTGTTTTGTGGTGGGCAGTAGTTTTGCTGGGGGGGTGGTTGGTATTTTTGTTGTGGTGGTGTTTGGTAAACAGGAGCCGACACACGAACACCGGGCGGAGCCGTATAGGATGGCACAGTAGTGGTGAAGGTTGGTTGCACAAAATATACTGGTGTTGGGCTATATAAAGTAGTAGAGTAATTCACGAGGGGTGGAGTTTGGTGAGAAGATTGTAGTCCTTTTGGATTTTGGTTCGGAATGTGGGATATGCTTGCCACGTCCTCCTTCTTTTTGCGGAAGACTCCCGCAGGGGCCTGTCCAGACGCTTTGTTAAAGATACTGATGATCTTTCCAGATTTGAGACCATCTTCTATGACCTTTCCCATTTTTACCAACTCAGAAAATGGCCTCCCGGCCATGGATAACATCCTATCATTGAAATCAGGCTCTTGTGACCTTATGAACACAGAGACTAGCTCTCCCTCGCATATTAGCAGCTGCACACGAGCTACTTCGACCCTCCACCTGCTGGCGAATTCTCTATAGTTCTCTATTGACTTTTGTTTGACCTTTTCGAGGTAGGAACAGTCTGGCACAGTTTCAACATTAAAACGGAACCTCTCCATGAAGGATTCTACCATGTTTTCCCAAAGGAGCCATTGGCGCATGTCTTGTGTGGAGACCCATTCGGCTGCTTCATCAGTCAGGCTACGACTGAATAGTCGCATGATCAAAGGTCCATTCTTCTTTACTCCAACTAACTGGTCGCAATATGAATAGAGGTGTGCTTTGGGATTCCCCGTCCCGTTGAACATTTCGAACTTCGAAATTTTAAACCTTTCTGGCAGGTCCAAATCTGGTTGCATGCACAAGTCATCGTACCTTAGGCCTGTGGCCTTTATAGCGGACTTGTTGGATTTTTGCAACAACTCCTCCATCTTCTTCTCCATTCCTTTCTCCCGTCTGTCTTGTTCAGCCCTCCAAGTCCTTTCCATTTCCTCATAATAATCCAACTCCTTGTGTCCTGGAGAGGACTCGTTTGGGATGTTGGGAGTGAAGAAGGACACTTGGTGAGTGGGTTGGTTAAAAGGGACAGTGGTGGTTTGCCTAGACGGTGGTGCCGGTGCGTGTGCTTAGTTTGTCGGATTGAAGAATATCGGATGAGGGCTTTGGTACGAGGGGACTGAGCGGGTGGTTCCAAGAACTTGGGCGTTCTTAACTTGTGGTGGGGTACAGTAAGAGGGGCCAGCTTGGTTCGGATTGGTGGTGTTTAGTGGAGGTGGCATGGTTCCTGGTGTGGTAGACAGGAAAGTGGCCAAGCATCGGAGAGCTCAATGAGGGGAAAGGAGGAGGGGGCCTCCTTCCCTCAGTAGAAGCATTCTTTTTAGCATCGGCCGCCTCCCTTCTAGCTACCTTTCCATGGAGAGTGGTGATGATAGTTAACGATGTTGCAATCACATCCTCCTTGGATTGTCGCGACCCAACTAGGGGCCATGACGGGTATCCGGGCCTAACCACCAAGCACCGCTCATTCTGCTACTGATCATACTCGTTAAGCGTTACATTCAACAAATTCGTACTCAAATCATAGAAAAATCATTTTTCATTTGGAAACATAATTACTTTATATACATAAGCCCTTCGGCTATCAAATAATACACACACGCCTATATGCATATATACACTTATCAAAATCGTGAGACCATACTAGCCACACATACGTATCTACGAGCCTCTACTAAAGTACTAGACATATGGACGGGACAGGATCCCGTCGTGCCCAAAACATATATGTACATAAAATAGTAAACCAATTGCACCTCCGGAATAATGGAGTGCTCTCAAAAGTCTGCTTAACGGCTTCTATAAATCTGGGTCGACTCCCTGTCTTCCTGTGGGCACGAACACAGTTTCCAAAGAAAACGGACATCAGTACGAATATTGTACTGAGTATGTAAGGCATGAATGAAATAAATATCACAGAGAAATCATAATACATAAGATGAAGATATAACCTGCTTGACTTTTAAGAGAGGATACCTTTCATGCCTATATCATATATAACCATAGTGCATGTATCATCATAGTAAATACATCATCGTATCATACATATATCATAATACTGTATCTACTCACACACATTAAACATTATCCGTATTTGGCCACGTAGTGGCTCGACAATATCACATACATACTTTTCCGGGATTTTCATACATATATCATATATATAATCATAGTAGTATCGTGCCCGACCATATAGGGTCGGTGTCTTACGTGCCCGCTATAATAAAGCTTGGTGTTATACGTGCCTGGCCCTACCAAAGCTTCAGGGTTACACATACCTAGCCCTACCAAGGATTCAGGGTTATCCGTACCCAACTGCAGAGGTGCGCGCGCGTTACATAAATATATATATATATACATACATATATACATATACATTCTACCGGGCCATATGAGCACGAGGTTTCATAATAGCCATACATAGGCACATATATACATAAAAGCCCACAAATATCTTTAGCGTCATCGCTATTATCATCGTCATCATTATCATCATCACTATCAACATCGTCATTATTATCATTACATATATCTCATAACTTATCATGACTTTTCATAGAGCATACATTTGAATTTACAGACAATCTATGAAAACCATATCATATCCGTAGCATGAACTTCGTATAAATATCGTATGATAGACTTTATAATCTCTAGACTTAGGCTCATCATTACATTATCGTTTCTATAGCATATCTCTTACCTTTATCTCATATGAAGTCCTCTATGAACATAGACTCGTAACTTTTCGGAACATTGGTCGTAGGACATGCATTATAGCTTATAGACAATCTATAACAATGTCGGGGTGACATAAGGTCGAGAACCCCCGATTCCATTATGGAGCATTCATAAGCATTCTGCCTCACCTTGAAGGAATTAACATATATAAGGTGAGTGTATTCAATGAAAAACATCAATGGATCATAATATGGATCATTAGCCTTGTAGAACCATAATATTATAGGCCTTAGAATCTTTAGACTTAGACTCATCATCATCATTATCGCATTTGTAACATACCTCTTATCTTTTCCCATATGGCTATTCATGAAAATAGGCTCTTAGTTTTTCGGAAGGTAGGAAAGTCATGGAGAGGTAAGAAAATAATATTATAGGAATCATATAGGGATCATTAGCTTCGTAGGAATATCATATCATGGGCTTTATGACTTCTAGACTTAGATTCATCATCGGTATTGTCATGTTCGTAACGTATATCTTTTCTTTATCCTGTATGAAGTCCTTTGTACTCGTAGATTCATAGATCCTAATATGTAGGAAAATCATGGAGAGATGGGAGGATTCATACCATAAGAGTCATGCCTTAGAAAGAAGGGACTAGCCTTACATACCTCTTTCGTTTAACAATTTCATCACTTGATTGTCCTCCTTCAATGCTCACGTTGCTACCTTCAAGAGAATTCGCATTCACATTAGCTAATCGATTACATGAATGTGCTTACTAAAGCTAAAGAAAATTGGACAAAATTTCCTTTGTTTATACAACCTTTCCCATATCGTATATCAACTCCCAAACATTTATAATAACGTTCACAATATCATAACCATCAATCGTCATTCATCTACATTACCCTCATTTCAAAATTCCACTTCAATTCATCCATAATCATGGTCATAGTATAATAGTACGTTTTCTCACATATAATGTTTATCCCATGTCTTTATATCATTTATAATGTAACCATATCACAACACATCAAGAATCATGACTCAATTCAAGCTATTACTCAAAAGTGACACTATTCCCACATTCATGACCTATTTTCTATATTCTTCTACAATCCAAGTTTCTCAAATTTTTAATACCTTAAACAACATGTAAATACCATAAAACGTACCTTAGATGGTGTGGGAATGAACCTTGAGTGCAAACACTTCGCTTGAGCAAAACCCTAGTTTCACCTTCACTTGGATTCCTTGTCTTGGATGAACTTCAATGAGTTTCTTACACTTGATTTCCTTGGTTTGATGTAGTTGATCACAATTATCCCTTGAATTATTGTGGGAGAAGTGTAGAGAGATGTTTTAGAGAGAAGGGGTGTGAAGGGAAAATGAAATGAAATGAACTTGGATCCCTTATTAATACACAAATATCTGACTCGTCACGGATATACGAACCAACATATGGTCCGTATCTTTTATACTGGCCATATGTTTGGTCCATAGAGGGTTTCCCATCTTGTCTAAATATACAGCCTAACATACGGCCAGTATAATTTATACGGCCAGTATGTTAGGCCGTATAATGCCCAGCTGATCCGATTTCGTTCTCGTCGACTCATTTGATCCCCAATCCTTATGGAACCTTCTTAACACTTGTTTATCACTTCATTAACAATCTAAGGGATGTTATAAATTTTCTCCAAAGCATCATTAAATCGTCATTAACTCTTTACTCATAAATCCTTTTCGATACATCTCGTATGTCTTGCCTCCTCTTGGCAACTTTCTTCTCTTACTTCGAATGTCTTTGAAATCTCATTTAGAATCATCAAATGCTATTTCTTACTTATCAAAACACCGCATACGTTTTACCCTTTGTCAGTATATTCACTGTGCATGAACGAAAAAAAATTCCGAGGTGTAACATTCTTCCCCCCTTGGGAACATTCGTCCTCGAATGTTAAACTATCCGGGGTTCTACGAAAATTTCGCCATATATTTTCCTTCAACTAACCCGGAGTATCATGACCACACTATTCTTGCTTACCTCTTACTCCTCTTTTTAAGTACCCACTTGGTTTCATTGGCGAAGCATAAGTACTTGCAAGTTACATAATCGTTCTTGCGTGATTCGAGTATATACACTTCTACACATATACATGTATTCATATCCGTATCCGTATTCATAATCGTACTCATTCAAATATTGTATCCATAGTCATATTCACATACATATCATTTACATGGCATGCCCGACCATGAAGGTTCGGTGTTTCGCGTACCCGACCATGACTAGGCTCGGTGATCATTCATGCCAAAATCTTTTGTCTATCTATTGTAACTTATCTCGTCATGCCCTATTCCTTCCTTTATTTTTCCCTTTATTATCATATCTTGTGTTCTACTATAGAAAACCTTAGGTCTCTTTCTTCATTGTCACTTATAAATAGCAATATCATTAACAACGACTCTACCGTTAGTGCCTTTTCCTCCATTCTAGTATCACATCGCCATCTTTTACAATACCCCTTGAGTTATTTATTCTCAAAGTCACGTGGTTCAAGGTCTTCGCGGATGATTTCCAGTACAGCCTCAGATGCCTGCTCAATTCGTGTTCGTTTATTTATTAGTCATTAGACTCATTTCCACGTGACTCTCACTCTTTGTTTTAGAGTCTATATCTGTCACATTTTTGGGTCCATCCTTTCAATCTCTACACTCGTATTCTCTTTACTCGCTTCCCCCCTTTAAGGGTTTTACTTGTACCATTCTCCAATCCGTTACCTCTCATTCAAATATTCTCCAATTCATATATCCCTCACTATACTACATCTTATTCATGTCGTTTCTCGTAATTTATAGCTACGATAATTCATGTGTGAAGTCTTAACATACCCACCTTGCAGTTTATAATCAAGTAATACAACCAACATAGCAATCCGAACAAGAATGTATTTTACTTAACTCCTCTGGTAGTTATCAGTCAATGTCTAAATCCGCTCCAATTAACAAATTTTTTTGCCCCATAGGGATGCACACAATAGTAGTAGGCCTAGTTATCCATACCATCCATATAATGTCACTTGCCCTCTTCTTCGGTGCTCAAAGTTCACTTGTAGCGTCATCTTTGTTTTCCCGGGCCTAAGTCTCAGGCGCACTAATACTCCTTATGCCTCATACTCTTTTACTCTTGTGTTGCACTCAACATTAATTTCAAAACCCATCATAATCATATTGTATTTGTCGTTGATGATAGCTTTACTCTAACGCTTTATCGTCGTACAGTAAACTCATAATTTATGATCATCCTTTTTATTTTCAACTTATTACTTCACATACTTTACTCGTTCTAACTTGGTATAGGATATTCGTAGGAGATGCATCTTCCTTTAATCATAACACGACTACTTCTTAAGTGCGCGTACTTTGCGGCGCATTTCCTTCTCTTCCTATTCCCATTCTTATTCCTTTACATTCATTCCTTCTCGATTTTATCTTATTTCCTTCCGTTTTATAATCCATCCTTTATTCTTCGCACGAGGATCCCTATTCTCAACTTAGTACCGCTTTGTCCTTTAGAATATACTACCTTTGTACAATCCATTCTTTGCTTCAAAACTGATTCTGTTCGTTCTGATCATCCCATCTCATCCTTATTGTGTTGATCCTTTTCCTAACAATTGTCCGATTTCGTTATTCATCTTTCTATAGTCTAGGACTTTTACATCTAGCTAAAGATATCACTCATGCTCTCAATTATACAAATCACAAACTACTACTACTCTTCCATATCACATCTCTCTGATTCCTTTTTCAAGCTTACTTGCTATCATTCCCGTCATTGCGAAACCTCTATGCTGGATTTTTCTAACAAGATCTTATAAGCTTTCTCATTGTCATGACCCGACTAGGGGCCGCGACGGGTACCCGGGGCTAACCACCGAGCACCACTCGTTCAACTACTTATCATACTCATTAAACATTATTCTATCAAATTCATACTCAAGTCATAAGAAAATCATCTTTCATTTTAGAACATAAATGTTTTTATATACATAAGCCTTTCGGCTATCAAAATAATATATGTATATACATAATAGCAACCTTGTGAGACCATATAACCCACACTGCGTATCTATGAGCCGCTACTAGAGTGCTAGACATAGGGACGGGACAGGACCCCGTCGTGCCCAAAATATACATATGTACACAAAAGAATAATCAAGGCACCTCCGGAACAATGGAGAGCTCTCAAATCAGCTACTAGCTCTTACGAGTCTGGATCAAGATCACCTCCCTGTCTACCTGTGGGCTTTAACACAGAGTCCAAAGAAAACGGACGTCAGTATGAACATTGTACTGAGTATGAAAGGCATAAACAGTAAGGATACGTCAATGAGATAAAGGAAGCATCAATAAGAAACATATGTATCTGACTGTCATTAATAAAAGAAATAATACATGCTGTCATACTCACAATCATCATCATATCATGTATGCATAAATGTATAAGCTTCCCATCCATATAGGTACGGTGTAATAATCATTAGCCTGCGTCCAGGCCTCCCACGTCCGGGGTACCATCTCATGCCGCCCCCTAGTGGTGTCTGCCCATGTCATCTGGACATGGTGTATACGCTGCCCGCCTTAGCGGTGTCTGCCCGGCCATATAGGCGCGGTGTGATAGCATTATGTACATATAATAGACTTACCATATTCTCATCATACTATTACCATAATGCATGACTGGAAACTTAAGACAATTATACTCTATCGGGGTGACAAAAGGTCGTGAACCCCCAATTCCATTATGGAGCATTTATAAGTATTCTGCCTCACCTTGAAGGGAATAGTATATAAGGTGAGTGTATACAATAAATGACATCATTAGCGTTATAGGGACATCATATCATGAACTCTAGAATCTTTAGACTCAAGTTCATCATCATGATTTTTAGGCTCATAATATATCTCTTATCACATATGCTATTCATGAACATAGACTCATTGTTTTCCAGAATGTACGAGATTCATGGAGAGGAAGGAGAAGTCATGCTATAGGATTCATGCCATAGAAAGAAAGGACTAGCCTCACATACCTTTTCCGTTTAACTATTCTATCGCTTGCTTGTTCTCCTTCGATGCCCACGTTTCTACCTTCAAGAGAAGTCGCATGAACATTAGCTAATCCATTACTTAAACGTGCTTACTAAAGCTAAAGAAAATTGGGCAGCATTTCCTTTGTTTATACAACTTTTCCCATATTCTATATCAACTCCCAAAAATTCATAACAACATTCACAATCTAATAGACAACAATCATCATTCATCTACATTATCCGCATTTCACACTTCCTTTTCAATTTCTCCATAATTATGATTAGAGTTCACTATCGCGTTTTCTCATATATAATACTTATTCCATGGTTTAAATGTCATTCACAACATACTTACAACCACAATATACCAATATCCAAAATTCAATCCAAACCTTCACCCAACAATGTCACTATTCACACATTCATGACCCATTTCCTATATCTTTCTACAATCCAAGTGCTTTTAACTTTCAACACCTTAAACAAGCAATAATGATCATAAAAATCACCTTAAACAATGGAAAAATAGGCCTTGAGTGGAACTTTTCTTCTTGCACCAAAACCCTAACTCACTTCCCTTGAGTTTTTTTGGTGTAGATGAACTTTTCATAGGTCTCATACACTTGATTTTGTGGATTTGGTGTAGTTGATCATGGTTTTCCTTGATTTCTTGTGCATGAATAGTGGAGCAGGTTTTAGAGGTTTCTTGGCGTGTGGAGGAGTGTGATGAATTGAAATAAATGAGAGGGGGGTCCTTATAATACATCATGAAATAAGTCCCGACCGAGATATACGGACAAACATACGGTCCGTACATTTTATACGGACCGTATGTGTGGCCGTATGTTTGGTCTAGAGAATGATGCCCCCCTTGGATAAATATACGGCCTAACATACGGCCAGTATGTTGGGCCGTATAATGGCTAGTTGTTCCGATTTCGTTCTCGTCGACTAGTTTGATAGCCTATTCACTGTACGTTAATGGGGAATTTTCCAAGGTGTAACATTCTTCCCCCCTTTTAGAACATTCAGCCTCGAATGTTAAACACTCGGGAATTCTACGAAAATTTCGCCAGAGTTTCCCCTGTAATATGGAACTACCATCCTGTCACAATAACCCATAATAATATTTCCTCACAGGGCCACAACACGATAGAACTATAAATTGGTCACACATAACCAAAAGCATGGAAAGAAAGCGTACATACCTCATATTGTTAGTGTTTTATCTTGAATCTCTCCTGGGGGTTGGAATAAATGCGGATATGTGTATTTCATTTTCTCTTCCACTTCCCAAGTCATTTCTTCTTGGTTGTTGTTTCGCCACAAGACTTTGACTGAAGCTACTTCCTTATTTCGAAGCCTTCGTACTTGCCTGTCTAAGATGGCAATGGGCACTTCTTCGTATGCTAGCCTTTCTGTCACTAGCACATCATCTATTGAAACAATTTTTATGGCATCTCCAACACACTTGCGGAGCATTGAGACGTGGAAAACTAGATGAACCGATTCAATCTATGAAGGAAAGTCCAATTCATAGACTACATGACCCACCTTACGGATAATTTTATAAGGTCCAATGTATCGAGGAATTAACTTCCCTTTCTTGCCAAATCTCATCACCCCTTTCATTGGCGATACTTTCAAAAATACCCAATCATCAACCTGAAATACCAAGTCTTGCCGGCGGTTGTCTGCATAAGAGTTTTTCCGACTTTGGGCTGTCAACAATCGATCTCGGATCACCTTGACTTTTTCTACAGCTTGCTGAATCAATTCAGGGCCTATTAGCTGTACTTCTCCTATTTCAAACCATCCAGTTGGGGATCTACACTTCCTTCCATGTAAAGCTTCATACGGAGCCATTTGGATACTGGAATGATAGCTATTGTTATATGCGAACTCAATCAGAGGTAAGTGATCATCCCAGCTACCACAAAAGTCTAGTACACAAGCCCATAACATATCTTCCAAAGTCTGAATAATACGTTTGGCTTGCCCATCCGTCTGCGGATGAAATGTCGTGATAAGCTTCACTTGAGCACCTAGACCTTCTTGAAAAGACTTCTACAACTTGGCTGTAAACTGTGCTATCTATGATGATAGATATCGGAATACCATGGAGTCGCACAATTTCTTTAAGATACAACCTTGCATAATCTTCTGCTGAATATGTGGTTCTGACTGGAAGAAAATGAGCTGCTTTCGTGAGTCTATCCACAATCACCCATATGGAGTCATACTTGCCTCGGGAATGAGGTAACCCCATAATAAAATCCATGTTAATCAATTCCCACTTCCAGGTAGGGATTTCCATTGCTTGCAATAATCCTCCTGGCTTCTGATTGTTATAGCCCGTATCTTGTACGTTTAGAAATTCCCAAAGTCGTCGTGGAAAGTTAAGGGTATGACCATTTTATTAAAATTATCATAATGTATATGAGTTGTTGTAAGTACGGTTGGCATGGAATATTAAGGGCAAACTTGGAATTTGGAAATTGATTATTATTTATGACTTCTTGGAGAAGCCTTATGGCCGTGGGCCCCACCTTAACATGACCAATATTTTCATGCCATGAAATGGCACATGTGTACATTATATATTTGTGGAGCTATATATATGCATGGAATGACTAAGCAAGACCCCAAGTCATCTTTTTGTGACATGGAGATTTCTAGAAAATTGAAGAAGTTTGGAGAGAAAGAGGGAAAAAAAAAAAGAGAAAACAAGTGCACATGACCAGCCATGTGCATGAGCTAATATATATATGACTAAGTCATGAAAGGAGGGCTAATTCATCATTTGCCAAGTCTAGAAAAATCAAGAAAGATGAAGAGAAAAAAAGGGGCAGTCGGCCAAAGAGGGGCTGGCCGAAACTTGCCCCTCAATTTTGATCATGGAAAATTCTTTTCTTTTAGTTTTCTTACTAATTGGGAGATCCTCGTCGACGTGGAGTAGTTGCTGGATGTTATATCCCGTATTTTTGAACCTCGGAGCATCTGCTGGGGTGGGGCCCACATACCGAGATTTTTTTTGGAACATCTGAAAAGTCATATGAATCACATATGTAAAGTTAAACACAACTCATGAAGTACCTTTGGACCAAATCAAAGTGGAAACCCTCCAAACGAATATTTTTAAGAAAACGTTTTCTGGTGACCTGACTTTGGGGGGAAAAAACTGTATTGTAAGTTTGGAATTTCGAAAATACCTTGAAATAGAAGTTGTAGATAATTGAATTAGCTTTCCATCCATAGGTCGTGGGTTCCCAGGTGACGTCGGTACAAGGAGATATGAACGTTTTAAGGTTGAAAGGTCAGTGGGCTAGGCCCAACTCGGGACCAACCGAGTTGGCCCAAAAAAATGAAAAAACAAATTCAGGCCCAAGTGAGGAGCCATTCGGCCATGGTCCATAAAAAGGATCCAAGCCCATGGAATTAAGTCATGTGGTCAATGAATAAAAGACCACTTAATCATCCAAATTCCATAGAACTTTCAAGAGAAAGAATAGGAGGAAAAACAAGAGAAAAACAAGAACAAAAAGAGGGCATTTCGGGTTTGGCCATAGAAAAATCACCCCTCAAAATCTTGCCTCTAAAATTATTTTCTTGTTGAATTCCTACTAAATTAAGTGTCCTCTACAACTTGGTGTAATTGTTTTGGAAGAAGGAGCACTTATTTCTTCAAGTTGACAACTTGTTCAAGTGAAGAAGTTTGTAGAAAAAGGTAAGAATCAATTCCTTTTTCTTATGTTATGAAGGTTTGTTTATGTTGTGGTATGTGGAAATGAGTAGAAATTATGGAAATAAGGAAGTTTGCAAAGTGGGTATGTATATATATATATATGTAGCCATGGGTGTATATATGTTGTATACATATATGAGTTGAATTTTATGTTGCATTCTAGTTGTGGTTATGATGGAAATTATATTGGGAATGAAAGTTGAATGAATTTTGGTTGAAGTTGGAATGTAGATGATTATGTCACTTTAGAATAATTTTGTGATATTATGGAAATGAAGTTGTTAAGATGTGAATTATGATTATGGTTGATGAATTTGGAAGTTGGAAACTTGTTATGAAGTTGTATGCCAAAGATTTGATGTTTTGCATAAGTTATGATTTTGGCGGAAGATTGTATATCATGTATATCGAGTGTATATCTTAAGGAAAACGATATGAAATGTTTCTAGAACTATATGGTGATGATCATGATGGTTGTTGAATATGAAATTATTGATCTTAGTTGAAAGTTGGGTTGAATTGAAGATTATGTCAACTTGTGAGAAAAATGACTAGTTGAAGGATATTTGTGTTTTAATGTTCATTGTTGATATTGTTGTTGTCGTTTGGGTTGTTGTTGATGATTTATAGCCGAGTTGAATTCTCGGGGTGTCATATGTATAGGGGAAGTGCTGCCGAAATTTCGGTAGCCAAATATGCTTAAAGTTGAAATAATGGCATTAATAATTCACAATTGGTAAACTTGACCAATTGCAGTTTTTCGACGAAACGGGAAGTGAGTTTGGAAAGGCTTAAGGAGCGCGAAAGGTATGTAAAGCAAACCCAATTCTTCCCTTGGCATGCCCTTAGTGTATTAGGGTCGGATCCGGGCCTCGAAGGACCTCTTGGCCCTCAGAATCCGCAAGACAAAATTTCAGTTTTTCCTTCAGTAGAATTGAACCATTTTGATACGCTTTTTCTGAAATTATGCAATTTTGCTCTAAATTATTCAGAAAGTCATAGAATGTTTGTATAACCTTTTTAGGTGATACTATATGCTTAGAGGGCACAATTTGAGCCCGCCGCCTTGTTTGTCCCAAGGTGGGCCCGCTATTTACGGTTTTGCCCCTAATGTGTTAAAGCTTCCTTTTTAAGCGATTTTTGAAAGAAATGTTTTAATTACCCTACTAATCGCTTAACGAATATTATTTTAAATATTCTGTTAAATATTATAAATTATTTTGACACTCGGAATGACTTCGGGAAAGTTATACTTCTGTAATTTATTATGATATCCGAAATACATTTATTATGATTCCGTCCGACTCCATTGGATTGGTTTGTCTTTGATACGCTTCATCGAGTCTTTGAAAACATTTATGATATTTTTAAATTGCATTAGTCTCTCACTACTCCATTCGTGGATGTCCCAATGTTTCCCACACTGAGCCCGGGCCAGGATATGTTGTCAAGCGTAATTCTCTGCATTGTTCGCCGCGTCCCGATGTGAGGGGGCAGGTATACGCGTACATGGGTCTGTGGAGTATGATGTGCCATGTCCGCCTATTCTGATCTGATCTGTATGGCCATTTTGATATGACATTATATGATACGGGGCCACGCCCCTTTTTCTGATTCCTCTGTATAGTGGCACCAGCGTCGGGAGGGTGGCCACATTCTGTCTGCCGAGTCCCGTGTCAGGGACCGGATATGATATGATATGACATATGTTTCTGTACGCATTCTGTCTGTTTTGGAAATATGCATTTGACACTCTGGATTCTGTACTCATTTTTCTGTAACCATTATGATTTGACTTCTGTGATTCCGCTTTACATATTCAGTACATATTTCGTACTGACCCCCTTTCTTCGGGGGCTGCGTTTTCATGCCGCGCAGGTACAGACGACAGGTTTGCTGATCCGCACGTTTAGGATCCCATTTCTGCTATTTTGGGGCGCTCTCTTCTACAGAGCCCATCTTTTGGTACAGTCTGTCACTGCTATCTGGATATGTACTTTGTTCAGGGTATGACGGGGCCCTGTCCCGTCTTATGATTATGATATGTTCTGTAGAGGTCTGTGGATACATCTGTGTGGGTTCTGTACATATGTTTGGGATGTTTTGTTTTATGATAGCCTTATCGGCTTCTGTGTGCCAAGTCCGCTTTTCTGCTAAATTCTGTAGCATCCACTAATGTTGCTATTATATTACATTATTTTGATAATATGCTAAATTGGGTATCGGGTACGTATAGGTGCCCAGCTAGGGCACTGGTCGCGGCCCACGGAGTTGGGTCGTGACAAAAGTGGTATCAGAGCAGTTCGTCCTCGGAATGTCCACAGACCGTGTCTAGTAGAGTCTTGTTTATCGGTGTGTTGTGCACCACGCCTATAAACAAGAGGCTACAGGGCATTTAGGATACTACCCTTCTTTCTGTCTTGGATCGTGCGATAGAGCTGTGTTATCAGGATGACCCCTTCCTAACGAGTGGCTATATTTGCAGATATGCCTCCAAAAAAGGCGACAGCGGCCCAAAAGGCCAAGTCAGTTGCCGTAGGAGAGACTAGCCGGGTCCAGAGGACTACCAGGGCCCAGGTATATATTGCTCCGGAGACTTTGCCCCAGACAGAGGGTTCTTCTACACCGCCACTCGTGGAGGAGATTGGGGCAGCCGTAGCTGCAGATCGGGGGACGGCTCCACTGCCAGCTCCCGCAGTTCCAGTACCTGAGCCTCCAGCTCCACGGCCAGGCACTGAGGATCAGTCTATGAGGGAGGCAGTCCAGTTGCTGACTAGACTTGTGGCAGGGCAGGTTCAGGGGCATGGACTGGGAGGCGACCGGGCAGTCAGGCGTGATAGTTCGAGAGCCCGTGAGTTTTTGACTTGTAACCCTCCAGAGTTCTTCGGAACAAAGCCCGAGGAGGATCCTGAGGAGTTTATTAGGAAGATGCGACGCACTCTAGATTTGATTAATGCTTCCGAGACAGAGTCAGTAGCGTTAGCTTCGTACCGGTTATATGATGTGGCGGCAAACTGGTACGAGTCATGGGGGCTATCCAGGGGGGACGGCGCTCCTCCAGCAGTTTGGGGCGATTTTTCTCAGGCATTTCTTGGACACTTTCTGCCCCCAGAGTTGCGACGAGCCAGATCTGATAGATTCTTATTATTGAGGCAGAAGGGCCGCAGTATCCGGGACTACAGTTTGGAGTTTGATTCCTTGGCCCGATATGCACCTACTGTGGTGGCTACTATGGCGGACCGGATGCACAGATATATTATGGGGCTGGATCGGTATTTTGTTGATAGCTGCTTAGTATTGGCTGCTCAGCCCGGTATGGACATTGCCCGTATCCAGGCCCATGCCCAGGGCATGGAGGATCGGGGCAGAGGAGGACACCAGCCTGACAGGGGCCAGGATAGGAGACAGCCCAAGAGGGCCAGGTCATCTGGAGATTTTCGGGGCAGACAGCCCCAACAGCCGCAGCAGCCTAGCAGATTCTCATCTCAGCCGGCGCAGAGCGCGCCTCCCCAGCCTGCAGGTCGCAGATTCGATAGCCCAGGGTATTCAGGAGCAGGCCAGAGCTCCAGGGCTTCAGGTTCGCAGACAGATAGGGGTTCTGGTCAGATGAGGCCACCCAGGGTTCAGTGTTCTTTTTGCGGCAGATACCATACGGGAGAGTGCTACAGAGCCACCGGTGCATGCTTTTCTTATGGCCGTCAGGGCCATTCTGTGAGAGATTGCCCGTATAAGGGTAGTTCGGGTGGTGCAGCGCAGCCTACCGGATCAGCCGCTGGGTCTTCATCTTCGTCAGTGGCTATACGCCCTACGGGGCAGGGTATTTCGGCACCAGCGGGTCGCGGCAGAGGCCATGGTGGAGCTTCTGGTATTAGCGGTCCTTCGAACCGCATTTATGCTTTGGCCAGCCACCAGGATCAGGAGGCATCTCCTAATGTCGTCACAGGTACTTTATTGGTCTTCTCTCGATCTGTGTATGCACTAATTGATCCAGGTTCGACTTTATCATATATTTCACCCCTTGTTGCCGGTAAAATTGGTATTATGTCTGAACCTATAGAGCCATTTGAGGTAGCCACAACGATAGGGGATTTTGTTGTAGCGAAACAGGTTTATAAAGACTGTTCTGTGATCGTTTGTGACCGTGACACTAAGGCAAATCTGGTAGAGTTAGATATGACTGAATTTGATGTTATTATGGGTATGGATTGGCTAGCTTCCTGTTACGCTAATGTTGACTGCCAGAATAAGGTAGTTCGCTTCCAGTTTCCCGGGGAGCCAGTTTTAGATTGGGCTGGAAATACAGCATCGCCGAAAGGTAAGTTTATTTCATACCTTAAGGCAAAGAAAATGATTAGAAAGGGTTATATCTGTCATCTGGTTCGGGTGCAAGACTTGGACGCCGAGACACCGACACTTCAGTCAGTCCCCGTGATTAACGAGTTTCCAGATGTTTTTCCCGACGAGCTTCCAGGTCTTCCTCCAGAGTGGGAGATAGACTTCTCTATTGACTTACTCCCAGACACTCAGCCTATCTCTATTCCTCCGTATAGAATGGCGCCTGCAGAGTTAAAGGAGTTGAAGGAGCAGCTGAAAGATTTGTTGGATAAGGGCTTCATCAGACCCAGTACTTCGCCTTGGGGAGCCCCGGTATTATTTGTGCGTAAGAAAGACGGGTCGCTGCGTATGTGTATTGATTATCGGCAGCTGAATAAGGTAACTATAAAGAATAAATACCCCCTCCCCAAGATTGATGATTTGTTTGATCAGCTGCAGGGCGCTAAGTGTTTTTCGAAGATAGATCTTCGATCCGGTTACCACCAGGTGCGAGTACGAGAGGCCGATATCCCTAAGACAGCTTTCCGGACCCGATATGGGCATTACGAGTTCAGGGTTATGTCTTTTGGGCTTACTAATGCCCCCGCAGTATTCGTGCATTTGATGAACCGGGTATTCAGGCCATTCTTGGATATGTTTGTAATTGTATTCATTGATGATATCCTGGTTTATTCTCGGTCTGAGGCGGAGCACGCAGATCATCTGAGATCGGTATTAGGGGTACTCCGGCATCAGAAATTATATGCGAAATTTTCTAAGTGTGAATTCTGGCTGTCTTCAGTGGATTTCTTGGGGTATGTTATTGCAGCTGATGGTGTCCGGGTGGACACACAGAAGATTGAGGCCCTGAAGAATTGGCCCAGACCTATGACGCCCACAGAGGTACGCAGTTTCCTGGGGTTAGCAGGCTATTACAGGAGATTTGTGGAGAAGTTTGCTTCGATTTCAGCGCCTTTGACAAGGCTGACTCAGAAGGGAGCTAAGTTCCTGTGGTCTGACGCTTGTGAACGGAGCTTCCAGTTGCCGAAGGAGAAGCTGACTACAGCCCCAGTTCTGACTCTTCCAGAGGGACCGGACGGGTATGTTATTTATTGTGACGCTTCTGGGATGGGGTTGGGCTGTGTATTGATGCAGCATGGCAGAGTTATAGCGTATGCTTCCCGGCAGCTCAAGCAGCATGAGAAGAATTATCCTACCCACGATCTGGAGCTCGCAGCGGTAATTCATGCTCTGAAGATATGGAGACACTATTTATATGGCGTTCATGTGGATATCTATACTGATCATAAGAGTCTCCAGTATATTTTCAGGCAGAGAGAGCTTAATTTGCGACAGCGGAGGTGGCTGGAGCTTCTGAAAGATTATGACGTGGATATTCTGTATCATCCGGGTAAGGCTAATGTTGTTGCTGATGCGCTCAGTCGGAAGTCTATGGGCAGTTTGGCCGATTTACAGCCAGACAGGAGAGAGATAGCCCGTGATATTCAGCAGTTGGCTAGTCTCGGGGTTCGTCTGGCCGATTCTGGAGATACACGGATTTCTGTTCGAGGGGTTTCTGAGTCATCCATCAGGGACGATATTAAGCGGCATCAGTTCGAGGATCCTGTCTTAGCTCGGTACAGGGACACAGCCTATGATAAGGAGAGGACTCCGTTCGAGTTTTCACCGGACGGCACTATGTTATACAAAGGCAGGTTGTGTGTACCGGATATTGCAGGCCTTCGGCAGCAGGTTATGAGCGAGGCACATTATGCTCGCTACTCGGTCCATCCTGGGTCTACGAAGATGTACCATGATCTCCGATGCTTATACTGGTGGGACGGTATGAAGTGGGATGTTGCAGAGTTCGTCGCCCAGTGCCCTAATTGTCAGCAGGTCAAGATTGAGCATCAGAAGCCGGGTGGACTGTTGCAGGAGATGGAAATCCCGACTTGGAAGTGGGAGGTTATTAATATGGACTTCATTACAGGTTTGCCTCGCACTCCACGGAAGTATGATTCCATCTGGGTCGTTGTTGATAGGCTGACGAAATCAGCCCACTTTCTTCCCGTCAGGACTACTTATTCCGCCGAGGATTATGCCAGGCTCTATATTAGAGAGATTGTGAAGCTTCACGGAGTTCCTCTATCTATTATTTCTGACAGAGGCGCCCAGTTTACGGCACATTTCTGGAGATCTTTTCAGGAGGGACTAGGGACTCAGGTGAGTCTGAGCACCGCATTTCATCCTCAGAGCGACGGGCAGGCCGAGCGCACTATACAGACGCTGGGGGATATGTTGCGGGCCTGCGTTATTGATTTCAGAGGCAGCTGGGATGATCACCTGCCATTGATTGAGTTTGCATATAATAACAGTTACCATTCCAGCATCCAGATGGCTCCGTACGAGGCTCTATATGGCAGGAAATGCAGATCGCCGATTGGCTGGTTTGATATTGGCGAGTCAGAGTTGATTGGCCCAGATATGGTCCAGCAGGCCGTGGACAAGGTAAAACTTATTCGAGAGCGACTGTTGGCAGCCCAGAGTCGACAGAAGTCATACGCGGATAAACGACGTCGACCGTTGGAGTTTCAGGTAGGCGACTGGGTATTTCTGAAGGTATCGCCTATGAAAGGCGTGATGCGGTTCCACAGAAAGGGTAAGCTCAGTCTGTGTTATATTGGGCCTTATCAGATTGTTCGGAAGGTTGGAAATATCGCCTATGAGTTAGATTTGCCATCTGATTTGGAAGCGGTACATCCGGTATTCCATGTGTCTATGCTCCGCAAATGCGTTGGTGACCCTTCCAGAGTATTCCCTGCTGATGATATTCAGGTGACGGAGCAGTTATCGTACGAGGAGCAGCCCGTATCTATTTTGGATCGTCAGGTAAGGAGGCTTCGGAATAAAGATGTAGCCTCTGTTAAGGTACTGTGGCGGAACGATAATAGGGAGGAAATGACATGGGAGGCCGAAGAGGAAATGAAGAAGAAATATCCTCATTTGTTCTCTATACCCACAGGTAGCCTTAAATCCCTGCTTTAATTTATTCCAATATCAATCGTGTGTCATATGTGATGTCTGTAAACATGAACTCCCCCAAAGTATTTTCAAACCCTATGAGATTAATTTAACGTTCGAGGACGAATGTTCTAAAGGGGGGGAGGATGTTATATCCCGTATTTTTGAACCTCGGAGCATCTGCTGGGGTGGGGCCCACATACCGAGATTTTTTTTGGAACATCTGAAAAGTCATATGAATCACATATGTAAAGTTAAACACAACTCATGAAGTACCTTTGGACCAAATCAAAGTGGAAACCCTCCAAACGAATATTTTTAAGAAAACGTTTTCGGGTGACCTGACTTTGGGGGGAAAAAACTGTATTGTAAGTTTGGAATTTCGAAAATACCTTGAAATAGAAGTTGTAGATAATTGAATTAGCTTTCCATCCATAGGTCGTGGGTTCCCAGGTGACGTCGGTACAAGGAGATATGAATGTTTTAAGGTTGAAAGGTCAGTGGGCTAGGCCCAACTCGGGACCAACCGAGTTGGCCCAAAAAAATGAAAAAACAAATTCAGGCCCAAGTGAGGAGCCATTCGGCCATGGTCCATAAAAAGGATCCTAGCCCATGGAATTAAGTCATGTGGTCAATGAATAAAAGACCACTTAATCATCCAAATTCCATAGAACTTTCAAGAGAAAGAATAGGAGGAAAAACAAGAGAAAAACAAGAACAAAAAGAGGGCATTTCGGGTTTGGCCATAGAAAAATCACCCCTCAAAATCTTGCCTCTAAAATTATTTTCTTGTTGAATTCCTACTAAATTAAGTGTCCTCTACAACTTGGTGTAATTGTTTTGGAAGAAGGAGCACTTATTTCTTCAAGTTGACAACTTGTTCAAGTGAAGAAGTTTGTAGAAAAAGGTAAGAATCAATTCCTTTTTCTTATGTTATGAAGGTTTGTTTATGTTGTGGTATGTGGAAATGAGTAGAAACTATGGAAATAAGGAAGTTTGCAAAGTGGGTATGTATATATATATGTAGCCATGGGTGTATATATGTTGTATACATATATGAGTTGAATTTTATGTTGCATTCTAGTTGTGGTTATGATGGAAATTATATTGGGAATGAAAGTTGAATGAATTTTGGTTGAAGTTGGAATGTAGATGATTATGTCACTTTAGAATAATTTTGTGATATTATGGAAATGAAGTTGTTAAGATGTGAATTATGATTATGGTTGATGAATTTGGAAGTTGGAAACTTGTTATGAAGTTGTATGCCAAAGATTTGATGTTTTGCATAAGTTATGATTTTGGCGGAAGATTGTATATCATGTATATCGAGTGTATATCTTAAGGAAAACGATATGAAATGTTTCTAGAACTATATGGTGATGATCATGATGGTTGTTGAATATGAAATTATTGATCTTAGTTGAAAGTTGGGTTGAATTGAAGATTATGTTAACTTGTGAGAAAAATGACTAGTTGAAGGATATTTGTGTTTTAATGTTCATTGTTGATATTGTTGTTGTCGTTTGGGTTGTTGTTGATGATTTATAGCCGAGTTGAATTCTCGGGGTGTCATATGTATAGGGGAAGTGCTGCCGAAATTTCGGTAGCCAAATATGCTTAAAGTTGAAATAATGGCATTAATAATTCACAATTGGTAAACTTGACCAATTGCAGTTTTTCGACGAAACGGGAAGTGAGTTTGGAAAGGCTTAAGGAGCGCGAAAGGTATGTAAAGCAAACCCAATTCTTCCCTTGGCATGCCCTTAGTGTATTAGGGTCGGATCCGGGCCTCGAAGGACCTCTTGGCCCTCAGAATCCGCAAGACAAAATTTCAGTTTTTCCTTCAGTAGAATTGAACCATTTTGATACGCTTTTTCTGAAATTATGCAATTTTGCTCTAAATTATTCAGAAAGTCATAGAATGTTTGTATAACCTTTTTAGGTGATACTATATGCTTAGAGGGCACAATTTGAGCCCGCCGCCTTGTTTGTCCCAAGGCGGGCCCGCTATTTACGGTTTTGCCCCTAATGTGTTAAAGCTTCCTTTTTAAGCGATATTTGAAAGAAATATTTTAATTACCCTACTAATCGCTTAACGAATATTATTTTAAATATTCTGTTAAATATTATAAATTATTTTGACACTCGGAATGACTTCGGGAAAGTTATACTTCTGTAATTTATTATGATATCCGAAATACATTTATTATGATTCCGTCCGACTCCATTGGATTGGTTTGTCTTTGATACGCTTCATCGAGTCTTTGAAAACATTTATGATATTTTTAAATTGCATTAGTCTCTCACTACTCCATTCGTGGATGTCCCAATGTTTCCCACACTGAGCCCGAGCCAGGATATGTTGTCAAGCGTAATTCTCTGCATTGTTCGCCGCGTCCCGATGTGAGGGGGCAGGTATACGCGTACATGGGTCTGTGGAGTATGATGTGCCATGTCCGCCTATTCTGATCTGATCTGTATGGCCATTTTGATATAACATTATATGATATGGGGCCACACCCCTTTTTCTGATTCCTCTGTATAGTGGCACCAGCGTCGGGAGGGTGGCCACATTCTGTCTGCCGAGTCCCGTGTCAGGGACCGAATATGATATGATATGACATATGTTTCTGTACGCATTCTGTCTGTTTTGGAAATATGCATTTGACACTCTGGATTCTGTACTCATTTTCTGTAACCATTATGATTTGACTTCTGTGATTCCGCTTTACATATTCAGTACATATTTCGTACTGACCCCCTTTCTTCGGGGGCTGCGTTTTCATGCCGCGCAGGTACAGACGACAGGTTTGCTGATCCGCACGTTTAGGATCCCATTTCTGCTATTTTGGGGCGCTCTCTTCTACAGAGCCCATCTTTTGGTACAGTCTGTCACTGCTATCTGGATATGTACTTTGTTCAGGGTATGACGGGGCCCTATCCCGTCTTATGATTATGATATGTTCTGTAGAGGTCTGTGGATACATCTGTGTGGGTTCTGTACATATGTTTGGGATGTTTTGTTTTATGATAGCCTTATCGGCTTCTGTGTGCCAAGTCCGCTTTTCTGCTAAATTCTGTAGCATCCACTAATGTTGCTATTATATTACATTATTTTGATAATATGCTAAATTGGGTATCGGGTACGTATAGGTGCCCAGCTAGGGCACTGGTCGCAGCCCACGGAGTTGGGTCGTGACACTGGAACAAGAAAATCACTCGTTGTTGCTACGACCACTTCTAGCCGAGAAGAGGAATTGAAAGGAAAAGGTAAGGATTCCATATTCTTTCATGTGTTGTGGGTAATTGGTGCATGTTGTGATACGTGGAAATGAATGAAGTTCATGGAATTATGATATGGGTTGTGTAGCCTTGTGTATATGATGTTATGTAGGGTTAAAGAATGAAATTACTTAGCATGTTTGGATTGTTGTATTATGGATAGTTGAGCATGTTGGAATATGAAGGAATAGATGAACCTTATGAATTTATGTATGTTGAAGCTTGGTCGTGTAGGGGCTGCCTTGGTGGAACATGATGAATTAATTTTTTGTAGTATGTTGTTTGTTGTGGATTATGCGATGAAAATGAAGGTTTGATGACACAAATTGAAGTTGTAACTAGTTGCGGGCTGATTTAGAACAAAATGTAGTTTCTTGTATTTGTGAAAATGATGTTGTTAACGTGTGGATTATGGAAGAAGTTATGTGAATTGAATATAATGTTCTTGCATGTATGGAAGTTAAGGTTGCTAGTATGGTGTTGTTAGTGTGTAAATTGTTGAGTTGTTGTGATTAAATTTGGAAGAAGGAAATAAGTTGTTATTGTTCTTGTTGAAATTTGGAAGATGTTGGATGGAGTAGTATGTTGATTGAATCTTTTTGAAAGTTATTGAATTGAATTGAATTAAATTGAATTGAATTGGATTGGATTGATTATTAAAGTGTTGCTAGAATAATTGCTAGTATTGTTGTTGGTTTGGCCGAGTTGAATTCTCGGGTTTGTTGTTGTTGATTTGGGGCCGAGCCGTATTCTCGGGGTTGGTAAAATTATAGGGGAGATGCTGCCGAAATTTCGGCAGAAAATAAATGAGTTTATTTGAGAAGTTGAGACAAGTGAATGATAATGGGGTTAATGATTATATGAATTCTTTTGTATGTAGAGTAACGAGTTTGGACAAATAAGCATAACTAGTTGGTCGCGGCACAGGTATGTGAGGCTTACCCTTTCGTTCTTTTGGCATGTCCTAGAGCCAAGTAAGACATGATACTGATATGTACATTGGGGATATTCTATTCTGTGATTCCGAGTCTGTTTATGATTTGTATGTCCCACCTAATTTAAGTATCTAATAATTCTGGTAGGCGAATTCTGATTTAAGTATTCTGATATACGTATTCTGATATAAGCATTTTGGTCTAAGCATTCTGATATAAATATTCTGATGTTCGTATTTGACACAAGCGTTCTGATATGGGAAATTCTGATACAAGTATTTTGGAATATGTATTCTGATATAAGTACTCCGATACGAGTAATCCGATATGAGTATTCCTAACTTTGATATAAGTATTCTGACAAAAGTGTTCCGATATAAGTACTCTGATAGAAATATTCCGATAAAAGCATTCTGACATAAGTATTCTGTTATGAGTAATCTGTTACGGATATTCTGATAGTACGTTCGATCATTCCATCGAGTCTTGGTTTATGTGCATTTAGTTTCTCACTACTCTGCTCGTGCATATGTCATGAATTCCTCCCCCGAGTCCCGGGCCGGTTTATGTCGTGCGCGCGGTTTCCGAGTTCCTCGCTTGAGGGTCGGGCGCCGTATATGAATTCTGAAGTATGATGTGTTCTGGTTCGCTGAACCACATATGATCTGCTATTATGATATGATATGAAGATTGTGTGTCGGAGATTGGAGCAATACTTCTGGAGTAAGATGTGTGTGGCGCCGAGGGCAGGGCGGCGCCACGTTTTCCCCGGGTCCCGCAAGGGACTGGATACCGTTCTTGGCATGCATGGTCTGTATTTCCAGTAAGTTGTTTCTATCACTTTGCATGTCGTACATACGTTCTGTACATCTGTATCTGATTATGACTCCGTCTGTTATACTTCTGTACCTTTGATTCTTATTATGATTCTGCTTACTGTATTCTTGCCTTACATACTTAGTACATATTCCGTACTGACCCCCTTTCTTCGGGGGCTGCGTTTCATGCCACGCAGGTACACCCAGATGAGCGGAAGACTTGGCTAGGAGGTTTCAGCGGGATTGGCGAGCTTCACTTCCCATCTGAGTGTCGCCGAGTCTAAGTATGCATAAGTTGTACTTTCTGATTTGTGTTAGAGACTTTGCAGACAGAGTTGTGGGTACGAAGAGTCAGTTCGTAAGCAGCTCATATGTCCACAGATTCTGTTTGGTTTGGTCCGAGGTCTGTGTCTTAGGCGGCCCTGTTTGCTATGGTGGCCTAATGTGGCCTCTATGTTCGTAAATGTACGTATGTTCAGGCGATGTACATTCCGCCTGCTTACAGGATTTGATATGATATGTTTGATATGTTTGATACACGTGGCCGCTTAAGACGATGTCTGTCTTCTGTTTCTGTTGAAAGTCCTATTATATGCTTCATGTGATTTGATCTGTAAATTGGAAATAATATGTATGAAATGAGAGTCTGAGGGTTCGCTCGGCTCCGTATGTGGGGTCGGGTGCCCATCACACCCTAGTAAATTCGGGGTGTGACACTGATGCTCGATTTTCACTTGCCGGCAATTTGGACACTGAGCTACAAATTTTTCTATGTCTCTCTTCATGCCATACCACCAATATATCAGCTTGAGATCATGATACATCTTCGTTGCACCAGGGTGAATAGAATACCGAGAATGCTGAGCTTCTTCTAGAAACCGACCGCGCAATTCTGCAACGTTCGGAACACATAGCCTGCCTCGGTATCTAAGAATTCCATCCGTGGAATTTTTAAATGGGGACTTCTCTTTTTCATGAGATATGTCTCTGTGATGGCACAAATGCGGATCTTCATACTGACGCTCTTTCACTTCTATATTCAGGGACGAAACTATGGGATCATTTATATCAATTCCTGCATTACCCGAATCAATTACACACACTCCAAGATTAGCTAGTTGATGGAGCTCATAAACTAATTCTTTCCTTTCCGGAGGAACTTCGCATAAACTTCCTATTGATCGGCGGCTAAGCGCATCGGCTACTACATTTGCTTTTCCAGGGTGGTATAAAATATTCACATCGTAATCTTTCAATAACTCTAACCACCGCCTCTGCCGCAGATTTAACACCTTCTGCTTGAAAATGTATTGAAGGCTCTTATGATCTGTATAAATATCGACATGCACACCATACAAGTAATGTCTCCACATCTTTAATGCATGAATAACTGCAGCTAATTCGAGGTCATGAGTTGGGTTGTTCTTTTCATGTTTCCGCAGTGGTCTCGAAGCATAAGCAATGAATCTACCGTGTTGCATTAACACACATCCTAACCCAATGCTGGAAGCATCACAGTACACCACATAACCATCAGACCTTTCTGGAAGTGTTGAGACCGGAACTGAGGTTAATCTGTCCTTCAACTCTTGGAAGCTGCGTTTACAAGCATCATTCCACTGGAATTTAACTGACTTCTAGGTTAGCTTTGTCAATAGGGCTGAAATAGAGGAAAATCCCTCTACGAACCTTCTATAGTAACCTGCCAATCCCAGAAAACTATGGACTTCTGTAGGCGTCGTAGGACTTGGCCAAGTCTTTACAGCTTCAATTTTCTGAGTGTCGACTCGAATACCATCATCTGAAATAACATGGCCCAGAAATGTTACAGAATTCAGTCAAACTCGCACTTTAAAAATTTTGCATGTAATTCTCGGGCTCGAAGAATTCTAACAACGATACGTAAATGATCTGCATGTTTTGCTTCTGTGCGAGAGTATACTAGAATATCATCAATGAATACTATTACGAATAAATCCAAGAGTGGCCTGAATACATTATTCATCAAATTCATAAACACTGCCGGAGCATTGGTCAACCCAAACGACATCACCCGGAATTCATAATGGCCATATCTCGTCCTGAAAGCTGTTTTGGGCATATCTACTTCTCTCACTCTCACTTAATGATAACCCGACCTCAAGTCTATTTTAGAAAACCATTTGGCACCCTACAGTTGATCAAACAAATCATCAATCCTTGGAAGAGGATATTGGTTCTTTATCGTCACCTTATTCAACTGCCTATAATCGATGCACATTCGTAGGGAGCCATCTTTCTTCCTCACGAACAAGACTGGTGCTCCCCACGGTGATGAACTGGGTCTAATAAACCCCTTCTCAAGTAGATCTTTCATCTGTTCCTTTAACTCTTTCAATTCTGCCGGAGCCACTCTTTCAGTTCATCTGGTAATACATCCGAAAATTCATCACTACCGGAACGGATTGGAAAGTTGGCAACTTTGCTTAGGTATCATGAACTCGCACTAGATGATAAATATAGCCTTTAGCTATCATCTTTCTGGCCTTAAGGTAGGAAATAAACCTACCTTTTGGAGAGGCTGTATTACCCTTCCATTCAAGCACGGGCTCTCCCAGAAATTGAAATCAAACTATTTTCACTCGGCAATCAACACTAGCATAACATGAGGTCAACCAATCCATACCCATAATCACGTCAAAATCTAACATTTGCAGCTCAATTAAATCAGCTTTTGTCTGGCGGTCGCATATCACAATTACACAATTTTTATGCACTTGTCTAGCTATCACGGGATCACCAACCGGAGTAGATACCTCAAAAGGTTTGATTGGCTCAAGTTTCACCCCAATACGACCAGTAACATACAGAGTAATATAAGAGTGTAGAACCCAGATCTATCAATGCATATACATATTGGGAAAATATGGATAATGTACCTGTAACCACATCCGGGGAGGACTCAAGATCCTGTCGTCCGGCTAAAGCGTACACACGGGGCTGAGTGGCACCTGAAGTAGATGCTCCCCCTCTGCCTCTACCTCGACCTGCTGAAATCTGGGGAGTCTGCCCTACCGGGCGCACTGAAGAGGAACCAGCCACTGATCCTGTGGGCTGAACCCCAAATCTACCACTCACCGATGGGCAATCTCACATCATATGCCTAACCTGGCCGCCGGCGTAGCAAGCATCTGAACCTTGGTGACACTGTCCGGAATGTAGTCTACCACACTGGCTGCACCGCGGTATTGGGGGTCTCCTCTGACTATAATCTTCCCTGAACTGAGAATCTGAGGCCCTCGAACTCTGACCTTGTCCTAAACGAAAGGAGCGATCAAATTTCCTACCTGTAAATCGTGGAGGGGCACTAGTCACCGACTGGCCTGAGTGTCTAGAATGTGTCTGCCTTGATCCCCCTCTATAATCACTGCCTGCCCCCATAGATCTGGCCCTCTTGCTTTGCCTTCTGTCAATATCATGATCACCCCTTTGTATTTGTTGTCGTCCCTCTAAGTTCTGGGCATGGGCTTGTATTCTGGAAATATCCATCCTATCTTTCAATGAAGCAGTTAAGCAGTCTTTAAATAAATGTGGCCTTAAGCTACTCACAAAGGGATGCACTCTCTCTCCCATATCGGCCACCATAGTTGGAGCATACCTAGCCAACGAGTTAAATTGAAGGCTATATTCCCGAGCACTTATGTTTCCTTGCTTTAGATTTAAGAACCTATCCGCTCTAGCTCGGCGGACCTCGGGTGGCAAATAGTGACAGATTAAAGCATCTACAAATTCTTGCCACACGGGAGGAGGTGCATTTTCCTTCCTTGATGCTAGCCAATTATTGTACCACAATGCAGCCACATCTCGGAGTCTATAAGATGCCAACTCCACAGATTCAGTTTCGGAGGCATGAATAATCCTCAATGTTCTCAGCATCTCATCAACAAAACCTTGCGGGTCTTCATCCGGCTTTGACCCGAAAAACTCCGGAGGATTCAAGCTCATAAAGTCACGGGCTCTGGTACTACCTGCCCGATCACTTGAACTCACATTCTACCGCTGTGCCTGGGAAGTAACCAACTGTGTCAATAGATGAATATCCCTGGTCACTTGTTGACCCGAAACGACTGGTGGAGGAATTGGAGCTGAAAATCCTCCTCGTTCTTCCATATTGGGCCGGGTGGAGGAAGTATTAGATAGGGTCTCGTTATATGACTCGCTCTCTTCTACATTCATTGGCGGCTCTCTTTCCACCTACCTTTTTGTCGTAGTCTTGCCCTTCTGGGCGGCTGTAGCTTTTCCTTTCGGCGGCATTTCTGAAATCATAGCACACTATTAGGGAGGATAAAATCTTATAAGATGGCTCTATAGCATGATCTCTTAAGATGAAAGATGGTCATTTTTCCTAAATGCCCTATAGCCTCCTGTTTATTAATGTGGCGCGCAACACACCATAAACAAGACTCTACTAGACACGGCTCGTAGACACTTCCTAAGACTGAACTGCTCTGATACCACTTTTGTCACGACCCGACTAGTGGCCGCGACGGGTACCCGGGGCTAAACACCGAGCACCACTCGTTCTACAACTTATCATACTCATTAAACGTTCTTCTATCAAATTCATACTCAAGTCATAAGAAAATCATCTTTCATTTTAGAACATAAATGCTTTTATATACATAAGCCTTTCGGCTATCAAAATAATATATGTATATACATAATAGCAACCTCGTGAGACCATATAACCCACACTGTGTATCTACAAGCCTCTACTAGATTGCTAGACATAGGGACGGGACAGGATCCCGTCGTGCCCAAAATATACATATGTACACAAAAGAATAATCAACCACCTCCGGAATAATGGAGAGCTCTCAAATCAGCCACTAGCTCCTACGAGCCTGGATCAAGATCACTTCCCTGTCTACCTGTGGGCATGAACACAGCGTCAAAAGAAAACGAACGTCAGTACGAACATTGTACTGCGTATGCGAGGCATAAATAGTAAGGATACGTCATTGAGATAAGAAATATCAATAAGAAATATCTGTATCTGACTATCATTTATATAATAAATAATACATGTTGTCTTACTCACAATCATCATCATATCATGTATGCATAAATGTATAAGCTGCCTGTCCATATAGGTACGCTGTGATAATTATTAGCCTGCGTCTAGACCTCACGCGTTCGGGGTACCATCTCATGCCGCCCCCTAGTGGTGTCTGCCCATGTCATCTGGACATGGTGTATACGCTGCCCGCCTTAGCGGTGTCTGCCCGGCCACACAGGCGTGGTGTGATAGCATCATGTACATATCATAGACTTACCATATTCTCATCATACTATTACCATAATGTATGACTGGAAACTTAAGACAATTATACTCTATCGGGGTGACAAAAGGTCGTGAACCCCCAATTCCATTATGGAGCATTTATAAGTATTCTGCCTCACCTTGAAGGGAATAGTATATAAGGTGAGTGTATACAATAAATGACATCATTAGCGTTATCGGGACATCATATCATGAACTCTAGAATCTTTAGACTCAAGCTCATCATCATCATTTTTAGGCTCATAATATATCTCTTATCACATATAGCTATTCATGAACATAGACTCATCGTTTTCCGGAATGTAGGAGATTCATGGAGAGGAAGGAGAAGTTATGCTGTAGGATTCATGCCATAGAAAGAAAGGACTAGCCTCACATACCTTTTCCGTTTAACTATTCTATCGCTTGCTTGTTCTCCTTCGATGCCTACGTTTCTACCTTCAAGAGAAGTCGCATGAACATTACCTAATCGATTACTTAAACGTGCTTACTAAAGCTAAAGAAAATTTGGCAGCATTTCCTTTGTTTATTAAACTTTTCCCATATTCTATATCAACTCCCAAACATTCATAACAACATTCACAATCTAATAGACAACAATCATCATTCATCTACATTATCCGCATTTCACACTTCCTTTTCAATTTCTCCATAATTATGATTAGAGTTCACTATCGCGTTTTCTCATATATAATACTTATTCCATGGTTTAAATGTCATTCACAACATACTTACAACCACAATATACCAATATCCATAATTCAATCCAAACCTTCACCCAACAATGTCATTATTCGCACATTCATGACCCATTTCCTATATCTTTCTACAATCCAGGTGCTTTTAAATTTCAACACCTTAAACTACCAAGAATGATCATAAAACTCACCTTAAACAATGGAAGAATAGGCCTTGAGTGGAACTTCTCTTCTAGCACCAAAACCCTAACTCACTTCCCTTGAGTTTTCTTGGTGTAGATGAACTTTTAATAGGTCTCATACACTTGATTTCGTGGATTTGGTGTAGTTGATCAAGGTTTTCCCTTTATTTCTTGTGGATGAATAATGGAGAAGGTTCTAGAGGTTTCTTGGTGTGTGGAGGAGTGATATGAAATGAAATAAATGAGTGAGGGGTCCTTATATTAAATCATGAACTCAGTCCCGACCGAGATATACGGACCAACATACGGTCCGTAAATTTTATGCGGGCCATATGTGTGGCCGTATGTTTGGTCCAGAGAATGATACCCCTCTTGGCTAAATATACGGCCTAACATACAGCCAATATAATTTATACGGCCAGTATGTTGGGCCGTATAATGCCCAGTTGTTCCGATTTTGTTCTCGTCGACTCGTTTGATCTCCGATCCTTATGGAACCTTCTTGACACTTGTTTAATACCTCAATACCAATCTAAGGGACATTATCTCTCTTCTCTAAGACATCATTATGCCATCGTTAACTCGTCGCTCATAATTCTTACCCGACACGCAATATATCCTTTACTTTCCTTAACAACCTTCTTCCACTACCTCAAACGTCTTTGAATCTCAATTAGGATCATCAAATGCTATTACTTACTCATCAAAAGATCATATACGTCGTGCCTTTTGCTATCCTATTCACTTTACGTTAATGGGGAATTTTCCAAGGTGTAACATTCTTCCCCCCTTTTAGAACATTCTGCCTCGAATGTTAAACACTCGGGAATTCCACGAAAATTTCGCCAGAGTTTCCCCTGTAATATGGAACCACCAAACTCTCACAACAACCCATAATAATATTGCCTCACAGGGCCACAACACGACAGAACTATAAATTGGACACACACGACCAAAAGCATGAAAAGAAAGCGTACATAGCTCATATTGTTAGTGTTTCATCTTGAATCTCTCCTGGGGGTTGGAATAAATGCGGATATGTGAATTTCATTTTCTCTTCCACTTCCCAAGTCATTTCTTCTCGGTTGTTATTTCACCACAAGACTTTGACTGACATTACTTCCTTATTTCGAAGTCTTCGTACTTGCCTGTCTAAGATGGAAATGGGCACTTCTTCGTATGCTAGCATTTCTGTCACTTGCACATCATCTATTGGAACAATTTTTGTGGGATATCCAACACACTTGCGTAGCATTGAGACGTGGAAAACTGGATGAACCGATTCAAGCTCTGAAGGCAAGTCCAATTCATAGGCTACATAACCCACCTTATGGATAATTGTATAAGGTCTAATGTATCGAGGACTTAACTTCCCTTTCTTGCCGAATCTCATCACCCCTTTCATGGGTGATACCTTCAAAAATACCCAATCATCAACCTGAAATTCCAAGTCTCACCGGCGGTTGACCGCATAAGATTTTTGACGACTTTGGGCTGTCAACAATCGATCTCGAAACATAAGCAATGACTCTACCGTGCTACATTAACAAACATCCTAACCCAATGCCAGAAGAATCACAGTACACCACATAACCATCACACCCTTCTAGAAGTGTTAAGACCGGAGCTGAGGTAAATCCGTCCTTCAACTCTTGGAAGCTACGTTCACAAGCATCATTCCACTGGAATTTAACTGACTTCTGGGTTAGCTTTGTTAATGGGGCTGAAATAGAGGAAAATCCCTCTACGAACCTTCTATAGTAACCTGCCAATCCCAGAAAACTACGAACTTCTGTAGGCGTCGTATGCCTTGGCCAAGTCTTTGCAGCTTCAATTTTCCGAGTGTCGACTCGAATACCATCATCTGAAATAACATGGCCCAGAAATGTTACAGAATTCAGCCAAAACTCGCACTTTGAAAATTTTGCATATAATTCTCCGGCTCGAAGAATTCCAAGAACAATACGTAAATGATCTGCATGTTCTGCTTCTGTACGAGAGTATACCAGAATATCATCAATGAATACTATTACGAATAAATCCAAGAGTGGCCTAAATACATTATTCATTAAATTCATAAACACTGTCGGAGCATTGGTCAACCCAAATGACATCACCCGGAATTCATAATGGCCATATCTCGTCCTGAAAGCTGTTTTGGGAATATCTGCTTCTCTCACTCTCACTTGATGATAACCCGACCTCAAGTCTATTTTAGAAAACCATTTGACACCCTGCAGTTGATCAAACAAATCATCAATCCTTGGAAGAGGATATTTTTTCTTTATCGTCACCTTATTCAACTGCCTATAATCGATGCACATTCGTAGGGAGCCATCTTTCTTCCTCACGAACAAGACTGGTGATCTCCGTTACACATCATAATGTCACATCATAACACCGTAACACATCATACTCTGGAATGCATATATGGCACCCGGCCCTCAAGCAAGGGGCCTGGCGAACCATGCGCACGATATATACCGGCCCGGGACTCGGCGAAAGAAGTAATAGCCCATGCACGAGCAGAGTAGTGGGAAAACTAAATGCACATAAATCAAGACTCGATGGATAAGTATACTTACCGACCTCTGAAGGCTCAAAAACGAGTTTCGGATCAATCCGAATTAGTATAAGAAAGTTATGAGCGTTCGAAGTACAGAACGTTCTATGAACATTTCAGAAGCCGTTTTTGGAAAATCGAAGCAACAACCATGTCAAGTACTTTTCAGATATCGTTACGGACCAAATTAAATATAACTCTTGGAACCATATGTACGTGAAAGCTACGGACAATTTTACCACGGAACTTTTAAGACCATTTCAAAGCAAACCCAAGATCTTTTACGAAAGTTAGGGACATTAATATTTACAGATCTCTTTTAGAAACACAATTCTTTTTGCTTATCTCGTCATTCAATCATATAATAAGCTCGATCATATCAGACTTACTTATATCAGAAGTGAATCAGAATCGTAGACAATCTCGGAAACGTATCAAATAGAACTTCGGAAATCATAGATACATATCAAAAAGGTGAATGCGAATCATAAACAAACTCAGAATCACAGAATAGGATAATCCCCAAAATGCATATCATACCTTATTTGGCTCTAGGACATGCCAAAGAAAGAAAGGGTAAGCCTTACATACCTGCTCCACGTCCTATTAGCTACGCTTATTTATCCAAGCTTGCTAGTATACATACAAAGAATTCACATAATCATTAGATTCATCGACATATACTCGCCTTAACCTTTCAAATGAATTTACTTATATTCTACCGAAATTTCAGCAGCATTTCCCCTGTAAATACACCATCCCCGAGATTCCAACTCGGCCAATTTTATCAACAACAATCCGAGAATTTAACTCGGCCAAAATATCAAAAACAATACCAACAGTTATTCTAACAATATCCACAACAACAATTCTAATAATCGTGCCAACAACATCAATAATCAAATCGAGACACATTCTAACATTAACAACCTTCATCGCACAATCCAACGGTATTTCATTTATATTCAATTCAATCACCTATAATCAAGCTAACACCAATGATCTCACATTCAAGTATTAATCTGAAATCTTTCTAACATGATTCAAGAATGCTTCTAACAATTCACATGACATTCCAACAACCCAATCAACATTTTTACTTTACCCAAAACCTTCCAAATGCGACACAACAACCACAATACATTCTCTTCTTCCAAATTCATGAACTATACTAACAATTCACACACTAACAACATTATTTTCCATAAGTGCAAGAACACTATATTCAATTCACGTTAACTTCTAAAACAATTTCCAACATTTACCACTTGAACTAGAATTATTAAACTTCCATTTCTCATCACAGATTCCATTACAACAATGACCAAAATACTAAATAAAATTAGCTCGTCATCCCTACACACTACAACACATATACACGGCCACCCACACTACACATCCATATTTTGACAAACGATTACAACTTCATTTTCAACCATTAAATCCTCATTTTACATCATAGAATCCACAACACAACAACAATCAAATTACTAAATAAAATCAATTCATTTGTTCTACACAATACACCTATATTCGGCCACAACACCAACCCACACGGCTACAACATAGCACCCACACTTTCATGAATTTCATCCATTTCTTCACTCTACCACATATACAAACCACCCACAACATATAAAAGGGGATGAAACCTTACCTTTTCCCTTAACTTCACAACTTGGCTTGGGTTGCTCCTTGTAAGAATGAGTGGTTTTCTTGCTTCAACAACTATCCCATGTTAAAGAGGACCTTTGAATTAGTAGAAATGCTAGGAGAAAATATTTTTTGGAATCAAAATTGGGTGCCTCTCTTTCTCTTGCTCATGGCCGAATAGGCCCCTTATGGTTTCCTCTCCAAGGTTCTTGAAAATTCTAAGGATGGAAATGAAAATATGACTACTTAGTCATCTTATATGCACATGGGTAATTAATTTAATTGGGCCAAGCCCACCCCAAGTGCACGGCCAACATGGCCCTTTTTATTCAAGCCCACTTTTTTTTTTTTGTTTATAATTCATGAAAATTATTTTTCTAATTCCAAATTTGCCCTTAGCCTTCCACAATATTTCCATGAACTCTTTTGCGAATTTCCCTTTTTACCCTAAGCCTTTCTCAGTATTTCCATACCAATAGTACTCACAAATAATATTCACAAACAACTTGCACACTAAAATAGTTTTGGAAAATGGTCTCGCCTTCAACGTACCACGACTACCTCGAAGTATCCAAACGTACAAAGTACGGGCTATAACACCTGGCCATGATAGGACTCAGTGTTATTCATACCCAACAGCGGTGGTGTGCGCAATAGATATCATACCCGGCCATATAGAACTCGGTGTGAAGCATACCCAGCCACAAAGGGACTCGGTGGTATGACATAGCTTTATATATATGTATATTCATATAGGATTACATAAGTAAAAGCAACATCATCATCATCATTATTTTCACTATATCTTTCTCTTAGGGGATCAATTATCATAGAAGGGAATCAATGATTTCATGAGAGTACTAAGAACTACGAGCTTTAGTGATTCTAGGAATGTAGTCGTCATAAAAGACGCTTATGGGTTTCCATGTGAAGGTATACAACAATGGGATCATGCCTTAAGAAAGAAGGGTTACCTTTACCTACCTTTCTGTCATCTTAACTACTTAACGTTCACTTCCAAAGCTCGAGAAATCTACATTTAAGAAGGTTCATACCAAGGTTAGGCTTCAAAGACACCGTTAAGTTCAAACTAGTATAATTCGTAAGCTAGCGAAAATTGGGCAACATTTCCCTATTTCATCTACTTCTACCAAACACCGAAAAAACTGTCACGACCCAACCCCGTAGGCCGTGACTAGTGCCCGAGCTGGACACTCGTATACACCTGTTACTATAATCATTCACAACTAGCATAATAAAGAACTTATATATATATACAAAGGCAGGACGTCGTCCCAAAACTGTCACATATATATGTATCATAGCAACCTGTCTCCTGAGGAGTTACTTTCAACAGATAATATCGCACATAAGTCGGCAAGGCCATCACAATATAGGGGGAACGCCCCAGCCATACACGAGCCAACAAGGCTACCATAACACACGGCTTCCAAAACACATACGTATATTTAACTACGCAAGCCGACAAGGCTGCCACTACACACAACATCCAAAAACATATATATACGCAAGCCGACAAGGCTGCCACTACGAATGGGTACGCCCCAAAACATAAGTCATATCCACACAACTAAACAACAACTATATACAGACCCACACATATGTCTACAGACCTCTAAGAGTAACGACAGTATCATATGACGGGACAGGGCCCCGCCGTACCGTGAACAACACATATATACAACAAAGAGGATCTATACCACAAATCTAGGCTCCGGAACAAGGGAGCACTCCAAAATAGCTGAATAGATATCCTATGCTAGCAGATCACCAAAACAAGCGTCTGTACCTGCGGGCATGAAACACAGCCCCCCGAAGGAAGGGGGTCAGTACGGAATATGTACTGAGCATGTAAATCATGAAATATAGTAAATAGGATCATACTGAAACAAGGAGTGTAAAACCCAGTACAATAACCAGAAAACCACAAGGCTTACCTTTGAACATAAATCATGCGTGTCAACATCATACCCAGACCGTTATAGGACTTAATGACATAACTAGATAATCATCATGTACATATGCATATATAACGTGTCCCGGCCCTCTAGTGAGGGCTCGGTAAATAAAATCATCATATACATGTACATATAACGTGTCCCGGCCCTCTAATGAGGGACTCGGTGGATAAGGTCAACATATGCCATCCTGGCCGCCATCCCCATATCATCGTATCATCATGTCATCATATCATCATATACATATACATATAACGTGTCCCGGCCCTCTAGTGAGGGACTCGGTGAATAATGCAGTGGATCTGTGCCCGAAAACATGTCCTGGCCAGGGACTCAGTGAAAGATGTAACAGTAAGCACGAGCAGAGTAATAAGTAACCATATGTACCCAGATCATCTTTTGAGACTCAATAGATAAGTAGACTAATTAATTCTCGAATGTCAGGATGATAGCCATATTAAGTTCTCTCTAGATGTAATTACTAACTACATAAAGGAAAGTCTCAGGGATCATAGACATGTATCAAATCAACACGGGACAGCTTATGAAAGTTAAGGACATTATTCATTACAGAATCCTTTAGGAATAGGAACCTTTATACATCATTTACTATTCAATCATGTAAAAGACTCGAGGGCAATAGCTCGACTATCCTGAGAGTTCTAACATCAAGAAGTGAATAAGAATCATAAATCATACTCGGAACTTGTGAATAGAATTACCCCAAAGCTCATATCACATCTTACTTACGTCTAGGACATGCCAAAAGAAAGAAGGGATAGGCTTTACATACCTTTAGCGTTTACTCGCAACACAACCCGTATACGCTGCCCAATGGTGTCTCAACCTATAGTAAGACGTCAAGAACTACGATTAAACTATGAAGAGATTCAAAACGTATTCTAACGTTGGTAACTTCTTTCTAAATAATTTGGCGACTCCTCCCTTACATTCAAATCAACCACATACAATCAAGCCAACACCAATGATCACACGCTCAAGTGTTAACCCGAGACCATTCAAATACGACTCGAGGACACTTCTGACAACCCGCAAAATATTCACTACAGCCCAATCAATATACCAAACAACCCGCAATCTCTACACTTGACAAGAACAACAACAACACATTCTTTCTTCCAATTCACAAATCCTACCAACAACCACACGTTTAACAACATCATTTATACAAATATAAGAAACTATATTAGCATCATATTAGCTCCTACAACAGCCCACAAAAAATTACAACTTCAACTTGAACCATTAAACTTCATCCTCACCATAACGTCTATAACAACAACAACCAAAACATCAAATAAATCAATTCACCAATTTCTCCTATATCAGCCCCTACACGGCCTCAACATAATCACACATAACTTCATGAATTTCATTCATTTCTACACACTACAACACGTTCAAATCATCCTCAATACATGTACAAGAAAGTTAAATCTTACCTTGAATACTTGGCTACAATTTGTGCCTTGAGTTTAGCACTTGTTCTTGCCACTCCAATGAATGCTCCACGTCATTATACACCTTTCAAGGAGTTGAATTGCTTGAGAAATTTATTTTTGTTGCCCACAACTACAAGCTCACTCTCGGCTAGCCATGGCCGAGAGCTTCTCTCTCCCTCTCTAAGTTTCTAGGTTTGAGAAGATGAAAATGTCTAGGCTAGTTGATGAATGAATCATCATTTGGCTATATATAGGAAGTCCATGGGTTGGACATGCATCCCACCCAATGTTTAAGCCAATTACATTTTGCCAAATCACGGGTGGGGCCCACACGGCCACTTGTGGCTTAATTAGTGAATAATTAAACTTTTAATCCCCCTTAATAATCTAATCATGGTTAATTAATACCTAATCTCCAATACTATTTCTATACCAAATAAAATTTATAGGTAACTTGTGCATTGAAACAAAATCGGAAGTTAAAAGTCTCTACCTCGTACCCTAAAATAATCTTGTCTTTAACTTGTTGCGTTTAGCTTAAAATATCCCAATGTACAAAAATACGGGATATAACAACAACACCCAAAATACAATGACATTATTAACAATACCATGATCAAGAGACTTGATGCAATTTAGGCATCATTCATTCCCCAAACTCCTTTTCAAGATCACTCATTACAATAGCTACAACACAGCACCATATATACTTATGTACAATACTTCCTCAACATCATTAGTATCACCCACAACAAGATTATACTCCTAACATGCCAAGAATTACAATTCAAGTTAACCTATAGCTCATAATATCTCCAAGTTCATACTTGAACTCTAGTTTCACTTTTCTTCCTCCAACCACATGATATAAAAACCAAACAACCTTAAATATATGTAAAAGATGTAAAATCTTACCTTATTCACTCAAGAACAAGTCTTGGATCAACTTACTCCGCTAAAGTGAAGTCTCCAATATCAACACCATAGGAATTCTTGAGTTCCACAAACCCTAGCAAGCTTCTTAGCACTTGAATCTCTTGATTCTCCTGTATTTGGCTTGGATTGGTTTATAGACTTAGAGAGAGGGTTTTGGAGAGCTCAAGGATCTGATTTGGGGAAATAATGTGGCCAAATGCTATAAAATGAAATATATAAAGCGTGAATTGACATCCTGTCGGCAATCCTGCGCCCACTTTGACGGACCGTCAAAATTCCTACGGTCCGTCAAAGTGCCCAGCTCAACATGGCTCACTGTGCCTGTTATATAGTGGTGCTCCACCATTTGATGGGCCGTCAAATATCTGTTACATCCGGCATTTTTGCATATTCGAAAAATTCGAAATAATTTGACTTGTAATGGACAAGGCCACATTTGGACCTTGATTGGTACGAATGTGTCGGTTATGAATATGTTGGTGTGGAATTACGAAAGGAGGCCAAGGGAAAAATTGGAAATTTTGGAAACTTGTTCCATGAATTACAAAGGTTAGCCAAGTGGGCTCAAAAGAAAAAAAAAAAGAGAAGATGAGGCCCAAAAGGGAAGGCCCAACCGGCCATATACATTGATCCAAGTCCATGGAATTATTTTCCATGTGACAAATTATATTATAAGTCATTTATATCCTAAGAACCTTCTAGAGAAAACAAGAAAAAGCAAAAAACAAACAAGAGGAGAAAAAGAAGAGAGGTTTCGGGTGGAGGAAAGAGACAAAGAAAGAAAAGAAAAAAAAATCTCCAAGCCTCAACTTTGATGCAAGAGTTATAATTTTGTTGTAATCTTACCAAGTGCAAGGTCCTCTACAAGATGGTATAATTATCTTGGCAAGAAAGTGATTTTTGTAGCAAGTAAAGAACTTGGGAGAAAGGTAAGGATTTTATGCTTTTGTTATGATATGGAAGGTATATGTATGTTGCAGTGTGTGGAAATGAATGAAAAACATGAAAATCTTGTGTGTTGAGGTGGTATGCATGTTGGCCGAAAGTGTGCATGTATTGTATGTTCATGAAGATTTGAATTCATGTTCGAAATTAGTTGTAGTATGGTAGAAATTGTATTAGAAGTGAAAGTTGAATGAATTAGTGGAAGTTGGAAAATTATGTGTGTGGCCGTGTGGTGCTATATGTTGGAAGGAACATGGATTTGTTATAATTAGTATGTTAATTGTGTGGTAATCTTGTGATGAAAATGAAAAAACAAATGTTGTTAATTGGTTGTCGGAAAGTAGGTGATGTTAGTATAGTTTATGTGATTATGAGAATGAAATTGTAAGAATGCAAATTGTTATGGTATGTAAATGTTATTGGAAGATAAGAATATGCTATGGATGTTTAGGTTAAAGATTGGAAGTTGTGGGTGAAACATGACTTTGGTAGTAAGCTTGTATATTGTGTATACCTTATGAATATTTTGTGAAAATGGTATGATATGCCCCCGAAGTATGTTGTAATGACCTTGATAAGTAATGAATATGAAAATGGTAAGATTGGTTTGGAAATGCAAGGTCGGAATGAAGGATGTTATGTTATGTCGGAAAGATGGCTAGTAGGCCATACTATGTGTTTTGTGATACTTGTTGTTGTTATTGATGTTGTTGTTGGGTTGCTGTGTTGATATATTAAGCCGAGCTAAGTCTCGGGGATGTTATATGTATAGGGGAAATGCTGCCGAAATTTCGGTAGGCAAGTATGTAATAAGTTTGGGTTATTGAAAAGCTTGAATTTGACATTTGGCAAACATGACCATTTGTAGATTCTGGACGAGATTGGAATCGAAGCCAAGCGAGCGTAAGGCGCAATCGAGGTATGTAAAGCTTACCCCTTCATTCTTAGGCATGTTCTGAACATAATAGGCTCGGCCGCGAGCCTTAGATATGACTCCGTTCCTTGGAATTCGAGATGGAAATCCGCTCCAATTCTTTCAGTACGATTGAAACCATTTCCTTATAAAATGCCTTTAAAGTGAACTTTTGTACGAAACCTTCCTAAACGGAGTCGGAGTACTTCCAAATGAGTATGGATGACCTCATAAGGTCTATTATCAGTAATTTACGTATGTCGCCTCGGGTTGGTCCGAGGTGGGCCACAGAGCCCCGATACCTCTTGTATGACCTAAATTGCCTTATTTCTGTTCGTTTTTCAAAAGTAACATCTCGACTATTATCCTGATCATGATATGACTATTTTTGTATAAAACCTACGAAATGGTTTTGGTATCTGGAAATCTGATTTCGGTGATAATTTGTCGTGCCTTCCCAAGTAGGATAGAGGCGCGTATTATGAACACTATCCGAATACTCTGATTTGACTCGCCATATGGCCTTCCTTAATTTGATTGGGTCTGTATAATGATCTGTATGTATGTGGTCTCTCATTAATCAGTTCGTGCATGTGCTATGATTCCTTTCACCGGATCCCGGGCCGGTTGATATAGTGCGGATGGGCCGCCGAGTCCCTTGTCGGGGGCCGGGTCCCATGTATGAATTCCGAAGTATGATGTGTTCGGTTCCGGGGTACTGTGGTACATGTCGTTCCCGGTTACCGTGTATATGTTACGAAGTATGATGTGTCCGGTTCCCGGCGTGTAATCTGTCCCCGGGGTTACCGTGGTTATGATATGATGTGTTATGTGACGGAGATGTTCGAAGATATGAAATCTTCTGAAATATGATATGTTGTGGCGCCAAAGGCAGGAGTGGCGACCACGTTCTTGTGCCCTATTATGATTCTGTCCGGTATCCTTCCGTCTGTCTGTCTGAGCTACGACTCTGTCCGGTATATCTCTGTCTGTTCGTTGGATTACGATTCCGTTTGCTATACTTCTGTGCTTCTGATTCAGACCATGATTATGTTTGTTATGTTTCCGCTTTACATGCTCAGTACATATTTCGTACTGACCCCGGTTCTTCGGGGGCTGCGTTACATGCCCGCAGGTACGGACGCACCTGGAGACACGGCGCCAGTCTAGGGCTCAGATTCTGCTATTTTGGAGAGCTCCTTTGATTCGGAGCGTGTACTTTTGGTATATATCTTCTGACATTTGTACATTCTGTACGTATGGTAATTCTGGGTACGGCGGGGCCCTGTCCCGTCATATGATTTTGTATGTCTGTTTAGAGGTCTGTGGACATGTTTGTGGGTTAGGGTTTTTCTGTACGGATGTGTGTATAGGTTGTGTTTGGGGCGATCCCATTCGCCGCCGCGGCCGGTCCGCATATGTTTATATGTTGCTTTGTTGGCCGGTGAGGCCTTTGTTGGTATTTTCTGTGGGCAGGGTTATTTTGGATAATCTGTAAAACAAAGGAAACTCTGCCAAAATATTTCTGGAAATTATCCAAATTTGAAATATAGCCTTGATGGCTTCTGCTTTATACTTGAATGCGTTCGATAACCTTTGGGATAGCATTGGATAGATGTGTTTGGTGCCCAGATCGGGTACTAGTCACGGCCTACGGGGTTGGGTCGTGACAACATCCCACAGTCCGTCAAATTGACCCCATCCGATAAGTCACTCGTTTCTTTTCGTTCGACTTCCAATCCTTATGGAACCTTCATGGCACTTGTATAACACTTCGTTAACCATCTAAGGGGCCCTATAGCTCCTCCTCAAGTCATTACTAAACAAAGTATAACTCAATCGTTGCAAAATCATCCCAAACATGACTTACATTCTACTTCCTTTGACAAACCTAATCCCATCGATTCATATGACTTCAAAATCTTAATTTACTGACTTAAAGTTATCAAATACTATCCTTAATCTCATAGGGACCTCATGTCCACATTAGGCTCGCGTTAGTCTACTCATGATTAAAACGACTCAAAATTTTTGAGATGTATCAGATCAACTCCACAAAGTCACATGCATTAACCTTTATATACCGCCCACAATTCTTATCCAAGAACTAGATGCAACATCTGGTAATTCCTTAGAAATAAAACTTCGCCCCTGCCTAGCGCTAGAGTTATTCCGATTAGTCAATACTGACCCCCCATTAGCCTATGACGTAATTGAACATACCAACTCATCCATGATCCCTTATACCCACTCTATATTAAATAATCGCAACATAACTCTCAAATCAACAAGCTCTCATCTCAAATGATCCCCTTTTATCACTAACGTCAAAACACCAAACGACTCTACAAACACATCCTTTGTTGAGAAATCACAACTGTCTATTTCCTTAAGTTTCACTCGTCACATGTAACCTTGCCACCTAACCTAGAACAGATAGCCATTTCTTGAAGGAACCCAAAAACCACTAGTTCTTACTCCACCACTACGATTTTGTCATGTCAAAGTCCAACTTAACTTGTCATAACCTCATATGACATTCACCCTCGTACATCTTGCAACAGCACGTCAGATTCCAATTGTTCCCTTGATATAGCGGAGATTGATCTATCCGAATTCTCTTCCGTAGGTTCGTCCCATAGGACAATAAAGTACCTTTATCATCATACCCTTAGGAATCTTACTTCCTCACACATTATCACACAAGTCGCCTCTCATGTCGCTATCCTCAACTTCTCTTCAATTTCTTAACACGGTCTGTATCCTCTTGTCAAGCCTGAAGATCCTCCTCAAGCTTGCACTTATTCTCGTATATCGACATCGATGATCCGCCACTGCTGAATCATTGACTTGCCATTGGTTCCCCTCCCCCCACCCCCCAAACTATCAAAATAAACTTTGGTGATGTTGAAACTTCTCAAAGCATTCACACCTCGAGAAAATCATTCTTGTTAAGCCACAATTGCTCTTTTGATACTTTGAGCAACTAATCATTGAAGACATGGCAATCATGCAGTCTTCTGTATTATCATTCCCATTTCCCAAGGATATCACCGACCAAGGAGTTTTAATAAGGGTCCGGAACCAAAATGCCTAAAAAAAAAACATTTTCAACCAAAATACCCAACAAAAAAAAAGTTACCAATGTACATATAGCTCAGTATTTTACTGCGTTATAGAGTTTTTTTTTTGTGGTACTTCTATAACGCAGTAAAATACTGCGTTATAGAAGTACCCAATTTTTTTTTCTATAACGCAGTAAAATACTGCGTTATATAAACAGTACAAAAAAAAAATTGGCCAACTTTATTTTTTGCAACACTTAGTGTTATTTTTCATACTTTGACCAATAATTAGTCGTGTGTCAAGATTCCGAAACGTCAATATTTTATATAGAACCTGATATTTTTTTCTGCGTACAATAATGTAGGCTCAATACATCAAGGATACGTAGACGTTCGGATCGTCATTTTATGGGTTGAAAAGGTGCTCGAAGTAAGTTTTGTTTGAAAAAACTTAGTATTTTTTTCCATACATTGACCAATGATTAGTCGTGTGTCAAGACTTCGAAACGTCAATATTTTATATAGAACCTGATATTTTTTCTGCATACAATAATGTAGGCTCAATACATCAAGGATACATATAAATAGGAAGAAATCAACAAGTAGAGCAGATAAGTAGTCAAGTACAGGCATAAAATCATTATTCAAGTAAAGGCTCACAATAATGATAACCAGAATAGATCTCAATAACCTAATGTTGTAAGCCTAGGTGAATCCTCTAATCCTTGAGTCTGTCAAGTTTTTAAGTAAATACCTTACAAGCAACAACAACTAAAGTATATCATCAACCAGGAAATCAATGAGGAAATGTACCATAGAAGTATATGAATTGTAATGTAAGTGAAATACATTGGCCCCCAGGCCTTCTCTACGTACCGTACACACATGCTAAGGGCAATGCCTTACGGTCATGACCCATGGAGGACCCTTAAAGTCAATATGCCAATCCCTCATTCCGACAAATGACCTCAGACATGAGCACTCTCTCGCTCTGATAAAGACCTCAGATGACGAGCACTTCCTCGCTCCGGTAAAGACCTCGAATCACGAGCATTCTCTTCTTTTATGCTCTCTGAAAAATATCTCGAAGGCTACACTCTCTCACTTACCATCATTTCAAGTCGCAATCATATCAAATAATATATGCAATATGGAATTCATTCCATGCATGAAATCAACCTCGACAACACCCCGTATCGTAAGATCAACATATACTTGCCATGAAATGTAAATCAAAACTCAATTCATTAATAGTATCCTTCCTATTTCATGAGGTAAGTGAAATATCAAGAGATAGAGGTAAATACAAACAATTTCACAAGTACAACAACAATGACAACAAGCCCACATAATAATATCCATACCAAACCAGTGGATTTATCACCACCACCATTCCTTAAGGCCTATCATGCTTTCCTATCAATAACTACCATATACATACGTTCTCTAATCGGAGTCTAAACATAAGTGAGCCATAACCTTCCTCGGTGTCGAACAGGTGCCACAAACTATCCATTTTGAGCCTTTCCTTTTCGAATGGCCTCCGAATGAGGAAGGTCTAAAAAATTCCAGTTTCTACATCAATAAATGATTGCGAGGATGTTCAAGTAATCGAAAAAGGATTCGGGTCCAAAAGACAACCCAAAATTCCAAATCCCAACCCTAAAGATCAAAAAGGTAACTTTATTGCGAAAACGAGTTCATCCTGATCAAATTAATACTATCCACAGTTATACGAACCCAACAATACCGATATGGCCATACTTAAACCGGAACCCCAAGATTGGACCCAAAATAGTCAAACTTGAAATCGAAGGGCAAAATTGGAATTTAAATTTAGAAATATGCTACCCATAGTCTAGATGGTCAGAAAGTTAAATTTCATGAAAATCTTACCCCAAATAATCCTTCAATTTCATTAATCACTCTAATTCCAATTTGTGTCAACCCACACTCAAATCTTTTGAGAAATTCGGTATGAATTTGAAATTCGTATTGGAAATAACCTATAAAATTCCCATCCTAAAGCATGAATTATAGCATGAAATCTCTAATTAATTAAGGATATAATCTTAATAAGATTATAAGAGACTTACCCAGGTGATGATTCTTGAAAAACCTCTCAAAACCGCCCTCTACCTAGCTCCCTAGCTCTTAAAATGTGTTAGGAAATAATAGGGTTCAAACTTGGGGGAGAAGGAAATAAAAAGGTCTCTGGTTTAGAAATTTCTGTGGGTGTCTCCCACCTCATGCTTTTGCATAACCGCACCTGCTGAAATAATGACGCAGGAGCTAGGTCCCATAAGTTTCCCATATCTTTACATATGCGGGTAGCCCATGGCACCTCCAAGCACGCAGATATGGTGTACTGTCTGCAGATATGACCCTCACCTGGTCCTAGTTTCTCACACCTGCGGCCCACCACAAGCAGATACAGTCTCACAGGTGTGCCTCAACCCTCGCGGGTGCGGAACACCAGACACCAGCAATTTCACAAATTCCCAATTTCGGATGCAACACTCAAAATGCATCTAGAACCCCATAGATACAAACAAAATATGCAAATCTATCATAAAACATGCTACCAACTCACTCGCGCACTCGGATTTCCTAAAATTTGTCAACTTGATCCGGTGTTGACTCAAGTCAAGCCCAAATTATAAAACTAGATTTTCAACCAAACACTAAAACACCCCTAGTCCCTCGGGAACCAAACTAACTACTCAAACAAGTTACAATCAACATTCCGAAACTATTGGAATCGACAAAAATACAAAAAAGACTCATTTACCCCAAATGTTGACTTTGATCAACTGTTTTTCACTTGTTCGACTTAGGAAAACTCTAGAATCCTCAAAATGAGCCAAGACTCACCCGATTGCCTCAAGAACTGCGCCACCACCCACCGTAAGTCATAAATATAGAAAAGAGACTACATGAAAAGTATTTTTGGTAAAATAGAGTAAGATGCCTAAAATGACCGAGCGGGTAGTTACAGTTCCACAGGTAATCATGTAATCAGATAGATAATGTAGTAGATTAAATGAATGAATGCAATGCAATGCACTGGCCAATTTCATTCCAAGTATACACATTCTATAGGCCATGCCTTATAGTCATGACCCGTGGGGTCTTGCTATTACACTTTGCCTTTTCGCATACGTTAGAGTTCCATCTTGAGTCGGTTGTTTTAGGTTCGTATTGGGAATCATTGCAGAGTTATGTATGAGGCCTATAAGTGTATCCCAGAGACGTATAAGTCTTTAAACATGTTCAGAAAAGAGTATGAAGGTTGGACATTAAACGAATCGAAAAGAATACGTTTCATTGGAAAATTGGATAGAGACCATTTCACGCCTATTTTCACGGGACGTGAAAATAGTGGTTGGCCACTTTGAATTAGAGGCAGTGGAGAGGAGCCACTGAACTGATTTCACGACCACTATTTTTCACGGTCCGTGAAAGTGACCGTGAAATTGAGGAGGTGAATTTTTTCCCTTTTGTTATAAATTAAAGGGGAACGACCTTGGGTCATTATTTCACAAAAAATAGATTTTTCTAGACCCTGTAAGCTCTCTCAAACACCCATAAAGATTCCAAATCATCCCAAGCTATTCCAAGAAATGATCAAACCTTGAAACCCTAAGCTAGTTCATGGAAGAGGTGTGTTCTTGCTTCTAGTTTGATTGGTGGTGATTAAATCTTGGAGCAAGTTGTGTGTGGCAAAATGTTTTCAAGTATAAGGTATGTTCTACATCTTATCTCTTATATTGAGTTGATTTGGAGGTTAGTAAGTCATAAAGGTGAAGAGAATCATGGTAGAGAAGTTATAAGGTATTAAGTTGAAGTATTGGCTATGGAGTAAACTTGAAAGGAAGTTTTAAATTAATTTGCATATAATATCTTGGATATGGTATTGTTAATGTTTTTATTGATGTTTGGGTGTTGTTTAGAAGATCAGTGGAAGTAAGTAATATAGGGGAAATGTTGTCCGATTTTCGTTAGCTTACCAACTAATTTAGTTTGACCTTATAAGCATTTCAAGGACTTAACCTTAGTATGAATCGTCTTGAATGTAGATTTGCAAGCTCAGGAGGATAGACGTTGAGTAATTAAGTAGACAACAAGGTATGTAAGGCTATCCCTTTCTTTCTTATGGCATTATCTTATTGATACGAACATATACGAATGTCCTTCATAATGACTTCATTCCTAGAAATGTTGAAAGCTAAGGTTCTTGATCTTCTTATGATACTATGGATCCTTGTCTTATGATGTTAATGATCTTGTCTTATGATTATTGGCCTTATTTATTATTATTGATCTGATCTTATGGTTATTGTTCCTTCAAGGTGAGATATGCGGATGATGATAGTTCCATAATGGTAATCGGAGGCTTACCGACCTTACGACACTCCGATAGAGTTGTAACATTTCTTTGAGCTCTCATGCATGCTTTATATATATATATATATATATATATATATATATATAGCTATTTTCTTACACCTAGTCGCGCTATAGTCGGTCGGGTACGACACCTACTATGCACACTATTGCAGTTAAGTACGGAATAACACCGAGCCTTATTATGGCCGGGCATGGATGACACCAAGCCTATTATGGCTAGGTACAGTATTATCTATATATATATATATGAAAATATTTTTTTTTAAAAGGAAAGCATGCAAGTCATCCGCCTTAAGAGGCATTTAGATGTGCAGGTTATTTCTCTAATCCCTTATTACTTTTAATATCTTTATTATGTTGCTTTCCATGCCTTACATAAGCGGTACATTATTCGAACTGACGTTCTTTTGTTTGTGGACGCTTCGTTCATGCTCGCAGGTAGACAGGGAAACGACTCAGACCCTTAGGCTTCTTAAATCAGTGTTTGTACAGGAGCACTCCACTTGTTCCGAAGTTGTAGCTCAGCTTGGTATGATCCTTTTTTGTGTACTGTCACGACTCAAACCCCCATGACCGGCACCCATCTAAATCCTAATGAGTGAACCAACATACAGGATCTCTATTCATTCAAGTCTAATTTTATATTAAACAAGTCAACAATTATACTCATTCACGCATCAAATAAACTGGGTAAGTCATGCCATAAAATACTAAACAAGTGCGGAAGTCTAACTATTACAAATTCCCCAAAATCCAAAAGTCATCGTACAAGACTCTAAGCCAAAACACGTCTAAGAAACTGAAATCTGTCTAATAAATAACTATAATGTCCAGAATAAGAAAAGACATCATAAGTAGAAGATCTTCGGGCGGCCTGGCATGGGAGGGAGCTCACCCCAAAATCTATCAGCAATTATCCTCCACGCTAGATATGAGGACGAAAAGCGGTCTCTACATCAAAATCTACACTCAAAGAATGCAGCAAGGTAATATCAGTACAAACACTATGTACCGGTAAGCATCATAGGCCGACTAAGATTAGTATCATGTATATCTTATGAAATCAATAAAATAAACAAGCCAGTCAGTCATACACGAATATCAATGCATCACAACAAGTCAACCACAGACAAACATATCAAATCAACGGATTGACAAGGATCACAAATACGTAACTACCGCGGGAATAAAAGTACACTATACCCCCACTCACTGCACACACATGCTATCTGATGTCATAGCTCAGTAGTCATGACCTGCAGAGGACCTATGGTATCCATGTACCACTCGTTCCGGAACACTCCTCGGACCCGAGCACAACCTCCACTCCGGAACGAACCTCGGACACGGGATATAACAATAAACATCTCATTTCGGAACTAACCTTGGACCACGAGCCCATAATATAGGACACATAAGTACCTTGTCATACCTTCTCAATATCCATATTCACCTCGTCTTTCATGTCACAATACTTTCGAGAATACTACATTAACTTCTCATCAAAATACAACCACTACAGAGTAATCACACAGAAATACTGGCATGAAGCCTACACAACATTCAATCACAAACTCATAGGAGCTTAACCACACAATATCATGTAATGAATGCTAGACATGTTTCTCCTAATGAAATCACAAACATACATTCGACTAACCAAAGTCTAACTCAAGTAAACCGTAACCTACCTCAAAGCAGAGCTGGAATAATGCAAGTCACTCTGCTACAGCTTTTCCTTTCTTCAATGCTTCAGAATGATCAAAGTTTAGAAATAGAAGACCCAATGAGTTATAATACTCAAATCACAAGTTCCAATGCAAGATTACCCTTCCCTTACCCCATTCCAAGGGTTGGATGATTTTCTAGGTGATAAGCAACCTATTTAGACCCTTAGAAATCATTAATCAATTTGCAACAACATTCATCAATAATCCCATTACGAGCAGTTTTCTATGGCAAGACATCATTTTTATAGAACCCTAGGTCTCCAATCACTTAGTTTATGTCTCTAAATGTTCAATTTACGATCAAGAACAACTAACCAACGCATTTAGCTGATAATTAAGCGATAATAATCATAACCCACCAAGTTTAGAAGTTCCATTAATATTCTAGGGTTTCTAATTCAATTTCACCATTAAAGACCCATAAGGATAATTATAATCATGGAGTGGAAAGGAATGATAGAATGGAAGTAATGGAACTTACCTCAAGAGATTGTCTAGCCCTAGCTTGGAATTTCTCTCTAAGTGTTTGTTGGGAAGTGTGTTGGCGTGTTATGAATGACAAAATAAAACTAAGGCATTTAAAATCCGCATTCTGCCTTCTGTCGACCACTGCGGCGGTTACGACGCCGCTGCAGCGGTCCCGCTATAGCGGTTAAGTGACCGCTATAGCGGTCCCCTACATTATCGACTGACCTCTATGGCGGTCGGTTCACCACTATAGCGGTACCGCCATAGCGGTCAACCTTCCACCAAGGAAATGGTTGGCCGCTGGAAGCGGTCGAGTCACCGCTACAGCAGTATCGCCGCAGTGGTAAACCCACCACTGTAGTGATCCATTTTGGGCAGTGTGGTCGTTTTCTGTCCAGGTTTTCCTCCAACCACACCATATTTCATCCAAGGTGTTAAAACACAAAATGAAACATGCATCCACATAAAAGAACGCCCTACAAATCCAACCGCGGCCTCGAAATTCCCAATGGAGTCCTAAATTTCCATAACGACTAGAAGGGTCGTTACATATACATATGGGCATGGTGGGGTCCTGTCCCGCCCTTATTATGTTATGCACTCCAGTAGAGGCTCGTAGACAGATATGCACAATTAGAGGTTCTGTGACCTTCTCGGTCCATATTTGGTTACATCATTTTGACAGCCTTGTCGGCTTATACACAAGGGCATAGATTGATGGCATATATATATTGATGCACATATCTCTTCGGCTTGTGTCCCTTACAATTTATGATATTTATCAGTTCATGTTATGGTCCACTCAGGTATGATTGTATGATACATGTATGTCATGTGGTGCTTGGTAGGTTTGCTCCGGGTGTCCGCCATGGCCATTTAGTTAGGTCGTGATAAAAGTGGTATCAGAGCAGTTCATCCTAGGACTATCTACGAGTTGTGTCTAGTAGAGTCCAATTTATGGGTGTGCAGTGCACCACGCTTATAAACAGGAGGCTCTAGGACATTTAGGAAAATGGCCTTTCTATCTCATCTTAGATCATGCATTAGAGCTATGTTATGAGGATTTCCTTTTCCTGACTGTGTCTTATGATTTCAGTAATGCCTGTGATGAGGAAAGCTTCAGCGGCCCAGAAGGGCAAGTCAGTAGCTGATAAGAGAACTGGACGGGTACCACCGATAGAGGTTGAAGAGGAGGAGTCCCAGAATGAGGTTCCATCTCAGTCCTCTCATACTCCGCCCGCTCCAGAAGAGCTCTAGGCTCAGCTTCAGCTCCAGCACCCCCAGTTCCTCCACTAGATGCCTCAGGCTAGGAGGTGAGAGAGGCTATTTAGTTGTTGACCCAGTTAGTAGCCGTTCAGGCCCAGCATCAGGGTATAGGTTATGGTGGTAGGGTTGTCAGTGCTAGAGTTTAAGACTTTATCAATTTAGACTCTCCAGAATTCTTTGGATCGAAGCCAGATGAGGACCCGCAGAATTTTTTAGATGGGATGTTGTGGGATATGCATGCTGTAGATACTGAGTTAGTAGAGCTGACTTTTTATAGACTACGGGATGTTGTTGTTCATTGGTATGAGATATGGGTGTCATCCAAAGGAGTTAATGCACCCTCACCCATGTGGCAGGAGTTCACATATGCCTTTCTTTGACATTATTTGCTGCCAGAGATTTGACGGGCCCGAGCTGATAGGTTCCTAAACTTTAGAAAGGGGAACATGAGTGTTCGGGAGTACAATCTTCACTTTAATTCATTTTCTACGTATGCTCTAGCTATGGTAGCTGAGATGGAGGATCGTCTTTATCGGTTTGTGAGTAGATTGGGGCCACAGTTGATTGATGACTGCATGACGGCCTCACTTCAGACAGGTATAGATATTTCCCACATTCAGGCGCACACTCAGAATCTTGAGGAGCTTCAGCAGCAGTGGAGGGTCGAGCTTGAGCATGATAGGGGTTATAGTGTGAAAGCTAGATTTTCTTGTACTGTTAGTGAGTTCATAGGGGGTCAGAGACAATAACATTCTAGACATTCAGGCCATTCAGCGGCGAGTGCACCTCGATAATTTACAGGCCAGAGATTTGAACGATCTATTTATTCAGGACCAGGTCAAGGTTCTAGAGCCTCAGGTTCTCAGTATAGAGGTGATTTAGGCGAGATGAGGCCATCTTTATCACGATTTGCTTAGTGTGGTAAGCTATATACTAGATAGTGCCGCTTGGATTCAGATGTTTGTTATGCCTACGGTCAGCCAGGCCATATTATGCGTGAGTGTCCATTGAAGGGTGTTAGAGGGGTAGTTCAGCCTACTGAATCAGCAGCTAGTTCGTCATCATCGATACACCCTTTGGGGAAAGGATCTCAAACCTCAGCAGGCCGCGGTATAGGTAGAGTGGGAGCATCCAGATCGAGCAGTCCTTAGAACCGTATTTATGCACTGGTTGGATGACAGGATCTTGAGTCTTCGCCTGATGTGATCACAGGTATATTATCAGTATCTTCTCATAATGTATATGCATTGATTGATCCAGGTTCTACGTTGCCGTATGTTTCCCTTTTGTTGCTAGTCGGTTTGGGGTGAAACTTGAGTTAATTAAACCTTTTGAGGTGTCCACACCTATTGGTGATCCAGTGATAATTAGACGAGTATATAGAGATTGTGTGGTTATATTCTGCGATCGTCGTACTATGACAGATCTAATTGAGTTAGATATGGTAGACTTTGATGTTATTATGGGAATGGACTGGTTAGCCTCTTGTTATGCTAATGTTGATTGCAGAATGAAGATGGTTCGATTTCAGTTTCCAGGAGAGCTAGTTCTAGAGTGGAAGGGTAATACAGTATCTCCAAGAGGTAGGTTTATTTCCCATCTCAAAGCAAGGAAGATGGTTGCCAACGGTTGTATTTATCATTTAGTACGGGATCAAGATACAGAAGCAAAGCCACCAACTCTTCAGTCTATTCCAGTAGTTAATGAGTTTCCAGACATATTTCCAGATGAGCTTCCATGTCTTCCACCAGAGCAGGAGATTGACTTTGCCATAGACGTATTACCAGATACTAAGCCAATATCTATTCCTTCTTATAGAATGGCGCCTGCTGAGTTGAGGGAGTTAAAGGAGTTGTTGAAGGACTTACTTGAGAAGGGTTTTATCAGGACTAGTACGTCACCATGGGAAGCACCAGTGTTATTTGTAAGGAAGAAAGACGGCTCCTTGTGAATGTGTATTGATTATAGGCAGTTGAATAAGATTACAATAAAGAACAAATAACCACTTCCAAGGATTGATGATTTATTTCATCAGTTGCAGGGTGATAAATAGTTCTGAAAGATAGATTTGAGATCAGGGTATCACCACATAAGGGTTAGAGAGAAAGATATTCCGAAGACAACTTTCAGAACCAAATATGGTCACTTCGAGTTTCGTGTAATGTCACTTGGTTTGAATAATGCACCGGCGGTATTTATGAATTTGATGAACAATGTATTCAGGCCTTTCGTAGATTTGTTCGTGATTGTGTTTATCGATTATATTCTAGTATACTCTGGATCAGAGGCAGAGCATGGGGATCATTTAAGTGTTGTTCTTAACGTTCTCCAAGATCGGAAGTTATATGAAAAGTTATCTAAATGTGTGTTCTGGTTAAACTCTGTGACTTTTCTGGGGCATATTATTTTAGCTGATGGTATTCGGGTGGATAGGCAGAAGATTGAAGCTGTAAAGACATAGCCAAGACCCATAGAACCTACAGAGGTTCATAGTTTTCTAGGCTTGGAAGGTTATTATAGGAGATTTGTAAAGGATTGTTCTTCTTTTTCTGCACCACTGACGAAGTTGACTCAGAAATTAGTTATGTTCTAGTGGACCGATGCTTGCGAGCGCAGTTTTCAGGAGTTGAAAAATAGATTGACTTCGGCTCCAATTTTGACCCTTCCAGAAGGATCGAAGGGATCTGTTATTTATTGTGATGCTTCAAGCATTTGGGTTAGGTTATGTATTGATGCAGCACGATAAAGTTATAGCTTATGCTTCAAGGCAGTTGTGGAAGCACGAGCAGAATTACCCGACCCATGATTTAGAGTTAGCCGCGGTGATTCATGCATTGAAGATGTGGAGGAATTACTTGTATGGAGTTCATGTTGATATCTATACAGACCATAAGATCCTTCAGTATATTTTCAAGCAGAAAGAGTTGAATTTGCATCAGAGGCAATGGTTAGAGCTATTGAAAGATTATGATGTTAGCATCTTGTATCATCCTGGAAAGGAAAACGTAGTAGCCGATACCCTTAGCCGCAGATCTATGGGTAGCTTATCTTATATGCTGCTGGAGAAAAGGGAGTTAGCTCGTGAGCTTCAGCGGTTAGCTAGCCTAGGAGTTCGATTATCAGACTCGCGCGATACATGAGTTATTATTCATAATGTGGCAATCTCATCTTTAATAATTGAGGTGAAGGAGTGCTAGTACGAGGATCCCATGTTAGTCCACTATAGATATACAAATCCTCAGAGGAAGAAGTCACCATTTGATATTTCTACATATGGAGTTCTCATATATCGAGGTAGACTGTGTGTCCCTAATGTTGCAGGATTACGTCATCATATTTTGGGAGAGCCTCATTACTCTTGCTAATCTATTCATTCGGGGACGACGAAGATGTATCATGATATTAAGGAAGTTTACTGGTGGGATGGAATGAAGAAAGACATAACAGAGTTCATAGCCAGTGTCCTAATTGTCAATAGGTGAAGATTGAGCATCAAAAGCCCGGCGGGTTATTGCAAGCTATTGAGATTCCGACATGAAATGGGAAGTAATTAATATGGATTTCATTACAGGCTTGCCCCGTTCTCAACGTAAATACGATTCTATATGGGTGACTGTTGATAGACTTACAAAATCAGCCTATTTTCTACCTCTCAGGACTACTTACTTAGCAGAAGATTATGCGAAGCTTTATATTAAGAAAATAGTTCGACTTCATGGTGTTTTGGTATCCATTATCTTCGACAGGGGTACGCAATTTACGGCTAACTTCTTGAGGTCTTTTGGGAAGGGTTTAGGAACTCAGATGAGTCTTAGCACAGGATTTCATCCCCAAACAAATGGGCAAGCTGAGCGTACCTTTCAGACGCTCGAAGATATGCTACGGGCATGTGTAATAGACTTTAGAGATAGATGGGATGATCATTCTCTGCTTATTGAGTTCACATATAATAATAGCTATCATACCAGTATTCGGATGACCCCGTACAAGGCTCTATATGGGCAGAAGTGTAGGTCACCAATCAGATGGTTTGAAGTGGGAGAATCCAAGTTAGAAGGGCTAGATTTGATTCAGTAAGCAGTGGAGAAGGTCAAGCTTATTCAGGATCGATTATGAGCAGCTCAGAGTCGTCAGAAGTCTTATGCGGACAATCACCGACGAGACTTAGAATTCCAGGTTGATGATTAGGTACTCTAAAAGGTATCCCCTATGAAAGGCTTTATGAGATTTGACAAGAAGGGTAAACTTAATCCTTGGTACATTAGACCTTACAGGATTGTATGAAGAGTGGGCCAAGTGGCCTATGAATTAGATTTACCTCCAGACTTAGAATCAGTCCATCCAATCGATGCTTTGTAAGTGTATTATAGATCTTTCTAGAGTCGTATCTGTTGATTATGTTCAGGTCACCAATCAATTAGCATATGAAGAAGTTCCTATTGCTATACTAGATAGACAGGTTCCAAATATACGGATATTTGGATCTCATATCTTTATTATGTTTCTTTCCATGCCTTACATACTCGATACATTATTCGTACTGACGTCTCTTTATTTATGGACGTTGCATTCATGCCCGCATGTAGACAGGGAGACGACTCATGCCCTTAGGCTGCTTCCACCAGCATTTGTACAGGAGCACTCCACTTGTTCCGGAGTTGCAGCTCTGCTTGGTATAATCCTTTTTTGTGTACATATAGGCATGGCGGGGTCCTGCCCCGCCCTTATTATGTTATACACTCTAGTAGAGGCTCGTAAACATATATGCACAGTTAGATATTCTATAAACTTCACAGTCCATAGTTGGTTACATCATTTTGACAGCCTTGTCGGCTTATATACATGGGCACAATTTGATGACGTATATATAGATGCATATATCTCTTGGGCTTGCGTCCCTTACAGCTTATGATATTTATCAGTTAGCATTATGGCCCACTCATGTATGATTGTATGATGCATGTATGTCATGTGGTGCTTGGTAGGTTAGCTTCGGGTGCCCATCATGACCCTCCGATTAGGTTGTGACACTCGTGATGTCCATATACCCCTCACTTCCATCCGACTTTCACTTTTGTGGGTAAAAATCATATCATATCAACTCATCTCTTATCATATCACCCGATACAATTTCACTTCGGGCTTTGACAACATCATTCTTACCTCTTTCCCAGTCTCATAGGACCATCTCGTGCCTCATTCAGTGTCTCACTCCAGTGTGTAAATATGTATGCATGAATAAGTACAACATGAATGGAAACATATGCCAAACTTGTCATGAAATTATGAAATGTGTATCCGTACGCCGTGCAATTCCAAAATATCAATTCACACATCAATAATGGTTCCTGTTTCACAAATAATATGAGATGTAGAGTGATGCAGGTACAATGAATCAATAAACCCATGTACAAATCAAACATGGCTATCATAACCTACATAAACAACAACCGTACCAAACTAGTGGATTTATCACCACAATCAATGCCCGTAGGCTCAACATGCTTTTCCTATAACAATACACTACTTACACTAATTACCCGAACAGACACACTGTTTGTCACGACCCCATTAGAGGTCGTGACGGGTACCCGATAATACTATACCGGAAACCTCTTATCTGGCATTCTATTCTTACTACTGAGTGGGCCATACAGATGATACAGTCCTATTTTACTCAACACAGTCATTAATAGCCTACTCGTAAATAAATGTCAATAAGCTTTACAAACATATTATACAACAACAAGGACGAACAAGATTGTGAAACATCTGATTGTACACATCTATCTACGAGGATCTAGATAAGATACATATAGTCACAAAGAGGGGCCGGGTTCTGCCGTGCCCAAATATGTACACAAAAATAGTACCGATAAACTGAAGCTCCGGAACAACTGGAGCGCTCTCAATGTACCGCTGGTGGAGCTCCTAGGGATCAGACGCGTCTACCTGTTTACCTGCGGGCATGAACGTAGCGTCCATAAGAAGGGACGTCAGTACGAGTAATGTATCGAGTATGTAAGGCATGAACGATAATATAATAAGGGATACAAGTATGGATAATAACAGAATGGAAATATAGAGCATATCGTAAGATAAAAGAGTAACATGTACATATGAGTGCCTCTTAGGGCGGATGCCATGCATGCTTAGCTTTCTTTGAAAAACATTTTTTGTTCATATATACAGAAAATATGCCGAGGCGTCAGCTCCGATCCATTTAGCCACATGTGTCCCACGTTCGGGCATCCCGCGTCCGGGATGATAAGTTACACCAACTGATCAGGTGGCAATGCGTCTATAGCGCAACATGTGTCCCTTTTCCCCATATTCCCCATATACATATATCATATATCATATACATATATATCATATAAGCAGCATGCATGAGAGCCCAAGAAAAGCTATAACTCTATCGAAGTGACGTAAGGTCGGTAACCTCCGATTATATTATGGAATAATCATCATGGCTTTGTCTCACCTTGAAGGAAAAATTATTATAAGGTGAGACTATCAATGAAGAATAGCATTAAGAGAACATAGAATAAGATCATAAATCTCATAAGGTGTCAATTCATATACTTTGGAATCTTTAAAAATAGTCATCATCCATGAATAAAATTGAGAAATCAAGAAATAGCTCAACATTCTTATATCGTCATTGAAATCGTAAACTTGGAACCTTTAAACCCGGAATCATCATCATCATAATCAAGTAGGAAAATATTATCATCTTTGACATCATCATTATGATTGTGAAAACAGGTTCATCGTTGTTATCATAAGAGCTCACAAAACCATAAATCTCTGATTTAGAAAATATGAACATTTTGGAAAACATCTATGAATTATTCGGAAAGGAATTATGCCTTGGATTCATAAACATCTAACTTTTGAAAACAAGGAAGCTATGGAAACATTCATAAGGCCATAACATCGGAATCATGCCTTTGAAATAAGGGACGAGCCTTAACATACCTGTTCAACCTCCTATTGGCTACGCTTATGCGTCCGTCCTCGTAAGTCTACATTTAAGAGGATTTACACTAATGTTAGCCTCTTTATCGCACACTTATTCCAAATTTCAAATCAAACTATTCTATATTTTATCGAAAATCGGGTAGCATCTCCCCTGTTTATGTGCCTAGCCCGAATTCTTAGTTCATCAACCAACAACAACAACAACAATACCAACATCAATAATATCATTTCCCGTATCAACGTATTCCATAAAACAGCCCACACGCTGTTTTCCAACTTCCATGACTAATCAATTCACTATACAACCATTCTATCATTGTAAATAAGTCAATACCAACATAAATAGGAAGAGATCCATACCTTTATCCCGTTAATATTATTGTATCTTCACTTTTCCACCCTAAGTTTAGGCCACAACACACCGCTATATGATTCTACAACAATAGCTATACGCTATCCGGACCAGAATTTGGAAATTATACCTGGTTTGGGCTAAAAAGTGGGTGTGGGAAGGTTGGGGAATTTTCTAGAGAGTTTGGGATGTTTTTGGGTGTATTTGGCTGAAAAATGGGGGGGGGGGGGGGGGGGGTAACCCCCTTTTTATAACGGTCTAGGTTCTGCCTGGACCGACATAAAAAACCTTTAGCGCGATCGCGCCCCCTTTGGGCGCGTTCGCGCAGGTCTAAATCTTCTGACTGGACGTTCGTTCAGTAAAAAGGTCATAACTATTGGTCCATCTATCGTGTTAGGGCCCACGACCTATGTTTGGAAAGCTCTTTCAAATAGATACAACTTTCATTCTTTGCGTTTTTCCAGATTCCAAACTTATAATATCGTTTTGGCCCCTTCAAGTCAGATCATCCAAAAGAGTTTCCTTAAATCGTCCTTGTGGAAGGCTTATGCCTATATTTGGCTTAAGGGTCCTTCTTAGGACTTGCTCAGCTTTCCATGTACTACTCATATATCTCTTCGTATGTCGTTTATAAAACCCCAACATGTGGGCCCCGCTTAGCTTACATTAACGAGGGCTTCCATTAAGCAACGTACGAGCTGCTTCACATCATATAGTCTCCAAATGTCATATGTATACTATCATTATTACACTCTTATAATATAACCTTCATCCCGAACCCAGTCCTCAAAATTGCTCAGCGTGTTCGCACCCCGTGTTGGCACGTTCGCGCTGTGTCGGCCCTTGACCTTCTGCGCGTTCGCGCCACTCCTTGGCGCGTTCGTGCAGATCATTTTCTAGGTCTGCCAGCCTGATTTGTAACGTCCATATCTCCTTACACCGATGTCCTATTGAGAAGCGGCTTGTTGCGTTTGAAACTAGACTTCCCGAACTCCACTTTAGACTGTTGTTCCACTTCAAAACTCTAACTACACTAAAAGATATTCTTTCTCCCGGTTAGATCAAAACTTCCGTACCAAACATTGCCCAACATTCCTTCAAAGCCTCAAAAGCTTAATTTCCTTAGTTCACTTGTTTTCCAGTCCTTCTATAACCTGTTACGCGAACTCGGATTCTTATAATTGTAAAACGAGCACCTATGATCTTGCAACTTCTCGACAATAACTCCGGTGTCTGCAGTTAAAAGGCTAACACCAAACGAGTCTCAACGTACAGAAACTACGAGGTGTAACACTGTTACCCACCCAAGCGCTCATCGCAGCCACTAAAGTGGGACCCCCTTTCATGCCCAATATCAGTATTTATAAACTAAATTTGTCCTCTAATTGGATTCTAAAAAGTAAATCGTAACCTAGCTCGGAAGCTGAGGGGGAGCTACAAACACAAACCTGAGCCTTCCCTTTCCGAAGTGACTCTGAATGAGCAAAGTCTATCAAATACAAATTTTACATTAACATACAAGTACATAGACACCCATAATTCTATACTTCTATTCAGAACCCAAAAATGGACTCAAAATAACCAAAAGTGCAAAATCGGAATTTTAACTTAAATTCAATTTACCCATTGTCTAAATAGTAAGAATCCTAAAAATCATGGAAATCTAATCACATTTGGACCTTCAATTCATGAAAAACCCTCTCTTAAGATTTAGGGCTAAATCCCAAACTTTTCTACTACTCCAACGTGGAAACAAGGCTAATTAATAGATTAAACTTGTGGAAAATGTTAAAATAGAGATTAGGAACTTACCCCCTTAAAGAAACAGAGCTCTACCACTTGAAATCGCCTCTAACCAAGCTATAACCCAAAATTTGAAATAAAGAAGGCTAGGTTCGAAATGGGAATTAAATGGATTCTGTTCAGTGATTCTTGCGGTTGTGGCACATTTTCCGCCCTTGCGAGGTTTCTTCTGTACACAAAGCTCGCAGATATGAGCCTCAATTATGACTCACAAGTCCGTTGGTGCGGACTTGTCAACATTGGTGCGCATTCGCTCCTGCGGCCAACCCTTAGCCGGTGCGCATACCTGCCCCTTAGCCAAGTCTCGCACCTGCGACACACCTTGCGCATCTGCAGCTTCGCAGGTTTGCTTCTAAACACACAAGTGCGACTCACCGGAAACCAGCAATAGCGCAGTCCAAAAATCCCAAAAACTTCTGATCTAACACCTGAAACACATCCGGGACCCCACAAACATAAACCAAAACATAGTACCCAGAAACAATGTTATGAAACTGCTCGTGCACTTTAAACGCTGATCCCACATCATTAAGACATGCTTTACCACAAAATTACCCTAACTTTCTCAAAAATCAAAACTTAGCAACCAAGCATCCCAAACCTTCTTGAACACCTCGGGTCACTTACTGACCACCTAACTAAGTCAAAAACACATTCCGGACCTAATGAAACTATCAAAATTCTATTCCGAACATGTTTACCCAAAAGTCAACTTTTAATGAAACTTTAAAACTAAGAACTTCATACTCAAAATCTAGGTTTTCTTGTTCGATACTAATTCGATTTCCTCGGTAATCGGGCCACCCATCCCCACAGGTCAAATGCGTCAAAATAAAGCTAAGGGAAGGATCATTTGGGTAAAATGAAGTAAAAATTTCAAAATGACCTAACAAGTCGTTACATAATATCAGATGATTCCTTAGCTAGTCTTTCATGATTCAGCCTGGAAAATATCTTGTTAACAAAATTAGTTAAACTAATTGATCTCATATCAGGAAATGTATTAATCATATCCTTTTTTTGGTAATAATATTAAATTAGTATGAGTAATAAACTATAGTAGCATAGCTCCCCAAAAAAAAGTTGTAACATGTTAGTAATGTCCTCTCCTACTATATCCCAGCATGTTTGAAAAAATAAACCAGTAAATCCATTTGGTGTTATATCCCGCATTTTGTGCAATCGGATAATTCAAGACAATTGCGGGAAGACAACAAGCAAGGCCATATTTTATTTTGTTAAGCATATGAATGGCTTATGAAGAATTTAGAAGTGGAATTATTAAGAAAGGTCGAGGACATAAAGGGAAATTTGCAATATGACTCGTGGATATACGGAGGAAGACAAAGGGTAAATTTGGAATTTGGAATAAATAACTTTTCATGAAGTGCAAAACACAAAAAAAATGGGCTTGGCTAATTGGGCCATGTTTGGCCATCCACCTAGTAGTGGGCTTAAGCCCACATGGGGCTTTAATGAACAAATTTAAAAGATGACTAAGTCATCTTTATTTGTCATAATTCTCTAGAAATTTCAAGAATCTTGAAGAATAAGAGAAAGGGAGAAACACTTCAAAGGCCATTTCGGCCATAACAAGAGCAACAAGAACTTTGGGAATTTTTCATCAAAAATCTACCTCTTCTAGCTAAACAATTCCTTGTAGGGTTCTTAACATAGTGAAGAGTTCTTTGGAGCAAGGAAAATACAAAGCTTGACAAGTCTTCAATAGTAATCCAAGTGAAGGTTCAAAGTAAAAAGGTGAGGTTTGAACTTTTTCTTATGTGTTGTGTTATGTTGTGTGTTGGTCATTGTTGTAAAGTGTAGAAAATATAGAAATTCATGAAAATATGTATATGGGGTGTGTTGGCCGAATGGTGTGGGTTATGGAAAGGTGTGGTGAATTAATTTTACTTAGTATTGTAATTGTTGTTATGGTAAGTTCCATGATGTAAAATAAGGATTTAATGGTTAAGGAGTGAAATTGTGTTGATTGTGGATTCTAGATTGCTAATGAAAAGCTTAATGATCTTAGAGAAATCATGGTAGTTGGAGACTTGCTTTAGAGATTATGTCAATTGAAAATAATGTTCTTGAATGTATGGAAGATAATGTTGTTAGTGTGGTGTTGTTGGTATATGAATTATAATGTTGTTAATGTTCTTATTGGAGTTGGAAGGTTTTGAAGGAAGTAGTATATTGATTGAGTTGTTACAATGTAACTTGGAATGAATATGGAAATTTTTAGTATGGTCGTTGATATTGTGTTGTTAGTTTGTCCGGGTCGAATTCCCGGATTGTTGTTGATTGAAATTGGCCAAGTTTAACTTGGTGGGATAGAGTAGTTTACAGGGGATGTGCTGCCGAAATTTCGGTAGCCAAGTATCATTTAAGAATTCAATTCTAAAGGCACTAATCATGTTTGGTAAACTTGACCAATTTGTAGATTTTGGCGGATTTGCGAGTTGAATTCGGGATAGCCTAAGGAGCGGAAAGAGGTATGTAAGGTCTCACTTTCCTTCTTCGGCATGTCTTAGACATAATAGGGTTGAATACAAACTTCGGGGATGATCCTATTCCTAGAAACCCGAGATTGAAATTAAGCCTTTTTCATTCAATAGAATTGACTTAAATTTTTCATATCTTGTTGAAACAATGGCCCCTACTTCTATAACTTGCCAAATGAAACCGGATTTTGACAAAACCTTCATAAGTGACTCCATGAAACTTATTATATGCAATTTGGGTACGCCACCCCGGTCGACCCGAGGTGGGCCCACTATTCCCAAATTCCCTCCTATTGTTCCATTTAGCTTATTTCCGTACTATAATTAAGGGAAACTTTTAGTTACTATTCCGACTACTAAACAATAGTTGTTTAACTAATCTATTGATCCTAAGGTATGATCTTCTCCCCAATAGCTCGTAAATGTTTTCCAAACACCCGTATTTTCCCAAAACAAAGGTTATGGCAAAGTAAGTTTTTTTGTCAATGACGATGAGTATGTTCTACAATGACATGGATGATGTCAGGAAAGAAAATGTTTACATGATGAATATGACAATGATGATTCCATGATTAAAGATTCCATAGTACATGAAACGATACCTTATGATCCTATTCTATGTTCTCTCATGATGTTATCCTTTATGGATAGTCTCGCCTTATAATTGTTGTTCCCTCAAGGTGAGACCTGACGACCATGACGATTTCATAATGTAATCGGAGGCTACCGACCTTACGTCACTCCGATAACGTTATAGCTTCTTTTCGGCTCGCTTGCATGCTATGGTATATATGTATATATGTATATGTACACGGGGAAGAAGGGAGCAGGGCAGAGCGCTATAGACGCGGGGTTACACACGGTGCATGCAGCCGTATTTTACTTGATATCATCCCGGACGCGGGATGCCCGGACGCGGGATTTTTACACACACTCATGGTTAAATGGATCGGCTGCCGACGCCTCGGCAATATATATTATGTTTTATTTTCATATATGAACACGAAATGTTTTTTTTAAAGACAGCTTAGCATGCATGGCATCTGCCCTGGGTGGCACATATATGTACAGGTTACTCTATTATCGCTCTATATGTCCTATGATTTCATTATGTATTGGTTGCAATTTATATTCCTCTCTTTACTATTTTCATGCCTTACATACTCGGTACACTATTCGTACTGACGTCCCTTCTTGTGGACGCTGCGTTTCATGCCGCACAGGTAAGCAGGTACACGGATCTGGTTCTTAGAAGCTCCACCAGCGGTTCATAGAGAGTGCTCCAGTTGTTCCGGAGCCACTGTTTATTTGTACTATTTTGTGTATATATATATATTCGGGCGTGGCAGTGCTCGGCCCTTCTTGTGTATATATGTATTATGTCTAGAGGCTCGTAGACAGATGTGTACAGTTAAATGTTTTGTACTTTTAGAAGTCCTAGTCGATGTATAATGTGTTAGTAAAGGTTGTTCGCCTAGGTTCATAACTATGCTACTAATGTTAATGTTAAGTAACAAAAAAAATGGTATAGGTCATACGGCCCACTTAGTAATAAGGATATGAGACAAGATAAGGGGTGCTCGGTACAAGTACCGGGTACTCGTCACGGCCCCTAGTCGGGTCGTGACAGAAGTGGTATCAGAGCAGTTCGGTCCTAGGGGTTTGTCTACGAGCCGTGTCCAGTAGAGTCCTGTTTATGGGTGTGTAGCGCGCCACACTTATAGGCAGGAGGCTGCGGGGCATTTAGGAAATATGACCTTCTTTGCATTCTAGATCGTGCGATAGAGCTATAGTAAGGGTTTTTCCTTCTTCCTAATCCGGTGTTATATTTTCAGCGATACCTGCGAAGATGATAGCGACAGCCGCCGAGAAGGGCAAGACGGTAGCGGAAAGGCGGACTGAATGGGAGTCACCGGTAAATATTGAAGAAGGCGAATCTCATAGTAAGGCTCCCTCTCGTGCTGATCGCACTCCGCAGACATTAGGGGAGCAAGAAGGGATTTCCGTTCCAGTTTCAGCACTCCCCGCTCCCCCACCTGATGCTTCACTTCAGGAGATGAGACGGGCCATCCTTCTGCTAACTCAGATAGTAGCTACTCAAGCCCAACAACAAGGCATAGATTCTGGTAATAAGGATCGCAGAAAAAGGGCTAGACCTTCCGAAACGAGAAGTGAGTATAGAAGGAGGCAGGCACCACAGCAGTCGGGGTATTCAGGACCAGATCAGAGTGCTCGAGTTTTGGGGCCCCGGCATAGAGCCAACGTTAGTAGCACGGGGCTACCCCCACCGCGGTGTGCGCGATGTGGCAGGCCACACTCTGGGCAATGTTACTTAGATACAGGTGCCTGTTTTGTCTGTGGTCGGGCTGACCATTTGATGCGTGATTGCCCACGGAGGTACGACAGAGACCAAACTCAGCCCGCCAGATCAGGTCAGGGCTATGCAGTTTTGGGTTCCCAGTGTGGCGGTAAGCTTAATCAGCGGAGACCACCCGTATCACGCTGCCCTTAGTGTCGTAGATTCCATGCAGGGCCGTGTCGCGCGGGTTTGGGTATTTGTTATACTTGTGCTAACTCAGGTCATTATATGCGCGACTGCCCATTTCGCCGTGACAGAGGGAGGGTTCAGCCCACGGAGGTAACACGCGACTCACAATCATTGGCGCAACCTCCAATGCAAAGGTCCCAGATAGCAGTAGGCAGCGAAAGAGGCCGAGAAGGAACACACAGTTCGAGTGGACCCCAGCATCATACCTATGCACTAGCTGGCCGACAGGATCCTGAGCTATCCCCTGATGTCGTTCCAGGTATATTACCAGTATTTTTCTACAATGTACAAGTATCGATTGATCCAGGTTCTACGTGTCAGATATCGCACCCTAAATCGCTGAACATATTAGGGAGGGGAAACCCGAGCTAAATCAAACGAGCTGGGATGTCTATGCCTGTTGCGACTAAGGTGTTTTCGCCACTACTGGGAATGTGGAGATTTAGGACAAAAATTAGCCATACACATAGGAAAAAGGACGAATACTGGGGACTGCGGAGGTTAGAATTGTAATTAAAAGAAAAGGTGTTACGCGGACGTTTTGAAAACTTCTAAGACCCAAACTTGTCCCATATTAGGTGATATAGGTAGTGCGGGGCAGTCGATATAATTATACCAGCATTCACGCACTAAAATGCACCAAAGTTTCAAGGTTAAGCGTGCTAGGGTGAGAGCAATATCAAGATGGGTGACCCCCTGGGAAAATATGCTGAAAATTTCATAAATGTGGAAACAAGAGACGAATGTGAAATTAGGTAGCCCAATGTAAATGAGAGTGTGTGGAGTGATTAGAAACCCTACAGAAGTCATGTAAGCTGAGACGGACTAGACTAGCAGAAGAAGAGAAAGCATGACAGAGCTTCAGGATTAAAGAAAGTTGATTAGTGTTTGGAAGTGATTGTAAAGAAAAAAAAATATAATGGTGGAAAGGTATATACGAACATGACATCTTATCTGTGACTGTAGGACCCTAACAAGCAGTGTCGCGATGCATAGAATGTGCTAGCTGAATGAAATTCAAAGGACGTAATGAAGGGTATGAGTATGGATGTCACCGGGTAAGACCGATGCCGCACCCACAAGGCTAGAACGGCCTAATGCGATGATATACGGGAACATATCTAACAAGGGGATAAACGTGACAAACCCTATGCAGAGGGAATTACGACTGTAAAAGATCGCGGAAGACAACGATTGCTTAAAGGGCATAGGCGTGTGTAGGCCCTCTTAATAAAGGAGGGGAGGACATGTTGGACCTAAAATGGACTATGACGATTCAAGAACCAACAAAAGGGACTTGTTGGCGCAGAGCCAGCGTTCGGAGCTAGCTCAATTTGCCTGCGACACAAAGGCAATCTAAGCTCCTAAAATGGACATGCTAAGCGACATGTGAGATATCTACGAAGGAGACCTCCCCGAAGTACTATAATACACTATGAGGCCGTTTAACATTCGAGGACGAATGTTCTAAAAGGGGGAGGATGTTATATCCCGCATTTTGTGCAATCGGATAATTCAAGACAATTGCGGGAAGACAACAAGCAAGGCCATATTTTATTTTGTTAAGCATATGAATGGCTTATGAAGAATTTAGAAGTGGAATTATTAAGAAAGGTCGAGGACATAAAGGGAAATTTGCAATATGACTCGTGGATATACGGAGGAAGACAAAGGGTAAATTTGGAATTTGGAAAAAAATAAATGTTCATGAAGTGCAAAACACAAAAAAAAAATGGGCTTGGCTAATTGGGCCATGTTTGGCCATCCACCTAGTAGTGGGCTTAAGCCCACATAGGGCTTTAATGAACAAATTTAAAAGATGACTAAGTCATCTTTATTTGTCATAATTCTCTAGAAATTTCAAGAGTCTTGAAGAATAAGAGAAAGGGAGAAACACTTCAAAGGCCATTTCGGCCATAACAAGAGCAACAAGAACTTTAGGAATTTTTCATCAAAAATCTACCTCTTCTAGCTAAACAATTCCTTGAAGGGTTCTTAACATAGTGAAGAGTTCTTTGGAGCAAGGAAAATACAAAGCTTGACAAGTCTTCAATAGTAATCCAAGTGAAGGTTCAAAGTAAAAAGGTGAGGTTTGAACTTTTTCTTATGTGTTGTGTTATGTTGTGTGTTGGTCATTGTTGTAAAGTGTAGAAAATATAGAAATTCATGAAAATATGTATATGGGGTGTGTTGGCCGAATGGTGTGGGTTATGGAAAGGTGTGGTGAATTAATTTTACTTAGTATTGTAATTGTTGTTATGGTAAGTTCCATGATGTAAAATAAGGATTTAATGGTTAAGGAGTGAAATTGTGTTGATTGTGGATTCTAGATTGCTAATGAAAAGCTTAATGATCTTAGAGAAATCATGGTAGTTGGAGACTTGCTTTAGAGATTATGTCAATTGAAAATAATGTTCTTGAATGTATGGAAGATAATGTTGTTAGTGTGGTGTTGTTGGTATATGAATTATAATGTTGTTAATGTTCTTATTGGAGTTGGAAGGTTTTGAAGGAAGTAGTATATTGATTGAGTTGTTACAATGTAACTTGGAATGAATATGGAAATTTTTAGTATGGTCGTTGATATTGTGTTGTTAGTTTGTCCGGGTCGAATTCCCGGATTGTTGTTGATTGAAATTGGCCAAGTTTAACTTGGTGGGATAGAGTAGTTTACAGGGGATGTGCTGCCGAAATTTCGGTAGCCAAGTATCATTTAAGAATTCAATTCTAAAGGCACTAATCATGTTTGGTAAACTTGACCAATTTGTAGATTTTGGCGGATTTGCGAGTTGAATTCGGGATAGCCTAAGGAGCGGAAAGAGGTATGTAAGGTCTCACTTTCCTTCTTCGGCATGTCTTAGACATAATAGTGTTGAATACAAACTTCGGGGATGATCCTATTCCTAGAAACCCGAGATTGAAATTAAGCCTTTTTCATTCAATAGAATTGACTTAAATTTTTCATATCTTGTTGAAACAATGGCCCCTACTTCTATAACTTGCCAAATGAAACCGGATTTTGACAAAACCTTCATAAGTGACTCCATGAAACTTATTATATGCAATTTGGGTACGCCACCCCGGTCGACCCGAGGTGGGCCCACTATTCCCAAATTCCCTCCTATTGTTCCATTTAGCTTATTTCCGTACTATAATTAAGGGAAACTTTTAGTTACTATTCCGACTACTAAACAATAGTTGTTTAACTAATCTATTGATACTAAGGTATGATCTTCTCCCCAATAGCTCGTAAATGTTTTCCAAACGCCCGCATTTTCCCAAAACAAAGGTTATGGCAAAGTAAGTTTTTTTGTCAATGACGATGAGTATGTTCTACAATGACATGGACGATGTCAGGAAAGAAAATGTTTACACGATGAATATGACAATGATGATTCCATGATTAAAGATTCCATAGTACATGAAACGATACCTTATGATCCTGTTCTATGTTCTCTCATGATGTTATCCTTTATGGATAGTCTCGCCTTATAATTGTTGTTCCCTCAAGGTGAGACCTGACGACCATGACGATTTTATAATGTAATCGGAGGCTACCGACCTTACGTCACTCCGATAACGTTATAGCTTCTTTTGGGCTCGCTTGCATGCTATGGTATATATGTATATATGTATATGTACACGGGGAAGAAGGGAGCAGGGCAGAGCGCTATAGACGCGGGGTTACACACGGTACATGTAGCCGTATTTTACTTGATATCATCCCGGACGCGGGATTTTTACACACATTCATGGTTAAATGCATCGGCTGCCGACGCCTCGGCAATATATATTATGTTTTATTTTCATATATGAACACGAAATGTTTTTTTTAAAGACAGCTTAGCATGCATGGCATCTGCCCTGGGTGGCACATACATGTACAGGTTACTCTATTATCGCTCTATATGTCCTATGATTTCATTATGTATTGGTTGCAATTTATATTCCTCTCTTTACTATTTTCATGCCTTACATACTCGGTACACTATTCGTACTGATATCCCTTCTTGTGGACGCTGCGTTTCATGCCGTGCAGGTAAGCAGGTAGACGGATCCGGTTCTTAGAAGCTCCACCAGCGGTTCATAGAGAGTGCTCCAGTTGTTCCGGAGCCACTGTTTATTGGTACTATTTTGTGTATATATATATATTCGGGCGTGACAGTGCTCAGCCCTTCTTGTGTATATGTGTATTATGTCTAGAGGCTCGTAGAAAGATGTGAACAGTTAAATGTTTTGTACTTTTAGAAGTCCTAGTCGATGTATAATGTGTTAGTAAAGGTTGTTCGCCTAGGTTCATAACTATGCTACTAATGTTAATGTTAAGGAACAAAAAAAAATGGTATAGGTCATACGGCCCACTTAGTAATAAGGATATGAGACAAGATAAGGGGTGCTCGGTACAAGTACCGGGTACTCGTCACGGCCCCTAGTCGGGTCGTGACATTTGGGCCTCCATCTTTTTCGCCATTTAAATTGAATACAATCATTTTAACTTCTTCATGACATTGCATTGCGTTGATTTCATCATTCTATTCTGCTGAGGCCATGTTTAGGATATGATCTAGTAATTCAAAATTATCTGGATCACCTTCTTTGGTAAACTGATCCATGTAAAATTAGATGACTAATTCAGATATACCTTCGATATTCTCAATCCACTCACTATCTTGATTCTGAATTATTTTTAACTACAATCTCTTCCTTCTTCCTTGAACATAAGCATGAATGAACCTAGTGTTCCTATCTCCATCTTTATACCATTGCATACCAGTTTTTTGTCTCCAAAATTCTTCCTCCGAGTGTATAAATCTATTCAGATTGGCCTGAACCCTGTGTAAGCTTTTCCTGTAGGCTGGTGTTGGCTGCAACTCAAATTGTATCTCATGTAGTTTTATAACATCTTCCAATGTCTCAATTTCCTGAAAGATATTCCCAAAAGTATCTTTACTCCACTGTGTTAATGCTTCTTTCACCTTTCTCATTTTGTGATGAAAAAGGATAAAAGGGTTAGCCATGAAATCAACAGTCCATTGTGCTCTCACTATACCTAGGAAAGTATCATTCTTCAACCATAAATTCAAAAAATTGAAATGCTCATTTATAGGTACAAATTCTCCAGCATATGTAATCAATAGAAGTGCATGATCAAAACCAGTTCAGATTAAATGAGTGACCTCTATGTTTGGATACATATTTTGGAGAGTTTGATTCCCCGAGCATCTATTAGCCTCTTAAAAATGCAATCTTCTCCACTTTGTCCATTCCACTGAGTAAACTATCTTCCTTTGAAACCCTACAATTTTATTTATAAGATGTGAAGTTCTGAATTTCAGCTATTCCAATAGGTAGCCCTCCATACTTCTTTTCTGCTGATGTTATCACAATAAAATCTCCACCTACCATTCAAAGATTTGTGAAAGATATGGCCATGTTCTCCAGTGTTTCCCATAATTCCATCTGTTGTAGTTGCACGACCTAAGTGTTTATCCTAATTAATACTTGATTTTCCCCTAAGGATAGAACACGTTGCTCTACCTATTCTACGTATGTGTTGCACAATAATAATGAACATGAAAGACACAATGATTTTTACGTTGAAACCACCAAGCTCACAAAGGTGATAAAACCACAACCTACACCTTTGTAGGATTTTCTCCAAACTCCGCTACAATGGTGACCCTCTGCAAATTCAAGTTACAGACTCTCTAGCCTGGGGACCAAACCCCTAATTCCTATCTCACTAATCTCCCTAGACTAGTAAGCAACCTCCAAGTTGAACTCCAACTTGAAGTTGCATTTACAACGTTTTGTATCTAACTATAGTGCTTCTAATAAAGTGGATAAAGATACAACTTAATAACTGACCTAATACAAGTTTTCTAGACTCAAGAACTGGAAATATAAACTCTATTCTATAGCTTCTTCTATTGTTTTCTCGTACTAAGGACGCACTCCTAGATTCTAAATATTCTTGATAAATATTTTGATAGCTCAATATTCTGAATTCACTTGTGGGTGCACAAACCTTCTTCTTGGTAAGACATAGATATTTATAACATTGAGTGCACAGTAGGTCGGCAAACACAAAACCCTCTTCGAGTAGGCCCATGAGATGTTAGGGTTTGTATTGTATTTAGATTCTTGCCTTGTTGAGTCTGCTTCATATCCATGTAGAAGTCTTACTGATCCCAACAAATATGGCAAGGAATCTGCATGCATGACCTCTAAGTCTTTACCATAAAACTGCGAATCCCAATTGCTATAGGACTTGCGCTAGAATATATTCATAAAACTATTTCATCCTCCTAGTTCATCTGGGTTTGAATCTCTGGACTTTCTGAGATGGAACATGTTCACAAACGTTTCATCATCCCCTTCTCATTCATTCCTATGACTCTATCTTGAGCCTGCTTTTGTAATGGATGATTGAACATGTTGATAGACCCGTTTCATGCAGCATGCTCTTCGGTTTGTGTCTATATTCTTCTTTATTGAGATTTATTCATTGCTTGAATAAATCATGTCCTCAGCCTGTCTCACTCTGTGACTCTGATTATGTTCTAGCTCTGTGATGGAATATGTTTGCAGATCTGGTTTATATTCTTTGTCTGCAACTCTCTTTACTTTGAATAAAATACTTCTAAGTCATCTTAGTTACTTTCACCTTTCCTCCTCATGATCTGTGCTTGTCTGATTTAGTCTGATTCATTCATGCCTTGCACCTGATGACTTATTTGTGATAGAACATGCTTACATTCTTGTTCTATTCTTCAATGAACCGTTCGGGGACAGAGTCATCTCCATCTTCTTTGATCTTCATCTGCCATTTGAATAGAGCATATAAGTGGATGGTTCATTCTCTCTCTGATTTGATCATTAAACCTGTCTTTTTATTGACACACATGTTGCAATATGGAATCATGTGTATGCTCTCTTTTGTAGCTTATTTGCAATGAAACATGTCTGTGGACTTGTTTTAACTATTTTTATACTGCTTGCTTTTTCGGGCCTTTTACATGTTTGGAACCTCTGCTTCATTATCCACTCTTTAGGTAGATCGTGCAATAGAGCTATGTTCTCAGAAATCACTCGGACTCGTGTGTTGTTTCCTGTTCTACCGAATACGCCACGTCTCAATGGATGAGCAAGATGTAAATCTAATCATTATCGATGTGTTGCTTTCAGATGGATTCATCAGGAATTATTCTAATTCGTGCCATGAAGCTTAGAGCAGTAAGTAACATTCTTTTTCCATTGAATTCTGAACGTATCAAATGTGTAAGCGACAAGAAGGAAATTCAAGACCCAAGACTTGCCAAATAGTGCATGGTGTGTTTATCAGGTGTTAGTACCCTTTGAAAGACAAATTTCGATATGGTAGCACACGTAGGTTATATACCCTATAAAGTAAGTTTATTTGGACTCTTTGACCATGGAGCTATAGTATAAGGGTGATGGTTCATATTTAAGACCCCACGAGGTAGCATGTTATGAATTTAACCGCAGCAGGCATAAATTGTCCACGGTAGTTTTGAGCAGGAAATAGCCTAAGAGCCAACCACCTGTAATACTAGAAAGTCTCGATTTTTTCAAGGATATATATTTTTGCCATATGATCTATGCACATGACTAAGAAGGGACTGAGTACGATAAGAAAATCATGAGCAGACGATATCGAATTTTTAGGGATAGTTTTAAATTATTTAAGCTTATTCAAATCGGACCTAGAGAGTATGATGTTAGTAAGTTAGTACAAGAAGCAGATATTACTATGAGATAAAAGATATGGCAATTCCCTCTTAGGTTATGTGATTAAGTATCTATCCTCGATGAGTATAGTGTGATATAATTTTGAAAGGGTATAAGGAGTTTAGGGTTAGTTGTTCGAATTTCTCATTTGAGACCGATGAAATTTCCCTAAGTGTGATCCATGTCTATAGTTCAGAAAAATAGTATACAACCCTAGAATAGAGTCAGATGAGGAGGAAAAGTTAGAAATAACCTTATGCTTCACTTTAGTACTTAGAGAAGAATTAGAGAATATAATGCTAGCAAGTGGTTAGGAGAAGCATAGTAAGAAAGTTTGAGTAAATACCGTGATTAGAAATATTCCGCAGAGTTAGTAGAAGTACGATTTGAGTTTACTTAGTCAAGTTAACACTAGTGAGTAGGTAACTGTATGAATACAATGAAGGCGTGTTAGAACCCAAAGAGTTTAAGTTAAATTTGAGGTATAGAAATTGGTGAAAGAAGAAAACCATCTAAGCAGTAAGAGAGCAAGCTACAGAAGAAGAGCCTTTAAGAGTTATCAGAAAAGAGTTTTCCTCAAGATTGACAAAGCTAGTATGCCAGTTATGAACATTAGAAACCCGTTCATTTAAGTAATCCAGTTTTCCCAGTAAGTAAGAATTGTTTGAAGTAAGCCGAAGAAATGAGTCATCAGTATGTTAGAGTAAATTAGCGGAACCACTAGATGACAAATTATCGCTAACTCAAGGGATCCACAGGCTTTAAACGTCAGCTTTTGAACTAAGGGGGAGATCGTGTGATAAGGTGCCAATATAGATTATGTGTTTCGTAAGTTGATAGGTGTTAAGGAGATTATGTCAGAGGATCATATTTTCATGTAGCCAAGATAAGGTGCGTAAAATGTGATTTTTGTCATGCTGTTGAGATCAAGTACTAGGTAATTATGTTATGAGATAAAGTTCTAGATCGAATAGCGGGTTTTAAGGGTATAACGGTTCCAATTCTAGAGTAACTCATGTACTATGTGGTACTAATGCCCAGATGTACTCTACTCGTGCCTTTCGTACCCATATCATGCCCATATTAGAGCTTTACACTCCACGTTTAAGATACAAGACATATGATAGTAAGCTATGCAAGGGAAAGTCCTTTCATGTTTCGCACATTAGGTGTGCTCATGTCTAATGTCAAAAACCGCATTCAGGTCTCACGTATCTATCATGCTTTTATACTCGTGTCCATGTTCTAGCCTCTAAGTGCTTTTCAAATCTGATGATGATCTTGACCCCTATGATTATGTTATCCATGTTACCACATACTTGTGCCCTGATCCATTTCGTTATGCATCCTACTTATAGCGGTATCGTAACAATGATGTTGTTAAGATAATAATGAAGGTGAACCAAGACGGATGTCCTACCCATGATTCTATGTAATTCGTGCTTATGTTTCTTTGGCTAATGTTTTAAACCATCTCGTAGCTGGGCACAAAGGATGCCCTTATCTTTTCCGAAGTACCTATGCCATTGTTATGTGCAAAGTCACTTTCTACCCATGTCTTAGATGCTCGAGGAACGAATTATTCATGCATATAATCCATTCTTTCATGAGCCTTATTTATAACAAGGGCAATTACTCATGGTGATAAGAGTAAGCTATGTTGAATCATGTCCCATCATTTCAGTATATCTAAATTCTAAAGGTAATGTTTTATCCATGCCTTACGTCTTTGAGTACCCAAGAGTGAGCCTACAATTGTACTGCACACAAATCACACTTACGCCTTATTATTAGCTCAATACTCATGAAATCAGGTCCAGACGCCACGATATGCATCAATGATGTACTCATGTAAATGTCAGGTTGCTTTGGTCCCATGCCCCATGTCATGTTATTCACGTTTCATGCCATATGAATCACGTTCCCATGTATGCATGTTCCACGTTACGCCTCCATGTACAATGCACTATGTCATGTCTGTTCTCTAAAGCAAAGTATATTATGTGAATAGTACCAATAATTCCTTTTGTCTCAGTCCTCTATAATTTGCTCAGGAGAATGAGCAAGATGAGCTAAGGTATTCATAATCATGATTAACAGCTAACAAGATAATCAGAAGTAAGGTGCATTCCTATATTCAAATAGATATCTTTTCATGTACCCTGTGGTACTTATCTCCGGAGTATTCTACTCAGATTCGACGTATTCATGTCATGCCTATGATAGAGATTTATGAATACCTATGTTAGGATCATATTCTTGTTATATGACTCAAGTCTGCCGCATTCACATCGAGTTGCGCTTACATTCAGAGCCTAAGTCATACTCCTATCTCACATCAAGCATATTAAGATACCGTGTGAGTTGTGTGCTGGCACTTTAGTTAGCTGGCAGGCATTTGAGAAATGTCGCGAAGGTCCGAATTATGAAAGAAGTCCTGCTGTAAATTTTGTAGATTCCAGAGTTAGTAGCGATTCTTAACCACTAGTCATAAATCGAGGAAAAATGTTTCATGATTCTAATTCATGTAGGTGCTACTCAGTTTCATGTTCCCCACGTACATGTTTCCATGTAATCACGTATTCAGTTCTCATGATCCATGACTATGTTCTCAAGTAACCATGTCAAGCTCTTATGTTTTATGTCATGTTTCTTTCATGTTCATGTATTCAAGGATTGTGTAACACCTCGTACCTTTAACCTAAGCTTTGACCATGATCCTAGACTTAGAAAACCAGATAAAGAATGTGAGAATTTGAAATTTCCTCTTCAGTTGTAAGATGGGGGTTTACGCCCATGAACAGTGACCGTATTTCAGTATACGACCCGTATTTCAAGTCATAAACTGGTAGCAAAGATTTATGAACATTCTGGAATTTGGCATTTGGAGGTTAAATTGTTAAATACGGACCGTATTTTGAAATACGGCCTGTATTTCTAAACTTATTTGGAATTTGAGAAAACTTCCTTGATGAAAGTTGTAGAACTTTGAAGTACCTTTCCAACGGTATATTTTGGGGGTAAAACGGACATCAGTGCAAAGAGTTATGGTCATTTTACTGAAGAGCCGCAGTGCAGTCCACACAGAATATGGACCGTATTTTAAAATACGGCCTGTCTTTCAAAATACGGCATGTATTTTACTAGGCGTAAAATTTAATTTTCCAGAACAGTATATATTCGTCCATATCAGTTCAAATCATTATTTTTCATTCCTTCAAGCCTTAGAACGACCTCCTACCCTCGCCCATCGTCAAGAACACCAAGGTAAGCCTATTATAATCATTCCAGGTCAATTCTAATATATATATCCTTGTAATCTAAACAAGAAATCATCATTCCTAACCTAGGGTTTTCAAGAAAACCCATCTCAAGGTTCAAGATTCAAGATTTTGGAAATCTTCTTCAAAGTTCAAGTCTTTTATTCAAGTTTGGCAGCAATTCCAGGTATATTAAGAATACTATCTACGTGAGGAACATTGTTTAATCATCCTCATACCTCAATTATCATAATTCTCAAAAATCCAGCCAGTTCATGATTTTGCCCAAGTTCTTGATTTTCATAACCTAGGGTTAGAGTGCACTTTTCTGATTATGTTCATACTTGTTATGCATGCTATGGACCCTAGCTTAATCTAAAAGACTTGTAATTCAATCAACGAGTCTCAAAATGCAGTCTAAGTCATCAGTCAGTTTACAGAGCCAGTAGTCAGGTTTACACCTGTTGCTTCATGTTTGATTGGGCCTAAGGCCATAGTTATGATCCATATGCATATGTAATTATTTTGGGCCTGAGGCTATAGCTTTGAGAACTCATAATTTATTGGGCCTGAGGCCATAGTTACATGATATTTGCACAGGTGGTTTCTATACAGATCAGCTCGTGATATGAGTATTCAGTTTCATTATACTTTATTGTTCATGTATCCCTTATCATTGCTTCAGTTGCTTATCATACTAGTATAATTCAAATGTACTAACGTCCTTATGCATGGTTCTGCACTTCACGGTGTAGAGTCTGACTCTCAGGAGGATACAACAGCCACTTAACTTCCAACACTTTGAGCACATCAGCTAGTTGGTGAACTCCTCTCATTCAGGGCATCCGTCTATTTGTAGCTTTTGAGTATTAGTTAGTTCATTCGTATTTGAGGCATGTCAGGGTCTTATCCTGACCTAGTTATTCTTACAGTATTTTAATCATAGAGGCTTTATAGTCACAGTCATTAGTCAGTTATGTTGGTTTTGCCTCACAACATTTATTTCCGTATCCTCTATTATATTGGAGTTAGAAATGCTCTTGGTTCATTTTATATCTTGCATGCTTTCATGATACAACCGTTAGACTCAGCAGCCACGGGTTCACTCGGTCATAGACAATTAGGCACCGAGTGCCGTGTCACGCTCATGCCATGGTTCCGGGCGTGACAGATTGGAGGCTGAATGAATCATCAAGAATAAATTTCTGGAAATTATGGGTTGTACGGTCATTTGTATGGACCGTATAATTTATACGGCCCGTATACTTGTCCGTAGAATACTTCCAGAAGAGGACGATCCTCTGGTGGAATTATACGATCCAATTATATAGATCGTATAATTTATACGGCCCGTATAATTGACCGTAGATTCCGGGTTGGGCTAGAATTCTTTTTGCTATATATGAATGACCCTTGTTCTTTTTTTTTTCATTTCCCATCTTCCCCCAAACTTTTAAAAGCTCTAGAACCTTCTCCCAAGCATATTCCAGTCAAACCCAAGAGAAATCAAAGATCATATAGCTAGAATCAAGATATCCATGTGTTGGGAGACTCACTAGGGTTGGTAGATGTCACGACCGAGCTAGGGGCCGCGACGGGTACCTGGAGTAATTACCGAGCACATCTTACTCTACTGCTGGTCTCGCTCATTTAATACTCTTTTATCAATTTTACATACCAATTGTAGGAAAATCATATTTAATCAAAATATAAATACTTTATATACATTTGCCCCTTCGCCATCAAAATAATATACATACATATGAAAACATCTTGTGAGACCATCTAACCCACACTGCGTATCTACGAGCCTCTACTAACATAATGAATACATGGACGGAACAAGACTCCGTCATGCCCAAAATATGCATATATGAATGTACATCAAAAGAATAGTCATAAGCACCTCCGAACAATGGAGTGCTATCTACCAGCTGACAGCTACTGAGGACCTGGGCCAAGCTCTCCTCCCTGTCTACCTGTGGGCATGAAAACAGCGTCCGAAGAAAGGACGTCAGTACGAATATTGTACCGAGTATGAGAGGCGTACATAATGAAAGGAAACATCAGTAATATAAGGATAACATCAACATGAGACATCTGGATCTGACTGATAATCATAAATGAAGTAATGCATGCTATCTTACTCATACTCATCATCATGACATGTATGCATCATATGCAAGCTGCTCGTCCATGTCGGAACGGTGTGATAATCAATAATATTAACCCGCGTCCAGGCCTCCCGCGTCCGGGGTACCATCTCATGCCGCCCACTAGTGGTGTCTGCCCACGCCCGTAGGTCGTGGTGTATCCGTATCGCTGCCCGCCGAAGCGGTGTCTGCCCGGCCAACTAGGCCCGGTGTGAAATGCTCATGACATGCTCAATGTAAATGCTCATCGTAACATGCTTATCATAAAATACTTATCTTATCATAATGCGTATATTTGACTCATGATCAACTTTACTCTATCGGGGTGACGTAAGGTCGTGATCCCCCGATTATATTATGGAACCGTCATGGACATTCTGCCTCACCTTGAAAGGACTAGTACATAAGGTGAGTGTGGTCAAGGAATAACATCATCATCATTCTAGTGTCATCATATCGTATAACTTATCTCATATAGACATTCGTAGGCATAAGCTTTTAACTTCTTAGAATGTAAGAACTCATGAAAGGAATAGGTATTCAAACTAAAAGATTCATGCCATTAGAAAGAAGGGCTAGCCTCACATACCTTGGTCGTTTAGCTAAGATATCTCTCACTTGTTCTCCGTCGATATCACGTCGTTACCTTCATAAGAGAATTCGTATCAACATTAGTAACCGACTATAAGAACGTGTCGCTAATTCTAGGAGAAGTCGGACAATGCTTCCTTCGCTCATACTACTTTTCTCACGTTTTATATCAACTCCCAATATTCATAATATTATTCGCAATATCATAATCGACAATCGTCATTTACGTACATTTGGCAAAATCCAGCATTTTCCTCCAATTTTCCTTATTTCTACTTCTAGCTCATCCTTGCGTTTTCATGCATTTAATGCTTGTTTCATGATATCAACATCATTTATAACGTATTAGTACTCACAACACTTCAATATTCATAGTCCAATTCCACTATCATTCATTTATGTCACTATTCACTCAATAATGACCCATTTCTATGTTCTTCTAAACTTCAAGTGCCTAAGCTTTCCAATACTTCAAACAACATGGAATAATCATGAAACTTACCTTAGATGATGGTTGAACAATCCTTAAGTTGAAATACTTCAATTAGCCAAAACCCTAGTTCCACCTTCTTGGGAATTTCTTGACTTAGAAGATCCTTTGATGTGTTCTTACACTTATTTTTATGAATTTGGTTTTGATAATCTTGATATCTCCTTTGATTCTCTTGAATTCTTGTGGAGGAAATATTTGGAGGGTTCTAGAAGTCTTTTGAGTTGGTTGAATGAAGAATGAGTTGAAATGAGGCTTAGGTCCCCTTTAAAAATCACAAATCTGATCTTTAATGAATTCTTGTCGGGATGAACAGTGGTCGTAAACCACCATATATGGACCGTATTTTGATCTACGGTCCGTCCACTGTGGTCGTTTTTAAGCATTCCAAAAACAGAAAGTTTGGCTGGGGGTTATGGCAATTTACGACTGAGGTTTACGGTCCGTAAACCAGTTTACGGGCCGTCCTCCAAGTCATGTTTAACCATTTCAAAGACAGAAAGTTTTGGCTGATGGACATGGTAGTTTACGACCTGGTTTACGGTCCGTAAACCAGTTTACGGGCCGTAAACTGGGTCGTATTTAACCATATTCAACATTTACAGAAAGTTGGGATTTTTGACAAGCTGGAGGACGATTGCACTATACGGTCCGTAAATCACTTTACGGGCCGTATAGTGCCATATAAGACCACTGGACAGAAAATTTTCCGCGACTTTCTTATTTCCAAAAATTCTTAATTAGCCATTCCCGACATAATAAAACATCATTCACTCAAACTCTTCATCATACAAGTACGGAGAAATTTCCGAGGTGTAACATTCTTCCCCCCTTTTGGAACATTCGTCCTCGAATGTTCGACACTCGGGGATTCTGGAAAAAATTTGCCAGAGTTTCCTTTGTAATTTGGATACTACCTTTCCATTACAACAACCCACAATATCTTCGCCTCACAGGGCTATATCACAATATCAACACATTTATGGCCACACACGACCAAAAACATAAAATTAAAACATACATACCTTACACCATCGACGTCTCATCTTGAATCTCTTCTGGGGATTGGAACAAATGGGGGTACATGGATTTCATCTTCTCCTCCGCTTCCCAAGTCATTTCTTCCCGATTATTGTTCCGCCATAGAACTTTGATTGAAGCAACCTCTTTATTCCGAAGCCTTCGTACTTGTCTATCCAAAATGGCAATGGGCATTTCCTCGTATGTTAGCTTCTCTGTTACTTGCACATCATCAACCGGAACTATTCTGGTTGGGTCTCCAATACACTTGCGGAGCATCGAAACATGGAATACTGGATGCACGGATTCGAGCTCTGAAGGCAAGTCCAATTTATAGGCTACTCGACTCACCTTGCGAATGATTTGGTAGGGTCCGATATATCTGGGACTTAGCCTTCCCTTTTTGCCAAATCTCATCACTCCCTTCATCGGCGATACCTTCAGGAACACCCAATCGCCCACTGGAAATTCCAAATCTCGTCGGCGATTATCTGCATAAGACTTTTGGCGACTTTGAGCTGTTAACAGTCGGTCTCGAATCACTTTAACCTTTTCAACTGCTTGTTGGATCAAGTCGGGGCCTATCAATTGTACTTCTCCGGTTTCAAACCATCCAATTGGAGATCTGCATTTTCTTCCATATAAGGCTTCATACGGGGCCATTTGAACGCTGGAATGATAGCTGTTATTATAGGCAAATTCAATAAGAGGAAAATGCTCATCCCAATTACCGCCAAAGTCCAATACACATGCCCGTAGCATATCCTCTAAGGTATGAATAGTGCGCTCGGCTTGTCCGTCAGTCTGCGGATGGAACGCCGTGCTGAGCTTAACTCGGGTACCTAGACCTTCTTGGAAGGACTTCCAGAACTTGGCTGTGAACTGTGCCCCTCTGTCTGTGATAATGGCCAAAGGAATACCGTGAAGTCGTACGATCTCCTTGAGATACAATTTAGCATAATCTTCCGCTGAATATGTGGTTCTAACGGGGAGAAAATGAGCTGCTTTCGTGAGTCTATCCACGATCACCCATATAGAATCATACTTCCCTCGCGTACGGGGTAATCCTACCACAAAATCCATGTTAATTTCTTCTCATTTCCACGTAGGAATTTTCATTGCTTGCAATAACCCTCCTGGCTTTTGATGCTCGGCCTTCACTTGCTGGCAATTCGGACACTGTGCTACAAATTCTGCTATGTCTCGCTTCATTCCATCCCACCAATATACCAATTTGAGATCGTGGTACATCTTGGTTGCACCTGGATGAATAGAATACCGGGAATAATGTACTTCCTCTAAAATCCGTTGGCGTAAGTTTGCCACATTTGGTACACATAGCTGGCCTCGATATCTAAGAACCCCTTCTATGGAAACTTCGAATGGAGACTTTTCCTTTTCCTGAGATAGATCTCGATAGTGGCTTAGCTGAGGATCTTCATATTGTCGTTCCTTCACTTCTAGATTCCATGATGAAACTGTGGGGTCATTGACGCTAATACCTGCATCTCCTGAATCAATGGGCCGTACGCCGAGACTTGCTAACCGATGGACTTCACAAACCATTTCTCGCTTTTCCGAAGGAACTCCACATAAACTACCCATCGATCGGCGGCTAAGTGCATCTGCTACTACATTTGCCTTCCCTGGATGATATAGAATGTTCACATCATAATCCTTCAGTAATTGTAACCATCTCCTTTGGTATTCCAGTTTACGGACCGTCCCTCGTGGTCGTCTTTAACCCTAAGCAGAACCAGAAACTTTGGCTGCATGCATGGTGATTTACGACCATGGTTTACGGGCCGTAAAGCACTTTACGGTCCGTAAAGCACTTTACGGTCCGTCCACCAGGTCGTTTTTTAACCATTTACTGGACTGGCAGAAAGTTGAAGTTTTTGCATGCCAATTTACGACTGCCAGTTTACGGACCGTATTCCATTTTACGGTCCGTATTTTGAACTTTACGACCACTGGGCAGTTTTGCCAACTTTCAACTTTTCACATTTCTCGACTTTTCATTCTAATCATTCTCGTCCATATACGCACATTGCTCATGAAACATTATACACTCGCACTCCTCACACACATCACTAGTTCGTTTACTTGCGTACCAACGGGAAATTTTCCGAGGTGTAACAACTTGTCTTAATCTTTCAAATGAATTTATTTATAATCTGCCAAAATTCCGGCAGCATTTCCCCTGTAAATACACCATCCCCGAGAATCTAGCTCGGCCAATTTAACAACAACAACCCGAGAATGCAACTCGGCCAAATTATCAACAATAATGCCAACAATCATACTATCAAGTTCAATAATCAATTCAAAACGCATTACAGCGCGAGTAACTCTTTTCTACATAAGTCGACAACTTTCTATTTATATTCAATTCAACTACATACATTCAAACCAACATCGATACTCACAAGTTCAAGTACTTATTCAAGATCATTCAAACGAGATTCAATAACACTTCAAGCAATCCGCACAATATTCTAAACAACCCAACCAATATACCATGCCAACCGAAACCTTCCAAACTCCAATAGGACAACAACAACACATTTCTTTCTTCCAAATTCATCAACCACACCAACAATTCACACGTTAACAACATCATTCTCATAAATTCAAGAAACTATATTAGAATCACATTAGTTTCCAAAACAAGCCACAAACAACTATAACCTCAACTTTGAATCATTAAACTTTTATTTGCATCATAGAACCCACAACACAACATCCCAAACATACTAAATAAAATTAGTTCTCCACTCTTACACAACACAACATAGGCACGGCTATAACTTCCACCATAAGTTCATGAATTTCATTCATCTCCACATACTACAATATGCACAAATCATTTATAACACATATAAAAGGGGATTGGATACATACCTTTCTCCACACCTCTTCTTTCTCGGCTAGAGCCCACAACTTGCACAACAATTGCTTTGTTTATTCCAACAATCACTCCATGTTGTAGAGGACCTTCCATTGGGTGCAAATACTAGAAGAAATAATTTTTTGATCAATTTTTCCATGGAGCTAATTTCTTGGAGCTATGGCCGAATGGCCTTCTTATTTTTGCCTCCAAGGTTCTTGAACTTTCTTGAGTGAAGAAGATGAAAAATGTGATCCAATTAGTCATCTTTTGGCTTTTTATTTTAAACTTCCATATGGGCCAAGGCCCACCATAGCTTGGACGGCTACATGGCCCATTTAATTCAAGCCCATCTTTTTTTTTTGTAGTTAGTCTTGTAATTCATGAAAAATAATTTTCCAAATTCCGAATTTGCCCTTAGCCTTTCTTACTATTTCCGCATCAATAATTTTCATAAACTACTTTTGTGTTAAACAAGTTAAAAACATATAGCCTTGTCCTTAGCTTCCCACAATTATCTTGAATTATCCGAATGTACAAAATGCGGGATATAACATCATCATCATTATCATGCTCGTATCGTATCTCTTTTCTTTATCATGTGCATATGTAGCTCTTTATAGTCATGGACTCATAATTTCCGTTATTTAGGAAGATTATGGAAAAATAGGAAGATTCATGCCATAGGAGTCATGTCTTAGAAAGAAAGGATTAGCCTTACATACCTCTTTCGTTTAGCTATTCTATCGTTTGATCGTTCTCCTTCGATGCTCGCGTTTCTACCTTCAAGAAAGTTCGTATTAACATTAGCTAATCAATTATAAGAACATGCTTACTAAGGCTAGAGAAAATTGGGCAGCATTTCCTTTGTTTATAAAACTTTGCTCATATTACCTATCAACTCCCAAACATCCATAACAACATTCACAATATCATAAGCAACAATCATCATTCATCTACGTTATCCACATTTCACAATTTGAATTCCTCCATAATTATGGTCATAGTAACTATTATGTTTTCTCACATACAATGCTTATCCCATGTCCTAAATGTCATTTATAACATAATTATAATCACAACATATCAATATTCATGACTTATTCCAAACTACCACTCAAAATGTCACTATCCTCACATTCATGACCCATTTTCTATATCCTTCTACAATCCAAGTCTTTCAACCTCTCATTACTTCAAACAACATGGAATGATCATAAAACTTACCTTAGATAGTGTAAGAATAAGCCTTGAGCGGAGATACTCCTCTTGCATCAAAACCCTAGCTTCACTTCTACTTAGATTCCTTGTCTTGGATGAACTCTAGTAAGCTTCTTACCTTAACTCTCTTAGTTTGATGAAGTTGATCTTGAATCTCTCTTGAGTTCTTAGGGAAGAAGTGTGTGGAATCCTTTAGAAGACTTGAGAGAGATGACGAAGTGTGAGAAATGAAATTAGTGAAGTGGGATCACATTTATATAATTGAACTTAACTCAGCCCGTCGGGACTTCCACGGACACTTATACGGTCCGTATAACATTGTACGGCCTGTATAAGTGGTCGTGGTTCACCACGAGGCAAACATCATCTCTGCTGGGTGTTATACGGACCCTTATACGGACCATATAATGTTATACGGACCGTATAAGTCGGTCGTATAACCCCATTTCCCTGAAATGATCTCCGTCGTTCGTTTGATCTCCAATCCTTATGGAACCTTCTTGACACTTATTTAACACCTCGTTAACAATCTAAGGGACATTATAAATCTTCTCCAAAACATCATTAAGCCATCATTAATTCGATACTCGTAAATCTTGCCCGACACACAATATATACCTTGCTATCCTTAACAACTTTCGTCTCCTACCTCAATTGTCTTTGAAATCTCATTTAGAATCATCAAATGTTATTTATTACTTATCAAAACATCATATACATCATGCCCTTCGTTAGTCTATTCACTGTACGTTAACGGGAAATTTTTGGGGTGTAACAGAATTATTCGGAGAACCCTCCATAAATCCAGTTATTTGATTGGTTTCTAAGTGATGTAGGATAAAAGCTGTTATAACTAGGAGTTAACTCCTAGACTAAAAGAAAGATCTAATGGTTCATGTACTGGGAAATTGCACTGGTGCTATTTGACTTGTAGTTATTAGAGAGCAGTTGTGGCTTAAAGGTATTGATGTTATGATGTACAGTAGGTAAATATATGACTTCATTTAGTGATTATCATGGTTTTTTGTGAATTCTTTTATAAATATGTGTTATTAACCATTGTCAGCCTATGATGCTTACTCAGTACGCGTGGATTGTACTGATATTGCACTTGCTACCCCCTTTTTGGGTGTATATTGTGTCAGGTATTTGATTTTGAAACGAAGCGGAAATGTGCGTGCCTATCTGGAAGGCCTCCTCCTACTTCATTCCCAGATGGAGGTTGAATCTTAGAATGTAGTGGTAATCTGAGTCATTAGCCGCTCTTGTACTTGTCTAGACCAGGTCATAGGATGGAGGTTGAGTCTTAGAATGTAGTGGTAATCTGAGTTATTAGCCGCTCTTGTACTGGTGTAGACCAGGTCATGGGAAGTTGGATCAAGTCTGTAATCATTTATTGTTGTAATCTCTTTTACTACTTGAGTTTATTCAAATTATTATGATGTTCCGTTGTTATTTTTAAGTACTTCTTGGTTGAACGATTCGTCTGGATCAATTGATGTGTTAATTGAATAAAGTGTTTGCCTATCGTGGTGGGAAAGGTAGGTGCCCGCACGACCCCGAATTGGGTCGTGACACCAACTTTGTCATGAGCCAAAAACGTCATGATGGCACCCACACTAACCCCCCTGGTGGGCGAACTATCCCCTTAACCAATTAATCATTCAAAAATCCAAATAACTTAATTAACGACATAAATAATAATAATAATAATAATAATAATAATAATAATAATAATAATAATAACTGAAATACAATATATTACAATCTCAAGAACTGAAAGTCATCGTATAATGACTCTAACCAAATATACTGTCTAGGAATACATAAGTGTCTGAAATGTAATACTAATGTCTAGAAAGTATAGTAGACATCAATAAGAGAGATCTCCAAGCAGCATGGTTGGATAGGAGCTCACCCTCGGATTTGATCAGAACTAGCCTCGGGCTAGATGTAAGGTCCAGAAGATGGTCCTGGAACGCAATCTGCACTCAAAAGGGTGCAGTAAGGTAATATCAGAACAAACACTATGTGCCGATAGATTTCATAGGCCAACTAAGATTAGCTCATGCATATATTCATAAAATCAACAAGATAGACAGATATGCACAACAACAACAACAAACAAATCAAATGGTAGAAATAAGATGATATCAATGCAACGCACCCAATGATAAGTTGCCTTGTTCGCACGATAGTCATGACCCGCGGGGGACCCGTGGTGTCCATATACCACTCGCTCCGGAAACGACCTTAGATCACGAGTCCACTCGCTGCGTAACAGACCTCGGATCACGAGTTCACGATAGGCCACATCCTCACCCCCTGTCAAATGTGCCTTATATATATATATATATATATATATATATATATATATATATATATATATATATATATATATATGTTTGTACACAAGATGAGTCTCAAGATATGATTCTAGTACAGAACCCCAATATGAAGCACCAACTCACAAGTAAGCATGATAACTCAATGAAATCAAATGTCAATGATAATACAAGTCACAATGCCATAGGTTATAACAAGACTCAGATAAATTAGCTCAACAATAGTATGAATCATATAAACTATCTCAATCAACACGAAGAGTGTATATCAACCCTTTCCTTCCAAAACACAACAATTACACCTTATGGTTCAATACATAAAGTAACGGTAACAAGCCCACATAATCAAAAGTCATACCAACATAAGTAATATCCAACTAGACTTCACGCCCGAAGACCTAATCATACTTTCTCCCATCAGCTCTACTCTATATACATTTCACTAATCAAAGTCTAGCTCAAGTAAGTCGTAACCTATGTCGAATGTAGAACTAGAGTCACAAACTAATCCAACAGAGCCTTCCCTATACCTAATGCCTCGGAACGCTCAAAGTCTAACAAATAGTAATGTTAAGTAAGCAAAATACTACCATAAACGAACTAGTTGGAAGAAGAAACGATTTGGGGAAAAATACCCAAAATACCCCTAACAAATCATATGGGCAAAATAAAAAAATAAGGGTGAAATTACCCTACCCATTGTCCCAACAATCATAATCCTTATTTACATGGTTTCTAATCACATTAGACCCTTCAATTTCATCAATTAGTCAAAAACCCCAATTTGGGTGAAACCCTAAGTCTCACGATTAGATTCATGAATTTAAGAGCAATTCAATCCTAAAATGTGCTAATCAACACTTCGTGATGATATAAACAGTAGGTTAATCAACAATAATCAATCAATAAAAAGGTTTCATGATTAGAAGCCTAGGTCTCATCACCCACCATTCTAGTACCTTAAATCACCATGGAATCTCAAGGAAGCAAGGTAGTAAAGCAAGGTAGTAGGTTGGAACTTACCCCAATATATGATTTCCTCCAATATCTTCAAGAATCACCCCTCCTAGCTCTTGGAATTAGGTTTTAGGAGTATTGGACTAGTGATTAGAACTTAGGAAGATAAAATGAGATTCTGGTCCCGTCGATCTGCCACGGCAGTCACAAGGATCGCCATGGCAGTCAAGACCCCACCATGGGGGTCTCGCTATCGCAACACTAAGCCCCCCATGGCGCACACTCCAGAACCAAAAAAATCTGATTTTTCCACAGCTCCATCCCAAAATCCCGACATTAATCTGAGGCCTCCCGTACACAAACCAGATATGTACACACACATAAAAATACACTAAGAACTCATTCATGACCTCAGAATTCCGAACGGAGGTCTAATTTAGCAAGTCAACCCCCAAACGGATAGAATCAACTTTCGAACCAAGAACCCAAAACGTAACCAAACCCCTCGGGAGCCGAACTAACCACCCCACCAAGTCATAATTGTTATATCCCGCATTTTGCGCATTTGGATAATTTAAGATAATTGCGGGGAGATGACAAGCAAGGCCTTATTTTTTTATTTTGTTTGGCATACAAGTTGTTATGAAAATTTTGAAGTGGGAATATTAAGAAAGGTCAAGGGCATAAAGGGAAATTCGCAATATGACTCGTGGAATTATGGAGGAAGACGAAGGGCAAATTTGGAAATTGGAAAAATTAAAATTTGTCATGAAGTACAAAAAAAAAAATGGGCTTATGTTTTGGGCCATGTTGGCCTTCCCACTTGGAGTGGGCTTAGCCCACTTTGGATCTTAATGGATAAATAAAAAGATGACTTAGTCATCTTATTTCCAACACCTTCTAGACATTTCAAGAAAACAAAAAAACAAGAAAAGCAAGAGAAAGCTCCAAGGCCATTTCGGCCAAGTGCAAAAACCAACAAGAAAATTGACAAAAATTCCTTCAAAAATCATTTTCTACCAAGTGGAGGGTCCTTAACAAAGTAGAGTTGTTATTGAAGCAAGAAAAACACAAATTCATAAGTTGGAAATTCAAGCAAGTTGGAGAATCAAAGAAGAAGGTAAGGGTTCATCCTTTTCTTATATGTTATGGATGTTGTGCATGTTGTAGTGTGTAAAAATGAGTGAAATTCATGAAGAACAAGAATATAGGTGTGTGGCCGTGCATGCCTATGTGTGTGTATGAATCATGTTTTAATTATTCTATCTAGTGTTTGGTTGTTATTGTTGTGGATGCTATGTTGATAATGGAAGTTGAATGATTTTGGAGAGGTTGTAGTTGTGTGTGCATGATGTTAGCCGTGTAGTTGTGGTGTGGTGTGGAGGAAGATGAGTTAATTTTATTTAGTATATTGATTGTTGTTGTGTGGATTCTATATTGCTAACAAAAGCCTAATGAGCTTAGTGAAGTATTAGTAGTTGGAGGCTTGTCTTGGAAGATTATGTAAATTGAATATTATGTTCTTACATGTATGGAAGGTAATGATATTAATATGGTGTTGTTGGAATGTATATTATAAGGTTGTTATTGTTTTATTGGAGTTGGAAGGTTTTGAAGGAAGTAGTAAATTGATTAAGTTGTTATAATGTATCTTGGATTGAATATGGAAATTGTTAGTATGGTTGTTGATATTATGTTGATAGTTTGGCCGGGTTGAATTCCTGGATTGTTGTTGATTAAAAATTGACTGAGTTGAACTTTGGGGATGGTGTATTTACAGGGGAAGTGCTGCCGAAATTTTGGTAGCCAAGTATTATCTTAAGATTTCAATTCTAAATGCTCTAATCAAGTTTGGTAAATGTGACCAATTTGTAGATTTTGGCGGATTTGCAACTTGAATTTGGAATAGCATAAGGAGCGGAAAGAGGTATGTAAGGCTTCACCCTTCCTTTTACGGCATGTCTTAGACGTAATAGGTCGGATACGAGCCTCGGGGACAACTCTATTCTCTGGAATCCGCACCTAAAGTTTCCCCTTTTTCATTCAGTAGAATTGAATTAAAAATCGTGTGAAATGTTGGAAAAACTTCCTAAACCTCTAGAACTTGCATAAATAAGACCCGACTACCTTGAAATCCTCACAAGTAACGCCATGACATGTAACATATGCAAATGGTGTACGCTACCTCATTCGGCCCGAGGTGGGCCCATTGTTCCCGGATTTTCCCTATTGCTTCGTTTGACTCATTTTAGAGTAGAATCCAAAGAAAGCTTTTGATCCTTGTTCCAATTATCAAACGATAAGTACTGTACTATTTTTAATGGAAATATGTCTATGATGACCATGATAACGATGATGCTAAGGAAGAGAATACGTCTATGATAAGTATAACAAGAATGATTCCATGACTAAGAGTCTCAAACTAAGGAACCAATATGAATATGAAAGTATCAAACTAGTTCTTGATTTCAATTCTATTCCTTGGTTATGACACCATCCTCTAAAGATTCCAAAGCCGATGAATTGATTTCTATGACGTCCATGATTTCATTCTATGTTTCTTTCAACACTATTCTCCGTTGATAGTCTCGCCTTAAAATACTCGTTCCTTCAAGGTGAGACAAGGCGATCACGATTGTTCCATAATGTAATCGGAGGTCACCGACCTTATGTCACTCTGATGGTTACATGATTTTCTTTGGGCTCTCCTGCATGCTTATATGACATATGTATGTGAGATATGAATATGTACATGGGGGATGGGAAGGGGAACATGTTTCATTTCCACCTGGTCAGCTGGCTTATCATCCCGGACGCGGGATGCCCGGACGCGGGATATATGGGCAAGCCGATGTATTTCGGTGCTATGTGGGCGAGCCGACATTGTTCGGTGCTATGCTATGTCCTGCTATGCTATGACACGATATGATATGACATGATCTCATATGATTTGATATGATATGATAAGACATGACATAATATAAGTTCTATTTTCTATGTCTATGAAAAAGAAATGTTTTCCAAAGATAGACAAGCATGCATGGTATCTGGCCTGAAAGGGCATTCCTATGTACAGGTTACTTTCTTATTTCATTATATGTCCTATGATCCCATGATATTGTTATTCAAGCTCTATGGTTCGGCTTGCATTATTTTTCCATGCCTTACATACTCGGTACACTATTCGTACTGACGTCCCTTCTTGTGGACGCTGCGTTTCATGCCGCGCAGGTCAGCAGGTAGACAGGCTTGACTCCTAGGAGCTTCATCAGCATTTCTATAGCGGCGCTCCAGTTGTCTCGGAGCCTCAGTTCCTTGGTACTATTTTGTGTATATATTCGGGCACGGCAGTACTCGGCCCTTCTTATGTATATGTGTACTATGTTTAGAGGCTCGTAGACAGATATGTACAGTTAGATGTTTTGTACTCTTGAGGGTCCTCGTCGCTGTATAATGTACTAGCAAAGTTTATTAGTCCGTGTTTATAATTATGCTATTAATGTTGATGTTAAGCAAAAAACAAAAGGATATGGTATAGTGCATACGGCCCACTTAGTGATAAGAATACGATACGAGATAGGGGGTGCTCGGTACAAGTATTGGGTACCCGTCGCGGCCCTAGTTGGGTCGTGACAATAATCAACCCTCTGAACCTCACGGAATCGACGAAATTCTGAAAAAAAGCTTTTTTACCTAAAAGTCAACTATTGGTCAAACGCTCTCATTTAAGGATTCCAAATCCTTTAGTTTTCACTAGAATCGCTTTATAATCTCGGGAATTGGTCAATAAGGGTAAAATGGTCAAAAAGCACAGGTGCTTACATGTCTCTTTTTTCCATTGCCAAACCCTACTCTTCCTCCTTGTTAGGGCTCCAATTAGAGGAAGTTCCTTTTTTCTCCTGTCATATGTCTAGTGTATCTGTTGACACCTAATTTTCACCTCATAAAATGTATATTTTTAATTTCCATATTTCCCGAGTCCAAGACGGGGTGAGGATGCCCTTAAAAAAATTAAAAATTCAAAAATCCCGAGAAAATTGCAAAATTGGCGTTTAATTACTATTCGGTGAAAATTAACAACTATAAGAAATTATGAGTTGTTTATTTTTATAAATGTAAGTCAAAAAATAAATAATACGTATCCCGTTCCGTCTAAGTCTGAAAAATTGTTAATTAAAACAACGTACGAGTTACAGTTAATTTTGACTGCATTTTTCACATACTTAAATATTATCCGAAACTATATCAATATTAGGCTCGTTTTGAAGCTAATATTTTAAATTTGTGAGTTTTAAATTTTAATTAGCCTAAATAACTATTTTATTTAGTTGTATATGTATTTATATTGCTTAGTCATTATTTGATCTAAACTGGAAGGGGGGCTAATTTTAAAACTCTTAAAAACTAGGTGGGGTTATTAAACGGGGAGTGAAAGTTTGATAAAATAAACTTTCACCCCCCCCCCCCCTATTCCTCGTTCGAACCCGACCTTCTTCCTCTTCTCTTCACAGGCGGTGTTGGAGGCGTTTCTAGGGTTCTGCCTCCATGGTTACCCACAGCCATTTTTTGCCAGATTTTTAGGGGGTTTTGCTCCTCTACGCGTGCTCTATGGTTTGCTAGGTTTATTTTTCTCGAATTCATAATTTTTTTTTGCTCCAAATTGATAAATTTCTAGGGTGTTACTCGGGCTATATTCGTGATAGGGGTTGCCATGGGCAGGACCTCGAGTCCTTGACCATCTTGTGCACCATACCACATTGGAATATTAGCCTAGGGGAAATTCCCTAGAATCCCTTCCTATTTGAGTACGATTTTAAGGATTCTTATATGTTTTTAGTACTATGTTATCATTTAATTGGCTGTTATTTGTCTTATATGATGACTAGGTGTACCTTTCGGTTATTTGTTCTTTAATTGTTTGTTTGTGTGACATGTACAAAATCTGAATTGGGGATAGTACTATTTGTACAATGCAGCAAAATTCTTATCCCATTTTGATGCCAAAATTCGAAATCTCTGAGGATTTTAGGGGGGAAAATCTGTTTTGGGAATGTTTCTTACCATTTCTACCCTTAAGCATATGAGTTTACCTATAAATAGAAGGTTTCCATTCATTGTTAAGGGTGAAGTCTAACAGTTGTATCATGAAAGCATGAAAGATATAAAATGAACCAAGAGAATATTCTAACTCCAATATAATAGAGGATGCAGAAATAAATGTTGTGAGGCAAAACCAACATAACTGACTAATGACTGTGTCTATGAAACCTCTATGATCAAAATACTGTAAGAATAACTAGGTTAGGACAATACCCTGACATTCCTCAAATATTAATGAACTAACTAATACTCGAAAGCTGGAAATAGACGGGAAGCCCTAAATGAGAGGGGTTCACCAACTAGCTGATGTGCTCAAAGTGCTGGAAGCTAAGTGGTTGTTGTATCCTCCTAAGAGTCAGACTCTGCACCGTGAAGTGCAGGCCCATGCATAAGGACGTTAGTACATTTGAATTATACTAGTATGATAAGCAACTGAAGCAATGATAAAGGATACAAGAACAATAAAGTATAATGAAACTGAATACTCATATCATGAGCTGATCTGTATAGAAACCACCTGTGCAAATATCATGTAACTATGGCCTCAGGCCCAATAAATAATGAGATCTCAAACCTATGGCCTCAGGCCCAATAAATAATGAGATCTCAAACCTATGGCCTCAGGCCAAAAATAATTACATATGCATATGAAACATAACTATGGCCTTAGGCCCAATCAAACATGAAGCAACAAGTGTAACTGACTACTAGCTCTGTAACCTGACTGATGACTTAGACTGCATTCTGAGACTCGTAGATTGAATTACAAGTCTTTTAGATTAAGCTAGGGTCCATAGCATGCATAACAACTATGAACATAATCAGAAAACTGCGTTCTAACCCTAGGTTATGAAAACCAAAAACTAGGGCAAAATCATGAACTGGCTGGATTTCTAAGAATTATGATAATTGAGGTATGAGGATGATTAAACAATGTTCCTTATGTAGATAGTATGCTTAACATACCTGGAATTGCCCCCAAACTTGAATAAAAAACTTGAACTTTGAAGAAGATTTCCAAAATCTTGAATCTTGAACCTTAAGATGGGTTTTCTTGAAAACCCTAAGTTAGGAATGATGATTTCTTGTTTAGAATACAAGGATATATATATTAGAATTGACTTGGAATGATTAGAATAGGCTTACCTTGGTGTTCTTAACGATGGGAGAGGGTAGGAGGTCGTTCTAGGGCTTGAATGAATGAAAAATAATGATTTGACCTGATATGGACGAATATATACTGTTCTGGAAAATTAATTTTACGCCCAGTAAAAGATTGAACGTATTTTGAAAGACGGGCCGTATTTTGAAATACAGTCCGTATTCTGTGTGTACTGCACTGTGGCTCTTCCGTAAAATGGCCATAACTCTTTGCACTGATGTCCGTTTGACCCCCATAATATACCGTTGGAAAGGTATTTCAAGGATATACAACCTTCATCAAGGAAGTTTTTCCAAATTCCAATTTTTTTTTTAAATACGTGCCATATTTCAAAGTACGGTCCGTATTTAACAATTTAACCTCCAAATGCCAAATTCCAGAATGCTCAGAAATATTTGGTACCAGTTTACGACTTGAAATACGGGCCATATATTGAAGTACGATCATTGTTCATGGGCGTAAACCCCCATCTTACAACTGAAGAGGAAATTTCAAATTCCCACATTCTTTATCTGGTTCTGTAAGTATAGGATCATGGTCAAAGCTTAGGTTAAAAGTACGAGGTGTTACACAATCCTTGTGGAACCTTATTAACACATATATAACACTTCATTATCCATCTAATAAGCCTTGTAGCTCCTCCTGAAGGCATTACTAAATAAACATTAGCTCAATTATTGCGAAACCTTCTCAAACATGACTTACACTTCACTTCCTTCAACGAACTTAGTTTCACTTATTCATATGACTTCGAAATCTTGTGGTACGCTCTTAAAGATATCAATTAATCTATTTAATCTCATACGGAATTCATGTTCATTTTAAGCTCACGTTAGTCTACTCACAATGCATCAAGTCCGAAATCTCCAACATGTAACACAAATTTGGGGATTTTCATATTAATGATGCTTTTGAGAATTAATTGAGTATTCCTATGATTAAAGCAATAGGTTTTGACCTTTTGGTATTAAATTTGGTATTTTGGTCATAAAATTCCCGTTTTGCCCTTGAGACCCGTTTTTCCCTAAATTAAGGGTTGGAATTTGACCCGAATAGAAGGTAGCCAATATGGGTATCATTATTCATGGCTTATTACATAGAATTCATATGTGATAGAGTTTAATTATTTGGAGATACTTCGAAATACAAGGCAACGTGTGGGTTCGTGGCACCTGTTCGGCTGCCAAGTAGGTTATGGCTTTCCTTTTTGGTAGACTCCAGTTAGTTTTTCATATTCGTGTATTAGAAGGAACGGAGAATTCATGTCCAGTAATTGGATATTTGGGATAGAATCCTTGGATGGTATTGATGTGTGATTGTCCGTTCGGGCTTGTGGCCTGTAAATTATTTAGGATGTATGATGTGGCCTTCTTGAAAATCGGTAGATTTTATGTGACTTGGGAGTAGCGGGTGATACCTATTTCTGTGTCTAATGATGAGAATTCCCATAATATGTGATTAATTGTGTTATGCTATCAATAGAGAATCTAGTTGATAAATGAAAGGATAAAATGCATCAACGATTGTGACTGAGTTCTAGATTGAGTTATGACGAACGATTGTGAGTGTAGGGTGAGATTACCTGTTCTAAGCTAATATGCTGATATAGGGAAGTGGTAATAATTTATATCGATTTGATTAACTTGTTGCGTGTTGGGAATTAGCCACCCCGCTATGTGGTGATTTGATTGTTCCATTGTACCGACTTGAGGCCATGAGTGGTTGATAAATATTGGATTCTGTTATCGTCTTGATTACAATACTGTTGGCATACCCACTGTTGGTATTTGTGATTCGGATATATTGTTGGCATATCCACTATTGGTATTTGTGATTTGGATATATTGTTGGCATACCCATTATTGGTATTTATGATTCAGATATATTGTTGTCATATCCACTGTTGGTATTTGTGATTCAGATATATTGTTGGCATACCCACTGTTGGTATTTGTGATTCGGATATATTGTTGGCATACCCACTGTTGGTATTTGTGATTCAGATATATTCTTGGCATACCGACGGTTGGTATTTGTGATTCGGACATATTGTTGGCATACCCGAATGTTGGTGCTTATGATATTGAGCATGATTATTGATATGATTCATGCATTGCATGCTCTCTCATTTTGATGATACACTGTTGAGATATTGATGACATTTGATGAAACACTTGATGAGCTGGGCTCAGTTTTACTTGAGTAACGTGAGAGTCCGATGTCCGATGTTCATCCCGAAATCGTTGATTGAGTGAAATTAATACTCGTTAAAACACTTTTACTTGAGTGACGTAAGCGTCTGATATCCGATGTTCATCCTGGAATCGTTGATCGCATGGCCGATATCTGATGTTAGTTCCGGAATCATTGATAGTGCATGGACTCTGCGGGTCCCCTAGAATGGTGCCCGTGAGAACCCTCCGTGGGAAAAGATCTGAGGTCCCGTCTGTCTGTTGGGAAAAGATTCAGGATGGGTGGCACTTAGACTTCGCGAGTCACGCTGGGTTATACTACCAAGACGTCGATATTTTCATGCAGTGTACATGTGTACACTGCATTTGCATGGCATTGTATTGCATCCACACATTATTGCATTGCATTTGCATTATTATTGATTGAGATGCTTGGTGTTGTACTTGTGTTGTTAGATTTGGACTTGATGTATTCAGACTTGGCATGTTTGGGGACTGGATGCTTTATTTAGACGATGATGTGCATCTGGATCCGATTACGTTTGATTTATACTTGTTGAATTATTCGGAGAACCCTCTGTAAATCCAGTTATTTGATTAGTTTCTAAGTGATGTAGGATAAAAGTTGTTATAACTAGGAGTTGACTCCTAGACTAAAAGAAAGATCTAAGGATTCATGTACTGGGAAATTGCACTATTGCTATTTGACTTGTAGTTATTAGAGAGCAGTTGTAGCTTAAAGGTATTAATGTTATGATGTACGGTAGGTAAATATATGACTTGATTTAGTGATTATCATGGTTGTTTGTGAATTATTTTACCAATATGTGCTACTAACCATTATCGACTTATGATATTTACTCAGTACGCTTGAATTGTACGGATATTGCACATGCTACACCTTTTTTAGGTGTAGATTATTTAAGGTATTTGATTTTGATACGAAGCGAAAATGAACGGTGTTACACCTCGAAAATTTTTTCGTTGATGCACAAGTGAATAGACTAGTGAAGAGCATAAGTATACGTTATTTCAATAAGTAAGAAACGACATTCGATGGCCCCAGTTAAGATTTCAAAGATGTTTGAGATATGGGAAGGAAATTGCCAAGAGAAGGCAAGGCATACGATAGGCAATGGAAAGGGATTATGAGTAACGAGTTAACGAGGATTTAATGATGTCTTGGAGAAGAGTGATAACGTCCCTTAGATTGGTATTGAGGTGTTAAACAAGTGTTAAGAAGGTTCCATAAGGATTGGATATCAAACGAGTCGACAAAAATGAGTTTCGGAATACTGGGGATTATACGGCCAAACATACTGGCCGTATAAAATATACGGTCCGTATGTTAGGACCGTATAATCAGCCAAGGATGGCACATTTATCTGGACCAAATATACGGCCCGTATAAAATGTACGGACCGTATGTTGGTCCGTATGCCTAGTCGGGAACTGAATGGTTCATTAAATAGAGGATTCAAGTATTATTTCATTTCACTTCTATATCACACCCCTTCTCTCTAAAACATCTCTCTACATTCATTCCATAAGAATTCAAGAGGTATTAGTGATCAACAACATAAATTAAGTGCATCAAGTGTAAGAAAACCCATTAAAGATCTTTCAAGTCAAGAAATCTCATTGGAGATGAACTAGGGTTTTTACTCAAGTGGAGTATTACCAACCAAGGCTTGTTCCTACAACATCTAAGGTAAGATTTATGGTATTTCTATGTTGTTTAAGGTATGTGAGAGTTTAAATACTTGGATTGTAGAAGGGTATAGAAAAATGGGTCATGAATGTGGAATAGTGCCATTTTGAGTAATAGTTTGAATTGAGTCGTGATTCTTTATATGTAGTGATATAAATATGTTACAAATGATGTTGAGGACATGGGATAGGCAATGTATGTGAATGAACGTAATCGTGTGTTATGACCATGGATATGGGTGAAAGGAAGCGAAGTGAGAAATATAGATAATGTGGATGAATAAAAACTATTGTTATGATATTGTGAATGTATTATTGACGTTTGGGAGTTGATATACGATATGGAGGAATGTCGTATAAATAAAGGAGATGTTGTCCAATTTTCTCTAGTTTTAGTCATGTATGCTAGCTATCGATTCTAATGATAGTATGACTTTAATGAAGGTAGAAACATGAGCTTCGAAAGAGAACGTGCAAGTGGTAAATAGTTGAACGGAAAGGTATGTAAGGCTAACCCTTCTTTCATAAGGCATGGTTCTTTGGCCAATCATCTAAACCTCCAATAAGATTGTGATATCGATCAAATGACTCTATCTTGCGATCTATTGAGATCATGATCCTTGGTATGTATTACGATTCTACTAAGTTCCTCATATGACGAGTAACCCCTATAAGGATAGATGTAATGAACAACGATGATAGTGATAACGATAATGATAATGATGATAATAGCGATGACGATAACGATGACGATAATGATAGTGATGATAATAATAAGATGCTTATGAGCTATTATATATGTGTATCTATGTATGATTATTATGGAACCCCGAGCTTATGAGGCCGGGTAGGATATGTGTCTATTTACGTAACGCGCGCACACCTTTGCAGATAGTACGGATAACCCTGAAGCCTTGGTAGGGCCAGGTAAATGTAACCCTGAAGCCTTGGTAGGGCCAGGTATGTGCAACCTTGAGCCTTGGTTGACCAAGTATGCATGAAACACCGAACGTTTGTGGTCGGGCAAGCTATGTAAATGTTATGTATATGATATGGTTATGTATATGATATAGATATGAGTATGAATACGAACATGATACGGATATGAATACGAATAAGGCTATGTATATAAATACGATTATAGACGCAATGTAAATGAATACGGATATGAATATGGATGCAGATATGGATCTATGTACACGAATATGCGCTAGAAATGGAAAGTCCCTATGACAAGCAAGTAAGTGCCTATGACGTTGATACTGCTGTCTCCCCTCCTATGCTATTTCTCATATTGCTTATTATGCTTCTAAATTGATGTTGATCATGCTTTACTTACTCAGTACATTCTTCGTACTGACGTCCTTTTATTTGTGGACGATGCGTCGTTTCCACTGGTGCCCAGGGAGACAGACTTGATCCATAGCTATATTCTCGGAGATTACATAGCAGAGCTCCACTTCATTCGGAGCTATAGCTTTTAGGTACTTATTCTTTTGTGTACATAATTATAGGCATAGCGGGGTCCTGTCCCGCCTATATGTTATGACATACTCTCCTTAGAGGCTCGTAGACATATGTATGTGGTTAGATGTGTTTGGCCTTGTCGGCCTATATTTTGTATATCATTTTGTTAGCCTTGTCGGCTTAGGTACATTGATTTGGCATAAATGCCAATGATGATATAAATGTATTGTTGTCCAATGAGACTAGTATGATTGATGAATAGAGATGTATGTTTAAACATGTGGCTCACCTAAATGTAAGTGTAAATGTACGCTAAGGGGGTGCCCGGGTGGGCTAGCACCGGGCGCCCGTCGCGGCCCCTAGTCGGGTCGTGACAAAAAGTGGTATCAGAGCAGTTCAGTCCTAGGGTGTGTCTACGAGCCGTGTCCAGTAGAGTCTTGCTTATAGGTGTGTTGCGCGCCACAGTTATAAACAAGAAGCTGCGGGCATTTTAGGAATAAATGACCTTCTTTCTTCATAAGAATTGTGCGATAGAGCTATGATATAAGAACTTCTTGTTCCTTAACCATGTGTTGTGTATTTCAGAAATGCCTGTAAAGAGAAAGGCTACAGCAGCCCAAAAGGGTAAGACGGTGGCAAAAACGCGGGCTGAAAGAGCACCGCCACCGGTAGTAGAGGAAAGTGAGTCCCAGAGTGCGGCTCAATCTCAGTCCTCCCGTTCAGTACCTATATTACAGGAGCGTGAGGGAGCCTCAGCCCCAGCTCCAGCACCTCCGGCTCCTCCATCGAATGCTTCAGGCCAATATGTAAAAGAGGCCATTCATTTGCTTACTCAATTGGTTTCCGCTCAGACTCAGCGGCAAAGTACAGGACAAGGTGATAGGACTGTTAGTGCAAGGGCCCGTGACTTCATTAGCTTAAATCCTCCGAATTCTTTGGATCAAAGCCGGATGAGGACCCTCAAAATTTTATTGATGGTATGTTGAGGACGCTTCGGTTGATACATGCTTCGGACACCGAATCGGTGGAGCTAGCATCATATAGATTGAGGGATGTCTCAATCCATTGGTACACAGTTTGGATGGCTTCACAGGGAGCCAATGCAGCTCCCCCAGTATGGCAAGAATTTGTTGATGCTTTCCTCTGACACTATATGCCTCCAGAAGTTCGGCGAGCTAGAGCCGATAAGTTCTTGAATTTGAGGCAAGGTAGCATAAGTGCTTTAGAGTATAGTCTCCGCTTCAATTCTTTGGCTAGGTATGCTTCGGCCATGGTAGCAGATATGGGTGACCGAGTGCACCGATTTGTGAAGGGCCTAGGGCTACATTTGATAGATAGGTGCTTGACTGCGTCCCTTCAGGACAATATGGATATTGCACGCATTAAGGCCCATGCTCAGAACTTAGAAGAAAGCCTACAACAGCAAAGAAGTGAACGTGAGCATGATAGGGGACATAGCAATAGGGCTAGATCTTCGGGTCCGATGAGTGAGTTCAGAGGTGGGCATAGGCAGCAGTTTTCTAGGCATTCAAGCTATTCTATGACCAGTGCACCTCCACGGTTTTCAGGCCAGAGATTTGATAAATCCACTCATTCCTGGCCGAGTCAGAGCTTTTCGGGATCTCAATTTAGAGGTGATTCGAGTTAGTCAAGGTCACACGTGCCACGATGTTTCCAGTGTGGGAAGTTACATTAGGGTCCATGCCGATCGGGTTTAGATTTTTGCTATTCATGTGATCAACCAGGCCATATTATGCGTGATTGCCCCTCAGTTCATGGTAGAGGTAGGACCCAGCCTTCAGGGTCGGTAGCCGGATCTTCAGTATCTGTATGCCCTATGGGGCCAGGTTCACATGCGCTAGTCGGCCATGGTAGAGGCCGAGGGAGAGCTCACATTTCTAGCGGTCCTCAGCACCGTATTTATGCTTTGGCTGGACGCCAAGATCTTGAGTCTTCTCCTGATGTGGTCACACGTATATTATCGGTATTCTCTCATGATATATATGATTTGATTGATTCGGGCTCCACATTGTCTTATGTTACTACATATATTGCGGGTTGATTTAGAGTCGAACTGGAGTCGATCAAACCTTTTGAGGTGTCTACATCCGTTGGTGAATCGGTAATAGCTAGCCGAGTATATAGAAACTGTATAGTTGTGATTTGTGACCGTCGTACTACGGTTGATTTGCATGAGTTAAAAATGGTAGACTTTGATGTTATTATGGGCATGGATTGGTTGACTTCTTGCTATGCCAATGTTGATTGTAGAATGAAAATAGTTCGTTTTCAATTTCTGAGAGAACCAGTTCTAGAATGGAAAGGGAATACTGTGTCACCAAAAGGTAGGTTTATTTCCATCTAAAGGCAAGGAAAATGATCACAAAAGCGTGCATTTATCACCTTGTTCGAGTTTAAGATGTAGAAGCTGCATTGCCAACTCTTCAGTCAGTTCCCGTGGTGAATGAATTTCCGGATGTGTTTTCGGAAGAGCTTCCAGGCCTTTCTCCCTAACGGGAGATTGATTTTTCTATTGATGTGTTGCCAGACACCAAGCCTATATCTATTCCTCCTTATAGAATGGCTCCCACAGAATTGAAAGAGTTGAAGGAGCAATTGAAAGACTTGCTTGAGAAAGGCTTTATTAGGCCGAGTTCATCCCCGTGGGGAGCACCCGTATTGTTTGTCCCAAAGAAAGATGGCTCCTTGAGAATGTGTATCGATTATCGGCAATTGAATAAGGTGATGATTAGGAACAAATATCCTTTTCTGAGGATTGATGACTTATTTGATCAATTACAAGGTGCCAAGTGGTTTTCAAAGATCGATTTGAGGTCCGGGTACCATCAAGTGAGAGTTAGGGAGAAAGATATCCCTAGGACAGCCTTCAGAACAAGATATGGTCATTTCGAGTTCCGAGTGATGTCGTTTGGGCTAACTAATGCACCGATAGTATTTATGGATTTGATGAACAATGTGTTCAGGCCCTTCCTAGATCTATTTGTGATTGTATTCATCGATGATATCTTGGTGTATTCTAGATCCGAGGCAGAACATGCGGATCATTTGCGTACTGTCCTTAGAGTTCTTCAAACTCGAGAGTTGTTTGCAAAATTTTCTAAGTGTGAGTTTTGGTTGAACTCAGTGACATTTTTGGGGCACATTGTTGCAGCCGATGGTATTCGAGTGGATAGCCAAAAGATTGAGGCCGTGAAGACTTGGCCAAGGCTCACGACTCCTACGGAGGTTCATAGCTTTCTGGACTTAGCAAGTTATTACAGGAGATTTGTTGAAGTTTTTTCTTCTATTTCTGCACCACTCACAAAGTTGACCCAGAAATCAGCAAAGTTTCAATGGACAGATGCTTGTGAATGTAGTTTCCAAGAGTTGAAAGATAGATTGACTTATGCCTTAGTCCTGACACTTCCAGAGGGATTGGAAGGATATGTTGTTTATTGCGATGCTTCAGGCATTGGGCAAGGCTGTGTATTGATGCAACATGGTAAGGTAATTGCATATGCTTCAAGGCAGTTACGGAAACATGAGAGTAATTACCCAACATATGATCTAGAATTGGCTGCAGTGGTTCATGCATTAAAGATATGGAGATATTATCTATATGGTGTCCATGTGGATATTTATACAGACCATAATAGTCTTCAGTATATCTTCAAGCAGAAAGAGTTGAATTTGCGGCAATGACGATGGTTGGAATTGCTAAAAGATTATAATGTTGATATCCTATATCACCCCGGAAAGGCAAATTTTGTGGTTGATGCTCTTAGCCGTAGATCAATGGGGAGTTTATGTGGTGTATGACCAGAGAAGAGAGAAATGGCTCGTGAGCTCCAGTAGTTAGCTAGCCTAGGAGTTCGAGTAGTGGACTCAGGTAACAGGGGAACTACTATTCAGAATTCAGCAGTCTCGTCGCTAGTAGCGAAAGTGAGAGAGCGGCAATATGAAGATTCCATGTTAATGCATTACAGAGACACACTCCCTCAGAAGGAAGAGTTATCATTTGAGCTTTCAGGAGACGGAGTTCTTCGATGCCAGGGCAGATTATGTGTCCCCGATGTGGCATGTCTACGCCACCAAATATTGAGAGAAGCTCATTGTTCCCGGAGCAACGAAAATGTATCATGATCTTAAGTCTATTTATTGGTGGAATGGGATGAAGAAGGATATAGCAGAATTTGTATCTCGATGTCCCAACTGTCAACAAGTAAAAATCGAGCACCAAATGCCGAGAGGATAGTTGCAAGCTATAGAAATCCCAACTTGGAAGTGGGAAGTGATTAACATGGACTTTATTACAAGCTTAACCCACTCTCGATGTAAGTATGATTCCATATGGGTGATTGTGGATAGACTCACAAAGTCAGCTCATTTCTTGCTAGTCAGAACGACGTATGTGGCAGAAGATTATGCAAAGCGTTATGTTAAGGAGATAGTGCGACTTCATGGTGTTCCAGTATCTATTATCTCAGACAGAGGAACCTAGTTTACGACCAATTTTTAGAAGTACTTCCAAGAGGGTTTAGGGACCCAAGTGAGCCTTAGCACGACATTTCACCCGCAGACTGATGGACAAGCTGAGCATACCATTCAGACTCTTGAAGATATGTTTCAGGCATGTATGATATATTTTGGAGGAAATTGGGCTAATCACTTGCCACTCATTGAATTTGCTTATACCAATAGTTATCATTCTAGCATTCAAATGGCACCGTACGAGGCTCTATATGGGTGAAAATGTAGATCCCCAATTGGGTGGTTCGAGGTAGGAGAGACTAAGTTGATAGGGCCAGACTTGGTCCAGCAAGCCATATATAAAGTCAAACTCATACAAGATCGGTTATTGGCAGCTCAAAGTCGCCAAAAGTCCTATGCGGGTAATCGTCGAAGGGACTTAGAGTTCCAAGTTAAATATTGGGTAATCTTGAAAGTGTCGCCAATGAAGGGCGTGGTGAGATTTGGCAAAAAGGGAAGCTTAGTCCGCGATACATTGGGCCTTATGAAATTGTGCGCAAGGTAGGCAAAGTGGCTTACGAATTAGATCTACCTCCGGATTTGGAGTCAGTTCACCCAGTTTTCCATGTCTCGATGCTTCAAAAATGTGTTGGAGATCCTACTAGGATCGTGCCAATAAATGATGTTAAAGTGACAGAGAAGTTGACTTATGAAGAGGTACCCATTGCCATACTAGATAGGAAAGTACGAAGGCTTAGAAACAAAAAAGTATCCTCGGTTAAGGTTTTATGGAGAAGCAGTAAACGAGAAGAAATGCCAAGGGAAGCGGAAGAAATTATGCGATCCAAGTACCCGCACTTATTTCAGCCCCCGGAAGAGGGCCAAGGTGAGACATCAAAATCATAAGGTATGTATGTTTTCCTTTTTATGCAATTGGGTCGTGTATGGCCAAATTCCATTGCTATTATGTTGTGGCCCTGTAAGGCATTGTTATTATGGGTTATTGTGATAGGATGGTAGTGCCATATTATAGGGGAAACTCTGGCGAAATTTTCGTAGAATCCCCGAATGCTTAACATTCGAGGACGAATGTTCTTAAGGGGGGAAGAATGTTACAGCTCGGAAAAATTTTCGTTGATGCACAAGTGAATAGGCTAGTAAAGAGCATGAGTATACGTTATTTCAATAAGTAAGAAACGACATTCGATGGCCCTAGTTAAGATTTCAAAGATGTTTGAGATAGGGGAAGGAAATTGCCAAGAGAAGGCAAGGCATACGATAGGTAACGGAAAGGGATTACTAGTAACAAGTTAACGAGGATTTAATGATGTCTTGGAGAAGAGTGATAACGTCCCTTAGATTGGTATTGAGGTGTTAAACAAGTGTTAAGAAGGTTCCATAAGGATTGGAGATCAAACGAGTCGACAAAAACGAGTTTCGGAATACTGGGGATTATATGGCCAAACATACAGGCCGTATAAAATATACGGTCCGTATGTTAGGACCGTATAATCAGCCCAGGATGGCACATTTATCTAGACCAAATATACGGCCAAACATACGGCCCATATAAAATGTACGGACCGTATGTTGGTCCGTATACCTGGTCGGGAACTGAATGGTTCATTAAATAGAGGATTCAAGTCTTATTTCATTTCACTTCCATATCACACCCCTTCTCTCTAAAACATCTCTCTACATTCATTCCACAACAATTCAAGAGGTATTAGTGATCCACAACATAAATTAAGTGCATCAAGTGTAAGAAAACCCATTAAAGATCTTTCAAGTTAAGAAATCTCATTGGAGATGAACTAGGGTTTTTGCTTAAGTGGAGTATTACCGACCAAGGCTTATTCCTACGAAATCTAATGTAAGATTTATGGTATTTCTATTTTCTTTAAGGTATTTGAGAGTTGAAATACTTGGATTGTAGAAGGGTATAGAAAAATAGGTCATGAATGTGGAATAGTGCCATTTTGAGTAATAGTTTGAATTGAGTCATGATTCTTGATGTGTTATGATATAAATTTGTTACAAATGATGTTGAGGACATGGAATAGGCAATGTATGTGAATGAACGTAGTCGCGTGTTATGACCATGGATATGGGTGAAAGGAAGCGAAATGAGAAATATAGATAATGTGGATGAATAGAAACTATTGTTATGATATTGTGAATGTATTATTGACGTTTGGGAGTTGATATATAATATGGAGGAATGTGGTATAAATAAAGGAGATGTTGTCCGATTTTCTCTAGTTTTAGTCATGTATGCTAGCTATCGATCCTAATGATAGTATGACTTTAATGAAGGTAGAAACGTGAGCTTCGGAGGAGAACGTGCAAGTGGTAAATAGTTGAACGGAAAGGTATGTAAGGCTAACCCCTCTTTCATAAGGCATGGTTCTTTGGCCAATCATCTAAACCTCCTATAAGATTATGATATCCTTCAAACGATTCTATATTTCGAGCTATTGAGCTCATGCTCCTAGATATGTATTACGATTGTACTACGTTCTTCATATGACGAATAACCCCTATAAGGATAGATGTAATGAACAACGATGATAGTGATAACGATAATGATAACGATGATAATAGCGATGACGATAACGATGAAGATAATGATAGTGATGATAATAATAAGATGCTTATGAGCTATTATATATATGTATCTATGTATGATTATTATGGAACCCCGAGCTTATGAGGCCGGGTAGGATATGTGTCTATTTACGTAACACGCGGACACCTCTGCAGATGGTACGGATAACCCTGAAGCCTTGGTAGGGCCAGGTAGATGTAACCCTGAAGCCTTGGTAGGGCCAGGTATGTGTAATCTTGAGCCTTGGTTGGCCAAGTATGTATGAAACACCGAACCTTCGTGGTTAGGCATGCTATGTAAATGTTATGTATATGATATGGTTATGTATATGATATAGATATGAGTATGAATACGAACATGATACGGATACGAATACGAATAAGACTATGTATATGAATACGATTATGGACACAATGTAAATAAATATGGATATGAGTACGGATACGGATATGGATCTATGTACACGAATACGCGCTAGAAATGGAAAGTCCTTATGACAAGCAAGTAAGTGCCTATGACGGTTATACTGGTGTCTCCCCTCCTATGCTATTTATCATATTGCTTATTATGATTCTAAATTGATGTTGATCATCCTTTACATACTCAGTACATTCTTCGTACTGACGTCCTTTTGTTTGTGGACGATGCGTTATGCCCGCAGGTGCCCAGGGAGACAGACTTGATCCATAGCTACATTCTCGGAGATTACATAGCAGAGCTCCACTTCATTCGGAGCTATAGCTTTTGGGTACTTATTTTTTTGTGTACATAATTATGGGCATAACGGGGTCTTGTCCCGCCTATATGTTATGACATACTCTCCTTAAAGGCTCGTAGACATGTGTAAGTGGTTAGATGTGTTTGGCCTTGTCGGCCTATGTTTTGTATATCATTTTGTTAGCCTTGTCGGCTTAGGTACATTGATTTGGCATAAATGCCAATGACGATATAAAGGTATTGTTGTCCAATGAGACTAGTATGATTGATGAATAGAGATGTATGCTTAAATATGTGGCTCACCTAAATGTAAGTGTAAAGGTAAGCTAAGGGGGTGCCCGGGTGGGCTAGCACCGGGTGCCCGTCGCGGCCCCTAGTTGGGTCGTGACATGCGGTGCTTATCTGGAAGGCCTCCTCTCACTTCATTCCGGGATGGAGGTTGAGTCTTATAATGTAGTGGTAATCTGAGTCATTAGCCGCTCTTGTACTAGTCTAGGACAGGTCATGGGAAGATGGATTGAGTCTGTAATCATTTATTGTTGTAATCTCTTAACAACTTGAGTTTATTGAAATTATTATGATGTTCCGATGTAATTTTTAAGTACCTCTTGGTTGAATGATTCATCCTGATAAATTGATGTGTTAATTGAATAAAGGGTTCTCCTATCGAGGTGGGAAAGGTAGGTGCCCGCACGACCCCGAATTGGGTCATGACAAGTTGGTATCAAAGCCTAGCTTACCGGTTTACTAGGTACAATACAGAGACGTTTGTACCCATTCGCGAGAGGCTGCGAGGCATCTCAGGAAAAACCCCTTTCATTATTTCTATTCGTGCTACTTCGATCAAATTGGTATCTCGGCGAGTCCAATTGGTATCTAGGCGATTTCAATTAGTATCTGTGTATCCTTGTTTCGTCCTCCCTCTATCGACGAACACTCGTTCTCATGTGTTTGATCTCGTACATTATGTGGTGGTATGGCATGAGACATGTCATCTCGGTTTATATGCATGGCCTAGTTCAGTTCTAGCTTGGGAAAAAGGTTTCGACTTCGATAAGTTTTATGATAGTATGCGTGGCACAGGTGAACTTAGGGCAGACAATGATTTCGCAATGATTAAGTTTTTTGTATTGGTATCCAAGGACGAGAGTGTGTTCGCTAGGGATTACCATATTCAACGAGTATAGTGATTGCATGTGGTAGATAAGAGAAGTTGAGAGTAAGTACTAACATGACGATATTGTGAGAGAGCATAGAGAATCCGAATTCTTAAGGGGATTGGTATTGGTATTGGTACTTTTTGTGTACGAGGAATTGAGTCGTGATAAAGAGGATTTGGAAAGAAAATTCTTGGGCACTAAGAAGGAAATAATTGGTATCTGGCATGATTATGAGAATGTGTTTGTGACGGTTACAACAGTGAGATTCTAATAACCAAGCAACTGTTAAGAGTTACGTCCAGCATCAGATTGAAGCTGAGAGCCTTTAAACTTGTTATGTAGCTTCAGTGAGTTTTGTTATTTATCGATGTTGTTATCCGGTTAAGTTGATGGTATATTCGCTTGAATGGTTAGGTGTGTTTAGGTTCGACAATAGAGACATTCTAATTCAGTGAATCAGAGATGAGGCTTAAACCTATTCGAGTTATATGGATCATTTTGGAATTCAAAATAAGGAATGGAATAAGGGAACCTTGGTAGAGGAAAGTAGGTCATTGTAGACCAAGTATGTGCTTCGTTGGATTTAGAGTTTAGTCGGTTTAGGCTCCGATGCGTTGAAAGGTAACTCTAATATGTAAAGTGTGTGGTGTGATTCTATCTCCAAGGTTGGTTTGGTAGTGTGCAAGATTTATGATCTGCGGTAATTGATTTAGTGGCTTCGAGAATTGGTTAGTATTAGTCGCGAGTGGCAAGAATTAGGTGCGCCCTTGGGAGTACCTGAATCAATTTGAATGGTGGTATTGTTGTCTAGTATGGAATAGACGAGCTTGTGATTGTTGTGTGATTTGAGAAAGTAATTTTAAGAAATGGGTAAGTGATAAGAAGTTGTAACCAGTGGCTGAGTGAGAAGTAAGATTTCAGATAACCGACATGTTGGATTTATCGGAAGTGGCTTGTGTGGTACCCCTTTGGATAGCTTCGCAATCCTTTGCAGTGACTGAGTTAATGTGTGTTTAAGAGAAAGGATTTGTAGAAATTCTTAATATGTTATGGCTATCAGTGTTTCCGAGATGGGATCGTGTTGTGCTAAATGTTTTATGTTATGAACAACATTGATAGAATGACTTCGGATATTATGGATCCGAAGTGATTATGCCTGTTAGCACCAGGGATCGTGAGATTTGGATGCTTTCGGAAGTATTATGGGTTATTGAGGTATTACAATGGAAAGTTTTATAGTTAAAAGATTAATTTATGAGTACATATGTCCTTAGTGTTGGAAAATTCGAGTTGTACCAGGTATGTGTATTGGGTAATGTGAAGGAATTTAAGGTTGCATTCGCAAGGTTTAGTTATCTGATACCTTGAGCACAATTTGGATAAGTTTCAGCTTTTAAAGCCGAGAGCGGTAACTTATGGTTTGCCATGCGCGGTAAGAGTGTGATGGGTTTCGGATCTTAGAATCAGTTTGTGTGATTACTAATATATTCTGAAATGGTGCGTTCATTGTGGTCGATTATGGTTTGAATGAAAATGGTTAGATCGAGTTTGTAACTCCAAGGGAACTTATGGGTTCTAAGTAAATTAGTTTAATGGATGTGATAAGGAATGCCTGACTTTTGAGGTTTGTTGTTAGCAGTCCTTGTGGTACCTCGCCAAAGTCAGTCTTTTGGTTAGTACAATGGATCGTAATGATAATGGTTGTGCTCCGAAGAGATTCTAGGATTGTGATAAGGCTCCGTTCTGATCATTGGATGTTGGCAAATCTTGCCCTATGCAGTACTCGGCGGTAAGTTCCTAGATAAGTGATTCGAAGAGTTAAGAAGACTTAAGACTGACCAAGTTGGCTATGAGAAAGATAAGTTTCGATGAAATAGCTTAGAGTTTTCTGGAGGATTTAAGATCCTCTTTTGGGAAGAGTAAGTCCTGGTTTCGGTTTGTATTGTGTACTTCTAAGAAATTGTGATTCAAGGAATGACTTGGATAAAGGGTGAAAAAAATTATTAGCTAGCTCATAATATCTTACCAGTTCGGAATATTTTATGACTTAGATATGTCTAAAGGTTCGTGCTATATGATTTATGTATGTGAGATCCGCTGTTTGTTTTAGAGGTATGGTAATTGGGTCTTCTGGCTAAGTGCGAGCGAGTTGCGGTTTGGGATTGTGATATGATTTTCTTGGATACCGTAAGCTTGTCCTACTCTCATTCTTCGCTCAAGGACAAGCGATTATTTAATTGGTATCTTATGTAACGACCAATTTTGTCGTTACCTTGATTATTTTGTCTTTGCCATTGTTGACCCGTTCTTGAGTCTCGTTAGAACTATTTTGACCCAAGGAGATAGTTGGCATGACTTCCTAGGCATCGTTGTGGGCTTTAGAATATTTTCTAGAAAAATAGGGCTTTAAGCGAAAATGAGTTGACTCAAAGTTGACTTTGAGTGAACGAACCTTTTTTCGAAATTCGTCGATTCCGAGAGGTCTGAATGGTGATTTAGTACTTGTGTGCATATTCGTTTCGGTTGCATTTTGGGATCTAGGTTGGAAAGTTAGTTTTGAGGTATCGGGGCTTGACTCGGTCAAAGAGACCTCTGATGGGAATTCTGAGGCCACGAGTATGTTCGTAGCACGTTTTTATGTATATCTACATATTTGGTTTGTGTCCGGGATGTTCCGGGATGGTTCTGGGTGTCGATTTCAAGTTTGGAAGGCACTAGAATTTTCTGGTGTCTGGTGAATGCTATAGCGGTAGGGTGACAGCTATAGCGGCCTATTGACCGCTATAGCGGCCGAAGGGCAGTTTTCTGATTGAGAAGATTTTGGAAACCCTTATTTCCTCCCATTCCTTATACTATATTTTCTTAGCATATTGGAGGCGACTTGAGGGGTTTATGGTCAGATTTCTCTTGGAAGTAAGTTCCCTAATCCTAATCTCTTCCATTTTCTTTCCTAAGTAAGAATCCATGATAGAAACTCCTAGAAGATTAAGATTAAAAGAGGGCTTATGGGGTTTTTCATAAAAGGGTTTTAAAAATGATTTGGATTCCTAAGTTATGGTTAAATGTTGTTGTTCGTGCTAGATAATGTCATATCTAGGCTTGTTGATCATTAATCTTCGATTCTAGAGTTGATTTTCATGAATTAAAGTTAGGGTTCTTAGACCCAAATTTGGGGGTTTTCATATTAATGATGATTTTGAGAATTAATTGAGTATTCCTATGATTAAAGTAACGGGTTTTGACCTTTTGGTATTGAATTTGGTATTTTGGTCATAAAATTCCCATTTTGCCCTTGAGACCCGTTTTCCCTAAATTAAGGGTTGGAATTTGACCCGAATAGAAGGTAGCCAATACGGGTATCATTATTTATGGCTTCTTACATAGAATTCATATGTGATAGAGCTTGATTATTTGGAGACGCTTCGAAAGACAAGGCAACGTGTGGGTTCGTGGACCTGTTCGACAGCCAGGTAGGTTATGGCTTTCTTTTTTGGTAGACTCTGGTTAGTTTCCCATATTCGTTTATTAGAAGGAATGGAGAATGCATGTATAGGAATTTGAGATTTGGGATGGAATCCTTGGATCGTATTGATGTGTGATTGTCTGTTCGGGCTTGTGGCATGATTATTTAGGATGTATGATGTGGCCTTCTTTGATATAGGTGGATTTTATTTTACTTGGGAGTAGCGGGTGATACCTATTTCTATGTCTAATGATGAGAATTCCCGTAATATGTGATTAATTGTGTTATGCTATCAATAGTGAATCTAGTTGATAAATCGAAGGATAAAATGCACCAATGATTGTGACTAAGTTCTAGATTGAGTTGCGATGAATGATTGTGTGTGTAGGGTGAGATTACCTGTTCTAAGCTAATAGGCTGATATAGGGAAGTGGTAAAATGTATATCGATTTGATTAACCTATTGTGTGTTGGGAATTAGCCACCACGCTGTGTTGTGATTTGATTGTTCCATTGTGTCGGCTTGAGGCCACGAGTTGTTGATAAATATTGAATTCTGTTATCGTCTGATTACGATACTGTTGGCATACCCACTGTTGGTATTTGTGATTCAGATATATTGTTGGCATACCCACTATTGGTATTTGTGATTCAGATATATTGTTTGCATAGCCACTGTTGGTATTTATGATTCGGATATATTGTTGGCATATCCACTGTTGGTATTTGTGATTCGGATATATTGTTTGCATACCCATTGTTGGTATTTGTGATTCAGATATATTGTTGGCATACCCACTGTTGGTATTTGTGATTCAGACATATTGTTGGCGTACCCAATTGTTGGTACTTGTGATATTGAGCATGATTATTGATGTGATTCATTCATTGCATGCACTCTCATTTTCCTGATACATTGTTGAGATATTGATGACATTTGATGAAACACTTGATGAGCTGGGCTCAATTTTACTTGAGTGACATGAGAATCCGATGTCCGATGTTCATCCCGGAATCGTTGATTGAGTGAAATTGATACTTGATAAAACTCTTTTACTTGAGTGACGTGAGAGTCTGATGTCCGATGTTCATCCCGGAATCGTTGATTGCATGGCCGATATCCGATGTTTGTTTCGAAATCGTTGATACTGCATGGACTCCGCGGATCGCCCAGAGTGGTGTCGGTGAGAACCCCCCGTGGGCAGAGATCAGCGGTCCCATCTGTCTGTTGGGCAAATATCCAGGACAGTTGTGCTATCGAGACGTCGATATTTCCGTCCGGAGTACATGTGTACACCGCATTTGCATGGCATTGCATTGCATCCACACATTATTGCATTGCATTTGCATTATGATTGATTGAGATGCTTGGTGTTGTACTTGTGTTGTTAGATTTGGAGTTGATGTATTCAGACTTGGTATGTTTGGGGACTAGATGCTTTATTTAGGCGATGACGTGTATCTTGATCCAATTACATTTGATTTATACTTGATGATTGTACCTGTTGAATTTGTCACGACCCGACTAGGGGCCATGACGGGTACCCGGGGCTAACCACCGAGCACCGCTCGTACCATTACCTATTGTACACATCAAGCGTTCATTCATTAACCTTATACTCAAATCATAGGAAAACCATTTTTCACTTTGAAACATAATTACCTTTATATACATAAGCCCTTCGGCTATCAATATATATATACACGTGGGAAAAATCGTGAGACCATACTACGCACACATGCGTATATACGAGCCTCTACTAAAGTACTAGACATATGGACGAGACAGGACCCCGTCATGCCAAAAACATATATATATATATACACACACACACACACACAAAAGGATAAATCAATGGCACCTCCGGAACAATGGAGTGCTCTCAAGTCAGCTAATAGCTCCTACAAGTCCGGATCACCTCCCTGCCTACCTGTGGGCATGAACACAACGTCCAAAGAAAATGTACGTCAGTACGAACATTGTACTGAGTATGTAAGGTATGAATGAAATGAACATAATAGAGAAATCGTAAGACATAAGATGAAGATATAACCTGCTTAACTTTTAAGGCTGGATACATTTCATACATATATCATATATAATCATAGTACATGTATCATCATAGCACATACATCATCGTATCATATAAATCATCATCGTTAACCCGCGTCCGAGTAACCATTATATGCCGCCCACTAGTGGTGATCGTGTCCGGCCTTCTAGGCGCGGTGGAATCATAAGCAGCCCGCCTTAGCGGTGACATGTCCGGCCATTTGGGCACGGTGGAATCACAAGCAGTCCGCCTTTGCGATGACATGTCCGGCCACTTAGGAACGGTGGAATTGTATCATCGTGAGCACATCATAAAATTAACATTACTGCACATCTCATAGGCACATCATGACCTTATCATAACTTAGCATCATTATACATTTATCATCAAAACATACATTAGAACTTGAAGGTAACTATGGTGATGTCGGGGTGACATAAGGTCGTGAACCCTCGATAACATTATGGAGTGATCATAATCATTACGTTTCACCTTGAGGGGACTAACATTTTAAGGTGAGCGTACACAATGAAAAGCATTAATGGCACCGTTCTTAGGAGCATAAACCTCATGGACATCGTATATTACTCGAGGATTCTCTGTACTTAAACTCATCATCATCATTATCATGCTCGTATCGTATGTCTTTTCTTTATCATGTGCGTATGTAGCTCTTTATAGTCATGGAATCGTAATGTCACGACCCAGCTAGGGGCCGCAACGGGTACCCGGGGCTAGCCACCGAGCACCACTCGAGCTACTACTCATCTTACTCACTTAATGCTCTTTTACCAACTTTATACACTAATTGTAGGAAAATCATATTTTATATGGAAACATAAATGCTTTATACACATTTGCCTGTCGGCCATCAAAATAATATATACACATAATAGCATCTTGTGAGACCATCTAACCCACACTGCATATCTACGAGCCTCTACTAATGTACTAAATATATAGACGGAACAAGGCTCCTCCGTGCCCAAAATATGCATATATACCAAAAGGAGAATCACAAGCACCTTCGAACGATGGAGTGCTCTCAATCAGCTGACAGCTACTAAGAATTTGGATCAAGCTCACCTCCCTGTCTACCTGTGGGCATGAACACAGCGTCCAAAGAAAACGGACGTCAGTACGAATATTGTACTGATTATGAGAGGCATGAACAATGAAGAAAGGCAACAATAATATAATGAGGACATCAATATGAAACATCTGGATCTGAGTGACAATCATAAGAGAAGTAACGCATGCTATCTTAATCATACTCATCATCATATCATATATGCATAATATGTAAACTGCTCATCCATATCGGAACGGTGTGATAATCAATTACAATAGCCCGCGTCCAGGCCTCCCGCGTCCGGGGTACCATCTCATGCCGCCCACAAGTGGTGTCTGCCCATGCCAAATGGTCATAGTGTATCCGTATAGCTGCCCGCCTTAGCGGTGACTGCCCGGCTAACTAGGCACGGTGTGATATTATCATAACATGCTCATATTATTATAGTACATGCATAAAGCTCAAGATCAACTATACTCTATCGGGGTGACGTAAGGTCGTGATCCCCCGATTTCATTACGGAGCAATGATTGACATTCTGCCTCACCTTGAAGGAATTAATACATAAGGTGAGTGTAAGCAATAAATAACATCATTATCAATATGGCATCATCATATCATATCTCTTATCTTAAATAGACGTTTATGGATACAGGCTTTTAGCTTTCCGGAATATAGGAACTCCTGGAGAGGAAAGGAACTTAGGCTATAGGATTCATGCCATTAGAAAGAAAGGACTAGCCTCACATACCTTTGTCGTTTAGCTGAGCTATCGTTCGCTTGCTCTCCTTAATGTCACGTCGCTACCTTCACGAAAGAATTTGTATTAACGTTAGTTAGTCGACTTAAGGTATACGTCACTATTTCTAGAGAAAGTTGGGCAGCACTTCCTTTACTTATACTACTTTTCCCATAGTCCATATCAACTCCCAACGTTCTCAACATCATCCACAATATTACAATCAACAACCATCATTTATTTATTCACCACATTCCACCATTTTTCTCTAATTTCCCCACATTTGTCCTTATAACTCATTATTGTGTTTTCGCGCATTTAATACTTGTTTCATGATATAAACATCATTTATAACGTATTCATAATCACAACACGTCACATTCATGATTCCATTCCACTATCATTCAATGGTGACACTATTCACCCATTCAAGACCCATTTCCCATATCTTTCTACAATTCAAGCTTCTTAGTTTCCTAATACCTTAAATAACATGATAAAGTCATAAAACATACCTTAGATGATGGTGGAACAAGTCTTGAGTAGAAATATTCTTTTATACTAAAAACCCTACTTCACTTCCTTTGCAATTTCTTGGTATAGATGAACTTTGGTGAGTTTCACACTCTTGATTTCATGGATTTGGGTGTTATTGATCTTGATTTTCACTTGCATTCTTGTATTGGAAGAGTTTTGGAATGTTCTAGAGAGAGATTGGGTCGTGGAGAGAGAAGGGGAAATAAATAAAATGGACTTGGATCATTATTTTATAAAGTTGAAATCTGTCCCGACATCATTATACAGTCCATTATGTGGTCCGTATAAAATTATACGGTCCGTATAATCGACCGTAAAACTGCTCCAGTGATTACCCTTTTCTGTGTCAATTTGACGGTGCATTATACGGGCCGTATAATTTTATACGGTCCGTATAATAGACCGTAAAACCCACCTTTCAGCAACCTCACTCTGTGACTCTTCTATGGTTCATTATACGGTCGTAAAAGCATTATACGGTTCGTATAATCGACCGTATAATCCACCAGTTCACTGAATCTCATTTCCATCACTTCGCTTCATCTCCGACCCTTATGGAACCTTCTTAACAATTGTTTAACACCTCAATACCAGTCTAAAGGACGTTTTCCCTCCACAAAATACCATATACGTCATACCCTTCATTGGCCTAATCACTGAACGCTAGCGGGGGAAATTTCCAAGGTGTAACATTCTTCCCCCCTTTGGAACATTCGTCCCCGAATGTTAAACACTCGGGATTCTAGATAAATTTTGCCAGAGTATCCCCTGTAATTTGGCACTACCAACCTGTCACAACAACCCATAATATCATCGCCTCACAGGGCTACATCACAATATCAACATATCTATGGCCACACGCGACCAAAAGAGTAAAAGTAAATCATACATACCTCATCTTGTCGACGTTTCTCCATGAACCTCTTCTGGATATGGGAATAGAAGTGGATACTTGGATTTCATCTTCTCTTCCGCCTCCCAAGTCATTTCTTCCCGATTGTGGTTCCGCCATAAAACTTTGACTGATGCTACCTCTTTATTTCGAAGCCTTCGGACTTGCCTATCTAGAATGGCAGCAGGCACTTCTTCGTATGTTAGCTTCTCTGTCACTTGCAAATCCTATATCGGGACAATCTTTATGGGATCTCCGATACACTTGCGGAGCATCGATACATGAAAAACTGGGTGCACTGATTCAAGTTCCGAAGGCAAGTCCAATTCATAGGCTACACGGCCCACCTTACGGATAATTCTATAAGGTCCAATATATCTTGGGCTCAACTTCCCCTTTCTACCAAATCTCATTACCCCTTTCATTGGCGATACTTTCAATAATACCCAATCATTGGCCTGAAATTCCAAGTCTCGTCGGCGATTGTCTGCATAAGACTTTTGACGACTTTGGGCTATCAACAACCGATCTTGGATGATTTTAACTTTTTCGACCACTTGTTGAATCAAGTCGGGGCCTATTAATTGTGCCTCTCCTGTTTCAAACCATTCTATTAGAGATCTACACTTCCTTCCATATAAAGCTTCCTATGGAGCCATTTGAATACCGAAATGGTAGTTATTGTTGTAGGTAAATTCAATAAGGGGCAAATGCTTATCCCAACTACCACTAAAATCCAGCACACATGCTCGTAGCATATCTTCCAAGGTCTGAATAGTACGCTCAGCTTGTCCGTCGGTCAGTGGATGAAACGCCGTGCTGAGCTTAACTTGACTACCTAGACCTTCTTGAAAGGACTTCCAAAACATGGCCATGAACTGTGCTCCTCTATCAGTAATAATAGACAATGGAATACCATGAAGTCACACAATTTCCTTGAGTTACAACCTGGCATAATCTTCCGCTGAATACGTAGTTCTAACTGGGAGGAAATGAGCGGCTTTCGTGAGTCTGTCCACGATCACCCATATAGAATCATACTTCCCTCGTGAATGGGGTAATCCCACGATAAAATCCATATTAACTATTTCCCATTTCCACGTAGAAATTTCCATTGTTTGCAACAAGCCCCCTGGCTTTTGATGTTCGGCCTTCACTTGTTGGTAATTTGGACATTGTGCTACAAAATCTGCTATGTCCCTCTTCATGCCATCCCACCAATATATCAATTTGAGGTCATGATACATTTTGGTCGCACCAGGATGAATAGAATACCAAGAATAGTGTGCTTCCTCTAAAATCCGTTGGCGCAAATTTGCCACGTCTGGTACACATAGTCTGCCTCGATATCTAAGGATCCCATCTATGGAAACTTCAAATGGGGACTTCTCCTTTTCACGAGATAGGTCTCGGTAATGGATTAACTGAGAATCTTCATATTGTCGTTCCTTCACTTCTATATTGAAAGATGACATTGTGGGGTCATTAATGCTGATCCCTGCATCACCCGAATCCATCACACGTACTCCCAGATTAGCTAGTTGGCGGAGCTCACGAGCCATCTCTTTCTTTTCCAGAGAAACTTCACATAGACTGCCCATTGATTGGCGGCTAAGTGCATCGGCTACTACGTTTGCTTTGCCGGGGTGGTACAAAATGTTCACATCATAGTCTTTCAACAATTCTAACCACCGCCTTCGCCACAGGTTCAACTCCCTTTGCTTGAAAATGTACTGGAGGCTCTTGTGATCTGTATAGATATCAACATGCACACCATACAAATAATGCCTCCATATTTTTAAGGCATGAATAACCGCGGCCAATTCGAGATCATGAGTTGGATAATTCTGTTCATGTTTCCGCATCTGTCTCGAAGCGTATGCAATAACTCTGCCATGCTGCATTAATACACAACCTAGTCCCATACCGGAAGCATCACAATATACAACATAGCCATCTGGCCCTTCTGGAAGTGTTAACACTGGAGCTGAAGTTAATATATCTTTCAACTCTTGAAAACTACGCTCACAAGCGTCGCTCCACTGGAATTTTGCCGACTTCTGGGTTAGCTTCATTAATGGGGCTGAAATTGATGAGAAACCCTCTACAAATCTTCTATAATATCCTGCCAAACCCAGAAAACTACGAACTTCTGTGGGCGTCGTACGCCTTGGCCAAGTCTTCACGGCTTCAATTTTCTGAGTGTCGACTCGAATGCCATCATTTGAAATAACATGGCCCAGGAAATGTTGTAGAGTTTAGCCAAAACTCGCACTTTGAAAATTTCGCATATAATTCTCGAGCTCGAAGAATGCCAAGAACAATCCTTAGATGATCTGCATGTTCTGATTATGTGCGAGAATACACCAGAATATCATCAATAAATACTATCACGAAGAGATCCAAAAATGGCCTGAATACATTATTCATTAAATTCATGAACACTGCCGGGGCATTCGTCAACCCAAACGACATCACGGAGAACTCATAGTGGCCATATTCTGAAGTCTGTTTTGGGAATATCTTCTTCTCTAATTGTCACTTGATGATAACCAGATCTCAAATATATCTTGGAGAAACACTTGGCACCCTGCAGTTGATCAAACAAATCATCAATTCTGGGGAGGGGATATCTATTCTTTATTGTTACCTTATCCAGCCATCTATAATCGATGCACATCCGTAGAGATCTGTCCTTCTTTCTCACAAATAAGACCGGTGCTCCCCACGGTGATGAACTGGGCCTTATGAAACCCTTTTCAAGCAAATCCTTCAACTGTGTCTTTAGCTCTTTCAATTCTGCCGGAGCCATTCGATAAGGAGGAATAAAAATGTGCTCAGTGTCTGGCAATACATCAATAGTGAAATAAATTTCCCTTTCAGGAGGAAGACCTGGAAGTTCATCTGGAAATACATCTGGGAATTCATTCACTACTGGAATAGATTGGAGAGTTGGCGGCTTTTCCTCGGTGTCATGAACCCGAACTAGATGATAAATATAGCCTTTAGCTATCATATTTCTTGCCTTAAGGTAGGAAATAAATCTACCCTTTGGAGATGCCGTATTACCCTTCCATTCAAGTACGGGCTCTCCCGGAAATTGAAATCGAACCATTTTCATCCGGCAATCAACATTGGTGTAACATCGAAATCTATCATTTCCAGTTCAATCAAATCGGATTTTGTCTGGCGATCACATATAACAACTACACAATTCTTATATACTTGCCTCGCTATTACGGGATCACCAACCGGAGTGAATACCTCGAAAGGTTTAATTGGCTCAGGTCTCACCCCAATACAATCAGCAACATACGGCGTAACATAAGAGAAAGTAGAACCCGGATCGATCAAAGCATATACGTCACGGGAAAATATAGTCAATGTACCTGTGACAACATCTGGGGAGGATTCAAGATCTTGTCGCCCAGCTAAAGCATATACGCGGGGCTGAACAACACCTGAAGTAGATGCTCCCCCTCTGTCTCTGCCTCTACCTGCTGTATTCTGGGAAGTCTGTGCTGTCAGGCGTACTGAAGAAGACCCAGCTGCTGATCCTGTAGGCTGAGTCCCAGCTCTACCTCTTGCTGAAGGTCAATCCTTCATCATATGGCCAACTTGCCCGCAGGCATAACAAGCATCTGAACCCTGACGACACTGTCCGGAATGCAATCTACCGCACTGGCTACACCGCGATACCGGAGGTCTCCGCTGACTAAAATCTCCCCTAAACTGAGAATCTGAGGCCCTCGAACTCTGGCCCTGTCCTGACTGAACAGAATGATCAAGCCTCCTATCTGAGAATCTGGGTGGCGCACTGGTCGCTGACTGACTTGAGTGCCTAGAATGCATCTGTCTTGGTCCCCCTCTATATTCACTGCTCGCTCCCATAGATCTATCCCTCTTACATTGTCTTTGATCATTATCACGATCACTTCTTTGCGGTTGTTGTCGTTCCTCAAGATTCTGAGCATGGTCCTGTATTCGGGAAATATCCATCCCGTCTTGCAAAGAGGCTGTTAAACTTTCTCTAAATAGATGTGGCCCCAAACCACTCATAAACCTATAGACCCGGTCTCCCATGTCGGCCACCATAGTTGGAGCATATCTAGCAAAAGAATTGAATTTCATACTATACTCTCGAGCACTCATGCTTCCTTGCTTTGGATTCAAAAACCTGTCCGCTCTAGCTCGGCGGACCTCGGGTGGCAAATAGTGACGAATAAAGGCATCGACGAACTCTTGCAATACCGGAGGAGGCACATTCTCTCCTCTTGATGCCATCCAATTGTTGTACCATAATACCGCCACATCGCGGAGTCTATAAGAAGCCAACTCCACGGATTCGGTCTCAGAGGCATGAATAATATTTAAGGTCCTCAACATCTCATCAATGAAGTTGTGCGGCTTCGACCTAATGAATTCCGAGGTATTTAAGGTCATAAGATCACGGGCTCTCGTACTAGCTGAACGATCACTCGGGCCCGCATTCTGCCGCTGTGCCTGGGCAGCAACCAACTGCGTCAATAAATGAATAGCTTCGGTCACTTGTTGACCCGAAGCAACTGGTGGAGGAATTGGGGCTGAAGCCCTTCCTTGCTCCTCTACATCGAGTGAGGCCTCATTTTGTGATTCACTGTTACATCTCGGAAATTTTTTCCGTTGGTACGCAAGAGAATGAACTAGTGATGAATATGGGTGCACGATGTCTATGAGCAAGAAACGACGTTGATGACCTTAGGCGAGATTTCGAAAGTATCTGATGTGAGACGAGGAAGTTGGCTAAGTTAAGATGAGATACAAGGTGAGCAATGCATGTGCATGGACGGGGGTGATTAAAATGAGAAGTCTATGAAATATGGGAAGTTGCAGAATTGCAACTGCCCAGTGGTCGTAAATCGCAAAATACGGACCGTAAAGTGCAATACGGTCCGTAAACTGGCAGTCGTAAACTGCCATGCAAAAGCTTCAGCTTTCTGCCCAGTGGTCGTAAAGTGCAAATACGGACCGTAAACTGGTATACGGTCCGTAAACTGCCAGGTCGTAAACTGGCATGCCAAACTTCAACTTTCTGCCAGCTGAGGAAAAGGTATAATACGACCTGGTGGACGGACCGTAAAGTGATTTACGGCCCGTAAACCATGGTCGTAAACCACCATGAAGGCAGCCCAGCTTCTGGTTCTGGAAATTGCTAATTACGCCCATGGAGGATGAGCCGTATAGTGGAATACGGGCCGTAAACCTCCATGGACGACCACTGTTCACCCATCACAGATTTTTCAATTCATTAAATATGAGGATCAAGACTTGTCTTATTTCATTACAACATTACACCACTTCTCTCTAAAACTTCTCTCTACATTTATTATATGATTTTTCAAGGATTATAAGCCATCAATAACATTAAGACAAGTGAATCAAGGATAAGGGAATCATCAAGGATCATCCAAGTCAAGAATCCAAATGGAGAAAAACTAGGGTTTTGCTCATGGAGGAGTATTATCAACCAAAGCTTGTTCCTACAACTTCTAAGGTAAGATTCATGATTTTTACAAGATGTTTAAGGTATTGGAGAATTAAAATACATGGATTGTAGAAAATGTGGTCAACTAGGTCATGAATGATAAATAGTGACATTTTGAGAAATAGTTTGAATTGAGTTATGAATGTTGTTTTGTTGTGATATGAATGTGTTATAAATGGTATTAAGATCATGAACTAGACACTTTAGACGAATGGACGAAGTTGGGTGTTATGACCCTGAATGTGGGTGAATTAGAGGCAAATTGAGGAATCTAGATAATGTGGATAATGTGAATGACTAATGGCCATTGTTATGATATTAATGAAGGTATAAACGCTAGCATTGGAAGGGAACGTACAGATGTAGAATAATTCGACGAAAATGTATGTAAGGCTAACCCTTCTTTCATAAGGCATGGTTCCTTGGCCTAACTCTTAAATCATCTATATGAGTATGTTGTATTCAAATGATTGACACTCCGAGCTCATAAGCTCACGATCCTCGATATGTGCTACGATTGTACTACGCACCCCATACGACGAGTAAGCATGAGATATAGATGTAGCCAATAATGATGATGATAGCAATGACGATGATAATAATAATGATGCTAAAGGTTCCTACGGGCTATTATACTTATATGTGCCTTTGAAGGGCTATAATGATACCCCGAGCTTATAACTCCGGGTAGGATATATGTATATGAATATGTATAAAGTATGTATACGATTACGAAACACGCGCACACCTTTGCAGATGGTACGGATAACCCTGAAGCCTTGGTAGCGACAGGTATGAGTAACCTAGAGCCTTGGTTGGCCAAGTATGTATGAGACACCGACCCTGTGAGGTCGGGTATGCTATGTAAATGCTATGTTTATGAAATGTCTATGTATATAATATGAATATGAATGTGATAAGACTATGTATAAGAATACAAATAAGGACATGATTACGAATATGAGCACAAGTATGGTACGAGTACTATTATGGAATACGGATGATGATGTAGGTGTACTAATACGTATGAAAAATGGAAAGTCCTACGAAAGGCAGGTAAGTACTATGACGATGATATTATTGTCTCCCCTCCTAAGCTATTTCATATGTTGTTCATTATGCTTATATATCGATGTTTATCATGCTTTACATGCTCAGTACATTCTTCGTACTGACGTCCTTTTGTGGTGGACGCTGCGTCATACCCGCAGGTGCACAGGGAGACAGACTTGATCCATAGCTTCTTATTCAGAGATTGCATAGCAGAGCTCCATTTCTTTCGGAGTCGTAGCTTTTGGGTACTTATTCTTTTGTGTATATAATTATGGGCATAGCGGGGTCCTGTCCCGCTCATACGATATGTCATACTCCTAGATGCTCGTAGTCATGTGTATGTGGGTAGAGATGTTCGGCCATGTCGGCCCATGTTTTGTATATCTTTTGTTGGCCTCGTCGGCCTTGTACTTATGATGTGGCCTAGATGCCTATGATATGTTAAATGATGATGGTCGTCTAATGGGATCAATATGATTAACGATAAGAGAAGCACGAATCGACTTATGGTTCACCTAGATGTTATGTTATGTACGATAAGGGGGTGCCCGGGCGGGGTAGCACCGGGTGCTCGTCGCGGCCCCCCTAGCCGGGTCGTGACAAAAAGTGGTATCAGAGAAGTTCAGTCCTAGGATGTGTCTACGAGCCGTGTCTAGTAGAGTCTTGGTTATGGGTGTGTTGCGCGCCACACTTATAAACAAGAATTTGCGGACATTTTAGGAATATATGACCTTCTTTCTTCATAAGAATCGTGCGATAGAGCTATGATGTAAGAAATTCTTGTTCCTAAATCGTGTGTTGTGTATTTCAGAGATGCCTAAAAAGAAAAAGGCTACAGCAGCCCAAAAGGGCAAGACGGTGGCAGAAAAGCGGGCTGAAAGAGCACCGCCACCGGTAGTAGAGGAAGATGAGTTCCCGAGTGCGGCTAAATCTCATTCCTCCCAGACAGTACCTATTACCGAGGAGCATGTGGGAGCCTCAGCCCCAGCTCCAGCTCCTCCACCGAATGCTTCGGGCCAAGACGTGAGAGAGGCCATTAATTTGTTGACTCAGTTGGTTGCGGCCCAGACTCAGAGGCCAAGCGCACGGCAAGGTGACAGGGCTGTTAGTGCAAGGGCCCGTGACTTCATTGATTTGAAACCCCTGGAATTCTTTGGGTCGAAACCGGAGGAGGATCCCCAGGACTTTATTGACGGTATGCTAAGGACGCTCCGGTTGATACATGCTTCAGACACTGAGTCGGTAGAGCTAGCGTCCTATAGATTGAGGGATATCTCGATCCAGTGGTATACAGTATGGATGGATTCGCGGGGAGCCAATGCACCTTTGCCGGTATGGCAAGAGTTTGTCGATGCTTTTCTCCGTCACTAAATGCCTCCAGAAGTTCGGTGAGCTAGGGCCGATAAATTCGTGAATTTGAGGCAAGTTAACATGAGTGCTACAGAGTATAGTCTCCGCTTTAACTCCTTGGCCAGGTATGCTTCGGCCATGGTAGCAGATATGGGCGACCGGGTACACCGATTTGTAAAGGGCCTAGGGCCCCATCTGATGGACAAATGCTTGACTGCGTCCCTTCAGGACGGTATGGATATTGCACGCATTCAGGCACATGCTCAAAACTTAGAGGAAAGCCTACAGCAGCGGAGAAGTGAACGTGAACAGGATAGGGGACATAGCAAGAGGGTCCGATCTTCGGGCCCAATAAGTGAGTCCAGAGGCGGACACAGGCAACAGTTCCCTGGACATTCGAGCTATTCTATGACCAGTGCACCTCCACGGTTTTCAGGCCAGAGCCTTGATAGATCTACCCCTCTCGGGCCGAGTCAGGGTTATTCAGGGTCCCAGTTTAGAGGTGATTCAGGCCAGTCAATGCCAATTGGGTTCGGATAGTTGCTATTCATGTGGTCGACCAGGCCATATTATACGTGATTGCCCCTCAGTGCATGGCAGAGGTAGGACCCAGCCATCAGGGTCGGTAGCCGGATCTTCGGCATCTGTACGCCCTACGGGGCCAGGTTCACATATGCCAGTCGGCCATGGTAGAGGTAGGGGCAGAGCTCCCAGTACTAGTGGTGCTCAGCACCGTATTTATGCTTTGGCTAGATGCCAAGATCTTGAGTCTTCTCCTAACGTGGTCACAGGTATATTATCGGTATTCTCTCATGATGTATATGCTTTGATTGATCCGGGCTCCACATTATCATATGTTACTCCATATATTGCGGGTCGATTTATAATTGAGCCGGAGTCTATCAAGCCTTTTGAGGTGACTACACCCGTGGGTGAATCGGTAATAGCTAGCCGAGTATATAGGAATTGTGTGATTGTGATTGTCATTTGTGATCGTCGTACCATGATTGATTTGCATGAGCTAGAGATGGTAGATTTTGATGTCATTATGGGCATGGATTGGTTGGCTTCTTGTTATGCCAATGTCGATTGTAGAATGAAGATGGTGCGTTTCCAATTTCCAGGAGAACCAGTCTTAGAATGGAAAAGAAGTTCGGCATCACAAAAAGGTAGGTTTATTTCCTATCTAAAGGCAAGGAAGATGATCACGAAAGGGTGCATTTATCACCTAGTGCGAGTTCAAGATGTAGAAGCTGAGTCGCCGACTCTTCAGTCAGTTCCGGTAGTGAACGAATTTCCGGATGTGTTCCCGGAAGAGCTTCCAGGCCTTCCTCCCGAGCGAGAGATCGATTTTGCGATTGATGTGTTGCCAGACACTAATCCCATATCTATTCCTCCCTATAGGATGGCACCCGCAGAGTTGAAAGAGTTGAAGGAGCAATTGAAAGACTTCCTTGAAAAAGGCTTCATTAGGCCTAGTTCATCCCCGTGGGGAGCACCCGTATTGTTCGTCAGGAAGAAGGATGGCTCCTTGAGAATGCGCATTGATTATCGGCAATTGAATAAAGTGACGATTAAGAACAAGTATCCCCTCCCGAGGATTGATGATTTATTTGATCAATTGCAAGGTGCCAAATGGTTTTCAAAGATTGATTTGAGGTCCGGGTATCACCAAGTAAGAGTTAGGGAGAAAGATATCCCTAAGACAGCTTTCAGAACAAGATACGGTCATTTTGAGTTACGAGTGATGTCGTTTGGGTTAACTAATGCACCGGCAGTGTTTATGGACCTAATGAACAATGTGTTCAGACCTTTTCTGGATCTATTTGTAATTGTATTCATCGACGACATCTTAGTGTATTCTAGATCCGAGGACGAGCATGCGGATCATTTGCGAATTGTCCTTGGAGTTCTTCGAGTTCGAGAGTTGTTTGCAAAATTCTCCAAGTGTGAGTTTTGGTTGAACTCGGTATCATTTCTAGGCCATATTGTTGTAGCTGATGGTATTCGAGTGGATAGCCAAAAGATCGAGGCCGTGAAGACTTGGCCAAGGCCCACGACTCCTACGGAGGTTCGTAGCTTTTTGGGCTTAGCAGGCTATTACAGAAGATTTGTTGAGGGTTTTTCTTCTATTTCTGCGCCACTCACCAAGTTAACTCAGAAGTCAGCTAAGTTTCAATGGACAGATGCTTGCGAGCGTAGTTTCCAAGAGTTGAAAGAACGATTGACTTCAGCCCCAATCTTGGCACTTCCAAAGGGATTGGAAGGATATGTTATTTATTGTGATGCTTCAGGCGTCGGGCTAGGTTGTGTATTGATGCAAAATGGTAAGGTGATTGCGTATGCTTCTAGACAATTACGGAAACATGAACAGAACTATCCAACCCACAATTTAGAATTGGCCGCAGTGGTCCATGCATTAAAGATATGGCGACATTATTTGTATGGTGTCCATGTGGATGTTTATACAGATCATAAGAGTCTTCAGTATATCTTCAAGCAGAAAGAGTTGAATTTGCGACAACGACGATGGTTGGAGTTGCTAAAGGATTACGATGTTGAAATCCTGTACCACCCCGGAAAGGCAAATGTTGTTGCTGATGCTCTTAGCCGTAGGTCGATGGGAAGTCTAAGTGATGTACGACCAGAAAAGAAAGAGATGGCCCGTGATCTTCAACAGTTAGCTAGCCTAGGAGTCCGAGTAGTGGACTCAGGTAGCAGTGGAACTACTATTCAGAATTCAGCAGTTTCATCGCTATTAGCGGAAGTAAAAGAGCGACAAAATGAGGATCCCATGCTAATGCAGTACAGAGATACACTCCCTCAGAAGGAGGAGTCATCATTTGATATTTCGGAAGACGGAGTTCTCCGATGCCGAGGCAGGTTATGTGTTCCCGATGTGGTAGGTCTACGTCACCAAATATTAAGGGACGCTCATTGTTCCCGTTACTCCGTTCACCCCGGAGCGACGAAAATGTATCATGATCTTAAGTCTATATATTGGTGGAATGGGATGAAGAAAGACGTAGCGGAATTCGTAGCTCAGTGTCCTAATTGCCAACAAGTGAAGATAGAACACCAAAAGTCAGGTGGCTTATTGTAAGCTATAGAAATCCCAACTTGGAAGTGGGAAGGGATTAATATGGATTTCATTACAGGGTTACCCCGTTCTCGACATAAATATCATTCTATATGGGTGATCGTGGATAGACTCACAAAGTCAGCGCATTTCTTACCGGTTAGAACGACCTATATGGCAGAAGATTATGCCAAGCTTTATCTTAAAGAGATAGTGAGACTCCATGGCGTTCCGGTATCTATTATCTCCGATAGAGGGACTCAGTTCACAGCTATGTTTTGGGAGTCTTTCCAAGAGGGTTTAGGGACCCAAGTGCGCCTTAGCACGGCGTTTCACCCACAGACCGATGGGCAAGCCGAACGTACTATTCAAACTCTTGAAGATATGTTACGGGCATGTATGATAGATTTTGGAGGAAATTGGGACGACCATTTGCCACTCATTGAGTTTGCTTACAATAACAGTTATCATTCTAGCATTCAAATGGCACCGTATGAGGCTCTATATGGGCGGAAGTGTAGATCCCCAATTGGGTGGTTTGAAACCGGAGAAGCTAAGTTGGTAGGGCCAGACTTGGTCCAGCAAGCAATAGAGAAAGTCAAGCTCATACAAGATCGGTTGTTAGCGGCTCAAAGTCGCCAGAAGTCCTATGCGGATAATCGTCGAAGGGACTTAGAGTTCCAAGTTATGGATTGGGTATTCTTGAAAGTGTCGCCAATGAAAGGTGTTATGAGATTTGGAAAAAAGGGGAAGCTCAGTCCCCGGTATATCGGACCCTATGAGATTGTGCGCAAAATAGGCAAAGTGGCATATGAGCTAGATCTACCTCCAGATTTGGAGTCAGTCCATCCAGTATTTCATGTCTCGATGCTTCGGAAGTGTGTTGGAGATCCTACGAGGATCGTCCCAGTGAATAATATTCAAGTGACAGAAAAGCTAACTTATGATGAAATACCCATTACCATATTAGATAGGCATGTACAGAGGCTTAGAAACAAGAAGTGGCCTCAATTAAAGTTCTGTGGAGAAATAACAATCGAGAGGAAATGACGTGGGAAGCAGAAGAGAATATGCGATCCAAATACCCACATTTATTTCAGCCCTTAGAAGAAGTCCAAGATGAGACGTCAAAATCATAAGGTATGCATGTTTTCCATTTTATACATTCAGGTCGTGTGTGGCCAAATTTCTAGTGCTGTTGTATTATTGCCCTGTGAGGCATTGTTAATGTGGGTTGTTGTGACAGGGTGGTAGTGCCACATTACAGAGAAAACTCTGGCGAAAGTTTCATAGAATTCCCCAAGCCTTTAACATTCGAGGACGAATGTTCCTAAGGGGGGTAGAATGTTACATCTCGGAAAATGTTTCCGTTGGTACGCAAGAGAATGAACTAGTGATGAATATGGGTGCACGATGTCTATGAGCAAGAAACTACGTTGATGACCTTCGGCGAGATTTCGAAAGTATCCGATGTGAGACGAGGAAGTTGGCTAAGTTAAGATAAGATACAAGGTGAGCAATGCATGTGCATGGACGGGGGTGATTAAAATGAGAAGTCTAAGAAATATGGGAAGTAGCAGGATTGCAACTGCCCAGTAGTCGTAAATTGCAAAATATGGACCGTAAAGTGCAATACGGTCCGTAAACTGGCAGTCGTAAACTGCCATGCAAAAGCTTCAGCTTTCTGCCCAGTGGTCGTAAAGTGCAAATGCGGACCGTAAACTGGTATATGGTCCGTAAACTGCCAGGTCGTAAACTGGCATGCCAAACTTCAACTTTCTGCCAGCTGAGGAAAAGGTATAATACGACCTGGTGGACGGACCGTAAAGTGATTTACGGCCCGTAAACCATGGTCGTAAACCACCATGAAGGCATCCCAGCTTCTGGTTCTGGAAATGGCTAATTACGCCCATGGAGGACGAGCCGTATAGTGGAATACGGGCCGTAAACCTCCATGGACGACCACTGTTCACCCAGCACAGATTTTTTAATTCATTAAATATGAGGATCAAGACTTGTCTTATTTCATTACAACATTACACCACTTCTCTCTAAAACTTCTCTCTACATTTATTATATGAGTTTTCAAGGATTATAAGCCATCAATAACATTAAGACAAGTGAATCAAGGATAAGGGAATCATCAAGGATCATCCAAGTCAAGAAATCCAAATGCAGAAAAACTAGGGTTTTGCTCAAGGAGGAGTATTATCAACCAAAGCTTGTTCCTACAACTTCTAAGGTACGATTCATGATTTTTACAAAATGTTTAAGGTATTGGAGAATTAAAATACATGGATTGTAGAAAATGTGGTCAACTAGGTCATGAATGATGAATAGTGACATTTTGAGAAATAGTTTGAATTGAGTTATGAATGTTGTTGTGTTGTGATATGAATGTGTTATAAATGGTATTAAGATCATGAACTAGACACTTTAGACGAATGGATGAAGTTAGGTGTTATGACCCTGAATGTGGGTGAATTAGAGGCAAATTGAGGAATCTAGATAATGTGGATAATGTGAATGACTAATGGCCATTGTTATGATATTAATGAAGGCATAAACGCTAGCATTGGAAGGGAACGTGTAGATGTAGAATAATTCGACGAAAAGGTATGTAACGCTAACCCTTCTTTCATAAGGCATGGTTCCTTGGCCTATCTCTTAAATCCTCTATACGAGTATGTTGTATTCAAATGATTGACACTCCGAGCTCATAAGCTCACGATCCTCGATATGTGCTACGATTGTACTACGCACCCCATACGACGAGTAAGCATAAGATATAGATGTAGCCAATAATGATGATGATGATAGTAATGACGATGATAATAATAATAATGCTAAAGGTGCCTACGGGCTATTATACTTATATGTGCCTATGAAGGGCTATAATGATACCCCGAGCTTATAACTCCGGGTAGGATATATGTATATGAATATGTATAAAGTATGTATACGATTACGAAACACGCGCACACCTTTGCAGATGGTACGGATAACCCTGAAGCCTTGGTAGGGCCAGGTATGAGTAACCTTGAGCCTTAGTTGGCCAAGTATGTATGAGACACCGACCCTGTGAGGTCGGGTATGCTATGTAAATGTTATGTTTATGAAATGGCTATGTATATAATATGAATATGAATGTGATAAGACTATGTATAAGAATACGAATAAGGACATGATTACGAATATGAGCACAAGTATGGTACGAGTACTATTATGGAATACGGATGATGATGTAGGTGTACTAATACGTATGAAAAATGGAAAGTCCTACGAAAGGCAGGTAAGTACTATGACGATGATATTATTGTCTCCCCTCCTAGGCTATTTCATATGTTGTTCATTATGCTTATATATCGATGTTGATCATGCTTTACATGCTCAGTACATTCTTCGTACTGACGTCCTTTTGTGGTGGACGCTGCGTCATACCCGCAGGTGCACAGGGAGACAGACTTGATCCATAGCTTCTTATTCAGAGATTGCATAGCAGAGCTCCATTTCTTTCGGAGTCGTAGCTTTTGGGTATTTATTATTTTGTGTATATAATTATGGGCATAGCGGGGTCCTGTCCCGCTCATACGATATGTCATACTCCTAGATGCTCGTAGTCATGTGTATGTGGGTAGAGATGTTCGGCCATGTCGGCCCATGTTTTGTATATCTTTTGTTGGCCTCATCGGCCTTGTACTTATGATGTGGCCTAGATGCCTATGATATGTTAAATGATGATGGTCGTCTAATGGGATCAATATGATTAACGATAAGAGAAGCACGAATCGACTTATGGTTCACCTAGATGTTATGTTATGTACGATAAGGGGGTGCCCGGGCGGGGTAGCACCGGGTGCTCGTCGCGGCCCCCCTAGCCGGGTCGTGACATTCACCTTCCCCTACATTCATCGGAAGCTCTCGTTCTGCCTGCCTTTTTGTCGAAGCTTTGCCCTTCTGGGTGGCTGTAGCTTTTCCCTTTGGCGGCATTCTCTGAAATCACAGTACACTATTAGGGAGGATAAGATCTTACGCATGGGTCTATCGCACGATTTAATAAGAAGAAGGATGGTCATTTTCCTAAATGCCCTGTAGCCTCTTGTCTATTAGCGTGGCGCGCAACACACCATAAACAAGACTCTACTAGACACGGCTCGTAGACACTTCCTAGGACTGAACCGCTCTGATACCACTTCTGTCACGACCCAGCTAGGGGCCGCGACGGGTACCCGGGGCTAGCCACCGAGCACCACTCGAGCTACTACTCATCTTACTCACTTAATGCTCTTTTACCAACTTTATACACTAATTGTAGGAAAATCATATTTTATACGGAAACATAAATGCTTTATACACATTTGCCTCTCGTCCATCAAAATAATATATACACATAATAGCATCTTGTGAGACCATCTAACCCACACTGCGTATCTACGAGCCTCTACTAACGTACTAAACGTATAGACGGAACAAGACTCCGCCGTGCCCAAAATATGCATATATACCAAAAGGAGAATCACAAGCACCTCCGAACGATGGAGTGCTCTCAATCAGCTGATAGCTACTAAGAATTTGGATCAAGCTCACCTCCCTGTCTACATGTGGGCATGAACACAGCGTCCAAAGAAAACGGACATCAGTACGAATATTGTACTGAGTATGAGAGGCATGAACAATGAACAATGAAGAAAGACAACAATAATATAATGAGGACATCAAAATGAAACATCTGGATCTGAGTGACAATCACAAGATAAGTAATGCATGCTATCTTAATCATACTCATCATCATATCATATATGCATAATATGTAAACTGTCCGTCCATATCGGAACGGTGTGATAATCAATTACAATAGCCCGCGTCCAGGCCTCCCGCGTCCGGGGTACCATCTCATGCCGCCCACAAGTGGTGTCTGCCCATGCCAAATGGTCATGGTGTATCCGTATAGCTGCCCGCCTTAGCGGTGACTGCCCGGCCAACTAGGCACGGTGTGATATTATCATAACATGCTCATATTATTATGGTACATGCATAAAGCTCAAGATCAACTATACTCTATCGGGGTGACGTAAGGTCGTGATGCCCCGATTTCATTAAGGAGCAATGATTGACATTCTGCCTCACCTTGAAGGAATTAATACATAAGGTGAGTGTAAGCAATAAATAACATCATTATCAATATGGCATCATCATATCATATCTCTTATCTTACATAGACGTTTATGGATATAGGCTTTTAGCTTTCCGGAATATAGGAACTCCTGGAGAGGAAAGGAACTTAGGCTATAGGATTCATGCCATTAGAAAGAAAGGACTAGCCTCATATACCTTTGTCGTTTAGCTGAGCTATCGTTCGCTTGCTCTCCTTAATGTCACGTCGCTACCTTCACGAAAGAATCCGTATTAACGTTAGTTAGTCGACTTAAGGAATACGTCACTATTTCTAGAGAAAGTTGGGCAGAACTTCCTTTACTTATACTACTTTTCCCATAGTCCATATCAACTCCCAACGTTCTCAACATCATCCACAATATTACAATCAACAACCATCATTTATATATTCACCACATTCCACCATTTTTCTCTAATTTCCCCACATTTGTCCTTATAACTCATTATTGTGTTTTCGCGCATTTAATACTTGTGTCATGATATAAAAGTCATTTATAACGTATTCATAATCACAACACGTCACATTCATGATTCCATTCCACTATCATTCAATGGTGACACTATTCACCCATTCAAGACCCATTTCCCATGTCTTTCTACAATTCAAGCTTCTTAGTTTCCTAATACCTTAAATAACATGATAAAGTCATAAAACATACCTTAGATGATGGTGGAACAAGTCTTGAGTTGCAATACTCTTTTATACTAAAAACCCTACTTCACTTCCTTTGCAATTTCTTGGTATAGATGAACTTTGGTGAGTTTCACACTCTTGATTTCATGGATTTGGGTGTTATTGATCTTGATTTTCACTTGCATTCTTGTATTGGAAGTGTTTTGGAATGTTCTAGAGAGAGATTGGGTCGTGGAGAGAGAAGGGAAAGTAAATAAAATGGACTTGGATCATTATTTTATAAAGTTGAAATCTGTCCCGACATCATTATATGGTCCATTATACGGTCCGTATAAAATTATACGGTCCGTATAATCGACCGTAAAACTGTTCCAGTGATTACCCTTTTCTGTGTCAATTTGACGGTGCATTATACAGGCTGTATAATTTTATACGGTCCGTATAATAGACCGTAAAACCCACCTTTCAGCAGCCTCACTCTGTGACTCTTCTACGGTTCATTATACGGCCGTAAAAGCATTATACGGTCCGTATAATCCGCTAGTTCACTGAATCTCATTTCCATCACTTCGCTTCATCTCCGACCCTTATGGAACCTTCTTAACAATTGTTTAACATCTCAATACCAGTCTAAAGGACGTTGTCCCTCGTCAAAACACCATATACGTCATACCCTTCATTGGCCTAATCACTGAACGCTAGCGGGGGAAATTTCCAAGGTGTAACACGTAATTTTCGTTATTTAGGATGATTATCGAAAAATAGGAAAATTCATGCCATAGGAGTCATGCCTTAGAAGGAAAGGATTAGCCTTACATACCTATTTCGTTTAGCTATTCTATCATTTGATCGTTCTCCTTCGATGCTCGCGTTTCTACCTTCAAGGAAGTTCGTATTAACATTAGCTAATCGATTATAAGAACATGCTTACTAAGGCTAGAGAAAATTGGGCAGCATTTCCTTTGTTTATACAACTTTCCTCATATTACCTATCAACTCCCAAACATCCATAACAACATTCACAATATCATAAGCAACAATCATCATTCATCTACGTTATCCACATTTCATAATTTCACTTCAATTCCTCCGTAATCATGGTCATAGTACACTATTACGCTTTCTCACATATAATTCTTATCCCATGTCCTAAATGTCATTTATAACATAATTATAATCACAACATATCAATATACATGACTTATTCCAAACTACCACTCAAAATGTCACTATCCTCACATTCATGACCCATTTTCTATATCCTTCTAGAATCCAAGTCTTTCAACCTCTCATTACTTTAAACAACATGGAATGATCATAAAGCTTACCTTAGATAGTGTAAGAATAAGCCTTGAGCGGAGATACTCCTCTTGCATCAAAACCCTAGCTTCACTTCTACTTAGATTTCTTGTCTTGGATGAACTCTAGTGAGCTTCTTACACTTAACTCTCTTAGTTTGATGAAGTTGATCTCGAATCTCTCTTTATTTCTTATGGAAGAAGTGTGTGGAACACTTTAGAAGCCTTGAGAGAGATGAAGAACTGTGGGAAATGAAATTAGTGAAGTGGGATCACATTTATATAATTGAACTTAACTCAGCCCGTCGGGACTTCCACAGACACTTATACGGTCTGTATAACATTGCACGACCCGTATAAGTGGTCATGGTTCACCACTAGGCAAACATCATCTCTGTTGGGTGTTATACGGACCGTATAAGTCGGTCGTATAACCCCATTTCCCTGAAATGATCTCTGTCGTTCGTTTGATCTCCAATCCTTATGGAACCTTCTTGACACTTGTTTAACACCTTGTTAACAATCTAAGGGACATTATTACTCTTCTCCAAAACATCATTAAGCCATCATTAATTCAATACTAGTAAATCTTGCCCGACACACAACATATACCTTGCTTTCCTTAACAACTTTCGTCTCCTACCTCAATTTTCTTTGAAATCTCATTTAGAATCATCAAATGTTATTTCTTACTTATCAAAACATCGTATACGTCGTTCCCTTCATTAGTCTATTCACTGTACGTTAACGGGAAATTTCCGGGGTGTAACATTCTTTCCCCCTTTTGGAACATTAGTCCTCGAATGTTAAGCACTCGGGAATTCTACGAAAATTTCACCAGAGTTTCCCCTGTAATATGGCACTACCATCTAGTCACAACAGCCCACAATAACATTGCCTCACAGGGCCACAACACAATAGCAATATAAGTTGGCCACACACGACCCATATGCATAAAATGAAAACATACATACCTCATAATCTTGGTGTTGCATCTTGGCTCTCTTCCAGGGGCTGAAATAAGTGTGGGTATTTGGATTTCATACTCCCTTCTGCTTCCCAAGTCATTTCTTCTCGGTTGTTATTTCGTCGTAAGACTTTAACTGGGGCCACTTCCTTATTTCGAAGTCTCCGTACTTGCCTGTCCAATATGGCAATGGGCACTTCTTCATAGACTAGCTTTTCTATCACTTGAACATCATCTATTAGGACAATCCTCGTAGGGTCTCCAACACACTTGTGGAGCATTGAGACATGGAAAACTGGACAGACTAATTCAAGTTCTAGAGGCAAATCCAATTCATAAGCTACTTGACCCACCTTGCGGATAATCTTATAGGGTCCAATGTATCGAGGACTTAACTTTCCTTTCTTACCAAATCTCATCACTCCTTTCATTGGTGACAGCTTTAAGAATACCCAATCATCAACATGAAATTCTAAGTCTCGCCGACGGTTGTCCGCATAAGATTTTTGGCGACTTTGAGCTGTCAATAATCGATCTCGGATCACCTTGACTTTTTCTACTGCTTGTTAAATTAACTCAGGGCCTATTAGCTGTACTTCTCCTATTTCAAACCATCCAATTAGGGATCTGCACTTCCTTCCATATTGAGCTTCATACGGAGCCATTTGGATACTGGAATGGTAGCTATTGTTGTATGCAAACTCGATTAGAGGTAAGTGGTCATCTCAACTACCACCAAAATCTAGAACACATGCTCTTAGCATATCCTCCAAGGTCTGAATGGTACGTTCGGCTTACCCATCAGTCTGCGGATGAAATGCCGTGCTAAGCTTTACTTGAGTACCTAGACCTTCTTGGAAAGATTTCCAGAACTTGGCTGTAAATTGCGCTCCCCTATATGTGATAATAGATACCGGACTACCATGGAGTCGCACAATCTCCTTGAGATACAACCTTGCATAATCTTCTGCTAAGTATGTAGTTCTAACGGAAAGAAAATGAGCTGTTTTCGTCAATCTCTCCACAATCACCCATATAGAATCATACTTGCTTCGGGAACGAGGTAATCCCACAATAAAATCCATATTGATCACTTCCTATTTTCAAGTAGGGATTTCCATTTCCTGCAATAATCCTCCTGGCTTTTGATGTTCGATTTTCACTTGCTGGCAATTTGGACATTGAGCTACAAATTCTACTATGTCTTTCTTCATGCCATCCCACCAATATATTAACTTGAGATCATGATACATCTTCATTGCACCTGGGTGAATAGAATACTGAGAATAATGAGCTTCTTCGAGGATTCGATGACGTAATTCTGCAACATTCGGAACACATAGCCTTCCTCGGTATCTAAAATTCTATCCATAGAGGTTTCAAATGAAGACTTCTCTTTTTCATGAAATGTGTCTCTATAAAGGCTCAACTGAGGATCTTCATATTGACGCTCTTTTACTTCCATGTTCAGGGATGAAACTGTGGGATTATTAATACCAATTCCTGCACTACCTGAATCAACTAAACGTACTCCAAGATTAGCTAGTTGGTGGAGCTCATGAATTAATTCTTTCTTCTCCGGAGGAACTTCACATAGGTTGCCCATCGATCGCCAGCTAAGCGCATCAGCTACTACATTTGCCTTTCCGGGGTGGTATAAAATACTCACATCATAATCTTTCAATAATTCTAACCACCGCCTCTGCCGCAGATTCAACTCCTTCTGTTTGAAAATGTATTGAAGACTCTTGTGATCTGTATAGATATCAACATGCACACCATACAAGTAATGTCTCCACATCTTTAATGCATGAATAACTGCAGCCAATTCGAGATCATGAGTTGGGTAGTTCTTTTTATATTTCTGCAGCTGTCTCGAAGCATAAGCGATGACTTTACCGTGCTGCATTAACACACATCCTAACCCAACACCGGAAGCATCACAATATACAACATAACTGTTATGTCCCGTGTTTTCGCATATTTGGAAATCGAGAAAAATGAATAAGACTTGTGTGTTATAAGGAAATATTTTGATTCTAGATAATATGACTATGTTGGTTATGAAACTATTGGTGCTAAGTCATTGGGGAAGGCCGAGGGTAAATTTGGAATTTCGGAAATTAGTTTCGGGAATTACAAAACTCTGGAGTATGATGTGTGTGGCGCCAAAGGCAGGGTGGCGCCACGTTTCCCCGGGTCCCGTAAGGGGACGGATACCGTTCTTGGCATGCATGATTCGTGTTCCCAGTAAGTGTTTTATTATTCTGCATATCGTGCTTAATGTCTGTACTAACCTTCTGCGCGTGCCACAGCAATATAAAATGTGTATATGGATCGGGCTGCACGTTCCGCAGCAAATTCATTTGTGGATCGGGTCGAACGTTCCTCGGCACTAATATGTTATATATGTGGATCGGGCCGTACGTTCGTCAGCACTATTATGTTATTTATGAATCAGTTATGTGTAAACGTATATGATGACATACGATGTTGGCACGCGCGGTCTGTGTTTGGAAAATACACATTTTGGCACTCTGGAGGACCTACTTACTTTCTGTACTTCTTATGACATGTGGCATCGGTATATACGACTTGCATTCTGAAAAATAAGTATTTTGGTATTCTGAAAGTGTACTTACTTCTGTACCGTTTCTTTCGATTATAATTCTGTTTGCTGTATTCCATGCTTTACATACTCAGTACATATTCCGTACTGACCCCCTGTTCTTCGGGAGCTGCGTTTCATGTCACGCAGGTACACCCAGATGAGTACAGGACATTGCTAGAAGATGCTTCAGCTGGATTGGCAACTCCATTTGCTCCTGGAGTGTTGCTGAGTCGGAGTATCTGTACTGTAATTATTTGTTCGAAATTAGAGACTTTGCAGACAGAGTCGTGGGTGTAGTATGTCGGTTTTGTAAGCGGCTCCATCAGCCGATATGTCATTTTGTATTATGTGATAAACTCTATATGATTACGGTTTTTGTCTGATTCGAAAACATTGATGAAAGAAAGATTTGAAAGCTTGCTATATATTTCACTACTATTTAATTTCAGAGTCCGAGGAGATTATGTATAAAATAAGAGTCCGTGGGTTCGCTCGGCTCCGGATATGGGGTCGGGAGCCCATCACACCCTAGCGGGATTAGGGTGTGACACCGGGTATGCTACACACCCAGTTCTATTAAGGGCGGGTATGTCATAATGATGATGCTAAGTATATATATATATATATATGTATGTATATGTATATGTATGGAAAGTCTCCTCCAAAGAAAAGGGTAAATAACTATGATGAACACCTCAAGAGGCACTAATTGCTCTTTTATCTCATGTTAGCATTCATGCTTTTATCATGTTATTGCCTATGCTTTACATGCTCAGCACATTGTTCGTATTGAAGTCCTTTTTGTTTGGGGACGTTGCATCATGCTCGCGGGTGGACAGGGAGACAGACTTGATCCTTAGGCTGCTTATCCAGAGACTACTTAGAGGAGCTATATTTGATTCGGAGACTGCAGTGTTGGTACTATTCTTTTGTTTATATATATGGGCATCGTGGGGCCCTGTACCGTCTTTATGATGATACATACTCTTTAGAGGCTTGTAGACAGTTTTATATAGCCAGATGTCTTTTAGCCTTCCCTGCTAATATTTGTATATCATTTTGATAGCCTTGTCGGCTTGTGTATATATAGGCATAGTCATTGATGTTGGTATAAAAGAGCATGAGCTCGATGGAAACTGTGCTATTAATGCATAGAGATCATGAATAGGCCATGTGCCTCACCTAGATATGATTGTGAAAAGTATGATGAGAGGTGCCCGGTGGGTTAGCTCTGGGTGCCCATCATGGCCCTCCGGTTGGGTCATGAAAAAAGTGGTATCAAAGCAGTTCCGTCTTAGGGTGTGTCTACGAGCTTTTTCCAGTAGAGTCCTGTTTATGGGTGTGTTGCGTGCCACTCTTATAAACAGGAGGCTTCGGGTATTTCAGAATGAATGACCTTCTTTCATCATAGATCATGCGATAGAACCATGACATAAGGATTTCTCTTCCTTAACCTTGTGTTATGTATTTCAGAAATGCCTGTAAAGAGAAAAGCTACAGCAGCCCAAAAGGGCAAGACAGTGACAGGGAGACAGACTGAGATAGTACCGCCCACAGTTATTGAGGAGGGGGAGTCCCAGAATGAGGTTCCATCTCGGTCCTCTCACTTATGGCCTATTTCAGAGGAGCATGAGGGAGCCTCAGCCCAAGCTCCATCACCGCCAGTTCCCCCACCAGATGCTTCGGGCTAAGATGTGAAAGAGGACATTCAGTTGCTAACTCGGTTAGTCGCCGCTCAGGCCCAACGGAAGAGTATGGGCCATGGTGATAGGGCTGTGAGTGCTAGTGTCCGTGGTTTTATTAGCTTGAACCCTGCGAAATTCTTCTGGTCAAAACTGGATGAGGACCCCTAAAGCTTTATTGATGGGATGTTGAGGACACTTCGGTTAATGCATGCTTCGGACGTCGAATCAGTAGAGTTAGCATCCTATAGATTGCGGGATGTTGCGGTCCATTGGTATACGGTTTGAATGTCTTCTAGGGGAGTCAATGCACCTCCCCCGGTATGGCAAGAATTCATTGATGCTTTTTTCTGACACTACTTGCTGCCAGAGGTTCAGCCAGCTAGAGACGATAAGTTTTTGAATATTAGGCAAGGAAGCATGAGTGCCCTAGAGTATAGCCTCCGCTTCAATTCTTTGGCTAGGTATGCTCCGGCCATGGTAGCAGATGTGGGTGATTGAGTGTACCGGTTTATGAGTGGATTAGGGCCACATTTAATGGATAAATTCTTGACTGCGTCACTTCAAGATGGTATGGACATTTCTCACATTCAAGCCCATGCCTAGAATTTGGAAGAAAGCCAACAACAACAAAACAGTGAGCGTGAGAGTGATAGACGTTATGGCAAGAGGGATAGATCTTTGGGCCCGACTAGTTAGCTTAGAGGAGGGCAAAGACAGCAGTTTTCTAGGCATTCAGGCCATTCCATGACTAGTGCGCCTCCACGATTTACGGGCCAGAGATTTGATAGATCTATTCACTCCGGGCCGAGTCAGAGTTCTAGAGCATCAGGTTCTCATTTCGGGGGTGACTCGGGCCAGGCAAGACCACCCCTCCCATGATGTTCTCAGTGCGGGAAGTTACATTGGGGTCAGTGCCGATTAGGCTCAGATGCTTGTTATGCATGCGGTCAGCCAGACCATATGGTGCGTGATTGCCCCTTGAGAGGTAGTAAAGGTACAGTTTAGGCCATAGGGTCACCAACTGGGTCTTTATCATCTATACGCTCTCCGAGGCGAGGCTCACAGACACCAGTTAGTCGGGGTAGAGGTAGAGGAGGAGCTCTCAGTTGTAGCGGTCCTCAACACCGTATTTATGCACTGGCTGGGCGACAGGATCTTGAGTCCTCACCTGATGTTGTTACAGGTATATTATTGGTATTTTCTCATGAATATATGCATTGATTGACCTAGGCTCCACATTTTCATATGTTACTCCTTATATTACTAGTAGATTTAGGGTAAAATCAAAGTCAATCAAAGCTTTCGAGGTATCTACACCCGTTATTAAATCGGTAATAGCTAGCCGAGTATATAGAAATTGTGTAATTGGGATTTGTGATCATCGTACTATGGCCGGTTTACATGAGTTGAAAATGGTGGATTTTTATGTTATTATGGGCATGGATTGGTTAGATTCTTGCTATGCCAATGTTGATTGTAGAACAAAAATGGTTCACTTCCAGTTTCCGAGAGAACCAGTGTTGGAATGGAAGGGAAATACAGCGTCTCCGAAAGGTAGGTTTATTTCCTATCTCAAGGCAAGGAAGATGATTGCTAAAGGTTGTATTTATCATTTAGTCCGGGTTCAAGATATAGAAGCCGAATCCCCAACTTTTCAATCTGTCCCAGTAGTGAATGAGTTTCCGGATGTAATCCCGGATGAGCTCCCAGGCCTTCCCCAGAGCGGGAGATTAATTTTTCTATTGATGTGCTACCGGATACCAAGCCTATATCTATTCCTCCTTATAGAATGGCTCCCGCAGAATTGAAAGAGTTGAAGGACTTGCTTGAGAAAAGCTTTATTAGGCCTAATTCATCCCCGTAGGGAGCACCCGTGTTGTTTGTAAGAAAGAAAGATGGCTCCTTGCGAATGTGTATTGATTACAGACAACTGAAAAAGGTGACGCTCAAGAATAAATATCCACTTCCAAGGATTGATGACTTATTTCATCAATTATAGGGTGCCAAATGGTTTTCAAAGATAGACTTGAGATTCGGGTATCATCAGGTAAGAGTCAGGGAGGAAGATATTCCTAAGACGGCCTTCAGAATGAGATATGTTCATTTCGAGTTCCGGGTAATGTCATTTGGGCTTACTAGCACCAGCAGTATTCAAGGATTTGATGAACAATGTGTTCAGGCCATTCCTGGACTTGTTTGTAATTGTGTCCATTGACGATATGCTGGTATATTCTCAGTCTTAGGTAGAGCTTGCAGATCATTTACGTACCGTTCTTAGAGTTCTTCAGACTCGGGAGCTATTTGCAAAATTTTCAAAGTGTGCGTTTTGGTTGAATTCGGTGACCTTTTTGGGGCATGTTATTTCTGCCGATGGTATTCGGGTGGATACCTAGAAGATTGAGGCCGTGAAGACTTAGACAAGGCCTACAACGCCTACGGAGGTTCGTAGTTTTCTGGGCTTGGCAGGTTATTATAGAAGATTTGTAGAAGGTTTTTCTTCTATTTCTGCACCATTAAAAAAGCTAACTCAGAAATTAGCTAAGTTTCAATGGACGGATGCTTGTGAACACAGTTTTCAAGAGTTAAAGAATATATTAACTTCGGCCCCAATTCTGACACTTCCAGAAGGATCGGAAGGCTATGTTGTCTATTGTGATGCTTCAGGCGTTGGGCTAGGGTGTGTGTTGATGCAACATGGTAAGGTGATTTCTTATGCTTCAAGGCAACTGCGAAAACATGTGAAAACATATCTGACCCATGATCTCGAGTTAGCTGCGGTGATTCATGCATTGAAGATATGGAGGCATTATTTGTATGGTGTCCATGTTGATATTTATACGGATCACAAGAGCCTTCAGTATATTTTCAAGCCAGAAAGAGTTGAATTTACGGCAAAGGTGATGTTTGGAGTTATTGAAAGATTATGATGTCGATATTATATATCATCCTGGGAAGGCGAACATTGTGGCTGATGCTCTTAGCCGTAGATCTATAGGTAGTTTATGTGATGTTCAGCTAGAGAAAAGAGAGTTAGCTCGTGAGCTCCAGCAGTTAGCTAGCCTAGGAGTTCGGGTGATGGACTCAGGCAGTATGGGAGCTACCATTCAGAATTCAGCTATCTTGTCACTAGTATTTAAGAAAGAGCGCCAGTATGAGGATCCCATACTAGTTCATTATAGAAATACACTTCCTCAGAAGGAAAAGTCATCCTTTGAAATTTCTGGAGATAGAATTCTCTGATGTCGAGGCAGGTTGTGTGTTCCCGATGTTGCAGGTTTACATCATTAGATTTTGAAAGAAGCCCATTGTTCTCGTTATTCAGTCCACCTCGGAGCAACGAAAATGTATCATGATCTTAAATCTATATATTGGTGGGATGGAATGAAGAAGGACTTAGCGGAATTTGTGGCTCAGTGTCCTAACTGCCAGCAGATGAAGATTGAACATCAAAAGCCCGACGGATTATTGCATGCTATGGAAATTCCGACTTCAAAATGGGAAGTGATTAATATGGACTTCATCGCAGGCTTACCTCGTTCTAAGCATAAATATGATTCTATATGGGTAATTGTGGATAGACTTATGAAGTCAACTCATTTCTTACCAGTTAGAACTACATACGCAGTTGAAGATTATGCAAAGCTTTATGTCAAAGAGGTAGTATGACTCCATGGTTTCATAGTATCTATTTTTTTCGATACAGGGATACATTTTACAGCCAATTTCTGGAAGTCCTTTCAAGAAGGTTTGAGGACTCAAGTAAGTCTTAGTACAACATTTCATCCACAGACTGATGGGCAAGCTGAGCGTACCATCTAGACTCTCGAGGATATGCTACGGGCATGTGTGTTGGATTTTGGAGGTAGTTGAGCGGATCACTTGCCTCTTATTGAGTTTTCTTATAACAACAGTTATCATTCCAGAATCCAAATGGCCCCGTATGAGTCTTTATATGGGCGTAAGGGCAGATCAACAATTGGGTGGTTCAAAGTGGGAGAAACTAAACTAATAGGGCCAGACTTGATCCAGCAAGCCATAGAAAAGGTCAAGCTTATACAGGATCAGTTATTAATAGCTCAGGATCATCAGAAATCCTACGTAGATAATCGTCGATGAGATTTAGAGTTCGCAGTGAAAGGTTGGGTATTCTTGAAGGTGTCGCTAATGAAGGACGTCATGAGATTTGGCAAAAAAGGCAAGCTTATTCCACGGTATATTGGGGCTTATGAGATTGTACGCAAAGTGGGCTAGGTGGCTTATGAATTAGATCTACCCTCGGATTTTGAGTTTGTCCATCTGGTTTTCCATGTATCGATGCTTCGCAAGTGCATTGGAGATCCTTCTAGAATTGTACCGGTAGATGATGTCCAAGTCACCGAGCAATTGTTTTATGAAGAAGTTCCCATTGCCATTCTAGATAGACAAGTTCGGAAACTCAGAACCAAAGATGTAGCTTTGGTTAAAGTCTAATGGAGAAACAATAATAGAGAGGAAATGACTTGGGAAGCTAAGGAAGACATGAAGTTCTGATATGCAAATTTATTTCCGCCCCCAGAGGAGACTCAAGCGGAGACGCCATTGCCCTCAGGTATGAAACGCTTTCTTTTGATGACTTCTTGGTCGTGTGTGGCCATTGTTATTGTTGTTGTTGTTGTTGTTGTAGCCCTGTGAGGCGATATATTTTGGGTTGTTATGATAGGATGGTAGTGCTATATCACAGGGAAACTCAGGCGAAATATTTGTAGAATCCCTAAGAATCTAACATTCGAGGACGAATGTTCCTAAGGGGGAGGAATGTTACATCTCGAAAGTTTTGAGTCGTTTGAATCATGAGTAGAATAACGTGAGCCTAAAGTGGACATGAGGTCATTATGAGATTAAGGAGAGTATTTGATAACTTTAAGTGAGTACATTAAGAGTTTGAAGTCATATGAATCGGTGGGATTAAGTTTGTCGAAGGAAGTAGAATGTAAGTCATGTTTGGGAAGATTTAGCAATGATTAAGTTATAGTTTGTTTAGTAATGAATTGAGGAGGAGCTATAGGGCCCCTTAGATGGTTAACGAAGTGTTATACAAGTGCCAAGAAGGTTCCATAAGGATTGGAAGTCAAACGAATCGAAACGAGGGACTTATCGGATGGGGTCAATTTGATAGACCATTTGATGGACCGTAGGATATTTGACGGCCTATCAAATGGTGGAGCACCACCGTATAATAGTCACAGTGAGCCATGTTGAGTTGGACACTTTGACGATGAACTTTGACGGACCGTAGGAATTTTGACGGTCCGTTAAAGTGGGCGCAGGATTGCCCGACGGGATTTTAAGTCACGCATTATACTTTTCGTTTTATATCATTTGGCCACATTATTTCCCCAAATCAGATCCTTGAGCTCTCCAAAACCCTCTATCTAAGTATATAAACCAATCCAAGCCAAATCCAAGAGAATCAAGAGATTCAAGTGCTAAGAAGCTTCCTAGGGTTTGTGGAACTCAATATTTCCTATGGTGTTGATGTTGGAGACTTCAGTTTAGCTGAGTAAGTTGATCTAAGACTTTTTCTTGAGTGATTTCCGGGGTGTAACAGGAACATCCAAAACTAACCACATCTGTATAGCTGACCAAACCATATATACAACCCACACATATCCACAGACCTCTAAGAGTATAACAGTGAAACATGGCAGTACAGGGCCCCGCCGTACCCCTGAATATGCATAAGTCTATATCAAAAGGATTTCTACCAAAATGACTCAAGCTCCGGAACAATGGAGCTCTCCAAGCATCCGAGTAGAGGTCCTAAGCCGGAGGATCACCAAACTGAGTATCTGTACCAGCGGGCATGAAACGCAGCCCCTGAATAAAGGGGGTCAGTACGAAAAATGTACTGAGTATGTAAATCATGAAGTACAGTAATGAAAATCATGACTGAATGAAAGGATGACAGGAGATAAGTATGATAGTCAAGAGATACCAATGCATTTGTGCCTGAAGAGATGAGTCATGCCTATATATATAGTATACCGTACCCGGCCCTCTAGTGAGGGACTTGGTGAAATATAACATATGTACCCGGCCTTCTAGTAAGGAACTCGGTGAAATATAATATACGTACTCGGCACTCTAGTGAGGGACTCGGTAAAATATAATATACGTACCCGACCCTCTAGTGAGGGACTCGGTGAAATATAATATACGTACCCGGCCCTCTAGTGACGGACTCGGTGAAATATAATATACGTACCCGGCCCTCTAGTGACGGACTCGGTGAAATATAATATACGTACCCGACCCTCAAGTGACGGACTCGGTGAAACATAATATATGTACCCGGCCCTCTAGTGAGAGATTGATTGAAAAATAATATACGTACCCGTCCCTCTAGTGAAGGAGTCGGTGAAATATAATATACGTACCCGGCCCTCTAGTGAGGGAGTAGGTGAAATATAATATACGTACCCATCCCTCTAGTGAGGGACTCGGTGAAATATAATATACGTACCCGACCCTCTAGTGAGGGACTCGGTGAAATATAATATACGTACCCGACACTCTAGTGAGGGACTCGGTGAAATATAATATACGTACCCGGCACTCTAGTGAGGGACACGGTGAAATATAATATACGTACCCGACACTCTAGTGAGGGACACGGTGAAATATAATATATGTACCCGGCCCTCTAGTGAGGGTCTTGGTGAAATATAATATACGTACCTGGCCCTCTAGTGAGGGACTCGATGAAATATAATATACGTACTCGGCCCTCTAGTGAGGGACTCGGTGAAATATAATATACGTACCCGGCCCTCTATTGAGGGACTCGGTGAAATATAATATACATACCCGGCCCTCTAGTGAGGGAACTGTTCATGAGTAGAATATTAGGAGCAATCACGTACAAACTGAATCATCATTTAAGACTCAATAGAATAATTAGAATGAACCAACATTTGAGAATCACAGACAACTATCATGTCAAGTACCACTAAGAACTAGAATTCATTGGAGTTAAGTTTGTTTGTCATTTGCTCGTCTTATGTAATTCATGCCAAAAGGAAGAAGGGATAGCTTTACATACCTGCTCAATCTCCAATTATCTATACCTATTCGTTCGAGCTCGCGTGTCTACTTTTTAAAGGATTCACACTATCGTTAGACTCATCATAGTATACTTGTGTTAAGCTTTCAAGTTAAACTGTTCTATATCCTGCCGAAAATGCAGCGGCATCTCCCCTACTTATATGCCTAGCCCGAAAACTCAACTCAACAACCAAAAACAACAACAACACCAACATCAATAACATCATTTCCAACACTAATATATATACCATAAAACAGCCCACACGCTGTTTTCCAACTTCCATAACTAACCAACTTACTAAACAATTACCTAACCACTCTATCTTCGTGAATAAGCTGGTATTAACGTAAATAGGAACAGATCCATACCTTATTCTTGTTGAAGTAGCAATAACTCCAATATCCGCTTTGAATCCACGTCGAAATCCACTGCACAACATTACTAGAATTACTATTATGTGTTACCCGAACCTAAGCCAACACTCCGCCACTTAGAACTAACTCAATTTTATGCTATCCTCACCTCTCAACCATTTTTTGGATTTTATTGGATAAAAATCCGATGGAAAAGGGGGCTTTACCCCTTTATATAGATTTTCAAAGTTGGTGGAACCGACTTAGGAAATGACCTTCGCGAGCGCGAGGGTCTCTCGCGAACGCGATGGTCTAGAATTTTTCTGGCCATCGCGAACGAGGGCCCCCTTTCGCGAACGCGAAGGGAAATTCTGCCCATTCCGACCAGATTTTCGTTCTTCTCCCGTTCGACCTCTAGTCTTTCTGATACTTCTCATACATTATCTTAACCCTCATAACCATAAGATAGGCGTATATCGCTCCAGATCGCAATTAAAACAACAATCACCTAACGAACCTCAACGTCCAAAACGATGAGGTGTAACATTGATGAACAATGTGTTCAGACCTTTCCTAGACTTGTTCGTGATTGTATTCATCGACGATATCTTGGTATACTCACGATCCGAGGCGAAACATGCAGATCTTTTACGTATCGTCCTTAGAGTTCTTAAGGCTCGGGAGTTATTTGCAAAATTTTCAAAACATGATTTTTGGTGGAATTCTGTGACCTTTCAGGGGCATATTATTTCAGCCGACAGTATTCGGGTGGATACCCAGAAGATTGAAGCTGTGAAGACTTGGCGAAGGCCTATAACACCTACGGAAGTTCATAGTTTTCTGGGTTTGGCAGGTTATTACAGAAGATTTGTAGAAGACTTTTCTTCTATTTCTGCACCATTGACTAAACTAACTCATAAATCAGCAAAGTTTCAATGGACGGATGCTTGTGAGTGCAGTTTTCAAAGATTGAAGGATAGGCTGACTTCGACCCCGGTTCTGACACTTCCTGAAGGGTTGGAGGGCTATGTTGTCTATTGCGATGCTTCAGGAGTAGGGTTGGGTTGTGTGTTAATGCAGTACGGTAAATTTATTGCTTATGCTTCAAGACAGTTGCGAAAACATGAGAGAAACTATCCAACCCATGACCTAGTGTTAGCTGCTATGATTCATACATTGAAGATGTTGAGGCATTATCTGTATGGTGTTCATGTTGACATTTATACGGATCATAAAAGTCTTCAATATATTTTCAAGCTGAAAGATTTGAATTTACATAAAAAGGTGATGGTTGGAGTTGTTGAAAGATTATGATATTAGCATTCTAGATCATTCCGGGAAGGCGAGCGTCATAGCTGATGCTCTTAGCCGCAGATCTATGGGAAGCTTATGTGATGTTCAGCCAATGAAGAGAGAGTTAGCTCGTTAGCTTCAGCAATTAGCTAGCCTAGGAGGTCAGGTAATGGACTCGGGCAATATGGGAGTTACCATTCAGAATTCAGCTTTTTCGTCACTAGTAGTTGAAGTGAAAGAACGCCAGTATGAGGATCCCATATTAGTTAATTGCATAAATACACTTCCTTAGAAGAAGAATTCATTCTTTGAAATTTCTGCAGATGGAGTTTTCAGATGTCGAGGCAGATTGTGTGTTTCGAATATTGCAGGATTATGTCATCAGATTTTGGAGGAAGCCCATTGTTCCCGTTATTCTGTTCATCCAGGAATGACAAAAATGTATCATGATATTAAATCCATATATTAGTGGGACGGAATGAAGAAAGCCATAGCGGGATTCGTAGCTCAATGTCCTAGCTGTCAGCAGGAAAATGTTGAGCATCAAAAGCCCAGTGGATTATTGAAAGCTATGGAAATTCTGACTTGGAAGTGGAAAGTGATTAATATGGATTTCATCGCAGGCTTACCTCGTTCTCAGCGTAAGTATGATCCTATATGGGTAATTGTGGATAGACTTATGAAGTCAGCTCATTTCCTACCAGTCAGAACAGATTATGCAAAGCTTTATGTCAAAGAGATAGTACGACTCCATGGTGTCTCAGTATCTATTATTTATGATAGATGGGACACAGTTTACGGCTAATTTCTGGAAGTCCTTCCAAGAAGTTTTGGGGACTCAGGTGAGTCTTAGTACAACATTTCATCCACAGACTGATGGACAAGCTAAACGCACCACTTAGACTCTAGAGGATATGTTACGGGCATGTGTTAGATTTTGGAGGTAGTTGGGATGATCACTTACCACTTATTGAGTTTTCTTATAACAATAGTTATCATTCCAACATCCAAATAGCCTCATATGAGGCTTTATATAGGCGCAAGTGGAGATCACTAATCGGGTGGTTCGAAGTGGCAGAAACTAAGCTAATATGGCCAGACTTGTTCCAGCAAGCCATGGAAAAGGTTAAACTTATTCGGGATCGATTATTAACAGCTCAGAGTCATTATAAATCTTATGCAGATAATCGCCGATGAGATTTAAAGTTCCAAGTGAATGACTGGGTATTCTTAAAGGTGTCGCCGATGAAAGGCGTCATGAGATTTGGTAAAAAGGGAAAGCTTAGCCCTCAGTATACTGGGCCTTATAAGATTGTACACAAGGTAGGCCAGGTGGCTTATGAATTATATCTACCTTCGGATTTGGAGTCAGTCAATCAGATTTTTCATGTATCGATGCTTCGTAAATGCATTGGAGATCCATCCAGAATTGTACCTGTAGATGATGTCCAAGTCACCGAGCAACTATCCTACGAAGAAGTTCCCATTGTTATTCTAAATAGGCAAGTTCGGAGACTCAGAACCAAAGATGTAGCTTCAGTTAAAGTTTTGTGGAGAAACAATAATAGGGAAGAAATGACTTGGGAAGCTGAGGCAATTATGAAGTTTAGGTATCCACATTTAATTTCACCCCCAGAAGAGATTCAGACAGAGGTACCATTGTCCTCAGGTATGTAACACTTTCTTTTGATGATTCCTCGGTCATGTGTGGCCATTATTGTTGTTATTGTTGTAGCCCTATGAGGAGTTGTATATTCTAGGTTGCTGTGACAGGTTGGTAGTGACATATCATAGGGGAAACTCTGGCGAAACTTTTGTAGAATCCCCAAAGAGCCTAACATTCGAGGATGAATATTCCTAAGGGGGTAGGAATGTTATATATTGGAAATTTCGTGTCGTTCACATTATGCGTAAACTAGCACAAGCCTAAAGTGTATATGAAGCCCTTATAAGGTTAAGGATGTTATCTAATAATTCCAATTATGTGCCTTAAGGTTTCAGAGTCATAGGTAACGACGAAAGTAATTCGTTGAAGGAATTGGAAATTTGAATCATGTTTTGGGAAGGTTTTGTATTATTTGAGTTATACATTGGTTAGCAATGCCATTAGGGGAATACATAGGGCTCCTTATATGATTAATTAAGTTTTACACAAGTGCCAATAAGGTTCCATAAGTATTGGAGGTCAAACGAATCAAAAAGAGCACAATTTCGTAAAACCGGGGAAATTAGGGCCATATGTGGCCGCATACTCAGTATGCTGGACCGCATATGGGCAGAAAACTCCCCAAATTTTCCACCCTCACTGCACATCCTCCTCCCTAAGGAGATGAGGAGAGATGCGGCCACATATTCCACATGCGACGCCACATCTCCATCGCAAGTGGGTGCGGGGAGCGACCTTACCACCTTTTTAAATCCCTAAAGACCTGATTTTCATTCCAACCTCCCACATTTATTTCCCCACACTTCTAGAGAGTTCTTAAAGGTTCCATGACACTCCAAACCTTTCCATATCATCAAGAGAGAAGATCAACATCAAAACCCAAATAGAATCCATGGAAGGTGATTGATGTGATAAACTTGGTCTTGAAAGGAGCTGGAAAAGGTGAAGTTCTTCTATAATAAGGTATGATCTTCCTATAATTTACATGATTGAGTTGATATAAAGGTTTAGTGACCCTTGAAAAGGAAAATAATTAAAGTGGAGAAGTCATAAATGTTAAAGTGGAGAAGATGCCTATGAGATGAACTTGAAAAAGGGATTTTTGCTAAATTTGAGATTGAATTGAATGTATCTTCTTGAATGTGGTATTATGAATGTTATTATTTTCATTTGGGAGTTGTTTTGTGATATGGTGAATGTTTACAAAATAGGGGAAATGCTTCCCAAATTTCGTTAGTTCCTTAATTGCACTAGTTTAAACTTAGAAGTGTTTTCAAGAATTAATCTTAGTGTAAATCCTCTTGAATGTAAATTTTTCTGGACTTTGGAGGAGAACGTTAAGTATTAAGAAGACGTAAAGGTATGTAAGGCTAACCCTTCTTTATAAAGGCATGGTTTCCTCTTTGTGAACCTATACGTGATATTCACAATATTCCTATGCCTATAAATGCCAGAAGTTCATACTTCTCAAGATTCTCATGATATTATGACAATGTTACTTGTGTGGATAATGATAGCAATTATGATGATAAGTTCAATTCAATATATTCCATCTAAGATATTCACCACGTTCTATTCCTAGAAATGCTAGAAGTTCCCGACTTTCAATATTCTTGAGATGCTCCTGGTAAAAGCTTTTCGTAGTGATGATGATAATAATGATGATGATAGTAGTGATGATGATAATGATGATGATGATGATGATAGTAGTGATGATGATAATGATGATAGTAGTGATGATGATAATGACGATGATGATTGTGATTCAATAATAGAAATCAGGGGTTTACCGACTTTATGTCACCCCGATAGTGTTGTAATGTTTCTCTCGGATACTGATGTATGTCATAAATGTATGTAGCTATGTTGTGACACCGAGCTTATATGGCCGGGTATGATATCTATTGCGCGCACACCACTGCAGTGGGGTACGAACACCACCGAGCCTTGTTATGGCCTGGTATAGATGACACCGAACCTACATGGTCGGGTATGGTATCATTATATGTACATGTATGGAATGTTTTCTTTAGATAAAGGTTGAGCAAGCGTGATGAAAGTCTTAAGTTGTATTATAAGGTATAAATGATTCATTCATGTTATGCTATTACTCATGTTTTCATTATATTACTATTGATGCCTTACATACTCAGTACATTGTTCGTACTGACGTCTTTTTGTTTGTGGATGCTGCGGTCATGCCCGCAGGTAGATAGGGAGGCAAACTCGACCCTTAGTCTGCTTCCTTAGAGATTGCTTAGAAGAGCTCCATTTGATCCGGAGTTGTAGTAGTTGGTACTATTCTTTTGGGTACATATATGGCCTTTTGTGTACATATATGGGCATGGCGGGTGCTATCCCGTCTTTACGATAGTGCATACGTAGAGGCTCGTAGACAGATGTGTATAGCTAGATATCTTTCTGCCTTGTCGGCTCATATTTTGTATATCATTTTGAATAGCCTTTTCGGCTTGTGTACCTGTGGTCATAGCTAATGATATTTATATAAGAGTGCCTTAGTCCGATGGAGTTTGTATTATTGATGCATGATAATTATGGGTTAGTCATATGACTCACCTAGATATGATTATGAAAGTATGATGAGAGGTGCTCGGTAGGTTAGCTCCGAGTGCCCGTCATAGCCCTCTGGTTGGGTCATGACATTTAGCCTCTTTCTCACACATGTTTTGCCCCCAACTTAGGATCTTTGACCTCTTTCTATTCTCTTATAGCGTCAAGGAGTGAACAGGTGCAAAGATAGAATTATTTCACACAAGGGTATGGGTTATTTAATGGCTAGCCAAGGAAAAGGTTAAAGGCTCAAAGGGAAACCAGGAAATATATACATGAATAGGTTAGGCTTATAAGGCACTTAGGGCTTCAAATTCACACAAAGAAAGCCTAAGATCATTTCAACACCCAAACTGTCCTTAGTAATCAAGCGTGACCAACGGGGTAAGTTCTAGATTTAAAGTATAGAACATGAACACATACTAATGACTCACACACACATTGGCATAAGGATTGTTTTATTGACAACCAAACAAACATTTCGTCACACATGATACCCCAATACTCAAAATGTCATGAAAAGAAGCATACATGTCAATACACTAACACATTTTGAGCATATAATTAATTTTTCGGAGAGGGGTCATTTTTCATGAAAAACACAAAGTAACATATGCATAGCCATAAGTTCATCAACCACTACCATCTAAGTCATAATTACTCTATTTCACCTAAACAACCTAAACATGCCAGTTTGAACATAAATAAATTCCTTGGAAAAAGAACTCTGGCAAAGAAAAACCGAGGGGGTCCTAAACACATATATACAAATATACAAAATTAACTAACAACTAGCCCCAACCCCAACTGAAGAATCATGCATTGTCCCCAGTGTATAAAATATATGAAATACAAAGGGTAGGAGCTCCTTGGGGCGCACTACGCGCTGTGGTCTATAGTTGTCATGACCTAAGCCACGGATCGTGTAGGCACCTACCATATTACTAACCTAGTAGGTGAACCCTAACCAATAAACCCAACCATTAAAACATGCGACAACCATTTTTAAAATTCACAAAATTTAAAGTAGATATTTCTTACAGACTCGCTTCAAATACATCAAAAATCCGAAAGAATTCCCCGGGATCTAGTCTAGACAGGTACAAGAGCTCCTAAAATACAAGAAGACAAAATAAATGACACAGCCTCCGCCAGAGGTGAGATAGGCGAAGCTGTAGGAGAATATCTGATAGATCCACGAGACGAAACTTCAGCTAAAACCTGCAACACATCTACACCCAGAAAGGACGTAGCAAGAGTAGTATCAGTACACCACACCTACTGGTAAGCATCATAGGTCGACTAAGATTAGTTCATGCAATACAATATAATGTCAATAAGATAAGCCATTAAGTCAATGAACCTCAAAATTCTAAATAAAGATTACTACAACATAAACTCGCGTGCCTTGTTACCCTCGAAGCTCACTTCTTTTATTTCCAAAATATAAGGTATTCTACTAAGTCATAAACATTCCCTACCTTCATCCAACCTAGTAAGTCTCGCTCTCCCACTCACCGTATGCAATACTTTTACCCTTGTTGTTAGAAGAGTTCACCTACTCACATTACTACTATAATACAATGTATCCAGGAAAATAAATCACTATCTGAGAACTAACACTACACTTACCTTATGTAACTCCCTCTCCACCAGACTCTCAACAACACACATGAAATAAACGAGCAATGTTAACGACAATAGTACACACATGTATAACATAAATCATGAGATGTATTGCAATGCAAATGCGATGCAGGGCCCAAACACACCGTACATACACGCTAGCTGATGTCTTTGCTCATTAGCCATGACCTGCAGGGTACCCATGGTGTCCATGTACCACTCATTTCAGAATACCCCTCGGACCCGAGCACAAACCTCTGCCCCGGAACAAACCTCGATCGCGGATCCAAATCATGTACATATATGTAATTCATGGACTCAGCTCCACGGCCACAAGGCCGGATAACACAATGCCCATACTCAGCTTTTCCTGATACCTGTACCTCCGCAAAAACCATGTAGTGCAATGCACAAAACTACATGACAAATCAATCAAAATTCCAGCCCTTTATGAGCGTAATGTCAACCCAACTCAATATAATTCTTTTAATACGACCTCTTATTTTCAAGGAAACACCCTTATGAACGTTCAACAAAATAAGACATACTGACGGGATTCATCCCCTTCTAGGGTTGTATAAAAGTAAACACGAGGTATCTTCCTAGTGATAACATCACTTCCTATTAAACAAAATCATTATTATTATAGCCCTATTTATACTATATATTAATCACATTAACAAGTCCGTCTATCCAAACTCCGTGTCCGAAGACCTAAGCATGCATTCTCCCGTCAACTCTAAATGTATATACGATTTGCTAATCATAGTCTAACTAAAGTAAACTATAACCTACCTCTTTGAATAACATATATTTGATTCTCCAAGAATTTCTTGTCTGCTTAGCCTTTATTCGATTCCATGGGCGATAATATTCGTAGGGAAGGGTGGAAAAGAAATTATAAGGGTTTTCTTTTTCTTGGGGTCCATGGTTCATGAGGAACCCTAGGAGCAGCCCTTGAGAGTCTTTTGTGGAAAAGGGAGAGAAACATAGACTAAGTATAGAAATTCGGGCTACTGTTCCGCGTGGACCTCTGCTGCGGTCGCTAAGCCACTATAGCGGTACCGTTATGACGGTCCACTGACCGCTATGGCGGTCCACTGACCGCTATAGTGGTCTGCTTTATTTTCTTGCCCGAAATTTTTAAATCCTTCCGAAATTGATGTTTTTTCCCACTCTTAACTCTTAAAACACATCATCGAGCTTGTTATTTACAATTCTTGACCTAGATTGGGCATGGTTTCGCGAAATATTAACTAACAACCGGACGGGTCATTACACCAGATACCAATTAAACTATCGTTCGTCCCCGAACGGGTGGGAGAGGTAAGGGTCACTCTCTTGGGTCATCCCTTAGGAGAACAAGGTTTTGAGCCATTGCTATGGGGAAAGAATGAACGACAAACAAAACCACAAAACGAAAATGTTTCACTTCCACCGCTATAACGGCTAGAGGACCGTTATAGCGGTACTGCTGCAGTGGTCCAAGTGCCGCCCGCAGCAGTCATCAGCAGAATCAAAAAACATAAAGGGGAGTTCACCCCTCCCACTTTCCTCATCCCCCATAACCAAAAACCTCTCCATTTCCCACGAAAATTCTTCTCCCGTTTACACTTCTCAACCTTTTATCTCCCTCCCCAGTCCCTTATAACCACCCTACCCCTTACTATTTACCAAAATCCTTACACAAAATCTGAAAATCAAAGGTTTCTTCTATATCAAAATTTCATTTTTCTCCGGCCAGGCTTGATGATCTCCCGTCCATTTCAAGGTATATGCTCTCCTTTAGTAACCTATAAGTTGTATATAGCTTTTTATTTCGAAAAATCCTTTCTTAACTTGCTAGATTAGGAAGAAATTCGATTTTCTACGCAAAAAGGGTTTTTGGTCCTTGGGGGGGGGGGGGGGGAGGGGTAGTTCCTTGGATTATGGAGGGTTAATTCACATTCAGAATGTCTTAGCAACACTTTATATTGAAGATCTGCTAAATATGGGGTAGTGTATGTTGGGATGGGATGATTTGTAGTGGTGCAAATTTTGGTGTTCTTGCTCAAAATTTTTGTATTTATGGTAGTTGAAATGGGGTACAACAAGTTATAATAATCATGCATGCATCATACTACTTGATCCTTGACAAGAATGGGGAAACCTGGTAAAATTTCAATTTTTGGAAAAGGTTAAGGTATGAATTTTTTGGACTAAAGAAGGCGGGACCGCTGCGGCGATCCTTCCACCGCTACAACGGTACCGCTGTAGCGATAGAACCGTCGCTGGGAGCGGCCCATCGAGTTTGCGAGGTGGCCGCTACAGCGGTGACCTGCTCGCTATGGCGAGCCCACTACAACGACAAGGCCCCGCTATGGAGACGCATTGGCCGCTGTAGCGGCCCTCTTACTGCTATAGCGGCTTCGCTGTAGCGGCCATACCACCGCTGCAGCGGAGGTTCTTTAGGTAGAATCGAATTTTTGGCTCTTTCTACCATTTCATACATGACCTGTCCCCGTTAATTCTTTACGCCACACCATCCTAACTCCTCTTTTCACTTTTTCAGGTTAACTCTCTGTCACACCCCAATCCTGATAGGGCATGACGGGCACCCGACTCTCATCAGAGTCGAGCGAACCCTCAGACATTCGCTCTATCAAAACCTGTCATTTCAAAAACTTTTAAGAACATAAAACTTTTCCAAATGGAAATCATCTAAAATACATACTCTTTTAATGTCCACAATGACTCAACTGACATCACTTTGTCGACATCTCGACAAACATACCACAGGACACTGTCTGCAAATGTCTCTAAGAAGTAACTGAACATTATGAGTCGGGACAGAGCCCTGACATAATTATATTCATACATATCTATACATGACTTAGCACAACTCCAGAATGAGGTGGAACTTTCCAATCCCAGCTGACGTCCAAGCATCCTAGCTATACACTTAACCTGTCAACAATCTGGGGCTGCGGGCATGAACGCAGCGTCTCCAGGAAAAAGGACATCAGTACGGATAATGTACTGAGTATGTAAGGTGATAACAATTCATAATCATAATTTGACTCAGGGGAGAAGAAATCACAATCTAACTCAACACCTGCAGCCTTCGCTGAAAGAAACAGAAATGTGCACACGAAGTCTCAACACAATCTTTAAGTAAATAATGCTATCCAACACACATGCCGCTTCCGACATGTTAACAGAATGGTCTCTTCGGACAGCCGCTTCCGGATAGTATCACAATAGTCCCTTCGGACGGTCGCTTCAGGCATAATAATGATGGCCCCTTCGGGCAGCCGCTTCCGGCTTAATAATGATGGCCCCTTCACGCAGCCGCTTCTGGCTTCATAATGATGGCCCCTTCACGCAGCCGCTTCTGGCTTAACAACACCATCATGTCAACACAAACTCAATCCATAAGTATCAATTTCAATCATATCATAATCCACTAATCCATTCATCACAATCCAGTTATTAGCCTTAGTCTTTCATAAAAGTTATCAAATTTGTATCTCACTAGACTCAGGAGGACATACTTCCAGGTTTAAGGGTAGAATTGGTATGAAATTCTTACTACCTATATTCTACTGAATTTCATCGTATTTCCTTACCCAAAGAATAAATGATCATGTCAATACAAAGGGATAATACTATGGAATGTAAACATAAATCGTAAATGAAATGAAGTAGTAAAATCTCACACCCCCTTCGGAGTGGTTTTGAAAATCAAACTTTATGTTTCCTTTAGTATAAAACTCATTTCCTCAAAATCGTTTGTAGAACCATATACACAACTCAACGTGGCACCTTATGGATGTTCCCTTCGGAACAGAATAGGAGTACAATATCAATAAGCCATCACAAGAAGCATTTAGACCTTACTTGTCTAAGAATGGAATCATATGGGGTACATATAGAATGAATGGCAACAAGGATCATGCCAAAGGAAGAAAGGTTTGCCTTACATACCTGGAAGCTTACATTTCACTTTCCAACTTACTTCTTGCCTTGCAATCTACGTAAGATTATTCATAGTCTTGTAATCTACATATAAAACCATTCATGCTATTTTTAGGCCCGTTGTTATATACTTATCCTAAGCCTCCAAATAAATCTTTCTAGAATCTGTCAAAATTTCGGCAGCATCTCCCCTATATTCTTTACCTCCTCCAATACCCCAAAAAAACTCCCAAACAATACCAATAACATCAACAACCATGTCAATACCAATATATTTCATAAAACATCCCACACGATGTTTCTCCAACATTCAAACCAACCATAACAACATCTATAATACCATAATCAAAGAATTATATTCAATTTAGTCTCAAATTAATTTAACATTCGAGGACGAATGTTTTTAAAGGGGGGAAGGATGTTACACCCCGTAGTTTCGTATGTTAAGGTTACTTTCTTTCTTTCTAAAGGCATGATTCTTTTTCCTATGAACGCATACATGGATTCCATAATTTCCTTAATTCTAAAAAGCTCAAAGTTCATGATTCTCAAAGTTCTTGTGATGCTAAAGATAGATGTTTCTGTGATGGTAATAATGATAATGATTCCATTTCTTAAGATTCCTACTATTGAGACCTCTTTGACTATTCACACAAAGATGTGCTATTCGTGAAGATTATTCTTGGGTTACCATAACCCTAGTGTAGTACTACTCTCTAGTTAAAAGCTAGTATAAGAGTAGTTGAGTTATATCAGATGATTAAATGTTAGGAGGTATAATTAGTGTATATGTTGTTTATAGGCTATTATGTTGTCTTCGAGTTATTATTATATATATACTCCTAGCCTACGGGTCATGGAGTTGTTGCCTGGCCTACGGGTCATGGAGTTGTTTCCTGGCCTACTGGTCATGGAGTTATTTCCTAACCGACGGGTCAATTTTCTGAGTGTCGACTTGAATGCCACCATCTGAAATAATATGGCCCAGAAATGTCACAGAATTCATCCAAAATTCGCACTTTGAAAATTTTGCATATAATTCTCGGGCTCGAAGAATTCCAAGTACGATACGTAAGTGATCTGCATGTTCTGATTCTGTGCGAGAGTACCCCAGAATATCATCAATGAATACTATCACAAATAAGTCCAAGAGTGGCCTAAACACATTATTCATTAAATTCATGAACACTGCCGGAGCATTAGTCAACCCAAACAACATGACTCGGAATTCATAGTGGCCATATCTCGTCCTGAAAGCTGTTTTAGGAATATCTTCTTCTCTAACCCTCACTCTATGATAACCCGACCACAAGTCTATTTTAGAAAACCATTTGGCACCCTGTAGTTGATCAAACAAATCATCAATTCTTGGGAGAGGATATTTATTCTTTATCGTCACCTTGTTCAACTGCCTATAATCGATGCACATTCGTAGGGAACCGTCTTTCTTTCTCACAAACAAAACCGGTGCTCCCCACGGTGATGAACTGGGTCTAATAAACCCCTTCTCAAGCAAATCTTTCAACTGTGCTTTTAGCTCTTTCAATTCTGTCGGAGCCATTCGATAAGGAGGAATAGAAATAGGCCTGGTGTCCGGCAACACATCATTGGCGAAGTCAATTTCTCTTTCTGGAGGAAGGCCTAGAAGTTCATCTGGAAATTCATTCACTACCGGAACTGATTGGAAAGTTGGCGACTTTGCTTCGGTATCATGAACTCGGACTAGATGATAAATATAACCTTTCGCTATGATCATTCTTGCCTTAAGGTAGGAAATAAACCTACCCTTTGGAAACGCTGCATTACCCTTCCATTCAAGCACAGGTTCTCCCGGAAATGTAAATCGAACCACTTTCAATCAGCAATCAACATTATCATAGCACGAGGCCAACCAATCCATACCCATAATTACATCAAAATCTAACATTTCCAGCTCAACTAAATCAACTTTAGTTTGGCGGTCACATATCACAATTACACAATCTTTATACACTTGTCTTGCTATCACGGGATCACCAACCGGAGTAGATACCTCAAAAGGTTTGATTAGCTCAGGTTTCACCCCCAATACGACCATCAACATATGGAGTAATATAAGAGAAGGTAGAACCCGGATCTATCAATGCATATACATCGTGGGAGAATATGGACAATATACCTGTAACCACATCCGGGGAGGACTCAAGATCCTGTCGTCCGACTAAAGCATATACACGGGGCTGAGTGGCACCTGAAGTAGATGCTCCCCCTCTGCCTCTACCTCTACCTGCTGGAATCTGAGAAGCCTGCCCTACCGGGCGCACTGAAGAAGAACCAGCCGCTGATCCTGTAGGCTGGACCCCAACTCTACCACTCATCGACAGGCAATCTCTCATCATATGTCCAACCCGACCACAGGCATAGCAAGCATCCGAACCCTGGCGACACCGTCAGAAATGTAATCTACCGCACTGGCTACACTCACGTACTGGGGATCCCCTCTGACTATAATCTTCCCTGAACTGAGAATATGAAGCCCTCGAACTCTAACCCTGTCCTAAACAAAAGGAGCGATCAAATATCCTACCCGTAAATCGAGAAGGTGCACTGGTCACTGACTGGCCGGAGTGTCTAGAATAAGTCTGCCTCGTTCCCCCTCTATAATCACTGCCAGCGCCCATAGATCTGGCCCTTTTGCTTTGCCTTCTATCAATATCACGATCACTTCTTTGTAGTTGTTGTCGCCCCTCTAAATTTTGGGCATGGGCTTGGATTCGGGAAATATCCATCCCGTCTTGCAACGAAGTCGTCAAGCAATCTTTAAACAAATGTGGCCCCAAGCCACACACAAATCTATGTACCCGATCTCCCATGTCGGCCACCATAGTCGGGGCATATCTAGCCAAAGAATTAAATTGAAGACTATATTCCCGAGCACTCATGCTTCCTTGCTTTAGATTCAAGAACCTATCCGCTCTAGCTCGGCGGATCTCGGGTCAAAAATAGTGACGGATAAAAGCATCTACGAATTCTTGCCACACGGGAAGAGGCGCATTTTCTTTTCTAGAAGCTATCCAATTATTATACCACAATACCGCCACATCTCGGAGTCTATAAGATGCCAACTCCACAGATTCAGTTTCGGAGGCATAGACAATCCTCAATTTTCTTAGCATCTCATCAATAAAACCTTGCGGGTCTTCATCCGGCTTTGACCCGAAAAACTCCGGAGGGTTTAGACTCATAAAATCACGGGCTCTAGTACTAGCTGCCCGATCACTTGAACTCACATTTTGCCGCTATGCCTATGCGGCAACCAAATGTGTCAATAAGTTAATGGCCTCGGTCACTTGTTGACCCGAAGCAATCGGTGGAGTAATTGGAGCTGAAGCTCCCCCTTGTTCTTCCACATTTAGCGGGGTGGAGGAAGCATTAGATGGAGCCTCATTTTGTGACTCGCCCTCTTCTACATTCTTGGGCGGCTCTCTTTCTACCCGCCTCTTTGTCGTAGTCTTGCCCTTCTGGGCGGCAGTAGCTTTTCCTTTTGGCGGCATTTTCTGAAATCACAACACACTATTAGGGAGGATAAAATCTTATACACGGATCTATGGCACAATCTCGTAAGACAAAAGATGGTCATTTTTCCTAAATGCCCTATGGCCTCCTGTTTATTGATGTGGCGCGCAACACACCATAAATAAGACTCTACTATACACGGCACGTAGACACTTCCTAGGACTGAACTGCTCTAATACCACTTTTGTCACGACCCGACTAGGGGCCGCGACGGGTACCCGGGGCTCACCACAGAGCACCGCTTGTTCTATTACTCATCATACTCATTTCATGCTCTTTTATCAAATTTATACTCAATTATAAGAAAATCATCTTTCATTTAGAAAACATAATTACTTTCATATACATATGCCTCTCGGCTATCAAAATAGTATATATATACATGATATCATTCTCGTGAGACCATATAACCCACACTGCGTACCTACGAGCCTCTACTAGAGTGCTAGACATAAGGACGGGACAAGACCCCGTCAAGCCCAATATATACAGGTACACAAAAGAATAATCATAAGCACCTCCGGACAATAGAGTGCTCTCAAATCAGCTGCTAACTCCTATGAGTCTGGATCAGGATCACCTCCCTGCCTACCTGTGGGCATGAACTCAGAGTCCAAAGAAAACGGACTTCAGTACGAACATTGTACTGAGTATGAGAGGCATAAACAATAATGAAACATCAATGAAATGAGGAGACATCAAATGAAAAGCAATCTACAACTGACTGTGACTCTTAAAAGAAATAACACATGCTGACTTACTCACACTCATCATCATGTCATATATGAATAAATGTATAATCATAAGCTGCCCGTCCATATCGGATCGGTGTGATAATAAACAACATTAGCCTACGTCCAGGCCTCCCGCGTCTGGGGTACAAGCTGCCTACGATAGTGGTGTGTATATCTGCCCGACCATATAGGTACGGTGTAATATCATCATCATATGCTCATTATAATATACTCATCATAGTATCCTTATCATAATACATGCATGAAGACTCAAGGACAACTATACTTTATCGGGGTGACGCAAGGTCGTGATACCCCGATTTCATTATGGAACATTTATAGGTATCCTGCCTCACCTTGAAGGAAGGAGTATATAAGGTGAGTATTTACAACTCATAACATCATCGACTTTATGGTATTCTACCTCACCATTAAGGGACAATACATAAGGTGAGTGTATACAATGCATGACATACTTAACTTAATTGTATTCTGCCTCACCTCGAAGGGAATAATGTGTGAGGTGAGTGTTTACAACATACAACATCATTAGCATTATAGAAGCATCATATCATGGACTTTAGAATCCTTAGAGTCAAGCTTATCATCATCATCATTGGACTCATAACATATCTCTTATCTCATATGGTTGTTCATGATCATAGACTCTTGACCTTCTGGAATATATGTAGAGGATTCGTGGAGAGGAAAGAGAATCATACCATCAGATTCATGCTAAAGAAAGAAAGGACTAGCCTCACATACCTTTGTCATTTAACTACTCTATTGCTTGCTTGTTCTCCTTTAATGCTCACGTCTTTACCTTCAAGAGAATTCGCATTAACATTAGTTAATCGGCTATAAGAACGTGTTACTATTTCTAGGGAAAATTGGGCAGCACTTCCTTTGCTTGTACTACTTTCCCCTTATTCTATATCAACTCCCAAACGTTAATGACAACATTCACTATACAGCAACAACAATAATCATTTATCTACATTTACCACAATTCACCATTTCTCTTTAATTTCTCCACAATTATGGTTATAGCTCGTTATCGCGTTTTCTCCTATATAATACTTATTCCACGGTCTAAATGTCATTTATAACATATTCACAATCACGACATACTAACATTCATGACTCATCCCAACCACTATTTAACAATGACACTATTCACTCATTTATGACCCATTTTCTTTGTCTTTCTACAATTCAAGTGTCTTAGCCTTCCAATACCTTAAACAACATGGTATGGTCATGAAACTTACCTTAGATGATGGATGAACAAGCCTTGAATAGAAATACTCTTCTAGCACCAAAACCCTACTTCACTTCTCTTGGGTTTTCTTGAGGTAGATGAACATTTGCTAGGGTTCACACACTTGATTTCGTGGTTTGATGTAGTTGATCATTGATCCCCTTTGATTTTCTTGTGGATGAATATTAGGGAGTGTTCTAGAGTTTTCTTGAAGTGTAGAGAGCGGAAGTGAAATGAAATGAAATGAAAAAGGGTCCCTTATATTAAATCACAATCTGACCCGACCAACTTATACGGACCAACATATGGTCCGTATATTTTTCACTGACCGTATGTTGGACTGTATGTTTGGTCCGGTGGAGTATGCCATTCTGGGCTGAATCTACGATTGGACATACAGTCCGTGGATTTTATACGGCAAGTATGTCTGGCCGTATAATGTCCAGCTGTCCAGGATTTGTGCTCGTCGACTCGTTTCATCTCCGATCCTTATGGAACCTTCTTGACACTTGTTTAACACCTCAATACCAATCTAAGGGACGTCATTACTCGTCTCTAAGACATCATTATGCCATCATCAACTCGTCGTCCATAATTCCTACCCGACACATAACATATCCTTTATTCTCTTTACCAAACTTCTTCTTTTACGTCTAATATCTTTGAATCTTGGTTAGGGTTGTCAAATTCTATCTCTTACTTCTCCGAATCATCGTATACCTCGTGTTCCTCGCTAGCCTATTTACTGTACATTGACGGCAAAATTTTCAAGGTGTAACACTAACCTAGTAGGCGAACCCTTACCAATAAACCCAACCCTTAAAACATACGACAACAATTTTTAAAATTCACAAAATTTAAAGTAGATATTTCTTACAGACTCGCTTCAAATACATCAAAAATCCGAAAGAATTCCCCGGGATCTATTCTAGACAGGTACAAGAGCTCCTAAAATACAAGAAGACAAAATAAATGACATGACCTCCGCCAGAGGTGAGATAGACGAAGCTGTAGGAGAATATCCAATAGATCCACGTGACGAAACTTCAGCTAAAACCTGCAACACATCTATACCCAGAAATGATGTAGCAAGAGTAGTATCAGTACACCACACGTACTGGTAAGCATCATAGGTCGATTAAGATAAGTTCACGCAATACAATATAAAGTCAATAAGATAAGCAATTAAGTCAATGAACCTCAAAATTCTAAATAAAGATTACTACAACATTAACTCGCGTGCCTTGTTACCCTCGAAGCTCACTTATTTTATTTCCAAAATATGAGGTATTCCACTAAGTCATAACCATTCCCTACCTTCATCTAACCTAGTAACTCTCGCTCTCCCACTCACCGTATGCCATACTTTTACCCTTATTGTTAAAATAGTTGGCCTACTCACATTACTACTATAATACAATGTATCCAGGAAAATAAATCACTATCTTACAGCAAACACTACACTTACCTTGTGTAACTCCCTCTCTACTAGACTCTCAACAACACACACGAAATAAATGAGCAATGTTAACGACAATAGTACACACATGTATAATATAAATAATGAGATGTAGTGCAATGCAAGTGCGATACAGGGCCAAAACAAACTGTATATACACGCTAGCTGATGTCTTTGCTCAGTAGCCATGCCCTGCAGGGGACCCATGGTGTCCATGTACCACTCATTCGGGAATACCCCTCGGACCACGATTGAAGACAGACACAAATGGGGCCCGAGCACAAACCTCCGCCCCGAAACGAACCTCGGTCGTGGATCAAAATTGCATACATATATGTAATTCATGTACTCAGCTCCACGGCCACAAGGCCGAATAACAAAATGCCCATACTCAGGCTTGCCTATTACCTGTACCTCTGCATAAACCATGCAGTGCAATGCACGAAACTACATGACAAATCAATCATAATTCCAGCCCTTGATGAGCGTAATGTCAACCCAACTCAATATATTTCGTTTAATACGACCTCTTATTTTCAAGGAAACACCCTTATGAACGTTCAACAAAATAGGACATACAGACGGGATTCATCCCCTTCTAGGCTTGCATAAAAGTAAACACGAGGTATTGTCCTAGTGACAGCATCACTTCCTATTAAACTAAATCATTATTATTATAGCCCTATTTATACCATATTTTAATCACATCATCAAGTCCGTTCATCCAAACTCCGTGTCTGAAGACCTAAGCATGCATTCTCCCGTCAACTCTAAATGTATATATGATTCACTAATCAAAGTCGAACTAAAGTAAACCATAACCTACCTCTTTGACGAACAGATATTTGATTCTCCAAGAATTTCTTGTCTGCTTAGCCTTTATCCGATTGCATAAGCGATAATATTCGTAGGGAAGGGTGGAAAAGAAATTTGAAGGGTTTTCTTTTTCTTAGGGTCCATGGTTTTTCTTTCATGAGGAACCCTAGGAGCAGACCTTGAGAGTCTTTTGTTGAAAAGGGAGAGAAAAATAAACTAAGTACAGAAATTCGGTCTAATGTTCCGTGTGGGCCGCTGCGGCGATCGCTAAGACGTTATAGCGGTACCCCTACGGCAGTCCACTGACTGTTATAGCGGCCCGCTTTATTTTCTGGCCCGAAATTTCCAAATCCTTCCGAAATTGATTTTTTTCCCACTCTTAACTCTTAAAACACATCATGGAGCTTATTATTTACAATCCTCGACCTAGATTGGGCATGGTTTCGCGAAATATTACGTAACGACCGGATGGGTCATTACAGTATTTATCTCTTGAGGCTTGTCAGGCTCTAGAACCGGAGTCTCCGTAGGCTTGTCAGCCTTTGGAGCAGGAGCACTAATGGTCGTCTCTGAAACAAGAGCGGTGTCATGCTCAAAAATAACATCATCTGCAGGAGCCTCCTCATATGTGGCACCTCGGTTCTAAGTGGTGGCTCGATGGCCGGGAATGAACTAGACAAAGCACCTGTGCCCTGGGCATCCTCACAGGATATCTGTATAACCAACTTTATCTTTCGCTCCTCATCCCTCTTATCTTTAGGAGCTGAAAAGGCCTAGAGATCCTCTGGGGCATACCGCACGAACACCTTCTCATTATCATCATCGTTCTATGAACTCTTCCTCTTGCCTTTCCTTAAGTATGAGGGTCATCCCCCAGGAACTTCACAATCGGAAGTGCTACTGATAAATCTACCTACCTGCTCTGGCCTACAGCTCATCCATATCGCCCACAACTGACACAGCTTAATTTAAAGTAACCCCAAATCTATATCAGGATGGCTCTTGGTAAACTCCCCGAACCTCAACCCAATACCATCCAGCCTCGAATGGACTTGACGCTGCTCTTGTTTCACCAGCTCCAAAGCCTTCTTGATTTGCTCAGTAATAAAAACTTCCAATTCTTCCACTAAACCAGTGACCGGTTGATCTGCTCGGTCGACTTTGACATACGAATCAGGAAAGGTCTGTCTGGTGAAAAGAATCAAGTGGCCACCCGACAAGTGTGTGGGGGCAGTAGTAGTAGTAGTAACTATCGCAGGTTCTGTGGTAGGGGTATGAATAGGCCCGGCCGAGGATGCTTGAGCCTCTGAAGTAGAAGGTCCTGCAGAAGTCTCCTGAGTCACCCCAAGCACTGGCTCCTCATGATCCTGTGACTCGGACCGAAGGTATGTCGATGTCATAATAGGCAGCCCAGACAACAGAGCCTTAAGCTCTTTATCCTTACTCTTTAATGGGTCATAGTGATGAGACGCCTTGAAACGATAATCGATGTTAGGCAGCTACTGAATGCCAGTCGGTCTCAAAAAGAAGTTATCAGGCAAGGGACAACCAAAGATCTATCATTCTGTGTTGTTCGCCATCTTAAAAGCAATCAACTCACCAAGTTAGTCAGGTATTTGGACATAATACACGCCACCCGAATTGCCTTGACCACAGGTAGCACATTATCCGACTGAGTAGGATACATACGGGTTATCAGAACAGACCACTAGAACTTCGCCTCAACCTAAAGATCTACGTTTTTAACTTCAGCTTTAACATTTTTCCTTCGCTCAGGATCTCCTTTTGCAATTATCGAGGCTACTCATAGTAGCTCGATTTTCTGCTCAATCTTGGTTCTGCCCATTCTATGCTCCACCACATCAGTATTTTTAGGTGGCACATAATCCTCTTCAATGTAGAATCGGTTAATTGCCCTGCCAGAGCAATCAACCATTACCCCTATGACGGTAACCTTCGACAGCATTACCGGACTTTTCCTTTAGTTGCGCAGGCTTATACCTGTTCATCAGCTCATTTGTATAAGAGGCATAAAATTCCCTAACCAAGACTGGGCAATACTCTCCGAGGGTTTGGCCAAGGAACTGCCAGTTATAGAACTTGAGAACCGTTAGGATGTTCGGGTAATGAGTTTCCAACCCCTCCAAACTAATTCTCCTCTCCTTTTAGATACTTTTTCTCGATTGTACACCTGCTTTGATTGGCTTAATACCAAGGTTATATATTTTCTTCAACCCTTCAACCGAGAACCATAATATATTCTCATACCGAGCTTTCTGCCTCACCTCAGCTCTTCTTGCAGCCTTTTCACTATCCAACTCTGCTTTAGTGTTTTGTTCTAATAGGCTAGGACTGTGTTCATTACCAAAACTATAAGCAAGTGAAGACGAATCCCCCTCGTCAGACTAGGTGGTTGTTGGAGTTTGCACTGCCCTTCTTTGTCGGGTCATAATGAGAGGTGATTCCTCTTCAACCGCATGCTTTTCTTCATCACGAAGTCTAGATCACGGACCGTGAAACTTTATACGGTCCGTGAATCTGACCGTGAAAGTGTAACAGAGAACCCGATTTGTGAAACCATTTTACCTGTTGGTTTCACGGTCCTTGAAGGTGGAATCAAAATAGTAAGCCTAGTTATGAAAGCATTTTTTTACGTTTCATTTCCATGGTCTGTGAAACTTTTCACGGACCGTGAATTCAACCGTCAAATTGGAACAAAGTCCAAATCTTTGAGAGATATTTTTCACCATCTTTTTAACGGCCCATGAATATTTTCACGGTCCGTTGATTTGGATCAACAGTTCTTCAAATATGCAAATTTCCACAATTTACACCAGACATCCGTATTTGGGTTCAAATTAACACATGATTCACGTCAGTACGTAATCTAGGCTACTCAGACTTCACCTTTTTTTTTACTTTAAAGAACAATTGGTGGGCATCGTAGTTTAAGAGCGAATTATTTGATTATAATGCCCTTCGATTTAATAGACGTCAAGTAAACATCTTCCCTAACATGATTCAATTCCCCATAAGTTATAGGTTACTCAAACTTCACCTATTTGCAAATACGAATTGTTGGCGGGCATCGTGATTTAAAAATGAATTCTTCGATCACAACGCCCTCCGACTCAATGCAATTATAATAATATCTTTCAATGAGTCATCAAACCAATTCCCAATTCCCCAACTTATTTCACAAGGTATATCCCCTATCACAAGAAATTCTCTATTAGGCAAAACATCAAACACCTTATGTGCAATAGTTAATTCACCAATATTTGAGCTACTAATTGGTAGATCAGACTTCCTCACGTTTCATCAATAACAACTCAACAATCATGTACTACGTTACAACATTATCAATTCGAAAGTCTATACAAAAACATAAGAAATTTACCGGTTTCAAACCATTCAGAGAAGTGAATATTCAAGTTTATGTATTTAGGTTTCATACCATGTGAGAATCAAGGGGAAAATGTGAGCATACCTGAGAGAAGATAATTTCTTGCTTGAATTAAGACAACACTTAGCAATTCTAGAACACGAGAACACAAAATACAAAAACTTGTGCAATAGATTGTTAGGAGGTGTGGGGATGATGGTGGCAGAGTTGTGTTTATATAATGGGGGTAGGAAGAATCAATTTTGGAAAATGGAGGGTTGTGCTTTGATGGATGGTGGAAGATAGAGGATTGTACGTTGAAGGTGAGGGATTTTAGGAGTTGAATGTTGTAGTGGGATTTGAAAGTGGATGTGGAAGGTGGGAAAAGTGCGAGTCATGGTATTTGAATGGGAAGGGGGCGATTTAGGTTTTTAATCGGGTACATCAATTCATACTTCCTTCTCACGGATTGAGAATTATTTCATAGTCCAAAACCCGGTACTTACCTTGGCCCATGGTGACGTGGTCACTAGAAATTCCATGGCCCAAAACGCTGACCATGGAAAGTTTCACGGTCCGTCAATTATATCGTGAAACCATTCCAGTGATGACTGCTTTGATGCTCCAATTGACAGTCAATTTCATGGCCCGTGGGATATTCCACAGACCGTGGATTCACCTGTGAAACAGTTCCAGAGAGCTATGTTGAGGTCTTTTTTTCACGCTTTGTTTCTCGGACCGTAAACTTTTTGACGATTTGTTTGACGGTCCGTGGAACTAACTCCTCTACCTGTGATTTTCTCCATAACTTTTCCACTACATCCTTCACACAAACACATTAAACAACACAAACAAAAACAACGAAAATGTGAAAACAACAAAAAGCAATAAACGTGGGTTTCCTCTCAAGCAGCGCTTTATTTAACATCGCGGCACGATGGTGGTACTGTTTTACACCGGGTCAAGAGTGTATCCATGCTTTATCCTGTGCCTATCCATGATCCTATCTCCATCAATGCACCAATGGTAGTTCTTCACCCTCTGGCCATTAACCTGAAATGTCCAGGTTCTATCCATGGTTTTCAATTCCATCGAGCCATTGGGTGAAATACTCACCAATTCAAAAGGTCCAGACCATCTGAATTTCAACTTGCCTGGGTAGAGCTTTAGCCTTGAGTTATATAGCAGGACAGAGTCACCTTTCTGAAAGTCCGATTGAGGATCTTGACATCATGATAATATTTTATCTTCTCCTTGTAGAAAGTCGAACTTTATAGGCATTGTACCAGAATTCATTTGAAACAACCTCAGCTTAGTTGCCTCTTCCCAGTCAAAGTTTAACTTCTTTAGTGCCCATGAGGCCATATGTTCAAGTTCGACTAGTAGATGGCACGCCATGCAAAAAACCAGCCTATAAGGAAAAGTCCCAATGGGCGTTTTAAATGTTGTCCTGTACGCCCAAAGAGCATTATCAAGCTTTCGAGCCCAGTCGGTTCTGTTTACATTGACCGTCTTGGTTAAAATACTTATTATGTCCCGATTGGAGACTTCCACCAGGCCACTAGTTTGAGGGTGATATGGAGTGGCCAACTGATGGCCAACACCATACTCTGCAAGCAGGACCACAAATGCCTTCTTATAGAAGTGTGTCCCGCTATCACTAATTAGAGCCCGTTAGGTGCCAAATTGGGTGAAGATGTTCTTTTTGAGAAAGTTAATAACACTCTTCCCCTCGTTATTGGCTAAAGTCACTGCTTCTACTCACTTTGAGAGATAATCAACAGCTACCAAAATGTATTTCATGCCGCCAGAGCTCATAAAGGGTCCCATGAAGTCGATACCCCAAACATCAAAGGGTTCAACTTCCATCACATAGTTTATAGGCATCTCGTGCCTCTTAGAAATAGCCCCTTGACGTTGGCATTCATCACAGGTTGTCACCATCAAGTTATCATCATGATAAAGTATTGGCAATAATACCCACATTCAAGCACTTTTGTTGCAGCCCGATTTCCACTATGATGACCCCCAATAAGAGAGTCATGGTAAACCTTCAGAATATCTATCACCTCCGATTCTGGAACACAACGCCGAATGATATTGTCAGCGCATGTCCAGAATAGGTATGGCTCATCCCAGTAATACGAACAAGAGTTAGTCAAGAATTTCTTCTTCTGATATACTTTGACTTCATCTGGAATAGCACCTGCCACCAAAAAGTTGGCGATATCTGCATACCATGGTGCCATCTCAGAAGACACCACTAGAACCCTCCCATCTGGGAATGTGTTACACCCCGGAAATTTTTCATTAATGTACAGTGAGTAGACTAACGAAGGGCACAATGTATACGATGTTTTAATAAGCAAGAAATGACATTTGATGATTCTAAATGAGATTTCAAAGACATAGGAAGTGGGAGACAAAAGTTGTTAAGGAAAACAAGGTACATGTTGTGTGTCGATTTACGAGCATCGAATTAATGATAGCTTAATGATGTTTTAGAGAAGAGTTGTAATGTCCCTTAGAAGGTTAACCAGGGGTGAAACAAGTACCAAGAAGGTTGCATAAGGATTTGAGATCAAATGAAGTGACGAGAGCAAAATCGAAAAAAAAAAAACAGATTATACGACCAATTATACGATCCGTATAATACTATACGGTCCGTATAATGGTCCGCAGAATCATCACAGTGAAGGTCCCTCACTGATGGGATTATACGGTCACTTATACGGACCGTATAATGTGTCGTATAATGGTCACAGAATGAGTTGTTGATGGGTGATTTCACGGTCACTTATACGGACCGTATAATGTGCACTATAACCGACTCAGAAAGGGATGCTTGTTGAAGCAATTTCACGATCACTTATACGGACCGTATAAATTTATTCGGACTGTATAACTGTCTGTATAATTACGTCGGGACAGATTTTAAGTTTTTAAATAAGAGACCCAAGTTCATTTATTTCATTTCATTTTCATTCTCCACAACTCAAGAATTTTCTAGAACCTTCCACACACTCCATATACAAGAACTCATGAAAAATTGATGATCAACTTCATCAAATCAACAAAACTAAGTGAGAAATTCCATGGGATGTGGAACTAGGGTTTTGCTCAAGTGAAGTATTTCTACTTAAAGCTCATTCCCACACTATCAAAGGTAAGTTTTATGGTATTTACATGTTATTTAAGGTGTTGAAAAGTTGAAACACTTGGATTGTGGAAGGGTATAGGAAATGGGTCAAGAAAGTGATAATAGTGTAAATTTTGAGTAGTAGTTTGGAATGAATCATGAATGTTGATATGTGTGATTGTAGTTACGTTATGAATGATGTTAAGAGAATGATAGAAACGTTAGATGAGAACGAATTTAATGTTGTATTGTGATCATGATTATGGATGACCTTGAGAGGAAATTGTGGGGATTGGATGATGATATTGTGAATGTTGTTATTGACGTTTGGGAGTTGATATGTCATATGGAGAAAGTAGTATAAATAAAGGAGATGCTGCTCAATTTTCTCTAGCTTAGTTCAAACACGCTTATGTTATCGAGTATCTAACATGAGTATAAACTCTCTTGAAGGTAGAAACGTGAATATTGGAGAGGAACGTTCAAGCAATACAGTAGCTAAACGAAAAGGTATGTAAGGCTAGTCCCTTATTTCTAAGGCATGACTCTTATGACACGAAATTCCCTATCTCTTCATAACTTTCCTACATCCCGAAAATTATAAGTCAATCCTAGAAAAGAGCTCCACAAGAGATAAGATAAGAGATATGTTACAAGTATGATAATGATGATGATGAGTCTAAGTCTAAAAAGTCTAAGGCCCACGATACTATGTTTCTACAAAGTAATGATTCTTATTGTGACCCATTGATGTTGTTCATTGTATACACTCACCTTATATGCTAATTCTTTCAAGGTGAGGCAGAATGCTTATGAGTGCTCCATAACGGAATCGGGGGTTCACAACCTTATGTCACCCCGCTAGAGTATAATTGTCTTAGGTTCCCACTCATGCATTATGATAATAGTATGATGAGAATATGATAAGTCTATGAGATGTACATGAGCATTATGATAATAGTATGATGAGAATATGATAAGTCTATGAGATGTACATGATGCTATCACACCGTGCCTACATGGCCAGGCAGACACCGCTAAGGCGGGCAGCGCATACACCATGTCTAGATGGCATGTGCAGACACCACTAGTGGGCGGCATTAGATGGTATCCCGGACGCGGGAGGCCTGGACGCAGGCTAATGATTACCACACCGTACCTATATGGACGGGCAACTTATACCTATATGCATACATGATATGATGATGATGATTATGAAGTAAGTTAGCATGCATTATTTCAGTTTTAAGTGACACTCAGTTACAGATCGCTCTTCACACGATATCTCCGTATTTCATTGATATATCATTATTGTTTATGCCTTACATACTCAGTACAATATTCGTACTGATGTCCGTTTTCTTTGGACGCTGTGTTCATGCCCACAGGTAGACAGGGAGACGGTGTAACAACCCGATTAGGGGCCGTGACGGGTACCCGAGGCTAACCACCGAGCACCGCTCGTTCTACTACTTATTATGCTCATTAAACGTTCTTGTATAAAATTCATACTCAAATTATGAGAAAGCCATCTTTCATTTAAAAACATAAATACTTTTATATACATAAGCCTTTCGGCCATCAAAATAAAATATATATTTATATATACATAGCAACAACCTTGTGAGACCATATAACCCACACTGCGTATCTACGAGCCTCTACTGGAGTACTAGACATAAGGACGGGACAGGACCCCGTCGTGCCAAAAACATACATATACATATACATCGAAACAATAATCAATGGCACCTCCGGAACATAGAGTGCTCTTCAAATCAGCTAGTAGCTCCTACGAGTCTGGGTCGCCTCCCTCTCTACCTGTGGGCATGAACACAACGTCCAAAGAAAACGGACGTCAGTAATAATATTTTACTGAGTATGATAGGCATAAACAATAATGATACATCAATGAGATAAAGGAAGCATCAACTAGGAGTAACTGTAGTTGACTGTAACTTATAGAAGAAATAGCACATGCTGACTTACTCATAATCATCATCATCTCATGTATGCAATAATGTATGAGCTGCCCGTCCATATAGGTACGGTGTGGTAATGTATAAGCCTGTGTCCAGGCCTCCCGCGTCCGGGGTATAAGCTGCCCACTATAGTGGTGTATGCCTGCCCGCCTTAGCGGTGTTATATCATCATCACAATATGCTCATCATAATATGCTCATCATAATACGTGCATAAAGACGCAAGGATAACTATACTTTATCGGGGTGACGTAAGGTCGTGATCCACCGATTTCATTATGGAGCATTCACAAGCATTCTGCCTCACCTTGAAGGGAGTAGTATATAAGGTGAGTGTAACAATCAATGACATCATTAACGTTATAGGATCATTATATCGCGAACTCTAGAATCTCTATACTTTAACTCATCATCATCATTATCGGGCTCATAACATATCTCTCATCTCATATAGCTATTTATCAACATAGGCTCATAGTTTTTCCGAAAGGTAAGAAATTCATGAACAAGGGCTCTTAGTTTTCTTGAAGATAGGAAATTCGTGAAGAAGAAGGAAATTCATGCCATAAGATTCATGCCTTAGAAGGAAAGGACTAGCCTCACATACCTTTGGCGTTTAACTACTCTATTGCTTGTTCGTCCTCCTTTAATGCTCATGTCTTTAACTTCGAAAGAATTCACATTAACATTAGCTAAGCGATTATAAGAACGTGCTTATTGAAGCTAAGGAAAATTGGGCAGCATTTCCTTTGTTTATACAACTTTTCCATATTCTATATCGACTCCCAACATTCATAACAACACTCACAATATAATAGACAACAATCTTCATTCATCTACATTATCCGTATTTCACAATTCCCTTCAATTTCTCCATAATTGTGGTTATAGCTCACTATCGCGTTTTCTCATATCTAATACTTATTCCATGTTCTAAATGTCATTCATAACATATTTACAATCACAACATACCAATATTCATAATTCAATCCAAATCTCTCACCCAACAATGTCACTATTCACACATTCATGACCCATTTTCTATGTCTTTCTACAATCCATGTGTTTTTAACTTTCAACACCTTAAACAACCAAGAATGGTAATAAAACTCACCTTAGATGATGGATGAACAACACTTGAGTGAAGCTTCTCTTCTTGCACCAAAACCCTAACTCACTTCCCTTGAGTTTTCTTGGTGTGGATGAACATTTATTAGGTTTCATATGCTTGATTTTGTGGTTTTGATGTAGTTGATCATGGTTTTCCCTTGATTTCTTGTGGATGAATATTAGAGAGTGTTCTAGAGTTTTCTTGAAGTGTAGAGGAGTGAAGTGAAAATGAAATACAATGAAGGATAGAGGCCCTTATATTAAATTGAAACCTTTCCCGACCCAAATATACGGACCAACATACGGTTCGTACATTTTATACGGGCCGTATGTGTGGCCGTATGTTTGGTCCAGAATATGATGCTCCTCTTGGATAATTATACGTCCTAACATACGGCCAGTATATTTTATACGGTCCGTATGTTGGGCCGTATAGTGCCCAGCTGTTCCGATTTCGTTCTCGTCGACTCGTTTGATCTCCAATCCTTATGGAACCTTCTTGACACTTGTTTAACACCTCAATACCAATATAAGGGACGTTCACTCGTCTCCAAGACATCATTATGCCATCATTAACTCGTCGTCCATAATTCTTACCCGACACATAATATATCCTTTACTTTCTTTGACAAACTTCTTCTTTTCCGTTAAATGTCTTTGGATCTCAATTGGAATCATCAAATGCCATCTCTTACTTATCAAATCATCGTATACGTCGCACCCTTCACTAGCTTATTCACTGTACGTTAATGGGGAATTTTCCCAGGTGTAACAGACGGTGCAGATCTATAGGAGTCATCAGCAGATTTACAGGAGCACTCCATTATTTCGGAGGTGCTATATGGCTTATTATTTTGTGTATATATACGTATTTTGGGCACGATGGGGTCTTGTTCCCGTCCATATGTCCAGTACTCTAGTAGAGGCTCGTAGCTACGCATGTATGGGTAGTATGGTCTCACAATGTTACTATTGTATGTATATTATTATTTTGATAGGTGAAGGGCTTATGTATATAAAAGTAGTTATGTTTCCAAATGAAATAAAAATGGTTGTCCTATGAGTATGAGCACATGAATAGTAAAGAAGTGTATAATGAGTATGATAAGTAATAGAATGAGTGGTGCTCGGTGGTTAGCCCCGGGTACCCGTCATGGCCCCTAGTCGGGTCGTGACAAAAGTGATATCAGAGTAGTTCAGTCCTAGGAAGTGTCTACGAGCCGTGTCTAGTAGAGTATTGTTTATGGTGTTTTGCGCACCACACTAATAAACAAGAGGCTACAGGGCATTTAGGAAAAATGACCATCTTTCATCTTAAGAGATCGTGCGATAGAGCTGTGTTATAAGATTATCTCCTCCTTAATAGTGTGCTGTGATTTCAGAAATGCCGCGAAAGGGAAAAGCTACAACCGCCCAGAAGGGCAAGACTACGATGAAAATGTAGGTGGAAAGAGAGCCGCCAATGAATGTAGAAGAGGGCGAATCACATAATGGGGCCCCATCTAATACTTCCTCCACTCCGCCCAATTTAGAAAAACAAGAGGGGGCTTCAGCTCCAGCTCCTATGCCTCATGTTCCTCCACCGGTTGCTTCGGGTCAACAAATGACCGAGGCTATCCATCTATTGACATAGTTAATTGCCGCCCAGGCACAGCGGCAGAATGTGGGTCCAAGTGATTGGGCAGCTAGTACCAGGGCCCGCGATTTCATGAGTTTGAATCATCCGGAATTTTTCGGGTCAAAGCCAAATGAAGACCCGCAAAGTTTTATTGATGAAATGTTGAGAACATTGAAGATCATTCATGCCTCCGAAACTGAATCCGTGGAGTTGGCATCTTATAGACTCTGAGATGTGGCTGTATTATGGTACAATAATTGGCTATCATCAAGAAAAGAGGATGCGCCCCCTCCCGTTTGGCAAGAATTTGTAGATGCCTTCAGCCGCCACTATTTGCCACCCGAGGTCCTCCGAGCTAGAGCAGATAGATTTTTAAATTTGAAACAAGGGAATATGAGTGCCCGGGAGTATAGCCTTCAGTTCAATTCATTAGCTAGATATGCCCCGACTGTGGTGGCCGATATGGGAGATAGAGTGCACAGATTTGTGAGTGGCTTAGGGCCACATTTGTTCAAGGATTGTTTGATGGTTTCGTTGCAAGATGGGATGGATATTTCCCGGAATTCAATCCCATGCCCAGAATTTATAAGGACAACAACCTCCGCAAAGAGGTGATCGTGATATTGACAGAAGGCAAAGCAAGAGGGCCAGATCTATGGGGGCCGGAAGTGATTACAGAGGGGGATCAATGCAGGCATATACTAGATATTCGGGCCAATCGGCGACTAGTGCGCCTCCACGATTTGCAGGTAGGAGAATTGATTGCTCCTTTCGTTCACCACAAGGTCCGAGTTCGAGGGCCTCAGATTATCAGTTCAGGGGAGATTATGGTCAGAGGAGACCTCCAGTACCGCGGTGCAGCCAGTGCGGTAGACTACATTTCGGACAGTGTCGCCAAGGTTCAGATGCTTGCTATGCCTGTGGCCAGGTTGGGCACATGATATGAGATTGCCCGTCGATGAGTGGTAGATTTGGGGTTCAGCCCACAGGATCAGCGGCTGGTTCGTCTTCAGTGCGCCCGGTAAGGCAGACTCCCCAGATTCCAACAGGTCGAGGTAGAGGCAGAGGGGGAGCATCTACTTCAGATGCCACTCACCCCCGTATGTAAGCATTAGCCGGGCGACAGGATCTTGAGTCCTCTCCGGATGTGGTTATAGGTACATTATCCATATTTTCCCATGATGTGTATGCATTGATAGATCCGGTTCTACCCTATCTTATATTATTCCGTATGTTGCTGGTCGTATTGGGGTGAAACCTGAGCTAATAAAACCTTTTGAGGTATCTACTCCGGTTGGTGATCCTGTGATAGCTAGACAAGTGCATAAGAATTGTGTGATTGTGATATGCGACCGCCAGACTAAAGTTGATTTAGTTGAGCTGGAAATGTTAGATTTCGATGTGATTATGGGTATGGATTAGTTCGCCTCATGTTATGCTAATGTTGACTGCCGAACGAAACTAGTTCGATTTCAATTTCTGGGAAAGCCCGTGTTTGAATGGAAGGGTAATACAGCCTCCCCAAAAGGTAGGTTTATTTCCTACCTTAAGGCAAGGAAGGTGATAGCCAAGGGCTATTATTATCATTTAGTCCGAGTACATGACACCAAAGCAAAGTCACCAACCTTCCAATCCATTCCGGTAGCCAATGAATTTCCGGATGTATTTCCAGATGTATTTCCAGATGAACTTCCAGGTCTTCCCCCGGAAAGAGAGATTGATTTCGCTATTGATGTGTTGCCGGACACCAAGCCTATTTCTATTCCTCCTTACCGAATGGCTCCGGTAGAATTGAAAAAGCTAAATGCACAGTTGAAATATTTGCTTGAGCAGGGGTTTATTAGACCCAGTTCATCACCGTGGGGAGCACCAGTCCTATTCGTGAGAAAGAAAGATGGTTCCCTACGAATGTGTATCGATTATAAACAGTTGAATAAGGTGACGATAAAGAACAAATATCCTCTCCCGAGGATTGATGATTTGTTTGATCAACTACAAGGTGCCAAGTGGTTTTCCAAGATAGACTTCAGGTCAGGTTATCACCAAGTGAGAGTTAAAGAAGAAGATATTCCCAAAACCACTTTCAGAACTAGATATGGCCATTATGAATTCGGGGTGATGTCGTTTGGGTTGACTAATGCTCCGGCAGTGTTCATGAATTTGATGAATAATGTATTCAGGCCTCTCTTGGATTTATTCGTAATAGTGTTTATTGACGATATTCTGGTATACTCTCGCACAGAATCAGAACATGCAGATCATTTATTGTTCTTGGCATTCTTCGAACCCGAGAATTGTATGCAAAATTTTCAAAGTGCGAGGTTTGGCTAAATTCCGTGACATTTCTGGGTCATGTTATTTCAGATAATGGCATTCGAGTTGATACTCAGAAAATTGAAGCTGTAAAGACTTGGCCAAGGCCTACGACGCCTATAGATGTCCGTAGTTTTCTAGGATTGGCAGGGTACTATAGAAGGTTCGTAGAGGGATTTTCCTCTATTTCAGCCCCATTGACGAAGCTAACCCAAAAGTCAGTTAGATTTCAATGGAATGATGTTTGTGAACGCAGTTTCCTAGAGTTGAATGACCGATTAACCTCAGCCCAGTCTTGACACTCCTAGAAGGGCCGGATGGTTATGTTGTACATTGTGATGCTTCCGGTGTTGGGTTAGGATGTGTGTTAATGCAGCACGGTAAAGTCATCGCTTATGCTTCGAGATAGCTGCGGAAACATGAAAAGAACTACCCAACTCATGATCTCAAATTGGCTGCCGTTATTCATGCATTAAAGGTGTGAAGACATTACTTGTATGGCGTGCATGTTGATATCTATACAGATCACAAGAGTCTTCAGTACATTTTCAAACAGAAGGAGTTGAATCTGCGGCAGAGCCGGTGGTTAGAATTATTGAAAATATATGACGTGAGCATTTTATACCACCCCGGAAAGGCAAATGTAGTAGCTGATGCGCTTAGCCGCTGATCAATAGGCAGCCTACGTGAAGTTCCTCCGAAAAAGAAAGAATTGATTCATGAGCTCCACCAACTAGCTAATCTTGGAGTACGTGTAATTGATTCGGGTAGTGCAGGGATTGGTATTAATGATCCCACAGTTTCGTTCCTAAAAATGGAGGTAAAAGAGCGTCAGAAGATCCTCATTTGAGCCATTACAGAGACACATTTCATGAAAAAGATGAGTCACCATTTGAAACTTCTATGGATGGAATTCTTAGATACCGAGGCAGGCTATATGTTCCGAATGTCGCAGAATTGCGACGTCGAATCCTAGAAGAAGCTCATTACTCTCTGTATTCTATTCACCCAAGTTCCACAAAGATGTATCGTGATCTCAAGTTGATATATTGGTGGGACGGCATGAAGAAAGACATAGCGGAATTTGGAGCTCAATGTCCAAATTGCCAACAGGTGAAAATCGAACATCAAAAGCTAGGAGGATTATTGCAAGCAATGGAAATCCCTACATGGAAATGGGAAGTGATCAACATGGATTTTATTTTGGGGTTACCTCATTCCCAAGGCAAGTATGATTCCATATGGGTGATTGTGGATAGATTGACGAAAGCAGCTCATTTTCTTCCAGTCAGAACCACATACTCAGCAGAAGATTATGCGAGGTTATATCATAAGGAGATTGTGTGACTCCATGGTATTACGATATCCATTATCACAGATAGAGGAGCGCAATTTATAGCCAAGTTCTGGAAATCCTTCCAAGAAGGTCTAGGTACTCAATTGAAGCTCAGCACAGCATTTCATCCGCAAACTGATGGGCAAGCCGAACGTACTATTCAGACCTTGGAAGATATGCTACGAGCATGTGTACTAGATTTCGGTGCTAGTTGGGATGACCACTTACCTCTAATCGAGTTTGCATACAACAATAGTTACCATTCCAGTATCCAAATGGCTCTGTATGAAGCTTTGTATGGAAGGAAGTGTAGGTCCCCAATTGGATGGTTTGAAATAGGAGAAGTACAGCTAATAGGCCCTGAGTTGATTCAGCAAGCGGTAGAAAAAGTCAAGGTGATCCGAGATTGATTACTGACAGCCCAAAGTCGCCAAAAATCTTATGCGGACAACCGCCGGCGAGACTTAGAATTTCAAGTTGATGATTGGGTATTCTTAAAGGTCTCACCAATGAAAGGTGTGATGAGATTTAGCAAGAAAGGAAAGATAAGTCCTCGATACATTGGACCCTATAAGATTATCCACAAGGTGGATCAAGTATCTTATAAATTGGACTTACCTCAAGAACTTGAATCAGTTCATCCAGTTTTCCATGTCTCAATGATCCGTAAGTGTGTTGGAGATCCTACGAAGATTGCTCCAATAGATGATGTTCAAGTGACAGAAAAGCTAGTCTATGAAGAGGTGCCCATTTCCATATTAGACAGGAAAGTACGGAGACTTCGAAATAAGGAAGTAGCCTCAGTTAAAGTTCTATGGCGAAATAACAACGGAGAAGAAATGAATTGGGAAGCAGAAGAGAGTATGAAATCCAAATATCCGCACTTATTTCAGCCCCCAGAAGAGATCCACTATGAAACACCAAGACAATGAGGTATGTATGCTTTCTCTTTATGCATATGGGTCGTGTGTGGCCAAACTTATACTGTTATTGTGTTGTGACCCTGTGAGGCAATGTTATTGTATGCTGTTGTGACAGGATGGTAGTGCCATACTACAGGGGAAACTCTGGCGAAATTTTAGTAGAATTCCCGAGTACTTAACATTCGAGGACAAATGTTCCAAAAGGGGGGAAGAATGTTACACCCCGAAAATTTTTCGTTAACGTACAGTGAGTAGACTAACGAAGGGCACAATGTATGCGATGTTTTAATAATCAAGAAATGACATTTGATGATTCTAAATGAGATTTCAAAGACATGGGAAGTAGGAGACAATAGTTGTTACGAGCATCAAATTAATGATAGCTTAATGATGTTTTAGAGAAGAGTTATAATGTCCCTTAGATGGTTAACGAGGGGTGAAACAAGCACCAAAAAGGTTCCATAAGGATTTGAGATCAAATGAAGTGACGAGAGCAAAATCGGAAAAAAAAGACAGATTATACGACCAATTATACGGTCCGTATAATGGTCCGCAGAATCATCACAGTGAAGGTCCCTCATTGATGGGATTATACGGTCACTTATACGGACCGTATAATGTGTCGTATAATGGTCACAGAATGAGTTGTTGATGGGTGATTTCACGGTCACTTATACTGACCGTATAAATTTATACGGACCGTATAATGTGCCGTATAACCGACACAGAAAGGGATGCTTGTTGAAGTAATTTCATGGTCACTTATACGGACCGTATAAGTGTCCGTATAATTACGTCGGGACAGATTTTAAGTTTTTAAATAAGAGACCCCAGTTCATTTATTTCATTTCATTTTGATTCTCCACAACTCAAGAATTCTCTAGAACCTTCCACACACTCCATATACAAGAACGCATGAAAAATTGATGATCAACTTCATCAAATCAACAAAACTAAGTGTGAGAAACAAATCAAAGTTTATCCAAATCAAGAAATTCCATGGGAAATGGAACTAGGGTTTTGCTCAAGTGAGGTATTTCTACTTAAAGCTCATTCCCACACAATCAAAGGTAAGTTTTATGGTATTTACATGTTATTTAATTTGTTGAAAAGTTGAAACACTTGGATTGTGGAAGGGTATAGGAAATGGGTCAAGAAAGTGATAATAGTGTAAATTTTGAGTAGTAGTTTGGAATGAATTTTGAATGTTGATATGTGTGATTGTAATTACATTATGAATGATGTTAAGAGCATGATAGAAACGTTATATGAGAACGAATCTAAAGTTGTACTGTGATCATGATTATGGATGACCTTGAAAGGAAATTGTGGGGATTGGATGATGATATTGTGAATGTTGTTATTGACGTTTGGGAGTTGATATGTGATATGGAGAAAGTAGTATAAATAAAGGAGATGCTGCTCAATTTTCTCAAGCTTAGTTCAAACACGCTTATGTTATCGAGTATCTAACATGAGTATAAACTCTCTTGAAGGTAGAAACGTGAATATTGGAGAGGAACGTTCAAGCGATAGAGTAGCTAAACGAAAAGGTATGTAAGGCTAGTCCCTTCTTTCTAAGGCATGACTCTTATGACACGAAATGCCCTATCTCTTTATAACTTTCCTACATCCCGAAAATTCTGAGTCAATCCTAGAAAAGAGCTCCACAAGAGATAAGATAAGAGATATGTTACAAGTATGATAATGATGATGATGGGTCTAAGTCTAAAGAGTCTAAAGGCCATGATACTATGTTTCTACAAACTAATGATTCTTATTGCGACCCATTGATGTTGTTCATTGTATACACTCACCTTATATGCTAATTGCTTCAAGGTGAGGCAGAATGATTTTGACTGCTCCATAACGGAATCGGGGGTTCACGACCTTATGTTACCCCGCTAGAGTATAATTGTCTTAGGTTCCCAGTCATGCATTATGAAAATAGTATGATGAGAATATGATAAGTCTATGAGGTGTACATGATGCTATCACACTGTGCCTACATGGCTGGGCAGACATCGCTAAGGCGGGCAGCGTATACACCATGTCCAGATGGCATGTGCAGACACCACTAGTGGGCGGCATGAAATGGTACCCAGGACGCGGGAGGCCTGGATGCAGGCTAATGATTACCACACCGTAGCTATATGGATGGGCAGCTTATACCTATATGCATACATGATATGATGATGATTATGAAGTAAGTTAGCATGCATTATTTCAGTTTTAAGTGACAGTCAGTTACAGATCGCTCTTCACTCGATATCTCCGTATTTCATTGATATATCATTATTGTTTATGCCTTACATACTCAGTACAATATTCGTACTGACGTCTGTTTTCTTTGGACGTTGTGTTCATGCCCACAGGTAGAAGGGAGACGGTGCAGATCCATAGGAGTCATTAGCAGATTTATAGGAGCACTCCATTATTCCGGAGGTGCTATATGGTTTATTCTTTTGTGTACATATACGTATTTTGGGCACGATGGGGTCTTGTCCCGTCCATATGTCTTGTACTCTAGTAGAGGCTCGTAGATACGCATGTGTGGGTAGTATGGTCTCACGATGTTACTATTGTATGTATATTATTATTATTTTGATAGCCGAAGGGCTTATGTATATAAAAGTAGTTATGTTTCCAAATGAAAAAAAAATGGTTGTCCTATGAGTATAAGCGCATGAATAGTAAAGAAGTGTATAATGAGTATGATAAGTAATAGAATGAGTGGTGCTCAGTGGTTAGCCCCGCGTACCCGTCATGGCCCCTAGTCGGGTCGTGACAGAATGCCTCATCTATATCAAGCTCCTTTGACATTCTCCCAGCTTCTCCAAGTCATGAGAGATGATCTGCTACCTAATATTTAGACCCTTTGCGATCTTTCACCTCGAAGTCAAATTCTTGCAACAAGAGGACCCATCTAATCAATCGCATCTTTGCATTTTTCTCCGCCAGCATATACCTCAATGATGCATGATAGGAATATACCACTGCCTTGGACCCCAATAGATAGGCCCTGAATTTCTCGAACGCATAACCTATAGCAAGCACCTCTTGCTCAGTAACAATATAATTCATTTGTGTTGCATTAAGCATTTTGCTGGTATAATAAATTGGGTGCATGACCTTATCATGTCTTTGTCCAAGAACAACACCAATATCAAAACCGCTCGCATCACACATCAGCTCGAATGGGAGTGACCAATCTGGTAAGACGATACTAGGAGCCGAGGTAAGGCGGTTCTTCAAATCTTCAAACGCCTTCAGGAATTTCTCATCAAAGTCGAATTTATCCTCTTTTTCAAGAAGCTTGCATATGGGATTCAAAAGTTTGGATAAATCCTTAATAAAATGCCGATAGAAACCGGCATGCCCCAAGAAACTTCGGACTCCTTTCACAGAATTAGGTGGCGGAAGCGTGCCAACGACATCAATTTTTGCTTGTTCAACCTGAATCCCTTTCTCAGAGATGTTGTGACCGACGACGATCCCTTCCTTTACCATAAAATGGCACTTCTCCCAATTAAGCACAAGAGTAGTCTCTTCACATCTCTTCAGCACCTGACCTAGATGGTCAAGAAACTCATCAAAAGAATCTCCCACAATCGAAAAATCATCATGAAGACCTCCAAGAAGTCCTCAACCATATTTGAGAAAATAGATATCATACACCGCTGAAAAGTAGTTGGTGCATTACAAAGACCAAATGGCATCCTGCTAAAAGAAAAGGTCGCATAAGGACAAGTGAAAGTAGTCTTCTCCTGATCTTCAAGAGCAATATTAATTTGATTGTAGCTAGAGTACCCATCTATGAAGCAATAATATGACCTTCTCGCCAACCGATCAAGTATCTAATTAATGAAAGGCATGGGGAAATGGTCCTTACAAGTAGCAGAATTCACCTTTTGATAATCCATACAGACACGCCACGCAGTCACCATCCTTGTAGGAATCAATTTGTTCTTAGCATTGGGCACCACCATGATGCCTCCCTTCTTCGGAACATATTGGACTGGGCTCGCCCATTTACTATTTGTAATAGGATAAAAAAAATCCATCATCTAACCACTTTATAAACTCTTTCTTGACCACCTCTTGCATGGGTGGATTCAATCTTCTCTGATGTTCAACACTCGGTGTACTATTCTCTTCATGTTGAATTTTGTGCTCAGAAATACCAGAAGGAATATGCCGAATGTCTGCAATTATCCACCCAATCACACGTCTATACTCTCTCAGAACTTCTAGCAACCTCTTCGTCTGCTTATCATTCGGCAATGCAGACACAATCACAGGCAAAGTATTATCAGCACCCAGAAATTCATACCTCAGATGTGAAGGAAGCAACTTAAGCTCCAACTTCGGCGACTTCTCAATAGATGGTTTTGCTGGAGGTGTCTTTCTGATTTTAAGATCAAGGTCAAGCTTCTTTGGCTAGTAAGAATAGGAACCAACCCCACAAGAGAATTCACTGTCTCCTCATAACTTTCGATGTCATCAACATCGAAGTTCACAAGAATGGCTGCTAGAGCCTCACCTAAACACTCTTCCTCCATTTTAAATTTGTCACGACCCAACCCGCCATGACTGGCACCCAACTAAATCCTAGTGGGCGAACCAACACACAAGATCTCTATTCATTCAATTCTGATTTTATATTAACCAAGTCAAGCAATTATACTCATTCACGCATCAAGTAAACTAAGTAAGTCATGCCATAAAATAATGAAATAAGTGCGGAAGTTCTAATTATTACAAAATTCCCAAAATCCTAAAGTCATCGTACAGGACTTTAATCTAAAACATGTCCAAGAACTGAAGTCTAACAAATAATTAACCATAATCTCCAGAGTACGAAAAGACATCATAGCAAGAAGATCTTCGGGCAGCCTGGCATGGGAAAAGCTCACCCTAAATCTGTCAGCAAATGTCCTCCACGCGAGAAGTGAGGGCGAATAGCGGTCTCTATATCACAATCTACACTCAAATGAATGCAGCAAGTTCGTATCAGTACAAACACTATGTACAGGTAGATATCATAGGCCGACTAAGATTAGTATCATGCATATTTCATAAAATCAATAGAATAAAACAAGCCAGTCAACAAACACGATTATCAATAAAGTCAACCAATGACAATCACAATTAAATCACCAAGATATCAAGTATCGCAATCACGTAAGCCATAACGGAAGTAAGTTTACCATGACAACCTCACTCGATATATGCACATGCTATCTGATGTCGTAGCTCAGTAGTCATGACCAGCAGGGGACCCATGGTGTCCATATACCACTAGTGTCGGATCCACTCCTCGGACCCGAGCACAAACCTCCGCTTTGGAACGAACCTCGGACGCGGGACATATCAATGTACCTCTCGTTTCCGGAACTAATCTTGGACCACGAACTCATAATCTAGGTCACATATATGCCTTTCCATACCCCTTATAGAAAAGTGTTTCTTATATTTCAGTATTAATACTCAACTCCTCATTTCATATCACAATACCATTGAGAAGATTATATTAGCTTCTCATCACAATACATCCACTGTAGATTTAATCACACAAGAATAATAACACGAAGCCTACACAAACACTCAATTCGCATTCACATAGGAGTTAAACCACACAATATCATGCATGAAAACTAAACATGCTTTCTCCTAAGGAAATCACAAAACATACAATCAACTAGCTGAAGTCGAACTCAAGTAAACCGTAACCTACCTCAAACTAGAGCTGGAACAATGCAAGTCACTCTGCTACAACCTTTCTCTTCCTCAACGCCTCAGAACGCTCAAAGCCTAGAAATAGAAGGCTAAATGAGTCACAATACTCAATTCACAAGTACCAAGATGGAATACCCTTCCCTTACCCCATTCCAAGGGGTGGATGATTTTTTAAGTGATAAACAACCTGTCGAAGCCCTTAGTAATCATTAACAATATTCTATCAACATTCCAATTACAAAAAGTTTTTATGGTAAAGATACCATTTTTATAGAACCCTAGGTTTCCAATCACTTAGTTTATGTCTCTAAACGTTCAATTTATGATCAAGAGCAACTAACCAATGCATTTAGATGATAACTACGCGATAATAACCATAACCCATCAAGTTTAGAAGGTCTATTGATATTCTAGGTTTCTACTTCAATTTCACCATTAAAGACCCATGAAGATGATTACAATAATGAAGGAGAAGGGTGTTAGACCTCGGAAATTTTCCGCGAGCCTACAATGAATAGACCAATGAAGGGTATGAGTGTGCGATGTTTTACTAAGTAGGGAATGGCTAATTATGAATTTTTTGAAATAAGAGAGTTGCGGAATTTTATTTCAGCCCAGTGGTCGTAAAGTGATTTACGGCCCGTAAAGTTATTTACGGACCGTAAAGTGCCATCGTCCTTCAACATTTCAAAAATTTTGACTTTCTGTTAAATGTTGAAATGGTAAAATACGACCCAGAATACGGACCGTAAATCGAAATACGGCCCGTAAACTGAGTCGTAAACTGCCAGGATCTCCAGCCAACCTTTTTGTTTCTGATATGCTTAAATACGATTGTGGAGGACGGACCGTAAAACAGTATACGGTCCGTAAACTGTGGTTTACGACCACTGTACACCCCGACTGTTGTTCATTAAAAATCAGATTTTGAGTATTAAAAAGGGACCCTAACCTCATTTTATTTCATTTCTCATCTCCACAATTCAAGAACACTCTAGAATATTCTCCAAAACAGTTCATCCAAGGGAATCAAAGTAACATCAAGATCAACAACATTAAATCCATGAAACAAAGTGTATGAAATGCAAGTAAAGGTTATCTACCTCAAGAAAACCCAAGAAAGGTGAAGTAGGGTTTTGGTGCAAAGAAGGCATTACTACTCAAGACTTATTCAACCATCATCTATGGTAAGTTTCATGACTTTATCATGTTGTTTAAGGTATTAGAAGACTAAGAAGCTTGAATTGTAGAAAGACATGGGAAATGGGTCTAGAATGGGTGAATAGTATCACCATTGAATGATAGTAGAATTGAATCATGAATGTTGATGTGTTGTGATTATGAATACGTTATAATTGATGTTTATATCATGACACAAGTATTAAGTGTGCGAAAACACAAAAATGAGTTATAAGAATAAATGTAGGGAAATTGGAGGAAAATGGTGGACTGTGATAAACGTATATAAATAATGGTTGTTGATTGTGATATTGTGGATGTTGTTGTGAACGTTGGGGAGTTGCTATAGACTATGGGAGAGGTAGTATAAATAAAGGAAGTGTTGCCCAATTTTCTCTAGAAATAGTGATGTATTCCCTTGAGTCGATTAGCTAACGTTAATACGGATTCTTTCGTGAAGGTAGCGACGTGACATTAAGGGGAGCAAGCGATCGATAGCTTAGCTAAACGACAAAGGTATGTGAGGCTATTCCTTTATTTCTAATGGCATGAATTCCTTTCCTCTTCATGAATTCCTATATTCCGGAAAGCTAAAAGCCTATATCCATAAGTGCCCACATAAGATAAAGAGATATGATATGATGATGCCTTGTTGATAGTGATGTTATTTATTGTTCACACTCACCTTATGAATTATTTCCCCCAAGGTGAGGCAGAATGCTCATATATGTTCATAATGGGATCGAGGGTTCACGACCTTATGTCACCTCGATAGAATGCAGTCGTGCTAGAGTCTCTATGCATGTATGATGACAAGTATATTTTGATAAGCATATTTTATAAGTATTTTATGATAAACATGTCATGATTGCATCACACCGGGCCTAGTTGGCCAGGCAGTCACCGCCAAGGCGGGCAGCTATACGGATACACCATGACCTTTTGGCATGGGCAGACACCACTAGTGGGCGGCATGAGATGGTACGCGGGAGGCCTGGACGCGGGCTAATGTTATTGATTATCACATCGTTCCATTATTGATGGGCTGCTTACATATTATGCATATATGATATGATGATGAGTATGAGTAAGACAGCATGCATCACTTTTTCTATGATTGTCATTCAGATCCAGATGTTTCATATTGATATTCTCATTACATTATTGTTGTCTTCCTTCATTGTTTATGCTTCTCATACTTAGTACAATATTGGTACTGACGTCCATTTTCTTTGGACGCTGTGTTCATGCCCACCGGTAGACAGGGAGGTGAGCTTGATCCAGATCCATAGTAGCTGTGAGCTAATTGAGAGCACTCCATTGTTCGGAGGTGCATGTGATTATCCTTTGGTATATATACATATTTTGGGCACGACGGAGTCTTGTTCCGTCTATATATATATAGTCTGTCAGTAGAGGCTCGTAGATACGCATTGTGGGTTAGATGGTCTCACAAGATGTTATTATATGTATATATTATTTTGATGGCTGAGAGGAAAATGTATATAAAGCATTTATATTTCTATCTAAAATATGTTTTTCCTATAATTCGTGTATGATGTTGATAAAAAGGCCTTAAGTGAGTAAGATGAGTGGTAGAGCGAGTGGTGCTCGTGTTGCACCTCGGGAAATTTCCCGTTGGTACGCAAGTAAACGAACTAGTGATGTGTGCGAGGAGTGCGAGTGTATAATGTTTCATAAGCAATGTGTGTATATGGACGAGAATGATTAGAATGAAAAGTCGAGAAATGCGAAAAGTTGAAAGTTGGCAAAACTACCCAGTGGTCGTAATGTGCAAAATACGGACCGTAAAATGGAATACGGTCCGTAAACTGGCAGTCGTAAATTACTGCCTGGTGGACGGACCGTAATGTGATTTACGGCCCGTAAACCATGGTCGTAAATCACCATGCATGCAGCCAAAGTTTCTGGTTTTGCTTAAGGTTAAAGATGACCACGAGGGACGGTACGTAAACTGGAATACAGACCGTAAACCTCCATGGATGACCACTGCACACCTCAGCACAGAATTTCAATTCATTAAATATGAGGACCAAGACTTGTTTTATTTCATTTCTACATTACACCACTTCTCTCTAGAATCATCTCTCTACATTTATTTCATAAGTTTTCAAGGATTATAAGTCACCAACAACATAAAAAAGTGAAGCAAGTGTAAGCAAGCCATTAAATACCATTCAAGTCAAGAAATGCAAATGGAGAAAAACTAGGGTTTTGCTCAAAGTGGAGTATTATTAACCAAGCTTGTTCCTACAACTTCTAAGGTAAGATTCATGATTTTTACACGATGTTTAAGGTATTGAAGATTTGAAATACATGGATTGTAGAAAATATGGTCAAGTAGGTCATGCATGATGAATAGTGACATTTTGAGGAATAGTTTGAATTGAATCATGAATGTTGTTGGTTGTGATATGATTGCATTATAAATGGTACTAAGATCATGAACTAGACACTTTAGACGAATGGATGAAGTTGGATGTTATGACCATGAATATGGGTGAATTAGAGGCAAATTAAGGAATCTAAATAATGTGGATAACGTGAATGACTAATGGCCATTGTTAGGATATTAATGAAGGTATAGACGCTAGCATTGGAAGGAAGCGTGCAAGTGTAGAATAGTCCGACGAAAAGGTATGTAAGGCTAACCCTTCTTTCATAGGGCATGGTTCCTTGGCCAAACTCTCAAATCCTCTATATGAGTATGTTGTATTCAAGTGATTGACACTCCGAGCTCATAAGCTCACGACCCCCGATACGTGCTACGAATGTACTACGCACCCCATTTGACGAGTAAGCATAAGATAGAGATGTAGCAAAAACGATGATGTTAGTGATGACGATGATAATAATAATGATGCTAAAGGTGCCTACGGGCTATTATATTCACATGTGCCTATGAAGGGCTATAATGACACCCCGAGCTTATAATGCCGGGTAGAATATATGTATATGGATGTATGTATATATGTATGTATATGATTACGTAACGCGCGCACACATCTGCAGATGGTACGGATAACCCTGAAGCCTTGGTAGGGCCAGGTAGAAATAACATTGAGCCTTGGTTGGCCAAGTATGTATGAAACACCGAACCTTATGGTCGGGTACGCTATGTATGTATATAGGTGTATGGCTATGTATATAATATGAATATGAATGTGAAATGACTATGTATATGAATGCGAATAGGGGCATGTATACGAATACGATCACTATTATGAAATACGCATGAGAAATGGAAAGTTCCTATGAAAGGTAGGTAAGTGCCATGATGATGATATTATTGTCTTCCCTCCTATGCCACTTCATATATTGTCTATGATGCTTCTATATTAATGTTAATCATGCTTTACATACTCAGTACATTCTTCGTACTGACGTCCTTTTGTTTGTGGACGCTGCGTCATGCCCGCAGGTGCACAGGGAGACAGACTTGATCCATAGCTGCCTATTCGGAGATTTCATAGAGAGCTCCATTTCCTCCGGAGCCATATCTTTTGGGTACTTATTCTTTTGTGTATATAATTATGGGCATAGCGGGGTCCTGTCCCGCTCATGTGATATGTTATACTCTTCCTAGAGGCTCGTAGTCATGTGTATATGGTTAGACATGTCCGGCCCTGTCGGCCTATGTTTTGTGTATCATTTTTTCGGCCACGTTGGCCCATGTACATTGATGTGGCATAAATACCTATGGTGATATAAATGTACTGTTGTCCAATTGGGACTAGTTGACGAATGAATGGAATGTATGTATAATTATGTGGCTCACCTAGATGTAAGTATAAGAGTAAAGCTATGAGGGTGCTCGGGTGGGCTAGCATCGGGTGCTCGTCGCGGCCCCGATTCGGGTCGTGACAAAAGTGGTATCAGAGCAGTTCTGTCCTAGGGTGTGTCTATGAGCCGTGTCTAGTAGAGTCTTGGTTATGGGTGTGTTGCGCGCCACACTTATAAACAAGAAGCTGCGGACATTTTAGGAATAAATGACCTTCTTTCTTCATAAGAATCGTGCGATAGAGCTATGATGTAGGAAATTCTTGCTCCTAAATCGTGTGTTGTGTATTTCAGAGATGCCTAAAAAGCGAAAGGCTACGTCAGCCTAAAAGGGCAAGACGGTGGCAGAGAAGCGGGCTAAGAAAGCACCGCCACCGGTAGTAGAGGAAAGTGAGTCCCAGAGTGCGGCTCAATCTCAGTCCTCCCAGACAGTGCCTATTACTGAGGAGCGTGAGGGAGCCTCCGCTCCAGCTCCAGCTTCTCCACCAGATTCTTCGGGCCAAGATGTGAAAGAGGCCATTAATTTGTTGACCCAGTTGGTTGTGGCCCAGGCTCAGAGGCAAAGTTCAGGGTATGGTGATAGGGCTGTTAGTACAAGAGCCCGTCATTTCATTACTTTGAACCCTCCGGAATTCTTTGGGTCAAAACTGGAGGAGGATCCCCAGGACTTTATTTGTTATATCCCGCAGTTTTGTGCAATCGGATAATTCAAGACAATCGCGGGAAGACAACAAGCAAGGCCTTATTTTTGTTTTGTTTGTCATATGAGTTTCTTATGAAGAATTTGGAAGTGAAAATATTAAGAAAGGCTAGGGGCAAAAAGGTAAATTCGTAATATGACTCATGGAAATGTGGGGGAAGACGATGGGCAAATTTGGAATTTGGAAAATAATTTTTCATGAATTGTACAACACAAAAAAATAAAAATGGGCTTGGAATTAAAGGGGCCATTTGGGCCATCCAATTGGAGTGGGCTTAGCCCATCTAGAAGCTTAATGGATAAATAAAAGATGACTAAGTCATCTTATTCACTTATTTCCCTAGAAATTTCAAGAAGCTCCAAAAACAAAAGAAGGAGGAGAAAAATAAAAGGGGCATTCGGCCACCTTCACCCCCAACAAAAATCTTTGAAATATTTTGCCAAAAATTATTTTCTCCTAGCCAAACAATCCCTTGAAGGGTCCTTAACAAAGTGGACTGGTTATTGAAGCAAGAAAAACCTATATTCATACAAGTTGTAAGTTCTATACAAGTGAAGAATCAAGGAAAAAGGTGAGGTTTAATCCCTTTTCTTATATGTTATGGGTGATTATGTATGTTGTAGTGTGCAAAAGTGAATGAAAATCATGAAAATAGAGATGTATGTTGTGGCCATATAAATGGTGTTTGACCGTGCATGTATATATAGGTGTAGGAATAATGATTTAATTATTTTGTCTAGTATTTGGTTGTTGTTGTTGTCGGTGTTAGGTTGATAATGAAAATTGGATGATTCTAGTGAAATTGTGGTTTCTTGTGAATTATGGAAAAAGTTAGAATGGCACTAGTGAAGTTTCTTATAATGGTGGTATTGATATTGTTAGTGTATCGGGTGGAGTAGTGTATTATTGAAGCCGTTTAAATATAATGTGAATCGAATTAAATGTGAATGAAGTGTTGTTGAATTGTGTGACAAAGGTTGCAAATAATGGGTTGATTGTTGAAGTTATTAGTTTGATGGTTGGCATTATTGTTGGTAGTTTGGCCGGGTTGAATTCCCGAATTGTTGTTGATTGAAAATTGGCTAAGTTGAACTTTTGGGAATGGTGTATTTACAGGGGAAATGCTGCCGCAATTTCGGTAGCCAAGTATTATCTTAAGATTCCAATTCTAAATGCTATAACCAAAGTTTGGTAAATATGACCAATTTGTAGATTGTGGCAGATTTGCAACTTGAATTTGGAATAGCATAAGGAGGGGAAAGAGGTATGTAAGGCTTTACTCTTCCTTCTATGGCATGTCTTAGACGTAATAGGTCGGATACGAGCCTTGGGGACAACTCTATTCTCCGGAATCCGCACCTAAAGTTACCCCTTTTTCATTCAGAAGAATTGAATTAAAAATTGTGTGAAATGCTGGAAAAACTTCCTAAACCTCTAGAACTTGCATAAATAGGACCCAACTACCTTAAAACCCTCACAGGTAACGCCATGACATGTAACATATGAAAATTGTGTACGCTACCTCATTCGGCCCGAGGTGGGCCCATTGTTCCCGGATTTTCCTTATTGTTCCGCTTGACTTATTTTGAAGCAGAATCCAAAGGAAACTTTTGATCCTTATCCCGATTATCAAACGATAAGTACTGCACCATTCTAATGGAAATATGTCTATGATGACCATGATAACGATGATGCTAAGGAAGAGAATACGTCTATGATAAGTATGACAAGAATGATTCCATGACTAAGATTCTTCAGGTAAGGATTCAATATGAGTATGAAAGTGTCCAACTAGTTCTTGATCTTTAATTCTATTCCTTGGTCATGACACTATTTTCTAAAGATTTCAAAACATGAATTGACGTCTATGATGCCCCTGGTTTCATACTATGTTATCTTCTAGTGCTATTCTCCGTTGATAGTCTCGGCTTAAAATACTCGTTCCTTCAAGGTGAGACAAAGCGATCCCGGTTATTCCATAATGTAATCGGAGGTCACCGACCTTACGTCCCTCCGATGGATACATGATTTTCTTTAGGCTCTCCTGCATGCTTATATGACATATGTATATGAGATGAATATGTACATAGGGTGGGGGGAAGGGATACATAGGGAAATGGGAAGGGAAACATGTTTTATTGCCACCTAGTCAGCTGGCTTATCATCCCGGACGCGGGATGCCCGGACGCGGGATATATGGGCGAGCCGATGTATTTCGGTGCTATGTGGGCGAGCCGACATTGCTCGGTGCTATACTATGACCTGATATGATATGACATGATATGATATGACACGATATGATATGACATGATCTCTTATGATATGATACGATATGACATGATATGATAAGGCATGACATGATATAAGTTCTATTTTCTATGTCTATGAAAAAGAAATGTTCTTTTTAAAGGGAAGGAGAAGCAAGCATGGTATCCGGCCTGAAAAGGGTATTCCTATGTACAGGTTACTTTCTTGTATCACTATATGTCCTATGATCCCATGATATTGTTAATCATACCTTATGTTTCTGTTTGTATTATCTTCCATGCTTTACATACTCGGTACACTATTCGTACTGACGTCCCTTCTTGTAGACGTTGCGTTCCATGCCGCGCAGGTCAGCAGGTAGACAGACTTGACTCCTAGGAGCTTCATCAGCAGTATTGTAGCAGCGCTCCAGTTGTTCCGGAGCCTCAGTTTCTTGGTACTATTTTGTGTATATATGTTCGGGCACGGCAGTACTCGGCCCTTCCTATGTATATGTGTACTATGTTTAGAGGCTCGTAGACAGATATGTACAGTTAGATGTTTTGTACTTTTGATGGTCCTCGTCGCTGTGTAATGTGCTAGCAAAGTTTGCTAGCCTATGTTTATAATTATGCTACTAATGTTAATGTTAAGCAGAAAAAAAAAATACGGTGATGTTCATACTGCCCACTTAGTAATAAGAATACGATACGAGATAAGTGGTGCTCGGTACAAGTATCGGGTACCCATCACGGCCCTAGTTGGGTCGTGACAGAAGTGGTATCAGAGCAGGCGGTCCTAGGGGTTTGTCTACGAGTCGTGTCCAGTAGAGTCCTGTTTATGGGTGTGTAGCGCGCCACACTTATAGGCAGGAGGCTGCAGGGCATTTAGAAATATGACCTTCTTTGTATTCTAGATCGTGCGATAGAGCTATGCTACCAGGTTTCCATGTTCTTTTCTTAATCCTATGTTATGGTTTCAGTAATGCCGAAGAAGAGGAAGGCTACGGCGGCCCAGAAGGGTAAGTTGGCGACTGGAAGCAGGGTTGAACGGGAGCTAGAAGAAGACGAATCTTATAATGAAGCTCCCCCTCAGACTTCTCCTGCTTCCCCTGTATCAGCAGAGCAGGAAAGAGTTCCAGCTCCAGCCCCAGCACCTCCAGTTCCACCGCCAGCAGCTCCGGGCCAGCAGATGACAGAGGTCATCCAGTTATTGACCCAGCTAGTTGCCGCACAGGTTCAGCGGCAAGATGTAGACCCGCAAGACAAGGCAGTGAGTGCAAGGGCCCGCGATTTTATCACCCTGAGACCTCCGGAGTTTTATGGATCCAAACCAGAGGAAGACCCGTAGAGTTTCATAGATGAGATGCTGAGGACTCTGAGGATCATACATGCTTCGGATATGGAGTCCGTAGAGTTGGCTTCATACAGGCTGCGGGATGTGGCAGTTCTGTGGTATAATAGCTGGGTATCTTCGAGGGGAGCAAATGCACCCCCTCCGGTTTGGCAGGAATTTACTGAGGCATTTCTGCGACATTTTCTACCACCGGAGGTTCGACGGGCTCGAGCCGATATGTTCTTGAACCTCAGACAGGGAAATATGAGCATTCGAGAATACAATCTTCGTTTTAACTCGTTAGCCAGGTATGCCCCAGCCATGATAGCTGATACGGGAGATCACGTGCATCGGTTTGTGAGTGGGTTGGGGCCACATTTAGTTAAGGAGTGCTTGACGGCTTCACTCTAGGATGGGATGACTATTACTCGTATCCAGGCCCACGCCCAAAACCTGGAGGAACAGTATCAGTTACGGAGAGAGGAGCGTTACCTAGATAGGAGTTCTAGAAAAAGGGGTAGATTTTCCGGGACTAGAAGGAGTATAGAGGGGGTCAGGCACAGGAGCAATCTAGGTACTCAGGCCAATCAGTGGCCAGTGCACCACCTCGATTTGCGGATAGGGGATTTGACCGCACTGCCTATTCAGGACCAGATCAGGGTACTAGAGCTTCGGGGTCCCAGTATAGAGCTGATTCCAGCAGGACGGGGCAACCCCCACTACGGTGTGCTCGGTGTGGCAGGCCACACTCCGGACAGTGTTACCGGGATACAGGTGCATGTTATGCCTGCGGCCGGACTGACCATTTGATGCGAGATTGTCCGCTAAGGAATGAGGGAAGCAGAGCTCAGCCCGCCGGGTCAGCAGTGGGTTCATCACCATCCATGCGCCCTCCTGGACAGGCCTCCCAGGCTCCAGCAGGTCGTGGTCGAGGCCGAGGAGGGACACCCAGTTCAGCCGGCCCTCCGCACCGTATATACGCATTAGCAGGACGGCAGGATCCTGAACCTTCCGCAGATGCGGCCACAGGTACCCTTTCGGCATTATTCTATGACATGCGTGTGTTAAATTGAACTGGATTTTACCTTATCATGCACCGTTCCTTGTATTACGGAACGTATTAGGAATTCGGGAAATTTAGGACAAGAGTAGCCGTATACATCGGTAAAAAGACGAATACTAGGGATTGCGGAGGTTAAAATTGTAATTAAAAGAAAAGACGTGTTACGCGAAAATACTAACACTAAGAAACTGAAATGCATTAAAGTTTCGAGGTTAAGCGTGCTAAGGTGAGAGGATGGGTGACCCATTGGGAAATATGCTGAAAATTTCATAAATGTGGGAACAAGAGACGAATGTGAAATTAGGTAGCCTAAAGTAAATTAGAGTGTGTGAAGTGGTTAGAAACCCTATAGAAGTCGTGTAGGCTGAAACAGACTAGACTAGTAGAAGGGGAGAAAGCATGACAGAGCTTTGGGATCAAAGAAAGTTTGATTAGTGTTTGGAAGTGTTTGTAAGTAGAATGGTAGTAATATATAAATACGCCTGTAACATATTAATTGTGACTGTTAAGTCCCAGAAACAAAGTTGTGATATATATATAGAAAATACTAGTCGGACGGGATCTAAGAGACGTAGCGAAGGATATAAGTACGGATGTCACAGGGTAAGACCGATGCCGAACCTACACCAGTTAAGGCTAGAAATCCCTAATGCGGTGATATACGGGAACATGTCTAGCAAGGGAATAGACGCAACAAACTTTGTGAAGAAAGAATTACAATTGTAAAAGATCACGGAAGGCGACGATTATTTAAAGGGCATAGGCGTGTGTAGACCCTCTTAAAAGGGGGGGGGGGGGGGGGGGGAGAACATGTTAGACCTAAAATGGACTATGACGGTTCAAGATCCAATAAAGGGGACTTATTAACGCAGGGCCAGCGTTCGGAGCTAACTCAATTGACCTACGACATAAGGGCAACCTAAGCTCCTAAAATGGATATGTTAAGCGACATGTAGGATATCTACGAAGGAGACCTCCCCGAAGTATTATAATACACTATGAGGCCAGTTAAACATTCGAGGACGAATGTTCTAAAGGGGGGGAGGATGTTATATCCCGCATTTTTGTGCAATCGGATAATTCAAGACAATCGCGGGAAGACAACAAGCAAGGCCTTATTTTTGTTTTGTTTGGCATATGAGTTGCTTATGAAGAATTTGGAAGTGAAAATATTAAGAAAGGCTAGGGGCAAAAAGGTAAATTCGTAATATGACTCATGCAAATGTGGGGGAAGACGAAGGGCAAATTTGGAATTTGGAAAATAATTTTTCATGAATTGTAGAAGGCTTGGAATTAAAGGGGCCATTTGGGCCATCCAATTGGAGTGGGCTTAGCCCATCTAGAAGCTTAATGCATAAATAAAAGATGACTAAGTCATCTTATTCACTTATTTCCCTAGAAATTTCAAGAAGCTCCAAGAACAAAAGAAGGAGGAGAAAAATAAAAGGGGCATTCGGCCACCTTCAACCCCAACAAAAATCTTGGAAAAATTTTGCCAAAAATTATTTTCTCCTAGCCAAACAATCCCTTGAAGGGTCCGTAACAAAGTGGAGTGGTTATTGAAGCAAGAAAAACCTATATTCATACAAGTTGTAAGTTCTATACAAGTGAAGAATCAAAGGAAAAAAGGTGAGGGTTAATCCCTTTTCTTATATGTTATGGGTGATTATGTATGTTGTAGTGTGCAAAAGTGAATGAAAATCATGAAAATAGAGATGTATGTTGTGGCCATATAAATGGTGTTTGGCCGTGCATGTATATATAGGTGTAGGAATAATGATTTAATTATTTTATCTAGTATTTGGTAGTTGTTGTTGTGGGTGTTTGGTTGATAATGAAAATTGGATGATTCTAGTGAAATTGTGGTTTCTTGTGAATTATGGAAAAAGTTAGAATGGCACTAGTGAAGTTTCTTATAATGGTGGTAATGATATTGTTAGTGTATCGGGTGGAGTAGTGTATTATTGAAGCCGTTTGAATATTATGTGAATCGAATTAAATGTGAATGAAGTGTTGTTGAATTGTGTGACAAAGGTTGCAAATAATGGGTTGATTGTTGAAGTTATTAGTTTGATGGTTGGAATTATTGTTGGTAGTTTGGCCGGGTTGAATTCCCGGATTGTTGTTGATTGAAAATTGGCTAAGTTGAACTTTTGGGAATGGTGTATTTACAGGGGAAGTGCTGCCGAAATTTCGGTAGCCAAGTATTATCTTAAGATTCCAATTCTAAATGCTCTAACCAAAGTTTGGTAAATATGACCAATTTGTAGATTGTGGCGGATTTGCAACTTGAATTTGGAATAGCATAAGGAGCGGAAAGAGGTATGTAAGGCTTTACTCTTCCTTCTATGGCATGTCTTAGACGTAATAGGTCGGATACGAGCCTTGGGGACAACTCTATTCTCCGGAATCCGCACCTAAAGTTACCTCTTTTTCATTCAGAAGAATTGAATTAAAAATTGTGTGAAATGCTGGAAAAATTTCCTAAACCTCTAGAACTTGCATAAATAGGACCGACTACCTTAAAACTCTCACAGGTAACGCCATGACATGTAACATATGCAAATTGTGTACGCTACCTCATTCGGCCCGAGGTGGGCCCATTGTTCCCGGATTTTCCTTATTGTTCCGCTTGACTTATTTTGAAGCAGAATCCAAAGGAAACTTTTGATCCTTATCCCGATTATCAAATGATAAGTACTGCACCATTCTAATGGAAATATGTCTATGATGACCATGATAACGATGATGCTAAGGAAGAGAATATGTCTATGATAAGTATGACAAGAATGATTCCATGACTAAGAGTCTTAAGCTAAGGATTCAATATCAGTATGAAAGTGTCCAACTAGTTCTTGATCTTTAATTCTATTCCTTGGTCATGACACTATTTTCTAAAGATTTCAAAACATGAATTGACGTCTATGATGCCCCTGGTTTCATACTATGTTATCTTCTAGTGCTATTCTCCGTTGATAGTCTCGCCTTAAAATACTTGTTCCTTCAAGGTGAGACAAAGCGATCCCGGTTATTCCATAATGTAATCGGAGGTCACCGACCTTACGTCCCTCCGATGGATACATGATTTTCTTTGGGCTCTCCTGCATGCTTATATGACATATGTATATGAGATATGAATATGTACATGGGCTGGGGGGAAGGGATACATGGGGAAAAGGGAAGGGAAACATGTTTCATTGCCACCTGGTCAGCTGGCTTATCATCCCGGACGCGGGATGCTCGAACGCGGGATATATGGGCGAGCCGATGTATTTCGGTGCCATGTGGGCGAGTCGGCATTGCTCGGTGCTATGCTATGACCTGATATGATATGGTATGACATGATATGATATGACACGATATGATATGACATGATCTCTTATGATATGATACGATATGACATGATATGATAAGGCATGACATGATATAAGTTCTATTTTCTATGTCTATGAAAAAGAAATGTTCATTTTAAAGGGAAGGACAAGCATGCATGGTATCCGGCCTGAAAAGGGTATTCCTATGTACAGGTTACTTTCTTGTATCACTATATGTCCTATGATCCCATGATATTGTTAATCATACCTTATGTTTCTGTTTGTATTATCTTCCATGCTTTACATACTCGGTACACTATTTGTACTGACGTCCCTTCTTGTAGACGCTGCGTTCCATGCCGCGCAGGTCAGCAGGTAGACAGACTTGACTCCTAGGAGCTTCATCAGCAGTATTGTAGCAACGCTCCAGTTGTTCCGGAGCCTCAGTTTCTTGGTACTATTTTGTGTATATATGTTCGGGCACGGCAGTACTCGGCCCTTCCTATGTATATGTCTACTATGTTTAGAGGCTCGTAGACAGATATGTACAGTTAGATGTTTTGTACTTTTGATGGTCCTCGTCGCTGTGTAATGTGCTAGCAAAGTTTGCTAGCCTATGTTTATAATTATGCTACTAATGTTAATGTTAAGTAGAAAAAAAAGAAAAAAAAATTATACGGTGATGTTCATACGGCCCACTTAGTAATAAGAATACGATACGAGATAAGAGGTGCTCGGTACAAGTATCGGGTACCCGTCACGACCCTAGTTGGGTCGTGACATTATTGATGGTATGCTAAGGACGCTCCGGTTGATACATGCTTCAGACACCGAGTCGGTAGAGCTAGCATCATATAGATTGAGAGATGTCTCGATCCAGTGGTATACGGTGTGGATGGCTTCACGGGGGGCCAATGCACCTCCCCCGGTATGGCAAGAGTTTGTTGATGCTTTTCTCCGTCAGTATATGCCTCCAGACGTTCGGCGAGCAAGGGCCGATAAATTCTTAAATTTGAGGCAAGGTAGTATGAGTGCCCTAGAGTATTGCCTCCGCTTTAACTCCTTGGATAAGTATTCTTCGGCCATGGTGGCAGATATGGGCGACAGGGTACACCTATTCGTAAAGGGCCTAGGGCCACACTTGATGGATAAATGCTTGACTGCGTCCCTTCAGGACGGTATGGATATTGCACGCATTCAGGCACATGCTCAGAACTTAGAAGAAAGCCTACAACAGCGGAGGAGTGAGCGTGAGCAAGATCGGGGACATGGCAAGAGAGCTAGATGTTCGGGTCCGACAAGCGAGTTTAGAGGCGGACACAAGCAGCAGTTCCCTAGACATCCAGGCTATTCTATGACCAGTGCATCTCCTCGGTTTCCAGGCCAGAGCCTCGATAGATCTGCTCGTTCAGGGTCGAGTACCAGTTATTCAGGACCTCAGTTCAGAGATGACTCAGGCCAGTCAAGGCCACCTGTACCACGATGTTCCCAGTGTGGGAAGTTGCATTGGGGTCGGTGCCGATTGGGCTCGGATGGTTGCTATTCATGTCGTCAACCAGGCCATATCATGCGTTACTGCCCCTCAGTACAGGGTAGAGGTAGGACCCAGCCATCAGGGTCGGCAGTCGGAGCATCAGCATCTGTACGCCCTACGGGGCCAGGTGCACATGCGCCAGTCGGCCATGGTAGAGGTAGAGGTAGAGGCAGAGCTCCCAGTACTAGCGGTCCTCAGCACCGTATTTATGCTTTGGCTGGACGCCAAGATCTTAAGTCTTCTCCTGAGGTGGTCACAGGTATATTATCGGTATCCTCTCATGATGTATATGCTTTGATTGATCCGGGCTCCACATTATCATATGTTACTCCATATATTGCGGGTCGATTTATAATTGAGCCGGAGTCTAACAAACCTTTTGAGGTGTCTACACCCGTGGGTGAATCGGTAATAGCTAGTCGAGTATATAGGAATTGTGTGATTGTGATTTGTGAACGTCGTACTATGATTGATTTGTATGAGCTAGAAATGGTAGATTTTGATGTCATTATGGGCATGGATTGGTTGGCTTCTTATTATGCCAACGTCGATTGTCAGATGAAGGTGGTTCGTTTCCAGTTTCCGGGAGAACCAGTGTTAGAATGGAAGGGAAATACTGCATCACCAAAAGGTAGGTTTATTTCCTATCTAAAGGCAAGGAGAGATCATAAAAGGGTGCATTTATCATCTAGTGCGAGTTCAAGATGTAGAAGCTGAATCGCCGACTCTTCAGTCAGTTCCCGTAGTGAACGAATTTCCAGATGTGTTCCCGGAAGAGCTTCCAGGCCTTCCTCCCGAACGGGAGATTGATTTTTCCATTGATGTGTTGCCAGGCACCACACCTATATCTATTCCCCTATATAGAATGGCACCCGCGGAATTGAAAGAGTTGAAGGAGCAATTGAGGGACTTGCTTGATAAAGGCTTCATTAGGCCTAGTTCATCCCCGTGGGGAGCACCCGTATTGTTCGTCCGAAAGAAGGATGGCTCCTTGAGAATGTGCATTGATTATCGGTAATTGAATAAAGTGACGATTAAAAACAAGTATCCTCTTCCGAGGATCGATGATTTATTTGATCAATTGCAAGGTGCCAAATGGTTTTCAAAGATTTATTTGAGATCCGGGTACCACCAAGTAAGATTTAGGGAGAAAGATATCCCTAAGACAGCTTTCAGAACAAGATATGGCCATTTCGAGTTCCGAGTAATGTCGTTTGGGTTAACTAATGCACCGACAGCGTTTATGGGCTTAATGAATAATGTATTCAGACCCTTTCTGGATCTATTCGTGATTGTATTCATCGACGATATCCTGGTGTATTCTAGATCCGAGACAGATCATGCGGAGCATCTGCGTATAGTCCTTGGAGTTCTGCGAGCTCGAGGGTTGTTTGCAAAATTCTCCAAGTGTGAGTTTTGGTTGAACTCAGTATCATTTCTGGGCCATATTGTTGCAGCTGATGGTATTCGGGTGGATAGCCAAAAGATTGAGGTCGTGAAGACTTGGCCAAGGCCCACGACTCCTACGGAGGTTCGTAGCTTTTTGGGCTTAGCAGGTTATTACAGAAGATTTGTTGGAGGTTTCTCTTCTATTTCTGCACCGCTCACAAAGTTGACTCTAAAGTCAGCTAAGTTCCATTGGACAGATGCCTGCGAGTGTAGCTTCCAAGAGTTGAAAGATAGATTGACTTCTGCCCCAGTCTTGACACTTCCAGAGGGATTGGAAGGGTATGTTGTTTATTGCGATGCTTCAGGCGTTGGGCTAGGTTGTGTACTGATGCAACACGGTAAGGTGATTGCGTACGCTTCTAGGCAATTGCGGAAACATGAACAGAATTACCCGACCCATGATTTAGAATTAGCCGCAGTGGTCCATGCATTAAACATATGGCGACATTATTTATATGGTGTCCATGTGGATGTTTATACAGATCATAAGAGCCTTCAGTATATCTTCAAGCAGAAAGAGTTGAATTTGCGGCAACGACGATGGTTGGAGTTGCTAAAGGATTATGATGTTGATATCTTGTATCACCCCGGAAAGGCTAACGTTGTGGGTGACGCTCTTAGCCGCAGATCCATGGGAAGTCTAAGTGATGTACGACCAGAAAAGAAAGAGATGGCCCGTGAGATTCAACAGTTAGCGAGCCTAGGAGTCCGAGTAGTGGACTCAGGTAGCAGCGGAGCTATTATTCAGAATTCAGCAGTTTCATCGCTAGTAGCGGAAGTAAAAGAGCGACAATATGAGGATCCCATGCTAATGCAGTACAGAGATACACTCCCTCAGAAAGAGGAGTCATCATTTGATATTTCGGGAGACGGAGTTCTCTGATGTCGAGGCAGGTTATGTGTTCCCGATGTGGTAGGCCTACGTCACCAAATATTAAGGGAAGCTCATTGTTCCCGTTACTCCGTACACCCCGGAGCGACGAAAATGTATCATGATCTTAAGTCTATATACTGGTGGAATGGAATGAAGAAAGATATAGCGGAATTCGTAGCTCAGTGTCCTAATTGCCAACAAGTGAAGATTGAACACCAAAAGCCGGGTGGATTATTGCAAGCTATAGAAATCCCAACTTGGAAGTGGGAAGTGATTAATATGGATTTCATTACGAGGTTACCCCGTTCTCGACGTAAGTATGATTCCATATGGGTGATTGTGGATAGACTCCCAAAGGAAGCTCATTTCTTACCGGTCAGGACGACCTATGTGGCAGACGATTATGCGAAGCTTTATCTTAAAGAGATAGTGAGACTCCATGGCGTTCCAGTATCTATTATCTCCGATAGAGGGACCCAGTTTACAGCTAAGTTTTGGAGATCGTTCCAAGAGGGTCTAGGGACCCAAATGCGCCTAAGCACGGCATTTCACCCACAGACCGATGGGCAAGCTGAACGCACTATTCAGACTCTCGAGGATATGTTACGAGCATGTATGATAGACCTTGGAGGAAATTGGGATGACCATTTGCCGCTCATTGAGTTTGCTTATAATAACAGTTATCATTCTAGCATTCAAATGGCACTGTATGAGGCTTTATATGGGCGAAAGTGTAGATCCCCAATTGGGTGGTTTGAAACTGGAGAGGCCAAATTGATAGGGCCAGATTTGGTCCAGCAAGCTATAGAGAAAGTCAAGCTCATACAAGATCGGTTGTTAGCGGCTCAAAGTCGCCAGAAGTCCTATGCGGATAATCGTCGAAGGGACTTAGAGTTCCAAGTTAAGGATTGGGTATTCTTGAAAGTGTCGCCAATGAAAGGCGTTATGAGATTTGGCAAAAAGGGGAAGCTCAATCCCCGGTATATTAGACCATATGAGATTGTGCGCAAAATAGGCAAAGTGGTCTATGAGTTAGATCTACCTCCGGAATTGGAGCCAGTCCATCCAGTATTTCATGTCTCGATGCTTCAAAAATGTGTTGGAGATCCCACCAGGATCATCCCAGTCAATGATTTGCAAGTGACAGAGAAATTGACTTATGAAGAGGTACCCATTGCCATATTAGATAGGCAAGTACGGAGGCCGAAGAAGCCCAAGATGAGACGTCAAGATCATAAGGTATGTATATTTCCTTTTATGCTTTTGGGTCATGTGTGGCCAAAACATTTTTTTATGTCGTACATTGTGGCCCTACGTGGCATCGATATTATGGGTTGTTGTGGCAGGATGGTAGCGCCATATTATAAGGGGAACTCTGGCGAAATTTCTGTAGAATTCCCCGAGACTTCTGATAGCTTTATCACCATGACTCGTACCCTGCCGATGTGCCTGTGTGGCTACTAATTGGGTCAGCAACTGAATGGTCTCTCTCATCTCCTGGCTTGAGGCATCTAGTGGAGGGACTGGGGGTGCTCGAGCTGGAGCTGAGGATCCTCTCTGCTTCTCTAGAGCGGGCAGAGAATGAGAGGATTGAGATGGAATCGCATTCTGGGACTCGCCCTCCTCTATATCTATAGGCGGTACCCGTTTAGTCCTCGCACCTGCCACTGACTTGCCCTTCTGGGCTGCTGTAGCTTTTCTCTTCACAGGCATCACTGAAATCATAACACATAATTAGGATAAAAGGGAACTCATATAACATTGTTCTATCACACAATCTAAGAGGAGAAAGAAAGGTAAATCATTCCTAAATGCCCCGCAACCTCCTGTTTATAAGTGTGGCTCTTCACACCTATAAACATGTTACACCTCGGAAATTTTTTTCGTTCATGCATAGTGAATAGACTGACGAAGGTTACGACGTATGCAATGTTTTGATAAGTAAGGAATAACATTTGATGATTCTAAATGAGATTTCAAAGACAGTCAAAGTAAGAGAAGAAAGTTTGCCAAAAGGAGGAAAGACATATGAGATGTATCAGAAATGAGTTACAAGTAACGAGTTAATAATGATTTAATGATGCTTTAGAGAAGATTTATAACGTCCCTTATACTGGTATTGAGGTGTTCAAAAGTGTCAAGAAGGTTCCATAAGGATTGGAGATCAAACGAGTCGACGAGAACGAAATCAGAATAGCTGGGCATTATACGACCCAACATACTGGCCGTATAAATTAACCTGGCCATATGTTAGGTCGTATATTTATCCAAGATGGGCAATGTTCACTGGACCAAACGTACGGCCCGTATAAAATGTATGGACCGTATATCCGTGACATGTCAGATTTTTGTGTATTAATAAGGGATCCAAGTTCATTTCATTTTCCCTTCACACCCCTTCTCTCTAAAATACCTCTCTACACTTCTCCCACAAGAATTCAAGGGATAATTGTGATCAACTACATCAAACCAAGGAAATCAAGTGTAAGAAACTCATTAAAGTTCATGCAAGACATGGAATCCAAGTGGAGGTGGAACTAGGGTTTTGCTCAAGGGAAGTGTTTGCACTCAAGGTTCATTCCCACACCATCTAAAGTAATTTTTATGTTATTTACATGTTGTTTAAGGGTATAAAAAAGTTGAGACACTTGGATTGTAAAAGAATATAGAAAATTGGTCATGAATGTGGGAATAGTGTCACTTTTGAGTAATAGCTTGAATTGAGTCATGATTCTTGATGTGTTGCGATATGGTTACGTTATAAATGATATAAAGGACATGGGATAAACATTATATGTAAGAAAACGTACTAGTAAACTATGACCATGATTATGGAGGAATTGAAGTGGAATTGTCAAATGAGGGTAATGTAGATGAATGACGATTGATGGTTATGATATTGTGAACGTTATTATAAATGTTTGGGAGTTGATATACGATATGGGAAAGGTTGTATAAACAAAGGAAATTCCGTCCAATTTTCTTTAGCTTTAGTAAGCACGTTCATGTAATCGATGAGCTAATGTGAATGCGAATTCTCTTGAAGGTAGAAACAGGAGCATTGAAGGAGAACAATCAAGCGATGAAATTGTTAAACGAAAGAGGTATGTAAGGCTAGTCCCTTCTTTCTAAGGCATGACTCTTATGGTATGAATCCTCTCATCTCTCCATGATTTTCCTACATATTGGGATCTATGAATCTACGAGTATAAAGAACTTCATACAAGATAAAGAAAAGAGAGATACGTTACGAACATGACAATACCGATGATGAATCTAAGTCTAGAAGTCATAAAGCCCATGATATGATATTCCTACGAAGCTAATGATCCCTATGTGATTCCTATAATATTATTTCCTTACCTCTCCATGACTTTCTTACCTTCCGGAAAACTAAGAGCCTATGTTCATGAATAGCCATATGGGATAAGATAAGAGGTATGTTATGAATGCGATAATGATGATGATGGGTCTAAGTCTAAAGATTCTAAGGCCTATAATATTATGATTCTACAAGTCTAATGATCAATATTATGATCCATTGATGTTATTCATTGAATACACTCACCTTATATGATAATTCCTTCAAGGTGAGGCAGAATGCTTATGAATGCTCCATAATGGAATCGGGGGTTCTCGACCTTATGTCACCCCGACATTATCATAGGTTGTCTTTAAACCAAAATTTATGCTCTATGAAAAGTTATGATAAGTTACGAGATATATGTGATGATAATGATGACGATGATAATAGTGATGACGCTAAAGATATTTATGGGCTTTTATGTATATATGTGCCTATGTATGGCTATTGTAAATCTTGAGCTTATATGGCCGGATAGAATGTATATGTATATAAATATATATTTATGTAACGCGCGCGCACCTCTGCAGTTGGGTACGGATAACCCTGAAGCCTTGGTAGGGCCAAGTATGTGTAACCCTGAAGCCTTGGTAGGGCCAGGTATGTATAACCCTGAAGCCTTGGTAGAGCCAGGTATGTGTAACCCTGAAGCCTTGGTAGGGCCAGGTATGTGTAACCCTGAAGCCATGGTAGGGCCAGATATGTGTAACCCTGAAGCCTTGGTAGGGCTAGGTATGTGTAACCCTGAAGCCTTGGTAGGGCCAGGTATGTGTAACTCTAAATCCTTGGTTGGCCAGGTATGTATATGATATAAATTTGTATATGATATGGATGTGTATATGATATAAATATAGATATAAGTATGAATGCGAACGTGATATGAATATGAATAAGAATAGGCATATGAATGCGATTATGGATACGAAATGTAAATGAGTACGGACACAAATACAGATACGAATACGGATGTATGTACACAACCTCGTATTAGAAATTGAAAGTCCCTACGAAAAGAAAGTAAGTGCTTATGACGACGATTCTACTATCTCCCATCTTATGTTGTTTCTCATGTTGCTTATTATGCTTCTATATTGATATTGCTCATGCTTTACATACTCAGTACAATATACGTACTGACGTCCGTTTTCTTTGGACGCTGTGTTCATGCCCACAGGTAGACAGGGAGGCGTCCCAGATTTATAGAAGCCGATAATCATAGTTTTGAAAGAACTCCATTATTCCAGAGGTGCCATTAATTTACCATTTTATGTACATGTATGTTTTGGGCATGACGGGGTCTTGTCCCGTCCATATGTCTAGTACTCTAGTAGAGGCTCGTAGGTACGTATGTGTGGGTAGTATGGTCTCACGATTTTGATAAGTGTATATATGCATATAGGCATATGTGTATTATTTTGATAGCCGAAGGGCTTATGTATATAAAAGTAATTATGTGTCCAAATGAAAAATGATTTTTCTATGATTTGAGTAAGAATTTGATGAATGAACGCTTAACGAGTATGATAAGTGGCAGAATGAGCAGTGCTGGGTGGTTAGCCCCGGGTACCCGTTATGGCCCCTAGTCGGGTCGTGACAAAACAAGACTCTATAGGACACGTTTCTAAACACATACTATGACGAACTGCTCTGATACTACTTTTGTCACGACCCAACCGGAGGGCCATGACGGGCACTCGGAGCTAACTTACAGAGTACTTTTTAACATACTTCTCATAATCATATCTAGGTGGGCCACATGGTTAACTTTTAATTACCACAAAATGAAGAGACAAAATTTAAATACATCCACGTCTCTATAAACATCATCAACTATGCCCATATGTACAAGCCGACAAGCCCGCAAAAAATGATATAAAAATATGAACAGGTAGGGTTATAGAGCTTCTAACTTTATACATCTGTCTACGAGTCTCTACATGAAGTGCATGGAACCATGAGGATGGGATAGGACCCCATCGTGCCCAAATATGTACACAAAATAATAATACCACTAGACTGCAGCTCCAAAGCAAATGGAGCGCTCCTGTGCAATCGCTGATGAAGCACCTAGGGATCTGGTCCGTCTCCCTGCGACTTGCGGGCATGAACGCAGTGTCCACAAGAAAAGGACTGCAATACAAATAATCTACTGAGTATGTAAGGCATGAAAAAACAACAAAATATGGATATGAGAAAGCATGAGATAACTAGTACATCTGACTGCCTCTTGAGGCGGATATCATGCATGCTTAGCCTTTTTAAAAAAACATTTTCATACACACATATATAATGTAAATGTTAGTGCTGCGGAACGTGCAGCCCGATCCATATATCATATCATCCCGCATCTGGGATATCATCATAACGTACCCACTGCAGTGGTGTGCACATCTATGTGCCGTACCCGGCCAACTATAGCACGGGTCGGTGTGAGAAAAAACATACATATATATAAAGCATGCATGAGAGCCAAAATAAAACGTTATAACTCAATCGGAGTGACGTAAGGTCGGTAAACCTCCGATTTCTATTATGGAATCATCATCATCGCTATAACTCACCTTGAACGAACCACTCCCATAAGATGAGATCAACAACAATGAATAAAATCAATAATCATGGAACAGGCTCAATAATATCATGAGAACATCAAGGGATATAAGCTTTGGTATATTTAGAAATAGAATCATCACCATCATTATCATTATCATCATAGAGAACATTTATCAACAATATCAAAAGAACCTTGAGAATTATGATCTTCTAGCATTTCTAGGAATAGGGATATTATGGATATCATGTATAGGTTCACGACGAAGGAATCATGCCTTAAGCAAAAATAGTTAGCGTTAACATACCTTCACGTCTCTTTAACTACTTAACATTATCCTCCCGAGCTCGTAGATATACATTCAAGAGAATTCGTTCTAGAGTTAAGTCTTGAAAACACTCATAAGTTCAAACTAGAGTAACTAATGAGCTAGCAGAATTTGGACAGCACTTCCCTTATCTTTTCTACTTCCACCAATTTCCAAAACTACTCCCAATCAACCATAACAACATCCACAATACCATACTCAAAGAATTGTATTCAATTTAATCTCAAATTAATCCAAAATCGCATTTCAAGTTCACCTCATAGTCATCAACTTCAATTCAACACTTTATGACTTCTCTACTATGATTCTTCCCTCTCCAAGAGTTACTAAACCTTTAAACCCACTCAATCATATAAATAGGATGAATAGCATACCTTATAATAGAAGAACTTCATCTGGCTCAACTTCTTCCAAGACCAAGTTCATCACAACCTTGAAAAGAAGCAAGAACAATCATCTTCCATGGATTATCTTGAGGTTTTGATGTTTGATCTTCTATTTTGATAGTGTGATAGGTTTTATAATATTGGAGAATCTTCAATAACTCTCTTATAATGTGGAGAGAAGGGTGTGGAAAGTGAATGTGAAAAATGGGATCCGTTGGGGTTTAAAAAGGGTTGAAAATCGCACCACTGCACTGTGTTGTAAAGAGTATGCGGCACGACATACTCAATGTGCGGCCGCAAACTCCCTCCAAAACATGGGGGTGATGTTAGGCAGTAGGCACAGTCAAAATGGCAAGTTTACGGCAAATATGCTGCACAACATACTGAGTATGCGGCCGTATATTGCCTAAATTTTTTGATTTTCGCGAAAACGCATTCTTTTCGATTCGTTTGACCTTCTAATCCTTATGAAACCTTCTTGGCACTTGTATAAAAATTCATTAACCATCAAAGGATCCCTATATATTCCAGTGAAGGTGATGCTAAGAAATGTATAACACAAATGATACAAAATCTTCCCAAAACATGACTCCAATTCCAATCATTCAACGAACTTATTTCTGCCAATTCGTTTAACTCCAAAACCTTAAGGTATATACTTAAAATTATTAGATACCCTCCTTAACCTTGTAAGGGCTTCATATCCACTTTTAAGTTACGTTAGTTTACTTATGATGCAACATATCAAAATTTCCCAATGTGTAGCAGAGCCATTGGGTGAAACACTCGCCGGTTCGAAAGGTCTGGACCACTAGGATTTCAACTTGCCCAGAAAAAGCTTCAGCCTTGAATTATACAACAGAACAGAATCACCCTTCTAAAATCCCTCTTGAGGATCTTGACATCATGATTTTCCTTCATCTTCTCGTTGTACAGACGCACACTTTCATAGGCATGGTATCGGAATTCATCCATTTCATTCCTCTAAAACAATCTCAGCTTGGTTGTTTCTTTCCAGTCTATGTTTAACTTCTTCAGAGCCCACAAGGCTTTATGTTCGAGTTCAACTGGCAGATGGCACGCCTTTCCAAAAACTAGCTTATAAGGAAAAGTCCCAGTAGGCATTTTAAATGCAATTTTGTATGCCCAAAGAGCATTATCAAGTTTCCTAGCCCAGTCGGTTCTGTTTACATTGATCGTCTTCGCCAAGATACTTTTATCTACCGATTTGAGACTTTCACCTAGCCACTAGTTTGCAGATGATAAGGAGTGGCCACCCGATGATAATGTCATGACCCAACCAGTGGGCAATGACGGGTACCCGGTACTGACCACTGAGCACCACTAATCATACGAACCATCATACCCAACCTGCACACACATAATCTCCACGGCAATACATATATATACATAAGCCCTCACGGCTGCAAAAATGATATACAAAATATACACTGGTGTATCCATGAGACATCTACCACCCATGCATATGTATCTACAAGCCTTTACTGGAGTACTGATACATAAGAATGGAACAGGACCCCGTCATACCCAAATATGAACACAAAAGAATGCATCAATGAGCTACACCTCTGGAGTAGTAGGGTGCTCCTGTATAAGCTGGTATAGCTCCTAAGGATCTGGGCCACCTCCCTGTCAACCTATGGGCATGAACACAGCGTCCATAAAAAGAAGGACGTCAGTACGAACAATGTACTGAGCATGTAAGGCATACACGATAACATGATAAAAAGATAAAAGAATACAAGATAAAGAGATAACCTGTAACTGATTGCCTCTTAAGGAGGAAAAATGCATGCTATCTTATATAATAAACAACATCCTATCATGAATGCATATATATAAACTGCCCGACCATATAGGTATGGTGTGATCATCATTAGCCCGCTTCCGGGCCTTCTGCGTCTGGGGTAAATATCTCAAGCCGCCCACTAGTGGTGTTTGCCCATGCCATCTAAACATGGTGTATATGTCGCCCGCCTTAGCGGTGTCTGCCCAGCCATATAGGCACGGTGTAATCGCATCATTTCATACTTATCATAAGGCATACATAAGAACCCAAGTAAAAGCTACAACTCTATAGGGGTGACGTAAGGTCAAGAATCCCCGATTCCATTATGGAGTAGTCATGATAATCATGTCTCACCTTGAAAGAAATAGCATCAAAAGGTGAGCCTAACAATAATGAATAACATCAAGGAATCATATAAGGATCATGAGCTTCATAAGAATAGCATATCATAAGCATTAGAGTCTCTAGACTTAGCTTCATCATCATCATTATCATTATCTCATGAGTAGTTCTTAATAATCATAGACTCATCGTTTCCGGAATATAAGAGAATCATGGAAAGATAAAGGAAGTCATATTATAGGAATCATGCCTTAAAAAAAGAAGGGGCTAGCCTCACTTACCTTCACGTCGGTCTAGTTTTATTGACTAAATGTTCCCCTCCGATATTCACAACTCTACATTCAAGAGAATTTGTACTAAGGTTAGTTACCCGGAAACATTCTTGAAGCTAAGCTAAGGTGGCTAAGGGCTAACGAAAATTGGGCAGCACTTCCTTTGTTTCTACAACTTTCTGCATATAATATAATAACCCCCAACATCATTAACAACATCCATAATATCATAATCAATAAACTTGTTAAGCTAGACATTATTCAATTCCCAAAATCCTCTTTCAACGTCATCCACAACCATAATTATGACACAACAACATATTCGTTCACATATATTGCCTCTACAACATCTTTAATATCATTCATAACAAGATTATATTCATTACATATCAAGAACTATGATTCAAGTTGTTATACCCCGTATATTTATACGTCGAGTTATTCGCAAGCAAACCGACTCAAGTTAAAGGCGTAGTCATTTTCGGACATGAAATAGAAATAGTTAAATTTCAATTTTAAGTTAGAACATAAATTGTTTATAAATTTCATTTAGTGTAAAAATATTATTGGAGATTAGGAAATAATTAATTATGATTAAATTATTAAGTAGGGATTGGGGATTAATTAATTATGATTAGATTAGTAAGTAAGGATTATTAATTAATTTAATTAAGTCTTGTGGGCCCCACCCGAGAAAAAAAAATAATAATAGGGCTGCCACGTGGCACCAAGTGGGCTGCCACGTGGTCAGCAAGTGGGCAGCATCTAAGACATTAACGTGTCAAAGCAAAAGAAAGCATTCATGAACAAAATTGATTTTCAACACAAAAGTTCATTCTTTTGCAATCAAAAAAAAAAGGAAGAAAGAAGAAAATCAAGAGCACATCCATGGCTGCTCACGGCCAGCCATGGATGGGAAAAAATATATATATATTTCTTGTGTTGATTGAGTTCCAAGATAATTTGCAAGTTCATGGTGGTGATAGCAACGTTGGATATTGAATCGGGGAAGAAGAAATTGCGAAATTGGAGCAATTAAGAGTAGAAATTCCTCCGACAAAATTAAGGTAAGATTTTCTTGTCTTGTGGTGTAATTATGTTAATGGTGTTGTAATGGAAGGATCAAAATTGGATTGGACGAAATTGGAATTAAGAAAGTGCATGAAATCGATGTTATAAGAAATTGTGGGCTAAAATGAATTTAGAGAAGTTGTTGGGTTGTTGGAATTGTTATGGGCTGAATTGTAAGAATTTTATGTGTATATTGTTGTTGTTGGTATTTCTGTGTTGACAGGAGAACAATTAGAAATTGGGGTTAGGCGAATATATAGGGGAAGTGCTGCCCGATTTTCGTTAAATCTATAGCTAATAGAAAACCTTCAACAAGAATGTATAAGCTAAAGGATAAGTTCTATAATAAATGGGCTACGAATTTATGAGCTAGAAAATATAGTTCCCGACGATAACGTTACTTTTATATAAATAGGTTAAAAGAGCAACGAGGCGAAAAGGATTCACAATTAGTTGCTGAAAGGTATGTAAAGCCTATCCCTTCTTTCTTTTGGCATGTCCTAGATGTAAGTAAGGTATGATATGAGCCTTGGGGTAATTCTACTCTCTAGTTTCAAGTATGACTTGTGATTTTTATTCGTTTCTTGATGTTAAAACTTTTAGGATAGTCAAGCTATTGTCTCGAGTCTATTATATGATTGACTAATCCACGATGTATAGAAGTTCCTACTCTTAAAGAATTCCATAAGTAGAGGTGTAATTGACTTTCATAAGCTATCTCATGTTAATTTGATACACGTATGTGATCCTGAAACGTTCCTTGTTATAGTTCGTAAGATCATTTAAAAAGGAACTAAATATGATTGTTATCCTGATACTTGAGAGTTGATTATTTTACTTATCTATTGAGTCTCAAAAGGTGATTTGTATGTATATGGTTGCTTATCAATCTGCTCGTGCTTACCGTTATATCCTTAATTGAGTCCCGGGCCAGGACATGTTTTCGTGCGCAGATCCACTGTATTATTCACCGAGTCTCTCACTAGAGGGCCGGGACACGTTATATATATATATATATATGTATGTATATGATGATATGATGATATGGGGATGGCGGCCAGGATGACATATAATCATTTATTCACCGAGTCCCTCACTAGAGGGCCGGGACACGTTATATGTACATGTATATGATGATTTTATCTACCGAGCCCCTCACTAGAGGGCCGGGACACGTTATATATGCTTATATACAGTATGATTATCTAGTTATGATTATTGAATCCTATAATGGTTTGGGTATGATGTTGACACATATGATTTATGTTCAAAGGTAAGTCTTATGGTTTCTGGTTGTTGCACTGGGTCCTACACTCCTCATTTCAGATATGATCCTATTTACTATATTTCATGCTTTACATGCTCAGTACATATTCCGTACTGACCCCCTTTCTTCGGGGGGCTACGTTTCATGCCCGCAGGTACAAACGCCCGTTTCGGAGATCCGCCAGCCTAGGATATCTATTCAGCTATTTTGGAGTGCTCCATTGTTCCGGAGCCTAGCTTTGTGGTATAGAACCCTTTTGTTATATATATATGTGTTTGTTCAGGGTACGGCGGGGCCCTGTCCCGTCATATGATATTATCGTTACTCTTAGAGGTCTGTAGACATACGTGTGGGTCTGTATATAGTTGCCGTTTTATTGTGTAGACATGACTTATGTTTGGGGCGTACCCATTCGTAGTGGCAGCCTTGTCGGCTTGCGTATATATATGTCGGGGATGTTCCCCTATATGTGACAGCCTTGCCGGCTTATGTGCGATATAATCTGTTGAAAGTTGTAACTCCTCAGGGGACAGGTGGCTATGACATGCATATATGCGACAGCTTTAAAGTAACGTTTGGCCTTTATATATATATAAGTTCTTTGTGATGCTAGCTGTAGATGATTATAGTTAACAGGTGTATGTGAGTGTCCAGCTCGGGCACTAGTCATGGCCTACCGGGTTGGGTCGTGACAAAAGTGGTATCAGAGCAGTTCGTCCTCGGAGTGTTTACAGACCGTGTCTAGTAGAGTCTTGTTTATCGGTGTGTTGTGCACCACATCTATAAACAGGAAGCTACATGACATTTAGGATGTTACCTTTCTTTCATCTCTCAGATCGTGCGATAGAGCCCAACCATAGGAAATGAAATTCCTTGTATTAACCTTTGATTTCAGCTGAAGAACGACATCGACAGAAGGAAGCGACTGACGACATTGGAAGCCACAGAGTACACAGGTAAGTAACAGTGCGAAAGGGGCAGGTTGGATAAGGTAAGAATATTGAAATATGATTGAAATGTAAGGTTGAAGAATGAAAGATTAGGTAGATAGGAAGGTATAATAGGACGGATCGTTAAAGGATCAGGTACGTCTCGAGGTGCGATATATGAGGTAAATCCCGACACCTTCACGCTTTTCTAGAAATTGGGAGCCCTGTATGGCTATGATACGATATGATATATGCGTATATATGTTGGTCCTGTGAGGCATTGTTGGTATTTCCTGCGTGCAGGTTCTGGGATTGTAAGAAGTACAGAGGAAACTCTGCCCAAATTTTCCCAGAAATAGGAAAAAGAAGGGAATGAGATAAATTCATAATATGTTTGGAGGGTTGATACCGATAAGGTAAATTTATTATGTTGGGATAACGAATTAAGAAATACCTCCACGTCATTCATAAGAGGCGTCATTCTTGTTTGGGAGACCTTGTTTTGAAGAAGCGTATATGAGCAGCAAATTCACAATTCATTTGAATGGACGAGAATATCTTCCAGCCGCATTTTTGCCTTAGAAGAAGCTTATGTTGAAGGGAAAAAACGTCCGCTAATTAAGTTTCACCTTATTGGAAGAGTACAAGCATACAACAAGTAGTTTATGAACTGAATGATTCGTTCATGACTCAAGAACAAATCTGGAGGTAAACTATATGAATCAAGCAATAGAAGTTTCGTGGTGCTTGTCGATTTCTAGTTCTTCTTGTGCGGTTTGGAGGACGCTTCATGGTGATGTAACCTTGTAGTGGGAGTGTTCTTATGTTCTCTGAGTTTATTAGTTTTAATAGACTAATTAGGGGTGGAATTCGTGGAAGGAAAACTCAAACTTGTGAGCTGTCATGGATCATGTGTTCCACGTGTATTGATCAAAATGCTGGGATGATTCAAAAGGGGTTTTGATACTAAGTGATGATTTAGGAAAAGGTGTCAACTTGTAACAAAATATTTTATTGAGGTATCGAGTGAACCGATAAGTAGGGGTAAATTACGATGAGTTTACAGTTAAAGGAATAGTAGTATGATTGAGACAAAAGTACAGAGGAGCAAGAGTTATAACAAATCATGAAGGTATTGACAAGACCGCTTGTGAAATATTAAGGATAAGATTGATCAGAAAGAGTGACGGGTTAAGTACGCCTAGTCCACTGAGTGTAATTAAAACATAGTAAGAATCGTGAATAAAATTAAGAAGTGTTACTTTATAGGATGGATTACGAACAGGATGTGATGTGAATACCATAAAGATTGTTAAAGAAATGAGTAAAGCCTAGCGAGCAAGTAACTAAAGGATATGGTGTGATCGGTGTGAAATAGAAAAGCAAATGTAGAACGAATAAGGAAGACTTACAAAGTTCTACAGGGAAAGTTCAGAATGGAGATCAAGTGGTAACGAAAGTGAAAGCGAGCACAGGAAGAGAAGGAGTTAATTGAAAGAAGAAGATAAGAAGAAAGCGAGTGGGATTATAGTATAGCGATGTGTTATGACGTATAGCTAAGTAAACGAGTAATATAAGCGACAGAATGGTGAAAACCCAACTAAAGGAAGATGAGCAACGGGACAGAATGAATGCCAGAAATGACTGGTATGATAAGAACAAATAGGGATGAGCAGCATATATTCTAAAAACAAGAAAGAGATTATGTAGAAGTAGTGTTTTCCAAAGGATATAGGGGTACCATGAGATTGCTCATGCACAAATAAAAGGTGGACATAGACTGGAAAAAAAAAAGGAACACTAAAGGCAGCACTCAAGACAGACGTAACTAATTGAGTATGTGTATAGGACAAAAGGGAAATATATAGTTACGAACTTAAGGTGTAGTATGACAAGAAGGTGATAGGACAAGCCCACTATTAAAGACGAATTTGATGTGATGTTGAGTAAGTTGAAAGTTAGCGTTGGGTATACAACAAGGGTGAAAGCGCACGAGGCATAAAGGAGTACTACATATATGTGACTTTACCTCAGAAATGGTGAAATCCTTAAAGGACAAGGATCGCGGATTTGCGAAACAACTGATGTATTGTGAATTTATTAGAAGAAATAGATGATATCCATTGGGGTTAAGATAGTGTTATAGGAAAGCTTGGGACATTTATCATTAGAATCTAAGTCCTATCGAATGGAGAATTTGAAACGACTATAAGCACTAGTTAATCACTGATCAGAATAAATGGAATGTGGATTTGGGATAAATTGCTATATATTGAGAGTTCTCAACGCCTTGTGATTGTGTTGGAGCTTCATACATGGGTAAACTAAATCATAGATGATATAAAGGAAGACATGGATATGGTGCAGTATACCAAATGTAGTGGGAAAGGAATCATAAGTATTTGAGACAGTATACCAATGTATTGGAAAAGAATCATAGGAAGTTGGAAATGGAGGCATAGAGCGGAATATAAATAGATAATAATGTAGGTACACCCTAAAGGGGGAAAGCGGATGAGAAAAATGCAAGTGTAAGATGAAATTAACCGATACTGCAATACGTTTAATGTGCATACTTAGACTTCAAGTGAGATCCCTTGCTCAGACAAGTTAGTAAAATTTGAAAGCCAGCAATAAGCGGATAGAAGCCAAGATGGTATTTGAGATAGTGCGGAGAATGGTAAAGACTTTGGATAATACGACATCAGAAGGTGGAGGCTTACAAAGATGAGGAAAATGACAAGAGAATGGTGACGAGTAACTTAAAAGGATGTTATAAAGAATAGCCAGGTTATACTGGATTAGAGATTAAGATGTTGGCAATAGAGTTATTGGCTAATGACATTGTGACACATAAGTAGCAAAGGATAAAGGATAGGAAGACTTTCCTATAGAAGGATATAAGAAAACCAAATGGTGAATAAAGGAAGGGAAAGGAGTATGGCAAGGTAGACAGCAAGTAAGTTTTAGTGCAAATGGGATGTATAAAGCAGAATGGACCGGGAGAAGGAACGACCATAACTAAGATTGGATATACTTGATACGAGTTGTACCAGAATAGTTATGCAACCTACGAATATATGTATGCTAAGGATGAGACCAAGCGAGTACTTGATAAGAAGAGTAAGAATTCAATAACAACAATATGATTGCGATATTTCGGATACATCAAAGAAAGGTATAAGATGGCTGGAGGCAAAACTACAGACATATAATTAGTACTGAGGGCAAAAGCCATAGTTGAGCCTTGATATCAATTGAAGGATACAAGAGAAGGATGTAGGGTCTGCATAAAGACTAGTGAAGAGACACTGAGATATTTCTCGGGCTGATTGGAACACCTATACATACTCTGGTAAAGATTGCAATATGATGCGTGATAGGAGAACTAAGAGCAAATTTGAGTAAAGAGGCAATAGAAGAGTTCGAGTCAAAAATAGAGGGACGACACGAGATAATATGCCTAAAGCATTTCCAGTTAGGGTAAGGGAAAATTACGAAATGATCTAACCGAGACAATCAGAATAAGCGGGTTACTGGTTACTGGATGACAGTAAAACTATAATATGACGGGACCCTAGCTCTATTTGATAGCCAACCCTAAAGATCGTGATCAAGAAGTAAAAACAAGTGATAGTTAAAGACCTTTAAAAGAAAGTCAGAAAGTGACACCGGATGCTGAGGATTCCAGAATACGGACTGTCACAACGGAGTAAAGCAAGGATATTAGAGTACAAAAAAATGTTACCCTCTGGGAAATTTCGTTTTACTCGTAGAACTTGCGAAGGGTTCACAGGTTACCAGAGACAGGCGATACTCCAGGGATATTAAAGTCTAATGAACCGACGAGGGACGTCTACGTGTTATAAAAGCCATATTTAAAGATTGAGAGGTAAGATGAAGGAAACGGTACCTTAAGGGAGTAACTATGAGAAAAAAAAGGGGGGAGAAAGAGTCAAGCCAGGACTACGTGTACCATGAGTACAAGTCCGAATCAATCGATGACAGTATACCAGAACAGTATGCAGATAAGAGAGACAGTAACACTTCAGCAGAACAGCTCGAAATGCCGCTGATAACCAACTGTGAAACAAAGAGGAGAACAAAACAACGACGTAAAATAATTACCTGGAGAAGCAATAGAAGGAGGAGATATTACAGGAATGACTATGTAGAGATCTGAGATGCATTATAGTAAATTATAGCGAATCGACAAACAGAAAAGATATGTGAAGGGCATAGTTAAATAGGAGAACGCTTGAGAAAGTACTGGGAGTTCAGGACCAGTTTAACATTCGAGGACGAATGTCCCAAGGGGGGAAGGATGTTATACCCCGTATATTTATACGTCGAGTTATTCGCAAGCAAACCGACTCAAGTTAAAGGCGTAGTCATTTTCGGACACGAGATAGAAATAGTTAAATTTCAATTTTAAGTTAGAACATAAATTGTTTATAAATTTCATTTAGTGTAAAAATATTATTGGAGATTAGGAAATAATTAATTATGATTAAATTATTAAGTAGGGATTGAGGAAATAATTAACTTAGGCCTTAATTTTCTTAAATTTTGTTGAGCCCAATTCGTTAAAACTCTCATTTTGTAATTCCCGAAACTATTTTCCGAAATCCCAATTTGCCCTTGGACTTCCTCCATATTTCCACACCAATATTTTTCATAAACAACCTAGACATATTAACTAAAATCAAGATATTGCCTTATAACATACAAGTCTTAATTATTTCCAAGATTTCCCAATTATGCGAAATTACGGGACATAACATAAAGCCTATCCCTTCTTTATTTTGGCATGTCCTAGATGTAAGTAAGGTATGATATGAGCCTTGGGGTAATTCTACTCTCTAGTTTCAAGTATGACTTGTGATTTTTATTAGTCAAGCTTTTGTCTCGAGTCTATTATATGATTGACTAATCCACGATGTATAGAAGTTACTACTCTTAAAGAATTCCATAAGTAGAGGTGTACTTGACTTTCATAAGCTATCTCATGGTAATTTGATACACGTATGTGATCCCTGAAACGTTCCTTGTTATAGTTCGTAAGATCATTTAAAAAGGAACTAACTATGATTGTTATCCTGATACTTGAGAGTTGATTATTTTACTTATCTATTGAGTATCAAAAGGTGATTTGTATGTATATGGTTGCTTATCACTCTGCTCGTGCTTACCGTTATATCCTTCACTCAGTCCCGGGCCAGGACATGTTTTCGTGCGCAGATCCACTGTATTATTCACCGAGTCCCTCACTAGAGGGCCGGGACACGTTATATATATATATATATATATATATATATGTATATGATGATATGATGATATGGGGATGGCGGCCAGGATGACATATAATCATTTATTCACCGAGTCCCTCACTAGAGGGCCGGGACACGTTATATGTACATGTATATAATGATTTTATCTACCGAGCCCCTCACTAGAGGGTCGGGACATGTTATATATGCTTATATACAGTATGATTATCTAGTTATGATTATTGAATCCTATAATGGTTTGGGTATGATGTTGACACATATGATTTATGTTCAAAGGTAAGTCTTATGGTTTCTGGTTGTTGCACTGGGTCCTACACTCCTCATTTCAGATATGATCCTATTTACTATATTTCATGCTTTACATGCTCAGTACATATTCCATACTGACCCCCTTTCTTCGGGGGGCTACGTTTCATGCCCGCAGGTACAAACGCCCGTTTCGGAGATCCGCCAGCCTAGGATATCTATTCAGCTATTTTGGAGTGCTCCTTTGTTCCGGAGCCTAGCTTTGTGGTATAGAACCCTTTTGTTGTATATATATATATATATGTGTTTGTTCAGGGTACGGCAGGGTCCTGTCCCGTCATATGATATTGTCGTTACTCTTAGAGGTCTGTAGACATATGTGTGGGTCTATATATAGTTGTCGTTTTGTTTAGTAGACATGACTTATGTTTGGGGCGTACCCATTCATAGTGGCAGCCTTGTCGGCTTGCGTATATATATGTCGGGGATGTTCCCCTATATGTGACAGCCTTGCCGGCTTATGTGCGATATAATCTGTTGAAAGTTGTAACTCCTCAGGAGACAGGTGGCTATGACATGCATATATGCGACAGCTTTAAAGTAACGTTTGGCCTTTATATATATATAAGTTCTTTGTGATGCTAGCTGTAGATGATTATAGTTAATAGGTGTATGTGAGTGTCCAGCTCGGGCACTAGTCATGGCCTACGGGGTTGGGTCGTGACACAAGTCAAGTTACTATTCAAGAATACCATTATTTCCATATTTGAACTTCATACTCTTCTTCCTTCCATAATCCAAGTCTTTCAACCCCTCAATATTATTAATAACATGGAATGAATATAAAACTCACATTTGATTATGTTGGAGTGGGCTTTGGAGGAAAATACTTCACTTGGAGAAAACCCAACTTCAATACCAAAGAGATTCTTGGCTTCCCTTAACCCTAGTTAGTATCCTTGCACTTGATTCCACTAATTATTGGTGTTTGATCTTTGATCTAACTTGGATTTTGTTCATTAGATGTATGGAGTGTTCTAGAGGTTTCAAGAAGTGAGGAGGAAGTGAGAAATGAAAATAATAACTTTGGGTTTATATATTTATAAAATGGAAAAAGCTGCCCGTCACGAATTGTACGGTTCTAGTGATCATCCCTCACTGTAATGGTTATACGAACTGCTAGACGGACCGTATAATGGGTCGTATAACTCAACCTTTTTCCGGAAATGCTCTCGTCGATTCGTTTGATTTCCAATCCTTATAGAACCTTCTTAACACTTGTTTAACACTTCATTAACAATCTAAATATCCTCATAACTCCTCTCCAAGGCATAACCAATCGATCCTTAACTCGATAGTTGCAAAATCTTTCCCAAAATCAACTTATACCTCACCTTCCTTTGACGAACTTACTCTCACTAATTCATATCACTTCAAAATCTTGTCGTATGCACTTTTAAGCTACCAAATACCCTTCTTATAATCATAAGGGCCTCGTGTTCACCTTAAGCCTGCATTAGTCTATTTCCCGCACAACGACATGAAATTTTTGAGGTGTAACACTCTCCCCCCTTTAAGAGTATTCGTCCTCGAATGTTAAGTTCTCGGGAAATCTACAGAAATTTCGCCAGAGTTTCCCTCATAATATGACACTACCATCCTGTCACAACAACCCATAATAACATTGCCTCACAGGGCTACAACACAATGGCAAGAAAAATATGGCCACACACGACCGAAAGCATTAAAAGGAAAGCATTACATACCTTATGATAATGGCGTATCATCTTGAATATCTTCCGGGGGTGGAAAAAAAATGTGGATACTTGGACTTCATGTCTCCTTCCGCTTCCCAAGTCATTTCCTCTTGGTTATTGTTTCTCCACAAGACCTTAACCAAGGCTACTTCTTTATTTCTAAGTTTTCGTACTTGTCTGTCTAGTATGGCAATGGGTACTTCTTCATAAGCCAACTTTGTTATATCCCGTAATTTCGAACGTCGGATTATTTGTAAGCTGAGGTGGGGCCCACACGTCAAGATTTTTTTTTTGGAACATGTGACAAGTTATATGAATCGTATATGTAAAATTAAACACAACTCGTGAAGGGCCCTTGGGCCAAATCAAAGTGGAAGCCCTCCAAACGAATATTTTTAAGAAAACGTTTTCGGGTGACTTGACTTCGAGGGGAAAAAACGGTATTATACGTTTGAAATTTGGAAAACTACCGAGAAATAGAAGTTGTAGGTAATTGAATTAGCTTTCCAACCATATGTCGTGGGTTCCCAGGCGACGTCGGTACAAGGAGATATGGACGTTTGAAGGTCGAAAGGTCAGTGGGCTAGGCCCAACTCGTGACCAACCGGGTTGGCCCAAAAAAAAAAAAAGAGGCCCAAATTTGAGGGGGGTGGCCGGCCAAGATGCCTTGGCCCAAGCCCACAAATTAATCATGTGATTAATTATATAGAAGGCACTTATCATCTTCAAGAAGCTTCAAGAAATCAAAACAAAAACAAGAGCAAAAGAGAAAGAGAGGCTCACGGCCAAAAGGAGAAAAAAAATAATTCCAAGCCTTCAACTTTGATCCAAGAATTATAATTTCCTTGTATTCCTACTAAGTTCAAGATTCTCTACAAAATGGTATAATTATCTTGGCAAGAAAGTGACTTTGGTGGCAAGGAGAACTTATTGGAAAAAGGTAAGGATTTTATGTTTCTTTTATGTTATGGAAGAATTATATATGTTATAGTATGTAGAAATGAATGAAAAGTATGAATTTTTTTGGTGTTGTGGATATGGGTGTTTGGCCGTGTGCATCAAATTGGAAGGGGGAATATGAATTAAATTATTTAGTATGTTAATTGTGTTGTTGTAGCCTTGTGATGAAAATAGAAGATAAATGGTTCTTGTTGTTTTGGAAAATTTGTTGTAAGGTTGTTGTAGGGAAATATGCAACTTTATTGTAGTTTATGTAAATATGGAAATGAAAGTGGTAAGGTGCAAATTATGAATATTGTTGATGAAATTGGAAGGTGAAAATATGTTATGAATACGTATGTTGAAGATTGGAAGTTTCGGATGAATTATGGTTTTGGTGGAAAATTGGTATATTTTGTGAATATTTTGTAAAATGACATAAAATGTTTCCGAATTGTATTGGAGCAATCTTGATTAGTAAATGAATGTGAGAAGGTTGCTATTGAATTGGAAATGTGAAGTTGGGATGAAAGCTATTGCACTATGTTGGAAAGAAGACTAGTTATGCTATATTGTGTTTTGTAATAATTGTTGATGTTGTTGGATTGTTGGGTTGATATATTGGGCCGAGCTAAGTCTCGGGGATGCTATATTATAGGGGAAATGCTGCCCATATTTTTGTAGACAAGTAATGAATTAAAGATTTGAATGCTAAAAGTCTTACTATTGACAATTGGTAAATATGACCATTTGTAGATTTTGGGCGAAACGAGAATTGAATTTGAGCGAGCGTAAGGCGCAGCTAAGGTATGTAAAGCCTTGCCCTTCATTCTTTGGCATGTTCTAAACATAATAGGCTCGGCCGCGAGCCTTAGATACGACCCTGTTCCTAGAAATCCGAGATTGAAATTGGCTCCATTTCATTCAATGAGATTGAATTGGTTTCTTAACATTTCGTCGGCAAAATGACCTACATGTATGCAACTTTCACAAATGAAGTCGGAATGCCCTAAAACTCTCACGGATGACTCCATAAGACCTATGATCCATAATTTACGTACGCCACCTCGGTTCGGCCCAAGGTGGGCCCACAAATCCTGATACTTTCTGTATGGCTTTAGCTAACTTATTTCTGTCCGGAATTCACGGGTAGCTTTTGGTTATTATTCTGTTTACTATGTGATATTGACCGCTGGACCCCTGACCGCGGTATGTGCGACATTGACCGCTGGACTCCTGACCGCGGTATGCTGGACATGTGATATTGACCGCTGGACTCCTGACCGCGGTATGTCGGGTTTGGGATGTTAACCGCTGGGTACTTGGCCGCGGTATGTGTGATAGTGACCGCTGGACTTTTGGCCGCGGCAATTGTGTGTTTGATTTTCTGTGTGTATGAGACGGAAATGTTTTTCAAAAGAAAGCGAAGCATTTTGGCACTTTGATTGCCGTATTTGTCTTCCGGAACCTCTTATGTATGATTTGTACGTCAGATGCAACACTTTGGGTATTCTGGTTATTGTGCTCACCTTCTGTACATTTCACTTCGGTTATGACTTCGTTTTCTGTACTTCATGCTTTGCATACTCAGTACATCTTTCGTACTGACCCCCCTTTCTTCGGGGGCTGCGTTTCATGCCCGCAGGTACAGACACACGTTTTGGTGACCCACTGGCGTAGGATTTCCATTCAGCGGTTCGGAGTGCTCCCTTTGTTCCGGAGCTGACATTTTGGGTACATACTCTTCCGATGTATATGCTTATGTTTATTCAGGGTACGGTGGGGCCCTGTCCCGCCATCTGATTCTGTTGTTCCGTATTAGAGGTCTGTAGACATAGACGTGGGTAATGTACAGTTTTGTTTGGACGCGTTGTGTGAATTGGGTTTGGGCGGCTCATCCGCCGTGGCAGCCCTATCGGCCGCGTGTATGTGTACTTTGGTTCATTATGTATAGTATGATAGCCTTGCAGGCTTCTATGCAGTATATATGGTTGCAGGCACCAGTGTGGAGCCACGTCTGATATTCATTATGTACGAGTCGTCTGTATGCTGAATCTGGTACATGAGCGCGTAGGGGTGCCCAGCTCGGGCACTAGTCACGGCCTACGGGGATGGGTCGTGACAGAAGTGGTATCAGAGCGGCTCGTCCTCGGATTGTTTACAGACCGTGTCTAGTAGAGTCTTGTTTATCAGTGTGTTTTGCACCACATCTATAAACAGGAGGCTACAGGGCATTTAGGGTGTTATCTTTCCTTCTGGTCCGAGATCGTGCGATAGAGCTGTGTTATCAGGATGGTTCTTCCCTGACGAATTGTTATAATTTCAGCGATGCCTCCGAAGAACGCCACAGCCGCCCAGAAGGGCAAGTCTACAGCGGCAGGTGGGACCAGCCGAGCTCAGGTGATTACTAGGGCTCGTGCCCAGATTGAGCCAGATGTTGTGCCTTCGACGGCCAGTTATGCTACGCCACCAGTATCAGAGGGATTTGGAGCAGCCACAGCTGCAGCACAGGGGGCGGCTTCACCGCCAGCTCCCGCGGCACCAGTACCCGTACCTCCAGCCCCCCAGCCAAGGGCGGATGATGGGACCCTGCGAGAGGCAGTCCAGTTATTGACTCAATTGGTAGCGGGGCAGGTTTACAGACAGGGAGCAGGGGATGACCGTGTAGACAGGCGCGATAGTCAGAGGGCCCGTGATTTTCTGCTTTGTCGCCCACCAGAGTTTTCCGGGTCAAAGCCCGCAGAAGACCCTCAGGAGTTCATCCGACAAATGCAGCGTACCCTGCGATTGATTAGTGCCTCCGAGACAGAGTCGGTTGAGTTGGCGTCATACCAGTTGCACGATGTAGCGGCTAATTGGTACGAGTCTTGGATGCTGTCCAGAGGCGAGGGTTCCCCTCCAGCCGTATGGGGAGAGTTTACAGAGGCCTTCCTGGCCCATTTTCTACCTCCGGAGGTGAGGCGAGCAAGAGTAGACAGATTCCTGCTATTGAGACAGAGGGGCAGGAGTGTCAGGGAGTACAATCTGGAGTTTGATTCGCTGGCTAGATATGCGCCAGCTTATGTCGCTGATATGACTGACCGGATGCACCGGTATGTGATAGGGCTGGATGATTATTTGGTTGACAGCTGTACGGTGATGGTGGCCCAGACAGGATGGACATTGCCCATATACAGGCCCACGCCCAAAGCATGGAGGACCGACACCGAGGGCGTCAGCCTGACAGGGATTATGACAGGGGTCCGCCCAAGAGGTCCAGATCCGCGAGATATTCTGGAGAATCGCGAGGCAGGCAGCCTCAGCAGCAGCAGAGCAGATATCCTCCCCAACCAGCACCGAGCACACCCCCACAGTTCCCCGGCTGGGGACCGGATGGTGTAGAGTATTCAAGAGCAGGCCAGAGCTCTAGGGCTTCAGGCTTACAGATGGACAGAGGTTCCAGCTAGTTGAGGCCACCCCTACCCCGATGTCCTCACTGTAGGAGACACCACCAGGAGGGGGAGTGTCATCATGCCACGGGTGCTTGCTTTACCTGCGGCCAGCAGGGCCACTATATGAGAGATTGCCCACTCAGGGACAGTGCCGGGGGAGCAGGTCAGCCTACCGGGTCAGTCGCCGGTTCGTCTTCCCCTTCCGTAGCTATGCGCCCGATGGGACGGGGCACACCGGCACCAACAGGCCGTGGCAGAGGCCGTGGCGGAGCCTCCAGTTCCGGCGGTCCATCGAACCGCCTATATGCGCTGACCAGCCGGCAGGACCCAGAAGCGGCACCAAGTGCAGACCCAGGTATATTATTAATCTTTTCTTGAGAGATATGTGTATGGATAGATCTGTACTCTATCATATTACGTGATTTTCTTCTTCTGGGTGTTAGTAAAAGTAAGGTAATTTTCAACCCAATAGAACTATATGAGATAGCTATAAAAATACAGATGGAAATGGACATTAAGGATTCAGAAGGGCGATATGATAATTGTATGGTTTAGACCGGGGTGGGACCCACTACGAAAACTTTTCGAAAATTTACTAAGACTCCGATCTGCCGTAAATTGCGTGACAAAGGTCGTGTGGGGCGGTCGACGTAATTTTATTGGCATTAACGCATCAAAACGCATGAAAGTTTCAAGGTCAAGCGTGTTGGGGCCAGAGTAAATTTGGGATGGGTGACCCCGTGGGAAGTACCCCGAAATCTTCATAAATGTAGATATAAGAGGCAAATGGGAATTTGGAGTAACCTAAAGGAAATTAGATGTGCTGAACGGTTAGAAACCCTGAATAGGTCGGGTAGGCTAACGCAGACCCAGCCGGTAAAGAAAAGAAAGCGCAACACAGTTCTGTGATTAGAGTAAGTTTGAATAAGTGATTCAGAAACGTCTTGTGAGAAAAATGGTAGTAAATATACGTGCATGCGTACGACATCCCATTTATGACCGCACCAATTGACGGTGGGCCCCAACAGTCTGTGTGGTAATACGTGAAAGACAATGACCAAATGGAACCTAAAAGACAAAGCGAAAGATATGGTATGGATGTTACGAGTAGACGGATGCTAGTTCCACCACCAGGCAAAGCTGAAAGGTTTTAATATAGCGATGCTCGGGAATAGAAGGATAGATAGAGACCTTCCCGAAGTATGATGAACCCCATAAGGTTAGTTGAACATTCGAGGACGAATGTTCTAAAGGGGGGGAGAATGTTATATCCCGTAATTTCGAACGTCGGATTATTTGTAAGCTGAGGTGGGGCCTGTCACGACCCAACCCCGTAGGCCGTGACTAGTGCCCGATCTGGGCACTCAAACACATTCTAGTATATAGCAGAAGCCGACAAGGCTTTATTTCCAATTTAGATAATTTCTAGAAAAATTTTGGCAGAGTTTCCTTTGTTTTACGGACTATCCCATATACCCTGCACGCAGAAAATACCAACAAAGGCCACACAGGGCCAACAGAGTAACATTTAAATATATGCGGACCGGCCGCCGCGGCGAATGGGATCGCCCAAACACAACATATACACACAGCTGTACAGAAAGATCCCAACCCACAAACATGTCCACAGACCTCTAACAGACCGACAGAATCATATGACGGGACAGGGCCCCGCCGTACCCATGAACGAGAATATACATATATAGAGGTGACAGACTATACCAAAAGATGGCTCTGAATAAAAGAGCGCTCCAAAATTAGCAGAATGAGATCCTAAGCGGACGGATCAGCAAACCTGTCGTCGGTACCTGCACGGCATGAAAACGCAGCCCCCGAGGAAAGGGGGTCAGTACGAAATATGTACTGAATATGTAAAGCCTGAGTTGCAGAAACAAAATCATAACTGGTATAGAACGTGCAGAAAGTAAACAGAAAATACAAAGTATCAACTATACATTTTTAAAACATGCGGAGTGTGTACAGAAACATATTTCATATCAAATCCGGCCCCTGCCAAGGGACTCGGCAGACAGAACGTGGCCACCCTCCCGACGCTGGTGCCACAACACAGAAGAATCAGAATAGGGGCATAACCCCATAACATAATATGTCATATCAGATGGCCATAGTAAATCATATCAGAACAAGCGTACATGGCACAGCATACTCCACAAACCCATGTACGCGTATACCTGCCCCCTCACATCGAGGCACGGCGAACAATGCAAAGGATCACGCTTGACAACATATCCTGGCCCGGGCTCAGTGTGGGAAACATTGGGGCATCCACGAATGGAGTAGTGAGAGACTAATGCAATTAAAATATCATGAATGTTTCCATAGACTCGATGAGGCATATTAAAGACAAACCGATCCAATGAAGTCGGAAGGAATCATGGTAAATGAGTTTCGAGTATCAAAACAATTTATCAGACTTAATGGAATATTTAAAACAACGTTTGTTAGGTAATTAGACTGGTAGTCAAAACGTTTCTTTTAAGAACTATTCGAAAAGAAGACTTAAGTACATTAAGGGCAAAACCGGGAATAGTGGGCCCACCTCGGGACAAGCAAGGCGATGGGTCCAAATTACGCCCTTTAAGCTTATGGGATCACCTATAAAGGTTCTACGGACATTCTGTAGCTTTCCAATGAGTTTAGAGAAGGTTTGCATAATTTCCAAGAAAACATACCAAAAGAGTTCAATCTTACTGAAAGAAAAAATGATATTTTCACTTGCGGATTCCGAGGGGCAGAAAGTCTTTCGAGGCCCGAATTCGATCCTAATACACTTAGGCATGCCAAAAGAAGGATAGGGGTAGCTTTACATACCTTTTGAGCTTTTTAAGCCTATCCAAGCTCACTCTCCGTTTCGTCGAAAATCTGCAAATGGTCACATTTACCAATTGTAAGCTATAGATGCTACGAATTCAATTCAACTCATATTTGTCTACCGAAATTTCGGCAGCACTTCCCCTATACATATAGTACCCCCGAGAATTCAACTCGGCTCACAATCATCAACAACAACCCAAACAACAACATCAACATCAACAACAAACACTAGAAACACAATATGGCACAACTAGTTCTACTTGCCGACATAATGCCATAACCTTCATTTCAACTTCAATTTCCAAACCAATTTCAATGATTTCACATTCATTATCAAACTAGATCATCACAACATAGTTTAGAAGCGTTTCATATCGTTTCCTCAAATTATACACACGATATACATAATATACAAACTTTCCGCCAAAGTCATAACGCATTCGAAACTTCTAATCTTTGACTTACGTATTCATAACATGATTCCATCTTCCAAATTCATCAATACCCGTCATAATTTGCAACCTAATAACTTCATTTTCATAATGTCGTAAAATCATACTTAAATGACATAAGTTTTCTACATTCCAGTTCAAAGCAAACTCATATCGTTTTACTTTCATTTACATTGCAAGAATCACAATAACACAACTAACACATTACCCAAACTTGATTCATTTCTATTCCTACTCCAACATACCACACGGCCCAATGCTCTTTTGCCAATTCATCCGATTTTATTCAACTTTCATTCTCAATATGAATTCCATCACATTCACAACTAGAATACAACATAATTTCAATTCTTCATTGGCATACAATACATGCATACACACGGCTACACATATATACCACACACCCACTTTGCAAACTTCCATTTCTTCATACAATCAACACATTTCTACATACTACAACACAAACAAGACTTCATAACACAAGGATAAGGGATGAATTCTTACCTTATTCTCTAGTCTTCTTCACTTGAACTTGTGATCACTTTGATGAACCAAGGCCTCCTTTCTCCAAACCAACTACACCAAGTTGAAGAGGCTACTCAATTTAGTAGGAAAACCACAAAATAAAATTTTTTAGAACAAGATTTTTGGTGGCTAATTTTAAGGGGTTAGGGCCGAAACCCTCTAGTCTTTGCTCTCTCTTTTGTTTGCTTAATTTTTTTCTTGAATTTTCTTGAAGCAAATGAAGACTTATCTCCCTTTATCTTAATTAGTCACATGGCCAAGCACATGACTAATTCATGTTGGACTTGGGCCATAACTTGGCCGGCCATGTCCCTTAATGTGGGCCTCAATTCCATTAATTTTTTTGAGCCCAATGACTTGTGAATCAAATTTTGTAATTCCCGAAACTAATTCCCAAAATTCTAAATTTGCCCTTAGTCTTCCTCGACACCTCCACATTAATATTCTTTCATGCACAACTCTTATGTTAAATAAATTCAACTATAACCTTATTTCTTACAAGTCAAAATTATTTCCAATTTTTTTTTCCCGAAGGTGTGAAAACACGGGATATAACATCCTCCCCCCCTTTAGAACATTCGTCCTCGAATGTTAAATTAATCTTATAGGGTCTGAGAATACTCGGGGGGAGTTTCTGTTTATAGGCAGCACATTCATTATTGAAACGGAATTAAACAAGGATTCGAGATTACCTGAGGGCATAGGGAACAAATGAGGGTATTTCTTCTTCATCTCCTCTTCGGCCTCCCAGGTCATTTCTTCCCTATTGTTGTTCCGCCATAGCACCTTAACAGAGGCTACGTCTTTGTTCCGGAGCTTTCTTACCTGGCGGTCTAGAATGGCTACGGGCTGCTCCTCGTAAGATAACTGCTCCGTCACCTGAATGTCATCCGCAGGGAATATTCTGGAAGGATCACCAATGCAGTTGCGGAGCATAGACACATGGAATACCGGATGTACCGCTTCCAAATCTGATGGCAGATCTAACTCATAGGCGACATTTCCAATTTTTCTAATAATCTGATAAGGCCCAATATAACGCGGACTGAGCTTACCCTTTCTGCCAAACCGCATCACGCCTTTCATAGGCGATACCTTCAGGAATACCCAATCACCAACCTGGAATTCCAAAGGACGACGCCGTTTATCAGCGTATGATTTCTGTCGACTCTAGGCTGCCAATAGTCGTTCCCGGATAAGTTTCACCTTATCAACTGCCTGCTGGATCATATCTGGGCCAATTAACTCTGTCTCGCCAATATCAAACCAGCCGATAGGTGACCTGCATTTCCTACCATATAAAGCCTCGTACGGAGCCATCTGGATGCTGGAATGGTAGCTGTTATTATAAGAAAATTCAATCAATGGCAAATGATCCTCCCAGCTACCTCTAAAATCAATAACGCAGGCCCGCAACATATCTTCAAGCGTCTGGATAGTGCGCTCGGCCTGTCCGTCACTCTGAGGATGGAAAGCTGTTCTTAGGCTCAGCTGAGTCCCTAATCCTTCCTGAAAGGATCTCCAGAAGTTCGCTGTGAACTGAGCACCTCTGTCAGTGATAATAGATGTAGGAACTCCGTGAAGTCGCACAATTTCTTTAATATAAAGCCTGGTATAATCCTCAGCGGAGTAAGTAGTCCTGACGGGGAGAAAATGGGCTGATTTTGTCAGCCTATCAACAATAACCCAGATGGAATCATACTTCCGTGGAGTGCGAGGCAACCCTATAATGAAGTCCATATTAATGATCTCCCACTTCCACGTCGGAATTTCCATTTCCTGCAACAGTCCACCCGGTTTCTGATGTTCAATTTTGACCTGTTGACAATTTGGACACTGGGCGACGAACTCTGCGATATCCCGTTTCATGCCATCCCACCAGTATAAGCATCGGAGATCATGGTACATCTTTGTAGACCCAGGATGGACCGAATAGCGAGCATAATGTGCCTCGCTCATAACCTGCTGCCGAAGGCCTGCAATATCAGGTACACACAACCTGCCCCTAAATAATAAAGTCCCGTCCGCAGTGAACTCGAACGGAGTCTTCTCCTTATCATAGGTTGTGTCTCTGTATCGTGCCAAAACAGGATCTTCATATTGATGCCGCTTGATATCTTCCTTAATAGATGTTTCAGAAACCCCTCGGACAGAAATCCGTGTACCTCCAGATTCGGCCAGATGAACCCCAAGATTAGCCAACTGCTGAATATCACGGCCTATGTCTCTCCTGTCTGGCTGTAAATCTGCCAAGCTGCCCATAGATTTCCGGCTGAGCGCATCTGCAACAACATTAGCCTTGCCCGGATGATACAGAATATCCACATCATAATCTTTCAGAAGCTCCAGCCACCTCCGTTGCCGCAAATTAAGCTCTTTCTGCCTGAAAATATACTGGAGGCTTTTATGATCAGTATAGATATCAACATGAACGCCATATAAATAGTGTCTCCATATCTTCAGGGCATGAATCACCGCTGCGAGCTCCAGATCGTGGGTAGGATAATTCTTTTCATGCTTTTTCAATTGCCGAGAAGCATAAGCTATAACTCTGCCGTGCTGCATCAATACACAGCCCAATCCCACACCAGAAGCGTCACAATAAATAACATATCCATCGGGTCCCTCTGGAAGAGTCAGAACTGGGGCTGTAGTCAGCTTCTCTTTCAGCAACTGGAAGCTTCGTTCACAAGCATCAGTCCACTGGAACTTGGCTCCCTTCTGAGTTAGCCTTGTCAAAGGCGCTGAAATCGAAGCTAACTTTTCCACAAATCTTCTGTAATAGCCAGCTAACCCCAGGAAACTACGTACCTCTGTGGGCGTCGTGGGTCTGGGCCAATTTTTCACGGCTTCAATCTTCTGTGTATCCACCCGGACACCATCAGCCGCAATAATATGCCCCAGAAATGCCACTGAAGCCAGCCAGAATTCACATTTAGAAAATTTTGCATATAATTTCCGATGCCGAAGTACCCCAAGTACCGCTCTCAGATGATCTGCGTGCTCTGCCTCGGACCGAGAATAAACCAGGATATCATCGATAAATACAATTACGAACATGTCTAAGAACGGCCTGAATACCCGGTTCATTAAATCCATGAATACCGCAGGAGCATTAGTCAGCCCAAAAGACATAACTCTGAATTCATAATGCCCATATCTGGTCCGAAATGCTGTCTTAGGAATATCGGCCTCCCGTACCCGTACCTGATGATAGCCAGACCGAAGATCTATCTTCGAAAAATACTTAGCGCCCTGCAACTGATCAAACAAATCGTCAATTCTGGGGAGGGGGTATTTATTCTTTATGGTTACCTTATTCAGCTGTCGATAATCAATACACATACGCAACGACCCGTCTTTCTTACGCACAAATAATACCGGGGCTCCCCAAGGCGAAGTACTGGGCCTGATAAAGCCTTTTTCTAACAGATCCTTCAACTGCTCTTTCAGTTCTTTCAATTCTGCCGGTGCCATTCTATACGGGGGAATAGATATCGGCTGAGTATCAGGAAGCAAATCAATAGTAAAATCTATCTCCCGCTCCGGAGGAAGGCCTGGAAGCTCATCTGGGAATACATCCGGAAATTCATTAACCACGGGAACTGACTGAAGAGTCGGCGTTTCTGCTGTCAAGTCTTGTACCCGAACCAGATGATAAAAATAACCCTTTCTGATCATTTTCTTCGCCTTAAGGTATGAAATAAACTTACCTTTCAGCGATGCTGTATTACCGGCCCATTCTATAACTGGCTCCCCGGGAAACTGGAAACGAACTACCTTATTTTGGCAGTCAACATTAGCATAACAGGAGGCTAGCCAGTCCATTCCCATAATAACATCGAACTCGACCATATCTAACTCCACGAGATCTGCCTTAGTGTCACGGCCACATACAATTACAGAACAGTTTTTATATACCTGTTTTGCTACAATAAAGTCCCCAATCGGTGTGGCTACCTCAAACGGCTCTATAGATTCAGATGTTATACCAATTTTACAAGCAACCAGAGGCGAAATATATGACAAAGTCGAACCTGGATCAATCAATGCATACACAGACCGAGAGAAAACCAATAATGTACCTGTAATGACATTAGGCGATGCCTCCTGATCCTGGCGGCTGGACAGAGCATAGATGCGGTTCGAAGGACTGCTAGTACTAGAAGCTCCACCACGGCCTCTGCCGCGACCCACTGGTGCTGAAGTACCCGGCCCCGTAGGGCGCATAGCCACTGATGAAGATGAAGACCCGGCGGCTGATCCGGTAGGCTGCGCTGCACCACCCGAACTACCCTTATACGGGCAATCTCTCACAGAATGGCCCTGACGGCCACAAGAAAAGCATGCATCGGTGGCTCTGTAGCACTCTCCCGGATGATATCTGCCACAATAAGAACACTGAGGCCTAGGTGGCCTCGTCTGACCAAAACCCCTGTCTGTCCGCGAACCTGTAGCCCTGGAGCTCTGACCTGCTCCTGAAGACCCTGGGCTATCAAATCTGCGACCTGTAGGCTGTGGGGGTGCGCTCTGTGCCGGCTGGGATAAATGTCTGCTAGGCTGCTGCGGCTGTCTGCCCCGAAAATCTCCAGAATACCCAGATGATCTGGCCCTCTTGGGCTGTCTCCGATCCTGACTCCTATCAGGCTGACGCTCCCTATGCCGGTCCTCCATGCCCTGGGCGTGCGCCTGAATCCGGGAAATATCCATGCCGGGCTGAGCAGCCAATACCAAACAGCTGTCGACAAAATAACGGTCCAGCCCCATAATGTACCTGTGCATCCTGTCAGCCATAGTAGCTACCACAGCAGGTGCGTATCGGGCCAATGAGTCGAACTCCATACTGTACTCTCGAACACTGCAACCCCTCTGTCTCAGCAATAAGAATCTGTCAGCCTTGGCCCGCCGTAACTCCGGAGGCAGAAAATGGCTAAGAAAAGCCTGAGAAAAATCATCCCAAACTGCTGGGGGAGCGCCGTCCCCTCTAGATAACTCCCATGACTCGTACCAATTAGCCGCCACATCATACAACCGGTACGAGGCCAATGCAAATGACTCTGTCTCGGAAGCATTAATCAGCTGTAAAGTGCGCCGCATCTTCCTGATAAACTCCTCAGGATCCTCCTCGGGCTTAGTCCCGAAGAACTCTGGAGGACCACAAGTCAAGAACTCACGGGCTCTCGAACTGTCACGCCTGTAAGCCCAGTCACCTCCCAGTCCGTGCCCCTGAACCTGTCCTGCCACAAGTCTGGTCAATAGCTGGACTGCCTCTCTCATGAACTGATCCTCAGTGCCTGGCCGTGGAGCTGGGGGCTCAGGTACTGGAATCTCGGGAGCTGGCGGTGGAGCCGCCCCTCGACCTACAGCTGCTGCTGCTCCAATCTCCTCTACATGTGGCGGTGTGGAAGAGCCCTCTGCCGGGGGCAAAACATCAGGAGCAATATGAGCATGGGCCCTGGTAACCCTCTGGGCCCGACTAGTCTCTCCCCCAGCTGCTGCCTTGGCCTTTTGGGCCGCTGTCGCCTTTTTTGGAGGCATAACTGCAAATGTAACAATTCGTTAGGGAGGAATCATCCTGATAACACAGCTCTATCGCACGATCTAAGACAGAAAGAAGGGTAGTATCCTAAATGCCCTGCAGCCTCCTGTTTATAGGTGTGGTGCACAACACACCGATAAACAAGACTCTACTAGACACGGTCTGTCGACATTCCGAGGACGAACCGCTCTGATACCACTTTTGTCACGACCCAACCCCGTAGGCCGTGACTAGTGCCCGATCTGGGCACTCAAACACATTTTAGTATATAGCAGAAGCCGACAAGGCTTTATTTCTAATTTAGATAATTTCCAGAAAAATTTTGGCAGAGTTTCCTTTGTTTTACGGACTATCCCATATACCCTGCACGCAGAAAATACCAACAAAGGCCACACAGGGCCAACAGAGTAACATTTAAATATATGCGGACCGGCCGCCGCGGCGAATGTTATCGCCCAAACACAACATATACACACAGTTGTACAGAAATATCCCAACCCACAAACATGTCCACAGACCTCTAACAGACCGACAGAGTCATATGACGGGACAGGGCCCCGCCGTACCCATGAACGAGAATATACATATATAGAGGTGACAGACTATACCAAAAGATGGCTCTGAATAAAAGAGCGCTCCAAAATTAGCAGAATGAGATCCTAAGCGGACGGATCAGCAAACCTGTCGTCGGTACCTACGCGGCATGAAAACGCAGCCCCCGAGGAAAGGGGGTCAGTACGAAATATGTACTGAATATGTAAAGCCTGAGTTGTAGAAACAAAATCATAACTGGTATAGAACGTGCAGAAAGTAAACAGAAAATACAAAGTATCAACTATACATTTTTAAAACATGCGGAGTGTGTACAGAAACATATGTCATATCAAATCCGGCCCCTGCCAAGGGACTCGGCAGACAGAACGTGGCCACCCTCCCGACGCTGGTGCCACAACACAGAAGAATCAGAATAGGGGTATAACCCCATAACATAATATGTCATATCAGATGTCCATAGTAAATCATATCAGAACAAGCGTACATGGCACAGCATACTCCACAAACCCATGTACGCGTATACCTGCCCCCTCACATCGAGGCACGGCGAACAATGCAAAGGATCACGCTTGACAACATATCCTGGCCCGGGCTCAGTGTGGGAAACATTGGGGCATCCACGAATGGAGTAGTGAGAGACTAATGCAATTAAAATATCATGAATGTTTCCATAGACTCGATGAGCCATATTAAAGACAAACCGATCCAATGAAGTCGGAAGGAATCATGGTAAATGAGTTTCGAGTATCAAAACAATTTATCAGACTTAATGGAATATTTAAAACAACGTTTGTTAGGTAATTAGACTGGTAGTCAAAACGTTTCTTTTAAGAACTATTCGAAAAGAAGACTTAAGTACATTAAGGGCAAAACCGGGAATAGTGGGCCCACCTCGGGACAAGCAAGGCGATGGGTCCAAATTACGCCCTTTAAGCTTATGGGATCACCTATAAAGGTTCTACGGACATTCTGTAGCTTTCCAAGGAGTTTAGAGAAGGTTTGCATAATTTCCAAGAAAACATACCAAAAGAGTTCAATCTTACTGAAAGAAAAAATGATATTTTCACTTGCGGATTCCGAGGGGCAGAAAGTCTTTCGAGGCCCGAATTCGATCCTAATACACTTAGGCATGCCAAAAGAAGGATCGGGGTAGCTTTACATACCTTTTGAGCTTTTTAAGCCTATCCAAGCTCACTCTCCGTTTCGTCGAAAATCTGCAAATGGTCACATTTACCAATTGTAAGCTATAGATGCTACGAATTCAATTCAACTCATATTTGTCTACCGAAATTTCGGCAGCACTTCCCCTATACATATAGTACCCCCGAGAATTCAACTCGGCTCACAATCATCAACAACAACCCAAACAACAACATCAACATCAACAACAAACACTAGAAACACAATATGGCACAACTAGTTCTACTTGCCGACATAATGCCATAACCTTCATTTCAACTTCAATTTCCAAACCAATTTCAATGATTTCACATTCATTATCAAACTAGATCATCACAACATAGTTTAGAAGCGTTTCATATCATTTCCTCAAATTATACACACGATATACATAATATACAAACTTTCCGCCAAAGTCATAACGCATTCGAAACTTCTAATCTTTGACTTACGTATTCATAACATGATTCCATCTTCCAAATTCATCAATACCCGTCATAATTTGCAACCTAATAACTTCATTTTCATAATGTCGTAAAATCATACTTAAACGACATAAGTTTTCTACATTCCAGTTCAAAGCAAACTCATATCGTTTTACTTTCATTTACATTGCAAGAATCACAATAACACAACTAACACATTACCCAAACTTGATTCATTTCTATTCCTACTCCAACATACCACACGGCCCAATGCTCTTTTGCCAATTCATCCGATTTTATTCAACTTTCATTCTCAATATGAATTCCATCACATTCACAACTAGAATACAACATAATTTCAATTCTTCATTGGCATACAATACATGCATACACACGGCTACACATATATACCACACACCCACTTTGCAAACTTCCATTTCTTCATACAATCAACACATTTCTACATACTACAACACAAACAAGACTTCATAACACAAGGATAAGGGATGAATTCTTACCTTATTCTCTAGTCTTCTTCACTTGAACTTGTGATCACTTTGATGAACCAAGGCCTCCTTTCTCCAAACCAACTACACCAAGTTGAAGAGGCTACTCAATTTAGTAGGAAAACCACAAAATAAAATTTTTTAGAACAAGATTTTTGGTGGCTAATTTTAAGGGGTTAGGGCCGAAACCCTCTAGTCTTTGCTCTCTCTTTTGTTTGCTTAATTTTTTTCTTGAATTTTCTTGCAGCAAATGAAGACTTATCTCCCTTTATCTTAATTAGTCACATGGCCAAGCACATGACTAATTCATGTTGGACTTGGGCCATAACTTGGCCGGCCATGTCCCTTAATGTGGGCCTCAATTCCATTAATTTTTTTGAGCCCAATGACTTGTGAATCAAATTTTGTAATTCCCGAAACTAATTCCCAAAATTCTAAATTTGCCCTTAGTCTTCCTCGACACCTCCACATTAATATTCTTTCATGCACAACTCTTATGTTAAATAAATTCAACTATAACCTTATTTCTTACAAGTCAAAATTATTTCCAATTTTTTTTTTTTCCGAAGGTGTGAAAACACGGGATATAACAGGGCCCACACGTCAAGATTTTTTTTTGGAACATGTGACAAGTTATATGAATCGCATATGTAAAATTAAACACAACTCGTGAAGGGCCCTTGGGCCAAATCAAAGTGGAAGCCCTCCAAACGAATATTTTTAAGAAAACGTTTTCGGGTGACTTGACTTCGAGGGGCAAAAACGGTATTATACGTTTGGAATTTGGAAAAATACCAAGAAATAGAAGTTGTAGGTAATTGAATTAAATTTCCAACCATAGGTCGTGGGTTCCCAGGCGACGTCGGTACAAGGAGATATGGACGTTTTAAGGTCAAAAGGTCAGTGGGCTAGGCCCAACTCGTGACCAACCGGGTTGGCCCAAAAAAAAAAAAGAAAAGAGGCCCAAATTTGAGGGGGGTGGCCGGCCAAGAGGCCTTGGCCCAAGCCCACAAATTAATCATGTGATTAATTATATAGAAGGCACTTATCATCTTCAAGAAGCTTCAAGAAATCAAAACAAAAACAAGAGCAAAAGAGAAAGAGAGGCTCACGGCCAAAAGGAGAAAACAAAATTCCAAGCCTTCAACTTTGATTCAAGAATTATAATTTCCTTGTATTCCTACTAAGTTAAAGATTCTCTACAAAGTGGTATAATTATCTTGGCAAGAAAGTGACTTTGGTGGCAAGGAGAACTTATTGGAAAAAGGTAAGGATTTTATGTTTCTTTTATGTTATGGAAGAATTATATATGTTATAGTATGTAGAAATGAATGAAAAGTATGAAAATTTTGGGTGTTGTGGATATGGGTGTTTGGCCGTGTGCATCAAATTGGAAGGGGGAATATGAATTAAATTATTTAGTGGCCTTGTGATGAAAATAGAAGATAAATGGTTCTTGTTGTTATGGAAAATTTGTTGTAAGGTTGTTGTAGGAAAATATGCAACTTTATTGTAGTTTATGTAAATATGGAAATGAAAGTGGTAAGGTGCAAATTATGAATATTGTTGATGAAATTGGAAGGTGAAAATATGTTATGAATATGTATGTTGAAGATTGGAAGTTTCGGATGAATTATGGTTTTGGTGGAAAATTTGTATATTTTGTGAATATTTTATAAAATGACATAAAATGTTTCCGAATTGTATTGGAGCGATCTTGATTAGTAAATGAATGTGAGAAGGTATTGAATTGGAAATGTGAAGTTGGGATGAAAGCTATTGCACTATGTTGGAAAGAAGACTAGTTATGCTATATTGTGTTTTGTAATAATTGTTGATGTTGTTGGATTGTTGGGTTGATATATTGGGCCGAGCTAAGTCTCGGGGATGCTATATTATAGGGGAAATGCTGCCCAAATTTTTGTAGACAAGTAATGAATTAAAGATTTGAATGCTAAAAGTCTTACTATTGACAATTGGTAAATATGACCATTTGTAGATTTTGGGCGAAACGAGAATTGAATTTGAGCGAGCGTAAGGCGCAGCTAAGGTATGTATAGCCTTGCCCTTCATTCTTTGGCATGTTCTAAACATAATAGGCTCGGCCGCGAGCCTCAGATACGACCCTGTTCCTAGAAATCCGAGATTGAAATTGGCTCCATTTCATTCAATGAGATTGAATTGGTTTGTTAACATTTCGCCGGCAAAATGACCTATATGTATGCAACTTTCACAAATGAAGTCGGAATGCCCTAAAACTCTCACGGATGACTCCATAAGACCTATGATCCATAATTTACGTACGCCACCTCGGTTCGGCCCAAGGTGGGCCCACAAATCCTGATACTTTCTGTATGGCTTTAGCCAACTCATTTCTGTCCGGAATTCACGGGTACCTTTTGGTTATTGTTCTGTTTACTATGTGATATTGACCGCTAGACCCCTGACCGCGGTATGTGCGACATTGACCGCTGGACTCCTAACCGCGGTATGCTGGACATGTGATATTGACCGCTGGACTCCTGACCGCGGTATGTCGGGTTTGGGATGTTAACCGCTGGGTACTTGGCCGCGGTATATGGGATGTTAACAATTGTGTGTTTGATTTTCAGTGTGTATGAGACGTAAATGTTTTTCAAAAGAAAGCGAAGCATTTTGGCACTTTGAGCCGTATTTGTCTTCCGGAACCTCTTATGTATGACTTGTACGTCAGATGCAACACTTTGGGTATTCTGGTTATTGTGCTCACCTTCTGTACATTTCACTTCGGTTATGACTTCGTTTTCTGTACTTCATGCTTTGCATACTCAGTACATCTTTCGTACTGACCCCCCTTTCTTCGGGGGCTGCGTTTCATGCCCGCAGGTACAGACACACGCTTTGGTGACCCACTGGCATAGGATTTCCATTCTGCGGTTCGGAGTGCTCCCTTTGTTCCGGAGCTGACATTTTGGGTACATACTCTTCCGATGTATATGCTTATGTTTATTCAGGGTACGGCGGGGCCCTGTCCTGCCATCTGATTCTGTTGTTCCGTATTAGAGGTCTGTAGACATAGACGTGGGTAATGTACAGTTTTGTTTGGACGCGTTGTGTGAATTGGGTTTGGGCGGCTCATCCGCCGTGGCATCCCTATCGGCCGCCTGTATGTGTACTTTGGTTCGTTATGTATAGTATGTGTACTTTGGTTCGTTATGTATAGTATGATAGCCTTGCCGGCTTCTATGCAGTATATATGGTTGCAGGCACCAGTGTGGAGCCACGTCTGATATTCATTATGTACGAGTCGTCTGTATGCTGAATCTGGTACATGAGCGCGTAGGGGTGCCCAGCTCGGGCACTAGTGACGGCCTACGGGGATGGGTCGTGACAAACTTCTCTGTAACTTGAACATCATCTACAGGCACGATTCTAGTAGGATCTCTGACACACTTACGGAGCATCGATACATGAAAAATTAGATGGACTGACTCAAGCTCTAGAGGTAAGTACAGTTCATAAGCAACCTGGCCTATTCTGCGGACTACCTTATAGGGTCTAATATATCGAGGGCTCAATTTCCTTTCTTGCCAAATATCATCACGCCCCTCATCGGTGATACCTTCAAGGATAACCAATCATTATCTTGAAATTCTAAGTTTCGCCAACGGTTGTCCGCATAAGACTTCTTGCGACTCTGGGCTGTAAACAATCGATCTCGGATAACCTTGATCTTTTCCACCGCTTGTTGAATCAGCTCCGGACCTATTAGTTGTACCTCTCCTACTTCAAACCATCCAATTGGTGATCTACACTTCCTTCCATATAGAGCTTCATACGGGGCCATCTGAATAGTGGAATGATAGTTGTTGTTGTATGCAAACTCAATAAGAGATAAGTGATCATCCTAACTACCTCCAAAATCTAGCACACATGCCCGTAACATGTCTTCCGAGGTCTGAATGGTGCGTTCAACTTGTCCATTTGTCTGGGGGTGAAATGCCGTGCTGAGCCTCACTTGAGTACCCAAACCTTCTTGGAAGGACTTCCAGAATTTAGCTGTAAATTGTGCTCCTCTGTCAGTAATAATAGACACAGGGACACCATGAAGCCGCACTGCTTCCTTAAGGTACAGTTTTGCATCATCTTCTGCCGCATAGGTAGTTTTGACTAGTAGAAAATGAGCTGACTTCGTGAGCCTATCAATAATTACCCATATGGAGTCATATTTTTGCCGAGAACGAGGCAAGCCTACAACGAAATCCATGTTAATCACTTCCCATTTCCATGTTAGAATTTTCATCGCTTGCAATAATCCTCCTAGCTTTTGATGTTCAATCTTCACTTGTTAGCAATTAGGACACTGGGCTACAAATTCTGCTATATATTGCTTTATTGCATCCCACCAATACATTAACTTGAAATCGTGATACATCTTTGTTTCCCCTAGACGATTGGAATATCAGGAGTAATGAGCTTCTTCCAGAATTTGACGACGTAGTTCTGCCATATCTGGCACACACAACCTGCCTCGATATCTGAGAACCCTATCTGCAGAAACTTCAAATGGTGGCTTCTCTTTCTCAGGAAATGTATCTCTGTAGTGACTCAACTGGGGATCTTCATATTGGCGCTTTCTCACCTCCATATCTAAGGATGAAACAGTTGGGCTGTAAATACCAACTCTTGCATTTCTTAAATCAATTAGGCGAACTCCTAGGTTAGCTAGCTGGTGGAGCTCATGGGTTAATTCTTTCTTCTTCAAATGGACCTCACATAGACTACCCATTGGTTTGTGGCTAAGTGCATCAGCTACTACATTCGCTTTTCCAGGATGATATAAAATACTCACATCATAATTTTTTAATAATTCTAACCACCGCCTCTATCGCAGGTTTAACTCCTTGTGCTTGAAAATATATTGGAGACTCTTGTGATCTGTATAAATATCAACATGTATACCATACAAGTAATGTCTCCACATTTTGAGCGCATGAATAACCGCAGCCAATTCGAGATCATGGGTCGGATAATTCTTCTCATGCTTCCGCAATTGTCTGGAAGCATAGGCGATGACTTTACCGTGCTGCATCAACACATAGCCCAATCCAATACCGGAGGCATCATAATAAACAACATAACCATCTGGTCCTTCTGGAAGTGTCAGGACTGAGGCTGAAGTTAGTTTGTCCTCCAATTCCTGGAAACTGCATTCACAAGCGTCGATCCACTGGAATTTTGCTAATTTCTGAGTTAGCCTCGTTAATAGTGCTGAAATAGAAGAAAATCCTTCCATAAATCTTCTATAATAGCCTGCTAATCCCAAAAAGCTACGGATCTCTGTAGGTGTTGTAGGCCTTGGCCAAGTCTTCACAGCTTCAATCTTTTGAGTATCTACGCGGATACCATCAGCTGAGATAATATGGCCCAAAAAAGTCACAGAATTCAGCCAAAACTCACATTTTGAAAATTTTGCATATAACTCTCGAGTCCGAAAAATTCCAAGGACGGTACGTAGGTGATCTGCATGCTCTGCCTCTGATCGGGAATATACCAAGATGTCATCAATGAACACGATCACAAATACATTTAGAAAAGGTTGAAATACATTATTCATCAAATTCATAAACACCGCCGGAGCGTTAGTCAACCCAAATGACATCGCCCGAAATTCATAATGACCATATCTGGTTCTGAAAGCTGTCTTTTTCTCTAACTCTCACTTGATGATAACCTGACCTCAGATATATTTTGAAAAATTACTTGGCACCCTGTAATTGATCAAACAAATCATCGATTCTCGGAAGAGGATATTTATTCTTGATCGTCACCTAGTTCAGCTACTTGTAGTCAATGCACATTCGTAAAGAACCATCTTTCTTTCTTACGAATAAGACAGGTGCTCCCTATGGCGATGAACTGGGTCTAATGAATCCCTTCTCGAGAAAGTCTTTCAATTGTGCCTTTAGCTCTTTCAATTCTACAGGAGCCATTCTGTAGGGAGGAATAGATATAGGTTTAGTATCCGGCAGCACATCAATAGCAAAATCAATCTCCTGCTCCGGTGGAAGGCCTGCAATTTCATTTGGAAATACATCGGGAAATTCATTTACTATCGAGACGGATTGAAAAGTCAGCGGCTTTGCTTCGGTGTCATGTACTCAGACCAAAATGATAAATGTAGCCTTTGGCTATCATCTTCCTCGCCTTGAGGTAGGATATAAACCTACCCCTAGGAGATGTTGTGTTACCTTTCCATTCAAGCACTGGTTCTCCTAGAAATCAGAATCGAACCATCTTTGTCCTTCAATCCACATTAGCATAACAAGAGGCCAACCAATCCATGCCCATAATCACATCAAAATCTAACATTTCCACCTTAACCAAATCAACTTTAGTCTGACGATCACATACCACAATCACACAATTTTTATACACTTGTCTAGTTATTACCGGGTCACCAAAAGGAGTAGATACCTCAAAAGGCTTTATTGGCTTAGGTTTCACCCCAATACGATCAGCAATGTACGGAGTAGTATACGACAAGGTAGAACCCGAATCAATCAATGCATAAACATCATGGGAGAATAGGATAATGTACCTGTAACCACATCTGGGGAGGACTCAAGATCCTAACGTCCGGCTAAAGCATAAATACGGGGCTGGGTGCCAGCTGAACTGGATACTCCCCCTCGGCCCCTACTACGGCCTACTGTAGTCTGGGGAGTCTACCCTACCGGGCGTACGGACTAGGAAGAACCAGCTACTGATCCTGTGGGCTGAGCCCCAACTCTACCACCCATCGATGGATAATCACGCATCATATGCCCAACCTGACCACAGGCATAGCAAGTATCTGAACCTTGGCAACACTGGCCTGAATGAAATCTGCCGCACTGGATGCATCATAGAACCGGTGGTCTCCTCTGACTAGGATCACCTCAAAATTGAGGACTTGAGACTCTCGAACTCTGACCCGGACTAGAATAAATGGGAGATCAAATCTCCTGCCCGCGAATCGAGGAGGTGCACTAGTCGTAGACTAACCTGGATATCTAAAATGTGACTTCCTCTGACCCCCTCTGTACTCACTACTAGCACCAACAGATCTAGCCCTCTTGCTCTGTCCTCTATCAATATCGCGCTCACCCTTTTGCGGCTATTGCTGCTCTTGTAAATTCTGGGCGTGAGCCTGAATAGGATAAATGTCCATCCCTTCTGTAGAGAAGCTATCAAGCAATCCTTGAACAAATATGGCCCTAAGCCACTCACATATCGATATACTCTATCTCCCATATCTGCTACCATTGTCGGGGCATACCTAGCCAATGAATTAAAATGAAGGTTGTACTCTCGGGCACTCATATTCCTTTGCTTAAGATTCAAGAATTTATCTGCTCTGGCCCGATGGACCTTGGGTGGCAAATAATGACAGATAAAAGCATTCACAAACTCTTGCCAAACCGGGGGAGGTACATTGTCCCCTATTGAAGAAATCCTATTGTTATACCATAGAACCGCCACATCCCGCAACCTATAAGATGCCAGCTCCACTAACTCAGTATTCGTAGCATGGATAATCCTCAACGTCCTTAATATCTCATCTATAAAGCCTTGCGGGTCTTTATCCGGCTTTGACCCGAAAAATTCTGGAGGATTTAAACTCATAAAATCACGAGCCCTTGCACTAACCGCTCGATAACCTGGGCCCGTACTCTGTCGTTGGGCCTGAGTGGAACCTAACTGAGTCAATAGCTGAATAGCCTCGGTCATCTGTTGACCCGAAACACCCGGTAGAGGAACTAGAGGCATAGGAGCTAGAGTAGATACACCTTATTGGTCTTCTAGAATAGGTTGATTGTGTGAGGTATGGAATGGGGCCTCATTATGGGATTCACCTTCTTCTATATTCGTTGGTGGCTCCCTTTCCATCCGCCTTGCTGTCGTAGCATTGCCCTTCTGGGCGGCTGTGGCTTTTCTCTTTGCCGGCATCGCTGAAATCATAACGCATAATTAGGAAAAGGAAATCTTATAACATAGCTCTATTGCACAATCTACTAAGAAGGAAGACGGTCATTTTTCCTAAATGCCCTGAAGCCTCTTGTTTATAAGTGTGGCACGCTTCACACCCATAAACGAGACTCTGCTGGATACGGCTCGTAGAGATATCCTAGGACAGAACTACTCTGATACCACTTTTTTCACGACCCAACCAGTAGGCCATGATGGGTACCCGAAGCTGACCACCGAGTACCACTAATCATGTTAACCATCATACCCAACCTAAACACATATAATCTCCACGGCAATACATATATATATATATATACACATACATAAGCCCTCACGACTGCAAAATTGATATACAAAATATACACTGGTGTATTCATGAGACATCTACTACCCACGCATATGTATCTACGAGCCTCTACTGGAGTACTGATACATAAGGATGGGACAGGACCCCATCATCCCCAAATATGAACACAAAAGAATGCATCAATGAGCTGCACCTCTAGAGTAGTGGGGTGCTCCTGTATAAGCTGGTATAGCTCCTAATGATCTGGGTCGCCTCCCTGCCTACCTGTGTACATGAACACAGCGTCCATAAAAAGAAGAATGTCAATACAAACAATGTACTGAGTATGTAAGGCGTACACGATAACATGACAAAAAAATACGAGAATACACAATAAAGAGATAACCTTTAACTAATTGCCTATTAAGGCGGAAGCATGCATGTTATCTTATATAACAAACAACATCTTATCATGAATGCATATATATAAACTGCCCGACCATATAGGTATGGTGTGATCATCATTAGCCCACGTCCGGGCCTCCCGCGTCCGGGGTAAACCTCTCAAGCCACCCACTAGTGGTATCTGCCCATGCCATCTAGACATGGTGTATATGCCGCCCGCCTTAGCGGTGTCTGCCCGGCCATATAGGTACGGTGTAATCTCATCATTTTATACTTATCATAAGGCATGCATAAGAACCCAAGTAAAAGCTACAACTCTATCGTGGTGACGTAAGGTCAAGAACCCCCGATTCCATTATGGAGTAGTCATGATCATCATGTCTCACCTTGAAAGAAATAGCACCATAAGGTGAGCCTAAGAACAATAAATGACATCAAGTAATCATATAAGGATCATGAGCTTCATAAGAATAGCATATCATAAGCTTTAGAGTCTCTAGACTTAACTTCATCGTCATCATTATCATTATCTCATGAGTAGTTCTTAATAATCATAGACTCATCGTTTTTGGAATATAAGAGAGTCATGGAAAGATAAAGGAAGTCATATTATAGGAATCATGCCTTAGAAAAAGAAGGGACTAGCCTCACATACCTTTACGTCGGTCTAGTTTTATCGAATAAATGCTCCCCTCTGATATTCACAACTCTACATTCAAGAGAATTTGTACTAAGGTTAGTTACCCGGAAACATGCTTGATGCTAAGCTAAGGTGGCTAAGGACTAACGAGAATTGGGCAGCACTTCCTTTGTTGCTACAACTTTCTCCATATAATATAACAACCCCCAACATCAATAACAACATCCATAATATCATAATCAATAAACTTGTTAAGCTAGACATTATTCAATTCCCAAAATCCTCTTTTAAAGTCATCCACAACCATAATTATGACACAACATCATATTCGTTCACATATATTACCTCTACAACATCTTTAATATCATTCATAACAAGATTATGAATACCATGATTTCCATATTTGAACTTCATACTCTTCTTCCTTCCATAATCCAAGTCTTTCAACCCCTGAATATTCTGAAAAACATGGAATGAAGATAAAACTCACCTTTGAGTATGTACGAATGGGCTTTGGAGGAAAATACTTCACTTAGAGAAAACCCAACTTCAATACCAAAGAGATTCTTGGCTTCCCTTAACCCTAGTTAGCATCCATGCACTTGATTCCACTAATTATTGGTGTTTGATCTTTGATCTATCTTGGATTTGTGTTCATAAGATGTATGGAGTGTTCTAGAGGTTTCAAGAAGTGAGCAGGAAGTGAGAAATGAAAATAATAACTTTGGGCCTTATATTTATAAAATGGACAAAGCTGCCCGTCACGAATTATATGGACACTTATACGGTCCGTATAAGTGACCGTATAAAGCTTCCAGTGATCATCCCTCACTGTAACGGTTTTATGGACCGTATACACTCACCCTTTTTCCGGAAATGCTCTCGTTGATTCGTTTGATCTGCAATCCTTATGGAACCTTCTTAACACTAGTTTAACACTTCATTAACAATATAAATATCCTCATAACTCCTCTCCAAGGCATAACCGATCGATCCTTAACTCGATAGTTGCAAAATCTTTCCCAAAATCAACTTATACCTCACCTTCCTTTGACGAACATAGTCTCACTAATTCATATCACTTCAATATCTTGTCGTATGCACTTTTAAGCTACCAAATACCCTTCTTATAATCATAAGGACCTCATGTTCACCTTAAGCTTGCGTTAGTCTATTTCTCGCACAACGACATGAAATTTTCGAGGTGTAACAGATAAACACTATATTTTTAAGAAGTGTTGCAAATGCCTTGTTGCAGAGGTGCATACCGCCATCACTAATAATAGCTCGTGGGGTGCCAAATCAGGTGAATATGTTCTTCATGAGAGAGGTAACAATACTCCTCCCTTTATTATTGGGTATAGCCACTGCTTCTACCCACTTTGAGACATAATCCATAGCCACCAGAATGTATTTCATGCCACCAGAACTTGCAAAGGGCCCCATGAAGTCTATACCCCATACATCAAAGATTTCAACTTCCATAACATAGTTCATAGGCATGTCATGCTTCTTCGAGATAGCCCCTTGTCATTGGAATTCATCACAGGATTTCACCATCAAGTTAGCATCATGATAAAGTGCTGGCCAATAGTACCCAAGCACTTTTGCTACAGTCCGGTTTTAACTATGATGAACCCCAATAGTAGAGTCATGGCAAGCCTTCAGAATAACCATCACTTCAGACTCCGGGACGCACCGCCTAATGATATTGTCAGCGCATGTCCGGAACAAATATGGCTCATCCTAGTAATACTGACGTGAGTCCCTCAAGAATTTCTTCTTCTGATATGCTTTGATTTCATCTGGAATAACATCCGTCACCAAAAAGTTGGTGATATCTGCATACCATGGTGCCATCTCAGAATACACCACTAGAACCCTCTCATCTGGGAATGCATCATCTATATCAAGCTTCTCTGACGATCTCCCAGCTTTTTCAAGCTGTGAGAGATTATCTGCTACCTGATTTTTGGACCCTTTGTGATCTTTCACCTCAAAGTCAAATCCTTGCAACAAGAGCACCCATCTAATCCGTCATGTCTTTACATCTTTCTTCTCCATCAGATACCTCAATGCTGCATGATCGGTGTATACCACTTTCTAGGACCCCAACACAGAGGCCCTGAATTTCTCGAACGGAAAAACTATAGCAAGCAACTCTTGTTCAGTAACAATATAATTATTTTGTGCCACATGGAGTGTTCTGATGGCATGATAAATCAGGTGCATGACCCTATCATGTCTTTGGTCAAGCACAGTACCAATAGCAGAACTGCTCGCATCACACATCAACTTGAATGGGTGTGACCAATCTGGTAAGGCAATATAGGTGCCCAAGTAAGGCGCTTCTTCAACTCTTCAAACGCCTTCACACATTTCTCATCAAACTCAAACTTGACCTCTTTTTCAAGAAGCTTGCACAAGGAGTTCACATTTTTTGGAGAAATCCTTAATAAAACACCGATAAAAACTGACATGCCCTAAGAAACTTTGGACTTTTTTCACAGAGATATGTAGAGGAAGCTTACCAATGACATCAATTTATGCTTGATCAACCTCAATCTCTTTCTCAGAAATTTTGTGACCTAGGACTATCCCTTCCTTCACCATAAAATGGCATTTCTCCTAATTAAGCACAAGATTGGTCTCCTGACATCTCTTCACCACGCGAACCAAATGGTCAAGACACTCATCAAAAGAATCTCCCACAACTGAAAAATCATCCATGAAGACCTCCAAGAAGTCCTCAACCATATCTAAGAAAATCGATATCATACACCGCTGAAAAGTAGTCAGTGCATTACAAAGACCAAACGACATCTTGCTGAAATCAAACATCCCATAAGGACACGTGAAACTAGTCTTCTCCTGTTCTTCAAGAGCAATATTTTTTTGTTGTAGCCAGAGTACCCATCTAGGAAGCAATAAAATGACCTTCCCGCCAGCCGATCAAGAATTTGATCAATGAAAGGCATGGGGAAATGATCCTTACAAGTAGTAGAATTCAGCTTTTGATAATCCATAAGGACACGCCACACAGTCATTGTCCTTGTAGGAATTAATTCGTTGTTAGCATTAGGCATCAACCGTGATGCCTCTCTCCTTCGGAACACATTGGATTGGGCTCATCCACTTACTATATGTAATAGGATAAACAACTCCAGCATCTAATCACTTTATTATCTCTTTCTTGACCACCTCTTGCATGGGTGGGTTCAATCTTCTCTAATGTTTAACACTCAATTTACTATCCTCTTCAAGCTGAATTTTGTGCCCACAAATACCAGACGGAATACCCCGAATGTCTGCAATGGTCCACCCAATCGCACGTATATACTCTCTCAGAATCTCCAACAACCTCTTCATCTGCTCCTCATTCAAAAATGCAGACCCAATCACTGGCAAAGCACCCAGAAATTCATACCTTAGATGTGAAAGAAGCTGCTTAACCTCAACCTTCGGCGGCTCCTCAATAGATAGTTTTGTTTGAGGTGTCTTTCCATTTTCAAGATCAAGGTCAAGATTCTTTAATTGGTAAGAATAGGAACTCAACCCCAAAAGAGAATTCACCCTCTCCAGATAAACTTACATATCATCAGCATCGAAGTTTACTAGAATGACTGCTAGAGTCTCACCCAAACACTCTTCCTCTATTTTAAATTCAACAACTTCATCCACCACATCAATAGAATCAATAACCGAAATGCTTTCGTAAGAATTCAGTAACTTCATCCTCTTACTCGCTTGGAAAGTAACATCCTCATCGTTGACTCGGAACATGATTTCATTCTTCTCAGAATCCATAAGAGCCCTTCCTATAGCAATGAAAGGTCTCCCCAAGATAATAGAAATATCCCTATCAACAACACAATCTAGGATTATAAAATCAGCAGGCAACAAGAATTCACAACCCTAACAAGCACATCATCCACAACTCTAACAGGCCTTTTTATAGATCTACCAGCCATCTGCAATCGCATGGTGGTAGGTCTAGGCATTCCCAAACCCGATTGCTTATAGATAACAAGAGGCATGAGATTTATGCTAGCCCTATTATCACATAAAATGTGAGCAAAATCATGCTGACCAACAGAACATGGAATAGTAAAGGCCCTTGGATCCTCCTTCTTCTGAACAATGGTAGTGGATATAATAAAACTAACACGATGAGTCAGACTCACAGTGTCATGCTTGATAGGTCTCTTCTTAGTCAGCAGCTCCTTCAAATATTTGGCAAACCCTGGCATCTCTTAAAAGGCATCAAGAAAAGGGATGTTCATGGAAAGCTGCTTCAACTGATCATAGAACCTCGGACATTTAGCATCTTCGATCTTCTTTGCCAACCTCTGATGAAAGGGAGGTGTGGTTTTAAATAATTGAGTCAAAGGATGAAGATCCTCTTTAACTACTGACTTGCTAATGTCATTACTGCCCTCCTGCTTTTTAGAAATTACTGGAACATCATCAACCTTCTTAACAATAGGAACTTTTGTCTAGACCCCGTCAACATTGTTGGCACATCAAATTGTTCCTCTATTTCTTTAGCAACTAGCTCGAGATTTATCACTTCTTTTTAGCACCTTGGAGCATTTTACCACTCCGAGTACTGATAGCATATACACAGTCTACACCATCTCCCCCGTTCTTCGGATCCAGAATAGTGTCACTAAGAAGTCCTCCCTTCTGTGGAGGGTGATATTCTCTGGAAATATCTCGTATTTGCAACTCGAGCTTCTGAATGGAAGCTATGTGAGATCCCACTACTTTTGTCAGCCCCTTCAATGTTCTATCTACTTTGTCTTGGTGGTGTTATGACTTTGAAATTTCAGATGTGTTGCCTTGTGGATAGGCTAGTATGAACATAGGATGATTATGAAATCCTTATGAGATTAAGGGAAGTATTGGATAGCTTAAGGTGCATACTATAAGACTTTGAGTCACACGAATATGTGAAGTTTAGTTTGTTAAAGGAAGTGAAGCGTAAGTCGTGTTCGGAAGGTCTCTGCTATATTTGAGCTAATATTTATTTAAGATTATCCTGAGGGGCTGCTATAGGGCCTATTGAATGGTTAATGAAGTGTTACATATCTTAAGGTGCATACTATGAGACTTTGAGTCACACGAATATGTGAAGTTTAGTTTGTTAAAGGAAGTGAAGCGTAAGTCGTGTTCGGAAGGTCTCTGCTATATTTGAGCTAATATTTATTTAGGATTATCCTGAGGGGCTGCTATAGGGCCTATTGTATGGTTAATGAAGTGTTACATAAGTGCCAAGAAGGTTCCACGAGGATTGGAAGTCAAACGAGTCGACGAGAATAAAAAATTAGATTTTTTCCAGTCTGTAGGTTTGCTCCAGAGAAGGGTGTGGCCTGGTGGTATTCTACGACCTGATTATACGGACCGCATAAATTATACGGCCCGTATAATAGGCCGTATAAATCGGGTCGGGTCGGGTCAAAATTTTTATTTTATAACATGGACGACCCTTGCTCATTTTAATTTCCCACATTCTTCCAAGCTCTCCAAAAACACCAAATCCCTTGTCTAAGCATATTACACCTAAACCCAAGAGATTACAAAGATCAAATTGCAAGAATCAAAGTGTTCATGTGTTAAAAGGTTTCCTAGGGTTGGTAGATTTCAAGAAAAACTTAGACATTGTGGCTAGGGTTTTCGCACAAGTTAATATCTGCTCCAAAGCTTGTTTCTATGGGATAAAAGGTTATTTTCCATGCTTATTTCACGTTAATGAGAATGTTTAGTTGTAGAAAAACTTGGGTAGAAGAAGAAAGTAGAAAATGAAGTCTAAATGTAGCTTTTATGATGTTTATGAATAGTAATCTATATTGAGTCATGATTCTTAGTATGATATGGATATAATCATGTTATGGAAGGTAATAATGGTGATGAAGAAGCGTTATATGAAAATGTGCTAAAATGGGTGTGGAGTTGTTGGTATAAGTTGAGCACACAGATAGATTTTAGAGGTTTAATGGAAATGTGATTACTTGATTGTGATATTGTGGATGTTATTGTGGATGTTGTTGTGGATGTTATGAGTTGTATTGTAGTATAGTGGAAGTTGATGGAATAGGGAAAATGCTGCCCAATTTTCGTTAGATCATGAATTGTTCTAGTTTGGGTTTAAGAGTATCATTAAGGCTTAACCTTTGTATGAATGCTTCTAAATGTAGATTGCCCAAGCTTCAACAGTGAACGTTAAATAGTTAAGAAGACGAAGAGGTATGTAAGGCTAACCCTTCATGCAATAAGGCATGGTTCCTTTGCTTTATATATCCTTTCATGAGTTCTATAATATCCGCCAAATGATTCTATCTCTAAAGCTACTAAACCTCATGATTCTCGATACTTTCGCGATCCTATTGCTTCCCTTTATATGATAGTTGATCCTCTAAGGATAAATGTAACGAAAACGATGATGGTAATGATGTTGATGACTCTTATGGACTCTTATGTATACGTGTCTAAGTATGTATAACTATTATGTAACACCGAGCTTATATGGCCAGGTATGATACCTATCGCGCGCGCACCACTGCAGTTGGGTACGGATAACACTGAGCCTTGGTAGGGCCAGTTATGTATAATCACCGATCCTTGTCATGGCCGGGTATGTGAAACACCGAACCTTCATGGTCGGGTATGGAATGGATATGAGTATGAATTAATACGAATACGAATACGAATATATATGTATGTATGTGCATGAGTAAGCATTAGAAATGGAAGGTCCCTATGAAAGACAAGTAAGTAGATATGATGAAGACCACTAGAGGTACAAATGACTCTGTTACCTCCTGATTCTCCCATCTTACGCTATATCTTATGCTATTTCTTATGTTGTTCATTATTCTTCTACTATGATGTTGATTATGCTTTATATACTCAATACATTATTCGTACTAATGTCCTTTTGTTTGTGGATGCTGCGTCATGCCAGTAGGTGGACAGCGAGACAGGCTTGATAGATAGATTTCTTTTCAAGGACTACATAGAGGAGCTCCATTTCATCCGGAGCCACAGCTTTTGAGTATTATTCTTTTGTGTACATACATATGGGCATGGTGCGGTCCTGTCCCGCCTATACTATGTTACATACTCTTTTTAGAGGCTCGTAGACAGTCGTGTATGGGTAGATGTCTTTTAGCCTTGTCGGCTCATATTTTTGTATATCATTTTGATAGCCTTGTCGGCTTGTGTATATGGATATGGGCATTGTTATTGATGATGATATAAATGCGGTGTTGCCCAATGAGATTAGCACTATTGATGTATGTAAATTATGAGTAAGCCATGTGGCTCACCTAGATATGAATATGGGAGTACGTCAAGAGGTGCCGGGGTGGGTTAGCACCGGATGCCTATCATGGCCCTCCGGCTGGGTCATGACAAAAGTGGTATCAGAGCAGTTCTGTCCTAGGTGCGTCTACGAGCCATGTCCAGTAGAGTCTTATTTATGGGTGTGTTGCATGCCACGCTTATAAACAGAAGGCTGCGGGCATTTTAGGAATGAATAACCTTCTTTCTTCATAAAAATCGTGCGATAGAGCCATTATGTAAGGATTTCCCTCTCTTTAACTGTGAATTGTGTGTTTTAGAAATGCCTATAAAAAGAAAAGGTACGGCAGCCCAAAAGGGCAAGACAATGGCAGAAAAGCTGTCTGAAAGGGCACCGCCAACGGATATAGAGGAGGGTGAGTCCCAGAATGCGGCTCAATCTCAGTCCTCCCATTCGGTGCCTATTTCTGAGGAGCATGAGTAAGCCTCAGCCCCAGCTCCAGCGGCTCCAGCTCTTGCACCGGATGCTTCAAGACAAGATGTAAAAGAGGCCATTCATTTACTTACTAAGTTGGTTGCCACCCAGACTCAGCGGCAAGGTATAGGGCAAGGTGATAGGGCTGTTAGTGCAAGGGACCGTGATTTTATTAGCTTGAACCCTCCGAAATTTTTTCGGTCAAAGCCGGAAGAGGACTCTTAGAATTTTATTGGTGGGATGTTGAGGACACTCCGGTTAATGCATGTTTCAAATTTTGAATCGTTGGAGTTAGCATCTTATAGATTCTGGGATGTTGAGGTTCATTGGTACACAGTTTGGATGGCTTCACGGGGAGTCAATGTACCTCCCCCGGTATGGCAAGAATTTATGGATGCCTTCCTCCGACATTACTTGCCCCCAGAGGTTCGGCGGGCTAGAGCCGATAAGTTCTTGAATCTTAGGCAAGGAAGTATCAGTGGCTTAGAGTATAGCTTCCGCTTTAATTCCTTGGCTTGGTATGCTCCGGCCATGGTAGCAGATATCGGTGACCGAGTACATCGATTTGTGAGAGGCCTAGGGCCACATTTGATGGATAGGTGCTTGACTGCGTCCCTTCACGACAACATGGATATTTCACGCATTCAAGCCCACGCCCAGAATTTAGAGGAAAGCCAACAACAACAAAGAAGTGAGCGTGAGCATAATAGAGGGTATAGCAAGAAGGCTAGATCTTTGGGCCCGGTGAGTGAGTTTAGAGGCGGGCAAAGACATCAGTTTTCTAGGCATTCAGGCCCTTTTATGACTAGTGCGCCTCCACGGTTTACAGGACAGAGATTTGATAGATCCATTTATTCTGGGCCGAGTCTGAGTTTCAGGGCTTCAGGTTCTCAGTTCAGAGGTGATTCGGGTCAGGCGAGGCCACCCGTGCCACGATGTTCCCACTGTGGGAAGTTACATTAGGGCCAGTTTCGATTGGGTTCAGAGGTTTGTTATGCATGCGGTCGGCCAAGCCATATTATGCGTGACTGCCTCTCGGTTGGTAGCAGGGGTAGGGCCCAGCCTTCAGGGTCGACAGCTGGGTCTTCATCATCTATACGCCCTATGGGGCCAGGTTCACATGCGCCAGTCAGCCATGGTAGAGGCAGAAGGAGAGTTCCCAGTTCTAGTGGTCCTCAGCACTGTATTTACGCTTTGGCTGGACGCCAAGATCTTGAGTCTTCTCCTGATGTTGTCACAGGTATATTATCGAAATTTTCTCATGATGTATATGCGTTGATAGATTCGGGCTCCACATTGTCATATGTTACTCCATATATTGCGGATCGGTTTGGGGTCAAACCGGAGTCGATCAAACCTTTTCAGGTATCTACACCCATGGGTAAACCGATAATAGCTAGCCGTGTATATAAGAATTTTGTAGTTGTGATTTGTGACCATCGTACTATGGTTGATTTACATGAGTTAACAATGGTGGACTTTGATGTTATCATGGGCATGGATTGGTTGGCTTCCTGCTATGCCAATGTTGATTGTAGAATGAAAATGGTTCGCTTCCAATTCCCGGGAGAACCAGTTTTGGAATCGAAAGGAAATACCGCGACCCCAAAAGGTAGGTTTATTTCCTATCTAAAGGCAAGGAAAATGATCACCAAAGGTTGTATTTACCATCTGATTCAGGTTCAAGATATAGAAGCTGAAACGCCAACTCTTCAGTCTGTCGCCGTGGTGAATGAATTCCCGGATGTATTCTCGGAATAGCTTCCAAGCCTCCCTCCAGAACGGGAGATTGATTTCGCTATAGATGTGCTACCGTTTATAAAGCCCATATCAATTCATCCTTATAAAATGGCTCCCGCAGAGTTGAAAGAGTTGAAGGAGAAATTAAAGGACTTGCTTGAGAAAGGATTTATTAGGCCTAGTTCTTCCCTGTGGGGAGCACCCGTATTGTTTGTCCGAAAGAAAGATGGCTCCTTGCGAATGTGCATTGACTATCGGTAGCTAAATAAGGTGACAATCAAGAATAAATATCCACTTCCGAGGATTGATGATTTATTTGATCAATCAAAAGGCGCCAAATGATTTTCAAAGATAGATTTCGGATCCGGGTATCATCAGGTGAGAGTTAGGGAGAAATATATTCCTAAGACAGCCTTCAGAACAAGATATGGCCATTTTGAGTTTCGGGTTATGTCATTTGGGCTAACTAATGAACTGGCAGTATTTATGGATTTAATGAACAATATGTTCAGGCCCTTCCTAGATTCATTTATGATTATATTCATTGACGATATCTTGGTATATTCTAGGTCTGAGGCAAAACATGCGGATAATTTGCGTACTGTTCTTAGAGTTCTTCAAACTCGAGAGTTGTTAGCAGGTTACTACAGGAGATTTGTAGAAGGCTTTTCTTCTATTTCTGCACCACTCACGAAGTTAACCCAGAAGTTTGCTAAATTTCAATGGACAGATGCTTGTGAACGTAGTTTCCAAGAGCTAAAGGATAGATTAACTTCTTCCCTAGTCCTAACACTTCCAGAGGGATCATAAGGTTATGTTGTCTATTATGATGCTTCAGGCATTGGGCTAGGTTGTGTGTTGATGCAACATGGTAAGGTGATTACGAATGCTTTAAGGAAGTTACGAAAACATGAGTAAATTGTCTGACCCATGATCTTGAATTGGCTGCAGTGATTCATGCATTGAAGATGTGGAGACATTATTTGTATGGTGTCCACGTGGATATTTATACGGATCATAAGAGCCTTCAGTATTTCTTCAAGAAGAAGGAATTGAATTTACGATAATGGTGGTGGTTGGAATTGTTGAAAGATTATGATGTTGACATTTTGTATCATCCCAGGAAGGCAAATGTTATGGCTGATGCTGTTAGTCGTAGATCCATGGGAAGTTTATACGATGTTCAACCAGAGAGAAGAGAGATAGCTCGTGAGCTCCAGCAGTTAGCTAGCCTAGGAGTTCGAGTTGTGGACTTAGGTAGTACGGGAGCTATCATTCAAAATTCAGCGATCTCGTCGCTAGTAGTGGAAGTGAAGGAGCGACAATATGAGGATCCCATGCTAATTCATTACATAAATACCCTCCCTCAAAAGGGGAAGTCATCATTTGAGATTTCTGGAGATGGAGTTCTCCGATGTCGAGGCAGGTTGTGTGTTCCCGATGTTGCAGGGTTACGTCAACAGATTTTAAAAGAAGCCCATTGTTCCCGTTATTCCATCCACCCCGGAGTAATGAAGATGTATCATGATCTTAAATCTATATATTGGTGGAATGGGATGAAGACAGATAAAACGAAATTTGTAGCTCAATGTCCCAACTGTCAACAGGTGAAAACCAAGCACCAAAAGCCTGGCGGATTGTTGTAAGCTATTGATATTTCAACTTGAAAATGGGAAGTAATTAACATGGACTTCGTTACAGGCTTACCCCTTTCTCGACATAAGTATGATTCTACATGGGTAATTGTGGATAGACTCACGAAGTCAGCTCATTTCTTACCGATCAGAACAACATATGTAGCAGAAGATTATGCAAAGCTTTATGTCAAAGAGTTAGTGCAGCTTCACGGTGTTCCAGTATCTATTATCTCTGATAGAGGGACCTAGTTTACAGCCAATTTTTGGAATTCTTTCCAAGAAGGTTTGGCGACTCATGTGAGTCTTAGCACGGCATTCCACCCACAAACTGATAGACAAGCTGAATGCACCATTCAGACCCTTGAGGATATGTTATGGGCATGTATATTGGATTTTGGAGGCGGTTGGGATGATCACTTACCACTTATTGAATTTGCTTATAGCAATAGTTATCATTCTAGCATCCAGATGGTCCTGTATGAGGCTTTATATGGGCGAAAGTGTAGATCTCTAATTGGGTGGTTCAAAGTAGGAGAGACCAAATTGATAGGGCCAGATTTGGTCCAGCAAGCTATAGAGAAAGTCAAGCTTATACAGGACCGATTATTAATAGCTCAGAGTCGCCAAAAATCCTATGCAGATAATCGTCGAAGGGACTTAGAGTTTCAAGTGAATGACTAGGTATTCTTGAAGGTGTCACCAATGAAGGGCGTTATAAGATTTGGCAAAAAGGGCAAGCTTAGTCCCCGGTACATTGGACCTTATGAGATTGTACGCAAGGTAGGTTGAGTGGCTTATGAATTAGATCTACCTCTGGACTTGGAGTCAGTTCACCCGGTTTTTCATGTATCGATGCTTCGTAAGTGCATCGGAGATCCTTCTATAATTGTACCAATAGATGATGTCCAAGTTACCAAACAATTGTCTTATGAAGAAGTCCCCATTACTATTTTAGATAGGCAAGTACGGAAATTCAGAACCAAAGAGGTAGACATAGTAAAAGTTTTATGGAGAAATAATAATAGAGAGTAAATGACTTGGGAAGCCGAAGAAGACATGAAGTTCCGGTACCCGCATTTATTTTCACCTTCAGAGGAGACTCAGGCAGAGATTCCATTATCCTCAGGTATGTAGTGTTTTTCTTGATGTTTTTCCCGGTCGTGTGTGGCCATGGTTATTGATGTTGTTGTGTATCCCTATGAGGCGATATATTTTGGGTTGTTTTGCAGGATGATAGTTCCATATTATAGGCGAAACTCTGGTGAATTGTTTATAGAATCCCCAAGCACCTAACATTCGAGGACGAATGTTCCTAAGGGAGGGGGGGGGGAGAATGTTACACCTCGAAAATTCCAGATGTGTTGCCTTGTGGATAGGCTAGCATGAGCTTAGGATGATTATGAAATCCTTATGAGATTAAGGGAAGTATTGGATATCTTAAGGTTCATACTATGAGATTTCGAGTCATATGAATATGTGAAGTTTAGTTTGTTGAAGGAAGTGAAGCGTAAGTCGTGTTCGAAAGGTCTCCGCTATATTTGAGCTAATATTTATTTAGGATTGTCCTGACGGGCTGCTATAGGGCCTATTGTATGGTTAATGAAGTGTTACATAAGTGCCAAGAAGGTTCCACGAGGATTGGAAGTCAAACGAGTCGACGAGAATAAAAAATCGGATTTTTTCCAGTTTTACGGCCATTTGTACGGACCGTATAAATTATACGGCCCGTATAATGGTCTGTAGGTTTTCTCCAGAGAAGGGTGTGGCCTGGTGGTATTCTACGACCTGATTATACGGACCGCATAAATTATACGGCCCGAACAATAGGCCGTATAAGTCGGGTGGGGTCAAAAATTTTATTTTATAACATGGACGACCCTTGCTCATTTTCATTTCCCACATTCTTCCAAGCTCTCCAAAAACTCCAAAACCCTTCTCTAAGAATATTACACCCAAACCCAAGAGATTACAAAGATCAAATAGCAAGAATCAAAGTGTTCATGTGTTAAAAGGCATCCTAGGGATGGTAGATTTCAAGAAAAAGGTAGACATTCTGGCTAGGGTTTTTGCACAAGTTGATAGCTGCTCCAAATCTTGTTTATATGGGATAAAAAGGTTAGTTTCCATGCTTATTTCATGTTAATGAGATTGTTTGGCTGTAGCAAAACTTGGGTAGAAAAAGAAAGTAGAAAATGAAGTCTAAATGTAGCTTTATGATGTTTATGAGTAGCAATCTATATTGAGTCATGATTCTTACTATGATATGGATATAATCATGTTATGGAATGTAATAATGGTGATGAAGAAGCGTTATATGAAAATGTGCTAAATGGGTGTGGAGTTGTTGGTATAAGTTGAGCACACAGACATATTTTAAAGGTTTAATGGAAAAATGATTGCTTGATTGTGATATTATGGATGTTATTGTAGATGTTGGAAGTTGTATTGTAGTATAGTGGAAGTCGATGGAATAGGGGAAATGCTGCCCAATTTTCGTTAGATCATGAATTGTTCTAGTTTGGGTTTAAGAGTATCATTAAGGCTTAACCTTGGTATGAATCCTTCTAAATGTAGATTGCTCAAGCTTCAACACTGAACGTTAAATAGTTAAGAAGACGAAGAGGTATGTAAGGCTAACCCTTCTTTCAATAAGGCATGGTTCCTTGGCTATATATATCCTTTCATGAGTTCTATAATGCCCTCCAACTGATTATATCTCTAAAGCTAGTAAAGCTCATGATTCTCGATACTTTCGCGATCCTATTGCTTCCCTTTATAAGATAGTTGATCCTCTAAGGATAAATGTAACCAAAACGATGATAAAAATGATGTTGATGACTATTGTGGACACTTATATGGCCGGGTATGATACCTATCGCGCGCACACCACTGTAGTTGGGTACGGATATGTCACACCCTAATTCCGCTAGGGTGTGATGGGCACCCGACCCTTACCTAGGGCCGAGCGAACCCTCAGACTCTTGCTGCACATAAAATCATGTCAAACTTTTCAAATCAAATGAGATGAAATACATCGTAAATTTTTTTTTCCAGAAATATTCTTTCACGTAGCTTCCAAGCATAACGAATCAATAATCATACAAAATTCAGTACGTAACACAGACCGACATTTTGGCTGACGGAGCCGCTTACAGACTGACAACCAATACCCACGACGCTGTCTGCAAAGTCTCTAACGTAATCCAGAAAGCATAACATACCAACTCTGACTCGGCAGCACTCCGGGAACAAATAGAGCTTGCCATCTGCACTGGAACATCTTCTATACTGTCTTTAACTCACCTGGGAGTACCTGCGCGGCATGAAACGCAGCCCCCCGAAAAGAGGGGGTCAGTACGAAATATGTACTGAGTATGTAAAGCATACAACACAGAAAGCAAAGTCACAACTGAAATACGATATATAGAAAGCGAGCACAATAGCCAGCATACTAAGGAGTCGTATCCGGCGTACAACAGGCAAAAGAAGTTCCGGAGAAATCAACACGGCAATCGGGATGACAAAATGTTTGCTTTCTTTTGGAAAACATCTTTGTTTCACACACATAGAAGAATCAACGCACAATTTCCGCGGCCATAAGTCCAGCGGTCACAATAACACATACCGCGGTCAAGTATCCAGCGGTTTTCTATCACAAGTTCGACATACCGCGGTCAAGGGTCCAGCGGTCTATGTCGGCATAATCACAAGTGCGGCAGACGCGGTCAAGGGTCCAGCAGTCAATGCCACACGTCCGGCATGACGCGGTCAAGGGTCCAGCAGTCAATGTCGGGCACACCGCGGTCGAGGGTCCAGCGGCCAATATCACATATGCGCATATTCACATAACCGGCCCGGGACTCGGTAACACTGAAGATAACCAGACAAAATGCCAAATTATCACTTTCCAAACATAATCACACATGCCAGGATCATGCATCACACAGGAAGCAGGTATACCAAAATCGTATATCGGAAAATAAAGAAAATAAGTAGTTTGTCCAGAATCTCAGGGTAAGATTTTTAAAAATGCTTTAGATGTCAAAAACATTTTATAATGCTCATGAAGGTGGTCATAACACCTATCATATAGTGAACAACATAATAACCAGGAGTTACCTGCGAACTCCGGACAAGAGTACATTGGCTAAAGCCGTACATCACATGTCAGGGTTTCGGTCCCCACAATTGGGTCAATAATCATTAAAATCCGTCTCGAGATAGATAAAATATCTCCCGTTTAGTAGTCGGAACAATAACCATGAGTTCCCTTGACTTACCGTACGGGAATAAGACAAACAGAACAATAAGAGAGGCATCGGGGATAGCGGGCCCACCTCGGGCCAAGTCGAGGCGGCGGACGAGAATCACGCCCATTAGACTCTACGGAGTCATCCAAGAAAGTTTTAGAACGATCGGGTTACATTTGTAAACGTTTTGGAAGTCCAACCACTTTTCTAGTAAAATGCACCTTTTATAATTCAATTCCATTGAATGAATAGTAACGAAAACTAATCTCGGGTTACGATGAGCAGGATGGTTCCCGAGGCCGAAATCTCAACCTAGTAGACCTAGGGCATGCCAAAGAAGGAAAGGATAAGCTTTACATACCTTTCGCGCTACTCACGCTTGTCCAAACTTAATCTCCGTTTCGCCCAAAACCTACAAATGGTCATTTTTACCAATTGTTAACTATAAGGCTTTTGGTATTCAATCTTTAACTCATCACTTGTCTACAAAAATTTGGGCAGCATTTCCCCTATAAACTCGTCTATCCGAATTTTCAATTGCTCTCCTGTTGACACAGAAATACCAACAATAACATATGGACACAACGATATCTTCAATTCTTTTATTTCAACAAGAACAACAACATATCAAAACAGCCCCCAACTGTAACATAACGATGCCCGAAATTCTAACGAACACTTGCAATACACCAAGCAGCCCATATGCACTTCTTATACCTTATTTCATGCAATATTTTCAGAAAATTTCAGGGAAATACAACAGCAGCCACTCGACACCACATCATCTACTCATGTGCAATAAAACCACATTATTATCTCTATAATCCTTACAACAACCCACAACAATTTAACTCCAACTCTAACCATTAAATTCCTTCACTCTCCTCACATATCCATGATTACAACAACCAAAATATTAATTCAAATCAGTCCATAAATTTCTATTAAAACAGCCCCTCACCCATAAATTTCAACAAAACAACAAACGAGTTTATAATGTTGTTTTCTCCGTTCTAATTCGTTAAAACTCTAAATAAACACTTTAATAACATAAAAGGAATTTTATAAATACCTTATCAGAAGCTCCACCACGAAAATTTCATCCCCCAAGACCAATATTTATCTCAAATTGAAGGCAACGCAACGTACAACGTTTTTCTCTTCATGAGCTTCGGGATTCGGAGCTCGGATTTTGATCAAAATGGCTTCCTTAGCCTAGGATCTCTCTCTCTCTCTCTCTCTAATGTTTTTGGAGGATATTAGCTGAAAATGATCAGCCCTCAAGTGAATTTGCCATATATATTAACGTTAATGGGCCTCATGGGCCGAAACATTAGTGTTTGGGTCGGGTCCAAACTTGCTGCCTTGCCAGCCCAAATTTCATCGTCCATATTTCCTTATCCAAATATCATTTTGATGAGCGGTTTGTTGCGTTGGAAACTAGACTCGATGAACTTAATTTTAGGATTTTGAAACACCTTAAAACTCCTCATATACTAGGAGATATGCCCCCAACAATATGGGCTAAAAATCTGGTCCGAGATTTTACTGAAGTTGTTCCGATTCATTTTGTTTAGATTCGTTTATCTTCTAATCCTCTTCCAACTCTCATGTAACCTCTTATACATGCATATACATACCCATATACATACATAACAATCCATACACGTCTCGAAGGGTCCGGAGAATCACCATAACCTTAAACGTAACTGGAGAACTTACGAAACTTCGACGAAACTCCAATCGCAAAAATATATTCATATCTTTTATCCATCTTCTATATCATTACTAATAATCTCAAATACTTTAAAAGGGAACTCACATTACCTCATATACGCTCATAACGCGATTTCAAATCCTTTAGGTTACGATGTCACCTCGGGATACTTAAGGCAACCATATATATAACGATATTCTTACTAACTCGATTAACTTTCCTTGAACTTTCTTAACTCATTCTTTCTTGTCTTAATTATAATAGCACAGACTCTTACGGGGTGTAACAGGATAACACTGAGCCTTGGTAAGGCTAGGTATGTATAATCACCGTGCCTTGTCATGGCCGGGTATGTGAAACACCGAACCTTCATGGTCAGGTATGGTATGGATACGAGTATGAATAAATACGAATGCGAATATATATATATATATATATATATATGTATGTATGTGCATAAGTAAGCATTAGAAATGGGAGGTCCCTATGAAAGACAAGTAAGTAGATATGATGAAGGCCACTAGAGGTACAAATGACTCTGTTACCTCCTGATTCTCCCATCTTACGCTATATCTTATGCCATTTCTTATGTTGTTCATTATTCTTCTACTATGATGTTGATTATGCTTTATATACTCAATACATTATTCGTATTGATGTCCTTTTGTTTGTGGATGTTGCGTCATGCCAGCAGGTGGACAGGGAGACAGGCTTGATCAATAGATTTCTTTTCAAGGACTATATAGAGGAGCTCCATTTCATCCGGAGCCACAGCTTTTGAGTATTATTCTTTTGTGTACATACATATGGTCATGGTGGGGTCCTGTCCCGCCTATACTAAGTTACATACTCTTCTTAGAGGCTCGTAGACAGTCGTGTATGGGTAGATGTCTTTTAGCCTTGTCGGCTCATATTTTTGTATATCATTTTGATAGCCTTGTCGGCTTGTGTATATGGATATGGGCATTGTTATTGATGATGATATAAATGCGGTGTTGCCCAACGAGATTAGCACTGTTGATGTATGTAAATTATGTGTAAGCCATGTGGCTCACCTAGATGTGAATATGAGAGTAAGTCAAGAGGTGCCCGGGTGAGTTAGCACCGGGTGCCTGTCATGGCCCTCCGGCTGGGTCATGACAGGTTGTCTAGCACCTTTTCAAGCATGCTCTCCAACTTAGAACTCCCTTGTTCAGTCGACTGACCCTTCGGTGGAATAAAGGGATTGGAACTCCTATTTCCGAAGTTATTGTTGTTGTTGTAGTTTCCTTGGTTCGAGCCACCATAGTTGTTGTTGTAATTACGTTTTCCCTATTGAGGTCTCCATTGATTTTGAGTCTGATTTTGATAGCCTCCTTGATAATTCTGCCTTTGGTAACCCCCTTGAGAGTTATTAAGATAGTTAGCATCCTCATATTGCATAGGAGGCCTCTCTTGGTATAGACCCTCTTGAACTTGGCACATTCCTACCTTCTTCAACAACATTAACCTTTTTTGCTTCCTTTTCATCAAGTCTCTTGGTCAACAAAGAAATATTGGTTGCTATCCGAGCTAGCGTCTGCTGCGTTTCTTTATTCTCCTTCACAATGTTATGGATCATTGGAGCTCCATAGGCTACATTGTCAGTATAAACCGAATGCCATGCTTGATTGTGAGTAATAAGCTTATCAAGCAACTGAGTGATTCGGGCATAAGTCTTGTCCATAAAACACCCACCAGCTGCATTGTTTACGACTGCTTGTGTCAACGGATCTAGCCCTCTATAGAACTTCTCCACCAAAATATTTTCTGGAAAACCATGATTGAGAGACTTCTGCAAAATATTCCTTGAACCGAAGCTTCAAATAGTTGTTCCCCCAGAAGCTGTTTGAAATTATGTATCTTGTCACGAATCTTAGCTTTCTTGGTTGGCGAAAACCACTTCTTAAGAAAAATAGCAACAAGCTCTCCCCATGTATGAATAGTGTTATCGGGGAGCTTCTCAAACTAAAATCTTGACCGGCTAAAGAGTATTTGAAAACTCTGAGCTGAATAGCATCATCTGGAACAACATTCTGTATATGTTGGGCACACATACCTACGAAGTTCTTCAAATGTTAGTGAGGGTCATCATCGGTAGAGTTCTGAAAATAGACCTCAAGTTCGAGCAGTTGGTAGATAGTGGAGTCAATCTTGTAGTTTGCAGCATTAATCCACGATAGAACAATAGCAAAGGCATATTCCACCTCTTCTAACTTATCTACAAGAACATTCTCCATCTCCACTTTCACTGGTGGGTGTTTTTTTAATTATACCTTGTAAATTGGTAATTATCCAAAAAAAAAAAAAGCTCTCTTCTCTCTCCTACATTCCCATGCAGCCCTAATTAACAAACCCTACTTTACCTATGGCCAGCCGTCACCGGCGGGTGGTCAGCCTCCACCAACCAACGCTATACAACACCCACCCCTCACTCACCCGCAATCCCACGATATTCAACCAACTCTCCCGTCCACTTCTTCTGCTCCAAACTATGCTCAAACACTTGTGCATGGAACAACTCCCACGACCAATTCCTTCTGTGATCCAACACCAATGAAGGAGGTAACATATGTTGATGGTATCCCTGTGGTACGTTGGACAGCTTCTGCAGTGTCTAGAATAGAGCAAATTTGAAAACTTACAATATGCCATTGTTGGTAAGTTTTCTTATGGATGGTCGGAGTTAGAAGAATTAAGAACTATTATTCCTCAACAGTGTGGTGTGAAGGGAAAGTGTGATATTGGTTTCCTGAGAGATAGACACTTATTGATAAGATGTTCTCTAATGAGGATAAGATGTTCTCTAATGGAGAACTTCATTACTATATCTTCAAAGGGTGCTTTTTGGATAAAATCCAAGGATGGTTTTACGTATCAAATCAGGCCCTTAATTTATTACTCTAATTTTAAGGTTGAGGAAGAAACATCAATAGCGATGGCTTGGATCTCTTTTCCAAACCTTCTTCCCACGTATTTTGTCAAAGAATCATTGTTTACTTTGGCATCTGCAGTTGGAAAACCCTTCTTACTTAACATGGCCACCATAAACAAAACTAGACCTAACTGCGCAAGGGTTAAGGTTCAACTAGATTTGTTATCTAATCTTCCTGTATTTGTTATGATGATAATTGAAGATGAGAAGACTAAGGAGATTAGGGTGGTAAAAGTGAGAATTCAGTATGATCATTTACCAAAGTATTGCACAGAATGCATGTTGCAAGGCCATGCAATTAAGAACTGTCGTGTATTGCATCGTGAATTGGTGGCAGACACAAAAGAGGATGCAAAGGAAGAGGAGAAGGAGCATGAGAAGGAGGATGTGTCAAATATGGCTAGAACATCTACTCTAGGAAGAAGGAGGAGACATCATGGATGGAGATATCCTGTGCAAACATATGTGCCTAAGGTTCTATCAAGTGGGAAAGTGGTTACTTATCCTGGAATCAATGACAAAGGAAAAAAGATAAGTAAGGATGCTACTGATGCTAGGAACAAGAGTGTTCTTGCACCTGAAAGTGGAGTTTCAACACATAACAATTTTGATGTGCTAGAGAAAATCATAGAAGAAGAAGTCAACAATAATGTAGAGGATAAGGTTACAGATGACACTTATGTGTTAGTCAAGGAGGTAGAAAATGGCAAGGAAGAAGCTACTCAACCATTTGATAAGAAAGGAATGGAGGAGCATGATCAGAGTTTGGAACCTTGTGTGGCAGTCAATGATCAGTTAAGGCAACAAAAGATGGGCATAAAAGTATGGAGAAAAGGTTGATGAGGGTGTCATTACTATTGAGATAGATGATGCTGACAAAGATTTAGAGGACATAGTTGAAAGGTATCATGACCTTATAAAAGAAAATGCATGTGAGAAATCTATAGGCCATATTTTTTATAAGGATGGACATGCCTCAGAATTTATGATGGAACATATTCAGGCTGAAGAAAAGGTTCAAGATGTTAATGGTACACATGAGAAGATGGGGCTAGGAGACAACATTGATGATTTACATGATTTAGACTCATGTGAGGAAGAAATGCAGACTGAGGGTGCTGACATGTTTGCAAATGCTAGGGAGGAGTTGGTGGTTGCAGATAGTCAAAAAGATCAGATATTAAATATTCCACCTTTGTCTCAGGATCAAGTCCAGGAAGTTGATCTGTGTTCTGATAATAATATGAACGATGGAAATTTGAGCATCTCAATTATTGACAATGTCATTGGTTCATTTCCTCCTGAAAGGGAGGTGATGAAGGAGTTGGCAGTTATACAAGTAGAAAAGGACAATGTACAGCAAATGGTCAACCAAAGAAAACAATCTCCTTTGAAGGAATTGCATGATGTGATCTCTCATAATATGAATGTGGGAGCTGAGGTGGAACAAGATGAGGGCAAAAACAAATTCAAAGAAAGTGAAGAAGAGGCTTCAGTGGATCAGGTTCTTAGTAATGTGGTAACAAAAAACTGGCATCTCTCTAAGATCTAGACAGAAAGGCACCAAGAAGGGAAATAAACAAGTTATTACAGATACTATTCCTATAAGAGTAGTACCAAAGAGAGGTTGTAAGCCTATTTTTAAATGATAATGAAAACACTATTTTAGAATAACAGGTCTGTGAACACACATCAAGCTTTTCACAGAGTTGAAATGCTGCACAGACATCATAAATTTTCCATTATAGCTTTAATGGAGCCTTTTCGACACTTTAGGCATATTCAGAGATTTAGAAGGAGGCTAGGCATGAGATATGCCCACTACAACTGCAATGGTAAAATATGGTTCTTTGTGAATGATAATGTGGATGTGGATATCATACAGGATCTAGAACAACAAATAACTGTAAAGTTGTTGTTCCAAGAGTGGAATAAGTCACGGATGGTAACAATGGTATATGCAAAGTGTGATCATCTGGAAAGAATCAGTTTATGGGATAGTCTATATAGTTTGGCCGATCACATGGACATGCATTAGATCTTATAGGAAATCTATAACAATATCGGGGTGACATAAGGTCGAGAACTCCCGATTACATTATAAAGTGACCATATTCATCATATCTCACCTTGACGGAACTAACATTTTAAGGTGAGTGTACACCATGAACAACATCAAGGGATTGTAAATAGGATCATTAGTTTCGTAGGAATGTCGTATCATGAGCTTTAGGACTTCTAGACTTAGATTCGTCACCGGTATTGTCATGCTCGTAACGTATCTCTTTCTTTATCATATGCGTATGTAGCTCTACATAGTCATGGACTCATAATTTCCATTATATAGGAAGATCATGGAAAATTAGAAAGATTCATGCCTTAGAAGGAAAGGATTAGCCTTACATACCTTTTCCTTTAGCTATTCTACTGCTTGATCGTTCTCCTTCAATGCTCACGTCTTTACCTTCAAGGGAGGTCGTATTAACATTAGTTAGACGATTATAAGAACGTGCTTACTAAAGCTAGAGAAAATTGGGCGGCATTTCCTTTGTTTCTACTAATTTATCCATATCTTATATCAATTCCCAAACATCCATAACAACATTCACAATATTATGGCAACAATCATCATTCATCTACATTATCCACATTTCACAATTTCACTTCAGTTCCTCCATAATCATGGTCATGGTTCACTATTGCATTTTATCACATATAATACTTACCCCATGTTCTAAATGTGATTTATAACATAACCATATCACAACACATCAATAATCATGACTCAATTCAAGCTATTACTCAAAATGGCACTATTTCCACATTCATGACCCATTTTTCTATATCCTTCTACAATCCAAGTGTTTCAACTTTCAAATGCCTTAAACAAAATGGAAATACCATAAATCTTACCTTAGATGGTGTAGGATGAACCTTGGGTGGAAACTCCTCACTTGAGCAAAACCCTAGTTTCACCTTCACTTGGATTCCTTGCCTTGGATGAACTTTAATGGGTTTCTTACACTTGATTCACTTCGTTTGATGAATTTGATCACTAATATCTCTTGAATTCTTATGGAAGAAGTGTAGAGAGATGTTTTAGAGAGAAGGGGTGTGAAAGGGAAATGAAATAAAATAAGACTTAGATCCCTTATTAATAACACAAATTTGTCCCGACCAGTTTCTACGGGCCAACATACGGTCCGTATAAATTATACTGACTGTATGTCAAGCCATATATTTGGTCCAGAGAGGGGTGCTAATCTGGGATGATTATACGGTGGAACATACGGCCCATATGTTTTATACGGCCAGTATGTTTGGCCGTATAATACCCAGTTTTTTGAAGTTCATTCTCGTCGACTCGTTTGATCTCCAATCCTTATGAAACCTTCTTAGCACTTGTATAGCACCTCATTAACAATCTAAGGTCCTTTATAACTCTTCTCCAAAGCATTATTAAATCCTCGTTAACTTGTTACTCGTAATTCCTTTTCGATACCTATCGTATGCGTTGCCTTCTCTTGGAAAACTTTCTTCCCCTACCTCGAATGTCTTTAAAATATTAATTAGGGTCATCAAATGTCATTACCTTACTTATTAAAATACCGTACACTCGTGATCTTCTTTAGTCTATTCGCTATGCATCAACGGAAAATTTTCCGAGATGTAACATTCTTCCCCACATTATTCATGATGATTTTGTGATAGATGATGGTATTCAAGATGTAAAATAACTTATGCTGTAGGATGGTTGGAACATAGGAAGACTGCAGCAATTATTCCCTATGGATATTGTGGATCATATATTATAGGAATCGCACTTTCATGAACCAAAAGAAGAGTGGGATAGGCCAAGATGGATGATGACAGCTTCAGGAAAATTCACAGTAGGTACCTGTGGATATCAGAGGGATATCAGATGGGAACTTCTGAGGATAAAAGCAGTCAAGTCAGATGTCTTTAAGAACATGTGGATATCAGATGTACCTTTTAAGATATCCTTCTTCTTCTGAAGGTTGTGGAAGTTTAAAATACCAGTTGGAGAGGTAGTAAGAAGGATTGGGATAGATACTGAGGCAAGATGTTATTGCTGTGATCATAGGCAATATGAAACTGTGGATCACTTGTTTGTTACAGGAAATGTTGCTACAAAAGTTTGGACATATGTTAAAACTGTTGTGGGCATCACAACATAATTTCAACAAGTCAAGCAGGTTCGTCAAGTCTGGTGGAATGCAGATTGCCCCTCTAAGTTCAGAGCTATATTTAAAGTTATTCCAATGGTCACCATGTGGCAGATATGGAAGTGGAGGAATACAGTCCTACATGGAGGAAAGATGTCCATCAACAAAGTGATTTATGAGATCAACATGATCATATGTCAAATATGTAGACTGATTTTTCCATGGCAGCATAACTTACCAAGATGCATACCTCAAATCCTACAAGTTTTTGAAGCATACAGGCCAAGAATTGTGAGCAAGATAGTGAAATGGGAATTTCCTATGCCATGGTGGTTGAAATGTAATTCTGATGGAGCTTCTAGAGGAAATCCTGGACCAAGCTCTGTGGCCTTTTGTATTAGAAATGCAGTAGGCGATTTCCAGTTTGTAGCATCAAGAATAATATTAGATGGCTCAAATTTGGTGGCTGAAGCAATGGCACTACATGAGGGTCTTAAGTATTGTGTTACACACAGTTTGTTACCAGTGGTGATGGAAACAGATTCTATGACTATGAAGATGATCTTAACTGGATAGTGGTAGACTCCATGGAGTATATCAATGATCATAAATGATATTTCAAGACTAAGGAGGGATAAGGAAGTGAGGGTGGAGCATGTTCTGAGAGAAGGAAATGGCCTGGCTGATTTTTTAACTAACTATACTTTTGATTTTGCAGGTGATCACCATTTTCATAGTTTCACTTCACTTCCTGTGAAAGAAAGGCAAATTCTCAACACAGAGAAGTCACATATACCATACATGAGAATCAGGAAAGCTAAGGACCATCGCATCCCTGGAGATTAATAGCAACTTTGGAGAACAGTAGCAGCAACAAGGCTACATTTCAACATGCCATGAATAGTAGCATGTACTTGTATGAAAGTGTCTTTGGCAGGATTACAAGAGTGGTATTAGTATAATGCTCATTCTTTTGTAATACTTCTATAGATTTTTTCATTCAGGAAACTAGAGACAATGGCAAACAAAATGCAACAGAAAGTCAAAGAGATAGCAGTTGCATCTGAAGAAAAATGGAAGAATTCAACTCCATCCTAGAAGCATGAATATGCATTCAGTATGACTTTGAACCATAGAACCTGGTGAGAGCTTGTAGGTGTTTGAGATGTTGTCAAGTCAAGGCCAGAGGATCTGCAGTTGACAAGCTTCTATATAGTCTTTGGATGTAGTTTGCATTTCTTTTCTCCTTTTAGGATCTTTGTTTATTTTATTTTCTTTTATCCATTCTTGTACAGAAAACCTTTCTATTTTAATAAAACACTACCAAACTTGGTTTGGTGGTTTTCATAAAAAAAAAATAAACTGGTGGGTCTTTTACTTGCACATTCCTATTACCACCTGCTCCATATCCTCCCATGTTGCTCATGATCACCTAATTCACAGTATACGATAGATAGTTTGTGATGGAATATAAAAGGACTTTAAGTAAAGCACAAAATCTTTAGTAATTTCAAAACCATATTCTCCGACAACAGCGCCAAAATTTGATACGCTCAAAATACACCTATTAAATTATGTAAAGCGGACGATGTCAAATATAGTAACCCAATGAGGTTGAGCTCGAATACCACTGGGAATATGGTGTGGAAAGGTTACTAAAGTCGTATAGTACTTTCTTGCGGTCTAGTTTCATATTCCGTTGAGTTTGTAGAAGATTGGTTGTTTATGACTAATTGCTAACTAATTACTATGGATTGTAATATATGGTAAAAGAAACCAAGGTTGTGTCCCGATTTAGATAAAGTTTATGCTATGGTGATTGATCATGATATACTTCTAATGGATTGTTATAAGAATGCACTTAACATCTAATTGAATCCCTAAGGTTTCCCAACAGTTAAAGATTATTTCTCTTTTTGATTTTTCCAAATATAAAAGAGTGTATATGAAAAATGGTTAATTCGTGACAAGTAAATTCCTCTTATTGCTAAGTGAATTTATTAAACAAGGGTTAAAGCCTTGAGCTCTTTATATTTATTCCTACCAAACCCTACTCACTTTCCTAAGTTAAGAAAAGTTTATGGCTTTTATCAATGTTACACCCCTCGCTTTCGTAGTGGTAGAACTTATAATTTCCTAGTTGGGTATGCCGTGGGAATCAAGACCCGAGCCGGAGTTTTGGAGATAGAAAGTGTCTTACCCCGTGTGAAATGGTATTCCCGGTGATTTACAGGATTAGAAGTTTAACGAATCGAATCGACGCGATGTGAACTGAATAAGAAAAACCTGCAGGACAACAGTCAAGATTGACGGGTCGTCGAACCTGTCGACGGGCCGTCGTTGTGCGGCGTCAGCAGGGTTCCGCAGCCATGCATTCTGCAGGCGCAGGTCGACGAGGAAGTCGATGGACCGTCGACCCGCTCGTCGAACCGGACCGCTGTAGCCTTTTTGCTTCCAAGTATAATTATGTGGGTCACGACTTCATTTCACATTTTCCTCTTTACAAAAAATCTGAAAACCCTAAAATATTCTCTCCCAATATTTTTCATCATATTAGTGAAGATTTTACGAGGCTCGAACCCCGTAAACCCGAGATGGTGAAGAAGAAAGGTTGCTTCTAGGGTTTCTTCAAGAGTGGTGTTTAGGCAGTTGAAGTTGGAGTTATTCTTGACCCCTCAAGGTATGTAAATGATTTCTATGTTTGTATTTAAGTTAAGTATCAAGATTTTTAGTGATTCTAAGTGAAGAGAAGGTAATTGTGGAAGTGTTAAGTTGATGAAGAGCAGTGTAGTGATATAGGGTTGTTTTAAGAGATGATTGGAAATAGGTTTACATATATTTTGATATATATATATATATATATATATATATATATATATGTGTGTGTGTGTGTGTGTGTGTGTGTGTGTGTGTTGTCATTGTTGATGTGAGTATTGTAGTTGATGTGGGAACGAATGAGAAGTTGAAGAGTTGTTAAGCTTATGAGAGAAATGTTGTTCATGATTCATTAAGCCCTCTATGCATCAAAAGGGGGTTAGTAAGTGAAGTACCTAGTCTAATGAAGGTCTATGTTGTCTTAATTGTAGATTTACAAGTCGAGAAGTAGGAGTTGGTCGATTTGATATACATCGAGGTATGTTAACTACCCTTTTCTTCTTTTGGCATGATCCTATGATACGATCCAATAACCGAGTAAGCGGGTCCACATTACTCTACTCTTAGAAGTATTAGGAGTATTACAGTTTTCTTATGTTCATGTACACCTTTACGATTATTCCTTCTGTTCATGGGTCCAGTTTTATGTATGCAGTTATTCATGCATTACATTCATTTATATATATGTGTGTGTTGACCTATGACCAGAAGGCTTTATATACGCAAGTATTATATGTATATGGGGTATGGAAAGGAGCAGGAGTTATATACGCATTACCACCTGATCAGCTGGTGTACTAATATTATGATATGAGAATCAGGCTGCAAGTATCGCAGCAATGCATATGATGATGGCGGCAGAGAGGCCGATACGATATGAGAAAAGAAACAGGCGTTATATACGCGCATATATCAGGCGTTATATAGACACCTATATATAGATACAGGACCTTCATTGATAGGCATGAGCATGCGTATTATGCGCCCACAGAGGCATTGTTAGATATACAGATTCATGCAGATACTAGTTCTTACAAGTATATGCAGTCAGTCATTTCAGCTTATGAGTTCAGATCTTATTCATGATTCCTATGTGTGTACATATATATATATATGATGTTGCTCTTATGCTTTACATACTCAGTACATTATCCGTACTGACTCCCCGCTGCTCGGGGGGCTACGTTCATGCCCGCAGGTATAGGGAAACAAACAGGTGGTCCAGCTCAGTAGGACCTCTAGATTTAGTAGTGATGAGTACACTCCATTCGATCAGGAGCTACAATCAGTTTTGGTATGCCCCTATTGAGATGTGTATGCATATGGGTATGACGGGCCTGTCCCGTCCTTTCTACAGCTTTTATTCTAGTAGAGGTCTGTAGATAGTTGTATGTATTAGTTAGACGATGTAGCCTTATCGGCTTCTATTCTTTTGTGTACAGTATATGTAGCAACCTAGTTGGCCTGCACTGTTCTTCCGCATGATTGTGTATATGTGTATGCATATTGTATAGAGTTGTGATGTTTCCTTTTTATGAGATTAGTGGTGCCATTCTTGGGCCCTTGATGTTCAGTATATTTCAGATACGAGCATAGGGGTGTTTGGTCGCTAGAGGTCAGACCCCTCGTCACGGCTCATCGGTTTGGGTCGTGACAGAAGTGGTATCAGAGCAGTTTCGTCCTAGGGTTGTCTACAGACCGTGTCTAGTAGAGTCTTGTTTATGGGCGTGTTGTACACCACACTTATAAACAGGAGGCTACACGACATTTAGGATAATGTCATTCTTTCTCTCCTAGATTGTGCGATAGAGCCATGTGTTAGGCGTTCGCTTTCTGATGAATTATTATGATTTCAGCGATGCCTCCTAAGAAACCTACAACCGCCTAGAAGGGTAAGAAAGCCACAGGTGAGGCCACTAGTCGAACTCGACTGGCCACGAGAGCTCAGGACGAGATTCAGAGTGAGGAGTCGCCTGAGACATCACATACACCGCCTCCAGCCCCTGCCCCAGTTCCTCAGCCAGATGCACCGGGCCAGGATGTGCGAGATGTCGTACGGTTGTTGACCAGATTAGTAGACGCCCAGGCTCAGCGGTAGGGAGTTGGTGTTGACCAGGCAGATGGGACTGGTAGTTCGAGGGTTAAGACCTTCCTTGGGTTAGGTCCTGCAGAGTTTTCCGTGGTAAAGAAGAATATGGACCCTTAGGATTTTATTGATGGTATGCAGAGGACTTTGAGGGATATGCATGCGGATGAGGTCAGGTCCGTGGAGTTGGCTTCGTATAGGCTGCGTGATATTGCAGTACAGTGGTATCAGACTTGGGCGTTATCTAAGGGAGAGAATGCCCCTCCAGTTGTGTGGCTAGAGTTCGCAGACGCTTTTATCCGCCATTATTTGCCTCCTGAGGTCAGGCGGGCCCAAGCAGATAGATTCCTACGTATTGAGCAGGGCAGTATGAGTGTCCAGGAGTATTGCGTGTATTTCGACTCTATGGACAGATATGCTCCAGCCATGGTGGCTAAGATGGAGGATAGAGTTCATCATTTTGTGGTTGGTCTAGGGCCACATTTGATCGACGCTTGTACGACTGCCGTATTACAGCCAGACATGGATATCTCCCATTTACAGGCATATGCGCAGAATTTAGAGGATCGCAAGCGCCAGAGGAGGACAGATCGTGATCGTGACCGGGGCCAAGGTAAGAGGTCCAGATCTTTTGATACTAGGGGTGAGTTTAGAGGAGGAAAGAGACAGCAGCATCCCCAATATCCTTTCCATTCAGCAGGGAGTGCATCTCCCCAGTTTTCAGGTCTGAGATTTGACCGGTCTCCTTATTCCGGAGCAGGCCAGAGTTCTAGAGCATCAGGCTCTCAGTACAGACCAGAGTCAAGCCAAATGAGACCCCCTTTGCCGTGATGTACCCAGTGTGGCAAGTCACACGCCGGTCAGTGTCGACTGGATCAGATAGTTGTTATGTTTATGGCCAGCTAGGCCAGAGGGTGAGGGAGTGCCCGATGAGGATTAGTACAGGTATGGTTCAGTCTACAGGGTCTGTGGCTGGCTCTTCTTCCGCAGTGCGCCCTTCAGGGCAAGTTTTTCAGCCGCCAGCAAGGCGAGGTAGAGGGAGGAGTAGAGCATCCAGCTCGAGCAGTCCTCAGCACCACGTATATGCATTGGCTGGTAGATAGGACCACGAGACGTATCCTGATGTTGTTATAGGTATATTATCGGTTTCCTCCCATGATGTTTATGCACTGATTGATCCAGGTTCCACTTTATCATATATTACACCATTTGTTTCTGGCAAGTTTGGGGTAGAGCCTGAGTTGATCAAACGTTTCGAGGTGTCTACGCCAGTCGGTGACCCGGTTATAGCTAGGCGAGTATACCGAGACTGTGTTGTTATAGTTTTTAATCGCCACACCGTAGCAAATTTGATTGAGTTAGATATGATTGATTTTGATGTTATTATGGGCATGGACTGGTTAGCTTCTTGTTATGCTAATGTTGATTGTAGAGCTAAGATGGTTCGGTTTCAGTTTCCAGGTGAGCCAGTCCTAGAATGGAAGGGCAATGCTGCTTCGGCTAGAGGTAGGTTTATTTCCTACCTTAAGGAAAAGAGGATGATCAGAAAAGGGTATATTATTCATCTAGTTCGAGTTCAAGATGTGCAAGCAGAGTCGCCGACTCTTCAGTCCGTCCCTGTGGTTAATGAGTTCCCAGAAGTGTTTCTAGATGAGCTTTCAGGCATTCCCCCAGAGAGGGAGATTGATTTTTCTATTGATGTATTGCCAGATCTATTCCTCCTTACAGGATGGCACCTGCAGAGTTGAAGGAATTGAAGGAGCAGTTGAAAGATTTACTTGAGAAGGGCTTTATCAGGCCTAGTACATCGTCGTGGGGAGCGCCGGTACTATTTGTAAGAAAGAAGGATGGTTCCTTGCGAATGTCTATCGATTATAGGCAATTGAATAAGGTGATTGTAAAGAATAAGTATCCGCTCTCAAGGATTGATGATTTGTTTGATCAGTTGCAAGGCGCCAAGTATTTCTCGAAGATAGACTTGAGGTCAGGATACCACCAGGTCAGGGTAAAGGAAGAAGACATTCCGAAGACAGTATTTCGGACTAGATATGGCCATTATGAATTCCGTGTTATGTCGTTCGGGCTAACTAATGCCCCAGCGATATTCATGGATTTGATGAATCATGTATTCAGGCCCTTTCTAGATTTGTTTGTGATTGTGTTTATAGATGATATTTTGGTTTATTCGCCGTCAAAGGCCGATCATGCAGAACATCTGTGCACAGTGCTTGGAATTCTTCGAGGTAAAGAGTGGTATGCCAAGTTTTCTAAGTGTGAGTTCTGGTTGAACACTGTGGCATTTTTGGGTCACATCATTTCAGAGGAAGGCGTTAGGGTGGATGCCCAAAAGATTGAGGCTGTGAAGAATTAGCCAAGGCCCACGACACCAATGGAGATATGTAGTTTCCTAGGCTTGACAGGTTATTATAGAAGGTTTGTAGAGGGATTTCCTCTTTTTCGGCCCCGTTGACCAAATTGACTCAGAAATCAGCTAAGTTCCAATGGACAGATGCTTGTGAGCAGAGTTTTCAGACATTGAAAGATAAGCTAACATCAGCACTAATTTTGACTATTCCAGAAGGAGCAGATGGCTATGTGGTATATTGTGATGCTTTAGGTGTTGGATTGGGCTGTGTATTGATGCAGCACGGTAAGGTTGTCGCTTATTCTTCTAGACAATTGAAGAAGCACGAGAAGAATTATCCAACCCATGATCTGGAGTTAGCGGCAGTGATTCATGCCTTGAAGATATGGAGGCACTACTTATACGGTGTCCATGTTGATATCTATACTGATCATAAGAGTCTCCACTACATCTTTACGCAGAAGGATTTGAACTTGTGTTAGAGACGATGGTTGGAGAGGTTAAAAGACTATGATGTGGACATTCTATATCATCCCGGGAAGGCTAATATGGTAGCCGATGCCCTTAGTCGTAAATCTATGGGTAGCGTGTCTCTGGTATCGCCAGAGAGAAGAGAAATGGTCCGTGAAGTTCATCGATTAGCTAGCCTCTGAGTTAGATTGCTAGACGCAGGTGATGTAGGAGTTACTGTTCAAGACACAGCGGTATCGTCCTTGGTAGTTGAAATAAAAGAGCGTCAGTATGAGGATCCGGTTCTAGTTCATTACCAAGGCACAGCACCTCAGAAAGAAAAGATGCCCTTTGTGATCACAGGTGATGGAGTACTCAGATATCGAGGTAGATTGTGTGTCCTTAGTGTTGCAGGACTCCGTCAGCAGATTATGGGAGAGGCACATTACTCCCACTATTCTATTCATCCAGGCTCAACAAAGATGTACCATGACCTCAAGGAGGTTTATTGGTGGGATGGTATGAAAAGAGATATAGCAAAATTTATCGCTCAGTGTTCGAATTGTCAGCAGGTCAAAATAGAATACCAGATGCCTGGAGGTCTATTACAGGCTATAGAGATTCTGACATGGAAGTGGGAGGTAATTAATATGGACTTCATTACGGGGTTTCCCCGTACTCAGCGAAAGTGTGATTCGATATGGGTCATAGTTGATAGGCTCACAAAGTCAGCTCACTTTCTGCCTGTCAGAACTACTCATGCAGCCGAGGATTATGTGAGGCTTTATCTGAAGAAGATAGTACGACTCCATGGTGTTCCTTCAGCCATTATTTCAGATAGGGAGCACAGTTCACAGCCAGATTCTGGAAGTCTTTTCAGCGAGGATTGGGGACTCAGGTGAGTCTCAACACCGTATTTCACCCGCAGACAGATGGGCAAGCAGAGCGAACCATACAGACCCTTGCGGATATGCTCAGAACTTGGGTGCTTGACTTTCAGGGCAATTGGGAGTATCATTTGCCTCTTATCGAGTTCGCATATAACAATAGTTACCATTCCAGTATTCAGGTGCCTCCTTATGAGGCCTTATATGGGCGGAGGTGTAGATCGCCCATACGATTGTTTGATGTTTGAGAGAATCAGTTGCTAGGCCCAGACTTAATTCAACAAGCAGTTGATAAGGTGAGGGTAATTAGAGAGAGGTTGCTAACAGCCCAGAGCCGACAGAAATCTTATGCGGATAATCAGCGATGAAAGCTAAAGTTCAAAATGGGCGACTGGGTGTTCCTGAAATTTTCGCCGATGAAGGGAGTGATGAGGTTTGGTAAGAAGGGTAAGCTGAGCCCTCGATATATTGGGCCATATAAGATCATTCGTGTAGTGGGTACAGTGGCATATGAACTAGAATTTCCTTCTGAGTTAGAATCGGTACACCTAGTATTTCATGTATCAATGCTTCGCAAGTGTATCGGAGATCCTTCAAGAGTTGTACCAGTGATAGAGCAGTTATCGTATGAAGAGGTTCCAGTGGCTATATTGGATAGACAGGTCCGTCGGTTGCGAACTAAAGATGTAGCCTTCGTTAAAGTCTTGTGGAAGAATAAGTGTTACACCCCGGAAAATTTCGCGCTACAAAATCGTAGAAGGCGTGGTACGAGCTTGAAAAGGAGTTAAGTCAAACAAGGATTAAGGATGAATATTGGGTTATCTAAGTCTAAGAATATATATACATACGACATTTGGAGACAATATAGTGTGAATTGGTTCATAAGTTATTTAACGAAAAACCCTCGTTACAGTAAGTTAAGGTGGGGCCCACATGTCGGTAATTTATAAAAGACATATGGAGAGATATATAGGTAGTATATGTGGAGTTGAGCAAGTTCTAAGAAGGACCCATAAGCCAAAAATGAGTGTAAGCCCTCCAAAAAGACGATTTAAGAAAACGTTTTCGGATGACCTAACTTAGAGGGGTAAAATCGGCATTTTAACTTTGGAATTTGGGAAAATCCCCAGAAATAAAAGTTGTAGATAATTGAAATATCTTTCCAACCATAGGTCGTGGGCCCTCACACGATATCGGGATCAATATTTATGACCGTTTTACTGAACGAACATCCAGTCAGAGAATTTAAACGTGCGCGAACGCGCCCAAAGGGGGCGCGATCGCGCAGAAGGAATTTATGTCGGTTTCAGGCCGAACCTGAAACGTTATAAAAAGGGGGTTATCCCCCATTTTTCATCTAAACACGCACAAAAACACCTCAAACACTCTAGAAAATTCCCCAACCTTCCCAAACTCATTTTTAGCCTAAACCAGGTATAATTTTTCAATTCCAGTCCAGATAGCGTATAGTTTTCGCTGCAGAATCATATAGCAGGCGTGTGGTGGCCAAAAATTAGCGTGAAAAGGTGAAGATACAACAATATTAAAGGGAGAAAGGTATGAATATCTTCCTATTTGTGTTAATACCAGTTTATTTACGAAGAAGACGCGATTAAATAATTGTATACTGAGTTGGTTAATTATGAAAGTTGGGAAACAGCGTGTGGGCTGTTTTATGGAATATTTTGGAATTGGAAATATTATGAATAATGTTGGTATTGTTATTGTTGTTGTTGGTTGCTGAATTAAGAACTCGGGCTAGGCATATAAACAGGGGAGATGCTGGCCGATTTTCGTCAGGATATAGAATAGTATAATTTGACACTTGGGGTAAGTGTATGATAAGAGGACTAACATTAGTTTAAATCCTCTCAAATGTAGATTTACGAGCTTGGGCGAATAAGTGTAGCTGATAAGAGGTTGAACAGGTATGTAAAGCCTTACCTTTCTTTCTCTTGGCATGCCCTAGACATAATAGGTTATGATACAGGCCTCGGGGGAAACTCTATCCTTAGAAATCTAAGCTTAATTTTGACCCTTATTCATTCAATGTAATTGAATTAGGTACTTTATGTTTTGATAGAAAAATAGTTTAAACATCCGTAACTTTCACAAACGGAATCGGATTGCTCGATTTGACTTATTTCTGTACGATAGTTAAAGGAAACTTTTGGCTATTGTCCCGACTACTAAACGATAGCTGTTTTAACTGTTCCATTGAGTTCTATAATATATTTTGATATGCAAAACAATTCCAGAACTTTTATTTTGGTATGATCCATCGTGCCAACCGAAAGATGTGCGTTATCTATACTATGACTATCGTCTGATTCCTTTGAAATGACCTGTCGTCCGGATTCTTTCATCGAGTCTAAGAGTTGATTTATGTGCATTTAATTTTCCACCACCTTGCGTGTGCATAGGGTTGCTAGTCTACTCGTACTAACTCAGATTTATTTAAAATGTGTTTGTGGTTTACTAATGATTTCAAGAAAACTAGTTTTGTACTAAAGGAAACATAAAGTCGATTTTCAAAACCACTCCGAAGGGAGTGCGAGATTTTATTATTTAGACTTTCCAAAAACCACTCCGAAGGGGGTGCGAGATTTTCAAGCCTAAGTCACTAGATGACTTCATGACGTAGCTAAGTGTGCTATATGATATATGGCCTCAGCTCGTGCCTGAGTGAGCTATGGCCTCAGCTTACGCCTGGGTGCGCTATGGCCTTATTTTATGTCTAAGTGTGCTATGTGACACGTGGCCTTAGGTTATGTTATGGATTTTCTTTAAAAGATTTTTCCATACATTTGCATATTTGCATTCATGCCCGAAGGGGCCATTATTGATATAGAGCCGGAAGCGGCTGCCCGAAGGGGCCACTATTGATGTTGAGCCGGAAGCGGCTGCCCGAAGGGGCCACTATTGATGTTGAGCCGGAAGCGGCTGCCCGAAGGGGCCATTATTGATATAGAGCCGGAAGCGGCTACCCGAAGGGGCCATTATTGATATAGAGCCGGAAGCGGCTGCCCGAAGGGGCCATCATTAATTTGCCGGAAGCGGCACGTGTGTTGCATTGCATTATTCACTTAAAGGAGGTGTGTTAGATTACATTACTTATTTTGAAAATGTTAGTTAGATTGCAATTATTTACTTGAAGCCTGCTTGAGATTTGCGTACATATTTACGTTTCTTCCAGCGAAGGCTGCAGGTATTGGGTTGGTTATGATTTCTTCTTTCCTAAATTATGCGATGGTTATCATTTATTTGTTATGTCCCGTGTTTTCGTATAATTGGAAATCGAGGAATAATTACGACTTGTGTGTTATAAGGACATAATTTAATTTTAGTGAATATGACTATGTTGGTTGTGGAATCTTTAATGTTAATACATCGGGGAAGGCCGAGAATAAATTTGGAATTTCGGAAATTAGTTTTGGGAATTACAAAACGGGACGTTTTATGAATTGGGCCAAGGAAAATACAACACAAAATTGAGGCCCAAAGAATGGAGGGTGGCCGGCCTTAGCCATGGCCCAAACCCATTATTTTGATGTCATGTGCATAGCACATGACTCTTAAAAGGATATATATCATGTTACACTTGATAATTATCAAGAACAAGATAAAAAATTCAAGAACACCAAGAATAGGAGCTCTCGGCCAAGTGGAAAAAAAAAAGAAAGAAAAATTTCCAAGCTTTGTTGTTGATCCAAAAATCTTAATTTCTACATAGTTGTGAAGTACTCAAGACCCTCTTCAACGGGGTATAATTAGTTTGGCACAAGAACTACGTTTGCGACAAGTCGGGGTTTCAAGAAAAGGTGAGAATTCTTACACTTTTATGTTGTAGAATTGATATAAATATGTTAAGGATTGGGAATAGACGAGAATCCCATAACTTTGGTGTATATAGAAAGCCGTGTGTGTGTGTGTATATTGTATGTTGGCCGTGAGCCTAGGAAGAAGAAAGTGGTGTGAATTGATCTTGTTTAGTTGTATAATGTGTTGTTGTGATCTTTATGTCGTAAATGATTGATTGATTGATGAATTAAATTGGCGTTGGAAAATGATTTCGGACATTTTCGGAAAGTGTATACCTTTGGTATAATTGTGTATATCATTGTATATTTAGGGTGCTAAAGACTTTAAATATGAGTTATAGTTGGTATTAATGAATTCAGAATGAAACGACGCAAGTTAGAATGTTCGTCGTGAATTTTCGATGTTTTGAAGAATTATGGAAAGTAATGGATTTTGGGGCAATTTCGTGTATGGCTTGGATTGTATTTGGGATGTGATTGTATAAGTTTGAATGAGGAAATGAATACAATTATGTAGATATAGAGTTGGAGTTTTGGAAGTTTGAATGAAAGTTGCCAACTCAGGTAACAAAGTAGAACTTTGAAGCTAGAGTGGTTTGATTATTACTTGTGTTGTTTGATGATGTGTAGGCTGTTGTTGTTGATATATTTTGGACCGAGCTAAGTCTCGGGGATGTTAGATTTATAGGGGAAATGCTGCCGAAATTTCGGTAGGCAAAAATGAAGTTAAAGGCATTCTTAAGCCTAAGAATCTCAATTGGTAACTTTGACCATTTGCAGATTTCAGACGAAACGGGACTTGACCTTTGGGAGAGCGTAAGGCGTCTGTAAGGTATGTAAAGCTTCCCACTTCTTCGTTTGGCATATCTTAGTGTGATAGGCGAATATGGGAACTTCCGGTGCATTTCTGCTCCTCGAAACCCGATCCACAGGAAAGTTACTATTCATTCAATTCAATTGAAGCCTAAGGGCTCTATTTTGGCTAGAATGCCACCACTCGTCCGAAACCTATCGAAATGTGGTCGGGTAACTTAGAAATAATTGTGTATGACCCTTTGGCCTATAAATGTTCGTAAAATATGTTCGCCACCTCAATTTGACTCAAGGTGGGCCCGCTAACCCTGAGACGCCCTATTTGTCTTATTGGGCTGTCCTTTTGAATAAAGTTTGAAATGATACCTTCGATTTTGGAACTTCCTCCTACGGGATGTGTTTTGAATATTACGATACGCTAAGTTACGTTTTGAGCTATACGTACTATTTTGAAAACGTTTTGTGAAATGAAACCTTGTATCGACTAAGTATTCGACTACTTTGTATTATGAAATGACTTATGGGATTACTCTGTTTTGAAAGACTATTTTGAAGTATGATTTGCATTTGTTTGCTCACGACTCCGCTCGTGCCTTATTATGACTTCGTTCACCGGTTCCCGGGCCGGCTATGATTCGTGCGCCTTACAATAATTCGGCCGTATGCTGTGTTACGGTTCCCGAGGCTTCGCCATAGGGCCGAGTTCCGTTTGGAGTTATGTTGTGATATGGCTCGTGATGCGATACGCTCACCTATGTTTGTGTTTGTGTTCGGAGATTTGAAACCTTCTGGTGTTATGCTGTGTGTGGCACCAGCGTCGGAGTGGCGACCACGTTCCTAAGCGTTTGCATGATTTCGTTTGCATTATGTATACGTATATGATTTTGATACGGATTTTGACATCCCGATTTGTACTCCACTTTGTTATCTGATTTGCTTTCAGTTTTGATCCATATTTCTGTACTCCGTGCTTTACATACTCAGTACATATTTCGTACTGACCCCCTTTCTTCGGGGGCTGCGTTTTATGCCCGCAGGTGCAGATATCGGTGATCCTCCACAGTAGGTTTCACTCTTTGCTATTCCGGAGTACTCCTCTTTGACCCGGAGTCCACTTTTGGTACAGACTCCTTTTGCTTTGTATATATTCGGTATATTTGACTATCTGGGTACGGCGGGGCCCTGTCTCGCCATATGTCTTTGTTTTGAGTTCGTAGAAGCCTGTAGTCATATATGTGGGGCGAGGGTCCTATATATGTTTGTTTGATTTTGTTTCTGGTCTTAAAGCGGTTCGTTTGTTTTGATGGCCCTAAATGGCCCTTATGCTTATGTTGCACTTTTGACCGGCGATGTCTGTTCCGCCGCTCAGTTTGGATTCGATATGACATTTTGACTTGTGCGACCGCTTAAGACACATTTTGATAAAAATTCTGGTTGATATGACTTTTATGAATTTTTGGAATATGCTCGGATTTGGTAAATGAATATGCGATTTGGTCTGGGTACCCAGATAGGGTGCCAGTCGCGGCCCACGGGGCTGGGTCGTGACATTATTTCCGCTTTACATATTCAGTACATATTCTGTACTGACCCCCTTTCTTCGGGGGCTGCGTTTCATGCCACGCAGGTACACCCAGGTGAGTAGAAAATTTTGCTAGAAGGTATTCCAGCGGGATTGGCGAGCTCCATCTCAGTTCGGAGTATTGCCGAGTCGAGTACCTTTGTTATGGTGTTTTGTATGTGTTAGAGACTTTGCAGACAGTGTCATGTGGATAAGGCGTCGAGAAGTGCGAATCATTTATAGATGTTAAAAGAGTATGTATTTTTAGATGATTTCAGTTGGTAAAAAGTACGTAATTGATTGAAAGTTTTTTTATAATTTGTATAAAGATAATGACCTCTATTTGGAAAAGTTTCATGTGTTTAAAAGTTTTTGAAATGACAGGTTTTCGTAAAGCAAATGTTTAAGGGTTCGCTCGACTCTGAAGGGAGTCGGGTACCCATCATGCCCTATCAAGATGAGGGTGTGACAATAATAATGTTGAAGAAGTGGCTTGGGAAGCGGAATAAGCGATGAAGATTAAGTACCCGCATTTGTTCCCGGCAGTACCGGAGATGCAGTCGGAGACATCACTTTCCCCAGGTATTGTTTTCATTTTAGTTATCGTGATTTGGTCGTGTGAGGCCATGGTATTGTGTGTTACAGTGTGTGGCCTTGTGAGGCATTATTTTGGGTTGTTGTGTACAGTACGGATTGGTATAAGTACAGGGGAAACTCTGCCGAGATTTTTATAACCCAGGCTTATTCGAACATTCGAGGACGAATGTTCCTAAAGGGAAAAGAATGTTACACCCCTCTCTTTGGTAGTGGTAGAACTTATGATTTCCTAGTTGGGTATGCCTTGGGAATCGAGACCCGAGCCGGATTTTTGGAGATAGAAAGTGTCTTACCCCGTGTGAAATGGTACCAGCAGGTATTCCCGGTGATTTACAGGATTAGAAGTTGAACGAATCGAATCGACGCAACCTGAACTGAATAAGAAAACCTGCAGTACACCAGTCAAGATCGACGGGTCATCGAACCTGTCGATGGGCCGTCGTTGTGCGGCGTCGACAGGGTTTCGCAGCCATGCATTCTGCAGGTGCAGGTCGACGGGCAAGTCGACGGACCGTCGACGTGTCGACGGGTCATCAACCCGTTCGTCGAACCGGACCACTGTAGCCTTTTGGCTTCCATGTATAAATATTTGTGTCACGACTTCATTTCACATTTTCCTCTTTAGAAAAAATTAAAAAACCCTAAAATATTCTCTCCCAATATTTTCCATCATATTAGTGGAGATTTTACGAGACCCGAACCCCGTAAACCCGAGATGGTGAAGAAGAAAGGTTGCTTCTAGGGTTTCTTCAAGAGTGGAGTTTAGGGAGTTGAAGTTGGAGTGATTCTTGACCCCTCAAGGTATGTAAAATGATTTCTACCATTGTATTTAAGTTGAGTATCAAGAGTTTTAGTGATTCTAAGTGAAGAGAAGGTAATTGTGGAAGTGTTAAGTTGATGAAGAGCAATGTAGTGATATAGGGTTGTTTTAAGAGATGATTGAAAACGGGTTTACGTATATTTTGATATATATGTGTTGTCATTGTTGATGTGAGTATTGTAGTTGATGTGGGATCGAATGAGAAGTTGAAGAGTTGTTAAGCTTATGAGAGAAATGTTGTTCATGATTCGTTAAGCCTTCTATGCATCAAAAGGGGGTTAGCAAGTGAAGTACCTAGTCTAATGAAGGTCTATGTTGTCTTAATTGTAGATTTACAAGTCGAGAAGTAGGAGTTGGTCGATTTGATATACGTCGAGGTATGTTAAGCTACCCTTTTCTTCTTTTGGCATGATCCTATGATACGTTCCAATAAGTGAGTAAGCGAGTCCACATTACTCTACTCTTAGATGTATTAGGAGTATTACAGTCTTTGATGTTTATGTACACCTTTACGATTATTCCTTCTGTTCATGGGTCCAGCTTTATGTATACAGTTATTCGTGCATTACATTCATTTATATATATATGTATATGTGTGTTGACACGTGACCAGAAGGCGTTATATACGCAAGTATTATATGTATATGGGGTATGAAAAGGAGCAGGCGTTATATACGCATTACCACCTAATTAGCTGGTGTACTAATATGATGATATGAGAATCAGGCTGCAAGTATCGTAGCAATGTATATGATGATGGCCGCAGACAGGCCGATACGATATGAGAAAAGAAACAGGCATTATATACGCGCATATATCAGGTGTTATATACGCACCTATATATAGATGCATGACCTTCAGTGATAGGCATGAGCATGCATATTATGCGCCCACAGAGGAATTGTTAGATATACAGATTCATGCAGATACTAGTTCATACAAGTACATGCAGTCAGTCATTTCAGCTTATGAGTTCGGATCTTATTCATGATTCCCATGTGTATATATATATATATATGATGATGTTGCTCTTATGCTATATATGCTCAGTACATTATCCGTACTGACTCCCCGCTGCTCGGGGGGCTGCGTTCATGCCCGCAGGCACAGGGAGACAGGCAGGTGGTCCAGCTTAGTAGGACCTCTAGATTTAGCAGTGATCAGTATGCTCCATTCGATCCGGAGCTACAGTCAGTTTTGGTATGCCCCTTTTGAGATGTGTATGCATATGGGTATGACGGGGCCCTGTCCCGTCCTTTATACAGCTTTTATTCCAGTAGAGGTCCGTAGACAGTTGTATGTATTAGTCAAACGATGTACCCTTGTCGGCTTCTATTCTTTTATGTACAATATATGTAGCAGCCTAGTTGGCTTGCACTGTTCTTCTGCATAATTGTGTATATATGTATGCAGATTGTACAGAGTTCTGATGTTTCCTTTTTATGAGATTAGTGGTGCCATTCATGGGCCTTTGATGTTCAGTATATTTCAGATACGAGTGTAGGGGTGTTTGGTCGCTAGAGGTCAGGCCCCTCGTCACGGCTCATCGGTTTGGGTCTTGACAATCAATATTTGCAACCATCAATTATGAATGAAGAACAAAGAATAAATAAACCCTAACAATCCATTATGTGTATATGAATCTCAATACCCAATCATAGAACACCCATCATAGGGTTCACAACCTTAGTAGAGAAATTAGCTACTCATAGTGGAAGAAGAACAATAAGAGATCATAGAAATAATAATGCTTAATTTTGATTGATTGGAATTGAAGGAAAGTAATTGCAATTTTTTGTTCTCCAAAAAGCTTCAAAAACTATGAGTATTCAATGCTAGGGAATAATAGTTTAAAACTAACAACTGGTCATAAATACAACCCACATTGAACTATTTATAAGGTTCCAAAAATATAAAATAAAATAATTGCAAATAGGTCCTTGACGGCATTATTTACGGGCCGCATCATAAAATACGGACCGTATAAAGTTATACGGTCAAGCATTCTTCAGTGAAAATTACGATCGCCTTATATGGCCCGTATAATATTACACGGTCCGTGAAAGTTGTCCATATTTCTTCATCTTCAAAACTTTACTCTCTTCGTTAGTTGTAGTAAAAAAATATGGTTTAAAGTACGGCCCGTATCACAAGATACGGTCCGTAAAATGTGCTTGTAAAACAACAACTTCAACTTCAACATTGTTCTTCACTATCCACAATTCACAGTCATTACGGTCTGTATAATTATACACGGCTCGTGAAACCTCATAACAGTGCCAAATCATGCAATTTTTGTGCTTTTGTCCTTTAACTCCTCGAGTTACCTCAAACACAACAAAACACATCAAAATGACGTATACTTCCTTACAAACAAGTAAAACTTCTCGTAAAAAGGTACCAAATGTGCCATAATTTCACGGCACGTCAACGAACACCAAGAGTGTCATGCCCCAAAACTCACCATATGTGCAACAGGCATCCGATGCTATGAATAATACCGGAAGCACCTTATAAAATCAATAAATATCTATTCTCTTTCAATAGTATTTTAGTATTCATTTAAAACAGTCATTTATGGCTAACTAAAAGCATACTCATACTTATAAAGTCAGCGAAAGTCTAATATGAATAAGTAATTATGTGATGTCAACGCCTCAATAAGTCGTACGAGACTTTCAACACATACCCACAACACAACATCTAATTATGGAGCTTCAAGAAACATAAACAAAGTCTAACACATCGGGACACAGCCAAGAAATTAAAACAAAAATTTAAAACTAGATAGGTGGGGTGTCCCACGAACAAGAGTGTGGGATCACCAATAAATCTGGAAAGCAACGAGTTCTCCTACTCCGTACGCATACCACGAAACTACTCATCTTCTTAACCTAAAATACCATAAAACAACAATGGTATCCCGGAGTACTAGGTACTCAGTGAGTATCTCTGGGACAATACTTGATAGCAAAATATATAAGTAATAAGTGTAATTGAAAATGGTATTGAGAAATAGTTCAAAGCAAATGATAACATCTCAGGAACATCCGATATAATTCAATGATGACGAAATAATCACTTTGAATCCTTAAGACGTTCTCATTAACTTAATTTGTTTCAAAAACAGGTCGAAATCCAAAGATAGAGTAAGCTCGTAACTTTAGTAAAAACACTAATAAAAGAAAATTACACAAAAATATATGAATTTCAACTTATCATACTGTTTGTCACGTTATGTCTTCCCACTAATGAACTCAAGATCATCAATAAGCCACTCACAGGCAACCGAAGTATAGCTATATGCCAATACAGGCCAATATTAATATAACGAAGAGACGACCATATAAAGTTCCCTAAACTACATAGAAGCACCACATCAGAGTTATCAACTCACGACGGCTACCCTTCCTCCCGAATAGCTAGGCAAAGACCACACCGATGCTACAAACTATAAAGACCCGATTGGTCGTTATAGTGCTAATGACCATTTTACACCTATTAACCCTTTCCCGAGGTCATCAGGCAAGTTTTGGGAGGTTTGAGCCTTAAAGTGACATTCGTTTAACCTAAGTTGACTTTTGAATAAACAAACCTTTTTTGAAATTATCGATTTCGAGAGGTCCGGATGGTAATTTAAGACTTGGTAGTGTGTTTGGTTCAGTTCCCAATGCAATTTGGAGTATTTTGGAACTTGGGTTGGAAACTTGGCTGAGGGCTATTGGGGGCAAATGTTACACCTCGTAGTTTGATAGGTTGAGATTCGCTAGGTGTTAGCTGTCTAATTGTGAATATTGGAATACCTTCTAGGATATATTAGATTATATGCGCCTACCTTATGTTTATGAAAGATTAAGTTCATATAATAAGCTAGGGAAGGATTTGAGGGCAAGCGGATTAGGGAAATTAAGTTTGTTGGTGTTATATCCCGCATTTTTGCGCATTCGAAGAATTTGAAATAATGTTGACTTGTAGGAAATAAGGCTATGTTTGTATTTTATTTAATATATGCGTGATATTCATGAGAAATATTGATGCGGAGACATCGGAGGAAGGCCAAGGGTAAAATTGGAATTTTTGAAATTTGTTCGGGAATTACAAAATGAGATTCATAATAAATTGGGCTCAAAAAAAATAAAAGAGAAATTGAGGCCCAAAATTAATGGGGTGGCCGGCCATGGCTAGCCCAAGCCCATGGAAATTAATTTCCATGTGATGAATAAATAGAGGGCTAATCCTTATTCTTATCAAGTTTCAAGAAACAAAAAAAATTGAAGAGCACCTCAAAGAGGCCCCTTCGGCCGAACCCCTATCAAAAGAAAAAAAAAATTCTAGTTCTTCAACTTTCATCCAAAAATCTTGTTCTTCTTGGATTCTTAATAAGCTCAAGACGCTCTTCGACGTGGTATAATTAGTTAAGCGAGAGAACAACGTTTGCGGCAAGTTGAAGTTTGAAGAAAAAGGTAAGATTTCGATTCTTTTGTGTTATGGAATAAGTATATATGTTATGATGATGAGAATTATGGAGTTGTGATGTGTGTGTGCATAGCCATGTGTGTGTGTGTGTGTGTGAAGTAGTGTATGGCCGTGAGCCATAGTATGGTGAAGGGGAGGTGAAGTGAAGTTCATTTAGTTGGTTAGTTGTGTCGTTGTGACATTTATGACGTAGATAAAGGTTTAACGAGTTGAGTTAGCATTGAAATTGGTTGTATGTTATTATGGGGAATTATGTGATTTTTATATGATTTTTATATAATTGTGAGAGTGAGATTCTAAATGTAAATTATGGTTGTTGTTAATGAATTTGGAAGAAAACAATGCGAGTTGGTAGTGTTGTTGCATTCGTTGAAGTTTCGGATAGAATATGGAGTTGGCGGAACCACTTAAATTCATGAATATTGTTTGGAATGTTATTGAAATGTGTTTGAATAATCTTGAATTAGTTGATGGATATGGAAAATGTTAATATTAGTTTGATAACGGGAAGTTGGAATGGAAGTTGTTGAACTATGTAGAAAAGAGGACTATTTATGTTATAGTGCGCTTTATGATAATTGTCGATGTTGTTGGATTGTTGGGTTGTTGTTGTTGATATATTGGGCCGAGCTAAGTCTCGGGGATGCTATATGTATAGGGAAAATGCTGCCGAAATTTCGGTAGACAAATATAGACTTAAGTTTGAATTCTTAAAAGCATGCAACTCATAATTGGTAACTCTGACCAATTGTAGGTTTTGGGCGAAACGGAGATTAAGTTTGGGTAAGCGTAAGAAGCGCGAAAGGTATGTAAAGCTATCCATTTTCTTCTCTTGGCATGTCCTAGATGTCCTAGGTTTGAGTTTGAACTTTGGGGATCATCCTATTCATAGAAACCCGAGTTTACTTTTAGCACTATTCGATTCAGCGAAATTGAATTAGAAACTTATGCTTTGTTGAAAAGAAATGTTCAAACATTCGTAACTTTCGTAAACATGATCGAATCACCCCATAAGGTCAAATGTCTGTAAAAATTTGTACGCCGCCTCGACTTGGACCGAGGTGGGCCCACTAGCCTCGAGTCTCCTTCGTTGCCCTAGTTAACTTAACTTTGTACGATATCGGAAAGAGACTTTTGCTTATGACTCTAGTTATTAACGAATAATGTTTTGATTACTCCATGATATTCTGATTTACATTTTGAACTATGAATACGATTTCAGAAGTACTTTGTGAGATAAACCCCGTATTGATCAGTTGTCCGGACTAGTTTGCCTAACGGGTTGTCATATGATTATAACCAGTTTCATAAATGTTTTGATATGTAAATTTCATTAGTTTCCGCACTACTCTGCTCGTGCCCATTATTATGATATCGTTCGCCGGTTCCCGGGCCGGTTTTGTGATCGTGCGCACTATGATATTTCGGCAGTATGCTGTGTTACGGTTCCCGAGACCTTGCCATAGGGTCGGGTTCCGTTTATGGAGTTATGCTGTGATATGGCTTATGATATGATATGTTGTGATGATGTGCTATATTCGGGGTTTGTACGGAGATTTGAAACCTTCTGGAGTATGCTGCGTTGTGGCACCAGCGTCGGAGTGGTGACCACGTTCCTGAGCCTTATGCATGATTTTTATTTGCTTCATATATACATATGCTTTCAGCACAGACTTTGATGTACTGGTTCGGTATTTACTTCCTGTACCCTTTTTTTTGTCAGCTATGGTTTGGATTTCCGTACTCTATGCTTTACATACTCAGTACATCTTTCGTACTGAACCCCTTTCTTCGGGGGCTGCGTTTCATGCCCGCAGGTACAGAGATTCGTGATCCGCCAGAGTAGGCCACACCTTCTGCCAGTTCAGAGTGCTCCTTTTGATTCGGAGCCCATATTTTGGTACATATTTCTGTCATGTATATATTTCTGTATATTTGACCATTTGGGGTACGGTGGGGCCCTGTCCCGTCATATGTTTCTGTTTGGTTTGTAGAGGTCTGTAGTCATATATGTGGGTCGTGGGTCCTACGTGTGTTCGTTTTGTTTATGCCTCGTGTCTTAATGCGGTCCCGTCTGTTATGGCGGCCTTAATGGCCCATACGTTTGTATATGTGTATATATGCTCGGCGATGTGTATTCCGCCGCCCTTTTGATCTGATATGATATCTCTGTATGCGTGACCTCTTAAGATAATAATTATTTTCAGATCTGTTTAGAATGATGAATTTGAAAATTTACCTAAGCTATAATATGACGATTTGGTATGTTTGTCCGTTTGGGTGCCTAAATAGGGCACCAGTCACGGCCCACGGGGCTGGGTCGTGACAGTTGGAACTTTGGAAAAAGAATGGGGCCAATTTTGGTCCAACTTGGAGAAAGAATATTGTTTAGCATATGAGGAGCTTTGAGGTAAAGCAAAATCCTAAATTAAAGTTCAGGAAGTCTAGTTTCTAACGCAACAAACCGCGCATCGATCTGACATCGGAATCAAACGTTATGGGCGTTTTAGGACAGATTGCTAGGGCAGGGAATAACCCTACGCGAACGCGCAGAGGAGCAAGCAGCAACTCAGCATGAACGCGCCCCAAGGTGGGGCGAACGCACTGAGTAAATTCTAGGTCAGTGCAACCCGACTCTAGAACATTATAAACGGGGGCTAACCCCCTCATTTGTCATCCAAACACCCCTCCATACCTCCCAAATATTCTGAAAATTTCCTCCAACCTCCAACCATCAAATTTTAGCTTGAATCAAGTATAATCCCCGGATTCTGGTCACGATAGTGTATAGTTGCAACTATAAAATCGTATTGCGGCGAGTCTTGGTTTGAATTCAAGGTGGAAAGTGAACATATTGCGGTTCTAGCAGAGGTTAGGTATGAATCTTCCTTATTGATATTGGTTTAGGTGTATTTACAGAGATAAAGTTATTAATTAATCGTATAACAGATTTATGGGTTGAGAAATTGGATAAACATCGTGTGAGATTTTTTATGGAATATTTTAGCATAGATGATGATTTTGTTGGAATTAGAGTTGTTGTTGTTGTGTTGATTGTTGGTATTGTGATTTCGGGCAAGGGATATAAACATGGGAGATGCTGCCCGAATTTTGACAGATTCTAAAGAAGTCTAATTTAAAGACATGAGGCAGGCATATGTCAATGAGCCTGACTGTAGTATGATTTCTCTTGAATGTAGATTTACAAGCTCGGGAGAATAAAAATTAAGTAATAGAAGATCGAAAAGGTATGTTAAGGTTGTTCCTTCTTTTCTTGGCATGATTCCATCTATAGTAGGACTGCAAAGAACCGTTCTCACTAGAGATGTGTCAGAATAGAGCTTGTCGTAATATTGTATAGTTTCTGAACATTGTGTTGTTCTTTCCGAGGGGCCATATCCCCTCCCTATGTCCTTGAGTGATAGAGAGACAGAAGAGACATGTTACAGTATCAGTGTTTTTCAGCATACGCATGATATATTGCATGATATATGTCACACCCTAATTCCACTAGGGTGTGATGGGCACCCGACCCCACATCCAGAGCCGAGCGAACCCACAGACCTTTAGGGCACACATAATCTTAGTAGACTATTAAAATAAAATAAAGATAAAATACATAATAAGCTCTCAAAATATTCTTTTCGATGCTTTCCAAATCAAACAGGATCTGTGATCATATAGAATTTAATACATGATATAGAATGACATATCGGCTGATGAAGCCGCTTACACAACTGACATACTATACCCACGACTCTGTCTGCAAAGTCTCTAACATCGATCCAGAGAAAGCATACACACAAACTCTGACTCGGTAGCACTCTAGGAGCAAATCGAGCTTGCCAACTCTGCTGGAACATCCTCTATAATAACTTCACATCACCTGGGTGTACCTGCGCGGCATGAAACACAGCCCCCGAAGAAAGGGGGTCAGTACGAAATATGTACTGAGTATGTAAAGCATGAGATACAATATACAGAATCATAATCTGAACAGGGGGTACAGAAAATAAGTGCAATAACCGGAGTATCAAAAATGCTTACTCATAAAACATAGATAATGCATGTCAGAACATATGCCATATCCGGCCCTATTATGGGACTCGGTGAACAGAACGTGGTCGCCACCCCATCACTGGCGCCACAACACATCATACTCCAGAGTAGGGAATAACTCCGTAACATATCATAACATATCAGATGGCCATATCATATCATATCATCAAATATCATAATATATGTACATGGCACAGCATACTCCACAACCCATGTACATGTCATACCTGCCCCCTCACATCGAGGCACGGCGAACAATGCAGTGGAATACGGGTGATAACATATCCTGGCTCGGGCTCAGTGAAGGAAGCATTGAGGCATCCACGAGTAGAGTAGTGAGAAACTATATGCATCATAAAATATTTGGAAAGACTCGATAGAATAGTCCGAACAATAGGTCATTAGAAAGGGAATCAGACGACAGTCATAGTACGTACCATTCGGATGTTACGACGGATTATGTCAAAGTAAGAATGCTGAGATTATTTGTACATATCAAAATATCATAGGATTCAATGGAATAGTAAAAACAACTGTCACGACCCAACCCCGTGGGCCGCGACCAGTGCCCGAGCTGGGCACCTATACGTACCCGATACCCCAAATTAGCATATTAACAGAATAATAATATAATAATAATATTAGTGGTCGCTACAGAATTTAGCAGAAAAACAGACTTGGCACACATAGGCCGATAAGGCCATCACAGAACAGAATATCCCAAACATATGTACAGAACCCACACAGATGTATCCACAGACCTCTACAGAACATATCATAATCATAAGACGGGACATGGCCCCGTCATACCCTGAACAAAGTACATATCCAGATAGCAGTGACAGACTGTACCAAAAGATGGGCTCTGTAGAAGAGAGCGCCCTAAATAGCAGAAATAGGATCCTAAACGTGTGGATCAGCGAACCTGTCGTCAGTACCTGCGCGGCATGAAAACGCAGCCCCCGAAGAAAGGGGGTCAGTACGAAATATGTACTGAATATGTAAAGCGGAATCACAGAAGTCAAATCATAATGATTACAGAAAATGGGTACAAAATCCAGAGTGTCAAATGCATATTTCCAAATCAGACAGAATGTGTACAGAAACATATGTCATATCATATCCGATCCCTGCCACGGGACTCGGCAGACAGAACGTGGTCACCCTCCCGACGCTGGTGCCACTATACAGAGGAATCAGAAAAAGGGGCGTGGCCCCGTATCATAAAATGTCATATCAGAATGGCCATAACAGATCAGATCAGAATAGGCGGACATGGCACATCATACTCCACAGACCCATGTAAGCGTATACCTGCCCCCTCACATCGGGGCGCGGCGAACAATGTAGAGAATTACGCTTGACAACATATCCTGGCCCGGGCTCAGTGTGGGAAACCTTGGGACATCCACGAATGGAGTAGTGAGAGACTAATGCAATTTAAAAATATAATAAATGTTTTCAAAGACTCGATGAAGCGTATCAACGACAAACAAATCCAATGGGGTCGGACGGAATCATAATAAATGTATTTCGGATATCATAATAAATTACAGAAGTATAACTTTCCCGAAGTCATTCCGAGTGTCAAAATAATTTATAATATTTAACAGAATATTTAAAATAATATTCGTTAAGCGATTAGTAGGGTAATTAAAACATTTCTTTCAAAAATCGCTTAAAAAGGAAGCTTTAACACATTAGGGGCAAAACCGTAAATAGCTGGCCCGCCTTGGGACAAACAAGGCGGTGGGCTCAAATTGTGCCCTCTAAGCATATAGTATCACCTAAAAAGGTTATACAAAAATTCTATGACTTTCTGAATAATTTAGAGCAAAATTGCATAATTTCAGAAAAAGCGTATCAAAATGGTTCAATTCTACTGAAGGAAAAACTGAAATTTTATCTTGCGGATTCCGAGGGCCAAGAGGTCCTTCGAGGCCCGGATCCGACCCTAACACACTAGGGGCATGCCAAGGGAAGAATTGGGGTTGCTTTACATACCTTGCGCGCTCCTTAAGCCTTTCCAAACTCACTTCCCGTTTCTTCGAAAAACTGCAATTGGTCAAGTTTACCAATTGTGAATTATTAATGCCATTATTTCAACTTTAAGCATATTTGGCTACCGAAATTTCGGCAGCACTTCCCCTATACATATGACACCCCGAGAATTCAACTCGGCTATAAATCATCAACAACAACCCAAACGACAACAACAATATCAACAATGAACATTAAAAACACAAATATCCTTCAACTAGTCATTTTTCTCACAAGTTGACATAATCTTCAATTCAACTCAACTTTCAACTAAGATCAATAATTTCATATTCAACAACCATCATGATCATCACCATATAGTTCTAGAAACATTTCATATCGTTTTCCTTAAGATATACACTCGATATACATGATATACAATCTTCCGCCAAAATCATAACTTATGCAAAACATCAAATCTTTGGCATACAACTTCATAACAAATTTCCAACTTCCAAATTCATCAACCATAATCATAATTCACATCTTAACAACTTCATTTCCATAATATCACAAAATTATTCTAAAGTGACATAATCATCTATATTCCAACTTCAACCAAAATTCATTCAACTTTCATTCCCAATATAATTTCCATCATAACCACAACTAGAATGCAACATAAAATTCAACTCATATATGTATACAACATATATACACCCATGGCTACATATATATATACATACCCACTTTGCAAACTTCCTTATTTCCATAATTTCTACTCATTTCCACATACCACAACATAAACAAACCTTCATAACATAAGAAAAAGGAATTGATTCTTACCTTTTTCTACAAACTTCTTCACTTGAACAAGTTGTCAACTTGAAGAAATAAGTGCTCCTTCTTCCAAAACAATTACACCAAGTTGTAGAGGACACTTAATTTAGTAGGAATTCAACAAGAAAATAATTTTAGAGGAAAGATTTTGAGGGGTGATTTTTCTATGGCCAAACCCGAAATGCCCTCTTTTTGTTCTTGTTTTTCTCTTGTTTTTCCTCCTATTCTTTCTCTTGAAAGTTCTATGGAATTTGGATGATTAAGTGGTCTTTTATTCATTGACCACATGACTTAATTCCATGGGCTTGGATCCTTTTTATGGACCATGGCCGAATGGCTCCTCACTTGGGCCTGAATTTTTTTTCATTTTTTTGGGCCAACTCGGTTGGTCCCGAGTTGGGCCTAGCCCACTGACCTTTCGACCTTAAAACGTTCATATCTCCTTGTACCGACGTCACCTGGGAACCCACGACCTATGGATGGAAAGCTAATTCAATTATCTACAACTTCTATTTCAAGGTATTTTCGAAATTCCAAACTTACAATACAGTTTTTGCCCCCCAAAGTCAGGTCACCCGAAAACGTTTTCTTAAAAATATTCGTTTGGAGGGTCTCCACTTTGATTTGGTCCAAAGGTACTTCATGAGTTGTGTTTAACTTTACATATGTGATTCATATGACTTTTCAGATGTTCCAAAAAAAATCTCGGTATGTGGGCCCCACCCCAGCAGATGCTCCGAGGTTCAAAAATACGGGATATAACATCCTCCCCCCCTTTAGAACATTCGTCCTCGAATGTTAAATTAATCTCATAGGGTTTGAAAATACTTTGGGGGAGTTCATGTTTACAGACATCACATATGACACACGATTGATATTGTAATAAATTAAAGCAGGGATTTAAGGTTACCTGTGGCTATAGAGAACAAATGAGGATATTTCTTCTTCATTTCCTCTTCGGCCTCCCATGTCATTTCCTCCCTATTATCGTTCCGCCACAGTACCTTAACAGAGGCTACATCTTTATTCCGAAGCCTCCTTACCTGACGATCCAAAATAGATACGGGCTGCTCCTCGTACGATAGTTGCTCCGTCACCTGAATATCATCAGTAGGAAATATTCTAGAAGGGTCACCGACGCATTTACGAAGCATAGAGACATGAAATACCGGATGTACCGCTTCCAAATCAGATGGCAAATCTAGCTCATAGGCGACATTTCCAGTTTTTCGAACAATCTGATAAGGCCCAATATAACGCGGACTGAGCTTACCCTTTCTGCCGAACCGCATCACGCCTTTCATAGGCGATACCTTCAGGAATACCCAATCGCCTACCTGAAACTCCAACGGTCGACGCCGTTTATCCGCGTATGACTTCTGTCGACTCTGGGCTGCCAACAGTCGCTCCCGAATAAGTTTTACCTTGTCCACGGCCTGCTGGACCATATCTGGGCCAATCAACTCTGACTCGCCAATATCAAACCAGCCAATCGGCGATCTGCATTTCCTGCCATATAGAGCCTCGTACGGAGCCATCCGGATGCTGGAATGGTAACTGTTATTATATGCAAACTCAATCAATGGCAAGTGATCATCCCAGCTGCCTCTGAAATCAATAACGCAGGCCCGCAACATATCCCCCAGCGTCTGTATAGTGCGCTCGGCCTGTCCGTCGCTCTGAGGATGAAAGGCTGTGCTCAGACTCACCTGAGTCCCTAGACCCTCCTGAAACGACCTCCAGAAACGCGCCGTAAACTGGGCGCCTCTGTCAGAAATAATAGATATAGGAACTCCGTGAAGCTTCACAATCTCTCTAATATAGAGCCTGGCATAATCCTCGGCGGAATAAGTAGTCCTGACGGGAAGAAAATGGGCTGATTTCGTCAGCCTATCAACAACGACCCAGATGGAATCATACTTCCGTGGAGTGCGAGGCAAACCTGTAATGAAGTCCATATTAATAACCTCCCACTTCCAAGTCAGGATTTCCATCTCCTGCAACAGTACACCCGGCTTCTGATGCTCAATCTTGACCTGCTGACAATTAGGGCACTGGGCGACGAACTCTGCAATATCCCGCTTCATGCCGTCCCACCAGTATAAGCATCGGAGATCATGGTACATCTTCGTAGACCCAGGATGGACCGAATAGCGAGCATAATGTGCCTCGCTCATAACCTGTTGCCGAAGGCCTGCAATATCAGGTACACACAACCTGCCTCTGTATAACATAGTGCCGTCCGGTGAAAACTCGAACGGAGTCCTCTCCTTATCATAGGCTGTGTCCCTGTACCGAGCTAAGACAGGATCCTCAAACTGATGCCGCTTAATATCGTCCCTGATAGATGACTCAGAAACCCCTCGAACAGAAATCCGTGTATCTCCAGAATCGGCCAGACGAACCCCGAGACTAGCCAACTGCTGAATATCACGGGTTATCTCTCTCCTGTCTGGCTGTAAATCGGCCAAACTTCCCATAGACTTCCGACTGAGCGCATCGGCAACAACATTAGCCTTACCCGGATGATACAGAATATCCACGTCATAATCTTTCAGAAGCTCCAGCCACCTCCGCTGTCGCAAATTAAGCTCTCTCTGCCTGAAAATATACTGGAGACTCTTATGATCAGTATAGATATCCACATGAACGCCATATAAATAGTGTCTCCATATCTTCAGAGCATGAATTACCGCTGCGAGCTCCAGATCGTGGGTAGGATAATTCTTCTCATGCTTCTTGAGCTGCCGGGAAGCATACGCTATAACTCTGCCATGCTGCATCAATACACAGCCCAACTCCATGCCAGAAGCGTCACAATAAATAACATACCCGTCCGGTCCCTCTGGAAGAGTCAGAACTGGGGCTGTAGTCAGCTTCTCCTTCAGCAACTGGAAGCTCCGTTCACAAGCGTCAGACCACAGGAACTTAGCTCCCTTCTGAGTCAGTCTTGTCAAAGGCGCTGAAATCGAAGCAAACTTCTCAACAAATCTCCTGTAATAGCCTGCTAACCCCAGGAAACTGCGTACCTCTGTGGGCGTCGTAGGTCTGGGCCATTTCTTCACGGCCTCAATCTTCTGTGTGTCCACCCGGACACCATCAGCTGCAATAACATGCCCCAAGAAAGCCACTGAAGACAGCCAGAATTCACACTTAGAAAATTTCGCATATAACTTCTGATGCCGGAGTACCCCTAATACCGATCTCAGATGATCTGCGTGCTCCGCCTCAGACCGAGAATAAACCAGGATATCATCAATGAATACAATTACAAACATATCCAAGAATGGCCTGAATACCCAGTTCATCAAATCCATGAATACTGCGGGGGCATTAGTAAGCCCAAAAGACATAACCCTGAACTCATAATGCCCATATCGGGTCCGGAAAGCTGTCTTAGGGATATCGGCCTCTCGTACTCGCACCTGGTGGTAACCGGATCGAAGATCTATCTTCGAAAAAACTTAGCGCCCTGCAGCTGATCAAACAAATCATCAATCCTGGGGAGAGGGTATTTATTCTTTATAGTTACCTTATTCAGCTGCCGATAATCAATACACATACGCAGCGACCCGTCCTTCTTACGCACAAATAATACCGGGGCTCCCCAAGGCGAAGTACTGGGTCTGATGAAGCCCTTATCCAACAAATCTTTCAGCTGCTCTTTCAACTCCTTTAATTCTGCAAGCGCCATTCTATACGGAGGAATAGAGATAGGCTGAGTGTCTCGGAGTAAATCAATAGAGAAATCTATCTCCCGCTCTGGAGGAAGACCTGGAAGCTCGTCGGGGAAAACATCTGGAAACTCATTAACCACGGGGACTGACTGAAGTGTCGGCGTCTCTGCGTCCAAGTCTTGCACCCGTACCAGATGATAGATATAACCCTTTCTAATCATTTTCTTTGCCTTAAGGTATGAAATAAACTTGCCTTTCGGCGATGCTGTATTTCCAGCCCAATCTAAAACTGGCTCCCCGGGAAACTGGAAGCGAACCACCTTATTCTGGCAGTCAACATTAGCATAACAGGAAGCTAGCCAGTCCATACCCATAATAACATCAAATTCAGTCATATCTAACTCTACCAGATCTGCCTTAGTATCACGGCCACATACAATCACGGAACAGTCTTTATAAACCTGTTTCGCTACAATAAAGTCCCCTATCGGTGTGGCTACCTCAAATGGCTCTATAGGTTCAGACATAATACCAATTTTACTGGCAACAAGAGGTGAAATATATGATAAAGTTGAACCTGGATCAATTAATGCATACACAGACCGAGAGAAGACCAATAAAGTACCTGTAACGACATTAGGAGATGCCTCCTGATCCTGGCGGCTGGCCAAAGCATAAATACGGTTCGAAGGACCGCTAATACCAGAAGCTCCACCACGGCCTCTGCCGCGACCCGCTGGTGCCGAAATACCCTGCCCCGTAGGGCGCATAGCCCCTGACGAAGATGAAGACCCAGCGGCTGATCCGGTAGGCTGCGCTGCACCACCCGAACTACCCTTATACGGGCAATCTCTCACAGAATGGCCCTGACGGCCACAAGAAAAGCATGCACCGGTGGCTCTGTAGCACTCTCCCGTATGGTATCTGCCGTAAAAAAAACACTGAACCCTGGGTGGCCTCATCTGACCAGAACCCCTATCTGTCCGCGAACCTGAAGCCCTGGAGCTCTGGCCTGCTCCTGAATACCCTGGGCTATCGAATCTGCGACCTGCAGGCTGGGGAGGCGCGCTCTGCGCCGGCTGAGATGAAAATCTGCTAGGCTGCTGCGGCTGTCTGCCCCGAAAGTCTCCAGATGACCTGGCCCTCTTGGCTGTCTCCGATCCTGGCCCCTGTCAGGATGGTGTCCTCCTCTGCCCCGATTCTCCATGCCCTGGGCATGGGCCTGGATACGGGCAATGTCCATACCGGGCTGAGCAGCCAATACTAAGCAGCTATCAACAAAATACCGATCCAGCCCCATAATATATCTATGCATCCGGTCCGCCATAGTAGCCACCACAGTAGGTGCATATCGGGCCAAGGAATCAAACTCCAAACTATAGTCCCGAATACTGCGGCCCTTCTGCCTCAATAATAAGAATCTATCAGATCTGGCTCGTCGCAACTCTGGGGGAAGAAAGTGTCCAAGAAATGCCTGAGCAAAATCGCCCCAAACTGCTGGAGGAGCGCCGTCCCCCCTGGATAGCCCCCATGACTCGTACCAGTTTGCCGCCACATCATATAACCGGTACGAAGCTAACGCGACTGACTCTGTCTCGGAAGCATTAATCAAATCTAGAGTGCGTCGCATCTTCCTAATAAACTCCTCAGGATCCTCCTCGGGCTTTGTCCCGAAGAACTCTGGAGGGTTACAAGTCAAAAACTCACGGGCTCTCGAACTATCACGCCTGACTGCCCGGTCACCTCCCAGTCCATGCCCCTGAACCTGCCCTGCCACAAGCCTAGTCAGCAACTGGACTGCCTCCCTCATAGACTGATCCTCAGTGCCTGGCCGTGGAGCTGGAGGCTCAGGTACTGGAACTGCGGGAGCTGGCAGTGGAGCCGTCCCCCGATCTGCAGCTACGGCTGCCCCAATCTCCTCCACGAGTGGCGGTGTAGAAGAACCCTCTGTCTGGGGCAAAGTCTCCGGAGCAATATATACCTGGGCCCTGGTAGTCCTCTGGACCCGGCTAGTCTCTCCTACGGCAACTGACTTGGCCTTTTGGGCCGCTGTCGCCTTTTTTGGAGGCATATCTGCAAATATAGCCACTCGTTAGGAAGGGGTCATCCTGATAACACAGCTCTATCGCACGATCTAAGACAGAAAGAAGGGTAGTATCCTAAATGCCCTGTAGCCTCCTGTTTATAGGCGTGGTGCACAACACACCGATAAACAAGACTCTACTAGACACGGTCTGTGGACATTCCGAGGACGAACCGCTCTGATACCACTTTTGTCACGACCCAACCCCGTGGGCCGCGACCAGTGCCCGAGCTGGGCACCTATACGTACCCGATACCCTAAATTAGCATATTAACAGAATAATAATATAATAATAATATTAGTGGTCGCTACAGAATTTAGCAGAAAAACAGACTTGGCACACATAGGCCGATAAGGCCATCACAGAACAGAATATCCCAAACATATGTACAGAACCCACACAGATGTATCCACAGACCTCTACAGAACATATCATAATCATAAGACGGGACAGGGCCCCGTCATACCCTGAACAAAGTACATATCCAGATAGCAGTGACAGACTGTACCAAAAGATGGGCTCTGTAGAAGAGAGCGCCCCAAATAGCAGAAATAGGATCCTAAACGTGTGGATCAGCGAACCTGTCGTCAGTACCTGCGCGGCATGAAAATGCAGCCCCCGAAGAAAGGGGGTCAGTACGAAATATGTACTGAATATGTAAAGCGGAATCACAGAAGTCAAATCATAATGATTACAGAAAATGGGTACAAAATCCAGAGTGTCAAATGCATATTTCCAAATCAGACAGAATGTGTACAGAAACATATGTCATATCATATCCGATCCCTGCCACGGGACTCGGCAGACAGAACGTGGTCACCCTTCCGACGCTGGTGCCACTATACAGAGGAATCAGAAAAAGGGGCGTGGCCCCGTATCATAAAATGTCATATCAGAATGTCCATAACAGATCAGATCAGAATAGGCGGACATGGCACATCATACTCCACAGACCCATGTACGCGTATACCTGCCCCCTCACATCGGGGCGCGGCGAACAATGCAGAGAATTACGCTTGACAACATATCCTGGCCCGGGCTCAGTATGGGAAACCTTGGGACATCCACGAATGGAGTAGTGAGAGACTAATGCAATTTAAAAATATAATAAATGTTTTCAAAGACTCGATGAAGCGTATCAACGACAAACAAATCCAATGGGGTCGGACGGAATCATAATAAATGTATTTCGGATATCATAATAAATTACAGAAGTATAACTTTCCCGAAGTCATTCCGAGTGTCAAAATAATTTATAATATTTAACAGAATATTTAAAATAATATTCGTTAAGCGATTAGTAGGGTAATTAAAACATTTCTTTCAAAAATCGCTTAAAAAGGAAGCTTTAACACATTAGGGGCAAAACTGTAAATAGCTGGCCCGCCTTGGGACAAACAAGGCGGCGGGCTCAAATTGTGCCCTCTAAGCATATAGTATCACCTAAAAAGGTTATACAAACATTCTATGACTTTCTGAATAATTTAGAGCAAAATTGCATAATTTCAGAAAAAGCGTATCAAAATGGTTCAATTCTACTGAAGGAAAAACTGAAATTTTATCTTGCGGATTCCGAGGGCCAAGAGGTCCTTCGAGGCCCGGATCCGACCCTAACACACTAGGGGCATGCCAAGGGAAGAATTGGGGTTGCTTTACATACCTTGCGCGCTCCTTAAGCCTTTCCAAACTCACTTCCCGTTTCGTCGAAAAACTGCAATTGGTCAAGTTTACCAATTGTGAATTATTAATGCCATTATTTCAACTTCTTCTTCCAAAACACTTATTTCTTCAAAAGGAATTGATTCTTACCTTTTTCTACAAACTTCTTCACTTGAACAAGTTGTCAACTTGAAGAAATAAGTGCTCCTTCTTCCAAAACAATTACACCAAGTTGTAGAGGACGCTTAATTTAGTAGGAATTCAACAAGAAAATAATTTTAGAGGCAAGATTTTGAGGGGTGATTTTTCTATGGCCAAACCCGAAATGCCCTCTTTTTGTTCTTGTTTTTCTCTTGTTTTTCCTCCTATTCTTTCTCTTGAAAGTTCTATGGAATTTGGATGATTAAGTGGTCTTTTATTCATTGACCACATGACTTAATTCCATGGGCTTGGATCCTTTTTATGGACCATGGCCGAATGGCTCCTCACTTGGGCCTGAATTTTTTTTCATTTTTTTGGTCCAACTCGGTTGGTCCCGAGTTGGGCCTAGCCCACTGACCTTTCGACCTTAAAACGTTCATATCTCCTTGTACCGACGTCACCTGGGAACCCACGACCTATGGATGGAAAGCTAATTCAATTATCTACAACTTCTATTTCAAGGTATTTTCTAAATTCCAAACTTACAATACAGGTTTTGCCCCCCAAAGTCAGGTCACCCGAAAACGTTTTCTTAAAAATATTCGTTTGGAGGGTCTCCACTTTGATTTGGTCCAAAGGTACTTCATGAGTTGTGTTTAACTTTACATATGTGATTCATATGACTTTTCAGATGTTCTAAAAAAAATCTCGGTATGTGGGCCCCACCCCAGCAGATGCTCCGAGCTTCAAAAATACGGGATATAACAACAACAATCGTTTAGTAGTCGGAACAATAACTAAAAGTTTCTTTTAATCATAGTACGGAAATAGGTCAAGTAGAACAATACAAGAAGGTTTCGGAAATTGTGGGCCCACCTCGGGTCAAGTCGAGGTGGCGCACATAAATTACGGACTTTAGGCCTTATGGAGGCGTCAACGAAAGTTTCGAGGCATTCCGATGCTCTTTGTGAAAGTTATGAACGTTTTATGACGCAAGACCCTTTTTGGAGTAAAAAGGTGTTTAAACATATTTTTCCAACAAAACCTAATTCAATTACATTGAATGAATAAGGGTCAAAATTAAGCTCGGATTTTAAGGAGTGGAGTTATCCCCGAGGTTCGTATCATAGCCTATCATAGCTAGGACATGCCAAAGAAAGAAAAAGTAGAGCTTTACATACCTTATTCGCTCCTTACGCTAATCCAAACTCAAGTTCCGAACTTCCCAAAATCTACAATTGGTCACAAATACCAAACATTAACCATAAGCATTTAGGTATTCCATTTTCAGTAACACTTGTCTAAAGAAATTTGGGCAGCATCTCCCCTGTAATTTCACCAACCCCGAGAATTTAACTTGGCCAAAACATCAACAACAATACCAAGTATCATCGCTTACATATTTAGTTACTAATTCAAGATCGTTCAAACATGATTCAAGAATATTTTAGACAATCTACACAATATTCCAACATTTCCACCAAAACCATACTTCACCCGAGTTCTCCAATTTCCAACAATGACAATCCCAATACATTTTTGTCTTCCAAATTCATGAACCACATTAACAATTATCATGTTAACTACATTATTTTCATAAATACAAGAAATGATACTAGAGTCACATTAACTTCCAAATCAGCCCATAACAATTCCAACATCAATTTAAGTTATCAAATTCTCATTTCCATCACAAAATACATAACCACATCAACTAACATCCTACATAGAAATTGTTCCATCCTCCCTACACACAACACACACACACGGCCCATATCCAACATTCACAACTTCAACCCAAAATCATCAAACTTCCATTTTCAATATAGAGTCCACAACAACCACAACTAGAATGCTACATAAAATTGATTCATCTTGCCTACACAATATATACATATACACGGCCACATGCATATACACACAACCACCATGCAAACTTCCATATTTTCATGAATTCTATCCATTTCTACATACTACAACATAAACAAACCCTTTATAACATATAAAAGAGGATTAAATCTTACCTTTTCTTCTCAACTTCTCCACTTAGCTAGAGTTGTGATTTTGCAACAAAGAGCGGTTTTCTTGTTTCAACGATTATGCCACGTTGAAGAGGACCCTTGAATTAGTAGGAATGCTAGGAGAAAATATTTTATTGGACAAGATTTCAAGGGGGCCATTTTTTTCGTCCATGGCCGAACCCCCCCCCCCCCCTAGTTTTGCTCTCTTCTTCTTTTCTTTGTGTTTTCTCTTGAATGATCTTGAATTATGGCCCTTTTGTCTTATTTATTTCATGAATTAATTTACCACATGGGCCTGAGCCCTTTTTACTCCTCCATGGCCGACCACCCTTAAGTGTTGGGCCTTTTTTTTTATTTTTTTTTTATTTTTAAGCCCAGCTACTTTGTGACAAATTCTTGTAATTCAAGAAACTATTTTCCAAAATTCCAATTTTGCCCCTAGCCTTCCTCGATATTTCCGCATCCATAACTCTTATAAACAACTTGTGTGCTAATCAAGGTTAAAATATAAGCTTGCACTCAACCTCTGGCAATTGTCTTGAATTATCCGAATGCGCAAAATGCGGGATATAACATCCTCCCCCCCTTTAAAACATTCTTCCTCGAATGTTAAACTAGCCTTATCGGGACCTGTGAGCGTTTTGGGCGAGTTTCTTTTTATGGTTATCACATACAATTCATTCATTCAACGTCACAGCCAACTAAGGAATTTTGAGCACCTGTGGGTATAGGAAATAGGTGGGTTATTTCTTCTCCGTCTCCTCTTCAATTCCTTCCTATTATTGTCCCGTCACAATACTTTAACGGATGCCACATCTGTATTACGCAATCTCCTCACCTGACGATCCGGTATGGTTATTGGCTATACTTCGTAAGACAATTTCTTTGTCACTTGGATGTCTTCCACGGGAAATATTCTGGAAGGGTCACTAATGCATTTGCAAAGCATAGATTCGTTTGTTCTATCATGTTGTATCCCTTTTCCTTGGTCACTTATAAGTCATACTATCATTAACGAATAACTCTATAGCCAACATCTTGGCCTTTAATCCACATACTATTGCTATGCTTTGTAACATCCTCTTAAGTTACTTGTTATCATTCTCCTGTCATATTCCTCCTTCAGGGTGTTCCCATAGCATTATCTATTTATTTTCCCTTCTATGTCTCCATTTAAATTTTTCAAACTCATATGATTCTTTTCCAATATATTTAGCGTACCGCACCATATCCCCGACTCATAGCCAATTAGTTACGCCCACCTTGAGTGCTTCCTTTGGTACTCTTTTTCATTCTTTGCCCTTTATGTCGGCTTCACGGTACATCTGTTGTCAATTCGTTTTTACTCCTTCCATGTATCCTTTTGATGCGCCGACATATTTTGGACTCTGGTCCCGAGCTAATAAATTTCCCTTTCTAGCGTTCGATAATGTTATGATTCCCTTTTGGCCTAATATCATACGTTCTCCCCCCCCCCCCCCCCCCCCCCTTTAAGGGGCTCCTTGTGTGTCAACAGTCTTCGAGTACTTTCGGCTACGATAATTACCTCATTCCTCGTCCTTGTTTCCGATTCCGTACATAACATATCAAAACTCCTTATCTTAAATTTTTCCTTTTAATTCCTGTCTATATCGTCATTCTGTCCATATTTTCCGTCCTTTTCACCTATTATTAATCCTTTCACCCATCTAATTCACATACTCGTAAGTCTTCTGAACTATGCATTGGTGCCACAATTGTGCATCCATGTTGTGTTGAGCGTCCTGTTACTTTTGCTCTTAATACAAAATCCTTACGATTTGTACTCTTTCTATCGTTGCTCATTGAGCCTTTAACTGTACTTACGACACTATGACCGAGCGGTCTTCCATACACATTCTTTACATATTTTTTTTCAAGACCGAATCTCTCAAACCTCACCTGAATTCTCATTCCATACCACTAATTTCCCAATCAACGATGTCGACCGTAATCGGGTTTCCATTGCTAATTGTTAAGGCATTCCCTCTTACTCCTATAATTAAAGATTTCCAGTTGTTCTATTTCCAAAGGTTCTTCTCTTCCTTGGACTATCCCATTAGTATATTTTTCCTACTTTCATCCTTAACCTTCCTTGGGTTCCTTCCTCCTCGAACACTTTTCTGATTTTGCCATTTGTGGCATCGACTCTGAAGTTTACGAAATTTTCACTTTAAGTTCGCAAATCTGTTCATTTCTAGATCATCCCTTCAGGAGAACACTTCCATTTCCGAGGCAGTCATATTAATGCAACTGCACATTTATTGCTTATATACCTTTCGGGAGTCTAAATCTCCTAACATTGTCGCAAAGCTTTATCATTCCTTTTCTTACTTCACATTCCTTGTCATGGTCACTGTTCTTTCAGACCCACTTATTGAAATTGGTTTTGAACCTCACACACTTCTCTGTTGTTCCATATTACCACACTTCTCCCCTTTCACGTGCCTATCTTTGAATCCTTATCCAAATAGTCTCGTACTTTACCAAAAATTCCTCTCGGGGTTGCACTCACTAAGGTTTCTTACCTTTTACCTTCTTCCGACATTTTGATCTCCTTATCTCCCATCTACTCACTCACTTTCCTTTCCAAATATCATTATATCAAAATTTCTAATCTTGACCTGCAGTAAAAATAATAGCATCTTATCTTGTAACACTTGTACCATTTACCTTTGTTGTTACTTGAACTTCGGTATCCTTACTCAATTGGTACCTTCCATATCGTAGCACCGGTCGCTGGGACACAAGTGTCCACTGATACGATCACAGAGGAGATATCATACGCATTCATATATATACATGTAATTATTATCAACTAGCCCACAAAATACTTCCAACCGCCATTCAAGCCTATCTTAATTCCAAAGTTGTGGCGTACCTTTTGTCTCTTCTCTAATCTAACTTATCACGTGCTATGTGGCTTTTTAGGGTCTCTAACCGTTCCATATACGCTAATTTCCCTTTAGGTTACTCTATCTTTTCATTTATCTCTTACGGCTGAATCTTTAGAATTTCTTGCATACTTCCCAGGGGGTCACCCATCCTAAAATTGCTCCCACCTTATCACGCTTAACCTCGAAACTTTGGTGGAATCCGGTGCCTTAATACTGATATAATCGCATCCGCTTTCTCATATGGCCTGTATTACATGATTTGAGGCCAGTCGAGGTCTTACCGGTTCCGAGGCATTTTCGTAATACGTCCTTCTTTGTGCAATTACTATTTTACCCTTTTCAATTCCCAATGTTCACTTTTCACTTATGTGTATGATTATTGCCTGTCCTGGGCTTCCAGATTACTGATGGTGGCGGACATACCTTCGTCGCCATTACCTATAAGTACTCAGGTATCCGTATGTTCAGATTTCCTCTCGCCATCCGTACATAATAATCTACAGCAAAACCGATCGTTAACTTTCTCCGAATCATCCAACAGACCTTGTTCTTACTAACCTCAAATTTTATCCTTTCGGACTGTTAATCATCTTACTTACAATCATTCTTCACGTCGTACCCAAATTTGTAGCTTCTCTAAAATGTCACATCACACTTATCGTCTATTTACGATGTTTCCTTTCCATGCTTCTTCCTGTTAGGTATACCTAGTTAAATGACCATATTTTGAAAAATTTGACCGAGTCTCCTTTACCATTCTTATTATTCAGAATCTGCACGCCACAAATATCAACAATATCTTTATAACCTTCCGTGTTATCCCTTACCTTCTCCCGTAGTATGCAGAGCTCATATAAGGGATTTCATTTTCCTATGACTTAGCTCTATCGCACGATTTAAGACAGCAAGAAGGTCAACAATCCCTAGATGCCCCGTAGCCTCCTGTTTATAAATGTGGCGCGCTTCACACCATAAACAGGACTCTACCGGACACGACTTTGCAGACAACCCCTAGGACAGACCTGCTTTGATACCACTTTGTCACACCCTAATTCCTCTAGGGTGTGATGGGCACCCGACCCCACATCCAGAGCCGAGCGAACCCACAGACCTTTAGGGCACACATAATCTTAGTAGACTATTAAAATCAAATAAAGATAAAATACATAATAAGCTCTCAAAATATTCTTTTCGATGCTTTCCAAATCAAACAGGATCTGTGATCATATAGAATTAAATACATGATACAGAATGACATATCGGCTGATGAAGCCGCTTACACAACTGACATACTATACCCACGACTCTGTCTGCAAAGTCTCTAACATCGATCCAGAGAAAGCATACACACAAACTCTGACTCGGCAGCACTCTAGGAGCAAATGGAGCTTGCCAACTCTGCTGGAACATCCTCTATAATAACTTCACATCACCTGGGTGTACCTGCGCGGCATGAAACGTAGCCCCCGAAGAAAGGGGGTCAGTACGGAATATGTACTGAGTATGTAAAGCATGAGATACAATATACAGAATCATAATCTGAACAGGGGGTACAGAAAAGAAGTGCAATAACCGGAGTATCAAAAATGCTTACTCATAAAACATAGATAATGCATGTCAGAACATATGCCATATCCGGCCCCATTATGGGACTCGGTGAACAGAACGTGGTCGCCACCCCATCACTGGCGCCACAACACATCATACTCCAAAGTAGGGAATAGCTCCATAACATATCATACAATATCAGATGGCCATATCATATCATATCATCAAATATCAGAATATATGTACATGGCACAGCATACTCCACAACCCATGTACATGTCATACCTGCCCCCTCACATCGAGGCACGGCGAACAATGCAGTGGAATACGCGTGATAACATATCCTGGCCCGGGCTCAGTGAAGGAAGCATTAAGGCATCCACGAGTAGAGTAGTGAGAAACTATATGCATCATAAAATATTTGGAAAGACTCGATAGAATAGTCTGAACAATAGGTCATTAGAAAGGGAATCAGACGACAGTCATAGTACGTACCTTTCGGATGTTACGACGGATTATGTCAAAGTAAGAATGCTGAGATTATTTGTACATATCAAAATATCATAGGATTCACTGGAATAGTTAAAACAACTGTCGTTTAGTAGTCGGAACAATAACCAAAAGTTTCTTTTAATCATAGTACGGAAATAGGTCAAGTAGAACAATACAAGAAGGTTTCGGAAATTGTGGGCCCACCTCGGGTTAAGTCGAGGTGGCGCACATAAATTACGGACTTTAGGCCTTATGGAGGCGTCAACGAATGTTTCGGGGCATTCCGATGCTCTTTATGAAAGTTATGAACGTTTTATGACGCAAGACCCTTTTTGGAGTAAAACGGTGTTTAAACATATTTTTCCAACAAAACCTAATTCAATTACATTGAATGAATAAGGGTCAAAATTAAGCTCGGATTTTAAGGAGTGGAGTTTTCCCCGAGGTTCGTATCATAGCCTATCATAGCTAAGACATGCCAAAGAAAGAAAAAGTAGAGCTTTCATACCTTATTCGCTCCTTACGCTAATCCAAACTCAAGTTCCGAACTTCCCAAAATCTACAATTGGTCACAAATACCAAACATTAACCATAAGCATTTAGGTATTCCATCTTCAGTAACACTTGTCTACAGAAATTTGGGCAGCATCTCCCCTGTAATTTCACCAACCCTGAGAATTTAACTCGGCCAAAACATCAACAACAATACCAAGTATCATCGCTTACATATTCAGTTACTAATTCAAGATCGTTCAAACATGATTCAAGAATATTTTAGACAATCTACACAATATTCCAACATTTCCACCAAAACCATACTTCACCCGAGTTCTCCAATTTCCAACAATGACAATCCCAATACATTTTTGTCTTCCAAATTCATGAACCACATTAACAATTATCATGTTAACTACATTATTTTCATAAATACAAGAAATGATACTAGAGTCACATTAACTTCCAAATCAGCCCATAACAATTCCAACATCAATTTAAGTTATCAAATTCTCATTTCCATCACAAAATACATAACCACATCAACTAACATCCTACATAGAAATTGTTCCATCCTCCCTACACACAACACACACACACGGCCCATATCCAACATTCACAACTTCAACCCAAAATCATCAAACTTCCATTTTCAATATAGAGTCCACAACAACCACAACTAGAATGCTACATAAAATTGATTCATCTTGCCTACACAATATATACATATACACGGCCACATGCATATACACACAACCACCATGCAAACTTCCATATTTTCATGAATTCTATCCATTTCTACATACTACAACATAAACAAACCCTTTATAACATATAAAAGAGGATTAAATCTTACCTTTTCTTCTCAACTTCTCCACTTAGCTAGAGTTGTGATTTTGCAACAAAGAGCGGTTTTCTTGTTTCAACGATTATGCCACGTTGAAGAGGACCCTTGAATTAGTAGGAATGGTAGGAGAAAATATTTTTTTGGACAAGATTTCAAGGGGGCCATTTTTTTCGTCCATGGCCGAACCCCCCCCCCCCCCCCCCCTTAGTTTTGCTCTCTTCTTCTTTTCTTTGTGTTTTCTCTTGAATGTTCTTGAATTATGGCCCTTTTGTCTTATTTATTTCATGAATTAATTCACCACATGGGCTTGGGCCCTTTTTACTCCTCCATGGCCGGCCACCCTTAAGTGTTGGGCCTCTCTCTCTCTTTTTTATTTTTTATTTTTAAGCCCAATTACTTTGTGACAAATTCTTGTAATTCATGAAACTATTTTTCAAAATTCCAATTTTGCCCCTAGCCTTCCTCGATATTGTCGCATCCATAATTCCTATAAACAACTTGTGTGCTAATCAAGGTTAAAATATAGGCTTGCACTCAACCTCCCGCAATTGTCTTGAATTATCGGAATGCGCAAAATGCGGGATATAACAATATATCTATATATTTTTTTAGCCTGGCTACTTGGTCAGTGAGACATTTTTATTTTGCTTGGCCTACGGGTTAGTGAGACAGATATGGGTGGCCTACAGGTCAGTGAGATGGATTTCCTGGCCTACAGGTCAGTGAGACAGATATGCCTGGCCTACGGGTCAGTGAGAAAGATTTCCTGACCGACGAGTTAGTGAGACATATTGCCTGGCTACTTAGCCAGTAAGATTTTATGGTTGCTTGGCCACTTGGTCAGTTAGACATATATAATAGTATTATATTGCATTTCATATGAGACAAGTCAGGTGAGATATTTCAGGCATCGTTTGGCCTCCAGATTGTATTGTCTCAGTCAGTTTCAGTTATTGCTTGCCTTACATACTCGATACATTATTTTGTACTGACGTCCATTTTGATGGGGGCGCCGCATTCATGCCTGCAGGTAAAGATCGACAGATTGATAGACCTCCCCAATAGGCAAGATCTGACTTCAGCTAATTGGTGAGCCCCCTTTCTGTTCGGAGTTGCCAGGTCCTTTAGAGTTTTCCTTTTTGATTCCAGATTGTATGGTACAGTCACATATTTCCTAGAGGCTTGTAGATGAGTCCCGTATGTAGTATGTCTATGTGATAGCTTTGTCGAATGGTGTATGATTGTTGGATACTGTTTGCTTTGTATGATCATAGCAGCCTCGTCGGCTTGCTCAATTGTGTATATGTATATTTTTGGTGTGTATGCCCAGTTCAAACAAGATAGTCGTTATTTATATATATATCCAGATTGCAGCCTCGCCAGCTTGTTGGTGTTGTTTGCGTACAGGTAGGCTTTACCGGTTTAGGTCGGGGTTACCCCCCTAAGTTTCAGATTTAGAGTGGTTCACTCGGGCCTAGTTGGCTTTGGGTGCTGGTCACGTCACTCCAGATTTGGGGCATGACAAACTTGGTATCAAAGCAGGTCTGTCCTAGGGAGTCTATAAGCTGTGTCTAATAGAGTCTTGTTTATAGATATGTTGTGCACCACATCATATAAACAGGAAGCTACAGGGCATCTAGGAATTTGGTTAACTTTCTTTCAAATCTAAATCGTACTGTAAAGCCAAGTCATAGGAGATTTGAGTTAAACTTACCCTTCCGTATTTGTGAACAGTTATGCCGGTGACGAGAAAGACTGTAGCTAACTAGAGAGGTGATACGGCAGCTAGTGAGGGGAGCAGTAGGGTATACTCGAAAACTGAGGGCCAGGGTGAGACCCTATCCCCACCATCATCGATGACTCCACCGCTTGAGGAGCTCTCGAGAGAGGCAGTACCTCTAGTACCACCTCCAGTATCGACATACCATGATCTTAGGAGGGTGGTGCACTTAATGACCCAGATTGTGACGACACAGAGACAGCCGAGAGCACCTGCTGGAGCGGTGACCACTGATGGGTCCCACAGTTCGAGGGTTAGCGAGTTTTTAGCACTTGACCCTCCAAAGCGCTCAGGGGTTAAGCGGAAAGAGGATCCACAAAACTTTGTTGATAAGCTTCAGCGTATTTTCAGGGTCATGCATGCTTCCGAGACCGAGGTAGCGGAATTAGCGGCTTTCAAGCTTCGCGATATAATGGTCTTATGGTATGAGAGATGGGAGCAAGCTAGAGGTTCTGAGGCACCTTCCGCACGTTGGTCCGAGTTTTCAGAGGCTTTTCTTAATCATTATTTAACGCTGGAGATACAAGAGGCGAGGGTAGACCTGTTCTTGACTGTCCAGTAGGGTAGTTCTAGCGTTCATGATTATTGCCTCCAATTTGATTCTTTGGCCAGATATGCTCCATTCTTCTTTGATTCATCGAAGTCCAGGATCCCCAGGTTCATAGCGGGTTTGCACCCCGACCATGTCGAGGCTTGTACCACTGCGGCGGTGAGTGATAATATAGACCTTGCTCATATCCAGGCATTCGCACAGAATTGTGAGGATCGTAGAAGTCAGTGGCGGGAGCTGAGAGCATAGAAAGGGAGTATCATAAGAGGGCTAGGACTACTGGTCAGCAGGGTGAGAGTAGAGGGAGTTTCAGACCCCAACACTAGGGTAGGCCATTTAGGACACCATCAGCTCAGTCCCAGGGACACAGATCGGGGTATTATACTCTATCTGGACCAGGTGAGAGTTCCCGTATATCCGGGTCATAGGAACAGAGGGGTCCGGGACAGGCTAAATCCCTACGACAGCAGTGTGGTAATTTTGGCAGAGCGTACTACGGGTGATGTCAGTATGGATCGAGAGCTTGTTATACATGTGGCAGCCTAGATCATTTCATGAGGGACTGCCCACAGGGGAGACCTGCTGGTATGGCGCAGCCAAAAGGGTCTATAGCAGGGTTATCAGCATCTGTGCGTCCTTCTGGGCACGGGTCTTAATGTTCAGCAGGTAGAGGCAGAGGTAGGGGCGGAACTTCTGGTGCAGGAGGTGCTCAGAACCGTATTTATGCTTTGGCAGGTCGTCAAGACTTGGATTCCTCACCAGATGTTGTGACAGGTACATTAACAGTCTGTGAATACAATGTTTATGCGTTGATAGATCCAGGGTCAAATTTGTCCAATGCCATTCCATTTATTGCGGGAAAATTCGGTATAGTGCCAGAATTGTTAAAGGAACCATTTTTTGTGTCTACACCTGTTGGTGAGCCTGTTATTATTAGAAAGATTTATCATGGTTGTTCTGTGGTTGTTTGTGGTCGTCAGACCATAGCAGACCTTATAGAATTACAGATGGTCGACTTTGACGTCATTTTGGGGATGGATTGGTTGGCTTCGATTTATGCTAATATGGGGTGTTGGACGAAGACTGTCATGTTTCACTTTTCGGAGGAAACAACTTTGGAATGGAAGGGCAATACGGCTTCGCCGAAAGCTAGATTCATTTCTTTTCTCAAGCCGAAGATGATGATTTCGAAGGGGTGTATCTATCATATAGTTCGAGTCCAGGTTACCGAAGCAAAATCACCAACCCTTCAGTCCATTCCTGTAGTTAATGAGTTCCCAAATGAGCTTCTAGGTCTCCCGCCAGAGCGAGAAATCGACTTCGCTATAGATGTACTACCGGGTACTCAACCGATATCCATCCCTCCTTATAGGACGACCCCTGCTGAGTTGAAGGAGTTGGAGGAACAATTGAACGATCTATTGGAGAAGGGCTTTATCAGACCCAGTACGTCACCGTAGGGAGCCCCATTATTGTTCGTAAGAAAGAAGGACGGTTCGCTACGGATGTGTATCAACTATAAATAGTTGAATAAGGTGACGATTAAGAATAAGTACCCACTTCCGAGGATAGATGATTTATTTTATCAACTACAGGATGCTCGATATTTCTCAAAGATAGACTTGAGACCAGGCTATCCCCAGGTCAGGATCAGAGGGAAAGACATTCCGAAGACAGCATTTAGGACTAGATATAGTCATTTTGAGTTCTTTGTTATGTCTTTCGAGTTGACTAATGCCCCATCTATATTCATGGACCTAATGAACCGTGTGTTTAGACCCTTCCTAGACCTGTTTATGATTGAGTTTATCGATGATATTTCTGGTTTATTCTCGATCAGAGACTGAGCATGCAGACCATTTGCGTGTGGTACTTAGAGTCCTTCAGGACCAGAAGTTGTACGCGAAATTCTCCAAATGTGAATTTTGGCTAAACTCTGTGGCTTTTCTAGGGCATATTGTTTCAGATGAAGGCATCAAAGTGGATACTCAAAAGATAGAGGCTGTGAAGACTTGACCTCGACCTACGACGCCGATGGAGGTTCGTAGTTTCCTGGGTTTAGGAGGGTTTTACAGAAGAGTTGTAGAGGGCTTCTCTTCTCTTTCTGCCTTGTTGACGAAGTTGACTCAGAAGGCAGCCAAAGTTCCTATAAACAGATGCTTGCGAGCGGAATTTTCAAGAATTGAAAGATAGGTTGACTTCAGCACAAGTTCTAGCACTTCGAGAGGGATCTGAAGGCTATGCTATCTATTGTGACGCTTTGAGGGTCGGAGTGGGCTGTGTATTTATGCAGCACAGCAAGGTGAGTTCTTATACTTCTAGACAACTCAGGAAGCACGAGAAGAACTACTCGACTCATGACCTAGAGTTAGTAGCCGTGATTCATGCCCTTAAAATCTGGAGACATTACATATATGGCGTTCATGTTGACATCTATACAGATTAGAAGAGTCTTCAGTACATCTTCAAGCAGAAGGAGCTAAACTTGCGGCAGAGGTGATGGTTAGAATTGCTGAAAGATTATAATGTTAGTATTTTGTACCATCCAGGGAAAGCGAATGTGGTAACAGAAGCCCTCAATCGCAAATCTATAGGTAGCTTAGCATACCTACGGGCTGGAAAAAGGGAGCTGCCTCATGAGCTTCTTCAGTTAGCCAACTTGGGGGTCAGAGTTATAGATTCAGGAGATGCGGGAATCACTATTCATACTACGACCACATCATCCTTAGTAGCCCAGGTGAAAAGGCGTCAGTATGAAGACCCTTCATTAACCCATTACAAGGATACAGCTCCGTAAAAGAAGAAATCACCATTTGGGGTTACCGAAGATGGATTCCTCAGGTATCGAGGTAGGTTGTGTATTCCCGATGTTGCGGGGCTACGTCAAAAAATTATGGCAGAGGATCATTTCTCCCGCTATTCTATCCATCCAGGGTCAAAAAAGATGTACCGCGACATCAAGTAGGTTTATTAGTGTGATGGAATGAAGAAGGATATAGTGGAGTTCATAGCCAGTGTCCTAACTTCAATAGGTGAAGATTGAGCATCAGAAGACCGGTGGATTATTGCAGGATATGGAGATCCTGACTTGGAAATGGGAAGTAGTTAATATGGATTTCATCTCACGCTTACCCCGGTCTCAACGTAGGTTTAATTCTATATGGGTAATTGTTGTTAGGCTGACAAAATCAACATATTTTCTACCTGTCAGGACTACGTACTCTACCGAGAATTATGAAAAGCTTTATATTAAGGAGATAGTCCGACTTCATGGTGTTCCTGTATCAATTATCTCAGACAGGGGTACGCAGTTTGCGGCTAATTTTTGGAGATCTTTCCAGAAGGGTTTGGGGACTCAGGTGAATCTTAGCATAACATTTCACTCCCAGATAGACAGGCAGGCTGAGCGTACCATTCAGACCCTTGAAGATATGTTAAGGGCATGTGTGCTAGATTTTGGGGGAAATTGGGATAATCGCTTGCCTCTTATTAAATTTGCATACAATAATAGCTACCCCTCCAGTATTTAGATGGCCCCGTATGAAGCTTTATATGGGCAAAAGTGCATATCACTAATTGGATAGTTTAAAGTGGAAGAGACGAAATTAGTAGGGCCAAACTTAATCCAGCAAGCGGTGGATAAAGTTAAGCTTATTCGAGATCAATTATTAACAACCCAAAGACGACAGAAGTCTTACGCAGATAATCACCGACAAGACTTGGAGTTCCAAGTTAATGATTGGGCATTCCTAAAGGTGTCGCCGATGAAAGGCGTCATGAGATTTGGTAAAAAGGGTAAGCTTATCCCTCGATATATTGGGCCTTATAGGATTATTCGTAGAGTGGGCAAGGTAGCTTATGAGTTGGATCTACCTTCTAACTTAGAGTCTGTGCACCCAGTCTTCCATGTATCCATGCTCCGTAAGTGTGTTGGATATCCTTCGAGAGTTGTGCCTATCGATGATGTTCAGGTTACCGAGCAACTATCATATGAAGAGGTTCCCATTGCAATCCTGGATAGACAAGTTCGGAGGTTAAGAACTAAGGATGTCGCCTCAGTGAAAGTTCTTTGGAGAAACAATAATAGGGAAGAAATAACTTGGGAGGCTGAAGAAGAAATGAAGTCCAGGTATACACATTTGTTTCCACTCCCAAAAGAAATTCAGACAGAGACGTCATTGTCTCCAGGTGTGTAATGCTTTCCTTCTTATAGTCCCTTGGTCGTGTAGGACCATTATGGTCGTTGTTTTTGTAGCCCTGTGAGGCACTGTATATTTTGGGTGTTGTGACAGGATGGTAGTGGTGCAATTACAAGAGAAACTCTGGCAAAATTTTTGTAGAATTCCTAAGAGTTTAACATTCTAGGACGAATGTTTCTAACGGGGGAGGAATGTTACACCTCGTAGTTTGGTACGTTGAGATTCGTTAGGTGTTAGCTGTATAATTCTTAGTACTGGAATACCTTCTAGGATATATTATATTATATGCGCCTACCTTACGATTATGAGGGTTTAAGTTCATATAATATGCTAGGGAAGGATTGGAGGGCAAGCGGATTAGGGAAATTAAGTTTGTTGGATCTTTGGAGAAAGGATGGGGGACAATTTTGGTCCAACTTGGAGTGGCATGAACGTACAGAGGAGCAGGCAGCAACTCAGCGTTAACGCGCCCCAAGGTGGTGCAAACGCGCTGACTAAATTCTAGGTCGGTGCAACCCGACTCTAGAACATTATAAAAAGAGTCTAACCCCCTCATTTGTCATCCAAACACCCCTCCAAAGCTCCCAAATATTCTTGAAATTTCCCCCAACCATCAAAGTTTAGCCCGAATCAAGTATAACCCCCGAATTCTGGTCCCGACAGTGTACAATTACAATTATAAAATCCTATTGCAGCAAGTCTTGGTTTGAATTCAAGGTGGAAAGTGAAGCTATTGCGGTTCTCGCGGAGGTAAGGTATAAATCTTCCTTGTTGATATTGATTTAGGTGTATTTACGGAGATGAAGTTATTAATTAATCGTGTAACGGATTAGTGGGTTGAGAAATTGGATAAACATCGTGTGAGATGTTTTATGGAATATTTTGGTATGGATGATGATGTTGTTGGCATTAGAGTTGTTGTTGTTTCATTGATTATTGGTATTGTGATTTTAGGCTAGGGATATAAACAGGGGAGATGCTGCCCGAATTTCGGCAGATTCTAAAGAAGTCTAATTTAAAGACTTGAGGTAGGCATATGTAAATGAGCCTCTTGAATGTAGATTTACGAGCTCAAGAGAATAAGTATTAAGTAATAGAAGACCTAAAAGGTATGTTAAGGCTGTTCTTTCTTTTCTTGGCATGATTCCATCAATAGTAGGACGGTAAAGAACCCTTATGACTAGAGATGTGTCAGAATAGAGCTTGTCGTATTATTGTATAGTTTCTGATTATTGTGTTGTTCTTTCCGAGGGGCCATATCGCTTCCCTATGTCCTTGAGTTATAGAGAGACAGAAGAGACATGTTATAGTATCAGTGTTTTTCAGCATACGCTTTATACTGCATGATATATATATATATTTTCTTTAGCCTGGCCACTTGGTCAGTAAGACATTTTTATTTTGCCTGATTGCCTGGTCGACGAGTCAGTGAGACATATTGCCTGGCTACATGGCCAGTGAGATTTTATAGTTACCTGGCCACTTGGTCAGTGAGACATATATAATAGTATTATATTGCATTTCATATGAGACAGGTCAGGTGAGACATTTCGGGCATCTTTTGGCCTCCATATTGTATTGTATCAGTCAGTTTTAGTTATCTCTTGCCTTACATACTCGATACATTGTTTCGCACTGACGTCCCTTTTTCCGAGGGTGCCGCATTCATGCCTGCAAGTACAGATCGACAGATTGATAGACCTCCCCAATAGGCAGGATCTGACTTCAGCTGATTGGTGAGCTCTCTTTCTGTTCGGAGTTTCCAGGTCCTTTGGAATTTTCCTTTTTGATTCCAGATTGTATGGTACAGTCACATATTTCCTAAATTCTTGTAGACGAGTCCTGTATATAGTATGTCTATGTGATAGCCTTGTCGGATGGTGTATGATTGTTGGATACTGTTGGCTTTGTAAGATCATAGCAGCTTTGTCGGCCTGCTCAATTGTGTATATGTATATTTTGGGTGTGTATGCCCAGTTCAGACGAGATAGTCTTTATTTATATATATCCAGATTGTGGCCTCGCCGGCTTATTGGTGTTTTTTGCGTGCAGGTAGGCTTTGCCGTTTTAGGTTGGGGGTTACCCCCTAAGTTTCAGATTTAGAGTGGTTCGCTCGGGCCTAGTTGGCTTCGGGTGCCGATCACGTCACTCCAGATTTGGAGCGTGACAGTTAACTTAGTCAAATAGACCTCCGTTGGGAAATCCGAGGCCACGGCTAAGCTCGTAATACATTTTTATGCGTGTTTGTATATTTGTTGGGTATCTGTGGGGCCTCGAGCGATAGTCAGATTTTGGGTTGAGATTGGTCAAAACAAAAACCTTTTGATATCTTGTGTATATGTTGCAGCGGCACCATAAACTGCCATAGCGGTCCAGCTATGGCGTTGGACCGATGACCATAGAGGACATGGTGTTTTCGTGACTAGCCGCCATAGCGATATTCTTGTCGCTATAGCAACCTGTGGATTTTTGTGATGGCCGCCATAGTGGGCTATGTATACGCCATAGCGCGTGTGCCGCAGCGGTTCCCATAACCGCTGCAGCCGTTGTCGGGTAGAATTTTTTTTTTTCCTAAGTTAAAACCCTTAAACCCTATCACTTCTTTTCATCGCTTTCTAAGTACTCTTTGGGAGAGCTGACCAACTTGTGGGCTGAATCTTCTTGGAGGTACGATCTATTACCCTAGACTTCATCATTTACCTTCGTAGATCCCTAATCCATGCTTAGAATCACTAGAATCAAAATAGAGAAGATGAGTCTTGTGTTAAATTTCTTGAAATGGGTTTAGACTTCTGAAATTGATGGTGCAATTGACTAGTATAACCATAGAATTTGATGAATTCCTTGTTATTAAGCTTATTTCTTCCATTATTAGTGGTTAATTTGAGGATTGAAGAATTAGTTCATACCCAAATTTGGGGGTTTTCCTTTAAATCCGAATTACGCTTAATCTAGAGTTGTTTTAGAAATTTATCTGTGGGTTTGATCACCTAGAGCTTGAATTGCATGTTCCACCTTTTAATTTTCTGTTTTACCCTTGTAGGCCCGTTTCCCCAAATTCCTTAGGTCAGAATTTGACCTAACTAGAAGTATAGCAATATGGTTGTTGTTATTCATGGTTTTTAATATAGAATTTGATTATGAATAGACTTTGAGTAATTGGAGGCGCTACGAAAGGGCAAGGGCAGGGTGTGACGATTCGTTTTGCAACATTGACTATTGGATCAGGTTATGCGCCACAGTAGGTACATGGACGTAGCGGTCCCCCATGGGTCATGACTGTCGAGGCGATGAGATATTCTACCCGAAGCGTGTGTGTGTCTATGCATTTGCATTGCATTCATCTCATATTTACTTATGGCATTGTATTGGACTTGTTGGTTGATCTTTGGTGATTCGTGTACTTGATAGTGGTTCTTGAGATTGTGTTTCGGACTTATAGTGGAATTTGAGGTGATTTACAAGACTTGGTGGTTTTGTTACATCCGACATGTTTGCATATTCGAAAAACTTGAGATAACTTGACTTGTAATGAATAAGGCCATAATTGGACCTTACTTGGTATGAATGTGGTGGCTATGAATACATTGGTGTGGAATTACGAAAGGAGGGCAAGGGCAAAGTTGGAATTTTGGAAACTTGTGCCATGAATTAAAATTATTTAGCCAACAATTGGGCTAAAAAAAAAAAAGAGAAACAAGGCCCAACTAGGGAGCCCAACCGGCCATGGCATGTACAAATGGCCCAAGTCCATGTCTTGAATTAATTCCATGTGATGAATTATATTATATAAGTGGATAACTCTCAAGAAGTTTCAAGAAAACACAAAGCAAGAACAAGAAAAAGAAAGAGAGGCATTTCGGGCAAGTGAGAGAGAAAGAAAGAAAGAAAAGAAAAAAAAAATTCTAACCTTCAATCTTGAGCCAAAAAATTGTAGTTGTGGTGTATTACTACTAAGCCCAAGATTCTCTTCAAGGTGATACAATTATTTTGGCAAGAAACTACCATTTGTGGCAAGTGGAAAAGTTGAGAAAAGGTAAGAATTTTACCATTTTTATACCATGGGATATATGTATATATGTTGTAGTGTGTGGGAATGAATGAAAAGCATGAAAATCTTGTGAGTTGTGAATGTGTGTGTATGGCCGTATGTATGTATATGTTGAATGTCTATGGTGACTTGAAATTATGTTGAAATCTAGTTGTAGTTAATGTGGGAATTGTATTAGAAATGAAAGTTGAATGAATTAATGGAAGTTGGAGAATATAGTATGTGGCCGTGTGGTGTGTGTTGATGTTGGAAGGTGAACTAAATTTTGTTAGTATGTTAATTGTGTTAATTGTGAAGGGAATGAAAGAGTAATGGTTTTTGTTGTTATGGAAAAATGATTATTAAGTTGTTGTAGGAAAACATGCAAGTTTATTATAATTATGTAAATGCGGAAGTGAAAGTAGGAAGATGCAAATTATGGTTATCATTGATAGAGTTGGAAGGTAAGAAAATGTTATGGATGTTTATGCTAAAAGATTGGAAGTTGTGGGCGAAATATGCCCTTAGTAGGAAACTTGTATATTGCGTATATCTTGTGAAAATGGTATGATATGCCCCTGAAATATGTTGTAATGATCTTGATAAGTGTTGAATATGAAAATGGTAGGATTGGTTTGGAAGTGTAAGGTTGAAATGAAAGATGTTTCGTTATGCCGGAAAGACGGCTAGTAAAGCCATATCGTGTATTATGTTATGCTTGTTGTTGTTATTGATGTTGTTTCTGGGTTGCTGTGTTGATGAACCAAGCCGAGCTAAGTCTCGGGGATGTTATATATATAGGGGAAATGCTGCCGAAATTTCGGTAGGCAAGTATGTATTAAGTTTGGAGTCTTAAAGTTTGAAATTAACAATTGGTAAACTTGACCGTTTCTAGATTTTGGACGAAATTGGAATTGAAGCCAAGCGAGTGTAAGGCGCAATCGAGGTATGTAAATCCTTCCCCTTTATTCTTAGGCATGTTCTGGATGTAATAGGCTCGGCCGCGAGCCTTAAGTGCGACTCCGTTTCTCGGAATTCGAGATGGAAATCCGTTCCAATTCCTTCAGTACTATTGAAACCATTTCCTTATAAAATGCCTTCAAAGTGAACTTTTGCACGAAACCTTCCCAAACGGAGTCGGAACACTTCCAAATGATTATGGATGACCTCATAAGGTCTATTATCAGTAATTTACATATGCCGCCCCGAGTTGGTCCGAGGCGGGCCCACAAGGCCCGATGCCTTCTGTATAACCTTAATTACTTTGGTTCCGTCCGATCTTCTCAGAAAACATCTGGACTATTATTTTGATTATGAAATGACTATTTTTATGCAAATCCTACGAAATGATTTCTGGACATCCGAGAATCTGATCCTGATAATAATCTGTCGTGCCTTCCCAAGTAGGACATAGGCGCGTATTATGCATACTATCCGGATACTCTGACTTGACTCGCCGTTTGGCACCCTTCAGTTTGATTGAGTCTGTATGTTGAGTCTGTATGTATGTGGTTTCTCATTAATCTGTTTGTGGCTGTCTCAATGCATTCCTTCACTGCGTCCCGGGCAAGGTTCTGTTATCGTGCATATTCCTCTGCATTATTCACTGCGTCCCTCGGTGTGCGGGCCGAGATCTGTTTATATCTGTATGATATTATGATCTGTGTATGGGGATGGCGGCCAGGATGGCATATGATCTGATCTGATTCTGTCTGTCCACCGCGTCCCGTACTAAGAGGGTCGGGTTCTGTTACCGTGCCCCCAGACAGGGCCGTGATCTATATGTATGTATGCATGTGCCATCAGCATTTATATAAGCACATGCCTCTATATGACTCTGTATGACTCTGTATGATTCTGTAAAACTCTGTATGACTCTGCATGCATAATTTGTCCGTCCTTCTGGATTACGATTTTGTCTGTATGTCCGTATGGATTCTGATTCTGTATGTCCGTATGGTTTACGATTCTATCTGTCTGTCTGAACCATGATTCTGTCCGTCTGTCGGGATTATGATTCCGTCCGTCCGTTTGACTTATGGTTCTGTCCGCTATATATATATGCTTCCGGTTCAGACTATGATTATATTTGTTATGTTTCTGCTTTACATACTCGGTACATTTTTCGTACTGACCCCCAGTTCTTCGGGGGCTGCGTTACATGCCCGCAGGTACAGACGCACCTAGAGATACGCCGCCAGTTTAGGGCATCGATTCTGCTATTTTAGAAGAGCTCCTTTAATCCGGAGCAAATACTTTTGGTATATATCTTCTGTCATCTGTAGACTCTGTATGTATGGTATTTTGGGGTACGGCGGGGCCCTGTCCCGTCATCTGATTCTGTATGTCTGTAGAGGCCTGTAGATAGATATGTGGGTTACGGGTTTCATCTGTTTAGGTAAGTACTAATGATTTTATGACTCCGTCTGTATGTTAGCCGCATCGGCTTGTCTGTAAATCTCTGTATGTTCAGGTATGTATATGTTCGCGTGCGCCGCATCTGTATCGGCCTGATTCTGTACACATCTGTTTGAAAAAAAAAATCAGTATGGTACGAAATTCTGGTAAGTAGGTACGTATGGGTATCCAATTAGGATACCAGTCGCGGACCACGGGGTTGGGTCGTGACAGAAGTGGTATCAGAGCGGTTAGTCCTCGGTATGTCTACAGGCCGTGTCTAGTAGAGTCTTGTTTATCGGTGTGTTGTGCACCACATCTATAAACAGGAGGCTACAGGACATCTAGGATGTTACCCTTCTTCGGATCTTAGATCGTGCGATAAAGCTGTATGGTTAGGATGTTTCTTATGAATTGTTGTATCTACAGCGAGGCTCCAGAAGAGCAGAAGTGTGAGTATTTGGGAAAAATGTTTCTGACCCTCTTCCTGCAGGTGATTGCGGATTGACAAAGAATGAAGAGGAGTGCTTCTGATGATGGGGATAGGGGTGCTACGAAGGCCCCTAGGATGTCACCAGGACCGAGTAGGCAGATCCCCAGCTACTCGATTGAGACAGACCCTTCGGAGGATCCAGAGACAATTCCTCCAGAGTTTCTGATCCCCAGAGTAGAGGATCCCAGAGAAGATAGTTATGATACTAACCCCTCGGAGGATCCAGCGACGATACCTCCAGAGTTTCTTACCCCCAGGGAGGAGGGTAGCCCCGATGCTGAGCTACTTGAGCATTCCTCTGGGATGCCGGAGGAGGAGGTTCCCGAGGACATACCAGCAGCTCCTGTAGTGGAGCATTATGTTAGACAGGTTTCCCCGGAGAGTGTTACGCCCTACTCCAGTCCTTTGTCCTGGCCATCAGTGAACCAGGAATTGCCGGGCTACCTATACTCCTCTGATTCGGATGCAGGTAATAACGGGGGCCAGGCGAATGGGGGCCAGACAGATGATGATGATGAGGGACACAGTTCCTACGGCAGCTCCTCAGGTTAGACCCGAGATTGATTATTTATGAGTATGTAAGTTTCCTAGAATTTCCGATGTGTGTATGATATCTGAAAAATGTTATTCAATGATGACGACGGAAATTTAAAAAGGATGAGAGACCTAGTGACTAAAGGCAAGGGCGATTGAGATGTCCCCACCATCAGTGTGAATCTAGAAACCCCAAATGAAAGTAAACAAGAAAGTGCCTCCGATGCCGTTTGAGTTGGGCATGTGAGGTAAGTTTCGACATTGTTAAAAAATTTTAATTGAAGTCATCAGCCCTGTGTGGCTACGATACGATATGATATGATGTATATATATGCGTAAATGTGTCGGCCCTGTGAGGCATGGTTGGTATTTCTGGTATACAGGTTTCGGATAGTGACAAATAAAGAGGAACCTCTGCCCAAATATTTCCAGAAATATGGAGATAAATATGTAAATTAAGTACTAAAAGGTTCCGCGATACTTGTCGGAATTTAGTTTTCCTCTGTGGGTGGGTGGAGAGCACCTTACGATGATATTTTATCAGATTTCATCGACTAATTGGAGATGGGATTCGGGGGATGAAGATTGAAATCTGTGGGCTGTCTAAAATCGTATGTATATGTGCATGAAAGTGAATATCGGAGGTTCAGAAAGGCAATGTGGTAATTGTATGGCTTAGCCCGGGGTGGGACCCACCACGAGAATTTTCTGAAAATCTACTAAGACCCCGATCTGCCCTAAATTACGTGACAAAGGTCGTGCGGGGCAATCGACGAAATTATATTAGCCGTAACGCGCCAAAATGCATGAAAGTCCGAGGTTAAGCGTGCTAAGGCCAGAGCAAATCTGGGATGGGTGACCCCCCTGGGAAGTAATGCAAAACTTTTCACAAGTGTAAGTATGATAGATATAAACGGAAATTTGGGGTAACCTAAGGGAAAAGAGAATGTGTAGAGTAACTAGTGCCCTTACAGAAGTCGCGCAGACTGATGCAGACTAAATGGGCGAAAATAAAAAGCGCAATACCGCTCGGAAATTGAGCGAATTTGAATAATGGTCGGAGGTGTTCGCCAGTAAGATATTAGCAACTGTATATGTGTGTGTGTATGTGTATGATTTTCGTCTGGTGCCCATATGGGTCAAGAGCCGAGTCCCGGCGACTAATGTTGTGATAGACGAAAGGTTTTACTAAACCGAATAGATAAAATGAAGTGGGGGTGAGGACACGAAGGTTGTCAAAGAATAGAAAAACCCCTATTACATTATAACTTAGTCTGGTGCAACGATATCTGAAAAAGAAAATGAGTAGGGATAGTAGGAAAGATGAAGGATAAGAAACGTGAAGAAGCGGAAGCTTTGAAAAAGTCGATAAGCAACACGTAAGACGATTTGTATGACAACTTGACGAACAAGTTTATGAATGAGTGAACAGGTTTTGATGAAATAACTTGTGATGCAATGGTCGGAATGAATAATGAGATATCGATAAAAAGGAAAATTTCGTAAATCACCGGAGCCTCGATAGGAGTGATCTGATTCTAAACCAGATTCTATCTGTTATACTTCTGCACTTCTGATTCTGATAAGGCTCTGCCCATTACGCCTCCGTACTTCTGGATCCGATTATGTTACTGTCTGATATACCTCTGTACAATTAACTCTGGATACAAATCTGTCTGACACACCTCTGTACGCCTGATTTTGATCACGTGTCTGTCTGATACATCTCCGTATATCTGACCCTGGTACGAATCTGTCCGATATAATTCTGTACGTCTGACTCTGATTATGAATCTGTCTGATACATCTCCGTATGTCTGATTCTGATTACGAATCCGTCTGATACGCCTCCGTACGCCTGACTTTGATTTCGAATCTGTCTGATACCTCTCTGTACGTCTGACCTTGATCACTGATCTGTCTGACATACTCCCGTACATCGGACTTCGACTACGAATCTGTCCGCCATGGTTTAATACGTTTGTCTCCGATTACGAATCTTTTCAATACGCTTCTATGCGTCCGATCCCAGTTATGAATCCGTTTGGTATGAAGTGTTTGGTATGAAGTGGGATTGTGATAACGTGGCAATGACTCGAGGAGTGTAACCAGAAATGATATTGATTATGATGTCTGAAAAGCATTCCTCTGTTATTAGAATGTAGCTCATGACCCAGTGATTATGTGGGATGTGAGAAAATACGTTATGAAAGCACTTGAATCAGTAATATGAAACATCACTCCCTCGTAATGGTAAAGAATCCGTATCGGAAAGTCAACAAAGGACGATTATAAAAGAACCCTCCCGAAATAGTATGACGCCCCATGAAGTCGATTTAACATTCGAGGACGAATGTTTTAAAGGGGGGGAGGATGTTACATCCGACATGTTTGCATATTCGAAAAATTTGAGATAACTTGACTTGTAATGAATAAGGCCATAATTGGACCTTACTTGGTATGAATGTGGTGGCTATGAATACATTGGTGTGGAATTACGAAAGGAGGACAAGGGCAAAGTTGGAATTTTGGAAACTTGTGCCATGAATTACAATTATTTAGCCAACAATTGGGCTCAAAAAAAAAAAAAGAAACAAGGCCCAACTAGGGAGCCCAACCGGCCATGGCATGTACAAATGGCCCAAGTCCATGTCTTGAATTAATTCCATGTGATGAATTATATTATATAAGTGGATAACTCTCAAGAAGTTTCAAGAAAACACAAAGCAAGAACAAGAAAAAGAAAGAGAGGCATTTCGGGTAAGTGAGAGAGAAAGAAAGAAAAGAAAAAAAAATTCTAGCCTTCAATCTTGAGCCAAAAAATTGTAGTTGTGGTGTATTACTACTAAGCCCAAGATTCTCTTCAAGGTGATACAATTATTTTGGCAAGAAACTACCATTTGTGGCAAGTGGAAAAGTTGAGAAAAGGTAAGAATTTTGCCATTTTTATACCATGGGATATATGTATATATGTTGTAGTGTGTGGGAATGAATGAAAAGCATGAAAATCTTGTGAGTTGTGAATGTGTGTGTATGGCCGTATGTATGTATATGTTGAATGTCTATGGTGACTTGAAATTATGTTGAAATCTAGTTGTAGTTAATGTGGGAATTGTATTAGAAATGAAAGTTGAATGAATTAATGGAAGTTGGAGAATATAGTATGTGGCCGTGTGGTGTGTGTTGATGATGGAAGGTGAACTAAATTCTGTTAGTATGTTAATTGTGTTAATTGTGAAGGGAATGAAAGAGTAATGGTTTTTGTTGTTATGGAAAAATGATTATTAAGTTGTTGTAGGAAAACATGCAAGTTTATTATAATTATGTAAATGCGGAAGTGAAAGTAGGAAGATGCAAATTATGGTTATCATTGATGGAGTTGGAAGGTAAGAAAATGTTATGGATGTTTATGCTAAAAGATTGGAAGTTGTGGGCGAAATCTGCCCTTAGTAGGAAACTTGTATATTGCGTATATCTTGTGAAAATGGTATGATATGCCCCTGAAATATGTTGTAATGATCTTGATAAGTGTTGAATATGAAAATGGTAGGATTGGTTTGGAAGTGTAAGGTTGAAATGAAAGATGTTTCGTTATGCCAGAAAGACGGCTAGTAAAGCCATATCGTGTATTATGTTATGCTTGTTGTTGTTATTGATGCTGTTTCTGGGTTGCTGTGTTGATGAACCAAGCCGAGCTAAGTCTCGGGGATGTTATATATATAGGGGAAATGCTGCCGAAATTTCGGTAGGCAAGTATGTATTAAGTTTGGAGTCTTAAAGTTTGAAATTAACAATTGGTAAACTTGACCGTTTCTAGATTTTGGACGAAATTGGAATTGAAGCCAAGCGAGCGTAAGGCGCAATCGAGGTATGTAAAGCCTTCCCCTTTATTCTTAGGCATGTTCTGGATGTAATAGGCTCGGCCGCGAGCCTTAAGTGCGACTCTGTTTCTCGGAATTCGAGATGGAAATCCGTTTCAATTCCTTCAGTACAATTGAAACCATTTCCTTATAAAATGCCTTCAAAGTGAACTTTTGCACGAAACCTTCCCAAACGGAGTCGGAACACTTCCAAATGATTATGGATGACCTCATAAGGTCTATTATCAGTAATTTACATATGCCGCCCCGAGTTGGTCCGAGGCGGGCCCACAAGGCCCGATGCCTTCTGTATAACCTTAATTACTTTGGTTCCGTCCGATCTTCTCAGAAAACATCTGGACTATTATTTTAATTATGAAATGACTATTTTTATGAAAATCCTACGAAATGATTTCTGGACATCCGAGAATCTGATCCTGATAATAATCTGTCGTGCCTTCCCAAGTAGGACATAGGCGCGTATTATGCATACTATCCGGATACTCTGACTTGACTCGCCGTTTGGCACCCTTCAGTTTGATTGAGTCTGTATGTTGAGTCTGTATGTATGTGGTTTCTCATTAATCTGTTTGTGGCTGTCTCAATGCATTCCTTCACTGCATCCCGGGCCAGGTTCTGTTATCGTGCATATTCCTCTGCATTGTTCACTGCGTCCCTCGGTGTGTGGGCCGGGATCTGTTTATATCTGTATGATATTATGATCTGTGTATGGGATGGCGACCAGGATGGCATATGATCTGATCTGATTCTGTCTGTCCACCGCGTCCCGTACTAAGAGGGCCGGGTTCTGTTACCGTGCCCCCAGACAGGGCCGGGATCTATATGTATGTATGCATGTGCCATCAGCATTTATATAAGCACATGCCTCTGTATGACTCTGTATGACTCTGTATGATTCTGTATAACTCTGTATGACTCTGCATGCATAATTCTGTCCGTCATTCTGGATTACGATTTTGTCTGTATGTCCATATGGATTCTGATTCTGTATGTCCGTATGGTTTACGATTCTATCTGTCTGTCTGAACCATGATTCTGTCCGTCTGTCGGGATTATGATTCCGTCCGTCCGTTTGACTTATGGTTCTGTCCGCTATATATATATGCTTCCGGTTCAGACTATGATTATGTTTGTTATGTTTCTGCTTTACATACTTGGTACATTTTTCGTACTGACCCCCAGTTCTTCGGGGGTTGCGTTACATGCCCGCAGGTACAGACGCACCTGGAGATACGCCGGCAGTTTAGGGCATCGATTCTGCTATTTTAGAAGAGCTCCTTTAATCTGGAGCAAATACTTTTGGTATATATCTTCTGTCATCTGTAGACTCTGTATGTATGGTATTTTGGGGTACGGCGGGGACCTATCCCGTCATCTGATTCTGTATGTCTGTAGAGGCCTGTAGATAGATATGTGGGTTACGGGTTTCATCTGTTTAGGTAAGTACTAATGATTTTATGACTCCGTCTGTATGTTAGCCGCATCGGCTTGTCTGTAAATCTCTGTATGTTCAGGTATGTATATGTTCGCGTGCTCCGCATCTGTATCGGCCTGATTCTGTACACATCTGTTTGAAAAAAAAATCAGTATGGTACGAAATTTTGTTAAGTGGGTACGTATGGGTATCCAGTTAGGATACCAGTCGCGGACCACGGGGTTGGGTCGTGACAGTTTTGGTACTGGATTCGATATTTGGACTGTGTTGAGTTTTATCTAATTGTGAGCATGCCTACTTTTTCAGTCTCTTTCTTATATATATGATTTTGTAACTGTTGTCGACTTATGATGCCTAGTCAGTACGTGTTGTTGTATTAACTCTACCTTGCTACATTCGTTCTGAGTGCAGAGTTTCTGATCGGATCGACTTCTGCGCTTCGTGACAAAGTCATGAGACCGACTGACGAGCATTCCAGGGTGAGCAGTTGGATGGATTCACTGCTAGGATGCCTCTTCTTAGTTACTTATCTTATTTTGATATTCTGAGGCAGTATTCCATTTTCAGACTTGTATTCATATTCAGACTTGTAGTATTAGTAGTAGTGTCTATTGTATGGCCTTAGACCATATTCCTTGGGATTGTTGTATTATTTTCCGCACTTATTAACTTATCCTAATTATTATTATCATCTACATTTGAGACTTATATTTGGTTGTCTTGATTACTTTATTATGGTTGAATAAATGATTTGGGAAAGGGTTCGCCTACTAAAGTGGGAAATGTTTGGTGCCCGTACGTTCCCCTAGTTGGCGCATGACACAAACCGTTGATTTCCACTCTTCCTCTCAAATGGCTACCACACCGGGGCTATTGACCCTTGATGGCCACTCTTCCTCCCTAATTTCTAGGTAAATCCCACTAGGATCCGTAGTGACAACCCTTCCTCCCGAGTAGCTAGGCCATACACAAACAATAAAGATCATGGAATATTAGCTAAATCATAAGTCATGGTTTGGAAGCCGAATCTCAAATCATGGCATGGAAGGCGAATCACAAGTCATAGCATAATATCCAAATTGTGCATTGTGGAGTATGTACATCAACTCGTTAATAGGGTAGATCAAGTGATTAATCAGTTTAGAAACCATGTCCAATCATTAATGAACTTTCAACTCACCAAAACCTGTTCATAGGGCAAAACACATTAGAGACCCAAGCTTTAGAAACCAAGTTCAATCATCCCGTAATAGGGAAAAGTCATATTTAAAGATCACTTTAGAAATCAATTCGATCATTCAATAGTAGGGGCGAAACAGTGCGAAGATCATCTCTTTCAAAATCAAATTAAGTCATATCTTATAAGGAGGTAAAGCATGTTCAAATTCAAAGATTTGTTATTCAATTTCAATAGTACCTTGATAGGGAAATAGACAGATAGATACATTAATATAATACCCATAACATATAATGTGGGTTTGTCCCTCACGCACCCAATCCTTGTAAAAGAAACCATTTTTAAAGGTTCAAAATTATGTTCGAAAAGAGACATACATTGATTCCTTCTATAACGCTACCAAATGGGTTTTCCAAGGTTCAACAATCACTCTACGATGATTAATAATAATAAAGTTCAAAACTTTAGCCAAATTTTATGTTATATCCCGCATTTTGTACGTTCGGATAATTCAAGATAATCGCGGGAAGTTAAGGACAAGGTTATATTTTGATTTTGTTTAGCACACAAGTTGTTCATGAATGTTTTTGAAGTGGAAATATTAAGAAAGGCTAGGGGTAAAAAGGGAAATTCACAAGGTGGTTCATGGTAATATTGAGAAAGGCTAAGGCCAAATTTGAAATTTGGGAAAAATAATTCTTCATGTATTACAAAACACAAAAAAAAGGGCTTGAGGCACAAGGGCCAAGTGCGGCCGTCCACCTTAATGGGCCAAGGCCCATATGGGAGTTTAATATATGTAAAGAAAAGATGACAAATTCATCTTCAACATAAGATGATTCAAGAAACTTTGAGAGGAAGAAAAAAGAGAAGCCTATTCGGCCAAGGAGAGGAAAAATTGGAACCTTCAATTTTGATCCAAAAAATATTTTCTTCTAGTATTCCCACTAATTTGAAGGTCCTCTTTAACGTGGTATAATTGTTAGAGCAAGAAGACCTCTCTTTGTTGCAAGTTCATAATCATAGCCAAGTGAGAAGTTAAGGGAAAAAGGTAAGAATTAATTTTCTTTTATATGTTATGGATGCTTGTGTATGTTGTAGTGTGTAGAAATGAGTGAAATTCATGAAAATATGGATGTAGTGTTGTGGCCGTGTGGTGCTTATGTGGTATAGAAGAGAATGAATCAATTTTACTTAGTATTTTGATTGTTGTTGTCATGAATTCTATGTTGATAATGAAAGTTTGATGATTATAGTTGAAGTTGTAAGTGTTGGAGAGTTGTTTAGAAACTAATGTGATGTTAAAAGCCATTTCTTGTAATTATGGAAAACAATGTTGTTAGTGTGTGAATTGTTGGTGAAGTTCATGAAATTGAAGGAAGAAAATGTGTTGTTATTGTTCTTGTCCCATTTGGAAGGTTTCGGGTGGAATGGCATATGGGTTGGATTATTGTGAATATTGTACGGATTGTTTGAAGTATTCTTGAATATTGTTTGAATGGTTGCAGATTAGAACTTGAATATGTAAGCAATTATGAATCTAACATAAATGGAACGCCATCGAAGTTTGTAGAAAGAAGTTGTTAACGTTGGAATGCGTTTTGAATTGATTGTCGATATTGTTGGAATAACTGTTGGTATTGTTGTTGCCAAGTTGGCCGAGTTAAATTCTCGGATTTGTTGTTGATGATATGGCCGAGTTGGATTCTCGGGGATGGTGTATTTACAGGGGAAATGCTGCTGAAATTTCTATAGATTAAGTGTTGGTTTAGAACTGGACTCTTAAGTGTTTATGGCTAATGTTTGGTATGTATGAATATTGTTGTAGATCTTGCGAAGCCAAAGACTTAAGTTCGGATTAGCGTAGAAAGCGGGCAAGGTATGTAAGGCTTATCCTTTTTTTCTTTTGGCACGATCCTTATGATACGAGCAAATGACGTATATGTATGATTTCAAAGAAATTCCTATTCTTAGAGCCACTAGGATGGCTAATATTCTTGACTTCCATAAGCTATTTCATATGGTTCGATGCGTACCTATGATACCCGAAGATCTATTTGATATGTTTCCGAATGGCATTTGAGAGAAAATTGATATGACTAATGTTTTGGTTTTCAAATGATAGCACGATTGATTATTCCCTTGAGTCTTTGATATGTTTTGATACGTACATATGGTTCCAAGAGCTCTATCTGATTTGATCCATAACGATATTCGAAAGGTACCTAATATGATTGTTGCTTTGATTTTCCAAAAATGGCTCCTGAAACGTTCGTAGAAGGTTCTGTACTTCAAACGCTCATAACTTTCTTATACTAAGTCGGATTGACCCGAAACTTGTTTCTGAGCCTTCAGGTGTCGGTAAGTATACTTGTCTATTGAGTCTTGATTTATGTGCATATGGTTTCGCACTACTCTGTTCGTGCAAGCCTCAGTATGTCCTTCACTGAGCCCGGGCCAGGATATGTTATCGTGCGCGCTCCTCTGCATTGTTCACCGAGTCCCTCTCACTTGCGGGCCGGGACACGTTATATGTATATGTATATGATGATATGATGATATGATGATATGGGGATGGCGGCCAGGATGGCATATGACGACTTTACTCACCGAAACCCGCAATAGAGGGTCGGGACACGTTATGTATATATGGTATATGATTCTGACATGCATGATTCTATCCACCGAGTCCCTTAATAAAGGGACGGGACACGTTATATGTATACATGATACATGATGTTTACATACATGATTCTACCCACCGAGTCCCTCACTAGAGGGCCGAGACACGTTATATGTATATATGCTATATGATGTTGACATGTTGACATGCATGACCTTATTCACCGAGTCCCTCACTAAAGGGCCGGGACATGTTGTATATATATATGTATGTGTGTATGATTCATGATCTGAAATACACAACTTCATTACATAAAGGAAACATATTGATGATTTTAAACAGTCATATTGGTTCTGGAGAGTTTCTATTTTTGGCTATGATCCCCTGTACTGTACTTCATGCCTTACATACTCGGTACATTTTCCATACTGACCCCCTCTTCTTCGGGGGCTGCGTTTCATGCCCGCAGGTACAGACGTTCACGTGAGTGATCCGACAGCTTAGGCCATCTATTCTGCTGCTTTGGAGTGCTCCCTTGTTCTGGAGCCCACATTTTGGTGCAGACTCTTCTGTTGTTTACATGTATGTGTATATTCAGGGGTACGGCGGGGCCCTGTCCCGTCATATGATTCTTTTATCTTTGTTAGAGGCCTGTAGACATGTATGTTGGTCATGGGTCGTTGTGGTTCAGATATGTCTGTGTGGCTTGCGTCTAAGCGGTTCCATTTGCTATGATAGCCTTAACGGCTTGTACGTATGTATACATATATATATGTTTTGGATGATATGTTCCACGACAGCCTTGGTGGCTTCTGTATGATATGTATGTTACAGGTGACCGCTTAAGACGACGTTTGTTCTCTGTATCTGTATAAACTAGTATATGTTGGATATGGATAAGTTATGGATATGTCGATTTGGTAAGTAAGTATGTATGGGTGTCCAGTTAGGGCACTAGTCACGGCCTACGGAGTTGGGTCGTGACATTTTAAGAGTTCCCACTCTTATCGAAAACTAGGTATTTTTATGCCCAAAAACGTGTTCTTGAATCCCCATAAATCACCCATGGATTTTTATTGTTTCTAATGTCCTACACTAGTCTAGACCCTCCAAATAACATCAGTAAAGATCATATATCATACCTTTAAGAAGTTTCCCAAAGTCTCCTTCAATTTTATAGAATCTATGATCTCGAAGGATGAACTATAGTTAATTTGATGTTAGATTGATGTAGTAATGATGGGAATTGTTCAATAACTTACCTTAATGTTTTTGGGAAGAATTAGGGTTGTTTTCTCTCAAAAGTCATCCAAAATGAAGTAGGGACGGGTTTTGACGAAGTTGAGCTTTTATAAAATTCGTGAAAAATCGCATCATGCGCAATATGGTCAGGCGCTGCATGTGGGGCATCGCAACCCACCCTACGGTAAGAATGTTTTACTGAGCCTGCTTATTTTTCTTTTTCTCTGAAAAATTAGCTTAGCGCGGGGCATCGTGGCCTGCAACGCACTAGGCCAATTTTTCATTGAATCGGAAATGCTCCGTAAATTAGGCATAACTCCTATCACAGAGCTCTATTTGAGCTCAGAAATATATGGTTGGAAAGGTATTTCAAAGATCTACGACTTTCATTTTTTAAGTTTTCTGAAGCTCCCAACGTATTTGCACATTCACATACATTGGTGCACCTCTACTTACTTAGACCTAGTTCCATCAGGCTTTCTTGGAGAAGTACGTGTTGTGTACTCTCAGGGATGAGCGTAGAGATGAGTTCCTTTATTTGCGACAGTGAGGTATGACCGTGTCAGAGTATAAGGCTAGATTTCTATTTTTGGCTAGATATACTCCTCAGTTGATTCCCACGGAAGAGGAGGGCGTTCGTAGGTTTGTTGGTGGACTTGTGTATCCACTTCATTTTGTTTGTCTTCAGTTGGTGGCTTTGGGATCTTCCTTCCAGGAAGTTGTTGATCATGATGTGGGTGTCAAGTCTGCCAAGGCTCGATCTTTGGGGGAGTCTAGTGAGAAAAGGCCGCGTCATCACGGTGGTTATAGTGGTTCTAGGGGGGGGGGGGGGGACAGTCATCCAGGCCTTATCAGGTAGCCCCCAGTCGCCCTATTCAGCCAGCGTTACAGGCTTCGTCAGGTGGTCCTTCTAGACCCAGTGGTTATGGAGCTGGACAGTCCCGTTATGGTTTTTACTCTGGTCTAGCTGACCGTGGTGGTCCCTCTAGTTCATTGGCTTTCATGTATCAGCCTCCAGCCCCCAGATCTTGTTATGTTTGTGGTCATTCTGGCCACTTTATGAGAGATTGTCCCAAATCCAGATAGAGTGGGTCCCAGCAGGGTTTCCGGTTCCAGACTCCGAGGACTCCGACATCATCTCGTGGTCGGGATGGTTCTTCAGCCACAGGCGGTGCTCAGTCAAGCCGCGGTGGATCTCATTAGTCCAGGGGTGGACACAAGTCAATTAGAGGCGGTTCTCAAGCCTCCAGAGGAAGGGCACAGTCGGGCCAGAGTGGCCGTGGTGGTGGTCTTTACTATTCCTTTCCCAAGTGAGCCCGAGGCTGAGGCCTCTGATGCTGTGATCTCAAGTACTATTTCTATTCGTCATCGACCCGCTTCAGTCTTGTTTGATTTGGTTTCTCATATGTAATTTCCAATCATTCTATTGGTTGGGATTTGACTATTGACCGTCTTAATGTACATGTTCATGTATCTACTCCGATCGGAGACTCAGTTGTTGTTGATCGAGTCTTTCCGTCTTGCTTAGTTACTTTTATGGGGTATGATACTTGGGTATATTTGATAATTTTGGACATGGCAGACTTTGACATTATCTTAGGTTTAACTTGGTTGTCACTGTATCATGCGACCTTGGACTATCACGCCAAGACAGTCACATTAGCTATGCTTGGGATTCCTAGATCAGAGTGGAGAGGTACTCCGAGCCACACTCCGAAGAAGATCATTTTTTATCTCCACACAAAAAAGTTAGTTAGCAAGGGGTGTTTAGCTTACTTAGCCCATGTTCGTGATACTAGCGTTAATTCTCCTTCCCTTGAATCTGTGCCCATTTTTTGTGAGTTCACGGAAGTTTGTCCTTCTGATTTGTCTGGTATGCCACCCGATCGCGACATTGATTTCTGTTTCAATTTGGATTCAGGCACGCAGCCAATTTCTTTTATATGATGGCACCTACTGAGTTGAGGGAGCTAAAGGAGCAGCTACAGGATCTGTTGAGTAAGGAGTTTATTAGACCGAGCTTCTCCCCTTGGGGTGCTCCAGTTTTGTTTGTGAAGAAAAAGGACCGTACAATGAGGATATGCACAGATTACCGTCAGTTGAACAAGGTCACCATTCATAATAAGTATCCCATTCCTCGCATTGATGACTTGTTCGACCAACTTCTGGGTTCTTCGGTATTTTTTAAGATTGATTTGAGGTCAAGATACTATCAGCTGAAGATTAGGCCAAGGATATTCCAAAGACGGCCTTTAGGACTCGTTATGGGCATTACGAGTTCCTTGTGATGTTCTTTGGGCTTACAATTTCCACAGCTACGTTTATGACATTGATGAATGGCATTTTCAAGCCATATCTTGATTCCTTCGTCATTGTATTCATTGATGATATCTTTAGGTATTCGAAGAGTAAGGAGGAGCATGAGCGTCATCTGTGGATTGTCCTTGGGTTATTGAATTAGAAGGAGCTTTATGCTAATTTTTTGAAGTGTGAGTTCTCGCTTAAGTCTGTGGCATTCTTGGGCCACATTGTGTCCAAGGATGGGATCATGGTTGATCCAAAAAAGATTGAGACTATTAGATATTGGGTGAGGCCTACTACTATGACTGAGATTCATAGCTTCGTGGGGTTAGCTAGTTATTACCGTCGATTTGTGAAGGGTTTTTCTTCTATGGCCTCTTTGTTGACTAGATTGACTCCGAAAGAGGTTCCCTTTCAGTGGTCTGATGCTTGTCAAAGAGCGTTTAACAGCTCAACACTCTTTTGACTTCAACCCTGATTTTGGCATTACCCGTGGAGGGTAAGGATTTATCAGTGTATTGTGATTCATCCCGTGTTGGTTTGGGTGTTGTGTTGATGCAGGAGGGTAGAGTCATTGCCTATGCTTCCCGTCAGTTGAAGATCACGAGAAGAACTATCCTACCCATGATCTGCAGTTATTAGTAGTTGTCTTTGCTTTGAAGATTTGGAGGCACTATTTGTATGGAGTCCATTGTGAGGTGTTCACTGATCACCGTAGGCTTCAGCACGTGTTCAGTCAGAGAGACCTAAATTGCAGACAGCGTAGGTAGATAGAGCTTATGAAGGACTATGACATCACCATTCTCTGTCATCCGGGGAAAGCAATTATTGTAGCTGATGCCTTGAGTCACAAGGCAGTGAGTATGGGTAGTTTAGCCTGATTGGCTGCTTCTAAGCATCCGTTAGCCATGGAGGTTCAGACTTTGGCTAACAATTTTATACGCCTTGATATCTTAATTTCGAGCAGAGTCTTAGATTGTGTGGAGGCGAGGTCATCCCTCCTGGAGTAGAGTAGGGCCTAACAGTTTGAGGATGCCAGTTGTGTAAGATTTGTGATAAGGTTCTGAGCGGTGAGGCCAAGGAGGCCATGCTTGATAGTGAGGGTATCCTGAGGACCAAGGGACTCCTGTGCATTCCTCGCGTTGGTGATTTGATCCATTTGATTTTGGAGACGGCCCATAGATCCAGTTATTCCATTCATCCGAGTGCTACAAAGATGTATTGAGATCTGAGAAAGCACTAATGGTGGGGGAGGATGAAGAGAGATATTACAGATTTTATGGGTAAGTGTGGGAATTATTAGCAAGTCAAGTATGAGCACCAGACCTGGTGGTCTGCTTCAGAGGATGTTCATTCCCAAGTGGAAGTGGGAGAGGATTGCCATGAATTTTGTTGTGGGTCTTCCGAAGACCCAGGGCAAGTTTGATTCAGTATGGGTTATTATTGATCAGTTGACGAATTCCACACATTTCATTCCAGTTCGTGTCACTTACACCGTGGAGAAGTTAGCCAGAATTTACATTCGTGATATTGTGCGATTGCACAGGGTCCCTATTTTTCTATAGTTTCGGATCGAGGTCCCCAGTTTACTTCCAATTTCTCGAGGGCTTTTCAGGCAGAGTTGGGTAGTCAGTTGGACCTTAGTACAACTTTTCATCCCTAGACTGATGGTACTGAAATGACTATCCAGGTGCTCAAGGATATGTTAAGAGCATGCGTCATTGATTTTTGTGGTCATTGGGACCAGATCTTTCCCTTAGCGGAGTTTGCGTATGACAATAGCTACCAATCAAATATTGATATGACGTCGTTTGAGGCTTTGTATGGTAGGAGGTGTCGTTCTCTTATTGGATGGTTTGATGCTTTTGAGGTTTACCTGTGGGGCACAAATTTGTTGAGAGAGACTATGGATAGGCTGAAGCTCATTCAGGAAAAGCTTCTAGCAGCCTAGAGTCGACAGAAGATATATGCAGGCTGAAAGGTTAAGGACTTAGAGTTTATGGTGGGCGAGCAGGTGCTTCTAAAGATCTCACCCATAATGGGTGTTATGCGATTTGGGAAGAGGGCAAGTTGAGGCCGAGGTACCTTAGCCCATTTGAGGTCCTCCATCGAGCTAAAGATGTTGCTTATGAGCTAACTTTGCCACCAGGCCTGTCAGGAGTACATCCGATTTTCCATGTGTTCATGCTGAAAAAGTATCATTCTGATGGTTCTTATATACTTCGTTGGGATTTTGTGTAACTTGATGAGAATGTGTCCTATGAGGAGGAGCCTACAGCGATTCTGGATAGGTAGGTTAGGTGAGGTCGAAAGAGATTGCTTCGCTCAAGGTTCACTGGAAGCATCACCCTGTTGAGGATGCTACTTGGGAAATTGACTCCAATATGTGTGAGAGTTATCCCCAGTTATTTGCTGATTCAGGTACTTTTCCCCATTTCTACTCCATATCGCCCAAGGACAAGCGATTATTTAACTAATATTTGATATAACGGCCCGATTGGTCATTATAGTGCTAATGACCCTTTTACCCCTATTGATCCTTTACCGAGGAAATCGGGCGGGTTCTGGTGTGACTTTTTGGAGGTTTGAGCCTTAAAGTGAAATTTGTTTGACTCAAAGTTGACTTTTGGGCAAATAGACCTCTTTAGAATTTCGTCGATTTCAAGAGGTCCGCATAGTCATTTATGACTTGGTAGTCTGTTATGTTCGGTTCCCAATGCAATTGGAAGCGTTTTGGAACTTGGGTTAGAAACTTGGCTTAGGGCCATTGGGGGGTTGACTTGGTCAAATAGACCGCCATTGGAAAATTCGAGGCCACGGGTGAGTTCGTAGCGCGTTTTTGTGCATGTTTGCATATTTGTCTGGTTCTGTGGGGCCTCAGGTGATAGTCAGATTTTGGGTTGAGACTAGTAAAAATAATTTCTGGTGTATACACTGCAGCGGCACCATATGCCTTCGCAGTCCCGCTATAGTGCTGGACCGACGACCATAGCAGACATGGTGTTTTGGTGACTAGCCACGGTAGCGATATCCTTGCAGCTATAGTCGCCTGTAGATTTTTGTGATAGCCACCATAGCGGGCCATGTGTGTGCCATAGCGTGTGTGCCACAGTGGTTTCCATGACCGCTGCAGCCGTTTTCGGGCAGAATTATTTTCTTTTTCTCAAGTTAAAACCCTTAAACCCTATCATATCTTTTCATCACTTTCCACGCACTCTTTGGGAGAATGGATCAACTTGTGGGATGAATCTTCTTGGAGGTAAGATCTATGACCATCATTTACCTTCCTAGATCCCTTAACATGCTTAGAATCACTAGAATCAAAATAGAGAAGATGAGTATTGTGTTAAATTTCTTGAAATGGATTTAGACTTATAAAATGGAAATTGATGGTGAAATTGACTAGTATAAGCATAGAATTTGATGAATTCCTTGTTATTAAGCTTATTTCTTCCATTATTTGTGGTTAATTTGAGGATTGAAGAATCAAGGTTCATGCCCAAATTTGAGGGTTTTGCTTTAAATCCGAATTAAGCTTAATCATTAGTTGTTTTAGCAATTAATTAGTGGGTTTGATCACCTAGAGCGTGAATTGCATGTTTCATCTTTCAATTTCCCTTTTTACCCTTATGGGCCCTTTTTACCCTTATGGGCCAGTTTTCCCAAATTCCTTAGGTTAAAATTTGACCTAACTAGAAGTATAGCAATACGGGTGTCGTTATCCGTGGCTTTTAATATAAAATTCAATTATGAATAGACTTTGAATACTTGGAGGCACTGCGAAAAGGCAAGGCCAAGGTGTGACGGTTCGCGGCTACTGTTCGTCTTTCTAGGTAGGTTACTGCTTACCTTTTTGGTTAGACTTTGGTTAGCAGATAATATGTAGAGTTTGTGATTGTTGGAGAAAGCATGTAAACCTTCGAGTATGATTGGAATGGAATACTTAGGTTGGTATTGTTGTTGATTATGGTTTGTCACCTTATTGTGTTCTAATGAGTTGTTGCTTATTTGTGAGTTGTTCGCTTGTTGCCACATGATTGATTCTAGAGTTGATGCTTAGTGATTACTTATGTGTCGGAAAGCATATTTATCATGATTGAGGTTGTTGGAAAAGAAAGAAAGGTTTTGATATTGTGAGTGAGATTTGTGTCTATGTGTGACACTATTGATTCATATAATCTTGTTGGCGCTGTTATTAAGCATTCACTCATTTATACATATTTTGGGATCGGGTTGAGCGCCTCAACACTTGCTTGGATCGGGTTGCACGTACCGGAACACTGACTAGGATCGGGTTGCACGTTCCGCAACATTGACTATTAGATCGGGCTGTGTGCCACACCTGGTACATGGAGTTAGCGGTCCCCCCTGGGTCATGACTATCAAGGCGACAAGATATTCCACCCGAAGCGTGTGTGTATCATTGCATTTGCATTGCATTCATCTCATATTTACTTACTGCATTGTATTGGACTTGTTGGTTGACCTTTGGTGATACGTATACTTGATAGTGGTTCTTGAGATTGTGTTTCGGACTTATAGTTGAATTTGATGTGACTTACTAGACTTGGTAGTTTGGTACTGGATTCGATATTTGAACTGTGTTGAGTTTTATTTGATTGTGAGCATGCCTACTTTTTTAGTCTCTTTCTTATATATATGATTTCTAACTATTGTCAGCCTATGATGCCTACTCAATATGTGTTGTTGTACTGACTTTACCTTGTTGTATTCTTTCCGAGAGCAGAGTTTGTGACCGGATCTACTTCTGCGCTTCGTGACTGACTCCCGTGGCTGTCTGACGAGTATTCCAGGGTGAGCACTTAGATAGATTCACTGCCTAGATGTCTCTTATTAGTTACTTGTCTTATTTTGATATTCTTGGATAGTGTTCGATTTTCAAACTTCTATTTGTATTCAGACTTGTAGTATTTGTAGTAGTGGCTCTTGTATGGCCTTAGACTAGATTCCTTGGGATTATTGTATTATTTTCTGCATTTATTCACTTATCCTTATTATTATCTATGTTTGAGACTTATATTTGGTTGTCTTGATTACTTTTTTGTGGTTGAAGGAATGATTTGGGAAAGGGTTCTCCTACTGAGGTGGAAAATAGTAGGTGCCCGCACGTTCCCCTAGTTGGGGTGTGACAAGTTGGTAGCAGAGCCTTAGGTTACCCTATCTATAAATACAAGAGCATGTCTAGTAGAGTCTTGCGAATCGGTACGATGAACTCTGTACCTATCTGCGGGAGACTACGGGACATTTAGGAAACTTCTCGTTCTTTCATTCCTTCGTGCTACTTTATTCAAATTGGTATGTGGCATTTTCTAATTGGTATTTGATCCACTTCTATTCTCTCACTAGAGGACGAGCACAAGCGAGAGGTCGAGGCCGAGCTAGAAGCCATGAAGCTGCACCAGCTAGGGGTGGACCCCCTATGGCTGGACAGAGGCGAGCATGTTAGCTTCTCCAGAGCGTCAGCCCGAGAGAGCACAACCAGCCAGGGGAGGTCAGGGACTAGACCAGGCTAACCCCGATGCCATGTCTGATCAGGCATTCCAAGATATCATGGCCTGTGTACTTCTTCATCTTGAAAACTAGCAAGCTATAAAGGGTATCACTACTCCTAGTGGTTCCCAGACTCGAGTGGGTGTACAGGCTCCTGAGCAGGGCCAGACTATGGAGATGCATCCTGCTGCTACTATGGCTCTGCTTTTATGTGGTTTTCCAACCCAGGAGAGTGCTCCCAGGCCAGTGGCTGTCCAACCTTTGACCGTTGAGGATCAGAAGCTCGTTGGGAGGTTCATGAAGATGGAGCCTCCCAAGTTCATTGACTTGCACAGTGAGGATGCATACGAGTTTATTATGGAGAAGCATGAGAGGCTCTATAAGATGCGTATTGTGGAGTCTCATGAGGTTGATTATGTGTCATTTGAGTTTCGCGGCGATACGAATACTTGGTGGAGGACTTTTATTAAGAACAAACCCATTGATGCACCTCCATTGACTTGGACTCCATTCCATCAGGCTTTCTTAGAGAAGTGCGTGTCGCGTACTTTCAGGGATGAGCTTAGAGATGAGTTCCTTCATTTACGACAACGAGGTATGACCGTGTCAGAGTATGAGGCCAGATTTCTATTTTTGGATAGATATGCTGCTCAGTTGATTCCCACGGAGGAGGAGAAGGTTCGTAGGTTTGTTGGTGGACTTGTGTATCCACTCCATGTCGCTTGTCTTCAGTTGGTGACTTTGGGATCTTCCTTCCATGCGGTTATGGATCATGTTGTTGGTGTCGAGTCTGCAAAGGCTCGATCTTTGGGGGAGTCTAGTTATGTTTGTGGTGATTCTGGCCACTTTATGAGAGATTTTCCCAGATCCAGATAGAGTGGATCCCAGCAGGGTTCCCGATTCAGACTCTGAGGACTCCGGCACCATCTAGTGGCTTTAGCCAGAGACGGTACCCAGTCAGGATGCAGTGGATCACATCAGTCCGGGGGTGGACACCAGTCAAGTAGCGGAGGTTTTTCAGGCCTTCAAAGGAGGGGTACAGTTGGGCCAGAGTGGCCGTGGTGGTGGCCTTTGCTATTTCTTTCTGGGTAGGCTCGAGGCTGAGGCCTCTAATATTGTGATAACAGGTACTATTTATATTCGTCATCGACCTGCTTCAGTCTTATTTGATCTAGGGTTTACTTTCTCATATGTATCTGCCTATCATTCTGTTGGTTGGGATTTGACTAGTGACCATTTGGATGTACCTTACATCGATTGGAGACTCAGTTGTTGTTAATCGAGTCTTTCGATCTTGCTTAGTTACTTTTATGGGGTATGATACTTGGGTAGATTTGATGATTTTGGACTTAGTAGACTTTGATATTATCTTGGGTATGACTTGGTTGCCACTGTATCATTCGATCACATTAGCTATGCATGGGATTCCTGTTACACCTCGGAAATTTCTCCGTACTTGTAGGATGAGTGGAATGATGAAACATTGAGTGAGTGATGTTTTATTAAGTCGGGAATGGCTAATTAAGAATTTTTAGAAAATAAGAAAGTCGCGGAAAATTTTCTGTCCAGTGGTCGTATATGGCACTATACGGCCCGTAAAGTGATTTACGGACCGTATAGTGCAATCGTCCTCCAGCATGTCAAAAATCCCAACTTTCTGTAAATGTTGAATATGGTTAAATACGACCCAGTTTACACCGTAAACCAGGTCGTAAACTACCATGTCCATCAGCCAAAACTTTCTGTCTTCGAAATGGTTAAATACGACCACAGTGGACGGACCGTAAATCAAAATACGGTCCGTATATGGTGGTTTACGACCACTGTTCATCCCGACGAGAATTCATTAAAGACCAGATTATGTGATTTTAAAGGGGACTTAAGCCTCATTTCAACTCATTATTCATTCAACCTGTTACATCCGGCATTTTTGCTTATTCAAAAATTCGAAATAATTTGACTTTTAATGAATAAGGCCATATTTGGACCCTACTTGGACCTTACATGGGATGAATGTGTCGGCTATGAATACGTTGGTGTGGAATTACGAAAGGAGACCAAGGGCGAAAATTGGAATTTTAGAAATTTGCTCCATGAATTACAATTATTTAGCCAACAATTGGGCTAAAAAAAAAAAAGAAATAAGGCCCAACCGGCCATACAAGGATCCAAACCCATGGATTAATTAATGTCCATGTGACATTATATAATTGTCCATATCCTTAGAACATTCAAGAACAAACAAGAAAAACCAAGAACAAAAGAAAGAAGAGGAGCATTTCGGGTGAGAGGAGAAAGAGAGAAAGAAAAAGAAAAAAAAATTCTAGCCCTTCAATCTTGAACCCAAAAATTGTAATTTTGGTGTAATACTACTAAGTGCAAGGTCCTCTACAAGGTGGTATAAGTATCTTGGCAAGAAAGTGATTTTTGTAGCAAGTGAAGAACTTGAAGGAAAGGTAAGAATCAATTCATTTTCTTATGTTATGAGGTTTGGTTGATGTTGTGATATGTAGAAATGAGTAGAGTTTACGAAAATATGGAAGTTTGCAAAGTGGGTGTGTTTGTATGAAAGTGGCTGTGTATGTATGTAAATTTATGGATATAATGAGTTGAATTTTTATGTTGTAATCTAGTTGTGGTTATGGTGGAATTTGTATTGGAATTGAAAGTTGAAAGAATTTAGTGGAAGTCGGAAAAGTAAGGTGTGGCCGTGTGGTATTATGTTGATTATGGAATGTGAACTAAATTTTGTTAGTATGTTAATTGTGAAGTGAATGAAAGAGTAATGGTTTTTGTTGTTATGGAAAAATGACTATTAAGTTGTTGTAGGAGAATATGCAACTTTGTTATGGTTTATGTAAAAATGGAAATGAAAGTATCAAGAGGTAAATTATGATTATTGTTGATGAATTTGGAAGATGGAAATGTATAATAAACTTGTATGTGGAAAGTTAGGAAAAAATTGGACAAGTAGTGGCTTAATGGAAAGTTGGTATGTTTTGCATATCTTGTGTATATTGTGTGGAAATGGTATGATATGCCTCCGACGTATGTTGTAATGATTTTGATGGATGATGAATATGGGAATAATAAGTTTGGGTTGGAAATGTAAGGTTGAAACGCAAAATGTTTCGTTATGTCGAAAGGATGGCTAGTGATGCCATATCGTATGTTTAATGCATATTGTTGTTATTGATGCTATTTCTGGGTTGTTGTGATGATGAATTGAGCCGAGCTAAGTCTCGGGGATGTCTTATATACAGAGGAAATGCTGCCGAAATTTCGGTAGGCAAGTCTGTGTTAAGTTGAATTATTGAAAAGTTTGAAACTAACAAATGGTAAACTTGACCATTTCTAGATTTTGGACGAAATTGAAGTCGACGCCAAGCGAGCGTAAGGCGCTATCGAGGTATGTGAAGCATTTCCCTTTGCTCCTAGGCATGTTCTGGATGTGATAGGCTCGGCCGCGAGCCTTAAGTACGACTCCGTTCCCCGGAATTCGAGACGGAAAACCGCTCCAATTCCTTCAATTCATTTGAAGCTATTTTCTTGCAAATTGCCTTTAAAGTGAGTTTTTGTACAATACTTCCCTAAACGGAGTCGGAACACTTCCAAACGATTATGGATGACCTCATAAGGTCTATTAGCGATAATTTACATATGCTGCCTCGAGTTGGTCCGAGGCGGGCCCACAAGGCCCGATATCTTCTGTAATACTTTAAATACTTCCATTTTGTCCGATTTTCTCAGAAAACAATTGAACTATTATTTTGATTATGATACAACTATTTTTATGAAATTCTTACAAAATGACTTCTGAACATCTGAGAATTCGATTCTGATAATGATATGTCATGCCTTCCCAAGTAGGATGTAGGCGCGTACTATGCATACTATCTGTATACTCTGATTTTGGCTCGCCGTTTGGCACCCTTCAGTCTGATTGAGTCGGTATGTGAGTCTGTATGTATGTGGTTTCTCATGGATCTGTTCGTGGCTGTCTCAATACATTCCTTCACTGCGTCCCGGGCCAGGTTCTGTTATCGTGCATATTCCTCTGCATTGTTCACTGCGTCCCTCGGCGTACGGGCCGGGATCTGTATGTCTGTATGATATTATGATCTGTGCATGGGGATGGCGGCCAGGATGGCATACGATATGATTTGATTCTGTCTGTCCACCGCGTCCCGTACTAAGAGGGCCAGGTTCTGTTTACCGCGCCCCCAGACAGGGTCGGGATCTGTATGTCTATATGCATGTGCCATCAGTATGTATATAAGCACATGCCTCTGTATGATTCTGTATGATTCAGTATGACTCTGCACTACTCTGCATGCATAATTCTGTCTGGTATACTTCTGTCTGACCGTCTGAACTACGACTATGTCTGTATGTCCGTATGGATTCTGATTCTGTATGTCAGTATGGATTCTGATTATGTATGTCAGTATGGATTCTGATTCTGCATGTCTGTATGGATTCTGATTCTGTATGCCCGTATGGATTCTGATTCTGCTCGTCTGTCCGGATTATGATTCCGTCGGTCCGTCCGAACCATGATTCTATTTATCTGTATGGACCACGATTCTGTATGTCTGTCTGGATCATGACTCTGTCCGCCCGTCTGATGTAGGGTTTTGTCCGTTATATTTCTGTGACTCCGGTTCGGACTATGATTGTATCTGTTATGTTTCTGCTTTACATACTCGGTACATTTTTCGTACTGACCCCCGTTCTTCGGGGGCTACGCTACATGCCCGCAGGTACAGACGCACCAGGTGATACGCCGCCAGCGTAGGTTTCTGATCCTGCTGTTCTGAAGAGCTCCTTTGATCCGGAGCATACACTCTTGGTATATATCTTCTGTTTCTGTATATTCTGTATGTATGGAAACTCTGGGTACGGCGGGGCCCTGTCCCGTCATATGTTTCTGTATGTCTGTAGAGGCCTGTAGATAGATATGTGGGTTACGGGTTACTTCTGTCTGGTAGGTACGTACGATTTTTGTGAATCTGTCTGTATGTTAGCCTTATCGGCTTATCTGTAAATGTCTGCATGTTCAGGTATATATATATATATATGTTTGCGCGCGTACCGTATCTGTATCGGCCTACTTCTGTGACATCCGTTTAAAAAAGAAAAATTTGTATGATACGAAATTCGGTCAGGTAGGTATGTACGGGTACCCAGCTAGGGTACCAGTCGCGGCCCACGGGGTTGGGTCGTGACAAAAGTGGTATCAGAGCGGTTTGTCCTCGGAATGTCTACAGGCCGTGTCTCGTAGAGTCTTGTTTATCGATGTGTTGTGCACCACATCTATAAACAGGAGGCTACAGGGCATTTAGGGTGTTACTCTTCTTTGGATTCTTAGATCGTGCGATAAAGCTGTATGATTAGGATAATTCTCCCCTACGAATTGCTGTATCTACAGCGAGGCTCCAAAGAGCAGAAGTGTCGGTATTTGGGGAAAATGTTTCTGACCCTCTTCCTACAGGTGATTGTAGGTATCAAAATAATGAAGAGGAGCGCTTCGGATGATGGGGATGGGGGTGCTAATAAGGCCCCTAGGACATCACCAGGACCGAGTAGGCAGATCCCCAACTACTCGATTGAGACAAACCCTTCGGAGGATCCAGAGACAATTCCTCCAGAGTTTTTGATCCCCAGAGCAGAGGCTCCTAGGGAAGACAGTTATGACACCGACCCTTCGGAGGATCCAGAGACAATTCCTCCAGAGTTTTTGATCCCCAGAGCAGAGGCTCCCAGGGAAGACAGTTATGACACCGACCCTTCGGAGGATCCAGCGACGATACCTCCAGAGTTTATTACTCCCAGGGAGGAGGATAGCCCCGATGCTGAGCCACCAGAGCATCCCTCTGGGACGCCGGAGGAGGAGGTTCCCGAGGATGTGCCAGCAGCTCTGGTAGTGGAGCAGTATGTTAGACAGGCTTCCCCGGAGAGTGTTATGCCCTACTCCAGCCCTTTGTCCTGGCCGTCGGTGAACCAGGAATTGCCAGGCTATCTACACTCCTCCGATTCAGATGCAGGTAATAGTGGGGGCCAGACAGACGACGATGATGAGGGACACAGTTCCCACAGCAGCTCCCCAGGTTAGACCCGAGTTTGATCAGTTATGAGTACGTAAGTTTCCTAAAATTCTCGGTATGTGTATGATATCTGTAAAACGTTGTTCAATGACGATAACGGAAATTTAAAAGGATTAGCGACCTAGTGATCTAAGGCAAGGGCGACTGAGATGTCCCCACCGTCAGTGTGAGTCTGGAAATCCCGGATGAAAGTAAACAGGAAAGTACCTCCGATGCCGTTTGAGATAGGCACGTGTGGTAAGTGTCGACGACGTTATAATTCTTATTTGAAGTTATCAGCCCCGTGTGGCTGCGATACGACATGATATGATATGATATGTGTGTGTATATGTGTTGGCCCTGTGAGGCATGATTGGTACTTCTGGTGTACAGGTTTTGGATAGTAAGAGAAACAGAGGAACCTCTGCCCAAATTTTTCCAGAGATATGGAAGTAAATATGTAGACTAAGTACAAAAAGGTCCCGCGATACTTGTCGGACTTTAGTTTTCTTCTGTCGGTGGCCGGAGAACACCTTACGGTGATATTTTATCAGATTCCACTGACTATTTGGAGGCGGAATTCGTGGGACGAAGACTTAAATCTGTGGGTTATCCGTAATCATATGTATATGTGTATGAAAGTGAATGTTGAAGATTCAGAAAGGCAGCACGGTAATTGTACGACTTAGCCGAGGGTGGGACCCGCTATCAAAATTTTCCGAAAATTTACTAAGACCCCGATTTGCTCTAAAATTTCGTGACAAAGGTCGTGCGGGGCGATCGCCGAAATTATATCAACCCTAACGCGTCAAAATGCATAAAAGTTTCGGGGTTAAGCGTGCTCAAGCCAGAGCAATTCTGGGATGGGTGACCCCCTGGGAAGTAATGCAAAGTTTTTCACAAGTGAGAGTATGATAAATATGAATGGAAATTTGGAGTAACCAAAAGGAAAATAAAATGTGTGGAGTAATTAGTGCCCTTACAGGAGTCGCGCAGAGGTACACTACCGCTTGGGAAATTGAACAAATTTGAACAACAGTCTGAGACGTTCGCCAGTAAGGTATTAGTAAGTGTGTGTATATGTGTGTGTATGATTTTCGTTTGGTGTCCATATGGAACAAGAGCCGAGTCCAAGCGACTAATATTGTGAGGGATGAAGAATAAGAAGTGTGAATAAGCGGAACCTCTGAAAGAGCCGATGAACGACACGCAAGACGATTTGTATGATCACTTGGCAAACAGGTTTACAAATAAAGGGAAATTCTCATGAACCATTGGAACCTTAATAGGAGCGATTTGATCCTAATTCGATATTCTATCTGTTGTACTTCTGCACTTCCGATTCTGATAAGGCTCTGCCTATTACGCCTCCTTACTTCTGAATTCGATTATGTTTCCATCTGATGAATCTTGTACGTCTGATTCTGAATACGTTTCTGTTTGACGTACCTCTGTATAATTGAATCTGATTACGAATCTGTCTAACACGCCTCTGTATGTCTGACTCTGGATATGAATCCGTTTGATACATCTCTGTACGTCTGATTTTGATCACGCGTCTGTCTGATACATCTTCGTATGTCTGACTCTGATGCGAATCTGTCCGCTACATTTCTGTATGTCTGATTCTGACTACAAATCCGTCTGATAAATCTCTATATGTCTGGCTCTGGTCTCAGATCTGTCTGATACACTCCCATACGTCTGATTTTGATTACGAATTTGTCCGCCATAATTTAGCACGTTTGCCTCCGATTACGAATTTGTCTGATACGCTCCTATGCGTCTGATCCCAGTTCTGAATCTGTTTGGTATGACAAAGGAAAATGATAATGTGGTAAGGGACCGAGGCGCGTAACAAGAAGTGATATTGATTAGGATGTCTGAAAAGCATTCATCGGTTACGAGAATATAGTTTATGGTCCGGTCATTTGAATCAGTAACACGAAGAATTACCCCATCATGTTGGTAAAGAATCCATATTGGAAAGTCAACAAAGGACAATTATAAAAAAAGGAACCCTCCCGAAGTAATATGACGCCCCATGAGGTCAATTTAACATTCGAGGACGAATGTTTTAAAGGGGGGGAGGATATTACATCCGGCATTTTTGCCTATTCAAAAATTCGAAATAATTTGACTTGTAATGAATAAGGCCATATTTGGACCCTACTTGGACCTTACTTGGGATGAATGTGTCGGCTATGAATACGTTGGTGTGGAATTACGAAGGGAGGCCAAGGGCAAAAATTGAAATTTTAGAAATTTGCTCCATGAATTACAATTATTTAGCCAACAATTGGGCTAAAAAAAAAATAAGAAATAAGGCCCAACCGGCCATACAAGGATCCAAGCCCATGGATTAATTAATGTCCACGTGACATTATATAATTGTCCATATCCTTAGAACATTCAAGAACAAACAAGAAAAACCAAGAACAAAAGAAAGAAGAGGAGCATTTCGGGTGAGAGGAGAAAGAGAGAAAGAAAAAGAAAAAAAAATTCTAGCCCTTCAATCTTGAACCCAAAAATTGTAATTTTAGTGTAATACTACTAAGTGCAAGGTCCTCTACAAGGTGGTATAAGTATCTTGGCAAGAAAGTGATTTTTGTAGCAAGTGAAGAACTTGAAGGAAAGGTAAGAATCAATTCATTTTCTTATGTTATGAGGTTTGGTTGATGTTGTGATATGTAGAAATGAGTAGAGTTTACGAAAATATGGAAGTTTGCAAAGTGGGTGTGTTTGTATGAAAGTGGTTGTGTATGTATGTAAATTTATGGATATAATGAGTTGAATTTTTATGTTGTAATCTAGTTGTGGTTATGGTGGAATTTGTATTGGAATTGAAAGTTGAAAGAATTTAGTGGAAGTCGGAAAAGTAAGGTGTGGCCGTGTGGTATTATGTTGATTATGGAATGTGAACTAAATTTTGTTAGTATGTTAATTGTGAAGTGAATGAAAGAGTAATGGTTTTTGTTGTTATGGAAAAATGACTATTAAGTTGTTGTAGGAGAATATGCAACTTTGTTATGGTTTATGTAAAAATGGAAATGAAAGTATCAAGAGGTAAATTATGATTATTGTTGATGAATTTGGAAGATGGAAATGTATAATAAACTTGTATGTGGAAAGTTAGGAAAAAATTGGACAAGTAGTGGCTTAATGGAAAGTTGGTATGTTTTGCATATCTTGTGTATATTGTGTGGAAATGGTATGATATGCCTCCGACGTATGTTGTAATGATTTTGATGGATGATGAATATGGGAATAATAAGTTTGGGTTGGAAATGTAAGGTTGAAACGCAAAATGTTTCGTTATGTCGAAAGGATGGCTAGTGATGCCATATCGTATGTTTAATGCATATTGTTGTTATTGATGCTATTTCTGGGTTGTTGTGATGATGAATTGAGCCGAGCTAAGTCTCGGGGATGTCTTATATACAGAGGAAATGCTGCCGAAATTTCGGTAGGCAAGTCTGTGTTAAGTTGAATTATTGAAAAGTTTGAAACTAACAAATGGTAAACTTGACCATTTCTAGATTTTGGACGAAATTGAAGTCGACGCCAAGCGAGCGTAAGGCGCTATCGAGGTATGTGAAGCATTTCCCTTTGCTCCTAGGCATGTTCTGGATGTGATAGGCTCGGCCGCGAGCCTTAAGTACGACTCCGTTCCCCGGAATTCGAGACGGAAAACCGCTCCAATTCCTTCAATTCATTTGAAGCTATTTTCTTGCAAATTGCCTTTAAAGTGAGTTTTTGTACAATACTTCCCTAAACGGAGTCGGAACACTTCCAAACGATTATGGATGACCTCATAAGGTCTATTAGCGATAATTTACATATGCTGCCTCGAGTTGGTCCGAGGCGGGCCCACAAGGCCCGATATCTTCTGTAATACTTTAAATACTTCCATTTTGTCCGATTTTCTCAGAAAACAATTGAACTATTATTTTGATTATGATACAACTATTTTTATGAAATTCTTACAAAATGACTTCTGAACATCTGAGAATTCGATTCTGATAATGATATGTCGTGCCTTCCCAAGTAGGATGTAGGCGCGTACTATGCATACTATCTGTATACTCTGATTTTGGCTCGCCGTTTGGCACCCTTCAGTCTGATTGAGTCGGTATGTGAGTCTGTTTGTATGTGGTTTCTCATGGATCTGTTCGTGGTTGTCTCAATGCATTCCTTCACTGCGTCCCGGGCCAGGTTCTGTTATCGTGCATATTCCTCTGCATTGTTCACCGCGTCCCTCGGCGTACGGGCCGGGATCTGTATGTCTGTATGATATTATGATCTGTGTATGGGGATGGCGGCCAGGATGGCATACGATATGATTTGATTCTGTCTGTCCACCGCGTCCCGTACTAAGAGGGCCGGGTTCTGTTTACCGCGCCCCCATACAGGGCCGGGATCTGTATGTCTATCTGCATGTGCCATCAGTATGTATATAAGCACATGCCTCTGTATGATTCTGTATGATTCAGTATGACTCTGCACTACTCTGCATGCATAATTCTGTCTGGTATACTTCTGTCTGACCGTCTGAACTACGACTATGTCTGTATGTCCGTATGGATTCTGATTCTGTATGTCAGTATGGATTCTGATTCTGTATGTCAGTATGGATTCTGATTCTGCATGTCCGTATGGATTCTGATTCTGTATGCCCGTATGGATTCTGATTCTGCTCGTCTGTCCGGATTATGATTCCGTCGGTCCGTCCGAACCATGATTCTGTTTATCTGTATGGACCACGATTCTGTATGTTTGTCTGGATCATGACTCTGTCCGCCCGCTGATGTAGGGTTCTGTCCGTTATATTTCTGTGACTCCGGTTCGGACTATGATTGTATCTGTTATGTTTCTGCTTTACACACTCGGTACATTTTTCGTACTGACCCCCGTTCTTCGGGGGCTGCGCTACATGCCCGCAGGTACAGACGCACCAGGTGATACGCCGCCAGCGTAGGTTTCTGATCCTGCTGTTCTGAAGAGCTCCTTTGATCCGGAGCGTACACTCTTGGTATATATCTTCTGTTTCTGTATATTCTGTATGTATGGAAACTCTGGGTACGGCGGGGCCCTGTCCCGTCATATGTTTCTGTATGTCTGTAGAGGCCTGTAGATAGATATGTGGGTTACGGGTTACTTCTGTCTGGTAGGTACGTACGATGTTTGTGAATCTGTCTGTATGTTAGCCTTATCGGCTTATTTGTAAATGTCTGCATGTTTAGGTATATATATATATATATATGTTTGCGCACGTGCCGTATCTGTATCGGCCTACTTCTGTGACATCCGTTTAAAAAAAATTGTATGATACGAAATTCGGTCAGGTAGGTATGTACGGGTACCCAGCTAGGGTACCAATCGCGGCCCACGGGGTTGGGTCGTGACACAACCAACTCAAGAAACTTCTAGACCTCTCCACATACTTCATCTATAGAAATCCCAAAGAATCAAAAGAATATCAAGACCAACAACACCAAATTCACAAAAATAAGTGTAAGAACACATCAAAGGATCTTCTAAGTCAAGAAATTCCCAAGAAGGTGGAACTAGGGTTTTGGCTAATTGAAGTGTTTCCACTTAAGGATTGTTCAACCATCATCCAAGGTAAGTTTCATGATTATTCCATGTTGTTTGAAGTATTGGAAAGCTTAGACACTTGAAATGTAGAAGAACATAGAAATGGGTCATTATTGAGTGAATAGTGACATAAATGAATGATAGTGGAATTGAACAATGAATATTGAAGTGTTGTGAATACAAATACGTTATAAATGATGTTTATATCATGAAACAAACATTAAAAGCATGAAAACGCAAAGACGATTCATAAGGTTAAATATGGGGGAAATTGGAGGAAAATGGTGGATTTTGCTAAACGCATGTCACGACCCAACTAGGGGCCGCGACGAGTACCCGATACTTGTACCGAGCACCCCCTATATCGTATCGTATTCTTAGTGCTAAGTGGGCCGTATGAACATCACCGTATTTTTTTTTTCGTTGCTTACTATTAACATCAGCAGCATAATTATAAACATAGGCTAACAAACTTTGCTAACTCATTATACAGCGACGAGGACCATCAGAAGTGCATAACATCTAATTGTACATATCTGTCTACGAGCCTATAAACATAGTACACATATACATAGGAAGGGTCGAGTACTGCCGTGCCCGAATATATACAAAAAAATAGTACCCAGGAAATGAGGCTCCGGAACAACTGGAGCGCTACCAAGTACTGCTGATCGAGCTCCTAGGAATCAAATCCGCCTACCTGCTGACCTGTGTGGCATGAAACGCAGCGTCCACAAGAAGGGACGTCAGTACGAATGGTGTACCGAGTATGTAAGGCATGGAAGATAATACAAACAGAAACATAAGGTATGATCAACAATATCTTGGGATCATAGGACATATAGTGATACAAGAAAGTAACTTGTACATAGGAATACCCTTTTCAAGCCGGATACCATGCATACTTGTCCGTCTTTTGAAAGCATTTCTTTTTCATCTTCATAGAAAGTAGAGCTTATTTCACATCGTATCATGTCATAGCATATCCTAGTATATCATGTAATATCATAGCACCGAACAATGTCGGCTCGCCCACATTGCGCCGAAATACATCGGCTGGGCCATATATCCCGCGTCTGGGCATCCCGCGTCCGGGATGATAAGCCAGCTGACCAGGTGGCAGTGAAACATGTTTCCCTTCCCATTTCCCCATGTACATATACATATCCCATATATATATCATATAAGCATGCAGGAGAGCCCAAGGAAAATCATGTGTCCATCGGAATGACGTAAGGTCGGTGACCTCCGATTACATTATGGAACAATCGTGGTCGCTTTGTCTCACCTTGAGGGAACGAGTATTTTAAGGCGAGACTACCAACGAAGAATAGCGCTAGAAGAAAACATAGTATGAAACCAGGGGCATCATAGACATCAATTCATGTTTTGAAATCTTTAGAAAATAGTGTCATGACCCAGGAATAGAATTAAAGATCAAGAACTAGTTGGACACTTTCATACTCATACTGAATCCTTAGCTTAAGACTCTTAGTTATGGAATCATTCTTGTCATACTTATCATAGACGTATTCTCTTCCTTAGCATCATCGTTATCATGGTCATCATAGACATATTTCCATTAGAATGGTACATTACTTATCGTTTGATAATCGGAACAAGGATCAAAAGTTTCCTTTGGATTTTGCTTCAAAATAAGTCGAACGGAACAATAAGGAAAATCCGGGAACAATGGGCCCACCTCGGGTCAAATGAGGCGGCGTACCAAGTTTACATGCATTACATTTCATGACGTCACTTGTGAGGGTTTTAGAGTAGTCGGGTCCTATTTATGCAAGTTCTAGATGTTTAGGAAGTTTTTCCAACATTTCACATAATTTCTAGTTCAATCCTACTGAATGAAAAAGGGGAAACGTTAGGTGCGGATTCCGGGGAATAGAGTTGTCCCCGAGGTTCATATCCAACCTAGTATGGCTAAGGCATGCCAAGAAAGAAAGAGTAAAACCTTACATACCTCTTTCCTCTCCTTATGCTATTCCAAATTCATGTTGCAAATCCGCCACAATCTACAAATTGGTCATATTTACCAAACTTTGGTTAGAGTACCTAGAATTGGAATCTTAAGATAATACTTGGCTACCGAAATTTCGGCAGCACTTCCCCTGTAAATACACCATTCCCAAAATTCAACTTAACCAATTTCTAATCAACAACAATCCGGGAATTCAACCCAGCCAAACCATCAACATAATGACAACAACCATACTAACAATTTCAATAACCAACCCAAGATACATTCTAACACTTCAATTCACATACTACTTCCTTCAAGACTTTCCAAATCCAATAAAAACAATAACAACCTTATAATATATATATTCCAACAACACCATACTAATATCGTTGTTTTCCATACATGTAAGAACATAATACTCAATTTACATAACTTCAACCACAAGTCTCCAACTTCTACCATTTCACTAAGATTATTAAGCCTTTATTAGCGATATGGAATCCACACAACAATAACCAATATACTAAATAAAATTAACTCATTTTCCTCCACATCACACTACAACTACACGGCCAACATCAAGCATACACAACTACAATCCCTCCAAAATCATTCAACTTCCATTATTAACATAACATTCACAACAATAACAACCAAACACTAAATAAAATAATTAGCACATGATTTCTACCCACACATATACACATACACGGCCACCACCCCCAATTCCATATTTCTCATGAATTTCACTCATTTTTGCATACAACAACATGCAAAAATATCCATATCATGTAAAGAGAATGAATTCTTACCTCCTTCTTTGATTCTCCAACTTTCTTTAATTTCCAACTTATGAATATATGTTTTTCTTGCTCCAATGAATACTCCACCTTTCTAAGGGCCCTTCAAGGGATTGTTTGGCTAGAAGAGGAAAATTTTTGGATGAGAATTTCCCAAGGTTCTTGATTGTGGAAGCTTGGCCGAATGGCCCTTGGAGTTTATCTCCTTCGTTTCTTTTCCTTCAATTTCTTGAAAATTCTAGAGAGTTATGTGGACAAGTAGAAGACTTGATCTTCTATTTAAGCACATGGATTTTAATTCAACATGGGCCTAGCCCATGCCCATGGTCGGTTGGCCTCTTTATTTTTAAAACAAATTCAAGCCCAAATCCATTTTTCATGACAAGTTGCAATTCACAAAACTATTCTCCGAAATTCCGATTTTACCCCTAGACTCTTTTAATAATTTCGCTTCTAAATTCTTCATAAGCAACTCATATGCCAACCAAAACAAAAATAAAGCCTTGTTTGTTGTCTTCCCGCGATTGTCTTGAATTTTCCGATTGCACAAAAATGTGGGATATAACATCCTCCCCCCCTTTAGAACATTCATCCTCGAATGTTAAACCGGCCTCATAGTGTATCATAATACTTCGGGGAGGTCTCCTCCGTAGATAAGCCAGCTGACCAGGTGGCAGTGAAACATGTTTCCCTTCCCATTTCACCATGTACATATACATATCCCATATATATATCATATAAGCATGCAAGAGAGCCCAAGGAAAATCATGTGTCCATCGGAATGACGTAAGGTCGGTGACCTCCGATTACATTATGGTACAATCGTGGTCGCTTTGTCTCACCTTGAGGGAACGAGTATTTTAGGGAGAGACTACCAACGAAGAATAGCGCTAGAAGAAAACATAGTATGAAACCAGGGGCATCATAGACATCAATTCATGTTTTGAAATCTTTAGAAAATAGTGTCATGACCCAGGAATAGAATTAAAGATCAAGAACTAGTTGGACACTTTCATACTCATACTGAATCCTTAGCTTAAGACTCTTAGTTATGGAATCATTCTTGTCATACTTATCATAGACGTATTCTCTTCCTTAGCATCATCGTTATCATGGTCATCATAGACATATTTCCATTAGAATGGTACAGTACTTATCGTTTGATAATCGGAACAAGGATCAAAAGTTTCCTTTGGATTTTACTTCAAAATAAGTCGAACGGAACAATAAGGAAAATCCGGGAACAATGGGCCCACCTCGGGTCAAATGAAGCGGCGTACCAAGTTTACATGCATTACATTTCATGACGTCACTTGTGAGGGTTTTAGGGTAGTCGGGTCCTATTTATGCAAGTTCTAGATGTTTAGGAAGTTTTTCCAACATTTCACACAATTTCTAGTTCAATCCTTCTGAATGAAAAAGGGGAAACTTTAGGTGCGGATTCCGGGGAATAGAGTTGTCCCCGAGGTTCATATCCAACCTTGTATGGCTAAGACATGCCAAGAAAGAAAGAGTAAAACCTTACATACCTCTTTCCTCTCCTTATGCTATTCCAAATTCATGTTGCAAATCCGCCACAATCTACAAATTGGTCATATTTATCAAACTTTGGTTAGAGTACCTAGAATTGGAATCTTAAGATAATACTTGGCTACCGAAATTTCGGCAGCACTTCCCCTGTAAATACACCATTCCCAAAATTCAACTTAACCAATTTTTAATCAACAACAATCCGGGAATTCAACCCGGCCAAACCATCAACATAATGACAACAACCATACTAACAATTTCAATAACCAACCCAAGATACATTCTAACACTTCAATTCACATACTACTTCCTTCAAGACTTTCCAAATCCAATAAAAACAATAACAACCTTATAATATATATATTCCAACAACACCATAATAATATCATTGTTTTCCATACATGTAAGAACATAATACTCAATTGACATAACTTCAACCACAAGTCTCCAACTTCTACCATTTCACTAAGATTATTAAGCCTTTATTAGCGATATGGAATCCACACAACAACAACCAATATACTAAATAAAATTAACTCATTTTCCTCCACATCACACTACAACTACACGGCCAACATCAAGCATACACAACTACAATCCCTCCAAAATCATTCAACTTCCATTATTAACATAACATTCACAACAATAACAACCAAACACTAAATAAAATAATTAGCACATGATTTCTACCCACACATATACACATACACGGCCACCACCCCCACTTCCATATTTCTCATGAATTTCACTCATTATTGCATACAACAACATGCAAAAATATCCATATCACGTAAAGAGAATGAATTCTTACCTCCTTCTTTGATTCTCCAACTTGCTTTAATTTCCAACTTATGCATATATGTTTTTCTTGCTCCAATGAATACTCCACCTTGCTAAGGGCCCTTCAAGGGATTGTTTGGCTAGAAGAGGAAAAATTTTGGATGAGAATTTCCCAAGGTTCTTGATTGTGGAAGCTTGGCCGAATGGCCCTTGGAGTTTATCTCCTTCTTTTCTTTTCCTTCAATTTCTTGAAAATTCTAGAGAGTTATGTGGACAAGTAGAAGACTTGATCTTCTATTTAAGCACATGGATTTGAATTCAACATGGGCGTAGCCCATGCCCATGGCCGGTTGGCCTCTTTATTTTTAAAAAAAATTCAAGCCCAAATCCAATTTTCATGACAAGTTGCAATTCACAAAACTATTCTCCGAAATTCCGATTTTACCCCTAGACTCTTTTAATAATTCCACTTCTAAATTCTTCATAAGCAACTCATATGCCAACCAAAACAAAAATAAAGCCTTGTTTGTTGTCTTCCCGCGATTGTCTTGAATTTTCCGATTGCACAAAAATGCTGGATATAACATCCTCCCCCCCTTTAGAACATTCATCCTCGAATGTTAAACCGGCCTCATAGTGTATCATAATACTTCAGGGAGGTCTCCTCCGTATATAAGCCAGCTGACCAGGTGGCAGTGAAACATGTTTCCTTTCCCATTTCCCCATGTACATATACATATCCCATACATATATCATATAAGCATGCAGGAGAGCCCAAGGAAAATCATGTGTCCATCGGAATGACGTAAGGTCGGTGACCTCCGATTACATTATGGAACAATCGTGGTCGCTTTGTCTCACCTTAAGGGAACGAGTATTTTAAGGCGAGACTACCAACGAAGAATAGCGCTAGAAGAAAACATAGTATGAAACCAGGGGCATCATAGACATCAATTCATGTTTTGACATCTTTAGAAAATAGTGTCATGACCCAGGAATAGAATTAAAGATCAAGAACTAGTTGGACACTTTCATACTCATACTGAATCCTTAGCTTAAGACTCTTAGTTATGGAATCATTCTTGTCATACTTATCATAGACGTATTCTCTTCGTTAGCATCATCGTTATCATGGTCATCATATACATATTTCCATTAGAATGGTACAGTACTTATCGTTTGATAATCGAAACAAGGATCAAAAGTTTCCTTTAGATTTTGCTTCAAAATAAGTCGAACGGAACAATAAGGAAAATTCGGGAACAATGGGCCCACCTCGGGTCAAATGAGGCGGCGTACCAAGTTTACATGCATTACATTTCATAACGTCACTTGTGAGGGTTTTAGGGTAGTCGGGTCCTATTTATGCAAGTTCTAGATGTTTAGGAAGTTTTTCCAACATTTCACACAATTTCTAGTTCAATCCTACTGAATGAAAAAGGGGAAACTTTAGGTGCGGATTCCGGGGAATAGAGTTGTCCCCGAGGTTCATATCCAACCTAGTATGGCTAAGGCATGCCAAGAAAGAAAGAGTAAAACCTTACATACCTCTTTCCTCTCCTTATGCTATTCCAAATTCAAGTTGCAAATCCGCCACAATCTACAAATTGGTCATATTTACCAAACTTTGGTTAGAGTACCTAGAATTGGAATCTTAAGATAATACTTGGCTACCGATATTTCGGCAGCACTTCCCCTGTAAATACACCATTCCCAAAATTCAACTTAACCAATTTTTAATCAACAACAATCCGGGAATTCAACCCGGCCAAACCATCAACATAATGACAACAACCATACTAACAATTTCAATAACCAACCCAAGATACATTCTAACACTTCAATTCACATACTACTTCCTTCAAGACTTTCCAAATCCAATAAAAACAATAACAACCTTATAATATATATATTCCAACAACACCATACTAATATCATTGTTTTCCATACATGTAAGAACATAATACTCAATTTACATAACTTCAACCACAAGTCTCCAACTTCTACCATTTCACTAAGATTATTAAGCCTTTATTAGCGATATGGAATCCACACAACAACAACCAATATACTAAATAAAATTAACTCATTTTCCTCCACATCACACTACAACTACACGGCCAACATCAGGCATACACAACTACAATCCCTCCAAAATCATTCAACTTCCATTATTAACATAACATTCACAACAATAACAACCAAACACTAAATAAAATAATTAGCACATGATTTCTACCCACACATATACACATACACGGCCACCACCCCCACTTCCATATTTCTCATGAATTTCACTCATTTTTGCATACAACAACATGTAAAAATATCCATATCATGTAAAGAGAATGAATTCTTACCTCCTTCTTTGATTCTCCAACTTGCTTTAATTTCCAACTTATGAATATATGTTTTTCTTGCTCCAATGAATACTCCACCTTGCTAAGGGCCCTTCAAGGATTGTTTGGCTAGAAGAGGAAAATTTTTGGATGAGAATTTCCCAAGGTTCTTAATTGTGGAAGCTTGGCCGAATGGCCCTTGGAGTTTATCTCCTTCTTTTCTTTTCCTTCAATTTCTTGAAAATTCTAGAGAGTTATGTGGACAAGTAGAAGACTTGATCTTCTATTTAAGCACATGGATTTTAATTCAACATGGGCCTAGCCCATGCCCATGGCCGGTTGGCCTCTTTATTTTTTAAAAAAATTCAAGCCCAAATCCATTTTTCATGACAAATTGCAATTCCCAAAACTATTCTCCAAAATTCCGATTTTACCCCTAGACTCTTTTAATAATTCCGCTTCTAAATTCTTCATAAGCAACTCATATGCCAACCAAAACAAAAATAAAGCCTTGTTTGTTGTCTTCCCGCGATTGTCTTGAATTTTCCGATTGCACAAAAATGCGGGATATAACATCCTCCCCCCCTTTAGAACATTCATCCTCGAATGTTAAACCGGCCTCATAGTGTATCATAATACTTCGGGGAGGTCTCCTCCGTAGATATCTCACATGTCGCTTAACATATCCATTCTTGGAGCTTAGGTTACCTTTATGTCGTAGGTCGATTGAGTTAGCTCCGAACGTTGGCCCTGCGTTAACATGCCCCCTTTATTGGATCTTGAGTCGTCATAGTCCATTTTAGGTCCAACATGCTCTCCCCTCCTCTATTAAGAGGGTCTACACACGCCTATGCCCGTTAAATAATCGTCGCCTTCCGCGGTCTTTTACTATTGTAATTCCTTCTTTTCGGAGTTTGTCGCGTCTATTCCCTTGCCTGATATGTTCCCGTATACCACCGCATCAGGGCTTTCTATCCTTAACTAGCATGGGTTCGGCATCGGTGTCACTCTGTGACACTTGTACTTATATCCTTCGTCGCGTCTTTTGAATTTCATTCAACTAGCATATTCCATGTATCGCGACACTGTTTGTTTGGGTTCTACAGTCATAGATAAGATGTAATGTACATATATACATTTCCACCACTATTTTACTTACAACCACTTCCAAACACTAATCAAACTTTCTTTAATCCCAAAGCTCTGTCATGCTTTCTCCCCTTTTGCTAGTCTAGTCCGTCTCAGCCTACACGACTTCTATAGGGTTTCTAACCACTCCACACACTCTAATTTACATTAGGCTACCTAATTTCACATTCGTCTCTTGTTCCCACATTTATGAAATTTTCAGCATATTTCCCAGGGGGTCACCCATCTTGATATTGCTCTCACCCTAGCACGCTTAACCTTGAAACTTTGGTGCATTTTAGTACGTGAATGCTGGTATAATTATATTGACTGCCCCGCACTACCTATATCACATAATATGGAACAAGTTGGGGTCTTAGCAGTTTTCAATGCCCGCGTAACACATATTTTATTTTAATTACAATTCTAACCTCCGCAATCCCCAATATTCGTCCTTTTACCTATGTATATGGCTACTTTTGTCCTAAATTTCCACATTCCCAGTAGTGGCGAAAACACCTTAGTCGCAACAGGCATAGACATCCCAGCTCGTTTGATTTAGCTCGGGTTCCCCCCTAATATGTTCAGCGATTTAGGGCGCGATATCTGACACGTAGAACCTGGATCAATCGATACTTGTACATTGTAGAAAAATACTGATAATATACCTGGAACGACATCAGGGGATGGCTCAGGATCCTGTCGGCCAGCTAGTGCATAGGAATGATGCTGGGGTCCACTCGAACTGGGTATTCCTTCTCGGTCTCTATCGCAGCCTACTGCTATCTGGGACCTTTGCATTGGAGGGTGCCCCAATGATTGTAAGTCGACTGCTACCCCCGTGGGTTGAATCCTTCCTCTGCCACGGCGAAATTGGCAGTCGCATATAATGACCTGACTTAGCACAGGTATAACAAATACCCGAACCCGCGCAACACGGCCCCGCATGTAATCTACGGCACTGGGGGCATCGTGGTACGAATGGTCTCCGCTGACTAAGCTCACCGCTACACTGGGAACCCAAAACTCCGTAGCCCTGACCTGACCCGGTGGGCTGAGTTTGGTCTCTGTCGTACCTCCGTGGGCAATCACGCATCAAATGGACAATCCGACCGCAGACAAAACAAGCACTTGTATCTAAGTAACACTGTCCCGAGTGTGGCCTGCCACATCGTGCACACCGCGGTAGGGGTAGCCCCGTACTGCTAAAGTCGGCTCTATGCCGGGATCCCGAAACCCTGGCACTCTGATCTGGTCCTGAATACCCGGAATGCTCCTGTGCCTGTCTCCCTCTATACTCACTTCTAATTTCGAAAGATCTAGCCCTTTTTCTGCGACCCCTATCACTAGATCCCACGCCCTGTTATTGAGCTTGAGCGGCTACTAGTTGGGTTAACAAAAGGATGGCCTGTCTCATATCTTGAATTGGAGCATCAGGTGAGGGAATTGGGGGTGCTGGAGCTGAAGTGGAAACTCCCTCTTGCTCCCCTAATATCGGCGGAGTGCGATCAGCACGAGAGGAAGCCTTATTATGGGATTCACCCTCCTCAATATTTACCAGTGGCTCCCATCCAGTTCGCCTTTCTGTTGCCATCTTGCCCTCCTCGGGGACTGTAACTTTCATCTTCTCAGGCATCGCTGAAAATGTAACACTGGGTTAGGAAGAAGGAAAACCTCTTATTATAGCTCTATCGCACGATCTAGAATACAAAGAAGGTCATATTTCCTAAATGCCCTGCAGCCTCCTGCTTATAAGTGTGGCGCGCTACACACCCATAAACTGGACTCTACTGGACACGGCTCGTAGACAATCCCCTAGGACCGAACTGCTCTGATACAACTTCTGTCACGACCCAACTAGGGGCCGCGACGAGTACCCGATACTTGTACCGAGCACCCCCTATCTCGTATCGTATTCTTAGTACTAAGTGGGTCGTATGAACATCACCGTATTTTTTTTTTCGTTGCTTACTATTAACATCAGCAACATAATTATAAACATAGGCTAACAAACTTTGCTAACTAATTATACAGCGACGAGGACCATCAGAAGTGCATAACATTTAACTGTACATATCTGTCTACGAGCCTCTAAACATAGTACACATATACATAGGAAGGGCCGAGTACTACCGTGCCCGAATATATACACAAAAATAGTACCCAGGAAATGAGGCTCCGGAACAACTGGAGCGCTACCAAGTACTGCTGATCGAGCTACTAGGAATCAAATCCGCCTACCTGCTGACCTGCGCGGCATGAAACGCAGCGTCCACAAGAAGGGACGTTAGTACGAATAGTGTACCGAGTATGTAAGGCATGGAAGATAATACAAACAGAAACATAAGGTATGATCAACAATATCATGGGATCATAGGACATATAGTGATACAAGAAAGTAACCTGTACATAGGAATACCCTTTTCAGGCCGGATACCATGCATACTTGTCCGTCTTTTGAAAGCATTTCTTTTTCATGTTCATAGAAAGTAGAGCTTATTTCACATCGTATCATGTCATAGCATATCATAGTATATCATGTATATCATAGCACCGAACAATGTCGGCTCGCCCACATTGCGCCGAAATACATCGGCTCGCCCACATATCCCGCGTCCCGGCATCCCGCCTCCGGGATGATAAGCCAGCTGACCAGGTGGCAGTGAAACATGTTTCCCTTCCCATTTCCCCATGTACATATACATATCCCATATATATATCATATAACCATGCAGGAGAGCCCAAGGAAAATCATGTGTCCATCGGAATGACGTAAGGTCGGTGACCTCCGATTACATTATGGAACAATCGTGGTCGCTTTGTCTCACCTTGAGGGAACGAGTATTTTAAGGCGTGACTACCAACGAAAAATAGCGCTAGAAGAAAACATAGTATGAAATCAGGGGCATCATTGACATCAATTCATGTTTTGAAATCTTTAGAAAATAGTGTCACGACCCAGGAATAGAATTAAAGATCAAGAACTAGTTGGACACTTTCATACTCATACTGAATCCTTAGCTTAAGACTCTTAGTTATGGAATCATTCTTGTCATACTTATCATAGACGTATTCTCTTCCTTAGCATCATCGTTATCATGGTCATCATAGACATATTTCCATTAGAATGGTACAGTACTTATCGTTTGATAATCGGAACAAGGATCAAAAATTTCCTTTGGATTTTGCTTCAAAATAAGTCGAATGGAACAATAAGGAAAATCCGGGAACAATAGGCCCACCTCGGGTCAAATGAGGCGGCGTACCAAGTTTACGTGCATTACATTTCATGACGTCACTTGTGAGGGTTTTAGGGTAGTCGGGTCCTATTTATGCAAGTTCTAGATGTTTTGGAAGTTTTTCCAACATTTCACACAATTTCTAGTTCAATCCTTCTGAATGAAAAAGGGGAAACTTTAGGTGCGGATTCCGGGGAATAGAGTTGTCCCCGAGGTTCATATCCAACCTAGTATGGCTAAGCCATGCCAAGAAAGAAAGAGTAAAACCTTACATACGTCTTTCCTCTCCTTATGCTATTCCAAATTCAAGTTGCAAATCCGCCACAATCTACAAATTGGTCATATTTACCAAACTTTGGTTAGAGTACTTAGAATTGGAATCTTAAGATAATACTTGGCTACCGAAATTTCGGCAGCACTTCCCCTGTAAATACACCATTCCCAAAATTCAACTTAACCAATTTTTAATCAACAACAATCCGGGAATTCAACCCGGCCAAACCATCAACATAATGACAACAACCATACTAACAATTTCATTAACCAACCCAAGATACATTCTAACACTTCAATTCACATACTACTTCCTTCAAGACTTTCCAAATCCAATAAAAACAATAACAACCTTATAATATATATATATATTCCAACAACACCATACTAATATCATTGTTTTCCATACATGTAAGAACATAATACTCAATTTACATAACTTCAACCACAAGTCTCCAACTTCTACCATTTCACTAAGATTATTAAGCCTTTATTAGCGATATGGAATCCACACAACAACAACCAATATACTAAATAAAATTAACTCATTTTCCTCCACATCACACTACAACTACATGGCCAACATCAAGCATACACAACTACAATCCCTCCAAAATCATTCAACTTCCATTATTAACATAACATTCACAACAATAACAACCAGACACTAAATAAAATAATTAGCACATGATTTCTACCCACATATACACATACACGGCCACCACCCCCACTTCCATATTTCTCATGAAATTCACTCATTTTTGCATACAACAACATGCAAAAATATCCATATCATGTAAAGAGAATGAATTCTTACCTCCTTCTTTGATTCTCCAACTTGCTTTAATTTCCAACTTATGAATATATGTTTTTCTTGCTCCAATGAATACTCCACCTTGCTAAGGGCCCTTCAAGGGATTGTTTGGCTAGAAGAGGAAAATTTTTGGATGAGAATTTCCCAAGGTTCTTGCTTGTGGAAGCTTGGCCGAATGGCCCTTGGAGTTTATCTCCTTCTTTTCTTTTCCTTCAATTTCTTGAAAATTCTAGAGAGTTATGTGGACAAGTAGAAGACTTGATCTTCTATTTAAGCACATGGATTTTAATTCAACACGGGCCTAGCCCATGCCCATGGCCGGTTGGCCTCTTTATTTTAAAAAAAAATTCAAGCCCAAATCCATTTTTCATTACAAGTTGCAATTCACAAAACTATTCTCTGAAATTATGATTTTACCCCTAGACTCTTTTAATAATTCTGCTTCAAAATTCTTCATAAGCAACTCATATGCCAACCAAAACAAAAATAAAGCCTTGTTTGTTGTCTTCCCGCGATTGTCTTGAATTTTCCGATTGCACAAAAATGTGGGATATAACAACGCACGTAAATGACGATTGTCGATTATGACATTGTGAATAATATTATGAATATTGGGAGTTGATATAGAACGTGAGAAAAGTAGTATGAACAAAGGAGACGCTGCCCAACTTCTCCTAGAATTTGCGACGCGTTCTTATAGTTAGTTTACTAATGTTGATACGAATTCTCTTATGAAGGTAACGACGTGATATCGACGGAGAACAAGTGAGCGATATCTTAGCTAAACGACCAAGGTATGTGAGGCTAGTCCTTCTTTCTAATGGCATGAATATTTTCGCTTGAATCCCTATTCCTTTCATGAGTTCTTACATTCTAAGAAGTTAAAAGCTTATGCCTATGAATGTCTATATGAGATAAGTTATGCGATATGATGACACTAGAATGATGATGATGTTATTCCTTGCCTACACTCACCTTATGTACTAGTCCTTTCAAGGTGAGGCGGAATGTCCATGATGGTTCCATAATGTAATCGAGGGATCACGACCTTACGTCACCCCGATAGAGTAAAGTTGATCATGAGTCTTATATACGCATTATGATAAGATAAGTATTTTATGATAAGCATATAACTATGAGTATTTACATTAAGCATGTCATGATTGCATTTACACCGGACCTAGTTGGCCGGGCAGACACCGCTTCGGCAGGCGGCGATACAGATACACCACGACCTACGGGCGTGGGCAGACACCACTAGTGGGCGGCATGATATGGTACCCCGGACGCGGGAGGCCTGGACGCGGGCTAATATTATTGATTATCACACCGTTCCGACATGGACGGGCAGCTTGCATTTGATGCATACATGTCATGATAATGAGTATGAGTAAGATAACATGCATTACTTCATTTATGATTATCAGTCAGATCCAGATGTCTCATGTTGATATTATCCTCATATTATTGATATTTCCTTTCATTATGTATGCCTCTCATACTCGGTACAATATTCGTACTGACGTCCTTTCTTCGGACGCTGTGTTCATACCCACAGGTAGACACGGAGGAGAGCTTGGCCCAGGTCCTCAGTAGCTGTCAGCTGATAGATAGCACTCCCTCGTTCGGAGGTGCTTATGGCTATTCTTTTTATGTACATTCATATATGCATATTTTGGGCATGACGTAGTCTTGTTCCGTCTATGTATTCATTATGTTAGTAGAGGCTCGTAGATACGCAGTGTGGGTTAGATGGTCTCACAAGATGTTTTCAAATGTATGCATATTATTTTGATGGCCGAGAGGCAAATGTATATAAAGTACTTATGTTTTGATAAAATATGATTTTCCTACAATTGGTGCGTAAAATTGATAAAAGAGTATTAAATGAGTAAGATAAGTAATAGAGTGAGCGGTGCTCGGTAACTAGCTCCGGGTACCCATCGCGGCCCCTAGCTGGGTCGTGACAGAAGTGGTATCAGAGCAGTTCGCCCTAGGAAGTGTCTACGAGCCGTGTCTAGTAGAGTCTTGTTTATGGTGTGTTGCGCGCCACGCTAATAAACAAGAGGCTACAGGGCATTTAGGAAAATGACCACCCTTCGTCTCATGAAATCGTGTGATAGAGCCATGCCTAGGATTATGTTATTCCTAAAAGTGCGTTATTGTTTCAGAAAAATGCCGCCGAAAGGAAAAGCTACAGCTGCCCAGAAAGGCAAAGCTACGACGAAGAAGCGGGCAGAAAGGGAGCCTCCGGCGGATGTAGAGGAAAGTGAATCGCAAAGTGAGGCCGCGCCCAATGTAGAAGAGCAGGGGGGAGCCTCAGCTCCGATTCCTCCACCGGGTGCTTCGGGTCAACAAGTGTCCGAGGCCATACATTTATTGACGCAGTTGGTTGCCGCTCAGGCACAACGACAGAATGCGGGCCCAAGTGATCGTTCAGCTAGTACCAGAGCCCGTGATTTCCTTACTCTAAATCCTCTAGAACTTTTCGGGTCGAAGCCGGATGAGTACCCACAAGGTTTTATCGATGAGATGTTGCGGATGCTAAAACTTATGCATGCTTCTGAGACCGAATCCGTGGAGTTGGCCTCATATAGACTTCGCGACTTGGCGGTACTATGGTATAAGAATTGGGTGATAACAAGAGGGGAGAATGCACCACCTCCCGTGTGGCAAGAGTTTGTAGATGCCTTCATTCGTCACTACTTGCCACCTGAAGTCCGCCGAGCTAGAGCGGACAGGTTCTTGAATTTGAAACAAGGAAGCATGAGTGCCCGAGAGTATAGTATGCAATTCAACTCATTGGCCCGGTATGCTCTGACTATGGTGGCTGACATGGGGGACCGATTCTATATATTTGTGAGTGGTTTAGGACCACACTTGTTCAGGGATTGCCTGACAGCCTCTTTGCAAGACAGGATGGATATTTCCCGGATACAGGCCCATGCTCATAACCTCGAGGAACGACAACGACAGCAGAGAAGTGATCGTGAGGGTGACAGAAGACAAGGTAAGAGGGCCAGATCTATGGGGGAGAACAGTGAGTACCGAGGGGGATCGAGACAGACATATTCTAGGCACTCAGGTCAGTCAGTGACTAGTGCACCTCCTAGATTCTCATATAGGAGGGTTGATCGTTCTACTCAGTCAGGCCAGGGGCAGAGTTCGAGGGCTTCAGATTCGCAGCCTAGGGGAGACTTTAGCCAGTGGAGACCTTCAGTACCGCGGTGTAGCCAGTGCGGTAAATTGCATTTCGGACAGTGTCGTTAGGGTTCGGATGCTTGTTATGCTTGCGGGCAGGTTGGTTATATGATGAGAGATTGCCCTTCAGCGAGAGATAGAGCTGGGACTCAGCCCACAGGTTCAGCAGCGGGTTCTTCTTCAGCACGCCCGACATCACAGACTCCACAGACTACAGCAGGCAGAGGCAGAGGTAGAGGGGGAGCATCCACTTCAGGTGCTGTTCAGCCCCGTGTGTATGCTTTAGCTGGGCGACAGGATCTCGAGTCTTCCCCAGATGTTGTCACAGGTACCCTGACTATATTTTTCCGTGATGTATATGCTCTGATTGATCCAGGTTCTACCTTCTCATATATTACTCCGTATATCGCTGACTGTATTGGGGTAAGACCTGAGCCAATTAAACCCTTCGAGGTATTCACTCCGGTTGGTGATCCTGTAATAGCGAGGTAAGTATATAAGGACTGTGTAGTCATTATATGTGATCGTCAGACAAGGGCTGATTTGATTGAACTTGAGATGATAGATTTTGACATAATTATGGGTATGGACTGGTTGGCATCGTGCTACGCTAATGTGTTTTGCCGGACAAAAGTAATTCGATTCCAATTTCCGGGAGAGCCCGTACTTGAGTGGAAGGGTAATACAGCTTCCCCAAAGGGTAGGTTTATTTCGTACCTTAAGGCGAGAAAGATGATAGCCAAGGGTTATATTTGTCATCTAGTTCGGGTTCATGACACGGGAGCGGAAGTGCCAACCTTCCAGTCTGTCCCGGTAGTGAATGACTTCCCAGATGTGTTTCCCGATGAGTTGCCAGGCCTTCCTCTAGAAAGGGAGATTGATTTCGCCATCGATATGTTACCTGACACCAAGCCCATCTCTATTCCTCCGTATCGAATGGCTCCAGCAGAACTGAAAGAGCTAAAAGCACTGCTATAAGATTTACTTGAGAAGGGGTTTATAAGGCCTAGTTCCTCGCCATGGGGAGCACCAGTCTTGTTCGTAAGGAAGAAGGACGGATCACTACAAATGTGCATCGACTATAGGCAGTTGAACAAAGTAACGGTGAAGAAGAGATATCCCCTTCCTAAAATTGACGACTTGTTCGATCAGTTGCAAGGTGCTAAATGGTTCTCCAAGATAGATCTGAGATCGGGTTATCATCAGGTGAGAATTAGGGAAGCAGATATTCCCAAGACTGCCTTCAGGACAAGATATGGTCACTACGAGTTTCGAGTAATGTCGTTCGGGTTGACGAATGCCCTGGCGGTGTTCATGAATTTAATGAATAATGTGTTCAGGACATTTTTGGATCTTTTTGTGATAGTGTTTATCGACGATATCCTGATATATTCTCGCACAGAATCAGAACATGCAGATCATCTAAGAATTGTTCTTGGCGTTCTTCGAGATCGGGAATTGTATGCAAAGTTTTCGAAGTGCGAGTTTTGGCTGAACTCAGTGGCATATCTAGGCCATGTTATTTCAGATGATGGTATCCGAGTCGACACTCAGAAAATAGAAGTTGTGAAGACTTGGCCAAGACCTACGATGCCTACAGAAGTTCGTAGTTTTCTTGGGTTAGTAGGATACTATAGAAGATTTGTAGAGGGCTTCTCATCTATTTCAGCCCCATTGACAAAGTTAACCCAGAAGTCAGCTAAATTCCAGTGGAGTGATGCCTGTGAGCGTAGCTTCCAAGAGCTGAAAAACAGGTTGACCTCAGCGCCAGTGCTAACACTTCCAGAAGGATCAGATGGCTATGTGGTATATTGTAACGCCTCCGGTGTGGGATTAGGATGTGTATTAATGCAGAATGGGAAAGTTATTGCATATGCTTCGAGACAGTTGTGAAAACATGAACAGAATTATCCCACTCATGATCTGGAGCTAGCTGCGGTCATTCATGCATTGAAAATGTGGAGACACTACTTATAGGGTGTGCACGTGGACATCTATACGGATCACAAAAGCCTTCAATATATTTTCAAACAGAGGGAGTTGAACCTGTGGCAAAGGAGATGGTTAGAATTACTGAAGGATTACGATGTGAACATTCTATATCATCCAGGGAAGGCGAATGTAGTAGCAGATGCACTTCGCCGCCGATCGATGGGTAGTTTATGTGGAGTTCCTTCGGAAAAGCGAGAAATGGTTCGTGAGGTCCATCGGTTAGCAAGTCTCGGCGTACGGCCAATTGATTCAGGAGATGCAAGTATTAGCATCAATGACCCCACAGTTTCATCATTGAATCTAGAAGTGAAGGAACGGCAATATGAAGATCCTCAGTTACGCCACTATCGAGATCTATCTCAGGAAAAGGAAAAGTCTCCATTCGAAGTTTCCATAGAAGGGGTTCTTAGATATCGAAGCCGGCTATGTGTACCGAATGTGTCAAACTTGCGCCAACGGATTTTAGAAGAAGCACATCATTCCCGGTATTCTATTCATCCAGGTGCAACAAAGATGTACCGCGATCTCAAATTGGTATATTGGTGGGATGGCATGAAGCGAGACATAGCAGAATTTGTAGCACAGTGTCCGAATTACCAGCAAGTGCAGGCCGAGCATCAAAAGCCAGGAGGGTTATTGCAAGTAATGGAAATTCCTACGTGGAAATGGGAAGAAATTAATATGGAATTTGTGGTAGGGTTACCCCGTACGCGAGGGAAGTATGATTCTATATGGGTGATCGTGGATAGACTCACGAAAGTAGCTCATTTTCTCCCCGTTAGAGCCACATATTCAGCGGAAGATTATGCTAAATTGTATCTCAAGGAGATTGTACGACTTCACGGTATTCCTTTGGCCATTATCACAGACAGAGGGGTACAGTTCACAGCCAAGTTCTGGAAGTCCTTTCAAGAAGGTCTAGGTACCCAAGTTAAGCTCAGCACGGCGTTCCATCCGCAGACTGACGGACAAGCCGAGCGCACTATTCAGACCTTAGAGGATATGCTACGGGCGTGTGTATTGGACTTTGGCGGTAGTTGGGATGAGCATTTGCCTCTTATTGAATTTTCCTATAATAATAGTTATCATTCCAGCATTCAAATGGCCCCGTATGAAGCCTTATATGGAAGAAAATACAGATCTCCAATTGGATGGTTTGAAACCGGAGAAGTACAATTGATAGGCCCCGACTTGATCCAACAAGCAGTTAAAAAGGTTAAAGTGATTCGAGACCGACTGTTAACACCTCAAAGTCGCCAAAAGTCTTATGCAGATAATCGCCGACGAGACTTGGAATTTCAAGTGGGCGATTGGGTGTTCCTGAAGGTATCGCCGATGAAGGGAGTGATGAGATTTGGCAAGAAGGGAAAGCTATGTCCCAGATATATCAGACCCTACCAAATCATTCGCAAAGTGGGTCGAGTAGCCTACGAATTGGACTTGCCTTCAGAGCTCGAATCCGTGCATCCAGTATTCCATGTTTCGATGCTCCGCAAGTGTATTGGAGACCCAACGAGAATAGTTCTGGTTGATGATGTGCAAGTAACAGAGAAGCTAACATACGAGGAAATGCCCATTGCCATTTTGGATAGACAAGTACGAAAGCTTCGGAATAAAGAGGTTGCTTCAGTCAAAGTTCTATGGCGGAACAATAATCAGGAAGAAATGACTTGGGAAGCGGAGGAGAAGATGAAATCTATGTACCCCCATTTGTTCCAATCCCCAGAAGAGATTCAAGATGAGACGTCGATGGTGTAAGGTATGTATGATTTAGTTTTATGTTTTTGGTCGTGTGTAGCCATAAATGTGTTGATATTGTGATATAGCCCTGTGAGGCGAGAATATTGTGGGTTGTTGTAATGGAAAGGTAGTAGCCAAATTACAAAGGAAACTCTGGCAAAAAATTTCTAGAATCTCCGAGTGTCGAACATTCGAGGACGAATGTTCCAAAAGGGGGGGAAAATGTTACACCTCGGAAATTTCTCCGTACTTGTAGGATGAGTGGAATGATCAAAAGTTGAGTGAATGATGTTTTATTAAGTCGGGAATGGCTAATTAAGAATTTTTGGAAAATAAGAAAGTCGCGGAAAATTTTCTGTCCAGTGGTCGTATATGGCACTATACGGCCCGTAAAGTGATTTACGGACCGTATAGTGCAATCGTCCTCCAGCAAGTCAAAAATTCCAACTTTCTGTAAATGTTGAATATGGTTAAATACGACCCAGTTTACGGCCCGTAAACTGGTTTACGGTCCGTAAACCAGGTCGTAAACAACCATGTCCATCAGCCAAAACTTTCTGTCTTTGAAATGGTTAAATACGACCACAGTGGACGGACCGTAAATCAAAATACGGTCCGTATATGGTGGTTTACGACCACTGTTCATCCTGACGAGAATTCATTAAAAACCAGATTTTGTGATTTTAAAGGGGACTTAAGCCTCATTTCAACTCATTATTCATTCAACCAACTCAAGAAACTTCTAGACCTCTCCACATACTTCATCTATAGAAATCCCAAAGAATCATAAGAACATCAAGACCAACAACACCAAATTCACAAAAATAAGTGTAAGAACACATCAAAGGATCTTCTAAGTCAAGAAATTCCCAAGAAGGTGGAACTAGGGTTTTGGCTAATTGAAGTGTTTCCACTTAAGGATTGTTCAACCATCATCCAAGGTAAGTTTCATGATTATTCCATGTTGTTTGAAGTATTGGAAAGCTTAGACACTTGAAATGTAGAAGAACATAGAAATAGGTCATTATTGAGTGAATAGTGACATAAATGAATGATAGTGGAATTGAACTATGAATATTGAAGTGCTGTGAATACAAATATGTTATAAATGATGTTTATATCATGAAACAAGCATTAAATGCATGAAAACTCAAAGACGAGTCATAAGGTTAAATATGGGGGAAATTGGAGGAAAATGGTGGATTTTGCTAAACGCACGTAAATGACGATTGTCGATTATGACATTATGAATAATATTATGAATATTGGGAGTTGATATAGAACGTGAGAAAAGTAGTATGAACAAAGGAGACGCTGCCCAACTTCTCCTAGAATTTGCGACGCGTTCTTATAGTTCGTTTACTAATGTTGATACGAATTCTCTTATGAAGGTAACGACGTGATATCGACGGAGAACAAGTGAGCGATATCTTAGCTAAACGACCAAGGTATGTGAGGCTAGTCTTTCTTTCTAATGACATGAATCTTTTAGCTTGAATCCCTATTCCTTTCATGAGTTTTTACATTCTAAGAAGTTAAAAGCTTATGCCTATGAATGTCTATATGAGATAAGTTATGCGATATGATGACACTAGAATGATGATGATGTTATTCCTTGCCTACACTCACCTTATGCACTAGTCCTTTCAAGGTGAGGCGGAATGTCCATGATGGTTCCATAATGTAATCGGGGGATCACGACCTTACGGCACCCCGATAGAGTAAAGTTGACCATGAGTCTTACATACGCATTATGATAAGATAAGTATTTTATGATAAGCATATTACTATGATTATTTACATTAAGCATGTCATGATTACATTCACACCGGGCCTAGTTGGCCGGGCAGACACCGCTTTGGCAGGCGGCGATACGGATTGTTATATCCCGTGTTTTGCGCGTTTGAAAGATTTGGAATAATCTTGACTTGTAGGAAATAGGGTTATGTTTTAATTTATTTAACATATGTCTGATATTCATGAGAAATACGGATGCGGAAATACGGAAGAAGGCCAAGGGAAAAATTGGAATTTTCAGAAATTAGTTCCGTGAATTATAAAATAAGATCTACAATGAATTGGGCTCAAAGAGAAATTGAGGCCCAAGTACAAGGTGTGGCCGGCCAAGAGGCCTTTGGCCCAAGCCCACAATTAAATGGTCCATGTGATTAATTAATATAAGGGGATAATTACACATGTTCATCCATAGAACTTTCAAGAAGCAAAAAATTGAAGAACACCACAAAAAGGGGCCTCTCGGCCGAAACCCTCATCAAAAAAAAAAAACTTCCAAGCCTTTAGACTTTGATCCAAAAATCACTCCCATCTTGAATTCTTGATAAGTTTAAGATGCTCTCCAACGCGGTATAATTAGTTAAGTGAGAGAACAACGTTTGCGGCAAGTTGAAGTTTGAAAGAAAAGGTAAGAATTCTATTCTTTTGTGTTATGGAATAAGCATATATGTTGTAATGATTGGAATTAGATGAGAATTATGGGGTTGTGATGTGTGTGTGTGAAGCCGTGTGTGTGTGTGAAGTGGTGTGTGGCCGTCAGCTATGGTGTAGCCAAGGGAAGGTGAAATGAATTCCGTTTAGTTTGTTAGATGTGTCGCTATGACATTTGTGACGTAAATAAAGGTTTAACGATTTGTGTTAGCATTGAAATTGGTTGTATGTTATTATGGGGAATTATATGATTTTTATATAATTGTGAGAGTGAGATTCTAAATGTGAATTATGGTTGTTGTTAATGAATTTGGAAGAAAACAATGCGAGTTGGTAGTGTTGCTGCATTCGTTGAAGTTTCGGATAGAATATGGAATTGGCGAAATTGTTTAAATCCTTGGGTATTGATTGGAGTGTTATTGAATTATGTTTGAATAACCTTGATTTAGTAAATGAATATGAGAATGTTTATATTAGCTTGATATTGTGAAGTTGGAATGGAAATTATCGCCTTATGTAGAAAAGAGGACTATTTATGTTATAGTGCGTTTTGTGACGATTTTTGATGTTGTTGGCATTGTTGGGTTGTTGTTGTTGATATATTATGGCCGAGTTAACCCTCGGGGATGTTGACTTTATAGGGGAAATGCTGCCGAAATTTCGGTAGACAATATGAATTTAAGACTTGAAATTCTAAAAGCTTGAAACTTATATTTGGCAACTATGACCAATTGTAGATTTTGGACGAAACGGGGATTGAGTTTGGACGAGCGTAAGGCGCAAGTGAGGTATGTAAAGCTACCCCTTTCCTTCTTTTGGCATGTCCTAGATATACTAGGTTGAGATCTGAGCCTCGGGGACAATTCTGTTCATGGAAATCCGAATTTGATTTTTGGGTACTATTCATTCAATATAATTGAACTATAATTCTGATGTTGGTTGGAAAAATGATCAAACATCCGCAACCTTCGTAAACGTAATCGCATCGCTCTGAAGCTTTCATTGATGATTCCATAGAGCCTAATGTTCATGATTCTTGTCCGCCACCTCGACTTGACCCGAGGTGGGCCCACTAACTCCGAGACTCCTTAATTTGCCCCATTTGACTTATCCTTGCATGATATCGGAAAGAGACTTTTGCTTATGACTTTAGCTACTAAAGAATAATGTTTGGTGGCTCCGTTATATTCTGATTTATGTTTTGAATTATAAATACGATTTCAGAAGTACTTTTGTGAGATAAACTCCGTATTGATTAGTTGTCCGGACTAGTTGCCTAACGGGTTGTCATATGATTATATCCAGTTTCATAAATGTTTTGATATGTAAATTGCATTAGTTTCCGCACTACTCTGCTCGTTCCCATTATTATGATATCGTTCGCCGGTTCCCGGGCCGGTTTTGTGATCGTGCGCACTATGATATATTCGGCAGTATGCTGTGTTACGGTTCCCGAGACCTCACCGTAGGGCCGGGTTCCGTTTATGGAGTTATGCTGTGATATGACTTATGATATGATGTGTGTGATGATATGTTATGTTCGGGGTTGTACGGAGAATTGAAACTTTCAGGAGTATGCTGTGTTGTGGCGCCAATGTCGGAGTGGCGACCATGTTCCTGAGCCTTATGCATGATTTCTTTTACTTGCATTATGTACATATGATTTCCGTACCGGTTTTGATATACTGATTCGGTATTCCCTTCTGTACCTTATGCTTCAGTTATGGTTGGATTTCTGTATCTTCTGCTCTGCATACTCAGTACATATTTCGTACTGACCCCCTTTCTTCGGAGGCTGCGTTTCATGCTCGCAGGTACACACGCACAGTTTGGTGATCCACCAGTTTAGGACACCCTCTTCTGCTGTTTGGAGTGCTCCTCTTATTCCGGAGCCTACATTTTGGTATATATGTCTTTTGCTATGTATATGTTTTTGTACATTTGACTATTTGGGGTACGGCGGGGCCCTGTCCCGCCATATGTTTCTGTTTTGGTTTGTAGAGGCATGTAGCCATATATGTGGGTCGTGGGTCTTACGTGTGCTCGTCTTGTTTATGGTTTGTGTCTTAATGCGGTCCGGTTTGTTATGGCGGCCAAAACGGCCCATATGTTTGCATATGTACATATGATCGGCTATGTGTATTCCGCCGCCCCTTTTTGTTCTGATATGATATCTCTGTACGCGTGACAGCTTAAGATAATAATTATTTTCAGATCTGCTTAAAATGATGAATTTGAATATTGACCTAAGCTATAATATGATGATTTGGTATGTTTGTCCGTTTGGGTGCCCAAGTAGGGCACCAGTCGCGGCCCACGGGGCTGGATCGTGACAAAAGTGGTATCAGAGCGGTTTGTCCTCGGAATGTCTACAGGCCGTGTCTCGTAGAGTCTTGTTTATCGGTGTGTTGTGCACCACATCTATATACAGGAGGCTACAGGTGTCACGACCCAACCCCGTAGGCCGTGACTAGTGCCCGAACTGGGCACCCGAACACACTCATCAAATCCGAATCACTTACAGATAGCGTATACGGGCACAAATATCACACGCTGCCTAAAATTATATCAAACTGTCTCAGACACATTTCAAACACAACCATATATGTACATATATATCAGAAGCCGACAAGGCTATCAAATGGCGCAACGGCCCAAAACATATACAAACGCACGCCGACAAGGCTGCCATGGCAAGTGGGATCATACAAACACACCCGTACAGATGTAGGCACAAAACCCACATATACGTCTACAGACCTCTAAACAGACAGACCGAATCATATGGCGGGACAGGGCCCCGCCGTACCCCTGAACAAATACATACATATGCAACGAACGAAGATATATACCAAAATGTAGGCTCCAGAATAAGAGGAGCACTCCAAACAGCAGAAGAGGGTATCCTAAACGGCTGGATCACCAAACTGTACGTCTGCACCTGCGGGCATGAAACGCAGCCCCCCGAAGAAAGGGGGTCAGTACAAAATATGTACTGAGTATGCAAAGCAGAAGATACAGAAAACAAATCTGAGGCATAAACGAAATAGAAGTACAGAACATAAGTGCAAACCCAAAATATCAAAATGTTTACTCTCAAAATATAAGTCATGCATAGGGCACAGAGAATATGGTCGCCCGCCCGTCGATGGCGCCATAACACAGCATAACACCAGAAGGTTTCAAATCTCCGTATCCCCGTCACACATCATAACACAGCATAACGCCATACACAGCATAACACCAAATATAAGTGGAACCCGGCCCTCTAGCGAGTGGCTCGGTGAACCATCAACACAGCATAACACCGAAATATAACAAAGTGCGCACGACAACAGAACCGGCCCGGGACTCGGCGAAAGATATAACAGAACGCACGAGCAGAGTCGTGAGTAACCATATGCACAAAATCATTATCATGGACTCAAATATATGTAAAATAACCATACTTGAGAATCAAAATAATAGTCATACCAAATTCTTTCAAAAGTCTTCCGAATTACATAAAGGAAAGTCGCGGGACCCACGGACGGGTATCGACCCGAGCCGGGCCCGCCTATGGAGAACATACTCATCATTCGCCATACAAACTCCTACGAAGATATCGAAGCAATCCGAGCCTTTATGTGAAAGATACGGCGTCCATAATTACGGAATTCTTTAAAACAAAACTTTTTGTGAAACATTTGGAAATCAGTTATTTCGAAGACATAAGGATTCATATTTCATCACATCAAACATACGAGTGCCAAGAAATATATAAGAGTCATAACGTGCTCGGATTGCGGATTTAGAATTTCCTCAAGGCTCGTGATATAACCTATTTATAACTAAGGCATGCCAAAAGAAGGAAGGTTTGAGCTTTACATACCTCGTACGCACTCCAAGCTAGCCCAACTCAAGCTAATCCCAACCTACGCCTCGGGCTCCCCAAGGTCTACAAATACGCCAACGAATATCAAACATTAGACATAGGCACTTAGGCGATTTACTCCAAACTAATACTCAAGTCTACAGAAATTTGGGCAGCATTTCCCCTGTAAAAAGGTCAACCCCGAGAATTTAACTCGGCCAAATCAACAATCACAACAACAATAACCAACCTAACAACCCCAATGACCAATCCGAAAGGCAATATAACATTAATAGCTCTCTTTTTCATCATTCAACAACATTCATAATATTCAATTCGACGGCTTACATTCAAGCCACATCACCGCTCATACATTCAATTTCCAACCCGAACCCATACCAACAATATTCAAGGACATTTTAAACAACTTACACAACATTTCCAACAATTGCTCCAATTTTCCCGAAAACAGTCCCAAACCCGAGAACCTCGCTATACACACTTCTGACTTTCGAATCATGATTTGCACCAATAATCCACATTCTAACAATGCTATTCTCATAAAAATAAAAATTGCATTACTTGCACATAATTCTCCAAATCAGTCCGCAACACTTACCATATCAACTTGCGACATTAAACTCTCATTTCCAACATAAAAGTCATCACAACAACCACTAAAACACTAAGCGACATTAATGCGTTCTTTGGCATATAGTATGACCCACATTCGGCTATTACCACACATGCATATATTAGTGATTCTTAGCCATCCTACACACTACAACAATCAAACATGCTACATAAGATCAATTCATCACCTCAACACCACACAACATACACACACCTCACACGGCTAACACACCAAGCACACGACCCACTTCCAACATACCCTATCTCATGATTTTCATCCATTTTAGCATACTACAACATGCATACAACATTTATAACACATAAAACAAGATCAAATCTTACCTTTCTTCTTCAACTCCACACTATGCCTAGGGTTTGCGATCTACTAAACGGATGGCTTGATCGCTCCAACAACACTTCCACATTACTTAGGGACCTTCAATTAGTGGATTTGCACCAAAGAAATATTTTTGGAAGGGATGAAATTGGATTTGGTTTTCCTATGTTCTTGGCCGAGAGGGGTGTTGAAGTTGTTCTTCAACTTCTTGATTTCTTCTAAGTGTTGAAATGATAAGAGATGACTTAGAAGTCATCTTTTAAGCCTCCACATAAATTCTCCATGTGTCCATGGCCCACACATGAGTTGGACCAATTAAAATTGGCCACAAAGTGTGGGACTACTTGCATGATTTTCAACTTCCAAATATGTGACTTTTGGTCCCAACTTTTCCTAAGTGTTCCATGCCAATAATTTCATGAACAACTTATGTCTCAAAATAAAATCGAAGGTCAAAAGTCTCGACTTCAAGTCCCGGAATTGTCTTGGCCCTAACTTATCATAGTTAATCCGGATAGTCCCAATGTATAAAATACGGGACATAACAACAGGACATTAGGGTGTTACCTTTCTTTGAATCTTAGATCGTGTGATAGAGCTGTGCCGTTAGGATGACTCTTTTCTGATTAGTTGTGGTGTTTTTCAGTGATGCCTCCGAAGAAGGCAACGGCTGCCCAGAAGGGCAAGGCGGTAGTGGGAGAGACTAGTCAGATGCCGAGAGTTACCTGGGCTCGTGCTCAGGATTTGCCTGATGTTGTGCCCCAGTCGGAGGGTTCTGCTACACCACCGGAAGAGCCTGGAGCAGGTCCATCATTAGCTCCAGACGCTCCAGCGCCCGAGCCTCCAGCTCCTCAGCCAGGGGCGGAGGATAGGACATTGAGGGAGGTCGTACAGTTGTTGATGACTTTGGTGGCGGGACAGGCTCGCAGACGCGGGCTGAGAGGTGATGATGATGATGACAGGCGTGATATCCTGAGGGTTCGTGATTTTCTGACATGTAGTCCCCCAGAGTTTTTCGGGTCTAAGCCCGAGGAGGACCCCCACGACTTCATTCGGGGGATGAGGCGCTCATTGGGACTGGTCAGGGCTTCAGAAACCGATTCCGCTGAGTTAGCCTGGCACAGATTACGAGATGTTGCGGCTAATTGGTATGAGTCCTGGGAGCTGTCCAGAGGTGAGAGTGGTCCCCCAGCTACTTGGGATGAGTTTGTGGCCGTTTTTCTCTGCCACGTTTTGCCCCCGGAGTTACGGCGGGCGCGGGTTGATCGATTTTTGCAGTTGCGGCAGAGGGGTCGGAGTGTTCTTGAGTATAATTTGGAGTTTGATTCTCTGGCTCGATATGCACCTGCGATAGTAGCGGATATGGCGGACCGGATGCACCGGTACGTGATAGGATTGAACCGCTACCTGGTTGACAGCTGTATGGCGATGGCATTGCAGACTGATATGGACATCGCCCGGTTATAGGCTTACGCGCAGGGGATGGAGGACCGGCACAGAGAGGATCAGTCAGGCAGAGATCGTGATAGGAGACCTCCCAAGCGGGCCAAGTCAGCTGGGTATTCTGGGGAGTCTCAAGGCGGGCAGCCTCAACAGTATGTTAGACAGTCTTCTCAGCCGGCGCAGAGTGCTCTCCCGCAGTCTACCGGAGAGGGATTTGATAGTGTCAGATACTCAGAAGCAGGCCAGAGTTCCAGAGCATCAGGTTCGCAGATGACCAGGGGTTCCAGCCAGTCCCGACCACCCAGGCCCCGTTGTTCTTATTGTGGGAGATCGCACCCAGGGGAGTGCTACCGAGCCACAAGAGCTTGTTTTTCCTGCGGCCGTCAGGGCCATGTTATGCGAGATTGTCCGATGGCGAGTGGTTCTGGTAGTACAGTTCAGCCGACGAGATCAGCCGTTGGTTCATCTTCTACTCCCTCAGCTATGCGCCCTGCGGGGCGGGGTACGCCGGCACCGGCGGGCCACGGTCGAGGCCGTGGCGGTGTTTCAGATTCTAGCGGTCCTTTGAACCGCATATATGCGTTGGCCAGCCGACAGGACCAGGAGGCGCCACCAGATGTGGTTACAGGTACATTACTAATCCACTCCTGAAGTGTATATGCGTTACTAGATCCAGACCCTATTTTATCATGTATATTCCCCCCCCCCCCTAGTTGATAGTAAAACTGGGATAAAAACCCGAATCGATAGAGCTGTCTGAGGTAGTTAAGCATGCAAATGAAAAGTGGATGTTAAGGATTTAAAAGGCTAACCCGATGACTGTATAGTCGTAAGAGTAAAGGATTCTCTCTAGATCGGAGTGAGATATGTTACGAGGACGTTTTGGAAGTTGGTAAGACCCCGACTTGCCTTAAATTACGTGATGAAGGTCGTGCGGGGTAGTGGATGCAGTTATACCGGCATTAACACACAGAAATTTATCAAAGTTTCGAGGTTAAGCGTGCTAGGGCCAGAGAAATTTTAAGATGGGTGACCCCCTAGGAAGTGTACAAAAAAATTCATAAATGTGGGTATGAAAGACAGATGTGAAAGTTGGGTAACCTGAAAGAAATTAGCATATATGAAGTAGTTAGAAATCTTAAAGAGGTCGCGTAGACTGAAACGGACTAGACTGGTGAAAAGGAAAGAAAGCAAGTACGTAACAGGGGATAACAATTGTAGCATTTGGAAAACTCTGAAGGAAGGGAAGAGACCTCCCCGAAGTATGATGAGACCCCCTTAAGGTTAGCTGAACATTCGAGGACGAATGTTTTAAAAGGGGGGGAGAATGTTATATCCCGTGTTTTGCGCGTTTGAAAGATTTGGAATAATCTTGACTTGTAGGAAATAAGGTTATGTTTTAATTTATTTAACATATGTGTGATATTCATGAGAAATACGGATGCGGAAATACGGAAGAAGGCCAAGGGAAAAATTGGAATTTCCGGAAATTAGTTCCGTGAATTATAAAATAAGATCTACAATGAATTGGGCTCAAAGAAAAAAAAGAGAAATTGAGGCCCAAGTACAAGGTGTGGCCGGCCAAGAGGCCTTTGGCCCAAGCCCACAATTAAATGGTCCATGTGATTAATTAATATAAGGGGATAATTACACATGTTCATCCATAGAACTTTCAAGAAGCAAAAAATTGAAGAACACCCCAAAAAGGGACCTCTCGGCCGAAACCCTCATAAAAAAAAAAAAAACTTCCAAGCCGTTAGACTTTGATCCAAAAATCACTCCCATCTTGAATTCTTGATAAGTTTAAGACGCTCTCCAACGCGGTATAATTAGTTAAGTGAGAGAACAACGTTTGCGGCAAGTTGAAGTTTGAAAGAAAAGGTAAGAATTCTATTCTTTTGTGTTATGGAATAAGCATATATGTTGTAGTGATTGGAATTGGATGAGAATTATGGAGTTGTGATGTGTGTGTGTGAAGCCGTGTGTGTGTGTGAAGTGGTGTGTGGCCGTGAGTCATGGTGTAGCCAAGGGAAGGTGAAATGAATTCCGTTTAGTTTGTTAGATGTGTCGCTATGACATTTGTGACGTAAATAAAGGTTTAACGATTTGAGTTAGCATTGAAATTGGTTGTATGTTATTATGGGGAATTATATGATTTTTATATAATTGTGAGAGTGAGATTCTAAATGTGAATTGTGGTTGTTGTTAATGAATTTGGAAGAAAACAATGCGAGTTGGTAGTGTTGTTGCATTCGTTGAAGTTTCGGATAGAATATGGAATTGGCGGAATTGTTTAAATCCTTGGGTATTGATTGGAGTGTTATTGAATTATGTTAGAATAACCTTGATTTAGTAAATGAATATGAGAATGTTGATATTAGCTTGATATTGTGAAGTTGGAATGGAAATTGTCGCCTTATGTAGAAAAGAGGACTATTTATGTTATAGTGCGTTTTGTGACGATTTTTGATGTTGTTGGCATTGTTGGGTTGTTGTTGTTGATATATTATGGCCGAGTTAACCCTCGGGGATGTTGCATTTATGTGGGAAATGCTGCCGAAATTTCGGTAGACAATATGAATTTAAGACTTGAAATTCTAAAAGCTTGAAACTTAAATTTGGCAACTATGACCAATTGTAGATTTTGGACGAAACGGGGATTGAGTTTGGACGAGCATAAGGCGCAAGTGAGGTATGTAAAGCTACCCCTTTCCTTCTTTTGGCATGTCCTAGATATACTAGGTTGAGATCTGAGCCTCGGGGACAATTCTGTTCATGGAAATCCGAATTTGATTTTTGGGTACTACTCATTCAATATAATTGAACTATAATTCTCATGTTGGTTGGAAAAATGATCAAACATCCGCAACCTTCGTAAACGTAATCGCATCGCTCTGAAGCTTTCATTGATGATTCCATAGAGCCTAATGTTCATGATTCTTGTCCGCCACCTCGACTTCACCCGAGGTGGGCCCACTAACTCCGAGACTCCTTAGTTTGCCCTATTTGACTTATCCTTGCATGATATCGGAAAGAGACTTTTTCTTATGACTTTAGCTACTAAAGAATAATGTTTGGTGGCTCCGTTATATTCTGATTTATGTTTTGAAATATAAATACGATTTCAGAAGTACTTTTGTGAGATAAACTCCGTATTGATTAGTTGTCCGGACTAGTTGCCTAACGGGTTGTCATATGATTATATCCAGTTTCATAAATGTTTTGATATGTAAATTGCATTAGTTTCCGCACTACTATGCTCGTGCCCATTATTATGATATCGTTCCCGGTTCCCGGGCCGGTTTTGTGATCGTGCGCACTATGATATATTCGGCAGTATGCTGTGTTACGGTTCCCGAGACCTCGCCGTAGGGCCGGGTTCCGTTTATGGAGTTATGCTGTGATATGGCTTATGATATGATGTGTGTGATGATATGTTATGTTCGGGGTTGTACGGAGATTTGAAACATTCAGGAGTATGCTGTGTTGTGGCGCCAATGTCGGAGTGGCGACCATGTTCCTGACCCTTATGCATGATTTCTTTTACTTGCATTATGTACATATGATTTTCGTACCGGTTTTGGTATACTTATTCGGTATTCCCTTCTGTACCTTATGCTTCAGTTATGGTTGGATTTCTGTATCTTCTGCTTTGCATACTCAGTACATATTTCGTACTGACCCCCTTTCTTCGGGGGTTGCGTTTCATGCCCGCAGGTACAGACGCACAGTTTGGTGATCCACCAGTTTAGGACACCATTTTCTGCTGTTTGGAGTGCTCCTCTTATTCCGGAGCCTACATTTTGGTATATATGTCTTTTTCTATGTATATGTTTTTGTACATTTGACTATTTGGGGTACGGCGGGGCCCTGTCCCGCCATATGTTTCCGTTTTGGTTTGTAGAGGCCTGTAGCCATATATGTGGGTCGTGGGTCTTACGTGTGCTCGTCTTGTTTATGGTTTGTGTCTTACTGCGGTCCGGTTTGTTATGGCGGCCAAAATGGCCCATATGTTTGCATATGTACATATGATCGGCGATGTGTATTCCGCCGCCCCTTTTTGTTCTGATATGATATCTCTGTACGCGTGACCGCTTAAGATAATAATTATTTTCAGATCTGCTTAAAATGATGAATTTGAAAATTGACCTAAGCTATAATATGACGATTTGGTATGTTTGTCCGTTTGGGTGCCCAAGTAGGGCACCAGTCGCGGCCCACGGGGCTGGGTCATGACACGAATACACCACGACCTACGGGCGTGGGCAGACACCACTAGTGGGCAGCATGATATGGTACCCCAGACGCGGGAGGCCTAGATGCGGGCTAATATTATTGATTATCACACCGTTCCGACATAGACGGGCAGCTTGCATTTGATGCATACATGTCATGATGATGAGTATGAGTAAGATAGCATGCATTACTTCATTTATGATTATCAGTCAGATCCAGATGTCTCATGTTGATATTATCCTCATATTATTGATGTTTCCTTTCATTATGTATGCCTCTCATACTCGGTACAATATTCGTACTGACGTCCTTTCTTCGGACGTTGTGTTCATGCCCACAGGTAGACAGGGAGGAGAGCTTGGCCCAGGTCCTCAGTAGCTATCAGCTGATAGACAGCACTCCATCGTTCGGAGGTGCTTATGGCTATTCTTTTGATGTACATTCATATATGCATATTTTGGGCATGACGGAGTCTTGTTCCGTCTATGTATTCATTATGTTAGTAGAGGCTCGTAGATACGCAGTGTGGGTTAGATGGTCTCACAAGATGTTTTCATATGTATGCATATTATTTTGATGGCCGAGAGGCAAATGTATATAAAATACTTATGTTTTGATAAAATATGATTTTCCTATAATTGGTGTGTAAAATTGATAAAAGAGTATTAAATGAGTAAGATAAGTAATAGAATGAGCGGTGCTCGGTAACTAGCTCCGAGTACCCGTCTGTTATGTCCCGTGTTTTCGCATAATTGGAAATTTAGAAATAATTGTGACTTGTATGTTGTAAGGCAATATTTTGATTTTAGGTAATATGCCTATGTGTTTATGAAAATATTGGCGCGAAGATATCGGGGAAAGCTAAGGGCGAAAATGGAATTTCGGAAATTAATTTCGGGAATTACAAAACAAGATTTCTAACGAATTGGGCTCAACAAAAACTAATGAAAATTGAGGCCCAAAACTATAGGGGTGGCCGGCCAAGAGGCCATGGCCCAACCCACTTATTGATCATGTGATTAACTTAAGGGAGCAATATTATAAGTTCATGATAATCCATAGAAGTTTCATGAAACCAAAACAAAAAAAAAAAAAAAAAAAAAAAAAAAAAAAAAAAGAGAGCAATCACCAAACAAGCTTCGGCCGAACCCCTCTTCAAGAACAAAAAAAAATTTCCAAGCTTTGATTCTAATCTTAAAAATCTTGTTCTTCTCATATTCGTAGTATATTCAAGACGCTCTTCGACGTGATATAATTGGTTTGGCACAAGAGCGACGTTTGTGGCAGGTCGAAACTTGAAGGAAAAGGTGAGAATTCTTCCTCTTTTGTGTTATGGAACAAGTATGAATATTATAAGGATTTGAAATAGACGAGAATTACGTAGTCTTGGTAGGTATGTGTGAAGCCGTGTGTGTGTGTGTGATGAAGTTGGCCGTGAGCCATGACATAGTCAAGGGAAGTGAATTAAATTCTATTTAGTTCGTTAGTTGCGTCGTTGTGGCATTTGTGACGTAAACTAAGGTTTAATGACTTAAGTCGACGTTGAAGTTGCATGTATGTCGTTATGGGAAATTATGTGTTTTAATAAAGTTATTATGTAATCTTGCAAGTAAAGGTCTAAAGTGATAATTAATGTTGTTGCTAATGAATTTGGATGAAAACAATGCGAGTTGGTAGGTTTGTCGCATTTGTTGAAGTTTCGGATAGAATATGGAAATTGGCGGCATACTTGAATCCATGTATATTGCTTGGGACGCTATTGAAATGCGTTTGAATAACCTTGAATGAGTAAATGAATATGATAATGTTGATATTAGTTTGATATTGTGGAGTTTGAATGGAAGTTGTCGCCTTATGTAGAAAGGAAGAATATTAATGTTAGAACCAATTTTGTTGTGATTCTTGATTCATTTGGTATTGTTGGGTTGTTGTTGTTGATATTATGATCGAGCTAAGTCTCGGGGATGTTATATATATAGGGGAAGTGCTGCCGAAATTTCGGTAGGCAAACATAGACTTAAGTGAATTCCTAAAGGCTTGCAATTCCTAATTGGTGACTTTGACCATTTGTAGATTCTGAGCGAAACGGGATTTGAGTTTTGACGAGCGTAAGACGCTTATAAGGTATGTAAGGCTATCCTATTCCTTCTTTTGGCATGTCTTAGGTATACTAGGTCGATATCGGAGCCCCAGGGGCAATTCTGTTCCGGGAAATCCGAATTGGAAATCGAGCACTATTCATTCAATTGAATTGAACCTTAAAGTTCTTATTTTGTTGAAAAGTAATCAATGGTCCGAAATTTATGCAAATGTAATCGAACCGCTTCGAAACTTCCATGTATGATCCCATAGACCCCGAATGCCATAATTCATGTCCGCCACCTCGACTTGACCCGAGGTGGGCCCCGCTAACCCCGAGACTCCTTTGTTTACTCTATTAGGCTCATTTTTGTATAACGTCGACAAAGAATCTTTGTTTATGAATTTGGCCATCATAAAATAATGTTTTGATTGCCATGATATTCTAAATTATATTTTGAGCTATAAATATCATTTTGGAAATACTATTGTGAAATGAGCCCCGTATTGACCGTTGAATTAACATATGATTTTATTAAGTTTCAAAAGGTGTTTTAATATATAAATTGCATTGTTTGCTCACGACTCCGCTCGTGCCCTGATTATGACTTCGTTCACCGGTTCCCGGGCCGGCTATGGTTCGTGCGCGCTATGATAAATTCGGCCGTATGCTGTGTTACGGTTCCCGAGACCTCGCCATAGGGCCGGGTTCCGTTTGGAGTTATGCTGTGATATGGCTGGTGATATGTTATGATGATATATGTATTCGGGAATGTACGGAGATTTGAACCTTCTGGTGTTATGCTGTGTGTGGCACCAACGTCGGAGTGGTGACCACGTTCCTGAGCTTTTGCATGATTTTAATTGCATTATGTATATATGTTTTCAGTGTAGATTTTGATATCCTGTTCAGTATTCCCCTTTTGTATCCCGTTTGTTTCAGTTGTGATTTACGTTTTTGTACTTTATGCTTTACATACTCAGTACATCGTTCGACTGACCCCCTTTCTTCGGGGGTTGCGTTTCATGCCCGCAGGTACAGACACCGGTGATCCACCACTGTAGTCTCCACTTCCTGCTATTTCGGAGTGCTCACTTTCATCCGGAGTCCACATATTGGTATATATGTCTTTTGCTGTACATATACTTCTGTGTATCTGACTATTTGGGTACGGCGGGGCCCTGTCCCGTCATATGTTTTCGTTTTGGATTTGTAGAGGCCTGTAGTCATATATGTGGGTCAAGGGTCCTATATGTGTCTGTTTTGGCTATGATCCGTGTCTTGATGCGGTCCGTCTGTTATGGTGGCCAAAAAGGCCCTTATGTTTATAATTGTACATATGATCGGCGATGTGCATTCCGCCGCTCCCTTCTGTTCTGATATGATATTTTGGTACGCGTGACCGCTTAAGACAAGTTTTGATTTAAATTATGTTTAAAATGGCTATTATGAAATTTGAGCTAAGTTTGGGTTTGATAACTGGGTATGTGAATCGGTCTGGGTGCCCAAGTAGGGTGCCAGTCGCGGCCCACGGGGCTGGGTCGTGACACCGACGCGGCCCCTAGCTGGATCGTGACAATTCCAAGATTAGAGTGGAGGGGTACTCCAAGCCCCGGTTCAAAGAAGATCATTTTTTATCTCCGTGCGAATAAGTTAGTTAGCAAGGGGTGTTTGTCTTACTTAGCCCATGTTCGTTATACTAGCGTTGATTCTCCACCCTTTGAGTCTGTGCCCATTCTATGAGTTCGCGAAAGTTTTCCTTCTTATTTTTTGGATATGCCACCTGACCGCCACATTCAATTCTGTATCGATTTGGATCCGGGCATGCACCCCATTTCTATTCCTCCCTGTAGGATAGCACCTGCTGAGTTAAGGGAGCTGAAGGGGCAGCTACAGGATCTGTTGAGTAAGGGGTTTATTAGACCGAGTATCTCCCCTTGGGGTTCTCCTGTTTTGTTTGTGAAGTAGAACGATGGTATGATAAGGATGGGCATAGATTACCATCAGTTGAACAAGGTCACCATTCGTAATAAGTTTCCCATTCCTCGTATTGATGACTTGTTCAACCAGCTTCAGGGTGCTTTAATATTTTCAAAGATTGATTTGAAGTCAGGCTACTATCAGCTGAATATTCTGGTCGAGGATGTTCTGAAAATAGCCTTTAGGACTCGTTAAGGTCATTACGAGTTCCTTGTGATGTCATTTATGCTTACGAATGCCCCAGCTACGTTTATGACTTTGATCAGTGACATTTTCAAGCCATATCTTGATTCCGTAGTCATTGTATTCATCGATGATATCTTGGTGTATTCGAAGAGTAGGGAGGAGCATGAGCGTCATTTGAGGATTCTCCTTGGGTTATTGAAGGAGAAGGAGCTTTATGCCAAGTTTTCGAAGTGTGAGTTCTGGCTTGAGTCTGTGGCATTCTTGGGCCACATTGTGTCTAAAGATGGGATCATGGTTGATCCAAAGAAGATTAAGGTTGTTAGAGATTGGGCGAGGACCACTACTGTGACTGAGATTCGTAGCTTTGTGGGGTTAGCCAGCTATTACAGTCGATTTGTGAAGGGTTTCGCTTTTATTGCCTCTTCGTTGACTAGATTGACTCAGAAGGAGATCCCCTTTCAGTGGTCTGATGCTTGTCAAGCGAGCTTTCAACAGCTCAAGACTCTTTTAACTTCAGCCCCGAATCTGGCATTACCTGCGGAGGGTAAGATTTCTCAGTGTATTTTTGTCACGACCCAACTGGAGGGCCATGACGGGCACCTGGAGCTAACCCACCGGGCACCTCTCGTCATACTTCCACAATCATATCTAGGTGAGCAACTTGTCCTACTCATAATTTCTATGCATATCGGGCTATGGCACTTTTATAACAATCATATCGGGCTATGGCACTTTTATAACAACATCAACAACTATGCCCATATATATATGCAAGCCGTCAAGGCTATAAAAATGATATACAAAATATGAGCCGACAAGGCTAAGAGACATCTAGCTATACACAACTTTCTACGAGCCTCTAGAAAGAGTATTTAATATCATAAAGACAAGACAGGGCCCCGCCACGCCCATATATGTACACAAAAAAATAGTACCAACAGTTGCAGCTCTGAATCAAATGGAGCTCCTTTAAGCAACCTCTGGATAAGCAGCCTAAGGATAAAGTCTATCTCCCTATCCACTTGCAGGCATGACGCAGCGTCCACAAATAAAAGGACGTCAGTACGAACAATGTACTGATTATGTAAGGCATAAGCAGTAACATAATAATAGCATGAAGGATAACATGAGATAGAAGAGCCATAAGATAGGAGAGCCATATATACCTCTTGAGACGTTCATCATATTTACTTACCTTTTTTTCTAATGTAAACCTTCCATACGTATGCATATATATATAGTAGTACCATACCCGACCATGTAGGTTCGGTGTCATACATACCCGGCCATAGCAAGGCTCGGTGTAATCCTTACCCAACTGTAGTGGTGTGCGCACATAGAATATCACACCCGGCCATACAAGCTCGGTGTTACATAATGGCCATACGTATATACATACATATACACATAGGAGTACATAAGCATCGTCAACATCATTGTCATCAATATATCTTTCTTTAGAGAGTCAACTATCGCAGGATGAGGTCAACGATATCATTAGAGTATCAAGACTTATGAGCTTTAGCACTTCTAGAAATGGAGGCGTCATGGAAGACATTATGGATTTCACATATATGTATACAACATTGGAATAATGCCTTAAGAAAGAAGGGTTAGCCTTACATACCTTTTCGTCTTCTTAACTACTTAACGTTCTTCTCCGAAGTCCGAAAAAATCTACATTTAAGAGGATTCATACAAAGGTTAGGTCTTAAAGACACTCTTAAGTTCAAACTAGTATAATTCATGAGCTAGCGAAAATTGGGCAGCGTTTCCCCTATTTATTACAAAACAACTTCCAAACAACCATAACAACATCCACAATATCATAATCAAGTAGTTATATTCCATTAAGTCTCAAAATTCATTCTCATAATCAATTTGTATCAACAACTTCACATCAACCCATTGTACACTTGTATGAAACACTTCCTTGTCATCATTATTACCCTTCATAACAATATTACACTCATAACATTCTAACAATGGTAGCTCAAGTTAATTTACTACTCAAATATCATTAAATCTATATTTGAACTTCATATTCCACTTTCTTCCCTCACTCAAGTTATTCAACAACCAAGCATGCTTATTAACATGAAATAGACAAGAAAAATAACCTTTATCATATATGAATGAGCTTTGGATCAAGTTACTAACTTGAATGAAATCCCAACTTCAACACCAAAGAAATTCTTGGATCCTACAAACCCTAGTGAGCATTTCACACTTGAATCCCTTGATTCTTGCTATTTGATCTTTGATCCTCTTGGGTTTGGTTGGGCTTACTTAGGAGAGGGTTCTAGAGCTTTCAAGATTTTGGGAAAAGTGGGAAATGAAATAAATGAACAAGGGTCGGTCATATATAACTAAAAAGAAATCTAGCCCAACCCGGATCTACGACCAATTATACGGGCCGTACAAATTATACGGTCCGTATAAATGGACCGTACAAAACCACCAGAGGTTCACCCTTTTCTGGAATTGTTTTACTGTGGAGGTCAGCCAATTATACAAACCGTAGAAATTATACGGTCCGTATATCCGATCGTATAATCCACTTTTCCCCGAAAATTATTCTCGTCGATTCGTTCAACCCCCAATCCTTATGGAACCTTATTGGCACTTGTATAAAGCTTCATTAACCATCTAAGGGGCCCTATAGATCCCCTCAAGACATTACTAAATAAATTATAGCTCAATTGTTGTGAAACCCTCACAAACATGACTTACATTCTGCTTCTTTCGACAAACTTAGTTTCACCGATTCATATGACTTCAAAATCTTATGGTACGCGCTTAAAGTTATCAAATACTCTCATTAATCTCATAAGGACTTCATGCTCACCTTAAGCTCGTGTTATTCTACTCACAATGCAACAATCCAAAATCTCTGAGATGTAACAATTGTGATACAACCTTTGTTGGTTTGGGTACTATGTTAATGCAGGAGGGTAGAGTCATTTCCTATGCTTCTCAACAGTTGAAGATCCACGAGAAGAAATACCCTACCCATGATCTGGAGTTATTAGTAGTAGTCTTCGCTTTAAAGATTTTGAGGTACTACGTGTATGAAGTTCATTATAAGGTGTTCACCGATCACCGCAGCCTTCAGCATATGTTCAGTAAGAGAGATCTAAATTAGAGACAGTGTAGGTGGATGGAGCTTCTAAAGGACTATGACATCACCATTCTCTATCATCCGCAGAAAGCCAATGTTGTAGTTGATGCCTTATGTCGCAAGGCAGTGAGTATGGGTAGTTTAGCCTAATTGGTTGCTTGTGAGCATCCGTTATCCATGGAGGTTCAGACTCCGGCTAACATTTTTGTACGCCTTGATATCTCAGTTCCGGGCAGAGTCATAGATTGTGTGGAAGTGAGGTCGTCCCTTCTGAAGAAGATTAGGGCCCAGTTGTTTGAAGATTCCCAGTTATGTAACATTCATGATAAGGTTCTGAGCGGTGAGGCCAATGAGGCCATGCTTGATAGTGAGGGTATCCTGAGGATCAAGGGACGCATGCGCGTTTTTGGTGTTGGTGATTTGATCCGTTTGAATTTGGAGGAAGCCCATAGATCCAAATATTCCATTCATCCAGGTGCTATGAAGATGTATCAAGATCTGAGAAAGCACTACAGGTGGGGGAGGATAAAGAAATATACGGCAGATTTAATGGCTAAGCGTGGGAATTGTTAGTAAGTCAAGTATGAGCACTAGAGGCCTAGTGGTGTGCTTCAAAGGATGCCCATTCCCGAGTGGAAGTGGGAGAGGATTTCCATGGATTTTTTTTTCGGGTCTTCCGAAGACCCTGAGAAAGTTTGATTCAGTATGGGTTATCGTTGACCGTTTGACTAAGTTCACTCATTTCGTTCAGCTTGGGTCACTTACACTACAGAGATGTTAAACAGGATATGCATTCGTGATATTGTGTGTTTGTACAGGGTCCCTATTTCTATTTTTTCGGATCGAGATCCCCAGTTTACTTCCAATTTCTGGAGGGCTTCTCAGGTAGAGTTTGGTACTCAGTTGGACCTTAGTACATCTTTTCATCCCCAGACTGATGGCCAATCCGAGAGGACTATCCAGGTGCTCCAGGATATGTTGAGAGGACGTGTCATTGATTTTGGTGGTCATTGGGAACAGTTCCTTCCCTTAGCGGTGTTTGCATACGCTATCATTCGAGTATTGATATGGCGCTGTTCAAGGCTTTGTATGTTAGAAGGTGTCGTTCTCCTATTGGATGGTTTGATGCTTTTGAGGTTCATCCGTGGGGCACAAATTTGTTGAGAGAGTCCGTGGACATGGTGAAGCGTATTCAGTAAAAGCTTCTAGCAGCCCAGAGTCGACGGAAGATGTATGCGTACTGGAAAGTTCTGGACTTAGAGTTTATGGTGGGCGAGTAGGTGCTTCTGAAGATCTCACCCACGAAGGGTATTATGCGATTTGGGAAGAGGGGCAAGTTGAGCCCGGGGTACCTTGGCCCATTTGAGGTCCTCCGTCGAGTTGGAGATGTTGCTTATGAGTTGGCTTTGCCACCAGGCCTATCAGGTGTTCATCCAATTTCCATGTGTCCATGCTGAAGAAGTATAATTCTGATGGTTCTTATATAGTTCATTGGGATTCTATGTTACTTGATGAGACTCTGTCCTCGTTCGAGGTGGGTTTTGGTATGACTTTTGGGAGGTTTGAGCCTTAAAGTGAAATTCATTTGATCGAAACTTGACTTTTGGTTAAACATACCTTTTTTAGAATTTTATCGATTCTGAAAGGTCTGGATGGTCATTTAAGACTTGGTAATATGTTCGTTCGGTTCCCAATGCAATTGTGAGCGTTTAGGAACTTGGGTTGGAAACTTGGCTAAGGGCCATTGGGGGGTTGACTTGGTCAAATAGACCTCCGTTGAGAAATTCGAGGCCACGGGTGAGTTCGTAGCGTGTTTTTGTGCATGTTTGCATATTTGTTTGGTATCTGTAGGGCCTCAGGTGATAGTCGGATATCCAATTAAGATTGGTCAAAACCAGAACTTTCTAATAACTGGTGCATGCGTTGTAGTGGCCCCAAAAGTTGCCGTAGCAGTCCCGCTATAGCACTGGACCGACGGCCATAGCGGACATGGTGTTTCGGTGACGGCGGTAGCAATGTCCTTGCAGCTATAGCCGTCTATAGATTTTTGTGATGCCCGCCATAGTGGACCATGTGTGCGCCATAGCGTTTGCGCCGCAACGGTTCCCATGACCGCTGCAGCCGTTGTCGGGCAGAATTATTTTCTTTTTCTCATGTTAAAACCCTTAAACCCTATCATTTATTTTCATCACTTTCTAAGCACTCTTTGGGAGAATTGATCAACTTGTGGGCTGAATCTTCTTGGAGGTAAGATCTATGACCCTAGACTTCATCATTTACCTTCCTAGACCCCTAATCCATGCTTAGAATCACTAAAATCAAAATAGAGAAGATGAGTCTTGTGTTAAATTGACTAGTATAATCATAGAATTTGATGAATTCCTTGTTATTAAGCATATTTCTTCCATTTTAGTGGTTAATTTGAGGATTGAAGAATCAGGGTTCATACCCAAATTTGGGGGTTTTGCTTTAAATCCGAATTAGGTTTAATCTTGAGTTTTTTTAGCAATTGATTAGTGGGTTTGATCACCTAGAGCTTGAATTGCATGTTCATCTTTCAAATCCCCATTTTTACCTTATGGGCCCATTTCTCAAATTTCTTAAGTTAGAATTTGACCTAACTAGAAGGATAGCAATAAAGGTGTCGTTATTCAGGGTTTTTAATATAGAATTCGATTATAAATAGACTTTGCGTACTTGGAGGAGCTACGAAAGGGCAAGGCTAAGGTGTGACGGTTCGCGGCTTCTATTCGGCTTTCTAGGTAGGTTACGGCTTACCGTTTTTGTTAGACTTCGGTGAGCGGATCATATGTAGAGTTAGTAATTGTTGGACAAAGCATGTAAAACTTCAGGTATGAAGTTGGAATAGAATACTTAGGTTGGTATTGTTGTTGATTATAGTTTGTCACCTTATTGTGTTCTATTGAGTTATTGCTTATTTGTGAGTTGTTGGCTTGTTTCCATATGATTGATTCTAGAGTTGATGCTTAGTGATTACTTGTGTGTCAGAAAGCATATATATCATGATTGAGGTTGTTGGAAAGGAAAGAAAGGTTTTGATATTATGAGTGAGATTTGTGTCCATGTGTGGCACCATTGATTCATATAATCTTGTTGGCATTGTTATCATGCATTCACTCATTTATACATATTTTGGGATCAGGTTGTGCCACAACACTTACTTGGATCGGGTTGCACGTGCTGACTGGGATCGGGTTACATGTTTCGCAATATTGACTATTGGATCAGGCTGTACGCCACAACAGGTACATAGACTTAGCGGTCCCCCATAGGTCATGACTGTCGGGGCGACGAGATATTCCGCCCGAAGCATGTGTGTATCATTACATTTGTATTGCTCTCATATTTACGTACGGCATTGTATTGGACTTGTTGGTTAATCTTTGGTGATACGTGAAGTTGACAGTGGTTCTTGATATTGTGTTTTGGACTTATAGTGGAATTTGAGGTGATTTACTAGACTTGCTGGTTTGGTACTGGATTCGATATTTGGACTGTGTTGAATTTTATTTGATTGTGAGCATGCATACTTTTTCAGTCTCTTTCTTATATCTATGATTTTCTAACTGTTGTCGGCCTATGATGCTTACTCAGTACGTGTTATTGTATTGAATCTACCTTGCTGCATTCTTTCTGAGTGCAGAGTTTGTGACTGGATCGACTTCTGCGCTTCGTGACTAAGTCCCGAGGCCGTCTGACAAGCTTTCCAAGGTGAGCACTTGGATGGATTCGCTGCCTAGATGCCTCTTCTTAGTTACTTGTATTATTTTGATATTCTGAGACAGTGTTCCATTTTCAGACTTGTATTCGTATTCAGACTTGTAGTATTTGTAGTAATGGCTCTTGTCTGGCCTTAGACCAGATTCCTCGGGATTGTTGTATTATTTTTCGGACTTATTCACTTATCCTTATTATTATTATTATTATTATCTATTTTGACACTTACATTTGGTTGTCTTGATTACTTTATTGTGGTTAAAGGAATGATTTGGAAAAGGGTTCGCCTACTGAGGTGGGAAATGGTAGGTGCCCGCACGTTCCTCTGGTTGGGTCGTGACATAAACCGTCGATTTCCACTCTTCCTCTCAAATGGCTACCACACGGGGCTATTGACCCTCGATGGCCACTCTTCCTCCCTAATGGCTAGGCAAACACCACTAGGATCCATACTGACTAACCTTCCTCCCGAGTAGCTAGGCCACACACAAACAATAAAGATCATGGAATATTAGCTGAATCACAAGTCATGGCTTGGAAGCCGAATCTCACATCATGGTGTGGAAGGCGAATCACAGGTCATCGCATAATAGCCAAATTGTTCATTGTGGATTATGCTCATCATCTCGTTAATAGGGTAGATCAAGTGATTAAACAGTTTAGAAACCATGTTCAATCATTAATGAACTTTCAACTCACCAAAACCTGTTCATAGGACAAAACTCATTAAAGACCCAAGCTTTAGAAACCAAGTTCAGTCATCCCGTAATAGGGGAAAACCATATTTAAAGATCACTTTAGAAATCAATTCGATCATCCCATAGTAGGGGCGAAACAGTTCGAAGATCATCTCTTTCAAAATCAAGTTAAGTCATCTCTTATAAGGGGGTAAAGCATGTTCAAATTGAAAGCTTTATTATTCAATTTCAATAGTACTTTGATAGGGAAATTGCAGATACATACATTAATATAATACACATAACATTTAATGTGGGCTTGTCTCTTACGCACCCAACCCTTGAAAAAGAAACCATTTTTAAAGGTTCAAAAGTATGTTTGAAAAGAGACATACCTCGATTCCTGCTATAACGCTACCAAACGTACGGCCTCCAAGTCGGATGGTAAGTCTAGCTCATAGGCGACCTCGCCTATCTTTCGCACGATCTGATACGGCCCAATGTACCGGGGGCTCAACTTACCCTTTTTACCGAACCTCATGACGCCCTTCATGGGCGACACCTTCAGGAATACCCAGTCGCCAATCCGGAACTCTAACGGTCGATGTCGTCTATCTGCATAAGCTTTCTGTCGACTCTGAGCAGCTAATAGTCGTTCTCGAATAAGCTTTACCTTATCTACAGCCTCCTGGATCACGTCTGGGCCAATCAACTTAGTCTCGCCCACGTCAAACCAGCCAATAGGAGACCTGCATCTCCTGCCCTAAAGGGCCTCGTACGGAGCCATCTGGATGCTGGAGTGATAACTGTTATTATAGGCAAACTCAATAAGCGGCAAATGATCATCCCAGCTACCCCTGAAATCAATAACGCAGGCCCGCAACATATCTTCGAGCGTCTGAATAGTGCGCTCGGCTTACCCGTCGGACTGGGGGTGAAAAGCTGTACTGAGACTCACCTGAGTCCCTAATCCCTCCTGAAATGACCTCCAGAAATTTGCTGTAAACTGGGTACCTCGGTCAGTAATAATAGATATAGGGACTCCGTGAAGTCTGACTATCTCTCTGATATACAATCTGGCATAGTCCTCAGCCGAATAAGTAGTCCGAACCGGAAGGAAATGGGCTGATTTCGTCAGCCTGTCAACAACAACCCAGATAGAGTCGTACCTGCGTGGAGTGCGCGGTAATCCAACAACGAAATCCATATTAATCATCTCCCATTTCCAGGCTGGAATTTCCATTTCCTGCAATAATCCACCGGGCTTCTGATGCTCGATCTTAACTTGCTGGCAGTTCGGGCACTGACTAACAAACTCAGCAATATCTTTCTTCATGCCGTCCCACCAATACAAACACCTGAGGTCCCGATACATTTTAGTGGAACCATGATGAACAGAATACCGTGCATTATGGGCCTCGCCCATAATCTGCCGCCGTAAGCCCGCAACGTCCGGTACACAGAATCTGCCGTCATATAATAATACTCCGTCAGGCGAGATCTCAAACTGAGTCTTTGCTTTATTAAGGGCCACATCTCTGTAGTGAATCAAAAGAGGATCCTCAAACTGGCGCTGCTTTACCTCCTGAATAATAGATGACTCAGCAACTGGACGAACAGAAATCCCAGAATCTCCAGAATCCACCAAACAAACTCCGAGGCTGGCCAGCTGGTGAATATCGCGAACCAAATCCCTCTTATCAGATGGAACATCAGCCAGACTGCCTACGGACTTGCGGCTAAGCGCATCAGCTACCACGTTGGCTTTCCCTGGGTGGTACAGAATATCAACGTCGTGGTCCTTTAGTAACTCAAGCCATCTCCGCTGCCGCAAATTCAGTTCCTTCTGTCTAAAAATATACTGGAGACTCTTATGGTCCGTATAGATATCAACATGGACCCCATATAAATAATGCCGCCAAATCTTCAAAGCATGAATCACCGCGGCCAACTCAAGATCATGAGTGGGATAGTTTTTCTCGTGCGGTCTGAGCTGCCGGGAAGCATAGGCTATGACTCGACCGTGCTGCATCAATACACATCCTATCCCAATACCAGCGGCGTCACAATAGACAACATACCCGTCAGATCCCTCTGGAAGAGCCAGAACTGGTGCTGTAATCAATCTCTCCTTCAGCATCTGAAAGCTGCGCTCGCAGGCATCCGACCACTGGAATTGTGCTGCTTTCTGGGTAAGCCTCGTCAGTGGTGCTGAAATAGAAGAGAAATCCTCCACGAACCTGCGGTAATACCCAGCCAATCCAAGAAAACTACGCACCTCTGTCGGTGTAGTAGGCCTGGGCCAATTCTGCACAGCCTCAATCTTCTGCGTGTCAACCCGAATACCGTCTGCGCCGACAATATGGCCCAAGAATGCCACAGAAGTCAACCAGAACTCACACTTAGAGAATTTAGCATATAACTTCTGCTGACGGAGGATGCCAAGTACCGTCCTCAAATGATCTGAATGCTCCTCGGCTGATCGCGAGTAAATCAGGATATCATCAATAAACACAATAACAAACATATCCAGGAAAGGCCGAAATACCCGGTTCATCAGATCCATAAATACTGCTGGAGCATTAGTCAGCCCGAAAGACATAACTCTGAACTCATAATGCCCGTACCGAGTCCTGAAAGCAGTCTTCGGGATATCTGACTCCCGTACTCGCACCTGATGGTAACCAGAACGCAGATCTATCTTTGAAAAATGTCTAGCACCCTGCAGCTGGTCAAACAAATCATCAATCCGGGGGAGGGGATATTTATTCTTAATAGTCACCTTATTCAGCTGCCGGTAGTCGATACACATCCGCAATGACCCATCTTTCTTCCTGACAAACAATACCGGCGCCCCCCAGGGTGATGTGCTGGGCCTGATAAAACCCTTATCCAGCAAATCTTTCAGCTGCTCCTTCAACTCCTTCAACTCAGCTGGTGCCATCCTGTACGGAGGAATAGATATAGGCTGCGTATCCGGCATCAACTCAATAGTAAAATCAATCTCCCGCTCAGGTGGAAGGCCAGGAAGCTCGTCAGGAAAAACATCTGGAAACTCGCTGACGACCGGAACAGACTGAAGGGTAGGTACCTCCGCGGCAGTATCGTGCACACGAACCAAATGATAGATATACCCCTTCTGGATCATCTTCTTAGCCTTGAGGTATGAAATAAACTTACCCCTCGGCGATGCTGTAGATCCGAACCACTCTATGACTGGTTCCCCTGGAAACTGAAAACGGACTACCTTTTTCTGGCAGTCGACATTAGCATAACAGGAAGACAACCAGTCCATGCCCATAATGACGTCAAACTCAAGCATGTCTAACTCTATCAAATCAGCCTTAGTGCTACGATCATAAATGGTCACAGAACAATCCTTATAAATCTGTCTCGCTATAATAAAATCCCCAACTGGCGTAGCTACCTCAAATGGTTCTATAAGCTCAGACACTATCCTAATCTTACTAGCAACGAGCGGGGAAATATATGATAAAGTAGAGCCAGGGTCAATCAATGCATATACAGATCTGGAGAAAACCAGCAATGTACCTGTGACGACGTTTGGCGAAGCCTCCTGATCCTGGCGGCTGGCCAAAGCATATATGCGGTTCGAGGGACCGCTAGAACCTGAAGTGCCACCGCGGCCTCGACCACGTCCTGCCGGTGCTGAAATACCTCGCCCTCCAGGGCGTGCAACTGATGGAGCAGAAGAAGAACCGGCGGCTGACCCTGTCTGCTGAGCAGCACTACCAGAACCGCTAGCCAATGGACAATCTCTCATAAAGTGGCCCTGACCACCACACGAAAAGCAAGCTCCAGTCGCTCGGTAACACTCCCCGGGATGAGACTTCCCGCAATGAGGACAACGGGGTCTGGGTGGTCTGGCCTGGCTGGGACCCCTGGGTACCTGTGAACCTGCCACTCTGGAGCTCTGACCGGCCCCAGACGGTCCTGTACTATCGAATCTCCGGCTGCCTGACTGAGTACCCCGGCCGGAGGGAGGAAAATGCCTGTCTGACGGCTGCTGCTGAGGCTGTCTGCCTCGAGAATCTCCAGCATAACCTGCGGACCTAGCCCTCTTGGGCGGCCTCCTATCTCGATCTCTGCCAGCCGGATCAGACCTGCGACGGTCCTCCATACCCATCGCATAGGCCTGAAGTCGGGCAATGTCCATGTCTGCCTGCAATGACACTGCCATACAACTATCAACCAAATACCGGTCCAATCCCATAACATATCTGTGCATCCGATCGGACATATCTGCTACCACGGCCGGTGCATATCGGGCCAGAGAATCAAACTCAAGGTTATACTCGCGAACACTCCGACCCCTCTGCTGCAGACGTAAGAATCGATCAGCCCGTGCCCGCCGTAACTCTGGTGGCAAAAAGTGGCGGGTGAATGCTGTCACAAACTGATCCCAAGTGGCTGGAGGGGCACCCTCTCCTCTAGACAGCTCCCAAGTCTCGTACCAGTGGGTAGCCACATCTCGAAGCCTGTGCGAAGCCAGCTCAACTGACTCGGTCTCTGAAGCCCTGACCAAGTCCAGTGAGCGTCGCATCCCCCGAATGAAGTCGTGGGGGTCCTCGTCGGGCTTAGACCCGAAGAACTCTGGAGGGCCACACAGCAAAAACTCCCGAACTCTCAGGCTGTCCCGCCTGTCATCATCATCGTCGTCCCTCCGCCCGCGCCTGCGAGCCTGTCCTGCTACCAGTGTAGTCAACAGCTGTACCGCCTCCCTCAGGGTCCTATCCTCCGCCCCTGGCTGAGGAGCTGGAGTCTCAGGTGCGGGTACACGGACCTCTGGAGCTGCTGAAGGTCCTGCTCCAGGCTGTACTAGTGGGGGTGTAGCAGACCCCTCAGAATGAGGCACATCCTCAGGCAAATCATAGACACGAGCCCGGGTAGCTCGCTGTGCCTGGCTAGTCTCTCCAATCCTCGCCTTGCCCTTCTGGGCCGCCGTTGCCTTCTTCGGAGGCATCACTGCAAACACAAAGGCGAGTCAGGTCAAAATCACCCTAATAGCACAGCTCTATCGCACGATCTAAGATTCCAAAGAAAGTGACATCCTAAATGCCCTGTAGCTTCCCGTTTATAGATGTGGTGCACAACACATCGATAAACAAGACTCTACGAGACACGGCCTGTAGACATTCCGAGGACAAACTGCTCTGATACCACTTTTGTCACGACCCAGCCCCGTAGGCCGCGACTGGCACCCTACCTGGGTACCCAGACCGAATCACACGTTCATTTTCAAATCCAAACTTATTTCATAATTTTTCGAAATTATATCGAACATAATTTATATCAAGTATGTCTTAAGCGGTCGTGCCAAATCAAAATATCATATCAAATACAAACTGAGCGGCGGAATGGACATCGCCGGTCAAAAGTGCAAATATAAGCATAAGGGCCATTTGGGGCCGGCATAACAAACAGACCGCCTTAAGACCAGAAAACGGAATCAGACAAACATACATAGGACCCTCGCCCCACATATATGACTACAGGCCTCTACGAACTCAAAACAAAGACATATGGCGAGACAGGGCCCCGCCGTACCCAAATAGTCAAATATACCAAATATATACAAAGCAAAAAGAGTCTGTACCAAAAGTGGACTCCGGATCAATTAGGAGAACTCCGGAATAGCAAGAAGTGAAGCCTACTGCGGAGGATCACCGATATCTGCACCTGCGGGCATAAAACGCAGCCCCCGAAGAAAGGGGGTCAGTACGAAATATGTACTGAGTATGTAAAGCACGGAGTACAGAAATATGGATCAAAACCGAAAGTAAATCAAATGTCAAAGTGGAGTACAAATGGGTAGATCAAAATCTGTATCGAAATCATATACTTATACATAATGCAATAAATCATGCAAACGCTTAGGAACGTGGTCGCCACTCCGACGCTGGCGCCACACACAGCATAACACCAGAAGGTTTCAAATCTCCGTACATCCCCGAACACAAGCATAATCATAGGTGAGCGTATCGCATCACGAGCCATATCACAGCATAACTCCAAACGGAACCCGGCCCTATGGCGAAGCCTCGGGAACCGTAACACAGCATACGGCCGAATTGTCATAAGGCGCACGAATCAAAACCGGCCCGGGAACCGGTGAACGAAGTCATAATAAGGCACGAGCGGAGTTGTGAGCAAACCAATGCAATTCGTACTTCAGAATAGTTTTCCAAAACGAAGTAAACCCATAAGTCATATCATAATGCAAAATAGTCGGATACTTAGCCGATATAAAGGTTCATTTCACAAAACATTTGCAAATAGTACGTATAGCTCAAAACGTAACTTAGCGTATTATAATATTCAAAATACATCTCATAGGAGGGAATTTCACAATCGAAAGTATCGTATCCAACTTTATTCACAAAGATAGCCCAATAAGGCAAATAGGGCGTTTCAGGGTAGCGGGCCCACCTCGAGTCAAAGTGAGGTGGCGAACTTATCTTTACGAACATTTATATGCCAAAGGTCATACATGGTCGTTTCTAGGTTACCCGACCACATTTCGATAGGTTTCGGACGAGCGGTGGCATTCTAGCCAAAATAGAGCCCTTAGGCTTCAATCGAATTGAATGAATAATAACTTTTCTGTGGACCGGGTTTCGAGGAGCAGAAATGCTCCGGAAGTTCTCATATTCGTCTAACACACTAAGATATGCCAAATGAAGGAGTGGAAAGCTTTACATACCTCACAGACGTCGTAAGCTCTCCCGAAAGTCCAGTCCCGTTTCGTCAAAAATCTGCAAATGGTCAAAGTTACCAATTGAGATTCTTAGGCTTAAAAATGCCTTTAACTCCAATTTTGCCTACCGAAATTTCGGCAGCATTTCCCCTATAAATCTAACATCCCCGAGGCTTAGCTCGGCTCAAAATACATCAATCACAACAGCCCACACGTCAACAAACAACACAAACACAATCAAGCCATTCTAGCTTCAAAATTCTACTTTGTTATCTAAGTTGGCAACTTTCATTCAAACTTTCAAAACTCCAATTCTACATCTACATAATTGCATTCATTTCCACATTCAAACTTATACAATCACATCCTAACTACAATTCAAGCCATACACGAAATTGCACCAAAAATCCATTATTTTCCATAATCCTTCAAAACATCAAAATTCACGACGAACATTCTAACTAACGTCGTTTCATTCCGAATTCATTAACATCATTATAGATTCATATCTAAAGTCTCTAGCACCTTAAATATTCAATGATATACATAATGATACCGAAGGTATACACTTTCCGATAATATCCAAAATCACTTTTCAACGCCAATTCCATTTATCAATTAATCATTTATGACATAAGGGTCACAACAACACATTATACCAACTTAACCAAGATCAATTCACATCATTTTTCCTCTCTATGGCTCACGGCCAATACACACTATACACACACACCCACGGCTTTCTATTTACATCAAAATTATGGGATTTCCCTCTATTTCCAATCCTTAACATATTCACATCAATTCTATAACCTTAAAGGGGCAAAATTCTTACATTTTCTTGAAAACCCGACTTGTCGTAAACGTCGTTCTTGCGCCAAACTAATTATACCCCGTTGAAGAGGGTCTTGAGCACTTCACAACTATGTAGAAACTAGGATTTTTGGATCAATAAACAAGCTTGGATTTTTTTTTCTTTCTCCTCAAAGGGTTCGGCCGAATGCCCTTGTTTAGTGGTGTTCTTGAATTTGATCTATTTTCTTGAAAAATACTAAGTGTGGCATAGTGATATATATCCATTAGTAGTCATGTGCATAGCACATGACATTAAAGTGGTGGGTTTGGGCTTGGCTAAGGCCGGCCACCCTTCAAAATTCTTGGGCTTCAATTTTTGTATTCTAGTTCTTGGCCCAATTCACAAAAGTCCCGTTTTGTAATTCCCGAAACTAATTTCCGAAACTCCAAATTTATTCTCGGCCTTCCCCGAGGTCTTAACATTAATAATTCCATAACCAACATAGTCATATTCACTAAAATCAAATTATGTCCTTATAACACACAAGTCGTAATTATTTCTCGATTTCCAATTATACGAAAACACGGGACATAACATTCTCCCCCCCATAAGAACATTCGTCCCCGAATGTTAAATTATTCTTATAAGGTCTTATGATCAAGGCAGGAGTGTCCCTTTTTAATAATGACATACATAGTTCATTTTATCAATCAACACAACAAACTGAAAAAGAAATTAGATTACCTGTGGATGTCGGAAACAAGTGGGGATATTTCTTCTTCATCTCGTCCTCCGCCTCCCAAGTCATCTCCTCCCGATTATTGTTGCGCCACAGGACTTTGACGGAGGGCACTTCTTTAGTGCGTAGTCTCCGTACCTGTCGATCCAGAATAGATACAGGCTGCTCGTCATAAGATAACTGCTCCGTCACCTGAATGTCATCTACTGGGAATATCCTGGCAGGATCACCAATACATTTCCGCAACATAGACACATGAAATACCGGGTGTACGGCCTCCAAGTCGGATGGTAAGTCTAGCTCATAGGCGACCTCGCCTATCTTTCGCACGATCTGATACGGCCCAATGTACCGGGGGCTCAACTTACCCTTTTTACCGAACCTCATGACGCCCTTCATGGGCGACACCTTCAGGAATACCCAGTCGCCAATCCGGAACTCTAACGGTCGATGTCGTCTATCTGCATAAGCTTTCTGTCGACTCTGAGCAGCCAATAGTCGTTCTCGAATAAGCTTTACCTTATCTACAGCCTCCTGGATCACGTCAGGGCCAATCAACTTAGTCTCGCCCACGTCAAACCAGCCAATAGGAGACCTGCATCTCCTGCCATAAAGGGCCTCGTACGGAGCCATCTGGATGCTGGAGTGATAACTGTTATTATAGGCAAACTCAATAAGCAGCAAATGATCATCCCAGCTGCCCCTGAAATCAATAACGCAGGCCCGCAACATATCTTCGAGCATCTGAATAGTGCGCTCGGCTTGCCCGTCGGACTGGGGGTGAAAAGCTGTACTGAGACTCACCTGAGTCCCTAATCCCTCCTGAAATGACCTCCAGAAATTTGCTGTAAACTGGGTACCTCGGTCAGTAATAATAGATATAGGGACTCCGTGAAGTCTGACTATCTCTCTGATATACAATCTGGCATAGTCCTCTGCCGAATAAGTAGTCCGAACCGGAAGGAAATGGGATGATTTCGTCAGCCTGTCAACAACAACCCAGATAGAGTCGTACCTGCGTGGAGTGCGCGGTAATCCAACAACGAAATCCATATTAATCATCTCCCATTTCCAGGCTGGAATTTCCATTTCCTGCAATAATCCACCGGGCTTCTGATGCTCGATCTTAACTTGCTGGCAGTTCGGGCACTGACTAACAAACTCAGCAATATCTTTCTTCATGCCGTCCCACCAATACAAACACCTGAGGTCCCGATACATTTTAGTGGAACCAGGATGAACAGAATACCGTGCATTATGGGCCTCGCCCATAATCTGCCGCCGTAAGCCCGCAACGTCCGGTACACAGAATCTGCCGTCATATAATAATACTCCGTCAGGCCAGATCTCAAACTGAGTCTTTGCTTTATTAAGGGCCACATCTCTGTAGTGAATCAAAAGAGGATCCTCAAACTGGCGCTGCTTTACCTCCTGAATAATAGATGACTCAGCAACTGGACGAACAGAAATCCCAGAATCTCCAGAATCCACCAAACAAACTCCGAGGCTGGCCAGCTGGTGAATATCGCGAACCAAATCCCTCTTATCAGATGGAACATCAGCCAGACTGCCTACGGACTTGCGGCTAAGCGCATCAGCTACCACGTTGGCTTTCCCTGGGTGGTACAGAATATCAACGTCGTGGTCCTTTAGTAACTCAAGCCATCTCCGCTGCCGCAAATTCAGTTCCTTCTGTCTAAAAATATACTGGAGACTCTTATGGTCCGTATAGATATCAACATGGACCCCATATAAATAATGCCGCCAAATCTTCAAAGCATGAATCACCGCGGCCAACTCAAGATCATGAGTGGGATAGTTTTTCTCGTGCGGTCTGAGCTGCCGGGAAGCATAGGCTATGACTCGACCGTGCTGCATCAATACACATCCTATCCCAATACCAGAGGCGTCACAATAGACAACATACCCGTCAGATCCCTCTGGAAGAGCCAGAACTAGTGTTGTAATCAATCTCTCCTTCAGCATCTGAAAGCTGCGCTCGCAGGCATCCGACCACTGGAATTGTGCTGCTTTCTGGGTAAGCCTCGTCAGTGGTGCTGAAATAGAAGAGAAATCCTCCACGAACCTGCGGTAATACCCAGCCAATCCAAGAAAACTACGCACCTCTGTCGGTGTAGTAGGCATGGGCCAATTCTGCACAGCCTCAATCTTCTGCGTGTCAACCCGAATACCGTCTGCGCCGACAATATGGCCCAAGAATGCCACAGAAGTCAACCAGAACTCACACTTAGAGAATTTAGCATATAACTTCTGCTGACGGAGGATGCCAAGTACCGTCCTCAAATGATCTGAATGCTCCTCAGCTGATCGCGAGTAAATCAGGATATCATCAATAAACACAATAACAAACATATCCAGGAAAGGCCGAAATACCCGGTTCATCAGATCCATAAATACTGCTGGAGCATTAGTCAGCCCGAAAGACATAACTCTGAACTCATAATGCCCGTACCGAGTCCTGAAAGCAGTCTTCGGGATATCTGACTCCCGTACTCGCACCTGATGGTAACCAGAACGCAGATCTATCTTTGAAAAATATCTAGCACCCTGCAGCTGGTCAAACAAATCATCAATCCGGGGGAGGGGATATTTATTCTTAATAGTCACCTTATTCAGCTGCCGGTAGTCGATACACATCCGCAATGACCCATCTTTCTTCCTGACAAACAATACCGGCGCCCCCCAGGGTGATGTGCTGGGCCTGATAAAACCCTTATCCAGCAAATCTTTCAGCTGCTCCTTCAACTCCTTCAACTCAGCTGGTGCCATCCTGTACGGAGGAATAGATATAGGCTGCGTATCCGGCATCAACTCAATAGTAAAATCAATCTCCCGCTCAGGTGGAAGGCCAGGAAGCTCGTCAGGAAAAACATCTGGAAACTCGCTGACGACCGGAACAGACTGAAGGGTAGGTACCTCCGCGGCAGTATCGTGCACACGAACCAAATGATAGATATACCCCTTCTGGATCATATTCTTAGCCTTGAGGTATGAAATAAACTTACCCCTCGGCGATGCTGTAGATCCGAACCACTCTATGACTGGTTCCCCTGGAAACTGAAAACGGACTACCTTTTTCTGGCAGTCGACATTAGCATAACAGGAAGACAACCAGTCCATGCCCATAATGACGTCAAACTCAAGCATGTCTAACTCTATCAAATCAGCCTTAGTGGTACGATCATAAATGGTCACAGAACAATCCTTATAAATCTGTCTCGCTATAATAAAATCCCCAACTGGCGTAGCTACCTCAAATGGTTCTATAGGCTCAGACACTATCCCAATCTTACTAGCAACGAGCGGGGAAATATATGATAAAGTAGAGCCAGGTTCAATCAATGCATATACAGATCTGGAGAAAACCAGCAATGTACCTGTGACGACGTTTGGCGAAGCCTCCTGATCCTGGCGGCTGGCCAAAGCATATATGCGGTTCGAGGGACCGCTAGAACCTGAAGTGCCACCGCGGCCTCGACCGCGTCCTGCCGGTGCTGAAATACCTCGCCCTCCAGGGCGTGCAACTGATGGAGCAGAAGAAGAACCGGCGGCTGACCCTGTCTGCTGAGCAGCACTACCAGAACCGCTAGCCAATGGACAATCTCTCATAAAGTGTCCCTGACCACCACACGAAAAGCAAGCTCCAGTCGCTCGGTAACACTCCCCGGGATGAGACTTCCCGCAATGAGGACAACGGGGTCTGGGTGGTCTGGCCTGGCTGGGACCCCTGGGTACCTGTGAACCTGCCACTCTGGAGCTCTGACCGGCCCCAGACGGTCCTGTACTATCGAATCTCCGGCTGCCTGACTGAGTACCCCGGCCGGAGGGAGGAAAATGCCTGTCTGACGGCTGCTGCTGAGGCTGTCCGCCTCGAGAATCTCCAGCATAACCTGCGGACCTAGCCCTCTTGGGCGGCCTCCTATCTCGATCTCTGCCAGCCGGATCAGACCTGCGACGGTCCTCCATACCCATCGCATAGGCCTGAAGTCGGGCAATGTCCATGTCTGCCTGCAATGACACTGCCATACAACTATCAACCAAATACCGGTCCAATCCCATAACATATCTGTGCATCCGATCAGACATATCTGCTACCACGGCCGGTGCATATCGGGCCAGAGAATCAAACTCAAGGTTATACTCGCGAACACTCCGACCCCTCTGCTGCAGACGTAAGAATCGATCAGCCCGTGCCCGCCGTAACTCTGGTGGCAAAAAGTGGCGGGTGAATGCTGTCACAAACTGATCCCAAGTGGCTGGAGGGGCACCCTCTCCTCTAGACAGCTCCCAAGTCTCATACCAGTGGGTAGCCACATCTCGAAGCCTGTGCGAAGCCAGCTCAACTGACTCGGTCTCTGAAGCCCTGACCAAGTCCAGTGAGCGTCGCATCCCCCGAATGAAGTCGTGGGGGTCCTCGTCGGGCTTAGACCCGAAGAACTCTGGAGGGCCACACAGCAAAAACTCCCGAACTCTCAGGCTGTCCCGCCTGTCATCATCATCGTCGTCCCTCCGCCCGCGCCTGCGAGCCTGTCCTGCTACCAGTGTAGTCAACAGCTGTACCGCCTCCCTCAGGGTCCTATCCTCCGCCCCTGGCTGAGGAGCTGGAGTCTCAGGTGCGGGTACACGGACCTCTGGAGCTGCTGAAGGTCCTGCTCCAGGCTGTACTAGTGGGGGTGTAGCAGACCCCTCAGAATGAGGCACATCCTCAGGCAAATCATAGACACGAGCCCGGGTAGCTCGCTGTGCCTGGCTAGTCTCTCCAATCCTCGCCTTGCCCTTCTGGGCCGCCGTTGCCTTCTTCGGAGGCATCACTGCAAACACAAAGGCGAGTCAGGTCAAAATCACCCTAATAGCACAGCTCTATCGCACGATCTAAGATTCCAAAGAAAGTGACATCCTAAATGCCCTGTAGCTTCCCGTTTATAGATGTGGTGCACAACACATCGATAAACAAGACTCTACGAGACACGGCCTGTAGACATTCCGAGGACAAACTGCTCTGATACCACTTTTGTCACGACCCAGCCCCGTAGGCCGCGACTGGCACCCTACCTGGGTACCCAGACCGAATCACACGTTCATTTTCAAATCCAAACTTATTTCATAATTTTTCGAAATTATATCGAACATAATTTATATCAAGTATGTCTTAAGCGGTCGTGCCAAATCAAAATATCATATCAAATACAAACTGAGCGGCGGAATGGACATCGCCGGTCAAAAGTGCAAATATAAGCATAAGGGCCATTTGGGGCCGGCATAACAAACAGACCGCCTTAAGACCAGAAAACGGAATCAGACAAACATACATAGGACCCTCGCCCCACATATATGACTACAGGCCTCTACGAACTCAAAACAAAGACATATGGCGAGACAGGGCCCCGCCGTACCCAAATAGTCAAATATACCAAATATATACAAAGCAAAAAGAGTCTGTACCAAAAGTGGACTCCGGATCAATTAGGAGAACTCCGGAATAGCAAGAAGTGAAGCCTACTGCGGAGGATCACCGATATCTGCACCTGCGGGCATAAAACGCAGCCCCCGAAGAAAGGGGGTCAGTACGAAATATGTACTGAGTATGTAAAGCACGGAGTACAGAAATATGGATCAAAACCGAAAGTAAATCAAATGTCAAAGTGGAGTACAAATGGGTAGATCAAAATCTATATCGAAATCATATACTTATACATAATGCAATAAATCATGCAAACGCTTAGGAACGTGGTCGCCACTCCGACGCTGGCGCCACACACAGCATAACACCAGAAGGTTTCAAATCTCCGTACATCCCCGAACACAAGCATAATCATAGGTGAGCGTATCGCATCACGAGCCATATCACAGCATAACTCCAAACGGAACCCGGCCCTATGGCGAAGCCTCGGGAACCGTAACACAGCATACGGCCGAATTGTCATAAGGCGCACGAATCAAAACCGGCCCGGGAACCGGTGAACGAAGTCATAATAAGGCACGAGCGGAGTCGTGAGCAAACCAATGCAATTCGTACTTCAGAATAGTTTTCCAAAACGAAGTAAACCCATAAGTCATATCATAATGCAAAATAGTCGGATACTTAGCCGATATAAAGGTTCATTTCACAAAACATTTGCAAATAGTACGTATAGCTCAAAACGTAACTTAGCGTATTATAATATTCAAAATACATCTCATAGGAGGGAATTTCACAATCGAAAGTATCGTATCCAACTTTATTCACAAAGATAGCCCAATAAGGCAAATAGGGCGTTTCAGGGTAGCGGGCCCACCTCGAGTCAAAGTGAGGTGGCGAACTTATCTTTACGAACATTTATATGCCAAAGGTCATACATGGTCGTTTCTAGGTTACCCGACCACATTTCGATAGGTTTCGGACGAGCAGTGGCATTCTAGCCAAAATAGAGCCCTTAGGCTTCAATCGAATTGAATGAATAATAACTTTTCTGTGGACCGGGTTTCGAGGAGCAGAAATGCTCCGGAAGTTCTCATATTCGTCTAACACACTAAGATATGCCAAATGAAGGAGTGGAAATCTTTACATACCTCACAGACGTCGTAAGCTCTCCCGAGAGTCCAGTCCCGTTTCGTCAAAAATCTGCAAATGGTCAAAGTTACCAATTGAGATTCTTAGGCTTAAAAATGCCTTTAACTCCAATTTTGCCTACCGAAATTTCGGCAGCATTTCCCCTATAAATCTAACATCCCCGAGGCTTAGCTCGGCTCAAAATACATCAATCACAACAGCCCACACGTCAACAAACAACACAAACACAATCAAGCCATTCTAGCTTCAAAATTCTACTTTGTTATCTAAGTTGGCAACTTTCATTCAAACTTTCAAAACTCCAATTCTACATCTACATAATTGCATTCATTTCCACATTCAAACTTATACAATCACATCCTAACTACAATTCAAGCCATACACGAAATTGCACCAAAAATCCATTATTTTCCATAATCCTTCAAAACATCAAAATTCACGACGAACATTCTAACTAACGTCGTTTCATTCCGAATTCATTAACATCATTATAGATTCATATCTAAAGTCTCTAGCACCTTAAATATTCAATGATATACATAATGATACCGAAGGTATACACTTTCCGATAATATCCAAAATCACTTTTCAACGCCAATTCCATTTATCAATTAATCATTTATGACATAAGGGTCACAACAACACATTATACCAACTTAACCAAGATCAATTCACATCATTTTTCCTCTCTATGGCTCACGGCCAATACACACTATACACACACACCCACGGCTTTCTATTTACATCAAAATTACGGGATTTCCCTCTATTTCCAATCCTTAACATATTCACATCAATTCTATAACCTTAAAGGGGCAAAATTCTTACCTTTTCTTGAAAACCCGACTTGTCGTAAACGTCGTTCTTGCGCCAAACTAATTATACCCCGTTGAAGAGGGTCTTGAGCACTTCACAACTATGTAGAAACTAGGATTTTTGGATCAATAAACAAGCTTGGATTTTTTTTTCTTTCTCCTCAAAGGGTTCGGCCGAATGCCCTTGTTTAGTGGTGTTCTTGAATTTGATCTATTTTCTTGAAAAATACTAAGTGTGGCATAGTGATATATATCCATTAGTAGTCATGTGCATAGCACATGACATTAAAGTGGTGGGTTTGGGCTTGGCTAAGGCCGGCCACCCTTCAAAATTCTTGGGCTTCAATTTTTGTATTCTAGTTCTTGGCCCAATTCACAAAAGTCCCGTTTTGTAATTCCCGAAACTAATTTCCGAAACTCCAAATTTATTCTCGGCCTTCCCCGAGGTCTTAACATTAATAATTCCATAACCAACATAGTCATATTCACTAAAATCAAATTATGTCCTTATAACACACAAGTCGTAATTATTTCTCGATTTCCAATTATACGAAAACACGGGACATAACATTTCTAATACCCTACACTAGGCTAGACCCTCTAAATAACATCAGTAAAGATCAAATACCATACCTTTAAGAAGTTTCCCAAAGTCTCATTCCATTTATCTTTCTTCAATTTTAAAGAATCTATGAGTTCGAAGCATGAACTAGCGTTAATTTGATGTTAGATTGGGTTAGCAATGATGAAAATTGATCAAGAACTTATCTTAGATGTTTTGGGGAAGAATTAGGGTTGTTTTCTCTCAAAAGGTCATCCAAAACGAAGTGGGGAAGAGTTTTGACGAAATTGGGTTTTTATAAAATTCGTGAAAAATCACAGCAGGCACAAAATGGCCTGGCGTGGCATGTGGGGCATCGCAGCCCGCCCTGCGCTAAGCATACTTTACTGAGCCTGCTGATTTTTCTACGGAAAAGGACCTAAATACCCTCGAACTATTAGAATTGGTGCAAAAATATCCTTCATCCACCTTTGAGCCCCCAAATACCCCTGCCATTCACCTTTGAGCCCCCAAATACCCCTGACATCCACCTATGGGGTCTAATATACCCTTATTTTTAACAGTCCCATGTTGACGCCCAATTTTGTCCATCCTTTCGTCCAATTTACATTGTTGAGCTTCTATTTTATTAGAATATTAATTATATTTTTTTTATCACAACCTTTAGTTAAATTTCTTGATGATCTCCATCATCATCATCATCATCATCATCATCATCTTCATCATTATGATTATTATTATTATTATTATTATTATTATTATTATTATTTATTATTATTATTATTATTATTATTATTATTATTATTATTATTATTATTATTATTATTATTATTATTATTATTATTATTATTATTATTATTATTATTATTATTATTATTATTATTATTATTATTATTATAGAACAAGTCCAACAAACGCCCTAAAACGCCATCCTCGGCTAAGCGGGCTAACAACAGGACCACCGCCTGGTTATGAACAGTCCGCCTGGATCAGTCTCTACCTAACTTTGAACATCATGTTACATCATGTTTTGGCGTTGATCACGATTTATTAAAGCATTATTACCATGATCTCAGTAGTCTAGTGTGACGTAATTCAATGGAGTATTTACCCTATAAGGCTAAACATGAACTGAATTAAAAATAAAATTAACAAAAGAAAAATAAAAATTTATACCTTAAGAATGAAAGTTGTGCTCAGCAGAAGGAGATTTATATGAACCAACTTTTATTTATGTAAGAAAGGTTTTTTACAAGGGAGAGAGCTTGTGCTTGGGGGATCCAAGACTTGCCTCTCAACTAAGAAGAACGATCCTTTTATAACGGATCATGGCTACTAAACAACAAAATGAAAAAGTAAATGGCCGACAACATGATGGCCCAAATAAAAAGAAAGACGGAAAGTAAAAAAGGAAAAGTGGCCGAAAGTGGCCAAAGTGAAAAACACAATTATTACAATCTTTAATAATTAAAGTTGCTTTATAAAAGCAGATTCCCACTTTATTAAAGTAGCTGCCTAGTGGCGGGTCCCACCACTCACTTCATTGGTGACTTGCCCTTGTCTTTTGTGGTGCTGGAAGATTTTTCCGGTTGGCTAAGAAATTGAGCCGCAAATTTTTCAAAATCTTCTGTATTATCTGGACTTTGGGATTCCCCTGCTAAGACTTGTGTATTATAGTCTTCATCTTCTTCATTTTCATTGTCAGTGGTAGGATCAACAGACGCCATTGATATATCTGACATAGCTTCCATATTAAGATGCTGCATCAAATTAGATTTAAATTCCTCCATGTAGGTGGCTATAAGCTGCTTTGGGGGAATTGTGTCACGACCCGACTAGGGGCCGTGACGGGTACCCGATACTTGTACCGAGCACCCCTTGGTTATCCTGCATAAACAGTGCCATATTTTTTTTCCACATTAACATTAGCAGTAATCTTTCTAATATCGCGTCACACCGGAGCGCGAACCATTCAGAATACAATACATTAAACTGTACATAACTGACTGTGTATATCTGTCTACGAGCCTCTAGACATAGTACATTTATACATAGAAAGGGCCGAGTACTGTCGCGCCCGAAAATACATACACAAAATAGTACCAATGATATGAGGCTCCGAAACGACTGGAGCGCTGTACAATGCTGCAGATAGAGCCCTAGAAACCTGGTCTGTATACCTGCTGACCTGCGCGGCATGAACGCAGCGTCCACAAGAAGGGACGTCAGTACGAATAATGTACCGAGTATGTAAGGCATGGAAAACAATGCAAGCAGTAACATAAAGTACGATCAATAATAATATCACAGAGCCATAGGGCGTATAACGAGGCAAGAACGTAACCTGTACATAGGAAGGCCCCTCTTTAGGCCGGCTGTCATGTAGGCTTGTCTTTTCATCTTTGAAATGTTTCTTTTCATAGGCATAGGAATCAACATTTTTATATTACTTATTCTCGTGTACAAAAAACAGTACATTTTAGTATCGGTATCTTTTGCTCACATTTACAGACGCCGAATACAATCGGCTCTCCCAACCCCCTCGGTGTCCCTTATTCATATATATAGAAAACAGTACAATTCAGTAGACAGTATCTTTCATTTACATTTACAGACGCCGAATACAATCGGCTCTCCCAACCCCCTCCCCAACGATGACCCAATCATATTACATCACATATGTATCACACATTATATATATATATATATATATATATATATATATATATATATATATATATACAGACGCCGCGTACGGCTCATCCCATATCCCGCGTCCGGGCATCCCGCGTCCAGGATGGAATCCAGCTGATCAGGTGGTGATATCACAGTTTCCCTTCCCTTTTCCCCATATACACATACATATATATTTACTCATCTTTTATGCATATACCTGTCTCATATACAATTACTTTATCTTATATATATATACATATCCATACACGTATACCCGTTTTATATACATATATCATATAGGCACACAAGAGAGCCAAGGAAAATCATATATCCATCGGAGTGACATAAGGTCGGTGATCTCCGATTACTTTACGGAATGCTAGTGATAGCTTTGTCTCACCTTGAAGGAACAAGTATTTTAAGGTGAGACTATCAACGGAGAGTAATGTTACAGTAACCAAAAATGAAATCGTAGGCATTTTAGATGACAGTCATAGGTTTTGGGAGTCTTAGAAAATAAAGTTATAACTAGGAAATATAAATACGATTTAGAAATTAGTTTATCAATTTCATATAACATTAGATCCTTAGCTTAGAGATTTCGGTCGTAGGATCATTCCGGTCGTACTTATCATAGCTACCTTCTCTTATCTGACATTGCCGTTATCATTATCGTCATAGAAACACTCTCGTTGGAGTAGCCATAGTACTTATCACTTGGTGACGAAATCGGGATCAGAGGCCCCCTTTGGATTCACTTCAAGTACGTCAACCAAGGCTATAGAAAGATTCGAGAGTAACGGGCCCACCTCGGGCCGGATGAGGTAGCGTATACAATTTACCCATATTACGTGTCATAACGTTACTTGTATGAGTCTTAGGGTAATCGGGTCCCACTTAGGCAAGTTATAGGGGTCTAGAAGGTCTTTTCATCATTTTGCACACTTTCTACTTCAATTCAATTGAACGAAAAGTTGAAAACTGTAGGTGCGGATCCCGGGGATTAGGGTTGTCCCCGAGGCACGTACCCGACTTATTACAACCAAGACATGCCATAGAAAGAAGGGTGAAGCCTTACATACCTCTTTCCGCTCCTTTAGCTACTCCAAATTCGAGTCACAATCTCGCCAAAATCTGCGATTTGGTCATTTTTACCAAAACTCTCATTAGCATACTTAGAGTTAACACCTTAAGGAAACAATTTTGCTACCGAAATTTCGGCAGCATTTCCTCTGTAAATATACCATCCTCGACATTCAATTTAGTCAAATTCTCATCAAACACAATCCGGGAATTCAAACCCGGCCAAACTATTATCATAGCTCAATAATCACACTAGTGATTCACACATTTTGTCACGACCCGTCTAGGGGCCGTGACGAGTACCCGATACTTGTACCGAGCACCCCTTGTCTATCGTTTTACCTTTACCTCTTAGCAAGCCATGTAAACAGAGCCATTTTTTTTTTTACATTAACATTAGCGGCGTCATTCTGAACATAGACTAATAAAATTCGTTATCACTTATACATCAACATTAGCATGCCAAAACACCATATACCTAACTATACTTAACTGACTGTACATATCTGTCTACGAGCCTCTAGACGTAGTACACTTATACATAGAAAGGGCTGATTACTGCCGTGCCCGAATATATATACACAAAATAGTACCAAGGAAGTGAGGCTCCGGAATAACTGGAGCACTGTCAACACTGCTGGTAGAGCTTCTAAGGATCAAATCCGCCTGTCTGCTGACCTGCGCGGCATGAAACGCAGCGTCCACAAGAAGGGACGTCAGTACGAATAGTGTACCGAGTATGTAAGGCATGAATAGTAATATACAGAAAATATGAATCATGTATAATGACATAAGAGAGTTACAACACATGTCCTGGGATAGAAACATAACCTGTATATATATATACCCTTGGCAGGTGCTATGCGTACTTAGCTTTCCTTTAAGAATCTTTCCTTGTTCATATACATATACATATAAAATAGGACATCTCATATTGCCGAGGCGTCGGCAGCCGATCCATTTAACCATAAATATACACATCCCGCGTCCGGGCATCCCGCGTCCGGGACGATATCATATCATGTAATGCCAACTGATCAGGTGGATATGCGTTCATAACGCTCTGCCCTTACCTCCATTTTCCCCATATACACATGCATATATCATGTACATATATCAGCGTCTATAGCGCTCTAGCTCTTTTATCATATACATATACGTGTGTCGTGTAGGTACATCAGCGTCTATAGCGCTCTAGCTCTTTCGTCATGTGCATGTTTTAAAAAAATATATACACATATCTTACATACATTTACATGTCTTATATGCATTTACGTATCCTATATACATATGTCTCATAGGCACGCAGGAAAGCCCAAAGAAGAATCATGTAGTCATCGGAGTGACGTAAGGTCGGTGACCTCCAATTATATTATAGAATACTCGTGATCGCTTTGTCTCACCTTGAAGGAACGAGTATTTTAAGGTGAGACTACCAACGGGGAATAATATTAAAGTAAACGTAGAATGAAATCGGGGCATCATAGATGACAGTTCATAGACTTTGAAATCTTTTAGAAAATAAAGTCATAGCTAGGAAATATAAATAAGATTCAAAAATTATTTTATCATTTTCATGTTTACATAAGATACTTAGCTTAGTCATCTTAGTCATAGAGTCGTTCCGGTAGTACGTATCATAGGCATATTCTCTTATCTAACATCATTGTTATCATTATCGTCATGGAAGTGCCCTCGTTAGAGGAGTCATAGTATTTATCATTTGGTAACGAAATCGGGATCAAAGGTTCCCTTTGGATTCACTTCAAGTAAGTCAAGCAAGACTGTAAGGAAAACTCCGAGAGTAGCGGGCCCACCTCGGGCCGGATGGGGTGACGTATATTATTTACATATATTACGTGTCATGTCATTACTTGTGAGGGTCCTAGGGTAATCGGGTCCCACTTATGCAAGTTCTAAGGGTTTAAGAGGCCTTTCCATCATTTGCACACTTTCTAGTTCAATTCTATTGAACAAAAAGTGGAAAACTTTAGGTGCGGATTCCGGGGGCTAGGGTTGTCCCCGAGGCTCGTACCCGACTTATTACATCTAAGATATGCCATAGAAAGAAGAGTGAAGCCTTACATACCTCTTTCCGCTCCTTTTGCTATTCCAAATTTACGTCGCAATCTCGTCAAAATCTGCAAATTGGTCATGTTTACCAAAACTCTTATTAGGGTACTTAGAGTTGAATTCTTAAGGAAACATTTGGCTACCGAAATTTCGGCAGCACTTCCCCTATAAATACTCCATCCCACCAAGTTCAACTTGGCTAATTTCAATCAACAACAATCCCGGGAATTCAAACCCGGCCAAAATATCAACCACAATTCCAACAACAACAATACTAACAACTTCCATATTCAATCAACTTACTACTTCTTCCAAAAACTTTCTAACTTTAATGAAAACAATAACAACCTCATAATCTATATTCCAACAACATCATACTAAATAAAATTGACTCATTCTCTTCCATTTTTTCACCATAACCACACGGCCAACACCAACATACACACTACAACTTCTCAAAATTCATTCAACTTCCATTTTCCACATATCATTCACAACAATAACAACCAAACACTAATTAAAATAATTGAAGCATGACTCCTACACATATATACATACACACGGCCATGTACTATATTTCTCTCCTTCATGAATTTCATCCATTTTAGCATACTACAACACATATAAACCATATATAACACATAAAACAAGATCAAAACTCACCTTTCTTCTTCAACTTCTCACTTGACTATAACTTGACAACTTGTATGATTTTGAATTTTTCTTGCTCCAACAACAACTCCACCTTGTTAATCACCCTTTACTTGGTAGAAAATTATTTTTGAAGAATTTTTGTCAATTTTTCCTTGGAAATTTACCCTTGGCCGAAATGGCCTTCAACTTTTCTCCTTCTCTTTCTTGTTCTTCAACTTCTTGAATGTTCTAGAGGTTGTGTGATAAAGATGACTTAGTCATCTTATTTATTGACCAAATTTTATGTAATATGGGCTTGGGCCATAACCATGGCAGGTTGGGCCTCACAAATTTTGGGCCTTATTATTTTTTTTGATTTTTTTGGGCCAACTCGGTTTGGTCCCGAGTTGGGCCTAGCCCACTGACCTTTCGACCTTAAAACGTTCATATCTCCTTGTACCGACGTCACCTGGGCACCCACGACCTATGGTTGGAAAGCTAATTCAATTATCTACAACTTCTATATCTTGATACTTTTCCAAATTCCAAACTTATAATACCGTTTTTGCCCCTTGAAGTCAGATCACCCGAAAACGTTTTCTTAAAAATATTCGTTTGGAGGACTTCCACTTTGATTTGGCCCAAGGGTCCTTCTTGAGTTGTGTTTAACTTCTCATATGTGATTCATATGAATTTTCAGATGTCCCAAAAAAATCTCGATGTGTGGGTCCCACCTCAGCAAATAATCTGACGTTCAAAAATACGGGATGTAACACATTTAATTCAAGACACGTGATATCAATTTGCTACTTTCTTCAAAACTTTCCAACTTCAATAAACACGATAGCAACCTTGTAATATATATTTCCTCAACATCATACTAATACCATTACTTACTATCCATGCAAGAACATTGTCCTCCAATATACATAATCTCCCACTTACCAATACTTCACCAAGGTCACCAAACCTTTATTTGCGATATGAAATCTACGGCACAACAACTACAACATCGAATATAACTTGCTCATTATTCTTCATTCTTCAACACATATACATTGCCATACATACAATATACACGGCCATGTACACATATAAAATTAATATACCTCACGGCCATACACAACATCAATATTCTCCAACTCATTCAACTTTCATTTTCTACATATCATTTACAAACATAACAACCAAATACTAGTTAAAACAATTGAAGCATGGCTTCTACACATACATATAGGTACACGGCCACATATCATATTTCTCTCCTTCATGAATTTCATCCATTTTTTGCATACTACAACACATATAAACCATGTATAACACATAAAACAAGGTTAGAATTTTACCTTTATCCTTCAACTTCTCACTTGCTTATCTCTTGGAAACTTATATGATTTTGAATCTTTCTTGCTCCAACAACAACTCTACCTTGATAAGCACCCTTTGCTTGGTAGGAAATGATTTTTGGAAAAATTTTATCAATTTTTCCTTGGAATTTCTACTATGGCCGAATGGCCTTGGGGTTTTTCCCTTCTTTCTTTTGTTCTTGCTTCTCCTTGAATTCTCTAGAAGTTAATAAGATAAAGATGACTAAGTCATCTTATTTATTGACCAAGTTGAATTCCTTATGGGCTTGGACCCTATATGGCCGGTTGGGCCCTTAATTTTTGTCCAAAAAGGACTTTCAAGCCCACTTATATTTTTGGTTAGTTTATGTAATTCATGAAATATTTTTCCAACTTCCAAATTTGCCCTTCGTCTCCCTCCATCTTTCCACGAGTCATATTGCCAATTTCCTTTTATGCCCTTGACCTTTCTCATTATTTTCACTTCTAAATTTTTATAAACAACTTGTACACCAAACAAAATCAAAATTATAATCTTGCTCTTAATCTCCCGCAATTACCTTAAATTATCCGAATGCGAAAAATGCGGGATATAACAAATTGCTCCTTTCTTTATTTGAATTTTTCGAGCAATATGCTCAAAAGGATTGGGAACTTCCTTTTGTCTGGAATGGATAGAGTCCTTATAATGTGCAATGGTTGTTTTAATCTGATTTATTAAATCTTGTCCTGGAATAGTTCCATCTTTTGATTTTTGAAACAATTTTTTCCAGAATTTTGTATAAAAAATTCTGTTTAAGCAAGACATATTTTGCGGGGTATTACCCACTTCGACTGATCATTTCATGATCCATGGAATAGAGAATTCAATGAAGAAATACATATTAGAAATTTCTTCAGAGAAAGTAATATTATTTTTCAAATCTATGATTTTTGGAGAAACATCAACCCATTCAGTATATAAACTCTTGAAGGGTTCTGATAAATTTTTTACGGTTGGACCATAATAGATCCACCATTGACAAAACCAATTTCGAATGCCCTGTTTATAAACATTGGCACAGATTTTTATAAACCAAGAATGTTTTTTATTATCATTCTCGTATAAAAAAGCTTTATTAAAGCTTTCCACATAGTCCCAATAATTAAATTTAACTGGAACTTTTTATTCTGGGTGGATATAATCTCTGTCCTTTAACGGACTTATTCCCCATTCATTTGGAGAAAAGATCTTTTTTATGATAATTTTTGAAAAATTATAAACTTTCTTGGTATTAGCCGGATAAAAATATTGAAATTCAGCTGATCCTGTATTTGAAAGGACCATTTCATAATGCATCCGATATTTATAAGTTGGAGTAGCGTATGACGCTGTATCAAAATACCTTTGCATTATTTGCCAAGGTTCATCTTTCCATTGGAGATCATCATTCTCAAAGAGAATTATTAACTCTCTTTGAGTATTTTCTTCATATGAATCAGTGTCCCCATTATCATCAGTTATGAGAGCACTGGAATATGATGGAAGCATATTATCCCTTTTTTTCTGTGCTTCTATAAAAGCAAGATATTGAGCATAAGTAATTTGCTTCTGGGTATTACCAGAAGTTTCTGCAATATTGTCGGCTATTAACCTTTTGTTGCCTATTTGAGCAAGAACAGTGCCTCTACCCGTTCCTTTTTGTCCTCTTCCCCTTACTCTATTAGAGGGATGTGTCAATGTGGGTCTAATCCTGTAAATGAGAAAGTGACAGTTATGAACTTAAATATTCCCTAGTAAGAAAATCAGGGAGACTATTATCCGATCCCTTTTTATAATGAATTTCAAAATCAAATGGTGTTAAAAGAGCTTGCCATCTGGCAAACATTTGTTTAGAAACATTATGTTTGCAGTCCTTATTAAACATAAATTTGGCTGCTTGGCAGTCAGTTTTTATCAAAAACTTTTGATTATATAAATCACCTTGAAATTTTAGAACACACTTCACTATAACAAGAATTTCTTTTGCTACAGTAGAATAGTTCTTTTGACTATTGTTCCATTTGCCAGAGTAGAACTGGACTAAATATTCTTGTTTATCAATTGGAGAAAGTTGCTTCAGAATTCCTCCATAGCCAATATCAGAGGCAACAGTTTCTATAATTTTTTGCCAGTTAGGATTGGCTAAAGTAAGACAAGGAAGATTATTAACTTTCCCCTTGATTTTTTGAACTGCTTGCGTATGAGCATCAGTCCAAGGTTTTGGAATCTTTTTTAATCTATCATATAAAATAGATGTATCTTGGGCCAAATCTTTATAAAATGGCGAAATATAATTCAAACTTCCAAGAAATCTCTGAAGTTGAGTTTTATCAGTAATAATATCAGGGAATTTGGAAGTGAATTCTATACTTCTATTAATAGGAATAATTTTCCCTTTCTCAATATTATGTCCAAGAAATCTGACTTTTGTTTGAAAAAGTGACATTTTTGGTTTAGATATAACCAAACCATTCTGAATAATAATTTTCTTGAATATATCAAGATGCTTGAAATGCATTTCAACAGTATTTGAAAATACTAAAATATCATCGATATAAACAATAATAAAGTTGCTATAAGCCATAAAAATATCATTCATAATCTTTTGAAATTCTGAAGGGGCATTCTTCAGGCCAAAAGGCATAACGTTCCATTCAAATTGTCCTATTGGGACATTAAAAGCAGTTTTATATTTATCTGCTTCGGCTATTTGGATTTGCCAATAACCTGATTTTAAATCAAATTTAAATAATATGATCGCATTATCAAGGCGTCTGTTGGTCATACCACTGACAATGAAAATGAAGAAGATGAAGACTATAATACACAGGTCTTAGCAGGGGAATCCCAAAGTCCAGATAATACAGAAGACTTTGAAAATTTTGCGGCTCAATTTCTTAGCCAACCGGAAGAATCTTCCAGCACCACAAAAGACAAGGGCAAGTCACCAATGAAGTGAGTGGTAGGACCCGCCACTAGGCGGCTACTTTAATAAAGTGGGAATCTGCTTTTATAAAGCAACTTTAATTATTAAAGATTGTAATAATTGTGTTTTTCACTTTGGCCACTTTCGGTCACTTTTCCTTTTTACTTTCCGTCTTTCTTTTTATTTGGGTCATCATGTTGTCGGCCATTTACTTTTTCATTTTGTTGTTTAGTAGCCATGATCCGTTATAAAAGGATCGTTCTTCTCGGTTGAGAGGCAAGTCTTGGATCCCCCAAGCACAAGCTCTCTCCAGCTCTCTCCCTTGTAAAAAACCTTTCTTACATAAATAAAATTTGGTTCATATAAATCTCCTTCTGCTAAGCACAACTTTCATTCTTAAGGTATAAATTTTTATTTTTCTTTTGTTAATTTTATTTTTAATTTAGTTCATGTTTAGCCTTATAGGCTAAATACTCCGTTGAATTACGTCACACTAGACTACTGAGATCATGGTAATAATGCTTTAATAAATCATGATCAACGCCAAAACATGATGTTCAAGGTTAGGTAGAGACTGATCCAGGCGGACCGTTCATAACCAGGCGGTGGTCCTGCTGTTAGCCCGCTTAGCCGAGGATGGCGTTTTAGGGCGTTTGTTGGACTTGTTCTGGTAGGAACAACCCCAACGCCAGGGTCAGTAACCTAGTAAAACTTTTGTTACCTAGATGGCATCATGTAGCGGCGCGGTCCTGCTGTGTTTATCAAAAATCAATTTTCTCTACAAATAATAATAATAATAATAATAGTAATAATAATAATAATAATAATAATAATAATAATAATAATAATAATAGTAATAATAATAATAATAATAATAGTACTAATAATAGTACTAATAGTAATAATACTACTAATAGTAATAATAATAATAATAATAATAATAATAATAATAATAGTAATACTAATAATAGTGATAATAATAATAATAGTAATACTAATAGTAATAGTAATAGTAATACTAATAATAGTGATAATAATAATAATAATAATAATAATAATAATAATAATAATAATAGTAATAGTAATAGTAATACTAGTAATACTAATAATAATAATAATAATAGTAATAGTAATAGTAATAGTAATACTAGTAATACTAATAATAATAATAATAATAATAATAATAATAGTAATAGTAATAGTAATACTAGTAATAGTAATACTAATAATAATAATAATAATAATAATAATAATAATAATAATAATAGTAGTAGTAGTAATAGTAATAATAAAAGTAATAATAGTAATAGAGATCATTAAGAAATTTGACTACAAGTTGTGATAAAAAAAATACAATTAATAATCTAATAAAATAGAAGCTTAACGATGTAAATTGGACGAAAGGATAGACAAAATTGAGTGTCAACATGGGGCTGTTAGAAATAAGGGTATATTAGACCCCATAGGTGGATGGCAAGGGTATTTGGGGGCTCAAATCACGATGTATAAGTTTCTACTACATTTTTTTGAAGTGTTGATTATTTTTCATAATTCTTTTGAACGTAACTGTGTTTAGTGAACAAGCAAGTTTAACATTGAAAAGTTAATAAAATACAATACGAGTTTCAAAATATTATATACTTGAATTGTTGGGGGCACTCGATGAAGAAATCCCTCTAAAAATTGAGATATGCCACTTATTGCACGCACACAATATTCTTTAATTCTTTAATAAAAGGCAAAAGAATAGTTCGCCATGTGCTCATTGCGTGGCTGCGAAGGAGCGGTTGTAGATTGGCTGTAGGATTTTATATCAGAGTAGACAGCTGTCAATTGCCTTTTCTTTCGGTGTGGGAATGGTAGACGATCGACTTTTTCATGTCATGATAGTATTTGAACCACAGCTTTATTCTTATTTTCATTCTAGTAAATCTATAGTATTAGTTAAGGTTGTTTATTTCAAACTTCAGATGCTCTTACATACAACAAAAACATGTAGTAGTAGTTAAAATTTATTACAACTCCTTAATTAAAGCAATGATTCTCAGCTCGTGCATTTGCACGTCTTTGAGAGGTAGAAAAGAGGTAGAAATCCAAAATTCCGACCCTATAATAAGAAAAAGAACAAAGTTGTTTCTGTTCCCCTTCATCTGTTTCCGTTCCCTTTCATCCTTTGTCCTTCTTAAATCGAGTTGAATTTAGTTCGTTTATATGCATTGGACAAGTTGCCTATCAATGTCCTTTGCTTCTTTAAAAAACAAAATCAATTCCTTGGTTTCCTGTCTTTCACTCAAATTTACATGAAACAGAACATGTTACTAGCTAATAAGAAAAGGGCAGCCTGACACTGGTTCTGAAGAAGCTGTTAGCAAGTTTAACTGGAAAAAGAAGACTACCTAGGAGATTGTAATTACAACAGACATTTGCATATGGAAGGCTACAAGATCTCTGGGTGTTGTTGCTTCTGTTAATTTTTTGCTCCATCTAGCAAATTTGAAAGCTCTGCCTTTTCCTTCTCATTTCCATTAGAAAATGTTCTCCTTAAATCTAATCTCAAATGAATCAATCTCGGATTATTGGTTGTGGTGTCCATTTAAGATGAAAGGTTAATCTCCCCGACTTGGCACCATCCAGGGGAAAGGTATCTTTAAATTCCCCTTCAAGAATAACTCTTGTGAGGGTCATGATGCATCTACCAATTCTATCCTGAAATTTGCAAGTTTTGACAAAGACACAGCAGACTCATAAACTTTAAAAAGCAGTGGAGCAAAAGTGTAACACTCAAAGCGGACGCAAGATAGTCTAAAAGAATATACCTTCCCAAATGTGTCATGGTCCCAAACTTCCAATATGAGCAAATCATGTAATCCATCTTCAACTACAAAGTCAAATGTCTGGTTCCACACTGGATTAAGGGTGTTGTTTAGAACCTGAGATTAGCAAAGAACAATGAGTGCAATAAAAGTTACTCAACTTCAAAATCTTGAAAAGTAAGGACACAGAGCAACTTAATGAAATATCAGACAAGTTAGGGGAAGATAATATAGCATCCTTCAGGGTACACAGAAACTTACTCGGGTTTTATTTTTTTGTTCAGATTTCTTCATAATCAGTACAACAAAAGGATCAGATTTCCCCATAAGATCAGTAACAGGTACATCTTCTGCTGATATTACTGTCACGGAAAGAACTCCTCTAAAGAGGATGTCCCCTTTCTTCTCAGACACTGCTTGTGAAAAATTAGCAGACTCTGGTCTAAGGGCCTTTTCTAAGGTAGTCAGTGCATAGTCGGGTTTAAATCCCTTCATAAACACACTATCCATGCCAAAAGGACAAAAGAGAAGCTCCAAGTGTACCTGTGTTAGTTGACAAGAAAAGTGTTTTGGTTAAGACTCCAGTTTATGCATTGAGCACCAATCACACAAACAAGAATCCTCTTATGAGTTCTGAGGAGTGTATGGAGAGACCACATAGCATGGACAGGCATCCTACGTGGACAAAACCATGCAAACATGATGTAATACAAAAATGAGAAAACCAGAAAAAAAAAAATCCGTGTAATACATACAGGTTGGCTCAAATAAAAAAGCACACATATTTGTCTATCGAACTTTATTACTGTATATTTTATGGTTGATCAACTATCACGCACATATTACCCTCTTCAGCTAGAAATGTACACCTACTCTGTTTTCTTCTGCTCTCTTCTTTTTTATTGTTTCCCTCTAAATAAATCCTGCTAAATATTTAAAATACCAATGTTATAATATCAGCTTCTACCTGAACAAGAAGCCTTCTGTTCCAGACTTCCACTGACACTGAGATTTTTTTTATTTTTTTGAGAAGAAGATTCTGCTTAGGAAGGCCTGCCCTGATCAAACAACTATAACAACTACTATGCCTCAATCCCAAGCAAGTTGGGGTTGGCTATATATATTCTCGTGAGTCTTGATGCCAAACAGTTGTTTGCTTTTGCGTTTTGCAATAACCTAAGCAATATTTGATTGCTTACTTGTTATGTAAAAGCATGCATCGTTCCGCGCAAGACTCAAAGACAGAAAAGAGAGTTAGAGAGAGAAATTGCCATGACATAAATGATTTGTGGTCTCAATTACTTATTTTTATCATATTCTGAATTTGCATAGTATGAGGTCATTGGCCTTCATCAGACATCTGATGCAACACTTGTTGGAAAACCAGAAATATGTTTTGCTCTAGTTTTTTATGTGTCAAAATTTTGTGTTGTCTAATGGTCATTCCCTTAAATGGCATATGTTTTCCCTGCTGACTCTGCCTGCTTGGGCAATACATGAGAGCCAACATTCGTTGGGATTATTTTATTTAGTCACGTTCCTCGCGTCCAGAAAATGAAGGTAGCAGAGATGCGGATGATGAGATGAATGTGCGGTCATACCAGGAGAGATAGGATTCAGAATGAAGTGATTCAGGACAAGGTAGGTGTGGCCCCAGTGGTGAATAAGATGCGGGAAGGGCGATTGAGATGGTTCGGCCATGTGTAGCGGAGATGCGTTGATGCGCCAGTTAGGAGGTGTGAGAGGCTAGCAGTGGTGGGCCCGAAAAGAGGGAGGGGTAGGCCAAAGAAGGCCTGGGGAGAGGTGATTCGGCAGCATATGGCGCTACATCAGTTTACTGGTGATAGGAGGGTGTGGAGGTCAAGGATCAGGGTAGAGGGCTAGTAGGGGGCCGCTAGGATTTCTTTTCCGCATTAGGAGTTTTATTATCTTTTTTCACTCACTTATTTTTTATATCTCTCATATAGCTTGCTTATTTCTCTCTTTCTTTCTTTAACGTCATTTATCTTATTATATGTTGCTATTACTGTCTATTATTATTGTTGTCTTGACACCTTTTCTCGAGCCGGGGGTCCATCGGAAACAGTCTTCCTACCTCCCAAGGTAGGAGTAAGGTCTGCGTACACTCTACCCTCCTCAGACCCCACCATGTGGGAATACACTAGGTATGTTGTTGTAGTCGCGTTCCCCGCGTATAGCGGGAGCTTAGTGCATCGGGCTGCCTTTTTTTTTTTTCAAACGTTTACTTTAGTTCTTACGTTTTCTATGAGTCATTTAGTCCTATTGCATTTTACGGTATATGTGCCAATAGAAATATATCTTCTATTACTTATTATTATTATTATTATTATTAACATATAATATGGGTATAAGACGAGCTTAAATGGAGGGTTATGGTCAAAGAGAGGCAAAACAAGAGACGTTGTAGCAGGACGGAACTTGACAACACCAAAAAACAAAAAGATTTCAAATCTAAAATCATAAATAATCCTAATAGCCTGTTTGGCCAAGCTTCTAAAAACTATTTATTCAAAAAAGTACTTTTTTCAAAAGTACTTTTCAAAAATGTACTTTTTTCAAAAGTACTTTTCAAAAAAGTACTTTCGGCTAAAAGCAGTTTGTGTTTGGCCAATTAATTTAAAATGTACTTTTGAGCAGCAATTTAGTGTTTAGCCAAGCTTTTAAAAAGTGCTTATATGTGTATTTTTCTCAAAAGTACTTTTCAAAAAAGTGCTTTTGGGCAAAAGCTATTTTTTTAGCTTCTGAAAAACTGCTTCTGCTACTCCCCAAAAGCACTTATTTTCTCCCAAAAGCTTGGCCAAACGCCTAACTTTTTTTAAAATAAGCACTTATTGAAAAAATAAGTACTTTTAGGGAAAAAATAAGCTTGGCCAAACAGGCTATAAATCTCATTTTTCTGGATTCTGAAAATGATCCAGCTACTCTATGTCATTTTTACAAGAACCTTCCGAAAGAATCAAAGATTGCTGGTCATCTTTATATACAAATGGCCCTTGAGAAGGGTGTGCTACGTGCTTGATTAATTTGTATCAAGACACAGAATATAGAAATAACAATTGATTGGTCAGCTGAAGAACTCAAACACCTCTCAAGTTACCGTTGGTCAAAAATCAAATTTCACATGTTCCTTTTAATTATATTGTTGAGACTGTATCTACTGGGTGATTGGTGTATTTATTTTCCTACAGATTAAGGATGATAGTAGGAGACCACAAAACACAGAGCATTAGGGAGGTCTAAAGGCTTTCAGCCACTAAGAAATTTGGCTAGGAAGGTGAGAGGTAACGATATTCTATTTTAAGAAGAAAGCGCAAAAAAGTCAATTATGGATGATGTCATTCTTCAGTTCAACCTAATTATATTCAAGGATATTTGCAGAAAGCTCCAAGCTTAAATATAATGAGGCAGACAGGGCTGCTCCTCCCAATCGAATATGGTTTGATGCATTCTAATTCGACAAGACTGTTGGAGAGAAATATCTTACCTGTCCTCTGTTTTTGGTGTCCCTCTGGATCTCCAAATCCTTCAGCAGTTTCAACCACACATCCTTCACTTTACCAGGCTCAAGGTCTTTCAAATCTATTCGAGCGCAACCAATGAATTCAGCATCCTGAATCCCTTCATCATCATAAACTTTAATTGTTAAATGTTGTGTCGATATGTCTTCAACTATGAACTCAAAGTGCTCATTCCAGATTGGATTTAAGCAGTTATCCTTAACAAAGCAAACAAACAAAATCTGGAGTTAAATATTTCTCATCAGGAGATAAACAAATTAACAAGGACAACAAGAGACACAAGTCCTCTTACAATAACTTTGCTGGTCTTTGTCCTGTCACGTAGTGGACGTATAAACAACTCAACAAAAGGATCAGATTTCCCAATGAGGTCTTTATTAGTCAATTCTTTGGCTTCAATGAGCTTGACTTGTAATACACCAACCGGCTTTAGCTCCAGGTCACTACAATAATACAACATCATTTTAGACAATTTCATGTGCAGTATAGATCTAGCGTAGTTTGTAATGGTATTTAACTTTTCCCCTTTATCTTGACTTATTCCTTTGTGGACGCGATTCTTCATTTCTTCATGATCTTTTCTACTTAAACAAAAGTCACCAATACAGACTGATAAAAATTAAAGAAGAAACAATTGGGCAGTGATGGAGCCAGAGGTTGCAGAAGTTATATCTACTTCAAGGGAAGAAGGTTCATATCACTCACTTAGGATATACCTTATAGAGGGAGAGCAAGATAAATTTATATGGCAGAACTATTTCACAAAGTATTTATTTTTGCTTAGGTCTGTTATTAAATGAAGCTACTGTGTTCAAACGAAAAAGAACATTTCATTTCAAGTGGTAAAAACATGTCACACAATGATTATAGCGTTGTTTTCAAAAATGGCAAACCTATAATCTCCTGGTAATATGGGAACAATGTTGCGGACAGGCCAAGTGATAGAATCTTCAATTGCATCCCGTATTGTACCCTGTGCAGTAGATCAAGGAGTTGCATTTAATTAAGAGTACTTTGTTGTACCACCAAAATGCTCAATTAGAATTGAGGAATCTTTTAATTGTAAAAACTTATGGCGATAAATACTCATCGTGAATCAACTAACTAATTACAAGAAATTAAGAGAGCAAGGCCAATGATGAAGAACAAGGACGCCATCCAAACTTTCAACTCTTCTCAGTTTATGAAAATCGCATGCCAATAAAGCTTTAAAATCAAAATCAAAATCAAAAACGAAAATACTTGAAATGCTACTTAACTGAAAGAAAGAGTCATGCAAAATGCAGTTGTATGAGAAAGATGAACTAATTAATGTAAAGAATAATGCTATAGTTTTCAATTCATTTGCACCTGAACAAGAAAGAAATAAAACTGTAAAAGACATCGTAATAGAGAAATAACTTGTATGTCATTCCAAAAAGTAAGCAATATAATAATGTGTGCAACCTAAGGAAAGAAATAAAATAAGAACCCTACAAATCGGCTATTTATATATGGGAAATGTACATGAGTGAGAAAGAACTCTATGTTCATTCGTTAACAAACACATGACATTTCAAACCTCGATGGCATCAGATACTCCAGGAATAGCTGAGATATCACCACCCACAACTTTGAGAGTGAAGTCCAGATTTTTCTACATGCAGAAACATTCAGGACAAGTATAATATCAGAACCAAAATTATGAAACATTCTTTTTTCTTGTAAATGAGAATGAGAACGGAACCAAATACAAATCTGAAGATGAAGATCAAGCATTTAGTCCGTTCTTACATCAAGTCTATGAGCCTTAAATAATACATAAAAGCAAAAGTGTAATCCGGGACAATTAATATACATGAAAACTTCATAAACCAAATCATAGAGGAAGAGTTTGCACTCACCTTGTGACGCAAGGAGTAACAAACAGCTCCGAAACAAGGAAGCTCCGCAACCAGTGGTTTGAATATCAACCGGAAAACCCCAGTGAATCCAATATTCTTGACCTACATTTACCAACGGGATTAGGAGAAGGATGAAAATATGTAAGACGATTCTTGATCAGTTGTGATGTTTCCATGAATATTTCCTTGATCTTTCAGCAAATTTTGGATTTCCATACATCCAGTATATGTAAAAGTGATTATGTACTCATGAGTCAAGAAAGAAAGTGTTTTTGTCACTTGAACTGATGATAACAGGATACACCAAAGTAGTAAATATTCGTTTCAGTTGAATGACATATCAATAAAGACTGTTACCCACATTGGTTGAGAGCATGCGTTGTAGTTTCTTCACACTTGAATACTGAGCTTTTTGGACATTTATTCAATAGACACGAGTGCAGTTTTAAGGTGATTAATGGAAGCATCTTAGAAATGTTTGGAGCAGCAAAATTCTTAAAATATTTAATAGAACGCATAGAAGATGGATGTGGACTAATTTTTTAAAGGAAAGATGAATAGTGGACTAATTTTTTAAAGGAAAGATGAATAGTTTGCTCTCTAGTTTTTTCTTTTTTTGGTTCTTCTTTTAAGAGGTTCCTCTCTAAAGTTATTACGTTGCGAAAGTGTGACAGAACGAACATACAAGAAAAAATCAGAAAATCAGCACTGAGATGGAAGGAATGACCAATGAAGACTCGGATTTACCCTAACTAGGAATCATTTTGATAATCTGTAAGGGTTTGCCTCTGATATGTATGCACACAAGAACACAACTTTATATCACCTGCAACTTTAAAAAACATCTGTACACTTACAAATTTGACTTTTGCAGCTTAGACTACATTTTTTCCAGTGAAAGTGAGTTATAGTTTCAGACCCAAAGTTTCATGGGATTTATTCATTTTGCTGTTTGAATCAATATGTTCAGCTTACCGTTATCAGCTATTCATTTATTTCAAAACGGAAGATGTCAAAAGTACCTGTATAGGTAGTCCTACACCAACTAAAGTCTTGATATCGAGCACAATATTGGGATTGCCATCCCACTGCATTTCCAACTCCATAATAATTTCCCCAGGATCACTATCAAGAATGGAAACTCCTGAAAGGTCAAAACGAGATGTCAGAGTTAAAATTTTCCAAACAGAAAGTGTTAGTCCTACTTGCTGGATGCCTGGAAACGAGAAAACTGCAACAAGCACCAGGAATACTACTGAAGAACATGAAATCTCTACCTGCCTCAATTTACGATCATACATAGAGCAGCTTACTCAAAGCTAATCAATATAAAAAAGGTGGACCTTGAACTACACTCAATACTTTAATTAATGTCAAAACATGCGGCAACTATTGAACTGACCTGTGAATGATGGAGCCACAGTACCCAATGTAAGCTTTGAAAACTTCAGAGCAGCTAAGATAGATGGTCTATATTGCTCAAGAATTGGCTCCACAGAGGTTCTTATCAACTCTGATGCTGCCTAACCAGAGAATAAATACAAACATAAAATGAAACAAGAAAAACAGTAAGAACCAAACAAGAAAAGAATGTGCTAGATTTTCAAAAAACACAATTACCTCATCAACATAAGGCCACATTTTTTCTAAGTGTTGGTTAAGCCAATTCAACTGCAATTCACAAAAGGTAATGCAACCATTATTAATACTTTCAACTACTCAATTACAGAAAAGTATTAAGCACATGCAACTCAACTTTTGCTTCTGTGAAAAGACTACCCAAGAAGGGTATGCTTCAGGTGGCAGAAGTTTTCTTGAATCTTGAACTGTCATCCTGGCAAATGCTGTTATGGCTTTTGCCTAACATATATATATATATATATATATAATGAAATATTTAATCATTAAAATGAAAAATAACAAAATTCATTAAAATGAAAATTAACAAAATTCCAATCTCAATAAATGAGAAAAGAATACCAAATCAATGCGAGCTTTGGATCTGTTATTCTGAAAGCGAGCAAAACAAACAATGAGAGCAACACCCAATGCAGCACCTAGGAAGAACCCCAAAAAGAAACCCATGTTTGTTTTTCTATTCTTGAAATGAAACCGACCCAATTTTATAAATTCAGCAGTAGTTTCTCCTTAGATTTTGTTTTTGAAAGAAAGAAGCTTTTTCTTTTTGTTGGAGAAAAAATGTTGGAGTTATGAGAGAAAGGAAGGAAGGAAGCCGCGGGACCAGGGGTGAGGGAGAAAAAAACAGAAATTTGATTGGGAAGTTGAGGCTTTACTCATTATTTTTTTATGCCACCGCGTGTCATGTACGTTATACTCTATAAACATAATAATACTTCGGATTTAAGACGGTCAAAAAAAAAATAAAAAAATTCACCGCAATTTATTTGTAGCCTGTTTAATATTTTAAATTATTATTTATTGTGACTTATAATGTTTTTTTATGTAGTTTCTAAATATGTAAATTATTTAAAAAAAAAAACTGAAAGATTATACGTCCCAATTCACAGTTAAAATTAATAAAAAAAAATTGACTCTCTAAATCCGAAGTGTATCACGTAAATTCGAATAGAGGGAGTAATGACTAATTTAACTGAAAAGCTGTGGTTTTCCGCTTTGGCTTTTTTAAGAGCCCGTTTGGATTGGCTTATAAGTTGCATATAAGTTGCTTATAAGCTGTTTTCAGTTTTTTTGAGTGTTTGGCTGGCCAGCTTAAAGTCATTTTGTGCTTAAAATAAGCTCAAAAAAATAATTAGGCCCATTTGACTTAGATTATCTAAAGCAGCTTATAAGCAAAAAAAAAAAAAGTTGGGGTAAAAAAAACTGAAAGATTATACGTCCCAATTCACAGTTAAAATTAATAAAAAAAAATTGACTCTCTAAATCCGAAGTGTATCACGTAAATTCGAATAGAGGGAGTAATGACTAATTTAACTGAAAAGCTGTGGTCTTCCGCTTTGGCTTTTTTAAGAGCCCGTTTGGATTGGCTTATAAGTTGCATATAAGTTGCTTATAAGTTGTTTTCAGCTTTTTTGAGTGTTTGGTTGGCCAGTTTAAAATCATTTTGTGCTTAAAATAAGCTCAAAAAAATAATTAGGCCCATTTGACTTAGATTATCTAAAGCAGCTTATAAGCAAAAAAAAAAAATAAGTTAGACTACCCCAACTTATTGTTTTTAGCTTATAAGCTGTTTGCAACTTATAGACATAAGTCCATTCAAACAGGGTCTAAGTATGTTTTGCTCAAGAAAGGAATAAAATTGTTTTCTTGAATTTTCTACACTGTTGCTTATTTTTTTCATTACTTTTGGTTTCTTAGTAGTATTGGGTGGAGGAAGCGAATAAAGAACGAATTTGTTGCATGTTTTTTTATGGAGAATCTTTGATAAAGTTTTGTAGACTCACTTCTATGTACATGCAAGAATAAGTGCCAGATTTTTGAGAATTCCTAATTTGTTTTGAGTTTAGCATTGTAGGGAAATGTAGCATAAAGTGTGTATGCAATCTATACGGGGTGATTTATAAGAATGGTGGTGGAGATGGCTGGTTTTGAACTGTTGACCTAGCTTGTCTCATCAATAAAATTATAAAATTAACAGATTTTGACATTTGACCTTGAAAATATGTCTATGGGGTAAAACGGTGTTAGAAGTACAAGAATATCTATTTCCAAGATCATTGGGTTTACCTAAGAACGAAAGAATTTTAGAAACAATGAGACTCTTTTTGATACTTCAACAAAACTAAATGAGTAAAGTTTTTAATGACTTACGTGCTCTAAAAAAAACTATTTAATAACTTTGTACAATAAAATGAAGTAAAAGATGAATATTCATTCATGAAATTATCACGGAGGAATTAGAGGTTGCTGACTTGTATTTTTTGATGAGCTGGCTACCAAAAAATTGTCCATTTTTACTAGAAACGGGTTGCGTGTCTTCGTACCGAAAGTTGAGATTTTGGTTTGCCGTCGTGCTCCTGCCGATACTTTGAGTGGAAAATCAAAGTTGCTTTCTAATGTATATCAAATTATAAATGTAGATTATTTATGATGTGTACTTACATGAAATTTTAAAAGAATTTATTAAAGCTTGTCAATTAATAAGTAATTTTAATTTTTATGGCTTCTATTTAGTTTTCGACTTCTTTATACAATTGGCCGATATTATCCTGCAAATACAACATATAACATGATTAAATGACCTATTATGAATTTTAGTATATAATGCCTAAAAAGATTTCACACAAGTTCAAAAGAAAAAAGAAAAAAGAAAAAAAGTTGAACTACGTATAAAAAATATATGACCAAATTTTAGATAATTTTTCTAAAGTTTTGTAGAACTGGTAGCGTAAACTTTTTATTCGTGTAGGTGTGAACAGCATACGGTATATTTGTCAAACTTTTTTAAATAAGGACAAACTATAAATGGTGGGATGAAAATGCCTAATTGAGAAATCAGACTTATATGTGAGGAAAAGGTCCAAATTAAGACATTGCTGAAGTTTATAAATTTTTGTAAGAATTTGTTTTTTGGTCAAATGATTTTTTTTATTTAACCAATAAGCAAATCTTTACAACTAGCTTTAGACTCGGCCAGATTCTCCAACAAAAAATCCAACAAATAACATCAAAAACTCTATGTGACCAACCTGTTATAAACTCAGGCTAGCCATAGACTAGATATCTATTCAAATTGTTTAGGCATTATGACAAATTACTATGTTTCTGCCCTACAAGATGCAACTGCATGAAAATATCCCTGATGAGAGTCGTGTGTATTCTTCTTCAAATTGAATATGCGTTGTTTCTCTCAATCCCAAGTTGATAGACAGTTGTTGAGAAGAGAAACTCAATTATAGCATTCCATGGTCTTTTGTTCCTCGCCTTCTTTGCCAACCATCTTACTTCATTTTGTCAATTGTCAATAGTTCTATTCAATCTCATCCACTATAGTAGAGCTTTCCATACATATTTAGAATATCCTCTGTAAAATAAATGGTGGTCATGAGATTCAGCCACTGTACTTTCACATAAAACACAGTCTCTCTACACTTGTATGCCCCATTTACTTAATTTGTCAACGGTAGATAGCCTTTGCTGCATTGCTAACCACAAAATAAACTAGTGCCTAGGCATAGGTCCATGAAGCAGTACCAGAGTTTTCCACTCCACCTTTAGATATTGAGGAAGCATCATCCCATAGGCAGTTTTGATGCTAAACTTCCCCTCTTCACTGTATTGTTGCAATGCATTTAGCACATTTGGTGCATTTGTAGATGATATACATTCCCTAGCAGCAAGTATCTTTCTAGTGATCCTACTAGCCTGTTTAGGAAGCTCAATGTCTTCTAAGTTTCTGTTCTGATATAGTAACAATGTATCCATAGAACCCACAATGTGACTACGGCACATAAAAGTAAGTGCGGCTTTGTTTTAGGTTAAGTCAAAATTGTTTAGTCCTCCAGCTGACTTGGGTTTATACAACGTTTCCCTGGATACCAAAGCTTTCCTGGAATTTTCTTTTGAGCCATTCCATAAGAAACTTCTACAAATGCTAGCCACCAGTGAATGGTGGGTAGGAGGAACACCATTACAACCCCGTACTTTCATGTTAGAATTCGTCTTAATTGAATCAATATGAGTTGGAGAGTTTAAGGACCTCTACAAAGATAATAATGGATTAAAACAAGTGTTAAGGAAGTATCGTGAGGGTTGGAGGTTAAATGAATCAAGGATGTTATAATCCAAACTTTCAGGGTTAAACTTGGAGTGCTTAATATGCTAAGGAGGATTTTTTTAAGGTACTTGAATCATATAATATTCGTATGTTAAGTTTTGAAGTCAAGCCAGTTGTTGAACAATAGTCGGCGAAAGTTATCGCAAGTTACATTCATAATTTTACTGAAATTTGGGTCTAATGTCACTGACCTTTTCTCCCAATATACTTGGAGTTATGGGGAGATCCACCCACTACATTGAATAACTATTAGTCTAGTTTCCACCGTATTAAACCATTTATCAATGCGACGTCAGAGTACAATGATATTTGCATGTTTGTGAGACTGCGCAGGCAGCCCCTTTTGGAACCCACTTAGGCGGTGGCCGACCATGGAGAGTTTCAAAGTGGTCGAAAGGCTCATTTTTGGTCATTTTAGACCAAGGTCACTTCCCACATTCTCTCAACACCTCCCTAATAGTTCTCCAAGGTTCCAAAGTGAATCCAATGTGGTTTTAGCTAAACCCAACCTCAAATGCTAGTTTAAGTGAAGAAAAGTGTTTCCATGGTATTGGGATGGCTTTGAGGGTTCTTGTAAGCTAAGGGAAGATTTGGCTACAGGTTTTTTTTCTTTTACTATTTAAGGTAAGTATAACACCCAATTTCTTGTGCTTAAGCTTATGTAGGTGTTGGTTATGTTGTTTGGGTGAAGAATCTATAAGTAGTACTTGAAATAGCATAAGATGTTGTTGTCTTTTGTTGGACTGTTTTGGGGGATATATATGACGTCTTATGGCTGGAAATTATGGAAAATAGCTTGGTTAGGTTATGGTTGTTGTTTTTATTCTTGTATTTGTGTTGGTTATGAAGATGGTGTTATAAGCTAGAAGGAGTAGTGACCATATAACACCTAGAAGTTATTAATGTTGTTGTTAACTCTCGTTGGGTTGTTTGATGTTACCTTTAAGATGGATAAAAGGCTGGAATGCCATGTCCATATATATGTTTATATGTTGGACCTATTGATGGTGTTGTAAGTGTGGCGGAGATGGGAAAAAGTGTTGGGTTTTGTTTCCAATCCGAGCTTGCTGCTCGTCATGATAAATAGTAGTTTCATTGGAAAAGTTGTGCACTTGTTGTTGTGTAGATTGATTTGTGTTGTTGGTTGTGGGTGTGTTGTCGTGCTGAAAGTATATTGTTGAAGGTTGGATGGGTTCTTGTTGTTTTTATGGACTTGGGAAAGTAAGGAAACTGGGGATATGCTATCCGATTTTAAATAGAAGGAACTTGCCGCTCGACAGGGGATTGTTGAACTACTCATAATTAACGTTATTACCCTTATTGTTAGTTGTAGACTTAGACATGAAGGAGGCTGATTCCGACTTGACACGTCATGGTTCGTTATAAGGTATGTTAAGGAACCTTCTGTCATGACCCAACCCCGTGGGCCGCGACCAGTGCCCTAGCTGGGCACCTATACGTACCCGATACCCAAATTAGCATATTAACAAAATAATATAATAATAATATTAGTGGACGCTACAGAATTTAGCATAAAAAGCAGACTTGGCACACATAGGCCGATAAGGCCATCATAGAACAAAGTATCCCAAACATATGTACAGAACCCACACAGATATATCCACAGACCTCTATAGAACATAACATAATCATAAGACGGGACAGGCCCCGTCATACCCAGAACAAAGTACATATCCAGATAGCAGTGACAGACTGTACCAAAAAGTGGGCTCTGAAGAAGAGAGCGCCCCAAAATAGCAGAAGTGGGATCCTAAACAGATGGATCAGCGAACCTGTCGTCTGTACCTGCGCGGCATGAAAACGCAGCCCCCCGAAGAAAGGGGGTAAGTACGAAATATGTAAAGCGGAATCACAGAAGTCAAATCATAATGATTTCAGAAAATGAGTACAAAATCCAGAGTGTTAAATGCATATTTCCAAAACAGACAGAATGTGTACAGAAACATATGTCATATCATATCCGGTCCCTGCCACGGGACTCAGCAGACAGAACGTGGCCACCCTCCCGACGCTGGTGCCACAATACAGAGGAATCAGAAAAAAAAAAGGGCGTGACCCCGTATCATAAAATGTCATATCAAAATGGCCATAACAGATCAGATCAGAATAGGCGGACATGGCACATCATACTCCACAGACCCATGTACGCGTATACCTGCCCCCTCACATCGGGACGCGGCGAACAATGCAGAGAATCACGCTTGACAACATATCCTGTCCCGGGCTCAGTGTGGGAAACATTGGGGCATCCACGAATGGAGTAGTGAGAGACTAATGCAATTTAAAAATATCATAAACATTTTCAAAGACTCGAAGAGGCATATCAAAGATAAACAAATCCAATGAAGTCGGACGGAATCATAATATATGCATTTCGGATATCATAATAAAGTACAGAAATATAACCTTCCCGAAGTCATTCCGAGTGTCAAAATAATTTATAAGATTTAATAGAATATTTAATACAATATTCGTTAGGCGATTAGTAGGGTAATCAAAACATTTCTTTCAAAAATTGCTTAAAAAGAAAGCTTTAATACATTAAGGGCAAAACCGGGAATAGTGGGCCCGCCTCGGGACAAATAAGGCGACGGGCTCAAATTATGCCCTCTAAGCTTATGGTATCACCTAAGAGGTTCTACAAGCATTCTATGACTTTCCAAGTAATTTGGAGCAAAGTTGCATTATTTCAAGAAAAGTGTACCAAAGTAGTTCAATTCTACTGAAGGAAAAACTGAAATTTTCTCTTGCGGATTCCGAGGGCCAAGAAGTCTTTCGAGGCCCGGATCCGACCCTAACACACTAAGGGCATGCCAAGGGAAGAATTGGGGTTGCTTTACATACCTTTCACGCTCCTTACACCTTTCCAAACTCACTTCCCGTTTCGTCGAAAAACTGCAATTGGTCAAGTTTACCAATTGTAAGCTATGAATACCAAAGTTTCAACTTAGTGCATATTTGGCTACCGAAATTTCGGCAGCACTTCCCCTATACATATGGCACCCCGAGAATTCAACTCGGCTAGAAATCATCAACAACAACCCAAACGACAACATCAATATCAACAATGAATCATTAAAAACATAAATATCCTTCAACTAGTCATCTTTTCTAACAAGTTGACATAATCTTCATTTCAACCCAACTTTCAACCAATATCAATAATTTCACATTCATCAACAATCAAGATCATCACCATATAGTTCTAGAAACATTTCATATCGTTTTCCTCAAGTTATACACTCGATATACATAATATACAACTTTCCGTCAAAGTCATAACTTATGCAAAACACCAAATCTTTGGCATACAACTTCATAACATGTTTCCAACTTCCAAATTCATCAATGATCATCACAATTAACAACCAAACAACTTCATTTCCTTAATGTCGGAAAATCATACTAAAACGACATAAGTTTCTACATTCCAATTCAATACAAATTTATATCATTCTAACTTTATTTACATATCAAGCATCACAATAACACTTTAACACACTAAACAACTTAATTCATTTCTATCCCAATTCCAACATACTATACGGCCATATGCTTATTTTGGCAACTTCAACTAAATCATTCAACTTTCAATCCCAATATGAATTCCACCATACTTACAACTAGAATACAACATAATTTCAATTCTTCATTAGCATATAATGCATGCATATACACGGCCATACCTCAAATTTCCAAACCCACTTTGCAAACTTCCATTTATCCATATAATCAACACATTTCTACATACTACAACACAATCAAAACTTCATAACACAATAAAAAGGTAGAAATTCTTACCTTTTCTTCAAGTCTTCTTCACTTGGAGATGTAATCACTTTGGTGATTCTAATGCTCCCCACTCCAAACCAACTCTACCAAGTTACAAAGGAACCTTAACTTAGTAGGAAATCAACAAGAAATAAATTTTTGGAGCAATATTTTTGCTAGCCAAATTACCAAGGCAAACCCGAAACCTCTTCTTTCTCTTCTTCTATTTTTTTGTTGTTCTTATCTTCAAATTTCTTAAGTCTTCTATGGTATATGTAGTTGAAGTGCTTGGTCACATGACCAAGCACATGACCAACTAAAATGGGCTTGGACCAAGGCCTAAAGTGGCCGGCCATGCACCCCTTTTTGGGCCTCACTTTCAATTCAATTTTTGAGCCCAAAAACTTGTGAATCATATTTTGTAATTCCCGAAACTAATTTCCAAAATTCCAAAATTGCCCTTAACCTTGTCCCACACTTTCATGATTCTATTCTTTCATGCATAACTCCTATGTTCAACAAAATATCAAATTGACCTTATATCACAAAAATCCAATATATAACAAGTCTTTCCAAACGTGTGAAAACACGGGATATAACATCCTTCCCCCCTTTAGAACATTCGTCCTCGAATGTAAAATTAATCTTATAGGGTTGGAAAATACTTTGGGGGAGTTCATGTTTATAGACAACACAAATAGTACACATTCATTATCGAAATGGAATTAAGCAAGGATTCGGAATTACCTGAGGGCACTGGGAACAGATGAGGATATTTCTTCTTCATCTCCTCTTCGGCTTCCCAGGTCATTTCCTTCCTATTATTATTCCGCCACAGCACCTTAACAGAGGCTACATCCTTGTTCCGGAGCTTTCTTACCTGGCGGTCCAAAATGGCTACGGGCTGCTCCTCGTAAGATAACTGCTCCGTCACCTGAATATCATCCGCAGGAAATATCCTGGAGGGATCACCAATGCATTTGCGAAGCATAGACACATGAAATACCGGATGTACCGCTTCCAAATCTGATGGCAGATCTAACTCATAGGCGACATTTCCAATTTTTCTAATAATCTGATAAGGCCCAATATAACGCGGACTAAGCTTACCCTTTCTGCCGAACCGCATTACGCCTTTCATAGGCGATACCTTCAGAAATACCCAATCGCCTACCTGAAACTCCAACGGTCGACGCCGTTTATCCGCGTATGACTTCTGTCGACTCTGGGCTGCTAACAGTCGCTCTCGAATAAGTTTCACCTTGTCCACGGCCTGCTGGACCATATCTGGGCCAATCAACTCTGTCTCGCCAATATCAAACCAGCCGATCGGCGATCTGCATTTCCTGCCATATAGAGCCTCGTACGGAGCCATCTGGATGCTGGAATGGTAACTGTTATTATATTCAAACTCAATCAATAGCAAGTGATCATCCCAGCTGCCTCTGAAATCAATAACGCAGGCCCGAAACATATCCTCCAGCGTCTGTATAGTGCGCTCGGCCTGTCCGTCGCTCTGAGGATGAAAGGCTGTGCTCAGACTCACCTGAGTCCCTAGGCCCTCCTGAAACGACCTCCAGAAACGCGTCGTAAACTGGGCGCCTCTATCAGAAATAATAGATAGAGGAACTCCGTGAAGCTTCACAATCTCCTTAATATAGAGCCTGGCATAATCCTCGGCGGAATAAGTAGTCCTGACGGGAAGGAAATGGGCTGATTTCGTCAGCCTATCCACAACGACCCAGATGGAATCATACTTCCGTGGAGTGCGAGGCAAACCTGTAATGAAGTCCATATTAATAACCTCCCACTTCCAAGTCGGGATTTCCATCTCCTGCAACAGTCCACCCGGCTTCTGATGCTCAATCTTGACCTGCTGACAATTAGGGCACTGGGCGACGAACTCTGCAATATCCCGCTTCATGCCGTCCCACTAGTATAAGCATCGTAGATCATGATACATCTTTGTAGACCCAGGATGGACCGAGTAGCGAGCATAATGTGCCTCGCTCATAACCTGCTGCCGAAGGCCTGCAATATCAGGTACACACAGCCTGCCTCTGTATAACAAAGTGTCGTCCGGTGAAAACTCGAACGGAGTCCTCTCCTCATCATAGGATGTGTCCCTGTACCGAGCTAAGACAGGATCTTCGTATTGACGCCTTTTAATATCGTCCCTGATGGATGACTCAGAAACCCCTCGAACAGAAATCTGGGTATCTCCAGAATCGGCCAAACGAACCCCGAGACTAGCCAACTGCTGAATATCACGGGCTATCTCTCTCCTGTCTGGTTGTAAATCGGCCAAACTGCCCATAGACTTCCGACTGAGCGCATCTGCAACCACATTAGCCTTACCCGGATGATACAGAATATCCACGTCATAATCTTTCAGAAGCTCCAGCCACCTCCGCTGCCGCAAATTAAGCTCTCGCTGTCTGAAAATATACTGGAGACTCTTATGATCAGTATAGATATCCACATGAACGCCATATAAATAGTGTCTCCATATCTTCAGAGCATGAATTACCGCTGCGAGCTCCAGATCGTGGGTAGGATAATTCTTCTCATGCTTTTTGAGCTGCCGGGAAGCATGCGCTATAACTCTGCCGTGCTGCATCAATACACAGCCCAACCCCATGCCAGAAGCGTCACAGTAAATAACTGTTACATCCGACATTTTTGCATATTCGAAAAAAAAAAATCGAGATAACTTGACTTGTAATGAATGATGCTATATTTAGACCTTACTTAGTATGAACGTGCCGGCTATGATAACATTGGTGCGGAAATACCGAGGAAGGCTAGGGACAAAATTGGAATTTCGGAAATTTGTTTTGGGAATTACAAAACAAGATTTGTAGCCAATTGGGCTCAAAAAAATATATAAGAAAATGAGGCCCAAAAGAGAGAGGGGTGGCCGGCCATGCAATGGCCCAAGCCCATGGATTTTAATTAATTTTCCATGTGCCAAATATGATAAAGAGGGCTATATATTTCATCTCTATCCTTAGAATTTTCAAGAACCTTGAAGAGAAAGAAAGACCACTCCAATTTCGGCCATGGAGAGAAAAAATTGGAGCCTCTAAATTTGATCCAAAAAAATTATTTTCTTCTAGTATTCCACTAATTTGAAGGCCCTCTTCAACATGGTATGATTGATGGAAGGAGAGAACTACTCTTTGGAACAAAATTCTAACCCTAGTTAAGTGAAGAAGTTGTGAAGAAAGGTAAGATTTCATTCCCTTTTATATGTTGTGAAGGTTTTGTTTATGTTATGGTGTGTAGAAATGGATAGAATTCATGAAAATATGGAAGTTTGCATGGTAGGTACGTATGTGTGCATGAGCCGTGTAGATGCAAAGTTGTATTGATAATATGAGTTGAATTTTATGTTTTAATATAGTTGTGGCTATGGTGAAATCTATATTGGAAGTGAAAGTTGAAGGAATTTGGTTGAAATAAGTTGTATGTCGTTATGGGGAATTTATGTGATTTTTATATGATTTTTGTATAATTGTGAAAATAAGAATTTAAATGTGGACTTTGGTAGTTGTTGATGAAATTGGAAGATGGAGACATACTATGAATATGAATGTTAAAGATTAGAAGTTTTGGAGGCATTATGGCTTTGGCGGAAAGTTTGTACATTTTGTATATTTTGTGAATATTTTGTAGAAATGGTATGAAATGTTTCCAAATGGTATTGCAATGATTTTGATTAGTAAGGAATATGAAAACATTGAGTTTGGTTTGGAAATGGGAAGTCGGAATGGAAGTTACTACATTATGTTGGAAAAAAAAAAGGGGGACTAGTTGTGTTATGTTGTGTTTTATAGTGGTTGTTGTTACTGTTGATGTTGTGTTGGGTTGTTGTTGATTGTTTTGAGCCGAGTTAAATTCTCGGGGCGTTGTATTTACAGGGGAGGTGCTGCCGAAATTTCGGTAGACAAGTACTAATTCAAGATTGAATGCCAAAGCCCTATAGTCAACATTTGGCAAAGATGACCAATTGCAGATTTTTGACGAAACGGGAATTGAATTTGGCGAGCGTACAAGGCAAGAAAGGTATGTAAAGCTGTACCCCTCCTTCTTTTGGCATGTCCTAGGTAGGTTAGGTTTGGATTTGAAGCCTCGGGGGTTACTCTACTCGTAGAAATCCGAGTTGGAATTTAGGTACTATTCATTCAATGGCATTGAAGCATAATTGCTACACTTTGTTGGAAACTATTCAAACATCTATAAATTGCGCAAATGTGAGAGAATCGCTTTGAAACTTTTGTGGATGACCTGTTAAGACCAAACAATTATAGTCTGACATATGTCACCTCGACTTGACCCAAGGTGGGCCCACCACCCCGAGACCTATTTGTATTGTTTTATTTGCCCTACTTCCGTATGATAATTAAGAGAAACCTTGGCTATTGCTCCGAGTTTGCTATAAGTATTTAGTAACTCAGTTATAAGTATTCTGACTCGACTATTTTGATATAAACATCCCGATACGAACGATCCGATTCAAATATTTTGATATAAGCATTCTGATGTAAATATTCAGATATAAGTATTTTGATATAAGTACCCGATATATATATAAATAATTCGATATGAATATTCTGATATAAGTATTCTGAGTTAGGTATACTGGTACGAGTGTCTGGTATAAGTGTTCTGATACGGGTATTCCGATATAAGTATTCCGATATAAGTATTCGGCTATGAAAATCTGGATATGAGTTTTCTGGTCCGAGTATTCTGATATGAGTATTCTCTGTAAGCCTTAACGTTCATTATGTACGATCTCGGATCGCTTAAAAGTCCGAAGAGGTTTCTGTATTCCAAATGCTCATAACTTCCCGATACTAACTAGGAAGAGCCCGAAACTCGTTTCTGAGTCTTCGAATGTCGGGAAGTGTGCCTATTCATTGAGTCTGGATTTATGTGCATATGGTTTCTCATGACTCTGCTCGTGCATGACTTAATGTCTCTTTTACTGCGTCCCGGGCCAGGTTCTGTTACCGTGCGTTTCCTCTGCATTGTTCACCGCGCCCCTCGGTGGGAGAGCCGGGTTCTGTTATCTGTATATGATGATATGGGGATGGCGGCCAGGATGGCATATGATTATGTTCACCGCGTCTCTTCCCAGAGGGCCGGGCTCTGTTACCGCGTCCCTTATCATAGGGCCGGGATCTGTTACCTGCTATCTGCATATGTATACTTTGACATATGATTTTGACATATGATGATTCTGTTACCGCGTCCCTTATCACAGGGCCGGGATCTGTCATCTGTGAAAAAAATTACATGTTTTTGATATGTATAATTTTGTCCGGAAAATAAGCATTCTGGTATTCTGTACGCTCTGTATTCCGTCCGATACATGACATCATCTGAGCATTCTGTACGTTCTGCATTCCGTCCGATATATGACATCGTCTGAGCATTCTGTACGTTCTGTATTTCGTCCGATACATGACATCATCTGAGCATTCTGTACGTTTTGCATTCCGTCCGATATATGACATCATCTGAGTATTCTGTACGTTCTGTACCTCGTCTGGCATGTGACATCACCTCTGTACGTTCCGTACTCCGTTCTGTATTCTGTATCTTCGGCACCTCTTCGGACATGCGATCTGTAATTGTAGAATAAGTATTTTGGTACTTTGGTTAATACCCTTACTTTCTGTATATGCTTATGACTCTGCATGCATGACTCTGTCTGTTGCATTTCTGAAAGTCTGATTCGGATATGAATTCGGTCTGTCATACTCTATACCTCTGATTCAGATTACGACTCTGTCTGTCATACCCTGTACTCACTATATATATTTATATTTTATTTTTCTGATTCAGATTCGGGTTTGATTCTGTCCGCTATATCTCTATACTTATGGTTCAGTTTATGATTATATTTGTTACATTTCCGCTTTACATACTCAGTACATATTCCGTACTGACCCCCTTTCTTCGGGGGCAGCGTTTCATGCCGCGCAGGTACTCCCAGCTGAGTTGAAGACAATATAGAAGATATTCCACTGCAGATGGCAAGCTCCTTTTGTTTCCGGAGTGCCGCCGAGTTAGAGTTTGTATGTTTTGCTTCTGGACTTATGTTAGAGACTTTGCAGACAGCGTCGTGGGTATTGTTTGTCAGTCTGTCAGCGGCTCCGTCAGCGGATATGCCAGTCTGTGTTATGTATTGAATTTTGTATGACTGTAGATTTGTTCTTCTCGGAAGCTACGAGAAAGAAAAAAAAAATTACTACGTACTTTATCTTGGTTGATTTAAAAAGTTTGACGTGACTTTTATGTGCAGCAAGACTCTGAGGGTTCGCTCGACCCTAAGTAAGGGTCGGGTGCCCATCACACCCTAGCGGAATTAGGGTGTGACAATAACATACCCGTCCGGTCCCTCTGGAAGAGTTAGAACTGGGGCTGAAGTCAGCTTCTCCTTCAGCAACTGGAAGCTCCGTTCACAAGCGTCAGACCACTGGAACTTAGCTCCCTTCTGAGTCAGCCTTGTCAAAGGCGCTGAAATCGAAGCAAGCTTCTCCACAAACCTCCTGTAATAACCTGCTAACCCCAGGAAACTACGTACCTGTGTGGGCGTCGTAGGTCTGGGCCAATTCTTCATGGCCTCAATCTTCTGTGTGTCCACCCGGACACCATCAGCAGCAATAATATGCCCCAAGAAAGCCACTGAAGACAGCCAGAATTCACACTTAGAAAATTTGGCATATAATTTCTGATGCCGGAGTACCCCTAATACCGATCTCAGATGATCTGCGTGCTCCGCCTCAGACCGAGAATAAACCAGGATATCATCAATGAATACAATTACGAACATATCCAAGAATGGCCTGAATACCCGGTTCATCAAATCCATGAATATTGCGGGGGCATTAGTAAGCCCAAAAGACATAACCCTGAACTCATAATGCCCATATCGGGTCCGGAAAGCTGTCTTAGGGATATCGGCCTCTCGTACTCGTACCTGGTGGTAGCCGGATCGAAGATCTATCTTCGAAAAACACTTAGCGCCCTGCAGCTGATCAAACAAATCATCAATCCTGGGGAGGGGGTATTTATTCTTTATAGTTACCTTATTCAGCTGCCGATAATCAATACACATACGCAGCGACCCGTCCTTCTTACGCACAAATAATACCGGGGCTCCCCAAGGCGAAGTACTGGGTCTGATGAAGCCCTTATCTAACAAATCCTTCAGCTGCTCTTTCAACTCCTTTAATTCTGCAGGCGCCATTCTGTACGGAGGAATCGAGATAGGCTGAGTGTCTGGGAGTAAATCAATAGAGAAATCTATCTCCCGCTCTGGAGGAAGACCTGGAAGCTCGTCGGGGAAAACATCTGGAAACTCATTAATCACGGGGACTAACTGAAGTGTCGGCGTCTCTGCTTTCAAGTCCTGTACCCGTACCAGATGATAGATATAACCCTTTCTGATCATTTTCTTCGCCTTAAGGTACGAAATAAACTTACCCTTCGGCGATGCTGTATTACCAGCCCATTCTATAACTGGCTCCCCGGGAAACTGGAAGTGAACCACCTTATTCTGGCAGTCAACATTAGCGTAACAGGAAGCTAGCCAATCCATACCCATAATAACATCAAATTCAGTCATATCTAACTCTACCAGATCTGCCTTAGTGTCACGGCCACATACAATCACAGAACAGTCTTTATAAACCTGTTTTGCTACAATAAAGTCCCCTATCGGTGTGGCTACCTCAAACGGCTCTATAGGTTCAGACATAATACCAATTTTACCGGCAACGAGTGGTGAAATATATGATAAAGTCGAACCTGGATCAATTAGTGCATACACAGACCGAGAGAAGACCAATAAAGTACCTGTAACGACATTAGGAGATGCCTCCTGATCCTGGCGGCTGGCCAAAGCAAAAATGCGGTTCGAAGGACCGTTAATACCAGAAGCTCCACCACGGCCTCTGCCGCGACCCGCCGGTGCTAGAAAACCCTGCCCCGTAGGGCGCATAGCCACTGACGAAGATGAAGACCCAGCGGCTGATCCGGTAGGCTGCGCTGCACCACCCGAACTACCCTTATACGGGCAATCTCTCACAGAATGGCCCTGACGACCACAAGAAAAGCATGCACCGGTGGCCCTGTAGCACTCTCCCGGATGATATCTGCCACAAAGAGAACACTGAATCCTGGGTGGCCTCATCTGACCAGAACCCCTATCTGTCCGCGAACCTGAAGCCCTGGAGCTCTGGCCCGCTCCTGAATACCCTGGGCTATCGAACCTGCGACCTGTAGGCTGGGGAGGCGCGCTCTGCGCCGGCTGAGATGAAAATCTGCTAGGCTGCTGCGGCTGTTGGGGCTGTCTGCCCCGAAAATCTCCAGATGACCTGGCCCTCTTGGGCTGTCTCCGATCCTGGTCCCTGTCAGGTTGATGTCCTCCTCTGCCCCGATCCTCCATACCCTGGGCGTGGGCCTGAATACGGGCAATGTCCATACCGGGCTGAGCAGCCAATACTAAGCAGCTATCAACAAAATACCGATCCATCCCCATAATATATCTGTGCATCCGGTCCGCCATAGTAGCCACCACAGCAGGTGCATATCGGGCTAAGGAATCAAACTCCAAACTATAGTCCCGGACACTGCGGCCCTTCTGCCTCAATAATAAGAATCTATCAGATCTAGCTCGTCGCAATTCTGGGGGCAGAAAATGTCCAAGAAATGCCTGAGAAAAATCGCCCCAAACTGCTGGGGGAGCGCCGTCCCCTCTGGATAGCCCCCATGACTCGTACCAGTTTGCCGCCACATCATATAACCAGTACGAAGCTAACGCGACTGACTCTGTCTCGGAAGCATTAATCAAATCTAGAGTGCGTCGCATCTTCCTGATAAACTCCTAAGGATCCTCCTCGGGCTTTGTGCCGAAGAACTCTGGAGGACTACAAATCAAAAACTCACGGGCTATCGAACTATCACGCCTGACTGTCCGGTCACCTCCCAGTCCATGCCCCTGAACCTGCCCTGCCACAAGTCTCGTCAGCAACTGGACTGCCTCCCTCATAGACTGATCCTCAGTGCCTGGCCGGGGAGCTGGAGGCTCGGGTACTGGAACTGCGGGAGCTGGCGGTGGAGCCGCCCCCCGATCTGCGGCTGCGGCCGCCCCAATCTCCTCCACGAGTGGCGGTGTAGAAGAACCCTCTGTCTGGGACAAAGTCTCCGGAGCAATATGTGCCTGGGCCCTGGTAATCCTCTGGACCCGGCTAGTCTCTCCCAAGGCTGCTGACTTGGCCTTTTGGGCCGCTGTTGCCTTTTTTGGAGGCATATCTGCAAATATAGCCACTCGTTAGGGAGGGGTCATCCTGATAACACAGCTCTATCGCACGATCTAAGACAGAAAGAAGGGTAGTATCCTAAATGCCCTGTAGCCTCCTGTTTATAGGTGTGGTGCACAACACACCGATAATCAAGACTCTACTAGACACGGTCTGTGGACATTCCGAGGACGAACCGCTCTGATACCACTTTTGTCACGACCCAACCCCGTGGGCCGCGACCAGTGCCCTAGCTGGGCACCTATACGTACCCGATACCCAAATTAGCATATTAACAAAATAATATAATAATAATATTAGTGGACGCTACAGAATTTAACATAAAAAGCAGACTTGGCACACATAGGCCGATAAGGCCATCATAGAACAAAGTATCCCAAACATATGTACAGAACCCACACAGATATATCCACAGACCTCTACAGAACATAACATAATCATAAGACGGGACAGGGCCCCGTCATACCTAGAACAAAGTACATTCCAGATAGCAGTGACAGACTGTACCAAAAAGTGGGCTCTGAAGAAGAGAGCACCCCAAAATAGCAGAAGTGGGATCCTAAACAGATGGATCAGCGAACCTGTCGTCTGTACCTGCGCGGCATGAAAACGCAGCCCCCCGAAGAAAGGGGGTCAGTACGAAATATGTACTGAATATGTAAAGCGGAATCACAGAAGTCAAATCATAATGATTTCAGAAAATGAGTACAAAATCCAGAGTGTCAAATGCATATTTCCAAAACAGACAGAATGTGTACAGAAGCATATGTCATATCATATCCGGTCCCTGCCACGGGACTCAGCAGACAGAACGTGGCCACCCTCCCGACGCTGGTGCCACAATACAGAGGAATCAGAAAAAAAGGGCGTGACCCCGTATCATAAAATGTCATATCAAAATGGTCATAACAGATCAGATCAGAATAGGCAGACATGGCACATCATACTCCACAGACCCATGTACACGTATACCTGCCCCCTCACATCGGGACGCGGCGAACAATGCAGAGAATCACGCTTGACAACATATCCTGGCCCCGGGCTCAGTGTGGGAAACATTGGGGCATCCACGAATGGAGTAGTGAGAGACTAATGCAATTTAAAAATATCATAAACATTTTCAAAGACTCGAAGAGGCATATCAAAGATAAAAAAATCCAATGAAGTCGGACGGAATCATAATATATGCATTTCGGATATCATAATAAAGTACAGAAATATAACCTTCCCGAAGTCATTCCGAGTGTCAAAATAATTTATAAGATTTAATAGAATATTTAATACAATATTCGTTAGGCGATTAGTAGGGTAATCAAAACATTTCTTTCAAAAATTGCTTAAAAAGAAAGCTTTAATACATTAAGGGCAAAACCGGGAATAGTGGGCCCGCCTCGGGACAAATAAGGCGACGGGCTCAAATTATGCCCTCTAAGCTTATGGTATCACCTAAGAAGGTTCTACAAGCATTCTATGACTTTCCAAGTAATTTGGAGCAACGTTGCATTATTTCAAGAAAAGTGTACCAAAGTAGTTCAATTCTACTGAAGGAAAAACTGAAATTTTCTCTTGCGGATTCCGAGGGCCAAGAAGTCTTTCGAGGCCCGGATCCGACCCTAACACACTAAGGGCATGCCAAGGGAAGAATTGGGGTTGCTTTACATACCTTTCACGCTCCTTACACCTTTCCAAACTCACTTCCCGTTTCGTCGAAAAACTGCAATTGGTCAAGTTTACCAATTGTAAGCTATGAATACCAAAGTTTCAACTTAGTGCATATTTGGCTACCGAAATTTCGGCAGCACTTCCCCTATACATATGGCACCCCGAGAATTCAACTCGGCTAGAAATCATCAACAACAACCCAAACGACAACATCAATATCAACAATGAATCATTAAAAACATAAATATCCTTCAACTAGTCATCTTTTCTAACAAGTTGACATAATCTTCATTTCAACCCAACTTTCAACCAATATCAATAATTTCACATTCATCAACAATCAAGATCATCACCATATAGTTCTAGAAACATTTCATATCGTTTTCCTCAAGTTATACACTCGATATACATAATATACAACTTTCCGTCAAAGTCATAACTTATGCAAAACACCAAATCTTTGGCATACAACTTCATAACATGTTTCCAACTTCCAAATTCATCAATGATCATCACAATTAACAACCAAACAACTTCATTTCCTTAATGTCGGAAAATCATACTAAAACGACATAAGTTTCTACATTCCAATTCAATACAAATTTATATCATTCTAACTTTATTTACATATCAAGCATCACAATAACACTTTAACACACTAAACAACTTAATTCATTTCTATCCCAATTCCAACATACTATACGGCCATATGCTTATTTTGGCAACTTCAACTAAATCATTCAACTTTCAATCCCAATATGAATTCCACCATACTTACAACTAGAATACAACATAATTTCAATTCTTCATTAGCATATAATGCATGCATATACACGGCCATACCTCAAATTTCCAAACCCACTTTGCAAACTTCCATTTTTCCATATAATCAACACATTTCTACATACTACAACACAATCAAAACTTCATAACACAATAAAAAGGTAGAAATTCTTACCTTTTCTTCAAGTCTTCTTCACTTGGAGATGTAATCACTTTGGTGATTCTAATGCTCCCCACTCCAAACCAACTCTACCAAGTTACAAAGGAACCTTAACTTAGTAGGAAATCAACAAGAAATAAATTTTTGGAGCAATATTTTTGCTAGCCAAATTACCAAGGCAAACCCGAAACCTCTTCTTTCTCTTCTTCTATTTTTTTGTTGTTCTTATCTTCTAATTTCTTAAGTCTTCTATGGTATATGTAGTTGAAGTGCTTGGTCACATGACCAAGCACATGACCAACTAAAATGGGCTTGGACCAAGGCCTAAAGTGGCCGGCCATGCACCCCTTTTTGGGCCTCACTTTCAATTCAATTTTTGAGCCCAAAAACTTGTGAATCATATTTTGTAATTCCCGAAACTAATTTCCAAAATTCCAAAATTGCCCTTAACCTTGTCCCACACTTTCATGATTCTATTCTTTCATGCATAACTCCTATGTTCAACAAAATATCAAATTGACCTTATATCACAAAAATCCAATATATAACAAGTCTTTCCAAACGTGTGAAAACACGGGATATAACACCTTCTTTCTTTCTTTTGGCATGCTTCTGAACGAACGAAACGTAAATGAACGATATTCATAAACGACTCTACTCTTAATAGTTTAGAAGCTCATGTTCATTGTCTTCCATGATGTATTTTTTATCTGTATTACATTGACCTTTGATTTCTAATGAATTGTATATTGATGGTATTTTCTGCTTCTTACGACATCATATGTTGACGAGTTAGCTCACCTAACGTGTTCAAAGGTTTACCGACCTTACGCCACTCTGAAAGGTTCAGAATATTATTCCACGAGTTCATAAAGTATATATATATATATATATATATATATATATATATATATACTTTATGACACCAAGCCACACTATAATCGGCCGGGTACGACACCTATTGTGCACACCACTGCAGTCGGGTACATTATGATGATGTTAGCCCCAAATAGCGGCTTGATGATGATGTTGCAGCCCCATAGTGTGGCTTATATATATATATATATATATATATATATATATATATATATATATATATATATATATATATGTTTTTAAATGAAAGCATGCATTTCATTGTCACGACTCAAATTACCGATCATGCGGGCACTAACCTTATTATCACTAGTAGGCAAACCCTTACCCGTTAACTCATTAATCACCAGCCAATTTTAACTTCTTTAATCATTTATACTTAAACAATCAATGAACAAGTAAATGAATAAATAGTCTTACCAAGTCTTAAATAATAATTAATATAAGTGCGGAAGTCTTAACTATTACACCCCCAAAATCTGAAAGTCATCGTACAAGGACTCTAACCAACAATGTTTAAAGAATGAAGTATATCTCAAATATAATAACAAATAATGTCTGGAATGAAAGTAGACATCTAGAAAGAGAGATCTTCAGGTGGCGTGGCATGGATAGAAGCTCACCTTCGGATCCGATCAAGCTAACTAGCTTCAGGCTAGAGATGTGGTCTGGATGAAATCTCTGGAACATAATCTGCATTCAAAAAAGGTGCAACAAGGTAGTATCAGTACAAACACTATGTACCGGTAAGCATCATAGGCCGACTAAGATTAGTTCACGCATATAAGTATAAAATCAACAAGATAAACAGATAGGCACTTAATACTCAAATCCAAGTCACATAATATCCCATAACAGAGTCACAACCTAAGATGAAGCTTCTAAACCACAAGTCTGTCAAGTTTCAATAATCTCACCTCATAATCACAAGTCCAAGTTCCGTCCCTAGGTAGAGTCACTAATCCATAATTTAATTCAGTCAGTAGTCATATTTATATCACAATAGGCATTCAACATCCATACCAAAATCAAAACCAAACGAGCATATCATAATGCAGAATAAAATGTAATTATGTACAATGCAAAATATGATGAAGTGAAATGCAATGATCTGGCTAAATACCTCACTCCTCAGTTGCTCATCACTCGTGTACACACATGCTTTGGTGTCTTTTCCCAAAAGTCATGACCTGCAGAGGAATCATGGTGTCCATGTACCACTCGCTCCGGAACTGACCTTGGGCCACGAGCCCATAATCTGGGCCACATCCTCATCCCTTGTCAAATGTGCCCTTTCCATATACATAAATACCACTCGTTTCGGAATGAACTTCGGACCACGAGCTCACAACTAGGCCACATCCTCACCCCCGGTCAAATGTGCCCCACATATATATATTGTCACATCACTTCTAATGATCGATTATCAAGTAACATGCATCAAATAGTATCGCAAGTTCAACAAGCAGATTATGTTAACTTCTTCACTAATTTTACATCACAATGTATGTCTCAACGTATTCCAGTTCATTAGTATGTATGGACTATGAACAATTAGCAATATCAATGTCAAACACAAGGCATCATGCCACAAGTCTTTCATGAATCGTTTCCGAACCATTTCCGTCATGTATGAGTGTATGAATGCATAAATGAGTGTGCACATGGTAAATCAATGCAAACCAATAAAGCAACAATGATGGTACAAGTCACAAAGCCACAAGTCATATCAAGACTTAGATCAATTCAACCATGAAATGAATCATACAAACCGTCTCAACCAACATAAGAGTCTGTGTCCCTCTTTACTTCCACATTTAGCAAGTATGCCTCACAACTAAGTCTTGTATCACCACAATAAATCATACATCAAGTTTTCATCTACATACTGTCATAAGTTTATGTCACAATTCAAGTCTAAACTCATTATCCTTCCTTTCTCTAATGATATGTACTGAGTACAACACGACAATTTAGGTAATAAGTCTAACCGCAATAATAGGGAAAAAATCCACCATTAACAATAATCAAACTAATAGAAATCCATCCTGAATCGCCATAGTATGAATACAACTAAACCTCATATTTCAGTACATAAAGTAATGACGACGAGCACACAAAATCAGAAGTCATACCAACCTAGCTAATATCCAACCAAAACACCATGTACAAAGACCTAATCATGAGTTCTCCCATCAATTCTACACAATACATACATTTCACTAATCAAAGTCTAACTAAAGTAAGGCGTAACCTACCTGGAATGCCGAGCAACAATCTTGAATTGCCAAACCTTAGCCTTGCCTTCCTCTTTGGATAACTTCGAAACAATTAACGTCTATCAAATATGAATTCTACATTAGATTATGAATCTAAGGGTACCCATATTGCTATAGTTTTACCCAAAACCCAAAAATGGATCCAAAATAGCCAAACCCGAGCCACGAGAGCAAAACTGTAATTTTATTGAAAATTCATATACAATATAGTCAAAATAGTACTCTATGAGTCTAAAAAAGTCCAACGATACCCATATTGCTATACTTTTAGAAAAATACCCAAAATACCCTATAATGTGAATCCGTGTTCATGAGGGTAAAACAATAAACTTAGTGCACAATTATGTTACCCATCATCTAGTTAACCTTCAATATTATTTTCATGGAATTCTATTCATCACAAGATATCCAAATTTATCTTTTCTATTTTTAGCCCTAGGGTTCTTAATCTATTAGTTCTTCACAAATAGTGTGTAAGATGACTATGAGATGATAATAATGAATACTAGGTTAGAATCTTACCCCAAAGTGCTTGTGAATACTTTTCCATTGCTATCTCCCCAACCCTTCAACTATTGAAGGTTTCATCAATTCTTGGATTCTAATCTTTCACCCACCATTAATGGAGCTTAAGCTTGTCATGGGATTTGAAGAAGGGAAGATAATGAATCACGTTCGAGTTTGCACTTACCTTTAAGGAGGAACTCCACCCTAGCCCTAGGAAAATAGCCTCACGTTCTAGTAAAGTGTTTTTGGTTTTATGAGGGGAAAGACTTGAAAATTGCACTTAAAAACGGACATTCTGCCCTAAATTTTCGCTGGTGCCCAAATTTCTGAAATGTTCAAAACTTCGTTTTAGACCCTAAAACTCATCTGAAACCTCATGAACATAAATCATATATGCTTTTTGATTGTAAAACACGTCACGGACTCACCCGTGTCCTCAGAATTCTCAAAAAAGATCATTTTAACCTGGTGTTGACCAAGTCAACCCCAATACTATGAAACTAAGCCTTCACTCGAGACTCAAAACATCCCCAAACGTCTTGGGACCCAAACCAATGACTTCACTAAGGCATAGATCATACTAACGGGACTTGTGGGAAGGGTCAAAAAGGTTACATGGGTCAAAACACTATAACGACCAGACGGGTCGTTACAGTCATACACCCTCAGTGGCATTTCAGAGTTACAGGTTGTTTCTCCTCATTTCTATTTACATTACTGCTTTTACTTATGCTTATACTCGGTACTTTATTTGTACTGATGTCCTTTTTTGCCCGGGGACGCTGCATTGCATGCCTGTAGGTACGATAGATAGGTTAACGATCCTCCTCGGTAGGTTATCAGCTCCGCGGAAAGGTGTTGGTGCACTCCACATTCTCCAAGTTTCCTTTTGAATCGGTATGCTTATGGGTATATATATATTTTATGACACTAAGCCGCGCTATAATCGGCCGGACACGACACCTATTGTGCACACCACTGCAGTCGCGTACATTATGATGATGTTAACCCCAAAGAGCGGCTTGATAATGATGTTGCAGCCCCATAGTGCAGCTTATATATATATATATATATATATATATATATATATATATATATATATATATATATATATATATATATATATATATATATATATATATATATACATACATACATACATATATGTATACATATATATGTATGTATATATATGGCCTGTAGGTCCGATAGATCGGTTGACGATCCTCCTTGGTAGGTTATTAGCTCCGCGGAAGGTGTTGGTGCACTTCACATGCTCCGGAGTTGCCTTTTGAGTCAGTATGCTTATGTGCATATGCTTATGGGTGTGGCGGGGCCCTGTCCCAACCTTATCATGTTTACGTACTCTCTAGAGCCTTGTAGACTAATGCCCTATGTATAGAAGTTTGTACAGCCCCGTCGGCCTTTATGTCCCATGTATTCACTTATGTATGTCCTTTTGGGTTATTTATCGTTGGATAGTCTTTCATGCTTCATCAAATTATTGTATCATGGTCTTCAGGACCACTTATATACTCTAGAATGGTTATTGATTTATGTTATGTTGGTTCTTGGTAAGTAAGGCCAGGGTGCCGGTCGTGTCCCTCCGGTTTGGGGTATGACAAACTTAGTATCTAAGCAGGTCTGTCCTAGGGAGTCTACAAGCCGTGTCTAGCAGAGTCTTGTTTATTGGTGTGTTATGCACCATACTTAAAAACGGGAGGATACAAGACATTTAGGATGGTTACTTTCCTTTCATGTCATAGATCGTGCGATAGAACTGATTTATAGGAAGTCGAGTATAATGTATATGTTGATGTAGGTTGTACAGAGATGCCTTCGCCCAGAAAAGCTGCAGCTAGTCGGGATGTTAAGAAAGTATTGAAAGAGGGTATGAGAGGTACGCTCTCTATTGAGACAGATCCGTCCGAGGCCCAGAGTCAATCGATTCCCCAGATAGCTCCAATTCTGTCAGTATTAGAGGAGCTTAGGGAAGCTCCAGTATCATCAGTTTTACCAGTTCCACCACCGGCTCTATCTGATCGAGATGTGAGGAGAGCGATGCAGGTATTGGCAGCTGGTTGCATTACAGGCTTGGCGCCACTAAAGAGCACCTGATGGAGACAAATCCCTTGAAGGGTCAGGGAGTACACAACCTTGGGAACCCAGAGAGCGAGGCCCGTATATATTTACAGGATATGATCTCGATGAGGCTATTAGATGGACCAAGAGAGCTAGGATAGTTAGTGATTATAGAGGATTGTCGAGTGGTGTTGGTTTGCAGTAGGCTAGGTTTATACAACGACTTGTGCGAGATCATAGGTCTTAGGTAAGGCCAAGGCAGGGTTCGCAGAAGCCAGTATGTCAGGATCGTGCTAGTATAGGTAGAGTGGAGCCGCTCGTCCATTGTGTCAGCAGTGCGGTCGAACGCATATCGGACTATGTCGTGTAGGTACGGTGGGTTATTTTTGGTATGGCAGTAAGAGCCACAGGATGCGAACGTGTCCAATACTTAAGCGTAAAGACCAAGATAGGAGTGGAGATGGAGCGTCGGGCTCCAGTGCTATTTGAGATTTCTGAGTACAGGTATGTAAATTATATTTTTGTGAGACCTCCTCTTTTATGAGTTGGTGGTATAGTGTTATATGTTCTATATTATTGACATTAGGTTCAAAAAATCTGAGTTCTATTTTGTTATCGAGGGTTTAGGGCATCCTAATGGAATTAAGTTACAAAATAAATAAAAGATCAAGGTAGAGTTCTTATGTTTGCACGATAATGAGAGTCGTACTTACATCTTATCAAGTTAGTGGATTATGAACCATCAATGATATTATGCCAGATACACGGCCTAATTTTCTTTTATAATGTTGATGCTAACTAGCAGAATGTTACCCGACAGTGCGGGGAAGCTCTGATGGTTCGTTTCCGACCCTTATGGATAAATCATTGTATATGCAAATGTATTAAAGGTAGATGATAAGCACAAAATGCGAAAAAATATCATCGGGGAAGTTCTACAACTTATGGGGTTATTAGAAAAGTAAAGCAATATCAGACGACTAAAGAATGAGGCCACCTGGAGTACGGGAAGTCGAGAATCAAGGATGTTTTGTTGAAATTATTCCGAAGGAGATGAGAAGTGGAATGTTGCGAAAGGTTGCTATGAAGCCAAATAAAGCAATATGAGTGAATAGGGAAGACTATTAAGGGACATAAGTTAAAGTATGGAAGTACAATAAGATTCGTAGGCAAGTGAGCTCTAAGGTTATAAAGTAGTATGGGCCTCATTTTCATTAAAAGTGGATTAGTAATTTTAACGGGGATTATCGGAAGGTCAATTATACCATATAACTACGAGATGCGGATATCGGAGGATGACTTAGAATTAACTAGAACTAAGGTACCGATTAAAGATTCAAAGGACTCTCACACTAGCTAGCATTGCAGTGATAGAATGAGTGAACGAGCAGAAGGAGAAAGTGGATTAGTGGGAGAAAACACTAAAAGAAATTTATGAAGATCTCCTTGATAGGCCACATGAACTAAAGTTAAAATTTTTAGGAGCAGGCATGCCAGCAAGAACGTATGACTCTCTACGTATATGGACCCCTATAAATGGTCTCAGAGGAAGAAAGGTTACCCTTAGGTCAATCGTAAGCTACCAAGAATACGGATAGACAGAAGGAGGAAAGACGAGTAGGACTTCAAGCATGAAACATTGAAATATTTCCCTAAGGTGAGGGGGGGGAGGGTAGGGGGGGCGAGACGAGGTGGTAAAGCACTAAGTTGAGAGCATGTTTTGTTGAACAACGAAAAAATGAGAGAATTGGGACATAAAGGATTAGAAGCAACTTTAAAGTAATGCACTGATACAAACTATATGGAAAAGAGACGATATTGGTTTACAAATTGACGACAAGCGTAGTCAAACACTTTGTAAATGGGAATGTTAACCTGAAGAATGAGTTACAGTTGGAAGATATAAATCCAAAAAAAAATTACTGGAGGTTAAGATATGAAAGTAGATCAATCGAAATATTTAACAAAGGACTAACAAAGGATCTAGGTATGATTACACATGAGGATAAAAGACAAGCCTTGATAATATCCAAATGGCATAGTCACTCCGAATTACTTTTACTGCTACAGAGTTGCAACCTTGAGAAATAGTCTACACGACAACGAGGACAATAGAGCTAGTACTACATTTTAAGAGAAGTTTAGAAGGGAGAAAACATCAAGTTAGAAAGATGAAGTCAGTATTGAAGGTAAACTTTGGGAGATACCGGCGAATGAAAGAAGGACAGGGAATAGTAAAAGTTAGTGTAAAGGTTAATTGTTTATGAGTACAACAGACAAGGGATTACATTCAGAATTCATCATTTACCGTGTTGGATGATACGAGGATGGGAATTAAGAATGATGTCAAAATTATATATATATATATATATATATATATATATATATATATATATATGTACAAGGGATTCAGAATGTGTGGGAATTAGATCAGAGTTGCAAATAGGAAGTATAAGAATGAGCCTAAATAAGAAGCCGTTGACAACAAGTGTCAGTGAGGAAAATGAGGAGGAATGGAGAACCATAATGTCATACATGTTTCATATAAGACGGTTAGAACTAGAATAAAAAGGGAAGAATAAATATTGTAACGGATGCATTTAGTCGTAAGTCACGGGTGGTATGATAAATGAACAAGCCTAAAAGGAAAAAGGGTTGACTAGAGGTCTTTACCAATTAGCAGGTTTGAAATCCACTTGGTAGACTTAGATAATGGAGGTATAATGGTCCGGAATATGGTAGAGTCATCTCTTATAGAAATGTTACACCCTGGATTTTCGCACGTTAAAGTCGCATCATGATTTAGTCGACGCAAGTTTAAAAGAATTATCTTGAGGTTAAAAGGGATTGATATTATTAATATAAATGGTTATAAGAGTTTATAAATAATATTAGTAAGTATCGGAAGGTTTGGAGGGTGAAAGAATCAAAGAAGGATGAGGTTCGTCAAAAGTCGGTAAGTTGGAAATACGATTAATCGTACTTTTGGGGTGAGATTAGGAGTTATTCACATGATAAGAAAGTAATGATATGAAATATTTGAATCATACAATGGTCTCTTGTTAAGTTTGGAATTCAAACCAGTTGTAATACGAAAGTCGACAAAGGTCGTCACAAGTTACGTTCACAATTTCACTGAAATTTGGGTCAGATGTCGTAGAGCTTTTCTTCCAATCTACTTGGAGTTACGGGGTGATCCACCACCAAATTTAAGGTCTACGAGTCTAGTTTTCAGATCATTTAACCATTTGTCAATACGATGTCAGAGGATAGAGATATTCACATTTCCATTCATGGGTACAAACAGCTGCGGGACAGAGGTCCTTGATTGGTGGCAACATAACTTAACTTATAAAAAAACACCCCCAAATCGAATTGGAACCTCATTTCTCTTCAAATTCCAAACCCTAAACACCTCTTATACTCTCTCAAACCTTTTCCATGGTTCAAGACCATATCTAAGAGATAATTATGTCATCTCAACGCAAGGAATGTCGTAGTAATCATAGAACCTCTGTTTCTTCATTGTTTCACTTCTCGAAAGAATTCCTCGACTTGAAGTAATATTTGTTTTGGAGTGTTCTTCATAAATTAAGGTATGTTTCTTCATCTTAATGATTCTCTTAAGATTCTCCAAGTATTTAACTTAGAAATTATGGAGAAAATCCCATGAATACCACTCTTATGATGTTACATCTCGAAAAATTTCCCGTTAAAGCACAGTGAATAGACTAGCGGAGGACACAAAGTATACGATATTTCTAAGCACATTCCACTCAATTCCAAGAAGAACACAAAGATCAAAAGACTAGAATCAAGTGTTCATGTGTTAGAAAACTTCCTAGGGTTAGAGGACTACAAGAAATACATGGGCATTGTAGCTAGGGTTTTGCACAAAGTTGATAGCCGCTCCAAAGATTGTTTCTATGGAATGAAAAGGTTAGTTTCCATTCTTATTTCATGTTGTTGAGAATGTTTGGTTGTAGCAAAACTTGGGTGGAAGGAGAAAGTAGAAAATGAAGTCCAAATGTGGTTTTCATGATGTTTATAAGTAGTAATCTATAGTGAATCATCGTTCTTAGTATGATGTGGATATAATCATATTATGGAAGGTAATAATGGTGATGAAGAAGTGTTATATGAAAAATGTGCTAAAATGGGTATGGAGTTGTTGGCATAAGTTGAACTTAATGATGAGTGTTGGAAACCTAATGTAATGTGATTACGTTATTATGATGCAATGAGTGTATTGTAGATGTTATTGTGGTTGTTGGGAGTTGTTTGGTTATATGATGGAAGTTGACAAAATAGGGAAGATGCTGCCAAATTTTCATTAGACTATCAATTATTCTAGTTTGAATTTAAGAGAATCATTAAGGCTTAACCATGGTACGAATCCTTCTAAATGTAGATTATTCAAGCTTCAACGGTGAACATTGGGTAACTGAGGAGACGAAGAGGTATGTAAGGCTAACCCTTCTTTCAATAAGGCATAGTTCATTGACCATATATCTATTCCTTCATGAGCCCATGATGTCCTCCAAATGATTCTATCTTTAAAGCTACTAAAGCTCATGATTCTCGCTGTGTTTATAATTCTACTAAATTCCTTATACGATGAGTGATCCTCTAAGGATAGATGTAATAAAACGACGATAGTAATGATGTCAAAGATGCTTATGAGCTCCTATGTATATGTGTCTATGTATGACTATTATGTAACCCCGAGCATATATGGCCGGGTATGATATGTATTGCGCGCGCACCACTGCAGTTGGGTACGGATAACCCTGAGCCTTGGTGGGGCCAAGTATGTATAGTCACCGATCCTTGTCATGGCCGGGTATGTGAAACACCCGATCCTTCATGGTCGGGTATGCTATAAATATGAATATGAATACGATTATGAATATAAATATGGGTATGAAAATGTAAATGAGTACGGATAGGAATACAGATACGGATATGGATGTATGTACACAATCACGCATTAGAAATGGAATGTCCCTATGAAAAGCAAGTAAGTGTTTATGACGATGGTTCTTCTACCTCCCATCTTATGCTATTTCTTATGTTGTTTATTATGCTTCTATAATGATGTTTATCATGCTTTACATACTCAGTACATTCTTCGTACTGACGTCCTTTTGTTTGTGGATGCTACGTCATGCCCGCAGGTGGCCAGGGAGACAGGCTTGATCCATAGCTTTATTACTCAGGGACTATGTAGCGGAGCTCCATTTCATTCGGAGCTACAACTTTTGGTATCTATTCTTTTGTGTACATACTTTTGGGCATGGAGGGGTCCTGTCCTGCCTATATGATATGACATACTCTCCTTAGAGGCTCGTAGACATGTATATATATAGTTAGATGTATTTGGCCTTGTCGGCCTATATTTTGGATATCATTTTGTTAGCCTCATCGGCTTATGTACATTGTTGTGGGCATAGTTGTTGATGATGATATAAATGTACTATTGCCCAATGGAAATCGTATGAATGAGGGATAAAAGTATGATTTAGCTATGTGGCTCACCTAGATGTAAATGTGTATGCACGTTAAGAGGTGCCCGGGTGGGTTAGCACAGGGTACCCGTCATGGCCCTCCGGTTGGGTCGTGACATATGAACTCATATAAAATCTTATGGATGAACTTGATTGTTTGGGCTGTTTCCTGTGGTTTAAATGCATTTATTGGATTATGGAGTTATGAAGTTATGGATTGAATTATAATGAGGAACAGCAGTAAGGCAGAATAAAATGGTAGTTTTATATGGAGGAATTGAACTACAAATGATCCTACGAACTTACGCCCGTAAGTTGTTCGACGAAATGCTTCAATGGATATTTTTATAAGCTATGAACCCGGAATTGATCTCAAATTGGTCGTATGATGTAGTAATCACTCGTAAGGTGTTTAAGGACTTGTGAGATGTGGAAAACTATATCGTTAAGGTATGTAGGGCTTTCTCTATGCTCTTTGGCGTGACTACAATTCGGATAATCTTTCGTTGAAATGTTTCAGTTAAACATGAGTTGCTTTCACTCCATAATGGTAAATATGGTTCCTCTTTCATAACCAGATTGTATTGAAATACCTTTTCGCAGTTCGTATCTTCCCCCGTTTTTTGATTTGAGAATGATGTTCATTATGATATGTTTCACGTCGAAGTGAGTCGAACATATTTATTTCAATTGAGTTGATATTTACCTCAAGTGTACCCCATACCAAGTATATCCCTCATGGTATCTATAATTTTTATCTCTTGAATTGAAATATGAAGCACGTAGCGACAATAATGAAAGTCGGAGGATAATGATGACATGTCACTCTGACTCTTTCTATGATATCCCTTCTGAGGTCGGTCTTGCATTGCACTTATATATATGTATTTATTTTCATTACCACGCTGCTCTATAGTCAGCCGGGCAGGCATGTAGATTTGCACCTAGATGGATTTCTTTCATTACCACATTGTGTCATAGACGGCCGGGCAGACACGTAGCTGTGTATACCACTGATCAGTTGGGCAGATATGATACATATCATGTCCTATATGGATGGGCAGTTATGATGATGAGCTCACCCAACAGAGGGATTTATTATTATATGATATTCTATGCCTCCATAGTGAGGAATGATTTTCACGAGCATGCATTTACATTCATTTCATAGTTATGGGTTCCCGCAATGGTTTTCTTATGAGTTTCAAGTTGTTTCTACATCTCCTCTCATGTTATTTACATATTTTATGCTTATGCTACCGCCTTACATACTCGGTACATCTTTCATACTGACGTCCTTTTTGTATGCTGTGATCATGCCTGCATGTACAGATAGACAGGTCGGTGTGCCTCCCTAGTAGGGTAACAGAGTTCAGCAGTGGTCGTCCCACTCCATTTCTCCGGAGTTGTTGGCCAGAGTCATTTAGTAGTGATGCATGCATGTATATATATGGCCATGGGTATGGCAGTGCCCTGTCCCGATGAGTTGATGCATCTTAGTACTCTTAGAGACTTACAAAACTATCAGTCAGTGTACATGTGTTTTGTTTGTCCTTGCCAGGCTTCTGGATAGTTGCCTTTCTTGGTTATGGCCTTGTCGACCTTAGATATGCATATATGTGTTGCTGGGCATTTTCAACTTCTAGGTTGTTATGTTGTATCTTTACTATTGTCATTCAGCGGCCTTGCCAGCCCACAGTTCATGTTATAGAGTTCAGATATCACAGTTGGATCGCTTGGCCCTTCGGGTGCCTGGTGTTAGCCACACCGTCCAAGGTTAGGGTGTGACAGATAAGGAGGAAAGGATGTCGACATGAAGATTTCCGTTTTAAGGAAAGTCAAAAGAGGTAATCGACAAGAGAAAACTATAACTTTTGAGTCTATTGAAAAAGGGATCTTTAAATATCAGGGCTGATTGCTTATTAGGACAGAGGTCCATCATTCACACTCTTTCATTTATCCCAGAACGTTGAAGATATACCATGATGTCAAAGGGTTACGTTGGTAGGACGACATTAAGGAAATCAATGTAGGGTTTGTGGCTTAATATTCTAGTTGCTAACTGGACAAAATAGAAGATCAGGAACCCAATGCATTGACATGGAATAAAGTAACCCAATATGGAAATGAGAAGTGATTGGCATAAGATTCGTTACACATATAGCAAGTTCGATTCCACATGGACGATTATGGATAGTGTGACAAAAATTAGTTTACTTTTACCAGACAAGTTACCAAAGGTTAAGTAAAACGTAAGGGTACAGGAGGAAGATCGGGTATATAATGTTTCCGCCTCGATTTATGGCCAATAGAGGTGCTCAGTTACAGATAACTTCTAAAATTCCTCTCAAAGAAACTTGGGTACGTAAGACAATTCTAGCACAAGTGAAGCGTACAATTCAGACGCTCAAAGATATGTTACAAGCTAAGATGCCAATTTTCACGGAAGGATGGGATAATCAATGACCGCCTATTGAATTCGCGTACAATAATAAGTATCATAGTGAGGGTCATGAGAATACATTTTAAGCTTGATGGAATAGTCCTTATGAAGCAGGTTACAGAAAGAAGTGTAGATATCCCACAATATTAAGAGACAAAATTGTTCGCACCTGATTTAGTGTATCAAGCTATAGAAAAGTCAACTACGTTTAGGAGTTTTTGTATCGAGAAATGTCAGATAGCAACGACGAGCCTTAAGAAAATTTTAATTCAATGATCAGGTCTTCTAAGAAATATTGCCCATTAAGAATGTACGAGATGGTAAGTGTTACACCCCGTAATTTCTGTACGTTGGGATTCGTTAGGTATTAGCTATTCAATTGCAGATATTAGAGTTATTGTCGAGAAGATGTAAGATCATAGGTGCTCGTGTTACAAATATAAGATTCTGAGTTCGCATAACAAGTTATAGGAGGATTGGAAAACCAGTAAACTAAGGGGATTAAGCTTCCGAGGCTTTGAAGGAAAGTTGGGCAAGGTTTGGTACAGACATTTTGGTCTAAATGGAAGAAAGAATATACTTTAGTATATTAAGAGTTTTGAAGTGAAACAAAAGTCTAACGTGAAGTTTGGGAAGTCTAGGTTCCAACGCAACAAACCGCTCCTCAATCGGACATTGGGATAAGGAGATATGGACGTTACAAGTTGGGCTGGCAGACCAGGAAAATTTGTCTGCGCGAACGCGCCAGGGAGTGGCGCGAACGCGCAGAAGGCCAGGGCCAATACAGCGCGAACGCGCCACCACGAGTCGCGACCGCGCTGAACAAATTTTGAACCCGGGTTCAGGATGAAGGTTATATTGTAAGAATATGATAATAACATATATGTGACATTTGGAGACCATATGGGGTGAATTGGTTCATATGGCACCCAATGAGAAATTCTCGTTGCTGCACGCTAAGTGGGGCCCACACGTCGGAGTTTCATAAAGGACATATGAAGGGATATATGAGTAGTACATGAAAAGTTGAACAAGTCCTAAGAAGGACCCTTAAGCCAAAAATGGGCATAAGCCCTCCAAAAGGACGATTTAAGGAAACATTTTCGGATGATCCGACTTGAAGGTGCCAAAACGACATTATAAGTTTGGAATTTGGAAGAATACGAAGAATTAAAGTTGTAGATAATTGAATTATCTTTCCAACCATAGGTCGTGGGCCCTCACACGATATTGGGATAAAGAGTTATGACCTTTTTACTGAACGAAGGCGCAGTCAGAAAAATTAAACCAGCGCGAACGCGCTGAACGAATTTTAAGTCGGTCCAGGCAGAACCTGGACCGCTATTTAAAGGGGATTACCCCTTAATTTCCTCAACAAACACCTCAAATATTCTCCAAAAATCTGGAGAATTCCTCCCAAACCCCCAAACCAAATTTTAAGCCTAAACCAGCTAAAAATTCCCAAATTCCGATCCAGGGGACGTATAGTTGCAACTATAAAATGGTACAGTAATGCGTTGTGGCTTAAGTCCATGGTGGATAAGTGAATATATTGCAATATTACCAAGAGAAAGGTATGAATCTCTTTCTATTTATGTTAATACCGACTTATTTACGAACAAAGCGTGGTTAAATAATTGTATAATGGATTGGTTAGTTATGGAAGTTAGAAAGCAGCCTGTGGTCTGTTCTATGGTATACTTTGGTGTTTGAAATGATGATATTGATGTTAGTATTGTTGTTGTTGTTGTTGGTTGTTGAATTGAGAATTCGGGCTAGGCGTAGAAACAGAGGAGATGCCGCCCGATTTTCGGCAGAATATAAGATAGCTTGATTTGAAACTTGGAACAAGTGTGCGATGAAGAGGATAATGTTAATATAAATCCTCTTAAATGTAGACTTGCGAGCTCGGACAAATAAGCGTAGCTAATAGGAGGTTGCACAGGTATGTTAAGGCTCGTCCCTTTCTTTCAAAGGCATGATTCCTACGTTATGATTTCATAAATATTTCCATAATTTCCTTGTTATCAAAAGTTAAAAGTTTAAGATTCCAAAGCATGATTTCCTTCCTGATAACCCATAAATGTTTTCCAAAATATTCATATTTTCCAAACCAAAGGTTGTGATTATGTGAGCGCTTATGATAACAACGATGGACATGTTTTTCAATGACAACGACAATGTCAAAATGAGAATATTATTATGATTACTATGATGAGGAAGATTTTATGTTTAAAAGTTCCAAGTTTACGATTTCAATGACGATATGAGAATACTGAGCTATTCCATGAATCCCTTAACCGTACTTATTGTTGATGGTCTCACCTCATGTTACTCGTTCCTTCGAGGTGAGATATAGCAATGATAACTATTCTATTTCTAGTGCTACCTAAGGTCATGATTCTCGAGACTCCCGTGACATCGTCGATTTCATCTCGCGTTGGTTGATCTTTTAAGGAATGATATAGTGACAATGGTAATGCTAATGATAATGTTGGTCTCATTTATGTATTTTTATGTATGTATGTATGTATGTATGTATGTATGCATTGCATCCCACTAATCAATTGGGGATAACACCGAGTCCCGAAAGGGCCGGGTACGGATAACACCGAGTCTCGAAAGGGCCGGGTACGGATAACACCCAGTGCCGAAAGGGCCGGGTACGGATAACACCGAGTCCCGAAAGGGCCGGGTACGGATAACACCGAGTCCCGAAAGGGCCAGGTACGGATCACACCGAGTCCCGAAAGGGCCGGGTATGGATCACACCGAGTCCCGAAAGGGCCTGGTACGGATATGATAGATGTATGTATAGTAAGTGTAAGTGTATGTGAATGCATATGTATGTATGTTATGTATGGATATGTATGGAAAGGTTCTTAAAAAGCTAAGCATGCACGACATTCGCCTTGAGAGGGCAATCAGAGTCACAAGTTGATCTCTTTTATATTACTTTATTCCCATACGCCCACTATATTATTTTCCCTATTCGGTATTTCTTACTATGTCACTGTTCATGCCTTACATACTCAGTACATTGCTCGTACTGACGTCCCTTCTTTGTGGACGCTGCGTTTCGTGCCCGCAGGTGTGAGTAGACGAGACGAGACGAGAATCTTCCGCAGTAGGCTGCTTCCAGGTACCAGCTTTGATTGGTGAGCTCCATTTCTTCCTAGAGCATTGCCGAGTCTATATATATACATATGTATGATTTTGTCCAGGGTATGTCGGGGCCCTGTCCTGACTTGTATACCTCAGTCAAGTTCATAGAGGCTTTGCAGACAGTTCCTGTGGATAGCTCAGTCCTAGTGTGACAGTAGTAATGTTGGCATCATGGGTCTATTGTACATTTACTTATGCATGATACTATGTTCGTATTTAGCCTCTTGATCCTATTGTTTCCATTTGAGACACGAACGGTGTAAGTGATAAGTTGGTTCGCTCGGTTCCTGTAAGGTGCCGGGTGCCAGTCACGCCTTACCAAGGGTGGGGTGTGACAGTAAGATAAGTTGACCAAGATATATAAAGACATACAGAGGAGATTAGGCCAAATGGCTTATGAGTAGAAGCTGCCCTTAGAATTAAAACCTGTGCATCAGCATCCATATTTCTATGTTGAAGGAATGCATTGAAAATCGCCCTCAAGTAGTGCCGATAGATGATGTACAATAAACAGGTTCAAATAACGATAAGGAAAGAGAATGTAAAAGTAGACAGCAAAGGAAGAAGAAGGAGAACTCATCTACTCAATTCAAAGATTCCATATGAAATGTGTATACCTCGATATGCCACAAGAATATTGTACAAATCTCTCGTTCCTTACATAGGTGACACCTAAGGTGAAAGAATGGCATGACCAGACGAGAAAGTACCTATGTACAAGGTAAGATCACAATTAAGCGATTATTATTGATGATTGGTATCCGTGGGAAACTTAAGAGGGTAATATGTTGCACATATAATCTAGCGAGATGAAATACTTAAGGAAGGAATCTATCCAAATGTTCCAAGATTCATTGAGAGTTGATTATACCCGATACATCTCGACATTTGAGGATGAGTGTTCCTAAGGGGGAGGGGGATTTTTACACCCCGTACTTTCATGTTAGAATTCGTCTTAAGTGAATGAATGTGATATGGAGAGATTAAGGACCTTTACAAAGATAATGATGGATTAAAACAAGTGTTAAGGAAGTATCGTGAGGGTTGGAGGTTAAATGAATCAAGGATGTTATAATCCAAACTTTCAGGGTTAAACTTGGAGTGCTTAATATGCTAAGGAGGATTTTTTTAAGGTACTAGAATCATATAATATTCGTATGTTAAGTTTTGAAGTCAAGCCAGTTGTTGAATAATAGTCGGCGAAAGTTATTGCAAGTTATGTTCATAATTTTACTGAAATTTGGGTCTAATGTCATTGACCTTTCTCCCAATATACTTGGATTTATGGGGTGATACACCCACCAAATTGAACGTTTAGGAGTCTAGTTTCCAACGCATTAAATCGTTCATCAATGCGACGTCAGAGTACAGAGATATTTGCTTTTATGCGACTGCGTAAGCAGCCCCTTTTGGAACCCACTTAGGCGGTGGCCGACCATGGAGCATTTTAAAGTGGTTGGAAGGCTCATTTTTGGTCATTTTCGAATAAGGTCACTTCACACATTCTCTAAACACCTCCCTAACAGTTCTCCAAGGTTCCAAAGTGAATCGAAGGTGGTTTTACCTAAACCCAACCTCAAAAGCTAAATTAAGTGAAGAAAAGTGTTTCCATGGTGTTGTGATGTCTTTGAGGTGCTTGTACACTAACGGAAGCTTGGGTTCCAGATTGTTCTGACTATTTAAGGTATGTATAACACCCTATTTCTTGTACTTCGAACAAGACATCATAGCATAGTACTCTGACCCGGCAACACTCCAGGGCAAATGGAGCTTGCCAACTCCGCTGGAACATCTTCTATAATAGCTTCTACTCATCTGGGTGTACCTGCGCGGCATGAAACGTAGCGTCCACAAGAAGAGACGTCAGTACGAGCAATGTACTGAGTATGTAAGGCATGAATGATAACATGATAATATGGACAGAACATGAACAACAACATAATAAGGAAATATGGAAGATAAAAGAAAAGGTATGACTGTAACTGCTTGCCTCTTAAGGCGGAATCATGCATGGTCACTTTCACTTTCATGCATACATAAGCTGTCTGAATCAAATATCATCATTAGCCCGCGTCCGGGCCTCCCGCGTCCGGGGTAATCATCTCACGCCGCCCACTAGTGGTGCTGCCCGTGCCATATAAACACGGTGTTATTATCCATAAGCCGCCCGCCTTAGCAGTGCTGCCCGACCGTATAGGCGCGGTGTAATCATCACAACTTAAGCATGCATAAGAGCCCAATCAAAAGCTATAACTCCATCGGAGTGACGTAAGGTCGGTAACCTCCGATTACATTATGGAAGACTCGATGAACAAGTATACTTACCAACACCTGAAGGCTCAGAAACAAGTTTCAGGTCAATCCGATTTAGTATGAGAAAGTTATGAGCGTTTGAAATACAGAACCTTCTACGGACGTTTCAGAAGCCATTTTTGGAAAATCATTCTTACCATAGTCATCATAGAAATATTCTCATCCTTAACATCATCATTGTCATTGTGAAACATATCTATCGTTATTGTCATAAGAGCTTACAAAATCATAAACCTCTGTTTTGGTAGAGTTCGGACACTTTGGAAAACATTCACGAGTTATCGGGAAGAGAATCATGTCTTGGAATCATAAACATCTAACTTTTGAAGACAAGGAAGATATGGAAATAATTATGAAATCATAACATCGGAATCATGCCTTTACAAATAAAGGGACGAGCCTTAACATACCTGCTCCACGTCCTATTAGCTATGCTTAATTGTCCAAGCTCGTGATCGCTAGTCTACATTCAAGATGATTGACACAATCATTAGACTAATTATCATATACTTGTCTTAATCCTTCAAATGAATTCATTTATAATCTGCCGAAATTTTGGCAGCATCTCCCGTGTAAATACACCATCCCCGAGAATCTAACTCGACCAATTTATCAACAACAATCCCAACAATCATGCCAACAACATCAACAATCAATTCAAGACGCATTCTAACATTAACAACCTTTGTCATACAATTCAACGACATTTCATTTATATTCAATTCAATTCACATAATATTCAAAACAACCCAATCAACATACTACTTTACCCGAAACCTTCCAAATTCAACAAGAATATTAACAACCTATTTCCTTCTTTCAAATTCAACCACAAAAACCCAACTTACAATCTTCCAAACACAATAAAATCAACACATTTCTTACCTCCAAATTCATGCATTATAGCTACGACCACATGTTAACAACATTATCTTCACAATACAAAAAAACCATGCTAATGTCATATTAATTCCTTCAATAATCCCACAATGATTCCAACTTCATTTCAATTCATCAAACCTTCATTTTCATCATAGAATCCGCAACTACAACAATCAAAATACTAAATAAAAATCAATTCATCACATTCTATCAACATGGCCCTACTCGGCCACAACCCATATACACATATTTCATGAATTTCATCCATTTCTACATACTATAACATGCACAAATCACCCCTAACACATGTGAAAGAAGATTGAATACATACCTTCTTCACTTAACTCCTTCATTCGGCTAGGCTTATGAATTGCCCAAATGAATGCTTTGCTTGTTCCAACAACTACTCCATGTTAATAAGGGCCTTCCATTTAGTAGAAAAGCTAGAAGAAATAATTTTTCTTGATCAATTTCCATGGCCTCAATTTTTTTGAGCCATGGCCGAACACTACTATATTTCTTTCTTCTTCTTTTCTTTTTTTTCCAATGTTCTAGAGTCAAAATGATGAGTTGCCCTTATTTTGGTCATCAATTATATATATATATATATATATATATATATATATATATATATATATATATATATATATATACATATGGCTCTACCAACACAAGGTGGACACATGTCCCCTTCTTCCTCTTTCTTGAACTTTCTTAAAAATAAACAAAGAAGACTAATTGTCTTCTTATGTAAGCTTTAGTCCACACATATATATAATTAGTCCCCATTAAATAAAAATGTGGACATATACCTATATGCCACACGGCCAACATGGCCCCTTCAAGAACCATATTGAATATTTTGTGAAATTTCCATTTTGCCCCTAGCCTTCCACAATATTACCATGAACCACTTTGTGAATTTCCCTTTTTACCTTTAGCCTTTCTCAATATTTCCATACTAATAAACAACTTGTACATTAAAATAGTTTTGGAAAATAGTCTTGTCCTTAACTTCTCGCAATTATCTTGGATTATCCGAACGTACAAAATACGGGTTATAACAGAATAACTCTGGTCTGAATAATAATACATAACATGTCTCAAATCATGTCTTGAAAGAAAAGTAAGACATAAACAATATAAGAGTCTTCGAGGTCAGCGGGCGCCATGCTCACCCTAGAAAACTCAAGTAGAAGCTGAGGAGTCGATCAACCACGAGTCAGAGAAATAGATCCGGCCTGATATTCTGCATTCATAAAATAATGCAGCAAGTGCAGGCCAGTACAAACAACAGTACTGGTAGGCATCATAGGCCGACTAAGCATAGTTATCACAATTAAAAAAATAACGCAGATAAACAAGTAGAACAATCAAGCATGAAACAATATAATCGTAACCGAGTATCCATCAGCACCTATGTAAGTATCTAACCCCAATATAATAAGTTTGAGTATATCACTTCCTGGAACAATCAACAGTATAGAATCAACAACACAATCCACCACTATACAGTCATCACGACATCTCACTCAAGTCTTAATGCAATGCAATGCAATGCAATAATGGTATGAATGTGATGCCATGCCATGCTATGCAAATGAGATGTACACATGTACTCCGGACGGAAATATCGACGTCTCGACAACACAATCCAGTGTGACTCGCGAAGTATGAGTGCCACCCGTCCCGGATCTTTGCCAAACAGACAGACGGGACCCTGGCTAATTGCTCACAGGGGGAGTCTCATTGGTACCACTCTGGGGGACCCGCGAAGCCAATGCACTACAATCGAATCTGGGATAATATCGGAAACGGCCATGCACAACGATGCCCGAATATAACCATCAGACATTGGCCTCCTCACAATCACTCAAAAGAGTTGTCAAATATCAGTTTCATAAATCAACAATTCTGGAATTGGACCTCGGATATCGGCCTCCTCACAATCGCTCAAGTAAAAGAGTTTATCCAGTATCAGTTTCATATAAACAACGATTTCGGAATGGATCTTCGGACATCGGCCTTTTTCAAAATCATTCAAGTAAAAAAGTTTATCAAATATTAGTTTCGCTCAATCAACGATACTAGATCATCACCGGATACTAGAGAATGCGTGCAATGCATATGTCAATCATCAACAAGTAAGCTCAATATCACAAGCACCTCAATGAGGTATGCCAACAATATATCACATCACAATACCAACAATGGGTATGCCAACATATATCAATAACTCAAGTACCAATAGTGGGTACGCCAATAATGTATCATAGTACAAATACCAACAACGGGTATGTCAATCCTATTCCAAATCAGGACAACAAGCGACATTTGCTATCTACTAACTACACATGGCATCAAGCCAACACCATTAAACAATCAAACACATATGACGGGGTGGCTAGTCCCAACACATATTAGGGCCCAACCTAAGGCAATATCCATCCCAACTTCACCCTCGAAGGTTCACATGCTATATCCGACATCATAATCTAAATATGTGATTCACTATACTAAGTCGCACCAAAGGTAAACCATAACCTACCTGGACTGCCGAACTGCAACACCAACAAGTCACTCTATCGCCTTGCCCTTCCTCTGAAGATCAGAACCAAAGTAGTCTAGGAATAATCGAATTCTAAATTAGAAATCATGAATAATGATACTAATAATGCTATGATATCAATTAGGTCCAATTTAACCCTAGAAATAGGGGAAACGGGCCCACAAGGGCGAAACGGGAAACTCACGGGTAAAATACCAAATTGAATCCTAGGTAATCATAACCCAATCATTTTTTTTGATTTAGCTCAAGAACTATCCTAAAATCTAATTTCTAGTAACCCCCAAATTGGGTATGAACCTAATTCCACAAATCTGAAATTCAACGTTAAAAGTGGAAGATATGGGGTTACTAAACTTAGATTCATCAAATTTTAGTATTAGAATCATCAATTTTATCAATTATAACCCTAGAGAGAAGTCTCCTAAAACCCTTCTTCAAATTCTACTTCTAAGGGATTGAAAAGGGAAGTGATGATTCTCAGATGATAATGATTAAAAAGAAGTAAGTGATTAGACAAAGCTTCACTTCCAAGAAATTTCTTAATTTATCCCCAATAACAGCCTTCCCAAGCTCCAATATCGAGTTATGACATAATGAGGGACTAGGTCTTATTTTAAGACACATTTAAAGAAATTTCCCTGCCCGTGATCGCCACGGCGAGGGTATTGCCGCTACAGCGGCGCCGCTGCGGCGTCGGGGACATCGCTGCAGCAGTGAATCCCAGTTTACTCATGACTGCCCTAGCATTCACTACACCGCCACGGTGGTACTGCCCGGGGGGGGGGGGGGGAGGGGTTCTGGTGCCGCCGTTGCGGGCACCAGACACCAGAAATCCCCAAATTCTCTAAGTCTTCCATCGAATTTTCGGGTTATTCCCGAGGACATCTGCTCATAATCTGACCACCTAAACCTATATAAATATATGGTACGAACGCACTCGTGGTCTCAAAATTTCCAACAGAGGTCTCGTTGATCGAGTCAACCACCGGTGCCTACTTCCCATTTCCCATCCAAAGTCTTGAAATGCACCAAAATACATTGGGATCCGAACCAATCATACATACAAGTTCTAAACAATTATCCGAACCTCTCGGATTTGATGAAACTCCGAAAAAGGTCTGTTTCCCAAAAGTCAACCTCGGGTCAAAATGAATCAATAAACACTCGGAAGTGGCGAAAGTGCCAAAAGGACTATAATGACCAAACGGGTCGTTACAGCCTTGCATTAATGTGCACCTTCATTTTGTTTGTAGTTTAGCAATTCAAAATCAACTTCAGATAGACACATAAGACTAAAGTTGAAAAAATCTAAGTCTAAAGTTTATAAGTTTTTGTTTGAAAATTGGCTTTGCAATTCCATAAGTCATAAGGTTGGTTCTTTCCAGTAATTCATTTAAGAGTCACATAATGATAACGCAATCAAGTAAGGATGGTATGAAATCCAAATGTATTATAATGCAATGGTAAATATATTCCAAGATACACACGCTCCTACGGTCGGTTTCACGTGACCCATGGGGGACTTGTGAGGTCCATCTACTCAGCCGGAATCCTAGATCTCCCAGATCACATTGGGCCTCCAGCCGATAGGCTATCATATCATCATAACTCCAACCAAGTACCGTATCCAATCGGGTCTCCATACACCACCCCTTATAATTTATCAATAACATGCCAATGATATCATATAATGTATGAAATGGATATGCATACAACATGTAATTGTATAATATCAAGCCAATGCCGAATATAATTCCTTTTTCGTGATTTAGATGAGATTTGAAGGGATGAATGCACAATGAATCAATATCACAAGTATTAAACAAACATGGCTATCATAAGACCATATCACCAACAACCATATCAAACAAGTAGATTTAACAATACCAACCAATGCCCATAAATTTGGTATTCCTTACATAACAGGATTATTTCATTTTTCATTAATTACCCATAACATGACACCAGTACCGACACAAGTTCTCGACACCTCATGAGTACGACACCCCTAATTCCTTATTACGCCCCTTAATTACATTAGCCAATACAAGCACTTCATAAAGTGTCTAGTAAGTCTCAACTTGCCTTAATTCTGAAGTCCAAAGAGTCAATCCACGGTCTTGCCCTTCCTTTGAGCTTCCAGACAAGCCCGATCTATTCAGATATGCAATCTACCTAAGAATATAAATCTGTAGAAACCCATATTCCTATACTAATGTTTCGAGTCCAAAAAGTTAACCCAATGCCGAGCCTCGAATGTCAAAACTATATTTTCAACATAAATTCAGCTTACCTATAGTCTAAATTGTAAGAATCCCGAAAATCATTGAAATCCAATTACAATTGGATCCCCAATTTGATAATTTACATGAAACTCATTTCCATGGAAAACCTTCGTTTCTAAGTTCAAAGCATGGAAGAAATCACTAATTAATGAATGGAATCTTGGGAATACTTAGATTGAGTTTGGAATCTTACCCCAAACTCGAATCTTGAAGAATGCCCTTGAAATTACCCAAATCTGAGCCCTCTAACTTCCAAAATTGATTATGAACAATGAAAGTGGGAATATAATTCTGTTCATGTCCAGTTACTCTTTGCGATTGCCAGACACCACTTGCGAACCCTACCCTAGCCGGCCCAGGCCATTGTGAACGCGATGTGACAATCACGATCACAATGTGCCAGAGCAACCCGGCCCAGCCTTGATTTCCCCTTCGCGAATGTGAGCCCTTAGCCGTGAAAACGACCCTATTGAAGCCCAAATCTTCGCGGACGCGAGTCCTCCATCGCCAACTCGTTGAAGGAAACAAGAATTGTTGAATCTGATCCAGTACCTGAAACTCATCTAGGACCTTCCGGACACAAACAAAATATGCATTTTAGTCATAAAACACACTACGAACCTGCTCGTGTACTCGAAACACCCAAAAGAGATCGTCTTGACCCGATGTTTGTCACGACCCAACCCCGTGGGCCATGACTAGTGTCCGAACTGGACACCTGTATACGAACCTGTTACATATAATCAAACTGAATCTATGACAATGTGAAAACTTGCAAAAGAACTCCAACGTTTCATAACGTCATCATATATGTATATTCAGATAAACTGTCTCCTGAGGAGTCACAACTGATCAAATCATAAAATGATACGCAAGCCGACAAGGCTGCCACTACACATCAATATCATGTCATATGCAAGCCGACAAGGCTGCCACTACAGACGAACATCATATCATAGCACATCGTGTAGACACAGCTGAACAGAACTTATACACAACCCTCACATATGTCTACAAACCTCTAAGAGTACTAACAGTGAAATATGACGGGACAGGGCTGTTATACCCCGTGTTTTCGTATAATTGGAAATCGAGAAATAATTACGATTTATGTAGTATAAGGAAATATTTTGATTTTGGTGAAAATGACTATGTTGGTTATGGAATCTTTAATGTTAAGACATCGGGAAAGGCCGAGGGTAAATTTGGAATTTCGGAAATTAGTTTCGGGAATTACAACACGGGACGTTTTATGATTGGGCCAAGAAAAATACTACACAAAAATTGAGGCCCAATGTTTAGAGGTGGCCGGCCATATCCATGGCCCAAGCCCCTTTGTTAATGATCATGTGCTATGCACATGATCAAATATATGGATATATATCATGATATACTTGGTAATTATCTAGAACAAGAACAAAAATTGAAGAACACCAAACAAATAAGGCTCTCGGACGAAGGAGAAAATAGAGAAAAAAGAAAATTATTCAAGCTTTGTTGTTGATCCAAAAATCTTAATTTCTACATAGTTGTGGAGTACTCAAGACCCTCTTCAACGGGGTATAATTAGTTTGGCACAAGAACTACGTTTGCGACAAGTCGGGGTTTCAAGAAAAGGTGAGAATTCTTACACTTTTATGTTATAGAATTGATATGAATGTGTTAAGGATTGAGAATAGACGAGAATCCCGTAACTTTGGTGTATATAGAAGCCGTGGGTGTGTGTGTATATTGTATGTTGGCCGTGAGCCTAGGAAGAAGAAAGTGGTGTGAATTGATCTTGTTTAGTTTGTATAATGTGTTGTTGTGATCTTTATGTCGTAAATGATTGATTGATGAATTAAATTGGCGTTGGAAAATGATTTCGGACATTATCCGAAAGTGTATACCTTTGGTATAATTGTGTATATCATTGTATATTTAGGGTGCTAAATACTTTAAATATGAGTTATAGTTGATGTTAATGAATTCGGAATGAAACGACGCAAGTTAGAACCTTCGTTATAAGTTTTGATGTACTTGAAGGAATTAGGGAAAGTAATGAATTTTGGACAATTTTGTATATAGTTTGGAATATGTTTGGGATGTGTTTGAATAATCGCGAATGAGTAAATGAATATAATGATGTGGATATAGATTTGGAGTTTGGAAGTTTGAATGAAAAGTTGCCAACTTAGGTAATAAGGTAGGACTTTGAAGGTAGAGTGGTTTGATTATGATTTGTGTTGTTTGTTGATGTGTGGGCTGTTGTTGTCGTTGTATTTTGAGCCGAGCTAAGTCTCGGGGATGTTAGATTTATAGGGGAAGTGCTGCCGAAATTTCGGTAGGCAAAAATTAAGTTAATGGCATTTTTCAGCCTAAGAATCTCAATTGGTAACTTTGACCATTTGCAGATTTTAGACGGAACGGGACTTGACTTTTGGGAGAGCATACGACGTCTGTAAGGTATGTAAAGCTTCCCACTCCTTCGTTTGGCATATCTTAGTATGATAGGCGAATATGAGAACTTCCGGAGCATTTCTGCTCCTCGAAACCCGATCCACAAAAAGGTTACTATTCATTCAATTCAATTGAAGCCTAAGGGCTCTATTTTGGCTAGAATGCCACCACTCGTCCGAAACCTATCGAAATGTGGTCGGGTAACTTAGAAATGATTATGTATGACCCTTTGGCCTATAAATGTTCGGAAAATATGTTCGCCACCTCAATTTGACTCGAGGTGGGCCCGCTACCCCGAAACGCCCTAATTGTCTTATTGGGCTATCTTTGTGAATAAAGTTTGACATGCTACTTTCGAGTTTGGAACTTCCTCCTACGGGATATGTTTTGAATATTACGATGCGCTAAGTTACGTTTTGAGCTATACGTACTATTTTGGAAACGTTTTGTGAAATGAAACTTTATATCGACTAAGTATTCGATTACTTTGTATTATGAAATGACTTATGGGATTACTCGATTTTGAGAGGCTATTTTGAAGTATGATTTGCATTTGTTTGCTCACGACTCCGCTCGTGCCTTATTATGACTTCGTTCACCGGTTCCCGGGCCGGATTTGATTCGTGCGCCTTATAATAATTCGGCCGTATGCTGTGTTACGGTTCCCGAGGCTTCGCCATAGGGCCGGGTTCCGTTTGGAGTTATGCTGTGATATGGCTCGTGATGCGATACGCTCACCTATGATTATGTTTGTGTTCGGGGATGTACGGAGATTTGAAACCTTCTGGTGTTATGCTGTGTGTGGCGCCAGCGTCGGAGTGGCGACCACGTTCCTAAGCGTTTGCATGATTTCGTTTGCATTATATATACGTATATGACTTTGATAACGGATTTGGACATACCGATTTGTATTCCATTTTGTTATCTGATTCGCTTTCAGTCTTGATCCATATTTCTGTACTCCGTGCTTTACATACTCAGTATATATTTCGTACTGACCCCCTTTCCTCGGGGGGCTGCGTTTTATGCCAGCAGGTGCAGACATTGGTGATCCTCCACAGTAGGCTTCACTCTTTGCTATTCCGGAGTACTCCTCTTTGATCCGGAGTCCACTTTTGGTACAGGCTTCTTTTGCTTTGTATATATTCTGTACATTTGACTATTTGGGTACGGCGGGGCCCTGTCTCGCCATATGTCTTTGTTTTGAATTCGTAGAGGCCTGTAGTCATATATGTGGGGTAAGGGTCCTGTATATGTTGGTTTGATTTCATTTTCTGGTCTTAAAGCGGTCTGCTTGTTATGATGGCCCCAAATGGCCCCTATGCTTATGTTTGCACTTTTGACCGGCGATGTCTATTCCGCCGCTCAGTTTGTATTTGATTTGTGCGACCGCTTAAGACATATTTTCATATAAATTATGCTTGATATGATTTCGTAAAATTCGGAAATAAGTTTGGACCTTATAATGAATGTGTGATTCGGTCTGGGCACCCAGGTAGGGTGCCAGTCGCGGCCCACGGGGCTGGGTCGTGACAAAAGTGGTATCAAAGCAGTTTGTCCTCGGAATGTCTACAGGACGTGTCTCGTAGAGTCTTGTTTATCGATGTGTTGTGCACCACATCTATAAACAAGAAACTACAGGGCATTTAGGATGTTACTTTTCTTGGAATCTTAGATCGTGCGATAGAGCTGTGCTATTAGGATGATTTTGATCTGACTCGCCTTTGTGTTTGCAGTGATGCCTCCGAAGAAGGCAACGGCGGCCCAGAAGGGCAAAGCGAGGATGGGAGAGGCTAGCCAGGCACAACGAGCTACCCGGGCTCGTGTTTATGATTTGCCTGAGGATGTGCCTCATTCTGAGGGGTCTGCTACACCCCCACTAGTACAGCCTGGAGTAGGACCTTCAGCAGCTCCAGAGGTCCGTGTACCCGCACCTGAGACTCCAGCTCCCCAGCCAGGGGCGGAGGATAGGACCCTGAGAGAGGATGTACAGTTGCTGACTACATTGGTGGCAGGACAGGCTCGCAGACGTGGGCGAAGGGACGACGATGACGATGACAGGCGGGACAACCTGAGAGTTCGGGAGTTTTTGTTATGTGGCCCTCCAGAGTTCTTCGGGTCTAAGCCCGATGAGGACCCCCATGACTTTATTCGGGGGATGCGACGCTCACTGGACTTGGTCAGGGCTTCAGAGACCGAGTCGGTTGAGCTGGCTTCGCACAGGCTTCGAGATGTGGCTACCCACTGGTACGAGACTTGGGAGCTGTCTAGAGGAGAGGGTGCCCCTCCAGCCACTTGGGATCAGTTTGTGACAGCATTCACCCGCCACTTTTTGCCCCCACAGTTACGGCGGGCGCGGGCTGATCGATTCTTACGACTGCAGTAGAGGGGTCGGAGTGTTCGCGAGTATAACCTTGAGTTTGATTCTCTGGCCCGATATGCACCGGCCGTGGTAGCAGATATGTCCGATCGGATGCACAGATATGTTATGGGATTGGACCGGTATTTGGTTGATAGCTGTATGGCAGTGTCATTGCAGGCAGACATGGACATTGCCCGACTTCAGGCCTATGCGATGGGTATGGAGGACCGTCGCAGGTCTGATCCTGCTGGCAGAGATCGAGATAGGAGGCCACCCAAAAGGGCTAGGTCCGCAGGTTATTCTGGAGATTCTCGAGGCGGACAACCTCAGCAGCAGCAGTCAGATAGGCATTTTCCTTCGTCCGGCCGGAGTACTCAGTCAGGCAGCCGGAGATTCGATAGTACAGGACCGTCTGGGGCCGGTCAGAGCTCCAGAGTGGCAGGTTCACAGGTACCCAGGGGTCCCAGCCAGGCCAGACCACCCAGACCCTGTTGTCCTCATTGCGGGAAGTCTCATCCCGGGGAGTGTTACCGAGCGATTGGAGCTTGCTTTTCTTGTGGCGGTCAGGGCCACTTTATGAGAGACTGTCCATTGGCTAGCGGTTCTGGTAGTGCTGCTCAGCAGACAGGGTCAGCCGCCGGTTCTTCTTCTGTTCCATCAGTTGCACGCCCTGGAGGGCGAGGTATGCCAGCACCGGCAGGCCGCGGTCGAGGCCGCGGTGGCGCTTCAGGTTCTAGCGGTCCCTCGAACCGCATATATGCTTTGGCCAGCCGCCAGGATCAGGAGGCTTCGCCAAACGTCGTCACAGGTACATTACTGGTTTTCTCCAGATCTGTATATGCATTGATTGACCCTGGCTCTACCTTATCATATATTTCCCCGCTCGTTGCTAGTGAGATTGGGATAGTGTCTGAGCCTATAGAGCCATTTGAGGTAGCTACGCCAGTTGGGGATTTTATTGTAGCGAGACAGATCTATAGGGATTGTTCTGTGACCATTTATGATCGTAGCACTAAGGCTGATTTGATAGAGTTAGACATGCTTGAGTTTGACGTCATTATGGGCATGGACTGGTTGTCTTCCTGTTATGCTAATGTCGACTGCCAGAAAAAGGTAGTCCGTTTTCAGTTTCCAGGAGAACCAGTCATAGAGTGGTTCGGATCTACAGCATCGCCGAGGGGTAAGTTTATTTCATACCTCAAGGCTAAGAAGATGATCCAGAAGGGGTATATCTATCATTTGGTTCGTGTGCACGATACTGCCGCGGAGGTACCTACCCTTCAGTCTATTCCGGTCGTCAGTGAGTTTCCAGATGTATTTCCTGACGAGCTTCCTGGCCTTCCGCCTGAGCGGGAGATTGATTTTACTATAGAGCTGATGCCGGATACGCAGCCTATATCTATTCCTCTGTACAGGATGGCACCAGCTGAGCTGAAGGAGTTGAAAGAGCAGCTGAAAGATTTGTTGGATAAGGGCTTTATCAGACCCAGCACATCACCCTGGGGAGCGCCGGTGTTGTTTGTCAGAAAGAAAGATGGGTCATTGCGGATATGTATCGATTACCGGCAGCTTAATAAGGTGACTATTAAGAATAAATATCCCCTCCCCCGGATTGATGATTTGTTTGATCAGCTGCAGGGTGCTAAACATTTTTCAAAGATAGATCTGCGCTCAGGTTATCATCAGGTGCGAGTACGGGAGTCAGATATTCCGAAGACTGCTTTCAGGACCCGATACGGGCATTATGAGTTCAGAGTTATGTCTTTCGGGCTGACTAATGCTCCAGCAGTATTTATGGATCTGATGAACCGGGTATTTCGGCCTTTTCTGGATATGTTTGTTATTGTGTTTATTGATGATATCTTGATTTACTCGCGATCAGCCGAGGAGCATTCAGACCATTTGAGGACGGTACTTGGCATTCTCCGTCAGCAGAAGTTATATGCTAAATTCTCTAAATGTGAGTTCTGGTTGACTTCTGTGGCATTCTTGGGCCATATTGTCGGCGCGGATGGTATTCGGGTCGACACGCAGAAGATTGAGGCTGTGCAGAATTGGCCCAGGCCTACTACACCGACAGAGGTGCGCAGTTTTCTAGGATTGGCTGGGTATTATCGCAGGTTTGTGGAGGATTTTTCTTCTATTGCAGCACCACTGACGAGGCTAACCCAGAAAGCAGCAAAATTCCAGTGGACAGATGCCTGCGAGCGCAGCTTTCAGATGCTGAAGGAGAGATTGATTACAGCACCAGTTCTGTCTCTTCCAGAGGGATCTGACGGGTATGTTGTCTATTGTGACGCCTCTGGTATTGGGATAGGATGTGTATTGATGCAGCACGGTCGAGTCATAGCCTATGCTTCCCGGCAGCTCAGACCGCACGAGAAGAACTATCCCACTCATGATCTTGAGTTGGCCGCGGTGATTCATGCTTTGAAGATTTGGCGGCATTATTTATATGGGGTCCATGTTGATATCTATACGGACCATAAGAGTCTCCAGTATATTTTTAGGCAGAAGGAACTAAATTTGCGGTAGCGGAGATGGCTTGAGCTACTAAAGGACTACGACGTTGATATTCTGTACCATCCGGGGAAAGCCAATGTGGTAGCTGACGCGCTTAGCCGCAAGTCCGTGGGCAGTTTGGCTGATGTTCCACCTGATAAGAGAGATTTGGTTCGTGATATTCATCAGCTGGCCAGCCTCGGAGTCCGTTTGGTGGATTCTGGAGATTCTGGGATTTCTGTTCGTCCAGTTGCTGAGTCATCTATTATTCAGGAGGTAAAGCAGAGCCAGTTTGAGGATCCTCTTTTGATTCAGTACAGAGATGTGGCCCTTAATAAAGCAAAGACTCAGTTTGAGATCTCGCCTGACGGAGTATTATTATATGACGGCAGATTCTGTGTACCGGACTTTGCGGGCTTACGGCGGCAGATTATGGGCGAGGCCCATAATGCACGGTATTCTGTTCATCCTGGTTCCACTAAAATGTATCGGGACCTCAGGTGTTTGTATTGGTGGGACGGCATGAAGAAAGATATTGCCGAGTTTGTTAGTCAGTGCTCGAACTGCCAGCAAGTTAAGATCGAGCATCAGAAGCCCGGTGGATTATTACAGGAGATGGAAATTCCAGCCTGGAAATGGGAGATGATTAATATGGATTTCGTTGTTGGATTACCGCGCACTCCACGTAGGTACGACTCTATCTGGGTTGTTGTTGACAGGCTGACAAAATCAGCCCATTTCCTTCCGGTTCGGACAACCTATTCGGCGGAGGACTATGCCAGATTGTATATCAGAGAGATAGTCAGACTTCACGGAGTCCCTATATCTATTATTACTGACCGAGGTACCCAGTTTACAGCAAATTTCTGGAGGTCATTTCAGGAGGGATTAGGGACTCAGGTGAGTCTCAGTACAGCTTTTCACCCTCAGTCCGACGGGCAGGCCGAGCGCACTATTCAGACGCTCGAAGATATGTTGCGAGCCTGCGTTATTGATTTCAGGGGCAGCTGGGATGATCATTTGCCGCTTATTGAGTTTGCCTATAATAATAGTTATCACTCCAGCATTCAGATGGCACCGTATGAAGCCCGGTATGGCAGGAAATGCAGATCTCCTATTGGTTGGTTTGACGTGGGCGAGACTAAGCTGATTGGGCCAGATGTGATCCAGGAAGCCGTAGATAAAGTAAAGCTTATTCGAGAACGGTTATTGGCTGCTCAGAGTCGACAGAAAGCTTATGCAGATAGACGACGTCGACCGTTAGAGTTCCAGATTGGCGACTGGGTATTCCTGAAGGTGTCGCCCATGAAGGGTGTCATGAGATTCGGTAGAAAGGGTAAGTTGAGCCCCCGGTACATTGGGCCGTATCAGATCGTTCGAAAGATAGGCGAGGTCGCCTATGAGCTAGACTTACCATCCGACTTGGAGGGCGTACACCCGGTGTTTCATGTGTCTATGTTGCGGAAATGTATTGGTGATCCTTCCAGGATATTCCCAGTTGATGACATTCAGGTGACGGAGCAGTTATCCTATGACGAGCAGCCTGTATCTATTCTAGATCGACAGGTGCGGAGACTACGCACTAAAGAAGTGCCCTCCGTCAAAGTCCTGTGGCGCAACAATAATCGGGAGGAGATGACTTGGGAGGCGGAGGACGAGATGAAAAGGAGATACCCTCACTTGTTCCCGACGTCCACAGGTAATCAATTTTTTTTTTCAGTTTGTTGTGTTGATTGATAAAATGAATTATGTATGTCATTATTAAAAAGGGACACTCCTGCCTTGATCATAAGACTTTATAAGATTAATTTAACATTCGGGGACGAATGTTCTTAAGGGGGGAAGAATGTTATACCCCGTGTTTTCATATAATTGGAAATCGAGAAATAATTACGATTTATGTAGTATAAAGAAATATTTTGATTTTTGTGAAAATGACTATGTTGGTTATGGAATCTTTAATGTTAAGACATCGGGAAAGGCCGAGGGTAAATTTGGAATTTCGGAAATTAGTTTCGGGAATTACAACACGGGACGTTTTATGATTGGGCCAAGAAAAATACTACACAAAAATTGAGGCCCAATGTTTAGAGGTGGCCGGCCATATCCATGGCCCAAGCCCCTTTGTTAATGATCATGTGCTATGCACATGATCAAATATATGGATATATATCATGATATACTTGGTAATTATCTAGAACAAGAACAAAAATTGAAGAACACCAAACAAATAAGGCTCTCGGCCGAAGGAGAAAATAGAGAAAAAAGAAAATTATTCAAGCTTTGTTGTTGATCCAAAATTCTTAATTTCTACATAGTTGTGGAGTACTCAAGACCCTCTTCAACGGGGTATAATTAGTTTGGCACAAGAACTACGTTTGCGACAAGTCGGGGTTTCAAGAAAAGGTGAGAATTCTTACACTTTTATGTTATAGAATTGATATGAATGTGTTAAGGATTGAGAATAGACGAGAATCCCGTAACTTTGGTGTATATAGAAGCCGTGGGTGTGTGTGTATATTGTATGTTGGCCGTGAGCCTAGGAAGAAGAAAGTGGTGTGAATTGATCTTGTTTAGTTTGTATAATGTGTTGTTGTGATCTTTATGTCGTAAATGATTGATTGATGAATTAAATTGGCGTTGGAAAATGATTTCGGACATTATCCGAAAGTGTATACCTTTGGTATAATTGTGTATATCATTGTATATTTAGGGTGCTAAATACTTTAAATATGAGTTATAGTTGATGTTAATGAATTCGGAATGAAACGACGCAAGTTAGAACCTTCGTTATAAGTTTTGATGTACTTGAAGGAATTAGGGAAAGTAATGAATTTTGGACAATTTTGTATATAGTTTGGAATATGTTTGGGATGTGTTTGAATAATCGCGAATGAGTAAATGAATATAATGATGTGGATATAGATTTGGAGTTTGGAAGTTTGAATGAAAAGTTGCCAACTTAGGTAATAAGGTAGGACTTTGAAGGTAGAGTGGTTTGATTATGATTTGTGTTGTTTGTTGATGTGTGGGCTGTTGTTGTTGTTGTATTTTGAGCCGAGCTAAGTCTCGGGGATGTTAGATTTATAGGGGAAGTGCTGCCGAAATTTCGGTAGGCAAAAATTAAGTTAATGGCATTTTTCAGCCTAAGAATCTCAATTGGTAACTTTGACCATTTGCAGATTTTAGACGGAACGGGACTTGACTTGTGGGAGAGCATACGACGTCTGTAAGGTATGTAAGGCTTCCCACTCCTTCGTTTGGCATATCTTAGTATGATAGGCGAATATGAGAACTTCCGGAGCATTTCTGCTCCTCGAAACCCGATCCACAAAAAGGTTACTATTCATTCAATTCAATTGAAGCCTAAGGGCTCTATTTTGGCTAGAATGCCACCACTCGTCCGAAACCTATCGAAATGTGGTCGGGTAACTTAGAAATGATTATGTATGACCCTTTGGCCTATAAATGTTCGGAAAATATGTTCGCCACCTCAATTTGACTCGAGGTGGGCCCGCTACCCCGAAACGCCCTAATTGTCTTATTGGGCTATCTTTGTGAATAAAGTTTTACATGCTACTTTCGAGTTTGGAACTTCCTCCTACGGGATATGTTTTGAATATTACGATGCGCTAAGTTACGTTTTGAGCTATACGTACTATTTTGGAAACGTTTTGTGAAAAGAAACTTTATATCGACTAAGTATTCGATTACTTTGTATTATGAAATGACTTATGGGATTACTCGGTTTTGAGAGGCTATTTTGAAGTATGATTTGCATTTGTTTGCTCACGACTCCGCTCGTGCCTTATTATGACTTCGTTCACCGGTTCCCGGGCCGGATTTGATTCGTGCGCCTTATGATAATTCAGCCGTATACTGTGTTACGGTTCCCGAGGCTTCGCCATAGGGCCGGGTTCCGTTTGGAGTTATGCTGTGATATGGCTCATGATGCGATACGCTCACCTATGATTATGTTTGTGTTCGGGGATGTACGGAGATTTGAAACCTTCTGGTGTTATGCTGTGTGTGGCGCCAGCGTCGGAGTGGCGACCACGTTCCTAAGCGTTTGCATGATTTCATTTGCATTATATATACGTATATGACTTTGATAACGGATTTTGACATACCGATTTGTATTCCATTTTGTTATCTGATTCGCTTTCAGTCTTGATCCATATTTCTGTACTCCGTGCTTTACATACTCAGTACATATTTCGTACTGACCCCCTTTCCTCGGGGGGCTGCGTTTTATGCCCGCAGGTGCAGACATTGGTGATCCTCCACAGTAGGCTTCACTCTTTGCTATTCCGGAGTACTCCTCTTTGATCCGGAGTCCACTTTTGGTACAGACTTCTTTTGCTTTGTATATATTCTGTACATTTGACTATTTGGGTACGGCGGGGCCCTGTCTCGCCATATGTCTTTGTTTTGAATTCGTAGAGGCCTGTAGTCATATATGTGGGGTAAGGGTCCTGTATATGTTGGTTTGATTTCGTTTTCTGGTCTTAAAGCGGTCTGCTTGTTATGATGGCCCCAAATGGCCCCTATGCTTATGTTTGCACTTTTGACCGGCAATGTCTATTCTGCCGCTCAGTTTGTATTTGATTTGTGCGACCGCTTAAGACATATTTTCATATAAATTATGCTTGATATGATTTCGTAAAATTCGAAAATAAGTTTGGACCTTATAATGAATGTGTGATTCGGTCTGGGCACCCAGGTAGGGTGCCAGTCGCGGCCCACGGGGCTGGGTCGTGACAAGGGCCTCGTCGTACCCCTGGACAAACATATACATATACATCATAAGATCTGAACCAAAAGTCTAGACTCTAGAACAACGGAGCTCTCCAAAACAGCTGAGTAGAAGTCCTATGTTGAAAGGTCACCAAACCGACTATCTGTACATGCGGGCATGAAACGCAGCCCCCCGAAGAAAGGGGGTCAGTACGGAATATGTACTGAGTATATAAAGCATGAAATACAGTAAAAGGATCGTAACTGAAATAGGTGTTACACCTCGGAAATTTCTCCGTACTTGTATGAAGAGTGGAACGATGAAAAGTTGAGTAAATGATGTTTTATTAAGTCGGTAATGGCTAATTAAGAAAATTTTGGAAATAAGAAAGTCGTGGAAAATTTCCACCCAGTGGTCGTGTGTGGCACTATATGGCCCGTAAAGTTATTTACGGACCGTATAGTGCAATCGTCTTTTATTGTGTCAAAAATCTCAAGTTTCTGTTAAGTGTTGAGATGGTTAAAAACGACCCAGGATACGGCCCGTAAACTGGTTTACGGACCGTAAACTAGGTCGTAAACCACCAGGTCCCTCAGCCAAGACTTTCTGTAAATGTTGATATGGTTAAATACGACCCAGTTTACGGCCCGTAAACTGGTTTACGGACCGTAAACCAGGTCGTAAACTGCCATGTCCAGAAGCCAAACTCTCTGTTTTTGAAACGCTTAAATACGACCACAGTGGACGACCCGTAAATCAAAATACGGTCCATAAACTACAGTTTACGACCACTGTTCACCCGACGAGAATTAATTAAAGATCAGATTTTGGGATTATTAAAAGAGACTTAGACATCATGTTCTTCCATTATTCATCAACACAACTCAAGAGACCTCTAGAACTTTCCAAATATTTTCTCCACAAGAATTCAAGAGAATCACAAGGAACATCAAGATCAACACCACCAAACTTATGAAATCAAGTGTAAGAACACCATAAAAGATCATCCAGGTCAAGAAATCCCACAAAGGGTGGAACTAGGGTTTTAGCTAAGTGAAGAATCTCAACTTAAGGATTTTTGAACCTTCATCCAAGGTAAGTTTTATGATTATTCCATATTGTTTGAAGTATTGGAAAGCTTAGACACTTGAAATGTAGAAGGACATAGAAATGGGTCATTATTGAGTGAATAGTGTTGTAAATGAATGCTAGTGGAATTGAACTGCGAATGTTGGAGTGTTGTGAGTACAAATACATTATGAATGATGTTTACATCATGAAACAAGCGTTAAACGCATGAAAACGCAAAGACGAGTCATAAGGCTAAAAATGGGGAAATTGGAGGAAAATGGTGGATTTGCTAAATGTACGTAAATGACGATGGTCGACTGTGATATTATGAGTAATGTTAGGAATGTTAAGAGTTGAGATAAAGCATGAGAAAAGTAGTATGAACGAAGGAAGCGTTGTCCGACTTTCCTACAATTAGCGATACGTTCTTGTAGTTAGTTACTAATGCTGATCCAAATTCTCTTATGAAGGTAACGACGTGATATTGAAGAAGAGCAAGTGAGCGATAGTATAGCTAAACGACCAGGTTTGTGAGGCTAGTCCTTTCCTTCTGATGGCATGAATCTTGTAGTATGAAATTCCTATTCTCTTCATGAGTTCCTATAGTCCGAAAGGCTAAGAGTCTAACTCCTTAATGTCTATATAAGATGAGGACTACGATATGATGATGCTAGTATAATGATGATGCTAATTATTGCTTCCACTCACCTTATGTACTAGTTCCTTCAAGGTGAGGCAGAGTATCAATAGTTGTCCCATAATGGAATTGGGGGATCACGACCTTATGTCACCCCGATAGAGTAAGGTTGATCTTGAGCCTTGTGCATGTATTATAAGGAGTATATTATTATTATGAGCATTTTGTGATAAGCATGGCACGAGCATTTCACACCGCGCCTAGTTGGCCGGGCAGTCACCGCCAAGGCGGGCAGCTATACGGATACACCATGACCTTTTGGCATGGGCAGACACCACTAGTGGGCAGCATGAGATGGTACCCCGGACACGGGAGGCCTGGACGCGGGCTAATATTATTGATTTTCACACCGTTCCGACATGGACGGACAACTTGCATATGATGCATACATGTTATGATGATGAGTATGAGTAAGACAACATGCATTACTTCTTTTATGATTATCGGTCAGATTCAGATGCTTCCTGTTGATGTTATCACTATGTTATTTATGTCTCCTTTCATTATATATGTCTCTCATACTCGGTACAATATTTGTACTGACGTCCTTTCTTCGGACGCTGTGTTCATGCCCACAGGTAGACAGGGAGGAGCGCTTGGTCCAGATCCCCAGTAGCTGTCCACTGATAGATAGCACTCCATTGTTCGGAGGTGCTTATGACTATTCTTTTGGTGTACATTTATATATGCATATTTTGGGCATGGCGGAGTCTTGTTCCGTCTATGTATTCATTATGTAGTAGAGGCTCGTAGATACGCAGTGTGGGTTAGAGAGTCTCACAAGAGGTTTTCATATGTATGTATATTATTTTGATGGCCGAGAGGAAAATGTATATAAAGTATTTATGGTTGACTAAATATAATTTTTTCTACGATTGGTATGTGAAATTGATAAAAGAGTATTAAATGAGCGAGATAAATAGTAGAGTGAGCGGTGCTCGGTAACTAGCATCGGGTACCCGTCGCGGCCCCTAGCTGGGTCGTGACAATAGGGGGTACAGAAAATAAGTACAATGTCCAGAATACCAAAACACTTGTCCTTTTGAAACATAAATCATGCATGTCAATATCATATATCATACCCGGCCCATTATGGGACTCGGTGAACATGGTAGCCACCCCGTCTTTGGCGCCATAACACATCATAACTCCATAAACACATCATAACACAGCATAACTCCATCATATATATATATATATATATATATATATATATATATATATATATATATATATATATATATATATATATATATATATATCATATTCCGGCCCTCTAGTGAGGGACTCAGTGAACAATGCAGTGAGACTGTGCACGATAACATACCCGGCCCGGGACTCGGTGAAGGACATATTGAGGCATGCACGAGCAGAGTAGTGAGCAACCATATGCAATTTAAAACATTATCAAGACTCAAACAGAATAAGAAGAAGGGATTAACACCTGAGTATCAATAGCGACAATCATATCAAATATCCCCCGAATGTCATCATAAATAATATCAAAAGAGCCTTAGGAGTCATACACATATGTCAATATAGTATGAAACAGCTTATAGAAGTCAAGACATGAGTTATCGTAGAGTTTCTAAGAATAGGAGCTTATATATGTCGACTACTATCCAACGTATAGAAAACTGAAGAGGGAAGCTCAATCATTTTAAGAGTTCTAACATCAAGAAGTGAATAAGAATCATGATCACACTCGAAACTTATGAATAGAATTACCCCAAAGCTCATATTATTCGTCACTTAAATCTAAGACATGCCAAAAGAAAGAAGGGACAGCTTCACATACCTGTTAACGATTAATCGTAATCTCGTTCGCTTCGTCGCCCCTTTAGCCTATTTAATATAAAAGTAACGCTATCGTTAGTAATCTATACTTCCTAGCTCATAAATTTGTGACCAATCGCCTATAGAACTTATTCTTTAACTTATAATTTCTCGATTAGTTTTTTTTTATTAGTTAAGGACTTAACGGAAATCGAGCAGCATTTCCCATATATATTCGCCTAACCCGAACTTCCAATTATCCTCCTGTTATCACAGGAACACCAACAATGACAGTAATAGCAATATTCATATAGAATCCTTACAATTTAGCCCATAAACAACCCAAGCAATCCAATAACCCTTTTTAATCCGTTTCAACCCACAATTTCATATAACAACGATTTCATGCATTTTCTTATTTCCAATTTCATCCAATCCAATTTTAATCCTTCCATTACAACACCATTAATACAATTATACTATAAAACAAGAAAATCTTACCTTAATTTTCTCGGAGGAAGTTCTACACTTAATTGCTCCAATTTCACAATTTCTTCTTCGTCAATTGAATATCCAATGTTGCTATCACCTCCTTGAACTTGCAAATTACTTGGAATTTAATCAAAACAAGAAAAACAAAAATTTTCTCCAATAACCATGGCTGGCCGAGAGCTTGGCAGCCATGGCAATGTTGTTTTTCCCTTTTCCTTAAACTAATTCTTGCAAAATGAAGATGAATTGATTAAGTTGGTCTTTTACACAACTATATATTTAATGTCCCTCCCTTGGACATGTGTTCTCCCCTATGACTCACCAATTTGAGTGTTTTGATTTGATTTTTTTTTATTTCGGGTGGGGCCCACTAAAAGCTTAATTAGCTTAATTAATCTTAATTAATCACTAATCCCTACTTAATAACCTAATCATAGTTAATTAGTCCCTAATTTCCAATAATATTTCTACACTAAATATAATTTATAAACAATTTGTGTACTAATTAAAATTGAAAATTAAAAGTTCCTATTTCATGTCCGAAAATAATCCCGTCTTTAACTTGAGTCGATTTGTTTGCGAATAATTCGACGTATAAAAATACGGGGTATAACATCCTTCCCCTCTTTAGAACATTCATCCTTGAATGTTAAACTGGTCCTGAACTCCCAATACTTTCTCAGGTGTTCTCTTATTTAATTATGCCCTTCACATACCTCTTCCATTTGTCGATTCGCTATAATTAACGCATTCCAGATCTCTACATAGTCATTTCTATAATATTTATTCCTTCTGTTGCTTCTCAAGGTAATTATTTTACGTCGTTGTTTTTGTTCTCCTCTTTATTTCGCGGTTGGTTGTCAGTTGTATTTTGAGCTGTTCTGCTGAAGTGTTACTGTCTCTCTTATCTGCATACTGTTTAGTTGTACTGTCATCGATTGATTCAGACTTGTACTCATGGTGCATGTAGGCATGACTCGACTCTTTCTTTTTCTATAGTTACTCCCTTAAGATGATGTATCGTTCACTTCACTTTACCTTCTTATCTTTAAACAAGATCTTGTAACGCGCAGACATCCCACATTTTTTTTGATTTTGCAATTCTTAGAGTATTTCATACCTCCGGTATTTGTAGACCCCTCACAGACTCTACGGATAAAATGAAATTTCCTAGAGGGTAACATTTTTGTACTCCAATATCTTTGCTTTACTCCGATGTGACTGTCCGTATTCTAAAATCCTCAGCATCATGTGTCACTTTCTGACTTTCTTTTAAAGGTCTTTAACTATCACTTGCTTTTACTTCTCGATCTCGATCTTTAAGGTTGGCTATCAAATGCCGCTAGGGTTCCTTCATATTATAACTTCACTGTCATCCAGTAACCAGTAACCCGCTTGTTCCGATTATCTTGGTTAAATCATTTCGTAATTTCCTTTACCCTAACTGGCAATACTTTAGGCATACTACCTCATGTCGTTTCTCTATTTTTGACTCAAACTCTTCCATTGCCCATTTACTCAAATTTGCTCTTAGTCCTCCTATCACACATCTTATTGCAATCTTTACACGGGTATGTGTAGGTGCTCAAATTAGCCCAGAAAATACCTTAGAGTCGGGACACTAGTCTTTATGCAGATCCTATGTGCTTCTCTTATATCTTTCAATTGATATCAAGGCTCAACTATGGATTTTTCCCTCAATACTAATTATATCTCTGTAGTTTTGCCTCAAACCATCTTACACCTTTCTTTGGTGTACCCAAAATATTGCAACCACATTATTGTTACTGAATTATTACCCTTCTTATCAAGTACTTACTTGGTCTCGTCCTTAGCATACAAATGTTTGTAGGTTGCATAACTATTCTTGTACAATTCGTACAAAGTGCATCCAATCTTACTCATAGTCTTTCCTTCTCCTAGTTTATTCTGCTCTACATATCTTATTGTACTAAAACTCACTTGCTGTCTATTTTGTCATACTCCTCTCCTTTCCCATCTCCTTTGCTACTTATGTGTCACAATATTATTGGCCAATAACTCTGTTGCCAACGTCTTAACTTCTAATACAATATAGCCTTGCTATCCCTTATAATATGTTTTAAGTTACTCGTTACCATTCTCTTGTCGTATTCTTCCTTTTTATAAGCATCCACCTTTTGATGTCATATTATCCAAGGTCTTTACAAATAATTCTCAGCACTGTCTCAAATACCATCTTGACTTCTATCCGTTTATTGCTGGCTTTCAAATCTTACTAACTTGTCTCAGCAAGGGATCTCACTTGAAGTTAAAATATCCACATTAAATGTGTTGCAGTGTCAGTTGTTTTCATCTTACACTTGTATCTCTCTCATCCGCTTCCCCCCTTTTGGGTGTACCTACGTCATTATCTATTTATATTCTACTCTATGTCCCCATTTCCCATTTCCAAATTCATATGATTCTTTTCCAATACAGTTGGTATACTGCACCATATCCATGTCTTCCTTTATATGTCACGACCCGACTCGGGGCCGCGACGAGCACCCGGTGCTAACCCACCCGAGCACCCTCTTAGCTTACTCTTATACTTACATCAGGTGATCCCCATAATCATACATGCATTTCCATTCATTCGTCAACTAGTCCCATATGGACAACCGCACATTTATATCATCATAGCCATTCATGCCACATCAATATACATGGGCCAACGTGGCCGACAAAATGATATACAAAACATAGGCCAACAAGGCCAAACACATCTACCCACACACACATATGTCTACGAGCCTCTAAGAGTATAACATATCACATTAGCGGGAGAGGACCCCGCTATGCCCATAATTATATACACAAAAGATTCAGTACCCAAAAGATATGGCTCCGAAGGAAATGGAGCTCTCTATGAAATCTCTGAATAAGCAGCTAAGGATCAAATCTGTCTCCCTGCGCACCTGCGGGCATGACGCAGCGTCCACAAACAAAAGGACGTCAGTACGAAGAATGTACTGAGTATGTAAAGCATGATCAACATCAATATAGAAGCATAATAGATATCATATAAAGATAGCATAGGAGGGGAGACAGTAATATCATCATCATGTCGCTTACTTGCATACACCGTCGTTCGTTTCCCATAATAATACTCATACCATACTTGTGCTCATATTCGTATACATGTCCTTATTCGTATTCCTATACATAGTCTTTTCACATTCATATTCATATTATATACATAGTCATTTCATATACATAGCATTTACATAGCATACCCGACCTCATGGGATCGGTGTCTTATACATACTTGGCCAACCAAGGCTCAAGGTCATACATACCTGGCCCTACCAAGGCATCAGGGTTATCCGTACCCTCTGCAGAGGTGTGCGCGCGTTACTTAATCGTATACATACTTTATACATAATCATATACATATATATATATATATCCTACCCGGCGTTATAAGCTCGGGGTATCATTATAGCCCTTCATAGGCACATATACATACATCATAGCTCGTAAGCATCTTTAATCTCATTTTACTCTCATCATCATTTCTATCCTTATCACTATCGTTACATCTACATTATGGACTTACTCGTCAAGCGAGGAACATAGTAAAATCATAGTACATATCAAGGGTCGTGAGCTTATGAGCTCGGAATGCCAACCATGTGGAGACAACATACTCATATAGAGGAATTTAGGAATTTGGCCAAGAACCATGCCTTATGAAAGAAGGGTTAGCCTTACATACCTTTCCGTCGAACTATTCTACACTTGCACGTTCCCTTCCAATGCTAGCGTTTATACCTTCATTAATGTCATAACAATGGCCATTAGTCATTCACATTAACCACATTATCTAGATTCCTCAATTTGCCTCTAATTCACCCACATTCATGATTATAACACCCGTCTTCGTCCATTCGTCTAAAGTGTTTAGTTCATGATCTTAATACCATTTATAACACATTCATATCACAACACAACAACATTCATAACTCAATTCAAACTATTTCTCAAAATGTCACTATTCATCATTCATGACCTAGTTGACCACATTTTCTACAATCCATGTATTTTAATTCTTCAATACCTTAAACATCTTGTAAAAATCATGAATCTTACCTTAGAAGTTGTAGGAACAAGATTTGGTTGATAATACTCTTCTTTGAGCAAAACCCTAGTTTTTCTCCATTTGGATTTCTTGACTTGGATGATCCTTGATGACTCCCTTATCCTTGATTCACTTGTCTTAATGTTATGGATGACTTATAATCCTTGGAAACTCATATAATAAATGTAGAGAGAAGTTATAGAGAGAAGTGGTGTAATATTGTAAATGAAATAAGACAAGTCTTGATCCTCATATTTAATGAATTGAAAAATCTGTGCTGGGTGAACAGTGGTCGATGGAGGTTTACGGTCCGTATTTCAGTTTACGGGCCGTCCCTCGTGGTCGTTTTTAAGCTTAAGCAGAACCAGAAACTTTGGCCTGCATGCATGGTGATTTACGACCATGGTTTACGGGCCATAAATCACTTTACGGTCCGTCCACCAGGTCGTATTTTAGCCATTTCCTCAGCTGGCAGAAAGTTGAAGTTGGACATGCCAGTTGACGACGTCAAGTTTACGGACCGTATTGCACTTTATGGTCCGTATTTTGCACTATACGACCACTGGGCAGTTTTGCCAACTTTCAATTTTTCTCATTTCTCGACTTTTCATTCTAATCATCCACATCCCTTTACATACATTTCCCATGAAACATTATACACTCGCACTCCTCGCACACATCATTAGTTCATTTACTTGCGTACCAACGGGAAATTTTCCGAGGTGTAACATTCTACCCCCCTTAGGAACATTCGTCCTCGAATGTTAAAGGCTTGGGGAATCCTATAAAAATTTCGCCAGAGTTTCCTCTGTAATGTGCACTACCACCCTGTCACAACAACCCACAATAACAATGCCTCACAGGGCAATAATACAACAACACTAGAAATTTGGCCACACACGACCTGAATGTATAAAAGGGAAAACATGCATACCTTATGATTTTGACGTCTCATCTTGGACCTCTTCCAAGGGCCGAAATAAATGTGGGTATTTGGATCGCATATTCTCTTCCGCTTCCCATGTCATTTCCTCTCAATTGTTATTTCTCCACAACACTTTAATTGAGGCCACTTCTTTGTTTCTAAGCCTCCGTACTTGCCTATCTAATATGGCAATGGGCATTTCATCATAAGTTAACTTTTCTGTCACTTGAATGTCATTCACTGGGACGATCCTCGTAGGATCTCCAACACACTTCCGAAGCATCGAGACATGAAATACTGGATGGACTGACTCCAAATCTGGAGGTAGATCTAGCTCATAGGCCACTTTGCCTATTTTGCGTATAATCTCATAGGGTCCGATATACCGGGGACTGAGCTTCCCCTTTTTGCCAAATCTCATAACGCCTTTCATCGGCGACACTTTCAAGAATACCCAATCCTTAACTTGGAACTCTAAGTCTCTTCGATGATTATCCGCATAGGACTTCTGACGACTTTGAGCCGCTAGCAACCGATCTTGTATGAGCTTAACTTTGTTTATTGCTTGCTGGACCAAGTCTGGCCCTATCAACTTAGCTTCTCCGGTTTCAAACCACCCAATTGGGGACCTACACTTTCGCCCATATAGAGCTTCATACGGTGCCATTTGAATGCTAGAATGGTAACTGTTATTGTAAGCAAACTCAATGAGTGGCAAATGGTCATCCCAATTTTCTCCAAAATCTATCATACATGCCCGTAACATATGTTCAAGAGTATGAATAGTACGTTCAGCTTGCCCATCGGTCTGTGGGTGAAATGCTGTGCTTAGGCGCACTTGGGTCCCTAAACCTTCTTGGAAAGACCCCCAAAACTTGGCTGTAAACTGAGTTCCTCTATCGGAGATAATAGATACCGGAACACCATGGAGTCTCACTATCTCTTTAAGATAAAGCTTGGCATAATCTTCTGCCATATAGGTCGTTCTGACCGGTAAGAAATGCGCTGACTTTGTGAGCCTATCCACGATCACCCATATAGAATCATATTTACGTCGAGAACGGGGTAACCCTGTAATGAAATCCATATTAATCACTTCCCACTTCCAAGTTGGGATTTCTATAGCTTGCAATAAGCCACCCGACTTTTGGTGTTCTATCTTCACTTGTTGGCAATTAGGACACTGAGCTACGAATTCTGCTACGTCTTTCTTCATCCCATTCCACCAGTATATAGCCTTAAGATCATGATACATTTTCGTCGCTCCGGGGTGAACGGAGTAACGGGAACAATGAGCTTCTCTCAAAATCTGATGGCGTAGACCTGCCACATCGGGAACACATAACCTGCCTTGACATCGGAGAACTCCGTCTTCCGAAATGTCAAATGATGACTCCTCCTTCTGAGGGAGTGTATCTCTATACTGCATTAGCATAGGATCCTCATATTGTCGCTCTTTTACTTCCGCTACTAACGATGAAACTGCTGAATTCTGAATAGTAGCTCCGCTGCTACCTGAGTCCACCACTCGGACTCCTAGGCTAGCTAACTGCTGAAGATCACGGGCCATCTCTTTCTTTTCTGGTCGTACCTCACTTAGACTTCCCATCGACCTACGGCTAAGAGCATCAGCCACAACATTTGCCTTTCCGGGGTGGTATAGGATTTCAACATCATAGTCTTTTAGCAACTCTAGCCATCGTCGTTGCCGCAAATTCAACTCTTTCTGCTTGAAGATGTACTGGAGACTCTTATGATCTGTATAAATATCCACGTGGACACCATATAATTAATGTCTCCATATCTTTAAAGCATGGACCACCGCGGCCAATTCTAAGTCATGGGTAGGATAATTCTGCTCATGTTTCCGTAATTGTCTAGAAGCATACACAATCACCTTGCCATTTTGCATCAATACACAGCCTAGCCCGACGCCTGAAGCATCACAATAAATAACATATCCTTCCAATCCCTCTGGAAGTGTCAAGACTGGGGCTGAAGTCAGTCGGTCTTTCAGCTCTTGGAAACTACGCTCGCAAGCATCTGTCCATTGAAACTTAGTTGACTTCTGAGTCAACTTGGTGAGCGGTGCAGAAATAGAAGAGAAGCCCTCAACAAATCTTCTGTAATAACCGGCTAAGCCCAAAAAGATACGAACCTCCGTAGGGGTCGTGGGTCTTGGCCAGGTCTTCACGGCCTCAATCTTTTGGCTATCCACTCGAATACCGTCAGCTGCAACAATGTGGCCCAGAAATGCCACTGAGTTCAACCAAAACTGGCATTTGGAAAACTTTGCGAATAACTCTCGAGTTCGAAGAACTCCAAGGACAACACGCAAGTGATCCGCATGTTCTGCCTCGGATCTAGAATACACTAGGATATCATCGATGAATACAATCACGAATAAATCCAGAAAAGGCCTGAATACATTGTTCATTAAGTCCATAAACACTGCCGGTGCATTAGTTAGCCCAAACGACATTACTCGAAACTCGAAATGGCCATATTGTCACGACCCAACTAGGGGCCGCGACGGGTACCCGGAGCTAGTTACCGAGCACCGCTCACTCTACTACTTATCTTGCTCATTTAATATTCTTCTATCAATTTACATACCAGTTGTAGGAAAATCATAATTAAACAAACATAAATACTTTATATACAATTGCCTTTCAACCATCAAAATAATATACACGCATATGAAAACGTCTTGTGAGACCATCTAACCCACACTGCGTATCTACGAGCCTCTACTAACATACTGTATATACATGGACGGAACAAGACTCCGTCGTGCCCAAAATATACATATATACAAAAAGGATAATCCTAAGCACCTCCGGACGATGGAGTGCTTTCAACCAGCTGACTGCTACTGAGGATCTGGGCCAAGCTCTTCTCTCTGTCTACCTGTGGGCATGAACACAGCGTCCGAAGAAAGGACGTCAGTACGAATGTTGTACTGAGTATGAGAAGCATAAACAATGAAAGAAAACATCAACAATATAGTGATAACATCAACATGAAATATCTGGATCTGTCTGATAATCATAAAGGAAATCATGCGTGCCATCTTACTCATACTCATCCTCATAACATATATGCATCATATGCAAGCTACCCGTCCATGTCGGAACGGTGTGATAATCAATAATATTAGCCCGCGTCCAGGCCTCCCGCGTCCGGGGTACCATCTCATGCCGCCCACTAGTGGTGTCTGCCCATGCCCGAAGGTCATGGTGTATCCGTATAGCTGCCCGCCTTGGCGGTGACTGCCCGGCCAACTAAGCACGGTGTGAAATGCTCATGTCATGCTTATCATAAAATGCTCATAATAATAATATACTCATCATAAAATACTTATCTCATTGTAATACATGCATAAGGCTCAAGATCAACTTTATTCTATCGGGGTGACGTAAGGTCGTGATCCCCCGATTCCATTATGGAACAACTATTGATACTCTGCCTCACCTTGAAGGAACTATTACATAAGGTGAGTGTAATCGATAATTAACATCATCATTATTCTAGCATCATCATATCGTATTCCTCATCTTATATAGACATTAAGGAGTTAGACTCTTAGCCGTTCGGACTATAAGAACTCATGAAGAGAATATGAATTTCGTGCTACAAGATTCATGCCATCAGGAAGAAGGGACTAGCCTCACATACCTTGGTCGTTTAGCTAAGATATCGCTCACTCGTTCTCCTTCAATATCGCGTCGTTACCTTCATAAAGAATTCATATCAACATTAGCATACTAACTACAAGAACGCGTCGCTAATTCTAAGAGAAGTCGGACAGCGCTTCTCTTGTTTATACTATTTTTCCCATGTTTTATATTAACTCCCAACATTCATAGCATTACTCACAATATCGAAATCAACAATCGTCGTTTACGTACATTTAGCAAAATCCACCATTTTCCTCCAATTTCCCTCATAATTAGCCTTATGACTCGTCCTTGCATTTTCATGCGTTTAACGCTTGTTTCATGATATAAACATCATTTATAACGTATTTGTACTCACAACACTCCAATATTCGTAGTTCAATTCCACTATCATTCATTCATGTCACTATTCATTCAATAATGACCTATTTCTATGTTCTTCTACATTTCAAGTGTCTAAGCTTTCCAATACTTCAAACACATGGAATAATCATGAAACTTACCTTGGATAGTGGTTGAACAATCCTTAAGTTGAATTGCTTCACTTAGACAAAACCCTAGTTTCACCTTCTTGGGAATTACTTGACTTAGATGATCCCTTGATGTGTTTTTGCACTTGATTTCATAGGTTTAGTGTTGTTGTCCTTTATGTTCCTTGGATTCTTTTGAATTTCTATGGATGAAGTATGTGGAGAGTTCTGGAGCTTTTCTTGAAGTGTATGGATGAATAATGAAATAAAGTGAGCTTTGGTCCCTTTTTAATAATCCCAAAACCTGATCTTTAATGAATTCTCGTCGGGTGAACAGTAGTCGTAAACTGCAGTTTACGGACCGTATTGTGGTTTACGGTCCGTCTTCCATGATCGTGTTTAAGCAATTCAAAAACAGAAGGTTTGGCTGAGTGTCATGGCACTTTACGACTGGGGTTTACGGTCCGTAAACCAGTTTACGGGCCGTCCTCCAAGTCGTTTTTAATCATTTTCACCATTTACAGAAAGTCTTGGCTGAGGGACCTGGTGGTTTACGACCTGGTTTACGGGCCGTATTCTAGGTCGTTTTTAACCATTTCAACACTTAACAGAAACTTGAGATTTTTGACGCAATGAAAGACGATTGCACTATACGGTCCGTAAATCACTTTACGGGCCGTATAGTGCCATATACGACCACTGGGTGAAAATCTTTCTGCAACTTTATTATTTCCAAAAATGCAAAATTAGCCATTCCCGACTTAGTAAAACACCATACACTCAAGTCCTTCATTGTTCTACTCATCACACAAGTACGGAAAAATTTCCGAGGTGTAACACATATCTTGTTCTGAAAGCTGTCTTAGGGATATCTTTCTCCCTAACTCTTACTTGGTGATACCCGGACCTCAAATCAATCTTTGAAAACCATTTGGCACCTTGCAATTGATCAAATAAATCATCAATCCTCGGGAGGGGATACTTTTTCTTAATTGTCACTTTATTCAATTGCCGATAATCAATGCACATTCTCAAAGAGCCATCCTTCTTCCGGACGAACAATACGGGTGCTCCCCACGGGGATGAACTAGGCCTAATGAAGCCTTTTTCAAGTAAGTCTTTTAATTGCTCCTTCAACTCTTTCAACTCTGCGGGTGCCATCCTATAGGGAGGAATAGATATAGGTTTAGTGTCTGGCAACACATCAATCGCAAAATCTATCTCTCGCTCGGGAGGAAGGCCTGGAAGCTCTTCCAGGAACACATCCGGAAATTCGTTCACTACCGGAACTGACTGAAGAGTCGGCGACTCAGCTTCTACATCTTGAACTCGCACGAGGTGATAAATACACCCTTTCGTGATCATCTTCCTTTCCTTTAGATAGGAAATAAACCTACCTTTTGGTGATGCCGAATTCCCTTTCCATTCTAAGAGTGGTTCTCCCGGAAACTGGAAACGAACCATCTTCATTCGGCAATCAACATTGGCATAACAAGAAGCCAACCAATCCATGCCCATAATAATGTCAAAATCTACCATTTCTAGCTCATGCAAATCAATCATGGTACGACGATCACAAATCACAATCACACAATTCCTATATACTCGGCTAGCTATTACTGATTCACCCACGGGTGTAGACACCTCAAAAGGTTTGATAGACTCCGGCTCAATTATAAATCGACCCGCAATATATGGAGTAACATATGATAATGTGGAGCCCGGATCAATCCAAGCATATACATCATGAGAAAATACCGATAATATACCTCTGACCACATCAGGAGAAGACTCAAGATCTTGGCGTCCAGCCAAAGCATAAATACGGTGCTGAGGATCGCTAGTACTGGGAGCTCTGCCCCTACCCCTACCATGGCCGACTGGCGCATGTGAACCTGGCCCCGTAGGGCGTAAAAATGCCGAAGATCCGGCTACCGACCCTGATGGCTGGGTCCTACCTCTACCCTGCACTGAGGGGCAATCACGCATAATATGGCCTGGCCGACCACATGAATAGCAAGCGTCTGAACCTGATCGGCACTGACCCCAATGCCACTTTCCACACTGAGAACATCGTGGTACGGGTGGCCTTGGCTGGCCTGAATCACCTCTAAACTGAGACCCCGAATAACCCTGACTCGGCTCGGAATTAGTAGATCTGTCAAATCTCTGCCCCATGAACTGTGGAGGTGTACTGGTCATAGAATAGCCTGAATGGCTGGGAAACTGCTGTCTGTGTCCGCCTCTGGACTCGCTCCTCGAACCCGAAGGTCTGGCCCTCTTGTTATGGCCCCTATCCTGCTCACGTTCATTTCTCCGCTGCTGTAGGTGTTTCTCTAATTCCTGAGCATGTGCCTGAATGCGTGCAATATCCATGCCATCCTGAAGGGACGCAGTCAAACATTTATCCATCAAGTGTGGCCCTAGGCCTTTCACAAACCGGTGCACCCGATCGCCCATATCCGCTACCATGGCCGAAGCATACCTAGCCAAGGAATTGAAGCGGAGACTATACTCTGTAGCACTCATGCTACCTTGCCTCAAATTCAAGAATTTATCGGCCCTAGCTCGCCGAACTTCTGGAGGCATGTAGTGACGGAGAAAAGCATCGACAAACTCTTGCCATACCGGCGGAGGTGCATTGGCTCCCCGCGAAGCCATCCAAACTGTATACCACTGCATTGAGACGTCCCTCAATCTGTATGACGCTAGCTCCACCGATTCGGTGTCTGAAGCATGTATCAACCGGAGCGTCCTTAGCATACCATCAATAAAGTCCTGGGGATCCTCCTCTAGTTTCGACCCAAAGAATTCCGGGGGTTTCAAAGCAATGAAGTCACGGGCCCTTGCACTAACAGTCCTGTCACCTTGCCCTGCGCTTGGCCTCTGAGTCTGGGCCGCAACCAACTGAGTCAACAAATTAATGGCCTCTCTCACACCTTGGCCTGAAGCATTCGGTGGAGGAGCTGGAGCTGGGGCTGAGGCTCCCACGTGCTACTCAGTAATAGGCACTGTCTGGGAGGACTGATATTGAGCCGCACTCTGGGACTCATCTTCCTCTACTACCGGTGGCGGTGCTCTTTCAGCCCGCTTTTATGCCACCGTCTTGCCCTTTTGGGCTGCTGTAGCCTTTTTCTTTTTAGGCATCTCTGAAATACACAACACACGATTTAGGAACAAGAATTTCTTACATCATAGCTCTATCGCACGATTCTTATGAAGAAAGAAGGTCATATATTCCTAAGATGTCCGCAGCTTCTCGTTTATAAGTGTGGCGCGCAACACACCCATAACCAAGACTCTACTAGACACGGCTCGTAGACACATCCTAGGACTGAACTGCTCTGATACCACTTTTGTCACGACCCGACTCGGGGCCGCCACAAGCACCCGGTGCTTACCCACCCGAGCACCCTCTTAGCTTACTCTTATACTTACATCTAGGTGATCCCCATAATCATACATGCATTTCCATTCATTCGTCAACTAGTCCCATATGGACAACTGCACATTTATATCATCATAGGCATTCATGCCACATCAATATACATGGGCCAACGTGGCCGACAAAATGATATACAAAACATAGGCCGACAAGGCCAAACACATCTACCCACACACACACATGTCTACGAGCCTCTAAGAGTATAACATATCACATTAGCGGGAGAGGACCCCGCTATGCCCATAATTATATACACAAAAGATTGAGTACCCAAAAGATATGGCTCCGAAGGAAATGGAGCTCTCTATGAAATCTCTGAATAAGCAGCTAAGGATCAAATCTGTCTCCCAGCGCACCTGCGGGCATGACACGGCGTCCACAAACAAAAGGACGTCAGTACGAAGAATGTATTGAGTATGTAAAGCATGATCAACATCAATATAGAAGCATAATAGATATCATATGAAGATAGCATAGGAGGGGAGACATTAATATCATCATCATGTCGCTTACTTGCATACACCGTCGTTCGTATCCCATAATAATACTCGTACCATACTTGTGCTCATATTCGTATACATGTCCTTATTCGTATTTCTATACATAGTCTTTTGACATTCATATTCATATTATATACATAGTCATTTCATATACATAGCATTTACATAGCATACCCGACCTCATGGGATCGGTGTCTTATACATACTTGGCCAACCAAGGCTCAAGGTCATACATACCTGGCCCTACCTAGGCATCAGGGTTATCCGTACCCTCTGCAGAGGTGTGCGCGCGTTACATAATCGTATACATACTTTATACATAATCATATACATATATATATATCCTACCCGGCGTTATAAGCTCGGGGTATCATTATAGCCCTTCATAGGCACATATACATACATCATAGCTCGTAAGCATCTTTAATCTCATTTTATTCTCATCATCATTTCTATCCTTATCACTATCTACATCTACATTATGGACTTACTCGTCAAGAGAGGAACATAGTAAAATCATAGTACATATCAAGGGTCGTGAGCTTATGAGCTCGGAATGCCAACCATGTGGAGACAACATACTCATATAGAGGAATTTAGGAATTTGGCCAAGAACCATGCCTTATGAAAGAAGGGTTAGCCTTACATACCTTTCCGTCGAACTATTCTACACTTGCACGTTCCCTTCCAATGCTAGCGTTTATACCTTCATTAATGTCATAACAATGGCCATTTGTCACGACCCGGCTAGGGGCCGCGACGGGTACCCGGGGCTAACCACCGAGCACCGCTCTTCTTAATACTCAATTACTCATTAAATACTCCTTTCAGAATTTATAGACGAAACATGTGAAAATCATACTTTACAAGAAACATACTTGTTTTACATACATTTTCCATACGGCTATCAAAATAGTATATACATATAGTAACATCTTGTGGCACCATCTAACCCACACTGCGCATCTACGAGCCTCTACTGACATGCTATACAATGGACGGAACAAGACTCCGTCATGCCCCAAAATGGATATATATATATATATATATATATATATATATATATATATATATATATATGTACGTATACACAAAAGAAATCACAAGCACCTCCGAACAATGGAGTGCTCTCAACAGCTGACTGCCCCTATGGATCTGGATCTAGCTCGTCTCCCTGTCTACCTGTGGGCATGAACACAACGTCCAAAGAAAAGGACGTCAGTACGAACATTGTACTGAGTATGAGAGGCATAAATAATGAAGAGATAAACAATAACAACATAATGAACATCAAAGTGAACATGTGAAGCTGAATCATAATCATAGGAAGGATGATGCATGCTGTCTTACATATACTCTTTATCATATCATGTATACATATCATGCAAGCTGCCCGTCCATGTCGGGACGGTGTGATCACCAATAATATAAGCCCGCGTCCAGGCCACCCGCGTCCGGGGTACCATCTCGTGCCGCCCACTAGTGGTGTCTGCCCATGCCCGAGAGGGTCATGGTGTATCCGTGTAGCCGCCCGCTGCAGCGGTGTCTGCCCGGCCAACTAGGCACGGTGTAAATGCAATCATGACATGCTTAACATAAAATACTTATCATCACATACTTTTAAAAACATGCTTATCTTATCATAATACATGTGTGAGCTCATGATCATTTGTACTCTACCGGGGTGACGTAAGGTCGTGATCCCCCGATCTCTTTATGGAGCAATTTCTGACATTCTGTCTCCCCTCGAAGGAATTAGTACATGAGGTGAGTGTAGACAATGAGGACATAATCATCTCTTTAGCATTATCATATCATATCTATTAGCTCATGGAAAGAAGGGGATTTTATGCTATGAGATTCATGCCATTTGAAGAAAGGGACTAGCCTCACATACCTTGGTCGCTTAGCTAGAATACCGTTCACTTGCTCTTCTGCAATATCGCGTCGTTACCTTCATAAGGGAATTCGAATTATCGTTAGTTAGTGGACTATAAGAACGCGTCGCTAATTTCTAAAGAAACTTGGGCAGCACTTCCTTTGTTTATTCTACATTTCCCATCGTCTATATCAATTCCCAACATTCACAATAATATCCACAACAGTACCACCAACAACCATCATTCATATCGACTCATCACATTTCACCATTTTCCTCCAATTTTTCCATAATTTCCTACCTAGCTTATCATCGTGTTTTCACACCTCTAATACTTATTTCATGGTTAAATCATCATTTCTAGCATATTCATAACCTTAACACTTCAACTTATATGATTCAATTCCATCATCACTCAATGGTGGCACTATTCACCCATTCAAGACCCATTTTTCTATGTCTTTCTACAATTCAAGCTTTTCCTATGCTTCTAACACTTAAATAACTTAATAAGGTCATGAAACATACCTTGGATGGTGATTGAACAACCCTTGAGTTGAAATGCTTCACTCAAACAAAACCCTAGTTCCTCCTTCTAGGAATTTCTTGACTCAAATAATCCCTTTTGATGTGTTCTTGCACTAGGTTATGGTGAATTGATGAATTTGATCTTAGATTTCTACTTGTGTTCTTGGTTTGGAAGAGTGGAAGGTTCTAGAGAGAGAGGAAAAAATCGTGTAGTGAGAAGGTGAAATGAATAAAATGAGACTTGGATCATATTTTATAAAATTCAACTTCAGTCCCGATGTCATTAAACGGTTCGTTATACGGTCCGTATAAATTTATACGGTCCGTATAACTGGCCGTAAAATGGACCCAGAGGTCACCCCTTTCTGTAACCATTTGACGATCCATTTGACGGGCCGTATAATCATTATACGGTCTGTATAATTCACCGTAAAATCGACCTTCTTTCAACCTCATTCTATGACACTTTGACGATTCATTTTACGGACCGTCAAACCGTTATACGGTCCGTATAGTACACCGTATAACTCACCCTTCACCCAGCCTCTTCTGTGACACTTCTACGGTCCGTATAATGAACCGTAAAACACTTTTACGGTCCGTATAATGGACCGTATACTCCCAGTTCACTGAAGCTTATTTTCTTGACTTGGTTTCATTTCCGATCCTTATGGAACCTTCGTAAAAGTTGTTCAACTCCTCGATACCAATCTACGGGACCTTATTACTTGCCTTCAAAACGCCACACACATATTTTATCCTTATTAGCCTATTTTGCACATGCTAACGGAAAATTTCCGGGGTGTAACATTCTTCCCCCCTTTTTGGAACATTCGTCCTCGAATGTTAAACACTTGAGATTCTACAGAAATTTCGCCAGAGTTTCCTCTGTAATCTGGCACTATTAACCTGTTACAGCAACCCATAATATCATTTCCCCACATGGCTATATTACAATATCAATACATCTATGGTCACACATGACCAAAATCATAGAAATAAAGCGTACATACCTCAATTCGTCGTTGCTTCATGTCTAGTCTCTTCTGGGATTTGAAACAATTGGGGGTACTTGGACTTCATCTTTTCTTCCGCTTCCCAAGTCATTTCTTCTCGATTATTGTTCCGCCATAGAACTTTGACTGATGCTACCTCTTTGTTCCGAAGCCTTCTTACTTGTCTGTCTAGAATAGCAACAGGTACCGCTTCGTATGTTAGATTTTCTGTCACTTGCACATCTTCTACCGGAACAATCCTTGTGGGGTCCCCAATACACTTGCGGAGCATCGAAACATGAAATACTGGATGAACTGATTCAAGCTCCGAAGGCAATTTAAATTCATAAGCTACTTGACCCACTTTACGAACGATTTCATAGGGTCCGATATACCTGGGACTTAGTTTCCCTTTCTTGCCAAATCTCATCACTCCCTTCATTGGCGACACTTTCAAAAACACCCAATCACCAATTTGAAATTCCAGGTCTCGTCGGCGATTGTCTGCATAAGACTTTTGGCGACTTTGGGCTGTTAGCAATCGATCCCGAATAATCTTGACTTTTTCGACCGCTTGTTGAATCAGGTCAGGACCTATTAATTGTGATTCTCCTATTTCAAACCAGCCAACTGGAGATCTGCATTTTCTTCCGTACAAAGCTTCATATGGAGCCATTCGAATACCGGAATGGTAGCTATTGTTGTAAGCAAACTCAATGAGGGGTAGATGCTCATCCCAACTACCACCATAATCCAGCACACATGCTCGTAACATATCTTCCAGGGTCTGAATAGTACGCTCGGCCTGCCCGTCGGTCTGTGGGTGAAATTCCGTACTAAATTTGACTTGGGTACCTAGGCCCTCTTGAAACGACTTCCAAAACTTGGCTGTGAACTGTGCCCCTCTGTCCGTAATAATGGCTAAAGGAATTCCATGGAGTCGCACAATTTCCTTTAGATATAACCGGGCATAATCTTCCGCCGAGTACGTAGTTCTGACTGGGAGGAAATGAGCTGATTTCGTGAGCCTGTCCACGATCACCCATATAGAATCATACTTCCCTCGTGAACGGGGTAATCCTACAACAAAATCCATATTGACGGTTTCCCATTTCCACATAGGGATTTCCATGGCTTGTAACAACCCTCCTGGCTTCTGATGTTCTGCTTTTACCTGCTGGCAATTTGGGCACTGCGCTACAAATTCTGCTACATCCCTCTTCATGCCATTCCACCAGTATATTAGTTTGAGGTCATGATACATCTTAGTTGCACCTGGATGGATAGAATACCGGGAATGATGTGCTTCCTCTAAGATCCGTTGGCGCAAATTTGCCACATCCGGCACACATAGCCTGCCTTGATATCGTAGAACTCCATCAATGGAAACTTCAAGTGGAGACTTTTCCTTCTCACAAGATAGGTCTCGGTAACGGCTTAGTTGAGAATCTTCATATTGTCATTCCTTCACTTCTGCATTTAAAGATGAAACTGTGGGGTCATTAATGCTCATACTTGCTTTACTCGAATCAATTGCACGCACTCCCAGTTTGGCTAATCGATAAAGCTCACGGACCATTTCTTCCTTGTCTGAGGGAATTCCACATAAACTACCCATCGATCGACGGCTAAGCGCGTCGGCTACCACATTTGCTTTTCCGGGGTGGTACAGGATATTTACATCATAGTCCTTCAACAATTCTAACCACCGTCTCTGTCACAGATTCAACTCCTTCTGCTTAAAGATGTGTTGGAGACTCCTGTGATCTGTATATATATCGACGTGCACTCCATACAAGTAATGCCTCAATATTTTCAAAGCATGAATAACTGCAGCCAATTCGAGATCATGAGTTGGGTAATTCTGTTCATGTTTACGCAGTTGTCTCGAGGCATACGCAATAACCTTGCCATGCTGCATTAATACACACCCTAATCCCATGCCGGAAGCATCACAATATACCACATAGCCATCTGGTCCTTCAGGAAGTGTTAACACTGGGGCGGAAGTCAACCTGCCTTTCAATTCTTGGAAACTGCGCTCACAAGCGTCGTTCCATTGAAATTTTTCCGACTTTTGAGTTAACTTCATCAAAAGAGCTGAAATGGAGGAAAACCCCTCTACGAATCTCCTATAGTATCCTGCCAAACCCAGGAAACTACGGACTTCTGTCGGTGTCGTAGGCCTTGGCCAAGTCTTCACAGCCTCAATTTTTTGAGTGTCGACTCGGATGCCATCACCTGAAATAATATGGCCTAAAAATGCCACAGATTTAAGCCAAAACTCGCACTTTGAGAACTTTGCATATAATTCTCGGGCTCGGAGAACGCCAAGGATAATCCTTAAATGATCTGCATGTTCTAATTCTGTGCGAGAATATACCAAGATGTCATCGATGAATACTATCACGAAGAGATCCAAAAAGGGTTTGAACACATTATTCATCAAGTTCATGAACACTGCCGGGGCATTCGTTAACCCGAACGACATTACTCGGAACTCATAATGGCCATATCTCGTCCTGAAGGCAGTCTTGGGGATATCTGCTTCCCTGATTCTCACCTGATGATAACCCGATCGCAAATCTATCTTGGAGAACCATTTAGCGCCTTGCAATTGATCAAACAAATTATCAATTCTGGGAAGAGGGTATCTATTCTTTACTGTCACCTTATTCAATTGCCTGTAGTCGATACACATTCGCAGAGATCCATCTTTCTTCTTTACGAACAAGACTGTTGCTCCCCATGGCGATGAACTAGGCCTTATAAACCCTTTCTCGAGTAGATCCTTCAACTATACCTTTAATTCCTTCAACTCTGCTGGTGCCATTCGGTACGGAGGAATAGAAATAGGCTCGGTGTCAGGTAATACATCGATAGCGAAATCAATCTCCCTTTCTAGAGGAAGACCTGGGAGTTCATCTAGGAATACGTCTGGAAATTCGTTTACCACCGGAACTGTTTGAAAAGTTGGCGGCTCTGCGTCGATATCATGAACTCGAACTAGATGAGAAATGTAACCCTTTGCTATCATCTTCCTCGCCTTAAGGTAGGAAATAAACCTACCCTTTGGGGATGCAGTGTTACCTTTCCATCCAAGTACGGGTTCTCCCGGAAATTGGAATCGGACCACTTTCGTCCGGCAATCAACATTAGCATAGCATGACGCCAACCAGTCCATACCCATAATTACATTGAAATCGACCATTTCTAACTCAATCAAATCGGCTCTAGTCTGGCGGTCACACATAACAACGACACAATTTTTGTATACTTGTTTTGCTATTACGGGTTCACCAACCGGAGTAAGTACCTCAAAGGGCCTAATTGACTCAGGCCTCGCCCCAATGCAACCAACAACATACGGAGTAATATAAGAGAAAGTAGAGCCTGGATCAATCAAGGCATACACGTCACGGGAAAATATAGTCAATGTACCTGTGACAACATTTGGGGAGGACTCATGATCCTGTCGCCCGGCTAAAGCATATAGGCGGGGCTGAACAACACCTGAAGTGGATACTCCCCCTCTACCTCTGCCTCTACCTGCTGTAGTCTGAGAAGTCTGTGTTGTCGGGCGTGCTGAAGAAGAACCCACTGCTGAACCTATGGGCTGAGTCCCCACTCTGCCTCTCGCGGAAGGACAATCTCTCATAAGGTGACCAACCTGCCCGCAGGCGTAATATGCATCTGAACCCTGACGACACTGCCCGGAATGCAATTTACCGCACTGACTGCACCGCGGTACTGGAGGTCTCCGCTGACTGAAATCTCCCCTGAACTGGGAATCTGTGGCTCTCGAACTCTGGCCTTATCCTGGCTGAAAAGAATGATCAACCCTCCTATCTGGGAACCTAGAAGGGGCACTGGTCGCTGACTGACCTGAGTGCCTAGAATGCATCTGCCTCGACCCCCCTCTATATTCACTACTTGCTCCCATCGATCTAGCCCTTTTTCCTTGTCTCCTGTCACTGTCATAATCACTTCTCTGTAATTGTCGTCGTTCCTCAAGATTCTGTGCATGGGCCTGTATTCGGGAAATATCCATCCCATCTTGCAAAGAGGCCGTCAAGCATTCTCTGAACAAATGTGGCCCCAAACCACTCACGAATCTGTGCACACGATCGCCCATATCGGCTACTATACTCGGAGCATACCTGGCCAAAGAATTGAATTGCATACTATACTCTCGGGCACTCATGTTCCCTTGTTTCAAATTCAGGAACCTGTCCGCTCTAGCTCGGCGAGTCTCGGGTGGCAAGTAATGACGAACAAAAGCATCCGCAAATTCTTGCCAAACCGGAGGGGGTGCATTTTCTCCCCTTGATGCCATCCAGTTGTTATAACATATCACCGCCACATCGTGGAGTCTATAAGAAGCCAACTCTCCGGATTCTGTCTCGGAAGCATGAATAATCTTTAGGGTTCTCAACATATCATCAATAAAGTTTTGCGGGTCTTCATCCGGCTTAGACCCAAAGAACTCCGGGGGATTTAGAGTCATGAAATCACGGGCTTTTGTACTAGCTGAACGATCACTCGGGCCCGCACTTTGTCGTTGTGCCTGGGCGGCAACCAACTGAGTCAATAAGTGTATGGCCTCGGTCACTTGTTGACCCGAAGCAACTGGTGGAGGAACCGGAGCCGAGGCTCCTCCTTGCCCTTCTACATTAGGCAATGCCTCATTTTGGGATTCACCCTCTTCCACATTCGCCGGAGGCTCTCTTTCTGCTCGTTTCTGTGTCGTAGCTTTGCCCTTCTGGGAAGCTGTAGCTTTCCCCTTTGGCGGCATTCTGAAATCATAACGCACTTTTAGAAGAGAATAAAATCCTACACACGGCTCTATCGCACGATCTCTGAAAAGAAAGATGGTCATTTTCCTAAATGCCCTGTAGCCTTCTATTTATTGATGTGGCGCGCTACACACCATAAACAAGACTCTACTGGACACGGCTCGTAGACACTTCCTAGGACTGAACCGCTCTGATACCACTTTTGTCACGACCCGGCTAGGGGCCGCGACGGGTACCCGGGGCTAACCACCGAGCACCGCTCTTCTTAATACTCAATTACTCATTAAATACTCCTTTCAGAATTTATAGACGAAACATGTGAAAATCATACTTTACAAGAAACATACTTGTTTTACATACATTTGCCATACAGCTATCAAAATAGTATATACATATAGTAACATCTTGTGGAACCATCTAACCCACACTACGCATCTACGAGCCTCTACTGACATGCTATACAATGGACGGAACAAGACTCCGTCATGCCCCAAAATGGATATATATATATATATATATATATATGTACGTATACACAAAAGAAATCACAAGCTCCTCCGAACAATGGAGTGCTCTCAATAGCTGACTGCCCCTATGGCTCTGGATCTAGCTCGTCTCCCTGTCTACCTGTGGGCATGAACACAGCGTCCAAAGAAAAGGACGTCAGTACGAACATTGTACTGAGTATGAGAGGCATAAATAATGAAGAGAGAAACAATAACAACATAATGAACATCAAAGTGAACATGTGAAGCTGAATCATAATCATAGGAAGGATGATGCATGTTGTCTTACTCATACTCTTTATCATATCATGTATACATATCATGCAAGCTGCCCGTCCATGTCGCGACGGTGTGATCACCAATAATATAAGCCCGCGTCCAGGCCTCCCGCGTCCGGGGTACCATCTCGTGCCGCCCACTAGTGGTGTCTGCCCATGCCCGAGAGGGTCATGGTGTATCCGTGTAGCCGCCCGCCGAAGCGGTGTCTGCCCGGCCAACTAGGCACGGTGTAAATGCAATCATGACATGCTTAACATAAAATACTTATCATCATATACTTTTAAAAACATGCTTATCTTATCATAATACATGTGTGAGCTCATGATCATTTGTACTCTACCAGGGTGACGTAAGGTCGTGATCCCCCGATCTCTTTATGGAGCAATTTATGACATTCTGTCTCCCCTCGAAGGAATTAGTACATGAGGTGAGTGTAGACAATGAGGACATAATCATCGCTTTAGCATTATCATATCATATCTATTAGCTCATGGAAAGAAGGGGATTTTATGCTATGGGATTCATGCCATTTGAAGAAAGGGACTAGCCTCACATACCTTGGTCGCTTAGCTAGAATACCGTTCACTTGCTCTTCTGCAATATCGCGTCGTTACCTTCATAAGGGAATTCGAATTATCGTTAGTTAGTGGACTATAAGAACGCGTCGCTAATTTCTAAAGAAAATTGGGCAGCACTTCCTTTGTTTATTCTACATTTCCCATCGTCTATATCAATTCCCAACATTCACAATAATACCCACAACATTACCACCAACAACTATCATTCATATCGACTCATCATATTTCACCATTTTCCTCCAATTTTTCCATAATTTCCTACCTAGCTTATCATCGTGTTTTCACACCTCTAATACTTATTTCATGGTTAAATCATCATTTCTATCATATTCATAACCTTAACACTTCAACTTATATGATTCAATTCCATCATCACTCAATGGTGGCACTATTCACCCATTCAAGACCCATTTTTCTATGTCTTTCTACAATTCAAGCTTTTCCTATGCTTCTAACATTTAAATAACTTAATAAGGTCATGAAACATACCTTGGATGGTGATTGAACAACCCTTGAGTTGAAATGCTTCACTCAAACAAAACCCTAGTTCCTCCTTCTAGGAATTTCTTGACTCAAATAATCCCTTTTGATGTGTTCTTGCACTAGGTTATGGTGAATTGATGAATTTGATCTTAGATTTCTACTTGTGTTCTTGGTTTGGAAGAGTGGAAGGTTCTAGAGAGAGAGGAAAAAATCGTGTAGTGAGAAGGTGAAATGAATACAATGAGACTTGGATCATATTTTATAAAATTCAACTTCAGTCCCGATGTCATTATACGGTTCGTTATACGGTCCGTATAAATTTATACGGTCCGTATAACTGGCCGTAAAATGGACCCAGAGGTCACCCCTTTCTGTAACCATTTGACGATCCATTTGACGGGCCGTATAATCATTATACGGTCCGTATAATTCACCGTAAAATCGACCTTCTTTCAACCTCATTCTGTGACACTTTGACGATTCATTTTACGGACCGTCAAACCGTTATACGGTCCGTATAGTACACCGTATAACTCACCCTTCAGCCAGCCTCTTCTGTGACACTTCTACGGTCTGTATAATGAACCGTAAAACACTTTTACGGTCCGTATAATGGACCGTATACTCCCAGTTCACTGAAGCTTATTTTCTTGACTTGGTTTCATTTCCGATCCTTATGGAACCTTCGTAAAAGTTGTTCAACTCCTCGATACCAATATACGGGACCTTATTACTTGCCTTCAAAACGCCACACACATATTTTATCCTTATTAGCCTATTTTGCACATGCTAACGGAAAATTTCCGGGGTGTAACAAGTCATTCACATTAACCACATTATCTAGATTCCTCAATTTGCCTCTAATTCACCCACATTCATGATTATAACACCCATCTTCGTCCATTCGTCTAAAGTGTTTAGTTCATGATCTTAATACTATTTATAACACATTCATATCACAACACAACAACATTCATAACTCAATTCAAACTATTTCTCAAAATGTCACTATTCATTATTCATGACCTAGTTGACCAGATTTTCTACAATCCATGTATTTTAATTCTTCAATACCTTAAACATCTTGTAAAAATCATGAATCTTACCTTAGAAGTTGTAGGAACAAGATTTGGTTGATAATACTCTTCTTTGAGCAAAACCCTAGTTTTTCTCCATTTGGATTTCTTGACTTGGATGATCCTTGATGACTCCCTTATCCTTGATTCACTTGTCTTAATGTTATGGATGACTTATAATCCTTGGAAACTCAAATAATAAATGTAGAGAGAAGTTCTAAAGAGAAGTGGTGTAATGTTGTAAATGAAATAAGACAAGTCTTGATCCTCATATTTAATGAATTGAAAAATCTGTGCTGGGTGAACAGTGGTCGTCCATGGAGGTTTACGGTCCGTATTTCAGTTTACAGACCGTCCCTCGTGGTCGTTTTTAAGCTTAAGCAGAACCAGAAACTTTGGCCTGCATGCATGGTGATTTACGACCATGGTTTATGGGCCGTAAATCACTTTACGGTCCGTCCACCAGGTCATATTTTAGCCATTTCCTCAGCTGGCAGAAAGTTGAAGTTGGACATGCCAGTTTACGACGTCAAGTTTACGGACCGTATTGCACTTTACGGTCCGTATTTTGCACTATACGACCACTGGGCAGTTTTGCCAACTTTCAATTTTTCTCATTTCTCGACTTTTCATTCTAATCATCCACATCCCTTTACATACATTTCCCATGAAACATTATACACTCGCACTCTTCGCACACATCATTAGTTCATTTACTTGCGTACCAGCGGGAAATTTTCCGAGGTGTAACATTATATCATCTATAACTTAGATTACCCATGTATGAAACCTCAACACAATCAAAAGGCGATGAGAACTCTCGATATATAGTACAAAATATTTATCTGATGGTTGTTACTTGAGTAATGTAATTAATGTAGCAATTTATCCGAAGCCACATTCCATTCATTCCAATCAGTAATTAGCTAGTGCTTATAGTCGTTTCAAATTCTCTATTCAGTAGCACTTATATTCTAATGATAAGTGTCCCAAGCTTTCTTACAACACTATCTTTATCCCAACGGATATCACCTGTTTCATCTAATAACCTCACAATACATCAGTTGTTTCGCAAATCTACAATCCTTGTCCCGTAAGGATTTCACTATTTTCCGAGGTGAAGTCACATACACGCAGTACTCCTTTATGCCTCATGCTCTTTCATTCTTGTTGTATACCCAACGCTAACTTCTAAATTACTCAAAATCATATCAAAGTTGTCTTAACAGTAGTCTTGTCTTATCACCTTCTCGTCGTACTACACCTTAAGTTCGTAGCTATATATTTCCCTTTTATTCTATACTCATACTCAATTAATTACGTTTGTCTTGGGTGGTTCCTTTAGTATTCCTTTCATTTCTCCAGTCTATGTCCATCTTTTATCTTATGCACGAGGAATTGCATGCTACTTCTGTATCCTTCGGAGAACACTACTCCCACATAACCCCTTTCTCATTTTCAAAACATATTCTGTTCATCTCTATTTGTTCTTATCATACCAGTCACTTCTGGCACTCATTCCGTCTCGTGACTCATTTGTTTTTGGTTTCTCAGAATCCCGTCACTTATATTACTCGTTTTCTTAGCTATACACGTCATAACACATCGCTACCCTGTAATCCCACTCGATTTCTTCTTATCTTCTTCTTTCTACTAACTCCTTCTCTTTCTGTGCTCGCTTTCACTTTCGTTACCACTTGATCCCTATTCTGAACTTTTCCTATAGAACTTTGTAAGTCTTTTTTTTATTCGTTCTACATTTGCTTTTCCGTCTCACACTAATCACATCACGTCCTTTGGTTACTTCTTCGCTAGGCTTTACTCATTTTCATAACAATCCTTATTATATTCACATTATGTCCTGATCGTAATCAACCCTATAGTGTAACGCTTCTTAACCTTAAGGATTCACGATTCTTACTATGGTTTTAATTTCACTCTGTGGAATAGGCGTACTTAACCCTTCACCCTTTCTGAAATCTTATCCTTAACATCTCACAAGCTATCTTACTAATACCTTCATAATTTGTCATAATTCTTCCTCCTCCGTATTTTTATCTCAACCATACTATTACACTTTTTAACTGTAAACTCGTTGTAATTTATCCCTACTTATCGGTTCACTCGATACCTCAATAAAATGTTTTGTCAAGATTTGCCACCTTTTTCTAAATCATCCGTTAGTGTTACCAGCCCTTTCGAATTATCCTAGCATTTCATCAACAACATATGAAATACATGATCCCAGACAGCCCACAAGTTTGAGTTTTCCTTCCACAAATTCCATCTCCAATTAGTTGATTAAGAACTAATAAAATGTCACCATGAAGCATTCTCCAACCATCACCAGAAGAAAAACTAGAATCCGACAAGCACCACAGGACTTCTAGTGCTTGATTCACATGGTTTACCTCCAGATTTGTTCTTGAGTCGTGAACGAATTATTTAGTTCATAAACTACTTGTTGTATGCTTTGTACTCTTCAATAAAAGTGAAACTTAATTGCTAGACGTTTTTGCTCTTCAGCATGAGATTTTTCTAAGGTAAAAATATGGCTGGAAAGTATTCTGGTCCGTTCAAATGGATTTCAAACTCTGCTGCTCATATATGCTTCTTTGAAATAAAATTTCCCAAAGAAGAATGATGCCTCTTACGGATGACATGGAGGGTATCTCTTAAATCTTTCATCCATCATGATAAATTTATCCTATCGATATCGACTTTCAAGATATATTATGAACCTATATCTCATTCTCTCTTTTCTGTTTCTCGGAAGATTTGGGCAGAGTTTCCTCTGTACTTCTTACTATCCCAAAACCTGCACGCAGGAAATACCAACAATGCCTCACAGGGCCAACATATATACGCACATATCATATCGTATCATAGCCACACAGGGCTCCCAATTTCCAGTAAAAAGTATAAAGGTGTCGGAACTTACCTCACATATTGCACCTCGAGACGTACCTGATCCTTTAACGATCTATCCTGTTATACCTTCCGATCTACCTCCCCTTTCATTCTTCAACTTTACATGTCGATCATACCTCAATATTCTTACCTTATCCGACATGCCTCTTTCGCACCGTTGCTTACCTGTGTACTTTGTAACTTCCAATATCATCAGTCGCTTTCTTCTGTCGATGTCGTTCTTCCGCTGAAATAAAAGGTTAGTATAAGGAATTTCATTTCCTATGGCTGGGCTCTATCGCACGATCTTAGATATGAAAGAAAGGTAACATCCTAAATGTCCTGTAGCTTCTTGTTTATAGATGTGGTGCACAACACACCGATAAACAAGACTCTACTAGACACGGTCTGTAGACACTCCGAGGATGAACTGCTCTGATACCACTTTTGTCACGACCCAACCCCGTGGGCCATGACTAGTGTCTGAACTGGACACCCGTATACAAACCTGTTACATATAATCAAACTGAATCTATGCCAATGTGGAAACTTGCAAAAGAACTCCAACGGTTCATAACGTCATCATATATGTATATTCAGATAAACTGTCTCCTGAGGAGTCACAACTGATCAAATCATAAAATGATACGCAAGCCGACAAGGCTGCCACTACACATCAATATCATGTCATATGCAAGCTGACAAGGCTGCCACTACAGACGGACATCATATCATAGCACATCGTGTAGACACAGCTGAACAGAACTTATACACAACCCACACATATGTCTACAGACCTCTAAGAGTACTAACAGTGAAATATGACGGGACAGGGCCCCGTCGTACCCCTGGACAAACATATACATATACATCATAAGATCTGAACCAAAAGTCTAGACTCCGGAACAACGGAGCTCTCCAAAACAGCTGAGTAGAAGTCCTATCCTGAAAGGTCACCAAACCGACTATCTGTACCTGCGAGCATGAAACGCAGCTCCCCGAAGAAAGGGGGTCAGTACGGAATATGTACTGAGTATATAAAGCATGAAATACAGTAAAAGGATCGTAATAGAAAATAAGTACAATGTCCAGAATACCAAAACACTTGCCCTTTTGAAACATAAATCATGCATGTAAATTTCATATATCATACCCGGCCCATTATGGGACTCGGTGAACATGGTAGCCACCCCGTCTTTGCCGCCATAGCATAACATAACTCCAAAAACACATCATAACGCCATAACACAGCATAACTCCATAAACACATCATAACGCCATAACACAGCATAACTCCATCATATATATATATCACATTCCGGCCCTCTAGTGAGGGACTCGGTGAACAATGCAGTGAGACTGTGCACGATAACATACCCGGCCCGGGACTCGGTGAAGGACATATTGAGGCATGCACGAGCAGAGTAGTGAGCAACCATATGCAACTTAAAACATTATCAAGACTCAAACAGAATAAGAAGAAGGGATTAAAACTTGAGTATCAATAGCGACAATCATATCAAATATCCCCCGAATGTCATTATAAATAATATCAAAAGAGCCTTAGGAGTCATACACATATGTCAATATAGTATGAAACAACTTATAGAAGTCAAGACATGAGTTATCGTAGAGTTTCTAAGAATAGGAGCTTATATATGTTGACTACTATCCAACGTATAGAAAACTGAAGAGGGAAGCTCAATCATTTTAAGAGTTCTAACATCAAGAAGTGAATAAGAATCATGAATAACACTCGAAACTTATGAATAGAATTACCCCAAAGCTCATATCATTCGTCACTTAAATCTAAGACATGCCAAAAGAAAGAAGGATAGCTTCACATACCTGTTAACGATTAATCGTCATCTCGTTCGCTTCGTTGCCCATTTAGCCTATTTAATATAAAAGTAACGCTATCGTTAGTAAACTATACTTCCTAGCTCATAAATCTGTGACCAATCGCCTATAGAACTTATACTTTCTCGATTAGTTTTTTTTTATTAGTTAAGGACTTAACGGAAATCGGGCAGCATTTCCCCTATATATTCGCCTAACCCGAACTTACAATTATCCTCCTGTTATCACAGGAACACCAACAATGACAGTAATAGCAATATTCATATAGAATCCTTACAATTTAGCCCATAAACAACCCTAGCAATCCAATAACCCTTTTTAATCCTTTTCAACCCACAATTTCATATAACAACGATTTCATGCATTTTCTTATTTCCAATTTCATCCAGTCCAATTTTATTCCTTCCATTACAATACCATTAATACAATTATACTATAAAACAAGAAAATCTTACCTTAATTTTCTCGGAGGAATTTCTACACTTAATTGCTCCAATTTCACAATTTCTTCTTCCTCAATTCAATATCCAATGTTGCTATCTCCTCCTTGAACTTGCAAATTACTTGGAACTTAATCAAATCAAGAAATACAAAATTTTTCTTCAACAACTATATATATAATGTCCCTCCCTTGGCAGCCATGGCAATTTTTTTTCCCTTTTCCTTAAACTAATTCTTGCAAAATGAAGATGAATTGATTAAGTTGGTCTTTGACACAACTATATATATAATGTCCCTCCCTTGGACACGTGTTCTCCCCTATGACTCACCAATTTGAGTGTTTTGATTTGATTTTTTTTATTTCGGGTGGGGCCCACTCAAAGCTTAATTAGCTTAATTAATCACTAATCCCTACTTAATAATCTAATCATAGTTAATTAGTCCCTAATTTCCAATAATATTTCTACACTAAATAAAATTTATAAACAATTTGTGTACTAATTAAAATTGAAAATTAAAAGTTCCTATTTCATGTCCGAAAATAATCCCGTCTTTAACTTGAGTCGATTTGCTTGCGAATAATTCGATGTATAAAAATACGGGGTATAACAATGTTGACCGAGGTCAACTCTAAATCCTCAAATTAGCTAGTTTCCCAACCAACAATCCAAATCTCATTCGAACACCCCAGGTATCGAATCAACGACCCGACTGATCATAAATCATGTTGCAGACCTAATGCAACTGATGAAACTTCAAGATCAAACATGAAAATAGGACGCAACCAAATGCTTTCTTTCTAATATGTTAGGTGAAAAAACATTCTCTAGAAAAAAAAACCCTAGCCACAGTAAAACTACCACTTGCATCTGCCATTATGGCCAATCTAACTGGTGGACAACCTCCACCAGTGCTTGTTCCACCCAAGTTACTATATACGTAACCTCCTTAACCTAATCTAAATCTCATTATCACTAATGAACCTAATTGTTTTCCTATAGACATGACTGCGCCGGCATCCTCCACCAACCTTATAGTTTTACCGAATGCCATGAAATATGCAAATCTACTAAAAGCTAGTTGTAATACAGAGATACAAATGGTGTCTCCAAAATTGGTTATGTATCCACACGGAGAACCACATGTCACATGGAAATCCTCAGAGGTTTAAAAATTAATCATTCAAGAGAATTGACAATATGCTAAATTGGGTAAGTTTTCTTATGATATAATTAACATGAAGGAGTTAAGGAAAGCCATCCCAGATCAATGTTCCATTAATCGTCCGTATACAATTAGTTTAGTTGAAGACATACATATATTTATATGTCTAACTCTATTGGAAGATTATGTTAGAATGATATCAACTCCTGCATACTACATAAAGATTCATGCTAGATATTGTCAGAGGCAACCATTGATATAGAGTCCTTGGTTTAAACCTAATGAACAAACATTAGTAGCTAGGGCATGGATACGTTTCCTTGAAATGCCTTCAAACTCTCTGCAAGAGATGTTGTGTTTTCCATGGCATCAGTAGTAGGTAGGCCCTTGACAGTTGATTTGGCCACTGCAAACAGAACAAGACCTAGCCGTACCAAGGTCAAGGTGGATGTAGATTTGTTAGTGGAACATCCAAAAAGAATTCATATAACAGAGGAAGATGATGAAACAAGCAAAGTGAAATCAAAATGGATAACAATTAAATATGAATACCTTCCCATGTATTGCAACCACTGTAAACTACAGGGCCATAGGGAAAGTGAATGCAGAGTTCTGCATCTAGAGTTGGAGAAACAGTATAGAGAGGAGCTAAAAAATTAAAACAATGAGAAGAAGCACACAATGAAAATAAGTATTGTTGCAAATCAAAGAATGGCACTAAGTAGTGGAAGTGTTGTTGGAAATATTCAAGCCTAGTAAAAATGGATGCAGAGTAGGAGAAATAAATACATAAAGGATAAAAGTGGAATAATATTGGGAGAGGTAGGAGATAATACCAACCAAAACTCTAGATACACGATTGAAACACATAATGTTTTTGATATTCTTGGTTCTAAAAAGAAGATTAATGAAAAGGAAAAGGAAGTAAATAATCTTAGCCCGGCAAAAGAAAACAAGATTCCAAAGAGGTTAATATTGAGAGGACTCAAGGTCACAACACTGGAAAAAGTGAATCTTCAAGAAACAGAACTAAAAAGGGCGAGATATCAAACAAAACAAAGTAAAGCAGTCCAATCAAGATGAATGCAAACAAGTAGATGAGTCCTTCCAAAAGCAAATGAAGTGAATAATTAGTGATAAAGGGAGCAAAAATTTCAGTTCAAGTAATGGAAAAGGAGGAAGTAACTAAGCCAGTGTCACGACCCGACTAGGGGCCGTGACGGGTACCCGATACTTGTACCGAGCACCCCTTGGTTATCCTGCATAAACAGTGCCATATTTTTTTTTCCACATTAACATTAGCAGTAATCTTTCTAATATCGCGTCACACCGGAGCGCGAACCATTCAGAATACAATACATTAAACTGTACATAACTGACTGTGTATGTCTACGAGCCTCTAGACATAGTACATTTATACATAGAAAGGGCCGAGTACTGTCGCGCCCGAAAATACATACACAAAATAGTACCAATGATATGAGGCTCCGGAACGACTGGAGCGCTGTACGATGCTGCAGATAGAGCCCTAGAAACCCGGTCCGTATACCTGCTGACCTGCGCGGCATGAACGCAGCGTCCACAAGAAGGGACGTCAGTACGAATAATGTACCGAGTATGTAAGGCATGGAAAACAATGCAAGCAGTAACATAAAGTACGATCAATAATAATATCACGGAGTCATAGCGCGTATAACGAGGCAAGAACGTAACCTGTACATAGGGAGGCCCCTCTTTAGGCCGGCTGTCATGTAGGCTTGTCTTTTCATCTTTGAAATGTTTCTTTTCATAGGCATAGGAATCAATATTTTTATATTACTTATTCTCGTGTACAGAAAATAGTACATTTCAGTATCGGTATCTTTTGCTCACATTTACAGACGCCGAATACAATCGGCTCTCCCAACCCCCTCGGTGTCCCTTATTCATGTATACAGAAAACAGCACAATTCAGTAGACAGTATCTTTCATTTACATTTACAGACGCCGAATACAATCGGCTCTCCCAACCCCCTCCCCAACGATGACCCAACATATTACATCACATATGTATCACACATTATATATATATATATATATATATATATATATATATATATATATATATATATATATATATAGATACAGACGCCGCGTACGGCTCATCCCATATCCCGCGTCCGGGCATCCCGCGTCCAGGATGGAATCCAGCTGATCAGGTGGTGATATCACAGTGGCCCTTCCCTTTTCCCCATATACACATACATATATATTTACTCATCTTTTATGCATATACCTGTCTCATATACAATTACTTTATCTTATATATATACATATCCATACACGTATACCCGTTTTATATACATATATCATATAGGCACACAAGAGAGCCAAGGAAAATCATATATCTATCGGAGTGACATAAGGTCGGTGATCTCCGATTACTTTACGGAATGCTAGTGATAGCTTTGTCTCACCTTGAAGGAACAAGTATTTTAAGGTGAGACTATCAACGGAGAGTAATGTTACAGTAACCAAAAATGAAATCGTAGGCATTTTAGATGACAGTCATAGGTTTTGGGAGTCTTAGAAAATAAAGTTATAACTAGGAAATATAAATACGATTTAGAAATTAGTTTATCAATTTCATATAACATTAGATCCTATCACTTGGTGACGAAATCGGGATCAGAGGCCCCCTTTGGATTCACTTCAAGTACGTCAACCAAGGCTATAGAAAGATTCGAGAGTAACGGGCCCACCTCGGGCCGCATGAGGTAGCGTATACAATTTACCCATATTACGTGTCATAAAGTTACTTGTATGAGTCTTAGGGTAATCGGGTCCCACTTAGGCAAGTTATAGGGGTCTAGAAGGTCTTTTCATCATTTTGCACACTTTTTACTTCAATTGAACGAAAAGTTGAAAACTTTAGGTGCGGATTCCGGGGATTAGGGTTGTCCCCGAGACTCGTACCCGACTGCGTTTAGTTAAGACATGCCATAGAAAGAAAGGTGAAGCCTTACATACCTCTTTCCGCTCCTTTAGCTACTCCAAATTCGAGTCACAATCTCGTCAAAATCTGCGATTTGGTCATTTTTACCAAAACTCTCATTAGCATACTTAGAGTTAACACCTTAAGGAAACAATTTTGCTACGGAAATTTCGGCAGCATTTCCTCTGTAAATATACCATCCTCGACATTCAATTTAGTCAAATTCTCATCAAACACAATCCGGGAATCCAAACCCGGCCAAACTATTATCATAGCTCAATAATCACACTAGTGATTCACACATTTAATTCAAGACACATGATATCAATTTGCTACTTTCTTCAAAACTTTCCAACTTCGATAAACACGATAGCAACCTTGTAATATATATTTCCTCAACATCATACTAATACCATTACTTACTATCCATGCAAGAACATTGTCCTCCAATATACATAATCTCCCACTTACCAATACTTCACCAAGGTCACCAAACCTTTATTTGCGATATGAAATCTACGACACAACAACTACAACATCGAATATAACTTGCTCATTATTCTTCATTCTTCAACACATATACATTGCCATACATACAATATACACGGCCATGTACACATAATAAAATTAATATACCTCACGGCCATACACAACATCAATATTCTCCAACTCATTCAACTTTCATTTTCTACATATCATTTACAAACATAACAACCAAATACTAGTTAAAACAATTGAAGCATGGCTTCTACACATACATATAGGTACACGGCCACATATCATATTTCTCTCCTTCATGAATTTCATCCATTTTTTGCATACTACAACACATATAAACCATGTATAACACATAAAACAAGGTTAGAATTTTAACTTTATTCTTCAACTTCTCACTTGCTTATCTCTTGGAAACTTATATGATTTTGAATCTTTCTTGCTCCAACAACAACTCTACCTTGATAAGCACCCTTTGCTTGGTAGGAAATGATTTTTGGAAAATTTTTATCAATTGTTCCTTGGAATTTCTACTATGGCCGAATGGCCTTGGGGTTTTTCCCTTCTTTCTTTTGTTCTTGCTTCTCCTTGAATTCTCTAGAAGTTAATAAGATAAAGATGACTAAGTCATCTTATTTATTGACCAAGTTGAATCCCTTATGGGCTTGGACCCTATATGGCCGGTTGGGCCCTTAATTTTTGTCCAAAAAGGACTTTCAAGCCCACTTATATTTTTGGCTAGTTTATGTAATTCATGAAATATTTTTCCAACTTCCAAATTTGCCCTTCGTCTCCCTCCACCTTTCCACGAGTCATATTGCGAATTTCCTTTTATTCCCTTGACCTTTCTCATTATTTTCACTTCTAAATTTTTATAAACAACTTGTACACCAAACAAAATCAAAATTATAATCTTGCTCTTAATCTCCCGCAATTACCTTAAATTATCCGAATGCGAAAAATGCGGGATATAACATCATCCCCCCCTTTAGAACATTCGTCCTTGAATGTTAAACTTGCCTCATAGCGCAGCATATTATTTCGGGGAGGTTTCCTTTGTAGATGCCTCATGTCACTTAGCATGTCCATCTTAGAGGCTTAGGTTGCCCTCAGCGATCTTTACAGTTGAGCTCCTTTCTCCGTGGAGTCTGCTGCGTCTATCCCTTCACTAGACATGTTCCTGTATATCGCCATATTAGGAATTCCTTGCCTTAGACAGTGTGGACTCAATATTGGTCCCACCCTGCGACACCTGTACTTTTCTCCTTCATTCCCAAGGCTTTCTGTTGTCATGGCTTTTTTTTTTCTGTTAGTTTAGTCCGTCTCAGCCTATATGGCTCGTATGGGGTTTCTAACCACTTTTCACACCCCAACTTACTCTGGGCTGCCTAATTTTACACTCGTCTCTTGTTTCCGCATTTATGAAATTTTCAGTATATTTCCCAGGGGGTCACCCATCATGGGATTACTCCCACCTGAGCACGCTTAACCCTGAAGCTTTGATGCATTTCGATGTCTCGGTGTCAATATTTTTACTTCCGCTTCCCCGTACTACTTATGCCGCATAATATGGAACGAGTTGGGATCTCGGCAGTTTTCGAAACGTCCGCATAACACGTCTTTTCCTTTATTTACGGTTCTGACCTTCGCAATTTCCCGTATTCGTCTTTTTACCTATGCGTATGACCATTTTTCGTCCAAATTCTCAGTGTGTTCAGTAATACAGAGGACAGTATAGGGGGAAAATAAAATCCGAATTAATTAACACACGTTTATCGCTGAAAATACTGAAAAGTACCTGTGGCCGCGTCTGCGGAAGGTTCAGGGTCCTGTCGTCCTGTCAGTGCATATAGGCGGTGTGGAGGATCGGCTGAACTAGGTGCTCCTCCCCTACCTCGGCCGCGGCCTGCTGGAGCCTGAGAAGTCTGTCCACGAGGGCGCACGGTCGACGACGAACCGATCGCTGATCCGGCTGGCTGAGTTTGGCCTCCTCGATCCTTTAGTGGGAAATCACGTACAAAATGGTCAGTCCGACCACAGGCAAAACAACCACCGGTGTCTAAGTAGCACTGCCCAGAGTGTGGCTTGCCACACCGAGCACATCGTGGTGGGGGAATCCCCGTCCTGCCGGAATCGGCTCTGTACTGGAGTCTTGAAGCCTTAGAGCCTTGTCCTGTTCCTGAATTGGTAGGTCGGTCAAATCCCCATTCCGCAAATCGAGGAGGTGCACTGGCCGCTGGTTGGCCCGAATACCCAGATTGCTCTTGTGCCTGCCCCCCTCTATACTCGCTCCTACCCCTGGAAAATCTGCCTCTTTTTCTGGAACCCCTATCTGGAAAACTCTCCTCTCTCCGTGGCCGATATTGTTCTTCCAGATTTTGGGTGTGGGCCTGGATGCGGGTAATAGTCATCCCGTCCTGGAGTGAGGCCGTCAAACACTCCTTAACCAAATGTAGCCCTAGCCCACTTACAAACCGGTGCACATCGTCTCCCCTATCAGCTATCAGGGCGGGGGCATACCTAGCTAGCGAGTTGAAACGAAGATTGTATTCCCGTACACTCATATTTCCCTGTCTAAGGTTCAGGAACATGTCGGCTCGATCCCGTCGAACCTCTGGTGGTAGGAAATGTCGTAGAAATGCCTCCGTAAACTCTTGCCAGACCGGGGGAGGGGCATTTACTCCCCTAGAGGAATCCAACTGTTATACCACAATACTGCTACATCCCGCAACCTATACGATTCCAATTCTACTGACTTTGTATCTGAAGCATGCATTATCCCCAGAGTCCTCAGCATTTCATCTATAAAGCTCTGCGGGTCTTCCTCTGGTTTTGACCCATAAAACTCTGGCGGCTTCAGGGTAATGAAGTCACGGGCTCTTGCACTTACCGCCCTATCTCCGTGGTCTGCATCTCGCCGCTGAGCCTGTGTGGCGACTAACTGGGTCAGTAACTGGATGGCCTCTGCCACTTGCTGGCCCGGAACTGCTGGCGGCAGAACTGGAGGTGCGGGGGCTGGAGCTGGAGCTCTCCCCTGCTCTGTCGGTGCAGGGGGAACAGGAACAGTCTGAAGGGGAGCTTCATTGTGAGATTCTTCTTCGTCTAGCTCCTGTTCAACTCTGCGGGCCGCCACCCCCTTGGCTTTCTCGGCCGTCGTAGCCTTTCTCTTCGGCGGCATTACTGAAACCATAACATCGGTTTTAGAAAACGAGCATGGAAGCCTGGTAACATAGCTCTATCGCACGATTTCAGAATACAAAGAAGGTCACATTTCCTAAATGCCCCGTAGCCTCCTGTCTATAAGTATGGCGCGCTACACACCCATAGACAAAACTCTACTGGACACGGCTCGTAGACAAACCCTAGGACCGAACTGCTCTGATACCACTTCTGTCACGACCCGACTAAGGGCCGTGACGGGTACCCGATACTTGTACCGAGCACCCCTTGGTTATCCTGCATAAACAGTGCCATATTTTTTTTCCACATTAACATTAGCAGTAATCTTTCTAATATCGCGTCACACCGGAGCGCGAACCATTCAGAATACAATACATTAAACTGTACATAACTGACTGTGTATGTCTACGAGCCTCTAGACATAGTACATTTATACATAGAAAGGGCCGAGTACTGTCGCGCCCGAAAATACATACACAAAATAGTACCAATGATATGAGGCTCCGGAACGACTGGAGCGCTGTACGATGCTGCAGATAGAGCCCTAGAAACCCGGTCCGTATACCTGCTGACCTGCGCGGCATGAACGCAGCGTCCACAAGAAGGGACGTCAGTACGAATAATGTACCGAGTATGTAAGGCATGGAAAACAATGCAAGCAGTAACATAAAGTACGATCAATAATAATATCACGGAGTCATAGCGCGTATAACGAGGTAAGAACGTAACCTGTACATAGGGAGGCCCCTCTTTAGGCCGGTTGTCATGTAGGCTTGTCTTTTCATCTTTGAAATGTTTCTTTACATAGGCATAGGAATCAACATTTTTATATTACTTATTCTCGTGTACAGAAAATAGTACATTTCAGTATCGGTATCTTTTGCTCACATTTACAGACGCCGAATACAATCGGCTCTCCCAACCCCCTCGGTGTCCCTTATTGATGTATACAGAAAATAGCACAATTCAGTAGACAGTATCTTTCATTTACATTTACAGACGCCGAATACAATCGGCTCTCCCAACCCCCTCCCCAACGATGACCCAACATATTACATCACATATGTATCACACATTATATATATATATATACAGACGCCGCGTACGACTCATCCCATATCCCGCGTCCGGGCATCCCGCGTCCAGGATGGAATCCAGCTGATCAGGTGGTGATATCACAGTGGCCCTTCCCTTTTCCCCATATACACATACATATATATTTACTCATCTTTTATGCATATACCTGTCTCATATACAATTACTTTATCATATATATATACATATCCATACACGTATACCCGTTTTATATACATATATCATATAGGCACACAAGAGAGCCAAGGAAAATCATATATCCATCGGAGTGACATAAGGTCGGTGATCTCCGATTACTTTACGGAATGCTAGTGATAGCTTTGTCTCACCTTGAAGGAACAAGTATTTTAAGGTGAGACTATCAACGGAGAGTAATGTTACAGTAACCAAAAATGAAATCGTAGGCATTTTAGATGACAGTCATAGGTTTTGGGAGTCTTAGAAAATAAAGTTATAACTAGGAAATATAAATACGATTTAGAAATTAGTTTATCAATTTCATATAACATTAGATCCTTAGCTTAGAGATTTCGGTCGTAGGATCATTCCGGTCGTACTTATCATAGCTACCTTCTCTTATCTGACATTGCCGTTATCATTATCGTCATAGAAACACTCTCGTTGGAGTAACCATAGTACTTATCACTTGGTGACGAAATTGGGATCAGAGGCCCCCTTTGGATTCACTTCAAGTACGTCAACCAAGGCTATAGAACGATTCGATAGTAACGGGCCCACCTCGGGCCGGATAAGGTAGCGTATACAATTTACCCATATTACGTGTCATAACGTTACTTGTATGAGTCTTAGGGTAATCGGGTCCCACTTAGGCAAGTTATAGGGGTCTAGAAGGTCTTTTCATCATTTTGCACACTTTTTACTTCAATTCAATTGAACGAAAAGTTGAAAACTTTAGGTGCGGATTCCGGGGATTAGGGTTGTCCCCGAGACTCGTACCCGACTGCGTTTAGTTAAGACATGCCATAGAAAGAAAGGTGAAGCCTTACATACCTCTTTCCGCTCCTTTAGCTACTCCAAATTCGAGTCACAATCTCGTTAAAATCTGCGATTTGGTCATTTTTACCAAAACTCTCATTAGCACTTAGAGTTAACACCTTAAGGAAACAATTTTGCTACCGAAATTTCGGCAGCATTTCCTCTGTAAATATACCATCCTCGACATTCAATTTAGTCAAATTCTCATCAAACACAATCCGGGAATTCAAACCCGGCCAAACTATTATCATAGCTCAATAATCACACTAGTGATTCACACATTTAATTCAAGACACATGATATCAATTTGCTACTTTCTTCAAAACTTTCCAACTTCGATAAACACGATAGCAACCTTGTAATATATATTTCCTCAACATCATACTAATACCATTACTTACTATCCATGCAAGAACATTGTCCTCCAATATACATAATCTCCCACTTACCAATACTTCACCAAGGTCACCAAACCTTTATTTGCGATATGAAATCTACGACACAACAACTACAACATCGAATATAACTTGCTCATTATTCTTCATTCTTCAACACATATACATTGCCATACATACAATATACACGGCCATGTACACATAATAAAATTAATATACCTCACGGCCATACACAACATCAATATTCTCCAACTCATTCAACTTTCATTTTCTACATATCATTTACAAACATAACAACCAAATACTAGTTAAAACAATTGAAGCATGGCTTCTACACATACATATAGGTACACGGCCACATATCATATTTCTCTCCTTCATGAATTTCATCCATTTTTTGCATACTACAACACATATAAACCATGTATAACACATAAAACAAGCTTAGAATTTTACCTTTATTCTTCAACTTCTCACTTGCTTATCTCTTGGAAACTTATATGATTTTGAATCTTTCTTGCTCCAACAACAACTCTACCTTGATAAGCACCCTTTGCTTGGTAGGAAATGATTTTTGGAAAATTTTTATCAATTTTTCCTTGGAATTTCTACTATGGCCGAATGGCCTTGGGGTTTTTCCCTTCTTTCTTTTGTTCTTGCTTCTCCTTGAATTCTCTAGAAGTTAATAAGATAAAGATGACTAAGTCATCTTATTTATTGACCAAGTTGAATCCCTTATGGGCTTGGACCCTATATGGCCGGTTGGGCCCTTAATTTTTGTCCAAAAAGGACTTTCAAGCCCACTTATATTTTTGGCTAGTTTATGTAATTCATGAAATATTTTTCCAACTTCCAAATTTGCCCTTCGTCTCCCTCCATCTTTCCACGAGTCATATTGCGAATTTCCTTTTATGCCCTTGACCTTTCTCATTATTTTCACTTCTAAATTTTTATAAACAACTTGTACACCAAACAAAATCAAAATTATAATCTTGCTCTTAATCTCCCGCAATTACCTTAAATTATCCGAATGCGAAAAATGCGGGATATAACAGCCAGACAATAACATAGTTACACATCATAGCCAACACTGTAATAAGGAAATTGAGAAAACATAATTGGAGACCTAAAAAGAAGAAAAAGTGCAGATTCAAAGAGATATCAAAGGCGGGGACAAGTGAAATAATCCCATCAACAAAGTGCAAACATGATGAAAGAGTTCAGGAGCCACAAACTGAAATGGAAGAGTAAAAGGAAATAAGCGGTAATAATGCAAGGTCAAATCAGAGTACCAATCCACAACAGCAAACTGATATGGAGAAATATCAAGGAAGACATATAGATGAAGTGATACAGGAACAGAAAGGCAGTAAAGAAGTAGAGCATAACAATAAAGCAGATACAGAGCATACTAGAAACAATAAAGCACTACAAGTGGCCAGGAAGCAGCATGACACTGGGCAACTAGTTCCTACAGGGATAGGTACTAAGGAGAAGGTAGAGGAGAAGACAAGAGCAAAAGATCTAGATGTCCATACCATAGACCAGAATTTGAAGGCAGTGGCCAGAGCAAGAGATCTGTCACCTAAGCTTTAGAGAAAGGCTTGGGAGAAAGGCCCAAGAGACAATAGTGTTCCACTAGGGAGTGGAGTTCAAACTAGAAAGACTGCTAATAAATCTAATACTCAATAATGAATGCACTCATTTGGAATATTAGATCTGTTAATGCCATGGAGGCTTTTACAAGATTCACATGGATGGATCAAAAATATCATTTTGGTTTTGTGGGACTGAAGGAACCATTCCAGGATGCTGACAAACTTGAAACATATAGAAGAAGGATTGGATTACAACATGCAGTGGTCAACATATCATGCAATAACTGGGCATTGTGGATGAACGTTTTGAGGGACATGTCATGATAGATCATCCACAAAAATTAAATCCTAAATTAAAAATGCTAGGCAATCAGGAGGAAATGGTGGTTACACTGATACATCCCAAATACAATAAAGGGGAAAGAATAAAGCTTTGGGAATCTTTAGAGGATCTGGCTACAGCAATGATACATCTATGTTTGATAAGAAGGGATTTCAACTCTATTGTCTCAAATTAAGAGAAATATGGGGAGCTGCATGTTACAATAAATGAAATTCAAGACTTTAGAGGATGTATTCAGAATTATGGGATAGTAGGTTTAGGATTCAAAGAAAGCAAATACACATGGTGGAATGGGCAAAGTACGAATGATTGCATTTTTAAAAGGTTGGATAGGTGTCTGGGTAATCAAGCAATACAGAACAAATACCCTGGTATTGATATCACATATTTAATCATAACTAGATCTGATCATGCTCCATTATTGATATCATACTTCAGGGATGTTGAACCAATCAAGAAACCTTTTAAATTTTTAACTTTCGGGTCAAACAGGGGACCTTTTTTTGATACAGTTAGAGCACTATGGACAACAAATTTTATGCTAATTCATTTGCTCTTTTTCATCATAAACTGAAGAAAGTGAAAGTTTGATTAACTCAATGGAGCAAAGATACTTTTGGGAATATATTTAAGGAGATAGAGACTTTGGAGGATGTGATTAAAGTACTTGAAATACAATTTGAATTGCAACCCACACTAGCAAATAGAGAGAGATTGCACAAGGTGCAAACAGACTTAAATATATACTTACACTTAGAATAGGGATTTTGGAAATAGAAGGCTGGGATGCAATGGTTCCAGAATGGGGATAGAAACACTAAATGTTTCCATGCTTATGTGCAAGAAATAAGGAAGCAGCTAAAATCGAAAAGAATACAAGATTAAAATGGAAACTGGATTGAAGATAAGGGAGAAATATCTGATGAGCTATCAGATTTTACAGAGAACAATTCCATTTCTTTTTTTCACTTAGGGTGTCCAATCTACTATAGTAGAAGGAAGGGTTTTTTCAATGCTATATTGATCAAGATAATGAACAGACTGCCAAGCTGGAAGGGCAAAATATTGTTATTTGGGGGAAGAACTATACTGATTAAACATGTTCTACATAGCATGCCAATACATCTGTTGCATGCAGTTAATCCACTTGAATGTATCATCAAACAGATGCATAGGATGTTAGCTCAATTCTTTTGGAGTAATACTATTGGAGGAAAAAGTATACATTGGGCTTCTTGGCCTTGTCTATGTTTACCAATTAAAGAAGGGGGTCTGTTTCATATCACTTCATGATGTTTCACTGGCTTTATACTGTAAACTATGGTGGAACTTTTGGATAAAACCTTCGATGGGGTGCATTCCTTAGTAATAAATACTGCAAGAAAGAGAATTTAGCAGTGGTACAATGGAAGTATGGTCCTCAAACATGGGGAGGAGATCTTATAGAACATCAAATCTAGTGGCAAACAAAAAAGAAAAATTCCCAATTTTGGTTTGACAATTGGACAAGACTGGGGACCCTATACTATGCAATACCTCAGGGAGGATATGATGATAGTACTCAAAAGGTTCATGAAATTGTGGACAAAGGAAGCTGGAATATTGACAAGTTGACAGAACTGTCACTTGAGGACATTGTACAACATGTCACAAGAACACTACCACCTCTTATGATGAATAAGGGGATGGACAGGCCATGTTCGTTACTAGATAATAAAGGGGATTTATTTGTTAAATTTTCCTGGGATTTTGTGAGGTTGAGAGGCTAGGAGATGGACACATAATAGTATATATGGGTGAAAGGGCTTCCTTTCAAAATATCTTTTTATGGAGGTGTTGGAAGTACAATTTTCCATTGGATGATGATTTGAGGAAAATGAAATACAGCATGGTATCCAGATGTTCGTGTTGCTCAAATCATTTGCAGGAGACAACACAACATTTGTTTACCACATCTTTTACTACCAAAGGACTTGGTCCTATATTTTCTCTTTTGCAGGTATATCTATGGAGGGCTTACAATTACAACAACTAATTATAAAATGGTGGCAAGCACCAGTGGAAGGGAGACTGCAATAACTCTACAGAGCAGTCCCTACTATAATCATCTGGGAATTGTGGAAAAGGAGAAATTGTATCAAGCATAGAGATAAAAGATCCTTGGAAGAACCATCTATCGTGTTTTTGCTACAATATATAGATTGGTTCAGATAAGGAACCCTTCAATAAGAAATGTACCTAACAAATGGGATGACCTGATTCAGATGTTAGAGGGAGGAAGAGCACAAATTAAGGTTACTAAAGTGGTGAAAATTTCCTCCATTAGGTTGGCTAACTTGCAACACTGATATAGCATCAAAAGGAAACCCAAGGAAGAGTGCTTATGGTTTTTGCTTAAGGAACTCAGAAGGGAATTTACTATATGCACATGTTGATGACATAGGAATCACAACAAATACATATGCTACGGTGATTGCAATTCTAGAAGCCATAAAATTTTGCAGAGGAAAGGGTCTGGATAATATCATTATTTAGACAGCGATGGTACAAAAATCCTTATCTGAAGGTTGGAAACCACCATGAAGTATAGCTATATGGGTGAATGAGACAATGGACATCAGCAACAACATGACTGTTACTTTCAGTCACATTTTGAGAGAAAGACATAAATTAGTAGATGCTTTGGCAAATCAAGCCCTAGATAAAAGCTCTTTTCAATGCCAAAGCTTCCAAGAGCTAGATGTGAACAACGATTCTGAATAGTGACAAAACACAAATCCCTTATATGAGGATTAAAACTAGAAATTGATGATGAGGATGATTTCATGCAAGAAAAGAAAACAAGAAAGCAACATAGATTTAAATGCTAGAAATGGAAAATCACAACAGTTGACTACACATAAAGGGGGAAATCAACAACAAGAGAACACACATGATTTTTAGGGGATAAAAACGCAAAGAGTACGATTGTACCTAAACACTGGGCAACATGATCTGCACTATCAGAGTGACATCCTAGTAGGAGTCAACAACAAGAACATATACATGAGCTGATAGTTGTACATACAAGAGTTAGATCGTGCAACTCAATAAAGCGTCATTAGAGGAAAGATAGAGCATATCCCAGCTGGTTACAGTATGATCGTCACCATGCAGAGCTTTACAAAGATAATAAAAGAGGAAAACAGACAATTCAACCAACAAATGGAGGAAGAAATACATAAATCGAGCACAACAAATCCACAAATGGAAATCCAAGGGAAGTGAAGGAAGAAGATGAAACTTTTAGAGGTAGCAGAATAGTTATGGAACAACTAAAACCATCAGTGAAATTCACCGGCGAAGAGAGAGGAGGCAACAAATACCGGCAAAATATAACAAATGCGACACAAAAATGAGGGGATTAGGGATTTCTTTCACAATATACATTTATAACTTATTTATTTTCTTTAGACCGTTTAGCTTTCCTTTTTTCTATTTTTGAACTTTAGATTTTCTGCAGTGTATAAAAGAAGCCCCTTGGGGCTATAATTTGTTTTTTTTTTTAAAAATAGGTGAAACTTTGACACAGACCCATCTACCCCCATGTTGACCTCGATCAAACTTCATCATTTCCTGAATTTAGAAACTTCCAGTTTCACTAAATTTGATCCAAAACGCACCCAAGATCCTCGAGAACCATGCCACCTATCCTCGGAAGTCATCAATACTAATTTAAAACTACGGGAAGGATATTTTAGAAAAAATAAGTTCAAAATCTAAAGACGACTGAATGGGTCGTTACGGATATTGTGAACAAAATTAAATTTAGTAAGCTATGAACGCGTTTTGAAACATATGTAGGGCTCATTATTGAGTGTGACCAATACTTCGTGTTATTTTTCATAATATATTTTTTATTATGCATGTGTTTTGCTAGATTTCATATGTATAGTTCATTAAAATTATAATTTTTTTGGTAAATAATTTATCGTTTATTACCAAGTATAAGAATTACAAAGCAAAAAATACAAGCACTGAACAACACCCAACCTTGTTTTCAACATTCTATCTATCAACATCAACTAAACTCCTGTCACGACCCAGCTCGGGGCTAGTCACCAGGCACCATTCGCTCTACTACTCATCTTTCTCATTTAATGCTCTTTTATCAACTTTTATACTCAAATGGTAAGAAAATCATATTTCATGTGGAAACATAATTACTTTTATATACATGTGCCTCTCGGCCATCAAAATAATATGTACATGTAATAGCATCTCGTGAGACCATCTAACCCACACTGCGCATCTACGAGCCTCTACTGAAGTACTAGACATGTAGACGGGACAGGACCCCGTCGTGCCCACATATACAAATGTACACAAAAGAATAATCAAGCACCTCCGGAACAAAGGAGTGCTCTCAATCGGCTAACAACTCCTACGAGTCTGGCTCGAGCTCGCCTCCCTGTCTACCTGTGGGCATAAACACAGCGTGTCACGACCCGACTAGGGGGCCGTGACGAGTACCCGATACTTGTACCGAGCACCCCTTATCTATCATATTACCTTTACCTCATGGCAAGCCGTGTAACAGAGCCATATTTTTTTTTCCTTTCTGAACATTAACATTAGCAGCGTCACCATAAACATAAGTAGTAAGCTTTCCGCTATCCCGTTATACCGGGACGCGAACAATTCAAAATACAACACATCTAACTGTACATAGCTGACTGTGCATATCTGTCTACGAGCCTCTAGACATAGTACACTTATACATAGAAAGGGCCGAGTACTGTCGTGCCTGAATGTACATACACAAAATAGTACCGCTGGAGTGAGGCTCCGAAACAACTGGAGCGCTGTCAAGTGTGGCTGGTAGAGCTTCTAAGGATCACGTCCACCTGTCTGCTGACCTGCGCGGCATGAAACGCAGCGTCCACAAGAAGGGACGTCAGTACGAATAGTGTACCGAGTATGTAAGGCATAAAAGATAATATAAACAGTAACATAGAGTACGATTAACAATATCATGGAGTCATAGGACATATAACGGGGCAGGAAAGTAACCTGTACGTGGGAAGGCCTCTGTTTCAGGCCGGCTATCATGTAGGCTTGTCCTTTTCTCTTTGAGACATTTCTTTCTCGTAGACACAGAAAATAGGATTTATATCGTGTCATATTTTATCATATTATGTGCTGCTCTATCATAGCGTGTCGTATCACGTCATGTCGTAGCATCTCATATCATAGTATATCTTGGCATAGCGTATCATGTCATAGCATTGCCCCTTTTTCAGAACACGGTGTCCCTTATTCTCGTATACAGAAAACAGTACGATTTAGTAAACGGTATCTTTTAGTCACATTTACAGACGCCGAATACATTGGCTCTCCCAACCCCCCTCCCCAACGGTGTCCCAACACATCATATCATATATATCATACATCATATATATACAGACGCCACGTACGGCTCTCCCATATCCCGCGTCCGGGCATCCCGCGTCCAGGATGAAATCCAGCTGAATCAGGTGGTGATATAACAGTGGCCCTTCCCCCTTCCCCCTTCCCCATATACATATACGTGTACATTTACTTCTCTATTATATATATACATGTCTTATATACAAATACTTGTCCTATATATATATACATGTCCATACACATATCCCTGTACCATATAACCAGCATGCACGGGAGTCCAAAGAAAGTTACGTCTATCGGAGTGACATAAAGTCGGTAACCTCCGATTACATTATAGAATACTCGTGATCGCTTTGCCTCACCTTGAAGGAACGAGTATTTTAAGGTGAGACTATCAACGGAGAATAATATTAAAGTAAACGTAGAATGAAATCGTGGGCATCATAGATGACAGTTCCTAGACTTTGAAATCTTTAGAAAATAAAGTCATAGCTAGGAAATATAAATAGGATTCAAAAATTAGTTTAACATCTTCGTGTTTACATAAGATACTTAGCTTAGTCATCTTAGTCATAGAGTCGTTCCGGTAGTACGTATCATAGGCATATCCTCTAATCTAACATCATTGTTATCATTATCGTCATGGAAGTGCCCTCGTTAGAGGAGTCATAGTACTTATCATTTGGTAACGAAATCGGGATCAAAGGTTCCCTTTGGATTCACTTCAAGTAAGTCAAGCAAGACTGTAAGGAAAATCTGAGAGTAACGGGCCCACCTCGGGCCGGATGGGGTGGCGTATATGATTTACATATGTTACGTGTCATGTCATTACTTGTGAGGGTTCTAGGGTAATCGGGTCCCACTTATGCAAGTTCTAAGGGTTTAAGAGGTCTTTCCATCATTTGCACACTTTCTAGTTCAATTCTATTGAACAAAAAGTGGAAAACTTTAGGTGCGGATTCCGGGGACTAGGGTTGTCCCCGAGGCTCGTACCCGACTTATTACATCTAAGACATGCCATAGAAAGAAGGGTGAAGCCTTACATACCTCTTTCCGCTCCTTTTGCTATTCCGAATTCACGTTGCAATCTCGTCAAAATCTGCAAATTGGTCATGCTTACCAAAACTTTTATTAGGATACTTAGAGTTAGAATCTTAAGGAAACACTTGGCTACCGAAATTTCGGCAGCACTTCCCCTGTAAATATACCATCCTCAACATTCAACCTAGCCAAATTCTCATCAATCACAATCCGGGAATTCAAACCCGGCCAAACTATTAACATAATTCAACAATCACACTAGCAATTCACATATTCCATTCAAGATGCATGATCTCAATTTACTACTTTCTTCAAAACCTTCCGACTTCAATGAACACAATAGCAACCTTGTAATATACATTCCAACAACATCTTACTAATATCATTACATGCTATCCATGCAAGAACATTATTTTTCCAATATACGCAATCTTCCAATTGCCAATACTTCACCAAACTTATCAAGTCTTTATTTGCGATATAACATCTACAACACAACGACTAAGATATTAATTACAACTCGCTCATTATTCTTTCACAACTCACCAATATACACGACTATACATCAAGTATACACGGCCACATACACACCACACACTACACGGCCATATCATGCACACACAACTACATTCTATCCAAATTCATTCCACTTCCATTTTCCACATATCATTTACAACCATAACAACCAAACACTAGAAAACATAATTGAATCATGACTCCTACACATATATATATATATGCACGGCCATATACTATATTTCTCTCCTTCATGAATTTCATCCATTTTAGCATACTACAACACATATAAACCATATATAACACATAAAACAAGATTAAAACTCACCTTTCTTCTTCAACTTCTCACTTGGCTACAACTTGGCAACTTGTATGATTGTGAGTATTTCTTGATCCAACAACAACTCCACCTTGTTAAGCACCCTCTACTTGGTAGGAATTGATTTTTAGGAGAATTTTTGCAATTTTCCTTGGAAATTCTTGCTATGGCCGAATGGCCTTGAGCTTTCTCCTTCTTTTTTTTGTTCTTGATTTTTCTTGAAGTTTCTAGAGTCTTATGAGATAATTATGAGATTTTCATCCTTTTAATTCATAAAATTTTTATCCCACATGGGCTTGGTCTCAAGTATGGCCGGTTGGGCCCTTAATTTTTTTCCTAAAAATTTCCAAGCCCACTTATGTTGTGAGCTAGGCCTTGTAATTCATGAAAACAAATTTTCCAACTCCCAAATTTGCCCTTCGTCTCCCTCCATATTTCCACGAGTTATGTCGTGAATTCCCCTTTATGCTCTTAACCTTTCTCATTGTCTTCACTTCTAAATTTTTCATAAACAACTCATGCGTCAAACAACATAAAATATTGCTTTGCTTGTTCTCTTCCCGCGATTGTCTTGAATTATCCGATTGCACCAAATGCGGGATATAACACAGCGTCCAAAGAAAACGGACGTAAGTACGAATATTGTACTGAGTACGTAAGACAAGTGTTATACCCCGTATATTTACACGTCGACTTATCCGCAAGAAAAATCGAATCAAGTTGAAGGCGGAATTATTTTCGGACACGAAATAGAAATCTTTAATTTTCAATTTTAATTAAAACATAAATTGTTTATAAATATTATTTAGAGTAAAAATATTATTATTGAAGATTAGGAATTAATTAATTGTGATTAGATTGTTAAGTGGGAATTAGTTATTAATTAAAATTAATTAATTTGATTATGGTTGTGGGCCCCACCCGTTTTTTTTTTTTAAAAAGAGAGAGAGATGACTAATTAGTGGGACACATGTCATGGTATTGAACACATGTCCCATGGCTAGGAAGCCATACATAGTCAACAATTAAGAACCATATCAGCCGTGTATTGCATAGTTGAATACAATTCATTTACATATTCATTAATTATAAACCAACCAGCCGTGTACTTCATTTGCAAGATTTACTACAATTCGTTTGAAATAGAAAGAAAGGGGTCGGCCATGGCAGTCCAATATATATAAAAAAAAATTGTTGCTTAGATTTAATTCTGAGATGAATTACAAGTTCAAGGAGTTGATAGCAACATTGGCTATTGAATCGAGGCAGAAGAAATTGCGAAATTGGAGCAATTAAAAGTAGAAATTCTTCCGAGAAAAATTTGGTAAGATTTTCATATTTTATGGTGTAATTATGTTAATGGTATTGTAATGGAAGGATAAAAATTGGATTGGACGAAATTGGAAGTAAGAAAATACATGGAATTGTTGTTATATGAAATTGTGGATTAAAATGGATTCAGAAACATTGTTGGGTTGTTAGAATTGTTATGGTTGAGTTGGGAGAATTTTGTATGTATATATCCATTGTTGGTATTTCTGTGTTAACAGGGCAATAATTGGAAATTCGAGATAGGCGGATATACAGGGGAAATGCTGCCCGATTTTCATTAAGTTCCTAATTAACAAAAACCCTAAACGAGAAAATATAAGTTAAAGAATAAGTTCTATAAGAAATGGGCTATAGATTGTGAACTAGAAAATATAGTTATTAACGATAACGTTACTCTTATATAAATAGGCTAAAAGAGTGACGAGGCGAAAGGGTTCACGAATAGCCGCTAACAGGTATGTAAAACCTTTCCTTTCTTTCTTTTGGCATGTCCTAGATGTAAGTATGAAACGATATGAGACTCGGGGTAATTCTACTCATAAGTTCCGAGCATGTATTATGATTCTTATCCACTTCTCGATATTAGAGTTCGTAAAATAGTCGAACTACTGCCCTCGAGCTTTTTATATGACCGGACAGTAAATGATTCATGAAAGTTTCTATTCCTGAAAAACTCCATATTGCCTAATGACCAAAACTTTTATAAGTTGCCTCGGATTGACTTGATACATGTCTATGATTCCTGAGACGTTATTTGACATAGTTCGTAATGATTTTCAAGGAGTACTAAGTGTGACTATTATCTTGATACTCGAGCGTTGACTAGTCTACTTATCTATTGAGTCTCAAAAGATGATTTATGTGTATATGGTTACTTATTACTCTGCTCGTGCATACTGTTACATCTTTCACTGAGTCCCGGGCCAGGACATGTTCTCGTGCACAGATCCACTGCATCATTCACCGAGTCCCTCACTAGAGGGTCGGGACACGTTATATGTATATGTATATGATGATATGATGACATGATGATATGGGGATGGCGCCCAGGATGGCATATGATGATTTTATTCACCGAGTCCCTTACTAGAGGGACGGGACACGTTATATATACATGTATATGATGATTTTATTTACCGAGTCCCTCACTAGAGGGCCGGGACACGTTTTATATGCATATGCACAGGATGATTATCCAATTATGTCACTAAGTCCTATAACTGGTTGGATATGATATTGACACGTATGGTTTATGTTCAAGGTAAGCCTTGTGGTTTTTCTGGTATTGTACTAGTTTCTATACTCCTTATCTCAGTATGACCCGGTTCACTATATTTCATGCTTTACATGCTCAGTACATATTCCGTACTGACCCCCCTTTCTTCGGGGGGCTGCGTTTCATGCCCGCAGGTACAGACGCTCGTTTTGGTTATCCGCCAGCTTAGGATATTTATTCAGCTATCTTGGAGTGCTGCCTTGTCCCGGAGCCTAGCTTTATGGTACAGATTCTCCTGTTGTATATGTATATATGTCTATCCAAGGGTACGGCGGGGCCCTGTCCCGTCATATGATACTGTTGTTACTCTTAGAGGTCTGTAGACATATGTGTGGGTCTGTATATAGTTGCTGTTTAGTTTTGTAGATATGACTTATGTTTTGGGGCGTACCCATTCGTAGTGGCAGCCTTGTCGGCTTGCGTATATATATGTTTTGGGATGTTGTGTGTAGTGGCAGCCTTGTCGGCTTGCGTAGATATATATATATATATATATATATATATATATATATATATATATATATATATATATATGTATTTGTTTTGGAAGCCGTGTGTTATGGTAGCCTTGTTGGCTCGTGTATGGCTGGGGCGATCCCTCTATATTATGATAGCCTTGCCGGCTTATGTGCGACATTATCTGTTGAAAGTTGTAACTCCTCCGGAGACAGATTGCTATGATATATATATGTGACAGTTTTGGGACGACGTCCTGCCTTTGTATATATATAAGTTCTTTATTATGCTAGTTGTGAACGATTATAGTAACAGGTGTATAGGAGTGTCCAGCTCGGGCACTAGTCACGGCCTACGGGGTTGGGTCGTGACAACAAGAGTGAATTAAATATAATAGGAGGAGCGTGAGCCATAAGAGAAAGATATAATCTGCAAGAGTGTCATAAGCAAATACATTTCGTACATATATCATATTTTACATAATCATGGTACATATGTCATCACATCACATATCTCTTCACATCACAATCCTCATCGTTATCCCGCGTCCGGGTAACCATCATATGCCGTCCAGTAGTGGTGATCATGCCCGGCCCTCTAGGCTCGGTGTAACATCGCAGCCCGCCTTAACGGTGACATGCCCGACCATCTAGGCACGGTGGAACCATATGCAGCCCGCCTTAGCGGTGACATGCCAGGCCATTCTGGCGCGGTGGAATTTTATCATCACATAATCAACCATAACCCATCACTATTTCACATTTCATGAATGTATCATAATCTTATCATAGCTTGACGTGTTTATACATAACATAGGCATATTATGAGCTAGCATTATTGATCATCTTATAGACATATCATAACTTAGCATTTTTTTTTCACATTTATCATTAGGAAAAATGCATTAAACTTTGAAGTCAACCATAACTACATCGGGTGACATAAGGTCATGAACCCCCGATTATATTATGAACATTTACGAGTAGCCTGCCTCACCTTGAAATAAATAATACATAAAGTGAGTGTGAGAAATAATATCATGAACTCTCAAATCGCTATACTTTAACTCATCATCATCACAATCATGCTCGTATGTAGTGTAGTATATTTACGGACTCATAAGCTCCATCATATAAGAGGATCATGGAAAAACTTGGAAGATTCATGCCTTTGAAGGAAGGGATAAGCCTTACATACCTTTGTCGTTTAATTAGCCTAGCGTTCGCTTGTTCTCCTTCAATGTCAAGTTTCTACCTTCAAGAGAGAATTCGCATTAACGTTAGTTAATCGACTATAAGAACGCGCTACTATTTCTAGGGAAAATTGGGCATCACTTCCTTTGCTTATACTACTTTTCCCATATTCTATATCAACTCCCACACGCTCACAACAACATTCAAAATATCGCAATCAACAATCTTCATTCATATACATTGACCACAATCCACCATTTCTCTTCAATTTCTCCATATTTATGGTTATAGCTTACTATCGCGTTTCCTCGTATATAATACTTATTTCATGGTCTAAATGTCATTTATAACGTATTCATAATCACAACACTCCAACATTCATAATTCAACCCAACTACCATCCAACCATAACACTATTCACTCATGAATGACCCATTTCCTATGTCTTTTTACATTTCAAGTATCTTAACCTTCCAATACCTTAAACAACATGGTTTAGTCATGAAACTTACCTTAGATGATGGTTGAACAAGCCTTGAATGGAATTACTCCTCTAGCACCTACTCCTCTAGCACCAAAACCTTACTTCACTTCCTTTGGGTTTTCTTGAGAGAGATGATCTTTAGCTAGGTTTCATACACTTTGTTTCATGGATTTGGTGTTATTGATCATGGAGTTTCTTTGATTTTTCTTGTAATGAAGAATGGAGAGTATTCTAGAGGTTTCTAGAGAGAAATATCGTGGAATGAAATGAATTTAATGAGCTTGGGTCTCCTTTTAATGACTTAAAATCTGATTAAGAATGAACAGTAGTTGAAGTGCACAGTGGTCGTAAACCCAGTTTACGGTCCGTATTCCAGTTTACGGGCCATATTTCGTGGTCATATTTAAGCATATCAAAACCAGAAAGGTATGCTGGGGATAATGGTGATTTACGATCGCAATTTACGGGCCGTATTTCAATTTACGGTCCGTATTCCAAGTCGTATATAACTATTTGATCATTTGGCAGAAAGTTGAAGTTTTGTAAGTTGGAATACGACATGGTGGTTTACGGGCCTATACTACTTTACGGTCCGTATTTCATTTTACGACCGACTGGGCCAAAGTGCAAATCTGCAACTCTCACGTCTTCAGAACCTATGATTAGTCATTGTGGAGCATAACCTTATCTCTTATTCCCATTGCCTTTGAAATCTTACTTAGGGTCGTCAAACGTCATTCCCTTCTGATTAAAACACCATATACTCGTATTCTTCGTTAGTCTATTCATTGTACGTTCACGGGGAAATTTCCGAGGTGTAACACTCTTCCCTCCTTTTGGAACATTCGTCCTCCAATGTTAAACACTCGGGATTTCATAGATTCTACGAAAATTTTGCCAGTGTTTCCCCTGTGATATAGCACTACCATCCTGTCACAACAACCCACCATATCATTGCCTCACAGGACCATAACACAAATAAACTCTAAGAAAGACTTACGAAAGCTCCCGAAAGTAGGGGATATAATATCTGAGTAATGATAGAAATAGGGGTGTTCACATACTCTAATTATTACACTTCATTTATTGCATACTTACCTTATATTGTTGGCGTTCCATCTTGAGTCTCTTCTGGGGGTTGGAATAAATGTGGGTGCTCGGACTTCATACTCGCTTCCGCTTCCCAAGTCATTTCTTCTCGGTTATTGTTTCGCCACAAGACTTTAACTGAAGCTACCTCTTTATTTCGAAGTTTTCACACTTGTCTGTCTAGAATAGCAATAGGCACTTCTTCATAGGTTAGTTTTTCTGTTACTTGCACATCATCTATCGGGACAATCTTCGTGGGATCTCCAACACACTTGCGGAGCATCGAAACATGGAAGACTGGATGGACTGATTCAAGCTCCGAAGGCAAGTCAATTTATAGGCTACATGACCCACCTTGTAGATAATTTTGTAGGGTCCAATGTATCGAGGACTTAGCTTCCCTTTCTTACCAAATCTCATCACCCCTTTCATTGGCGATACTTTCAAAAATACCCAATCATCAACCTGAAATTCCAAGTCTCGTCGGCGGTTGTCCGCGTAAGACTTTTGGCGACTTTGGGCTGTTAACAATCGATCTCGGATCACCTTAACCTTTTCCACCGCCTGCTGAATCAATTCAGGGCCTACTAGTTGTACTTCTCCTACTTCAAACCATCCGATTGGAGATCTACATTTCCTTCCATATAAAGCTTCATATGGAGCCATTTGAATGCTGGAATGGTAACTATTGTTGTATGCAAATTCGATTAGCGGCAAATGGTCGTCCCAACTTCCACCGAAATCCAGCACACACGCTCGTAGCATATCTTCCAAGGTCTGAATAGTACGCTCAGCTTGTCCATCGGTCTGCGGATGAAATGCCATGCTAAGCTTCACTTGAGTGCCTAGACCTTCTTGAAAGGACTTCCAAAACTTGGCTGTAAACTGTGCTCCTCTATCTGTGCTAATGGATAATGGAATACCATGAAGTCGCACAATTTCTTTGAGATATAACCTTGCATAATCCTCCGCTGAGTACGTAGTCCTAACTGGGAGAAAATGGGCTGCTTTTGTCAATCTATCCACGATCACCCATATAGAATCATACCTGCCGCGGGAACGAGGTAATCCCACAATAAAATCCATGTTAATTGTTTCCCATTTCCAAGTAGGGATTTTCATTGCTTGCAATAAGCCTCCTGGCTTTTGATGTTCAATCTTTACCTGCTGGCAATTTGGACACTGTGCTACAAATTCCGCTATATCTCTTTTCAGGCCATCCCACCAATACATCATCTTAAGATCATGATATATTTTGGTTGCACCTGGGTCAATAGAATACCGAGAACAATGTGCTTCTTCTAGAATTCATTGGCTCAATTCTACTACATTCGGTACACATAATCTGCCTCGGTATCTAAGGACTCCATCCATAGAAACTTCAAATGAAGACTTATCTTTTCCGTGAGATGTGTCTCTGTAACGACACAATTGAGGATCTTCGTATTGCCGTTCTTTCACTTCCATATCCAAGGATGAAATTGTGGGATCATTGATACTAATCCCCACATTACCCGAATCGATTACACGTACTCCATGATTAGCTAGTTGGCGGAACTCATGAACCACCTCTTTCTTTTTCGGAGGAACTTCACATAAACTGCCCATTGATCGGCGGCTAAGCGCATCGGCTACTACATTTGCTTTTCCAGGGTGGTACAAAATGTTCGCATCATAATCCTTTAACAATTCTAACCACCGCCTCTGCCGCAGGTTCAACTCCTTTTGCTTGAAAATGTATTGAAGACTTTTGTGATCTGTATAGATATCAACATGCACAACATACAAGTAATGCCTCAATATTTTTAAGGCATGAATAACCGCAGCTAATTCTAGGTCATGGGTTGGATAATTCTTTTCTTATTTCCGCAATTGTCTCAAAGCATATGCAATAACTCTACCATGCTGCGTCAATACGCATCCTAATCCGACACCGGAAGCATCACAATATACCACATATCCATCTGACCCTTCTGGAAGTGTTAAGATCGGAGCTGCGGTCAATCTGCCTTTCAACTCTTGGAAACTGCGTTCGCAAGCATCATTCCACTGAAATTTGGCTGACTTTTGGGTTAGCTTCGTTAATGGGGATGAAATAGATGAGAAACCCTCTACGAATCTTCTATAATAACCTGCCAACCCCAGAAAACTACGAACTTCTATAGGCGTTGTAGGCCTTGGCCAAGTCTTCACAGTTTCAATTTTTGAGTGTCGACTCGAATGCCATCATTTGAAATAACATTGCCCAGAAATGTCACAGAATTTAGCCAGAACTCGCACTTTGAAAATTTTGCATACAATCTCGGGCTCGAAGAATGCCAAGAACAATTCGCAAATGATCTGCATGTTCTGATTCCGTGCGAGAATACACCAGAATATCATCAATAAATACTATCACAAATAAGTCCAAGAGAGGCCTGAATACATTGTTCATCAAGTTCATAAACGCGGCCGGAGAATTAGTCAATCCAAATGACATCACCCGGAATTCATAGTAGCCATATCTCGTTCTGAAGGCTGTTTTGGGAATATCCGCTTTTCTAACCCTCACTTGATGATAACCCGATCTCAAGTCTATTTTAGAAAACCACTTGGCACCTTGCAATTGATCGAATAAGTCATCAATCCTTGGGAGAGGATATTTGTTCTGTATCGTCACTTTGTTCAATTACCTATAATCGATGCACATTCGCAGGGACCCGTCTTTCTTTCTCTCGAACAAGACTGGTGCTCCCTATGGTGATGAACTGGGTCTAATAAACCACTTTTCAAGCAAATCTTTCAACTGCACCTTTAGCTCCTTCAATTCCGCCGGAGCCATTCGATAAGGAGGAATAGAAATAGGCTTGGTGTCCGGCAACACGTCAATAGCAAAATTAATTTCTTTTTCTAGAGGAAGACCTGGAAGATCATCAGGAAATACATCTGGGAATTCATTCACTACTGGAACGGATTTAAAAGTTGGCAACTTTGCCTCGGTGTCATGAACTCGAACTAGATGATAAATATAGCCTTTAGCTATCATCTTTCTTGCCTTAAGGTAGGAAATAAACCTACCCTTTGGTGATGCTGTATTACCCTTCCATTCAAGCACGAGCTCCCCCGGAAATTGAAATCGCACCACTTTCGTTCGGCAATCGACATTAGCATAACATGATGCCAACCAATCCATACCCATAATTACATCGAAATCTAACATTTCCAACTCAATCAAATCAGCCGTGGTCTGGTGATCACATATCACAACTACACAATTTTTATACACTTGCTTTGCTATCACGGGATCACCAACCGGAGTAGACACCTCAAAAGGTTTGATTGGCTCAGGTTTCACCCCAATGCGACTAGCAACATATGGAGTAATATAAGAGAAACCCGGATCTATCAATGCATATACGTCACGGGAAAATATAGACAATGTACCTGTAACCACATTCGGAGAGGACTCAAGATCCTGTTGCTCGACTAAAGCATATACACGGGGCTGAGTAGCACCTGAAGTAGATGCTGCCCCTCTGCCTCTCCCTCGGCCTGCTGACATCTGGGGAGTCTGCCCTACCGGGCGTGCTGAGGAAGAACCGGCTGCTGAACCTGTGGGCTGAACACCATCTCTACCATACCGCGAGGGACAATCTCGCATCAAATGCCCAGTTTGTCCACAAACATAACAAGCATCCATGTCCTGACGACATGGCCCTGAGTGCAATTTCTGGCACCGTCTACATCATGGAACTGGTGGTCTCCTCTGACTGTAATCACCCCCAAACTGAGAACCCGAAGCTCTTGAACTCTGACCCTGTCCTGAAGGAAAAGAGAGATCAAATCCCCTATCCGCGAATCGTGGAGGCGCACTAGTCACTGACTGACCTGAATGTCGTGAATGGGTCTGCCTCGATCCCCCTCTATAATCACTGCCTGTGCCCATAGATCTAGCCCTTTTGCTTTGTCTTCTATCACTGTCGCGATCACCCCTTTGTGGTTGTTGTCGTCCCTCTAAGTTCTGGGCATGGGCTTGTATTCGGGAAATATCTATCTCTTCTTGCAAAGAGGCCGTCAAGCAATCCTTGAACAAATGTGGCCCCAAGCCACTTACAAATCTATGTACACGATCTCCAATGTCAGCCACCATAGCCGAGGCATATCTAGCCAAGGAATTAAATTTCATGCTATACTCTCGGGCACTCATATTTCCTTGCCTCAAATGTATAAATCTATCCGCTCCAGCTCGGCGGACCTTGGGTGGCAAATAGTGACGAATAAATGCATCCACGAATTCTTGCCAAACCGGAGGAGGCGCATTCTCACCTCTTGATAGTACCCAGTTGTTGTACCATAAAACTGCCATATCCCGGAGTCTATAAGATGCCAAATCCACGGATTCAGTTTCGGAGGCATGGAAAATCTTCAATGTCCTCAAGATTTCATCTATGAAACTTTGCGGGTCTTCATCTGACTTTGACCCGAAGAATTCCGAAGGATTTAGACTCATAAAATCATGGGCTTTGGTACTTGCTGCCCGATCACTTGAACTCACATTTTGTCGTTGTGCCTGCGTGGCGACCAATTGTGTCAATAGATGTATGGCCTCGGTCAATTGTTGACCCGAAGCAACCGGTGGAGGAATTGGAGCTGGAGCTCCTCCTTGTCCTTCCACATTAGGCGGGGTAGAAGAAGTATTAGACAAGGCCTCATTATGTGATTCGCCTTCTTCTATATTCATCGGAGGCTCTCTTTCTACCCGCCTCTTTGTCGAAGTTTTGCCCTTCTGGGCGGCTGTAGCCGTTCCCTTTGGCGGCATTCTGAAATCACAACACACTATAAGGTAGGATAAAATCTTATACATGGCTCTATCGCACGATCTCATAGAAGAAAGATGGTCATTTTTCCTAAATGCCCTTTAGCCTCTTGTTTATTGATGTGGCGCGCAACACACCACAAATAAGACTCTACTAGACACGGCTCGTAGAAACTTCCTAGGACTGAACCGCTCTGATACCACTTTTGTCACGACCCAGCTAGGGGCCGTAACGGGTACCCGGGGCTAGCCACCGAGCACCACTAGCTCTATTACTCATCTTGCTCATTTAATGCTCTTTTATCAACTTTTATACTCATATGGTAAGAAAATCATATTTCATGTGGAAACATAATTACTTTTATATACATGTGTCTCTCGGCCATCAAAATAATATGTACATATAATAGCAACTCGTGAGACCATCTAACCCACACTGCGCATCTACGAGCCTCTACTGAAGTACTAGACATGCAGACGGGACAGGACCCCGTCGTGCCCACATATACAAATGTACACAAAAGAATAATCAAGCATCTTCGGAACAAAGGAGTGCTCTCAATCGGCTAACAACTCCTAAGAGTCTGGCTCGAGCTCGCCTCTCTGTCTACCTGTGGGCATGAACACAGCGTCCAAAGAAAACAGACGTCAGTACGAATATTATACTGAGTATGTAAGACAAGAGTGAAATAAATATAATAGGAGGAGCGTGAGCCATAAGAGAAAGATATAACCTGCAAGAGTGTCATAAGCAAATACATTTCGTACATATATCATATTTTACATAATCATGGTACATATGTCATCACATCACATATCTCGTCACATCACAATCCTCATCGTTATCCCGCGTCCGGGTAACCATCATATGCCGCCCAGTAGTGGTGATCATGCCCGGCCCTCTAGGCTCGGTGTAACATCGCAGCCCGCCTTAATGGTGACATGCCCAACCATCTAGGCACGGTGGAACCATATGCATCCCGCCTTAGCGGTGACATGCCCGGACATTCTGGCGCGGTGGAATTTTATCATCACATAATAAATCATAACCCATCACTATTGCACATTTCATGAACGTATCATAATCTTATCATAGCTTGACGTGTTTATACATAACATAGGCATATTATGAGCTAGCATTATTGATCATCTTATAGACATATCATAACTTAGCATTTTGTTTTCACATTTATCATTAGGAAAAATACATTAAACTTTGAAGTCAACCATAACTACATCGGGGTGACATAAGGTCGTGAACCCCCGATTATATTATGAACATTTACGAGTAGCCTACCTCACCTTGAAGGAAATAATACATAAGGTGAGTGTGATCAATAATATCATGAACTCTCGAATCGCTATACTTTAACTCATCATCATCACTATCATGCTCGTATGTAGTGTAGTATATTTACGGACTCATAAGCTCCATCATATAGGAGGATCATGGAAAAACTTGGAAGATTCATGCCTTTGAAGGAAGGGATAAGCCTTACATACTTTTGTCGTTTAATTAGCCTAGCGTTCGCTTGTTCTCCTTCAATGTCACGTTTCTACCTTCAAGAGAGAATTCGCATTAACGTTAGTTAATCGACTATAAGAACACGCTACTATTTCTAGGGAAAATTGGGCTGCACTTCCTTTGTTTATATTACTTTTCCCATATTCTATATCAACTCCCACACGCTCACAACAACATTCACAATATCGCAATCAACAATCTTCATTCATATACATTGACCACAATCCACCATTTCTCTTCAATTTCTCCATATTTATGGTTATAGCTTACTATCGCGTTTCCTCATATATAATACTTATTCCATGGTCTAAATGTCATTTAAAACGTATTCATAATCACAACACTCCAACATTCATAATTCAACCCAACTACCATCCAACCATAACACTATTCACTCATGAATGACCCATTTGCTATGTCTTTTTACATTTCAAGTATCTTAACCTTCTAATACCTTAAACAACATGGTTTAGTCATGAAACTTACCTTAGATGATGGTTGAACAAGCCTTGTGTCATGACCCGACTAGGGGCCGTGATGGGTACCCGTGGCTAACCATCAAGCACCACGCATTTCCCTACTCGCCATAGTCATCACACACTTCTTTACCATTTATAAACTCATAATCATAAGACAATCATTTTTCATTTGAAAACATAATTGATTTTTATATACATACACCCTTCGGCTATCCAAAATAATGACATATACACCATAGTAGCATTGTGAGACCATACTGCCCACACATACGTATCTACGAGCCTCTACTAGAGTATTAGACATATGGACGGGACAAGACCCCGTCGTGCACAAAATACTTATACATATATATATATACACAAAAGTATAAACCCGATTAGCACCTCTGGAATAATGGAGTACTTCTGCAAATCTGCTGACAGCTCCTAAAGGTCTGCACCGTCTCCCTGTCTACCTGTGGGCATGAACACAGCGTCCAAAGAAAACGGACGTCAGTACGAATATTGTCCTGAGTAAGTAAGGCATGAATGAAATAAACATGATAGAGAAATTGTAAGTCATAAGGTGAAGGCAAAACCTGCGCAACCCTTAAGGATGAATACATTTCATATATATATCACATATACAAAATCATCGTGCATGAATCATCGTAGTACCGTAGCTTCTCATACACATAATACATTATCCGTATTCAGCCACGTAAGGCTCGACAATATCCATATTCGGCCACGTGGTGGCTCGACAGTGTCCGTATTCGGCCACGTAGTGGCTCGACAATATCACATACATATCTTCCGTATTCGGCCACGTAGTGGCTCGACCATATCACATACATTATAACAAGAATAAGTATATCTCATCATCGTCATTGTCATCGCATTCATCTTATAGGCGTATTGTAACCTTTCATTAAGGCATACATTTAAATTTAAAGACAATCTATGAAAAACCATATCATATTCGTAGCACGAATTTCATATAAGTATCGTATGATAGTCTTTATAATCTTTTAGGCTTAAGCTCATCATTACCATATTCATTTCTATAGCGTATCTCTTACTTTTATCCCATATGAAATCCTTTATGAACATAGACTGGTAATTTTTCGGAAAATTGGTCATAGGACGTGCATTAAGGCTTATGGACAATCTATAACAATGTCGGGGTGACATAAGGTCGACAACCCCCGATTACATTACGGAGCATTCATAGGTAGTCTGCCTCACCTTGAAGGAATTAGTATTGTATAAAACAAGCAACACCAATAGATCATAGTTAATGTCGTTAGCTTTGTATAAACATTATGCCATGAACTCTAGAATCTTTAGACTTAAGTTTATCATCTTCATTATCGTGTTCATAGCATGCCTCTTATCTTTATCTCACGTGGCTATTCCAGATCATAAACTCTTAGTTTTCCGGAAGGTAGGAAGGTCATGGAGAGGTAGGGAACATAATATCATAGAAGTTACATAAGGATCATTAGTTCCGTAAGAATGTCGTATCCTAACTTTAGAACTTATATACTTATATCCATCGTCCGTATCGTCATGCTCGTAGCATATCTCTTTCCTTTATCTTGTGAAGCTCTTCATAATTATAGACTCATAGTTTTTGGTACGTAGGAAAATCATGAAGAAGGAGGGGATATCATATCATAAGATTCATGCCCTGGGAAAGAAAGGACTGGCCTTACATACCTTTGTCATTTACTAATATGTCGCTTGCTTGTTCTCCTTTAACGCCCACGTTTCTACCTTCAAGATAAGTCGCATTAACATTAGTTAACCAGCTATAAGAACGTGCTACTATTTCTAGGGGGAAATTGGGTAGCATTTCCTTTTTTTCTACTACTTTTCCCATATTCTATATCAACTCCCAAAAGCTCACAACAACATTCACAATATTGCAATCAACAATCATCATTTATATACATTGACCACAATCCACCATTTCTCTTCAATTTCTCCACATTTATGGTTATAGCTCACTATCGCGTTTTCTCATATATAATACTTATTTCATATTCTAAATGTCATTCATAACATTTTTATAATCACAAATTATCAAAGATCATGGCTCAATTCAAACCTTCACTCAACAATGCTACTATTCACACTTTCATGACCCATTTCTTACATCCTTCTATAATCCAAGTGTTTCAACTCTTCCATACCCTAAATATCATGTAAATGACATAAAACTTACCTTAGATGTTGTAGGAACAAGCCTTGAGTGCTATTACTCTTCTTGCACCAAAACCCTAGTTTGCTTCTCTTGAAATTTCTTAACTTGGATGAACTTTGATGAGTTTCATACACTTGATTCACTTGGATTCTTGATATTGATCTTTGATTTCCTTTGTTTTCTTGTAGATGAAGAGTGGAGAATATTCTAGAGGTTTCTAGAGAGAAGTACCGTGGGAATGGAATGAATTAATGAGCTTAGGTCTCCTTTTTAATGACTTAAAATATGATCCGAAATGAATAGTAGTTGAAGTGCACAGTGGTCGTAAACCCAGTTTACGGGCCGTATTTCGTGGTCGTATTTAAGCATAACAAAACCAGAAAGGTATGCTGGGGATCATGGTGATTTACGATCGCTGTTTACGGGCCGTATTTCAATTTACGGTCCGTATTCCAAGTCGTATTTAACCATTTGAACATTTAGCAGAAAGTTGAAGTTTTGTAAGTTGGAATACGACTTGGCAGTTTACGGGCCGTATACCACTTTACGGTCCGTATTTCATTTTACGATCGACTAGGCCAAAGTGCAAATCTGCGACTTTTCACATTTTCAGGATCCGTAAGTAGTCGTTGTGGAGCATAACCTATCTCTTATTGCAATTACCTTTAAAATCTTACTCAGGGTCGTCAAACGTCGTTCCCTTCTTATTAAAACACCATATACTCGTATTCTTCATTAGTGTATTCGTTGTACCTTCACGGAAAAATTTCCGAGGTGTAACATTTTTCCCCCCTTTTGGAACATTCGTCCTCGAATGTTAAACATTCGGGATCCTGCGAAAATTTTGCCAGAGTTTCCCCTGTAATTTGGTACTACCTACCTGTCACAACAACCCATAATGTCATTGCCTCACAGGGCTACATCACAATATCAACATATCTATGGCCACACACGCCCAAAAGCATGAAAAGTAAGCATATATACCTTATATCGTTGGTGTTTCATCTTGAATCTCTCCTGGGGGTTGAAATAAGCGTGGATACTTGAACTTCATACTCTCATTTTCTTAAAACATATTGACAATATAGTTTACATGATAAGGGAGCTTTCATTCATAACTAACTAACTCGGTAGCATATGTCACTATTTTATTTTATATTTATATTTTTTTCTTTCTAACTAACTCTATCTTTTCTCTATCCTTCAGCAACTATTATCTTGGAAGTTCTACTCCTCATATCTTACTTCCTTAAGACTTAAGTACCATCGTCCCTACAATCCCCTTTAAGTCCCATCAGTAGTACTTTTAAAAAGGTATTTCATAAAGATTACAGGTGATGGATCAATACTGTCCTCAAGGATATATATAAACAATTTTAATACCACATATCGTACTTTATCGATTACCGTCGCTACATAGTATAAAACCTCTCAATTCATACTTGCATAATATTATAGATATTCATTTCTCCTTTCACACATTATCAAAGGTGCAGATGTACCGGTGACGGCATCGGGGTATGACTCTGGATCCTGTCGCTCAGCTGAAGCATATATACGGGGCTGAGTGGCAACTGAAGTAGATGCTCCCCCTCTGCCTCTACCTTGAACTGCTGGAATCGGGGGAGTCTGCCCTCCCGGGCGCACCGAAGAAGAACCAGCCGCTGATCCTGCGGGCTGAACCGCATGCCTACCGCCTCGAAATGGGCACTCTCTCATAATATGACCTGACTGGCCGCAAACATAACAATCATCTGAACCCAATAGGCACGGTCCCCAAAGTAGCTTACCGCACTGGGTACATTGTGGTATAGATGATCTCCTCTGGCCTGAATCACTCCTATACCGAGAGCCCGACTCTATGAAACTTTGATCCAGTCCGGGATGACTAGAGAAGTCGGACCCCTGGTCTGCAACTCGTGGAGGTACACTAGTTACCGACTGAACTGAGTGTCTAGAATGTGACTGCCTCGATCCCCCTCTATAGTCAATATCAGCACCTATGGATCTGGCCCTCTTACCTTGCCCCTGACCCATATCACGCTCGTCCTTTTGCGAACGTCGTTGCTCTTCTAGATTTTGAGCTTGGGCTTGAATACGGGAAATATCCATCCCGTCTTGCAATGAAGCCATTAAGCAATCTCTGAAAAAATGTGGCCCTAGGCCACTCGCAAACCTATGCACTCTATCTCCCATATCGGCCACCATAGCCGGGGCATATCTAGCCAATGAATTGAATTGGAGGCTATATTCCCGGGCACTCATGTTCCCTTGCCTCAAATTTAGAAATCTATCCGCTCTAGCTCGGCGGACCTCGGGTGGAAAATAGTGACGGATAAAAGCATTTACAAATTCTTGCCATACGGGTGGAGGCGCATTCTCTTGTCTCGATGCTATCCAATTATTATACCACAATACTGCCACATCTCGAAGTCAATACAATGCCAACTCCACGGAGATAGTCTCAGAGGCAAGAATAATTTTCAATGTCCTCAACATCTCATCTACAAAACCTTACGGGTCTTCATCCGGCTTTAACCCGAAGAACTCTGGAGGATTTAGACTCATAAAATCACGGGCTCTAGTACTGGCTGACCGATCACTTAGGCCCGCATTTTTCCGTTGTGCCTGGGCGGCAACCAACTGTGTCAATAACTGAATGGCCTCGGTCACTTGTGGACCCGAAGCACCCGGTGGAGGAATTGGAGATGGAGCTCCTCCTTGTTCTTCCACATTAGACGGGGTGGAGGAAGTATTAGACAAGGCCTCATTATACGATTCACCCGCTTCAATATTCATCGGAGGCTCTCTTTCTACCCGCCTCTTTTTCATAGTCTTGCCCTTCTGGGTGGCTGTAGCTTTTCCCTTTGGCGGCATTTCTGGAATCACAACACACTATTAGGGAGGATAAGATCTGATACATGGCTCTATCGCATGATCTCATAGGAAGAAAGATGGTCTTTTTTTTTTCCTAAATGCCTTGTAGCCTCTTGTTTATTGATGTGGCGCGCAACACACCATAAACAAGACTCTACTAGACACGGCTCGTAGACACTTCCTAGGACTGAACTGCTCTGATACCACTTTTGTCACGACCCGACTAGGGGCCGTGACGGGTACCCGTGGCTAACCACCGAGCACCACTCATTTCCCTACTCGCCATAGTCATCACACACTTCTTTACCATTTATAAACTCATAATCATAAGACAATCATTTTTCATTTGAAAACATAATCGATTTTTATATGCATACGCCCTTCGGCTATCCAAAATAATGACATATACACCATAGTAGCATCGTGAGACCATACTACCCACACATACGTATCTACGAGCCTCTACTAGAGTACTAGACATATGGACGGGACAAGACCCCGTCGTGCCCAAAATACTTATACATATATATATATATATATATATATATATATATACACAAAAGTACTCGACAATATCACATACATATCTTCCGTATTCTGCCACGTAGTGGCTCGACCATATCACATACATTATAACAAGAATCAGTATATCTCATCATCGTCATTGTCATCGCATTCATCTTATTCATTAAGGCATACATTTAAATTTAAAGACAATCTATGAAAAACCATACCATATTCGTAGCACGAATTTCGTATAAGTATCGTATGATAGTCTTTATAATCTTTTAGGCTTAAGCTCATCATTACCATATTCATTTCTATAGCGTATCTCTTACCTTTATCCCATATGAAATCCTTTATGAACATAGACTGGTAATTTTTCGGAACATTGGTCATAGGACGTGCATTAAGGCTTATGGACAATCTATAACAATGTCGGGGTGACATAAGGTCGACAACCCCCGATTACATTACGGAGTATTCATAGGTAGTCTGCCTCACCTTTAAGGAATTAGTATATAAGGTGAGTGTATACAACAAGCAACACCAATAGATCATCGTTAATGTCGTTACCTTTGTATAAACATTATGCCATGAACTCTAGAATCTTTAGACTTAAGTTTATCATCTTCATTATCGTGTTCATAGCATGCCTCTTATCTTTATCTCACATGGCTATTCCAGATCATAAACTCTTAGTTTTCCGGAAGGTAGGAAGGTCATAGAGAGGTAGGGAATATAATATCATAGAAGTTAAATAAGGATCATTAGTTCCGTAAGAATGTCGTATCCTAACTTTAGAACTTATATACTTATATCCATCGTCCGTATCGTCATGCTCGTAGCATAACTCTTTCCTTTATCTTGTGAAGCTCTTCATAATTACAGACTCATAGTTTTTGGTACGTAGGAAAATCATGAAGAAGGAGGGGATATCATATCATAAGATTCATGCCCTGGGAAAGAAAGGACTAGCCTTACATACCTTTGTTGTTTACTAATATGTCGCTTGCTTGTTATCCTTTAACGTCCACGTTTCTACCTTCAAGTGAAGTCGCATTAACATTAGTTAACCAGCTATAAGAACGTGCAACTATTTATAGGGGGAAATTGGGCAGCATTTCCTTTTTTTCTACTACTTTTCCCATATTCTATATCAACTCCCAAATGCTCACAACAACATTCACCATATTGCAATCAACAATCATCATTTATATACATTGACCACAATCCACCATTTCTCTTCAATTTCTCCACATTTATGGTTATAGCTCACTATCGCGTTTTCTCATATATAATACTTATTTCATGTTCTAAATATCATTCATAACGTTTTTATAATCACAAATTATCAATGATCATGGCTCAATTCAAACCTTCACTCAACAATGCTACTATTCACACTTTCATGACCCATTTCTTACATCCTTCTATAATCCAAGTGTTTCAACTCTTCCATACCCTAAATAACATGTAAATGCCATAAAACTTACCTTAGATGTTGTAGGAACAAGCCTTGAGTGGTATTACTCTTCTTGCACCAAAACCCTAGTTTGCTTCTCTTGAAATTTCTTAACTTGGATGAACTTTGATGAGTTTCATACACTTGATTCACTTGGATTCTTGATATTGATCTTTGATTTCCTTTGTTTTCTTGTAGATGAAGAGTGGAGAATATTCTAGAGGTTTCTAGAGAGAAGTACCGTGGGAATGGAATGAATTAATGAGCTTAGGTCTCCTTTTTAATGACTTAAAATATGATCCGAAATGAATAGTAGTTGAAGTGCACAGTGGTCGTAAACCCAGTTTACGGGCCGTATTTCGTGGTCGTATTTAAGCATAACAAAACCAGAAAGGTATGCTGGGGATCATGGTGATTTACGATCGCAGTTTACGGGCCGTATTTCAATTTACGGTCCGTATTCCAAGTCGTATTTAACCATTTGAACATTTAGCAGAAAGTTGAAGTTTTGTAAGTTGGAATACGACATGGCAGTTTACGGGCCGTATACCACTTTACGGTCCGTATTTCATTTTACGATCGACTAGGCCAAAGTGCAAATCTGCGACTTTTCACATTTTCAGGACCCGTAAGTAGTCGTTGTGGAGCATAACCTATCTCTTATGGCAATTACCTTTAAAATCTTACTCAAGGTCGTCAAACGTCGCCCCTTTCTTAGTAAAACACCATATACTCGTATTCTTCGTTAGTCTATTCGTTGTACGTTCACGGGGAAATTTCCGAGGTGTAACACCTTGAATGGAATTACTCCTCTAGCACCAAAACCATACTTCACTTCCTTTGGGTTTTCTTGAGAGAGATGAACTTTAGCAAGGTTTCATACACTTTGTTTCATGGATTTGGTGTTATTGATCATGGATTTTGTTTGATTTTTCTTGTAATGAAGAATGGAGAGTATTCTAGAGGTTTCTAGAGAGAAATATCGTGGAATAAAATGAATTTAATGAGCTTGGGTCTCCTTTGAATTACTTAAAATCTGATTCGGAATGAACAGTAGTTGAAGTGCACAGCGGTCGTAAACCCAGTTTACGGTCCATATTCCAGTTTACAGGCCGTATTTCGTGGTCGTATTTAAGCATATCAAAACCAGAAAGGTATGCTGGGGATCATGGTGATTTACGATCGCAGTTTACGGGCCGTATTTCAATTGAAGGTCCGTATTCCAAGTCGTATTTAACCATTTGATCATTTGGCAGAAAGTTGAAGTTTTGCAAGTTGGAATACGACATGGTGGTTTACGGGGCCGTATACTACTTTACGGTCCGTATTTCATTTTACGACCGACTGGGCCAAAGTGCAAATCTGCAACTTTCACGTCTTCAGAACCTATGATTAGTCATTGTGGAGCATAACCTTATCTCTTATTCCCATTGCCTTTGAAATCTTACTTAGGGTCGTCAAACTTCATTCCCTTCTGATTAAAACACAATATACTCATATTTTTCGTTAGTCTATTCATTGTACGTTCACGGGAAATTTCCGAGGTGTAACAACTCCTCTATCAGATGCAACATTATATTAAGGATAGTAATTCAACTCCTCTATTGTCCTGTCTAGTCTTGGTTTTGTTACCCCTCTAACATGCACCTCCTGAGCCATTAATCTAATAATGTCACCTGCACTTCTAGTTTTGGCTTAAAAATTATGAGATTACTCTTTTGCAAAATAAAGTAAACAATTGCTGTTAAGGATATTCTGTAAAACTCAACAGCTGCTACCTTCCCCTTATAGTGATCCAAAGACCATTGAATTTTATCTTTCCACCCATTACCTACCTATTTATGTGTTGACGGTGAAGGATTCTTTGGTAGATTTGAGTAACGAAAGGGCATTGAAAGTAAAGGTGACCACATGAGTCAATTCCATTACCACATAGCACACAATCCATATTGTCCACACATCCCCATCAATCTTCCATGTAGAGTTAGGAATAAGATAAAATTCCATTTAGGAAAAGACATATTATTGCAAACCAACCTTCTCGAATCGACCTTCTAAAATAGTTCTGTGATTTTCAAATAAATCTACTTTGTAGAGAACTTTCCTATCTCAATATCTCTGCTTCTTGGATTCCATCTTCCTCAAAATACTTCTTGGCTTGATAATTTTCCTAACCATCCAAGAGGCTTGATTAGGTTGTATATCCCAAAGAGGTTCCTGCTTCACATAGTAAATATGGACCTATTGCACCAACATCCTGTCCTTTTCTTGCTTAGATTTCATTATAGCTTACACATTACAACCTTATTCCATGTTTGCACATCCAAGAAGTTGAATCCACCTGCCATTCTTGGACAGCATAACTTTTCCCATGCTATCTAGGTCTTCTTACTTGTATTCATACCCACTGACGAGAAAAAGTTTCTACAAATAGCTTAAATGCGTTTTACTGCCTTTTTAGGGATGACAAATACTTGAGACCAAAATACCTAAATTGAGAATAGAATTGTCATGCCCCAAACCAGATGTTAGACCCCGTATTTTATACGTCGAGTTATTCGCGAAGGAATCGACGTGAGGTAGAAACCTCGGATTTTTAATTTCTAAACTAGACCTAATCGGTTATAAATTTTACTTAGTGTAAAAATGTTATTGGAGATTAGGAACTACTTAATTGTGGTGTTAAGTAAAAATTTGTGACAATAATGAGCCAACAAGAGTATCAAACGTCCAAGGTAAAAAGGATGACTCAAAGTCATCTAAAATAAGGCTAATGGAAGACATACAAATGTGCAATTAAATGTTGATTCATCCACTACATTTTCAATATATTGTGGACAATTAAATTGGAAGGGAAATACAAGTTATATTCGGCCATAAAAACTGAAATTTGGAGGAGAAAAGTTGGAGAATACAATTGAATATTTGAGCATCTACTACTTTATGAAAGTATACATTATTTTAGGAAGACATCACATGGTGGAGGGATCACTTTACATTAAATATTGCTCATCCATCTTGACATGATTACAATAGACAAAGGGTGATGTATGAATCATTCACCACACTTACAATTGTCTTGTAAACAATTGAAAAGAATGAAGAAAGGAGAGACAAGGGAAGTAGGCTAGCCGAAAGTGAAGGGAAAGAATTAGAAAAAAATTTAAGTGTAAAGTTAATGGAATGACTCCTGCCATAAGTGGAGCATGGGACCAACTTGTAAGCATCATATTTGAACCAAATAATGACCAAGAGATCAGCCATCACAATTCATTTCTACTACACAACACAAAGAAAGAAAAACCTAATTCTAGAGAGAGAAAGTCTCGGCCAAGGGACTGATTTTTGAGCCCTTTGAGTCTTGATCCAAAAATTATTTCCCAAGGTGTTTCAACCCTTTAGAAGGTCCCTAGAACCTTAAGATAGTATTTGGAGAAACAAGAACCATTTTCATCTCAAATCACAAACTCTAGCCAAGTAGAGAAGTCAAGTTGTCAAGGTAAGATCTAACTTTTTTTGCTTGTATTAAGGGTGATGTAGATGAGTAAATATAAGTTGTATACATGAAATGATGTGTGTTGATGTTGGAACATGATAGTAGTTAGGGGGTTATTGTTACACCCCGTAAGAGTCTGTGCTATTTTAATTAAGACAAGAAAGAATGAGTTAAGAAAGTTCAAGGAAAGTTAATCGAGTTAGTAAGAATATCGTTATATATATGGTTGCCTTAAGTATCCCGAGGTGACATCGTAACCTAAAGGATTTGAAATCGCGTTATGAGCGTATATGAGGTAATGTGAGTGCCCTTTTAAAGTATTTGAGATTATTAGTAATGATATAGAAGATGGATAAAAGATATGAATATATTTTTGCGATTGGAATGTCGTCGAAGCTTCGTAAGTTCTCCAGTTACGTTTAAGGTTATGGTGATTCTCCGGACCCTTCGAGACGTGTATGGATTGTTATGTATGTATATGGGTATGTATATGTATGTATAAGAGGTTACATGAGAGTTGGAAGAGGATTAGAAGATAAACGAATCTAAACAAAATGAATCGGAACAACTTCAGTAAAATCTCGGACCAGAATTTTAGCCCATATTGTTGGGGGAATATCTCCTAGTATATGAGGAGTTTTAAGGTGTTTCAAAAGCCTAAAATGAAGTTCATCGAGTCTAGTTTCCAACGCAACAAACCTCTCATCAAAATGATACTTGGATAAGGAAATATAGACGATGCAATTTGGGCTGGCAGGGCAGCAAGTTTGGACCCGACCCAAACACTAATGTTTCGGCCCATGAGGCCCATTAACGTTAATATATATGGAAAATTCACTTGAGGGCTGATCATTTTCAGCTAATATCCTCCAAAAAAATTAGAGAGAGAGAGAGAGAGAGAGAGATCCTAGGCTAAGGAAGCCATTTTGATCAAAATCCGAGCTCCGAATCCCGAAGCTCATGAAGAGAAAAACGTTGTACGTTGTGTTGCCTTCAATTTGAGATACATATTGGTCTTGGGGGATGAAATTTTCGTGGTGGATCTTCTGATAAGGTATTTATAAAATTCCTTTTATGTTATTAAAGTGTTTATTTAGAGTTTTAACGAATTAGAACGGAGAAAACAACATTATAAACTCGTTTGTTGTTTTGTTGAAATTTATGGGTGAGGGGCTGTTTTAATTGAAATTGATGGACTGATTTGAATTAATATTTTGGTTGTTGTAATCATGGATATGTGAGGAGAGTGAAGGAATTTAATGGTTAGAGTTGGAGTTAAATTGTTGTGGGTTGTTGTAAGGATTATAGAGATAATAATGTGGTTTTATTGCACATGAGTAGATGATGTGGTGTCGAGTGGCTGCTGTTGTATTTCCCTGAAATTTTCTGAAAATATTGCATGAAATAAGGTATAAGAAGTGCATATGGGCTGCTTGGTGTATTGCAAGTGTTCGTTAGAATTTCGGGCATCGTTATGTTACAGTTGGGGGCTGTTTTGATATGTTGTTGTTCTTGTTGAAATAAAAGAATTGAAGATATGGTTGTGTCCATATGTTATTGTTGGTATTTCTGTGTCAACAGGAGAGCAATTGGAAATTCGGATAGACGAGTTTATAGGGGAAATGCTGCCCAAATTTTTGTAGACAAGTGATGAGTTAAAGATTGAATACCAAAAGCCTTATAGTTAACAATTGGTAAAAATGACCATTTGTAGGTTTTGGGCAAAACGGAGATTGAGTTTGGACAAGCGTGAGTAGCGCGAAAGGTATGTAAAGCTTATCCTTTCCTTCTTTGGCATGCCCTAGGTCTACTAGGTTGAGATTTCGGCCTCGAGGACCATCCTGCGAGTCTGTTTATGATTTGTATGTCCTCCCTAGTTTAAGTATCTAATAATCCTGATAGGCGGATCCTGACTTAAGTATTCTGACATCCGTAATTTGACATAAGTATTCTGGTCTGAAAATTCTGATATAAATAGTCTGATGTAAGTATATGGCATAAGCGTTCTGATATGAAAAGCTCTGCTATAAATAAGTATTCCGAAGTAAGTATTCTGACATAAGTATGTTGAAATAAGTATTCTGACATGATCATTCTGATATAAGTATGTTGGTTTGAGCATTTTGACATGGATATTCTGATGAAAGTACTTGGCATAAGTGTCCCGATATGAAAATTTTTATACAAGTATGTATTCTGACATAAGCAATCTGATATAAGAATTCTGGTATAAGTAATCTGTTAGGAGTAATCTGTTACGGATATTCGGATAATACGTTAGGTTAATCCCTTGAGTCTTGATTATGTGCATTTAGTTTCTCATTTTCTGCTCGTGCATAGAGTCTGCTTCCTTCACCGAGTCCCGGGCCAGTTTATATCGTGCGCACGGTTCCCGAGTTCCTCGCTTGAGGGCCGGGCGCCGTATATGAATTCCGAAGTATGATGTGTTACGAAGTATGATGTGTTTGGTTCGCTGAACCGCCTATATGTATATGTACATTCGGATATTATGATGTGTGTCGGAGACAGGAGCAAATCTTCTGAATCGTGATTTCATCAATCTAGACCTCCAGAATTCTTTGGGTCAAAACAAGATGAGGACCGCAGAATTTCATAAATGAGATGTTGAGGACATTGCGGGTAATGCATACTTCAGATATTGAGTCGGTAGCGCTGGCCTCTTATAGATTGTGAGATGTGGCCGTTTATTGGTATAATACCTGGATGGATTCTAGAGAGGAAAATGCACCTCCACTGGTATGGCAAGAGTTTGTGGATGCTTTTCCCCGACACTATTTCCTACCAGAGGTTCGACGGGCTAGAGCTGATAGGTTCCTGAACCTCAGACAGGGAAACATGAGTGCTCGGGAATATATCCTTTGTTTTAATTCTCTGGCTAGGTATGCTCCAGCTATGGTAGCTCATATGGGAGATCGAGTCCACCGGTTTGTGAATGGTTTGGGGAAACATTTGATTGATGATTATTTGACGGCCTCACTTTAGGAAGGTATGGATATTTCTTGCATTTAGGCCCATGCCCAGAATCTGGAAGGGCGACAACAATAGCGAAGGAGTGAGCGTGAGTATGCCTCAGGTGCAATTAGTGAGTTCAGAGGGTGTCACAGGCAATATTACTCTAGGCACTCGGTCCATTCAGCAGCCAGTGCACCTCTGTGATTTGCAGGCAAGAGATTTGATCGACCTATTTATTCCGAAACGGGTCAGAGCAGCTTGACCTTTCTGCCTGAAAACATCCATAACTCTTTATCCCTATGTCACATACAGGCCCACGACCTATGGTTGGAAAGGTATTGCAATTATCTACAACTTTCATTTTAGGAGTTTTCCAAAATTCCCAAATAATGTTGGGGTTATGGCCTCCTGAAGTCAGATCACCCGAAAACGTAACTTAAAAACATCTTTTTGGAGGGCTTACGCTTGGATTTGGCTCAAGGGTCCTTTTTGAGTTGTGTTTAACTTCACATATTGTCACGACCCAACCCCGTGGGCCATGACTAGTGCCCGAGCCGGACACCGATAAACACCTGCTTACCAAATCGACATGTCCATAACTTATTCATGTCCAACATACATATCATACCGAAGCCACCAAGGCTGTCGTGGAACATATCATCCAAAGCATATGCATAAGTATATATATATATATTTAATATATATATATATACATACCAGCCGCTAAGGCTGTCAGAGTAAATAGTACCACTTAGACGCAAATCATAGACATAACCGAACAATAACGACCCATGACCCACACATATGTCTACAGGCCTCTAACAAACATAACAGAATCATATGATGGGACAGGGCCTCGCCGTACCCCTGAATATATACATACATATGTACAATGAAAGAGTCTGTACCAAATGTGGGCTCCAGAGCAAGGGAGCACTCCAAGCAGCAGAAAGATGGCCTAAGCTGTCGGGTAACTCACGTGAACGTCTGTACCTGCGGGCATGAAACCCAGCCCCCGAAGAAGAGGGGGGTCAGTACGGAAAATGCACCAAGTATGTAAGGCATGAAGTACAGTACAGGGGATCGTAGCCAAAAATAGAAACTTTCCAGAACCAGTATGACTGTGTAAAATCATCAGTACGTTCCCTCTACGTAAAGACGTAGTATATTTCAAATCAAGAATAATACACATATACATATATATATACATATATATAACGTGTCCCGGCCCTTTAGTGAGGGACTCGGTGAATAAGGTCATGCATATCAACATCATATACCATATGTACATATAACGTGTCCCGGCCCTTTTATGAGGGACTTGGTGGATGGAATCATGTATGTCAACATCATGCATCATGTATACATATATCGTGTCCCGGCCCTTTATTAAGGGACTCGGTGGATAGAATCATGCATGTCAGAATCATATACCATATATACATAACGTGTCCCGGCCCTCTGTTGCGGGTCTCGGTGGATAAAGTCATCATATGCCATCCTGGCCGCCATCCCCGTATCATCAAATCATCATATACATATATATACATATAACGTGTCCCGGCCCGCAAGTGAGAGGGACTCGGTGAATAATGCAGTGGAGTACGCACGAGAACATGTCCTGGCCCGGGCTCAGTGAAATCCAAACTGAGGCTTGCACGAACAGAATAATGCGAAACCATATGCACATAAATCAAGACTCGATAGACAAGTATACTTACCGACTCCTGAAGGCTCAGAAACAAGTTTCGGGGCAATCCGACTTAGTACGAGAAAGTTATGAACGTTTGAAGTACAGAGCCTTCTACGAGCATTTCAGAAGCCATTTTTGGAAAATCGAAGCCATAATCATATAACGTATCTTTCGGATACCGTATAGATCAAATCAAATATAACTTTTAGAATCATATGTACATATCAAAGACTCGATGGAATAGTCGAACGTGCTAGCATTTGAAAAATCAAGACTCTAGTCATATCGATTATCTTTCGAATACCATTTGGAAACATATCACATAGACCTTCGGACATCATAAATACGCATCAAAATCATATGGAGTAGCTTATGGAAATCAAGAAAGTTAGACATCCTAGTGGCTCTAAGAGCAGGAAGTTCTTTGAAATCATACATATACGTCCTTTTGCTCGTTACATAAAGATAATGCCAAAGAAAGAAGGTAAGCCTTACATACCTTGCCCGCTTTCTACGCTAATCCGAACTTAAGTCTTTCGCTTCGCAAGATCTACAACAATATTAATATATGCCAATCATTAGCCATAAACACTTAGAATCCAATTCTAAACCAACACTTAATCTACAGAAATTTCGGCAGCATTTCCCCTGTAAATGCAATATCCCCGAGAATTCAACTCGGCTAAACATACAACAACAAATCCGAGAATTTAACTCGGCCAACTTAGCAACAACAATGCCAACAATATCGACAATCAATTCAAAACACATTCCAACGTTCACAACTTCTTTCTACAAACATTGACGATTTTCCATTTACGTTCAATTCATATTTGCTCACACATTCAAGTACTAATCCGAAGCCATTCAAACAACATTCAAGAATACTTCAAACAATCCGTACAATATTCAAATAATTCAACCCATATGCTATGCCACCTGAAATCTTCCAAATGGAATAAGAACAATAACAACACATTTTCTTCCTTCAATTTCATGAACTCCACCAACAATTCACACACTGACAACATTGTTTTCCATAATTACAAGAAGACTATATTCAATTCACATTAACTTCTAACACAAGTCTCCAACCATTACAACTTCACTAGGATCATTAAACTTTCATTATCAACATTGAATCCATAACAACAACAACCAAAATACTAAGCAAAGTTGGCCCCTTAATCTTACACAGCACACACGGCCACACACATACATATACACGGCCACACCTAACATCCATATTTTCATGAATTTCATTCATTTCTACATACTACAACATACACAACCATCCATAACATATAAAAGGAGATTGAATTCTTACCTTTTCCACTTATCTTCTCTCTTGGCTAAAATTTCCTTTTGCAAGAATAGATGTTTTTCTTGCTTCAATAATTATACCATGTTAAAGAGGACCCTTGAATTAGTAGGAATACTAGAAGAAATTATTTTTTTGAATCAAGTTGAAGGCTTCAAGAATTTTTTTTTTCTTTTCTTGGCCGAAAGGCCTCTTCCTCTTGCTCTCAATTTCTTTTCTTGAAAGTTCTTGAATGATGATGATTCAGAATCAGAATCGACACGAAGAGATTACTATACATGCCCAACTGGGCATGAGTTTTTGATAGGATAACAAGTCCATCGCAAGATTCAGCCAATCCAGAATCTCAAACTGGGGCAGAAATTTTGAGAAGATATCAAAATTTCTCACTCTTTACAAGTCAGCGACAATTAATCAATTTGACACCCTAAACTGGGGCAGAATTTTTTAGGTCTACACTCAAGTCCCGACGTGAGACTTCGCCTAGCAAATAGGTATAATGGGGCAGAATTATTGAGATCCATTCCGCACAAGAAAGTAGGATTCTCAACTATCAAAATTAGCGGAGAAGGAAAGGTTTCTCATTCAAAAGCACATGTTATGACAATCTACTTAAACCATTTTGGAAGATATATATTGCTTTTGCAAATAAATAACTCATGATCAAAGATTTACGAAAATGATTTTCTATTTATGATTAAGATAAATTCATCTTTCGAATACCGAATCGAAGAGGATTGAGCCCAGGGGAGCTGGCAAAGACGAAGATGCAGCCAGCGGCAGCAACATTGATCAACTTTATAGGAAACTAACATTTTGTTAATGCAGGACACCACGTCGTCAGGAGGACGACCCATCTTCTAACTGTTATATCCCGCATTTTTGTGCAATCGGATGATTCAAGATAACTGCGGGAAGATAACAAGTAAGACCTTATTTTCATTTTGTTTGGCATACAAGTTGCCTATGAAGAATTTTGAAGTGGAAACGTTAAGGAAGGCTAGGGGCAAAAAGGGAAAATTCGCGATATGACTCATGGAAATATGGAGAGAGACTAAGGGTAAATTTAGAATTTGAAAAATAAAAATCCTTCATGAGTTGTAAGACCCAAATGCATATATGGACTTGGGAATTAAAATGGGTCATTTGAGTCATCCAATTGGAGTGGGCTTAGGCCCAACTAGAAGCTTATGAGACCAAATAAAAGATGACTTAGTCATCTTTTCCATGGGACTTTCTAGACTTTTCAAGAAAACAAAGAACAAGAGAAAAAGGAGAAATTTTCCAAGGCCATTCGGCCAAGAGCAAGTTCCACATGAAACTTGGAAACAAATTCTTTAAAAATCATTTTCTACTAATTGAAGGGTTCCTAGCAAAGTGAAGTGTTCTTTGGAGCAAGAAAAACCCATATTCTTGCAAGTTGTGAGTTCTATCCAAGTGAAGAAGTGAGGAAGAAGGTAAGGTTTAATTCTTTCTTTATATGTTATGCATATTGGTGCATGTTGTAGTGTACAAAAAATGGATGAAATTCATGAGGAATATGAATATAGGGGTGTGGCCGTGCATGTATGTGTGTGTGTAGAAATCATGTTTTAATTATTTTATCTAGTATTGGGTTGTTATTGTTGTGGGTGTTTGTTATATCCCGTATTTTTGAACGTCAGATTATTTGCTGAGGTGGGACGCACACATCGAGATTTTTTTTGGGACATCAAAAAAAATTCATATGTATCACATATGAGAAGTTAAACACGACTCAAGAAGGACCCTTGGGCCAAATCAAAGTGGAAGTCCTCCAAACGAATATTTTTAAGAAAACGTTTTCGGGTGATCTGACTTCAAGGGGCAAAAACGGTATTATAAGTTTGGAATTTGGAAGAGTACCAAGATATAGAAGTTGTAGATAATTGAATTAGCTTTCCAACCATAGGTCGTGGGTCCCCAGGTGACGTCGGTACAAGGAGATATGGACGTTTTAAGGTCGAAAGGTCAGTGGGCTAGGCCCAACTCGGGACCAACCGGGTTGGCCCAAAAAAATCAAAAAAATAATAATAAGGCCCAAATTTGTGAGGGATGGCCGGCCAACATGGCCCAAGCCCATGATTTTATTAATTATCCATGTGATAATTAATATAAAGGATCAATTAATGAGTCATATCTCATTAGAAACTTCAAGAACACTTGAGAAAAAGGAAAGAAGGAGAAATCTCCAAGGCCATTTCGGCCAAGTGCAAAAATTGACAAGCAAATTGACAAAAATTTCTTCAAAAATTATTTTCTACCAATTAAAGGATTCCTAGCAAGGTGGAGTGGTCTTTGGAGCAAGAAAAATTCATATTCTAGCAAGTTGCAAGACTTAGCTAAGTGAAAGATCAAGGAAGAAGGTAAGAACTTATTCTTTACATGTTATGGATATTTTTGCATGTTGTAGTGTGCAAAAGTGAGTGAAATTCATGAATAGCAAGAATATAGTTGTGTGGCGGTGAGTTGTATATCACATGTATAGCCGTGTATATTTGGTGAACCATGAATGCATGGTGAGCAAGTTTTATTTAGTATGTTGGTTGTTGTGTTGTGGATTTTATATTGCAAACAAAAGCCTAATGAGCTTAGTGAAGTATTAGTAGTTGGAGGCTTGTCTTGGAAGATTATGTAAATTGAATATTACGTTCTTACATGTATGGAAGATAATGATATTAGTATGGTGTTGTTGGAATATATATTATAAGGTTGTTATTGTTTTCATTGGAGTTGGAAGGTTTTGAAAGAAGTAGTAAGTTGATTAAGTTGTTATAATGTATCTTGGATTGAATATGGAAATTGTTAGTGTGGTTGAGTTATGTTAATAGTTTGGCCGGGTTTGAATTCCCGGGTTGTTGTTGATTGAAAACTTGCTAGGTAAATGTTGAGGATGGTGTATTTACAGAGGAAATGCTGCCGAAATTTCGGTAGCCAAGTGTTTCCTTAAGATTCTAACTCTAAGTACCCTAATGAAAGTTTGGGTAAATGTGACAAAATCGCAGATTTTGGCGGATTTGCAGCTTGAATTCGGAATAGCAAAAGAAGCGGAAAGAGGTATGTAAGGCTTAACCCTTCTTTCTATGGCATGTCTTAGTTGAAATAAGTTGGGTACGAGCCTCGGGGACAACTCGGTTCCCCGGAATCCGCACCTAAAGTTTTCCACTTTTTGTTCAATAGAATTGAACTAGAAAGTGTGCAAATGATGGAAAGACCTCTTAAACCCCTAGAACTTGCATAAGTGGGACCCGATTACCCTAAGACCCTCACAAGTAACGCTATGACACGTAACATACGTAAATCGTACGCTACCTCATCCGGCCCGAGGTAGGCCCGCTACTCTCGGATTTTTCTTTACAGTCTTGCTTGACTTACTTGAAGTGAATCCAAAGGGAACCTTTGATCCCGATTTCGTTACCAAATGATAAATACTATGACTCCTCTAACGAGGGCACTTCCATGACGATAATGATAACAATGATGTTAGATAAGAGAATATGCCTATGATACGTACTACCGGAACGACTCTATGACTAAGATGACTAAGCTAAGTATCTTATGTAAACATGAAAATGATAAACTAATTTTTGAATATTATTTATATTTCCTAGCTATGACTTTATTTTCTAAAAGATTTCAAAGTCTATGAACTGTCATCTATGATGCCCCGATTTCATTCTACGTTTACTTTAATATTATTCCCCGTTGATAGTCTCACCTTAAAATACTCGTTCCTTCAAGGTGAGACAAAGCGATCACGAGTGTTCTATAATATAATTGGAGGTCACCGACCTTACGTCACTCCGATGACTACATGATTCTTCTTTGGGCTTTCCTGCGTGCCTATGAGACATATGTATATAGGATACGTAAATGCATATAAGACATGTAAATGTATGTAAGATATGTGTATATATTTTTTTAAAACATGCACATGACGAAAGAGCTAGAGCGCTATAGACGCTGATGTACCTACACGACACACGTATATGTAGATGATAAAAGAGCTAGAGCGCTATAGACGCTGATATATGTACATGATATATGCATGTGTATACGGGGAAAATGGAGGTAAGGGCAGAGCGTTATGAACGCATATCCACCTGATCAGTTGGCATTACATGATATGATATCGTCCCGGACGCGGGATGTGTATATTTATGGTTAAATGGATCGGCTGCCGACGCCTCGGCAATATGAGATGTCCTATTTTATATGTATGTGTATATGAACAAGGAAAGATTCTTAAAGGAAAGCTAAGTACGCATAGCACCTGCCAAGGGTATATATATATACAGGTTATGTTTCTACCTCAGGACATGTGCTATTATCCTCTTATGTCGTTATTTCCGTTTTATACTTTCCGTATGCTACTATTCATGCCTTACATACTCGGTACACTATTCGTACTGACGTCCCTTCTTGTGGACGCTGCGTTTCATGCCGCGCAGGTCAGCAGACAGGCGGATTTGATACTTAGAAGCTCTACCAGCAGTGTTGACAGTGCTCCAGTTATTCCGGAGCCTCACTTCCTTGGTACTATTTTGTGTATATATATTCGGGCACGGCAGTACTCAGCCCTTTCTATGTATAAGTGTACTACGTCTAGAGGCTCGTAGACAGTTATGTACAGTCAGTTAAGTACAGTTAGATATATGGTGTTTTGGCATGTTAATGTTGATGTATAAGTGATAACAAAGTTTATTAGTCTATGTTCAGAATGACGCCGCTAATGTTAATGTTAAAAAAAAAATGGCTTTGTTTACATGGCTTGCTAAGAGGTAAAGGTAAAACGATAGACAAGGGGTGCTCGGTACAAGTATCGGGTACTCGTCACGGCCCCTAGACGGGTCGTGACAGTGTTATGTTAATAATGGAAGTTGGATGATTTTAGTGAAGTTGTAGCCATGTGTGCATGATGTTGGCCGTGAGTTGTATATTATATGTATAGCCGTGTATATTTCGTGAATCGTGAAGGAATGGTGAGCAAGTTTATTTAGTATTTTGGTTGTTGTGTTGTGGATTTGTTTTTAGTTGCAAATAAAAGCTTAATGAGCTTAGTGAAGTTTAGTAGTTGGAGGCTTATTTTGGGAGATTATGTAAATTGAATATGATGTTCTTGCGTGTATGGAATATGATGTTGTTAGTGCGTAAATTATTAAGTTGTTATTGTTTTTATTGGGGTTGAAAGGTCTTGAAGGAAGTAGTATATTGATTGAGTTGTTAGAATGTATCTTGGATTGAATATGGAAATTGTTAGAATGGTTGTTGACATTATGTTGATAGTTTGGTCGGGTTGAATTCCCGGATTGTTGTTGATTGAAATTGGCCACTTGAATTTGGAATAGCATAAGGAGCGGAAAAAGGTATGTAAGGATTCACCCTTCCTTCTTTGGCATGTCTTGGACATACTAGGTTTGAATACGAGCCTCTGGGACGATCCTATTCCTAGAAATCCGAGATTGAAATTGGCCCTTTTTCATTCAATAGAATTGAATTAAGTTTTTCCTATCTTATTGAAACAATTGCATCTAACATCTACAACTTGTTAAATGAAATCGGATTACACTAAAGCCTTCACAAGTGTCGTAATTATTCTAATGAGAATATTTCTATGACGATTACAATGAATATGTTCTACAATGACATGGATGATGTCAAGGAAGAAAATTTTTATATGAAGAATATGACAATGATGATTCCATGATTAAAGGTTCCAAGTTCATGATTTCAGTGACCATATGAGAACGTTGAGCTATTTCTTGAATTCTCTACTCTATTCATGAATGATGACTATTTTTAAAGATTCCAAAGTATACGAAACGACACCTTATGATCCTGTTTTATGTTTTCTCATGATATTACTCTCCATTAGTAGTCCCGCCTTATAATATTAGTTCCTTCAAGGTGAGACATGACGATCATGATTATTCCATAATGTAATCGGGGGCTACCGACCTTACGTCACTCCGACGCGAACATGGTTTTCTTGGACTCTCATGCATGTTGTATACATGTTATAAGTATATGTAAATGTATATGGGGAAGATGGGGAAAGGTAAGGCGCTATAGACGCATAGCCACCTGATCAGTTGGAGTATGGTACATGATATCGTCCCGGACGCGGGATGCCCGGACGCGGGATATATGGTTAAATGGACCGGAGCCGACGCCTCGGCAATATGATATTATCTATGTTATATATATATGAAAAGAAATGTTTTCCAAGAAAGCAAAGTATTATATGTATATGGATCGGGCTGCACGTGCCGCAGCAATATGTTATAGTATATACACATATGGATCGGGCTGCACGTTCTGCAGCGCTAAACATGCATGGTATCCGCCAACTTGCACTTATATGTACAGGTTATGTTTCTACCTCATGACATGCGCTATATCTCTTTTATGTCATTATCCCCGTTCTATATTTGTCGTATGTTATTATTCATGCCTTACATACTCGGTACATTACTCGTACTGACGTCCCTTCTTGTGGACGCTGCGTTTCATGCCGCGCAGGTCAGCAGGTAGACAGATTTGACTCCTAGGAGCTCCATCAGTAGTACTGTGGCAGCGCTCCAGTTGTTCCGGAGCCTCAGTTTCTTGGTACTACTTTTGTGTATATATTCGGGCATGGTAGAACCCGGCCCTTCTTGTTTATGGGGATGTACTTTGTTTAGAGGCTCGTAGACAGATATGTACAGTTAGATGTTTTGTACTTTTGATTGTCCTTGTCGCAGTATAATGTGCTAGCAAAGTTTATTAGCCTATGTTTATAATTATGCTATTAATGTTAGCGTTAAGTAACAGAAAAAAAAAAGGATACGGTATAGTCTATACGGCCCACCTAGTAGTAAAAGTGCGATACGAGATAAGGGGTGCTCGGTACAAGTATCGGGTACCCGTCGCGGCCCCTAGTTGGGTCGTGACACTAACCCTATTTTGTTTACAGGTAATGAGGTCGAAGCCGCCACCGGAGAAACGGTCTGAAGCGGTCAAAAAGCCACGAGGGCTATAAGAGGGTTTAAATGCCATAAGGGCAAACATCTAGCTACAAGGTCTATAAAAGGATCAAAACACCATAAGGTCAAATATCTATCCACGAGGGCTATAAAGGATCAAAATGCTATAAGGGAGAATTTCTAGCCACGAGGGCTATAAAAGGAGCTAAAACGCCACAAGGGCAAATATCTAGCCACGAGGGCTAAAAAATGACCAAAATGACACAAGGGAAAATATGCGGCGAAAAAGTTCACAACAAAGCAAAACGGCATATCTAACCACGAGGGCCACAGCCAAATATAAAGAACGAAAGAAAGATGATTTACCCAAAAGGGCCATATCTGTCATTTACATTGTCGTGAGGGCCATTCCTACAAATAAAGCCGCGAGGGCCATTTATTCAAACATTGCTGCGAAGTTCATTCATACAAAAATTTCCACGAGGGCCATTCATACAAAAATTTCCGCGAGAGCTATTCATACAAACATGCCGTGAGGGCCATTCATTCAAGCATTGCTGCGAGGGCCATTCATACAAACATTGCCGCCAGGGCCATTCATACAAGCATTGCCGTGAGGGCTACTCATACAAATATTTCAGCAAGGGTCGTTCATACAAACATTGTCGCGAGGGTCATTCATAGAAACATGCTGCGACGGCCATTTATACAAGCATTTTCGTGAGGTCCATACATATAAACATTGCCATGAGGGCATTTCATTCAAATATTTCCATGAGGGCCATTGATTCCAACATGCCGTGAGGGCCATTCATTCAAACATTGTCGCAAGCGCCATTCACACAACCATGCCACAATGGCCATTCATTCAAGCATTTCCACGAGGGCCATTCATACAAACATGCCCCAAAGGCCATTCATTCAAGAATTTTTCGCGAGGCCATTCATACAAACATTGCCGCGAGGGACATTCATATAAACATGTTGCGAGGGCCATTCATACAAACATGTCGCGAGGGCTATTCATACAAACATTGCCGTGAGGGCCATTCATACAAACATTGCTGGGAGGACCTTTCATTCAAACATTGCCATGAGGGTCATTCATGTAAACATTGTCACGAGGGACATTCATACAAACATTGCCGCGAGGGCCATTCATACAAACATTGCCGTGAGGGCCATTCATACAAACATTGCTGCGAGGGTCATTCATAAAATATTTCCGCGAAGGCCATTCATTCAAACATTGCCGCAAGGGCCATTCATACAAACATTGCCTCGAGGGCCATTCATACAAACATTGCCGCGAGGGCCATTCATACAAACATTGCCGCGAAGGCCATTCATAAAAACATTGTTGCGAGGGCCATCCATACCAAACTGCCGCGAGGGCCATTCATACCAAACTGCCGCGAGGGCCATCAAACCACGCGAAGTGGTAAGAGACAAAGACACATGACTAAGATGGTTATGTAATTTCAAGCAGCGCCATAAAGGTCGCAACCTATGTACAATACCAAGCAGGTGTCAACAAAAATAAACCGAGTGGTAAAAAGCAAAAATAGGACCAAGAAGTCCACCACAATGTTACCCAGCAGATGAAATGCATGTTCAGCAGCCGCCAAGGAAAAGAGCAGGCTGATCAAGAACAAATACTGACGTATGTGGAGCAAACATGGACCTTTTTCATATGCAGTCGGTCGAGATAGGGCATGAGAGTTAAGCTCACCGGCCAGGACTTGGATATCTCTCCACCTCATGCTCAGCCACACAAACTTGTTTAAATTTTCCTGCCACTAGTCAAGCACACACCAGTACACACAAAGGCATTCCTGCATAAGGGATACCCTTTTCCTCCTATCGAGTCGAACTACAAGTGACTTGATTCCCAAGACCAGGGATATGTAGGAAGACTCAATACTAGATAGTCAGTCACACTCCAACCAATAACCCCGGACTTCTAGATTTTAATAACCAAGAAATTTGAGATTTACTTTAATGTGCATTTAGGAGTCTAGTTGAGTCGAAATTCAAGTGGCCTAAATTCTCATGTAACCTAAGATATGTAGGAAACCCATAAATTAGGGTCCATCCATATATGTGAAAATTGCATAAAAATGAGAGGTAGTCTAGAGTGGGTCAGTAAAAAATCAAGAAAAGTCAAATTTTGTTGCTCAGAGATGGTCCTGCCATCCCCGAACAACGAAAGGAAAGCTGTTAACCTCCCATAATTTATATTAATTACCCAGAGTCCTTGGATATCAAACGGAGTGAAATGTACATTTTTTATAAGTCAAACTGATGTTGCAAAATTATTTCGATAATATATTGCCATTTCATTTGGCAAAATAACTTCAAATATATATTGTAAATCATTTAAAAAATAATCTATATTTTTTTTATAAATAATATGAAGCATTTTCCAAGTTTAATCAGAAGATAATTTAAAACAATTATTTAATTAATTGTTAAAATTATTGAAGGTTTAATTAGCAAGTATTTTACTCTATTTCATTCAAGTAATCCAATTAAATAAGTTAACCATTTTACCCCTCAAATCTTAATTCTACATAATTAATTTGTATTTGTGCATTTTGTTTTAGATTTAATCATAATTAATTAAGTGCTTAATTGTGGTTATATTTATAAATTACTTTGTGTTTAAATGTGGCCATAATTGAAAACAACCAATTCCATGATTTAAGTTCAATAGAGGTCATAGTTGCAATTTAAAGTCTTTTTACAAATTAATCATGCCTTTAATTTAATTAACCAGAAAACTAGGTAGTTTTGGCCATAACTTAAAGTGACTAGTTGATAGAGATTTATAACTGTTGCCATTTTATTAAAAATTTGTGATTTTTGCCCCTGCGTATACACATGTATACATGCATATACACATATACATGTGTATATTGTGTATACATAAGTTAAATCCCATCCTTCCCCCTCCTTTTATTTTTGTCCAGGCCCAGTCCATTAATGGACTGACCTGGTCCAATCCGTCATTTATACACGAACAACAACATACAAACAGACCCTGAGTGTCTCATTTGTAAAAAGCTCAGGGTTCCACAAGGAAACCCTAGACGCCCCATCTCCCTCTCTCTCTCTCTTAACGTCACACATTGCCGGAAGTGGCAATTTTGAAGGGCCCACGTTGGGATTGTGGTTATTGTGTGGTTGAGAATGGCAAGAGCATTTATTGCTCTGCCATTTCTCAACCAAAACCACCAAGACCCGACCCAAATAAGGTATTACCTCCCCCTTTCTTTCTTTTTCTGCATTCATGACCCTATTTCACTAAGTCGTGCGGGCACTTATCTTTTCCACTTCGGTAGGTGAACCCTTATCCCAACATTCACAAAAGATAGAAAAATAGCAAAAGAAAGTAAAGTAATGTAAGTCTCACAGATATAATATAAATAATTGCGGAAGTAAATGAAATCCACCCCAGTATCTGGTCAGGTCATACAAGAGAATCTAACTAAATACTACAAATCTGAATAATGATAATTCATCAATAGTCTAAAAATCATGTCTTAGAACGGAAAGCAAGACATAATAATAGAAACCGTCTTCGGGTAGCAAACATCCTCATGCTCATCATGAAGAGACTCGAATCAGTAATCCATGAATATTAGCCACGAGGGGTAGAAATAGATCTATCCAGGTACTTTGCATTCATAAAAGAATGCAGCAACTGCAGGTCAGTACAAATAACAAGTACTGGTAGGTATCATAGGACGTCCTCAATTAGCTAACATATATACAGAAAGTAAATGAAAGATAGACATGCTCACAATCAAGTACAAGTATAATACAGTCTCATCAATACATGTCGAGTCCTCAAGTATGAACAATCCAGATCAGTATTCAAATCACTAGCTACCAACAAGGTTCCATAACCGATTAAGCCTATAGTGAAATATCTAAACCCAAGTATTCCCAATCTCATCATATCCGATTAAGCCTATTGTTAATACATCTGATGCCAAGTGTTCACTCAAGTATCCGATCAAGTATCCACAACACAAATATAGTCCAATCACAATGATGATAACAAGTGCAATGCAATGATATGAATGCAATGGCCATATATCGGTACTGTGTACACACATGCCTCGAGCGGAACATCACGTCTCAACGGTCATGATCCATGAGGGACCCGCGAAGTCCATGTACCATGTCGCTCTGGAACTTAACGGATCTCACGCACAATCACAATATAGGCCACATTGTCATCGATCGACCATTTGCGTAAGAATTTAAGGACGGATTCCATCTTCCGAGGATGATTGAGATAAGAAAGTTCAGATATGAATTGGAATCAACATTTCAATTTGAATAAAGTCGCACGAGAGAATGAAAGAGTTGGAAGTTTCCTAAATGTCCTATAGCCTCTCGTAGATAAGTACGGAGCTCATCGTACCGATCCACAAGACTCCACTAGAAACGCTCTTGTATTATAGATCGGATAACCTAGAGCTCGGATACCAACCTTTAATACCCTACTGCTGCTGAAACATTGACCCGCTATTGGTACACCAGTGTCACACACACCATCATAAAGTCTTGGCGAAGCTGAAGTTTTAACCAAGCCGATCATATAATCGAGCAACCCAACGCTAGAACATGGAGACCAAGTAACCCTTTGAACTATCTTTCCCATTTTTCACAAACTCTAGCCATAAACGAGTCTAATCATGACTCCACACAATCGAATCCTCAGGCCATGACTAGAGACTGAACTTGATCACATGCTAGAATAAAAATAACACAACTCGTACCATAACACGATATGTCAATCCCTTTTTATTCAATCACATAAGTCGACTAATAACACCACTAGTAGATGGATCTAACCAATCTTTCCACAATGAATACAAGGTTCCTCACCTTAGTCCACCACTGATCTCTATTAGTCTATGACATAACCGAACATACCAACTCATGCATAAACTCTCAAGCCCACTCTACATTGTACAATCGCAACCAAGCTCTCCACATCACTAAATCTTGTTTCAACGATTTCCCTTTTTCCCTTAACCTCGAAGACACAAATCAACCACTCAAATCCACTCGATCCTCTAAACTCATCATCCATCTAAGGCAACAAACCACAAAACGATATCAATATTTCTCATCCAATATAAGTGGACCAACCAGTAACTCCTCAAGTCATTAACTCATTGCATATGCCCATTTTTGAAGTCATTACCGAACTTACACTTGTTCTCATATACCATATATGCAGACATACTTAAAAACACGTTATGAACGCACTCGTGGCCTCAAAATTTTCCACGGAGGTCTCGTTGACTGAGTCAACCCCCGATGCCTCAAAACTAACTTTCCACCCTAAGTCCCAAAATGCACCTGAGTGCATTAGGAACTGAATATACACACAAATTCTATATGACCATCTAGACCTCTCGAAATTAATGAATTTTTGATAAAGTTCCATTTATCCAAAAGTCAACTTCGAGTCCACCTTTTTTTGCGTTTAAGCTAAATTTTCCAAAACATACCTAAATCAACTCCGATGAACTCAAAAAACGTGTAATGGTCCTTGCGAGTTCAAATATGAGTTAATAAAGATCGAAAAAGGATCAAAAGGCTCGGAAATATAATAATGACCAAACAAGTCATTATATTAGATACCAATTAAACAATCACTCATCCTCGAGTGACAAGGAATAAAGGACGTGAAGGTGCTTGAACAGGAAACAACTGGGGATATCTCGAACACATATTGGGCTCCTCCTAATATGAAGGATTCTCATCACACAGAACTGAATCCCCATGAATGAAGCAAGAACCATTAGAATGGTACTTCTCCAACTTAGAATAATGGAAAATCGGATGAACACCGGATAGGCCCGCTGAAAAACTAACTCATCGAACAAATGATCAAAACATCGGATAGTCTCAAACAGGATAAAACACCTCAGGCTCCCTTTACCAGTTACAACTCTCTAAACTTAGCTCAAGATCCAATCCTTATATCTATGTTGTCGAATTTTTCCTCACAACTGATCCTCGAATAAACGAATTGCTTTTGCTCTAATTCTATGATTTGATAAAATCGCAACTCTGAACGTGATAAATAGGCCCCACAAACATTTTCCCAAATCAACACAATCCTCTGAAAAATGGTCACAAACCATAGCCCATTCTGAACGGATAAAATACTCTGATTGCGCTAACTCTTTCTCCCATATCTTCTAAAGTCGTTACTCGCACCGTGATTTCATAGAAATACATGAACACACACCATAAGCCAGAAATAAATCCTTGATTCACCTGAGTCCTCTATGCAATTCCATCAAAACTGACCTTACTGTCAGCCAACTCAGCTAGTGATAAGCATATTTTAGTGAACCAATATGTTGAGATTTATAAGAAGTGGCTTGGTGGTACACCATTGGATAAGTTTCGTAACATTCTATAGTGTATGCGTTAGCATGCTTTAAGAAGAAAGGAATTGTGGAATCCCTATCATGTGAGGACTAGAGTTGTATTTTCGAGGTGAGGCCTTACTCATGGTAATATTTTATGTTGCACGCAATAATTTACTGGACAGTTTGGGTGAGTGCTTTTGGTTATCAAAGACTCGGGGGTAGTTGCGTGAGATTTAAATCGAAAGTGAAAGATTGGATATTTTTGAAAATTAATGGGCAAATCGAGGTGATATAATGAGAGGTTCGATGGTTAAATTATTATTATATAAGGCTTCAGGTTTAGCGTCGAAGGGTTCAGGGTTGTATTAGAATTGAATAAAGGACTTAGGTGAATCAAGGATTCATTTCTGGCAAGAGTAAGTCATGGTTTCAGACTTGTAGTATCTAGTTAAAGGCTCTTGTATGGTTAGACCAGACTCTCGGTGGATTTGATGTATTTCCTTACTTCCGCATGTTTCTATATCATTATCGTCAGACCTACATATTTTATCTCTTCTGCTTATTTATTCATTTATTCATGATTTTATGATTTTTGGAATAAGGGTTCACCTACCGAGGTGGAAAAGGTAGGTGCCCGCGTGACTTAGTGAAATTGGTTCGTGAAAACCTGCTTCGTCATTACTGTGACTTTCGAGAAATTCGCGACCTTAACCTCTTTAAAAACACCTCCGGATCCTTACACTCTTAAAATCGCTAACTTGATCGAATCAGTCGTGTGAATCGCATGTAAAATATTGAATTTAGGCCACTGGGCCCAGTTATGCCGCCATAAGGACTGACTTGCCGCCCCAGCATTAATGCCATAGCGGTATGAAGCTCCGCTGAAGCGGTGTCGCCATAGCGACCATCAGATCGCCACAGCGGTTGACGGGCAGTTATTTCCCTATTTAAAACCCATTTGTTGACTTGACCTAATATTTATTTACTCAAGTTGCAGCCGCCATCTGGAGATATTTTTAGCTCCTTATGACCAAAATATTGGGAAGGTAATCTCCTTAGTTCCCTCATTTCTTCTCCTTTAATTTCCCCTTTCCTTCTTACACCAATTTTGATTATTGAAAAGCTTCAAATGAAGGTTCTTTCTTCAAAATTCTTATGAGATCCATGGGGAATTGTATTAATGATTGTCATAGAATAATTAGCAGCTCTAAGATGGCTTCCTTATCGCAAAAATTAGTTTAATAACCAATTCTAAACCCAAATCAAGTTATTTCTCAAATGGGTTAAGTTGTTACGTTGCCAATAGTATCTCATGTGAATGATTGAGGTACGTTTGATTTAGGTAAAATCTTGTTTTCCTTAAAAGAGGTGTAATAGCATAAGCAATAAGCTAGATTGAGTATGTTCGAAGTGACGATTTTACCCTATGACCGATTTCTTCAATTGTTGCTTACTCAAATGTATCCATCATTCTTAGACCTCCTGGATCTACAAATTCCCTATGAAGATGGAAGATGGAATCTAAGTGGATGTTCGTACACCTGTTTGGCATGAGCTAGGTTACAATTTCCTTTCCTGCTAGACTTCGGTTAGGCTTACATAGTTCATGTATCAGATGAAACGGAGAATGCATTTATAGGATTTTGGAGTTTGGGATGGAAATCTTGGGTTGGTACTTTTATGTGGATTATGTGTTCAGGCTTATGGCCTGTAGATTTCCTAGGTTCGTGTGTTGGTGTTCCTTTGCGTATTGGAGGATTTTATGTGGCTTGGAAGACTAGTTGTTCGATACTTGTCTTGTTATGTTCTATTCATGAGGAATTCTCGTATGATGTGCATAACCATGTCCTGTGTTAATTAATATTGAATCATAAATTGGTATTGGAACTGATAAACATGCCAAAGAACATTAAATGATTCTAGACTGGATGTTTAGTAGGCGATGCCATTAGAAGCATAGTTATGATATATTGATGTCGTGAGGAAGTAAAGGAATAAGATGATATTGTTAGTGTGATTTTATTCGTGCTGGGCATTGGTGACTAGTGTTAATCTCATTCATGATATTTCAGTATTCTACTTGTTGTCATTCGAGACGAGGATAGTGATTCCATTATGGCGTATTATGTAGCCTTTTTCATTCTATTGTTGGTGTGCCCATGCGTGGTGCTTTTGATATTGATTTGATGATTGACCTTAAACTCATACATTACACACATTCTCATCCTTCATGATATACTAATGATACTTTGATGAGATACTTCAGGAAATACTATTATGAACTGGGCTCTGTTGGATGAGAGTGATGTGAGGACCGATGTCCGTGTTTATCCCAGAACTAAGGATGAGTGTAGAAATTGCCGAGGTTGTTGCCGGAATCATGAGGTAGCGATTGCCGAGGTTGTTGCCGGAATCGTGAGGTACATGGACTTCGCGTGTCCCTTATGGGTTGTGCTGGTGAGATGTGATGTTCCATCATCCAAGTAAATGTGTATGGTGCATATGCGTTGCATTCACATTCCATACATTATTGCATTGCATTATACTATGGCTTCTATTGTGATATTCTTGTGATGTACTTGTGATATACGGGTTCGGATTGGATGTATTGAGACTTGGCACAGTTGGGCTTAGCTTCTATAACCATAGGCCATGATCTTGAAATTACTTATGTTTGACACTCGTTGGCTCACTTGTCCATTTTGGCTTCCTAGATGTAGGCGAATATTGAATATCAGAACGATATGATAACTTCCTGAAACTAAGAGTGGATAGTGTAATGGTAGTTGACTGGTGATACTTGAACCAATTTGTCTTTTGTATGTTATATGAGTTAGAAGGAAGTATAATGTAAGTTAGGCAAAACGGATCACTAGGGAGGATTTGATAAGAATAAGAATCTTTATTTGTTGAAGCCTAGCGGTAGGTAATGTGCACTGTCGACCTAGTTTTACCTACCATGCATATTTGTTAATTCTAATAATGATATGTTCTTTTAACCATTGTCGGCCTATGATGCTTACGAGTACTAGTGTTGTACTGATACTACTCTTGCTACAACCTTTTTGGGGTGTAGAGTTTTTTAGGTTATGGATTGATTTGAAGTTTTCCGGAAGATGCACGGTGCCTATCTAAAAGGCCTCTATCATTCTCATTTTGAGATGGAGACTTAGCCTTAGAGTTATAGTAGTATTCAATATTCTAATCTTAGCCGCTCTTATGCTAGTCTAGACCAGGTCATGGGAAAAAAGAGTCTGTGTATTTATTAATCTATTGTAAATACCTCCCATATTCAATTTATATATGCATATTGATTGACCTTCGCTTATTTATAAAATGCCTTGAAAGATAGTGAATTTCGTCCTCTACTTGGTGATGGTTTTGTTTGGGGTCAAGAGTTCATCTACCGAGGTGGGAATGATAGGTGCCCGCGCGATCCTAAATGGGTTGTGACAAGTTGGTATCAGAGCCTAGGTTACCGGTCTCTAGCAGAGTCTCGTGGAATGGTACGTAGATGTCCGTGCCTATCCACGGGAGACTATAGGACATTTAGGAAAAATTCCCCCTTTCATTCTATTCGTGCTACTTTGGTCAAATTGGTATCTCGATGTGTTTAATTGGTATCTAGACAATTCCAATTGGTACCTAAGCGTGTATTTATATTGTGTTACGGATTAGACCTAGTTTGCATGAGGGAAATATTCGATGTGATTCTTTTACACCTCAGAAATTTTTCGTGAGCTAACAATGAATAGACCAACGAAGGGCATGAGTGTGCGATGTTTTATTAAGTAGGGAATGACTATTTATGAACTTTGGAATTAAGAAAGTTGTAGAATTTCATTTCAGCCAATGGTCGTAAAATGGAATAGGCCCGTAAAGTGATTTACGGACCGTAAAGTGCCATCGTCCTTCAACATTTCAAAAATTTCAACTTTCTGTCAAATGTTTCAAATGGTTAAAAATGACTTGGAATACGGACCGTAAATTGAAATACGGCCCGTAAACTGAGTCGTAAACTGCCATGATCTTTAACCAACCTGTCTATTTCTGATATGCTTAAATACGGTCACGAAGGACGGACCGTAAACCAGTATACGGCCCGTAAAGTAGGGATTACGACCACTGTTCATAAAAATCAGATTTTAGCTATTAAAAAGGAGGGACCCAAGTTCATTTTCTCATTTCATCTTCACGAAATTCCTCCCTAGAAATCTCTAGAACACTCCAAACACTTCAACCACAAGAATACCAAGGAAATCAATGATCATCAACACCAAATCTATGAAACAATGTGTATGAAACCTAATTGGAAGTCATCTCCTTCAAGAAATTCCAAAAGAGGTGAAGAAGGGTTTTGGTACTAAAGAAGTGATTCCACTCTGGGCTTGTTCCACCATCATCTAAGGTATGTTTCATGACATTATCATGTTATTTAAGTAACTGGAAAGCTAAGATGCTTGAAATGTTGAAGAACATAGAAAATGGGCCATTACTGAGTGAATAATGTCACAATTGAATGATAGTTGAATGGAATCATGAACGTTGATATGTTGTGATGATGAATACGTTATAAATGGCGTATAGACCATGGAATAGGTGCGAAGTAAGCAAAATTATGACGATGAGCTAAAACCATTAAATTGGAGAAAAATGGTGGATTTTGTTAAATATAGATAAGTGATGAATGTTGATACGATATTGTGAGTGTTATTGTAAATGTTTGGGAGTTGAAATAGAACATGAGAAAAGTAGTAGAAACAAAGGAAACGCTGCCCAATTTTCTCTAAAAATAACGATGCGTTCTTATGGTCGATTGACTAACTATAATGCGTATTCTCTCGTGAAGGTAACAACGTGATATTGAAGGAGAACAAGTGAACGATAGCTTAACTAAGCGACAAAGGTATGTGAGGCTAGTCCTTTTCTTTCTATGGCATGAATCTCATGATATGATTCTTTTCCCTTTCCATGATTCTCCCATACTCCGGAAAGCCAAGAGCCTAAGATCATGAATAGCTATATGAGTCAAGAGATATGATATGGCGTTCTTATAAAGTAAATGATGTTGTTCCTTGTATACACCCACCTTACATACTAATCCCTTCATGGTGAGGTAGAATGTTCATATATGTTCGTAATGGAATCGAGGGTTCACGACCATACGTCACCTCGATACAACACAGTTGTTCTAGAGTCCTTATGCATGCACGATGATAAGCACATTATGATAAGCATATTATTATAAGTTTTTTATAATATGCATGTTATCATCACATTACACCGGGCTTAGTTGGCCGGGCAGTCACCGCAAAAGCGGGCAGCTATACGATACACCATGGCCAGTTGGCATGGGCAGACACCACTAGTGGGTGGCATGAGATGGTACCCCGTACGCGGGGGCCTGGACGCGGGCTAATGTTACTGATTATCACACTGCACCTATATGGTCTGGCAGTTTAGATATATATACATATGATATGCATACATGAGATGATGATCAGCATAAAAGTAAGTAAGCATGCATTACTTTTCATATGATTCCCAGTCTAGTACAGTTGCTCCATACTTGATGCCTCCTTTACTTTCTTGATGTGTTGTTTTTGTTCATGCCTCTCATACTCAGTACAACATTCATACTGACGTCCATTTTTTTTGGACACTGTGTTCATGCCCACAGGTAGACAGGGAGGCGAGCTCGATCCAGATTCTTAGGAGCTGTCAGCTGATTGAAAGCACTCCATTGTCCGGAGGTGCTTATGATTATACTTTTGGTACATATGTATATTTTGGGCATGACGGAGTCTTGTTACGTCTACATGTATAGTATATTAGTAGAGGCTCGAAGATGCGTAGTGTGGGTTATATGGTCTCACAAGTTTATTACAGCATGCATGTATATTATATATATATATATATATATATATATATATATATATATATTATTTTGATGACCTAATGAGGCATTTGTATATATATATATATATATATATATATATATATATATATATATATAGACTAATTGTGTTTTCCACCCAAAAATGATTTTCGTACAATCATGAATGATAAAGAAGCGTAAATGACTATGACAAGTGAGGAAATAAGGGGTGCTCGGTGGTCAGCCTCGGGTACCCGTCACGACCCCTAGCTGGGTCGTGACAGAAGTGGTATCAGAGCGGTTCAGTCCTAGGAAGTGTCTACGAGCCGTGTCTAGTAGAGTCTTGTTTATGGTGTGTTGCGCTCCACGCTAATAAACAAGAGGCTACAGGGCATTTAGGAAGATGACCATCTTTCTTCCTATGTGATCGTGCGATAAAGCCATGCATAAGATTTTATTCTTCCTAAAAGTGTGTTGTGATTTCAGAATGCCGCCAAAGGGAAAAGCTACAGCTGCCCAGAAGGGCAAAGCTACGACGAAGAGGCGGGCAGAAAGAGAGCCTCCGGCGAATGTAGAGGAGGGCGAATCACAAAATGAGGCCTCGCCCAATGTAGAAGAGCAAGGAGGAGCCTCAGTACCAGTTCCTCCACCAGTTGCTTCGGGTCAACAAGTGACCAAAGCTATTCATTTATTGACGCAATTGGTTGCCGCCCAGGCACAGCGGCAGGGTGTGGGCCCGAGTGATCATTCAGCCAGTTCGAGAGCCTGTGATTTCCTGACTTTAAATCCTCCGGAATTTTTCGGGTCGAAGCTAGATGAGGACCCACAAGGCTTCATTAAAGAGATGCTGAGGACGTTGAAACTTATGCATGCTTCTGAGACCGAATCGGTAGTGTTGGCTTCTTATAGACTCCGCAATGTGGCGGTATTGTGGTATAACAACTGGATAGCATCGAGGACAGAAAATTCACCTCCCCCGTTTGGCAAGAGTTTGTTGATGCTTTCATTCGCCATTATTTGTCGCCAGAGGTCCGCCGACCTAGAGCGGACAGGTTCTTAAATCTGAAGCAAGGAAGCATGAGTGCTTGGGAGTATAGCATGCAGTTTAATTCTCTGGCCAGGTATGCCCCGACTATGGTGGCCGATATGGGCGATCGTGTACACAGATTTGTGAGTGGTTTGGGGCCACATTTGTTTAGAGATTGTCTGACGGCCTCTTTTCAAGACGGGATGGATATTTCCCGAATACAGGCACATTCTCAGAATCTTGAGGAACGACAACAGCTGCAGAGAAGCAATCGTGATAATGACATAAGGCAAGGTAAGAGAGCTATATCTATGGGAGCAAGCAGTGAATATAGAGGGGGACCGAGACAGATGCATTTAAGGCACTCAAGTCAGTCAGCGACTAGTGCGCCTCCCAGATTCTCAGATAGGAGGTTTGATCGTTCTTTTCAGACAGGACAGGGCCAGAGTTCGAGGGCCTCAGATTCTCAGTTTAGGGGAGATTCTAATCAGAGGAGACCCTCAGTACAGCGGTGCAGCCAGTGCGGTAGACTGCATTCCGGACAATGCCGTCAGGGTTCGGATGCTTGCTACGCCTGCGGGCAGGTTGGTCATATGATGAGAGATTGCCCTTCAGCAAGGGGTAGAGTTGGGACTCAGCCTACGGGATCAACAACTGGGTCTTCTTCAGTACGCCTGATAGCACAGACTCCTCAGACTACAGTAGGTAGAGGCAGAGGGGGAGCATCTGTCACGACCCAACCTCGTAGCCGTGACTAGTGCCCGATCTGGGCACCCAAACCCATCTATCAAATGCATTCAAGTATATATGAGAAGCCGATAAGGCTATATTCCAAATTTAGATAATTTCCAGAGAAAAATTTCGGCAGAGTTTCCTTTGTTTTTCGGACTATCCAGAATAACCCTGTACACAGCAAACACCAACAAAGGCCACACAGGGCTAACAACGCAACGTATAAACATATGCGGACCGGCCGCCTCGGCGTATCGGATCGCCCAAACAACATATACACATATCCATACCGAAAGACCCTAACCCACAGACATGTCCACAAATCTCTAAACAGACCGACATAATCATATGACGGGACAGGGCCCCGCCGTACCCAAATAGTCAGATATACAAAAATATATACATGGCAAAGGATATATATACCGAAAGTGGACTCCGAATCAAAGGGAGTACTCCAAAATAGCAGAAGTGGAGCCTACAGTGGTGGATCACCGGCGTCTGTACCTGCGGGCATAAAACGCAGCCCCCGAGGAAAGGGGGTCAGTACGAAAGATGTACTGAGTATGTAAAGCATGGAGTACAGAAATATAGGCCACAACTGAAAGCGAACAGGATACAAAAGAGAGAAATGCCGAAGAGTATATCAAAATGTGTATCAAAATCATATATACATAATGCAAATGAAATCATGCAAAGCTCAGGAACGTGGTCACCACTCCGACGCTGGTGCCACACACAGCATAACACCAGAAGGTTAAAATCCCCGTACATCCCCGAACACACATATCATCATACATATCACCAGCCATATCACAACATAACTCCTAACGGAACCCGGCCCTATGGCGAGGTCTCGGGAACCGTAACACAGTATACAACCGAATTTATCATAGCGCGCACGAATCATAACCGGCCCGGGAACCGGTGAACGAATAATAATAAGGGCACGAGGGGAGTCGTGAGCAAACAATGCAATTTGTATGTCAAAATATTCTTTAGAACTTGATAAAATCATAAGTCAAGTCTTTAGTAAAAATAGTCGAACAATTAATTAGTACGGAGTTCATTTTACAAAAGTGCTCCCGAAATGGTATTTATAACCCAAAACATAGTTTAGCATATTGTTTTAATCAAAACATTATTTTATAATAGACGATTTCACAGTCAAAGGTCCCTTGTCAAACTTTTACAAAAAGAGAGCCTAATAGAACAAACAAGGCATCTCGGGTTAGCGGGCCCACCTCGGGTCAAGTCGAGGTGGCGAACATGATTTACGGACATTTGGGGTCTATGGGATCATACATAAAGGTTTCGAAGTGATCCGACGACGTTTGCATAAGTTTCGGACGTTTGGTTACTTTCTAGTCTAAATAAGATCTTTAAGCTTCAATTGAATTGAATGAATAGTAGCCATTCTCTAATTCGGATTTCGAGGAGCAGAATTGCTCCCGGGGTTCCGATATCAACCTAGCATACTAAGACATGCCAAAAGAAGGAGTGGGGAGCCTTACATACCTTATATACGACTTACTCTCGCCAAAACTTAAGTCCCGTTTCGCTCAGAATCTGCAAATGGTCAAAGTTACCAATTAGGGATTTCAAGGCTTAAGAATTCACTTAACCACATATTTGTCTACCGAAATTTCGGCAGCATTTCCCCTACATATATAACACCCCGAGACTTAGCTCGGCTCAAATACATCAACACAACAACCCACAATATCACAGACATCATAAGTCATAACAAAATCACTCTAACGTCAATATTCTTCCTTTCTATATAAATCGACAACTTTCATTCAAACTTCACAATACCAAACTAATGTCCACATTATTGTATTCATTTACTCATTCAAGGTTATTCAAACACATCCCAATAATATTCCGAGCAATATACACAAGTTCGAATGATTCGTCACTTTCCATATTCCATCCGAAACGTCAACAACTACGACGAACATACTAACTCGCATTGTTTCATTCCAAATTCATTAACAACAACCATAATCCACATTTAAAGTCTTACTTTCACAATTATATAAGAATATACAAAAATCATATAAATTCCCATAAGAACCCGCAACCATTTTCCAATGCCAATTCAACTCGTTAAACATTCATTTACGCCATAAATGCCACAACGACGCAATTAACAACTAAACAAAATCAAATTCATCTTGCCTTCCACAATACATGGCTCACGGCCAAACACCCCCTCTACACACACACACGCGCCACTCATAAACACCACAAAGTTCCATAATCTTCATGCCACTTTAATCACTATAACATATATATCCATTCCATAACATAAAAACATAGAAATCATACCTTATTCTTAAAAATCCGACTTGTCGCAAACGTGATCCTTTCGCCAAATAAATTGTATCACGTCGGAGAGCGTCTTGAATATACTACGAATATGAGAAGAACAAGATTTTTGGATTAGAATCAAAGCTTGGAATTTGTTTTTCTTTCTTTCCTAAGTTGGCCGAAACCCTCCTTGGGTGTTCTTCAATTTTGTTTTGCTTGCCTTTTCTTGAATGTTCTATAGATAAGTATGCATATATACATGATTCATTAAGTGGTCACATGTATTTCACATGACCACTCAAATGGGGCTTGGGCCTTGGCCTTTGGCCGGCTACCCCTAACACTTGGTCCTCAATTTTTTTGTTCCAATTTTTCTTGGCCCAATTCGTTAAAATCTCGTTTTGTAATTCCCGAAACTAATTCCCGAAATCCCAATTTTGCCCTTGGACATCCTCCATATTCCACACCAACATTTTTCATAAACAACCTAGGCATATTAACAAAAATCAAAATATTGCCTTATAACATACAAGTTCTAATTATTTCCAAGACTTTCCAATTATGCGAAATTATGGGATATAACATTCTCCCCCCCTTTAGAACATTCTCCCCCGAATGTTAAATTAGTCTTATAAAGTCTTATGAGCATAACGGGGGAGTCCCTCTCTTGTAACTAGTACACATAATTCATCCATCGATTAATACAACAAGTTTAAAAAAAAGTTTAGATTACCTGTGGGCGTAGGAAACAAGTGGGGATATTTCCTCCTCATCTCCTCCTCTGACTCCCAGGTCATCTCTTCCCGGTTGTTATTGCGCCATAGGACTTTAACAGAAGGCACTTCCTTAGTGCGTAGTCTCCTGACCTGCCGATCCAGAATAGTTATAGGCTGCTTTTCATAAGACAAATGCTCCGTTACCTGAATGTCATTTACTGGGAATATTCTGGAAGGATCACCAATACATTTTCGCAGCATGGACACATGAAATACCGGGTGCACTGCCTCCAAATCGGATGGTAAGTCTAGCTCATAGGCGACCTCGCCTATCTTCCGAATGATCTGATACGGCCCAATATATCGCGGACTAAGCTTACCCTTTTTACCGAATCTCATAACACCCTTCATAGGCGACACCTTCAAAAATACCCAGTCGCCAATCTGAAACTCTAATGGTCGACGTCGTCTGTCTGCATATGCCTTCTGTCGACTCTGTGCAGCCAACAATCGCTCCCGAATAAGTTTCACTTTATCTACTGCTTCCTGGATCACATCTGGCCCAATTAATTTAGTTTCGCCCACATCGAACCAACCAATAGGAGATCTGCATTTTCTACCATAAAGGGCTTCGTACGGTGCCATCTGAATGCTGGAGTGATAACTATTATTATAGGCAAATTCAATAAGCGGCAAATGATCATCCCAGCTGCCTCTGAAATCAATAACGCAGGCCCGCAACATATCTTCCAGCGTCTGAATAGTGCGCTCGGCCTGCCCGTCGGACTGAGGATGAAAAGCTGTACTGAGGCTCACCTGAGTCCCTAATCCCTCCTAAAATGACCTCCAGAAATTTGCCGTAAACTGGGCACCCCGGTCAGTAATAATAGATACAGGGACTCCGTGAAGTCTGACTATCTCTCTGATGTACAATCTAGCGTAGTCCTCAGCCGAATAAGTAGTCCGGACTGGAAGAAAATGGGCTGATTTCGTCAATCTGTCAACAATAACCCAAATAAAATCATACCTGCGTGGAGTGCGCGGTAACCCAACGACGAAATCCATATTAATCATCTCCCATTTCCAGGCTGGAATTTCCATCTCCTGTAATAACCCACCGGGCTTCTGGTGTTCAATTTTAACCTGCTGGCAATTCGGGCACTGACTAACGAACTCTGCAATATCTTTCTTCATACCGTCCCACCAATACAAACTTCTGAGATCATGATACATTTTAGTGGAACCAGGATGAACAGAATACCGCGCATTATGCGCCTCGCCCATGATTTGTCGCCGTAAGCCTGCAACATCCGGAACACAGAATCTGCCTTCATATAATAATACCCCTTCAGGTGAAATTTCAAACGGAGTCTTGTCTTTATTAAGGGCCACATCTTTGTACTGAACCAGGATAGGATCTTCAAACTGACGCTGCTTTACCTCTGCTATAATAGATGATTCAGCAACTGCACGAACAGAAATCGCAGTATCTCCAGAATCTGCCAAACGAACTCCAAGGCTGGCTAACTGATGAATTTCACGAACCAAGTCTTTCTTACCAGGTGGTACATCAGCCAAGCTGCCCATGGACTTGCGGCTAAGTGCATCCGCTACCACATTGGCTTTCCCAGGATGGTACAGAATATCCACGTCATAATCTTTCAGTAACTCAAGCCATCTCCTCTGCCGCAAATTCAGTTCTTTCTGCTTAAAAATATACTGGAGACTCTTATGGTCCGTATAAATATCAACATGGACCCCATATAAATAATGCCGCCAAATCTTCAAAGCATGAATCACCGCGGCTAACTCAAGATCATGAGTGGGATAATTCTTCTCGTGCGGTCTGAGCTGCCGGGAAGCATAGGCTATGACTCGACCGTGCTGCATCAACACGCAACCTATCCCAATACCAGAGGCATCACAGAAGACAACATACCCGTCTGATCCTTCTGGAAGAGCTAACACTGGGGCTGTAATTAATTTTTCTTTCAACAGCTGGAAACTGCGCTCGCAGGCATCGGTCCACTGAAATTTCGCTGCTTTCTGAGTAAGCTTCGTCAGTGGTGCCGCAATAGAAGAAAAATTTTCCACGAACCTGCGATAATATCCGGCTAACCCCAGAAAATTGCGCACCTCTGTCGGTGTAGTAGGCCTGGGCCAATTCTGTACAGCTTCAATTTTCTGCGTATCGACCCGAATACCGTCTGCTCCGACAATATGCCCCAAGAAAGCCACAGAAGTTAACCAGAATTCACATTTGGAAAATTTAGCATATAATTTCTGTTGGCGAAGAATACCAAGTACCGTCCTCAAATGATCTGAATGCTCCTCTGCTGATCGCGAGTAAATCAAAATATCATCAATAAACACAATCACGAACATATCCAAAAAAGGCCAAAATACTCGATTCATCAGATCCATAAATACTGCTGGAGCATTAGTCAACCCGAAAGACCTAACTCTGAATTCATAATGCCCGTACCGGGTCCTGAAAGTCGTCTTCGGGATATCTGATTCTCGCACTCGCACCTGATGCTAACCCGAGCGCAAATCTATCTTTGAAAAATATTTAGAACCCTGCAACTGGTCAAACAAATCATCAATCCAGGGGAGGGGATATTTATTCTTTATAGTCACTTTATTTAGTTGCCGATAATCAATACACATTCGCAGTGACCCGTCTTTCTTTCTTACAAATAATACCGGCGCTCCCCAGGGTGATGTACTGGGTCTGATAAAGCCTTTATCTAACAAATCTTTCAGCTGCTCTTTCAACTCCTTCAATTCAGCCGGCGCCATTCTGTACGGAGGAATAGATATAGGCTGCGTATCCGGCAACAAGTCTATAGCGAAATCTAACTCCCGTTCAGGCGGAAGACCCGGAAGCTCATCTGGAAACACATCTGGGAACTCGCTAACAACCGGAACAGACTGAAGAGTAGGTGTCTCGGCTGTAGTGTCGTGCACACGAACCAAGTGATAGATATAGCCTTTCTGAATCATCTTCTTAGCCTTGAGGTACGAAATAAACTTACCCCTCGGCGATGCTGTAGACCCGAACCAATCTATAACTGGTTCCCCTGGAAACTGAAAACGGACTACCTTTTTCTGGCAGTCAACATTAGAATAACAGGAAGCTAACCAGTCCATACCCATAATGACATCGAATTCCAGCATATCCAATTCTATCAAGTCAGCTTTAGTGCAACGATCACATATAGTCACAGAACAATCCCTATATATCTGCCTTGCTATAATATAGTCCCCAACCGGTGTAGCTACCTCAAATGGCTCTATGGGCTCAGACACTATCCCAATTTTACTAGCAACGAGCGGGGAAATATATGACAAAGTAGAACCAGGATCAATCAGTGCATATACAGATCTGGAGAAAACCAGTAATGTACCTGTGACGACATTCGGCGAAGCCTCCTGATCCTGGCGGCTGGCCAATGCGTATATGCGGTTCGAGGGACCGCTAGAACCTGAAGCACTACCACGACCTCGACCGCGTCCCGCCGGTGCAGGCATACCTCGCCCCGCAGGGCGTGCAACTGATGAAGCAGATGATGAACCAGCGGCTGACCCCGTCGGCTGAGGTACACTACCAGAACCGCTCGCCAACAGACAATCTCGCATAATATGGCCCTGACCGCCGCATGAAAAACAGGCTCCAGTAAGTCGATAACACTCTCCCGGGTGCGATTTCCCGCAATGGGAACAACGGGGCCTGGGTGTTCTGGGCTGGCTGGGACCTCTGGATACCTGTGAACCTGACGCTCTGGAACTCTGACCGGCCCCAGACGGTCCTGCACTGTCAAATCTCCTACCGGCCGGCTGTGTACCCCGGCCTGACGGAGGAGGATGTCTGCCTGACTGCTGCTGCTGAGGCTGTCCGCCTCGAGAATCTCCAGAATAGCCTGCGGATCTGGCCCTCTTGGGCGGCCTCCTGTCCCGATCTCTGCTAGAATAATCAGCTCTATGTCGGTCCTCCATACCCAGGGCATAAGCCTGTAGTCGGGCAATATCCATGTCTGCCTGCAATGCCACCGCCATACAACCATCAATCAAATAGCGGTCTAACCCCATCACGTATCTGTGCATCCGATCGGCCATATCTGCTACTATGGCAGGTGCATACCGGGCCAAAGAATAAAACTCCATATTATACTCACGGACGCTCCGACCCCTCTGCTGTAGATGCAAAAATCGGTCAACCCGCGCCCGCCGTAACTCTGGGGGCAAAAAGTGGTGAGTGAAAGCAGTCACGAACTCGTCCCAAGTAGCTGGGGTAGCACCTTCACCCCTGGATAGCTCCCAGGACTCATACCAGTGAGCAGCAACATCCCGCAGTCTATGCGAAGCCAACTCAACAGACTCAGTCTCTGAAGCTCTGACCAAATCTAGTGAGCGCCGCATCCCCCGAATAAAGTTATGGGGGTCCTCGTCGGGCTTAGACCCGAAAAACTCTGGAGGGCCACATAATAGGAACTCTCGAACCCTCAGGCTGTCACGCCTGTCGTCATCGTCATCATCTCTGCGCCCGCGTCTGCGAGCCTGCCCCGCTACCAGTGTGGTCAATAACTGCACAACCTCTCTTAGTGTCCTGTCCTCCGCCCCTGGCTGAGGAGCTGGAGGCTCGGGTGCGGGTACTCGGGCCCCTGGAGCTGTTGATGGACCTGCTCCAGGCTCTGCCGGAGGTGTAGCGGATCCCTCTGAATGGGGTACGACCTCGAGCAAATCATAAACACGAGCCCGGGTAACTCGCTGTGCCTGACTAGTGCCTGCCATCCCTGCCTTGCCCTTCTGGGCCGCCGTTGCCTTCTTCGGAGGCATCACTGCAAACACAATAACGAATCAGATCAAAATCATCCTAATAGCACAGCTCTAACGCACGATCTAAGATTCCAAAGAAAGGTAACACCCTAAATGCCCTGTAGCCTCCTGTTTATAGATGTGGTGCACAACACACCGATAAACAAGACTCTACGAGACACGGCCTCTAGACATTCCGAGGACAAACCGCTCTGATACCACTTTTGTCACGACCCAACCCCGTAGGCCGTGACTAGTGCCCGATCTGGGCACCCAAACCCATCTATCAAATGCATTCAAGTATATAGCAGAAGCCGATGAGGCTATATTCCAAATTTAGATAATTTCCAGAGAAAACTTTCGGCAGAGTTTCCTTTGTTTTTCGGACTATCCAGAATAACCCTGTACACAGCAAACACCAACAAAGGCCACACAGGGCTAACAAAGCAACGTATAAACATATGTGGACCGGCCGCCTCGGCGTATGGGATCGCCCAAACAACATATACACATATCCATACCGAAAGACCCTAACCCACAGACATGTCCACAGACCTCTAAACAGACCGACAGAATCATATGACGGGACAGGGCCCCGCCGTACCCAAATAGTCAGATATACAAAAATATATACATGGCAAAAGATATATATACCGAAAGTGGACTCCGAATCAAAGGGAGTACTCCAAAATAGCAGAAGTGGAGCCTACAGTGGTGGATCACCGGCGTCTGTACCTGCGGGCATGAAACGCAGCCCCCGAGGAAAGAGGGTCAGTACGAAAGATGTACTGAGTATGTAAAGCATGGAGTACAGAAATATAGGCCACAACTGAAAGCGAACAGGATACAAAAGAGAGAAATGCCGAACAGTATATCAAAATGTGTATCAAAATCATATATACATAATGCAAACGAAATCATGCAAAGCTCAGGAACGTGGTCACCACTCCAACGCTGGTGCCACACACAGCATAACACCAGAAGGTTCAAATCCCCGTACATCCCCGAACACACATATCATCATACATATCACCAGCCATATCACAGCATAACTCCTAACGGAACCCGGCCCTATGGCGAGGTCTCGGGAACCGTAACACAGCATACGGCCGAATTTATCATAGCGCGCACGAATCATAACCGGCCCGGGAACCGGTGAACGAATCATAATAAGGGCACGAGCGGAGTCATTAGCAAACAATGCAATTTGTATGTCAAAATATTCTTTAGAACTTGATAAAATCATAAGTCAAGTCTTTAGTAAAAATAGTCGAACAATTAATTAGTACGGAGTTCATTTTACAAAAGTGCTCCCGAAATGGTATTTATAACCCAAAACATAGTTTAGCATATTGTTTTAATCAAAACATTATTTTATAATAGACGATTTCACAATCAAAGGTCCCTTGTCAAACTTTTACAAAAAGAGAGCCTAATAGAACAAACAAGGCATCTCGGGTTAGTGGGCCCACCTCGGGTCAAGTCGAGGTGGCGAACATGATTTACGGACATTTGGGGTCTATGGGATCATACATAAAGGTTTCGAAGTGATCCGACGACGTTTGCATAAGTTTCGGACGTTTGGTTACTTTCTAGTCTAAATAAGATCTTTAAGCTTCAATTGAATTGAATAAATAGTAGCCATTCTCTAATTCGGATTTCGAGGAGCAGAATTGCTCCCGGGGTTCCGATATCAACCTAGCATACTAAGACATGCCAAAAGAAGGAGTGGGGAGCCTTACATACCTTATATACGACTTACGCTCGCCCAAAACTTAAGTCCCGTTTCGCTCAGAATCTGCAAATGGTCAAAGTTACCAATTAGGGATTTCAAGGCTTAAGAATTCACTTAACCACATATTTGTCTACCGAAATTTCGGCAACATTTCCCCTACATATATAACACCCCGAGACTTAGCTCGGCTCAAATACATCAACACAACAACCCACAATATCACAGACATCATAAGTCATAACAAAATCACTCTAACGTCAATATTCTTCCTTTCTATATAATCGACAACTTTCATTCAAACTTCACAATACCAAACTAATGTCCACATTATTATATTCCTTTACTCATTCAAGGTTATTCAAACACATCCCAATAATATTCCGAGCAATATACACAAGTTCGAATGATTCGTCACTTTCCATATTCCATCCGAAACGTCAACAACTACGACGAACATACTAACTCGCATTGTTTCATTCCAAATTCATTAACAACAACCATAATCCACATTTAAAGTCTTACTTTCACAATTATATAAGATTATACAAAAATCATATAAATTCCCATAAGAACCCGCAACCATTTTCCAATGCCAATTCAACTCGTTAAACATTCATTTACGCCATAAATGCCACAACGACGCAATTAACAACTAAACAAAATCAAATTCATCTTGCTTTCCACAATACATGGCTCACGGCCAAACACCCCCTCTACACACACACAAGCCACTCACAAACAACACAAAGTTCCATAATCTTCATGCCACTTTAATCACTATAACATATATATCCATTCCATAACATAAAAACATAGAAATCATACGTTATTCTTAAAAATCCGACTTGTCGCAAACGTAATCCTTTCGCCAAATAAATTGTATCACGACGGAGAGTGTCTTGAATATACTACGAATATGAGAAGAACAAGATTTTTGGATTAGAATCAAAGCTTGGAATTTTTTTTTCTTTCTTTCCTAAGTTGGCTGAAACCCTCCTTGGGTGTTTTTCAATTTTGTTTTGCTTGCCTTTTCTTGAATGTTCTATAGATAAGTATGCATATATACATGATTCATTAAGTGGTCACATGTATTTCACATGACCACTCAAATGGGGCTTGGGGCTTGGCCTTTGGCCGGCCACCCCTAACACTTGGGCCTCAATTTTTTTGTTCCAATTTTTCTTGGCCCAATTCGTTAAAATCTCGTTTTGTAATTCCCGAAACTAATTCCCGAAATCCCAATTTTTCCCTTGGACATCCTCCATATTCCACACCAACATTTTTCATAAACAACCTAGGCATATTAACAAAAATCAAAATATTGCCTTATAACATACAAATTCTAATTATTTCCAAGACTTTCCAATTATGCGAAATTACGGGATATAACAGCATCTACCTCAGGTGCCGTTCAGCCCCGCGTATATGCTTTAGCTGGGCGACAGGATCTTGAGTCTTCCCCAGATGTTGTCACTGGTACATTGACTATACTTTCCCGTGATGTATATACTTTGATCGATCCGGGTTCTACTTTCTCTTACGTTACTCCGTATGTCGCGGATTGTATTGGGGTGAAATCCGAGCCCATTAAACCTTTTGAGGTATTCACTCCGATTGCCGAACGAAAATGGTTCGATTTTAATTTCCGGGAGAGCCCGTACTTGCATGGAAGGGTAATACGACATCCCCAAAGGGTAGGTTTATTTCCTACCTTAAGGCAAGAAAGATGATAGCTAAAGGCTATATTTATCATCTAGTTCGGGTTCATGACACCGAGGCAAAGTCGCCAGCTTTCTAATCTGTTCCGGTAGTGAATGAATTCCCAAATGTATTTCCAGACGAACTACCAGGTCTTCCTCCTGAGAGGGAACTTGACTTCACTATTGATGTATTGCCGGACACTGAGCCCATTTCTATTCCTCCTTATCGAATGGCTCCTGCAGAATTGAAAGAGCTGAAGACACAGTTGAAGGACTTGCTCGAAAAGGGGTTTATAAGGCCCAGTTCATCGCCGTGGGGAGCACCAGTCTTGTTCGTGAGAAAGAAGGACGGATCTGTACGGATGTGCATCGATTATAGACAGCTGAACAAGGTAACAATAAAGAACAAGTATCCCCTCCCCAGAATTGACGATTTGTTTGACCAATTTCAGGGTGTTAAGTGGTTCTCAGAGATATATCTGAGATCTGGTTATCATCAAGTGAGAATTAGAGAAGAAGATAGTCCCAAAACAACCTTCAAAACGAGGTATGGCTAATATGAATTCCGAGTGATGTCGTTTAGGTTGAAAAATACCCCGGCAGTGTTCATGAATCTAATGAATAATGTGTTCAGGCCATTTTTGGATCTCTTCGTGATAGTATTTATTAATGATATTCTAGTGTATTCTCGCACAGAAACAGAAAATGCAGATCATCTAAGAATTGTTCTTGGCATTCTTCGAGCTCGGGAATTATATGCAAAATTCTCAAAGTGCAAGTTTTGGGTAAATTCTGTGGCATTCCTAGGTCACGTTATTTCAGATGATGGCATCCGAGTTGACACTCAGAAAATAGAAGCTGTGAAGACTTGGCCAAGGCCTACAACGCCTACGGAAGTTTGTAGTTTTCTGGGTTTGGCAGGTTATTATAGAAGGTTTGTAGAGGGCTTTTCATCTATTTCAGCTCCATCGGCGAAGCTAACCCAGAAGTCGGCGAAATTTCAGTGGAACGATGCATGCGAGCGTAGTTTCCAAGAGTTGAAAGACAGGTTGACCTCAGCTCCGGTACTAACACTTCCAGAAGGGCCAGATGGCTATGTTGTGTATTGTGATGCTTCTGGTGTGGGACTAGGATGTGTATTGATGCATCATGGGAAGGTGATTGCATACGCTTCGAGACAGTTACGGAAACATGAGAAGAATTATCCAACTCATGATCTCGAATTGGCCGCGGTTATTCATGCCTTAAAGTTATGGAGGCATTATTTGTATGGTGTGCACGTCGTTATCTATACAGATCACAAGAGTCTCCAGCATATCTTCAAACAGAAGGAGTTGAACCTGCGGCAGAGGCGGTGGTTAGAATTGTTGAAAGACTATGATGTGGACATTTTGTACCACCCCGGAAAAGCTAACGTAGTAGCCGATGCGCTTAGCCGTCGATCAATGGGTAGCTTATGTGAAGTTCCTTCAGAAACGAAGGAGATGGTTCGGGAGCTCCATCGATTAATAAGTCTTGGAATACGTGCAATTGATTCGGGTAGTACAGGCATCAACATTAATGACCCCACTGTTTCATCCTTGAATATAGAAGTGAAGGAACGACAATACGAAGATTCTCAATTAAGCCGATACCGAGATCTATCTCGTGAAAAGGAAAAGTCTCCATTTGAAGTTTCCATAGATGGGATCCTTAGATATTGAGGCAGGCTATGTGTACCGGATGTGGCAAAATTGCGCCAACGGATTTTAGAAGAAGCACACTATTCTTGGTATTCTATTCACCCCGGTGCAACTAAAATGTATCATGACCTCAAATTGATATACTGGTGGGATGGCATGAAGAGGGACATAGCAGATTTTGTAGCACAATGTCCGAATTGCCAACAGGTAAAAGCTGAACATCAGAAGCCGGGGGGCTTGTTACAGGCAATAGAAATCCCTACTTGGAAATGAGAAGTGATAAACATGGATTTCATCGTGGGATTACCCCGTTCCCGTGGCAGGTATGACTCTATATGGGTGATCGTGGATAGGCTGACGAAAGCAGCCCATTTTCTTCCAGTCAAGACCACGTACTCAGCAGAAGACTATGCAAGGTTGTATCTCAAAGAAATTGTGCGACTCCATGGAATCCCATTATCTATCATCACAGACAGAGGGGCACAGTTTACAGCCAAATTCTAGAAATCCTTTCAAGAAGGTCTAGGCACTCAAGTGAAGCTTAGCACGGCATTTCATCCACAGACTGACGGACAAGCCGAGCATACTATTCAGACCTTGGAGGATATGTTACGAGCATATGTGCTGGATTTTGGTGGAAGTTGGGACGATCATTTGCCGCTAATTGAATTTGCATATAACAATAGCTATCATTCCAATATAAAATGGCTCCATATGAAGCTTTATATGGAAGGAAATGTAGATCTCCAATCGGATGGTTCGAAATAGGAGAAACACAACTAGTGGGCCCTGAATTGATCCAACAAGCAATAGAAAAAGTCAAGGTGATCCAAGATTGGTTGTTGACAGCTCAAAGTCACCAAAAGTCCTATGCGGACAATCGCCGATGAGACTTGGAATTTCAAGCCGGGGATTGGGTGTTCTTGAAAGTGTCGCCAATGAAAGGGGTGATGAGATTTGGTAAGAAAGGGAAGCTAAGTCCCAGATACATTGGACCCTACAAAATCATTCGCAAGGTGGGTCAGGTAGCCTATGAATTAGATTTGCCTTCGGAGCTTGAATCAGTCCATCCAGTCTTCCACGTTTCGATGCTCCGCAAGTGTGTTGGAGACCCCACCAAGATTGTCCCGGTAGCCGATGTGCAAATAACGGAAACGCTAACCTATGAAGAAGTACCTATTTCCATCCTAGATAGGCAAGTGCGCAAACTTCGAAATAGAGAGGTAGCGTCAGTCAAAGAATTGTGGCGAACCAACAATCAGGAAGAAATGGCTTGGGAAGCAGAAGAGAGCATGAAATCCAAGTACCCACACTTATTCCAACCCCCGGGAGAGATCCAAGACGAAACGCCGACGATATGATGTATGTACGCTTCATTTTTATGCTTTTGGTCGTGTGTGGCCACGAATATGTTGATATTGTAATGTAGCCCTGTGAGGCCATGCTATTATGGGTTGTTGTGACAGGTTGGTAGTGTCAAATTACAGGGGAAACTCTGGCGGAATGTTCGTAGAATCCCGAGTGTTTAACATTCGAGGATGAATGTTCCAAAAGGGGGGGAAGAGTGTTACACCTCGGAAATTTTTCGTGAGCCAACAATGAATAGACCAACGAAGGGCATGAGTGTACGATGTTTTATTAAGTAGGGAATGACTATTAGTGAACTTTGGAATTAAGAAAGTTGTAGAATTTCATTTCAGCCAGTGGTCGTAAAATGGAATACGACCCGTAAAGTGATTTATGGACCGTAAAGTGCCATCGTCCTTCAACATTTCAAAAATTTCAACTTTCTGTCAAATGCTTCAAATGGTTAAAAACGACTTGGAATACGGACCGTAAATTGAAATACGGCCCGTAAACTGAGTTGTAAACTGCCATGATCTTTAACCAACCTTTCTGTTTCTGATATGCTTAAATACAGTCACGAAGGACGGACCGTAAACCAGTATACGGCCCGTAAAGTGGGGTTTACGACCACTGTGCATTTCGACCACTGTTCATAAAAATCAGATTTTAGCTATTAAAAAGGAGGGACCCAAGTTCATTTTCTCATTTCCTCTTCACGAAATTCCTCCCTAGAAATCTCTAGAACACTACAAACACTTCAACCACAAGAATACAAAGGAAATCAATGATCATCAACACCAAATCTATGAAAAAAAGTGTATGAAACCTAATTGGAAGTCATCTCCTTCAAGAAATTCAAAAAGAGGTGAAGTAGGGTTTTGGTGCTAAAGAAGTGATTCCACTCTGGGCTTGTTCCACCATCATCTAAGGTATGTTTCATGACATTATCATGTTATTTAAGGTATTGGAAAGCTAAGATGCTTGAAATGTTGAAGAACATAGAAAATGGGCCATTACTGAGTGAATAGTGTCACAATTGAATGATAGTTGAATGGAATCATGAACGTTGATATGTTGTGATGATGAATACATTATAAATGGCGTATAGACCATGGAATAGGTGCGAAGTAAGCAAAATTATGACGATGAGCTAAAACCATTAAATTGGAGAAAATGGGGGATTTTGCTAAATATGGATAAGTGATGAATGTTGATACGATATTGTGAGTGTTATTGTAAATGTTTGGGAGTTGAAATAGAACATGAGAAAAGTAGTAGAAACAAAGGAAACGCTGCCCAATTTTCTCTAGAAATAATGATGCGTCCTTATGGTCGATTGACTAACTATAATGCGTATTCTCTCGTGAAGGTAACAACGTGATATTGAAGGAGAACAAGTGAACGATAGCTTAACTAAGCGACAAATGTATGTGAGGCTAGTCCTTTTCTTTCTATGGCATGAATCCCATGATATGATTCTTTTCCCTTTCCATGATTCTCCTATACTCCGGAAAGCCAAGAGCCTAAGATCATGAATAGCTATATGAGTCAAGAGATATGATATGGCGTTCTTATAAAGTAAATGATGTTGTTCCTTGTATACACTCACCTTAAATACTAATCCCTTCAAGGTGAGGTAGAATGCTCATATATGTTCGTAATGGAATCGAGGGTTCACGACCTTACGTCACCTCAATACAACACAATTATTCTAGAGTCCCTATGCATGCACGATGATAAGCACATTATGATAAGCATATTATTATAAGTATTTTATAATAAGTAATTTATCATCACATTACACCGGGCCTAGTTGGCTGGGCAGTCACCGCGAAAGCGGGCAGCTATACGATACACCATGGCCAGTTGGCATGGGCAGACACCACTAGTTGGCGGCATGAGATGGTACCCCGGACGCGGGCTAATGTTACTGATTATCACACCGCACCTATATGGTCGGGCAGTTTAGATATATATACATATGATATGTATACATGACATGATGATAAGCATAAAAGTAAGTGGGCATGCATTACTTTTCATATGATTCCCAGTCAGGTACAGTTGCTCCATACTTGATGCCTCCTTTACTTTCTTGATGTGTTGTTTTTGTTCATGCCTCTCATACTCAGTACAACATTCGTACTGACGTCCGTTTTCTTTGGACGCTGTGTTCATGCCCACAGGTAGACAGGGAGGCGAGCTCGATCCGGATTCTTAGGAGCTGTCAACTGATTGAAAGCACTCCATTGTCTGGAGGTGCTTATGATTATCCTTTTGGTACATATGTATATATTGGGCATGACGGAGTCTTGTTCTGTCTACATGTATAGTATGTCAGTAGAGGCTCGAAGATGCGTAGTGTGGGTTAGATGGTCTCACAAGTTTATTACAGCATGCATGTATATATTATATATATTACTTTGATGACCTAATGAGGCATTTGTATATATATATATATATATATATATATATATATATATATAGACTAATTGTTTTTTCCACCCAAAAATGATTTTCGTACAATCATGAATGATAAAGAAGCGTAAATGACTATGACAAGTCAGGAAATAAGGGGTGCTCGGTGGTCAGCCTCGGGTACCCGCCGCGGCCCATAGTTGGGTCGTGACAGATTCTTAGTTGTGAAAGTGGTCCGGGCATTGTGCGAATGTCGCTGCCTAGTGATTGGTGCCACAACAGCCAGTCAGCTATCGTGACATTATCGTTACAGCGAATACTTCACCACTGTAGCGGTACCATTTATTCCTTGATGACCGCTCCTGCGAACTCCCTACCACTGAAGCAGGACCATCATAGCTGTCTGAGAAACTGCACAAGCGGAGTACCTGTGCCTAAGAACCTGCAATTTCCCTGTTTCCATCACACTCTCTTGTTCAATGAGTTAAGCCAAAACAGAACAAACTAGCAAAAGCCTACAACCAATAGTCATATAAAACAAGTCCGACAAGGGCGGAAATCATCCAAATCCACATTACAAATTCAAACACAAGAAAAAATAACAGGAAATTGTTTAGACATCCAAGCCAAACTAGGCAACCCAAAACAGAATTGTTTGAAAATAAAAAGCCTTTCAAGGGAAACCGAAGCATAATCATGAAGGGGAAGGGGTCTCTAGGCTGCCAGCCAGCTAGTCGTGCCATCCTCATCTGAGCTGCCACTATCATCACTCAATCCTTCCTGGTCACCAACTCCTTGGGTCACACTCTCGAAGGAATACTGCTCCGAGTCATTGACGTCCTCTACCGAGATTGGCTCACAGGGGTGCATACTCCTCCACACTCCCATAATACCCCTCCAAGCCTTGATGTGAAGCTTGTCACAAGACTTATTATTCGTCTTCTCCTTGTCAAAGTCCTTCCGAAGATCGCCATGGTTCTTGGCTAGAGTGGTATAGGCAGTCTGTAGTTTGGTGAGTGACTCATCTATCTTCTTCTAGGACTCCAACTAACCCTTCATCTCCTCCTAAGTAGGGTAACCAGTAGTAGCTCCTGATAAACTGGACCCACCAAAAGTCATTGACATCATTCGAAACATAAAAATTATCTCATCGAAGCGCGAGTCCATGCTTTCAAAATGGCCCTGGATACGAGGGACCTCAATCATAGCCTCATGCTCAGCCCCATCTCCAGCCTCAGTGTTAGCCCAGCTCCACTTCCTCCCTAGCCTGCATTGTCCAGCTTCCTCCTCTTCCTACTGTTGACCGAGGTACCTCGACCCTTCACCCATAGTGGATGAAACAGGACATTGGAAGGGATCCAATCATCGCCACCCTCCCTGGGAACCTTGGGCCTCCGGCATAAAGAAGTAATTAGAGAGGGGAACATCAAGCTAACTCCACCTAGTTTCAAAAACTCCTTCAACTCCTAAATGATCAGAGAGCCCATGTTCACCGGTATATCATCAAGAATGCAAGAAACCATAAGATCTCGGATGATGGTCACATCAAGAGTATTCCCAGAAGGACGAATCCGAGGGGAGATGATAATTAGCCTTTTTTTGCCTCCATAGTAAAAATGGTGCTTTGAATTGCAACCTTGCCATGAACCCAGAGAGCCTGCTGTAAATCATCCTCATGTAGAAGTTTAGAAGCTAGCCACATCGAATTTTTCTTCGCTGCCTTAATAACTAAAGGCTCCTCAGGATGATCATCTAGCCTATAAATCTGGTTAAGCGCCCTTGACCCCACTTGCACTGGAATACCTCTTATAATGATATCCGGCTCGGGAGAATCCCAATCAACGGTGGGCAACCCAGCATAATACTTCCTCACCATGTCTCATTGCAGTCACCTAGATCCCGGACCAAGTGAGTCTACTTGATCATTGTCAATCTATCTCAGAAGTTTGGAGCACGCATCTCTACGTTGGTCATATCAAAACCCCATTCCAATAGTAGGGGTAGAGACATCTGGCCCAGGTGTAAATGTTTGCTTGGAGAGGTGGGAAGCTTCTCATTGGTGGGAACTTCTTCATCGTACGGTACCTCTTTTTTATTCTGATTTTGAGCCATTTACTTGAAAGAGAGATTTAAACATGTTAGATTTCATGTCATCCAAGTTCAATGTCTATTCTAGTACGTTCAGCGGCAATAACTTAGCAAAATGACCGGTGTATGGAAAACAATTCAAGCTGCAGTTTTTGGGCCTAATGTTGCAGGCGCCGCTGTAGCGGTCATTGAGACTGCTGGAGCAATCATATGTAATGTTACCTAGGACCGGTTCTACGCACGCTTGAGTACCACAGTGGGGTCGCTATAGCGGTTGGCAAGCCGCCACAATGATCTCGTCTTCTTCGTAAGGACTCAAAAAAAATTTAGAATTTCAATTTCGATTTTTGACTCAAAAACTTGTTTTTAGGTGTGGATCGAGCATATAACAAGCGTGCATGATGTTTACAGCTTATGGGGAACAATTTCTAGCAATAAAACAACCCCAAATCGATGAATTCCAAATACCCTTGTTCCTAAATAAAATTCTTTACTATGTTCAAGTTTTCCAACCCAATCTTTGCACTAGCTGCAAAATATTCAATATACGGGTTATTCTAACGTTAGACAAGTTAAGTATTTCATTTTATCAACACCCATGGATTTCATCAACCAAAGGCAAACCAAATCCAAACTTTGAGTTACAAATCCCATTTTCCAAGCACAATTATTCAAAATTCTAGTTCTGTTATCTATCTACAAGTTGCAGGGAACGAATTCTTACCTTTTGTTTGAAGGTATGAACAAGAATGGTGTTGATTACGTGGTTGCCTTTTGAAATTCTTTCTTCCTTTTAAGAGAGATTTGTGAGTTTGTAGTGTTTGTTGTGTGGTAGAGGATGAAGTGTGGGAGTAATGGGGAGGTTCTAGTTGTGCTATTATGGGAAGAGGGGAGTTGAATTGGAGAGAGATTTGGAGAAACTTTCGGATGGAGTAGTGGGAGTGAGGAGTGAAGAAACCAAGTACCCTTTATATACTTTTGACCCAGCGATTACCGCTGTAGCGGTTCCTCGTTGCTGGTGCGGGACCGCCGCAACGAGTCGTCAGACCACTGGAGCGGTCTCTCCCTAGAGTCTTTAGTCCGCCATAGTTACTCCATAGATGCCCTTGCGACACCGCTACAGCGCACTCCTAACTGTTGTAGCGGCCCTGATCATGTCATATTTCGTTGTTAATCTCAAGGTACCCCGAGCTTTATACCCGGCCCATGTGGCTCCAATTGGGCCAAGAGCGGTGAACTACTCAATGTTTCACTTATTGCTCTTTATTTTAATCTTAAGGTTACTTCGTGAGACACGTACAATCCAGCGGTCCCTACTTGTTCGCTAATTGTCGTGTGTCCCTAATATAGCTGCGATTGGTAGATGTTTTCTTTTACAAAACTCGATTCCTTTTCCTTAAGTTATTAGCCTTTCAAATCTCCTCGTGAAATATTAGCCGAGCCATCTCTAGTATAAGCTGCTAGAGTTAATTTCGCGTACAATGATTCTTATTGATAAGACCGAACGAAAGCGAAAATGATTTTTGATTTTTTTTAAAGCTGAGTGTTACTTCTTTGCACCTTTCTTTATTCGGGCAAATTTAAGTAAATACTCCTCATATTATGGCTGGCATAGATTTTCACAATAAGTTGTTCCAAATCAATCGAGGATTTTCTCATCTATTTCTCTGACCAAATTTTATATATGGCAATACATATTTCCCTATTATTAGCACTAATGAACACCTTGACTCCTGCAAGTTTGACTGCTACGTCCATTCCATGTTTGTACCATTCCTTGTGCCCTTGCCACTCTCGCCGTTCGAGGATGAACGGTTGTTCAATTGCTATCTGATGTAACGACCCGTTTCTTCGTTACTGTGACTTCGAAGAAATTCGCAACCTTGACCTCCTTAAAAACACCATCGGATCCTTGCGCTCTTAAAATTACTAACTTGATCAGACTAGTCGTCTGAATCGCATGTAAAATATTGAATTTGGGCCACTAGGCCCAGTTATGCCGCCATAGCAACCGACTTGCCGTCCAATGCTGGCGCCATAGTGGCATGAATCTCCGTTGAAGCAGAGCGAAGGATTATTACTAGACCGTCCCAGCAGTGGGACTACCGCTGAAGTGGTGCTGCCACAGCGGTTGACGGGAAGTTATTTCCCTATTTAAAACACATTTGCTGACTTGACCTAATATTCATTTACTCAAGTTGCATCCGCCATCTGGAGATATTTTTAGCTCCTTGAGACCAAAATTTTGGGAACGTAATCTCCTTAATTCCCTCATTTTTTCTCCTTTAATTTCCCTTTCCTTCTTACACCAATTTTGATTATGGCAAAGCTTTAAATGAAGGTTCTTTCTTTAAAATTATTATGTGACCCTTAGGGAATTGTAGTAATGATTGTCCTAGAATAATTAGTAGCTCTAAGATGGTTTCCTTATTTCAAGAATTAGTTTAATAACTAATTCTAAACCCAAATCCTTGCGATTTCTCAAATGGGCTAAGTTACTAAGTTGCCAATAGTGTCTCATGCGAATAATTGGGTTTCCATATTGTATGAATTAGTTTAATAAGTAATTCTAAACCCAAATCCTTGCTATTTCTCAAATGGGTTAAGTTGCCAAGTTGCCAATAGTGTCTCATGTGAATGATTGAGCTAAGTTTGATTTAGGTAAAATCTTGTTTCCATAAAAGAGGTGTAATAGCATAAGCAATAATCTAGATTGAGTATGCTGGAAATGATGATTTTACTCTATGATTGATTTCTTCAGTTGTTTCTTACTCGGATTTATCCATCGTTCTTAGACCTCCTGGATCTACAAATTCCCTACGAGATGGAAAATGGAATCCAAGTGGATGTTCGCACACCTATTTGGCCTGAGGTAGGTTACGCCTTCCTTTCTTAGTAGACTCCGGTTAAGCTTACATAATTTGTGTATTAGATGAAACGGAGAATGCATTTATAGGATTTCGGAGTTTGAGATGGAAATCTTGGGTTGCTACTGTCACGACCCAACAAGGGAGGCCATGACAGGTACCCGGAGATAGCCTACCGAGCACCACTCATCTTGCTCATCATCATATTCAATTTAGGCCAGCACAATTCCCAAACAAAGCTTACCATGAAATGTTCTTCAACTACTCCTCAAAGTATACATATATGTACCATGTATAAGTCCACGAAGCTACAAGATGATATACAAAACATAGACTAAAGAGATCATAAGATATCTATTACCCACATATGTATCTACGAGCCTCTAACTGGAGTACTGGGATCATAAGGACGGGACAGGACCCCGCCATGCCCCAAATATAAACACAAAAGAATATACCAATAAATGGAAACTCCGGAGAAGTGGAGTGCTCCTGTGCGTCTGCTGAATAAGCTCCTAGGAATCTGGACTGTCTCCCTGTCTACCTGCGGGCATGAACGCAGCGTCCACAAAGAAGGGACGTCAGTACGAATAATGTACTGAGTATGTGAGGCATGAATAATGACACAATAAAGGAACAAGGAATATGAGACAAAGAGATAACCTGCACATATGACTACTTCTTAAGGCGGATACCATGCATGCAAACTTTTACTTTTTAAAACAACATCATAACACATGTATAATATATATACATAAGTAAGCTGTTTGAGTCATATATCATCACTAGCCCATGTCCGGGATAGTCATCTCACACCCACAAGTGGTGACTGCCCGGTCAATTAGGCCCAATGTAGCTATCATCATCCATAAGCCGCCCAGTTACACCCAACGTAGTGGTGTCTGCCCGGCCAACCAAGCCTGGTATAATCATATGTAGAAGTAAGCATGCATGTGAGCCCAATTAAAGCTGCAATTATATCGGAGTAACGTAAGGTCGGTGGCCTCCAATTACCTTATCGAATAATCATTATCACTACATCTCACCTTGAAGGAACAAGTAACATAAGGTGAGAGCATAACCATGAGTGAAATAAACAAAAATCATAGGATAAGCTCAATTATCTCATAATATCTTTGCAATCATAAGCTTGGAAACTTCTAGCATTAAAATCGTCATCATCATAATCATCATAGAAAACATCTCATCTCATTCTCATAAGAAGTTCTTAAGAATCTTTAACTCTCAACTTTTGGAATGTAAAAGGGTCATAGAAGTATGTAGGAAATTGTAGTATAGGAGTCATGCCTTTGAAAGAAAGAGGACTAGCCTTAACATACCTTTATGTCTTCTTAACGACTAAGAGTTCTCCTTCCAAGCTCACAACTCTACATTCAAGAGAATTCGTACTAAATTTGATCATTTAAAACATGCTTAAGTCTAAACTAAAGCGACTAAAAGCTAACGAAAATTGGGCAGCATTTCCTTTGTTTCGTCAACCTTCTCCATATACAAAAAAACTCCCAAACATCGACAACAACACCCATAATATCATAATCAATAGATTTCTTCAAATTAAGCTTTGTTTAATTCACAAGACTCCCTTTCAAAATCATCCATAATCATAGCTACAACACACATCATATTCCCTTTCATATAATACTTCCTCAACATCATTAGTGGCATTTACAACAAGATTATACTCATGGCATATCAAGAACTATGACTCAAGTCAAGTTACTATTCAAGAGTATCACTAAATCCATATTTGAGCTCATTTTCAATTTCTTCTCTCACCCAAGTGTTTCAACCACTCAAATACTTTTAATAACATGGAATAGATGTAAAAATCACCTTTGATCATGTAAGGATGAACTTTGGATGAATATACTTCCCTTTAGAGAAACCCTAACTTTAATACCAAAGAGGATCTTCACTTCTACAAACCCTAGTGAGCTTCTCTACACTTGATTCTTGATATTTATTCCTTGATTTCTCCTGGATTAGTGCTAATATGGTGGAGAGAATATTATGGAGCTTTCAAGCCTTTTGGAGAAGGTAGGAAATGAATATTATGAACAAGGGTCATTCATTTATAATTGGAACTAGAAAGTTCCAGCAAGGTGGTTAGACGAGCGGGTCGACGACCCGTCAACGTGTCGACGGTCCGTCGACTTGCTTCGTCGACTTGTGCCTGCAGATCACCGATTGCAGAAATATATTGACTGTGCACAGTGACGGTCGGTCGACATGTCAACGTCCCATCGACAATGACTGGTGCCTGCAAATCTCCCCGATTCAGTTCAGAGTGCGTTGATTCGATTTGTTTAACTTCCAATCCTGTAAGTTACCAGGAATACCTACTGGTACATTTGTACATGGGGTAAGACACTTTCTACCCCAAAATGTGGGCACGGGTCTCCATTCCTAAGGCATACCCGACGAGGAACCATAAGTTCTACTATGATGAAAATGAGAGGTGTAACATTCTCCCCCCTAGAAACATTCGTCCTCGAATGTTGGGTTCTCGGGAATTCTACAAAACTTTCGTCAGAGTTTTCCTTGTAATATGGTACTACCATCCTATTACTGCAACCCAAAATTTATTGCCTCACAGGGCTACAACAACAACAACAGAATGCATAGTCACACACGACCAAGAAAGCATAAAAGAAAAATTACATACCTTAAGACAATGACGTCTCACCTCGGACCTCTGCTGGGGGTGGCAATAAATACGGATATCTGGACATCATATCTTCTTCTGCTAAGTATGTAGTTAACTGGTAGGAAATGAACTGACTTCTTGAGTCTATCAACAATTACCCATATGGAGTCATACTTACGCTGAGAACGAGGCAAGCCTTTTAAAAAATTCATTTTGATTAGTTCCCATCTCCAGGTTGGAATTTTCGTAACTTACAACAATCCTCCTGGCGTTTGATGCTCGATTTTCACTTGTTGGCAATTTGGATACTGAGCTACAAATTATGCTATATCTTTCTTTATGCCGTCCCATCAATACATTGATTTGAAATCATGGTACATCTTTGTCGCTCCTTGATGAACAGAATAACGGGAGTAATGAGCTTCTTCTAAAATACCTATCTAACAAGGGGGGGACTTACCAGGATGACCTATATTTCCTAGGTCTCTCGGAATGTATCGATCCTCGGGTACGAGTAGAGAACCGGGTATCTTAGCCTGACAATTTCCTCAGATAGCTTATTATGATTCCTTACAATTGCAACATCCATTCTTGATTAGTGCCTACATAAATTTACTTCTTATTATCTTTCTCTCCAGCACCTCTCTCTTTCAGTTTCTCATTTAGATCCATCTTACTCCGTTTACTTTGCGACGCGGCCTTAATTTCTTTACGTTTGGAATCCTCGTATCCTCCATAAATTTTCTATTCTAAATAATCATACACATCTATTCTTTTTCATCGTAGGTTGTGTCACGACCCAAACCGATGAGCTGTGATGGGAGTCTGACCTCTAGCGACCAAATACCCCTAAACACGTATTTGAAACATACTGAACATCAAAAGCCCATAAATGGCATAAACTGATCTCATAAGTGGAAAACATCAGAACTCTGTACAATCAACATATATATACACAACATGCAGAAGAACAGTGCAAGCCAGCTGGGCTGCTACATATACTGTACAAAAAAGAATAGAAGCTGACAAGGCTACATCATCTGACTACTACATACAACTGTCTACAGACCTCCACTGGAATAAAAGCTGTAGAAAGGACGGGACAGGGCCCCGTCATACCCATCTACATACACATCTCAAAAGGGGCATACCAAAACTGATTGTAGCTCCGGATCGAATGGAGCGTACTGCCACTGATAGATCTAGAGGTCCTACTGAGCTGGACCACCTGTGTGTCTCCCTGCACCTGTGGGCATGAACGCAGCCCCCCGAGCAACGGGGAGTCAGTACGGATAATATACCGAGTATGTAACGCATAAGAACAACTTATATACATGAGAATCATGTATACGATATGAACTCATAAACTGAAATGACTAACTGCATGTACTTTTATGAACTAGTATCTGCCTAAATCTGCGTAACTGACAATGCCTCTGTGTGCACATAATATGCATGCTCATACCTATCAATGGTGGTCGTGCATCTATATGTGTGCGTATATAACGCCTAATATGTGTGCGTATATAACGCCTGATATATATGTGCATATAACGCCTGTAAGCCTCTATGGCATCTCGTCATATCATACTGGCTCCTCTGTGGCCATAATCAATATCATCATCATAGTACTAACGCGTATATAATGCATAAATCTCTTCTCATACTTTACATATATATCTAATATTCGCGTATATAACGCCCTCTAGTCATGGGTCGATGTACATAAATATATAATGAATATAATGCATGACTGAACTATATGCACAAAACTGGCTACATAAGACTGGACCCATGAATAGAAGGATTACTCATAAATGGGGTACATGAACATCAAAGACCGAAGTGCTTCTAATGCTTCTAAGAGTAGAGTAATATGGAAGCTCGCTTACTCGTTTGTTGGATCATATCATAAGATCATGCCAAAAGAAGGAAGTCACACCCCGATCTTACTAGGGTGTGATGGGCACCCGACCCCATATTCGGAGCCGAGCGAACCCGCTGACTCTTATTACTCACATAGTCTCTTTGAACTCTTAAATCAAATAAAATGAAATACATAATGGGAGCTTTCAGAAATATTCTTTTTCGTTGCTCTCAATCAAACAAAATCTGAAATCATATGGAATTTATCACATAACACAGAATGACATATCGGCTGATGGAGTCGGTTACAAAACTGACATTCTATACCCACGACTCTGTCTGCAAAGTCTCTAACATCAATCAGAAATTATAACATATAAACTCTGACTCGGCAACACTCCGAAAGGAAGTGGAGCTCACCAATCCAGCTGAAGCATCTTCTAGCAATGTACTCTACTCATCTGGGTGTACCTGCGTGGCATGAAACGCAGCCCCCGAAGAAAAGGGGTCAGTTGTTATATCTCGCATTTTGTGCAATCGGATAATTCAAGACAATCGCGAGGAGACGACAAGCAAGGCCATATTTTATTTTGTTTGGAACATGAGTTGTTTATGAAAAATTTAGAAGTAAAGATAATGAGAAAGGTCAAGAGCATAAAGGGAAGTTGCAATATGACCCGTGGAAATATGGAAGAAGACGAAAGGTAAATTTGGAAATTGAAAAAAAAATACTTTTCATGAATTACAAGAACTAGCCAATATAATTGGGCTTGAAAATTTGCAAGAAAATGAAAGGCCCAATCGGCCAAGGCATGGGTTAGGCCCATGTGGGGGTCTAATTTTCAACAATAAAAGATGACAAAGTCATCTTTATCTCATAATGTTCAAGAAACTTCAAGAGGTGGAAGAACAAAAGAAAGAAGGAGAAAACATAAGGGCCATTCGGCCATAGCAAAAATTTCCAAGAAAATTTGAAAAACAAATCCCTCCAAAAATCATTTTCTACCAAGTAGGGAGCCCTTAACAAAGTGGAGTTGTTGTTGGAACAAGAAAGTCACAAATTCACAAGTTGGGGATTCAAACAAGTTGGAGGATCAAAGAAGAAGGTGAGAATTCATTTCCTTTTGATGTTATGAATATTTATGCATGTTGTAGTGTACAAAAGTGGATGAAATTCATGAAGAACAAGAATATAGTATATGGCCGTGCATGTGTATGTAGGTGTAAGAATCATGTTTCCATTACTTCATCTAGTATTTGGTTATTATTGTTGAGAATGTTATGTGGAAAGTGGAAGTTGAATGATTTTGGAAAGATTGTAGTTGTGTATGCATGAGGTTGGCCGTGTAGTGTGTAGTGTGCATATGGCCGTGTGTGTGTTGCTTGATGAATGGATAGTGAGCAAGTTTTATATAGCATTTTAGTTGTTGTGTTGTGGATTTTATATTACAAATAAAGATTTGATAAGCTTGGTGAAGTGTTAGTAGTTGGAAGTTGTGTAAATTGAAAATAATGTTCTTGTATGGATGGTATGCAATGATATTAGTATGATGTTGTTGGAATATATATTATAAGATTGTTGTTGTTTTATTGGAATTGGAAAGTCTTGAAGGAAGTAGAATGCTACTTGAAGTGTTGGAATGTACCTTGAGTTGAATATGGAAATTGCTAGTGTGGTTGTTGAGTTATGTTGATAGTTTGGCCGGGTTTGAATTCCCGAATTGTGATTGATTAAAATTTGACTAAGTTGAATGTTGAGGATGGTATATTTACAGAGGAAATGCTGCCGTAATTTCGGTAGCCAAGTATTACCTTAAGATTTCAACTCTAAGTACCCTAATAAAAGTTTTGGTAAATGTGACCAAATTGCAGATTTTGACGAAATTGCAACGTGAATTTGGAATAGCAAAAGGAGCGGAAAGAGGTATGTAAGGCTTCACCCTTCTTTCTATGGCATGTCTTAGATATAATAAGTTGGGTACGAGCCTCGGGGACAACTCTATTCCCCGGAATCCGCACCTAAAGTTTTCTCCTTTTTGTTCAATAGAATAGAACTAGAAAGTGTGCAAAATGATGGAAAGACCCCCCTAAACCCCTAGAACTTGCATAAATGGGACCCGATTACCCTAGAACCCTCACAAGTAACGCCATGACATGTAACATATGCAAATAGTATACGCTACTTCATCCAGCCCGAGGTGGGCCCGTTACTCTTGGATTTTCCTTATAGTCTTGTTGGACTTACTAGAAGTTGAATCTAGGGGAATCCTTTGATCTCGATTTCGTTATCAAATGATAAGTACTATATCTACTCTAACGAGGAGACTTCCATGATGATAATGATAACAATGATGTTAGACGAGAGGATATGCCTATGATAAGTACCACCGGAACGATTTTTATGACTAAGATTCCTAAGCTAAGTATTCTATGTGAATGTGAAAGTGATAAACTAATTTTTGAATCTTATTTATATTCCTTAGATATGACATTATTTTCTAAGGATTTCACAGCCTATGAACTGACATCTATGATGCCCCCGATTTCATTCTACGTTTACTTTAATATTATTCTCCGTTGATAGTCTCACCTTAAAATACTCGTCCCTTCAAGGTGAGACAAAGCGATCACTAGTATTCCATAGTGTAATCGGAGGTCACCGACCTTACGTCACTCCGATGGCTACATGATTTTTCTTTGGGCTCCCTTGCATGCTTATATGTTATATGTATATAAGATATGAATATGTATATAAAACACGTATATGTATATAAGATATGTAAATGTATATAAGACATGTATATGTATGTAAGATATGTATATGACCCTAGGATGGGGGAAAGGGATATATGGGGGAATGGGAAGGGAAACATGTTTCATTGCCACCTGATCAGCTGGCTTATCATCCCGGACGCGGGGTGCCCGGACGCGGGATATATGGGCGAGCCGGTGTATATCAGCGCTATGTGGGCGAACCGACCTTGTTCGGCGCTATGATATGACCTACCATGTCATGACCAGACATGCTATGATACGATATGCTATGACATGCTATGCTATGATATGATACGCTATGATACGCTATGCTATGATAAGATATGCTATGACAAGCTATGCTATGATATGATATGCTATGATATGCCATGACATGACATGCCACGACAAGCTATGTTATGCCATGACGAGCTATGCTATGATATGCTAAGCTATGCTATGATATGACGAGTTATGCTATGACGTGATACACTATGACACGCTATGCTATGACATTGACATGATATAACACGATATGACATGCTGTAACAAGACATGATATTACACGATACAATATGCCATGATAAGATACAATAGGACACGACCTGACACGCCACGATAAGATACGGTAGTGCACGATAGGATATGATACGATAAGATACGACATAATATAAGTTCTATTTTCTACGTTCATGGAGGGGAAACGTTTTTAAAAAGGAAAGACAAGCTATGCATGATAGCCGCCCAAAAAGGGGCCTTCCTATGTACAGGTTATTTTCTTGCCTCATTATATGTCCTATGACTCCATGATATTATTAATCGTACTCTATGTTAATGCTTGTATTATCTTCCATGCCTTACATACTCGGTACACTATTCGTACTGACGTCCCTTCTTGTGGACGCTGCGTTTCATGCCGCGCAGGTCAGCATACAGGTGGACTTGATCCTTACGAGCTATACCAGCCGCACTTGACAACGCTCCAGTTGTTCCGGAGCCTTACTTCTGTGGTACTATTTTGTGTATGTATTTTCGGGCACGACAGTACTCGGCCCTTTCTATGTATAAGTGTACTATGTCTAGAGGCTCGTAGACAGATATGCACAGTCAGTTATGTACAGTTAAATATGGGGTATTTTGGCATCTTAATGCTGCTGTATGAAGTAATAGCGAAGCTTACTAGTCTATGTTCATAACGACGCTGCTAATGTTAATGTTCAGTTCGAAAAAAAAAATATGGCACTGTTCATACGGCTTGCTAAGAGGTACAGGTAAAATGATAGGTAAGGGGTGCTCGGTACAAGTATCGGGTACTCGTCACGGCCCCTAGTCGGGTCGTGACATCAGTACGGAATATGTACTGAGCATGTAAGGCATGGAATATAGAAAACAGAACCATAATCGAAACAAGCAGTACAAAAGGTAAGTACATTAGCCAGAATACCAGAGTGCTTATCTTGTGAACGCAAATCATGTATACCGATGTCATATGTCAGAAAAGTACAGAAAATAAGTAGATCATCCAGAGTGCCACAATGCTTACTTTCCAAACTCAGACCATGCATGCTTAGTGCTGCGGAACGTGCAGCCCGATCCATATATATATATATATATATATATATATATATATATACTATATTGCTGCGGAACGTGCAGCCCGATCCATTTATACATTATATTGCTGTGGAACGTGCAGCCCGATCCATATATATATATATATATATATATATATACTATATTGCTGCGGAACGTGCAACCCGATCCATTTATACATTATATTGCTGCGGAACGTGCAGCCCGATCCATATACATATATTATATTGCTGCGGAACGTGCAGCCCGATCCATATACATATATTATATTGTTGCGGAACGTGCAGCCGGATCCATTTATCCATATATCCCGCGTCCGGGACGATATCATATTATACCAACTGATCAGGTGGCTATGCGTCTATAGCGCCTCACCTTTCCCCTTGCCCCATATACATATACATATACATATATCATATAAGCAGCATGCAGGAGAGCCCAAAGAATGTTATGTCTCTATCGTAGTGACGTAAGGTCGGTAACCTCCGAATATATTATGGAAGACTCGAGGGACAAGTATGCTTACCGACACTTGAAGGCTCAGAAACAGGTTTCGGGTCAATCCGATTTAGTATAAGAAAGTTATGAGCGTTTGAAGTACAGAACCTTTTATGAACGTTTCAGAAGCTATTTTTGGAAAATCAAAGCAATAATCATGCCAAGTACCTTTCGAATATCGCTATGGACCAAATAAACATAGAACTTTTGGAACCATATGTACGTATCAAAATGTATCAAAGACTCGATGGGATAATCAAACGTGCTATCATTTGAAAACCAAGACATTTGTCATATCAATTATCTCTCGAATGCCATTCGGAAACATATCAACCGAACTTTGGACATCATGGATAGGCATCAAAACCATATGAAATAGTTTATGGAAATCAAGAACGTTAGCCATCCTAGTGGCTCTAAGAATAGGAGTTTCTTTGAAATCGTACATATATATATACTTTGTCATATTGGTTTCACAAAGATCATGCCAAAAGAAATAAAGGGTAAGCCTTACATACCTGTTCCACGTCCTATTAGCTACGCTTATTCGTCCAAACTTGCTAGTCTACATTCAAGAGAATTGACATAATCATTAGATTCATCGACATATGCTTGTCTTAGTCTTTCAAATGAATTCATTTATATTCTACCGAAATTTCGGCAGCATTTCCCCTGTAAATACACCATCCTCGAGAATCTAACTCGGCCCAAATCATCAATCAACAATCTGAGAATTCAACTCGGCCAAATTATCAACAACAATACCAACAATCATGCCAACAACATCAACAATCAATTCAAGATGCATTCTAACATTAACAACCTTTGTCATACAATTCAACGACGTTTCATTTATATTCAATTCAATTCACATAATATTCAAACAACCCAATCAACATACTACTTTACCCGAAACCTTCCAAATTCAACAAGAACAATAACGACACATTTCCTTCCTTCAATTCATGAACTATACCAATAATTCACACACTAACAACATTATGCTCATAATTAGAAGAAACCATATTAGAATCACATTAATTCCTCCAATAATTTCTCAACGATTACGACTTCATTTCAATTCATCCAACCTTCATTTTCATCATGGAATCCACATCTATAACAATCAAAATACTAAATAAAATTGATTCTTTCTCTCCTACACCACACAATAACCACACGGCCACAACACCCCATATACACGGCCATCACTTGCACACACATATTTCATGGTTTTCATCCATTTCCACACATTACAACATGTACAAAACATTCATCACATATGAGAGGGAAGATCAAACCTTACCTTTATTCTTTGACTCTTCTATTCGGCTAGAGCTTCCATCTTGCACCATGAATACTTTGATTGTTCCAACAACCACTCCATGTTAATTAGGGCGTTCAAATTAGTAGAAAAGCTAGAAGAAATAATTTTTCTTGATCAATTTCCATGGCCTCAATTTTTTTGAGCCATGGCCGAACACTCCTATATCTTTTTTTTTTCCAATGTTCTAGAGTCAAAATGATGAGTTGCCCTTATTTTGGTCATCAATTATATATATATATATATATATATATATATATATATATATATATATGGATCTACCAACACAAGGTGGACACATGTCCCCTTCTTCCTTTTTCTTGAACTTTCTTAAAAATAAACAAAGAAGACTAATTGTCTTCTTATGTAAGCTTTAGTCCACACATATATATATATATAATTAGTCCCCATTAAATAAAAATGTGGACATATACCTATATGCCACATGGCCAACATGGCCCCTTCAAGAACCTTCTTGAATATTTTGTGAAATTCCCATTTTGCCCCTAGCCTTCCACAATATTACCATGGGCCACCTTGTGAATTTCTCTTTTTACCCTTAGCCTTTCTCAATATTTCCTTACTAATGAACCATTTGTATATTAAAATAACTTGAAAAATAGTCTTGCCCTTAAATTTTGGCAATTATCTTGAATTATCCGAACGTTCAAAACACGGGCTATAACAAGAACGACCTTAACATACCTGGAAGTATACTCAATCGTCTAACTTCTACCTCTCGAACTTGCAAGTCTACAATTAAGATAACATAGGGCTTAATTAGGCTATATACTTCACTTAATAACCTCCTTTAGATGCATATAGAGCTTAACGATTTGTAGAAAATAATTTCCTTTGTAAGCTTACAACTCTCCAACTTCTCATTCGATCCCATATCAACTACAATACTCACATCAACAATGACAACACAAACACACACACACACACACACACACACACACATATATATATATATCAAAATATACATAAACCCATTTCCAATCATCTCTTAAAATAACCCTAAGTCACTATCTTATCGTTCATCAACTCATCACCTCCACAACTATCCCCTCTTTAGTTAGAATCATTAAAACTCTTGATACTCAACTTAAATATAAGGGTAGAAATCATCTACATACCTTGAGGGGTCAAGAATCCCAAGAATCACTTCAACTTCAACTCCCCAAACTTCAAAACCTAGAAGAAACCCTAGAAGCAATCTTCCTCTTCACCATCTCGGGTTTACGGGGTCCGGGTCTTGTCCAATCTTCACTAATATGTAGAAATTTATTGGGAGAGAATATCATAGGGTTTTTTCTTATTTGGAAAGTAGTAAAATGTGAAATATGGTCGTGAACCACCTATTTATACTCGGAAGCCAAAAAGGCTATTGCGGTCCGGTTCGACGGGCGGGTCGATGGCCCGTCGACTTACCCCGTTGACCTGTGCCTGTAGATGCAAGGCTACGGGATCTTGTCGATGCCGCACATCGATGGTACGTCGACTATGTCAACGACCCGTCGACGATGACTGGTGTCCTGAAGATTTTCTCATTTAGTTTAGATCGAGTTGATTCGATTTGTTCAACTTCTAAATTTATAAATTGCTAGGAATATCTGCTGGTACCCTCATACTCGGGGTAAGACATTTTCTACCTCCAAACTCGGGCTCGGGTCTCTATTCCAGAGGTATACCCGACTAGGAAACCATAGGTTCTACTACTACGAACATGAGGGGTGTAACATTCTCCCCCTTCCCCTCCCTCATGAACGTTCATCCTTGAATGTTCGAACAATCCTGGGTTATAAAATTTTTGGCAGAGTTTTCCCTGTACTTATACCAATCCATCCTGCACGCAGCATCACAAAATAATGCCACACAGGGCCACATACTGTAACACACAATACCATGGCCTCACACGACCAATCACAATAACTGAAATGAAATAATACATGGGGGTGATGATGCCGCAAACCGAACCTCCTGTACTGCTGAGAAAAAATGCGGGTACTCAGTCTTCTTTGCCTCTTCCGTTCCCAAGTCACTTCTTCAACATTCTTATTTGTCCACAAGACTTTAACTGAAGCTACATCCTTGGTCCGCAACCGATGGACCGGTCTGTCCAATAGCCACTGGAACTTCTCCGTATGATAACTGCACGGTCACCTGAATGTCATTCATTGGTACCACTCTCGAAGGATCTCCGATCCACTGATGAAGCAGTGATACATGAAATACTGGATGTACCCACTCAAACTCAGAAGGCAATCCTAGCTCATATGCAACTGTTACACCTCGGAAAATCTTCCGTTAGTACCCAAGTGAATGAACTAGTGAGGAGTATGAGTATACGATGTTTTCATGAGCGAGCTATGACATTCAATGATTCTAGATGAGAGTTCAAAGATGTTAGAGATGGGGGAAGAGGATTGCCAAGAGAAGGCAAAGTAGTTGATAAGTATCGAAAAGGAATTTCGAGTAACGAGTTAGTAAGGACTTAATGATGTCTTGGAGAAGAGTGATAACTTCCCTTGGATTGGTATTGAAGTGTTGATCAAGTGTTAAGAAGGTTCCATAAGGATTGGAGATCAAACAAGACGACGAAACGAACTTCGGGATCACTGGGATTATACGGCCAAACATACTGGCCGTATAATCTATACGGTCCGTATGTTTGGGACCGTATAATCAACCCAAATTTTCAAAACTTTCTGGACCAATTGTACGACCAAACATACGGCCCGTACAATTTATACGGACCGTATGTTGGTCCGTATAATTGGTCGGGACAGATTTTATTCAATAAATGTAAGGGACCAAGGATATTTCATTTCATTTCATTTCGACTTCACACCCCTTCTCTCTAAAACATCTCTCTACATATATTCCACAAGTTTTCAAGGGTTTTTAGTGATCAACAACACAAAACAAGTGAATCAAGTGTAAGCAAACCCATTAAAGATCATTCAAGTCAAGAAATCTCATTGGAGATAAACTAGGGTTTTTGCTCAAGTGGAGTATTATCAACTACGGCTTGTTCCTACAACATCTAAGGTAATATTTATGGTATTTATATGTTTTTTAAGGTATTTGGAAGTTGAAATTCTTGGATTTTAGAAGAGTATAGCCAAATGGGTCATGAATGATGAATAGTGACGTTTTGAGAAATAGTTTGAATTGAGTCATGATTGTTGTTGTGTCGTGACATGAATGGGTTATAAATGACGTTAAGATCATGAAATAGGCATTGTATGTGAATGGACGAAATCGTGTGTTATGGTCTTGAATATGGAAAATTGGAAGTGAATTGAGAATATGGATAATGTAGATGACTAAAGGCTATTGTTATGATATTGTAAATGTATTGTTGAAGTTTGGGAGTTGAATTACGATATGGAGGAATGTTGTATAAATAAAGGAGATGCTGTCCAATTTTCTCTAGCTTTAGCCATTTATGCTAGTTGTCGATTCTAACGATAGTATGACCTTGATGAAGGTATAAACGCAAGCATCGAAAGGGAACGTGCAAGTGTTATATAGTCGAACGAAAAGGTATGTAAGGCTAAACCTTCTTTCATAAGGCATGGTTCTTTGGCCAAACGTCTAAATCTTCTATAAGCCTACGACTTTTTCAAATGATTGATCCTCTGAGCTAGTAAGCTCACGATGCTAGATATGCAACGATTGTACTAAGTCCCTCGCATGACGAGTAAGCCCATAAGGTAGACATAACGATAATGATAATAATAGAAATGATGATGAGACGGAAACGATGCTAAAGTTGTTCATGAGCTATTATATGTATGTGTGCCTATGAAGGGCTATAATAATACCCCGAGCTTATGATGCCGGGCAGAATATATGTATATGAATATGTATAGAGTATGTATATGATTACGTAATGCGTGCACACCTCTGCAGATGGTACGGATAACCCTGATGCCTTCGTAGGCCAAGGTATGTATGACCTTGAACTTTGGCTGGCCAAGTATGTATGAAACACCGATCCTTCATGGTCGGGTACGCTATATAAAGGCTATATGTATATGTATATATATATGACATCAATATGAGTACGAATATGTTGAGTATATGTAAATGTTGCACAAAGGCTATGTATATGCAATTTATATGAGATGTAGACGATATGAATATGAGTATGAATACGAATGAATAAGACTATGTATAAGGATACGCAATAGAAACGGAATGTCCCTATGGAAAACAAGTAAGTGCCATGATGATGATATTATTGTCTCCCCTCCTATGCTACTTCATATGTTGTCTATTATGCTTCTATATCGATGTTGATCATGCTTTACATACTCAGTACATTCTTCGTACTGACGTCCTTTTGTTTGTGGACGCTGCGTCATGCCCGCAGGTGCACAGGGAGATAGACTCGATCCATAGCTTCATTATTCAGAGACTACATTGCGGAGCTCCATCTCATCCGGAGCCGGAGCTTTTGGTATAGATTTCTTTTGTGTACATATTTATGGGCACAGCGGGGTCCTGTCCCGCTCATGTGATATGTTATAACCTTCTTAGAGGCTCGTAGACATGTGTATGTGGTTATATGTGTTTGGCCTTGTCGGCCTATGTTTTGTATATCATTTTGTTGGCCTCATCGGCCCATGTACATTGATGTGGCATAGACGCCTATGATGATATAAGAAATGTTGTCGTCTAATGGGACTAGTATGATGGATGACTAGAATGCATATCTGATTTATGGCTCACCTAGATGTTATATGAAAGTATGTAAAAGGGGGGGGGGGGGGGTGCCCGGGTGGGATAGCACCAGGTGCTCGTCGCGGCCCCCAGTCGGGTCGTGACAAAAGTGGTATCAGAGCAGTTCAGTCCTAGGGTGTGTCTACGAGCCGTGTCTAGTAGAGTCTTGGTTATGGGTGTGTTGCGCGCCGCACTTATAAACAGGAAGCTGCCGACATTTTAGGAATGATTGACCTTCTTTCTTCATAAGAATCGTGCGATAGAGCAAAGATATAAGAAATTCTTGTTCCTTAATCGTGTGTTGTGTATTTCAGAGATTCCTAAAAAGACAAAGGCTACAGCAGCCCAAAAGGGCAAGACGGTGGCAGAAAAGCGCGCTGAAAGAGCACCGCCACCGGTAGTACAGGAAAGTGAGTCCTAGAGTGCGACTCAATCTCAGTCCTCCCAGACAGTGCCTATTACTGAGGAGCGTGAGGGAGCCTCAGCCCCAGCTCCAGCACCTCCAGCTCCTCCACCAGATGCTTCGGGCCAAGATGTGAAAGAGGCCATTAATTTGTTGACTCAATTGGTTGCGGTCCAGACTCGGAGGCAAAGTTCAGGGCAAGGTGATAGGGCTGTTAGTGCAAGGGCCCGTGACTTCATTACTTTAAACCCTCCGGAATTCTTTTGGTCAAAGCCGGAGGAGGATCCTCAGGATTTCATAGATAGTATATTGAGGACGCTTCGATTGATACATGCTTCAGACATCGAGTCGGTGGAGCTAGCGTTATATAGATTGAGAGATGTCTCGATCCAATGGTACACGGTTTGGATGGCTTCACGGGGAGCCAATGCACCTCCCCCGGTATGGAAAGAGTTTGTTGATGCTTTTCTACGTCATTATATGCCTCCAGAAGTTAGGCGAGCTAGGGCCGATAAATTCTTAAAGTTGAGGCAGGGTAGCATGAGTGCTCTAGAGTACAGTCTCCGCTTCAATTCCTTGGCCAGGTATGCTTCGGCCATAGTAGCAGATATGGATTACCTAGTACACCGATTTGTGAAGGTCCTAGGACCACACTTGATGGATAGATGCTTGACTACGTCCCTTCAGGACGGTATGGATATTGCATACATTCAGGCACATGTTCAGAACTTAGAGGAAAGCCTACAGCAGCGGAGAAGTGAACGCGAGTAGGATAGGGTTCATAACAAGAGGGCCAGATCTTCAGGCCCGATGAGTGAGTCCAGAGGTGGACACAGGCAGCAATTCCCTAGACATTCAGGCTATTCTATGACCAGTGCACCTCCACGATTTTCAGGCCAGAGCCTTGATAGATCTGCTCGTTCAGGGCCGAGTCCGAGTTATTCAGGACCTCAGTTCAGAGATGATTCAGGCTAGTCAAGGCCACCTGTACCACAATGTTCCCAGTGTGGGAGGTTACATTGGGGTTGATGCCGATTGGGTTCAGACGTTTGCTATTCATGTGGTCGACCAGGCCATATTATGCGTGATTGCCCCTCAGTATATGGTAGAGGTAGGACCCAGCCATCAGGGTCAGTAGCCGGATCTTCAGCATCTGTACGCCCAACAGGGCCAGGTTCACATGTGCCAGTCGACCATGGTAGAGGCAGAGGGAGAGCTCCCACTTCTAGCGGTCCTTAACTGTCACACCCCGACTTTACTAGGGTGTGATGGGCACCCGACCCCATACTCGGAGCCGAGCGAACCCGCTGACTTTTATTACGTACTTAATTTCCTTAGACTCTTACATTAATAAGAAATGAAAACGTAGTAAAACCTTCAGATTTTTTTTTTTTGTACTCAATTCAAACAAAATCTGTAATTATATGAAACTTATATTATAGCATGAATGACACATCGGCTGGGGGAGCCGCTTGCTGAACTGACAACCAATAACCACAACTTTGTCTGCAAAGTCTCTAACTTCGAACAAGACATCATAGCATAGTACGCTGACTCGGCTACACTCCAAGGCCAAATTCGCCAACTTCGCTGGAACATCTTCTATAATAGTTTTTTTTTGCTCATCTGGGTGTACCTGCGCGGCATGAAACGCAGCCCCCGAAGAAGAGGGGTCAGTACGAGCAATGTACTGAGTGTGTAAGGCATGAATAGTAACATAGTAAGGAATATAAATATGAACAGTAACAGGATGGAAACATAGAGCGTATCATGAGGTGAAAGAGTAACCTGTACATCTGAGTGCCTCTTAGGGCGGATGCCATCCATGCTTAGCTTTCTTTCAAAAAGATTTCTTGTTCATATATATAGAAAATAGAACATGTCATATTGCCGAGGCGTCGGCTCCGATCCATTTAACCTCATATATATAAATATATATCATACTTTACTTTCCTTGAAAACATTTCTTTTTCATATATATAGAAAATAGAACGTATCATATTGTCGAGGCGTCGGCAGCCGATCCATTTAACCACATATCCCGCGTCCGGGACAATATCATATTATACCAACTGATCAGGTGGCTACGCGTATATAACGCTCTGACCTTTCCCCTTACCCCATATATATATACATGTACATATATCAGCGTCTATAACGCTCTGGCCCTTTTTCCCATCTTCCCCATATACATATACGTATACATATATCATATAGCAGCATGCAGGAGAGCCCAAAGAAAGTCATGTAACTATCGGAATGACGTAAGGTCGGTAACCTCCGATTACATTATGGAATAATCAGGATCATCATGTCTCACCTTGAAGGGACTAGTATTATAAGGCGAGACTATCAATGAAGAATAGCATTAAGAGAAAACGTAGAATAAGATCACAAGCCTCATAAAACATTTATTCATACACTTTAGAGTCTTTAGAAAATAGAGTCATAACAAGGAATAGAATTGAAATCAAGAGCTACCTCATTGTTCTTATATGCATGTTGAATCCTTAACTTAAGACTTTTAGACATGAAACCATTCTTGTCATAATCATCCTAGACATATTCTCTTCTTTGACATCATCGTTACCATTACAAAAGCATATTCATCGTTGTAGCCATAAAAGTTTACAAAATCATGAACCTTTGTTTTAGAAAAGTATAGACATTTTGGAAAACGTTTACGGGTTATTAGGAAGAGAATCATGCCATAAAATTATAAACTTCTAACTTTTGAAAACAAGGAAATTATGGAAATACTTATGAAATCATAACCTAGGGATCATGCCTTTGAAAGAAAGGGACGAGCCTTAACATACCTGTTCCGCGTCCTATTAGCTACGCTTAATCGTCCAAGCTCGCTACCGCTAGTCTACATTCAAGAAGATTGACGCAATCGTTAGATTTATCAACATATACTTGCCTTAATCCTTCAAATGAATTTATTCATAATCTGCCGAAATTTTGGCAGCATCTCCCCTGTAAATACACCATCCCCGAGAATCTAACTCGGCCCAAACCATCAATCAATCAATCCGAGAATTCAACTCGGCCAAACTATAAACAATAACAATACCAACAATCGTGCCAACAACATAAACAACCCATTCTAGGCGCATTCTAACATTAACAGCCTTTGTCATATAATTCATCGACATTTCATTTATATTCAATTCAATTCATATAATATTCAAACGACTCAACCAATATACCATGCCAACCGAAACCTTCCAAACTCCAATAGGACGACAACAATACATTTCTTTCTTCCAAATTCATCAATCACACCAACAATTCATACATTACAACATCATTCTCATAAATTCAAGAAACTATATTAGAATCACATTAGTTTCCACAGTAAGCCACAAACAACTATAAATTCAACTTAGACCATTAAACTTTTATTTGCATCATAAAACCCACAACACAACAACCAAAATATACTAAATAAAATTAGTTCACCATTTCTACACCACATGCACCTACTCAGCCAAGCACCAACATCCACAATCTCATGAATTTCATCCATTTCCACACTCCACAACATTCACAAACCATGCATAATATATGAAATTGACGAGTAAACCTTACCTTCTCCACTCAATTTCTTCACTCGGCTAGGGGTTGAAATTGCCCAATTGAATGGTTTGCTTGCTTCAACAACCTCCTCATGTTAGAGAGGACCTTCCAATTAGTAGAAATACTAGAAGGAATTAATTTTACCTTGACCATTCTCCATGGCTCATGTTCGGCCACCATGGCCGAACACCCCCCTCCTCTCTTCTTTTTTTTGGTCTTTCTTTCTCTCCAAATGTCTTGAATTAAAAAGATGACCTTTCATATATATATATATATATATATATATATATATATATATATATATATTTCTTATGAGCATGTGAGGGGCACATGCCCTCTTCTCCATTTTTCTAGAGTTTTCTTTCTTTTTCTTGAATTTTTCTAAAATAAGCAAAGAAGACTAGTTGTCTTCTTGTATAAGCTTGGTCTATATATATTCATCACATGGCCATAAAAGAGTGGGGCCCACATACACACACACACACACACACTCCCACGGCCAAATGGCCCCTTCATGAATTTTCTTGAACACTTTGGTCCTTTAAGAACATTCTTGAACACTTTGTGAAATTCCCGTTTTGCCCCTAGCCTTCCACAATATTACCATGAACCATTTTGCAAAATTTCACTTTTTACCCTAACCTTCCTCAATATTTCCATACTACCAATGTTCATAAATAATATTCATAACCAACTTGTACATTAGAATAATTTTGGAAGATGGTCATTCCCTTAACTTTGCCACGACTACCTCGAAATATCCGAACGTTTAAAATACGGGATATAACATTAACACCGTATTTATGATTTGGCTGGACGCCAAGATCTTGAGTCTTCTCCTGACGTGGTCACAGGTATATTATCGGTATTCTCTCATGATGTATATGCATTGATTGATCCGGGCTCCACATTGTCATATGTTACTCCCTATATAGCGGGTCGATTTAAAATCGAGTCGGAGTCGATCAAAACTTTTGAGGTGTCTACACCAGTGGGTGAATCGGTAATAGCTAGCCGAGTATATAGAAATTGTGTGGTTGTGATTTGTGATCGTCGTACCATGATTGACCTGCATGAGATAGAAATGGTGGATTTTGATGTTATTATGGGCATGGATTGGTTGGCTTCTTGTTATGCCAATGTTGATTGCCGAATGAAAATGGTTCGTTTTAGATTTCCAGGAGAACCAGTTTTAGAATGGAAAGGAAATACGGCATCACAAAAAGGTAGGTTTATTTCCTATCTAAAGCCAAGGAAAATGATCACAATAGGGTGTATTTATCATCTAGTGCGAGTTCAAGATATAGAAGCTGAGTCGCCAACTCTACAGTCAGTTCCAGTGGTGAATGAATTTCCGAATGTGTTCTCGGAAGAGCTTCCAGGCTTTCCTCCCGAGCGGGAGATTGATTTTACTATTGAGGTGTTGCCAGACACTAAGCCTATATCTATTCCTCTCTATAGAATGGCTCCCGCAGAATTGAAAGAGTTGAAGGAGCAATTGAAAGATTTGCTTGATAAAGGCTTCATTAGGCCTAGTTCATCCCCGTGGGGAGCACCCGTATTGTTCGTCCAGAAGAAAGATGGCTCGTTGAGAATGTGCATTGACTATCGGCAATTGAATAAGGTAACGATTAAGAATAAATATCCTCTCCCGAGGATTGATGACTTATTTGATCAATTGCAAGGTTCCATATGGTTTTCAAAGATTGATTTGAGGTCCGGGTATCACCAAGTGAGAGTTAGGCAGAAAGATATCCCTAAGACAACCTTCAGAACAAGATATGGCCATTTTGAGTTCCAAGTAATGTCCTTTGGGCTAACTAATGCGCCGGCATTGTTCATGGACTTGATGAACGATGTGTTCAGGACCTTCCTGGATTTATTTGTAATCGTGTTCATCGACGATATCTTAGTGTATTCTAGATCCGAGGCAGAGCATGCGGATCATTTGCGTACTGTCCTTGGAGTTCTTCGAACCCGAGAGTTGTTTGCAAAGTTTTCCAAATGCGAGTTCCGATTGAACTCAGTGGCATTTCTGAGGCATTTTGTTGCAGCCGATGGGATTCGAGTGGATATTCAAAAGATTGAGGCCATGAAAACTTGGCCAAGGCCCACAACTCCTACAGAGGTTCGTAGCTTTCTGGGGTTAGCAGGTTATTACAGGAGATTTGTTTAAGGTTTCTCTTCGATTTCAGCACCACTTACAAGATTGACCCAGAAATCGGCAAAGTTTCAATAGACAGATGCTTGCGAACGTAGCTTCCAAGAGTTGAAAGATAGGTTGACTTCTGCACCAGTCTTGACACTTCCGAGGGATTGGAAGGATATGTTGTTTATTGTGATGCTTTAGGTGTTGGGATAGGCTGTGTATTGATGCAACATGGTAAAGTGGTTGCATATGCTTCAAGGCAACTGCGGAAACATGAGCAGAATTATCCGACCTATGATTTAGAATTGGCTGCAGTGGTTCATGCATTAAAGATATGGAGACATTATTTATATGGTGTCCATGTGGATATTTATACCGATCATAAGAGTCTCCAGTATATCTTCAAGCAGAGAGAGTTGAATTTGCGGCAACGACGATGGCTAGAGTTGCTAAAATATTATGATGTTGATATCTTGTATCACCCCGGAAAGGTGAATGTTGTAGCTGATGCTCTTAGCCGCAGATCTATGGGAAGTTTATGTGATGTACGACTAGAGAAGAGAGAAATGGCCCGTGAGCTTCAGCAATTATCTAGCCTAGGAGTTCGAGTAGTGGACTCAGGTAGCAGGGGAACTACTATTCAGAATACAACAATCTCGTCGCTAGTAGCAGAAGTGAAAGCGCGACAATATGAGGATTCCATGCTAATGCATTACAGAGACACGCTCCCTCAGAGAGAGGAGTCATCATTTGATATTTCAGGAGATGGAGTTCTCCGATATCGAGGCAGGTTATGTGTTCCCGATGTGGTAAGTCTACGCCACCAGATATTGAGAGAAGCTCATTGTTCCCGTTACTCCGTTCACCCCGGAGCAACGAAAATGTATCATGATCTCAAGTCTATATATTGGAGGAATGGGATGAAGAAAGATGTAGCGAAATTTGTGGCTCAATGTCCTAATTACCAACAGGTGAAAATCGAGCACCAAAAGCCGGGCGGATTGTTGCAAGCTATAGAAATCCCAACTTGGAAGTGGGAAGTGATTAACATGGATTTCATTACAGGCTTACCCCATTCTCGACGTAAGTATGATTCCATATGGGTGATTGTTGATAGACACACAAAGTCAGCTCACTTCTTGCCAGTCAGAACGACGTATATGGCAGAAGATTATGAAAGGCTTTATGTTAAAGAGATAGTGCGGCTCCATGGCGTTCTAGTATCGAATATCTCAGACAGAGGAACTCAGTTTACAGCTAAATTTTGGGAGTCTTTCCAAGAGGGTTTAGGGATCTAAGGTAGCCTTAGCACGACATTTCATCCACAGACCGATGGACAAGCTGAACGTACTATTCAGACTCTCGAAGATATGTTACGGGCATGTATGATAGATTTTGGAGGTAGTTGGGATGACCATTTGCCACTCATTGAATTTGCTTACAATAACAGTTATCATTCTAGCATTCAAATGGCACCGTATGAGGCTTTATATGGGCGAAAGAGTAGATCCCCAATTGGGTGGTTTGAAATAGGAGAGACTAAATTGATAGGGCCAGACTTAGTCCAGCAAGCCACAGAGAAAGTTCAGCTCATACAAGATCGGTTGTGAGCAGCCCAAAGTCGCCAAAAGTCCTATGCGGATAATCGTCGATGTGACTTAGAGTTCTAAGTTAAGGATTGGGTATTCTTGAAAGTGTCTCCAATGAAGGGCGTTATGAGATTTGGCAAAAAGGGGAAGCTTAGTCCCCGGTATATTGGGCCTTATGAGATTGTGCGCAAGATAGGCAAGGTGGCCTATGAGTTAGATCTACCTCCCGATTTGGAGTCAGTTCATCCAGTTTTCCACGTCTCGATGCTCCGGAAATGTATTGGAGATCATACCAGGATCGTCCCAGTAAATGATGTGCAAGTGACAGAGAAATTGACTTATGAAGAAGTACCCATTGCCATACTAGACAGGAAAGTACGGAGGCTTAGAAACAAAGAGGTGGCCTCAGTTAAGGTTCTATGGAAAAGTAGTAAATGAGGGGAAATGACGTGGGAAGCGGAAGAACGCATGCGATCCAGATACCCGCAATTATTTTAGCTGTCACGACCCAACCCCGTAGGCCGTGACAAGTGCCCGAGTTGGACACTCATATCCCCTGTTAACTAAAATCTGTTATAACCAGCATATTATGAACTTATTTGTATAAAAAGGCAGGACGTTATTTTAAAGGTGTCACAATTCTGTATGTCGTAGGCACCTGTCTCCTGAGGAGTTACGACCTTCAACAACAACATATTTATATCTACGCAAGCCGACAAGGCTGCCACTACACGCAACATCCCAAACATATATATATATATATGCAAGCCGACAAGGCTGCCATTACGAATGGGTACGCCCCAAACATAAGTCGTATTCATACAACGCAACATCAACTATATACAGACCCACACATGTGTCCACAGACCTCTAAGAGTAATGACAGTATCATATGACGGGACAGGGCCCCGCCGTACCCCAAATAAACACATACATATACAACAAAAGGGATTTATACCACAAGCTAGGCTCCAGAACAAAGGAGCACTTCAAAGTAGCTGAATAGATATCCTAGGCTGGCAGATCTCTGAAACGAGCGTCTGTACCTGCGGGCATGAACGCAGCCCCCCGAAGAAAAGGGGGTCAGTACGGAATATGTACTGAGCATGTAAAGCATGAAATATAGTAATAGACTCATACTGAGACAAGGTGTGTAGGACCCAATGCAACAAGCAGAATTTCATAAAACTTGCCTTTGAACATATTTCATCTGTATCGTTCTCATATCAATATCAATATAGAGTTTTGTAACCAAGGCTAAATAATTATTCTGTATATAACATATATAACGTGTCCCGGCCCTTTAGTGAGGGACTCGGTAATTATAATCATAGCATCATAACATAAACATATACGTGTCCCGGCCCTCTAGTGAGGGGCTCGGTGAGAAATATAGTAAATATACGCACGAAAACGTGTCCTGGCCCGGGACAAAGTGAAGGATATAGCGGTAAGCATGAGCAGAATAATAAGCAACCACATATATGCAATTCATCTTTAGAGACTCAATAGGTAAGTAACTAACCAGCTCTAAACCGTCAGGATAATAATCATATTCAGTTCTTTTTAAATCTCATTACAAGTTATAGCAAGGAACGTTTCAGATTTCATGTACATGTATCAATTTGACATGGTGTAACTTTTGATAGTCAAGTATGCCTCTAATTATGCAATTCTATAAGAGTAGGAACTTCTATACATCATTCATTAGTCAATCATATAGTAGGCTCGTGACCATAACATTACGGAATGAATAGAATTATAAGTCATGCTTGGAACTAGAGAGTAGAATTTACCCCAAGGTTCATATCATTTCTTACTTACGTCTAGGACATGCCAAAAGAAAGAAGGAATAGGCTTTACATACCTTTAGCGTTTAGTCGTATTATAACTTGTACTTGCTGCCCAATGGTACTTATCCTATATCAAGATATCAAGAGCTATGATTAGTCTACGAGGGAATTCAATATGTATTTTAACGTTAACAATCCCTTTCTAACATTTAGACGATGTTTCGTTCGTATTCAAACCAACTAGTACTACAAACTAATATTGCTAATCATACTTTCAAGTATCAATCCGAACTTGGTTAAACATGACTTAAGCGAACTTTGGACAGTCCGTACATCATTCAAAACAGTCCCCTATTCACGGAAAAACAGCACGCACAACATTACCATTTTCAATTCGCAGTTTTCCAACTTCAACTACAACGACAACAACACGTTTACAACATTACTTATACGATTATTGGAACTGTTTTAGCATCATATTTATTCTTACAACAGCCCACAAACCATTTCAATTTCAGCTTGAATCATTAAGATTCACCTTCACTATACGTTCATAACAACAATTCACATCCAAAACGCACAAATCCACTCCTATCATTAAAACAGTCCACGGTTTGGGACTGTTTTCCTACTTCAACATAATTCATTTCTTTTGCACCTCAACTCACATATTCATAAGACATACAATGCACCACAATGTGCATAACAACAACAATTAAAGCATGACACAAAACAATCCATAACTTCTCCTAAAGCAGTCCCCTACACGGCTTCAACACAACTACAACAACTTCATGATTTTCATCCATTTGTCCATACTACAACACATTCAATCCATTCCCAATACATGTACAAGAAGATTAAGCATCATTCCACCTAAGTTTATAGCACACGGCCCACTTCAACTTTAAGAAAAATAGTCCAATACCCACATGCACAATCATAAACATTCAATTCACCACAAAACATATGAAAGATGATCAACTCTTACCTTGTCACTCGATCCTTCAATCGGCTAGCCCTTCAAATTCACTTCTTGTTTTTCAACACTTGTTATTGCTATTCCATCGAATGCTACACGTTATTGTACACCTTCAAAGGGGTTAAATTGCTTGAGAAACTGAATTTTGATCAACTTGGAGAACTCAAATCTGTCAGTGAGCTTACAGGAGCATGAATGGCATGTTTATGGTTTCTTCTTCACTTGAAACATAATGGTGAAGGTGTAGAACACTTTAGGGGTTTAATGGAAAGAAGGAACATAGAAGGCTGGCCGTTTTTGGTGGTGGAGCTGCCATGGCCGTGGCTCTCTTTCTCTATTTGGTGAAGATGAGAGCTTCTCTCTCTTGTTCAATTTGTGGAATTGGGAAAATGAGTTGTGGCATGCAACTTTGATCAACAAAGCAGGCCATTTTGCTGCCCAAGATGGTCTTGAACGTTTCCCCCACTAAAGAATGGGAAAAAATCAGATTTTTTCCATGTGGTAGTGGGGGGGCCCACACGGCCACTAGTGATAAATTTATGGATATTTAAGTCTTAATCCCCACTTAGTCCAACTTGCATCGTCCATATCTCCTTATCCCGATATCATTTTGACGAGCGGTTTGTTGCGTTGCAAACTAGACTCGATGAACTTAATTTTAGGCTTTTGAAACACCTTAAAACTCCTCATATACAAGGAGATATGCCTCCTACAATATAGGCTAAAACCGGGTTCGAGATTTTACTGAAGTTGTTCTGATTCATTTCGTTTAACTTCTAATCCTCTTCCAACCTCATGTAACCTCTTATACATACATATACACACTCATATACATCAATAACAATCCATATACGCGTCTCGAAGGTTCCGGAGAATCACAATAACCTTAAACATAACTAGAGAACTCACAAAGCTTCGACGAAACTCCAATCGCAAAAGTATATTCCTATCTTTTTTCCATCTTCTAAATCATTACTAATAATCTCAAATACTTTAAAAGGTCACTCACATTAACTCATATACATACTCATAACGCGATTTCAAATCCTTTAGGTTACCATGTCACCTCGGGATACTTAAGGCAACCATATATATATATAACGATATTCTTACTAACTCGATTAACTTTCCTTGAACATTCTTAACTCATTATTTCTTGTCTTAATTAAAATAGCACGGAATCTTACGGGGTACAACATCCTTCCCCCCGTAGGAACGTTCGTCCCCGAATGTCAAATTAGTCCTACATAAGTATACTGCTTCTTGTGATCTTATAACGAATCACTTGTAACTTGAACTCATCTATCATGCTGTGCCTTTCTTTACTTAGCCTAATTCCATTCTCCACCTGACATCTGTTAATATTGATCTTCCAAATGTAGTAGACACGATTTAGCTACCTCCGTAATCGACTGCAACTTACCATATCCATCTATACTTGAAGCTTAAGTCGAGTTCTTCTTGCTCGTTCTCTTTAAATTCACTGTCTTCTAGTAACTAGCTCGTTCTGACCATCTCACTTAAACCATTTCGCAATTTCCCTTAATCCGACTTATAACACTTTAGGCATATTATCTCGTGTCGTTTCTCTATTTTTGACTCAACTCTTCTATCGCCCCTTTACTCAGATTTGTTCTTAGTTCTCCTATCATACATCTTATTGCAAGCTTTACACGAGTATGTGTAGGTACTCAAATCAGCCCAGAAAATATCTTAGCGTCGTCTCACTAGTCTTTATGCTTTACCTTACATTCTTCCTTCCTACCTTTCAATAGTATCAGGGCCCAATTTTGGCTTTTGCTCTCCGTACTAATGATGTCTCTGTAGTTTTGCCTTAAACCACCTTACACCTTTCTTTGACTTATCCAAAATATTGCAACCGCACTGTTGTTACTGAATTCCTACCCTTTTTATCAAGTACTTACTTGGTCTTATCCTCAGCATACAAGTATTTGTAGGTTGCATAACTATTCTTGTACAATTTGTATAAAAGGTATATAATCATAGTCATAGTCCTTTGTTCTCCTGGTTCATCCTGTTTTACATATCTTATTGTACTATCACTCACTTGCTGTCTATTTCGCCATACTCATTTCCCTTCCTCTATTCACCATTTGGTTTTCTCATAACTTGCTATAGGAGATATTTCCTATCCTTTCTCCTTTGCTACTTATATGTCACAATATCATTAGCCAATAACTCTGTTGTCAATATCTTAACCTCTAATCCAGTATAGCCTTGCTATCTTTTATAATATCTTTAAGTTACTCGTTACCATTCTCTTGTCGTATTCTTCCTTTTTACAAGTATCCACGTTCTGATGTCATATTATCCAAGACCCCTACCAATAATTCTCAGCACTGTCTCCAATACCATCTTGACTTCTATCCACTTATTGCTGGCCTTCAAATCTTACTAACTTGTTTCTGCAAGGGATCTCACTTAAATTTTAAGAATTCACATTAAGCTTGTTGCAGTGTCAATTGTTTCCATTTATACTTACTTTACTTTCACCCGCTTCCCCCCTTTGGGGTTGTACTTACACCGTATCCATGTCTTTTCTTTATAATCTATAACTTGATTATCTTCGTACGAGACCTTAACAAAATCACGAGGCGATGAGAACTCTCGATTATATGGTACAAAATCTTATCTGATGGTTGGTACTCAAGTAATGTAAGTAATGTAACAATTTATCCAAAGTCACATTCCATTTATTCCGATCAGTAATGAGCTAGTGTTTATAGTCGTTTTAAATTCCCAATTACGTAGCACTTATATTCTGATGATAAATGTCCCAAGCTTTCTTATAACAATATCTTTATCCCAAAGGATATCATCTGTTTCCTCTAATAAATTCATAATACATCAGTTGTTTTGCAAATCCACAATCCTTGTCCTTTAAAGATTTCAATATTCCTGAGGTGAAGTCACATATACGCAGTACTCTTTTATGCCTCATACTCTTTCTCTCTTGTTGTATATCAAATGCTAACTTCTAACTTACTCGAAATCATATCGAATTTGTCTTAATAGTGGTCTTGTCTTAGCATCGTTTCGTCGCACTACATCTTTAAGTCCATAACTATATGTTTCCCTTTTATTCTATACTCATACTCAATTAATTACGTCTGTCTTGGGTACTTCCTTTAGTATTCCTTTCATTTCTCCAGTCTACGTCCATCTTTTATTTTGTGCATGAGGAATCTTATGCTATTCCCGTATCTTTCAGAAAACACAACTTCTACATAAGCCCTTCCTCATTTTCAAATCATATTCTGTTTATCTCTTTTTATTCTTATCACACCAGTCATTTCTAGTATTTGTTCTGTCTTGTTGCTCATCTTCCTTTGGTTCGGTCTTTCACAATTCTGTCGCTTATATAACTCATTTTCTCAGCTATACACGCCATAACACATTGCTACACTGTAATCCCACTCGCTTTCTTCTTATCTTCCTCCTTCTATTAACCCCCTTCTCTTCCTGTGCGCTCTTTCACTTTTGTTACCACTTGACTTTTATTCTGAACTTTCCCTGTAGGACCTTGTAAGTTCTTCCTTATTCGTTCTACATCCGATTTACCATTTCACACTAGTTACACCATTTCCTTTAGTTTCTTCCTTGCTAGGCTTTACTCATTTCTATAGCAATACTTATGGTGTTCACAGTACATCCTGTTCGTAATCCATCCTATGACGTAATACTTCTTAATCTTATTCACGATTCTTCTATGTTTTTAGTTACATTCTGCGGACTAGGTGTACTTGACCCTTCGCCCTTTCTGATCAATCCTATCCTTAATATCTCACAAGTTGTCTTATCAACACCCTCAAGAATTGGTATAACTCTTCCTCTTCTATAATTTTATCTCAATCATACTGTTACTCTTTCTAATTGTAACTCGTCGTAATTTATCCCTGCTTATCGGTTCACTCGATACCTCAATAAAATGTTCTGTTACGAGTTGCCACCTTTTCCTAGATCATCTGTAGTATTTCACCAACAACACATGAAATATATGATCCTAGACAGCCCACAAGTTTAAGTTTTTCTTCCACAAATTCCATCTCCAATTAGTCGATGAGAACTGATAAAATTTTACTATGAGGCATTCTCCAACCACCAGCAAAAGAAAACTAGAGTCCGACAAGCACCACAGAACTTCTTAGTGCTTGATTCACATAGTTTAACTCCATATTTATTTTTGAGTCGTGAGCGAATCATTTAATTCCCAACTGCTTGTCATACGCTTTGTATTCTTCCAATAAGGTGAAACTTAATCGCCGGACATTTTTGCCCTTCAACATAGGCTTTTTCTAAAGCAAAATTTGGTTGGAACGTATTCTGGTCCGTTTAAATGAATTGCGAATTCGCTGCTCATATATGCTTTCTCGAAATAAAATTTCCCAAATAAGGATGATGCTTCTTACGAATGACATGGAGGGTATCTCTTAAGCTTTAATCCAACATAATAAATTTACCCTATCGGTATCGACTTTCAAGACATATTATGAACTTATATCTCATTCTCCTTTTTATATTTCTGGAAAAATTTGGGCAGTGGTTCCTCTGTACTTCTTACTATCCCAAAACCTGCACGCAGGAAATACCAACAATGCCTCACAGGGCCAACATATATACGTATATATCATATCGTATCATAGCCACACAGGGCTAACAATTTCAAGTAAAAGTATAAAGATGTCGAGACTTACCTCACATGTCCAACTCAAACTGCACCTGTTATACTTTCCTGTTTACTTTCCCTTTCAATCTTCAACTTTATATTTCAATCGTACTTCAGATACCTTACCCAACATACATCTTTCATACCATTGCTTACTTGTGTACTGTGTAGCTTCCAATATCATCAGTCACTTTCTTCTGTCGATGCCGTTCTTCAGCTGAAATCAAGGGTTAGTAAAAGGAATTTCATTTCCTATGGCTGGGCTCAATCGCACGATCTTAGATATGAAAGAAAGGTAACATCCTAAATGTCCTGTAGCTTCCTGTTTATAGATGTGGTGCACAACACATCGATAAACAAGACTATACTCGACACGGTCTGTAGACACTCCGAGGATTGAACCGCTCTGAAACCACTTTTGTTACGACTCAACCCCGTAGGCCGTGACTAGTGCCCGAGTTGGACACTCATATCCCCTGTTAACTATAATCCTTTATAACCAGCATATTATGAACTTATTTGTATAAAAAGGCAGGACATTATTTTAAAGCTGTCACAATTCTGTATGTCGTAGGCACCTGTCTCCTGAGGAGTTACGATCTTCAACAACAACATATATATATCTACGCAAGCCGACAAGGCTGCCACTACACGCAACATCCCAAACATATATATATATATATGCAAGCCGACAAGGCTGCCATTACGAATGGGTACGCCCCAAACATAAGTCGTATTCATACAACGCAACATCAACTATATACAGACCCACACATGTGTCCACAGACCTCTAAGAGTAATGACAGTATCATATGACGGGACAGAGCCCCGCCGTACCCCAAATAAACACATACATATACAACAAAAGGGAGTTATACCACAAGCTAGGCTCCGGAACAAAGGAGCACTTCAAAGTAGCTGAATAGATATCCTAGGCTGGCAGATCTCCAAAACGAGCGTCTGTATTTGCGGGCATGAACGCAGCCCCCGAAGAAAAGGGGGTCAGTACGGAATATGTACTGAGCATGCAAAGCATGAAATATAGTAATAGACTCATACTGAGACAAGGTGTGTAGGACCCAATGCAACAAGCAGAATTTCATAAAACTTGCCTTTGAACATATTTCATCTGTATCGTTCTCATATCAATATCAATATAGAGTTTTGTAACCAAGGCTAAATAATTATTCTGTATATAACATATACAACGTGTCCCGGCCCTTTAGTGAGGGACTCGGTAATTATAATCATAGCATCATAACATAAACATAAACGTGTCCCGGCCCTCTAGTGAGGGACTCGGTAATAAGGAATAGATGCCCTCCTGGCCGCCATCTCCATATCATCATGTCATCATGTCATCATATCATCATATCATCATTATATCATCATATCATCATATATATATATATATATATATATAACGTGTCCCGGCCTTCTAGTGAGGGGCTCGGTAAGTAATATAGTAAATATACGCACGAAAATGTGTCCTGGCCCGGGACTCAGTGAAGGATATAGCTGTAAGCACGAGCAGAATAATAAGCAACCATATATATGCAATTCATATTTTGAGACTCAATAGGTAAGTAACTAACCATCTCTAAAGTGTCAGGATAATAATCATATTCAGTTCTTTTTAAATCTCATTACAAGTTATAGCAAGGAACGTTTCAGATTTCATGTACATGTATCAATTTGACATGGTGTAACTTTTGATAGTCAAGTATGCCTCTAATTATGCAATTCTTTAAGAGTAGGAACTTCTATACATCATTCATTAGTCAATCATATAATAGGCTCGTGACCATAACATTACGGAATGAATAGAATCATAAGTCATGCTTGGAACTAGAGAGTAGAATTTACTCCAAGGTTCATATCATTTCTTACTTACGTCTAGGACATGCCAAAAGAAAGAAGGAATAGGCTTTACATACCTTTAGCGTTTAGTCGTATTATAACTTGTACTTGCTGCCCAATGGTACTTATCCTATATCAAGATACAAGAGCTACGATTAGTCTACGAGGGAATTCAACATGTGTTTTAACGTTAACAATCCCTTTCTAACATTTAGACGACGTTTCGTTCGTATTCAAACCAACTAGTACTACAAACTAATATTGCTAATCATACATTCAAGTATCAATCCGAACTTGGTTAAACATGACTTAAGCGAACTTTGGACAGTCCGTACATCATTCAAAACAGTCCCCTATTCACGGCAAAACAGCACGCACAACATTACCATTTTCAATTCGCAGTTTTCCAACTTCAACTACAACGACAACAACACGTTTACAACATTACTTATACGATTATTGGAACTGTTTTAGCATCATATTTATTCTTACAACAGCCCACAAACCATTTCAATTTCAACTTGAATCATTAAGCTTCACCTTCACTATACGTTCATAACAACAATTCACATCCAAAACGCACTAATCCACTCCTATCATTAAAACAGTCCACGGTTTGGGACTTTTTTCCTACTTCAACATAATTCATTTCTTTTGCACCTCAACTCACATATTCATAACGCATACAATGCACCACAATGTCCATAACAACAACAATTAAAGCATGACACAAAACAATCCATAACTTCTCCTAAAGCAGTCCCCTACACGGCTTCAACACAACTACAACAACTTCATGATTTTCATCCATTTATCCATACTACAACACATTCAATCCATTCCCAATACATGTACAAGAAGATTAAGCATCATTCCACCTAAGTTTATAGCACACGGCCCACTTCAACTATAAGAAAAATAGTCCAATACCCACATGCACAATCATAAACATTCAATTCACAACAAAACATATGAAAGATGATCAACTCTTACCTTGTCACTCGATCCTTCAACTGGCTAGCCGTTCAAATTCACTTCTTGTATTTCAACACTTGTTCTTGCTATTCCAACGAATGCTACACGTTATTGTACACCTTCAAAGGGGTTAAATGCTTGAGAAACTGAATTTTGATCAACTTGGAGAACTCAAATCTGTCCGTGAGCTTACAGGAGCATGAATGGCATGTTTATGGTTTCTTCTTCACTTGAAACATAATGGTGAAGGTGTAGAACACTTTAGGGGTTTAATGGCAAGAAGGAACATAGAAGGCTGGCCGTTTTTGGTGGTGGAGCTACCATGGCCGTGGCTCTCTTTCTCTATTTGGTGAAGATGAGAGCTTCTCTCTCTTGTTCAATTTGTGGAATTGGGAAAATGAGTTGTGGCATGCAACTTTGGTCAACAAAGCAGGCCATTTTGCTGCCCAAGATGGTCTTGAACGTTTCCCCCACTACAGCATGGGCAAAAATCAGATTTTTGCCATGTGGTAGTGGGGCCCACACGGCCACTAGTGATAAATTTGTGGATATTTAAGTCTTAATCCCCACTCAGCCCAACTTGCATCGTCCATATCTCCTTATCCCGATATCATTTGCCGAGCGGTTTGTTGCGTTGCAAACTAGACTCGATGAACTTAATTTTAGGCTTTTGAAACACCTTAAAAATCCTCATATACAAGGAGATATGCCTCCTACAATATAGGCTAAAACCGGGTTCGAGATTTTACTGAAGTTGTTTTGATTCATTTCGTTTAACTTCTAATCCTCTTCCAACCTCATGTAACCTCTTATACATACATATACACATTCATATACATCAATAACAATCCATATATGCGTCTCGAAGGGTCCGGAGAATCACAATAACCTTAAACATAACTAGAGAACTCACAAAGCTTCGACGAAACTCCAATCGCAAAAGTATATTCCTATCTTTTGTCCATCTTCTAAATCATTACTAATAATCTCAAATACTTTAAAAGGTCACTCACATTACCTCATATACATACTCATAACGCGATTTAAAATCCTTTAGGTTACCATGTCACCTCGGGATACTTAAGGCAACCATATATATATATAACGATATTCTTACTAACTCGATTAACTTTCCTTGAACTTTCTTAAATAATTATTTCTTGTCTTAATTAAAATAGCACGGAATCTTACGGGGTGCAACATCAGCCCTTGGAAGAGATCCAAGATGAGACGTCAAGATCAAAAGGTATGTACGTTTTGCTTTTATGCTTTTGGGTCGTGTGTGGCCAAATTCTATTGCTATTATGTTGTTGCCCTCTGAAGCATTGTTATTGTGGGATGTTGTGACAAGATGGTAGTGCCATATTACAGAGGAAACTCTGGCGAAATTTTTATAGAATCCCCGAAGACTTTAACATTCGAGGACGAATGTTCTTAAGGGGGGAGGGGGGGGAGAATGTTACATCTCGGAAAATCTTCCGTTAGTATGCAAGTGAATGAACTAGTGAGGAGTATGAGTATACGATGTTTTCATGAGCGAGCGATGACATTCGATGATTCTAGATGAGAGTTCAAAGATGTCAGAGATGGGGGAAGAGGATTGCCAAGAGAAGGCAAAGTAGTTGATAAGTATCGGAAAGGAATTTCGAGTAATGAGTTATTAAGGACTTATTGATGTTTTGGATAAGAGTGATAACGTCCCTTGGATTGGTATTGAATTGTTGATCAAGTGTTAAGAAGGTTCCATAAGGATTGGAGATCAAACGAGACGACGAAACAAACTTCGGGATCACTGGGGATTATACGGCCAAACATACTGGCCGTATAATCTATACGGTCTGTATGTTTGGGACCGTATAATCAACCCAGATTGGAAAAAATTTATGGACCAATTGTACGACCAAACATATGGCCCGTATAATTTATACGGATCGTATGTTGGTCCGTATCGGGACAGATTTTGTTCAATAAATGTAAGGGACCAAGGATATTTCATTTCATTTCTACTTCACACCCCTTTTCTGTAAAACATCTCCCTACATATATTCCACAAGTTTTCAAGGGTTTTTAGTGATCAACGACACAAAACAAGTGAATCAAATGTAAGCAAACCCATTAAAGATCATTCAAGTCAAGAAATCTCATTGGAGATAAACTAGGGTTTTTGCTCAAGTGGAGTATTATAAACTAAGGCTTGTTCCTACAACATCTAAGGTAATATTTATGGTATTTATATGTTTTTTAAGGTATTTGGAAGTTGAAATGCTTGGATTTTAGAAGAGTATAGCAAAATGGGTCAAGAATGATGAATAGTGACGTTTTGAGAAATAGTTTGAATTGAGTCATGATTGTTGTTGTGTCGTGACATGAATGGGTTATAAATGACGTTAAGATCATGAAATAGGCATTGTATGTGAATGGACGAAATCGTGTGTTATGGTCTTGAATATGGAAAATTGGAAGTGAATTGAGAATATGGATAATGTAGATGACTAAAGGCTATTGTTATGATATTGTAAATGTATTGTTGATGTTTGGGAGTTGAATTACTATTGTTATGATATTGTAAAGGAGATGCTGTCCGATTTTATCTAGCTTTAGCCATTTATGCTAGTTGTCGATTCTAACGATAGTATGACCTTGATGAAGGTATAAACGCAAGCGTCGAAAGGGAACGTGCAAGTGTTATATAGTAGAACGAAAAGGTATGTAAGGCTAACCCTTATTTCATAAGGCATGGTTCTTTGGCCAAACGTCTAAATCTTCTATAAGCCTACGACTTCTTCAAATGATTGATCCTCCGAGCTAGTAAGCTCACGATGCTAGATATGCTACGGTTGTACTAAGTCCCTCGCATGACGAGTAAGCCCATAAGGTAGACATAACGATAATGATAATGATAGAAATGATGATGAGAAGGAAACGATGCTAAAGTTGTTCATGAGCTATTATATGTATGTGTGCCTATGAAGGGCTATAATAATACCCTGAGCTTATGATGCCGGGCAGAATATATGTATATAAATATGTATAGAGTATGTATATGATTACGTAACGCGCGCACACCTCTGCAGATGGTACGGATAACCCTGATGCCTTGGTAGGGCCAGGTATGTATGACCTTGAGCCTTGGCTGGCCAAGTATGTATGAAACACCGATCCTTCATGGTCGGGTACACTATATAAAGGCTATATGTATATGTATATATATATGACATCAATATGAGTACGAATATGTTGAGTATATGTAAATGTTGCGCAAAGGCTATGTATATGCAATGTATATGAGATGTAGACGATATGAATATGAGTATGAATACGAATGAATAAGACTATGTATACGGATACTCAATAGAAACGAAATGTCCCTATGGAAAACAAGTAAGTGCCATGATGATGATATTATTGTCTCCCCTCCTATGCTACTTCATATGTTGGCTATTATGCTTCTATATCGATGTTGATCATGCTTTACATACTCAGTACATTCTTCATACTGACGTCCTTTTGTTTGTGGACGCTGCGTCATGCCCGCAGGTGCACAGGGAGATAGACTGGATCCATAGCTTCATTATTCAAGGACTACTGTTATGTCCCGTGTTTTCGTATAATTGGAAATCGAGAAATAATTACAACTTGTGGGTTAGAAGGACATAATTTAATTTTAGTGGATATGACCATGTTGGTTATGGAATTCTTAATGTCAAGACATCGGGAAAGGCCGAGGGTAGATTTGGAATTTCGGAAATTAGTTTCGGGAATTACAAAACGGGGCATTTTATGAAATGGGCCAAGGAAAGATGCAACCCAAAGTTGTGGCCCAACCAAGGGAAGTGGCCGGCCATGTACAAGGCCCAAGCCCTTTCCTTAGTGATCATGTGCTATGCACATGGTCATTTAGGTGGATATATATCACTTATACTTAGTAATTTTCAAGATCAAAAATCATTTCAAGAACACCACACAAAATAGGGGTTCGGCCGAGACCAAGAGAAAAGAGAAAGAAAAAAATTCCAAGCTTGTTGTTGATCCAAAAATCATAGTCTCTACATAATTGGGAAGTACTCAAGGCCCTCTTCAACGGGGTATAATTAGTTTGGCGCAAGAACGACGTTTGCGACAAGTCGGGGTTTCAAGGAAAGGTAAGAATTTTGCCCCTTTTATGTTATAGAATTGATGTGAATATGTTAAGGATTGGAAATAGATGGAGATCCCGTAATTTTGATGTAAATAGAAAGTCGTGGGTGTGTGCGTATAGTGTGTATTGGCCGTGAGCCATAGAGAGGAAAATTGATGTGAATTGATCTTGGTTAAGTTGGTATAATGTGTTGTTGTGACCCTTATGTCGTAAATGATTAATTGATGAATGAAATTGGCGTTGAAAAATGATTTTTGATATTATCGGAAAGCGTATACCTTCGGTATCATTATGTATATCATTGTATATTTAAGGTGCTAGAGACTTTAGATACGAATCTATAATGATGTTAATGAATTCGGAATGAAATGACGTGAGTTAGAATGTTCGTCGTGAATTTTTGATGTTTTGAAGGATTATGGAAAATAATGGATTTTGGTGCAATTTCGTGTATGGCTTGGATTGTAGTTAGGATGTGATTGTATAAGTTTGAATGTCGAAATGAATACAATTATGTAGATGTAGAATTGGAGTTTTGAAAGTTTGAATGAAAGTTGCCAACTTAGATAACAAAGTAGAACTTTGAAGCTAGAATGGTTTGATTGTTGTTTGTGTTGTTTGTTGACGTGTGGGCTGTTGTGGTTGATGTATTTTGAGCCGAGCTACGCCTCGGGGATGTTAGATTTATAGGGGAAATGCTGCCGAAATTTCAGTAGGCAAAAATGAAGTTAAAGGCATTTTTTTAGCCTAAGAATCTCAATTGATAACTTTGACCATTTGCAGATTTTTGACGAAACGGGATTGGACTTTTGGAAGAGCATACGACGTCTGTAAGGTATGTAAAGCGTCCCACTCCTTCATTTGGCATATCCTAGTATGTTAGCCGAATATGAGACCTTCCGGAGCATTTTTGCTCCTCGAAACCCGATCCACAGAAAAGTTACTATTCATTCAATTCGATTGAAGCCTAAGGGCTCTATTTTGGCTAGAATGCCACCACTCATCCGAAACCTATCGAAATGTGGTCGGGTAACCTAGAAATGACTATGTATGACCTTTGGCATATAAATGTTCGTAAACATATGTTCGCCACCTCACTTTGACTCGAGGTGGGCGCGCTAACCCCGAGACGCCCTATTTGTCTTATTGGGCTGTCCTTTTGAATAACGTTTGGAATGGCACTTTCGATGTTGGAATTCCCGTCTATGGGATATGTTTCGACAATTACGATATGTTAAGCTACGTTCTGAACTACACATATTATTTTGGAAAAGTTTTGATAAATAAAACTTTATATCGGCTAAGTTTCCGACTATTTTGCATTTTGATATGACTCATGGGTTTACTTCGTTTTGGGAGACTATTTTGAAGTATGATTTGCATTTGCTTGCTCACGACTCCGCTCGTGCCTTATGATGACTTCGTTCACCGGTTCCCGGGCCGGTTTTGATTCGTGCGCCTTATGACAATTCGGCTGTATGCTGTGTTACGGTTCCCGAGGCCTCGCCATAGGGCCGAGTTCCGTTTGGAGTTATGCTGTGATATGGCTCGTGATGCGATACGCTCACCGATGATTATGTTGTGTTCGGGGATGTACGGAGATTTGAAACCTTCTGGTGTTATGCTGTGTGTGGCGCCAGCGTCGGAGTGGCGACCACGTTCCTAAGCGTTTGCATGATTTCAATTGCATTATGATACGTATATGATTTCGATACAGATTTTGACATACCTATTTGTACTCCACTTTGACATTTGATTTGCTTTCGGTTTTGATCCATATTTCTGTACTCCGTGCTTTACATACTCAGTACATATTTCGTACTGACCCCCTCTCTTCGGGGGCTGCGTTTTATGCCCGCAGGTGCAGATATCGGTGATCCTCCGCAGTAGGCTTCACTTCTTGCTATTCCGGAGTACTCCTATTTGATCCGGAGTCCACTTTTGGTACAGACTCTTTTTGCCTTGTAAATATTCGGTATATTTGACTATTTGGGTACGGCGGGGCCCTGTCTCGCCATATGTCTTTGTTTGAGTTCGTAGAGGCCTGTAGTCATATATGTGGGGCGAGGGTCCTATGTATGTTTGTCTGATTCCGTTTTCTGGTCTTAAGGCGGTCTGTTTGTTATGCTGGCCCCAAATGGCCCTTATGCTTATATTTGCACTTTTGACCGGCGATGTCCATTCCGCCGCTCAGTTTGTATTTGACATGATATTTTGATTTGGCACGACCGCTTAAGACATGTTTGATATCAATTATGTTCGATATGATTTCGAAAAAAATTATGAAATAAGTTTGGATTTGAAAATGAATGTGTAATTCGGTCTGGGTACCCAGGTAGGGTGCCAGTCACGGCCCACGGGGCTGGGTCGTGACAAAAGTGGTATCAGAGCGGTTTGTCCTTGGAATGTCTACAGGCCGTGTCTCGTAGAGTCTTGTTTATCGATGTGTTGTGCACCACATCTATAAACGGGAAGCTACAGGGCATTTAGGATGTTACCTTCTTTGAAATCTTAGATCGTGCGATAGAGCTGTGCTATTAGGATGATTTTGATCTGACTCGCCTTTGTGTTTGCAGTGATGCCTCCGAAGAAGGCAACGGCGGCCCAGAAGGGCAAGGCGAGGATTGGAGAGACTAGTCAGGCACAGCGAGCTACCCGGGCTCGTGTTTATGATTTGCCTGAGGATGTGCCTCATTCTGAGGGGTCTGCTACACCCCCACTAGTACAGCCTGGAGCAGGACCTTCAGCAGCTCCAGAGGTCCGTGTACCCTCACCTGAGGCTCCAGCTCCTCAGCCAGGGGCGGAGGATAGGACCCTGAGAGAGGTTGTACAGTTGCTGACTACATTGGTGGCAGGACAGGCTCGCAGGCACGGGCGGAGGGATGATGATGACGATGACAGGCGGGACAGCCTGAGAGTTCGGGACTTTCTGTTATGTGGCCCTCCAGAGTTCTTCGGGTCTAAGCCCGATGAGGACCCCCATGACTTTATTCGGGGGATGCGACGCTCACTAGACTTGGTCAGGGCTTCAGACACCGAGTCAGTTGAGCTGGCTTCGCACAAGCTTCGAGATGTGGCTACCCACTGGTACGAGACTTGGGAGCTGTCTAGAGGAGAGGGTGCCCCTCCAGCCACTTGGGATTAGTTTGTGACAGCATTCACCCGCCACTTTTTTCCACCAGAGTTACGGCGGGCACGGGCTGATCGATTCTTACGTCTGCAGAGAGGGGTCGAAGTGTTCGCGAGTATAACCTTGAGTTTGATTCTCTGGCCCGATATGCACCGGCAGTGGTAGCAGATATGTCCGATCGGATGCACAGATATGTTATGGGATTGGACCGGTATTTGGTTGATAGCTGTATGGCAGTGTCATTGCAGGCAGACATGGACATTTCCCGACTTCAGGCCTATGCGATGGGTATGGAGGACCGTCGCAGGTCTGATCCCGCTGGCAGAGATCGAGATAGGAGGCCGCCCAAGAGGGCTAGGTCCACAGGGTATTCTGGAGATTCTCGAGGCGGACAGCCTCAGCAGCAGCAGTCTGATAGATATCTTCCTCCGTCCGGCCGGAGTACTCAGTCAGGCAGCCGGATATTTGATAGTGTGGGACCGTCTGGGGCAGGTCAGAGCTCCAGAGTGGCAAGTTCACTGGTATCTAGGGGTCCCAGCCAGGCCAGACCACCCAGACCCCGTTGTCCTCATTGCGGGAAGTCTCATCCCGGGGAGTGTTACCGAGCGACTGGAGCTTGCTTTTCTTGTGGTGGTCAGGGCCACTTTATGAGAGACTGTCCATTGGCTAGCGGTTCTGGTAGTACTGCTCAGCAGACAGGGTCAGCTGCCGGTTCTTCATCTGTTCCATCTGTTGCACGCCCTGGAGGAAGGGGTATTCCAGCACCGGCAGGACGCGGTCGAGGCCGCGGTGGCGCTTCAGGTTCTAGCGGTCCCTCGAACCGCATATATGCTTTGGCCAGCCGCCAGGATCAGGAGGCTTCGCCAAACGTTGTCACAGGTACATTACTGGTTTCCTCCAGATCTGTATATGCATTGATTGACCCTGGTTCTACTTTATCATATATTTCCCCGCTCGTTGCTAGTAAAATTGGGATAGTGTCTGAGCCTATAGAGCCATTTGAGGTAGCTACGCCGGTTGGGGATTTTATTATAGCGAGGCAGATCTATAGGGATTGTTCTGTGACTATTTATGATCGTTGCACTAAAGCTGATTTGATAGAGTTAGACATGCTTGAGTTTGATGTCATTATGGGTATGGACTGGTTGTCTTCCTGTTATGCTAATGTCGACTGCCAGAAAAAGGTAGTCCGTTTTCAGTTTCCAGGGGAACCAGTTATAGAGTGGTTCGGATCTACAGCATCGCCGAGGGGTAAGTTTATTTCATACCTCAAGGCTAAGAAGATGATCCAGAAGGGTTATATCTATCATTTGGTTCGTGTGCACGATACTGCAGCTGAGACACCTACCCTTCAGTCTGTTCCAGTCGTTAATGAATTCCCAGATGTATTTCCTGACGAGCTTCCTGGCCTTCCGCCTGAGCGGGAGATTGATTTTACTATAGAGTTGTTGCCAGACACGCAGCCTATATCTATTCCTCCGTACAGGATGGCACCGGTTGAATTGAAGGAGTTGAAGGAGCAGCTGAAAGATTTGTTGGATAAAGGCTTTATTAGACCCAGCACATCACCCTGGGGAGCGCCGGTATTATTTGTGAGAAAGAAAGATGGGTCACTGCGCATGTGTATCGATTACCGGCAATTAAATAAGGTGACTATTAAGAATAAATATCCCCTCCCCCGGATTGATGATTTGTTTGATCAGTTGCAGGGTGCTAAATATTTTTCGAAGGTAGATCTGCGCTCAGGTTATCATCAGGTGCGAGTGCGAGAATCAGATATCCCGAAGACTGCTTTCAGGACCCGGTACGGGCATTATGAATTCAGAGTTATGTCTTTCGGGTTGACTAATGCTCCAGCGGTATTTATGGACCTGATGAATCGGGTATTTCGGCCTTTCTTGGATATGTTTGTTATTGTGTTCATTGACGATATTCTGAGTTACTCGCGATCAGCCGAGGAGCATTCAGATCATTTGAGGACGGTGCTTGGTATTCTCCGTCGACAGAAGTTATATGCTAAATTCTCCAAATGTGAATTCTGGTTGACTTCTGTGGCATTCTTGGGCCATATTGTCGGCGCAGATGGTATTCGGGTTGATACGCAGAAGATTGAGGCTGTACAGAATTGGCCCAGGCCTACTACACCGACAGAGGTGCGCAGTTTTCTGGGATTAGCCGGATATTATCGCAGGTTCGTGGAGGACTTTTCTTCTATTGCAGCACCACTGACGAAGCTTACTCAGAAAGCAGCGAAATTTCTGTGGACCGATGCCTGCGAGCGCAGCTTCCAGATGTTGAAAGAAAGGTTAGTTTCAGCACCAGTTTTGACTCTGTTACACCCCATAAGAGTTTGTGCTATTTTAATTAAGACAAGAAAGAATGAGTTAATAAAGTTCAAGGAAAGTTAATCGAGTTAGTAAGAATATCGTTATATATATATATGGTTGCCTTAAGTATCCCGAGGTGACATCGTAACCTAAAGGATTTGAAATCGCGTTATGAGCGTATATGAGGTAATGTGAGTGCCCTTTTAAAGTATTTGAGATTATTAGTAATGATATAGAAGATGGATAAAAGATATGAATATATTTTTGCGATTGGAGTTTCGTCGAAGCTTCGTAAGTTCTCCAGTTACGTTTAAGGTTATTGTGATTCTCCGGACCCTTCGAGATGTGTATGGATTGTTATGTATGTATATGAGTATGTATATGTATGTATAAGAGGTTACATGAGGGTCGGAAGAGGATTAGAAGTTGAACGAATCTGAACGAAATGAATCCGAACAACTTCAGAAAAATCTCGGACCAGATTTTTAGCCCATATTGTTGGAGGCATATCTCCTAGTATATGAGGAGTTTTAAGGTGTTTCAAAAGCCTAAAATTACGTTCATCGAGTCTAGTTTTCAACGCAACAAACCTCACGTAAAAATGATATCGGAATAAGGAGATATGGACGATGAAAGTTGGGCTGGCGGGGCAGAAACTTGAGACCCGATCCAAGCACTCATATTTTGGCCCATGAGTATGTTTCGGCCCATGAGGCCCATTAACGTTAAAATATATAGTAGATTCATTTGAGGGCTGATCATTTTCAGCTCATATCCTCCAAAACATTAGAGAGAGAGAGAAAGAGAGAGAGAGAGAGAGAGAGCTTCTAGGCTAAGGAAGCCATTTTGATTAATATCCGAGCTCCGAATCCCGAAGCTCATGAAGAGAAAAACGTTGTACGTTGCGTTGCCTTCAATTTGAGATAAATATTGGTCTTGGGGGATGAAATTTTCGTGGTGGAGCTTCTGATAAGGTATTTATAAAATTCCTTTTATGTTATTAAAGTGTTTATTTAGAGTTTTAACGAATTAGAACGGAGAAAACAACATTATAAACTCGTTTGTTGTTTTGTTGAAATTTATGGGTGAGGGGCTGTTTTAATTGAAATTGATGGACTGATTTGAATTAATATTTTGGTTGTTGTAATCATGGATATGTGAGGAGAGTGAAGGAATTTAATGGTTAGAGTTGAAATGAAGGTTTTTGCTTTATGAAGAAAAGAGGAATCTTTGCATTTTAGTGCGATTTGTGGTAGTTATGTATATTGTTGAATGGGTTGTTGTTGTTGTTGATATATTGAGCCGAGCTAAGTCTCGGGGATGTCATATATATAGGGGAAATGCTGCTGAAATTTCGGTAGGCAAGTATGTAACAAGCTTGGGCTATTGAAAGGCTTGAATTTGACATTTGGCAAACTTGACCATTTGTAGATTTTTGACGAACTTGAGGCTCGATTTTGGAGACGTATAAAGGGCGGAAAAGGTAAGTAAAGCTTATCCTTTCCTTCTTTGGCATGCCCTAGTTCTACTAGGTTGAGATTTCGGCCTCGGGGACCATCCTGCTCATCGTAACCCGAGATTAGTTTTCGTTACTATTCATTTAATAGAATTGAATTATAAAAGGTGCATTTTACTAGAAAAGTGGTTGGACTTCCAAAACTTTTACAAATGTAACCCGATCGTTCTAAAACTTTCCTGGATGACTCCGTAGAGTCTAATGGGCGTGATTCTCGTCCGCCGCCTCGACTTGGCCCGAGGTGGGCCCGCTATCCCCGATGCCTCTCTTATTGTTCTGTTTGTCTTATTCCCGTACGGTAAGTCAAGGGAACTCATGGTTATTGTTCCGACTACTAAACGGGAGATATTTTATCTATCCCGAGACGGATTTTAATGATTATTGACCCAATTGTGGGGACCGAAACCCTGACATGTGATGTACGGCTTTAGCCAATGTACTCTTGTCCGGAGTTCGCAGGTAACTCCTGGTTATTATGCTGTTCACTATATGATAGGTGTTATGACCACCTTCATGAGCATTATAAAATGTTTTTGACATCTAAAGCGTTTTTAAAAATCTTACCCTGAGATTCTGGACAAACTACTTATTTTCTTTATTTTCCGATATACGATTTTGGTATACCTGAGTCCTGTGTGATGCATGATCCTGGCATGTGTGATTAAGTTTGTAAAGTGATAATTTGGCATTTTGTCTGGTTATCTTTTGTGTTACCGAGTCCCGGGCCGGTTATGTGAATATGCGCATATGTGATATTGGTCGCTGGACCCTCGACCGCGGCGTGCCCGACATTGACTGCTGGACCCTTGACCGCGTCATGCCGGATGTGTGGCATTGACTGCTGGACCCTTGACCGCGTCTGCCGCACTTGTGATTATGCCGACATAGACCGCTGGACCCTTGACCGCGGTATGTCGAACTTGTGATAGAAAACCGCTGGATACTTGACCGCGGTATGTGTGATTGTGACCGCTGGACTTATGGTCGCGGAAATTGTGCGTTGATTCTTCTATGTGTGTGAAACAAAGATGTTTTCCAAAATAAAGCAAACATTTTGTCATCCCGATTGCCGTGTTGATTTCTCTGGAACTTCTTTTGCCTGTTGTACGCCGGATACGACTCCTTAGTATGCTGGCTATTGTGCTCGCTTTCTATATATCGTATTTCAGTTGTGACTTTGCTTTCTGTGTTGTATGCTTTACATACTCAGTACATATTTCGTACTGACCCCCTCTTTTCGGGGGGCTGCGTTTCATGCCCGCAGGTACAGATTCTTGTTTTGGTGACCCACCGGTATAGGATCTCCATCCTGCGGTTCGGAGTGCTCCTCTTGCTTTCGGAGCCGACGTTTTGGTATATACTCTTTTGGTGTACATGTTTATGTTGTTCAGGGTACGGCGGGGCCCTGTCCCGCCATATGATTCGGTTTGTCTGTTTAGAGGTCTGTAGACGTATTTGTGGGTGTGTGTGCCTATTTCTGTACGGATGTGTTTGCATGACTCTATTCGTTATGGCAGCCTCGTCGGCGTCCATTTTGTATATGTTTGTGGCAGCCTTGTCGGCGTGCATTTGTATATGCATTTTGGGCCGTTGTGCCATTTGACAGCCTTGTCAGCTTTTGACATATTTGATAGCCTTGTCGGCTTTTCGTTATATATATATATATGTCCGCACACGGTTGCGTTGAAATGTGTTGAAACAGTTTGATATAGTTTGAGACGGCATATAGTATTTGTGGCCGTATATGCTATCTGTATGTATTCGATTTGGATAAGTGTGTTACGATTTGGTATGTTTGTCTGTTTGGGTGTCCAAGTAGGGCACCAGTCGCGGTCCACGGGGCTGGGTCGTGACAGACTCTTCCAGAGGGATCAGATGGGTATGTGGTCTATTGTGACGCCTCTGGTATTGGGATAGGTTGTGTGTTGATGCAGCACGGTCGAGTCATAGCCTATGCTTCCCGGCAGCTCAGACCGCACGAGAAGAATTATCCCACTCATGATCTTGAGTTGGCCGCGGTGATTCATGCTTTGAAGATTTGGCGGCATTATCTATATGGGGTCCATGTCGATATTTATACGGACCATAAGAGTCTCCAGTATATTTTTAAGCAGAAAGAATTGAATTTGCGGCAGAGAAGATGGCTTGAGTTACTGAAGGATTATGACGTTAATATTATGTACCATCCGGGGAAAGCCAATGTGGTAGCGGATGCACTTAGCCGCAAGTCTATGGGCAGCTTGGCTGATGTACCATCTGGTAAGAAAGATTTGGTTCGTGATATTCATCAGCTGGCCAGCCTTGGAGTTCGTCTGGCAGATTCTGGAGATTCTGGGATTTCTGTTCGTGCAGTTGCTGAATCATCTATTATAGTAGAAGTAAAGCAGCGTCAGTTCGAAGATCCTATTCTGGTTCAGTACAGAGATGTGGCCCTTACTAAAGACAAGACTCCGTTTGAAATTTCACCTGAAGGGATACTATTATATGAAGGCAGATTCTGTGTTCCGGAAGTTGCAGGCTTACGTCGACAAATCATGGGCGAGGCGCATAATGCACGGTATTCTGTTCATCCTGGTTCCACTAAAATGTATCATGATCTCAGGTGTTTGTATTGGTGGGACGGCATGAAGAAAGATATTGCTGAGTTTGTTAGTCAGTGCCCGAACTGCTAGCAAGTTAAGATCGAACATCAGAAGCCCGGTGGATTATTGCAGGAGATGGAAATTCCAGCCTGGAAATGGGAGATGATTAATATGGATTTCGTTGTTGGATTACCGCGCACTCCACGCAGGTACGACTCTATCTGGGTTGTTGTTGACAGGCTGACGAAATCAGCCCATTTCCTTCCGGTTCGGACTACTTATTCAGCTGAGGACTATGCCAGATTGTATATCAGAGAGATAGTCAGACTTCACGGAGTCCCTATATCTATTATTACTGACCGAGGTACCCAGTTTACAGCAAATTTCTGGAGGTCATTTCAGGAGGGATTAGGGACTCAGGTGAGTCTCAGTACAGCTTTTCACCCTCAGTCCGACGGGCAGGCCGAGCGCACTATTCAGACGCTCGAAGATATGTTGCGGGCCTGCGTTATTGATTTCAGGGGCAGCTGGGATGATCATTTGCCGCTTATTGAGTTTTCCTATAATAACAGTTATCACTCCAGCATCCAGATGGCACCGTATGAAGCCCTGTATGGCAGGAAATGCAGATCTCCTATTGGTTGGTTTGACGTGGGCGAGACTAAGCTGATTGGGCCAGATGTGATCCAGGAAGCTGTAGATAAGGTAAAGCTTATTCGAGAACGATTATTGGCTGCTCAGAGTCGACAGAAAGCTTATGCAGATAGACGACGTCGACCGTTAGAGTTCCGGATTGGCGACTGGGTATTCCTGAAGGTGTCGCCCATGAAGGGTGTCATGAGATTCGGTAAAAAGGGTAAGTTGAGCCCCCGGTACATTGGGCCGTATCAGATCGTGCGAAAGATAGGCGAGGTCGCCTATGAGCTAGACTTACCATCCGACTTGGAGGCCGTACACCCGGTGTTTCATGTGTCTATGTTGCGGAAATGTATTGGTGATCCTGCCAGGATATTCCCAGTAGATGACATTCAGGTGACGGAGCAGTTATCTTATGACGAGCATCCTGTATGTATTCTGGATCGACAGGCGCAGAGACTACGCACTAAAGAAGTGCCCTCCGTCAAAGTCCTGTGGCGCAACAATAATCGGGAGGAGATGACTTGGGAGGCGGAGGACGAGATGAAGAAGAAATATCCCCACTTGCTTCCGACATCCACAGGTAATCTAATTTCTTTTTTCAGTTTGTTGTGTTGATTGATAAAATGAATTATGTATGTCATTATTAAAAAGGGACACTCCTGCCTTGATCATAAGACCTTATAAGATTAATTTAACATTCGGGGACGAATGTTCTTAAGGGGGAGAGAATGTTATGTCCCGTGTTTTCGTATAATTGGAAATCGAGAAATAATTACAACTTGTGGGTTAGAAGGACATAATTTAATTTTAGTGGATATGACCATGTTGGTTATGGAATTCTTAATGTCAAGACATCGGGAAAGGCCGAGGGTAGATTTGGAATTTCGGAAATTAGTTTCGGGAATTACAAAACGGGGCATTTTATGAAATGGGCCAAGGAAAGATGCAACCCAAAGTTGAGGCCCAACCAAGGGAAGTGGCCGGCCATGTACAAGGCCCAAGCCCTTTCCTTAGTGATCATGTGCTATGCACATGGTCATTTAGGTGGATATATATCACTTATACTTAGTAATTTTCAAGATCAAAAATCATTTCAAGAACACCGCACAAAATAGGGGTTCGGCCGAGACCAAGAGAAAAGAGAAAGAAAAAAATTCCAAGCTTGTTGTTGATCCAAAAATCATAGTCTCTACATAATTGGGAAGTACTCAAGGCCCTCTTCAACGGGGTATAATTAGTTTGGCGCAAGAACGACATTTGCGACAAGTCGGGGTTTCAAGGAAAGGTAAGAATTTTGCCCCTTTTATGTTATAGAATTGATGTGAATATGTTAAGGATTGGAAATAGATGGAGATCCCGTAATTTTGATGTAAATAGAAAGTCGTGGGTGTGTGTGTATAGTGTGTATTGGTCGTGAGCCATAGAGAGGAAAATTGATGTGAATTGATCTTGGTTAAGTTGGTATAATGTGTTGTTGTGACCCTTATGTCGTAAATGATTAATTGATGAATGAAATTGGCGTTGAAAAATGATTTTTGATATTATCGGAAAGCGTATACCTTCGGTATCATTATGTATATCATTGTATATTTAAGGTGCTAGAGACTTTAGATACGAATCTATAATGATGTTAATGAATTCGGAATGAAATGACGTGAGTTAGAATGTTCGTCGTGAATTTTTGATGTTTTGAAGGATTATGGAAAATAATGGATTTTGGTGCAATTTCGTGTATGGCTTGGATTGTAGTTAGGATGTGATTGTATAAGTTTGAATGTGGAAATGAATACAATTATGTAGATGTAGAATTGGAGTTTTGAAAGTTTGAATAAAAGTTGCCAACTTAGATAACAAAGTAGAACTTTGAAGCTAGAATGGTTTGATTGTTGTTTGTGTTGTTTGTTGACGTGTGGGCTGTTGTGGTTGATGTATTTTGAGCCGAGCTACGCCTCGGGGATGTTAGATTTATAGGGGAAATGCTGCCGAAATTTCGGTAGGCAAAAATGAAGTTAAAGGCATTTTTTTAGCCTAAGAATCTCAATTGGTAACTTTGACCATTTGCAGATTTTTGACGAAATGGGATTGGACTTTTGGAAGAGCATACGACGTCTGTAAGGTATGTAAAGCGTCCCACTCCTTCATTTGGCATATCCTAGTATGTTAGCCGAATATGAGACCTTCCGGAGCATTTTTGCTCCTCGAAACCCGATCCACAGAAAAGTTACTATTCATTCAATTCGATTGAAGCCTAAGGGCTCTATTTTGGCTAGAATGCCACCACTCGTCCGAAACCTATCGAAATGTGGTCGGGTAACCTAGAAATGACTATGTATGACCTTTGGCATATAAATGTTCGTAAAAATATGTTCGCCACCTCACTTTGACTCGAGGTGGGCCCGCTAACCCCGAGACGCCCTATTTGTCTTATTGGGCTGTCCTTTTGAATAACGTTTGGAATGGCACTTTCGATGTTGGAATTCCCGTCTATGGGATATGTTTCGACAATTACGATATGTTAAGCTACGTTCTGAACTACACATATTATTTTGGAAAAGTTTTGATAAATAAAACTTTATATCGGCTAAGTTTCCGACTATTTTGCATTTTGATATGACTCATGGGTTTACTTCGTTTTGGGAGACTATTTTGAAGTATGATTTGCATTTGCTTGCTCACGACTCCGCTCGTGCCTTATGATGACTTCGTTCACCGGTTCCCGGGCCGGTTTTGATTCGTGCGCCTTATGACAATTCGGCCGTATGCTGTGTTACGGTTCCCGAGGCCTCGCCATAGGGCCGGGTTCCGTTTGGAGTTATGCTGTGATATGGCTCGTGATGCGATACGCTCACCGATGATTATGTTGTGTTCGGGGATGTACGGAGATTTGAAACCTTCTGGTGTTATGCTGTGTGTGGCGCCAGCGTCGGAGTGGCGACCACGTACCTATTTGTACTCCACTTTAACATTTGATTTGCTTTCGGTTTTGATCCATATTTCTGTACTCCGTGCTTTACATACTCAGTACATATTTCGTACTGACCCCCTCTCTTCGGGGGCTGCGTTTTATGCCCGCAGGTGCAGATATCGGTGATCCTCCGCAGTAGGCTTCACTTCTTACTATTCTGGAGTACTCCTATTTGATCCGGAGTCCACTTTTGGTACAGACTCTTTTTGCCTTGTATATATTCGGTATATTTGACTATTTGGGTACGGCGGGGCCCTGTCTCGCCATATGTCTTTGTTTGAGTTCGTAGAGGCCTGTAGTCATATATGTGGGGCGAGGGTCCTATGTATGTTTGTCTGATTCCGTTTTCTGGTCTTAAGGCGGTCTGTTTGTTATGCTGGCCCCAAATGGCCCTTATGCTTATATTTGCACTTTTGACCGGCGATGTCCATTCCGCCGCTCAGTTTGTATTTGACATGATATTTTGATTTGGCACGACCGCTTAAGACATGTTTGATATCAATTATGTTCGATATGATTTCGAAAAAAATTATGAAATAAGTTTGGATTTGAAAATGAATGTGTGATTCGGTCTGGGTACCCAGGTAGGGTGCCAGTCGCGGCCCACGGGGCTGGGTCGTGACAACTACATTGCGGAGCTCCATCTCATTCGGAGCCGCAGCTTTTGGTATAGATTTCTTTTGTGTACATATTTATGGGCACAGCGGGGTCCTGTCCCGCTCATGTGATATGTTATAACCTTCTTAGAGGCTCGTAGACATGTGTATGTGGTTAAATGTGTTTGGCCTTGTCGGCCTATATTTTGTATATCATTTTGTTGGCCTCGTCGACCCATGTACATTGATGTGGCATAGACGCCTATGATGATATAATAAATGTTGTCGTCTAATGGGACTAGTATGATGGATAACTAGAATGAATGATTTGATTTATGGCTCACCTTGATGTTATGTGAAAGTATGTAAAAGGGGGGGGGGGGGGGTGCCCGGGTGAGATAGCACCGGGTGCTCATAGCGGCCCCCAGTCGGGTCGTGACAGCAACCGTGCCCACTGTACGAATGATCTTCTATGGCCCAATATATCGAGGGCTCAACTTACCCTTCTTGCCAAACCTCATTGCTCCCTTCATAGGAGAAATTTTCAGGAACACCCAGTCACCTACCTCGAACTCTACCTTACGTCGCTGATTATCAGCATAAAATTTCTGTCGACTCTGGGCTGTTAGAAACCTCTCTCTAATCACTTTCACCTTATCAACTGCTTGCTGAATTAATTTTGGGCATACTAACTGGTTTGACCTGACATCGAACCACCTTATGGGCGATCTATATCTCCGCCCATATAAGGCCTCTTAAGGAGCCATCTGTATACTGGAATGGTAACTGTTATTATATGTAAACTCGATAAGAGGAAAATGATCATCCCAACTGCCTTGAAAGTCAAGTACACATGCTCTAAGCATATCCTCAAGGGTCAGCATAGTACGCTCTGCTTGTCCATTTGTCTGCGGATGAAAGGTCGTACTAAGACTCACCTAAGTCCCAAATCCTTGCTGAAAACACTTTCAGAATTTGGCTGTGAACTGTGCTCCCCTATCTGAAATAATGACTGTAGGAACGCCATGAAGTCATACAACCTCCTTAAGATAAAGCTTTGCATAATCCTCGGCTGGATAAGTAGTTCTGAGGGGCAGAAAGTGAGCTGACTTTGTGAGCCTATCAACTATGACCCATATCGAATCACACTTCCACTGAGTACGGGGCAATCTAGTAATAAAGTCCATATTAATTACCTCCCACTTCCATGTCGGAATCTCCATAGCATGCAATAGACCTCCAGGCTTCTGTTGCTCTATTTTGACCTGTTGACAATTTGGACACCGATCGACAAATTCTGCTACATCTCTCTTCATACCATCCCACTAATAAATTTCCTTGAGATCATGGTACATCTTCGTTGAGCCTGGATGAATAGAATAGCGGGAGTAATGTGCCTCACCCATAACCTGTTGACGGAGCCCTGTAACATTAGGGACACATAATTTGTGTCGATACCTGAGTACTCCATCACCTGTGATCACAAAGGGTGTCTTTTCTTTCTGAGGTGTTGTATCTCGGTAATGACCTAAAACATGATCCTTATACTGACGCTCCTTTATCTCTGCTACCAAAGATGATACCGCTGTGTCTTGAACACTAACTACTGCAATACCAGAATGTATCAATCGAACTCCGAGGCTAGCCAATCGATGAACCTCATGGACCATTTCTCTTCTCTGTAGCGACACGTGCGACAAGCTACCCATAGATTTACGAATGAGGGCATCGGCTACCATATTAGCCTTCCCGGGATGGTACAGAATATACACATCATAGTCCTTTAACCGCTCTAACCATTGCCTCTGACGCAAGTTCAAGTCCTTCTTCTTATAGATGTACTGGAGACTCTTATGATCAGTATAGATATCAATATGGACACCGTATAAGTAGTGCCTCCATAACTTCAAGGCATGAATCACTGCCGCTAACTCAAGGTCATGGGTTGGATAATTCTTCTCGTGCTTCTTAAACTGTCTAGAAGCACAAAGCGACAACTCTACCATGCTGCATCAACACACAGCCCAATCTAACACCTAAAGCATTACAATATACCATATAGCCATCTGCTCCTTCTAAAAGAGTCAAAACTTATGCTGAAGGTAACTTATCCTTCAGCGTCTGAAAAATCTGCTCACAAGCATCAGTCCATTAGAATTTAGCTTGATTTCTGAGTCAATTTTGTCAATGGGACTGAAAAAAGAGGAAAATGCTTCTATAATAACCTGCCAAGCCCAAGAAACTGCGTATCTCCGTTGGTGCCGTGGGCCTTTGCCAATTCTTCATAACCTCAATCTTCTGGGCATCCACTCTAACGCCTTCCTCTGAAATAATGTAACCCAGAAAAGCCACAGAGTTCAACTAGAACTCACACTTAGAAAACTTGGCATACCACTCTTTACCTCGAAGAATTCCAAGCACTGTCCGTAGATGTTCTGCATGATTAGCCTCTGACAGTGAATAAACTAGAATATCATCTATGAACACAATCACGAACAAGTATAGAAAGGGCCTGAATACTTGATTCATCAAATCCATGAATACGGCTGGGGCATTAGTTAGCCCGAACGACATAACACGAAACTTATAGTTGCCATACCTAGTCCGGAATGCCATCTTCGGAATGTCCTCTTCCTTGACCCTGACCTGGTGATATCCTGATCTCAAGTATATCTTTGAGAAATATTTAGTGCCTTGCAACTGATCGAATAAATCATCGATCCTCGGGAGCGGATACTTATTCATTATAGTCACTCTATTCAGTTGCCTATAATCAATACACATTCGTAATGAGCTATCCTTCTTTTACAAATAACACCGGCGCTCCCTACGGTGTTGTACTAGTCCTGATAAAGCCCTTCTCAGGCAAATCTTTCAATAGCTCTTTCAATTCTTTCAACTCCGCAGGTCCCATCCTATAAGGAGAAATATATATTAGTTGAGTGTCTGGCAATAGGTCGATAGTAAAATCAATCTCCCTCTCTGGGGGAATGCCTGGAAGCTCGTCTGGAAATACTTCTGGGAACTCATTCACCACAGGAACATAATGAAGAGTCGGCGACTCTACTTGCATATCTTGAGCTCGAACTAAATGAAAAATATACCCTTTTCGGATCATTCTTTCTGCCTTAAGGTAGGAAATAAACCTACCCCTAGGCGACGCAGCATTTCCCTTCCACTCTAGGACTGGCTCGCCTGGAAACTGGAATCGAACCATCCTTACTCTACAATTAACATTAGCATAACAAGAAGACAACTAATCCATGCCCATAATGACATCAAAGTCCATCATATCTAACTCAATCAGATCTGCTATGGTATGGCGATCACAAACTATAACAACACAGTCTCGGTATACCTGTCTAATATAATCAGATCACCAACTGGTGTAGACACCTCAAAAGGTTTAATCAACTCGGGCTCTATGCCAAACTTGTCGGCAACAAATGGCGTAACATATGATAAAGTAGAACCTGGATCAATCAGTGCATAAACATCATGGGAGGAAACTGATAATATACCTATAACAACATCAGGAGACGTCTCGCGGTTCTGTCTACCATCCAATGCATACACGCGGTGCTGAGGACCGCTCGAGCTAGATGCTCCTCTCCTCCTACTACCTCGCCCCACTGGCGTCTGAAAAACTTTCCCTAAAGGGCACACTGCAGAAGATGAGCCTGCCACAGACCCTGTAGTCTGAACCATACCTGAACCAACACCCATCGGGCACTTCCTCATCCTGTGGCCTGGCTGTCCATAAGAATAGCAAACATCTGAACCCAGCTGACACTGACCAGCATGTAACTTTCCACACTGGGTACATCGCGACAAAGAGGCCCTTATTTGGCCTGACTCTTTTCGGTACTGAGAGCCTGACGCTCTAGAACTCTGGCCCGCTCTGGAATAAGAAGACCTGTCAAACCTCGGACCTAGAAACCGCGAAGGTGCATTCCCTGCCGGCTGATAAGAGTACCTGCGATGCTGCTATCTCTATCCACCCCTGAACTCACTAACCATCTCAAAAGATCTAGCCCTTTTACCACGGCTCCGGTCATGCTCACGCTCTATCCTCCGCTAGTATGACGATCCTCCAAATTCTGTGCATACGCCGGTATACGGGAGATGTCCATGCCTGGCTGTAGCACGGCAGTCGTGCACCAATCTATCAAGTGTAGCCCTAGATCGGCCATAAAGCGGTGAACTCTATTCTCCATCTCAGCCACCATGGCTGGGTCATATCTAGCCAAGGAATCGAAATGTACAGAATACTCTTGCACATTCATACTACCTTGCTCAATACGTAGGAACCTGTCTGCTCGGGCCCATCGGACCTCTGGAGGTAAGTAATGGCGAAGAAAATCATCTAACAACACTCACCATATAGCTGGAGGGGAATTTTCTCCACTAGATAACTCCCATGCCTGATACCACTATATCGAAATATCCCGGAGTCTATATGAAGCCAACTCCACTGACTCAACCTCATCCGCGTGCATAACCCTCAAGGTCCTCTGCATACCATCAATGAAATCCTGGGAGTCCATATTTTACTTTACCAGATAAAACTCATGAGGACCTAACCCAAGAAAGGTCTTAACCCTCGAACTACTGGCCCTATCTGCCTGGTCAACACCGATTCCCTGCCGTTGAGCCTGGGTAGCTACAAATCTGGTCAATAATGGTATGGCATCCCGTACATCCTGGCCCTCTACATCCGGCTGAGGAACTGGGGCAGGTGCTGGAGGTGGCGTATGTGATGTCTCAGACAACCCCTCACTCTGAATCTCATCCTGGGCCCTCGTGGCCTACCTAGTACGACTAGTGGCCTCACCGGCCGCTCTCTTGTCCTTTTGGGCAGATGTAGCTTTCTTCCCGGGCATCGCTGAAATCAGAACAATTCATCAAAAGTGAACGCTTAACACAGGCGTATATCACTACATTACCTTCTATTCACTTAGCATCACTAAAAACAACCCTATATCACTACATTGCCCTTCATCAACTTAACACTTCCACAATTACCTTCTCTTCACTTAACATCACTAAACTCTTAATAACAAACTTAAATGTAAGGGTAGAAATCATTTACATACCTTGAGGGGTAAAAAATCCCAAGAATCACTTCAACTTCAACTCCCTAAACTCCACAACTTGAAGAAACCCTAGAAGCAATCTTCTTCTTCACCATCTTGTGTTTACGGGGTTCGGGTCTTGGCAATAAGGGTTTTCTGATTTTTAGAAGGACGAAAATATCAAATAGGGTCGTGGACCATCTATTTATACTTGGAAACCAAAAAGGCTACAGCGGTCAGGTTCGACGAGCGGGTCGGCGGCCCGTCGACGTGTCGTCGATTCGTCGACTTGCCTGTCGACCTGTGCCTGCAAATGCATGGCTATAGGATCCCATCGACGCCGTACGTGATGGTCCATCGAACATATCGACAACCCATCGCCGATGACTGGTGTCCTGCAGGTTTTTCTGGTTCAGTTCGGATCGCATCGACTTGATTCGCTAAACTTTTAACTCTATAGATTGCCAGGAATATCTGTTGGTACCCTTGTACATGGGGTAAGACATTTTCTACCTCCAAACTCGGGCTCGGGTCTCTATTCCAAGGGCATACCCGACTAGGAAACCATAGGTTCTATTACTACGAACACAAGGGGTGTAACACTCTCTCCCCATTCGGAAGATTTGTCCTTGAATGTTCGAATAATCCCGGGTTACAAAATTTTCGGCAGAGTCTCCCCTGTACTTATACCAATCCACCCTGCACGAAACAACCCAAACTAATGCCACAGAGGGCCACATACTATAACAAACAATGCTATGGCCTCACACGACAAACCACAACAGCTAAAATGAAATAATACCTAGGGGCGATAATACCTCAGACGGAACCTCCCGTATTACTGGGAACAATTGTCGGTACTCCGTATTCATTGCCTCTTCCGCTTACCAAGTCACTTTCTCAACATTCTTACTCCTCCACAAGACTTTAACCGAAGCTATATCATTGGTCCGTAACCGATGGACCTGTCTGTCTAACATAGCCACTGGAACTTCCTCATATGATAACTGCACGGTCGCCTGGATGTCATTCACTGGTATCACTCTTAAAGGATCTTCGATACACTTACGAAGCATTGATACATGAAATACTGGATGTACCAATTCTAACTCAGAAGGCAATTCTAGTTCATATGCCACTGTACCCACTATACGGATGATCTTATATGGCCCAATATATCGAGGGCTCAACTTAACCTTCTTACCAAACCTCATCACTCCTTTCATAGGAGAACCTTTCAGGAACACCAGTCGCCCATCTTGAACTCTAGCTTACGTCGCCGATTATTCGCATAAGATTTCTATCGGCTCTGAGCTGTTAGCAACCTCTCTCTAATCATTTTCACCTTATCAACTGCTTGATGAATTAAGACTGGGCCTAGTAATTGATTCTCCCCAACATCGAACCATCCTATGGGCGATCTGCATCTCCACCCATATAAGGCCTCATAAGGAGCAATCTGAATACTCGAATGATAACTGCTGTTGTACGCAAACTCAATAAGTGGCAAGTGATCATCCCAATGGCCTTGGAAGTCAACTAGACAGGCCCTAAGCATATCCTTAAGGTTTTGTATAGTACGCTCTGCTTGTCCATCTGTCTGGGGGTGAAACTCCGTACTAAGACTCACCTGAGTCCCCAATCCCTGCTGAAAAGGCTTCCAGAATTTAGCGGTGAATTGTGCTCCCCTATCTAAAATAATGGCTGAAGGAACACCATGGAGTCGTACAATCTCCGTAAGATAAAGCCTTGGATAATCCTCGGCTGCATATGTAGTTCTGACGGGCAGAAAATGAGCTGACTTTGTGAGTCCATCAACTATGACCCATATCGAATCACACTTCCGCTGAGTAGGGGGCAACCCTGTAATGAAGTCGATATCAATTACCTCCCATTTCCATGTCGGAATCTCCATAGCCTGCAATAGACCTCCAGGCTTCTGGTGCTCTATTTTAACCTACTGACAATTTGAACACTTAGCGACAAATTCTACTATATCTCTTTTCATACCATCCCACTAATAACATTCCTTTAGATCATGGTACATCTTTGTTGAGCCTGGATGAATAGAATACCGGGAGTAATGTGCCTCTCCCATAATCTGCTGACGGAGTCCTGCAACATTAGGGACACACAATCTACCTCGATATCTGAGTACTCCATCACCTGTGATCACAAAGGGTGTCTTTTCTTTCTGGGGGGCCGTATCTCGGTAAAGAACTAGAACAGGATCCTCATACTGACGCTCCTTTATCTTAACTACCAAGGTTGATACCGCTGTGTCTTCAACAGTAACTCCTGCATCACCAAAATCTAGCAATTGAACTCCGAGGCTAGCTAATCGATGAACCTCACAAACCATTTTTATTCTCTCTGGCGATACGTGAGACAAGTTACCCATAGATTTAAGACTGAGGGCAACAACTACTATATTAGCCTTCCCGGGATGATACAGAATATCCACATCATAATTTTTAACCTCTCCAACCATCGCCTCTGACGCAAGTTCAAATCCTTCTGTGTAAAGATGTACTGGAGGCTCTTATGATCAGTATAGATATCAACATGGACACCATATAAGTAGTGCCTCTATATCTTTAAGGCATAAATTACTGCCACTAACTCAAGATCATGGGTTGGATAATTCTTCTCGTGCTTCTTCAACTGTCTGGAAGCATAAGTGACAACCTTACCATGCTGCATCAATACACAGCCCAATCCAACACCTGAAGCATCACAATATACCACATAGCCATCTGCTTTTATGGAACAGTCAAAACTAGTGCTGAAGTTAGCTTATCCTTCACCGTCTGAAAACTCTGCTCACAAGCATTTGTCCGTTGGAACTTAGCTGATTTCTGAGTCAATTTGGTCAATGGGGCTGAAAGAGAGGAAAATCCATCTACAAACCTTCTATAATAACTTGCCAAGCCCAAGTAATTACGTATCTCTGTTGGGGTCGTGGGCCTTGGGCAGTTCTTCACAGACTCAATCTTCTGGGCATCCACTCTATCGCCTTCCTCTGAAATAATGTGACCTAGAAAAGCCACAGAGTTCAACTAGAACTCACACATAGAAAACTTGGCATACCACTCTTTACCTCGAAGAATTCTAAGCACTGTCCGCAGATATTCTGCATGATCAGCCTCTGACGGCGAATAAACTAGAATATCATCTATGAACACAATCATGAACAAATCTAGAAAGGGCCTGAATACACGATTTATCAAATCCATGAATACAGCCGGGGCATTAGTTAGCCCGAAACGACATAACACGAAACTCAAAGTGGCCATATGTAGTTCGGAATGCCGTCTTCGGAATGTCTTCTTCCTTGATCTGAACTGGTGATATCCTAACCTGTTATACCCCGCGTTTTATGTAATTGGATAATTCAAGACAATCGCGGGAAAACGACAAGCGAGGCTACATTTTATTGTGTTTGGCACTTGAGTTGTTTATGAAGAGTCTAGGAGTGGAAATAATGAGAAAGGTCAAGAGCATGAAGGGGAGTTCACGACATGACTCGTGGAAATACGGAGGAAGACGAAGGGCAAAATTGGAAGTTGGAAAAATTGCCTTCAAGAATTTCAAGTAGTAGCCCAAAATATAAATGGGCTTGAAGGTTTTCTTTGGGAATTTATAGGCCCAACCGGCCTTGGAGAGGGTCCAAGCCCAATATGAAATAAGACTTAGTCAATATAAGGGATGACTAAGTCATCTTCATCCATTAAGTGTCTAGAAATTTCAAGAACTCAAAAGAAAGAAAGAAGGGGAGAAACCCCAAGGCCTTTCGGCCAAGAACAAAATTTCCAAGAAAAATTGAAAACAATCTCTCCAAAAATTATTTTCTATCAAGTAGAGGGTGCACAACAAGGTGAAGTTGTTGTTGGAGCAAGAAAAATTCAAAATCATATAGGTTTCCAAGAGATAAGCAAGTGAGAAGTTGAAGAATAAAGGTAAAATTCTAACCTTGCTTTATGTGTTATACATGGTTTATATGTGTTGTAGTATGCTAAAATGGATGAAATTTATGAAGGAGAGAAATATAGTACATGGCCGTGTGTATGTATATATGTGTATGAGCCATGCTTCAATTATTTTAATTAATGTTTGGTTGTTATTGTTGTGAATGATATATGGAAAAAAAAAATGGAAGTTGAATGAATATTGAGAAGTTGTAGTGTGTATGTTGGTGTTGGCCGTGTGGTTATGGAAAAAATGGAAGAGAATGAGTCAATTTTATTTAGTATGATGTTGTTGGAATATAGATTATGAGGTTGTCATTGTTTTCATAAAAGTTAGAAAGTTTTGGAAGAAGTAGTAAGTTGATTGAATATGGAAGTTGTTAGTATTGTTGTTGTTGGAATTGTGGTTGATATTTTGGCCGGGTTGAATTCCCGGGATTGTTGTTGATTGAAATTAGCCAAGTTGAACTTGGTGGGATGGAGTATTTATAGGGGAAGTGCTGCCGAAATTTCGGTAGCCAAATGTTTCCTTAAGATTCTAACTCAAAGTATACTAATGAAAGTTTTGGTAAACTTGACCAAATTGCAGATTTTGACGAGATTGTGACGCGATTTTGGAGTAGCTAAAGGAGCGGAGAGAGGTATGTAAGGCTTCACCCTTCTTTCTATGGCATGTCTTGGTTGTAAGAAGTCGGGCACAAGCCTCGGGGACGACCTCAATCCCCGGAATCCGCACCTAAAGTTTTCAACTTTTCATTCAATTGAATTGAAGTAGAAAGTGCGCAAAATGATAGAAAGACCTCCTAGACCTCTATGACGTGCGTAAATGGGACCCGATCACCCTAGAACCCTCACAAGTAATGACATGACCTGTAGTATATGTAAATAATATACGCCACCTCATCCGGCCCGAGGTGGGCCCGCTACCCCCGGACTTTCCTATAGTATTGGTTGATGTACTTCAAGTGAACCCGAAGGGAACCTTTGATCCCGATCTTGTTACCATGAGATAAGTACTATGATTCCTCTAACGAGGATGCCTCTGTGATGACAAGGATGACCATGATGTTAGATAAGCGGGAATGCCTATAATACGTACCACCGGAATGACCCTATGACTAAGACGACTAAGCTAAGCATCTTATACGAACATGAAAGTGACAAACTAATTCTTGAAACTTATTTATATTCCCTAGCCATGATTTTATTTTCTAGAAGATTTCAAAGTCTGTGAAATGACATCTATAATACCCCGATTTTATTTTACGTCCATTATAATATTATCCTCCATTGATACTCTCATCTTAAATACTTGTTTTCTTTCCGAGGTAAGACAAAACGATCACTATCCTTTCATAAGATAATCGGAGGTCACCGACCTTACGTCACTCCGATGGATACATGATTCTCCTTGGCCCCCTTGTACGCTTATACACTATATGTATATGTAGATAATGTAAGTAAATGTATGTAAAACACATATGTATGTACAAGCTGTGTATATAATCAAAGATCTAGAGCGCTATAGTCGCCGACATCCATACATGATACCAGAGTATGTCTATAATCAAAGATTCAGAGCGCTATAGACGCTGACATATAAGCATGATGTATGTACACGTATACGGGGAAGATGGGGATAAGGGCAGAGCGTTATACACGCATTTCCACCTGATCAGTTGGCATTACATGACATGATATCGTCCCGGACGCGGGATGCCCGGACGCGGGAAGTACATTTATGGCTAAATGGATCGGCTGCCGACGCCTCGGCAATATGAGACATCTTATTTTTACATATATGTATAAGAAGAGATTTTCAAAGGAAAGCTATGTAATAAGATGATATACTATGACACGAAATGCTATGATATGATAAGATAGGATATGATAAGCTAGACTATATTGTGGCAAGCCACACTATGACATGATACGCTAGAATATAAAATACCGTGAGGTGATAAGCTACGATATGACCGGATACGACATACTATGATAGTGCAGAGCGTAATGTGACAAAATGCAACATGATATTAACCCTAGTTCCTAAGTCTACGAAAAAGAAACGTTGCAGAAGGAAAAAAAAAAAAGGGGACAAGTCCATATGAAAGCCGGCCCGAGAAGGGGCCTCGCTACGTGCAGGTTATTTTCTTGCTGCATTATCTATCCTATGATTCCCTGATATTGTTAATCATGCTCTATATTACTGCTTCTATTATTTTCCATGCCTTACATACTCGGTACACTATTCGTACTGACGTCCCTTCTTGTGGACGCTGCGTTTCATGCCGCGCAGGTCAGCAGGCTGGTGGACGTGATCTATAGGAGCTTATCAGCAGTACTCTACAGTGCTCCAGTTGTTCCGGAGCTTTACTTCAGCGGTACTATTTTGTATATGTATATTCGGGCACGATAGTACTCGGCCCTTTCTATGTGTAATTACACTATGTCTAGAGGCTCGTAGACAGATATGTACAGTTAGGCAGGTTCAGTAGATATACGATGTTTGGGCATTATGATGTTGTTGTATAAAGTATTAACGACGTTTGCAAGTCTATGTTTCAAAAAAAAAAAATATGGCACTGTTTATACGAGATAGATAAGGGGTGCTCGGTACAAGTATCGGGTACTCGTCACGGCCCCTAGTTGGGTCGTGACAGAAGTGGTATCAGAGCAGTTCGGTCCTAGGGTTTGTCTACGAGCCGTGTCCAGTAGAGTCTTGTCTATGGGTGTGTAGCGCGCCATACTTATAGGCAGGAGGCTACAGGGCATTTAGGAAATATGACCTTCTTTGCATTCTAAGATCGTGCGATAGAGCTATGCTACCAGGCTTCCACATTCCTTTCCTAATCCTATGTTATGGTTTCAGTAATGCCGCCGAAGAAAAAGGCTACGATGGCCGAGAAAGCCAAGAGAGTGGCGGCCAGCAGAGTTGAACGGGAGCTAGAAGAAGAAGAATCTCATAATGAGGCTCCCCCTCAGACCGTTCCTGCTCCCCCTGCACCAGCAGAGCAGGGAAGAGTTCCAGCTCCAGCCCCCGCACCCCCAGTTCCACCGCCAGCAGCTCCGGGCCAGCAGATGGCAGAGGCCATCCAGCTATTGACCCAGTTAGTTGCCGCACAGGCTCAGCGGCAAGATGTAGACTCGGGAGACAGGGCGGTAAGCGCAAGGGCTCGTGACTTTATCACTTTGAGGCCTCCAGAGTTCTATGGATCAAAGCCAGAGGAGGACCCGCAGAGCTTTATAGATGAGATGCTGCGGACTCTGAGGATTATACATGCTTCTGACACGGAGTCCGTAGAGTTGGCTTCATACAGACTGCGGGATGTGGCAGTTCTGTGGTATAGCAGTTGGGTATCTTCGAGGGGAGCAAATGCACCCCCTCCGGTCTGGCAGGAGTTTACAGAGGCATTTCTACGACATTTCCTACCGCCAGAGGTTCGACGGGCTCGAGCCGACATGTTCCTAAACCTTAGACAGGGAAATATGAGTGTTCGGGAATACAGTCTTCGTTTCAACTCATTGGCCAGGTATGCCCCAGCCATGATAGCGGATAGGGGAGATCATGTGCACCGTTTCGTGAGTGGGTTAGGGCCACATTTGGTTAAAGAATGCTTGACGGCCTCACTCCAAGACGGGATGACTATTACCCGTATCCAGGCCCACGCCCAAAATTTGGAAGAACAATATCAGCCACGGAGGGAGGAGCGCTATCCAGACAGGGGTTCCCGAAAGAGAGGCCGGTTTTCCAGGACTAGAAGTGAGTACAGAGGGGGACAGACACAGGGGCAATTCGGGTACTCAGACCAACCGGCGGCCAGTGCACCTCCTCGATTTGCTGATAGGGGGTTTGACCGTTCTACTCACTCGAGACCGGATCAAGGTACCCGAGCCTCAGGATCTCAGTTTAGGGCTGATGCTGGCAGGATAATGTCACCCCCGCCACGATGTGCTCGATGCGGCAGGCCACACTCGGGAGAGTGCCGCGCAGGTACGGGTGCTTGCTATACTTGTGGGCGGGTTGGCCATTTGATGCGTGATTGCCCATTGAGAGATGACGGAGACCGAGCCCAGCCTACCGGGTCCGCAGTTGGTTCATCGTCGACCGTACGCCCTCAGGGACAGGCCTCCCAGGCTCCAGCAGGTCGTGGCCGAGGCAGAGGAGGGATACCCAGCGCAGCCGGTCCTCCACACCGTATATATGCACTGACAGGACGACAGGACCCTGAGCCTCCCGCTGATGCGGCCACAGGTACTTTTTTTGTTGGTATTTTCTATAATATGTGCATTAATTGATTCGGATTCTATCTTATCCAACCCTGCCCTTTTGTATTGCTAAACATACTAAGAATTTGGATATTAGAGTGAGGAATAGTCACCCGCACAGGTAAAAAGTGAATCTTTGTGATTGCGAAGGCTAAAATAGTCATTAAAAGAGAAATATTCGCTACGAGGGTGTTCAAACATTGCTGAGACCCCAACTTACCCCATATTATATAATATAGGTAGTACGGGGAAGCGGAAGTAAAAGTACTAACACCGTGACGCTGAAATGCATCAGAGTTTCAAGGTTAAGCGTGCTCAGGTGGGAGTAGTTTCATGATGGGTGACCCCCTGGGAAATATGCTGAAAATTTCGTAAATGTGAAAACAAGAGACGAGTGTAAGAGTAGGCAGCTCAAGGTAAATTGGGGTGTGGAAAGTGGTTAGAAACCCCATACGAGTCATATAGGCCGAGACGGACTAAACTAACAAGAAAGGGGGAGCCATGACAACAGAAAGCTTTGGGAACGAAGGAGAAAAGTACAGATGTCACAGGGTGAGACCGATATTAAGTCCACACTATCTAATGCAAGGAATTCATGATAAGGCGGTGTGCGGGAACATGTCTAGTGAGGGGATAGACGCGGCAGACGCCACGAATGAGGAATTACAACTGTGAAGATCGCAAAGAGGGCAACCTAAGCTCCTAAGGTGGACATGTTAAGTGACATGAGGCATCTACAACGGAGACCTCCCCGAAATGATGTGTTACGCTATGAGGCGAGTTTAACATTCGAGGACGAATGTTCTAAAGGGGGGGAGGATGTTATACCCCGCGTTTTATGTAATTGGATAATTCAAGACAATCGCGGGAAAACGACAAGCGAGGCTACATTTTATTGTGTTTGGCACTTGAGTTGTTTATGAAGAGTCTAGGAGTGGAAATAATGAGAAAGGTCAAGAGCATGAAGGGGAGTTCACGACATGACTCGTGGAAATACGGAGGAAGACGAAGGGCAAAATTGGAAGTTGGAAAAATTGCCTTCAAGAATTTCAAGTAGTAGCCCAAAATATAAATGGGCTTGAAGGTTTTCTTTGGGAATTTATAGGCCCAACCGGCCTTGGAGAGGGTCCAAGCCCAATATGAAATAAGACTTAGTCAATATAAGGGATGACTAAGTCATCTTCATCCATTAAGTGTCTAGAAATTTCAAGAACTCAAAAGAAAGAAAGAAGGGGAGAAACCCCAAGGCCTTTCGGCCAAGAACAAAATTTCCAAGAAAAATTGAAAAAAATCTCTCCAAAAATTATTTTCTATCAAGTAGAGGGTGCACAACAAGGTGAAGTTGTTGTTGGAGCAAGAAAAATTCAAAATCATATAGGTTTCCAAGAGATAAGCAAGTGAGAAGTTGAAGAATAAAGGTAAAATTCTAACCTTGCTTTATGTGTTATACATGGTTTATATGTGTTGTAGTATGCTAAAATGGATGAAATTTATGAAGGAGAGAAATATAGTACATGGCCGTGTGTATGTATATATGTGTATGAGCCATGCTTCAATTATTTTAATTAATGTTTGGTTGTTATTGTTGTGAATGATATATGGAAAAAAAAAAATGGAAGTTGAATGAATATTGAGAAGTTGTAGTGTGTATGTTGGTGTTGGCCGTGTGGTTATGGAAAAAATGGAAGAGAATGAGTCAATTTTATTTAGTATGATGTTGTTGGAATATAGATTATGAGGTTGTCATTGTTTTCATAAAAGTTAGAAAGTTTTGGAAGAAGTAGTAAGTTGATTGAATATGGAAGTTGTTAGTATTGTTGTTGTTGGAATTGTGGTTGATATTTTGGCCGGGTTGAATTCCCGGGATTGTTGTTGATTGAAATTAGCCAAGTTGAACTTGGTGGGATGGAGTATTTATAGGGGAAGTGCTGCCGAAATTTCGGTAGCCAAATGTTTCCTTAAGATTCTAACTCAAAGTATACTAATGAAAGTTTTGGTAAACTTGACCAAATTGCAGATTTTGACGAGATTGTGACGCGATTTTGGAGTAGCTAAAGGAGCGGAGAGAGGTATGTAAGGCTTCACCCTTCTTTCTATGGCATGTCTTGGTTGTAAGAAGTCGGGCACAAGCCTCGGGGACGACCTCAATCCCCGGAATCCGCACCTAAAGTTTTCAACTTTTCATTCAATTGAATTGAAGTAGAAAGTGCGCAAAATGATAGAAAGACCTCCTAGACCTCTATGACGTGCGTAAATGGGACCCGATCACCCTAGAACCCTCACAAGTAATGACATGACCTGTAGTATATGTAAATAATATACGCCACCTCATCCGGCCCGAGGTGGGCCCGCTACCCCCGGACTTTCCTATAGTATTGGTTGATGTACTTCAAGTGAACCCGAAGGGAACCTTTGATCCCGCTCTTGTTACCATGAGATAAGTACTATGATTCCTCTAACGAGGATGCCTCTGTGATGACAAGGATGACCATGATGTTAGATAAGCGGGAATGCCTATAATACGTACCACCGGAATGACCCTATGACTAAGACGACTAAGCTAAGCATCTTATACGAACATGAAAGTGACAAACTAATTCTTGAAACTTATTTATATTCCCTAGCCATGATTTTATTTTCTAGAAGATTTCAAAGTCTGTGAAATGACATCTATAATACCCCGATTTTATTTTACGTCCATTATAATATTATCCTCCATTGATACTCTCATCTTAAATACTTGTTTTCTTTCCGAGGTAAGACAAAACGATCACTATCCTTTCATAAGATAATCGGAGGTCACCGACCTTACGTCACTCCGATGGATACATGATTCTCCTTGGCCCCCTTGTACGCTTATACACTATATGTATATGTAGATAATGTAAGTAAATGTATGTAAAACACATATGTATGTACAAGCTGTGTATATAATCAAAGATCTAGAGCGCTATAGTCGCCGACATCCATACATGATACCAGAGTATGTCTATAATCAAAGATTCAGAGCGCTATAGACGCTGACATATAAGCATGATGTATGTACACGTATACGGGGAAGATGGGGATAAGGGCAGAGCGTTATACACGCATTTCCACCTGATCAGTTGGCATTACATGACATGATATCGTCCCGGACGCGGGATGCCCGGACGCGGGAAGTACATTTATGGCTAAATGGATCGGCTGCCGACGCCTCGGCAATATGAGACATCTTATTTTTACATATATGTATAAGAAGAGATTTTCAAAGGAAAGCTATGTAATAAGATGATATACTATGACACGAAATGCTATGATATGATAAGATAGGATATGATAAGCTAGACTATATTGTGGCAAGCCACACTATGACATGATACGCTAGAATATAAAATACCGTGAGGTGATAAGCTACGATATGACCGGATACGACATACTATGATAGTGCAGAGCGTAATGTGACAAAATGCAACATGATATTAACCCTAGTTCCTAAGTCTACGAAAAAGAAACGTTGCAGAAGGAAAAAAAAAAAAGGGGACAAGTCCATATGAAAGCCGGCCCGAGAAGGGGCCTCGCTACGTGCAGGTTATTTTCTTGCTGCATTATCTATCCTATGATTCCCTGATATTGTTAATCATGCTCTATATTACTGCTTCTATTATTTTCCATGCCTTGCATACTCGGTACACTATTCGTACTGACGTCCCTTCTTGTGGACGCTGCGTTTCATGCCGCGCAGGTCAGCAGGCTGGTGGACGTGATCTATAGGAGCTTATCAGCAGTACTCTACAGTGCTCCAGTTGTTCCGGAGCTTTACTTCAGCGGTACTATTTTGTATATGTATATTCGGGCACGATAGTACTCGGCCCTTTCTATGTGTAATTACACTATGTCTAGAGGCTCGTAGACAGATATGTACAGTTAGGCAGGTTCAGTAGATATACGATGTTTGGGCATTATGATGTTGTTGTATAAAGTATTAACGACGTTTGCAAGTCTATGTTTCAAAAAAAAAAATATGGCACTGTTTATACGAGATAGATAAGGGGTGCTCGGTACAAGTATCGGGTACTCGTCACGGCCCCTAGTTGGGTCGTGACATAACCTCAAGTCTATCTTCGAGAAATATTTAGTGCCTTGCAGCTGATCGAACAAATCATCGATCCTCTGGAGCGGATACTTATTCTTTACAGTCACTTTATTCCATTGCCTATAATCAACACACATTCGTAAAGAGCCATCCTTCTTTCTCACAAATAACACCAGCGCTCTCCACGGTGACGTACTAGGCCTGATAATGCCCTTCTTAAGAAAATCTTTCAACTGCTCCTTCAATTCCTTCAACTCCGCAGGTACCATCCTATAAGTATGAATAGATATTGGCTGAGTGTCTAGCAATAGGTCAATAGCAAAATAAATCTCCCTCTCTGGGGGAATGCCTGGAAGCTCATCTGGAAACACTTCTAGTAACTCATTAACCACAGGAACAGACTGAAGAGTCGGCGACTCTGCTTGCACATCTTGAACTCGAACTAGATGAAAAATATACCCTTTTCTGATCATCTTCTATGCCTTAAGGTAGTAAATAAACCTACCTCTAGGCGAAGAAGCATTGCCCTTCCACTCTAGGACTGGCTCTCTTGAAAACTGAAATCGAACAATCCTTACTCTACAATCAACATTAGCATAACAAGAAGCTAACCAGTCCATACCCATAATAACATCAAAAACAATCATATCTAATTCAATTAGATCTGCGATGGTATGGCGGTCACAAACTATAACAACACTGTCTCGGTATACCAGCCTAGCTATAGCCGAATCACCAACTGGTGTAGACACCTCAAAAGGTCTAATCAACTCGGTCTCTACCCCAAAATTTCTGGCAACAAAGGGCGTAACATATGATAAAGTGGAGCCTGGATAAATCAGTGCATAAACATCCTGGGAGGAAACTGATAATATATACCCGTAACAACATCAGGAGACGTCTCGCGGTCCTGTCTACCAGCCAATGCATATACATGGTGCTGAGGACCGCTCGAGCTGGATGATCCACTCCTCCCCCTACCTCACCCGGCTGGCGTCTGAACAACCTGCCCTGGAGGGCGCACTGCAGAAGAAGAGCTAGCCACAGAACCTGTAGGCTGAACCATACCTGTACCAACCCTCAGTGGGCACTCCCTCACCCTGTGGCCTAGCTGGCCACAAGCATAACAACCATCTAATCCCAATCGACACTGACCGGCGTGTAACTTTCCACACTGGGCACACCGCGGTAAAGGGGGTCTCATCTGGCCTGACTTCAGTCTATACTGAGAGCCTGATGCTCTAGAACTCTGGCCTGCTCCGGAATAAGAAGACCGGTCAAATCTCGAACCTGGAAACCGCAGAGATGCACTCTCTGCTGAATGGAAAGCATATTGGGGATGTTGCTGTCTCTGTCCCCCCCCCCCCCCCCCCTAAACTCAGCCCCAATATCAAAAGATCTGGACCTCTTACCATGGCCGCGGTCACGATCACGATCTGTCCTCCTCTGGCACTTGCGATCCTCCAAATTCTGCGCATATGCCTGTATACAGGAGATCTCCATGTCTGGCTGTAATGCGGCAGTAGTACAAGCATCAATCAAATGTGGCCCTAGACCAGCCATAAAACGATGAACTCTATCCTCCATCTCAGCCACCATGGCAGGAGCATATCTGGCCATAGAATCAAAATACACGCAATACTCCTGGACACTCATGCTGCCCTGCTCAATATGTAGGAATCTATTAGCTCGGGATCGCCTGACCTCAGGAGGCAAATAATGGCAGATAAAGGCATCTGAGAACTCTCGCCACATAGTTGGAGGGGCATTCTCTCCCCTAGATAACTCCCAAGTCTGATACCACTGTACTGCAATATCACGCATCCTATATGAAGCATACTCTATGGACTCGACCTCATCTGCATGCATAACCCTCAAAGTCCTCTGCATACCATCAATGAAATCCTGGGGGGGGGTCTATATTATTCTTTACCACGAAAAACTCTGGAGGACCTAACCCAAGGAACGTCTTAACCCTCGAACTACCAGTCCCATCTTCCTGGTCAATACCAGTGCCCTGCCGCTGAGCTTGGGCGACTACTAATCTAGTCAATAACCGTATAGCATCCCACACATCCTGGCCCTCTACATCCAGCTGAGGAACTGGGGCTGGTGCTGGATGTGGTGTATGCGATGTCTCGGATGGCCCCTCACTCTAAATCTCATCCTAGGCTCTCGTGGCCTATCGAGTGCGACTAGTGGCCTCACCTGTGGCTTTCTTGCCCTTCTGGGTAGCTGTAGCTTCCTTGGGGGCCTCGCTGAAATTATAACAATTCATCAAAATATGAACGCCTAACACATGGCTCTATCGCACAATCTAGGAGAGAAAGAATGACTTCATCCTAAATGTCCCGTAGCCTCCTATTTATAAGTATGGTGCACAACACGCTCATAAACAAGACTCTACTAGACACGGTTTGCAAAAAATCCTAGGATGGAACTGCTCTGACACCACTTCTGTCACGACCCAAACCGATGAGTCGTGACGGGAGTCTGACCCCTAAATACTTATTTGAGACATACTGAACATCAACGGCCCATAAATGGCACAAACTAATCTCATAAAAGGGAAACATCAGAACTCTGTACAATCTGCATATATACACACAATATGTGGAAAAACAGTGCAAGCCAGCTAGGCTGCTACATATACTGTACACAAAAGAATAGAAGTCGACAAGGCTACATCATCTGACTACATACATCCGTCTACAGGCCTCTATTGGAATGAAAGGTGTAAAAAGGATAGGACAGGGCCCCGTCATACCCATATGCATACACATCTCAAAAGGGGTATATAAAAACTGACTGTAGCTCCGGATCGAATGGAGCGTACTGACCACTCCTAGATCTAGAGGTCCTACTGAGCTGGACCACCTGTTTGTCTCCCCATACCTGCGGGCATGAACGCAACCCCCGAGCAACGAGGAGTCATAACGGATAATGTACTGAGTATGTAAGGCATAAGAACAACATATACATAAATATACATGAGAATCATAGATAAAATCTGAACTGATAAACTGAAATGACTGACTGCATGTACTTGTATGGACTAGTATTTGCATAAATCTGCGTAACTGATAATGCCTATATAGGCATATAATATGAATGCTCCTACCTATCAATGATGACCGTGTATCTATATGAGTGCGTATATAACGCCTGATGTATGTGCGTATGTAATGCCTGTAAGCCTCTATGGCATCTCGTCATATCATATTGGCTCCTCTGTGGGCATAATCAATATCATCATCATAATAGTAATGCGTATATAACGCCTGATATGTGTGCGTATCTAACGCCTTCTAGTTACGGGTCAATATACATAATATATAATAAATATAATGCATGAATAAACTGTATACACAGGAATAGCTACATAAGACTGGACCCATGAATAGAAGGATCACTCATAAATGGGGTACCTGAATATCAAACACTGAAGTACTCCTAATACTTCTAAGAGTAGAGTAATATGAAATCTCGCTTACTCGCTTGTTGGATCATATCATGGGATCATGCCAAAAGAAGGAAAGGTAAGTCTTATCATACCTTGAAGTATACGCAATCACCCAACTCCTACCTCTTGAACTTGTAAATCTACAATTAAGATAACATAGGGCATAATTAGGCTGTTTACTTTGCTTACTAGCCATCCTCAAATGCGCATAAAGCTCAACGAACTACATTGCCCTTCATCAACTTAACACTTCCACAATTACCTTCTCTTCACTTAACATCACTAAACTCTTGATGACAAACTTAAATATAAGGTAGAAATCATTTACATACCTTGAGGGGTCAAGAATCCCAAGAATCACATCAACTTCAACTCCCTAAACTCCAGTACTTAAAGAAACACTAGAAGCAACCTTCTTCTTCACCATCTCGGGTTTACGGGGTTCGAGTCTTGGAAAATCTTCACCAATATGATGGAAAATATCGGAAGAGAATATATTAGGGTTTTCTAATTTTTGGATGGAGGAAAATATCAAATAGGGTCGTGGACCACCTATTTATACTTGGAAGCCAAAAAGGCTACAGTGGTCCGGTCTGACGAGCAGTTCGACGCCCCGTTGACTTGTTCGTCGACCTGCGCCTGCAAATGCATGGCTACGGGATCCCATCGAAGCTGCACGTCTACGGTCCGTCAAACATATTGACGACCGGTCGATGATGACTGGTGTCTTGCAGTTTTTTCTGGTTCAATTCCGATCGAGTCGACTTGATTCGCTCAACTTTTAACTCGATAGATTGCCAGGAATATCTACAGGTACCCTTGTACACGGGGTAAGACATTTTCTACCTCCAAACTTGGGCTCGGGTCTCTATTCCAAGGGCATACCCGACTAGGAAACCATAGGTTCTACCACTACGAACACGTGGGTTGTAACACTATAACGCTTATATCTCTTCTCATACTTTACATATATCTAATATTCGCGTATATAATGCCTTCTAGTCACGGGTCAATGTACATAAATATATAATGAATGTAATGCATGACTAAACTGTATGCACAAAACTGGCTGCATAAGACTAGACCCATGAATAGAAGGATTACTTATAAATGGGGTACATGAACATCAAAGACTGAAGTGCTTCTAATGCTTCTAAGAGTAGAGCAATATGGAAGCTCTCTTACTCGCTTGTTGGATCATATCATAGGATCATGCCAAAAGAAGGAAAGAACGACCTTAACATACCTAGACGTATACTCAATCGTCCAACTTCTACCTCTCGAACTTGCAAGTCTACAATTAAGATAACATAGGGCTTAATTAGTCTATTTACTTCACTTACTAACATCCTTTAGATGCATATAGAGCTTAACGATTTGTAGACATTAATTTTCTTTGTAAGCTTACAGCTCTCTAACTTCTCATTCGATCCCACATCAACTACAATACTCACATCAACAATGACAACACACACACACACACACACACACACATATATATATATATATCAAAATATACGTAAACCCGTTTCCAATCATCTCTTAAAATAACCCTAAGTCACTATCTTGTCTTTCATCAACTCATCACCTCCACAACTATCCCCTCTATACTTAGAATCACTAAAACTCTTGATACTCAACTTAAATATTAAGGTAGAAATAATCTACATACCTTGAGGGGTCAAGAATCCCAAGAATCACTTCAACTTCAACTCCCCAAACTTCACAACCTTGAAGAAACCTTAGAAGTAACCTTCATCTTCACTATCTCGGGCTTACGGGGTTCGGGTCTTGTCCAATCTTCACTAATATGATGAAAATTTCTGGGAGAGAATATATTAGGGTTTTTTCAGATTTGGAAAGGAGGAAAATGTGAAATAGCGTCGTGACCCACCTATTCATACTTGGAAGCCAAAGGCTACAGTAGTCCGGTTCGACGGGCGGGTCGACGGTCTGTAGACTTTCCCCGTCGACCTGCGCCTGCAGATGCAAGGCTGTGGGATCCTATCGACGCTGCACATCGATGGTCCATCGACCATGTCGACGACCCATTGACGATGACTGGTGTCCTGAAGATTTTCTGATTAAGTGCGGATTGCATTGATTCGATTCGTTCAACTTCTAACTCTATAAATTGCCAGGAATATCTGCTGGTACCCTCGTACATGGGGAAAGACATTTTTTTCCTCCAAACTCGGGCTCAGGTCTCTTTTCCAGGGGCATACCCGACTAGAAACCATAGGTTCTACTACTACGAATACGAGGGGCATAATAGGTTGCTACCGTCAAGTTTTCACATGCTTCCAAATAGTTATCAATCCTTTTATAATGTTAACTCTACGTCCTTGTCTTAACAAAGGCATTATTAAATTCCAACTCAAGTAGTTTTTGCCTTTGAGGCTTTCCCTATATAATGCTTCCCCAACCAGTATACGACATTGGAACTTTGCATCCATATAAATAGCTTGTAGTGGCTACTTCTGTTATACCTTAAAATTTCGAGTGTTGTGCAATGAATATACTAATGCGAGTTAAGGTGTATATGATGCCCCTACAAGTGAGAAGGGATACTTAATAATTCTAATTAGGATTACAAAGACATTTGAGGCGGGAGAAGAAAGCTCGTTGGAGAAGTTACGGTAGAAAGTGCCTTACCCCGTGTACAAATGTACCAGCAGGAATTCCCGATAATTTACTGGGTTAGAAGTTGAACGAATCGAATCAATGCAATCTGAACTGATTCCTGAAATTCTGCAGACACCAGTCAGTGTCGACGGGCCATAGACATGTCGACGGACTGTCACTATTCACCGTCAACATGTTTCTGCAAACTAAAATCTGTAGGCGCAAGTCGACGGATCGTCGACCCACTCGTCGAACCACCTCTCTGGAATATTCCAGTCCCAGCTATAAATAGACAGCCCTTGTTCATAATTTTCAGATTTCACTTCCTCTTCAATTCTTGAAACCTCTAGAATATTCCCCATATCATATTAGTACATATCCTAGAGAAATCAAGGATTAAACACCAATAATCAAGGAAAATCAAGTGAAAGAATGTTCACTAGGGTTGATAGAAGCCAAGAACCTCTTGGGTGGTAAAGTTGAGTTTTTCTCAAGTAGAGTATTTTCATCCAAAGACCATTCCTATGTGATCAAAGGTGAGTTTCACATTTAAATTCACGTTACTAAGAATATTGAGTAGTTGAAAGACTTGGATTATGGAAGAAAGTAGAGTATGAAGTTCAAATATAGAAATAGTGGAATTATTGAATGGTAACTTGACTTGAGTCATAGTTCTTGACATACCATGAGTGTAATCTTGTTGTGAATGATGCAAATGATGTTAAAGGAGTGTTATATGAGAATGAATATGTAGTTGTGTTGCAATTATGATTATGGGTGACTTTGAAAGGGAATGTTAGGAATTGAAAAATGTTTAACTTGATGAAGTTTATCAATTGTAATATCATCGGTGTTATTATTGATGTTTGGGAGTTGCTTATTATATAGAGAAGGTTGTTGGAACGAAGGAAATGCTGCAAAATTTTCGTTAGCCCTTAGTTGTTTTAGTTGACGCCTAAGTATGTTTCCGGTTATCTAATCTTCGTACGAATTCTCTTGAATGTAGAATCATCAGCTTGGAAGGAGAACACTAGTTGTTGAGGAGACGTGAAGGTATGTAAGGCTAGTCCCTTCTTTTCTAAGGCATAATTCCTATAAGAAGATTTTCTCTGTCTTTTCATGACTTCCTTACATTCCAAAAAAAATACAAGTCCATGATTACTAGGAGCTTCTCATGTGATAGAGCTAAGAGACGTGTTATAAATATGATAATGATAATGATGAATCTATGTCCAGAGATTTTAAAGCTCATGATATGATGCTATTATGATGCTAATGATATTTACATGATTCCTTGATGCTATCCATTTTTTATAGTCTCACCTTATAATGCTAGTTCCTTCAAGGTGAGACTTGACAATCATGATGTTCCATAATGTAATAGGAGGTTACCGACCATACGTCACTCCGATAGAGTTACATCTTTTACTTGAGCTCTTATGTATGCTTAAGGTTAAGTATATGTTGATGATTACACCGTGACTATATGGCCGGGCAGCACCGCTAAGGCGGGTGGCATATAGATGATGACAACACCACTAATAGGCAGCGTAAGATGGTTACCCCGAACGCGGGAGGCCCGGACGCGGGCTAATGATGTTATTGATTCAGACAGTTATATATATGTGTGTGATTTGTTTTAAAGGTAAAAGTGAGCATGCATGATTCTGCCCCAAGAGGCAAGCAGTTATAGTTATCCTTTCTTCTTATGCAGTTATAGTTATCTTTTTTGTCATGCTTTCTATACTTCCTTATTATGTTATCATATGTGCCTTACATACTCAGTACATTATCGTACTGACGTCCTTTATTTTATAGAAGCTGTGCTCATGCCTAGGTAGACTGGGAGACGGCCTGGATACCTAGGACCTTACCAGCAGCTGCACAGGAGCACTCCACTACTCTGGAGTTGCCGCTCATTGGTATATTCTTTTGTGTACACATTTGGGTTATGGCGAGGTCCTGTCCCGTCCTTATGATCTCAATATTTTAGTAGAGGCTATAGATACATATGTGTAGGTAGTAGGTGCTATGTGATCTTATCAGTGTATATTCTTTATATTATTTTTGTAACCTTGTTGGCCTATGCGTATTTATATGTATAATTTGGGAGATGTTGGGGCTCATTTAATCGTAGGTTTACTTTGAGAGATTAGTTTGTTTGGGATGAGTATGAAGGCTAGAGTGATATGCGATGCTCGGTAGTCAGCTCCGGGTACCCATCATGGCCCCCTAGTCGGGTCGTGACAATTTCGCTTGACTTCTCATCTTAGTCCATTATTCACTTCTCCCCCTAATCCTAATCTTACACTCATCACAGGTGTATCCTCACTATAAAATCTTTCGCTTGAGCCTTTTTTGTATGGAAATACCGTTCATTCCTATTTGTCTCACACTTGAACAGAAGCCATAATACTCACATGATTTACCTTCTTAAGGTTAATACTGCTTTTCCCATTGTATGCCCCTCCTTTAACTTTGCCTCATAATCTACCTTGTTGTTGTACAATTGCCATGTTAGATCATTTATTTATTTATTTCCGCCCCTCTTCCATTCTACAGCCCATATCTTGTTTCATCTCATTCTTACGCCTCCACTTGCCACATTGCCTCAAATGTCGAAGACTAATTCCTTGATTGTCTCTTTTGATTACCGTCTAATTGCTATACTATTAAACCATGAGGGAATTTCCTTTATCGCTATGCTACTTTCCTCAATTCCATCAAGACCCATAGATCGTCTTATATATTAGTCATTTCCATCGATGTAGCTCATAACCACTCTATGCTCCCTATACGGTATCGTCCACAAACTCACCCTCTTTTGACTCACCTTTTCTCAATAATCTTTTCTTGGAACCTCTACCGCGTAACTCACCAGGAATGCAATTCCATTTGTTGCTATAGTAGTATTGTCCCCTGATATCTCTACATATTAATAACGGGGTAACACATGGTCTTTTTAGAATTCTGTGGAGAGGTGTTGTGTAAAGTCACTTTTCATGCATAAAATATCTTACTCAACAAATGGTTCCATGTTCCTTGTCATCATTCAATCAGCCACACCGTTCTCACAGCATGATTCAAAATTTCAATCACTCCATGACACCTATTTATATTGCTACTTAGTGTTAGAATATCCACAGGGTTCCATTCTCTTCCACCCTCTGTTTATCGGGTTTCTGCTCTAGTAGACCTTTCTTCTATATGCCTCACTTTTTCCCTTCCTTCTCTGTTTCCAACATGTCTCTCCTTTTTTTTTCTATTACACACATCACACATGCTGAGCATTCATCATTTATCATTCTTTTGTTTCGTTGATCAACCTTGTCTTGTTTTCGCTTCCCTTCATATCAATAATAACAAGCTCTTATTATGTAACCGTTCGAGTAGATTCCTGGATAAATAACCTGAACTATAACACAGAATATAACTGCAGTCATAATGTAAACCAATTGCCAGGCAAGGAGCTTTTGTGAATACATCTTTTTTGATCTCTTTACTCGAGGTATCACCGAGGTCAATAAGGCTGGCTCATAGTGATATTTCTCCCGTTATAATCATCGCGTGAAGTCTAACTTAGTAATCTGAATCGGTGTTATGTGCATCGGCATATATGTATATATCAACTTCCTTTCAAAACTCAATTTTCCAAACCATAAAAGGACTAGCCGAATTCTTCTAACTTGCAACTTCTTCTGGAATACTTATCTCTTTAATTCTCCTTCGTATATAAAACTTCTTTCTATCCCAAGCACATCATTGTCCCTTATCCTTTTTCTTATTCTATCCTTACCTAATCACCATTCCTTTCAGCTTAATACATACTTGCTACACTTATCCAGCATTTGACTACTAACTCCGTCTCCAATCACTCGTTGTTGGGCCCTTTCTTTCTTCTTGCCATAGTCCTACCTAAAGTCTTCACAATTTCCCCTATATTTCTGGAAAAATTTCGGCAGAGTTTTCTTTGTAAACATAACAGTCCCAAACCTGCACACAGCTGTCACGACTCGACTAGGGGCCATGACGGGTACCCGGGGCTAACCACCGAGCACCGCTCATACCATTACCCATCGTACTCATCAAGCGTTCATTTATTAATCTTATACTCAAATCATTGGAAATACCATTTTTCACTTCGAAACATAATAACCTTTATATACATAAGCCCTTCTGCTATCAGAATAATGTACATACAATAAGGACATCGTGAGATCATACTACCCACACATACTTATCTACGAACCTTTACTAGAGTACTAGACATATGGACGGGACAGGACCCCATCATGCCCAAAACATATATATACACAAAAGAATAAATCAATGGCACCTTCGGAATAATGGGGTGCTCTCAAAGTCTGCTAGTAGCTCCTACGAGTCTGGATCACCTCCCTGTCTACCTGTGGGTATGAACACAGCGTCCAAAGAAAACGGACGTCGGTACGAACATTGTACTGAGTATGTAAGGCATGAATGAAATGAACATAGTAGAGAAATCATAAGACATAAGATGAAGGTATAACCTGCTTAACTTTTAAGAGTGGATGCATTTCATACATATATCATATATAAGCGTAGTACATGTATCATCGTAGCACATACATCATCATATCATATAAATATATACCATCATCGTTAACCCATGTCCGGGTAATTATCATATGCTGCCCATTAGTGGTGTCATGCCCGGCCCCCTAGGCTCAGTGTAAACATAGCAGGCCGCCTTAGCGGTGACATGCCCGGCCATCTAGGCACGAGTAATCGTATGCATCCCGTCTTCACGGTGACATGCTCGGCCATTTAGGCACGGTGGAATCGTGCCGTCATATACTCATCATAACCTTAACATTATTATGCATCTCATAGGCATACTATGACCTTGTCATAACATATCATAATTATACATTTATCATCAAAACATACATTAGAACTTGAAGGTAACTATGGCTATGTCGGGGTGACATAAGGTCGTGAACCCCCGATTACATTATGGAGTGATCATAATCATTATATCTCACCTTGAGGGGACTAACATTTTATGGTGAGTGTACACAAGGAATAGCCTCAATGGAACCATACTTAGGGTCACTAACCTCATGGACATTGTATATTACTCTAGGATTCTCTATACTTAAACTTATTATCATTATTATCATGCTCGTATCGTATCCCTTTTCTTTGTCATGTGCGTATGTAGCTCTTTATAGTCATGGACTCATAATTTCCGTTATTTAGGAAGATCATGGAAAAAATAGGAAGATTCATGCCATAGGAGTCATGCCTTAGAGGAAAGTATTAGCCTTACATACCTCTTTTGTTTAACAGTTCTATCGCTTGATTGTTCTCCTTCGATGCTCGCGTTTCTACCTTCAAGAAAGTTCGTATTGACATTAGCTAATCGATTATAAGAACGTGCTTACTAAAGCTAGGGAAAATTGGGCAGCATTTCCTTTGTTTATACAACATTCATCATATCACATATCGACTCCCAAGCATCCATAACAACATTCATAATATTATAGGCAACAATCATCATTCATCTACATTATCCACATTTCACAATTTCACTTCAATTCCTCCGAATCATGGTCATAGTTCACTATTGTATTTTCTGACATATAATACTTATCCCATATTCTAAATGTCACTTATAGCATACTTACATTCATAACAGATCAATATTCATGACTCATTCCAAACTACTACTCAAAATCTTATTATTCCTATCTTTATGACCCATTTTCTATCTCCTTCCATAATCTAAGTCTTTCAACCTCTCATTACCTTAAACAACATGAAAAGATCATAAAACATACCTTAGATAGTGTAGGAATAATCATTGAGTGGAAATACTTCTCTTGCACCAAAACCCTAGTTCACTTCCCTTGGAATTCCTTGGCTTGAATGAACTTTAATGTGTTTCTTACACTTGATTTTATTAGTTTGATGAAGTTGATCATCAATTTCTCTTGGGTTCTTATGGATGAAGAGTGGAGAGTTCTCTAGATTGTTCTTGAAGTGTGGAGTGAAAAATGAAATGAAATAGATGAAGTTGGGGTCCCTTATATCAACTCAAAAATTTGAGCCGACTCGGACATACGGACCAACATATGGTCCCGTATCTTTTATACTGGCCGTATGTTTGGTCTAATGAAGGTCCCATTCTGGGAAGGACATACGGCCAGTATGTTTTATATGGCTAGTATGTTTGACCGTATGTTGCCCAACTTTCCAGAATTCATTCTCGTCGGCTCGTTTGATCTCCAATCCTTATGGAACCTTCTTAACACTTGTTTAAATCCTCATTAACAATTTAAGGGATGTTATAGCTCTTCTCCAAAACATCATTAAGCTCTCACTAATTCGATACTCGTAAATCTTGCCCGACACACAACATATACCTTGCTTTCCTTAACAACTTTCTTCTCTTACCTCAAATGCCTTTGAAATCTCAATTAGGATCCTCAAATGTTATTTCTTACTTATCGAGACATCGTATACTTAGTGCCCTTCGTTAGTCTATCCACTGTACATTAACGGGAATTTTTTTGATGTGTAACAACAGCCCAAAAAACACATCTCATGCCTTAATATGCCATATATAGAAACATATATGGTATACAACTCAACCATGTAGGGCAGATTACTATAAAGGAATGTAAGTAATAAGGATTGTCTCATAAGTTGTACCTAAACATCCTTTCTAGAACTCCATTTTTTTAAGCACTAAGTCAATCAACTCCCTCCATGGAGGTTTACTTACTCGTAAATCATACTTCTAGCTGTCACTGGGTCACCCACAGGTATAAACACCTCAAAATGTTTAATTGGCTCAGGTTTCACCCCAATACGGTCGGTAACATCAGGAGTAATATATGTAACGAAGTAAACCCCGAATCAACCAATGCATATGTGTCATAAGCGGACACCGATAATATACTTGTGATAGCATCAGGGGAAGACTCAAGATTATGTGGTCCCGTTAGTGCATAAGGACGATGCTGATGACCACTCGAATCAGATGCTCCTCCTCTACCTTTTCCACAGCCTATCGGTCTCTACAAGCTCTACCTCGGAGGGCGTACCGATGATGAAGAGGCAACTACTAATCCCATAGGCCGAACCTTATCTCTACCACGTAGTGGTGGACAGTCGCGCTTAACATGGCCTGGCCGAGCATAGGCATAATAAACATCCTAACCCAAGCGACATGGTCCAGAATGTGGCTTACCATTCTGAGTACTTCGTGGTATAGGCAATCTCATCTGGTCTGAATCACCCCTGGTTTGGGAGCTAAATGCTCTAGAAGTGGCCCAAAACAAGCGGATCTGTCAACCCTGGGTCCATGAAACTATAGAGGTGCACAAGCTATTGAACGAGCTAAGTGCCTTGAGAGTTACTGCCTCGGGGCTCCTCTGAACTCACGATGAAACCCTGATGACCTGAACCACTTTCTCCAACCCCTGTCACCATGGCCCGCACGCTATCGCTGAGCTTGAGCGGCTACTAACTGGGTCAGCTAAAGGATGGTCTGTCTCATCTCCTAACTTGAGGCATCTAGTAGAGGAACTGGGGGTGTTGGAGCTAAAGTTGAGGCTCCTCTTTGCTCCTCCGGAGTGGTGGAAGTATGAGAGACCTGAAATAGGGCCTTACTTTGCGACTCGCCCTCCTACCTATCTATAAGCGGCTCCTGTTCAGTCCTTCTTTCCATCACTATCTTGCCCTTCTAAGCTACTGTAGCTTTTCCTTTCATAGACTTCACTGAAAACATAGAGCCCGGTTAAGGAAAAAAGAAATTCTTATATCATGGCTCTATCGCACGATCTATGATAAGAAGGAAGGTCAATCATTCCTAAATGCCCCGCAGCCTCCTGTTTATAAGTATGGCGCGCTTCACACCCATAAACAAGACTTTACCAGACGCAGCTCGTAGACACACCCTAGGATGAACTGTTCTGATACTACTTTTGTCACGACCCAGCAAGGGGGGGCCATGACGGGTACCCAGAGCTAGCCTACCGAGCACCACTCATCATGCTCATCATCACATTCAACTTAGGCCAACACAATTCCCAAACAAAGCTTACCATGAAATGATCTTCAACTACTCTTCAAAGTATACATATATGTACAATGTATAAGCCCACGAGGCTACAAGATGATATACAAAACATACACTAAAGAGATCATAAGATATCTACTACCCACATATGTATCTACAAGCCTCTAACTGGAGTACTGGAATCATAAGGACGGGATAGGACCCCGCCATGCCCCAAATATAATCACAAAAGAATATACCAATAAACGGCAACTCCGAAGAAGTGGAGTGCTCCTATGCGTCTGCTGAATAAGATCCTAGGAATCTGGACCGTCTCCCTGTCTACCTGCGGGCATGAATACAGCGTCCACAAAGAAGAGACGTCAGTACGAATAATTTACTAAGTATGTAAGGCATGAATAATGACATAATAAAGGAATAACGAACATGAGATAAAGAGATAACCTGCACATATGATTGCCTCTTAAGGCGGATACCATGCATGCTAACTTTTACTTTTTAAAACCACATCATAACACATGTGTATGTAGATGTATATATATATACACATACATAATTAAGTTGTCTGAGTCGTATACCATCACTAGCCCGCGTTCGGGATAGTCATCTCACGCCGCCTACTAGTGGTGACTACCCGGCTAATTAAGTTCGATATAACTATCATCATCCATAAGCCGCCCACTTACGCCTAGCGTAGTGGTGTCTGCCTGGCCAACTAGGCACGATATAATCATATATAGAAGTAAGCATGCATGTGAGCCTAATTAAAGCTACAATCATACCAGAGTGACATAAGGTCGGTGGCCTCCGATTACCTTATGGAATAATCATTATCACTACATCTCACCTTGAAAGAATAAGTAACATAAGGTGAGAGCATAACAATTAGTGAAATAAAAATAAATCATAGGATTAGCTCAATTATCTCATAATATCTTTGCAATCATAATCTCGGAAACTTCTAGAATTAAAATCATCATCATCATCATAATCATCATAGAACACATCTCATGCTCTTTCTCATAAGAAGTTCTTAAGAATCTTTAACTCTTAACTTTTGGAATGCAAAAGGGTCATAGAAGTATGTAGGAAATCGTAGTATAAGAGTCATACCTTTGAAACAAAGAGGACTAGCCTTAACATACCTTTATGTCTTCTTAACGACAAAGAGTTCTCCTTCCAAGAGAATTCGTACTAAATTAGATCATTTAAAACATGCTTAAGTCTAAACTAAAGCGACTAAAAGCTATCGAAAATTGGGCAGCATTTCCTTTGTTTCGTTAACCTTCTCCATGTATAAAAAAGACTCCCAAACATCTACAACAACACCCATAATATCATAATCAATAGATTTCTTCAAATTAAGCTTTGTTTAATTCACAAGACTCCCTTTCAAAATCATCCATAATCATAGCTACAACACACATCATATTCCCTTTCATATAATACTTCCTTAACATCATTTGTGTCATTTGAAACAAGATTATACTCATGGCATATCAAGAACTATGACTCAAGTCAAGTTACTATTCAAGAATATAAGTAAATCCATATTTGAACTCATATTTTATTTTTTCTCTCATCCAAGTCTTTCAACCACTCAAATACTTTTAATAACATGGAATAGATGTAAAACTCACCTTTGATCATGTAAGGATGAACTTTGGATGAATATACTTCCCTTGAGAGAAACCCTAACTTTAATACCAACGAGGATCTTCACTTCTACAAACCATAGTGAGCTTCTCTACACTTGATTCTCTTGATTCTTGATATTTATTCCTTGATTTCTCCTGGATTAGTTTTAATATGTTGGAGAGAATATTTTGGAGCTTTCAAGACTTTTGTAGAAGGTAGGAAATGAAGATTATGAACAAGGGTTATCCATTTATAGTTGGAACTAGAAAGTTACAGCGAGGCGGTTCGACGAGCGGGTCGACGACCCGTCAATGTGTCGATGGTCCGTCAACTTGTGCCTGTAGATCACCGGTTGCAGAAACATATTGACGGTTGCACAGTGACGGTCCGTCGACACTGACGTGTGCCTACAGATCTCCCCGATTCAGTTCAGATTGCGTCAATTCGTTTTGTTCAATTTCCAATCCTGTAAGTGACCAGGAATACCTGCTGGTACATTTATACACGGGTTAATACACTTTCTACCCCAAAACTCGGGTATTTCCTAAGGCATACCAAACTAGGAACCATAAGATCTACTATGATGAAAATGAGAGGCGTAACAGCTACTGTTATATGGATTATGTGTCCTGTAGATTCCCTAGGTTTGTGTGTTAGTGTTCCTTTGGGTATTGGTAGATTTTATGTGTCTTGGAAGACTATTTGTTTGGTACTTGACTTGTTATGTTCTATTGATGAGAAATTCCCATATGATGTGTATAACTATGTCGTATGTTAATTAATATTGAATCATAAATTTGTATTGGAATTGAGAAACATGCCAAAGAACATTAAATGATTCTAGACTGGATGTTTAGTAGTTGATGCGATAAGTTAGAAGCACAGTTATCATATAGTGATGTCGTGAGGAAGTAAAGGAATCAGATGATATTGTTATTGTGATTTTGTCCATGTTGGGCTTTGGTTACTAGTGTTAATTTCATTCATGATATTGTAGAATCCTACTTGTTGTCATTTGAGGCAAGGATAGTGATTCCATTATGGCTTATTGTGTAGCCTTTTTCATGCTATTGTTAGTGTGCCCATGCGTGGTACTTTTGATATTGATTTGATGATTGACCTTGAACACATACATTACACGCACTCTCATCCTTCATGATATACTGTTGATACTTTGATGATACTTAAAGAAACACTGTTTTGAGCTGGGCTTAGTTGGATGAGAGTGATGTGAGGACTGATGTCCGATGTTTATCTCAGAATCGATGATGAGTGTAGTGATTATCGAGGTTGTTTCCGAAATCGTGAGGTACCGATTGCCGAGGTTGTCGCCGGAATCGTGAAGTACATGAACTTCGCGAGTTCTCCATGGGTTTTGTTGCCGAGATGTGTTGTTCCATCATCGGAGCACATGTGTACGGTGCATATGCATTGCATGCACATTCCACACATTATTGCATTGTGTTGCATTGTAGTATGGCTTATATTATGATATTCTTGTGATTTACTTGTGATATACGGGTTCGGATTGGATGTATTGAGACTTAGCACAATTGGACTTAGCTTCTACAACCATAGGCCATGGTCTTGATATTACTTATGTTTGATACTCGTGGGCTCAGTTGTACATTTTGGCTTCCTAGATGTAGGCAAATAACCGGTATCAGAATGACGTGATAACTTCCTGATACTAAGAGTGGATAGTGTAATGGTAGTTGGCTGGTGATACTTGAACCAATTTGTCTTTTATATGTTATATAAGTTAGAAGGAAGAATAATGTAAGTTAGGCAAAACGGATCACTAGGGAGGATTTGATAAGAATAAGAATATTTATTTGTTGAAGCCTAACGATAGGTAATATGCACTGTCGACCTAGTTTTACCTACCATGAATATTTGTGAATTCTAATATTGATTTGTTCTTCTAACCATTATTGGCCTATGATGCTTACCAGTATTAATGGTGTACTGATACTACTCTTGTTACACCCTTTTTGGGGTGTAGAGTTTTTCAGGTTATGGATTGGTTTGAAGTTTTCTGGAAGATGCACGATGCCTATCTAGAAGACCACCACCATTCTCATTCCGGGATTGAGACTTAGTCTTAGAGTTAAAGTTGTATTCAATATTCCAATCTTAGCCGCTCTTGTACTAGTCTAGACCAGGTTATAAGAAAAGGAGTCAGTGTATTTATTAAGCTATTGTAAATACTTCCATTATTCCATTTATATATGCATTTATTAATTGACTTTCGCTTGTTTATAAAATGCCTTGAAAGATAGTGAATTTCGTCCTGTACTTGCTTATGGTTTTGTTTTGGGTCAAGGTGTCACGACCCAACTAGGGGCCGCGACGGGTACCTGAGGCTAACCGCCGAGCACCGCTCGTTCTGTCACTTGTTTTACTCATTTAATGCTCTTTTTATCGTCTTTATACTCTTAGCGTAGGATAATCATATTTCATATGAAAACATAAAATACTTTCATATACATGTGACTTAAGGCTATCAAAATAATAAATATATATATATATATATATATATATATATATATATATATATATATATATATATATATATACAGTGGCGACCTCGTGAGACTATCTAACCCGCACTGCGTACCCACGAGCCTCTACTGGAGTACTGAACATAGGGACCGGACAAGACCCCGTCGTGCCCAAAAATACACATACATGATAGACACAGAAGAATAATCATGAGCACCTCCGAGACAATGGAGGGCTTCCAATCAGGACAGCTACTACGGATCTGGGTCGAGCTCTCCCCCCTGTCTACCTGTGGGCATGAACACAGCTTCCAAAGAAAACGGACGTCAGTACGAATATTGTACTGAGTATGAGAGGTATAAACAACGAAATAAGGCAATGATGTAAAAAACGATATCAGTATAGGACATCTGAATCTGACTGTCAAGTATAAGGAAAACAAGTCATGATGTCTTACTCATGCTCATCATCATATCATATATGCATCATGTATAAACTGCCCGTCCGTATCGGATCGGTTTGATAATCATAACATTAGCCTGCGTCCAGGCCTCCCGCGTCCGGGGTAACATCTCATGCCGCCCACTAGTGGTGTCTGCCCATGCCATCTGGCCATGGTGTATCGCATAGCTACCCGCCTTGGCGGTGACTGCCCGGCCAAATAGGCGCGGTGTAATAGTAATATTGTCATATGCTCATCACAATATGCTTAGCTTATCATAATACATGCATAAGGCTCAAGATCAACCATACTCTATCTGGGTGACGTAAGGTCGTGATCCCCCGATTGCATTATGGAACAACCATGGACATTCTGCCTCACCTTGAAGGAATTAGCATATAAGGTGAGTGTAAGCGATAAATAACATCATTAGACTTTCTATACTTTAACTCATTAGCTTGTGTAGCTAATTATAGACGTAGGCTCATGGATAAGAAATAAGTTACACTATAGGATTCATGCCATTAGAAAGAAGGGACTAGCCTCACATACCTTTGACGTTTAACTAAGCTATCGTTCGCTTGTTCTCCTTCGATATCGCGTTTCTACCTTCAAAAGAGAATTCGCATTTACGTTAGTTAATCGACTATAAGAACGTGCGCTACTATTTCTAGGAAAATTGGGTGGTAATTCCTTTGTTTATACTACTTTTCCCATATTCTATATTAACTCCCAAACGCTCGCAATATTGAAATCAACAATCATCATTTACATGCACTAACCACAATCCACCATTTCTCTCTAATTTTTCAACATTTATACTTATAACTCATTATCGCGTTTCCTCCTATATAGTACTTATTTCATGGTCTAAGCATACTTTTCAACATATTCATAATCATAGCACATCAACATTCATGATTCCATTCAACTACCATTCAATTGTGACACTATTCATCCATTTTAAGACCCATCTTCTATGTTTTCCTACCATTCAAGCATCTTAGCTTTCCAATACCTTAAACAACATGATGGAGTCATGAAACTTACCTTAGATGATGGTGGAACAAGCCTAGGGTGGAATCCTTCCTTTTGCACCAAAACCCTACTTCACCTTTCTTGTTACTTCTTGGTTTGGATGAACTTCACTTGAGTTTCACACACTTTGTTTCATGGATTTAATGTTGTTGATCATTGATTTCCTTGTTATTCTTTTGGTTGAAGTGTTTGGAGAATCTTCTCGAGAGTTCTTGAGTGGTGTAGATGAGAAATTAAATGTAAATGAATGAAAAGGGTCCCTTATATTAATCACAAAATCTGATTTTTATGAACAGTAGTCGGGATGCACAGTGGTCGCGAACCCATTTTACGGGCCGTATTCTGGTTTACGATCCTTCCTTCGCGATCGTATTTAATCATAACAGAACCAGAAAGGTTTACTAGAGTCATGGTAGTTTATGGTCACAGTTTACGGGCCGTATTTCGATTTACGATCCGTATTGTGGGTCATATTTAACCATTTGGAAGAAAATTGAAATCTTGGAAGGTTGGAGGACGATAGCAGTTTACGGTCCGTAAACTACTTTACGAGCCGTATTCCACTTTACGACCAACTGGGCTAAAGTGCAAACCTGCAACTTTTCACTGTACGTTCACGGGGAGATTTCCGAGGTGTACCACTCTTCCCCCCTTTTTGGAACATTCATCCTCGAATGTTAAGTCATCGGGGATTCTAAAAAAATTTCGCAGAGTTTCCCCTGTAATTTGGCACTACCAACCTGTCACAACATGCCATAATATCATCGCCTCACAGGGCTACATCACAACATCGACATATTTATGGCCAAACACGACCAAAAACATGAAAAATAAGCATACGTACCTCATATTATTGGCGTTTCATCTTGAATCTCTCCTGGGGGTCGAAATAAATGCAGATACTTCAACTTCATACTCTCTTCCGCTTCCCACGTCATTTCTTCCCGGTTATTGTTTCGCCACAAGACTTTAACTGAAACCACCTCTTTGTTTTGGAGTTTTCGCGCTTGCCTGTCGAGGATAGCAATAGGCACTTCTTCATAGGTTAGCTTTTCTGTTACTTCCACATCATCTATCGGAACAATCTTCGTGGGATCTCTTATACACTTGCGGAGCATCGAAACGTGGAAAACTGGGTGGACTGATTCAAGCTCCGAAGGTAGATCCAATTCATAGGCTACCTGACCCACCTTGCGGATGATTTTGTAGGGTCCAATGTATCTGGGAGATAGCTTCCCTTTCTTACCAAATCTCATCACCCTTTTCATTGGTGACACTTTCAAAAATACCCAATCATTAATTTGAAATCCCAAGTCTCGTCGACGATTGTCCGCATAGGACTTTTGGCGACTTTGAGCTGTCAAGAACCGATCTTGGATCACCTTGACTTTTTCTATTGCTTGTTAGATCAATTCAGGGCCCACTAATTGTGCTTCTCCTATTTCGAACCATCCGATTGGAGATCTGCATTTCCTTCTATATAAAGCTTCATATGGAGCCATTTGTATACTAGAATGGTAGTTATTGTTGTATGCAAACTCAACAAGGGGTAATTGATCACCCCAGCTACCACCGAAATCCAACACACACGCCCGTAGCATATCTTCCAAGGTTTGAATCGTACGCTCGGCCTGCCCATCAGTTTGCGGATGAAATGTCGTGCTAAACTTCACTTGCGTGCCCAAACCTTCTTGAAAAGATTTCTAGAACTTAGCTGTAAACTGTGCCCCTCTATCTGTGATAATAGATAATGGGATTCCATGGAGTCGCACAATTTCCTTGAGAGACAACCTCGCATAGTCTTCGGCTGAGTACGTGGTCCTAATCGGAAGAAAATGGGCTGCTTTCGTCAATCTATCCACAATCACCCATATAGAGTCATACTTGCCACGGGAACGAGGTAATCCCACGACGAAATCCATGTTGATCACTTCCCATTTCCAGGTGGGTATCTTTATTGCTTGCAATAATCCTCCTGGCTTCTGATGTTCAACTTTTACTTGTTGGCAATTTGGACACTGTGCTACAAATTCGGCTACGTCTCTCTTCATGCCATCCCACCAATACATCATCTTGAGATCATGATACATTTTAGTTGTACCTGGATGAATAGAATACCGAGAACAATGTGCTTCTTCAAGAATTCGTCTGCACAATTCTGCTACATTCGGCACACATAATCTGCCCCGGTACCTAAGAATTCCGTCCGTGGAAACTTCAAATGGAGATTTTTCTTTTCCATGAGACGTGTTTTTGTAACGATAAAATTGAGGATCTTCATATTGCCGTTCTTTCACTTCCATGTCCAAGGATGAAATTGTGGGATTGTTGATACTAATCCCTGCATCACCCGAATCTATTACACGTACCCCAAGACTAGCCAGTTGGCGAAGTTCTTGAACAATTTCTTTCCTTTCTGGAGGGATTTCACAGAAACTACCCATCGATCGTCGGCTAAGCGCATCAGCTACTACATTTGCTTTCCCGGGGTGGTACAAAATGTTCACATCATAATCCTTCAATAAGTCTAACCACCGCCTCTGCCGTAAATTCAACTCCTTCTGTTTGAAAATTTACTGAAGACTTTTGTGATCTGTATAGATATCAACGTGCACACCGTACAAATAATGTCTCCACATCTTTAAGGCATGAATGACTGCAGCCAATTCGAGATCATGAGTTGGATAATATTTCTCATGTTTCCTCAATTGCCTCGAAGCATATGCAATAACCTTACCTTGCTGCATCAATACGCATCCCAATCAGACACCGGAAGCATCACAATACACAACATAACCATCTGACCCTGCTGGAAGTGTTAAAACTGGAGCTGAGGTCAATTTGTCCTTCAACTCTGGGAAGCTGCGTTCACAAGCGTCATTTCATTCAAATTTGGCTGACTTCTGGGTTAGCTTCGTCAATGGGGCTGAAATAGATGAAAAGCCCTCTACGGATCTTCGATAATAACCTGCCAAACCTAGAAAACTACGAACCTCTATAGGCGTCATAGGCCCTGGCCAAGTCTTCACCGCCTCAATCTTCTAAGTGTCAACTCGAATGCCATCATTTGAAATAACATGGCCCAAAAATGTCACGGAATTCAGCCAGAACTCACACTTTGAAAACTTCGCATATAATTTTCGGGCTTGAAGAATGCCAAGAACAATTCGCAAATGATCTGCGTGTTCTGATTCTGTGCGAGAGTACACCAGAACATCATCGATAAACACTATCACGAAGGAATCCAAGAGTGGCCTCAATACATTGTTCATCAAGTTCATAAACACGGCCGGAGCGTTAGTCAACCCGAACGACATCACTTGAAATTCATAGTGGCCATATCTCATTCTAAAGGCTGTTTTAGGAATATCTGCTTCTCTAACTCTCAATTGATGGTAACCCGACCTCAAATATATTTTGGAAAACCACTTGGCACCTTGTAGTTGATCGAACAAGTCATCAATTCTGGGAAGAGGATATTTGTTCTTTATCGTCACTTTTTTCAATTGCCTGTAGTCGATACACATTCGTAGGGATCCGTCTTTCTTTCTTACAAACAAGACCGGTGCTCCGCGCGGTGATGAACTGGGCCTAATAAACCCCTTTTCAAGCAAGTCTTTCAACTGCGCCTTTAGCTCTTTTAATTCTACCGGGGCCATTCGGTAAGGAGGAATAGAAATGGGCTCGGTGTCCGGCAACACATCAATGGCGAATTCAATTTCCCTTTCTGGGAGAAGTCCTGGAAGTTCATCTGGGAACACATCTGGGAATTCATTTACTACCGGAACTAACTGGAAAGTTGGCGGCTTTGCCTCTGTGTCATGAACCCGAACTAAGTGATAAATGTAACCCTTGGATATCATCTTCCTTGCCTTAAGATAGGAAATAAAACTACCCTTTGGCGATGCTGCATTACCTTTCCATTCAAGCACGGGCTCTCCCGGAAATTGAAATCGAACCACTTTTGTACGGCAATCAACATTTTCATAACACGACGCCAACCAATCCATACCCATGATTACATCAAAATCTACCATTTTTAGCTCAATCAAGTCAGCTTTGGTCTGACAATCACATATCACAACGACACAATTTTTGTACACTTGTCTTGCTATCACGGGATCACCAACCGGAGTGAGTACCTCAAAGGGTCTAATTGACTCGGGTTTCACCCCAATACAACTAGCAACATATGGAGTAATATATGAGAATGTAGAACCCAGATCTATCAATGCATACACATCACGGGAGAATATAGACAATATACATGTAACTACATCCGGAGAGGACTCGAGATCCTGTCGTTCGGCTAAAGCATATACACGGGGCTGAGTGGCACCTGAAGTAGATGCTGCCCCTCTGCCTCGGCCTCGGCCTGCTGTCATCTGGGGAGTCTGCCCTACCGGGCGTACAGATGAACAGCCAGCTGCTGAACCTGTAGGTTGAACTCTAACTCTGCCACTCATTGACGGGCAATCCCTCATCATATACCCCACCTTACCACAAGTATAACAGGCATCCGAACCCTGGCGACACTATCCGGAATGTAATCTGCCGCATTGGTTGCATCGCGGCACTGGGGGTATCCTCTGCCTATAATCTTCCCTGAATTGGGAATCTGAAGACCTCAAACTCTGGCCCTGTCCTGAACGGAAAGAGCGATCAAATCTCCTACCTACGAATCTGAGAAGGTACACTCGTCACTGACTGGCCTGAGTACCCAGAATATGTTTTCCTTGATCCCCCTCTATGATCACTGCTAGCTCCCGTGGATCTGGCCCTCTTGCCTTGCCTTCTATCGTTATCACGGTCACCTCTCTGTTGTTGTTGTTGCCCCTCCAAATTCTGAGCATGAGCCTGTATTCGGGAGATATCCATCCCATCTTGCAAGGAAGTCGTCAAGCAATCTCTGAATAAATGTGGCCCTAGGCCACTTAAATATCTATGTACCCAATCCCCCATGTCAGCCACAATAGTCGGGGCATATCTAGCCAAAGAATTAAATTGAAGGCTATATTACCGGGCGCTCATATTCCCTTGCCTCAAATTTAAAAATCTGTCTGCTCTAGCTCGGCGGACTTCGGGTGGCAAATAGTGACGAATAAAAGCATCTACAAACTCTTGCCAAACCGGAGGAGGCGCGTTCTCTCCTCTTGATGATACCCAATTGTTGTACCATAACACCGCCACATCCCAGAGTCTATACGATGCCAACTCCACGGATTCGGTGTCGGAGGCATGGGCAATCTTCAATGTCCTCAACATTTCATCAATGAAACCTTGTGGGTCTTCCTCCGGCTTTGACCAGAAGAACTTCGGAGGGTTTAGGCTCATAAAATCACGGGCCTTGGTACTTGCTGCCTGGTCACTTGAACCCACATTTTGTCATTGTGCCTGTGCGGCAACCAATTGTGTCAATAGCTGAATGGCCTCGGTCATTTGTTGACCCGAAACAACTGGCGGAGGAATTGGAGTTGGGGCTCCTCCTTGTTCTCCCACATCGGGCGGGGTAGAGGAAGTATTAGATGGGGCCTCGTTATGCGATTCGCCTTCATCTATATTCACCGGAGGCTCTCTTTCTACCCGCCTCTTTGCCGTAGTCTTGCCCTTCTCGGCGGTTGTAGCCTTTCCCTTTGGCGGCATTCTGAAATCATAACACACCATTAGGGAGGATAAAATATTACACAAGGCTCTATCGCACAATCTCATAGAAGAAAGATGGTCATTTTTTTACTAAATGCCCTGTAGCCTCTTGTTTATTGATGTGGAGCGCAACACACCATAAAAAAGACTCTACTAGACACGGCTCGTAGACACTTCCTAGGACCGAACTGCTCTGATACCACTTTTGTCACGACCCAACTAGGGGCCGCGACGGGTACCCGGGGCTAACCGCCGAGCACCGCTCGTTCTGTCGCTCGTTTTACTCATTTAATGCTCTTTTTATCGTCTTTATACTCTTAGCGTAGGAAAATCATATTTCATATGAAATCATAAAATACATTCATAAACATGTGCCTTTAGGTTGTCAAAATAATACATATATATATATATATACAGTGGCGACCTCGTGAGACTATCTAACCCGCAATGCGTACTCACGAGCCTCTACTGGAGTACTGAACATAGGGACGGGACAAGACCCTGTCGTGCCCAAAAATACACATACATGGCTATATATACACAAAACAATAATCATGAGCATCTCTGGGACAATGGAGGGCTTCCAATCAGCTGAAAGCTACTGCGGATCTGGGTCGAGCACTCCCCCCTATCTACCTGTGGGCATGAACATAGCGTCCAAAGAAAACGGACGTCAGTACGAATATTATACTGAGTATGAGAGGCATAAACAACGAAATAAGCCAATGATGTAAAAAAAAGATATCAGTATAGAACATCTGAATCTGACTGTCAAGTATAAGGAAAACAAGTCATGCTGTCTTACTCATGCTCATCATCATATAATCTGTGCATCATGTATAAACTGCCCGTCCGTATCGGATCGGTGTGATAATCATAACATTAGCCTGCGTCCAGGCCTCCTGCGTCCGGGGTAACATCTCATGTCGCCCACTAGTGGTGTCTGCCCATGCCATCTGGCCATGGTGTATCGCATAGCTGCCCGCCTTGGCGGTGACTGCCCGGCGAAATAGGCGCGGTGTAATAGTAATATTGTCATATGCTCATCACAATATGCTTAGCTTATCATAATACATGCATAAGGCTCAAGATCAACCATACTCTATCTGGGTGACGTAAGGTCGTGATCCCCCGATTGCAATATGGAACAATCATGGACATTCTGCCTCACCTTGAAGGAATTAGCATATAAAGTGAGTGTAAGCGATAAATAACATCATTAGAATTTCTATACTTTAACTCATTACCTTGTGTAGCTAATTATAGACACAGGCTCATGGATAAGAAATAAGGTACGCTATAAGATTCATGCCATTAGAAAGAAGGGACTAGCCTTACATACCTTTGACGTTTAACTAAGCTATCGTTCGCTTGTTCTCCTTCGATATCGCGTTTCTACCGTTAAAAGAGAATTCGCATTTACTTTAGTTAATCGACTATAAGAACGCGCGCTACTATTTCTAGGAAAATTGGGCGGTACTTCCTTTGTTTATACTAGTTTTCCCATATTCTATATTAACTCCCAACGCTCGCAATATTGAAATCAACAATCATCATTTACATGCACTAACCACAATCCACCATTTCTCTCTAATTTTTCCACATTTATACTTGTAACTCATTATCGTGTTTCCTCCTATATAATACTTATTTCATGGTATAAGCATCCTTTTCAACATATTCATAATTATAGCACATCAACATTCATGATTCCATTCAACTACCATTCAATTGTGACACTATTCATCCATTTTAAGACCCATCTTCTATGTTTTCCTACCATTCAAGCATCTTAGCTTTCCAATACCTTAAACAACATGATGGAGTCATGAAACTTACCTTAGATGATGGTGGAACAAGCCTAGGGTTGAATCCTTCCTTTTGCACCAAAACCCTACTTCACCTTTCTTGGAACTTCTTGGTTTGGATGAACTTCTCTTGAGTTTCACACACTTTGTTTCATGGATTTAATGTTGTTGATCATTGATTTCCTTGTTATTCTTATAGTTGAAGTGTTTGGAGAATTTTCTAGAGAGTTCTTGAGTGGTGTAGATGAGAAATGAAATGAAAATGAATGAAAAGGGTCCCTTATATTAATCACAAAATCTGATTTTTATGAACAGTAGTCGGGATGCATAGTGGTCGCGAACCCACTTTACGGGCCGTATTCTGGTTTACGGTCCGTCCTTCGCGACAGTATTTAAACATAACAGAACCAGAAAGGTTTGCTAGAGTCATGGTAGTTTACGGTCACAGTTTACGGGCCGTATTTCGATTTACGGTCCGTATTCTGGGTCATATTTAGCTATTTAGACATTTGGCAGAAAGTTAAAATCTTGGAAGGTTGGAGGACGATAGCAGTTTACGGTCCGTAAACTACATTACGGGGTCGTATTCCACTTTACGACCAACTGGGCCAAAGTGCAAACCTGTAACTTTTCACTATACGTTCACATGGAGATTTCCGAGGTGTAACACAAGGGTTCGCCTACCAAGGTGGGAATTATAGTTATCCACGCGATCCTAAATGGGTCGTGACATAAACGGTCATTGACTGAGAACCTTAATTTTTTTGTTGTGTTATGATTTTAATTCCACAACATCTATTGATTTAAGATTAATCGAGTGGATCGATATTTTTTGTTCAAATCTAACATTTGATATATTTGAATACTCGATTCTTAGCCATTGGATGTGGTATTGAGAAATGCAATTCTCAAACTGCAAAACTCCCACATCAGAAATGAGTTATAGTTTTGAGCATACTGAATATCAAAATATACTCATAAAATAGAACAACTTAGGGTTTCTATTATTTGAGAACTTTTCTGATTCGATTTAGTTAGTTTTAAGGTTTTAGTTGTTGTTTCTTATGTGTGGCTGAGTGTGGAGAAGCAAGGAAATCATTCCAAGTCCATTCTCGATTAGGCTGCACCTGAAAGGTAATACTTCCTCCTTTAATTGGTTTCCTTTCCTTTTTTTTTAGCTTTATGTGTGTAGTTAATTTTTGCTATGCTTTAGTTGGGGTAGTTGATTTGTTGTATGTTCTATTTGTTGTTTTAGTTTAATTTCTAGTTAGTATTAGTAGTATTAGTAGTAGTGCAAGCATGTTTAGCGTGTGTTTAATTACTATTTTAGTAGCTAAGTATAAGCTACTATGCCGATTTATGTGATGCTTTAGTTAAGGTGAATGCCTATAATTATCTATTAGTAATAGCTTAAGTGTAATTAACAATTATTCAGTTGCTATTGTTAGCTAATCTCTTGTTAATAGCAGCTTAAGCATGCTTAGTGTGCATTAGTTGTTATTTCTAGTTACTTTAATAATGACTTAAGTATGATTAGTGTGTATTGGGTTGGTGTTGTTAACTGAAATTCTGATTATTAATAGCCCAGCATGTTAGTAGGTGGTCACTAGTTACATTAGTCAATTAGTGGTGGATTAATGTAGTTTCAGGTCCAATTTGTTGATCTGAGTCATGGTGCAAATGGTAACTTAGTTAAATAAAACATGTGTCTCATTTGTTGAGTAGGTCATGTTGTTAATAACATTTTAGTTGGCCTAATTGAAGGTCCTGTTTGGTTATGTTAAAAAAGGTCACTGTATCACCTGTTCTGATTGTTTGGTCTGCTGTTTCTGGTGTCTTAGAGTGTCAAATGAGGCCTAATGTAATCTGCAGCTTTAATATGAGTTTTATACTGTTTGATTAAGTCTAATAAGCCTATTCCTATGTTTCATTTAGCTTCAATCTTGATGCTGGCCCATGTTTTTATTTTCCGACCTCACCTTAGTACAAGTTTACACCTATTTAAGGCTTAAGTTGATTAAATGGCATGATTGGTAACTTCTAGCTAACACATATTATCCACGCTAGCCTAAATAGTGATAATAATGTTCCCCATGCTATTTTTAAGCTAAAAATGGTAGGTTTGGTATTAATATGAGTCACTTGGTTCATTTGGGCCCCAACAAAATAAAGTGAGGGTTAAGTGGTTGCTGATGAGTCTGAATGAGGTTAAATAAGGACATGAACTTAGTTTTAATCACCTAAAATCATGTAGTAATCTTAAGTAGATACCTTATTTTCTCAAAAGAGATTTGGAAGTCTATCATGTTGTAACCAGTTTAAGCTAAGGCTCCTTCAATGAATGTGTCAGTCTAATATAGGATAAATACATACCTGCAACACACATGTAAGAGATTTAGTTATTTATTAACCTTGAGTAGGTGAAGTTCTGTCCTTTGTTTCATGAACAGGACACCTGAAAGTGTATTTTTTTCTTTACTGATATATGATTTGTATGGATTGACATGGATTGAGTTATTGCTTAAATATCTTGAATGCTGCACATTGTCTTTCCGTTTTAAATCAAATGAATGATTTCTTTGTTGTATAATGTCAAAACATTGCATTCTTCTAAATAATATGTTAAATACATGTGCCCCTATCAATTTGTGATGAGAAATGTTGCATGAATGAGGGTCTGAAGTGACATTCTAAGACTGGTACAAATTTTTTGAGGTTTTGTGTTGACTACCTAAGGCCAAGTGTTTGGTTATGTGATATTCTATTTCCTCTAACTCTGAGCATGTTTTTCTTTTCTCCGAATGCTGGTATGTTGTCTTAACTGCATCATATGAAACTTGAATGCATTATCTCCTTTGGGAGCCTAAGACTGAACCCAGAAATGCTAATATCTTTGTTTGATTATTGTTCCTACATGTAAAAATTCATGCACTTGTTTGTATGTGAATTATGTGTACTAAGCATATCATATTACACCTTTTTCTTTCTTCTATTTTTGGAATATGTCTTTGTACCCTTTAAATAAGGTTTTAGAACACAAAGTAGAATAAAATGTGCCTTTCTTTAAGTTTGAATGATGATTTTATTGGTTTAAGTTGTGGTATACAAGGGATATACCCAAGTACACAAAGTATATACAGTCTCTATATACCTGTGGTATATATGAACTTGTATATTTGGTATAGATGTAGTATATCACTCATTGGGTTCTTATTTCAATTTGTGCAAAGTGATAGCTCTCATTTGGGCTATGTTTTCCCTGACTGTGGGTTGTTGGGCTTTACCTTTCATATGTTTGAGTTATGTCTATGTTTTGGGCTTCTTTTCTTGCTTTATTCATGAAATTGATCTTGTTTGTCCAAATCTTTTTCTCTGTATCACAACTTGGGCTGGGCATTTTCTTCTGCACGTATTAACTGCTTGAGGATATTAATATGCATGTTTGTTCGTATAATTAGTATATGTGTATATTTAGTCTATGTTAAATAAGTAGTTAAGTTCTAGATACCTCCTAACCATTATCCTCTCCTTTCCCCTTTGTGTCTTATGTGAAAAATACCGAGGCCACTTGGGCCAAATTCTCCAAGTTAAAACCTGTTGGGCTTGAGGCCCAACCCTTCCTTTTGATCGAGTCCACTTGAAATAGAGACATTTGAAGGCCCAACCATGGGTGAAAATGGTTAACTGGTGGGCTTAGGTAGGCCCACTATCCTAACCTTTCTTTTATTTCACGTATATATTGTATGCTTGTACATATTTTTAAAATAAACACTTTTACATATTGAAACCCACGTATGGTAGGACTCAGGAAATACGCATAGTTGCTAGATAATTGCCACAAATGATTTTCCAAACTCGGTTAATACCTAATACAAGCATGAAATCGGTAAATTTTGACTTTGTTACAAATCTTTTCAAGTGTGAAACTAAATTGATAATATGCTTAAGTTTAAATATATTTTGGGGATGAAACAAAGTCATAATTTTGGGCCTTATGCCCCTTTGAGAAATCTGGAAATACAACGGGCAGAGAAGAAATTATTTTGGGCCTTAAGCCCACTTGGAACTCTTTTAAACCAAAAGAAAAAGGCTGAAGTGGTGAAAGCACCCCTAAACTTGGCACGGATTATTACTTTTGTCCCCAAACTATTGCCACACTTAAAAACACCCCTAATATTGGAAAACTGGATTTAAATTCACCCTATGTTGCCACATGGCACAACAAGAAAATGCCAAGTGGACAGCGTGTGGATTCACGTTGCTAAGTTGTCCTAACACGGAGGTGAATTTAAATTGAGTTAGCCAAGATTAGGGGTGTTTTTAAGAGGGTCAATAGTTCAGGGACTAAAGTACAAAAACGTGCCAAGTTTAGGGGTGTTTTCACCACTTCAGCCAAAGAAAAATGGACAGTTCTTTATAAAGACTTGAGCAAATCGGACTAAAAACATTTTGGCTCTATAAGAGGATTTGGACTGATTTTGTGTAACTTGAGGTAAACTCAGATTTTTTTTTAAGTTAGAAATGGACTTCTTATAAGGTGAATTTGGACATAAAATTCCATTCAAAAGATTTAAGGATTTTCTTATATAGGTAATAAAAACTTATAACAACTAAACTCATATCATTAGGACCAAACTAGTAGCAACTCTACTTGGGAGAACTCCTGAGTGTATTTTGGTCCGGAGATGAAATGAGTTGAACCCTTACATGCATTTTTAAACCAAACCCCTTTTTCCAAAAGGGAAATTTTGCCAAACATAGGAATTGATGATAAGCATGACAATTTTGCAAGAAAAAAAATCTTTTAAGCAAATAATTACAATAATCACACATTGAAGCTCGTAGGTCAATCGTATTCTACGGATCCTCAGTACTAGGGTGTTAAAACTATCATGACCCAACCTGTCATGACTGGCACCCATACTAACTCTTAGTGGGCGAACCAACACACAACTTATCTATTCATTTAGTTCGATTTTATATTAATCAAGTCAGTCAGTTATTACTCATTCAAGCATCATATAAACAAAATAAGTCATGCCATAAAATATTGAAATAGATGCGGAAGTCTATCTATTACAAAGTCCCCAAAAATCCAAAAGTCATTGTTCCAAGACTCTAATCTCAAACATGTCTAAAGAAAGAAATCTGCCTAATAAATATCCATAATGTCTGGAATAAGAAAAGACATCATAAGAAAAAGATCGTCGGGCGGCCTGACATGGATAGAAGCTCACCCTAAATCCGTCAGCAACGTCCTCAACGCTAGATGTGAGGGCGGGTAGCAGTCTTTGTATCACAATCTGCACTCAAAAAACTACAGCAAGGTAGTATCAGTACAAACACTATGTACTGGTAGATATCATAGGCCGACTAAGATTAGTATCATGCATATCTCATAAAATCAGTAGAATAAACAAGCCAGCCAACAGGCACGAATATCAATAAACCACAACAAGTCAACCAAGGATAATCACAATCAAGTCACCAAAATATGAAGAATCATAATCAATGGAAACCACAATGGAAATAAGTCTATCACAATAACCACATCACTGTACATACATACTAACTGATATCATATCTCAGTAGTCATGACCTGCAGGGGACCCATGGTGTCCATGTACCACTCATTCCGGATTCACTCCTCGGACCCGAGCATAAACCTCCGCTCCGGAACGAACCTCAGACGAGGGCCATATCAATGTACCTCTCATTTTTTAAACTAACCTCGGATCACGAGCCCATAATCTAGGTCACATGTGTGCCTTTCCATACCTCTTAACAGGATAATGTTTCTCACCTTCTCATTATCAATGCTTAAGTCACCATTTCATACCACAATATCACTGAGAAGATTATATTAACTTCTCATCACAAACACATCCACTGCAGATTTAACACACAGGAATAGTGGCACGAAGTCTACACAATCACTCAATCACTTTCACATAGGAATTCAACCGCACACTATCATGCATGAAAACTAGACATGCTTTCTCCTAAAGAATTCACAAAATATACAATCAACTAACCAAAGTCTAACTCAACTAGACCATAACCTACCTCAAAAGTAGAGTTAGAACAACGCAAGTAACTCCGCTACTGCTTTTCCTTTCCTTACAGCCTCAGAACGCTCAAAGTCTAGAAATGGAAGGCTCAATGAGTCACAATTACTCAAATCACAAGTACTAACGCAAGCATACCCTTCCCTTTACCCCGTTCCAATTGGTGGATGATTTTCTAGGTGTAAAACAACCTAACATGGGCCTTAGTAATCATTAATCATCAAATTATACCGATGTTATAACAACATTCCCATTACAAGCAGTTTTCATGGTCAAGATACCCTTTTTATAGAACCCTAGGTCTCAATTCCCTTAGTTTATGGCTCTAAGGATTCAATTCACGATTAAAAAAAATTAACCCAAGCCTTTAGATGATAGATAAGTGATAATAAGTATAACCCCTCCAAGTTTAGAAGGTTTAACAATTTCTAGGGTTTCTATTACAATTCCACTTTTGAAGACCCACAAGAGTGATCATAATAATGAATATGATATGGAATGGTTGGAAGGAATAAATGAAACTTACCTCTCAAGAGTTTTCTTGCCCTAGCTTAAAAATTCACCCTATGTGCTTGTGGGGAACTGTGTTGGGGTATTATGAATAAAAATATGAGACTAAGTCTTTAAAACACGGGTTCTGTCCCCCCGTAGACTGCTGCGGCGGTCATTTCACCGCTGCAGCGGTCCCGCTATAGCAGCCAAGTGACTGCTATAGCGGACCCAAAGAGAATCCGCTCACCACTATAGCGGTCCATCCCCCGCTATAGCAGTATCACCGTAGCGGGCCATAGACCACCACAACTGCCCCAAGTGAAATGGCTGTCCGCTGGGAGCCCCAAGCCCACCGCTACAGCGGTACCTCCGCAGCGGTGCCTTTTGGGCAGTGAGCTTAACTTTTTGTCCAGTTTTCCCCCTTTTATTCCATATTTCATCCTAGGCCTCACAAACACAAACAACAGATGAACACAGACATAAAAACACCATACGAATCCACCCATAGCCTCAGAATTCCTAACGGAGTTCTAATTTCCTACGTCACCCCCGACAGACTCAGTACAATAAAACAACAATCACAAGCAAGTCAAATTTCAACTCTTAAGCTTACAAAATTGAGTTCTTACTGACTCGTTCTACCCCTGGGAAGGTTGTATTTGGTGGGGTGACCCTACATTATTCATAACGACCAGAAGGGTTGTTACAAAAACCTTCTCTAGGCTATCATTCGAACCCTTACCCCGAACTCTAGTTTAAAAGATTTTTCTCTTGTTTTTGATAAATCCTTTTTATCCAGTTTTCCTAATTTCTATTTTAAAATTAGGTGGCGACTCTAACAATATGAAATCTAATTAGAGCTCCAACAACCTCTTAGTTGCTTTTACGCACCCACATAAAAGTGAACCGTAACAGGTAAGACCTTTGATATTTTCTGATGTTATTGAAGGGATTTAGGCTAATGCAGGGTATTATAAGTGATGAGAATCCATGGGTGAAGTCTTGGGGATCAAGAATATGTTTTTGGGCATGAAAAATCCCTAGTTTTTATATTGAGGGTGTGAACTCTTAGAATTAGTTAAAGTTATAAACTTTAACATTAAAGTCTATTTTCAAAGAATGTGAATGTGGATTAATGCATTTGATAGCGTTTTAGCGGGATTTGAGGTATGTCTACGTTTTTGAAATCTTCTTGTGAAGTACGTCTATATTCGAAAACACTCTTTTTGAAGTACTTTTGCGTGTGAAACCTTATTTTCAAAGAATGATTGTTTTAAAATGTATTTGTTAATTCAAAAATGATTTTGAACAGGCTGATGTGTGTGTAGGTTCAAGCCCACATCGAACCTTATTTGTAATATATGATTTTGTTGAACTTATTTGCTAAAGGTTGAAGCTTAAAACATGTCTTGTTCGTTAAATGGATTTTCTTGAACTTGAAACTGAATAATTGAATTGAATAAGGTTTCTAAATTGATTTATGACTTGAAACACTATATTATTGAGATGATGACTGGAGAAGTAATTTCGGCTAATAAGCCATGATTGATGATTTGGATAATATACCATGACTTGTATTGTTTTTTTATAGGCAAGTTGTGCTAGTCCAGAGGACGATTAGCCATCATGGATCCTATCATATCGCTTTGGAGCATTATTGTTTCAATCCAGACGAGGATTGACCTCTGTGGGAAAATAGCCCTGGTGTATCTATTGTTGTGCTAGATCAGAGGATGATTAGCCTCCGTAGGATGGTAGCCCCGGTGTATCAAATGATTTTTCACCCGTGAGTTGGCATGTGTTGATTCTTTGGGTACCTATGAGTTGGCTTGTTGATGATCTCGAGTTCTTAAGAGAAGACTTAATAAGGTGAACGATATAATGAGTTGAATTTGATATATTTATTCGTTATTGGTTCTCGCTGACTATTTTACTGCGTTTGGTGGTTTACCCTATCTCTGGATTTTGAATTTCTTTCTTTCATTGGTATATATTTCCTTACTGATACTTTACTATATTATTTTGATATGTTAACTATTACCCCTTAAAAACTCACTAAATACCCAGTATTCATGCATACCATTGTTGTTTTTGATGGTTTATTAGCTAAAGAAGAAGAGCAGGTTCATGACGCGCATATAGAGGAGAAGAACTTGCTGCTTTTTGGATTTATTAGTGAGCCTACACACTTGTTCATGGGGCACCTCTCTATCTTTAGTTTATTTCTTTCAGTTATCGAGTTGTGTCTGAAAGTTAGGCTATTTTTTATGACTCTTAGAATCTCCATATATAGCTGTCAGAATTGTGGTAGTTTGTTAAAGTAACCGTTTGACTCACTGAGTGTTTTGCCGCGTTTTATGACTATTTATTTATAGTGGACCTTTGTTGATTTGATAATAAGTGTGGGAATGTATTTAGCCTTAGTGACTTGTTTAAATGAATGCTAACAAGCTACTAAATGATAGTACTGATTATTTAACTATATAAGGTGCTTTCGATGTGGCTCTATAGCATTGGATGCCTGTTGCTGTAACTACATGTCTGGTCATTATTGCACTTTCCACAGCACCTGTAAAAAACTAAGTTGATGTGTTATACGATTAGTCCACAAGGAAGTTTTACGTGTAATTTTAACTATAGCCGAGTCGGTAAGGGTTAAAACTTGTGGGGCAGAATAGGATCACTTCGCTGCAGCAATCGAGTAACCGTCGTAGCGAATCCACCCTAGTGAACCTACATACCGTTGCAGCGGTCGACGCGAACCAGACCCAGTATTAAAAACCTTATTTTAGGATTTTACCCCACTTTTTCCACAAAACCTTATTCTAGGCCATCACTTGGATGATTCCGGAGTAGGACACTTAGAGGTTTGAGAAAGGTAAACCTTCAAACAATCTTTATGCTATCTTCTTCAAAGAAAATTCTTCTTTTGCTAAGCTTTATCTTATGGGAGTAACAAAGATGGGGTCCTTCTCATTGTTTCCATCCTAGAAAAGTGTAACGAGTAATCTTGACCAGAAATCTTGTACTTTCAAAAACTTCACATAGATTCTTGTTTTAGGATGATAAACCAAACATGAATAACGATTCTTTCAATATTTAGAGAATGGGTTGAGACTTGACTTATTGAATTGGAAATATAAAGGGAAAGACTATTTTCCTATGAATTATAATGACTAGTAATTATGGAGTTTAGACTACTACGTATGCTTAAATTTGACTCTCGTTCTTGGGTACATGATATTTCTAGACTTCTCCATCATAGCTTCCGATTGGAAATGGGACAGTGGAGATTCCACGGACAATGGTTACTGCTGCTCGATATCGAGGTAGGTTATAATTTACTTGATTTATACTTTGATTAGTGAGTCGTATATACATTAATTAACTGACAGGAGAAAGCATGATTAGGTTTTCGGACACGGAGTTTGGTTGGATATTGTTTAGGTTAATATGAATGTTAATTTTGTGGGCTTACCACCATCAAGTGAGTCATTTAACCAAGGAGGTGTAGCAGTTATGTTGAGGGAGAAAGAAGCGTTGTGTATATATTTTGGTAGGGATTTAGTTAGAAGGTGGGGTCCGTATATTTACTGATTGACCATTTTAGAGTCTTGATGTACTATGGGCTGGTGTGACTTGTATTTTAATTGTAAGGGTCTTCATTGAGGGTTCATAAGGTGGTTGAATCGTTTTCCCTGAATCTTATTATGATTTGTGGCATGGTGCGTTGTAATTCTTGACATTGATTTTAATGGCTGATCATATTCCATTTTGCCTGTTGAACTGGAAATACATCGAGATTCATATTGTGAACAGATATAGAAATGCATATATATATATATATATATATATATATATATATAAAGGCACATTTGACAGGGGCGAGGATGTGGCCTAGTGACAGGCTCGTGATTCGAGGTCAGTTCGGGAGCGAGTGGTACATACACACCATGGGTCCCCTGCAGGTCATGACTATTGGGAAAAAATACAATTAGCATGTGTACAGATGTGATACTATTATTATTGCATTGCATTGCATTGCATTGGACTTATGTTATTCCTATGTTCGGTTGATGACTGGACTTGTCATATCCCTGTGATTGGTTGAGGGATGTTCCTATTTGATGATGTTATTCTGGTTATGGGTAGTTGTGTTCACGTGTAACTTCATTTCTCCATTGACTATTTAGGAAAGGTGTTGGAGTGATTCCATTTAGCATGGCTCAGGTTTGGAAGTACGGTTGAGATACTATCGTTGGTTGTATTGCTTTTACTTAGTTTTACTTGTATTTGATAAGTGATTATTGACTAATGTCTAATGTGGGCAGTTATGATGTGGTCTATTTGTCAATTTATGAGTTTGTCAGATTATGGAGGAAAAGGTAAGGGTTAGTGGTCCTAGTTAGTGTTGGTTGGTATCGAGGTTTGATGTTTGTTCTGTATTCATTGTTGTGGGTTAGCTGGTCTAGGAGTCTGTCTTAGATGTAAATGTTGTTGTCTGTTAGTCCTTAATTCCCGATGTTATGTGGATGTGGTATGGTAAAGGGATATGAGTATATTTATGTCGGAACTATTTAAGTATAGGTAGGATTTGAAAAGGTGTTACGACCGTACTAATCTGTTTATTCTGATTTATTCTCTATCATATTGCCTAAACTAATCTTAGTCGGCCTATGATGCTTACCAGTATATGTGGTGTACTGATATTACTATTGCTACATCCTTTTCGGGATGTAGATGTGTTTCAGGTTATGCCTTGAAGGTTTCGATAGCGGAAGTGGCATACATTTCCCTACAGCTTCTGTGTATCTTATTCCAAGACAGAAGTTGTGTCATTTTATTTTGAGTTTTTTCCTCTATATTGTAGAAGCTCTTGTACATGTCTAGACTAGGTCTTGGGAGAGTGTGACTTTTGAAATTTGTAAATTGCGCCATTTATGTTATCATACTTATTGTTCATTTCCATCAGTTATTAAGTTGTCAAATGACTTTAGTAATGGGTTGGTTGGTAAGGGTTCGCCTGCCAGGTGGGATAAGCTAGGTGCTCGTACGAACCGTAAATTAGGTCGTGACGGTTATGCCAGGGTTGGGTTTAGGGTGTGACAAGCTTGGTATCATAGTCTAGGTTAGATGTGTTTTAGGATATATTTGTCTATGTGGAGTTGTGTCTAGTGGAGTCTTCCTCGTGTAGCCTGATCATCTGTATGATCGAAAGACTATCAGGACATTTATAAGTGTTTCTCACTCTTCTTGATTCTAGATGTTGCTATTGAGATTAAACTTCCTTTAGGATCGTTCTTACATGTTTGTTAATTCCTGTCTTAGTGGCTTTAACTCGCGCAGGAGTTGCTTATCAAGGAAACAATAGTGCTTCTAGTGCATCGTCATGCGGGTGACTCGCTAGGATCACTAACCGTGCCACTACTGAGGCAAATGCTAGAGTCGAGAATTGTAATGGAAACCAAGAGCCGTCGTAAGCTCCACCTGTTTCGGCTGCCCCAGCTGTAGGTATTGTTAACATTGGGTCTATGCAGAATGCAATCCAGATGTTTACTACTTATGTGGCATCCCAACACCAGCGTGGGGGTGCTGATCCAACACTTGTAGGTACAGGAAGACTTAAGCACTTTTTGGGGCTGAATCCGCCCAAGTTTTATAGAGTTCAATTTACCGTCCGAGATGTCTATGGTGTGTCATGTGTTTCACATTTTTATGTTAAGGTTGTATAGATCTTTCTCATATCTTGACTCATGAGGAGATTGAAGTCAACAAGGGATTGGCTAATGAAGAAAAATCTATGCAAAGTTTAGATCGTCAAGTTAGGAGGTTGAGAACTAAAAACATAGCTTCTGTTAAGGTCATGTGGCGAAATCACACTACCGAGGAAGGACATGGGAAGTGGAGGACATGAAGAATAAATACTCTCATTTATTCCTATTTCAGGTATGCGTTAAACTTCTTGGTTAGGGAACCTTTGCAAATGTGGGTTAAAGGTTTAAAACCCCTTAATTCGTGTTGATAGTTGATTGTTGTTGTTGTGGGAGTCCTTGTGAGGACCCTATTTTTATTGTTGGGTTGTTATCTTAGTTTTATATTTCGGATAGCTCATAACACCTTTTCTTTTTTTAATTAAAACTACCAAGCAGAATGCCAGATAGTGCTTTATAAAAAATCAAGTTCTGTACAAAAGCTAAAATACATAAAATAAAGGAAAATAATACATGAATCCAAACTAAAGGAAGACTAAAAGCTTGTCTATTGCAAATCCTTTGGCCTTGACTTGATACCATGTTGACACCTCAAGCTCTCACCAGGTGTTATGGATCCACAGTCCATTGAATTAAAATTCAGGCTTCAAGGATGGAATAGAATTCTTTCAGAAAATTCCTCATGTTCAGCTGTTTCTGTGTTTGATCCAGACCTATGTAGTGTTGACCTTTTCCTTCAAGAATGATTGTATAAAAGATCCTTTGGAGAAGTGACAACAGATTGAGCATGTAATCACACTAATACCACTGTTGTAACCTGTCCAAAAGTCCTTATTTTCAATCTGCAAAATCTGTTCTAGGCCTGAGTACTGCACTTTTGACATACTGCAGAATCCTCATTGCATATGTTAATCTCCTGGAATCTGATGATCTTTGGCTTGCCTGATTCTGATGTATGGCATCTGTGCTTTTTTCAGTATTCAAAATCTGTTTTGCTTTCCTTGGAAGTGATTGGTAGCTATTGAACTGATGTTCACCTGCAAATCAAAAACAAAGTTAGTCAAAAAATCTGCCAGTCCATTTCCTTCCCTCAGTACATGCTCCACTCTCACTTCCTTATCCCTCTTCAACCTTGTAACATCCCTTATGATCAAAGAGATACTCCATGGTACTTCCCACTATCCTGTCAATATCATTTTAAGAGTCATTGAGTTAGTCTCCAAGATTACAGGCAATAGATAATTTGTTACACAGTATTTAAACCTCTCCTGTAATGCCATTGCTTCAGCAACTAAATTTGATCCATCTGATATTCTTCTAGCTGCAGCATGCACTAGATCTCCCTCAGAGTTCCTAATACAAAATTCCACTGAGCTTGGCCTTGGATTGACTCTAGAAGCACCATCTGAGTTACACTTAAACCACCCTAGCATAGGCAAATTCCATCTCACTATCTTGCTCACTATATGTGGTCTGTATGTTTCAAACATCTGCATAATCTGTGGAAGAGACTTTGGTACTTGCATTCTTGGATGTCTAACTCTGCACATCTGATGTATGGTCAAATTTATTTCATATATCACCTTATTGATTGTCATCTTCCCTCAATGCACCACAGTGTTTCTCCACTTCCATATTTGCCACATTGTGATCACTGGAATGGCTCTAATAATAGATTTAAACTTAGATGAAAAATCAGCATTCCACCAGACCTTTATCACTTGTTTCACCTGAAGCAAAGTTGTTGTGATTCCTATAGTAGCTTTAACATATCTCCAGACTTGTGAAACTATTTTCCCTGTGACAAATAGATGATCTACAGTTTCACATTGTTTAGGATCACAACAATAGCATTTTCCTTCTGTATCAATCCCAATCCTTCTCACTATATCCCCTACTGGTAGTTTGCATTTCCACAATCTCCAGAAAAAGAGTGAGATTTTGAAAGGCAAACCTGGTATCCACATGTTTTTGTATATATCAGACTTCTCAGCTTTCCTTCTTAAGAGCTCCCATGCACTTCCAATTATAAATTTACCAGATGCTGTCATCATTCACCTTGGTTTATCCCATTCTTCTATAGATTCATGAAAGTCTAATTCTTGCAGTAGATGATCAACAATATCAGTAGGAAAAAGCTGTTGTAGTTTACTCATGTTCCACCAATCCCGATTTCTCAATTCCTTCACATCTTGTAATGTTTCATCCACAACAAAATCATCAGGAACTAAGTAGTATAAAGCTCCAAGTTTTGTCCAATTATCAAACCAGATATTAGCCGTTCAACTTCTTGGCTCCCACCACATTTCATGCTCTATGTTGTCTCTACCTTCTAACATCATTTTCCAGACCTGAGAGCCTCCTTTCCAAGGCACATACCGAGGGTAGTGCCTTTTACAATACTTGTTCCACATATAATTTGACCATAGAGTATTTGTAGTTCTAAATTTCCACCAAAGTTTAGCACATAATGCTTTAGAAACATCAAATAAGGATTTGAAGCCAACTCCACCTTCCTCATTTGGCAAGTACAGATTCATCTATGAAGACCAATGTCTTCTTCTTCCTTCTTCACTATTATTCCAGAAAAATCTTGCAAACACCCTATGTAGGTCATATATAACACCCTTTGGAGGCCTGATAAAAGTCTTCCTTTCTAAGCTGCCAGGTTTTCCTTCACTTTTTTGATCAAGTCACTATAATCAGCCTTTCTCTTTCTTGCATGTGTGATTGGGAAACCTAAGTATGTGAAAGGGAAAGATCCCCTAGAAAAACCAGTAATAGCCTCCACCTACTGCACTATCACATTTGTAACTTTACTATGCATCTAGAAGGAACTTTTTCCTTTGTTGATAAGCTGCCCTGACATCTGCTCATACTCCTGTAATATTCCCATGATCAGTTGCAATGAAGTATCATCTGCAAATGAAAATATAATAGTATCATCTGCATAAGCAAGATGATTAAAATTAGCACTCCATCTAGGCATTCCATAGCTTCTAAAGCCATTGTCCTCAAATAAAGAGTTCAAGCTCTAGACAACACTTTTGCAGACAAAATAAACAAAGCATGAGAGTGTGGATCTCCTTACTTAACGCCTCTTGTTGAATGAAAAAATCCAGAAGCCTATCCATTGAATAGAACTGAGTACCAATTGTTTGCTATCAATCTCCATATCATATCTATAAATACTTCTGCAAATCCCATCTTCCTCAGAACTCTTACCGAAAAATCCCATGATACTTTATCATAGGCCTTAGCCATGTCCAGTTTAAGCACCACATTAGTTGAGTTTCCCCTAAGTCTTATATCTTAAACCACCTCTTGAGTTAAGAGTACATTCTCAATGATACATCTTCCCTTTACAAAACCAGACTGATTAGCAGATATCAAAGAAGGAAAAACATTTTCAAGTTTATTTTGCACCACTCTAGAAATCACTTTGTTAATAAAATTACTGAGACTTATGGGCCTCATATCTGCAAAGGTCTCAACATTATTCTTCTTTGGGATCAGAACCAGATTTGTATGAGTTATGGACTTTGGCAAAGTCTGTCCTTCAAAGAAGACTTTCACTACATTATACACATTAGCCCCCACAATTTCCCAGCATACTGGATAAAATGCTCCTACCATACCATCTGGACCACCTGAGCTATCTCTTGATAGATCAAAAACTGCATTCTTAACAACTTCTAGAGTTGGCATGCTGGTAAGTATCTGGTTTTTCTCCTGAGTAACCATATTAGGAACATGTTGCAGCAATGAGAAATTTGAGGAGATATCCTCCTGTGTAAACTGATGATGATAAAATTGACTTTGCTTCTTCAGCTAGAGCATCTTCCCCCTCAATCCAACTTTTATCTTGCTTTTTCATCCTTTTGACATGTAATCTCTTCCTCTTACCATTTACCATATTGTGGAAAAACCTTGTATTCCTATCCCCCTCAGAGAAGCAAGTAAAATGAGATTTCTGTCTCCAGAACTCCTCCTCATAATGCATATACTTCTTCATTCTGCTTGTGCAAGTTGGAGTACCATCCTGTTGGCGGGAGAAGGATCATCTTCAAAGAGCTGTTCTTTAACACTCACAATATCTTCCCTTACTACTAGTTGCTTGAAGATATCCCCAAAGGTAGCTTTACTCCATTCTGATAAAACAGACTTAACTTTTTTAAGTTTCAGTTTAAAAGTAATGAGCTCATCTGCTTCAAAATCAGTATTCCACCCTTGATTCACAACCTCTAAGAAGGATTCATGTTCTATCCAAAACTTTAGAAATCTGAAAGGCTTCCTTACATATTAAGATGAATTTCCACAAGTAAGTAGAAGAGGAGCATGATCAGAACCAGTTCTAGATAAATGTTCAACTTCCATGTGACCAAACCAATCCTGTAGTTTTGAATTAGTGAGCATTCTGTCCAACCTTTTAAAAATACAATCTCTACCAGCTCTACCATTCCACCATGTGAATAAGCTCCCTTTAAAAGAAACTTCAAATAGTTCACTTGAATTCACACAGAATGCAAAATCTGCATACTCATCTGGATAAACTGGCAGACTCCCTATTTTCTCATCTTCATGCATAATGACATTGAAATCCCTTCCCACAAGCCAAGGCACTTCCATTTGATTAACTAGGTTATACAAATTATCCCAAAGACTAATTCTTTCCAATGCTTCATACTTTGTATAAATCATAGTAGTCACAAGAATTTTATTATCGTCTTGAAAATTTAGCTTAACTGTGATCTATTGATCTGTATCCTGAATCACCTCTACATCTATATTATCATTTATAAAGAACCAAATTTTAGCATTGCAGTTATGATGTGCATACCTCATGCCCAATCTCCTTCTAAATCCTTGAATGTGTCTAACATGCTGAAATGGTTCCATCAAAGTAATGATGGAGAATTTATGATGCCTCTGTAACATTTGCACTCTATGAAAAACTTGCTATGAATTCACAGACCTGATATTCCAAAATAGAGTCTTCATAAAGATTTATTGACATTCTTCACAGCTCTATTTGGCAATATTCTTAGAGGCTGAATATCCACTACACTTTGTTGTTTGCCCTTATTACTCCCTTTCTACATGGACTTTGGAGAAATATCATCTTCCTTAGCTACTTGATTAAACACCTGTTCTATGTCTTCCTCATCTCCCCATCTTTAGCACTGCTACTTATATGAAGCTGCTCAGGTAATGCCATATCTGATAGATTATGAGACACTACATCATGAAGTTCCTTCAAAGGAGAAGGTTTCTTAAGTGGTATAATTTGCTTATCTTGACCTTTTTCCACCAGATCCACATGCAAATCATCAGGTTCCTCCCTTTCAGGTGGGTAGGATCCCACTCCATCATTATTTATAGAAAACTTCAAATGATCCTCTTGTCTGAGCACAATTGTAATAGGAAATTCCTTCTGAGTATGCTCCTGATTAAAGACTATGTTGCTTAGCTCATGATCCTGATCTAACTTGTCCACACAGTCATTTAATTTTTGTTTCTCTCCATCCTCTACATGTTCCTGGCTATCTGCTACTTTGTCTCCTCCATGAGCTTGTGAATCATCTAAATTGTTAGTCTTTTCTTCAGGACCCTTATAAACAACTATCTCAGAACCTCCACTAACTTGTACTTGTTCTTGGCTATCTGCTACTTTGTCTCCTCCATCAGTAACTGTCTCTTGGGGATCTTCGACATTGTTACGATTTTGTTCAGGGCCCTTGTAAGTAACTATCTCAGTACCCACACTTTCCTTCACATTCTCAGCCTGCATTCCAATATGTCCTTCTTCCCTAGTTACTTTCAAACTTTCATCAGATTTGTCAACATCTTCTGCCTCCTTGATTAAAACATCTGGCTCTTTGGATGTCCCTACTGAGTCAGTAGGAACCAAATACTTTGTGTTTTTATTATCCAGCCATTCTTCTACATTGTCATTCAATACGTCAAAATTATTTTGAAGTGGAACTCCTTCTGGTTGCTTGTGTTTCTCTGCATGACCATCCTCCTTCCTCTTCTTTCCCATGTTAGCAGCATTTGGATAAGTAACAACTTTTCCACTAGATAACACCTTTGGAAAATATTGTTGCACAGGATATCTCCATCTATTATACCTATTATACCTTTCTGGATATGGAAATCCCTTAGATGTTGTTGCCACTGTTTGTTTCTCAGTTGTGACTTCCTTACTCATCTTCACTTCTTCCTCTCCTTCATAGACGTCCTCTTTCTTTTCTGCCTTCAACTCAGTATGTAACACTCTACATTCTTTCTCTGAATGGCCTTGTAATTTACATTCAGTACAATACTTAGGCAAATGATCATACTGAATCTTCACTTTCATAACATTCACTTCCTTGGTCTGGTCATCTTCAATCTCAAAAATAACAAACTTAGGAAGGTCTGATATTAAATCCAGTTGCACCTTTACCCTAGCACAATTAGACCTGGTTTAATTAATAGTAGCCATGTCCAATAACAATGGTTTCCCAACTGCCGATGCTAACATAAACAAGGATTCCTTAAAAAAGTAAGTGGGCAGTAAATAAAGGAAATATATCCATGCCATTGCAATTGAAGTCTCTTCATCAACCCTAAAATGGGAATCATATATGAGAGGTCTCATCCGATAAGACTTATCATCCTTAGACTTCAACCAAAATGCACTCTTAGAGGAGATGTTTATGAAATCTTCCATTAAAGAACATCTAATCAAAATATGTCGATCTCTTAGGAATACAACTTGACACTTTCCCTTAGCACCACATTGACTTGGAACAATATCTTTCAACTCATCCATTTCTGGCCAGCCACTTGAGAACCTACAATAGCATGCTTTAAATTCTCTATTTGCTCAATTCTTGATACTTCTGATGTAGTCCAACGCACCACTGGCATACCATCATCATATTGAACCTCCTTAATAGGTATAGGCTCAATAATGGGGTTAGTAGTAGGTGTACATTTATGCACAAGAGTCCGCATGTAGGTTGTAGGGTTTGTATCTTTGACTGATAGAAGTGGGACAATAGGCTGAGAAGCGGGTATTTTCGTGTTTGTAAGGAGAGGGTAGTGCACTAAGTTGGACGTTAATGGAGGCTGGCCAGCCGCCATTGACGGCTGACCAGTGACCGGAGTGGCCATATTGTGAAAGTAAGTTTAGTTTAGGGTTTGCATGGGAATAGGGGGAGAGAGAAGAGAGATTTTAGGGCATTCCTTCTGACATTCCATTACTGATAGCTCATAACACAAAGGAAACTCTTGTGAAATTTCTAAAAAAATTGGGGTTTAGTGAAACTTTTTGGCCATGACTCTCATTCGAGGTTGAATGATCCTGAGAAGGGATAATGTAACATTCCGTAAATTTGGGTAAGAGGGTGATAATGTGACATTTTAGCTATATGAAGCCCTATCAGAGTTAGTTTGGGAGGAAATAGTTATTTTAAGATCAAGAGGAATAGTGAGGTGCGTAAGATTTGATAGAATCGACTGAGTTTACGATAGGCTTGACCTCTAACGAGTTTGAGTGTAGATCCGTTGAGATTTTGAAAAAACATTAAAAACAAAATTTGTAGCCTTTTGAAATACCTTTTCAACCATATAGGGACCATGTCAATAGGAGCTCTGCGCTAGGAGTTATGCTCCGTTACTAAATGCTTACAACAGGCTTACGCTGCAAGGTTGGCACAAGAGAATTAGTGGTTTGACGATTTTTTAGCTTGTCATGACACCTTTGTGATACAAGGGTGGGGCAAGGGAGCTAAATTCTGAAGTCTTTTTTTGCTTGTTCTGGCAACCTTGTGTCGGTGGCGTAACTGCACATTGCGTAAATTTCATGTTTTTAAAGCGTCCAAGTTCAGAAATTCTTTCCCACATTATTCTAAGCTAACGTTTTGGTGTGAAAATAAACCTAAGGCTTCCTATAAATCCTAAGGTATGTTCTTGCTCAATATCTATATTACAACATCAAATTAACCATTCATTAACACTATTTCATCCTTCAAAGCCTTAGATTATAGAAAATTGAAAAAACAAAAGTTGATGGGACATTTGGAAATTCTGTTGAAGGTAAGACCTTTGATCTTTTCTGATGTTATTGAACGGATTTAGACCAATGTAGGGTATTAGAATCCATAGGTGAATTCTTGGGGACCAAGAACACGTTTTTTGGCATGAAACATCGCTAGTTTTTTTTTTATTAATGGTGGGAACTCTTAGAAATGGTTAAAGTTATAAACTTTATCATTAAATCTATATTAGAACAATTTGAACATGGAGGAATCCATTTGATACCGTTTTAGCGGGATTTGAGGTATGTCTATGTTTTTGAAATCTTCTTGTGAAGTATGTCTATATTCGGAAACACCCTTTTGAAGTACTTCTGCGTGTGAAACCTTATTTTTTATGAATGATTTTTTTAAAGCGTACTCTTTAATTTGAAGATGATTTTGAACAGGGTCATGCGTGAGTAGGGTCAAGCAAGCATCGAACCTTATATGCAATCTACGATTTTGTTGAACTCATTTCCTAAAGGTTGAAGCTTTAAACATGTCTTGCCCGTTGAATGGGTTTTCGTGAACTTGAAACTGAATAAGTGAATTGAATAAGGTTTCTATATTTATTTATAGCACTAAACATCTCTATCATTTGAACTAGACCACAAATTCAATTTTACTACAAACATCTACCGAGAGACAAGTCTGAGCTTAATCAATACCTTGTTTTCAGAAAGAGCCAACTGATCAACGAAGAACTTGAGTCCTATCAAGTTTTGTCCTTCTAGATTTTAGTTGTTATCGTTAGGTTCTGATTGTGGTTCCACTTATGTGCCTCTACATGTATTGGTGATAAGTGTTCGTTGGTAAATTAGCATTTCTAGGGTCATAGACACACTGTTCAGGCAATAGGTTCTTTAGGTTTGACAAGGAAGTTTTAAACCTATTATCACATAGGATTATAGTGAAGATTTTGGTAAGTCCTATAGAAATATAGGTCGTGGTTTTTGACTCCCTTGAACAAAGAGTTTTCCATGTGAAAATCCTATGTGTTGCTTGTTTCTATATTCCTCTACAAAAACCTTTGTACACAAACTGCCTCACGAATCTAAATCTTGAAGTGCATAGGAGTAGCTCAATCCGAACAAGTGGTAACAGAGCTAGAATCTTCTTGCAAAGGCTAGTACCTTGAAAAATTATGGCACATCCTACCATACAAGAAGACAATCAATCTCAAGACCATCATACTACAGCTGCAGAAGAGAAACCTGCTGAGATGCACCCAATCCAAAATCCATCCCCAACAAAAGATGTAGAAAATATTGCATTAATGGCCAGCATAGATGAATACAAAGACCCCATGGAAATTCGATCAATACAGGATCAAGAATGCTACCTATCTGCACTCGACAACTCCATTGTATCAGCTAAGAGTAATGAAGAAGATGAGGATGACCAGGATGAAAACATTAGCCAAAAATCCTTCGCATAAGTAAGTAAAGAATTCACAACTATTCTAAAAGAAAACTGGAAATCGTAACACAAACCATCCTCGATAGATTAGAAAATCTATGTGTTGAAAGGCTTAAATTGGTGCTATAGAATAATGTCCTTAAGTGAAGTCATGCAAGTCAGAAGGAAGAAAATGAGAACCTGATGGAAAGGGTACAAAGTCTAAAAAATCAGGTTCATGATCTACCAAGCAAGATGGTTGAACAGGATACTAAAGTATACCTTCTAGATCTTCAGAGTCTAAGAAGAGTGAGAAAGTGCCTACACAAGGTTTAAACAAAAGAAGTAGCTAAAACAAGAAAAAGGGATGCTTCAGATGCGATAATAAAAATCATATTATTAGAGACTGCAAAGAAGAATACGTTGGTTGCTTCAGATGTGGTAACAAAAACTATCAGATTAAAGATGGCATAAAAGAACGACCATAAAAGAAGGAAAATCAAAATTAAAAAATAGGAAAGTTGAGGAAACCAGTGAAGAGGAACGTTCCAACCAACCGTGTTATTACAACAATACACAAGAGACCTGCAGGTTAAAGTTGTGGGTAGATCAAAGAAAGTGGCGTGAGTATGAACAGAGAATAGAAAGACATGTGGATCGCTTTCTTTAGGAACAAGATGAGTTCTACTCGAACCAAAGGGAACCCGAGTCAATATAAGTTTCTAGGATTTACCACTAAACAATCCTGCAAGGCTAAGGTAGGAGAAAATAGAAAACATATGCAAGGTATCAACACATGTTGAAGCAGAATGGAAACATTTCTCCTACCTACAACCTAAAAGGGAGTTTGGGCCATATCAAATTACAGAGATCCCACTCCCAAGAATGATGAAGAAAACATGAGGACTATATGAAAAATAAGAAAAGGGGTGAGATAAGACCTCCAGATGCCTTCATCAGCAGTAGAGAGAAGAAGACATAAAAAGGGCGATGAGACAAAGAATCAGGTCCACACAATAACAAATGGCGCAAAAAAGCAGCACATGGCCAAATGGGAAGTAATTAAGATCTATCTAAGAACCTGGTTCACACATAACAGGGCATACAAAAATTTCTAGGGAAAAGCACAAGACCCCCAAAGAATTAAGCTGGTGGATGGATCATGAAAGGGAGCTGGAAACTACGCAATGTCCACTCCCACATATATACAAAACGAAGAAGAAGATCACAACAGTAACAGGCATGAAAAAGGGGCATCGGGAACTAATTTCCTAATTATCTTCATAAGGAAACCTGGTATGTTGAAAAAGATGAAGCTAGAGGGCGAGCAATACAAAGATAACCATAAAGTCATATCAAGAGTGTGAAAAGAAAGAAAGAAATCAGTGGTATAGGAGAATTATACCATACAAGCATATGGAAATCAAGACTCTCAGAGAAATCACAAGAAGGAACTAGTTCTTTGATAGAGTGGAACATCATATAAGCCAGGAAAATTTATCAATACATCCTTGAAGAAACTGATCCAATGAAGGGTGTTGAAGAGGCAGCTAAGAGCATAAATTAAAGATGAGTTGATTAAGTAGTTCACCCCCATTGGCTATGAAAAGATTGATACTTGATCACAAATAGCACAAAAGCGAGGAAGCTAGTCAAAGAACCCGATTCTGACGACTATCAGGTATTGATGTGTCGTGGAATTACTGCAATTTTATATCATTTTACGATAATTTTTACTTGTTTTTGATAAATTTTGTGTTGTTTTGATGTGTTTTTGTTCTATTTAGGTAATTGATGGTTCAAAGGACAAAAATAAGGAAAATACATTAACTGGCCAATAATGAGAGAAGTTCAGACCGTACATATTTGTATGGGCTTTACTCCTAATTATATTTCAGAAGAGCAAGAAATAGAAAGTTTATATTGGAAGCTACTGGATACGGTTGAATTTTACAGACCGTATATATTTATATGGGTCGTATTTGGTATTGTACTTTGAAGATGAAGAACTGAAGAAAGACAAGTACAAAGACATATACAGACTGTACTTCATTGTGCGGGCCATATAAGTGGGACGTATATGTTGACCTAGAATATCAATATGAGTGACCGTACTTCATTGTACCGACTGTATCTAATTGCGCTAAGGGCACATTGTTAGATTTAATTTCGCGTTTGTGGGACCTTATAAATTGTTTATCCTGGAGTTTTGTGTATTATGCTTAGTAAGATTTTATTCCCTTTCTTCCTGGCATTGAATACGTTATTGTTTTTGAAACTTTTGAGGACAAGATTACAACTTTTCATCTTCAATATTCAACTTCTACATTAAATACGTAAGCATTAATGACTCTTTCAATATCTTGTTTTGCATTAAATATTATGAGATCTAACACTAAGGTCGTGAACCCAATGATAGGTTTTATGTGATTAGGTGATTCGGATTGATATATGCATTATGGGTTGTTAGGGTTTACTTCTTCATTATTCTGCAATGTTAGTTGATAGTTGCAAACATTGACTTAAACCATAAACCTTGATTTATTTAGGAAAATAAGTCAGGGTTTGGTAAGAACAAGTAATAAGAACTAGGGGTGTTAACCCTCATTTAATAAATTCACCTAGGAATAAGAGGACTTTACTTGGCCATATTAACCGTTCTTCATATCAACTCTTTGATATTTGGGAAAATCATAAAGAGAAATACTTTCTAACTATTGGGAAATATTAGGAAGTCAATTAGAGGTTGAGTGCATTCGTACAACAATCCATTAGAATTATATCATGACCTATACCCATAGCATTACACTTCATCTAAAGGGGACACAACATTGGTTTCTTTATTCCAATTAATTACAATAAAAGCGAACAAGTTAGTAAGCAAAACTGTTACGACCATTCCGGTCGTTATGGGAAATTAGAACCCCATTGGGAATTCCGGGGCCACAGGTGGATTCATAGGGCATCTTTTTGTATATGTGCATGTTTTGTTTTTTTGTGTTTTTGAGGCCTTCGATGAAATGTGGGGTGATAGGGAGAAAAACTAGACAAAAGTCAAGCTCACTGCCAAAAATGTACCACTGTGATGGTAGGAGTAACGCTGCGGCAGTACCGCTGCCAGCAGCCATCCATTTTCCTTGGTGGCCGCTGTAGCGGGCAGGGTACCGCTATGGCGGAACCGCTATAGCGGTGGATGGACCGCCATATCGATCACAGTGATTTCGTGGTAGGCTGCTATAGCGATCACTTGACCGTTATAGCGGCGTGATGACCGCTATAGCGGTCGACATAAAGCAGTAGCCCGAATTTTATATACTCAGTTTTATTTTCTCTTTTCACAAAACACCACCACACATCCCAACAAGCACCTAGGGTGAATTTTCCAGCGAGGGCAAGATACTTTGGGAGGTAAGTTCCTTTGATTTCCGTTCTATCATTCCATTCTCCTTCATTATTATAATCCTCTTCATGGGTCATTAATGGTGAAATTGAAATAGAAACCCTAGAATGTTAATAAACCTTCCAAACTTGATGGGTTATGGTTATTAATGCTTAGTTATCATCTAAATGCATTGGTTAGTTGCTCTTGATCATAAATTGAACATTTAGAGACATAAACTAAGTGTTTGGAGACCTAGGGTTCTATAAAAATGGTATCTTAATCATAAAAACTTCTTGTAATGGGAATGTTGATAGAATGTTGTTATAAATTGATGATTAATGATTACTAAGGGCCTTGATAGGTTGTTTATCACCTAGAAAATCATCTAACCCTTGGAATGGGGGTAAGGGAAGGGTATTCTTGCTTAGGAACTTGTGATTAGAGTATTATGACTCATTGAGCCTTCTATTTCTAGACTTTGAGCGTTTTGAGGCTTTGAGGAAAGGAAAGGCTATAGTATAGTGACTTGCATTGTTCCAGCTCTACTTTGAGGTAGGTTACGGTCTACTTGAGTTTGACTTTGGTTAGTTGACTGTATGTTTTGTGGTTTCCTTAGGTTGTGATTCTTGACATCTTGGTGTTTTGATTGTTATTATCCTTGGTTGATTTGCTGTGATCTATTGATTTTCATGTCTGTTGACTGGCTTGTTTATTCTATTAATTTGATGAAATTTTCATGATACTAATCTTAGTCCGCCTATGATATCTATCAGTACATAGTGTTTGTACGAATACTACCTTGCTGCATTCTTTTGAGTGCAGATTCTGATACAGAGACCGCTACTCGCCCTCACAACTAGTTTGGAGGACGTTTGCTGATAGATTTTAGGGTGAGCTACTTCCAATGCCAGGTCACCCGAAGATCTTCCTCCTATGATGTCTTTTCGTAGTCTAGACATTATGGCTATTTATTAGTCAGATTGCATTTGTTAGACGTATTTTATATTAGAGTCTTGTACGATGACTTTCAGATTTTGGGAATTTTGTAATAGTTAGAACTTCTGCACGTATTTCAGTATTTTATGGCATGATTTATTTAGTTTATTTGATGCATGAATGAGTATAATTTCTTAACTTGGTTAATAAAAAATCATAGCTAAATGATTAGATGTGCCGTCTGTTGGTTTTCCCACTAGGATTTAGTTGGGTACCAGTCATGGCGGGTTGGGTCGTGACCAAGTTGGTATCAGAGCTTTAGGTTCGTCGATCCCATCGTACAAGGACATGTCTAGCAGAGTCTTACGAATCGGTACGGAGACGTCTGTACTTATCTTCGAGAGGCTGTCGGATACTAGGAAAACTCCCTTTTCTTTCTTTCTTTCGTGCTACTTGATTCCAATTGGTATCTGCAGATTCAAATTGGTATCTGACTATCCTTCATTCTTTCGCAGATGGCGAGAACACGCGCGGTAGCAGCTAGAGGTAGAGGTGGAGGCACAGGAGCTGGCAGAGGGGCGGCCCTAGCGGAGGGCGGCGTCCCAGTGGTTGAACCCATGCCTCCAGTGGTTCCTAACGAGGCAGTGGGAGATGCAGCCGCACCAGCCCAGCTAGCAGCAACACCAGTTCCACCACGAGCTGCATCTGCTTAGGGTATACCAGACGCGATGGCACAGGTGCTGAATTGGTTGCAAGGGTTAGCACAGGCCTGGGTCATACCAGCTGGTCCAGCAGGTAGGGGCACAAGAGTAGCAGCCCCAGGTTCGGACCGAGCTCAAGCTTTGGGGGTTCAGCCTACAGCAGCAGTGGCACCTCGCTTGGAGGAAGTTCCGGGTTTTGAGGCCTTCTCGAGGCTAGTTGTAGGGCCAGTGATGACTGGCGAAGAGCATGATCTGTTTTGAAGGTCCACAAAAATGAAACCTCATATGTTATATGGTACTGAGTCAGAGGACGCATATGACTTCATCATCGGCTGTCACGAGAGGCTCCATAAGATGAGAGCCGTAGACAAGTACGAGGTAGAGTTTTTGACCTTCTAGTTCTTGGGTGATGCCCAGCTTTGTTGGAGGGCTTATGTGGAGTGTAGGCCAGTTAGGTCTCCTCCGTTGACTTGGGTTCAGTTTTACTCTGTGTTTCTGAATAAGTACGTTCCACGTACTCTGAGGGACTAAAGAAAGGATGAGCTCGCTACTATTAATCAGGGAAACTTGTCGGTTGCTGTGTATGAGTCTTGTTTCCACTTCCTTTCCTGTTATGCTCTTCAGTTGCTACCCATTGAGGGGGAGAGGATACGACGGTTCCTGAAGGGTTTGAACACTAGGGTTCAGTCATTAGCTCTTCCGTTTGTAGCCACTGGGGCTTCATTTCAGGAGATAGTGGAGCATGACCGTATTGTTGAGGGTATTAGGCAGGAGAGTCATGCGAAGCAGGTAGAAAAGAAGGCCCGTACGAGTGGAATATTCAGCAACTCCTTCTCGAGGGGTCAGAGTTCACAGGTATACTCAGGGCGTCTGATTCAGTCCGCGATGTAGGTGTCAGCTAGGGGACCATTAGGGGAAAATTATCAGGCTTTCGGTCAGCATGGAGGCTACACTGCTTCAACAGCTTCTGTTCAGTAGCCCACGCTGGACCTTGCTTGCTTCGAGTGGGGTGAGATAGGGCATCTCAAGAGGCATTTCCCCAGACTTAGACAGATTGGGCAAGGTACTCAGTATCAGGCTCCTTGAGCTCCATTTGCACCAGATCGTGGAGGTAAGGATCGTGCACAGCAGGGTGGGGCAGCCACACCGCGGGTAGGGGTGGTGCCCAGCCTAACCGAGGTAGTCCTCAGGCAGGTAGAGGCGGACAGCAGCCCGGCAGGGGTGGGGCTCAGACTGGTAGTGGTAATCGCGGTGGTTCACAGGTGACGGGAAGGTGCGGTCATTTGTACGCCTTTACAGGTAGACCCAAGGCTGAGGTCCTCGATGCGGTTATCACAGGTACTATCAATCTATAACTGTATGGCTTCTATTTTGTTTGATCCGATCTATACTTTTTCCTATGTGTCTACCTATTTTGCTGTGGGTCTGGATATGATGGGTGATACCCCTGACACCCCTATTTATGTATCTACTCCTGTTGGGGACTCTGTGGCGGTGGATAGCGTTTACCCTGCGTGTGCTATTACCTTTATGGGGGATAGTACTTGGGCAAATTTGATGATCTTAGACATGGTAGACTTCGATGTTATTTTGGGTATGAGTTAGTTGTCCCTACATTATGCTATCCTTGATTATCATTCTAAGACCGTTACACTAGCCATGCCCGGGGCACCTAGACTCGAGTGGAAGGGTAACCTTAGTTCCCTCCCTAAGAAAGTAATATCCTTTGTTCGTGCTAGGAAACTAGTAGAGAGGGGTTGCTTAGTTTATCTGGCACATATCTGTGATACTAGTCCAGATACTCCATCTCTTGATTCGGTTCCAGTGGTACGCGAGTTTGCAGATGTATTCCCCGTGGACTTGCCTGGTATGCCACCGGATAGTGACATTGACTACAGGATCGATTTATACCCAGGGACTCGTCTTATCTCTATCCCACCTTATAGAATAGCGCCAGTATAACTCAGGGAGTTGAAAGAACAGTTGCAAGATCTTCTGTGTAAGGGGTTTATTCGCCCGAGTGCCTCTCTATGGGGTGCTCCTATGTTGTTCGTTAAGAAGAAGGATGGGTCTATGCGTATGTGTATTAATTACCGTCAACTGAATAAGGTAATTGTCCGAAACCAGTATCCCATTCCCCATATTGATGACTTGTTTGATTAGTTACAGGGAAACCCGGTGTTCTCTAAAATCAATTTAAGGTCGGGGTATCATTAGTTGAAGATTCGGGCAGAGGACCTTCCTAAAACTGCTTTTTGGACCGGGTATGGGCACTATGAGTTCTTGGTTATGTCTTTTGGGCTTACAAATGCCCCAGCTGCATTCATGGATTTGATGAACAGTGTGTTTAAGCCCTATTTAGACTCATTAATAGTGTTCATTGATGATATCCTGGTGTACTCTAGGAGTAACGAAGAGCATGAGAAATATTTGAGAATTTCTCTTGGGGTATTGCGAGAGAAGGAGTTGTATGCTAAATTCTCCAAGTGTGAATTCTGGTTGTCTTCTGTGTCTTTCTTTGGGCATGTCATTTCGAAAGAGGGTATTACGGTGGATCCTCAAAAAATTCAGGCTGTCAGGGAATGGCTAGGCCCACATCAGTGACCGAGATCTATAGTTTTGTAGGTCTGGCTAGCTACTATCGTCGGTTTGTGAAAGGGTTTGGCTATATTGCTTCTCATTTGACCCGTTTGACTCAGAAAGAGGTATCGTTTTAGTGATCCGACAAGTATGAGGAGAGCTTTCAAAAGCTCAAAACATTGTTGACTACAGCACCAATTCTGGCATTGCCCGTGGAGGGCAAGGATTTTATTGTTTATTGTGAGACTTCATGCTCTGGTTTGGGTGCTGTTTTGATGCAAGAAAAGAAGGTGCTTGCTTATGCTTCTTGGCAGTTAAAGGTGTATGAGAAGATCTATCCTACTCATGATCTAGAGTTGGCAGCGGTGGTGCTTGCGTTGAAAATTTGGAGGCAATACTTGTATGGTGTCCATTGTGAGGTGTACATAGACCATCGCAGTTTGCAGCATGTGTTCACTCAGAAGGATCTGAACTCTAGATAGCGGAGATGGATGGAGTGGTTGAAAGACTATGACATCACCATCTTGTATCACCCTGGTAAGGCACATGTGGTAGCTGACGCATTGAGTAGGAAGTCAGCTAGTATGGGGAGTCTGTCGCGTTTGATTTCTTTGGAGCGTCTATTGGCTAGAGAGTTTCAGACTCTGGCTAACAGTTTTATGAGGCTGGATATTTCTAACACAGGCAAGGTGTTGGCTTGTGTTAAGGCTCGGTCGTTATTTTTAGAGCAGATTAAGGCTAAGCAGTTTCAGGATGCTAAGTTGTGTACAATACGTGATAAAGTGTTGCGTGGTGAGGCCAAAGAGGCCGTGATTGATGAGGAGGGCGTGCTGCGAATCAAAGGGCGAGTATATGTGCCACGTGTGGGCAACTTGATCAAGACCATTCTGACAGAGGCTCATAGTTCGAGGTATTCTGTCCATCCTGGTGCCACTAAGATGTATCATGATTTGAGGTAATATTATTAGTGGACTGGGATTAAGCATGATATAGTAGAGTTCGTTGTTCAGTGTCTGAATTTCCAAAAGGTGAAGTATGAACATCAGAAACGTGGGGGTACACTGCAGAGGATGCCCATTCCTGAGTGGAAGTGGGAAAGAATAGCCATGGATTTCGTGGTGGGTCTTCCGAAGACGTTAGGGAAGTTTGACACTATTTGGGTTATCGTTGACAGGTTGACTAAGTCTACCCACTTTATTCCGGTGAAGATAACTTATGATGCGGAGAAATTGGCTAAAGTCTACATTCGTGAGGTGCTTAGACTTCATAGGGTTCCTATCTCTATCGTGTACGACAGGGGCATAACGTTCACATCCAGGTTTTGGGAGTGTTTGTACGAGGAGTTGGGTACGAAGTTAGATCTTAGCACAGCCTTCCACCTCAGACTGACGGGCAGTTTGAGCAGACTATTCAGGTTCTTGAGGATATGCTTTGTGCGTGTGTGATAGATTTTGGTGGGCATTGGGATCAATTCTTGCCTCTGGCCGAATTTACCTACAATAATAGCTATCACTCGAGTATTGATATGGCCCCATTTGAGGCGTTGTAGGTGTAGGTCTCCTATTGGATGGTTTGATGCGTTCGAGGTAAGGCCGTGAGGTACCGATCTTCTAAGAGAGTCCCTAGAGAAGGTGAAGGTGATTCAACCCAAGCTTCTGGCAGCGCAGAGTAGGCAGAAGGAGTATGCAGACCGCAAAGTCCGAGATTTTGAGTTTGAGGAAGGAGAGCAAGTGTTGTTAAAGCTCTCACCCATGAAGGGGGGATGAGGTTTGGGAAGAAGGGCAAGCTTAGCCCGAAGTACATTGATCCATTTGAGATTCTTAAACTTGTGGGAGAAGTGGCTTACAAGTTGGCTTGACCTCCGGGTCTATCAGGTGTTCATCCGGTGTTCCATGTGTCGATGTTGAAAAGGTGCCACGGCGATGGTTTAGTATATAATCTATTAGGATTCGGTTTTGTTAGATGATAATTTTTCGTATGAGGAGGAGCCCGTTGCTATCTTAGATAGGGATGTTCGCAAGTTGAGGCCCACAAAAATAGCTTTTGTCATCGCCCAGTGGAAGAAGCTACTTGGGAAATAGAATCCGATATGCGTAGCAAATACCCTCAGCTTTTTGCCAAGTCAGGTAACTCCTTCCTAGATTTCTCACCCTTGTTTGTTCGGGGACGAACGGTGATTTAATTGGTATCTGGTATAATGACCCTTTCGGTCGTTATGGGAAATTAGAACCCCGTTAGGAATTCCGAGGCCACAGGTGGATTCGTAGGGCGTCTTTTTGTATATGTGCATATTTTTTTCGTGTTTGTGAGCCCTTGGATGAAATGTGGGGTGATAGGGGGAAAACTGAACAAAAGTCGAGCTCACTGCCCAAAATGTACCGCTATGGCGGTGGGAGTACCGTTGCGGCGGTACCGCCGCCTGCGGCTATCTATTTTCCTTGGTGGCCGTAGTGCTGGATCGACCGCCATAGCGATCATAGTGATTTCGTGGTGGGCCGCAATAGCGGTCACTTGACCGTTATAGCAGTACCGCAGCAACGGTGTGATGACCGCTGTAGCGGTCGACGTAAAACAGTAGCCCGAATTTTATATACTCAGTTTTATTTTCTCTTTTCACAAAACACCAACACACTTCCCAACAAACATCTAGGGTGAATTTTCAAGCTAGGGCAAGATACTTTGAGAGGTAAGTTCCATTGATTTCCATTTTATCATTCCATTTTCCTTCATTATTGTAATCTTCTTCATGGGTCTTTAATGGTGAAATTAAAATAGAAACCCTAGAATGTTAATAAGCCTTCTAAACTTGATAGGTTATGGTGATTATCGCTTAGTTATTATCTAAATGCATTGGTTAGTGGCTCATGATCATAAATTGAACATTTAGAGACATAAACTAAGTAATTGGGGACCTAGGGTTCTATAAAAATTGTATCTTTGCCATAAAAACTTTTTCTAATTGGAATTGTCACGACCCAGCTAGGGGCCGCGACGGGTACCCGGGGCTGACCACCGAGCACCGCTCGTTATATTACTCACCGTGCTCATTAACTACTCTTTTATCGGTTTTTATACTCAAGTCATAAGAAAGTCATGTTTCATTTGTAAACATAAATAGTTTCATATACATAAGTCCCTTAGGCTATCAAAATAACATATACAATTATACCATAGCGACCCTCTAAAGAAGTACAAAACGCTTAGACGGGGCACGACCCCCTCGACCCCAACATATACAAATATACACAAAAGAATAATCAAGCACCTCCGGAACAAAGGAGTGCTTTCAATCTGCTGACAACTACTACGAATCTAGGTCGAGCTCTCCTCCCTGTCTACCTGTAGGCATATTATAAGTTAGCTTTATTGATCAAATCGTCTTATAAACATACCATGACTTTACATCATTTCACATTTAGCATTAGGGGTATACATTAGACTTTGAAGACAACCATGGCTGTGTCAGGGTGACGTAAGGTTGTGAGCCCCCGATTATATTATGAACATTTATGAGTACCTTGCCTCACCTTGAAGGAAAGAGTGCATAAGGTGAGTGTTATCAATAATGACATCATCAGTGTTACGGGATCATCATATCATGAACTATCGAATCTCTATACTTCAACTCATTATCATCATTATCATGCTCATATGTAATTTAGTATATTTAAGGACTCATAAGTTCCATCATAAAGGAGGACCATGGGAAGTTTGAAAGATTCGTGCCTTTGAAGGAAGGGATAGGCCTTACAAACCTTTGACGTTTAACTAAGCTATCGCTTGCGTGTTCTCCTTTAATGCACAAGTTATACCTTCAATAGAATTTATATCGTCATTAGCTAAGAAATTATAAGAACGGGCTTTCTAAAGCTAGGGAAAATTAGGCAGCACCTCTTTTGTTTACACTACTTTTCCCATGTTCTATATCAACTCCCAAACGCTCACAACAACATTCACAATATTGCAATCAACAATCATCATTCATATACATTGACCACAATCCACCATTTCTCTTCAATTTCTCCACATTTATGGTTATTCCATGTCCTAAATATCATATATAAAGTATTCACAATCACAACACCCCATCATTTTATGATTCAATCCAACTACCATCCAAACATGACATTATTCACTCATTACTGACCCATTTCCTATGTCTTTCTACAATTCAAGTATCTTAACCTTCCAATACCTTAAACAACATGGTTTATTCATGAAACTTACCTTAGATGATGGTTGAACAAGTCTTGAGTGGAGTTTCTCCTCTAGCACCAAAACCCTACTTCACTTCCTTTGGATTTTCTTGAGAGAGATGAACTTTAGTTAGGTCTCATACACTTATTTCATGGATTTGGTGTTATTGATCCTGGATTTCCTTTGGTTTTCTTGTGATGAAGAGTAGAGAGCTTTCTAGAGGTTTTTTCTAGAGAGAAATATAGTGGAGATGAAATGAATTGAATGAGCTTAGGTCTCCTTTTAATGACTTAAAATCTAATCCGGAATGAACAGTGACTGAAGTGCACAGTGGTCGTAAACCCAGTTTACGGTCCGTATTCCAGTTTACGGGCCGTATATCGTGGTCTTATTTAAGCATATCAAAACCAGAAAGGTATGCTGGGGATTATGGTGATTTACGATCGCAGTTTACGGGCCGTATTTCAATTTACGGTCCGTATTCCAAGTCATATTTAACCATTTAAACATTTGATAGAAAGTTGAAGTTTTGTGAGTTGAAATACGACATGGTGGTTTACGGGCCGTATACCACTTTACGGTCCGTATTTTACTTTACGGTCGACTGGGCCAAAGTGTAAATCTGCGACTTTCAAGTCTACAAAACCTGTAATTTAGCCATTGTGGAGCATAGCTATTTCTTGTTCCCATTGGCTTTGAAATCTTACTTAAGGTCGTCAAACGTCGTTCCCTTCTCCTTAAAACATCATATACCCATATTCTCCGTTAGTCTATTCGTGGTACGTTCACGGGAAAAATTCCAAGGTGTAACACTCTTCCCCCCTTTTGGAACATTCGTCCTCGAATGTTAAACACTCGGGATTCTACGAAAATTTTGCCAGGGTTTCCCCTGTAATTTGGCACTACCAACCTGTCACAACAACCCATAATATCATTGCCTCACAGGGCTTCAACATAATAAAATTCTAAGAAGACTTACGAAAGCTCTCGAAAGCAGGGGATATAATATTTGAGTAATGATAGTAATAGGGGTGTTCAGATACTCTAATTATTACACTTCATTTATTGCATACTTACCTCATATTGTAGGCGTTCCATCTTGAGTCTCTTCTGGGGGTTGAAATAAATGCGGGTACTTGTACTTCATACTTTCTTCCGCTTCCCAAGTCATTTCTTCTCGGTTATTGTTACGCCACAAGACTTTAACTGAAGCTACCTCTTTATTTCGGAGTCTTCGCACTTGCCTGTCTAGAATAGCAATAGGCAACTCTTCATAGGTTAGATTTTCTGTTACTTGCACATCCTCTGTCGGGAAAATATTTGGGGGATCTCCAATACACTTGCGGAGCATCGAAACGTGGAAGACTGGATGAACTGATTCAAGCTCCGAAGGAAAGTCCAATTCATAGGCTACATGACCCACCTTGCGGATAATTCTATAGGGTCCAATGTATCTAGGACTTAGCTTCCCTTTCTTACCAAATCTCATCACCCCTTTCATCGGCGATACTTTCAAAAATACCCAATCATCTACCTGGAATTCCAAGTCTCGGCGGCGATCGTCTGCATAAGACTTTTGGCCACTTTGGTCTGTTAGCAATCGATCTCGGATCACCTTAACTTTTTCTGTCGCTTGTTGAATCAATTCGGGGCCTATTAATTGTGCTTCTCCCATCTCAAACCATCCAATTGGAGATCTACACTTCCTTCCATATAAGGCTTCTTAAGGAGCCATTTGAATACTAGAATGATAGCTATTGTTGTATGCGAATTCGATTAGCGGCAAATGGTCATCCCAACTACCACCGAAATCTAGCACACATCCTCGTAGCATATCTTCCAAGGTCTAAATAGTACGCTCGTCTTGTCCGTCGGTCTGCTGATGAAATGCCGTGCTAAGCTTCACTTAAGTGCCTAGACCTTCTTGGAAGGACTTCCAGAACTTGGTTGTAAACTGTGCTCCTCTATTTGTAAAATAGATAATGGAATACCATGAAGTCGTACAATTTCTTTGAGATATAAGCTCACATAGTATTCTACTGAGTACGTGGTTCTAACTGGAAGAAAATGGGCCGCTTTTGTCAATCTGTCCACGATCACCCATATAGAATCATACTTGCCACGAGAACGAGGTAACCCCACAATAAAATCCATGTTGATCACTTCCCATTTCCAAGTAGGGATTTCCACTACTTGAAATAAGCCTCCTGGCTTCTGATGTTCAACTTTTACCTATTGCCAATTTGAACACTGCGCTATAAATTCCGCTATGTCTCTCTTCATGCCATCCCACCAATACATCATCTTGAGATCATGATACATTTTGGTTGCACCTGGATGAATAGAATACCGAGAACAATGTGCTTCTTCTACAATTCGTTGGCGCAATTCTGCTACATTCGGCACACATAACCTGCCTCGGTATCTAAGAATTCCATCTATAGAAACTCCGAATAAAGACTTCTCTTTTCCATAAGATGTGTCTCTGTAACGATATAATTGAGGATCTTCATATTGCCGTTCTTTCACTTCCATGTCCAAGGACGAAATCGTGGGATCATTGATTCTAATCCCCCCATTACCCGAATCTATTACACGTACTCCAAGATTAGCTAGTTGGCGGAGCTCATGAACCATATCTTTCTTTTCCAGAGGGACTTCACATAAACTGCCCATTGATCGTCGGCTGAGCGCATCGGCTACTACATTTGCTTTTCTGGGGTGGTACAAAATGTTCACATCATAATCTTTTAACAATTACAACCACCGCCTCTGCCGCAGGTTCAATTCCTTTTGCTTGAAAATATACTGAAGACTTTTGTGATATTTATAGATATAAACATGCACACCATACAAATAATGCCTCCATATTTTTAAGGCATGAACAACCGCAGCCAATTCGAGATCATGAGTTGGATAATTATTTTCATGTTTCCGCAATTGTCTCGAAGCATAGGCGATAACTCTACCATGCTGCATCAATACACAACCTAATCCCACACCGAAAGCGTCACAATACACAACATAGCCGTCTGATCCTTCTGGAAGTATTAAGACCGGAGCTGAGGTCAATCTGCCTTTCAACTCTTGGAAGCTACGTTCACAAGCATCATTCCATTGAAATTTGGCTGACTTTTGGGTTAGCTTCGTTAATGGGGCTGAAATAGATGAGAAACCCTCTACGAATCTTCTATAATATCCTGCCAAACCCAGAAAACTACGGACTTCTGTAGGCGTCATAGGCCTTGGCCAAGTCTTCACAGCTTCAATCATCTGAGTGTCAACTCGAATGCCATCATTTGAAATAGCATGGCCCAGAAATGTTACTAAATTTAGCCAGAACTCACACTTTTGAAAATTTCGCATACAATTCTCGGGCTCGAAGAATGCCAAGAACAATTGGTAAATGATCTGCATGTTCTGATTTCATGCGAGAATACACCAGAATATCATCAATGAATACTATCACAAATAAGTTCAAGAGAGGCCTGAATACATTGTTCATCAAATTCATAAACACGGCTGGAGCATTAGTCAACCCAAACGACATCACTCGGAATTCATAGTGGCCATATCTCCTTCTGAAGGCTGTCTTGGGAATATCCGCTTCCCTAACTATCACTTGATGATAACCCGACCTTAAATCTATTTTAGAGAACCACTTGGCACCTTGCAATTGATCGAATAAGTCATCAATCCTTGTAAAAGGATATTTGTTCTTTATCGTCACTTTGTTCAATTGCCTGTAGTCGATACACATTCATAGGGATCCGTCTTTCTTTCTCACGAACAAGACCGGTGCTCCCCACGGTGATGAATTGGGTCTAATAAATCCCTTTTCAAGCAAGTCTTTCAACTGCGCCTTTAACTCTTCAATTCCGCCGGAGCCATTCGGTACGGAGGAATAAAAATAGGCTTGGTATCCGGCAACACATCAATATCAAAATCAATCTCTCTTTCTGGAGGAAGACCTGGAAGCTTGTCAGGAAATACATCTGGGAATTTATTCACTACCGGAACGGATTCGAAAGTTGGCGACTTTGCCTCGATGTCATGAACCCAAACTAGATGATAAATATAGCCTTTGGCTATCATCTTTCTTGCCTTAAGGTAGGAAATAAACCTACCCTTTGGGGATGCTGCATTACCTTTCCATTCAAGCACGGGCTCTCCTGGAAATTGGAATCGAACCACTTTCAATCGGCAATCAACGTTAGCATAACACGACGCCAACCAATCCATGCCCATAATTACATCAAAATCTATCATTTCCAACTCAATCAAATCAGTTATGTTCTGGCGATCACGTATCACAACTACACAATTTTTATACATTTGTCTTCCTATCACGGGATCACCAATCGGAGTATATACTCGAAAGGTTTGATTGGCTCAGGTTTCACCCCAATACAACCAGCACAACATATGGAGTAATATAAGAGAATGTAAAACCGGGATCTATCAATACATACACATCACAGGAGAATATAGACAATATACCTGTAACCACATTCAGAGAGGACTCGAGATCCTGTCGTCCAGCTAAAGCATAAACACGGGGCTGAGTTGCACCTGAAGTAGATGCTGCCCCTCTGCCTCTACCTCGACCTGCTGACATCTGGGGAGTCTGCCCTACCGGTGTACTGATGAAGAACCAGCTGCTGAGCCTGTGGGATGAACCCCACCTCTACCATTCCACGAGGGACAATCTTGCATCAAATGCCCAGTCTGTCCACAAACATAACAAGCGTTTGTGTCCTGGCGACATGGCCCTGAGTGCATTTTCCGGCACCGGCTATATCGTGGGATAGGTGGTCTCCTCTGATTGTGGTTACCCCCAAACTGAGAACCCAAAGCTCTCGAACTTTGACCCTATCCTGAAGGAAAAGAGCGATCAAATCCCCTATCCGCTAATCGTGGAGGCGCACTAGTCACTGACTGACCTGAATGTCGGGAATAGGTCTGCCTCGATCCCCTTCTATAATCACTGCCTGTGCCCATAGATCTAGCCCTTTTGCTTTGCCTTCTATCACTGTCGCGATCACCCCTTTGAGGTTGTTGTCGTCCCTCTAAGTTCTGGGCATGGGCTTGTATTCGGGAAATATCCATCCCTTCTTGCAAAGAGGCCGTCAAGCAGTCCTTTAACAAATGTGGCCCCAAGTCACTCACAAATCTATGTACACGATCCCCCATGTCGGCCACCATAGTCGGGGCATATCTCGCCAAGGAATTAAATTGCATGCTATACTCCCGGGCATTCATATTTCCTTGCCTTAGATGTACAAATCTATCCGCTCTAGCTCGGCGGACTTCGGGTGGTAAATAGTGACGAATAAAGGCCTCCACGAATTCTTGCCAAACCGGAGGAGGCACATTCTCTTCTCTTGATAATACCTAGTTGTTATACCATAAAACTGCCACATCCCAGAGTCTGTAAGATTCCAACTCCACGGATTCAGTTTCGGAGGTATGGACAATCTTCAATGTCCTAAACACCTCATCTATGAATCTTTGAGGGTCTTCATCTGGCTTTGAACCGGAGGATTTAGACTCATAAAATCACGGGCTTTGGTGCTTGCTGCCCGATCACTTGGGCCCGTATTTTGTCGTTGTGCCTGAGCGGCTACCAACTGTGTCAATAGATGTATGGCCTCGGTCATTTGTTGACCCGAAGCAACCGGTGGAGGGATTGGAGCTAGGGCTCCTCCTTGCTCTTCCACATTAGGCGGGGTAGAAGAAGTATTAGACAAGGTCTCATTATGTGATTCTCCTTCTTTTATATTCATCGTAGGCTCTCTTTCTACCCGCCTCTTTATCGTAGTCTTGCCCTTCTGGGCGGCTGTCGCCTTTCCCTTTGGCGGCATTTTGAAATCATAACACACTATTAGGGAAGATAAAATATTATACATGGCTCTATCGCACAATTTCATGAGAAGAAAGATGGTCATGTTTCCTAAATGCCCTGTAGCCTCTTGTTTATTGATGTGGCGCGCAACACACCATAAACAAGACTCTACTAGACACGGCTCGTAGACACTTCCTAGGACTGAACCGCTCTGATACCACTTTTGTCACGACCCAGCTAGGGGCCGCGACGAGTACCCGGGGCAGACCACCGAGCACCGCTCGTTATATTATTCATCATGCTCATTAACTACTCTTTTATCGGTTTTTATACTGAAGTCATAAGAAAGTCATGTTTCATTTGTAAACATAAATAGTTTCATATACATAAGCCCCTTAGGCTATCAAAATAACATATACAATTATACCATAGCGACCTTATTAGACCACATAACCCACACTGAGTGTCTACGAGCCTCTAAGGAAGTGCAAAACGCATAGACGGGACGGGACCCCGTCGAGCCCAACATATACAAATATACACAAAAGAATAATCAAGCACCTCTGGAACAAAGAAGTGCTTTCAGTCAGCTGACAGCTACTACGAATCTCGATCGAGCTCTCCTCCCTGTTTACCTGTAGGCATGAACACAGCGTCCAAAGAGAACGGACGTCAGTACGAATATTGTACTGAGTATGCAAGACAAGAATGAAATAAATATAATAGGAGGATCGTGAGCCATGAAAGAAAGATATAACCTGCAAGAGTGTCATAAGCAAATACATTTTGGACATATATCATATTTTACATAATCATGGTACATATGTCATCACATCACATATCTCGTCACATTACATATCTCATCACATCACATATCTTGTCACATCACATATCTCATCGTTATCCCGCGTCCGGGTAACCATTATATGCCGCCCACTAGTGGTGATCTTGCCCGGCCCTCTAGGCTCGGTGTAACATCGCAGCCGCCTTAGCGGTGACATGCCCGTCCATCTTGGCACGGTGGAACCATATGCAGCCCGCCTTAGCGGTGACATGCCCGACTATCTAGGCACGGTGGAATCGCATCATCACAAATTCAATCACTACCCATCACTAATCACATCTCATGAACGTATCACAATATTATCATAGCTTGGCATATTCATACATAACATAGGCATATTATAAGTTAGCTTTATTGATCCGATCATCTTATAAACATACCATGACTTTACATCATTTCACATTTAGCATTAGGGGTATACATTAGACTTTGAAGACAACCATGGCTGTGTCGGGGTGACGTAAGGTCGTGAGCCCCCGATTATATTATGAACATTTATGAGTACCTTGCCTCACCTTGAAGGAAAGAGTTCATAAGGTGAGTGTTATCAATACTGACATCATCAATGTTACGGGATCATCATATCATGAACTATCGAATCTCTATAATTCAACTCATTATCATCATTATCATGCTCGTATGTAATTTAGTATATTTAAAGACTCATAAGTTCCATCATATAGGAGGACCATGGAAAGTTTGAAATATATATGCCTTTGAAGGAAAGGATAGGCCTTACATACCTTTGACGTTTAACTAAGCTATCGCTTGCGTGTTCTCCTTTAATGCACACGTTCTACCTTCAAGAGAATTTATATCGTCATTAGCCAAGCAATTATAAGAACGGGCTTTTTAAAGCTAGGGAAAATTAGGCAGCACCTCATTTGTTTACACTACTTTTCCCATGTTCTATATCAACTCCCAAACGCTCACAACAACATTCACAATATTGCAATCAACAATCATCATTCATATACATTGACCACAATCCACCATTTCTCTTCAATTTCTCCACATTTATGGTTATAGCTTACTATCAAGTTTTCTCATGTATCACACTTATTCCATGGCCTAAATATCATATATAACGTATTCACAATCACAACACCCCAACATTTTATGATTCAATCCAACTACCATCCAAACATGACACTATTAACTCATTAATGACCCATTTCCTATGTCTTTCTACAATTCAAGTATCTTAACCTTCCAATACCTTAAACAACATGGTTTAGTCATGAAACTTAATTTAGATGATGGTTGAACAAGTCTTGAGTGGAGTTTCTCCTCTAGCACCAAAACCCTAGTTCACTTCCTTTGGGTTTTCTTGAGAGAGATGAACTTTAGTTAGGTCTCATACACTTTATTTCATGGATTTGGTGTTATTGATCATGGATTTCCTTTGGTTTTCTTGTGATGAAGAGTAGAGAGCTTTCTAGAGGTTTCTAGAGAGAAATATTATGGAGATGAAATGAATTGAATGAGCTTAGGTCTCCTTTTAATGACTTAAAATCTAATCCGGAATGAACAGTGACTGAAGTGCACAGTGACCGTAAACCCATTTTACGGTCCGTATTCCAGTTTACGGGCCGTATATCGTGGTCTTATTTAAGCATATCAAAACCAGAAAGGTATGCTGAGGATTATGGTGATTTACGATCGCAGTTTACGGGCCATATTTCAATTTACGGTCCGTATTCCAAGTCGTATTTAACCATTTAAACATTTGATAGAAAGTTGATGTTTTGTGAGTTGAAATATGACATGGTGGTTTACGGGCCGTATACCACTTTACGGTCCGTATTTCACTTTACGGTCGACTGAGCCAAAGTGCAAATCTGCGACTTTCAAGTCTACAAAACCTGTAATTTAGCCATTGTGGAGCATAACCTATCTCTGGTTCCCATTGCCTTTGAAATCTTACTTAAGGTCGTCAAACGTCGTTCCCTTCTCCTTAAAACATCATATACCCGTATTCTCCGTTAGTCTATTCGTGGTACGTTCACGAGGAAATTTCCGAGGTGTAATAGGAATGTTGATAGAATATTGTTATAAATCCTTCTATTTCTAGACTTTGAGTGTTTTGATGCTTTGAGGAAAGGAAATGCTGTAGCAGAGTAACTTGCATTGTTCCAGCTATACATTGAGGTAGGCTATGGTCTACTTGGGTTAGACTTTTGTTAGTTGACTGTATGTTTTGTGATTTCATTAGAAGAAAGCATGTCTAGTTTTCATGCATGATATTGTGTGGTTAAACTCCTATGTGAATGCGAATTGAGTGTTTGTGTATGCTTCGTGCCATTATTCCTGTGTGATTGGATCTGTAGTGGATGTATTGTGATGAGAAGCTAATATAACCTTCTCGATAGTATTGTGACATGAAATGATGAGTTGAGTATTGATACTGATAGGTAAGAAACACTGCTCTGTAAGAGGTATGGAAAGGCACATAGGTGACCTAGATTATGGGCTCGTGGTCCGAGAATAGTTTCGGAAATGAGAGGTACATGTCACGACCCAACTAGAGGGCCATGACGGGCACTCAGAGAAAACACACCGAGCACCTCTCAACATACATCTCATAATTATTTCTGGGTGGACTATGAAGATAGCTGATGGATATCCTAATTTGTAAGGACATATATCACAACATAACTGCGCATCTCTATAGAATCTTCAACAATTATGTCCATCATCACCAGCCGACAAGGCTACTAAAATGTTACACAACGATCTGAACCGGTAGGGTCAGAAAACTTCTAACTGTACACACATGTCTACGTGCCTCTACATAGAATAAAAGTGACCGTAAAGACCAATACTAATAGACTGTAACTCCGAAGTAAGTGGAGTGCTCCTGAGAATCCCCCGATAAAGCACCTACGGATTCGATCCGTCTCCCTGTCTGCCTGCGGGCATGAACGCTGCATCCACAAGAAAGGACGTCAGTACGAATAGTGCACTGATTATGTAAGACATGAATAGTGACATAAACAAGAATAAAGAAGCATGAGATAAAGAGATAACCTGTATATCAGATTGCCTCATAAGGCGGATACCATGCATGCTAACTTTAACTTTTAAAATCTACATCATATATATATATATAAGTAAACTGCCCGACCATATAGGTACTGTGTTATGATGCCCGGCCATATAGGCGCGTTGTTATCATCATTAGCCCCCGTCCGTGCCTCCTGCGTCCGAGGTAATCATCTCACGCCGCCCACTAGTGGTGTCTACCCATGCCCTGTAGAGACGGTGTTATTATCATTATTCATAAGCCGCCCACTACGCCCACCGTAGTGGTGTCTGCCCGGCCGACTAGGCCCGGTGTAATCATACATATACATAAGCATGCATGAGAGCCCAAATAAAAGCTACAACTCTATTGGAGCGACGTAAGGTCGGTAACCTCCGATTATGTTATGGAACAATCATCATCGCTATATCTCACCTTGAAGGAACAATTATTATAAGGTGAGATCAATAACAATGAATAGAATCAAGGAATTCATGAAATAAACTCAATAATCTCATAATACCATCATTAATCTTCTTTCATTTCTCCCAACTCTTTGTCGAACTCATTTGTTAGTTCCATATCCTAATGTTCCTATGTATGTACCCTTTTATCTAGCTACCATCCTGGGACCTGTTGCCACTAAGATGGTCCTAACTCATGATTGCTACGGCTCCTTGCTAGTATGTGAGCACTCTTAATTGTTGTACTCATTTGCCTTGCTCCTTATTTCTCTACTAGTAGACAAATTCTCTTGTTCAGATATGGCACCTTTCCTTGCTTGCTTCTCCGGTGCCCTTTTTGTACTAGTCGACCTTATATACATACCATCTCATCTCGTTTTAATTCCTTGGTAGGACCCCCCCTCCCCCCCCCCCCCCCCCCTTAATTCCTTACAATATCATCATATTCATATTTGAACTTTTCCTCCAATTTCCTCTCCTCAGTTTTTTCATAATTACAAAATAAACTCATGAACATGGAACTAAGATAAAATCCTACTTATTCATAATTTCCTTCCAATACGAGTATGCTTCCCTCCTTAAGCCCTTGGCTCTCTTATACCGGTGACTAATTGAGACTTAAACTAACCTCCATTTTTCTCCGGCTCCTTATCTTCATCCTTGCACTATTCTGCTAACCATTTCATCATGGTGATTGTTTATATGGTTCTATGTCATACACTCTTACAATTGATATAACCAGCAACTTGGAGTTTCACGACTTACGAGGTTGTTACAGCTCGTAGTTTTGTACCTTGAGATTCATTAGGTATTAGTTGTTCAATTGTGGAAACTGGAGTTACGGTCGAAGATATACAAGATTATATGTGCTTATGTTTTGATTATGAGGGTTTAGACTCATGTAATAGGTCATGGAAGGGTTGGGGGCCAAGTGAGTCAAGGAGATTAAGTTTTTGGAACCCTGGAGAAAAGCTGGGTAAGATTTCTTACGATAATTTTTTCTAACTTGGAGAAAGAATATCTTTTAATAAATGAGGAGTTCTGAAGCAAAGAAAAAGCCTAAATTGACGTTCGGGAAGTCTAGTTTTCAACGCTACAAACCTCGTATCGATCTGACATCGGGATCAAATGTTATGAGCATTTTAAGACAGGAAGCCAGAGCAAGGAATTACCCTGCGCGAACGCGCCTGGAGGTGGCGCGAACACGCAGAGGACTAAAGGAAAACTCAGTGTGAATGCGCCCCAAGGTGGCGCGAACGCGCTGAGCAATATCTTGGTCGGTGCAACCTGACTTTAGAACTTAATAAAAGGGGGCTTAGCCCCTTATTTTCATCCAAAACACCACTCCAAACACCCCGAACATTCTGAAAATCTCCCCCAACTTCCAATCATCAAATTTTAAGCCTAAATCAAGTGTAATCCCCGAATTTAGGTTCGGACAATGTATAGTTACAGTTATAAAATCGTATTGCGGCGAGTCTTGGCTTGAACTCAAGGTGAAAAGTGAAGATATTGTGGTTCTAGCGGAAGTAAGGTATGAATTGTCACGACCCAACCCCGTAAGCCGTGACTGGTGCCCGACATGGACACCCGTATACATACTCTTTAGCTATATGTTCATTTCACATCAAACTCAATATGGATCTTATAACGACCAAACCATGGTCTCAAAACTGTCACATAAATATTCATATAAATGCAAGCCGACAAGGCTGCCATCATATAATAATATCATATGCAAGCCGACAAGGCCGCCATCATATACGAACATCATACCACAGCACATCGTATAGACACAGCTGAACAGAACCCATACACAACCCACACATATGTCCACAGACCTCTAAGAGTATCAACAGTAACGTAACATATGACGGGACAGGGCCCCGTCGTACCCTTAGTCCACATAGGCATATAAATATATATCCTAGAAGGATTTGTACCAAATTCTGGACTCCGGAACAATGGAGTTCTCCAAATAGCAGAGGGGAAATCTTAAGCTGTCGGATCACCAAAGCGAATGTCTGCACCTGCAGGCATGAAACGCAGCCCCCCGAAGAAAGGGGGTCAGTACGGAATATGTACCGAGCATGTAAAGCATGAAATACAGAAAACGGGATCATAATTGAAATAAGAAGTACAGAAAATGAGTACAATAACCAGAATACCAAGTACTTGCTTTCGAAACATAAATCATGCATGTCAATATATATATATACCCGGCCCTTTAATGAGGGACTCGGCGAACAATACAGTGAAAGTGTGCACGATAACATACCCGGCCCGGGACTCGGTGAAAGATATATTGAGATATGCATGAGCAGAGTAGTGAGAAACTATATGCAATTCAAAACATTTTTAAAGACTCAATGGAATAGTCAACACGAACCATCGTTCGCAATTTCAAATAATAGTCATCTCATATACCTTTCGGATGTCCCTTTAGATTATATCAAAATGAATCTTTGAAATCATGTGTACACATTAATATAGATGAATCAAAACATAAGTTATGGGAATCAAAAATCAATAGCCATCCTAGTGGCTCTAGGAATAGGAGTTTCCTTTGGAATCGTATATTTATCGTATATTCATTTCACAACGATCATGCCAAAAAGAAAGAAGGGTTAGCTTAACATACCTTTAGCGCTTATTCGTCACAGTATGTATACTCTGCCCAATAATACTTCGACCTATATTAAGATGCCAACAACTACATTTAAGTTACGGGGAGATTCAAAATGTATTCTAACGTTAGTAACTCCTTTCTAGATGTTTAGGAGACGTTTGATCTTGTATCCAAACCAACCACACACAACCAATCCAACATCAATAATTATGTGTTCAATACCAATCCGGACAGCCCACACAATATTCTAAACAGCCCACATTCATAACATGCAATAACGATTCACATACGGCTACGACATTCTCAAGTTACTTCTAATAGTTTGTAGCCTTAACGTTTGGATGTAACAACTTATAACAGCCCATAAAACATAAAATATGATGTATACTCTTAACTTATAATTAGTCTTTCCAACTTAATGAAAACACAAGTCCAAAACAGTCCCTAACCAACAACACATCCAAAACAGTCCCTAACCGACAACATAACAATGTTCGGAATTCTTGCAAACGCTCACGAACATACTAAGACAACCACATACGATTTTTACACATCATTTAATGTCTTCTGTTCATATAATTTCAGTAAGTTATGACCAGCTATCCACACGACAAGTACAACATTAATTCATACGCAACTACGCTATATCGTCATTTCTATAATCCTTACAACAATTCTCAAACGACTTTAGTTTCAACTCCAATCATTAAACACCTTCATTTCCATCATAAATTTCATGATAATAACAATCAAAATATCAAGTAAAAACAGTTCACTAACTTCCTCACAAAACAGTCCACACACGGTTTCAACATGCTTCAACATCACTTCACATAAAATCATAGATTCACTTTATTTTCATACTAACACAACTTCACCTTTAACCTTCCAATTCTTTTCATTATTTTTACCATGAGATCTATGATAGTAACATCCATATTTATTAAAGAAAATTAGTTCATTAATTCCACCAAAACAGTCCCCTCGGTCACAACAACATTCCAACACCAACATTCATGATTTTATGCATGCGATTCATGTTCTTCAAGTTACAACCATACTTCAACATCAACACATATAACCTCATGGTTACTATCATGTTCCAACATCATCACGCCTTATTTCATACATACAACTTATATCTACTCATCTACATCACCCTTAATGCATGGAAAAGAAAGTTAGATCTTACCTTGACAACTTGACTTCTCTACTTGGCTAGAGTTGGTGACTTGAGATGAAAATGGTTCTTGTTGCTCCAAATAATATCTTCACATTTTAGGGACCTTCTAAAGGTTTGAAACACCTTGGAAAATAATTTTTGGATCAAGACTCAAAGAGCTCAAAAATCAGCCCCTTGGCCGAATGCTCTCTCTCTCTAGGCTTGGGTTTTCTTTCTTTGTGTTGTGTAGTTGAAATGAATTGTGATGGCTGATTTCTTGGTCATTATTTGGTTCAACTTTGATGCCTACAAGTTGGTCACATGCTCCACTTATGGCATGATTCATTCCATTAACTTTACACTTAAAATTTTCTAATTTTTCTCTTCAACTTTCGGCTAAGTGTGTTGGCTGATTTTTCATCTTTGTTTCCTTTCTTCTTTCTTTTCAATTGTTTACAAGACAATATCATGTGTGGTGAATGATTCACACACCACCCTTTGTCCATTGTAATCATTCCAAGATGAATGATCCATATTTAATGTGAAATGATCCCTCCACCATGTTATGTCTTCCTAAAATAATGTATACTTTAAAAAAGTAATGCATGCTTAAATATTCAATTGCATGACTAACCTTTTCCTCCTCCAAATTTCAGCTCCTTGGCCGAATATACATGTATATTTCTTCCAATTTAATTGTCCACAATATAATGAAAGTGTAGTGGATGAATCAACATTAAATGCATATTTGTATGTCTTCCATAATAGCCTTATTTTAGATGACTTTGAGTCATCTTTTGGACATGGCATGTTAATGTTCATATTGACTCATTGTTACCACTAATTTATACTTAACACCACAATTAAGTAGTTCCTAATTTCCATCAACATTCTTATACTAAGTAAAAATTTATAACTGATTAGTTCTAGTTTAGAAATTAAAAATCCGAGATTTCTATCTCACGTCAATTCCTTCGCGAATAACTCGACGTATAAAATACGGGGTCTAACATGAATCCTCCTTTATTGATATTGATTTAGGTTTATTTACAGAGATAAAGTTATTAAATGATCGTATAACGAGTTGGTTAGGTGAGAACTTTGGAAAACATCGTGAGGGATGTTTTATGGAGCATATTGGTATTGATAATGTGGTTGTTGATGTTGGTATTGGTATTGTTGTTGTTGTTGTGGGTTGTTGGATTATGATTTCGAGCTAGACATATAAATAGGGAGATACTGCCCGATTTTCGGCAGGATATGAACTGGTTTTATTTGAAAGTCTAGTACAAGTATACGACAATAAGTCTAACGATAGTACAAATTTTCTCGAATGTAGATTTACAAGCTCAGGAGGATAAGAGTTAAATCGTAGGAGGTCAAAAAGTTATGTTAGGGCTAGTCTCTTTTTTTCTAAAGGCATGATTCCTTTCTTGTGAATCGATACATGTCTTCCATATTGTCCTTATTTCAAAAAGCTAGAGATTCATAATCCTTAAAGTTTTATGATATTAAAGATGAGTATGCTTTTACAATGATAATGATGATGATCATGATCTTATTTCCAGAAACTCCAAAGCTTATGGTTTTAATGCTATCATGAGATTATTGAGTATATTTCATGATGTCCTTAATTTTACTCATTGTTGTTGATCTCACCTTATGACAGTTGTCCCTTCAAGGTGAGATATAGCGATGATGATTGTTCCATAACATAATCGAAGGTTAATGACCTTACATCACTCCGATAGAGTTGTAGCTTTTAATTGGGCTCCTATGCATACTTGATATATACATATGTATGTATTTTAGTAATACCGCGCTGCCCTATAGGCGGCCGGGCAGACACACCATTGTAGTGGGCAGCTTACGCACCGGACGCGGGAGGCTCTGACGCAGGCTAATAATGATAACACCGTGCCTATATGGCCGCGCAATTTACTTGTATATATTTATGATGTTGTGTTTAAATTAAAGATAGCATGCATGATATTCCCCTTACGAGGCAATCAGATGTACAGTTATCTTATGTTATGTTATGTTCCATATCTCTTTTTATGTTGTTATTTATGCCTTAAATACTCAGTACACTGTTCGTACTGACATCCTTTCTTGTGGACGCTGAATTTATGCCCGCAGGTAGACAGCTAGACGGATCTGATTCTTAGGAGCTCCATCAGCGGAGTTTCAGAAAGGCTCTAATTGTCCCGGAGCTGCAGCTTATTGGTTCTACTCTTTTGTATACATAGACTTGGGTATGGCAGGGTCCTGCCCTATCCTTATGGATTCCTGTATTCTACATATAGAGGCTCGTAGACCGATGCATGTATTTAGATATTTCGTAGTCTTATTAGTATATGTTGATGTATTGTATTCATACAGTCTTGTTGGCTTATTCTATGGGAACGGTAGCTAATGGTTGCTTAGTGACGTGCCATTTTCTTGTGATACATATCTTTACAGCGTATGATGCATATGAGCTAGCTTATGGCCCGCCTAGAGATAATTATGAGGTACATGCTTAGAGGTACTCGGTAGGTTAGCTCTGGGTGCCCGTTATGGCCCTCTAGTTGGGTCATGACAAAAGTGGTGTCAGAGCAGTTCGTCCTAGGGCTTGTCTACGAGCCGTGTCTGGTGGAGTCTTCTTTATGGGTGTGAAGCGCGCCATATTTATAAACAGGAGGCTGCAGGGCATTTTAGGAATAATTTACCTTCTTTCCTATCTTAGATCGTGCGATAGAGCTATGTTATCAGGATTCCCTTTTTCTTAATCGTGTGTTATGATTTCAGTAATGCTTGTGAAGAGAAAGGCTACAGCAGCCCAGAAGGGCAAGGCGGTGGTAGGAAGAAGGACTGAGTGGGAGCCATCGGCGGAGATAGAAGAGGGTCATAACGAGGTTCCCTCTCGGACCACTCCCACTCAACCCCTACCAGAGGAGTGTTACACCTCTCGTTTCCTCATAGGAGAATCTATGGTTTCCTAGTCGGGTATGCCTTTGGAATAGACACTCAAGCCTAATTTTTTGAGGTAGAAGGTGTCTTGCCCCGTGTACAAGGGTACCAGCAGGTATTCCTGGCAATTTGCAGGATTAGAAGTTGAACGAATCAAATCGATGCGATATGAGCTGAATCTGAGAAAATATGCAGACACCAGTCATCATCGATGGGTCGTCGACATGGTCGATGGACCGTTGGTGTGCTACGTCGATAGTGTTCCACAGCCTTGAATCTGCAGGCGCAGGTCGACGGAGCAAGTTGACGGACCGTCGACACGTCAAACCGTTCCGCTGGGGACTTTTTATTTCCAAGTATAAATATGTGATCCACGACTTTATTCTCATTTTCCTCCATTTCAGATTAGAGAAACCCTAGTATTTGCTCTCCCAACATTTTCCATCATTATTAGTGGAGATTTGGTAAGATCCGAGCCCCGTGAACCCGTGTTTGTCAAGAAAAAGGTCTTTTCTAGGGTTTGCTCAAGTTGGAAAGCTTAGGGAGTTGGAGTTGAAGTTGATCCTTTGAATCTTCGGCCTCTTAAGGTATGTAAATGATTTCTACCCTGGTATTTAAGTTAATTATCAAGGATTTTAGTGGTTCTAAGCGAAGAGAGGGTATTTGTGGAAGTGGTAAGTTGATGATGGTTAAGATAGTGATTTGGGGATATTTTAAGAGATGATTAGGAATAGATTTGAGTATATTTTTATATATATGTGCTGTTATTGTTGTTGTGGTTGATGTTGGATTGAACGGGATGTTGAAGGGTTGATAAGCTTATAAGGGAAATGTTGCCCATAATTTGTTAAGCTCTATTCGTATTTAAAATGGTTAGTAAGAGAGGTAAATAGTCTAATTGAGGCCTACGTTATCTTGATTGTAGACTTACGAGCTCGAGGATTAGAAGTTGGATGAATGGATATAGTTCGAGGTATGCTAAGGCTATCCCTTCTTTATTTTGGCATGATCCTATGATATGAACTAACAAGCAAGCAAACGAACTTCCATATTACTCTACTCTTAGAAGCATTAGGAGTACCCCAGTCTTTGATGCCCCTATACTTCGATTATGATTGTTCCTTTTGTTCATGATTCAATTTTTATGTACACAGTTATTCATGCATTACATTCATTTACATATATTCATATGCATATTGACCCGTGACCAGAAGGCGTTATATACACGTATATTATATGTATATGGGGTGTGAGGGAAAAGCGGGAAGGCGTTCTATACGCATTACCACCTGATCAGCTGGTGCACAGTGATGATGATATTAATGATGGCTGCAGAGAGGCCGATGGGATATAAGATATGGATCGGGATGAACGTTCCTCAGCACTATGACCTATATATATATATATATATATGCATGGGCAAGATTACCATTGAGAGTATGCATAATATGCGCCCACAGAGGCATTGTTAGTTATACAGATTTATGTAGATGCATACAGATACTAGTTCATACAGATTCATACAGACAGTCATTTCAGCTTATGAGTTTCGGATTTCATTCATGACGTTTACTTATATATTGCTCCTATGCTTTACATACTCATTACATTATCCATACTGACTCCCTATTGCTCGGAGGGCTGCGTTCATGCCCGCAGGTACAGTTAGACAGACAGGTGGTCCAGCTTAGTAGGACTTCTATCCAGTAGTGGTCAATGCGCTCCATTATTCCGGAGCTGCAGTATATTTTGGTATGCTAGCCTTTTGATATGTATATGCATATGTGTATGACGGGGCCCTGTCCCATCCTTTCTACAGCTTTTATTCCAGTAGAGGTCTGTAGACAGATGTATGTATCACTTAGATGATGTAGCCTTGTCGGCTTCCATTCTTTTGTGTACAGTATATGTAGCAGCCTAATTGGCTTGCACTGTTCTTTCAGCATGTTTATGTATATACAGATTGTTCAGAGTTCATGATGTCGCCTATTTATGAGATCAGTTAAAGTCATTTATGGGCCCTTGATGTTCAGTAAGATTCAGATATAAGTATAGGGGTGTTTGGTCGCTAAAGGTCAGACACTCGTCGCGACTCATCGGTTTGGGTCATGACAGAAGTGATATCAGAGCAGTTCCGTCCTAGGGTTGTCTACAGACTGTGTCTAGTAGAGTCTTGTTTATGGGCATGTTGTGCACCACACTTATAAACAGGAGGCTATAGGATAATTAGGAAATTGTCATTCTTTCTCCTTCTTAGATCGTGCGATAGAGCCATGTGCTACGAGTTCATTTTCTAATAAATTGTTCTGATTTCAGCGATGCCCCATAAGAAAGCTACAGCGGCCTAGAAGGGCAAGAGAGTGGCTGGTGAGGCCACTAACCATACTCAGCGAGCTACCAGGGCTTAGGGTGAGTCCCAGAATGAAAGTCCACCTTAGACTTCGTAGGCACCACCTCCATCACCTGCCCCAGTTCCTTAGTCGGATGCACCGGGCTAGGATATGCGGGATGTTGTACAATTATTGACCATATTAGTAGCCACCTAGGCTCAGTGGCAGGGAATTGGTATTGACCAGGCAGAAAGGGCTAGTAGTTCAAGGGTTAAGACTTTTCTTGGGTTAGGTCCTCCAGCTTTTTCGGTCATAAAGAAAAATATGGACCCCCAGATTTTCATTGATGGTATGTAGAGGACTTTGAGGGTTATGCATGCCAACGAGGTTGAGTTGGTAGAGTTGGCTTCATATAGACTCTGGGATATTGCGGTAAAGTGGTATCAGGCATGGGAGTTATCTAGGGGGGAGAATGCCCCTCCAGCTGTGTGGCGAGAGTTCTCAGATGCTTTTCTTCGCCATTATTTACCTCCAGAGGTCCGACGAGCCCGAGCAGACAAGTGCTTACGTATTGTGTAGGGTAGTATGAGTGTTAAGGAGTATTGTGTGCGCTTCGATTCCTTGGCTAGATATGCCCCAGCCATGGAGGCTGAGACGGAGGATAGAGTTCATCGCTTTATGGCTAGTCTAGGGCCACATTTGATAGATGAGTGTATGACTGCTGCATTACAGACAGATATTGATATCTCCCGTATACAGCCGTATGCACAGAATTCGGAGGATCGTAAGCGCCAGCGGAGGGCAAAGTGTGAGCGTGACCGGGGCCGTGGTAAGAGGGCTAGATTTTTTGATATGGTTGGTGAGTTCAAGGGAGGACAGAGACAGTAGCATTCCAAATATTCCTACCAGTCAGTAGGGAGTGCCCCTCCGCGATTTTCAGGCCCTAGGTTTGATCGGTGTTCTTATTCCGGAGCGGGCTAGAGTTCTAGAGCACTAGGATCTCAGTACTGGCCAAAATCAGGTTAGATGAGGCTACCCTTGCCACGGTGTGCTCAGTGCGGTAAGCTACACGCTAGGCAGTGTCGATCTGCGTTGGATGTTTGCTACGCTTGTGGTCAGTCGGGCCACAAGATGAGAGAGTGTTTGGCCTGGGTTGATTCTGGCATTGTTCAGCCTATGGGATCCACAGTTGGTTCTTCTTCATTAGTACGCCCTTTAGGACAAGTTTCTCATATACCATCAGGTTGTGGTAGGGGGAGGAGTGGAGCATCTATCTCAAGTGGGCCTCAGCACCGTGTTTATGCATTGGCTGCTAGACAGGACCGCGAGACGTCTCCTGATGTTGTTACAGGTATATTATTAGTTTCCTCCCATGATGTTTATGCACTGATTGATCCAGGTTCTACCTTATGACAGGTTACACCATTTGTTACTGGCAAGTTTGGGATAAAGCCTTAGTCGATTAGACCGTTTGAGGTGTCTACCTCAGTTGGGGATTCGGTTATATCCAGGTGAGTAAACCAGGGCTCTGTTATTATAATTTGTAATCGTCATACCCTAACGGACCTGATTGAGTTAGATGTGATTGATTTTGATGTTATTATGGGGATGGATTGGCTGGCTTCTTGTTATGCTAATGTTGATTGCAGAACAAAGATAGTTCGATTTTAGTTTCCCGATAAGCCAGTTCTTGAGTGGAAGGGTAATGCCGTTTCGCCGAAGGGTAGGTTTATTTCCTACCTTAAAGCAGAGAAGATGATCAGATAAGGGTATATTCTTCACCTAGTTCGAGTTCAAGATGTGCAAGCAGAGTCGTCAACTCTTCAGTCTGTTCCTGTGGCTAATGAGTTTCCAGAAGTGTTTCCTGATGAGCTTTCAAGCATTCCCCAGAGAGAGAGAGAGAGAGAGATTGATTTTACTATTGATCTATTGCCAGATACACAGCCAATATCTATTCCTCCTTATAGGATGGCACCTGTGGAGTTGAAAGAATTGAAGGAGCAGTTGAATGATTTGCTTGAGAAGGGCTTTATTAGGCCCAGCACATCACCATGGGGAGCACCGGTATTATTTGTAAAAAAGAAGGATGGCTCTTTGCGGATGTGTATTGATTATAGGCAATTAAATAAAGTGACTATAAAGAATAAGTATCCGTTCCCGAGGATCGATGATTTATTTGACCAGTTGCTAGGCGCTAAATATTTCTCGAAGATAGACTTGAGATCAGGATACCACCAGGTTATGGTGAAGGAAGAGGACATTCTGAAGATGGCATTCAGGACTAGATAGGGCCACTATGAGTTCCATGTTATGTAGTTCAGGCTAACTAATGCCCCAGCCGTATTTATGGATTTGATGAATTGTGTATTTAGACCCTTCCTAGATTTGTTCGTGATTGTGTTTATAGATGATATTCTAATTTATTCGCTGTCAGAGGCTGATCATGCAGAACATCTACGAGCAGTTCTTGGAGTTCTTCAAAAAAAAAAGCTATATGCAAAGTTTTCTAAGTGTGAGTTCTGGTTGAACTCTGTGGCTTTTCTGGGTCACATTATTTCAGAGGAAGGCTGTTACACCCCATATCTTCGAAGAAGCACTTATTAAATTTGAAACATACGTACGTTGAGTTATGATTAAGTAAAACCACTTTGGAATATAAGGAGCAAGCATTATTAAGTATATTTAATGAGTGAAGGATTTATATAAGGCATATCGAAAGGTTTTATAAGGAAATGAGTGGAAGAAATGGAGTCGTACGACTTTGGAGAAAGGATGGGTAAAGTTTCGTGTGAAAATTTTTGTCCAACTTGACGGAAGAATGTCTCTCAGCATATGAAGTGTTTTAAGGTGTTTCAAAAGCATAACGTGAAGTTAGTCGAGTCTAGTTTCTAACGCAATAAACCGCTCTTTGATAGGACATCAGAGGAGGGAATTATGGATGTTACAAGTTCGGGTGACAGAGCAGAAACGCGTGCTACAGTAAATGCTACAGTACCGACCTGCTACAGTACCCCCCCGAATTTGAACCTCATAAAAAGGGCAAAAGCCCATTTTTTTCACCAAAAAATATCATATTTTAGAGCAGCAACACAAAGGGCAATTTTGTTATAAACAAAGTTAGGGTTTAAGTGATTTTCAAGTGGCGAAGCGTTAATCAAGGCCCGGATAACGCATGGTTGTGATTCTAGTATTGTTTTGCGATGGATTTTAGCGTTGATTCAAGTGGATATCGAGGATATTGCTGTTTTAACAAGAATAAGGTATGAATCTCTTTCTATTTATGTTAATACCGGTTTATTCCTTGAGATAAAGTCGTTAAATAATTGTATAGTACGTTGGTTAGTTATGGAAGTTGGAAAACAGTGTGTGGGCTGTTTTATGGCACATGTTGGTGTTGAAAGTGATGTTGTTAATGTTGGTATTGATGTTGTTGTTGTTGGTTGCTGAATTACGATTTTGGGCTAGGCATATAAACAGAGGAGATGCTGCCGACATTTTGGCAGATTCTAGAAAGATTTATTTGAAGGATTAAGACAAGCGTATAAAGGTTAGTCTAACAATAGTATAAATTTTCTTGAATATAGATTTACGATCCTGGGAGGACAAGCGTTGAGTAGTTAAAGTTAAGGCGACCAAAAAGGTATGTTAAGGCTAGTCCCCTTTCCTTCAAAGGCATGATTCTTATATTATTGTCTTCCTTATATTTCCATGACCTTCTTACGTCCCAAGAGTTGAAAGATCAAGATTATAAAGAGCTCCATATGAAATAGAGATGAGATGTGTTTTATGATAATAATGATGATGATGACTCTATTTCTAAAGATATCAAGGTTTATGAATTGACGCTTTATGAGATTTATGATCTTATTGTATGTTTTCCCTTGATGTTATTTGTTATTGATAGTCTCGCCTCACAATGCTAGTTCCTTCAAGGTGAGACATGACGATCATGATGTTCCATAATACAATAGGAGGTTACAGACCATACGTCACTCGGATAGAGTTATAGTTTTTACTTGAGCTCCTATTCATGCTTCATGTTAGGTATATGATGTTGATTACACTGTACCTTGATAGTCGGGTAGCCCCGCTAAGGCGGCCGACTTATACATCGTGTCTATATGGCACGGGCAACACCACTAGTGGGGGACGTGAGATGGTTACCTCGGACGTGGGCTAATGATTATGGTATATATGTATATGAGACATGTTTTCTTTTGAAAGCTAAGCATGCATGGTTTTCTCCTCATGTTATGCTCTATATTTCTCATTATATTATTTTTCATGTTCAGTATCTCTTACTATATTATTATTCATGCCTTACATACTCGGTACATTAGGCTTACTGACATCCCTTCGTGTGGACGCTGCGTTCATGCCCGCAGGTTCAGCTTGCCAACTGAGTGAGCCAGACTAATAGCACCCCTTTCCAGTTCCAGCTAGCAAGCTCCATTTGGACCGGAGCCCTAGCCCTTTGGTATGCCTTTTGACATGTACTTATATGGGTATGGCAGGGCCTTGTCCTGTCCTTTTTGTAGTTTATATTTCATAGAGGTTTGTAGACAGTGTATATATAATGGGGGTCGTCATGCTCTTTCTGTTGTCCCGTAATTTTGTGAACAGCATATATGGTGACCAAGTTGGTCTGCGCTGTCATCCTCTCTAGTATGCTTACATATACATATCTATAGGCATGTTTCGTGGAATTCTGAGATAAGATCGATCGTATAAATGCTACATCGAACTATACTAGTGGAATATCAGTCAAAGTGGGCCACCAAGTTATTTAGTACAGAGTGGAGTGAGTTCAGGGGTGACGATCAGTAGTGGTCGGGTGCTCGTCGCGGCTCATCGTTTTGTGTCGTGACAAAAGTTGTATCAGAGCAGTTCATCCTAGGCATTGTCTATAGACCGTGTCCGATAGAGTCCTGTTTATGGGTGTGAAGCTGGCCACACTTCTAAATAGGAGGCTGTAGGGCATTTGGGAATCATTGACCTTTCCTTCTATCTTAGATCGTGCGATAGAGCCAGAGTCTAGGAAAGATTATTTTTTACCCTTTTTTCCTGTAGGTAAGCACAAATTGATAAAGATGAAGAGATCAGCCTCATACAGTGGAGGTGCTAAGAAGGCCCTCAGAATATATTCAAGACCACAGGATCCGGGACCGAGCAGAAGGAGCCTCAGCTATTCCATTGAGACTGATCCCTCGGAGGACCCCGCGACGATTCCCTCAGAATTTCTGACTTCTAGAGAGGAGGATCCGTCGGAGGACAGCTATGACACGGACCCGTCTAAGGGTTCATATGGAATGCTAGAGGAGGAGATTTCTGAGACTGTACTAGAGTTGACTCCCCCAAATGCTCCTATGGCAGAGCAATATGTCAGGCTAGCTACGCTTGAGAGTGTTACTAATTATTCTAGCCCATTATTTTGGTCGTCAGTAAACCAGGAGCTGCCCGATTATCCGTATCCCTCGGACTCAGATGAGAGAGATGACGAAGGCCAGACTAGCAGATGGTGGAAAGACAATGATGAAGAGCGCACTTCACTTTAGAGCCTACCAGATCAGGCTAAGGACCGATCGGCTACAGGTATATGAGTGTTTTATTGGAATTTCCTATATGTCTGCATTTACTGCAGATTATTACTTAATAGCAGCGAGCGAAAATCCTAAAGGGACCAACAACCAAAGTATTTATAAGTAACTATGATCAAGGTGTTTTCGCCACCATTGGGAATCTTGAAATTTGGGATGAAAAGTAGTCATACATGCAGATTGATGGCGATTATTGAGGATTTATAAGGCCAAAGTTGCATTTGCTTAGTCGGAAGAGTAAGAGATCCCTTTTAATCCAGAGGGAGATGCATTACGAGAATTTATTGGAATCTGTTAGAACTTCAACTTGTTCTAGGTCATGCAATAAAGGTCACACAGTAAGGTGGATGCGATAGTACCAGCACTAACGCACCGAATCCCATTAGCACTCAAAGGTTAAGCGTGCTGGGGTGAGAGTAGTACTAGGATGGGTGACCCCCTGGGAAGTGTACTAAGAGTCTGAAAAATTTAGACGTAAGAGACAGATGAGAAGCTAGAGTCACCTAAGGAAAATTTGAGTATAGGGAGTGGTTGGAAACCCTAAAAGATCGCGAAGGATGAGGGGGACTAGACCGGGAAAGAGAAAGAAGGTGCATCACAGCTCTAGAATTAGGATGAGTTCGAATAGTATTTGGAGATACTTTGTAAGCGAGGCGTTAGAAAATACATATATATATATATATATATATATATATATGTGTGTGTGTGTGTGTGTGTGTGTGTGTATGACATCCCATATGTGGCTACGCCAACTGGTATGTGTGTCCCAGCAACCGACGTTGCTATATACTGAGGTCATTAATCGAACAGGGTAATGAAGTTCAAGTGATAAAAGTGGTACAAATGTTACAAGGTAAGTTGATGTTATTTTCACTACAGGTTAGAGTTGGAAAGTCCTAATGCAATAACATCAGGGAAAGGAAGAAAGTGAGTATATAGAAAGTAAAGAGATTAGAATGTCTTGAGAAAAGGAAAAAAAGTGTAAGAAATGAGGATGAGTGAAGCTTCCATGAGAGACGACGGGCAAGGCAAGGGACTATTTGGATAAAATTCGAAGGTAGGCGTGCGAAAGGGATAAAGTATGGTATTATGGAACAAAATATGAATGTGTGGGGTCAAAGAACAGAATTCAATAAGTGGGACTAAAGGATAGTAACCACAAAAAGGGATGTGAAGTAAGAGAGAGAATGATCATACCTTGCAACGATACTAAGAGATTTCCAGCTCTCGAGAGGTATATAAAGGGATAAATGTGTAGTAATACTGACACGGTTGCCTCGGAAACGGAGAAGCTTTCCTAAAAGATGATTTAAGAATAGAACGGATTTGCATGTTTCAAGGAATATTTCATGAACTTCAGGGTGGATACTATAAAAAAACAAGTGGAGAAGGGCGCTCGGGGAGGAAGGAACTCAAGGAAGGTTTGAGAATTAAAGTAGGAAAAGTAGACTAATAGGTTGGTCAAAAGGATAGGAGAGAGGAAAAAGGGAAGAAAAGAAAAATTGAGCAATCCCCAAGGACAAGCGAGAGGATAATGAACTAACAAAGTTAACCGGGAAGTAGTACACCAATGACATGGGATGAGGATAAGGAATACCGAGATTCGATTATAAAGGAAATAGAAGGATGTATGGGACATATTCATGAGTATGGACTAGCCTTGGCGGCAGGAAGGAGAAGAAACAAAAGAGTATATTTGCAAGGATTTCACGACACGAACAAGAAGTGGCAGAACACTGGAAGAACTACAACGTATAGGTGGGATACAAATAAGTAGTCATGGAAAATTTCAGATAAGTGAGCTAAGTGAATAAAAGGATTGATAGTGGAAGTGGAAGAGTGTAGCATATTAACTCTTAATGATATATTGTAGACGTAAAGTGAAACTGGAAACTCAGAGTAAGAAGAATTTCAGTGATAATAGTTGTGGAGGAAGACGAGGGATAAAAAAAGCAAAGTGTGACCAAACGCTCCGTAGAATGTTTTGATGGATTCCAATGTCCCCATTAACCTGGTTATTCAGGAAGTGTTCAGTCATAAAAGGTAGAAGTAGAAGGACCTTAAAAAAAAGGAAGCGAGAATGGATCTGTAATGTATAAGCGCTTCGTTTAAATGCAAAGCTCTCGATTAGTAGAAAGGAAAAATAAGTCAAGCTATACGATGAGAGAATTTCGGTAATATCAGAGACCAAAACCGTTGGATGATCGTTAGGGTTGGCCGATGACTACTGATACTCGAGAGTTACTAGAGTATAAGAACACCCTTAAAAAGGGGGGAAGAACAGATCTAGTCCTGAAATGAGGTATGGCATTGTCAAAATTCCAAAGAAAGAAAGATGTTAGCTTAAAGAGGCCAAGATTCGGGACGTAGTGGCATATCAAGAATGCATTAAGAGGGAGCAGAAATGAATTAAAGATAAGCATACCACAAAGCAGGTTTGAAAAGGAATTAAAATGGATCAAGAGAATACTTCATGCGGGCGTGAGATATATTTCTAGACCAGGGAAATTTGTGCCGCACCTAAATAGGCAGCGAACATATCCTAAAAAGTAATAAGGAGAGTAAGAAAGGTTTGCAAGCTAACTACAAAGAGAATGACAAAACGGATGATGAGTACAAAGGACACTTTGGGTTACAACGGAAGAAAATCTTGATATTGAAGGAAAAATATGAGAATCTTAACAAAAGGAGTAACGATAAGCGGTGTGGTGATATCTAAAGAGAGGAAGAATGATGTAGGTGCAGATAGAAAGGCAACAACATCACCAGAAATTAGAAAGTATATCATGGGTCACTAACCATACTGAACATAAGGGTATGTATTATAGAATTATATGAACCACCAGCGTACGATTATGCCCCGCAGATGGGAATGGACACACCGGAAAGCCAACAAGGAATGACAGCTAACTAAGTGATCACTGGAATGAGGAAGTGTAGGGTAAGTATACCATACTCATGTTGGAAAAGAAGTTGTGGTAAAGTAAGAATTGCCCTAACTTTATAATTATAAGCTATATTGAAAGATTTGAGGCAAAAGAATTAAAGGGAGAGTTTTAACAAGAACTCGAAGGTATTGTGAGCTATCGACCAGTTCGAACTATGATTATTGGTTCCTCGCAATATATAATCCTGCTATGAGGAATAATAAAGATAGTGATAGAACATTAGGATTGTACGTATTTAAGAAATTGTATTGAGGGTATGGTCATAACTGATCATGGAAAGGAATTAAGACGGATGGTTGAAGAAATGTAACCGTTAAGAGTAAGGATTTGTCAGTAGCAGAGTATCGCTGAACAAGCAACTGGAGGTTAGTATAAGAACATTTATGATGAATTAGAGAGCTTGGCTGAAGAATTACGAGGGGATAATATAGCATGTATCTATGCTCAACATGTACAAGTAGGGATAGCCAAGATAGTATCAGAAGAGTCAACAAAATAAAGTGTTGTATTCGAGCAAGGGAATTATCCGTTAATAAATAAAGGAGGAACGAAAAGGAAGGATGCTTGCAGGACGACGAGTAGCTGTGGCGTGGCTAGTTAAACCACAGGAATGGAGACAGAATGAGAACAGAATACTAGTTGACTTGTGATTATATATATAAGGATTGAGGACTATACGACTCACAAATGAATTTGGTACAGAGCTAAGCAGAACAGGACGAAACTGACCAAATTATAGTATAAGTATACAGTAGTCGAACAAAATAATTCAATGAGGTGATTAAGGATCGGCACACTACAACATTCGAGGACAAATGTTTTTAAGGGGGGAAGGATGTTGCACCTCGTATCTTCGAAGAAGCACTTATCAAATTTGAAACATAAGTACGTTGAGTTATGGTTAAGTAAAACCACTTTGGAATATAAGGAGCAAGCATTATTAAGTATATTTAATACGTGAAGGATGTATATAAGGTATAATTGAAGGTTTTATAAGGAAATGAGTAGAAAAAATTGAGTAGTACGACTTTGGAGAAAGGATGGGTAAAGTTTCGTGTGAAAGGTTTGGTCCAATTTGAGGGGAAAATATCTCTTAGCATATGAAGTGTTTTAAGGTGTTTCAAAAGCCTAACATGAATTTCATCGAGTTTAGTTTCCAACGCAATAAATCGCTCGTCGATAGGACATCAGAGTAGAGAATTCAGGACGTTACAAGTTCGGCTGACAGTGCAGAAACACATGCTACAGTAACTACAGTACCGACTTGCTACAGTAACAGTACTGCTACAGTAAACAGCTAAAGTGACCCCCCGAATTTAAACCTTATAAAAGGGGAAAAACCACATTTTTTTACAAAAAAAAATATCAGATTTTAGAGTAGCAACACAATGGGAAATTTTGGATATAAAAAAAGTTGAGGGTTTAAGTGATTTACAAGTGGCGAAGAGTTAATCAAGGAATGCATGGTTATTGTTACACCCCAGAAATTTTCCTGTTAAGCGTACAGTGAATAGGCTAACAAGGATATAGTGTATACGATGTTGTGGAGACGAGTGGTAACGTTCATTTGATTGGTATCGAGGTGTTGAACAATTGTAAAGAAGGTCCCGTAAGGATCGGAGATTAAACGAAGTGACAAAATAAGACTCAGTGAACTGGCGAATTATACGGTAGGTTATACGGACCGTATAATGGTTTTACGGCCGTATAACGAACCGTTAAAGTGTCACAGAACGAAGTTGAGGAAAAATGGGTTTTAGGGTAGATTATACGGACCGTATAAAATTATACGGCTCGTCAAATGAACCGTCAAGTTGACACAGAAAGGGGTGATCACTGAGTCAGTTTTACGGTCAATTATACGGACCGTATAAATTTATACGGACCGTATAATGGACCGTATGTATGCCTTTGGAATAGGGACTCGAGCTCGATTTTTTGAGGTAGAAGGTGTCTTGCCCCATGTACAAGGGTACCAGCAGGTATTCCTGGCAATTTGCAGGATTAGAAGTTGAACGAATCGAATCGACACGATCTGAGCTGAATCTGAGAAAATCTGCAGACACCAGTCATAGTCGATGGGTCGTCGACATGGTCGACCGACCATCGTTGTGCAGCGTCGACAGGGTTCCACAGCCTTGAATCTGCAGGTACTGGTCGACGGAGCAAGTCGAGGACTGTCGACACGTCGACGAGTCGACGAGTCATCGACCTGCTCGTCGAACAGTACTTATATTCTCTCCCAATATTTTCCATCATTGTTAGTGGAGATTTGGTAAGATTCGAGCCCCGTGAACCTGTGTTTGTCAAGAAGAAGGTTGTTTCTAGGGTTTCTTCAAGTTGGAACGCTTAGAGAGTTGGAGTTGGAGTTGATCATTGGAATCTTAGGCCTCTTAAGGTATGTAAATGATTTCTACCCTTGTATTTAAGTTAATTATCAAGGATTTTAGTGGTTCTAAGAGAAGAGAGGGTATTTGTGGAAGTGGTAAGTTGATGATGGTTAAGATAGTGATTTGGGGCTATTTTAAGAGATGATTGGGAATAGATTTGAGTATATTTTTATATATATGTGTTGTTATTGTTGTTGTGGTTGATGTTGGATTGAACGGGATGTTGAAGGGTTGATAAGCTTATAAGGGAAATGTTGCCCATAATTTGTTAAGCTCTATTCGTATTTAAAATGGTTAGTAAGAGAGGTAAATAGTCTAATTGAGGCCTACGTTATCTTGATTGTAGACTTACGAGCTCGAGGATTAGAAGTTGGATGAATGGATATAGTTCGAGGTATGCTAAGGCTATCCCTTCTTTATTTTGGCATGATCCTATGATATGAACTAACAAGCAAGCAAACGAACTTCCATATTACTCTACTCTTAGAAGCATTAGGAGTACCCCAGTCTTTGATGCCCCTATACCTCGATTATGGTTGTTCCTTTTGTTCATGATTCAATTTTTATGTACACAGTTATTCATGCATTACATTCATTTACATATATTCATATGCATATTGACCCGTGACCAGAAGGCGTTATATACACGTATATTATATGTATATGGGGTGTGAGGGAAAAGAGGGAAGGCGTTCTATACGCATTACCACCTGATCAGCTGGTGCACAGTGATGATGATATTAATGATGGCTGCAGAGAGGCCGATGGGATATGAGATATGGATCGGGATGAACGTTCCTCAACACTACGACCTCTCTCTCCCTCTCTCTCTCTCTCTCTCTCTCTCTCTCTCTATATATATATATATATATATATATATATATATATATATATATATATATATATATATATATATATATATATATATGCATGGGCATGATTACCATTGAGAGTATGCATTGTCAGTTAAACAAATTTATGCAGATGCATACAGATACTAGTTCATACAGATTCATACAGACAGTCATTTCAGCTTATGAGTTTCGGATTTCATTCATACTTTTACTTATATGTTGCTCCTATGCTTTACATACTCAGTACATTATCCGTACTGACTCCCCGTTGCTCGGGGGCCTACATTCATGCCCGCAGGTATAGCTAGATAAGCAGGTGGTGTAGCTTAGTAGGACTTCTATCCAGCAGTGGTCCGTGCGCTCCATTATTTTGGAGTTGCAGTATATTTTGGTATGCTAGCCTTTTGAGATGTATATGCACATGGGCCCTTGATGTTCCAGTAAGATTCAGATATGAGTATAGAGGTGTTTGGTCGCTAGAGATCAAACACTCGTCATAATTCATCGATTTGGGTTGTGACAAGGAGCACGAAGGGGCTTCAGCTCTAGCTCCAGTACCCCCAGTTCCTCCACCGAGGGCCTCAGGCTAGCAGACGACCGAGGCTATTCTGTTGCTGACCCAGTTAGTTGCCGCTCAGGCACAGCGGTATGGCGCGAGCCCGAGTGATAGAGTGGTTAGTGCAAGAACCCATGATTTTATTTGTCTGAATCCTCAATAACTCTACGGGTCGAAGCCGGATAAAGATCTGCAGGGTTTTATAGATGAGATGCTGAGGACGCTACGAATAATACATGTTTCTGATACTGGGTTAGTTGAATTGGCTTCTTATAGACTGCGGGATATGGTCGTCCACTGAAACAACACTTGGATGTTTTCGCTAGGAGCAAATGCACCTCCCTAAGTATGGCAAGAATTCGTGGATGCTTTTCTGCAACATTATTTATCACCGGAGGTTCGACGGGCCCTAGCCGATAAGTTCTTGAATCTCAGCCAAGGGAATATGAGCGCTCGGGAATATAGTCTCCGATTTAATTTTTTGGCTAGGTATGCCCCAACCATGGTAGCCGACATGGGAGAATGTGTACACCGATTCGTGAGTGGGTTGGGCCCACATTTGATTAAGGAGTGCCTAACAACATTACTTCAGGACAGGATGGATATTGCTCGTATTCAGGCCCATCCTCAGAATTTGGAGGAACAGCAGCAGCCGCATTCAGTGCATATATACTTCTTTGAGGAGGAGTACCCAGTTCAAGCAACCTTCAGAACCGTATATATGCACTGGCGGGATGGCAGGATCTTGAATCTTCCCCTGACGGCATCATAGGTATATTGTCAGTATCTTCTCATGATATGTATGCATTGATTGATTCAAGTTCTAATTTATCATATATTACTCCTTATGTTGCCAATCGTATAGGGGTGAACCCTGAACCAATCAAATCTTTTGAGGTGTCTACACCTGTAGGGGAACTAGTGGTAGCTAATCGGGTATATAGGCATTGTGTGGTTGTAGTTTGCAACCGCCATACCATGGCTAATTTACATGAGTTGAAAATGTTAGATTTTGACGTCATTATGGGTATGGTTTGGCTAGCCTCCTGTTAGGCTAATGTTGATTGTAGAACAACGATGGTCCGATTTCGGTTTCCGAGAGAGTCAGACTTGGAATAGAAAGGTAATACAACATCTCCGAGAGGTAGTTTTATTTCCTATCTCAAAGCAAGGAAGATGATTGTTAATGGCTATATTTAACACTTAGTTCGGGTTCATGACACCGAAGCAAAACCGCCAACTCTCCAATCTGTCCCAGTAGTGAATGAATTTCCAGACATGTTTCCGAAAGAGCTTCCAGGCCTTCCTCCAGAACGGGAGATTGAGTTTACCATCGATGTGTTACCAGACACTAAGCCCATATCCATCCCTCTTTATCGAACGGCCCCTGCAGAATTGAAGGAGTTAAAGGCGCAACTGAAAGATCTACTTGAGAAAGGCTTTATTAGGCCTAGTTCGTCACCACGGGGAGCATCGGTGCTATTCGTGAGAAATAAAGATGGTTCCTTGAGGATATGTATTGATTACAGGCAATTGAACAAGATGACGATAAAGAATAAATACCCCCTACCAAGGATTGACAATTTGTTCAATCAATTGCAGGGTGCCAAGTGGTTCTTAAAAATAGATCTAAGATCGGGATACCACCAAGGGAGGGTTAAAGAAGAGGACATCCCAAAGACAGCCTTCAGAACTAGATATGGCCATTATGATTTTCGATTAATGTCGTTTGGATTGAATAACGCCCCATCGGTATTCATGAATTTGATGAATAATATATTTAGGCCTTTCTTAGATTTATTCGTGATTGTGTTCATTGATGATATTTTGGTATATTCTCAAACGGAGGCAGAGCATGCAGATCACCTACGCACTGTTCTTAGAATTCTTCGAGCTCGGGAACTATAGGCCAAGTTCCCAAAATGCGACTTTTGGCTGAATTCTGTAACTTTTTGGGGGCATATTATTTCAACTGACGTTTCAAGTAGATACCCAGAATATTGAAGCTGCGAAGAATTGGCCGAGGCCTACAATGCCTACGGAGGTTCGTTGTTTCCTGGGATTGGCCGGTTATAATAGAAGATTTGTAGAAGGATTTTCTTCCATTTCGGCACCACTGACGAAGCTGACTGAAAATTGACAAATTTCCAGTGGACTGACGCTTGTGAGCGCAGTTTTCAAGAGCTGAAGGATAGATTGACTTCAGCTCCAGTCCTGACACTTCTAGAAGGATTAGAGGGCTATGTTATTTATTGTGATGCTTCCGGTGTTGGACTAGGTTGTGTGTTGATGCAACATGGAAAAGTTATTGCCTATGCTTCAAGGCAGTTGCGGAAACACGAGAAAAACTATCCGACTCACGACCTAGAGTTGGCTGCGGTTATTCATGCACTAAAGATGTGGAGACATTATTTATATGGTGTTCATGTGGATATTTATACAGATCATAAGAGTCTCCAATATATTTTCAAACAGAAGGAATTGAATTTGCGGCAAAGGCGGTGGTTGGAGCTATTGAAGGACTATGATGTGATTATCTTATATCATCCTAGAAAGGAGAATGTAGTAGCCGATGCTCTTAGCCGCAAATCCATGGGTAACTTGTGTGATGTTCAACTACAAAAAATGGAGTTAGCTCGGGAACTTCAACAGCTAGTCAGCCTAGGAGTTTGCATAATGGACTCAGGCAGTGCGGGAGTTACTGTCCAGAACCCAACGGTGTCATCTTTAGTAGAGGGGTAAAGAAACACCAATATGAGGACCCCGTGTTAGTTCATCATAGGGATGTACTTTCTCAGAAAAAAATAGTCATCATTTGAGGTTCCTACAAATGGAGTTCTCAGGTACCAAGGCAGATTATGTGTTCCTGATGTTACAGGATTACGTCGACAGATTTTGGAAGAAGCCCATCATTAGCGTGACCAAGATGTACCATGATCTTAAATCTATATATTGGTGGGATTGAGTGAAGAAAGACACAACAGAGTTTGTAGCCCAATGTCCTAATTGTCAACTGGTGAAAACCGAGCATCAAAAGCCTGGAGGATTACTGCAAGCTATAGAGATTCCAACTTGGAAGTGGGAAGTGATTAATATGGACTTCAATACAGGCTTGCCTCATTCCCAGCGTAAGTACGACTCTATATGGGTGTTTATGGATAGACTCACGAAGTCAGCAAATTTTATACTAGTTAGAACTACGTATTCGGCAAAGGACTATGCAAAGCTGTATATTAAAGAGATAGTGTGATTTCATGGTGTTCCAATATCCATCATTACTGATAGAGAAGCAACATTTATAGCTAAATTTTGGAAGTCATTCCAAGAAGGTCTGGGAATATAAGTGAGACTTAGGACAGCATTTCATCCACAGACTGATGGACAATCTTAGCGTACTCTTCAGACCCTTGAAGATATATTAAGGGCATGTGTGATAGATTTTGGAGGAAATTGGGGCGATCATTTGCCGCTCATTGAATTTACGTATAATAATAGCTACCACTCCAGTATTTAGGTGGCCCCATATGAAGCTCTATATGGAAGAAAATGTATATCATCTATTGGATGGTTCGAAATAGGAGAGACAAAGTTAGTAGGCCCAAACTTGATTCAGTAAGCAGTTCAGAAGATCAAGCTTATTCAAGATCGATTATTAACAACCCAAAGTCGTCAAAAATTCTATGCGGACAATAGTCGACGAGCTTGGAATTTAAAGTTAATGATTGGGTATTCTTGAAAATGTCGCCGATGAAAGGTGTAATGAGATTTGGCAAGAAGAGCAAGCCTAGTCCCCGGTATATCGGTCCGTACAAGATTGTGCGCAAAGTACGCCAAGTGACTTATGAGTTAGATCTGCCTTCGGACTTAGAATCAGTCTAGCCAGTATTTCATGTGTCAATGCTCCGGAAGTGTATAGGATATCCTTCCAGAATTGTGCCTGTAGACGATGTCCAAGTTACCAAGAAATTGTCCTATGAAGAAGTACCCATTGCCATTTTAGATAGGCAAGTTCGAAGACTTAGAACAAAAGAAATAGCATCAGTTAAATTCCTATGGCAAAAGAATAGCAGAGAGAAAATGACTTGGGAAGCAGAGGAGGATATGAAGCCCAGGTATCTGCATCTATTTCCACCCCAGAAGAGCTCCAGATAGAGACACCAGCACCCTCAGGTATGTAATGCTTCTTTGAATGATTTCTTGGTCGTGTGTGGCCAATATGGGCATTGATGTTGTAGCCCTGTGAGGTAGTGTATATTGTTGGTTGTTGTGATAGGATGGTAGTGGTGCAATTACAGGGGAAACTCTGGAAACAATTTCATAGAAATCCCTAAGAGATTAACATTCGAGGACGAATGTTTCTAAGAGGGGAGGAATGTTACACCTCGTAGTTTTGTACCGTGAGATTCGTTAGGTATTAGTCGCTCAATTGTGGACACTAGAGTTACTATCGAAGATATATGAGATTATATGTGCTTATCTTATGATTATGAGGGTTTAAACTCATGTAATAGGTCATGGAAGGTTTGGAGGATAAGTGAGTCAAGGAGATAAGTTTTCGGAACCCTGGAGAAAAGCTAGGTAACATTTCGTACGACAATTTTGGTTTAACTTGGAGAAAGAATATCTTTTAATAAATAAGGAGTTTTGGATTAAAGCAAAAGCATATATTGATGTTTAGGACGTGTAGTTTCCAACGCAACAAACCGCGCATCGATCTGACATCGGGATCAAACATTATGAGCATTTTAAGACAGGCTACCAGAGCAAGGATGTCACGACCCAACCCCGTAGGCCGTGACTAGTGTCCGAGCTGGACACTCGTGTACACACCTATTGTCCATAATCAATCCGCAACTAAACATAATATGGAACTTATACAGACGAAACGTTGTCTCAAAACTTTCACATATATATATATATATCAAAGCCACTTGTCTCCTGAGGAGTCACAACCATCAAAAGATAACATAGTACGCAAGCCGACAAGGCTGTCATAACGTGTGGGAACGTCCCAACTATACATACGCAAGCCGACAAGGCTGCCACTACATACAACATCCCAAAATATGTATATACGCAAGCCGACAAGGCTGCCACTACGAATGGGAACGTCCCAAAATATAAGTCATATAGACATAACTGAACAACATATATACACAACCCACCCATTTGTCTACAGACCTCTAAGAGTATCAACAGTAACATATGACGGGACAAGGCCCCGCCGTACCCCTGGATGAACATATATATACATAAAAAGGGTCTGTACAAAAAGTCTAGGCTCCGGGACAATGTAGCACTCCAAGACAGCTGAATAGAAGTCCTAAGCTGGTGAATCACCAAAGCGAGTATCTGCACCTGCGGGTATGAAACGCAGCCTCCCGCGAAGAAAGAGGGGATCAGTACGAGATATGTACTGAGTATATAAAGCATGAAATACAATAAGAAGGATCATAACTGAAGTAGAGATTCCAGGAGACAAGGATAATAATCAAGAAATCACTGTACCTGTGCCTTACAAAACATAATCATGCATACCATTACCATATACCGTACCCGGCCCATTATGGGACTCGGTGCCATAATCATATCATCATATCATCATATACATATACCCTACCCGGTCCTCTAGTAAGGGACTCGGTGAATAAAGTCGTGTACACGTATACCGTACCCGGCCCATCATGGGACTCGGTAAATAATCATACTATCGTATCATAACATCATCATATCATCATATCATCATATAACGTACCCGGCCCTCTAGTAAGGGACTCGGTGAATAATGTAGTGAAACTGTGCATGATAACATACCCGGCCCGGGACTTGATGAAAGATACAATAACAGTAAGCACGAGTAGAATATCATAAGTAGTCATATACAACTAAATCATCATTTGAGACTCAATAGAGTAAGTAGACTGACCAACACTCGAATATCAAGGCAATAGTCATGTTAAGTACTCTTTGAATGTCAATATGAACTATATCAAATAGAGCCTCGGGAATCATATGTCATGTGTCAAGATAATGCGAAACAGCTATTGAAAGTCAAGGACATTAATCATCATAGAGTCTTAAGAATAGGAAATTTTACATCTCAACTATTATCCAACGTATAGAGGACTCGAGGGGCAATAGCTCATTTACTTAAGAGTTCTAATATCAAGAAGCGAATAAGAATCATGAATTACACTGAAGACTTATGAGTAGAATTACCCCAAAGCACATATCATTCATCGCTTAAATCTAAGACATGCCAAAATAAAGAAGGGATAACTTTACATACCTGTTAACGATTAATCGCAAATCCGTTCGCTTTGTCACTCTTTTAGCCTATTTAGTATAAAAGTAACGTTATCGTCAGTAACTATACTTTTTAGTTCATAAATCTGTAGTCCATTTCTTATAGAACTTATCCTTTAGCTTAAACATTCTCGTTTAGGGTTTTCCATTAGTTAAAGACTTAACGAAAATCGGGCAGCATTTCCCCTATATATTCGCCTAACCCAAATTTCCAATTACCCTCCTGTTAACACAGAAATACCAACAAAAACATATAGACATAGTCATATCTTCAATCTTTTCAATTTAACAAGCATAACAACATGTTCATAACAACACAACTTCAACCTTAACTATCTAATTCTTTCATTCTTTTACCATATACTCCACGTTAACAACAACCATAATGCAACTTAAAAATTAATTCTCCATGCTTAATTAGAACAGCCCCCTACACGGCTCAATTTATCCTTCACATAAACATTTATAACTCCTTATATTCATCACACACCTACCAATTTATACAAGTTTAAATTGTCTCCAAAACGTGTATAAAAAAGATTAAATCTTACCTTAATAAACTTGGATCCTTAACCTTTCTTATCACATGGATGTTTACAACAAATTAACACTTTAATTCCTCTCTTCCTCAAGCTCTCTCTCGGCTGGAATTTTCCATGGCCGAATGCCTCTCTCCCTTACAAACTTTCCATCAAAGCCACAATTTATCCAATTCTCCTAACCTTCAACATACAAGTTCATTATACAATTCCATCTTCCAAATTCATCAACATTACTCATAATTTGCCTCTTAACACTTCCATTTCCATTTTTACATAAGCTATAACAAGGTTGCATAATTTCCTTCAACAACTTAGTAACCATTTTTCCATGACAACAAAGACTATTATTTTTCCATTCATTTCACCATAACACACTTAACATATTAACAATATTAAATTCATATTCCATCACCACACAACACCACACGGCTACAACCTATGTTTCTCCAACTTCCACAATTCATTCCACTTTCATTTCTAATACAATTTCTACCACACTACAACTAAATTTCAACATGAATTCAAGTCACCATAATCATGCAATATATATGCATATATTCGGCCAACATACATACAACCACAACACACAAAATTTTCATGCTTTTCATTCATTCCCACACACTACAACATATATACATATATCCCATGGCTTAAAAATGGTAAAATTCTTACCTTTTCTCAACTCTTCCACTTGCCACAAATGGTAGTTTCTTGCCAAAATAATTGTATCACCTTGAAGAGAATCTTGAGCTAAGTAGAAATTCCAAAAGGGATGGATTTTTGAACCAAGAATCAAGCTCCAAGAAACTTTTTCTTCTTTCTCCTTTCTCTTTTTCTCCTAGGTCGTGAGCTCCTTTTTCTTTTTCTCTTATTTCTTTTGTTCTTTCTCCTTATTTCTTGAAGCTTCTTACAAGCTTATCCAATATATATAATTAACAATATAAGAAGAATTCTTATGGGTTTGGACCCCCTATGGCCGGTTGGGCCTCACCCTTTTGGGCCTCATTTTCTAACTTATTTTTTTGAGTCCAATTGTAGGCTAAATAAATTGTAATTCATGGAACAAGTTTCCAAAATTCCAATTTTGTCCTTGGTCTCCTTTCGTAATTCCACACCAACGTTATCATAACCGACACATTCATACCAAGTAAGGTCCAAAAATGGCCTCATTCATTACAAATCAAGTTATCTCGAATTTTTCCGAATATTCAAAAATGCCGGATGTAACACCTCCGCACTGGGGCATCTATGCCTCTCCTCTTCACATGCCCAAACTATCTCAACCTCGCTTCCCGCATCTTGTCCTCCACCGATGCCACTCCCACCTTGTCCCTGATGTCCTCATTCCTGATCCTATCTCTCCTAGTGTGCCCACACATCCACCGCAGCATTCTCATTTCCGCGACTTTTATCTTCTGCACGTGAGAGTTCTTGACTGGCCAACACTCTGCCCCGTACAACAGAGTCAGTCTAACCACCACTTTGTAAAACTTGCCCTTAAGTTTCGGTGGCACTTTTTTTTCACACAGCACTCCGGAAGCGAGCCTCCATTTCAACCATCTTGCACCAATACGATGTGTGACATCATCGTCAATATCCCCATTTTCTTGTAAAATAGACCCAAGATATTTGAAACTTCCTTTCTTTTGAATGACCTGGGTACTAAGCTTTATTTCCACGTCATCCTCCTGAGGTACACCACTGAACCTGCACTCCAAGTACTCTGTTTTGGTCCTACTCAACTTGAATCCTTTAGACTCTAACATTTGTCTCCAATCCTCTAGCTTAGAGTTGACTCCGCTGCGAGTCTCGTCTATCAAGACTATGTCATCCGCGAACAACATACACCATGGCACCTCACCTTAAATTTGTCGCGTCAATCAATCCATCACCAAGGCAAATGAAAATGGGCTAAGGGATGATCCCTGATGCAAACCCATTAGAACTGGGAAGTGCTCCGAGTCTCCTCCTATAGTCCTCACTCTGTTCTTGGCTCCATGATACATGTCCTTGATCGCTCTAATGTACGCCACATGTACACCTTTAGCCTCCATACATCTCCACAGAACCTCTCTTGGCACTTTATCGTGACATTTCTCTAGGTCGATGAATGTCATATGCAAGTCCCTTTTCCGCTCCCTATACCATATTCGTGCTCTCGTAATCTACATATAAAACCATTCATACTATTGTTAGGCTTATCGTCATATGCTTTTTTTAAGCCCCCAAATTAAATTTCCTTAAAATCTGTCGAAATTCGGGCAACATCTTCCCTATATCTTCTACTCCCTCCAATCTGCTAAACAACTCCCAAAGTACAATTAAACATCAACAATTCCATACTCAAAATATTTACTCCATTCAATCCCGAAACTTCTTTTCATAATCATTCCATAACAACAACTTCATACAACCCCTTATACACTCGTATATGACGATTCCTTAACATCATTATTATCTCTCATAACGAGGTTATGCTCAAAACATACTAATAATTATAACTCAAGTTAATTCACAACTCAAAATATCATCAAATGCATATTTGAACTTTTCCTCCAAATTTTCTCATCCTCAAATCTTAACATAATTACCAAACAAACTCATAAACATGAAACTAAGATGAAATATCACCTCAAAATTCAAGAACACTTCAATTCCATGGTTACTCCATCTTAAAAATACCCACCCAAATATCTGCAAGAAGATGAGACAAGTGTAGACCTCATTTGGAAACCTTGACCACTTTAATCTTCACTTTGATGCTTGGTTTGGGCTTGGATATATGTTTGGAGAAGTTTATAGGTCTTCCTAGGACTTAAGGCTATGTTAAAAATGAAATAAAAATGGCCCAAAATTGTCATATAGACCTGTAGGAATATATGTGCATGTTGTGGAAGTTGAAAGAATATTCTAGAGGATTTGGGATATGTTTAGAGGGGTCTGGAGATTGGATGAATGTTGTGGGAGATTCTAGAGAGGTGTGGAGATGAGAAATGGTGAAAAATGAGATGAGTTAGATGACTTAAGGGGTATATATAATAGTCCAATTCGGTTTTGGGCTAATGGGACAAAATTGTTGGGCCTTTTCAAGTGGCTTCTAGAATTTCCGCGTAGGTTTGCCGGCTTCTGACCGTCCGTTTTAAAATGCCCATAGCTCCCTACTCTAATTTCGTATTGACGAACGGTTTTTGCGTTGGAATACCTCAAAACTTCTGGTATACTAGGAGATATACCTCTTTGTGAAAGTCACAACCCGTGGCCATTAATAATTGAAACTGACTCCTTATCCATGAAGAAGTTTATGTCTAGTGAATGGGAAGTGCCTTAGAGCATTATTCTAATAATTAAGGAGATCAATAGAAGAAGGAGGAATCAGACCTCACTGATTCAGCACATATTCAGAGAAGGGAATGCAGTGGCAGATTTTTTGACTAACTTAGCTGTTAATTTTGCAGGTACAGTTCAGTTTCATAATTTTTAGGAATTACCTAGTGTGGCAAGGAAGTTAATCAACATGGATAAAGCTCAAGTTCCTAACTTGAGAATCAGATACACAAGGGACAAAAGAACTTGATACAATAATTGCAACAACCTACTAGTAGTGCAGCACATCAAAAACAGCTTGATCAACTATGCAGGATGTGCAGCAGATCATCAACCCTTTGAGCAGCAAGTAACTTCCAAGTATAGGGTGGCATGGCATTGATGTCGCCGCTGATCATACAACAACTTAAGAAAATTTGCAGTCTTCAAGAGTTGCAAATTTTTTCCAGAATGCCTAAGATCCATATCATCTCTTGTACATTCGTTGACAAATTTCATATAGGGTGGTATTTGTGTGTTTTATGCTCATTCCCTATGTGAAGGATGCTAACTAGTGTTCTTGTTTGGCATTCCCTCTTCTGAGTGCAGCTTGACAAACTTAGAAGCCTGATGAACTACATACCTAGATTCTAGAAGAAAATTCATATACTGAAATCCATACACCTGGTGAGAGCTTTGAGGTGTGAATATTGGAGGAAAGTCAAGTATCCAGGAGTTTCTAGTTGATTAGCTTGGTTTGGTTGTTATTTCTGCATGTTTTGATATTTTATTTTTTATTTTTTCCTTTCTTTTTGATTTTGTACAGACTCTTTTATTTTGAATAAAATTCCACCTTGGTGGTATTCATTAAAAAAAAAAGAAAAAAAAAGGATAATCACAATCAAATCACGAAGAATGCTAAGAATCACAATCACATAATCCACAACGGAAATAGGTTTACCACAATGACCACACTCACTATACACACATGCTAACTGATGTCATTTCTCAGTAGTTATGACCTGCAAGGGACCCATGGTGTCCATGTACCACTCGTTCCGGTATACTCCTCGGACCCGAGCACAAACCTCCGTTCCGGAACGAACCTCGAACGCTGGAAACATCAACGTGCCTCTCATTTTTGGAACTAACCTCGGACCACGAGCCCATAATCTAAGGTCACATATGTGCCTTTCCATACCTCTTTACAGAACGGTGTTTCTTACCTTCTCAATATCAGTACTCAAATCATCATTCCATGTCACAATACCGTCAAGAAGTTAGCTTCTCATCACAATACATTCACTGCAGAATCAACACACTGGAATAGTGGCACAAAGCCTACACAATCACTCAATTACAATCACATAGGAGTTTATCCACACAATATCATGCATGAAAACTAGACGTGCTTTCTCCTAAAGAATTCACAAATAACTTAAGTAGACCGTAACCTACCTCAATGTAGAGCTGGGACAATGCAAGTCACTTCGCTACAGCCTTTCCTTTCCTTAAAGCCTCTGAACGCTCAAAGTCTAGAAATAGAAGGCTCAATGAGTCACAATTACTCAAATCACAAGTACCAATGCAAGAATACCCTTCCCTTACCCCATTCCAAGGGGTGGATGATTTCCTAGGTGTTAAGCAACTTATCAAGGGCCTTATTAATCATTAATCATCAAATTATAACAACATTCTATCAATATTCCCATTACGAGTAGTTTTTATGGTCAAGACCCCATTTTTATTGAACCCTAGGCCTCCATTCACTTAGTTTATGACTCTAAGTGTTCAATTCACGATTAAGAGAAACTAACCCAAGCCTTTAGATGATAACTAAGGGATAATAACCATAACCCATCAATTTTAGAAGGTTTATTAATATTCTAGGGTTTCTATTTCAATTTCACCATTAAAGACCCACGAAGGGGATAACAATCATGAAGGAGGATGGAATGATAGAATGGAATAGATGGAACTTACTTCTCAGGAGTTTCTTGCCCTAGCTTAGAATTTCACCCTAGGAGCTTGTTGGGAGGTGTGTTGGTGTTTTATGAATAGAGAATATTTCATGACCCAATTAGAGGGTCATGACGGGCACCCGGACTTACCATACTAAGTATCTCTAAACACACACCTTATCATTATTTCTAGGTGGGGCATAAACTATCTTATATGCGTCATGCCCTGCAAGGACAAGTATCACAATGTAATATAAAGGCATGCCACTATGCAACCATCAGAAACCATACCCATGAACAAAAACCACCAAGGTTGTCTAAATACTACACATCCATATGTACCGACCGCCTATTGGGCAGCACAGAGTTATACTGCCTGGACATGTAGGCACAGTGTTATCAAAATACATACATAATTATAAAGCATGCTTGAGAGCCCAAGTGAAAGCTACAATTCTATCGGAGTGACGTAAGGTCGGTAGCCTCCGATTTATATTATGGAACAATCATCATCTCTATATCTCACCTTGAAGGAACAATTCATAAGGTGAGATCAACAACAATGAGCAATTCAAGAAATCATGAAATAAACTCAAAACTCTCATAATGGCATTAAAATCATAGCTTTGGAACTTCTAGGAATAGAATCATCATCATCATCATAATCATCATAGAAACATTCTCATCTTTAGCTTCAGAAGAAACTCTCTGAATCATGGATCTCTAACTTTTGAGGATAAGGACATTATGGAAAGCATGTATGAGTACACAAGAAAGGAGTCATGCCTTTGGAAAGAAAAGGACTAGCCTTAACATACCTGATTAATCTTCTACTACTCAACTTAACGCTTATTCTTCCGAGCTCGTAAATCTACATTCAAAAGAATTTATACTACCATTAGACTTATCGTCATATGCCTATCTCAAGTCTTTAAGTCAAACTCCTTTAGAATTAGCCAAAATTCGGGCAGCATCCCCTGTTTATATCCCTTGCCCGAAATCATAATTTCAACAACCAACATAACAAAATTAACAACAACACCAATAACGTCATCCTTAATACCAAAATACTCCATAAAACATCCCACATGATGTTTATCTAATTTTCTTCAACCAACAAATTCGTTATACAAATATTTAATAACTTTATCGTCATAATTAAACCTAAACCCGTACCAATAAAGGAAGATTCATACCTTACTCTCGCTAAAACTATGATATCTTCAATGTCCACCTTGAATTCCAGCCAAGATTCACCGTAATACGATATTATAACCGCAACTATACGCTGTCGGAACCTGAATCCAAAGATTACACTTGATTTGGGCTAAAATTTGAGGTTTGGAACTTGGGAGAAGTTTCCATAGAGTTTGAGAGGTTTTGGGGAGTTTTTGGACCAGAAATGAGGGGGTGAGCCCCCTTATATAATGTTCCATATTCTGTCCAAACTGACTTAAAAAGTACTCAGCGTGTTCGCGCCACCTTGGGGCGCGTTCGCGCCACCTTGTCCCCTGGCTATTTTGCGCGTTCGCGCCACCCATAGGCGCGTTAGCATGAAGCTAGTCCTGGCTCTGGTAGCCTATCATAGAATGATCATAACGCTTGATCCCGATGTCCGTCCGATGCAGGGTTTGTTGCGTTGAAAATTAGACTTCCTGAACTTCATTTTAGGGTTTTACATTGCTCCAAAACTCCTCATATACTAAAAGATATCCTTTTTCCAAGTTGGGCCAAAATTGCCCCCTCATGGTCATAAGTTAAACAAATATAACCTCATTTCTCTTTGGAGGTTACTTCAATGTCTATGATTGAACAACTAACAACCAGCGAATCTCAATGTACAAAACCTACGAGGTGTAACATTCCTCCCCCTTAGGAACATTCGTCCTCCTATGTTAAGCTTTTAGGGGTGTCTACGAAAATTTTGCAGAGTTTCCCCTGTAACTGTATTACTACCATCCTGTCACAACAACCCAAAACATACAATGCCTCATAGGGATACAACCTCAATACCTATATTGGCCACATATGACCAAAAAGTCATTCAAAGAAGCATTACATACCTGAAGGTGCTGGTGTCTCTGTCTGGAGCTCTCCTGGGGGTGGAAACAGGTGCGGATATCTAGACTTCATATCTTCTTTTGCTTCCCAAGTCACTTCCTCTCTGTTACTATTTCTCCATAGAACTTTGACTGAGGTTATATCTTTAGTTCTATGTCTTCAAACTTTCTTATCCAGAATGGAATTGGGTACCTTTTCATAGGACAGTTTCTTAGTAATTTGGACATCGTCTACAGGCACAATTCCAGAAGGATCTCGCAGACACTTTCGAAGCATGGCTATATGAAACACTAGGTGCACTGCCTCCAAGTCCGAAGGTAGATCTAACTCGTAAGCCACTTGGCCTACCTTGCACATAATCTTGTAAGGCCCGATATACCGAGGACTAAGCATGCCCTTCTTTCCAAATCTCATTACACCTTTCATCGGTGACACTTTCAGAAATACCCAATCGTTAACATTGAATTCCAAGTTCCGCCGATGATTGTCCACATAGGATTTCTAATGACTTTGGGCTGTTAATAGTCGATCTCGAATAAGCTTGACCTTCTATACTGCTTACTGGATCAGATCTGGGCCTACTAAATTTGTCTCTCCTACTTCGAACCATCTAATAGGTGATCTACATTTCCTGCCATACAGAGCTTCATACTGGGCCATCTGAATACTGGAGTGATAGCTATTGTTGTATGCAAATTCAATAAGAGGGAGATGATCATCCCCATTTCCACCAAAATCTAGCACACATGCCCTCAGCATATCCTCAAAGGTCTGGATAGTGTGCTCAGCCTGCCCGTCAGTCTGTGGATGGAATGTTGTGCTAAGCTTCACTTGTGTTCCCAGACATTCTTGTAAGGATCTCTAAAAATTAGCTATAAATTGCTCTCCTCTATCAGTAATAATGAGTACCGGAACACCGTGACGTCGCACTATCTCTTTGATATACAGCTTAGCATAATCCTTTGTTGTGTACGTAGTTCTGACTGGCTAGAAATGTGCTGATTTTGTGAGTCTGTCCACAATCACCCATATGGATTCATACTTACGTCGGGAACGAGGCAAGCCTGTAATGAAGTCCATATTAATCGCCTCCCATTTCCAAGTTGGAATCTCTATAGCTTGTAGTAATCCTCCGGGCTTCTGATGCTCCATATTGACCTATTGGCAACTAGGGCATTGGGCCACAAACTCTGCTATATCTTTCTTCATTCCATCCCACCAATATACAGACTTAATATCATGGTACATCGTTTTTGCTCCTGGATGGATGGAATAACGGGACTAATAGGCTTCTTCCAAAGCCTGTCATCGCATTCCCGCAACATCAAGAACACATAATCTGCCTTGATACTTGAGGACTCCATCTGCAGAAACCTCAAATGGTGACTTCTCCTTCTGAGGAAGCACATCTCTATAGTGAGCCAACGCGGGGTCCTCGTATTGGTTCTTCTTCACCACCTCTACTAAAGATGACACCGTTGGGTTCTGGATAGTAACTCCCGTACTGCTCAAGTCCATTATGCGAAATCCTAAGCTGGCTAATTATCAAAGCTCGCGAATTAACTCCTTCTTCTCCAGTTAAACATCACTCAAACTACCCATAGACTTGCGACTAAGAGCATCGGCTACTACATTTGCTTTTCCCGGATGGTACAAAATACTCACATCATAATCTTTTAATAGCTCCAACCACCGCCTTTGCCGCAAGTTCAATTCCTTTGTTTGAAAATATATTGGAGACTCTTATGATCCGTATAAATGTCTACATGGACACCGTATAAATAATGTCTGCATATCTTTAATGCATGAATAACCGCAGCCAATTCTAGGTCATGAGTCGGGTAGTTTTTCGCGTGTTTCTGCAGTTGCCTTGATGCATAGGCAATAACTTTACCATTTTGCATTAGCACACAGCCTAGCCCAATACTTGAAGCATCACAATAGATAACATAGCCCTCCGATCCCTCTGGAAGTGTTAGGACTGGGGCTGAAGTCAACCTATCCTTCAACTCCTGAAAACTCTGCTCGCACGCATCTGTCCATTGGAATTTAGCCGATTTCTGAGTCAACTTCGTCAGTGGCGCTGAAATAGAAGAAAATTCTTCTACAAATCTACTATAGTAACCAGCTAACCCCAGGAAACTACGGACCTCCGTAGGCATTGTAGGCCTCGGCCAATTCTTCACGGCTTCAATCTTCTGGGTATCTACTCGAATACCGTCGGTTGAAATAATATGCCCCAGAAAAGTAACAAAATTTAGCAAAAATTCACATTTTGAGAACATGGCTTATAACTCCCGAGCCCGAAGAATTCCAAGGAAAATATGTAGATGTTCTGCGTGCTCCGCCTCTGATCGGGAATATACCAAAATATCATCAATGAACACAATTATTCATCAAATTCATGAATACCCCGGAGCATTAGTCAATCCAAATGACATTACCCGAAACTCATAATGGTCGTATCAAGTTCTAATGGCTGTCTTTGGAATGTCCTCTCCTTTAACCCTCACCTGGTGATATCGCGATCTTAGATCTATTTTTTAGAACCACAAAGCTGTCGCGACCCCGCTAGGGGCCGCGACGGGTACCCGGGGCTAACCACCGAGCACCACTCGTCCTACTACTCACCTTAATCATTTACTGCTCTTTTATCAATTTATATTCAAATCGTAGGAAAAGTCATCTTTCATTCAAGAACGTAAAAATACTTTTACATGCATAAGCCTCTCGGCTATCAAAATAATATATACATACATAGAAATAAATCGCGAAAACATCTAACCCACACTGCGCATCTACGAGCCTCTACTGGAGTGCTATACATAAGCACGGGACAAGACCCCGTCATGCCCAAAAATACATGTACATGAATATACACAAAAAGGATCATCGTAAGCACCTCCGAACAAAGGAGTGCTTTCAATCAGCTGACAGCTACTGCTGGTCTGGATCGAGTTCTCCTCCCTGTCTACCTGTGGGCATGATCACAGCGTCCAAAGAAAACGGACGTCAGTACGAATATTGTACTAAGTATGAGAGGCATAAACAAGGAAACAAGGCAATGATGTACAAGAAGTATCAATATGGAATAACTGTATCTGACTATCAAGTGTAAAAGAAATAATGCATGCTGGATTACTCATAGTCATCATCAGGGTATGTGTAGATAAATATATATAAGCTACCCATTCATATAGGTATGGTGTAATAATGTATAAGCTGCCCGTCCATATCGGATCGGTATCATAACATTAGCCTGCGTCCAGGCCTCCCCCGTCCGGGATATCATCTCATGCCGCCCACTAGTGGTGTCTGCCCATACCATTTGGCCATGGTGTATCGTATAGTTGCCCGCCTTAGCGGTGACTGCCTGGCCAACTAGGCATGGTGTAATATCATCATCATGCATGCTCATCATAATATACTTATCATAACATACTTATCATTATACATGCAAAAGTCTTATGAACAACTTTACTTTATCGGGGTGACGTAAGGTCGTGATCCCCCGATTTCATTATGGAGCAATTATTGACATTCTGCCTCACCTTGAAGGAGCTGACATATAAGGTGAGTGTGGGAAATAATAACATCATGCCATTTTAGGATCATCATATCATATCTCTTATCTTATATTTCCATTCATAGATATAGGCTTTTAGCTTTCCGGAATATAGGAACTCATGAAGAGTAAGGAAAATCATGCTAGACGATTCATGCCATTAGAAAGAAGGGACAAGCCTCACATATATTTGACGTTTAACTAAGCTATCGTTCTCATGTTCTCCTTCGATATCACGTTTCTACCTTCAAAAGAGAATTCGCATTCACGTTAGTTAATCGACTATAAGAACGCGCTACTATTTCTAGGGAAAAATTGGGCGACACTTCCTTTGGTTATACTACTTTTCCCACATTCTATATCAACTCCCACATGCTCACAATAACATTCACAATATCGCAATCAACAATCATCATTTATATACATTGACCACAATCCACCATTTTTCTTCAATTTCTCCACATTTATGGTTAGAGCTTACTATCACGTCTCCTCATATCTAATACTTATTCCATGGCCTAAATTTCATTTATAACGTATTCATAATAACAACACTCCATCATTCATAATCCAACCCAACTACTATCCAACCATGACACTATTCACTCACAATGACCCATCTCCTATGTTTTTCTACAATTCAAGTATCTTACCCTTCCGATACCTTAAACGACATGTTTTAGTCATGGAACTTACCTTAGATGATGGTTGAACAATCCTTGAATGGAATTACTCCTTTATCACCAAAACCCTACTTTACTTCTTTGGGGTTTTCTTGAGAAAGATGAACTTTAGTGTGATTCTTACACTCGATTTCGTGGGTTTCATGTAGTTGATCACTAATTTCCTTTGGTTTTCTTGTGATGAAGAGTAGAAAGTATTATAGAGACTTCTTGAGAGAAATATCATGGAGTTGAAATGAATTGAATGAGGTGAGGTCTCCTTTTAATGACTTAAAATTTAATCCGGAATGAACAGTGACTGAAGTGCACAGTGGTGGTAAACCCAGTTTACTGTCTGTATTCTTGTTTACAGGCCGTATATCGTGATCGTATTTAAGCATATCGAAACCAGAAAGGTATGTTGAGGATCATGGTGATTTACGATCGCAGTTTACGGTCCGTATTTCGATTTACGGGCCGTATTCCAAGTCGTATTTAACCATTTTAACATTTTACAGAAACTTGAAGTTTTGTGAGTATGAATACGACCTGGTGGTTTACGGGGCCGTATACGACTTTATGGTCCGTATTTCACATTACGACCAACTAGGCCAAAGTGCAAATCTGTAACTTTCAAGTCTTCAAAACCTATAATTAGTCATTGTGGAGCATAACCTATCTCTTGTTCCCAGTGCCTTTGAAATCTTACTTAGGGTCGTCAAACGTCATTCCCTTCTCATTAAAACACCATATACCCATATCCTTCGCTAGTCTATTCGTTGTACGTTCACGGGGAAATTTCCGAGGTGTAACACTCTTCCCCCCTTTTGGAACATTCGTCCTCGAATGTTAAACACTCGGGATTCTACGAAAATTTCGCCAGAGTTTCCCCTGTAATTTGGCACTACCAACCTATCACAACAACCCATAATATCATCACCTCATAGGGATACATCACAATATCAACATATCTATGGCCACACACGACCAAAAGCATGAAAAATAAACATACATACCTTATATTGTTGGCGTTTCATCTTGAATCTTTCCTGGGGGTCGAAATAAATGCGGATACTTAGACTTCATACTCTCTTCCGCTTCCCAAGACATTTCTTCCCGGTTATTGTTTCGCCACAAGACTTTAACTAAAACCACCTCTTTATTTCGAAGTCTTCGCACTTGCCTGTCTAGAATAACGATAGGCACCTCTTCATAGGTTAGCTTTTCTGTTGCTTGCACATCATCTATCGGGACAATCTTTGTGGGATCTCCAATACACTTCCGGAGCATCGAAACATGGAAAACTAGATGGTCTGATTCAAGCTCCGAGGGTAAGTCCAATTGATAGGATGCATGACCCACCTTGCGGATAATTCTATAGGGTCCAACATATCTAGGACTTAGCTTCCCTCTTTTACCAAATCTCATCACTCCTTTCATTGGCGACATTTTCAAAAATACCCAATCATCAACTTGAAATTCCAGGTCTCGTCGGTGATTGTCCGCATAAGACTTTTGGTGACTTTGGGCTGTCAACAATCGATCTCGGATCACCTTAACTTTTTCCACCGCTTGCTGAATCAATTCGGGGCCTATTAATTGTGCTTCTCCTATTTCAAACCATCCAATTGGAGATCTACACTTCCTTCCATATAAAGCTTCATATGGAGCCATTTGAATACTGGAATGATAGCTGTTATTATACACAAATTCGATTAGCAGGAAATGATCGTCCCAACTTCCACCGAAATCTATCACACATGCTCGTAGCATATCTTCCAAGGTTTGAATAGTGCGCTCGGCTTGTCCATCAGTCTGCCGATGAAATGTCGTGCTGAGCTTCACTTGAGTGCCTAGACCTTCTTGGAAGGACTTCCAAAACTTGGCTGTAAACTGTGCTCCTCTATCTGTGATAATGGATAATGGAATACCATGAAGTCGCACAATTTCTTTGAGATATAACCTTGTGTAATATTCAGCTGAGTACGTAGTCTTAACTGGGAGAAAATTGGCTGCTTTCGTCAATCTATCCACAATCACCCATATAGAATCATACCTGCTGCGGGAACGAGGTAATCCCATGATGAAATCCATGTTGATCATTTCCCATTTCCAAGTAGGGATCTCCATTGCTTGCAATAAGCCTCCTGGCTTTTGATGTTCAACCTTTACTTGCTGGCAATTTGAACACTGTGCTACAAATTCGGCTATATCTCTCTTCATGCCATCCCACCAATACATCATCTTGAGATCATGATACATTTTAGTTGCACCTAGGTGAATATAATACCGAGAACAATGTGCTTCTTCTAGAATTCGTTGGCGCAACTCCGCTACATTCGGCACACACAGCCTGCCTTGGTATGTAAGAATTCCGTCCGTAGAAACTTCAAATGGAGATTTTTCTTTTCCATGAGATGTGTCTTTGTAACGACACAATTTAGGATCTTCATATTGCCGTTCTTTCACTTCCATATCAAAGGATAAAATTGTAGGATCATTGATACTAATCCCCACATTACCCGAACCGATTACGCGCACTCCAAGATTTGCTAGTTGGCGGAGCTCATGAACCATTTCTTTCTTTTTCGGAGGGACTTCACATAAATTGCCCATTGACCGGCGGCTAAGCGCATCAGCTACTACATTCGCTTTTCCAGGGTGTTACAAAATGTTCACATTATAATCTTTTAACAATTCTAACCACCGCCTCTGCCGCAGGTTCAACTCCTTTTGCTTGAATATGTATTGAATACTTTTGTGATCTGTATAGACATCAACATGCACACCATACAAATAATGCCTCCATATTTTCAAGGCATGAATAACCGCAGCCAATTCGAGATCATAAGTCGGATAATTCCTTTCATGTTTCCGTAATTGTCTCGAAGCATATGCAATAACTTTACCATGCTGCATCAATACGCATCCTAATCCGACACCGGAAGCGTCACAATATACCACGTAGCCATATGACCCTTCTGGAAGTGTTAAGACCAGAGCTGAGGTCAATCTGTCTTTCAACTCCTGGAAACTACGTTCACAAGCATCATTCCATTGGAATTTGGCTGACTTCTGGGTTAGCTTCATCAATGGGGCTGAGGGAGCAAAAGAGAGTAATGCCATCGTACCGTACCCCTACCCTAGAAAGGGTAAGATGAAAATCCCTCTACGAATCTTCTATAATAACCCGTCAAACCCAGAAAACTACGGACTTCTGTAGGAGTCGTAAGCCTTGGCCAAGTCTTCACAGCTTCAATTTTCTGAGTGTCGACTCGAATGCCATCATCTGAGATAACATGGCCCAGAAATGTCACAAAATTTAGCCAGAACTCGCACTTTGAAAATTTTGCATACAATTCTCGGGCTCGAAGAATGCCAAGAACAATTCTCAAATGATCTGCATGTTCTGCTTCCGTGCGAGAATACACCAGAATATCATCAATAAATACTATCACAAATAAATCCAAGAGAGGCCTGAATACGTTGTTCATCAAATTCATAAACACGGCCGGAGCATTAGTCAAACTAAACGACATCACTCGGAATTCATAGTGACCATATCTCGTTCTGAAGGTCGTCTTGGGAATATCCGCTTCTCTAACTCTCACTTGATGATAACCCGATCTCAAATCTATTTTTGAAAACCATTTGGCACCCTGTAGCTGATCAAATAAATCATCAATCCTCGGAAGAGGATATCTGTTCTTTATCGTCACCTTGTTCAACTGTCTATAATCGATGCGCATTCGTAGAGATCCGTCTTTCTTCCTTACAAACAAGACTGGGCTCTCCATGGTGATGAACTGGGTCTAATAAACCCCATTTCAAGCAAGTCTTTCAACTGCGCCTTTAGCTCTTTTAATTCTGCCGGAGCCATTCGATAAGGAGGAATAGAAATAGGCTGGGTGTCCGGCAACACATCAACGGCGAAGGCAATCTCTCTTTCTGGAAGAAGTCCTGGAAGTTCGTCTGGAAACACATCTGGGAATTCATTCACGACCGGAACTGATTGGAAAGTTGGCGGCCTTGCCTCGGTGTCATGAACCCGAACTAAATGATAAATATAGCCCTTGGCTATCATCTTCCTCGCTTTAAGGTAGGAAATAAACCTACCCTTCGGAGATGCTGCATTACCCTTCCATTCAAGCACGGGCTCTCCCAGAAATCGAAATCGAACCACTTTCATTCAGCAATCAACATTAGCATAGCACGAGGCCAACCAATCCATGCCCATAATTACATCGAAATCTAACATCTCCAACTCAATCAAATCAGCTGTAGTCTAGCGATCACATATCACAACTACATAATTTTTATACACTTGCTTTGCTATCACGGGATAACCAACCGGAGTACATACCTCAGGTCTGATCGGCTCAGGTTTCACCCCGATAAAACCCGCAACATATGGAGTAATATAAGAAAGAGTAGAACCGGGATCTATCAGTGCATATACATCACGGGAGAATATAGACAATGTACCTGTGACCACATCCGGGGAGGACTCAAGATCCTGTCGTCCGGCTAAAGCATATACACGGGGCTGAGTGGCACCTGGAGTAGATGCTACCCCTCTACCTCTACCTCGGCCTGCTAACACCTAGGGAATCTGTTCTGCCGGGCGTGCTGAGGAAGAACCAGCTGCTGAACCTGTGGGCTGAACTCCAACTCTACCACTCATCGACGGGCAATCCCTCATCATCTGCCCAACTTGGCCGCAAGTATAGCAAGCGTCCGAACCCTGGTGACATTTTCCGGAATGTAATCGACCATACTGATTGCATCGTGGTACTGGGGGTCTCCTCTGACTATAATCTTCCCTGATTTGGGAATCTGGGGCCCTCGAACTCTGACCCTGTCCTGAACGGAAGGAGCGATCAAATCTCCTACCTGCAAATCGGGGAGGTGCACTGGTCACCGACTGGCCTGAGTACCCAGAATATGTCTGTCTTGATCCCCCTCTATAACCACTGCCTTCTCCCATAGATCTAGCCCTCTTGCCTTGCCTTCTTTCGTTATCGCGGTCAATTCTTTGTGGTTGTTGTCGCCCCTCTAAATTCTGAGCATGGGCCTATATTCGGGAAATATCCATCCCATCTTGCAAGGAAGCCATAAAACAATCTCTGAATAAATGTGGCCCTAGGCCACTTACAAATCTATGCACCCGATCTCCCATGTTGGCCACAATAGCCGGGGCATATCTAGCCAAAGAGTTAAATTGCATGCTATACTCCTGGGCACTCATATTTCCTTACCTCAGATTTAAAAATCTATCCGCTCTAGCTCGGCGGACCTCGGGTGGCAAATAGTGATGAATAAAAGCATCCATGAATTCTTGCCAAACCGGAGGAGGCACATTCTCTGCTCTTGATAATACCCAATTGTTATGCCATAAAATTGCCACGTCCCGGAGTCTATAAGATGCCCACTCCACGGATTCAGTTTCAGAGGCATGGACAATCTTCAATGTCCTCAGCACCTCATCTATGAAACCTTGCGGGTCTTCATCCGGCTTTGACCCGAAGAACTCCGGAGGATTTAGACTCATGAAATCACGGGCTTTGGTACTTGCTGCTCAATCACTTGAACTCGCATTTTTCCGTTGTGCCTGAGCGGCAACCAATTGCGGCAATAAATGAATAGCCTCGGTCATTTGTTGACCCGAAGCGACCGATGGAGGAATTGGAGCTGGAGCTTCTCCTTGTTCTTCCTCATTAGGCGGGGTAGAAGTATTAGACAAGGCCTCATTATGTGATTCGCCTTCTTCTATATTCATCAGAGGCTCTCTTTCTACCCGCCTCCTTACCGTATTTTTGCCCTTCTGGGCAGCTGTAGCCTTTCCCTTTGGCGGCATTCTGAAATCATAACACACTATTAGGGAGGATTAAGTCTTATACACAGCTCTATCGCACGATCTCATGAGAGGAAAGATGGTCATTTTTCCTAAATGCCCTGTAGCCTCTTGTTTATTAATGTGGCGCGCAACACACCATAAACAAGACTCTACTAGACACTGCTCGTAGACACTTCCTAGGACTGAACCGCTCTGATACCACTTTTGTCACGACCCCACTAGGGGCCGCGACGGGTACCCGGGGCTAACCACCGAGCACCACTCGTCCTACTACTCACCTTACTCATTTACGGCTCTTTTATCAATTTATATTCAAATCGTAGGAAAAGTCATCTTTCATTTGAGAACATGAAAATAATCTTATATGCATAAGCCTTTCGGCTATCAAAATAATATATACATACATAGTAATAAATTGTGCGACCATCTAACCCACACTGCGCATCTATGGGCCTCTACTGGAGTGTTATACATAAGCACGAGACAAGACCCCGTCATGCCCAAAAATACATGTACATGAATATAAACAAAAAGGATCATCGTAAGCACCTCTGAACAAAGGATTGCTTTCAATCAGCTGACAGCTACTGCTGGTCTGGATCGAGTTCTCCTCCTTATCTACCTGTGGGCATGATCACAGCGTCCAAAGAAAACGGACGTCAGTACGAATATTGTACTGAGTATGAGAGGCATAAACAAGGAAATAAGGCAATGATGTACAAGAAGTATCAATATGGAATAACTGTATCTGACTATCAAGTGTAAAAGAAATAATGCATGCTGGCTTACTCATAGTCATCATCAGGGTATGTGTGCACAAATATATATAAGCTACCCGCCCATATAGGTACGGTATAATAATGTATAAGCTGCCCGTCCATATCGGATCGGTGTGATAATCATAACATTATCCTGTGTCCAGGCCTCCCGCGTCCGGGGTATCATCTCATGCCGCCCACTAGAGGTGTCTGCCCATGCCATTTGGCCATGGTGTATCGTATAGCTGCCCGCCTTAGCAGTGACTGCCCGGCCAACGAAGCGCGGTGTTATATCATCATCATGCATGCTCATCATAATATACTTATCATAACATACTTATCATAACATACTTATCATGATACATGCAAAAGGCTTATGGACAACTTTACTATATCGGGGTGACGTATGGTCATGATCCCCCGATTTCATTATGGAGCAATTATTGACATTCTGCCTCACCTGGAAGGAGCTGGCATATAAGGTGAGTGTGGGCAATAATAACATCATGCCATTTTAGGATCATTATATCCTATCTCTTATCTTATATTGCCATTCATAGATATAGGCTTTTAGCTTTCCGGAATATAGGAACTCATGAAGAGTAAGGAAAATCATGCTAGAAGATTCATGCCATAGGAAGAAGGGAATAGCCTCACATATCTTTGACGTTTAACTAAGCTATCGTTCGCTTGTTCTCCTTCGGTATCACGTTTCTACCTTCAAAAGAGAATTCACATTTACGTTAGTTAATCGACTATAAGAACGCGCTACTATTTCTAGGGACAAATTGGGCGACATTTCCTTTGGTTATAATACTTTTCCCACATTCTATATCAAATCCCACACGCTCACAACAACATTCACAATATCGCAATCAACAATCATCATTTATATACATCAACCACAATCCACCATTTTCTTCAATTTCTCCACATTTATGGTTAGAGCTTACTATCGCGTCTCCTCATATCTAATACTTATTCCATGGCCTAAATGTCATTTATAATGTATTCATAATCACAACACTCCATCATTCATAATCCAACCCAACTACTATCCAACCATGACACTATTCACTCACAATGACCCATCTCCTATGTTTTTCTACAATTCAAGTATCTTACCCTTCCAATACCTTAAACTACATGTTTTATTTATGGAACTTACCTTAGATGATGGTTGAACAATCCTTGAATGGAATTACTCCTTTAGCACCAAAACCCTACTTTACTTCTTTTGGGTTTTCTTGAGAAAGATGAACTTTAGTGTGATTCTTACACTCAATTTCGTGGGTTTCATGTAGTTGATCACTAATTTCCTTTGGTTTTCTTGTGATGAAGAGTAGAGAGTATTCTAGAGACTTCTTGAGAGAAATATCGTGGAGTTGAAATGAATTGAATGAGGTGAGGTCTCCTTTTAATGACTTAAAATTTAATCCGGAATGAACAGTGACTGAAGTGCACAGTGGTCGTAAACCCAGTTTACTGTTCGTATTCCAGTTTACGGGCCATATATCGTGGTCTTATTTAAGCATATCAAAACCAGAAAGGTATGCTGAGGATCATGGCGATTTACGATCGCAGTTTGCGGTCCGTATTTCGATTTACGAGCCATATTCCAAGTCGTATTTAACCATTTGAACATTTTTTACAGAAAGTTGAAGTTTTGTGAGTTGGAATATGACCTGGTGGTTTACGGGCCATATACCACTTTACGGTCCGTATTTCACTTTACGACCAACTAGGCCAAAGTGCAAATCTGTAACTTTCAAGTCTTCAAAACCTATAATTAGTCATTGTGGAGCATGACCTATTTCTTGTTCCCATTGCCTTTGAAATCTTACTTAGGGTCGTCAAACGTCATTCCCTTCTCATTAAAACACCATATAACCGTATCCTTCGCTAGTCTATTCATTGTACGTTCACGGGGAAATTTCTGAGGTGTAACAATAGCACCTTGCAGTTGATCGAATAAATCATTGATCCTTGGAAGTGGGTATTTATTCTTTATCGTCAGCTTGTTTAATTGCCTGTAGTTAAGACACATCCTTAAGGAACCATCTTTCTTCCTCGCGAACAACACCGGCGCTCCCCATGGCGATGAACTAGGTCTAATAAAGCCTTTTTCAAGCAAATCTTTCAGTTGCTCCTTTAACTCCTTTAATTCGGCAGGGGCCACTCGATAGGGAGGGATAGATATGGGCTTAGTATCTGGCAACACTTCAATGGTAAACTCAATCCCTCGTATATGCATTGGCTCAGATTTCATCCTAATACGATTAGCAACATAAGGAGTAATATACGATAAAGTAGAGCCCGGATCAATTAATGCATATACATCATGAGAAGATATTGACAATATACCTGTGACAACGTTAGGGGAAGACTCAAGATCTTGTCGTCCCGCCAGTGCATATATACGATTCTAAGAGCTGTTTGTACTAGATGCTCCTACCTTGCCTCTACCGCGGCCTACTGGTGCCTGCTAACCTTGCCCTATAAGGCGCACGAACGATGAAAAACTGGCTACTGATCCTGTGGGTTGGTTCCTACCTCTGCCAGCCATCGATGAACAATCATGCATCATATGCCCAGTCTGACCACAGGCATAGCAAGCATCCGAACCCAGGTAGCATTGTCCCGAATACAACCTACCTCACTGGCTGCACCGTGGTAGGGGCGGCCTCATCTGACTGGATTCACCTCTGTACTGGGAGCCCGAATCCTGGAGCTCTTACTCGGTCCCGAATAAATAGGGCGATCAAATCTCTTGCCCGCAAACCGAGGGGGTGCACTGGTCGCTGATTGGCCTTTATAACTGGAATATTACTGCCTTTGACTCACTCTAAACTCGCTAGTGGTACAAAAAGATCTGGCCCTCTTACTGTACCTCCTATCAGGATCACGCTCCCTCCTTTGCGGCTGCTGTTGTTCCTCTAAATTCTGTGCATGGCCCTAAATACAAGCAATATACATCCCGTCCTGGAGTTAAGCTGTCAAGCACTCCCTAACCAAATGCGGTCCTAAAACACTCACGAAATGATGTACACGGTCCCCCATATCGGCCACCATGGCTGGGGCATACCTAGCCAAGGAATTAAAGTGAAGATTGTACTCTTGGGCACTCATATTCCCCTGCTTGAGATTCAAGAACCTGTCAACTCGGGCTCGTCGAACCTCCAGTGGTAAGTAATGTCACAAGAAGGCATCCACGAACTCCTGCCATATTGGGGGAGGTGTATTTTCCCTTCGCGAAGACATACAAGTGTTGTACCGGTGGATGGCTACATCCCGCAGTCTATAAGAAGCCAGTTCAACTGATTTAGTATCAGAAGCATGTATTATCCGTAACCTCCTCAGCATCTAGTCTATAAAGCCCAGCGGGTCTTCATCCGGCTTCGACCCATAAAATTCTGGAGGATTCAAGCTAATAAAATCGCGGGCTCGTGTGCTAACCGCTCTATCACCTTGGCTCGCACCTTGCCGCTGCGCCTGAGCGGCAACCAACTGGGTCAGTAACTGAATAGGCTTGGTCATCTGCTAACCTGGGCACCTGGTGGAGGAACTGGAGGAATTGGAGCTAGAGCTGGAGCTCCTTCACGCTCCTTTAGCAAGGGCGTAGTAGAAAAGGTCCGAGATGGAGCCTTGTTATGCAACTCACCCTCTTCAACCTCTGTCGGTGGCTCTCGTTATGCGACTCACCCTCTTCAACCTCTGCCGGTGGCTCCTGTTTAGCCTTTCTTCCGGCCACCGTCTTGCCCTTAAGGGTCGCTGAAGCTTTCCTCTTCATAGGAATTACTGAAATCATAGCACACGATTAGGTAAAAGGGAATCCTGATGACATAGCTCTATCGCACGATATAAGATAAGAAAGAAGGCCAATAATTACTAAAATGCCCTGCAGACTCCTGTTTATAAGTGTGGCGCGCTTCACACCCATAAACAGGACCCTATCGGACACGGCTCGTAGACACGCCCTAGGACGAACTGCTCTGATACCACTTTTATCACGACCCAATAGACGGTCATGACGGGCACTCGGAGTTACCCTACCGAGTACCTCCAAACACATACCTTATCATTATTTCTAGGTGGGCCATAAACTAGCTTATATGCGTCATACCCTGCAAGGACAAGTATCACAATGCAATATAAAGGCATGCCACAATGCAACTATCAGAAACCATACCCATGAACAAAAACCACAAGGGTTGTCTAAATACTACACATTCATATGTACCAACTAGGCTATGAAATATCTAGATATATGCATTGGTCTATGAGCCTCTATATGTACAAAATACAAGAACCCATAAGGACAGGCCAGAACTTCGCCGTGCCCACGTATGTACGCAAAAAAGGAGTGCCAATAAGCTGCAGCTCCGGGACAACTGGAGCCTTTCTGAAATTTCGCTGATAAAGCTCGTAAGGGGTAGGTTTGTCTATCCGTTCACCTGCAGGCATGAACGCAACATCCACAAGAAAGGACGTCAGTATGAAACATGTACTGAGTATGTAAGGCATGAATAATATCATAATAAGATACGAGAAACACAACATGAAGTATAGAGATAACCTGTACATCTGATTGCCTCTGAAGGCGTATGTCATACATGCTAACATTAAATTCCTTTAAACAACATTATAAATACATACAAATAAATTGTCCGACCATATAGGTACGGTGTTATGCTGCCCGGACATTTAAGCACGGTGTTATCATCATTAGCCCGCGTCCGGGGCGTAAGCTGCCCACTGCAGTGGTGTGTCTGCAGGGCCTCCTATTGGGCCGCGCGGTGTTGTACCACCCGGCCATGTTGGCTCGGTGTTATTAAAATTCATACATAATTATAAAGAATACATGAGAGCCCAAGTGAACGCTACAATTCTATCGGAGTGACGTAAGGTCGGTAGCCTCCAATTTATATTATGGAACAATCATCATCTCTATATCTCACCTTGAAGGAACAATTCATAAGGTGAGATCAACAACAACGAGCAATTCAAGAAAATCATGAAATAAACTCAATAATCTCATAGTAGCATTAAAAACATTGCTTTGGAACTTTTAATAATAGAATAATCATCATCATCATAATCATCATAGAAACATTCTCATCTTTAGCTTCATAAGAAACTCTTGGAATCATGGATCTCTAACTTTTGAGGATAAGGACATTATGGAAAGCATGTATGAGTACACAAGAAAGGAGTCATGCCTTTGGAAAGAAAGGGACTACCCTTAACATACCTGATTAATATTCCACTACTCAACTTAACGCTTATTCTTCCAAGCTCGTAAATCTACATTCAAAAGAATTTATACTATCGTTAGACTTATCGTCATATGCCTATCTTAAGTCTTTAAGTCAAACTCCTTTAGAATCTGCCAAAATTCAAGCAGCATCTCTCCGGTTTATATCCCTAGCTCGAAATCATAATTTCAACAACCAACACAACAATAACAACAACACCAATAACATCATCCTCTATACCAAAATAATCCATAAAACATCTCACACGATGTTTATCTAATTTTTTTCAACCAAAACATTCGTTATACAACTATTTAATTACTTTATCTTCATAATTAAACCTAAACCCATACCAATAAAGGAAGATTCATACCTTACTCCCGCTAAAACTGCGATATCTTCAATATCCACCTTGAAATCCAGCCAAGATTCACCGTAATACGATATTATAACCGCAACTATACATTGTCGGAACCTGAATTCGGAGATTAAACTTGATTTGGGCTAAAGTTTGAGGTTTGGAACTTGGGGGAAGTTTCCAAAGAGTTTGACAGGTTTTGGGGAGTTTTTGGATAAAAAATGAGGTAGTGAGCCCCCTTATATAATGTTCCAGATTCGGTCCAAACTGATTTAAAAATTACTCAGCGCGTTCGCGCTGAGTTGTCCCCTTTCTACTCTGCGCATTCAAGCCACCCATAGGCGCATTCGCGTATAGCTAGTCCTGGCTCTGGCAGCCTATCTTAGAATGATCATAACGCTTGATCCCGATGTCCGTCCGATGCACGGTGTTTTGCGTGAAAAACTAGCTTTCCTGAACTTCATTTTAGGCTTTTACTTTGCTCTAAAACTCCTCATATACTACTAGTTGTAACAAAATTTGAGACTAAGTATAAAAATCTGGGGCCACAGTTTTCCGTCGACCGTTACATCGGTCATCACGCCGCTGCAGCGGTCCCGTTATAGCGGCAAAGTGACCACTATAGCGGACCAAAGGAAATCCACTTAACCGCTATGGCGGTCTGTCCACCGCTCGCCACAGCGGCTACCGAGGACATGGATGGCCACCAGCAGCGGTCAAGCCATCGCTACAGCAGTACTGCCGCAGCAATACTTCCACTGCCGCAGCGGTCCATTTTGGGCAGTGAGCTCGAATTTTTCTCTGTTTTTCCCCCTATCACCTAACATTTCATCCGAGGCCTCAAAAACACAAAAACAAACATGTACATACACATAAAGACACCCAACAAAGCCATTTGTGGCCTTGGAATTCCCAACGGAGTTCTAATTTTCTACGTCACCCCCGACGGACTCAAGAAAATCAAGTAACAACCACAAACAAGTCAAGTTTCGGCTCACAAGCTCACATGATTGAGTTTCTACTAGTTCGTTCTACCCTTGGAAAGGTTACACTTGGTGGGGTGATCCTATATTTCCCATAACAGCCGGAAGGGTCATTACACCAAATACCAATTAAAACACTGTTTGTCCCCGAACAGACAAGGATGACAAATCTAGGAAGGAGTTACTTGTCTCGGCGAAAAGGTTGAGGGTATTTGTTACGCATATCAGATTCTGTTTCCTAAGTAGCTTCTTCCACCGGACGATTCTTCCACTGAACTTTCATAGAGGCTATTTCCTTGGACCTCAACTTGCAAACATCCCTGTCTAAGATAGCAACGGGCTCTTCCTCATACGACAAATTCTCGTCTAGCAAAATCGAATCTCAACGGATTATGTAGGAACCATCACCGTGGTACCTCTTCAACATCGACTTATGGAACACCGGATGAATGCCTGATAGACCCGGAGGTAAAGCCAACTTGTAAGCCACTTTTCCACACGTTTGACGATCTCAAACGGACCAATATACCTCGGGCTAAGCTTTCCCTTCTTCCCAAACCCATCACACCATTCATGGGTGAGACCTTCAACAACACTTGCTCTCATTCCTCAAACTCAAGATCTCACACCTTGCGGTCCACATACTCCTTCTGCCTACTCTGCGCTGCCAGAAGCTTGGCTTGAATCACCTTCAGCTTCTCTAGGGACTCTCTCAGAAGGTCGGTACCCCACGGCCTCACCTCAAACTCATCAAACCATCCAATAGGAAACCTACACCTCCTTCCATACAACGCCTCAAATGGGGCCATATCAATACTCGAGTGATAGCTATTATTGTAGGCAAACTCAGCCAAAGGAAAGAACTGATCCCAATGCCCACCAAAATCTATCACCCACGCGCGAAGCATATCCCCAAGAACCTGAATAGTCCGCTCAGACTGCCCGTCAGTATGAGGGTGGAAGGCTATGCTAAGATCTAACTTTGTACCCAACTCCTCGTGCAAACACTCCCAAAACTTGGATGTGAACGTGGTGCCCATGTCGGACACGATGGAGGTAGGAACCCCGTGAAGTCTAAGCACCTCACGAATGTAGACTTTAGCCAATTTCTCCGTATCATAAGTTATCTTCACAGGATAAAATGGGCAGACTTAGTCAACCTGCCAACTATAACCCAGATAGAGTCAAACTTCCCTGGCGTCTTTGGAAGACCCACCACGAAATCCATGGCTATCCTTTCCCACTTTCACCCAGGAATGGGCATCCTCTATAGTGTACCCCAGGTTTCTGATGTTCATACTTAACTTGTTGGCAATTCAGACACTGAGCAATGAACTCTACTATATCACGCTTCATCCCAGCCCACCAATAATGTTGCCTCAAATCACGATACATCTTAGTAGCACCAGGATGAATAGAATAACTCGAACTGTGAGCCTCAGTCAAAATGGTCTTGATCAAGTCGCCGACTCGTGGCACACATACTCGCCCTTTTATTCGCAGCACGCCCTCCTTATTAATCACGGCTTCCTTAGCCTCACCACGCAACACCATATCACATATGTTGCACAACTTAACATCCTCAAACTGCTTAGCATTAATCTGCTCTAAAAATGACGACCGAGCCTCAACACAAGCCAACACATTGCCTGTGTTAGAAATATCTAGCCTCATAAAAATGTTAGCCAGAGTCTGAACCTCTCTAGCTAACGGACGCTCCAAAGAAATCAAACGAGCCAAAATTCCCATGCTAGTCGACTACCTGCTCAATGCGTCAGCCACTACATTTGCCTTACCAGGATGATACAAAATGGTGATGTCATAGTCTTTCAGCAGTTCCATCCATCTCCGCTGCCTAGAGTTCAGATCCCTCTGAGTGAACACATGCTGCAAACTGCGATGGTCTGTGTACACCTCACAATGGACACCATACAAGTAGTGCCTCCAGATTTTTCAACGCAAACACCACCGCTGCCAACTTTAGATCATGAGTAGGATAGTTCTTCTCATGCACTTTCAATTACCGAGAAGCATAAGCAATCACCTTCTTTTCCTGTATCAAAACAGCACCCAAATTAGAACGTGAAGCATCCCAAAAAATAACAAAATCCTTGCCCTCCACGGGCAATGCTAGAATCGGTGCTGTAGTCAATAATGTTTTGAGCTTTTGAAAACTCTCCTTACACTCGTCGGACCACTGAAGCGGTACCTCTTTCTGAGTCAAGCGGGTCAAATGAGAAGAAATAGAGGCAAACCCTTTCACAAACCGATGATAGTAGCTAGCCAGACCCACGAAACTACAGATTTCGATCACTGATGTGGGCCTAGCCCATTCCCTGTCTGCCTGAATTTTCTGAGGATCCACCATAATACCCTCTTTTGAAATAACATGCCCCAATAAAGACACAGAAGACAACCAGAATTCACACTTAGAGAATTTAGCATACAGCTCTTTCTCTCGCAATACCCCAAGAGCAATTCTCAAATGTTTCGCATGCTCTTCCTTACTCCTAGAGTACACCAGGATATCATCAGTGAACACTATTCCGAATGAGTCTAAATAGGACTTAAACACACTGTTCATCAAATCCATGAACGTAGCTCGGGCATTTTTAAGCCCAAAAGACATAACCAAGAACTCATCGTGCCTATACCTGGTTCGAAAAGCGATTTTAGGACATCCTTTGCCCGAATCTTCAACTGATGGTACCCTGACCTTAAGTCAATTTTTGAAAACGCAGAAGCTCCCTGTAACTGATCAAACAAGTCATCAATACAGGGAATGGGATACTTGTTTCGAAGACTTACCTTATTCAGTTGACGGTAATCAATACACATGCGCATAGACACATCCTTCTTCTTAACAAACAACACAAGAGCACCTCACGAAGAGGCACTCGGGCTAATAAATCCCTTACTCAGAAGATCCTGCAATTGTTCTTTTAAATCCCTGAGTTCTGCTGGCGCCATCCTATAAGGTAGGATAGAGATAGGAAAAGTCCCTGGGTCTAAGTCAATGTCACGATCCGGTGGCATACCAGGTAAGTCCGCGGTGAACACATCCGCAAACTCGCATACCACTGGAACCGAATCAAGGGATGGAGTATCTGCACTGGTGTCATGGATATGTGCCAAATAAGCTAGACAACCCTTCTCTATTATCTGCCTAGCATGAACAAAGGATATTACTTTCTTAGGGAGGGGACTAAGGTTACCCTTCTACTCGAGTCTAGGTGCCCCGGGCATGGCTAGTGTAACAATCTTAGAATGGCAATCTAGTATAGCATAATGTGGGGATAACCAACTCATACCCAATATAACATCAAAATCTACCATGTCTAAGATCATCAAATCCGCCTAAGTACTATACCCCATAAAAGTAGTCGCACACGAAGGGTAGACGTTATCCACCACCACAGGGTCCCTAACAGGAGTAGATACATAAATAAAGGCATCAAGGGTATCACATATCATATCTAGACTAAAAACAAAATCGGTAGACACATAAGAAAAAGTAGAGCCCGGATCAAATAAAATAGAAGCCATCCGGTCATAAACTGAGATAGTACCTGTGATAACTGCATCGGATGCCTCATCCTCGGATCTACCTGGGAAAGCGTACAAATGATTGCGCCCTCCCGTCGCCTATGAACCACTGCGATTACCATTTCCAGTCTAAGGCCCGCCCTTTTCGGGCTGCTATCCACCTCTACCTGCCTGAGAACCGCCTCGGTTAGGCTAGGCACCACCCCTACCGGCAGTGTGGCCGCCCCCTGCTGGTGGGCAGTCCTTACCCCCTCGATCTGGTGCAAACGGAGATCGGGAGCCTGATATTGAGTCCTTTGCCCACTCTATCTAATTCTGGGATAATACCTTGTCACACCCCGACTTTATTAGGGTGTGATGGGCACCCGACCCCATACTCGGAGCCGAGCGAACCCGCTGACTCTTATTACATACTTAATCTCTCTAGACTCTAATCAAAATAATCATGAAATATATGATAAGACTTTCAAAAAACTTTCTTTCTGTTAGTCTCAAAATCTGTAATCATATGAAACTTTATAATATACACATAAAGACACGTCGGCTGATGGGGCCGCTGACAGACTGACTCCCAATACCTACGACTCTGTCTGCAAAGCCTCTAACATCAATCCAGAAATCCTAGCATACAAGCTCTGACTCGGCAACACTTCCAGGAAGATGTGGAGTCTACCAACTTCGCTGGAACCTCTTCTATAATAGCTTTTGGTCACCTGTGTGTACCTGCGCGGCATGAAACGCAGCCCCCGAAGAAGAGGGGTCAGTACGAGCAATGTACTGAGTATGTAAGGCAAGAGTAATAACATAAGATCATGGTAAGGGACGTAAAGCATAACATAGAGTAAGAAAATAACCTGTACCTCTATTTACCTCTTAAGGTAGATATCATGTAAGCTAACTTTACCTTTGAAACAACATATAAGTAATTACAAGTAAACTGCCCGACCATATAAGTACGGTGTAACGCTGCCTGAACATATCATGAGATAAAAGTAATCTGTACATATGAGTGCCCCTTAGGGCGGATACCATGCATGCTAGCTTTCTTTTTTAAAAAAAATATAAATATCTGTAAGTAAACTGTCCGACCATATAGGTACGGTGTAATGCTGCCCGACCATGTAGGATCGGTGTGTGAGCCCGCATCCAGGCCTCCCGCGTCCGGGGTAATCATAATCTGCCCACTGCAGTGGTGTGTCTGCCCAGCCGCCCTGTTATATCCCGTGTTTTCGCACATTTGGAAAAATTAGAAATAATCTTGACTTGTATGAAATAAAGTCATAATTGATTTTATGTAACACATGAGTTGTTTATGAACGAATATTTTTGTGGAAGTGTGGAATAGGGCTAAGGGAAAAATTTGGAATTTCGGGAAATTAGTTTCGGGAATTACAAAATAAGAATTTTGACCAATTGGGCTCAAAAAATAAAATGAAAAGCAAGGCCCAACATGGAGAGGAGTGGCCGGCCAAGCTCTTGGTCTTGGCCCAAGCCCACTTAGTTGATCATGTGCTTAGTCATGTGATCAACAAGTATAGACTTGGATAAAGACTAAGATAATTCTAGCACTTAGAAGACAAGAAAAACAAAGCAAAATAAGAGAGGAGAAAGAGAAGAGGGTTCGGGTTTGGAGTGCAAAAATTAGCCACCAAAAATCTTGCTTCAAAAATTTATATTTTGTGGTTTTCCTACTAAATTGGGTAGCCTCTTCAACTTGGTGTAGTTGTCTTGGAGGAAGAAGCACTTGGTTCCTCAATGTGATCACTAGTTCAAGTAAAGAAGACTAGAGAAAAAGGTAAGGATTCATTCCTTTTTATTGTGTTATGAAGTTTTGTTTGTGTTGTAGTATGTGGGAATGAGTTGATTGTACGGAAAAATGGAAGTTTACCAAGTGGATATGTATATAGGCATGTGGCCGTGTATATATGTATGTGTATAATTATAAGGTGTTGAATTTATATCATATTCTAGTTGTGGTTGGGATGAAATGCATATTGGAAATGAAAATTGAATGAATTGGATAGTAGTTGGTAGTGGGGTGTTTGGCCGTGTGGTATTGGGTGTGTGGAATGGAAATGGATTAAGTTTGTCTAGTGTGTTAATTGTGTTATTGTGATTCTTGCAATGTAAATGAAAGTAAAATGATATGAGTTTGCTTTGAAATGGAATGTAGAAACTTATGTCGCTTAAGTATGATTTTACGACATTATGAAAATGAAGTTATTAGGTTGCAAATTATGATGAGTATTGATGAAATTGGAAGATGGAAACATGTTATGAATATGTATGCCAAAGATTAGAAGTTTCGGACGAGTTATGACTTTAGCGGAAAGTTTGTATATTATGTATATCGTATGAATATTTTGTGGAAACGATATGAAATGCTTTTAAACTATGTTGTGGTAATCTAGATTGATAATGAATGTGAAATCGTTGAGATTAGTTTGAGAGTTAAGGTTAAAGTGAAGGTTATGGCATTATGTCGGCAAGTAGAACTAGTTATGTCATATTGTGTTTTGTATTGATTGTTGTTGTTGTGGGTGTTGTTGTTGGGTTGTTGTTGATTGATTTGGCCGAGTTGAATTCTCGGGGGTGCTATATGTATAGGGGAGGTGCTGCCGAAATTTCGGTAGGCATATATGAGTTAAGTTGAACTCGTAGAATCTATAACTCACAATTGGTAAACATGACCATTTGCAGACTTTTGACGAAACGGGAAGTGAGCCTGGAAAGGCGTAAGGAGCTTGAAAGGTATGTAAAGCTATCCCCGAGTCTTCTTTTGGCATGCCTAAGTGTATTAGAATCGAATTCGGGCCTCGAAAGACTTCCTGCCCCTCGGAATCCGCAATTGAAAATCTCGTTTTTTCCTTCAGTAAGATTGAGCCCATTTGGTGTGCTTTCCCTGTAATTATGCAAACTTTCTGTAAATTACTTGGAAAGCTATAGAATGTCCGTAGAACCTTTTTAGGTGACCCCATAAGCTTAAAAGGGCATAATTTGAGCCCGCCGCCTTGTTTGTCCCGAGGTGGGCCTGCTATTCCTGGTTTTTCCCTTAATGTACTTAAGTTTTCTTTTCGAGCAGTTCTTAAAAGAAACGTTTTGACTACTATTCTAATTACCTAACAAACATTGTTTTAAATATTCCATTGAGTCCGATAAATTGTTTTGACACTCGGAACGATTTCAGAAAGGTTATACTTCTATAATCCATTATGATATCCGAAACTCCTTTATTATGTTCCCGTTCGACTTCATTGGATCGGTTTGTCTTTGATATGCCTCATCGAGTCTATTAAAACATTTATGATATTTTAATTGCATTAGTCTCTCACTACTCCATTCGTGGATGCCCCAATGTTTCCCACACTGATCCCGGGCCAGGATATGTTGTCAAGCGTGATCCTTTGCATTGTTCGCCGTGCCTCGATGTGAGGGGGCAGGTATACGCGTACATGGGTTTGTGGAGTATGCTGTGCCATGTACGCTTGTTCTGATATGATTTACTATGGCCATCTGATATGACATATTATGTTACGGGGTTATGCCCCTATTCTGATTCTTCTGTGTTGTGGCACCAGCGTCGGGAGGGTGGCCACGTTCTGTTTGCCGAGTCCCTTGGCAGGGGCCGGATTGGATATGACATATGTTTCTGTACACACTCTGCATGTTTTGAAATTATGTATCTGATACTTTGGATTTTCTGTTTACTTTCTGTATGTCCTGTACCAGTTATGATTTTGTCTCCGTAATTCAGGCTTTACATATTCAGTACATATTTCGTACTGACCCCATTTCCTCGGGGGCTGCGTTTTCATGCCGCGCAGGTACCGACGACAGGTTTGCTGATCCGCCCGCTTAGGATCTTATTCTGCTATTTTGGAGCGCTCTTTTATTCAGAGCCATCTTTTGGTATAGTCTGTCACTTCTATATATGTATATTCTCGTTCATGGGTACGGCGGGGCCCTGTCCCGTCATATGATTCTATCGGTCTGTTTAGAGGTCTGTGGACATGTTTGTGGGTTGGGATCTTTCTGTACAGTTGTGTGCTTATGTTGTGTTTGGGCGATCCCATTCGCCGCGGCGGCCGGTCCGCATATATTTAAATGTTTCTTTGTTGGCTCTGTGTGGCCTTTGTTGGTATTTTCTGCGTGCAGGGTATATGGGATAGTCCGTAAAACAAAGGAAACTCTGCCGAAATTTTTTCTGGAAATTACCTAAATTTGAAATAAAGCCTTGTCGGCTTCTGCCATATACTAGAATGCGTTTGAGTGCCCAGATCGGGCACTAGTCATGGCCTACGGGATTGGGTCGTGACACGCCCATTGAACGGCGCGGTGTTATACTGCCCGGCCATGTAGGCACGGTGTTATTTTAAAAAAATACATAATTATAAAGCATGCATGAGAGCCCCAGTGAAAGCTACGACTCTATCGGAGTGACGTAAGGTCGGTAACCTCCGATTACATTATGGAATAATCATCATCGATATATCTCACCTCGAAGGAACAATTTAGGAGATGAGACCAACAATAATGAGCAATTCAAGGAAATCATGAAATAAACTCGATAACCTTATAATAGCATTAAAATCATAAGCTTTGGAACTTCTAGAATCAAAATCATCGTCATCATGCGCATCATAGAAAACATCTCATCTTTCTTATTCTTATAAAACATACTTATCTTCAACGTCATAGGAAACTCTTGGAATTATGAAACTTTAACTTTTGAGGATAAAACATTATGGAAAACATCTCATCTTCTTTGTCCTTATAAAGCTCACTCGTGCTTAGTGTCGTAAGAGATTCTTGAACTCGTGAAACTTTAACTTTTGAAAGTAAAACACTATGGGAAAATATCTCATCTTTAACATCATAGAAAGCTCTCAAGAATCGTAAGTTTCTAACTCTTGGAAGACATTTACGGGTTACTAGTAAGAGATTCATGCCATAGACTCATAAATATCTATCCTTTGAGAACAAGGAAAAATATGGAAATACTTATGAAATCATAACCTAGAGATCATGCCTTTGAAAGAAAGGGACGAGCCTTAACATACCTGTGCCGCGCCTTACTAGCTACGCTTATTCGTCCAACTTGTTAGTCTACATTCAAGAAGATCGACGCAATCATTAGATTCATTACCACACACACCTTTCTCAGTATCTCAATTAAATTCACTTATGACCTGCCGAAATTTCGGCAGCATCTCCCCTGTAAATAGGCCATCCCCGAGAATCTAACTCGGCTCAAATCATCAATCAACAATACCGATAATCTTGCCAATACGTCAACAACCCATTCAAGACACATTCTAACAATGACAACCTTTGTCATACAATTCAACAACATTCTTTTTATATTCAATTCAATTCAATTCAATTCACATAACTGTCAAAACAATTTAATCAACATACTACTCCATCCAACACCTTCCAAATTTAACAAAACCAATGACAACCCATTTCCTTCTTCCAAATTTAATCACAACAACCCAACTTACAATCTTCCAATTTCATGAATTACATTTGCAACCTACACATTAACAACATTATTCCTACAAATACAAGAATCATACTAATGTCACACTAACTCCTTCCATGATCCACAAACAATCACAACTTCATTTCTAACCATTAAATCCCCTTTTAACATCATGGAATTCATAACACAACAATTAAAATACTTAGTAAAATTAATTCATCATTTCTCCACAAATGCAACTAAATTCGGCCAACACAACTACATGCATATTTTCATGAATTCTTCATCCATGTCTATACATTACAACCACAACCAAAGTGCTAAATAAAATTTGTTCATCATCACTACACAATACCACACACACACGGCCAACACCATACTTACACGGCCACACTTCAACATTCATGTTTTCATGTTTTTCATTCATTTACACATCCTACAATATACACAAGCATCCATAACATATAAAGAAGATTTGTTCTTACCTTTTTCCCTTCAAGTTTCCTCTTGGTTAAGATTATGAATTTGTACAAATGGATGATTTTCTTGTTCCAACAACTCTTCCATGTTGTAGAGGGCCTTCCAATTGCTTGGAAAACTAGGAGAAAATATTTTTTGCTAAGTCTTCCATAGAGCCATCTTTGGCTAGCCATGGCCGAATGCCATGGCTTGTTTTTCTCTTTTTTTTTTTTTTCTCTCCAATTTTCTTCAATTAAAATGATGACTTCCCTCCTATATATATAGATATATAATTCCCATAGTCATGTGAGGGGCACATGCCCTCTCTAGAAATTTCCTTAAAATAAATCATTTTTCATTCTTTTTCTTTTTCTCTTTTTTTGTGTCACATGGCCTATATGGCCCTTTTAGAACTTTCATGATTTTTTGTGAAATTCCCGTTTTGCCCCTCGACTTTCCTCAATATTACCATTTTGCCCCTAGCCTTCCGCATTATTTCCACGACCTATTTTGCGAATTTCTCTTTTTGCTCTTAGCCTCTCACACTATTTCCATACTAATAATAGTCATAAATAATATTTATAACAACTCGTACATTAAGATAATTTTTGAAAATGGTCTTGCCTTTAACTTTCCACGACGACTTTGGAATTTCCAAACATACAAGATACGGGCTATAACATACCTCTTGAGATGCCCTATCTCAGCACACTCGAAGTAAGCAGGGTCCAGCGTAGGCCGCTGAACAGAAGTTGATGAAGCAGTGTAGCCTCCATGCTGACCGGAAGCCTGATAATTTGCCCCTGATGGGCCCCCAACTGACACTTGCATCGCGGACTAAACCGGACGCCCTGAATACACCTGTGAACTCTGACCCCTCGAGAAGGAGTTGCTGAATATCCAACCCCTATGGGTCTTCTTCTTTACCTGTTTCACATGACTCTCCTGCCTAATACACTCAGCAGTACGGACATGGTCCACTATCTCCTGGAATGAAGCCCCAGTGGCTACAAGCTGATGACCCGATAACTGAAGCCCAGTGTTCAACCCCTTCACGAACCGCCGTATCCTCTCCCCCTCAGTGGGCAGCAATTAATGAGCATATCGTGATAGGGAGTGAAAACGAGACTCATACACAGCAACCGATGAGTTCCCCTTATCAATAGTAGCAAACTCATCCTTCTTTCGGTCCCTCAGAGTACGTGGAACGTACTTATCCAGAAACACAGAGTAAAACTGAACCCAAGTCAACGGAGGAGACCCAGCTGGCCTACACTCCACATATGCCCTCCACCAAAGCTTGGCATCACCCAAGAACTTGAAGGTCACAAACTTTACCCCGTACTTGTCCACGACCCCCATCTTATGGAGCCTCTCATGACAGTCGATGATGAACTAATATGCGTCCTCCGACTCAGTACCACAGAATACAGGAGGCTTCATTTTAGCGAACCTCCAAAATAGATCATACTCCTCGCCAGTCATCACTGGCCCTGCAACTGGCCTCAGACAGGCCTTAAAAACCTGAACTTCCTCCAAACAAGGTGCCACTGCTGCTGCATGCTAAACCCCCGCAGTCTGTGCTCTATTCGGACCTGGGGCAGCTACTCTTGTGCCCCTACCGGCTGGTATAGCTCCGACCTGTTCTAACCCATGCAACCAATTCAGTATCTGTGCCATAGCGTTTGGTATACCCTAAGCAGCTGCAGCTCCTGGCGGAACTGGTACTACTGCTGGCTGGGCTCGTGCGGCTGCATCTCCCGCTACCTCATTAGGAGACACTGGAGGCACGGGATCAAATATTGGGACATCGCCCCCAGCTGGGTCCGCCCTTCTGCCAGCTCCTCTACCTCTACCTTTACCTCTAGCTGCTATCGCGCATGCTCTCACCATCTGGGAGAGAATGAAGGATAGTCAGATATCAATTAGAATCAAGTAGTATGAAAGAAAGAAAGAAAGAAAGAAAGAAAGAAAGAAAGAAAAGGGGGTTTTCCTAGTACCCGGTAGCCTCTCGAAGATAAGTATAGACGTCTTCATACCACTCCGTAAGACTCTACTAGACATGTCCTTGTATGACGATATCGATGAACCTAAAGCTCTGATACCAACTCTGTCACAACCCAACCCGCCATGACTGGCACCTAACTAAATCCTAGTGGGCGAACCAACACACAAGACATCTAACCATTCAAATCTGATTTTATATTAACCAAGCTAATCAGTTACTACTCATTCAAACATCAAATGACAAAATAAGTCATGCCATAAAATACTGAAGTACGAAAGTTCTAACTATTACAAAATCCCTAAAATCTGAAAGTCATCGTACAGGACTCTAATATAAAACATCTCTAAGGAATGAAATCTGACTAATAAATCCATAATGTCCAGAATAAGAAAAGACATCATAAGAAGAAGATCTTCGGGCGGCCTGGCATGGGAAGAAGCTCACCCTAAATCTATCAGCAAATGTCCTCCATGCTAGATGTGAGGGCGAGTAGCGGTCTCCGTATCAATATCTGCACTCAAAAGAATGCAGTAAGGTAGTATCAGTACAAACACTATATACCGGTAGATATCATAGGTAGACTAAGATTAGTACCATGCATATTTCATAAAATCAATAGAATAAACAAGCAAGTCAACAGACATGAATATCAATAAACCACAGCAAGTCAACCAAGGATAATCACAATCAAATCACCAAGAATGCCAAGAATCACAATCACGTAAGCCATAACGAAAATAAGATTACCATAATGACCACACTCACTGTACACACATGCTAAATAATGTCATTACTCAGTAGTCATGACCTGTAGGGACCCGTGGTGTCCATGTACATCTCGTTCCGGTATACTCCTCGGACCCGAGCACAAACATCTTCTTCGGAACGAACCTCGGACGCGGGACATATCAACGTACCTCTTATTTTCAAAACTAACCTCGGACCACGAGCCCATAATCTAGGTCACATATGTGCCTTTCCATACCTCTTTACAGAATACCATCGAGAAGATCATATTAGCTTCTCATCACAATACATTCACTGCAGAATCAGCACACAGGAATAGTGGCATGAAGCCTACACAATCACTCAATCACAATCACATAGGAGTTTAACCATACAACATCATGCATGAAAACTAGCCATGATTTCTCCTAAAAATTCACAAACATACAATCAACTCACCAAAGTCTAACTCAAGTAGACCGTAACCTACCTCAATGTAGAGCTGGGACAATGCAAGTCACTCCGCTATAGCCTTTCCTTTCCTTAAAGCCTTAGAACGCTCAAAGTCTAGAAATAGAAGGCTTAATGAGTCTCAATTACTCAAATCACAAGTACCAATGCAAGAATACCCTTCTCTTACCCCATTCCAAGGGGTGGATGATTTCCTAGGTGTTAAGCAACTTATCAAGGGCCTTAGTAATCATTAATCATCAAATTATAACAATATTCTATCAATATTCCCATTACGAGCAGTTTTTATGGTCAAGACCCCATTTTTATAGAACCCTAGGCCTCCATTCACTTAGTTTATGACTCTAAGTGTTCAATTCATGATTAAGAGAAACTAACCCAAGCCTTTAGATGATAAGTAAGGTATAATAACCATAACCCATCAAGTTTAAAAGGTTTATTAATATTCTAGGGTTTCTATTTCAATTTCACCATTAAAGACCCACGAAGGGGATAACAATCATGAAGGAGAATGGAATGATAAAATGGAATAGATGGAACTTACCTCTCAAGAGTTTCTTGCCCTAGCTTCGAATTTCACCATAGGTGCTTGTTGGGAAGTGTGTTAGTGTTTTGTGAATAGAGAATATGAGACTAAGTATAAAAATCTCGGGCCACTGTTTTTCGTCAACCGCTACAGCGGTCATCACGCCGCTGCAGCGCTCCCGCTATAGCGGACCAACGAAAATCCACTTGACAGCTATGGTGGTCTATCCACCGTTGTAGCAGTGCTGCCATAGCGGCCCACCACAGCCACATCTGCCACCGAGGACACGGATGGCCACTGGTAGTGGTCAAGTGATACACCTCAAAAATTTCTCTGTGAACGTACAACGAGTAGACCAACGAAGTGTATGAGTGTGAAATGTTTTACTAAGTAGGGAATGACTAATTATGAATTTTTGAAAGGAGAAAGTTACAGATTTGCACTTCGACCCATTGGGTCGTAAAATAGAATACGGCCCGTAAAGTGGTTTACGGACCGTAAACTGCCATCATCCTTCAACATTCCAAAGACTTCAACTTTCTGCCAAATGACAAAATGGTTAAATACGACTCAGAATACGGACCGTAAATCGAAATACGACCCGTAAACTGCGACCGTAAACCACCATGACTCCAGCAAACCTTTCTATTTCTGATATGCTTAAATACGGTCGTAAAAGACGGACCGTAAACCAGAATACGGCCCGTAAACTGAGTTTACGGCCACTGTGCATCCCGACTACTATTCATAAAAATCAGATTTTGTGATTAATAGAAGGGACCCTTTTCATTCATTTTCATTTCATTTCATTTCTCATCTACACAACTCAAGAGAACTCTAGAACCTTCCAAACATTTCATCCACAATTTAAGGGAAATTAGTGATCAACAACACTAAAACCATGAAATCAAGAGTGTGAAACTCATCAGAGTTCATCTACACCAAGAAATTGCAAAGGAAGTGAAATAGGGTTTTTGGCATAGAAGAGTATTGCTACTCAAGGCTCATTCCTACCACATCTAAGGTAAGTTTTATAACTTTCTCATGATGATTGAAGTATGTATACGTTGAAACACTTGGATTATAGAAGAGTGTAGTAAATGGGTCATAAAATGTGAATAGTGCCATAGTCCTTTCTTTCCAAGGCATGAATCCTATGAAATGATATTATTTCCATACACTTCCATGACTTCCTTATATTCCGGAACCAAGAGCCTATGTTCATGGATGGCCACGTGAGATAAGGATAAGAGACATGTTATGAGCACGATAACGGAGATGATAAGCTTAAGGCTAAAGATTCTAGAGTTCATGGTATAATGTTTAAACAAGCTAAAGACATTAACTATGATCTATTGGTAATGCTTGATGTATACACTCACCTTATATACCAATCCCTTCAAGGTGAGGCAAAATACCTATGAATGCTCCATAATGTAAGCGGGGGCTCTCGACCTTACGTCACCCCGACATTGTTATAGATTGTTCATAAGCCTCAATGCATGTCCTATGACCAATGTTTCGAGAAACTACGAGTCTATGTTCATAATGGATTTCATGTGAGATAAAGGTAAGAGATACGCCATAGAAATGATAATGGAAATGATGATCTCAAGCCCAAAGATTATAAAGGCTATCATACGATATTTATACAAAATTCATGCTACGAATATGATGTGATTTGTCTTTAAATTTAAATGTGTGCATTAATGAAAGGTTACGATAAACTTATAAGATGTATGTGATGGCTATGATAATGATGAGATATATTGATCCTTGTATGATGCATGTGATATGGTCGAGCCACTACGTGGCCGAATATGGAAGATATGTATGTGGTATTGTCGAGCCACTACGTGGCCGTATACGGATACTGTCGAGCCACCACGTGGCCTAATACGGATATTGTCGAGCCCTACGTGGCCGAATATGGAGAATATTTTATGTGTATGAGAAGCTACCGCACTACGATGATAAATTATATGACATGATGATGTGTACGCTATGATGGTTCATGTACGACGATTATGTATATGTGATATATGTATGAAATGTATTCATCCTTAAAGGTCGCACAGGTTTTGCCTTCACCTCATGACTTATGATTTCTCTATTATGTGTGTTTCATTCATGCCTTACATACTCAGTACAATATTCGTACTGACGTCCGTTTTATTTGGACGCTGTGTTCATGCCCACAGGTAGACTGGGAGACGGCGCAGACCTTTAGGAGCTATCAGCAAATTTGCAGAAGCACTCCATTATTCCGGAGGTGCTAATTGGGTTTACACTTTTGTGTATATATATATGTATAAATATTTTGGGCACGACGGGGTCTTGTCTGGTCCATATGTCTAGTACTCTAGTAGAGGCTCGTAGATACGTATGTGTGGGTTATATGGTCTTACAAGGTCACTACTGTAAATATGTAGATATGTGTACATTATCTTTTGATAGCCAAAGGGCTCATGTATATGAAAGTATGTATGTTCTTTAATGAAAATGATTTTCTTATGATCATGAGATTATGAACGAAAAAGGGGGCTTAATGAGTATGATGAGTGGTAGAACGAGCAGTGCTCGGTGGTCAGCCCTGGGTTACCGTCACGGCCCCTAGCTGGGTCGTGACATCAAGCCACCGCTATAGCAGTACCGCCACAGCGGTCCATTTTGGGCAGTGAGCTCGAATTTTTTTAGTTTTCCCCCTATCACCCAACATTTCATCTGAGGCTTCAAAAACACAAAACAAACATGTACATACACGTAAAGGCGCCCTACGGATCCATATGTGGCCTCGAAATTCCCAACGGAGTTCGAATTTTCTACGTCACTCCTGACAAACTCAAGGAAATCAAGTAACAACCACAAACAAGTCATGTTTCGGCTCACAAGCTCACACGATTGAGTTTCTACTGGTTCGTTCTACCCTTAGAAAGGTTACACTTTAAGGGGTGATCCTACATTTTCCATAAGGACCAGAAGGGTCATTACATTGTCTATATAATGTAGCCACTGGGTTTCTTTGTATGATAACTGATCGGTCACTTGGGCATCATCTACTGGTACGACTCTCAAGGGATCTCATATGCAGTTACAGAGCATGGACACATGGAATACTAGATGTACAGACTCTATATCGGAAGGTAGCTCTAACTCATATTCTAGATTACCTACCGGACGAATGATTCTGTATGGCCCAATGTATCGAGGGCTTAACTTACCCTTCTTTCCAAACCACATCACTCCCTTCATAGGAAAGATCTTCAAGAAGATCCAATCGCCTACCTCAAACTCTAACTTACGTCGCCGATGACCTACATGGGATTTTTATCGACTCTATGCCGCTAGTAATCTTTCCTGAATCACCTTCACCTTTTCAACCGCTTGCTGCACTAAGTCTGGGCCTACTAGTTGATTCTCTTCAACATCGAATCATCCTATCGGTGGTCTATATCTCCGCCCATATAAAGCTTCATAAGGAGTGATCTGAATACTGGAATGGTAACTGTTGTTATACACAAACTCAATAGGCAAGTGATCATCCCAGCTACCTCAAAAATCAATCACACAAGCCCTCAGCATATCCTGTAACGAGTATATAATACGCTCAGCTTGCCCATCTGTCTGCGGGTGAAATGTGGTACTGAGACTCACCTGAGTCCCCAATCCTTTCTGGAAAGATCTCCAGAAGTTAGCTGTGAACTGCGCTCCTCTATCTCAAATAATGTATGTAGGAACCCCATGAAGTCATACAATCTTTCTAAGCTAGAGCTTCGCATAATCTTTAGCTGAATAAGTAGTTTTGACAGGCAGGAAGTAGGCAGACTTTGTTAGTCTATTAACTATGACCTATATTATATCATACTTAGGCTGAGTATGGGGAAAACCTGTGATAAAGTCCATATTAATCACCTCCCACTTTCCTGTCGGAATCTCAATGGCTTGCAATAAACCTCCGGGCTTCTGATGCTCTATCTTAACTTGTTGGAAATTTAGACACCGAGCGACAAACTGTGCTATGTCTTTCTTAATACCATCCCTCCAATACACTTCCTCGATATCATGGTACATTTTTGTTGTGCCCGGATGAATAGAATAGTGAGAATAATGGGCTTCCCCCATAACCTGCCGACGAAGCCCTCTAACATTAGGAACACATAATCTACCTCGATACCTGAGTACTCCATCCCCTGAAATCATAAAGGGCGTCTTTTCTTTCTAAGGAGCCGTATCTTGATAATGAACTAAAATAGGATCCTCGTACTAATGCTCCTTTATCTCGGCTACCAAAGATGATACCATTGTGTCCTGGATAGTAACTCCTACATCGCCTGAGTCTAGCAGTCGAACTCTAAGGCTGGCTAACTGAAGAACTTCACGAGCTATATCTCTCTTCTCTGCCTGCAAATATGATAACTACCCATGTACTTACGACTAAGAGTGTCAACTACCACATTTGCCTTCCTAGAATGATACAGAATATCAACATCATAGTCTTTTCTTAACTCTAGCCATCGCTTCTGACGTAAGTTCAAGTCCTTCTGCTTAAAAATGTACTGGAGGCTTTTATGGTCGGTATAAAGATCAACTTTGACACCGTATAAGTAGTGCCTCCACATTTTCAAAGCATGGATCAATGCAGCTAACTCAAGATCATGGGTTGGATAATTCTTCTCGTGCTTCCTTAGCTGTCTAGAGGTATAAGCAACAACCTTATCGTGTTGCATTAATACACAGCCCAACCCAATACCTGAGGCATCCCAATATATTAAAAAGCAATCTGTTCCCTCTGGAAGAGTCAAGGCAGGTACTAAGGTCAACTTATCCTTTAATATCTGAATACTCTACTCACACGCATCCGTCCATTGAAACTTAGCTGATTTTTTAGTCAGCTTAGTCAGTGGCGCTGAAAGAGAAGAAAATCCCTCTACGAACCTCCTATAATATCCTGCCATACCCAAGAAACTATGTATCTATGTTGGTGTCGTGGGCCTTGGCAAATCCCTTACAGCCTCGATCTTCTAAGTATCCACTCTAATGCCTTCATATGAAATAATGTGACCAAGAAAAGCCACAGACTTCAGCCAGAACTCACTTAGAATATTTGGCATATAATTCTCTATCCCAAAGAACTCTAAGCATTGCGCGTAGATGATATGCATGCTCAGCCTCCGATGGTGAATAAACCAGAATATCATTTTTAAATACAATCAAGAACAAATCCAGGAGTAGTCTGAATACACGATTCATCAGGTCCATAAAAACAGCTGGAGCATTAGTTAACCCGAATGACATAACACGAAACTCATAGTACCCATATGTATTCCTGAATGCCATCTTCAGAATGTCTTCATCCTTCACCCTAACCTGATGATACCGTGATCTCAAATCTATCTTCGAAATTTGGTACCCTACAGCTGATCAAATAAGTCATCACTCTTCGAAAGTGGATACTCATTCTTTATAGTCACCTTATTTAATTGTATGTAATCAATACACATTCACAAGGAGCCATCCTTCTTTCTTATAAACAATACTGACACTCCCCACGGTGATGTAGTGGGCCTAATAAAGCCCTTGCCGAGTAAATCCCTCAATTGTTCCTTCAATTCTTTCAATTCTACAAGTGCCATTCTATAAGGAGGAATGGATATTGGCTGGGTATCTGGTAATAGATCAATAGTGAAATCAATCTCTTGCTCCGGCGGAATGCGAGGAAGCTCATCTGGAAATACCTCTGAGAACTCATTAACCACAAAAATAGATTGAATGGTCGGTGACTCTGCCTGTATATCCTGAACCTGAACCAGATGATAAATATACCCCTTTTTAATTATCTTACTTGCCTTAAGGTAGAAAATAAACCTACCCCTCAGTGAAGCAACATTACCCTTCCACTCTAAAACTGGCTCGTCTAGAAACTGGAATCTGACCACCTTCATTCTACAATCAACATTAGCATAACAGGAAGCCAACCAATCCATACGCATAATAACATCAGAATCGGTCATATCTAACTCAATCAAATCTGCTATGGTATGACGATTACACACTATAACTACACAACCTCGATATACTCGCCCAGCTATGACTGGGTCACCAACTGGAGTAGACATCTCAAAAGATTTAATCGACTCAGGTTCTATCCTAAACTTACTAGCAACAAATGGAGTAACATATGACAAAGTAGAACCTGGGTCAATCAGTACGTATACATCATAGAAGGAAACTCATAATATACCTGTAACAATATCATGAGACGACTCCCTATCTTGTCAACCAACTAATGCATCGATGCGGTTCTGAGGACCGCTTGAACTAGATGCTCCACTCCTTCCTCTACCACGACCTTCTAGAGTCTGCGAACCATTCCCTAAAGGGCATACTGTTACACCTCAAAAAATTTATGTTGTCGTATGGTAGATAAGCTAACGCAGGGTGAGAAAGCATATTATGTTTCTATAAGTAAGAAGTAGTACTTAGTGGCTCTAATTGAGATTCCAAAGACGTTCGAGGCAAGAGAAGAAGGTTTGTTCAGAAAGGCAAAGTGTACATCGCGCTTCGAAAAGGTTTTGCAACATATCGAGTTAATGTTGACCTAATGGTTTCTTAAAGAAGATTCATAATGATCCTTAGATTGTTAATGAAGTGTTAAACAAGTGCTAAGAAGGTTCCATAAGGATCGGAGACCAACCGAAACGACGAGAGCAACTTCGGGAAACTGGGAGTTATACGGCCATCTTATATGACCCGTATAATTTATACGGTCCGTATAAGGGACTGTATAACCTGTACAGAGATTGGTCCTCCACTAGAAGCATTATACGGTCACACATGCGGACCATATAAGTTATACGGACCGTATGTGTGTCCGTATAACACCGTCGGGACATATTTTAAATTTTATATAAGGAGGCCCAAGTTCATTTCTTTCATTTCCCATTTTCTCTCCAACACTCTCCACACCTCTAGAACTTTCCACACCCTTTATTTACAAGATTACAAGATAAATCAAAGATCAAACACCAAAAGTAGTAGAATCAAGTGCAAGAATGCTAGCTAGGGTTGATGGAAGCAAGGAATCTCTTTCAAATTGAAGCTAGGGGTTTCTTCAAGTGAACCATTTCCATCTAAAACTCGTTTCTACATAATCAAAGTTAAGTTTTATGATCATTTCATGTTATTTAGAATATTGAGAGATTAAAAGACTTGGATTATGGAAGGGCGGAGGATATGGAGAGTAAATATGAAAATAGTAATATTTTTGAATAGTGACTTGATTTGGGCTATAGTTCTTGACATGTTATGAATATAATCTTGTTATAAATGATATTAAGAGTGTTGGAGAAGCATTGTGTGTTAATGAATATGAGGTAGTGTGGTAATTTTAGTTATGGATGATTTGAAATGGAATTGGGAGAATTGAATAATGTATGGTTGATGAAGATTGTTGGTTATGATATTGTGATGTTGTTATTGATTTTTGGGAGTTGTTATATTATATGGAGGAAGTTGTAGAAACAAAGGAGATGCTGCCCAATTTTCGTTAGCTTTATCTTAAGGCTAAGTATACTCCTGATTATCTAATTCTAGCACAAATCCTCTCGAATGTAGAATCGCGAACTTGGAAGGAAGCGTTTAGCGGCCAGTTAGAAAGGAAAAAAGGTATGTGAGGCTAGTCCCTTCTTTTCTAAGGCATGATTCCTATGACATGATTCCCTTTATTTTTCCATGACCGTCTTACATTCCGGAAACTATGAGCCTATGTTTATAAAGAGCTTCTCATGAGATAAAGATAAGAGATATGTTATGAATATGATAATGATTATGGTGAGTCTTAGTATAAAGATTCTAAAGCTTATGATATGATACTTCTACGAAGCTAATGATCCTTATTCGATCCTTTGATGTAGCTCATCGTTGTTACCCTCACCTTACAATGCTAGTTCCTTCAAGGTGAGGCAAGATGCTCATGACTACGCCATAATGGAAATCGGGGGTTCTCGACCTTACGTCACCCTGATAGAGTTATAGTTGTCTTTGAGTTCTTATGCATGCTTTATGATAAGTATATGATGATGAGATCATACCGTGCCTATATGGCCGGGCAGACACCGCTAAGACGGACGGCATATACACCATGTCTAAAAGGCATGGGTAGACACCACTAGTGGGCGACATGAGATGTTTACCTCGAATGCGGGAGGCCTGGACGCGGGCTAAAGATGATCACACCATACCTATATGGTCGGGAAGATTATATATGTATACATGATATGAGGATGTTTATGATGTAAGTTAGCATGCATTAATCAGCCTAAGTGACATTCAGTTACATGTTGTTTTCTTACTTGATGTTTCCTTAACTCCTTGACATGCTATTATTATTCATGCCTTACATACTAAGTACAATGTTCGTACTGACATCCTTTTCTTTTTTGACGCTGTGTTCATGCCCACAGGTAGACAGGGAGGTGGCCCAAATTCCTAGGAGTTACTCAGCAGATTTACAGGAGCACTCTACTACTCCGGAGGTGCTACTTATGGTCATATTATTTTGTGTACATATTTTGGGTATGACGGGGTCCTGTCCCATCCTTATGTCACATTACTTATTTAGTAGCCGTGAGGGCTTATGTATACCCATTTATTATCTTAGAGTTGCTATGTGTTAAGGATAAATATGATGATTAGCATATGAGTGGTGCTCGGTAGTCAGCTCCGGGTACCCGTCATGGCCCCTAGTTGGGTCGTGACAAAAGTGGTATCAGAGTAGTTCCGTCCTAGGGTGTGTCTACGAGTCGTGTCCAGCAGAGTCTCGTTTATGGGTATGAAGCGCGCCACACTTATAAACAAGAGGTTGCAGGGCATTTAGGAAAAATGGCCATTCTTCTTCTTACCAGATCGTTCCATAGAGCCATGTTATAAGATTTTCTCCTTCCTAATTGTGCGATATGATTTCAGCGATACCGGTAAAGAGAATAGCTACAGTCACCCAAAAAGGCGGGGTTACAACAGAAAGACGGATAGAAAGGGAGCTGCCAATGAATGTAGAAGAAGGTGAATCTTATAATGAGGCTCTAGCCAATACCTCTCACACTCCGCCTAATCTAGAAGGACAAAAGGGGGCTTTAGCTCCAGCTCCTATGCCTCTAGTTCCTTCATCGGGTGCTTCGGGTCAACAAATGACCGAAGTTATTCAGCTATTGACACAGTTAGTTACCGCTCAAACACAGCGGTAGAGTACGGGTCCAAGTGACAGGGCAACTAGTGCTAGAGCCTGTGATTTCAGGAGTTTAAATCCCCCAGAAATTTTTGGGTCCAAGCAGGATGAAGACCCACAAGGTTTTATTGATGAGATGCTACGAACGTTGAGAATCATCCATGCCTCCGATACTGAATCTGTGGAGCTGGCATCTTATAGACTCCGGGATGTAGCGGTTCATTGGTATAACAATTGAATTTCTTCAAGAGGAGAGGATGCACCTCCCCCGGTTTGGCAAGAGTTCATGAAAGCTTTTATTGGCCATTATTTGCCACCCGAGGTCCGTCGAGCCAGAGCGGATAAATTCTTGAATCTTAAGCAAGGAAATATGAGCGCTCGGGAGTATAGCCTTCACTTTAATTCATTGGCTGCTCCCACTATGGTGGCTGACATGGGAGATAGAGTACATCAATTCGTGAGTGGCTTAAGGCCGCATTTGTTCAAAGACTGCTTGACAGCATCATTGCAAGAGGGGATGCACATTTCCCGTATTCAAGCTCATGCCCAAAATTTAGAAGAGCAGTAGCAGCCGCAGAGGGGTGAGCGTGATTTTGATAGAGGGCAGAGTAAGAGGGACAGATCTGTCGGTGCTAGTAGTGAGTATAGAGGGTGTTAGCGGCAACAGTATTCCAGATATTCGGGCCAGTCCACAACCAGTGCACCTTCTCGATTTGCGGGCAGGAGATTTGATCGCCTATTCATTCCGGTCCAGGTCAAAGTTCAAGAGTCTCAGGTTTTCAGTTTGGGGGTGATCCTAGCCAGCAGCAACCACCAGTGCTTCAATGTAGCCAGTGCAGTAGATTACATTCCGGTCAGTGTCGCCGAGGTTCAGATGCTTCTATGCCTATGGTCAGGTTGGGCATATGATGCGAGATTGTCCATCGATGAGTGGTAGAGTTGGGGTTCAGCCCACAGGGTCAGCATCTGGTTCTTCTTCATCTGTGCGCCCGATAAGGCAGACTCCCCAGGTTGCAGCAGGTCGTGGTAGGGGCAGAGGGGGAGCATCCAGTTCAGGAGGTACCTAGCCCTATATTTATGCTCTAGCGGACGTCAAGATCTTGATTCCTCCCCGGATGTAGTTACAGGTATATTATCTATATTCTCTCATGATGTATATGCGTTGATAGATTCGGGTTCTACATTATCTTATATTACTCCCTATATTACTGGCCGTATTGGGGTGAAACCCGAGCCAATTAAACCTTTGAAGGTATCTACTCCGGTTGGCGATCCAGTAATAGCGTGACAAATGTATAAAAATTATGTGGTGGTGCTATGTAATCATCAGACTATTACTGATTTAGTTGAGCCGGAAATGTTAGATTTTGACGTGATTATGAGTATGGATTGGTTGGTCTCTTGTTATGCCAGTGTTGATTGCAAAATGAAAGTAGTTCGAGTTCAATTCTTAGGAGAACCTGTACTTAAATGGAAAGGTAATACAGCGTCTCCAAGAGGTAGGTTTATTTCCTAACTTAAGGCGAGGAAGATGATCGCGAAAGGATATATTTAGCATCTAGTCCGAGGCCATGACACCGAAGTAAAGCCGCCGACTTTTCAATCCGTCCCGGTAGTAAATGAATTTCCGAATATATTTCCAGATGAACTTCCAGGCCTTCCTCCAGAAAGAGAGATTGATTTTGCTATTGATGTATTGCCGGACACCAAGCCTATATCTATTCCTCCTTATCGAATGGCTCCTGAAGAATTGAAAGAACTAAAGGCACAATTGAAAGATTTGTTGAGAAGGGATTTATTAGGCCCAGTTCATCACCATGGGGAGCACCCGTACTATTTGTGAGAAAGAAAGATGGTTTCCTACGGATGTGCATTGATTATAGGCAGCTGAATAAGGTGACGATAAAGAATAAATATCTGCTTCCAAGAATCGATGATTTGTTTGACCAACTACAGTGTCACGACCCAACCCCGTAGGCCATGACTAGTGCCTGAGCTGGACACTCGTATACACATGTTAACCACAATCATCTACAGCTAGCATAACAAGGATTTATATATAAAGGTAAGACGTTGTCTTAACGCGGTCGCATATATGCATATTATAGCCACCTGTCTCCTGAGGAGTTACAACTTTCATATCAAATATATATATATATATATATCTACGCAAGCCGACAAGGCTGCCACTACGCACAACATCCCAAAACATATGTATATATACGCAAGCCGACAAGGCTGCCACTACGAATGGGTACGCCCCAAAAACATAAGTTATGTTTGCATAGCAAAACAACAACTATATACAGACCCACACATATGTCCACAGACCTCTAAGAGTAACGACAGTATCATGTGACGGGACAGGGACTCGCCGTTCCCTGAACAACCACATACATATATAACAAAAGGGATCTATACCACAAGCTAGGCTCCGGAACAAAGGACCACTCCAAAGTAGCTGAATAGATATCCTAGGCTGGCGGATCTCCGAAACGAGCGTCTGTACCTGCGGGCATGAAACGCAGCCCCCCGAATAAAGGGGGGTCAGTACGGAGTATGTACTAAGCATGTAAAGCATGAAATATAGTAAATAGGATCATACTGAGACAAAGAGTGTAGGACCCAGTGTAACAACCAGAAAACCATAGGACTTACCTTTGAACATAAATCATAAGTGTCAACATCATATCCATGTCATTATAGAGTTTAATAGACATAGTTAAATAATCATTCTGTATATAACATGTATAACGTGTCCCGGCCCTCTAGCGAGGGACTCGGTGAATAATGATCATATGCCATCCTGGCCACCATCCCCATATCATCATGTCATCATATCATCATATATATATATATATAACGTGTCCCGGCCCTCTAGTGAGGGACTCGGTGAGTAATGCAGTGAATATGCGCACGAAAACATGTCCTGGCCCGGGACTCAGTGAAGGATGTAACGGTAAGCACGAGTAGAATAATAAGCAACCACATACATACAAATCATCTTTTGAGACTCAATAGATAAGTAAACTAATCAGCTCTCAAGTGTCAGGATGATAATCATATTAAGTTCTTTCTAAATGTCATTACAACTATAACAAGGGACGTTTCAGGATTCATATACATGTATCAAATTAACATAATATAGCTTATGAAAGTCAAGTACACCTCTAATTATGCAATTCTTTAAGAGTAGGAATTTCTATACATCATTTATTAGTCAATCATGCAATAGACTCGAAACAATAGCTCGATTATCCTGAAAGTTCTATCATCAAGAACGAATAAAAATCATGAGTCACGCTTGGAATTAGAGAGAATAGAATTTCCCCGAGGCTCATATCATGTCTTACTTACATCTAGGACATGCCAAAAGAAAGAAGGGATAGGCTTTACATACCTGTCGACGACTATCCGTGAGTCCTTTTTGCCTCGTCGCTCTTCTCGCCTATTTATATAAAAGTGATGTTATCGTTAGTAATTATATTTTCTAGTTCGCCACTCTATAGTTCATTCTTTTATAGGACCTACATTCCAGTCCACATATATTCTTACTGACGTTTCCTATTATCTAACATTTTGGCGAAAATTCGGCAGCACTTCCCCTATAGGTTCACCTATTCCAAATTTCCAATTGTGCTCCTGTAGAAACAGAAATACCAATAACAATATATGGGCATACTTATACTTCCAATTCCTTCAATTCAATAAAAATGACAATAGGGTCGTATCAACACAATTCCACTTTAACTTTTCAATCTTTTCGCCATATAGTTTGGGACAACAACAACTCTAATTCTACTTAAAATTAACTATCATACTTGATCAAAACAGTCCCTACTCACGGCCAAAACAGCAACATAACATTACCATCTACAATTACTTGTGTTCAACACATATCTATCAAGTTTACAAGAATCACAACAACACATTCTTTCTTTCGATTTCATGAAATGCACCGATAATCCACACGTCTAACAATTTCATTTATACAATTATAAGAACTATATTGGCATCACATTAGCTCCTACAACAGCCCACAAACCATTTCAATTTCAACTTGAATCATTAAACTTCATCTTCACTACATGTCCATAACAACAATCAACATTCAAAATTAATTAATCTATCCTTTTTACTAAAACAGTCCACGGTTTGGACTGTTCTTCTACTTCAACATATACCATTTATTTTTTTCACCTCAACTCACATGTTCATAATGCATACAATGCACCACAATGTCCATAACATCAACAACTAAAGCATCACATAAAACAGTCCATTAACTCTCCTAAATCAGTCCCTACACGGCTTCAATACCAAACATACAAACTTCCAAAATTTTCATTCCTTTCATACACACTACCACATTAAACCATCCTCAATACATGTACAAGAAATTTGAGCATTACTTCATATAAGCCTATCACACACGGCTCACTTTAAACTTCAACAACAATAATCCCATACCAAAATGCAAAATTATACACATTCAATTCACCATAAGACACATGAGAATGATCAACTCTTACCTTGGATACTTGGCATTTCAACTTGTCCTCAATTTGTAACTTGACCTTTAACACTTGTTCTTGCTATATCAATGGATGCTCCACGTTATTATACACCTCCTAAGGAGTTGAATTTCTTGAGAAACTTAATTTTTTTTTATCAATTAGAGCAGCTCATTCTCGGCCAGCTATGGCCGAGACTCTCCCTCTCTATCTCTAAATGTTCTTGACTTTGTGAAGATGGAAATGGTTTGGTTAGTGATGAATGAATCAGCATTCTTATTATATATATGAGTTCCATGGGTTGGACATGTGTCCCACCCAATGTTTAAGCCAATTATAATTGGCCACATCACGGGTGGGGCCCACACGGCCACTTATGGCTAGTTAATGAAGTGATTAAATTTTAATCTCACTTAATAATCTAATCATGGTTAATTAATTCCTAATCTCCAATAATATTATTACCAAATATAATTTATAGGCAACTTGTGACGTGAAATAAAATCGGAAGTTAAAGTCTCTACCTCGTACCTTAAAATAGTCTTGTCTTTAACTTGTCGCGTTTAGCTTAAAATATTCCAATGTATAAAAATACGGGATATAACATCCTTCCCCCCTTTAGAACATTCGTCCTCGAATGTCAAATTTATCCCGTCGGGTTTTATAAGAGTCTTGGGAAAAGTTCTCCTTATCGCCAACATATAGATTGAGCAGACAATTAACACAACTAAGCAAGGGGGTTTAGGTTACCTGTGGGTGTAAGAAACAAGTGAGGATATTTCTTCCTCATCTCCTCTTCATCTTCCCATGTCATCTCCTCCCTGTTGTTGTTCCGCCACAACACTTTAACTGAAGCCATGTCTTTTGTTCACAACCTCCTGATCTGTCGATCAAGTATAGCTATGGGCTGCTCTTCGTAGGATAACTCTTCTGTTACCTGGATATCATCTGCTGGAAACACCCTGGAAGGATCACCCATATATTTGCGAAGCATTGACACATGGAAGACCAGGTGTACTGCTTCCAAATCGGCTGGTAGGTCCAACTCGTAGGCAACTTGGCCTACCTTACGGATAACCTGATAAGGCCCAATGTATCTCGGGCTCAACTTCCCTTTCCTGCCGAATCTCATAACACCCTTCATGGGTGACACCTTCAAGAATACCCATTCACCAACCTGAAATTCCAAGTGTCGACGTCGATTATCTGCATATGATTCCTGTCGACTCTGGGCTGCCAACAATCTCTCCTGAATAAGCTTCACCTTATCGACAACCTGCTGAATCATATCTGGGCCTATCAACTTAGTCTCACCCACATCAAACCAGCCTATAGGTGATCTGCACTTCCTGCCATATAAAGCCTCGTACGGTGCCATCTGGATGCTAGAATGGTAGCTGTTATTATAAGCAAACTCAATAAGCGGCAAGTGATCATCCCAGCTACCTCTGAAATCAATAACACAGGCCCGTAACATATCTTGTAACGTCTGGATGGTTCGCTCGGCCTGTCCGTCAGCCTGAGGATGAAATGCTGTGCTGAGACTCACCTGTGTCCCCAGTCCCTCCTGGAAGGATCTCCAGAAGTTAGCTATAAACTGGGCTCCTCTATCAGAGATGATAGCTGTGGGAACTCCATGAAGTCTCACTATCTCCTTAAGATACAACCTGGCATAATCCTCAGTTGAATATGTAGTCCTGACTGGAAGGAAGTGGGTTGATTTCGTCAATCTATCAACGATGACCCAGACAGAATCATATTTCCGTGGAGTGCGAGGTATACCTGTGACGAAATCCATATTGATTACCTCCCATTTCCAAGTCGGAATCTCCATCTCCTGCAATAGTCCCCCAGGCTTCTGGTGCTCGATCTTAACTTGCTGACAATTCGGACACTGGGCAACAAACTCTGTTATGTCCTTTTTCATACCATCCCACCAGTACAAACATCTAAGGTCATGATACATCTTTGTTGATCCTGGATGAACAGAATAACGAGCATAGTGTGCCTCCCCCATAACCTGTTGCCGTAATCCTGCAACCTCAGGTACACATAATCTGCCTCTGTATCATAGTACTCCGTTAGATGAAATCTTGAATGGGGTCTCGTCCTTCTGAAGTGTTGTATCTCTGTAATGTACAAAAATAGGATCCTCATACTGACGTCTCTTCACCTCTTCTATAATAGAGGACTCAACAACACCTCGCACAAAAATGCTACCGTTATTAGAATCAGCAAAACGAACTCCCAAACTAGCTAGCTGACAAACCTCGTGGACTATCTCTTTCTGCCCTGGTGGCACATCTGCTAAACTACCTATAGATTTACGGTTGAGTACGTCTGCTACTACATTGGCCTTTCCTGGGTGATATAGAATATCAACATCATAGTCTTTCAGCAACTCTAGCCATCTCCTTTGCCGCAGATTCAGCTCCCTTTGCTTAAAGATATACTGGAGACTCTTATGATCTGTATAAATATCGACATGTACGCCATATAGATAATGTCTCCATATCTTCAAAGCATGAATCATCGCTGCCAACTCCAGATCGTGGGTAGGATAATTTCTTTCGTGCTTCCTGAGTTGTCGGGAGGCATAGGCTACAACGCTGCCATGCTGCATCAATACGCAACCTAACCCAACACCGGAAGAATCACAATAAATAACATAGCCATCTGGCCCCTCAGGAAGAGTTAGAACTGGAGCTGTAGTTAACTTCTCTTTCAGCAACTGGAAGCATCGTTCACAAGCATCAGTCCACTGGAATTTAGCTGCCTTCTGTGTTAGCCTTGTTAAAGGCGCTGAAATTGAAGCAAAATTTTCTACGAATCTCCTGTAATATCCTGCTAGCCCAAGAAAACTACGCACTTCAGTAGGTGTCGTATGTCTAGGCCAAGTCTTTACGGCCTCAATCTTCTGTGAGTCTACCCGAATACCGTCAGCTCCAACAATATGCCCCAGAAATGCTACTGAAGTCAACCAGAATTCACATTTAGAAAACTTAGCATATAATTTCTGGTGCTGAAGTACCCTAAGTACCGTCCTCAAATGGTCTGCATGTTCCCCTTCTGATCGCGAATAGACCAGAATATCATCAATAAATACAATCACAAACAGATCAAGAAATGGCTTGAATACTCGGTTCATTAGATCCATGAACACTGCTGGAGCATTAGTCAGCCCAAAAGACATCACCTTAAACTCATAGTTCCCGTAGCGGGTCCTGAATGCAGTCTTTGGAATATCCGCCTCTCTTACCCGCACCTGATGATAACCTAACCGCAGGTCTATCTTCGAGAAACATTTAGCACCCTGCAACTGGTCAAATAAATCGTCAATCCTGGGGAGAGGATACCTGTTCTTTATTATTACTTTATTCAGCTGCCTATAATCAATACACATCCGCAGCGACCCATCTTTCTTTCTCACAAATAATACCGGTGCTCCCCAAGGTGATATGCTGGGCCTAATGAAGCCCTTCTCTAATAAATCTTTCAGTTGCTCCTTCAACTCTTTCAATTCTGCAGGTGCCATTCTATAAGGAGGAATAGATATGGGCTGAGTGTCTGGCAATACGTCTATAGTGAACTCTATCTCACGCTCAGGAGGAAGGCCTGGAAGTTCATCTGGAAATTCATTAACTACTGGGACTGACTGAAGAGTCGGTACTTTTGCTTTCAAGTCATGCACACGAACCAGATGATAAATATAGCCCTTTCTAACCATCTTCCTTGCCTTGAGGTATGAAATAAACTTACCCCTCGGCGATGCTGTATTCCCCTTCCATTCTATAATTGGCTCCCCTGGGAACTGAAACTGAACTACCTTGCCTCTGCAATCAACGTTAGCATAACAGGAAGCTAACCAATCCATCCCCATAATAGCATCGAATTCAACCATATCTAGCTCTATCAAATCTGCCTTGGTACAACGATTATATATGACCACCGAACAATTTTTATACACTTGTTTTGCTATAACAGAATCCCCTACTGGTGTAGCTACCTCGAATGGTTCTATAAATTCAGATTTTATCCCAATTTTACTACCAACAAAGGGAGAAATATATGATAATGTGGATCCTGGGTCTATCAATGCATATACATCTCGGGAGAAAATCGATAGTATACCTGTTACCACATTTGGCGAGGCCTCCTGATCCTGTCTGCTAGCTAAAGCATATATGCGGTTCGAAGGACTGCTAGAACTGGAAACTCCACCATGGCCTCTGCCACGGCCTGCTGGTGTCGGAATACCTTGCCCCATAGGGCGCATAGCTACCGAAGAGGATGAACCAGCAACTGATCCAGTAGGCTGAGCTGCGCCACCTGCACTACCCCCAAATCGACACTCCCTCATAGTATGGCCTTGACGGCCACAAGAGAAACAAGCACCAGTAATGCGACGGCATTCTCCCGGATGGTGCCGCCACATCGAGGGCACTAAGGTATAGATGGCCTCGTCTGGCCTGAATCCCTGTGCATCTGGAAACCTGAAGTCATGGAGCTTTGACCAGCTCCTGAATACCCCGTGCTGTCAAAGCTCCTACCGGTGAATCGTGGCGGTGCACTCCGTGCCGGCTGAGAAGGATATCTGCTATGCTGCTGCTGGGGCTGCCCGCATCGAAACTCACCAGAATACCCAGCTGATCTAACTCTCTTGTGCTGACCCCTATCATGCTCTCTATCAGGTCGACGCCCTCTACGTCGGTCCTCAACTCCCTGTGCATATGCCTGCACTCGAAAAATGTCCTTACCGGGCTGGGAAGCCATTGCCACACAGCTATCGATCAGATAATGATCCAACCCCATCACGTAACGATGCACCCTATCAGCCATGTCAGCTACAATAGTCGGCGCGTACCTAGCCAGCGAATCAAATTCGAGACTATAATCTCGAACACTTCTGCCATCCTGTCTCAGGTGTAAAAATCTATCCACTCTGGCCCGCCTCATCTCCGGAGGCAGAAAATGGCCCAGAAAGGCCTCCACGAACTCGTCCTACACTGCTGGAGGGGCATCCTCACCCCTAGACAACTCCCAGGACTCATACCAATTAACCGCTACATCACACAATTGATATAAAGCCAATTCAACCGACTCAGTCTCAGAATCTTTAATTATCCGCAACGTACGCAGCATCTATCGAATAAAATCCTGTGGATCCTCTGCTGGCTTTGACCCATAGAACTCTGGGGGGTTACAAGTCAAGAAATCACGGACCCTCAAACTATCATGTCTGTCCGCATAATCACCTCCAAATCCATGTCTGCGGGCCTGCCCCGACACTAACCTGGTCAATAACTTGACTGCGTCTCTCTTAGCCCTGTCCTCCGCCCCTAGCTGGGGAGCTGGAGGCTTGGGTGCTGGAACCTCAGAAGGTGATGGTGGAGCCGTCCCCTGATCTACAGCTGCTGCTGCCCTAGGCTCCTCTGGTAATGGCGGGGTAGCGGAGCTCGCTGACTGGAGTCTAATCTCAGGCGCAGATTGGGCATAAGCCCTAGTAATCCTCCGGGTCTGGCTGGTCTCTCCAGCTATGGCCTTGCCCTTCTGGGCGGTTGTCGCCTTCTTTGGAGGCATCACTGTAAACATAATAATCCGTTAGGGAGGAATTATCCTGATAATACAGCTCTATCGCACGATCTGGAATAAGAAAGAAAGATGACACCCTAAATGCCCTGTAGCTTCCTGTTTATAAATGTGGTGAACAATACATCGATAAACAAGACTCTACTAGACACGATCTGTAGACACTCCGAGGATGAACCGCTCTAATACCACTTTTGTCACGACCCAACCCCGTAGGCCATGACTAGTTCCCGAGCTAGACACTCGTATACACCTGTTAACCACAATCATCTACAGCTAGCATAACAAGGATTTATATATAAAGGTAAGACGTTGTCTTAACGCGGTCACATATATGCATATCATAGCCACCTGTCTCCTGAGGAGTTACAACTTTCATATCAAATATATATATATATATATATATATATATATATATATATATATATATATCTACGCAAGCCGACAAGGCTGCCACTACGCACAACATCCCAAAACATATGTATATATACGCAAGCCGACAAGGCTGCCACTACGAATGGGTACGCCCCAAAAACATAAGTCATGTCTGCATAGCAAAACAACAACTATATACAGACCCACACATATGTCCACAGAACTCTAAGAGTAACGACAGTATCATGTGACGGGACAGGGCCCCGCCGTACCCTGAACAACCACATACATATATACCAAAAGGGATCTATACCACAAGCTAGGCTCCGGAACAAAGGAGCACTCCAAAGTAGCTGAATAAATATCCTAGGCTGGCGGATCTCCGAAACGAGCGTCTGTACCTGCGGGCATGAAACGCAGCCCCCCGAAGAAAGGTGGGTCGGTACGGAGTATGTACTGAGCATGTAAAGCATGAAATATAGTAAATAGGATCATACTGAGACAAAGAGTGTAGGACCCAGTGTAACAACCAGAAAACCATACGACTTACCTTTGAACATAAATCATAAGTGTCAACATCATATCCATGTCATTATAGAGTTTAATAGTCATAGTTAAATAATCATTCTGTATATAACATGTATAACGTGTCCCGGCCCTCTAGCGAGGGACTCGGTGAATAATGATCATATGCCATCCTGGCCACCATCCCCATATCATCATGTCAACATATCATTATATATATATATATATATATATATATATATATATATATATATATATATATATATATAACGTGTCCCGGCCCTCTAGTGTGGGACTCGGTGAGTAATGCAGTGAATATGCGCACGAAAACATGTCCTGGCTCGGGACTCAGTGAAGGATGTAACGGTAAGCACGAGTAGAATAATAAGAAACCACATACATACAAATCATCTTTTGAGACTTAATAGATAAGTAAACTAATCAGCTCTCAAGTGTCAGGATGATAATCATATTAAGTTCTTTCTAAATGTCATTACAACTATAACAAGGGACGTTTCAGGATTCATATACATGTATCAAATTAACATAATATAGCTTATGAAAGTCAAGTACACCTCTAATTATGCAATTCTTTAAGAGTAGGAATTTCTATACATCATTTATTAGTCAATCATGCAATAGACTCGAAACAATAGCTCGATTATCCTGAAAGTTCTATCATCAAGACCGAATAAAAATCATGAGTCACGCTTGGAATTAGAGAGAATAGAATTTCCTCGAGGCTCATATCATATCTTACTTACATCTAGGATATGCCAAAAGAAAGAAGGGATAGGATTTACATACCTGTCGACGACTATTCGTGAGTCCTTTATGCCTCGTCGCTCTCCTCGCCTATTTATATAAAAGTGATGTTATCGTTAGTAATTATATTTTCTAGTTCGCCACTCTGTAGTTCATTCTTTTATAGGACCTACATTCCAGTCCATATATATTCTTACTTAAGTTTCCTATTATTTAACATTTTGGCGAAAATTCGGCAGCACTTCCCCTATAGGTTCACCTATTCCAAATTTCCAATTGTGCTCCTGTAGACACAGAAATACCAATAACAATATATGGGCATACTTATACTTCCAATTCCTTCAATTCAATAAAAACGACAATAGGGTCGTATCAACACAATTCCACTTTAACTTTTCAATCTTTTCGCCATATAGTTCGGGACAACAACAGCTCTAATTCTACTTAAAATTAACTATCATACTTGATCAAAACAGTCCCTACTCACGGCCAAAACAGCAACATAACATTACCATTTACAATTCCTTGTGTTCAACACATATCTATCAAGTTTACAAGAATCACAACAACACATTCTTTCTTTCGATTTCATGAAATGCACCGATAATCCACACGTCTAACAATTTCATTTATACAATTATAAGAACTATATTGGCATCACATTAGCTCCTACAACAGCCCACAAACCATTTCAATTTCAACTTGAATCATTAAACTTCATCTTCACTACACGTCCATAACAACAATCAACATTCAAAATAAATTAATCTATCCTTTTTACTAAAACAGTCCACGGTTTGGACTGTTCTTCTACTTCAACATATACCATTTCTTTTTATCACCTCAACTCACATGTTCATAATGCATACAATGCACCACAATGTCCATAACATCAACAACTAAAGCATCACATAAAACAGTCCATTAACTCTCCTAAATCAGTCCCTACACGGCTTCAATAGCAAACATACAAACATCCAAAATTTTCATTCCTTTCATACACACTACCACATTAAACCATCCTCAATACATGTACAAGAAATTTGAGCATTACTTCATATAAGCCTATCACACACGGCTCACTTTAAACTTCAACAACAACAATCCTATACCAACATGCAAAATTATACACATTCAATTCATCATAAGACACATGAAAATGATCAACTCTTACCTTGGATACTTGGCCTTTCAACTTGTCCTCAATTTGTAACTTGACCTTTAACACTTGTTCTTGCTATATCAATGGATGCTCTACGTTATTATACACCTCCTAAGGAGTTGAATTTCTTGAGAAACTTAATTGTTTTTGATCAATTAGAGCAGCTCATTCTCGGCCAGCTATGGCCGAGACTCTCCCTCTCTATCTCTAAATGTTCTTGACTTTGTGAAGATGGAAATGGTTTGGTTAGTGATGAATGAATCAGCATTCTTATTATATATATGAGTTCATGGGTTGGACATGTGTCCCACCCAATGTTTAAGCCAATTATAATTGGCCACATCACGGGTGGGGCCCACACGGCCACTTATGGCTAGTTAATGAAGTGATTAAATTTTAATCCCACTTAATAATATAATCATGGTTAATTAATTCCTAATCTCCAATAATATTATTACCAAATAAAATTTATAGGCAACTTGTGACGTGAAATAAAATCGGAAGTTAAAGTCTCTACCTCGTACCTTAAAATAGTCTTGTCTTTAACTTGTCGCGTTTTGCTTAAAATATTCCAATGTATAAAAATACGGGATATAGCATACAGGGTGCCAAATAGTTTTCCAAAATTGATCTGAGATCGGGGTATCATCAAGTGAAAGTTAGAGAAGAAGATATTCCCAAAACAGCTTTTAGGACGAGATATGGCCATTATGAATTTCGGGTGATGTCATTTTGGTTGACTAATGCTCCGGCGGTGTTTATGAATCTGATGAGTAATGTGTTCAGGCCTCTCTTAGCTCTGTTCGTGATCATGTTCATTGATGATATTCTAGTATACTCTCGGGCAGAAGCAGAGCATGCAAACCATTTATGCATTGTCCTTGGAATTCTTCGGACTCGAGAATTGTATGCAAAATTATCAAAATGCGAGTTTTGGCTGAATTCTATGACATTTCTGGGCCATATCATTTCAGCTGACGGTATTCGAGTCGATACTCAGAAAATTGAGGCTGTGAAGACTTGTCCAAGGCCTACAACGCCTACAGAAGTCCGTTGTTTTCTGGGATTGGCATGTTACTATAGAAGATTTGTGGAAGGGTTTTCTTCTATTTCAGCACCATTAACGAAGCTAACTCAGAAATTAGCAAAATTTCATTGGACCGATGCTTGCGAACGCAGTTTCCAAGAATTGAAGGACAGATTGACTTCAGCCCCAGTTCTGACACTCCCAGAAGGGTCAGATGGTTATGTTGTGTATTGTGATGCCTCTGGTGTTGGGTTAGGTTGTGTGTTGATGCAGTACGGTAAGGTCCTTGCCTATGCTTCAAGGTAGCTGCGGAAACATGAAAAGAACTATCCGACCCACGATCTTGAATTGGCCGCGGTTATTCATGCACTAAAGATGTGGAGACATTACTTGTATGGTGTACCTGTTGATATTTATATAGATCACAAGAGTCTCCAATATATCTTTAAGCATAAGGAGTTAAATCTTCGGCAGAGGAGGTGGTTAGAACTATTGAAAGATTATGATGTCAGTATTTTATACCACCCCGGAAAGACAAATGTAGTAGCCGATGCACATAGCCACAAATAAATGGGTAGTCTATGTGAGGTTCCTTCGGAGGAGAAAGAATTAATTCATGAGCTCCACCAACTAGCCAGCCTCGGAGTTCGTCTAATTGATTCAGATGATGCAAGAATTGGTATTCACAACCCAACTGTTTCATCTTTAGATATGGAGGTGAGAGAGCGCCAATATGAACACCCTCTGTTGGGTCACTATAGAGATACATTGTATGAGAAAGAGAAGTCACCATTTGAAGTTTCTACGGATGGAGTTCTTAGGTACCAAGACAAGCTATCTGTTCTAAATGTTGTCGGACTATGTCATAGAATCCTAAAAGAAGCTCATTATTCTCGGTATTCCATTCACCCAGGAGCGACAATGATGTATCACGATCTCAAGTTAATGTATTGGTGGGATGGAATGAAGACAGACATAGCAGAGCTTGTGGCTCAGTGTACAAATTGCCAACAAATGAAAAATGAGCATCAAAAGCCAGAAGGATTATTGCAAGCAAAGAAGATTCCAGCCTGGAAATGGGAAGTGATCAATATGGATTTCATTGTAGGGTTGCCTCATTCCCGAAGCAAGTATGACTCCATATGGGTGATCGTGGATAGACTTACGAAATCAACTCATTTTCTTCCAGTGAAAACCACATATTCGGTGAAAGATTATGCAAGGTTGTATCTTAAAGAGATTGTGCGACTTCATAGTGTCCCGGTGTCCATTATTACTGACAGAGGAGCATAATTTACAACTAAGTTATGGAAGTCCTTCCAAGAAGGTTTGGGTACTCAGGTAAGGCTTAGCACAGGGTTTCATCCACAGACGGTTGGACAAGCTGAATGTACTATTCAGACCTTGGAAGATATGTTACGGGCATGTGTGCGAGATTTCGGTGGTAGTTGGGATGACCACTTACCTCTTATTGAGTTTGCATACAACAATAGCTATCATTCTAGTATTCAAATGGCCCCGTATGAAGCCCTATATGGAAGAAAGTGTAGATCCCCAATTGGGTGGTTTGAAGTAGGAGAGGTACAGCTAATATACCCTGAGTTGATTCAACAGGCGGTGGAAAAGTTCAAGGTTATCCGAGATCGATTAGTGACAACCCAAAGTCTCTAGAAATCTTATGCGGACAACTGTCGGCGAGACTTAGAATTTCAAGTTGATGATTGGATATTCCAGAAGGTATCACCGATGAAAGGTGTGATGAGATTTGGAAAAAAGGGAAAATTAAGCCCTCGATTCATTGGACCCTATAAGATTGTCCGCAATGTGGGTCAAGTAGCTTATGAACTGAACTTGCCTCCGGAAATTGAATTAGTCTATCCATTCTTCCATGTATCAATGCTCCGCGTCGGAGATCCTACCAGAATCGTGCCAATAGATTGTCACGACCCTAAGCGATGAGCCGTGACAAGTACCCAACCACTACTGGCCAAGTACTCCTATGCTTGCATTTAGTTCTCACTGACTATCCTGGGCCCATACACAATCTGTAACTGAGCTGAACTATCTCCCGAACAATCAATATAAGAGACACCGTATTGGGAATTCACGGCCAACACATACATATAAACACAAATGCTGAGAGTAACAGCGCAAGCCGATTTGGCCGCTACATATCTACTGTACAACAAAATAAGTGCCGATGAGGCTGCATAACAATATGAATACATATCACTGTCTACAGACCTCTATAGAATACAAATTATAGAAAGGACAGGACAAGGCCCTGCCGTACCAATAAATGTACGTAACAAGATGGCATACAAAACGGACTGAAGCTCCGGATCAATGGAGCGTACCGACTGCCGCTGAGGGGAGGTCCTACTGCTGTGAATCGTCCGACTGGCTACCTGATCCTGCGGGCATGAACGCAGTGTCCACAAGAAGGGACGTCAGTACGAGTAATGCACCGAGTATGTAAGGCATGAACGATAATAGAATAAGGGATACAAGTACGGATAATAATATAATGGAAATATAGAGCATATCGTAAGATAAAAGAGTAACCTGTACATATGAGTGCCTCTTAGGGTGGATGCCATGCATGCTTAAATTTCATTGAAAAACATTTCTTGTTCATGTATACATAAAATAGAACATATCATGTCGCCGAGGCGTCGGCTCCGATCCATTTAGCCACATATGTCCCGTCCGGGATGATATCATGTCATATAATACCAACTGATCAGGTGGATACGCGTCCAGAGCGCTCTGGCCCTCTTTCCCATATTCATATACATGTATCATGTTCATGTATCGTGTACATATATCATGTTCATGTATCATATACATATATCATATAAGCAACATGCAGGAGAGCCCAAGGAAAGTTATGCCTCTATCGGAGTGACGTAAGGTCGGTAACCTCCGATTATATTATGGAATAATCATCATCGCTTTGTCTCACCTTGAAGGAACAATTATTATAAGGTGAGACTATCAATGAAGAATAACATCAAGAGAAAACATAGAATAAGATCATAAATCTCATAAGGCGTCAATTCATATACTTTGGAATCTTTAAAAAAATGGAGCCATTCAATGAATAAAATCGAGGGTCAAGAAATGGTTCATCATTCTCATATTCACATAGAAACCAAGGGCTTGGAACACTTGAACAACAAATCATCATCATCATAACATGATAGAAAATGTTCCCATCTTTGATATCACCATCATCGTTGTGAAAATACGGGCAGTTTGGAAAGTCATTTATGGACCATCAGCAAAGGAGTCATGTCATTGGAATCATCAGCTTTTAACTTTCGAAAACAAGAGGTTATGGAAGCATTTATGAAATTGTAACATAGGATTCATGCCTTTGAAAGAAAGGGGCAAGCCTTAACATACCTATTCCACCTCTTATTAGCTACGCTTATTCGTCCAAGCTCGCAAGTCTACATTTAAGAGGATTTACACTAACGTTAGCCTCTTCATCACACACTTGTTCCGAGTTTCAAATCAAACTATTTTATATTCTGCCGAAAATCGGGCAGCGTCTCCCCTGTTTATATGCCCAGCCCGAATTCTCAATTCAACAACCAACACAACAATAACAATACCAACATCAATAACATCATTTCCCATATCAAATTATTCGATAGAATAGCCCACACGCTGTTTTCTAACTTCCATAACTAACAAACCCTTTATACAATTATTTAACCACACTTTCTTCATAAATAAGTCGGTATTAACATAAATAGAAAGAGATTCATACCTTTCTCTTGGTAATAATGCAATATCTTCACTTATCCACCATATACTTAAGCCACAACGCGTTAATACACAATTTTGTAGTTGCAACTATACACCGTCTGGATCGGGATTTGGGAATTATACCTGGTTTCGGGCTAAAAAGTTGATGGTTGGAAGGTTTGGGAAATTTCTAGAATATTTGAGGAGGGTTTGGGTGTGTTTGGTATAAAATAAGGGATTCTCCTCCTTTAAATAGCGGTCCGGGTTCTGCCTGGACCGACTTAATTTTCCTTCAGCGCATTCGCGTAGGCTTAGTTTTTTCTGCCTGCGCCTTCGTTCAGTAAAAAGGTCATAACTCCTGATCCCAATATCGTGTTACGTCCCATGACCTATGGTTGGAAATATCTTTCAATTATCTACAACTTTCATTCTTGGTATGTTTCCAAACTCCAAATTATAATATCGTTCTGGCCCCTCCAAGTCAGATCATCCGAAAATGTTTCCTTAAATCGTCCTTTTGGAGGGCTTATGCCCATATTTGGCTTAAGGGTCCTTCTTAGGACTTGCTAAACTTTCCATGTACTACTCGTATATTTCTTCATATGTCCTTTATAAAACTCGAGCGTGTGGACCCCACTTAGCTTACAGCAACGAGGCATTTCGTCAAGTGACATATGAACCAATTCACACTATATGGTCTCCAATTGGCATATATATATATATATATATATTATTACACTCTTGTAATATAACCTTCGTCCCGAACCCAGGGCACAAAATTGCTCAGCACGTTCACGCCTCATGGTGGCGTGTTAGAGCTATATTGTCCCTCGGCCTTCTGCGCGTTCACGCCACTCCCTGGCCCATTCGCGCAGACCATTTTCCTGGTCTACCAGCCCGACTTGTAACGTCCATATCTCCTTACCCCGATATCCTATTGAGGAGCGGTTTGTTGCGTTGGAAAATAGACTTCCCGCCTTTAGACTTTTGTTTCACTTCAAAACTCATAATATACTAAAACATATTCTTTCTTCCAGTTAGACCAAAATTTCCCTACCAAACCTTGCCCAACTTTCCTTCAAAGCCTTGGAAGCTTAAACTCCTTAGTTCACTAGTTTTCCAATCCTCTTATAACCTGTTACGCGAACTCGGACTCTTATAATCGTAAAACGACCACCTATGATCTTGCATCTTCTCGACAATAACTCCGTTGTCTACAATTGAATAGCTAATACCTAACGAATCTCAATGTACAGAAACTATGGGGTGTAACATCCTTCCCCCCTTAGAAACATTCATCCTCGAATGTTACAGTATTGCCAACCCAAAACATCATCTTTGATTCCTTAGAACTGTTATTCTTCCCTTAGGGTCCGATTACAGTTTGCTTAGACTATAGCTTGGTTCAGTCTCTTCTCATCTTCCCTTAACTCTTTTATTGCCTTCAGTCAGCTTCTTTCACTTCTTTGTCTTCATGTACATGGTCGGAAATTAACTAGCATCTCGCTCTCATTTTGTCTCCATTATTGTAGTCTTGACTTATCGTGCCATAACTATTCATCAGCCCGTAAGTATTTCTCTTTTTCTCGTTCCTTGTTTCCTTGTTAGTGACCCACTACCTTTCTCATATACGGTGCCCTTTCTGCGTTTATCCCTTCGGTACCATCTCGGGCTACTCTTTTTGATATATGTTCGTCTCGGATATACATTGTACTGACTCCTTGTCGTCATTGGTCAGCTTCATTAGTCCTTATATCCTTGTCACCATCTCTCTTACCCTTACATTCCGAGTGTTTATCCAACATGACCTTGCCGCTAGTGGGCATAATGGCTGTGTTCCTTAAACTATTCCTCCCAGTTCCTTTCCAAGACCACTTCCATCGATCCAAATTACGTATATACAAAATGGTTCTTCAACCTTTAATATCCTTCGCAGTACCATTATACTTATGGTAAACTTATAAACCGAGTTCAAGCTAAATCCCTGGAGCTCCTGCCATAAATTTTTCGTTAGCTTCCTGCTCCCAGATCTCGTGATACAAACCCAGAAGCATAGGATTACTGTAATTCTCACTCCATTAGAACTCTCTTACAACATATATATATATATATATATATATCTTCGATTCCTTTGTACCGGCGATCACTTCATCCGTCGTTATTCCTTATTGAATTTCTGATGTGGCCTTTTTACAATTATAGTTGGACATAGCTTCCCGTTGATGGTTCATGTAATTCCATAGCACATGCTCTCATGTTCAGTATAATTAGCGATCCATTAAGTGTTTTCTAATATCCGGTGAACTCTTTTATTTCTATTCACAAGAGAAACGTTCTTCCTTTCCTCAGAAAATTACCAAACTACCAATCTTTGTTGCTTTTGTTACAATAGTCGTTATCATCCCAAGTGTCCTTTTAGTTCGTCATTCTCTCTATCACCCTTGGTGAATATAACTTGGAGATCTTTCTTGCTATTTTTATTACCCTTTTAGGCATATAACTGCATACTTAGGTACGGCACAATTTTACTCGATGCGAGGGATTCGAATCATGGTCTACAAATGTCGTAGCTCATGTCAGCGTGAAGCATTCCCTTGAGTTGTCTTCCATACTTTCTTTCTATGTCTGCCTCATCGAACACTTATTTTCCGTTCGTTTCTGCTTCTTTCTGATACCTTCCTGATATGCCGATATATTTCGAACTCTGGCCCCGAGCTAATAAATTTCTCCTTCTGGAGCTTGAGAACGTCATAATTCCTTTCAAATCCAATATGTTCTTCCCCTCTTATTAAGGAGGTCCTAATACACCAATAGCTTTCGAATATCCATCGTCTTTGGCAATTATCTGCCGACCTTTTCAAGGACGGGGTTCCTTCATCGTGTGGTCTGACTTATCTATCTCTTTGCTAATCACGCTCTTGTATCCAATCGGAACACTTATAAGGGTTAGATCCAATTCTGATGCCTTCTTTTCCGTCTTTTCACACCTCTATATTTTATGACTAGCGGTTTTTCGGACACGCAAATTAATTGGGGCATCGAGATTCGCCACGTCATTTATGAAGTCTTCGATTATACCTTACTCCTCATCTTTCTTCCCGACTTTGCTTATAACATCTCTAAAACTTCTTATCTTGAGTTCTTCTTCCATTTATGTCTATCTCATCATTCTTGTCAATATTTCCATACCCTTCCATCCACTACTAGTCCTTTCGCCCGCTTGGCTCACTTACTCATAATTCTTCTTAACTACGCGTTTGTGTTGCAGCTATGCATCCAAGTTATCCAAGTTTTCTGAGTGTCCCTTACTCCTAGCACATAATTCTTACAATATACTCTCTCTCCATCCTCGTTCATCGAGCCTTCATCCGTCTTTCTGATATCACAGCCAGGTTGTCTTCCATGCACGTTCCTTACCTTACACTCTATTTCCTTTATAATCGAATCTCTCGGTCTTTACAGGAAGTCTTGCCTCCTGTCATTAATTTTATAATAATATGTGTCGCCCTATCATCCTCGTTTTTATCTCGGTGATTGATCGGTTTCCTACCGCCAACTCGTTAAAGTATCCTTCTTACTCCCATGGTTAAGGATTTCCAGTTACTTTGCTGCTAAATGCTCTCCTCTTTCTTCGATCAGCCCATTAGTATACCTTCCCTATTTTCATCCTTCATCCTCCTTAGGTTTCTTCCTCCTCGGGCACCTTTCTTCTCTTGTTATTTGTATTATTGACCCTGAAGTTCGTGAAATATTCCTTGAAACGTGGAAATCCGTTCTATTCTTAAGTCACTTTTTAGGAAAGCTTCTCTATATCCGAGGCAACCATATCAATATGACTACACATCTATCCCTTTATATATATATATATATATATATATATCTTTCGAGAGTTGGAAATGTCTTAGCATCGTTGCAAGGCTTAATCATTCTTTCTCTTACTTCACTTTCCTTGTCGTGGTCACTATCCTTTTAGCCCCACTTATCAAAATTTGTTCTCTAACCCCACACATTCCTCTTTTGTTCCATACTACCACACTTTATCCCTGTCACATACCTACCTTCGAATTTTTCTACCCAAATAGTCCCGTGCTTCGCCCGTCGTCTCTCTTGGAGGCCTCACCCACTCATGTTTCTTACTTCTTACTTTTTTGACATTTTGATCTCCTTACCTTCCACATACTCACTTTCTTTCCTTTCCAGATGTCATTACATTAGAACTCTCCAAACCTAACCTGTAGTGAAAGTAACATCAGCTTACCTGGTAACGTTCTTCTTCCACTTGAACTTTATTACCCTGTTCGGTCAATGCCTTCAATATACCACAACGTCAGTTGCTGGGATACAGCTACACGTTGATACAGCCGCATACGGGATATCATACACATTCATATATATATATATATATTCTATCGCCTCACTTACAAGGTATTTCCAAATGCTACTTAACCTCATCCTAGTTCTAGAGCTGTGATGCACCTTCTTTCTCTTCACTGGTCTAGTCTGCCTCGTCGTACGCGACCTCTTAAGGTTTCCAACACTCCGCACACTCTAATTTCCCTTAGGTTACTCTACCTTCTCATTTGTCTCTTATGTTTGAATTTATAGGACTTTTAGTACACTTCCCAGGGGGTCACCCATCCTAACATTTCTCTCACCCCAGCACGCTTAACCTTAAAACTCTGATGAAATCCGGTGCGTTAATGCTGGTATGATCGCATCCACCTCACCGCATGACCTTCATCACATAATCTGGAGCAATTTGAAGTCTTAACAGATTCCAAAACATTCTCATAACTCATCTCCCTCCGAATTAGAAAGGTTATTTTACTCTTCTGACTATATAATTACAATTTTAGCTTTTTCAATCCTCAATATTCAATTTTGACCTATGTGTATGACTACCTTTCATCCTAGATTTCCAGATTCCTACTGGTGGCGAAAACACCTTGATCGCTGTTACTTATAAATACTTGGTTATCGACCCTTGGATTTTCGCTCACCGCTATTAAGTAATAATCTAACACCAAATACACATACATAGAAAATTCCAATAAAGGCTCATATACCTGTAGCCGATCGGTCTCTAGTCTGATCTGGCGGACTATAAGGTGAAGTGTGCTGCTCATCATCGTCTACCCACTATCTGCTCGTCTGGCCTTCGTCATCTCTCTCATCTGAATCCAAGGGATATACATAACCAGGTAACTCCTGGTTTACCGACGGTCAGGATAGGGGGCTGGAGTAATCCGTAACACTCACCGGGGAGGCTGGTCTGACGTAGTGCTCTACCATAGGAGCAGCTAGTACGGCCTCGAGAATCTCCTCCTCCGGTTTCCTAGACGAATACTTGGACGGATCTGGGTCATAACTGCCCTCAGGGGGGGTCCTCCTCCCTGGAAATCAAAAACTCTGGAGGAATCATCACTGGGTCCTCCGAAGGATCAATCTCAATAGAATAACTGAGGCTCCTCCTGCTCGGTCCTGGAGATACTCTAGGGGCCTTCTTAGCACCCCCACTATCTGAAGCTGATCTCTTCATCTCTCGTCAGTCTGTACTTACCTGCAGGAAAAAGGATCAGAAGCGATCTTTCCTATACTCTGGCTCTATCGCAAGATCTAAGATAGAAGGAAAGGTCAAGGATTCCTAAATGCCCCGCAGCCTCCCGTTTATAAGTATGGCCGGCTTCACACTCATACACATAACTCTACCGGACACGGTCTGTAGATAATCCCTAGGACAAACTGCTCTGATACCACTTTTGTCACGACCCTAACCGATGAGCCGTGACAAGTACCCGACCACTACTAGCCAAGTACTCCTATGCTTGCATTTACTTCTAACTGACTATCCTGGGCCCAAACACAATCTGTAACTGAGCTGAACTGTCTCCCGAACAATCAACATAAGAGACACCGTATCGGGAATTCACGGCCAACACATACATATAAACACAAATGCTGAGAGTAACAGCGCAAGACGATTTGGCCGCTACATATCTACTGTACAACAAAATAAGTGCCGACGAGGCAACATAACAACACGAATACATATCACTGTCTACAGACCTCTATAGAATACAAACTGTAGAAAGGACAGGACAAGGCACTGCCATACCCATATATGTACGTAACAAGATGGCATACCAAACAGACTGAAGCTCCGGATCAATAGAGCGTACCGACTACCGCTGAGGGGAGGTCCTACTGCTGTGAATCGTCTGACTGGCTACCTGATCCTGCGGGCATGCACGCAGCGTCCACAAGAAGGGACGTCAGTACAAGTAATGCACCGAGTATGTAAGGCATGAACGATAATAGAATAAGGGATACAAGTACGGATAATAACTGAATGGAAATATAGAGCATATCGTAAGATAAAAGAGTAACATGTACATGTGAGTGCCTCTTAGGGCGGATGCCATGCATGCTTAACTTTCATTGAAAAACATTTCTTGTTCATGTATACATAAAATAGAACATATCATGCTGCTGAGGCATCGGCTCCGATCGATTTAGCCACATATGTCCTGCGTCCGGGATGATATCATGTCATATAATACCAACTGATCAGGTGGATACGCATCCATAGCGCTCTGGCCCTCTTTACCATATTCATATACATGTATCATGTTCATGTATCATGTACATATATCATATAAGCAGCATGCAGGAGAGCCCAAGGAAAGTTATGCCTCTATCGGAGTGACGTAAGGTCGGTAACCTCCGATTATATCATGGAATAATCATCATCGCTTTGTCTCACCTTAAAGGAACAATTATTATAAGGTGAGACTATTAATGAAGAATAACATCAAGAGAAAACATAGAATAATATCGTAAATATCATAAGGCGTCAATTCATATACTTTGGAATCTTTAAAAAAATGGAGTCATTCAATGAATAAAATCGAGGGTCAAGAAATGGTTCATCAATCTCATATTCACATAGAAACCAAGGGCTTGGAACACTTGAACATAAAATCATCGTTATCAGTGTAACCATAAAATCATCTTCATCATAACATGATAGAAAATGTTCCCATCTTTGATATCACCATCATCGTTGTGAAAACATGTTCATCGTTGTTATCGTAAGAGCTCACATAATCATAGACCTTTGGTTTGGAAAATACGGGCAGTTTGGAAAGAAATTTATGGACCATCAGGAAAGGAGTCATGTCTTTGGAATCTCTTTGGAATCATAATCTTTTAACTTTCGAAAACAAGAGGTTATGGAAGCATTTATGAAATTGTAACATAGGATTCATGCCTTTTAAAGAAAGGGGCAAGCCTTAACATACCTGTTCCACCTCTTATTAGCTACGCTTATTTGTCCAAGCTCGCAAGTATACATTTAAGAGGATTTACACTAACGTTAGCCTCTTCATCGCACATTTGTTCCATGTTTCAAATTAAACTATTTTACATTCTGCCGAATATCGGGCAGCATCTCCCCTGTTTATATGCCCAGCTCGAATTCTCAATTCAATAACCAACACAACAATAACAATACCAACATCAATAACATCATTTCCCATATCAAATTATTCGATAGAATAGCCCACACACTTTTTTGTAACATCCATAACTAACCAACCCATTATACAATTATTTAACCACGCATTCTTTATAAATAAGTCGGTATTAACATAAATAGAAAGAGATTCATACCTTTCTTTTGGTAATACTGCAATATCTTCACTTATCCACCATAGACGTAAGCCACAACGCGTTAATACACAATTTTGTAGTTGCAACTATACGCCGTCGGGATCGGAATTTGGGAATTATACCTGATTTCGGGCTAAAAAGTTGATGGTTAGAAGGTTTAGGAAATTTCTGGAATATTTGAGGAGGTGTTGGGTGTGTTTGAACAAAAATGAGGGGGTCTCCCTCTTTAAATAACAGTGCAGGTTCTACCTGGACCGACTTAATTTTCCTTTGGGCGCGTTCGCGCAGGCTTAGTTTTTTCTGTCGGCGCCTTCGTTGAGTAAAAAGCTCATAACTCTTGATCCCGATATCGTGTGAGGGTCCATAAACTATGGTTGGAAATCTCTTTCAATTATCTACAACTTCCATTCTTGGTAATTGTCAAAATTCCAAACTTGTAATATCGTTTTGGCCCCTCCAAGTCAGATCATCTGAAAATGTTTCCTTAAATCGTCCTTTTGGAGGGCTTATGCCCATTTTTGGCTTAAGCGTCCTTCTTAGGACTTTCTCAACATTCCATGTACTACTCATATATTTCTCCTTATGTCCTTTATAAAACTCGGGCATGTGGACCTCACTTAGCTTACAGCAACGAGGCTTTTCGTCAAGTGACATATGAACCAATTCACACTATATGGTCTCCAAATGTCATATATATATTATTATTACACTCTTATAATATAACCTTTGTCCCGAACCCGGGCCTCAAAATTGCTCAGCGCGTTCGCGCCTCGTGGTGGCGTGTTCGCGCTGTATTGTCCCTCAACCTTCTGCATGTTCACGCCACTCCCTGGCGCGTTCGCGTAGACCATTTTCCTGGTCTACCAACCCGACTTGTAACGTCCATATCTCCTTAACCCGATCTCCTATTGAGGAGCGGTTTGTTGCGTTGGAAACTAGACTTCCCGAACTTCACTTTAGAATTTTGTTTCACTTCAAAACTCTTAATATACTAAAACATATTCTTTCTTCCAGTTAGACCAAAATTTTCGTACCAAACCTTGCCCAACTTTCCTTCAAAGCCTCGGAAGCTTAATCTCCTTAGTTCACTGGTTTTCCAATCCTCCTATAACCTGTTACGCGAACTCAGACTCTTATAATCGTAAAACGAGCACCTATGATCTTGCATCTTCTTGATAATAACTCTGTTGTCTGCAATTAAATAGCTAAAACCTAACGAATCTCAACGTACAGAAACTACGGGGTGTAACATAGATGATGTTTAAGTTACAGAAAGATTGACTTATTAAGAGGTGCCCATTGCCATACTAGATAGGCAAGTGTGGAAGCTTAGAAATAAAGAAGTGGCTTCGGTTAAAGTCTTATGGAGAAACAATAACCGAGAAGAAATGACTTGGGAAGCGGAAGAAAGCATGAAGTCCAAGTGCCCACACTTGTTTCCACCTCCGGAGGAGATCCAAGATGCGGCATCAATATTGTGAGGTATATATGCTTTCTTTTCATGTTTTTGGTCGCGTGTGGCCATAATCTCTTACTATTGTGTTGTAGCCCTGTGAGGCAAATTTATTATGGGCTGTTGTGATAGGATGGTAGCTCCATATTACAGGGGAAACTCTGGAATTTTTTTTGTAGAATTCCCAAGAACTTAACATTCGAGGACGAATGTTTTTAAAGGGGAGGAGAGTGTTACACCTTGGAAAATTTATGTCGTCATATGGTAGATAGGCTAACGCAGGGTGAGAAAGAATATGATGTTTCTATAAGTAAGAAGTAGTACTTAGTGGCTCTAATTGAGATTCCAAAGACGTTCGAGGCAAGAGAAGAAGGTTTGTTGAGAAAGGCGAAGTGTACATCGCGCTTCAGAAAGGTTTTGCAACATATCGAGTTAATTTTGACTGTTAATTTTGACCTAATGGTGTCTTAAAAGAGAGTTATAATGCTCCTTAGATTGTTAATGAAGTGTTAAACAAGTGCTAAGAAGGTTCCATAAGGATCGGAGACCAAACAAAACGATGAGAGTGTTACACCATGGAAAATTCCCCATTAACGTACAGTGAATAGGCTAGCGAAGAGCACGACGGATACGATTTTTTGATAAGTAAGAAATACCATTTGATGATTTTAAATAAGATTTCAGAGACATTTGAGATAGGAGATGAAAGTTGATAAGGAAAACAAGATATATGTTGCGTACCGGACAGAATTTATGAATATCGAATTAATGATGGCTTAGTAATGTTTTGTAGAAGAGTTATAATATCCCTTAGATTGTTAACGAGGTGTTAAACAAGTATCTAGAAGGCTTCACAAGGATTTGAGGTCAAACGAAGTGACGAGAACCAAAATTAGAGAAGAGGTAGATTCTACGACCGATTATACGGTCCGTATAACCTGTCGTGTAATGGTCACAGAATGAAGTGGTTGAGGGGGCGATTTTGTCACGACCCAACCCCGTGGGCCGCGACTGGTGCCCTACATAGGCACCCCAAACAGACTCACAACCCAAATCATCATATTAGGACTCATTCAGACTTAACATACGTTGTTCAAACTGAAAACTAATAGCAGACGTCACACAAACATTAATCGAACACTTATCTTAAGCGGTCGCCCGTGCAGAACAGTCATATCAAAATCAGAAAGGTGGCGGAATATACATCGCCCAAATGCACACACACACGTACGAACTCATGGGCCGTCTTGGCCATAGTAGCATACGGGCCGCTTAAGAACGCAAAACAGATCCACATACAAACACACCGGACCCACGGCCCACAAACATGACTACAGGCCTCTAAAACAAAACAGAACATACGAACATATGACGGGACAGGGCCCCGCCGTACCCACACAGCCACAAATGTACCGAAACACACACAGTAAAAGGTATGTACCAAAAGTTAAGCTCCGGATCAAAAGGAGCTCTCCAAAATAGCAGAATAGGTAGCCTAAACCGGAGGATCACCCACACGAGCTTCTGTACCTGCGGGCATGAAACGCAGCCCCCCGAAGAACAGGGGGTCAGTACAGGAGAAGTACTGAGTATGTAAAGCAGAAGGTACAGAAATCACAATCATAACTGGAGTCAGAAGGAACAAACACAAACGTCAAAGTAGCAAATCAAACCTGTACGGAAGATAAATGTACAAATGCAAATAAAAATCATGTATAGGCTTAGGAACGTGGTCACCCCCGACGCTGGTGCCACAACACATCATACTCTAGAAGTTTTTTCAAATCTCCGTACAGTCTTCAGACAGATCGTATCACACACATATCACATCATCAGAACATATCAAATGCCATATCACATCATAACTACATAGACGGTAACCGGCCCTATGGCGAGGCCTCGGAAACCGTAACACATCATACTTCCGAATATGGTATAGCGCGCACGATCACAAAGCCGGCCCGGGTACCGACGAACGAAATCATAGCGAATGGCACGAACGGAGTAGTGCAGAAACCACATGCATATCAAAAGTAATTTACAAGACTCGACATATAATTACATATAGGCATATACCGACGCCAGAAGGCTCGGGGTAGGAGTCAGGGCGATCAAAATTTATATATGGAAGTTACGAAGTTCCAAACTGCAAAACCTTTGAAAAGCAATTCACAGATCATTTTCTGAAAATCTAACATCATTCATAGTGCAAAACGTTCAATAACGATATAGGAAATTTCAAACGGACCTTTGAGTCATAGGCAAATGATTACTTTTCATATCGAACGAAAATGAGCCAAACAAACCAAATAAGGGAAGCCTCGGGCTTGCGGGCCCACCTTGAGTCAAATCGAGGCGGCGGACACAAATCACAGACTTTAGGCTCCATAAAGCCATCTACGAAAGTTTCGGAGAGATTCGGACACAATAGCAAAAGTTATGAAGGTTTGAACATTCTTTCAACCAAATGTAGGGAATAGGTTTCAATTGCGCTGAATGAATAGCACCCAAACTTGAACTCGGATTTCCAAGAGAAGAATTATCCCCGAGGGTCCGATCTTGACCTAGTGTAACTAGGACATGCCAAAAGAAGGAAAGGCAGGCTTTACATACCTGGATTGCGTCTTACGCTCGTCAAATCTCAATTCCTGTTTCGTCCAAAAACTGCAAATGGTCACTTTTACCAGTTACTATTCATGAAAGTTAACATCTTAATCTTTTGGCTATACTTGGCTACCGAAATTTCGGCAGCATTTCCCCTATAAATCTAACACCCCCGAGACTTAGCTCGGCTCAAAATACATCAACAACAACAACCCAAACATCATCAAACAACATAAACCACAATCAAGTCATTCTAACTTTAAAGTTCTACCTTACTACACAAGTTGACAACTTTCATTCAAACTTCACAATTCCAAACTTATGCCCACATTATTGTATTCATTCACCCATTCAAGATTATTCAAACCCATCCCAATTACACTCCAAACAATATACAAAATTTCCCAAAGTTCATTACTTTCCATATTTCATCCAAAACATCAAAAACTTACGGCGAACATTCTAACTCGCTTTGATTCATTCCAAATTCATTAACATCAACCATAAGTCACATTTAAAGTCTTTAGCATCAAAAATATACAATGATATACACAAATACACCAAAGGTATATACTTTCCCATAATGTTCCGAAATCATTTTCCAACGCCAATTCAATTCATTAAACGATCATTTACGTCATAAATGTCACAATGACGCAACAACCAACTAAACAAGATCAAATTCACATGGCCTTCTATTTCCTATAACTCACGGCCCCAACACTAACCACACACACACATACGGTCCCATCTACACATCAAAGTTACGGAATTCTCGTCTATTCTCAATCCTTAACACATTCATATCAATTCCATAACATTAGAGGGGCAAAATTCTTACCTTTTCTTAAGTTTCCGACTTGCCGCAAACCCGCACCTTCCGCCAAACTAATTGTACCCCGTCGGAGAGCGTCTTGAGTACTTTACAATATGTGAAGAACAAGGATTTTTGGATCAAACAGAAGGCTTGGGAATTTTTTTCTTTCTCTCTTTCCCTATTCGACCGAGAGCCTCTTTGTGGTGTTGCTCACTTTTCAATTTTTTTTTTGTTTTGTTCTTGATAATTACCAAGGCAACTTGATATATATCCATTATATGACCACATGCATGGCACATGATCATAAGGAATTGGGTTTGGGCCTTGGCCTTTGGCCGGCCACCCTTTATCTTTGGGCCTCAATTCTTGATCAATTTTTCTTGGCCCAACTCATTAAAAGTCTCGTTTTGTAATTCCCGAAACTAATTTCCAAAATTCCAAATTTACCCTCGGCCTTCCCCAATGTATTGACATTAATGATTTCATAACCAACATAGTCACATCAACTAGAATCAAAATATTTCCTCATAACACACAAGTCTTAATTATTTCTCGATTTCCAATTATCCGAAAACACGGGACATAACATTCTCCCCCCTTAAGAACATTCGTCCTCGAATGTTAAGTTGACCTCATGGGGCGTCATACTACTTCGGAAGGGTTCTTTTTATAGTTGTCCTTTGTTGCTTTTCCGACATGGCTTCTTCACCAACATTATGGGGTAAATTTTTCCCACATCACTGATTCAAATGCCTCCATAATACATTTTCTCATACCCCACGTAAGCACCGAACCATACGTTATATTCTTGTAATGGACGAACGCTTTCCAGACATTATAATCAATATCATTTTTCATTACACTTTTGAGTTTCTTACCACATCGTCGTAATACTTCATACCAGACACTTTATGCCAAACAGATTCAGAGCTAGGGCCGGACGCGTATAAGCATGTCGGGCGGATTCATAGTCAACATCAGAGGTACGAAAGTATGTCAGAAAAATCTGAGATCGGAGTCAGACGTACAGAGAGATATCAGACAGATTCGAAATTAGAATCAGACGTACAGAATTGTATCGTACAGAGTCGTGATCAAAGTCAGACAGACCGAAATGTATCAGACATACGCGTGATCAAAATCAGACGTACAGAGGTGTGTCAGACAGAAACGTGTTCAGAATCAGACGCACAAAAATTCATCAGATGGGAACATAATCGAGCTCAGAAATACAGAGGCGTACTAGGCAGAGCCTTATCGGAATCGGGAGTGTAGAATTACAACAGATAGAATATCGAATTAGGATCAAATCGCTCCTATTAAGGCTCCAAGGGTTCATGAGAATTTCCCTTTATTTGTAAACTTGTTTCCCAAGTGATCATACAAATCGTCTTGCGTGTCGCTCATCGGCTCCTTCAGAGGTTCCGCTTATTCACACTCTTATTCTTCATTACTCACAATATTAGTCGCCTGGACTCGGCTCTTGTTCCATATGGACACCAAACGAAAATCATACACACACACATACACACACTTACTAATACCTTACTGGCGAACGTCTCAGACTGTTGTTCAAATTCGTTCAATTTCCCAAGCGGTAGTGTACCCTTTTCTTTTTGCCCATTTAGTCCGCCTCGTTCTGCGCGACTCCTGTAAGGGTACTAATTACTCCACACATTCTATTTTCCTTTTGGTTACCCCAAATTTCCATTTATATTTATCATACTTTCACTTGTGAGAAACTTTGCATTACTTCCCAGGGGTCACCCATCCCAGAATTGCTCTGGCTTGAGCACGCTTAACCCCGAAACTTTCATGCATTTTGACGCGTTAGGGCTGATATAATTTCGTCAATTGCCCCGCACGACCTTTATCACGAAATTTTAGAGCAAATCGGGGTCTTACCAAATTTTCGGAAAATTTTTATAGCGGGTCCCACCCCCGGCTAAGTCGTACAATTACCGTGCTGCCATTCTGAATCTTCAACATTCACTTTCATACACATATACATATGATTACGGATAACCCACGGATTTAAGTCTTCGTCCCACGAATTCCGCCTTCAAATAGTCGGTGGAATCTGATAAAATATCACCGTAAGGTGTTCTCCGGCTACCGACAGAAGAAAACTAAAGTCCGACAAGTATCGCGGGACCTTTTTGTACTTAGTCTACATATTTACTTCCATATTTCTGGAAAAATTTGGGCAGAGGTTCCTCTGTTTCTCTTACTATCCAAAACCTGTACACCAGAAATACCAATCATGCCTCACAGGGCCAACACATATACACACACATACATATCATATCATGTCGTATCGCAGCCACACGGAGCTGATAACTTCAAATAAGAATTATAATGTCGTCGACACTTACCACACGTGCCCATCTCAAACGGCATCGGAGGTACTTTCCTGTTTACTTTCATCCAGGATTTCCAGACTCACACTGACGGTGGGACATCTCAGTCGCCCTTGCCTTCGATCACTAGGTCGCTAATCCATTTAAATTTCCGTTATCGTCATTGAACAACGTTTTACAGATATCATACACATACCGAGAATTTTAGGAAACTTACGTACTCATAACTGATCAAACTCGGGTCTAACCTGGGGAGCTGCTGTGGGAACTGTGTCCCTCATCATCGTCGTCTGTCTGGCCCCCACTATTACCTGCATCTGAATCGGAGGAGTGTAGATAGCCTGGCAATTCCTGGTTCACCGATGGCCAGGACAAAGGGCTGGAGTAGGGCGTAACACTCTCCGGGGAAGCCTGTCTAACATACTGCTCCACTACCAGAGCTGCTGGCACATCCTCGGGAACCTCCTCCTCCGGCGTCCCAGAGGGATGCTCTGATGGCTCAGCATCGGGGCTATCCTCCTCCCTGGGAGTAAGAAACTCTGGAGGTATCATCGCTGGGTCCTCCGAAGGGTCGGTGTCATAACTGTCTTCCCTGGGAGCCTCTGCTCTGGGGATCAAAAACTCTGGAGGAATTGTCTCTGGATCCTCCGAAGGGTCTGTCTCAATCGAGTAGCTGGGGATCTGCCTACTCGGTCCTGGTGATGTCCTAGGGGCCTTATTAGCACCCCTATCCCCATCATCCGAAGCGCTCCTCTTCATTATTTATCAACCTACAATCACCTGCAGGAAGAGGGTCAGAAACATTTTCCCCAAATACCGACACTTCTACTCTTTGGAGCCTCGCTGTAGATACAGCAATTCGTAGGGGAGAATTATCCTAATCATACAGCTTTATCGCACGATCTAAGAATCCAAAGAAGAGTAACACCCTAAATGCCCTGTAGACTCCTGTTTATAGATGTGGTGCACAACACATCGATAAACAAGACTCTACTAGACACGGCCTGTAGACATTCGGAGGACAAACCGCTCTGATACCACTTCTGTCACGACCCAACCCCGTGGGCCGCGACTGGTGCCCTACATAGGCACCCCAAACAGACTCACAACCCAAATCATCATATTAGGACTCATTCAGACTTAACATACGTTGTTCAAACTGAAAACTAATAGTAGACGTCACACAAACATTAATCGAACACTTATCTTAAGCGGTCGCCCGTGCAGAACAGTCATATCAAAATCAGAAAGGTGGCGGAATATACATCGCCCAAATGCACACACACACGTACGAACTCATGGGCCGTCTTGGCCATAGTAGCATACGGGCCGCTTAAGAACGCAAAACAGATCCACATACAAACACACCGTACCCACGACCCACAAACATGACTACAGGCCTCTAAAACAAAACAGAACATACGAACATATGACGGGACAGGGCCCCGCTGTACCCACACAGCCACAAATGTACCGAAACACACACAGTAAAAGGTATGTACCAAAAGTTAAGCTCCGGATCAAGAGGAGCTCTCCAAAATAGCAGAATAGGTAGCCTAAACCGGAGGATCACCCACACGAGCTTCTGTACCTGCGGGCATGAAACGCAGCCCCCCGAAGAACAGGGGGTCAGTACGGGAGAAGTACTGAGTATGTAAAGCAGAAGGTACAGAAATCACAATCATAACTGGAGTCAGAAGGAACAAACACAAACGTCAAAGTAGCAAATCAAACCTGTACGGAAGATAAATGTACAAATGCAAATAAAAAACATGTATAGGCTTAGGAACGTGGTCACCCCCGACGCTGGTGCCACAACACATCATACTCCAGAAGTTTTTTCAAATCTCCGTACAGTCTCCAGACAGATCGTATCACACACATATCACATCATCAGAACATATCAAATGCCATATCACATCATAACTCCATAGACGGTAACCGGCCCTATGGCGAGGCCTCGGAAACCGTAACACATCATACTTCCGAATATGGTATAGGGCGCACGATCACAAAGCCGGCCCGGGTACCGACGCCAGAAGGCTCGGGGTAGGAGTCAGGGCGATCAAAATTTATATATGGAAGTTACGAAGTTCCAAAGTGCAAAACCTTAGAAAAGCAATTCACAGATCATTTTCCGAAAATCTAACATCATTCATAGTGCAAAACGTTCGATAACGATATAGGAAATTTCAAACGGACCTTTGAGTCATAGGCAAATGATTACTTTTCATATCGAACGAAAATGAGCCAAACAAACCAAATAAGGGAAGCCTCGGGCTTGCGGGCCCACCTTGAGTCAAATCGAGGCGGCGGACACAAATCACAGACTTTAGGCTCCATAAAGCCATCTACGAAAGTTTCGGAGAGATTCGGACACAATAGCAAAAGTTATGAAGGTTTGAACATTCTTTCAACCAAATGTAGGGAATAGGTTTCAATTGCGCTGAATGAATAGTACCCAAACTTGAACTCGGATTTCCAAGAGCAGAATTTTCCCCGAGGGTCCGATCTTGACCTAGTGTAACTAGGACATGCCAAAAGAAGGAAAGGCAGGCTTTACATACCTGGATTGCGTCTTACGCTCGTCAAATCTCAATTCCCGTTTCGTCCAAAAACTGCAAATGGTCACTTTTACCAGTTACTATTCATGAAAGTTAACATCTTAATCTTTGGGCTATACTTGGCTACCGAAATTTCGGCAGCATTTCCCCTATAAATCTAACACCCCCGAGACTTATCTCGGCTCAAAATACATCAACAACAACAACCCAAACATCATCAAACAACATAAACCACAATCAAGTCATTCTAACTTTAAAGTTCTACCTTACTACACAAGTTGACAACTTTCATTCAAACTTCACAATTCCAAACTTATGCCCACATTATTGTATTCATTCACCCATTCAAGATTATTCAAACCCATCCCAATAACACTCCAAACAATATACAAAATTTCCCAAAGTTCATTACTTTCCATATTTCATCCAAAACATCAAAAACTTACGGCGAACATTCTAACTCGCTTTGATTCATTCCAAATTCATTAACATCAACCATAAGTCACATTTAAAGTCTTTAGCATCATAAATATACAATGATATACACAAATACACCAAAGGTATATACTTTCCCATAATGTTCCGAAATCATTTTCCAACGCCAATTCAATTCATTAAACGATCATTTACGTTATAAATGTCACAACGACGCAACAACCAACTAAACAAGATCAAATTCACATGGCCTTCTATTTCCTATAACTCACGGCCCCAACACTAACCACACACACACATACGGTCCCATCTACACATCAAAGTTACGAAATTCTCGTCTATTCTCAATCCTTAACACATTCATATCAATTCCATAACATTAGAGGGGCAAAATTCTTACCTTTTCTTAAGTTTCCGACTTGCCGCAAACGCGCACCTTCCGCCAAACTAATTGTACCCCGTCGAAGAGCGTCTTGAGTACTTTACAATATGTGAAGAACAAGGATTTTTGGATCAAACACAAGGCTTGGGAATTTTTTTCTTTCTCTCTTTCCCTATTCGGCCGAGAGCCTCTTTGTGGTGTTGCTCACTTTTCAATTTTTTTTTGTTTTGTTCTTGATAATTACCAAGGCAACTTGATATATATCCATTATATGACCACATGCATGGCACATAATCATAAGGAATTGGGTTTGGGCCTTGGCCTTTGGCCGGCCACCCTTTATCTTTGGGCCTTAATTCTTGATCAATTTTTCTTGGCCCAACTCATTAAAAGTCTCGTTTTGTAATTCCCGAAACTAATTTCCAAAATTCCAAATTTACCCTCGGCCTTCCCCAATGTCTTGACATTAATGATTTCATAACCAACATAGTCACATCAACTAGAATCAAAATATTTCCTCATAACACACAAGTCTTAATTATTTCTCGATTTCCAATTATCCGAAAACACGGGACATAACAGATTTCACAGTCACTTATACGGACCGTATAATGTGCCATCAAATTGACACAAAATGGGATGGCTACTGGAGCAGTTTCACGATCACTTATACAGACCGTATAAATTTATACGGACCGTATAAGTGTTCATATAATGATGCCGGGACAGCTTTTTCATTTATAAAAGAATACCTCAAGTTCATTTAATTCATTTTATTTTCTATCTCCATGACCCAATAGCTCTCTAGAACCTTCCAAACTCCTCATATACAAGAATCCAAGTGAAATTGATGATCAACTTCATCAAATCAAGGGAAACAAGTGCAAGAAACTCACCAGGGTTCACCTAAGGCAAGAAAATTTCATGGGCAGTGAACTAGGGCTATGGTGAAAGAGAAATATTTCAACTCAAGGCTTATTCCTACACTATCTAAGGTGAGTTTTATGGTATTTACATGTTATTTAAGGTATTGAAAAGTTGAAACACTTGGATTGTAGAAGGGTATAGAAAATGGGTCATGAATGTGGAATAGTGTCATTGTTGAATAGTAGTTTGGGGTGAATTATGAATATTGGTGTGTTGTGATTATAAGTCCGCTATAAATGACATTTAAAACATGGAATAAGTATTATGTGTGATAAAATGCAATAATGAACTATGACCATGATTATGGAGAAATTAGAGTGAAATGGTGAAATGTGGATAATATAGATGGATGATGATTGTTGCTTGTGATATTGTGAACGTTGTTATCAATGTTTGGGAGTTAATATAGAATATGGGGAAAGTTGTATAAACAAAGGAAATACTGCCCAATTTTCTTTATCTTTAGTAAGCACGTTTAAGTAATCGATTAGCTAATGTTAATGTGAATTCTCTTGAAGGTAGAAACGTGGGCATTGAAGGAGAACAAGCAAGCGATAGATTAGTTAAACGAACAAGGTATGTAAGGCTATTCCCTTCTATCTAAGGCATGACTCTTATGAGGATAGAGAGATAAGACGAGCAAGATAATAATGATGATGAGCTAAGTATAAAGAGTTCTAGAGTTAAGTAAGATGTCCATGAAGCTAATGATTCTAGGTATGGTTTCATTGATGCTTTTCATTGTATACACTCACCTTAACATATTAGTTCCTCTAAGGTGAGATACGATGTGGATGATTACTCCATACTATAATCGGGGGTTCACGACCTTATGTCACCCCGACATAGCCACAGTTGCCTTCAAGTTCTAATGTATGTGTTGATGATAAATGTATAATGATGCTAAGCCATGATATGCCTATGAGATGTGTAATAATGATGAGTGTATGATTGATTGTATGATGATAAGATTCCACCGTGCCTAATGGTCGGACATGTCACCGGTAAGGCGGGCTGCTTATGATTCCACCGTGCCTAAATGGCCGGACATGTCACCGCTAAGGGGGGCTTTTTGTCATTCCACCGTGCCTAGAAGGCCGGACATGATCACCACTAGTGGGCGGCATATGATGGTTACCCGGACGCGGGTTAACGATAAGGATTATGATGCGATGATATATGCGCTATGATGACACATGTACTATGATTATATGAATATACGATATATGTATGAAACGTATTCACCTATGAAACTCATGCAGGTTATACCTTCCTCCTATGGCTTATGATTCTTCTATTATGTTCATTTCATTCTTGCCTTACATACTCAATACAATGTTCGTACTGACGTCGATTTTCTTTGGACGCTGTGTTCATGCCCACGGGTAGATTGGGAGGTGAGCTTGATCTAGACTCGTAGGAGCTGTTAGCTGACTTAAGAGCACCCCTTTGTTCCGGAGGTTCCTTTTATCATTCTTTTGTGTATGTATTTTGGGCATGACGGGGTCCTATCCCGTCACTATGTCTAGCACTCCAGTAGAGGCTCGTAGATACGCAGGTGTGGGTAGTATGGTCTCACAATGTTTCTAATGTATATGTTTATATTATTTTGATAGCTGAAATGCTTATGTATCATATATATATATATGTAAAGTGATTATGTTTCCAAATGAGAAAAGTGACTTTCTTATGATATGAATATGATAAGTAAGGGAATGAGTGGTGCTTGGTGGTTAGCCCCGGTGTTACACCTCGGACAATTTCCCATTGATACGCAAGTGAACGAACTAGTGATGTGTGCGAGGAGTGCGAGAGTATAATGTTTCATGAGCAATGTGCGTAAATGGACGAGAATGATTAGAATGAAAATTCTAGAAATTTGAAAAGTTGAAAGTTGGGAAAACTGCCCAGTGGTCGTAAAGTGCAAAATACGGACCGTAAACTGGTATACGGTCTGTAAACTGGAAGGTCGTAAACTGCCATGTAAGGCTTCGACTTTCTGCCCAGTGGAGAAATGGTAAAATACGACCACGAGGACAGACCGTAAAGTGATTTACGGCCCGTAAACTATGGTCGTAAATCACAATGCATGCAGCCTAAAGTTTTTGGCGCTGCTTAAGGTTAAATACGACCACGAGGGACGGTCCGTAAACTGAAATACGGACCGTAAACCTCCATGGACGACCACTGTTCACCCCAGCACAGATTTTCAGTTCATTAAATATAAGGACCAAGACTTGTTTTATTTCATTTCTACACTACACCACTTCTCTCTAGAATCATCTCTCTACATTTATTTCATATGTTTTCAAGGACTATAAGCCACCAACAACATAAACAAGTGAATCAAGTGTAAGCAAGCCATTAAATACCATTCAAGTCAAGAAATGCAAATGGAGAAAAACTAGGGTTTTGCTCAAAGTGGAGTATTATTAACCAAAGCTTGTTCCTACAACTTCTAAGGTAAGATTCATGATTTTTACAAGATGTTTAAGGTATTGAAGAGTTGAAATACATGGATTGTATAAAATATGGTCAAGTAGGTCATGAATGATGAATAGTGGCATTTTGAGGAATAGTTTGAATTGAATCATAAATGTTGTTGTGTTGTGATATGAATGCATTATAAATGTTACTAAGATCATGAACTAGACACTTTAGACGAATGGACGAAGTTGGATGTTATGACCATGAATATGGGTGAATTAGAGGCAAATTAAGGAGTCTAAATAATGTGGATAACGTGAATGACTAATGGCCATTGTTATGATACTAATGAAGGTATAAACGCTAGCATTGGAAGGAAGCATGCAAGTGTAGAATAGTCCGACGAAAAGGTATGTAAGGCTAACCCTTCTTTCATAAGGCATGGTTCCTTGGCCAAACTCTTAAATCCTCTATATGAGTATGTTGTATTCAAGTGACTGACACTCCGAGCTCATAAGCTCACGACCCTCGATACGTGCTACGAATGTACTACGCACCCCATTGACGAGTAAACATAAGATAGAGATGTAGCGAAAACGATGATGATAGTGATGACGATGATGATAATAATGATGCTAAAGGTGCCTACGGGCTATTATATTCACATGTGCCTATGAAGGGCTATAATGACACCCCGAGCTTATAATGCCGGGTAGAATATATGTTTATGGATGTATATATATATGTATGTATATGATTACGTAACGCGCGCACACATCTGCAGATGGTACGGATAACCCCGAAGCCTTGGTAGGGCCAGGTAGAAATAACATTGAGCCTTGGTTGGCCAAGTACGTATGGAACACCGAACCTTATGGTCGGGTACGCTATGTATGTATATAAGTGTATGGCTATGTATATAATATGAATATGCATGTGCAAAGACTATGTATATGAATACGAGCCCTATTATGAAATACGCATGAGAAATGGAAAGTTCCTATGAAAGGCAGGTAAGTGCCATGATGATGATATTATTGTCTTCCCTCCTATGCCACTTCATATATTGTATATGATGCTTCTACATTGATGTTGATCATGTTTTACATACTCAGTACATTCTTCGTACTGACGTCCTTTTGTTTGTGGACGCTGTGTCATGCCCGCAGGTGCACAGAGAGACAGACCTGATTCATAGCTGCTTATTCAGAGGTTACATAGCGGAGCTCCATTTCCTTCGGAGCCATAGCTTTTGGGTACTTATTATTTTGTGTATATAATTATGGGCATAGCAGGGTCATGTCCCGCTCATGTGATGTGTTATACTCTTCCTAGAGGCTCGTAGTCATGTGTATATGGTTAGACATGTCCGGCCGTGTCGGCCTATGTTTTGTGTATCATTTTGTCGGCCACGTTGGCCCACGTACATTGATGTGGCATTGATGCCTATGGTGATATAAATGTACCGTTGTCCAATTGGGACTAGTTGACGAATGAATGGAAATGTATGTATAATTATGTGGCTCACCTAGATGTAAGTATAAGAGTAAGTTAAGAGGGTGCTCGGGTGGGTTAGCACCGGGTGCTCGTCGCGGCCCCGAGTCGGGTCGTGACAACCCGGGTACCCGTCACGGCCCCTAGTCGGGTCGTGACAGAGAGCAACTTCGGGAAACTGGGAGTTATATGGCCAACTTATACGGCCCGTATAATTTATACGATCCATATAAGGGACTGTATAACCTGTCCAGAGATAGGTCCTCCACTGGAAGAATGATACGGTCACACATACAGACCGTATAAGTTATACGGACTGTATGGGTGTCAGTATAACACCGTCGGGACAGATTTTAAATTTTATATAAGGAGGCCCAAGTTCATTTCTTTCATTTCCCATTTTCTCTCCAACACTCTCCACACCTCTAGAACTTTCCACACCGTTTATTTACAAGTGTCCAAGATAAATCGAAGATCAAACACCAAAAGTAGTAGAATCAAGTGCAAGAATGCTAGCTAGGGTTGATGGAAGCAAGGAATCTCTTTGGAATTGAAGCTAGGATTTTTTTCAAGTGAACCATTTCCATCTAAAACTCATTTCTACATAATCAAAGGTAAATTTTATGATCATTTCATGTTATTTAGAATATTGAGAGATTAAAAAACTTGGATTATGGAAGGGCGGAGGATATGGAGATTAAATATGAAAATAGTAATATTTTTGAATAGTGACTTGATTTGGGCTATAGTTCTTGACATGTTATGAATATAATCTTGTTATAAATGATATTAAGAGTGTTGGAGAAGCATTGTGTATTAACGAATATGAGGTAGTGTGGTAATTTTAGTTATGGATAATTTGAAATGGAATTGGGAGAATTGAATAATGTATGGTTGATGAAGATTGTTGGTTATGATATTGTGATGTTGTTATTGATTTTTGGGAGCTGTTTTATCATATGGAGGAGGTTGTAGAAACAAAGGAGATGCTGCCCAATTTTCGTTAGCTTTAGCTTAAGCCTAAGTATACTCCCGATTATCTAATTCTAGCACGAATCCTCTTGAATGTAGAATCGCGAACTTGGAAGGAAGCATTTAGCCGGCAAGTTAGAAAGGCGAAAAGGTATGTGAGGCTAGTCCCTTATTTTCCAAGGCATGATTCCTATGACATGATTCCCTTTATTTTTCCATGACCTTCTTACATTCCGGAAACTATGAGTCTATGTTTATAAAGAGCTTCTCATCAGATAAAGATAAGAGATATGTTATGAATATGATAATGATGATGATGAGTCTTAGTCTAAAGATTCTAAAGCTCATGATATGATACTTCTACAAAGCTAATGATCCTTATAGGATTCTTTGATATGGCTCATCGTTGTTACACTCACCTTATAATGCTAGTTCCTTCAAGGTGAGGCAAGATGGTCATGACTATGCCATAATGGAAATCGGGGGTTCTCGACCTTACGTCACCCCGATAGAGTTATAGTTGTCTTTGAGTTCTTATGCATGCTTTATGATAAGTATATGATGATTAGATTACACCGTGCCTATATGGTTGGGCAGACACCGCTAAGGCTGGCGGCATATACACCATGTCTAGAGGGCATGGGCAGACACCACTAGTGGGCGGCATGAGCTGTTTACCCCGGACGCGGGAGGCCTGGACGCGTCCTAAAGATGATCACACCGTACCTATATGGTCGGGCAGCTTATATATGTATACATGATATGAGGATGTTTATGATGTAAGTTAGCATGCATTATTCAGTCTAAGTGACATTCAGTTACAAGTTGTTTTCTTACTTGATGTGTCCTTACCTCCTTGACATGTTATTATTGTTCATGCCTTACATACTCAGTACAATGTTTGTACTGACGTCCTTTTCTTTTTGGACGCAGTTTTCAAGCCCACAGGTAGACAGGGAGGTGGTCCAGATTCCTAGGAGCTACTCAGCAGATTTACAGGAGCACTCCACTACTCCAGAGGTGCTACTTATGGTCATATTATTTTGTGTACATATTTTGGGTATGACGGGGTCTTGTCCCGTCCTTATGTCACATTACTCTAGTAGAGGCTCGTAGATATAGATAAGTGGGTAGTTGATGTCTTATGGGTATGTGTATATTGTGTATATCATTTTTGTAGCCGTGAGGGCTTATATATACCCATTTATTTTCTTGGAGTTGTTATGTGTTCAGGATAAATATGATGATTAGCATATGAGTGGTGCTCGGTAGTCAGCTCCGGGTACCCGTCATGGCCCCTAGTCGGGTCGTGACACATACAGATGAAGAAGAACCAGCTACGGACCTTGTAGGCAGAACTGTACCTACACCACCTCTCGATGGATACTCCCTCATCATATGACCTGGTTGTCCACAAGCATAACAAGCATCTGATTCCAATCGGCACTGTCCAGCATATAGCCTACCACACTGGGCACATCGGTAAGGTGGTCTCATCTGGCCTGACTCCTGTCTATACTGAGTACCCGGAGCTCTGGAATTCTGGCCCATTCTTGAATAAGAAGGTCGGTCAAATCTCTGACCTGAAAATTGCGGAGGTGCACTTACTGCTGAATGGGCTGGATATCTAGAATACTATTTCCTTTGGCCTCCTCTAAACTCACTAGCACGTCTAAAGATCTAGCCCTCTTACCATGGCCCCGATCATGCTCACGCTCTGTCCTCGCTGATGTTTACAATCCTCCAGATTCTGTGCATATGGCATGTGTGCGAGAAATGTCCATACCTGGCTATAACGCTGCTATCATACACTCATCAATCAGATATGGCCTTTCAGTTGGGGCATATTGTCACGACTCAACTAGAGGGCCATGACGGGCACCCGGAGCTAACCTGCCGAATACCACTAAATATACATCTCATAACCATTTCTAGGGGGGCCATAAGCTAGCTCATATGCATCATACTCTGTAAAGGCGGGTATCATAATATCATGGCATGTTATTATGTAATCACCAGAAACCATGCCCATAAACATAAGCCACCAAGGCAGTCTAAATACTATACATCAATATGTACTGACAAGGCTACGAAGTATCTGGACACATGCATCGGTCTACGGGCCTCTAAATATATAGAATACAAGGATCCATAAGGATGTGGCGAAACTTCGCCATGCCCAAGTATATACACAAAAGACAAGTACCAATAAGCTGCAGCTCCAGGACAACTGGAGCCTTTCTGAAACTTCGTTGATAAAGCTCCTAAGGGGCAGGTTCATCTATCCGTCCACCTACGGGCATGAACACAGCGTGCACAAGAAAGGACGTCAGAATGAGTAATGCACTGAGTATGTAAGGCATGAATAATAATACATCACGAGTAATGGAACACAACATAAGATAAAGAGCTAACCTGTATATCCGGTTTCCTCTCAAGGAAGATATCATGCGTGCTAACTTTAATTTTTAAACAACATCATAAATACATACAAGTAAACTGCCCGGGTATATAGGCACGGTGTTATCATCATTAGCCTGCGTTCGGGCCTCCCGCGTCCGAGGCCTAAGCTTCCCACTGCAGTGGTATGTCTGCCCGACCGCCTATTGGGTGGCGCGGTGTTATACTACCCGGCCATGTAGGCACGGTGTTATTAAAGTACATACATATTTATAAAGCATGCATGAGAGCCGAATTAAAATATATAACTTTATCGGAGTGACGTAAGGTCAGTAACCTCTGATTTATATTATGGAATAAACATCATCGCTTTATCCCACCTTGAAAGAACAATTATGATAAGGTGTGATCGGAAACAATGAATGAAATGAAGAAAAGCGTGAAATAACTCAATAATCTCATAATAGCCTTAAAATCGTAAGCTTTGGACTTTTCAGAATTATAATCATCATCATCATGGTCATTATAGAAACATCTTATCTTTAACATCATAAGAAGCTTTAGGATTCATAAACTTCTAGCTTTTGGAAGTAAGAAGGTTACGAAAACATATATGGAATCGTAACATAGGAATCATGCCTTTTGCAAGAAAGGGACTAGCCTTAACATACCTGATTGATCTCTTACTACTTAACGCTTATTCTCCGGAACTCGGAAATCTACATTCAAGATAAATCATACTGCCGTTAGACTTATCGTCATATACCTATCTTAAGTCTTTAAACAAAACTCTTTTAAAATCTGCCAACATTCGGGCAGCATCTCCCCTATTTATATCCCTAGCCCGAAATCACAATACCAACAACCAACACCCACAACAACAATACTAACATCAACAACATCATCATCAATACCAAAACATTCCATAAAACATCCCACACGATTTTTATCCAATTTCTCAACCAACAAATTCGTTATATGACTATTTAATAAATTTATCTCCATAATTAAACCTAAATTAATATCATTAAAGGAAGAATCGTACCTTACTTCTGCTAGAACCATAATATCTTCACTTTTCACCTTGAGTTCAAGCCAAAACTCGCTGCAATACGATTTTATAACCGCAACTATATGCTGTCGGGACCTAGATCCGGAGATTATACTTAATTTGCACTAAAATTTGATGTTTGGAAGTTGGGGGAATTTTTCAGAAATTTGGAGAGGTTTTGGGTGTTTGGATAAGAAATGAGGGGGTAAGCCCCCTTTTATAATGTTTTAGGTTCTGCCTTGACATATTTAAAAATTGTTGAGCGCGATCGCGCTGAGTTGTTGGGCTCCCCTCTGCGCGTTCGCGCCACCTTTTGGTGCGTTCGCGTAGGGTTAATTCCTTGCTCTAATAGCCCATCTTAAAATGCTCATAATGTTTGATTGCGATGTCTGATCGATGCACAATTTGTTGCGTTAGAAACTAGATTTCCCGAACTTCATTTTAGGCTTTTGCTTTGCTCCAAAATTCCTCATGTACTAAAAGATATTCTTTCTCTAAGTTGGACCAAGATTGCCCCACATATTTCCTCCAAGGTCCAACAACTTAATTTTCTTGATTCACTTTCCCTCCAATCCTTCCGTAATATGAACTTAAACCCTTTTGAGCATAAGATAAATGCCTATGATCTCATATCCCCTTAACAACAGCTCCAGTGTCCACAACTAAATGGGTAACACCTATCGATCCTCAACATACAAAACTACGGGGTGTAGCATTCCTCCCCCCTTAGAAACATTCATCCTCGAATGTTAGACTCTTAGGAATTTCTATGAAAATTTTGTCAAAGTTTCCCCTATAATTGTACCACTACCGTCATGTCACAACAACCCAAAACATACAATGCCTCACAGGGATACAACCTCAATACCTATATTGGCCACACACGATGTTATGTCCCGTGTTTTCGGATAATTGGAAGTCGAGAAATAAATAATACTTGTGTGTTATGAGAAATATTTTGACTCTAGTTGATGTGACTATGTTGAGTATGAAATCATTGATGTTAAGACATTGGGGAAGGCCGAGGGTAAATTTGGAATTTCGGAAATTGGTTTCGGGAATTATAAAACGGGACGTTTAATGAATTGGGCCAAGAAAATTAGAACACAAAATGAGGCCCAAAGTTTGTGGGGTGGCCGGCCATATTGGCTAGGCCCAAGCCTTTTTAGTGATCATGTGCCATGCACATGATCTATATTTGGATATATATCACCTATGCCCCTTTGAATTATCTAGAAACCAAATCAAAAAAAATAAAATTGAAGAGCACCAAGAAAAGGGCTCTCGGCCGAGAACCATACAAGGAAAAAAAAATTCCATAGCCTTTGTTATTAATCCAAAAATCTTAGTTTCTACATAGTGGTGAAGTGCTCAAGACCCTCTTCAACGGGGTACAATTAGTTTGGCGAAAGGTGCGCGTTTGCGGCAAGTCGGAAACTTAAGAAAAGGTAAGAATTTTGTCCCTTTAATGTTATGGAATTGATATGAATCTATTAAGGATCGAGAATAGACGAGAATTCCGTAACTTTGATGTGTGTGGGCAGCCGTGAGTGTGTGTGTGTGTGTTGCTAGATGGTCGTGAGCCATGAATTGGGGAGGACAAGATGAATTTGATTTCGTTTAAGTTGTTAGTTGCGTCGTTGTGGCCTTTATAACGTAAATGAATGATTAATGAATTGAATTGGTGTTGGAAAATGATTTCGGAACATTATCGGAAAGTATATACCCTTGGTATATTTGTGTATATCATTGCGTATCTATGATGCCAAAGACTTGAAATATGACTTATGGTTGATGTTAATGAATTCGGAATGAAACAACGCAAGTTCGAACGTTCGTTGTAAGTTATGATGTTTTGAAAGAAATATGGAAAGTAATGAATTTTGGGAAACTTTGTATATGAATTGGAATATGTTTGGGATGTGATTGCATAATCTTGAATACGAGCAATATCCATCCCGTCCTGGAGCGAGGCTTTCAAGCACTCCTTCATCAAATGCGGTCCTAAACCACTCATGAACCGATGTACACGGTCCCTCATATCAGCCACCATGGCTGGAGCATACCTAGCCAGGGAATTAAATCGAAGACTGTACTCTCGGGCATTCATATCCCCTGTCAGAGATTCAAGAACCTGTCGGCTCGGGCCCGTCAAACCTCCGGTGGTAGATAATGTCGAAGGAAAGCATCCACGAATTCTTGCCATACTGGGGGAGGTGCATTTTTTCCTCACGAATGCATCCAAGTGTTGTACCAGTGGACAGCCACATCCCGCAGTCTATAAGAAGCTAATTCTACGGACTCAGTATCAGAGGCATGTATTGTTCTCAACGTCCTCAGCATCTCATCTATAAAGCACAGTGGGTCTTCATCCGGCTTTTGACCCGTAAAATTCTGGAGGATTCAACTAATAAAATCACAGGCTCTTGTGCTGACTGCTCTATCACCCCGGCTCGGACCCTGCCACTGAGCCTGAGCAGTAACCAACAGGGTCAGAACCTGAATAGCCTTGGTCATCTACTTGCCAAAGGCACCTGGTGGAGGAACTGGGGGTACTGGAGCCCTTTCATGCTCCTCTGGTAGGGGTGGAGTAGGAGAGGTCCGAGATGGAACCTCATTATGAGACTCATCCTCTTCTATCTCTGCCGGTGGCTCCCGTTCAGTCCTTCTTCCGGTCACCATCTTTCCCTTCTGGGTCGCTGTAGCTTTCCTTTACATAGGCATTGCTGAAATCATAACACACGGTTAGGAAAAAGGGGATACTGATAACCTAGCTCTCTCGCACGATCTAAGATAAGAAAGAAGGTCAATGTCACACCTCGACTTACTAGGGTGTGATGGGCACCCGACCCCATATTCGGAGCCGAGCGAACCCGCTGACTCTTATTACATGCATAATATCTTTGGACTCTTAAATCGAATAAGAATGAAATACATAGTAAGCTTTCAGAATCTTTCTTTTCCCTCGTACTCAAATCAAATGGAATTTGTAATCACATGGACTGTATAACATAACATAAGATGACGCATCGGCTGGTGGAGCCGTTTACAATACCGACACTCTATACCCACGACTCTGTCTGCAAAGTCTCTAACTACGAACAAGACATCATAGCATAGTACTCTGACCCGACAACACTCCAGGGCAAATGGAGCTTGCCAACTCCGCTGGAACATCTTCTATAATAGCTTCTACTCATCTGGGTGTACCTGCGCGGCATGAAACGCAGCCCCCGAAGAAAGGGGGTCAGTACGAGCAATCTACTGAGTATGTAAGGCATGAATAGGAACATAGTAAGGGATATAAATATGAATAATAACAGAATGGAAATATAGAGCATATCATGAGGTAGAAGAGTAACCTGTACGTATGAGTGCCTCTTAGGGCGGATGCCATGCATGCTTAGCTTTCTTTGAAAAACATTTCTTGTCCATATGTAGAAAATAGAACATATCATAGCGCTGAACCACGTCGGCTCCCCCACATATGTCCCGCGTCCGGGATGATAAGTTACGCCAACTGACCAGGTGACAATGCGTCTATAGGGCAACATATGTCCCTTTTCCCCATCTTCCCCATATACATATACATATACATATATCATATAAGCAGCATGCAGGAGAGCCCAAAGAAAGTCATGTATCTATCGGAGTGACGTAAGGTCGGTAACCTCCGATTATATTATGGAATAATCATCATGGCTTTGTCTCACCTTGAAGGAACAATTATTATAAGGTGAGACTAGCAACGAATAGCAGCGTTAAGACTCGATGGGTACGTACATAAATCGACACATGAAGGCTCAGAAACAAGTTTCGGGTCAATCCGACTTAGTATAAGAAAGTTATGAGCGTTTGAAGTACAGAACCTTCTACGAACGTTTCGGAAGCCATTTTTGGAAAATTAAAACAATAATCATATCAAGTACCTTTCGAACATGAAATTGTTCTTATCATAGTTATCATAGAAATATTCTCATCCTTGACATTATCATTGTCATTGTGAATTATCCATCGTCATTGTCATAGGAGCTTACAAAATCATAAACCTCTGTTTTGGTAGAATACGGACACTTTCGAAAAACATTTACGAGTTATCGGGAAGAGAATCATGCCTTGGAATCATAAACATCTAACTTTTGAAAACAAGGAAAATATGGAAACAATTATGAAATCATAACATCGGGATCATGCCTTTGAAAGAGAGGGGCGAGCCTTAACATACCTATTCCACGTCCTATTAGCTACGCTTAATTGTCCAAGCTCATTATCGCTAGTCTACATTCAATAAGATTGACGCAATCATTAGATTCATCACCATATACTTGTCTTAATCCTTCAAATGAATTAATTTATAATCTTCCGAAATTTCGGCAGCATCTCCCTTGTAAATACACCATCCCCGAGAATCTAACTCGGTCCAAATCATCAATCAACAATTCGAGAATTCAACTCGGCCAAACTATCAACAACAATACCATCAATCATACCAACAACATCAACAATCAATTCAAGACACATTCTAACATTAACAACCTTTGTCATACAATTTAACGACATTTCATTTATATTCAATTCAATTCACATAACATTCAAAACAACTCAATCAACATACTACTTCACCCGAAACCTTCCAATTCCAACAAGGACAATAACAACCTATTTCCTTCTTTCAAATTCAATCACAACACCCAACTTACAATCTTCCAAACAAATGTCTCACTTCCAAATTCATGAATTCCACCAACATTTTACATTAACTACTTCATTCATACAAATATAAGAATTCATGCTAGTGTCACATTAACTTCCACCACGACACCACAACGATTACAACTTCATTTCAAGCCATTAAATCTTCATTTTACATCATGGAATCCACAACACAACAATCAAACTACTAAATAAAATCAATTCATTTGTTCTACACAATGCAACTATATTCGGCCAACACCCCAACATACCAAATTCATGAGTTTTATCCATTTCTACACACTACAACATACACAACCATCCATAACATAAGTAAAAGAGGATTGAACACATACCTTCCTTTCCACCCATCTTCTTTCTCTACTAGGGGTTAAAATTGCACAAGGAATGGTTTGCTTGCTTCAACTACTACTCCACGTTATAGAGGACCTTCCAATTGGTAGAAAATCTAGAAGAAAATAACTCTTCATTGATCACTCCCCATGGCTCATGTTCGGCCACCATGGCCTAACACCCCCTTCTCTTCTTTTTTTTTCTTTCTCTCCAACTTCCTAAGTTAAAATTGATGAATAAAGTGGCCCTCTTATATATATATATATATATATATATGACCCACACAAGGGTGGCCACATGTCCCCTTCTCTATTTTTCTTGAAGTTTCTTAAAAATAAACAAATATGCCAACTTGTCTTGCTAGGTAAGCTTAGTCCATATATATTTATAATTGGTCCCCATTTAATCAAATATTGCATGTGCCACACGGCCAACATGGCCCCTCCAAGAACCTTCTCGAATATTTTGTAAAATTCTCATTTTGCCCCTAGCCTTCCGCAATATTACCATGGGCCATTTTGTGAATTTTCCTTTTTACCCTTTACCTTTCTCAATATTTCCATACTAATAATATTCATAAATAATATTCATAACCAACTTGTACATTAAAAAAAAAATGGAAATGATCTTGCCCTTAACTCACCACGACTACCTCGAAATATCTGAACATACCAAATACGGGCTATAACATCCTCCCCCCCTTTAGAACATTCATCCTTGAATGTTCAACTGATCGTATGGGTTCTGGTAGCAATTTGGGGGGTCCCTTTACAGTTGTCCTTTTCTTCATGCCCATTTCTTATCTTTCATCCTATTTCCTTTATAATCGAACTCCTCGGTCTTTACATGAGTTCTTATTCCGTGTCACGGGTTTTCTAATCCACTGCTCCAACTCATTATCCTTGTCCTTCCCAGTTCATTTCTCGACACAAGTAGACTTGTCTTTGATTTCTTTGTATTGGCGCTCGTTCCGTCCATCGTTATTCCTTGTTGGCCCTCCGAGGTGGACTTCTTATAATCATAATTGGATATAACTTCACGTTGATGGTTCAAAAAATTTTATAGCGTATATTCTCATGCCTCGTATAATTAATGGTCCATGAACTATTTCTGGTATCCGACGAACCCTTTTATTTCATTCACAAGCACTGCGTCCTTTCTTTCTTTCAGAAATTCTCAGACTACCAATTGTTGATACTTTCGTTATAATAGTCGTCGTTCGAAACATTCTTTACTTACTTTCGATGTGCCGACATGTTTTAAACTTTGGCCCCGAGCTAATAAGTTTCCTTTTCTGGCGCTTGAAAATATTTTGATCCCTTTTTGGCCTAATATAATATGGTCTCCCCCCCCCCCCCCCCTTTAGGGGCTCCTTATATGCCAACAGTCCTCTTATGAAGTCTTCGTTTATACCTTATTCCTCATCTTCCTTCCAACTCTGAGCCTAACATATCGAAACTCCTTACCATAAGTTTTTCTTTTACTTTCTGTCTATGTCATCCCATTGTCCACATTTCTATACCTTTCCATCCACTATTCGTCCTTTCACTTGCTTAGCTCACTTGCTCGTAATTCTTCTTAGCTACGCGTTTGTGCTGCAGCTGGGCGTCCATATTTTTCGAGCGTCCTACTACTTTTGACCTCAACATAGAATCCTTACAGTTTACACTCTCTTTATCCTCGTTCATCAAACCTTTAACTATATTAATATAGCTATACATTTATTCTTGTATATATCTCTCACCTTAACATCATCGCAAGGCCTAAGCATTCTTTCTCTTACTTCACATCCCCCTATCCTTGTCACTATTCCTTTAGCCCCACTTATTGAAATCAGTTCTCGAACCTCATACACTCCTCTCCTGTTTCCTTTTACCACACTCTATCCCTTTTCACATGCCTACTTTGAGTTCTTACCCAAATAGTCTCGTGCTTTGCCGGTAGTTTCTCTCGGGAGCTTCACTCACTGAAGTTTCTTACCTTTCACCTCCTTCCGACACTTTGATCTCTTTGTTTTCCATCTACTCACTCTCTTTATTTTCCAAATATCGTTATACTAGAATTTCTGATCTTAACCTGTAGTAAAAATAATAGCAGCTTACCTCGTAACACTGGTACCATTTATTTTTGCCGTCCCTCGAACTTTGGTACCCTTGCGTGATCAATGCCTTCCTTACCGTAGCGCCGGTTGTTGGAACTCACATGTCCACCGGTACAATCATATGTGGGATATCCTACGCATTCATATATATATATATATATATATATATATATATATATATATATATATATATATATATATATTATCAACTAGCCCACAAATACTTCCAAACGCTATTCAAGCCTATCCAAATTTCCAGAGCTGTGACGCACTTTCTGTCTCTTCTCCAGTCTAGCCTACCTTGTCTTACGTGACCTCTTAAGGTTTCCAGCCATTCCGTATACTTTAGTTTCCCTTAGGTTACTCTAACTTCTCATTTGTCTCTTATGTCTGGATATATAGAATTTCTTGCATACTTCCCAGAGGGTCACCCATCCAAAAATTTCTCCCACCTTAGCACGCATAACCTTGTAACTTTGATGAAATCCGGTGCCTTAATGCTGATATAACCGCGTCCACTTCCTCGCATGACCTTTATTACATGATCTGGAGCAAGTCGAGGTCTTATAGATTCCGAGACATTCCCATAACACGTCCTTCCCTTTACAATTACTATTTTACCCTTCACCTTTGTGTATCACTACCTTTCGTCCTAGATTCCCAGATTCCTGATGGTAACGAATATACCTTCGTCGCCGTTACTTACTCATACCCGATTATCAGCCAGTTCGGACTTCCACTCACCATCCTTACCTAATAATCCGCAGCAAAACTAATTGTCGACTTTCTCTGAATCCTTTAGCAGACCTTACTCCTACTAAGCCTCGAACGTTATCCATTTTAATCCTCTGGGCTGCTAATCGTCTTTCTCGCTATTATTCTTCGTGTCATACCAAATCCATAACCTTTCTGAAACAACTCATCCCACTTATCGTCCGTTTACGATATTTCCTTTCCACGCTTCCTTCTGTTGGACGTACTTAACTAAATGACCCGATTTTTGAACAATTCCGACAGAATCTCCTTTGCAATCCTTACTATTCCAATTCTGTACGCAGCAAATATCAACAATACCTTACAGGGCATACATACGTATACGACACATCATAGCCATCCAGAGCCTCCAGTTTCAGGTAACAGAACAGAATATCAATACTTACCCCTGTGACTTTCCATATCGCTTCTCACCTTCTTCCGTCGTAGGTAAGGCTTGTATAAGGAATTCCATTGTCCTATGACTTGGCTCTATCGCACGATCTAAGACAAAAAGAAGGTCAACAATCCCTAGATGCCCCGCAGCTTCCTGTTTATAAATGTGGCCGGCTTCACACCCATAAACAGGACTCTACTGGACACGACTTTGCAGAAAACCCCTAGGACGACCTGCTCTGATACCACTTTGTCACACCCCGACTTTACTAGGGTGTGATGGGCACCCGACCCCATATTCGGAGCCGAGCGAACCCGCTGACTCTTATTACATGCATAATATCTTTGGACTCTTAAATCGAATAAGAATGAAATACATAGTAAGCTTTCAGAATCTTTCTTTTCTCTCGTACTCAAATCAAATGGAATCTGTAATCACATGGACTGTATAACATAACATAAGATGACGCATCGGCTGGTGGAGCCGTTTACAATACCGACACTCTATACCCACGACTCTGTCTACAAAGTCTCTAACTACGAACAAGATATCATAGCATAGTACTCTGACCCGGCAACACTCCAGGGCAAATGGAGCTTGCCAACTCCGCTGGAACATCTTCTATAATAGCTTCTACTCATCTGGGTGTACCTGCGCGGCATGAAACGCAGCCCCCGAAGAAAGGGGGTCAGTACGAGCAATGTACTGAGTATGTAAGGCATGAATAGTAACATAGTAAGGGATATAAATATGAATAATAACAGAATGAAAATATAGAGCATATCATGAGGTAGAAGAGTAACCTGTACATATGAGTGCCTCTTAGGGCGGATGCCATGCATGCTTAGCTTTCTTTGAAAAACATTTCTTGTCCATATGTAGAAAATAGAACATATCATAGCGTCGAACCACGTCGGCTCCCCCACATATGTCCCGCGTCCGGGATGATAAGTTACGCCAACTGACCAGGTGGCAATGCGTCTATAGGGCAACATATGTCCCTTTTCCCCATCTTCCCCATATACATATACATATACATATACATATATCATATAAGCAGCATGCAGGAGATCCCGAAGAAAGTCATGTATCTATCGGAGTGACGTAAGGTCGGTAACCTCCGATTATATTATGGAATAATCATCATGGATTTGTCTCACCTTGAAGGAACAATTATTATAAGGTGAGACTAGCAACGAATAGCAGCGTTAAGACTCGATGGGTACGTACATAAATCGACACATGAAGGCTCAGAAACAAGTTTCGGGTCAATCCGACATAGTATAAGAAAGTTATGAGCGTTTGAAGTACAGAACCTTCTACGAACGTTTCGGAAGCCATTTTTGGAAAATCAAAACAATAATCATATCAAGTACCTTTCGAACATGAAATCTTTCTTATCATAGTTATCATAGAAATATTCTCATCCTTGACATTATCATTGTCATTGTGAAACATATCCATCGTCATTGTCATAGGAGCTTACAAAATCATAAACCTCTGTTTTGGTAGAATACGGACACTTTGGAAAAACATTTACGAGTTATCGGGAAGAGAATCATGCCTTGGAATCATAAACATCTAACTTTTGAAAACAAGGAAAATATGGAAACAATTATGAAATCATAACATCGGGATCATGCCTTTGAAAGAAAGGGGCGAGCCTTAACATACCTGTTCCACGTCCTATTAGCTACGCTTAATTGTCCAATCTCGTTATCGCTAGTCTACTTTCAAGAAAATTGACGCAATCATTAGATTCATCACCATATACTTGTCTTAATCCTTCAAATGAATTCATTTATAATTTGCCGAAATTTCGGCAGCATCTCCCCAGTAAATACACTATCCCCGAGAATCTAACTCAGTCCAAATCATCAATCAACAATCCGAGAATTCAACTCGGCCAAACTATCAACAACAATACCATCAATCATACCAACAACATCAACAATCAATTCAAGACGCATTCTAACATTAACAACCTTTGTCATACAATTTAACGACATTTCATTTATATTCAATTCAATTCACATAACATTCAAAACGACTCAATCAACATACTACTTCACCCGAAACCTTCCAATTCAAACAAGGACAATAGCAACCTATTTCCTTCTTTCAAATTCAATCACAACAACACAACTTACAATCTTCCAAACAAATGTCTCACTTCCAAATTCATGAATTCCACCAACATTTTACATTAACAACTTCATTCATACAAATATAAGAATTCATGCTAGTGTCATATTAACTTCCACCACGACACCACAACGATTACAACTTCATTTCAAGCTATTAAATCCTCATTTTACATCATGGAATCCACAACACAACAATCAAACTACTAAATAAAATCAATTCATTTGTTCTACACAATGCAACTATATTCGGCCAACACCCCAACATACCAAATTCATGATTTTTATCCATTTGTACACACTAAAACATACACAACCATCCATAACATAAATAAAAGAGGATTGAACACATACCTTCCTTTCCACCCATCTTCTTTCTCGGCTATGGGTTAAAATTGCACAAGGAATGGTTTGCTTGCTTCAACTACTACTCCACGTTATAGAGGACCTTCCAATTGGTAGAAAAGCTAGAATAAAATAACTCTTCATTGATCACTCCCCATGGCTCATGGTCGGCCACCATGGCCGAACACCCCCCCCCCCCCCTTTTTTTCTTTCTCTCCAACTTCCTAAGTTAAAATTGATGAATAAAGTGGCCCTCTCTTCTATATATATATATATATATATATATATATATGACCCACACAAGGGTGGCCACATGTCCCCTTCTCTATTTTTCTTGAAGTTTCTTAAAAATAAACAAATATGCCAACTTGTCTTGCTAGGTAAGCTTAGTCCATATATATTTATAATTGGCCCCCATTTAATAAAATATGTCATGTGCCACACGGCCAACATGGCCCCTCCAAGAACCTTCTCGAATATTTTGTAAAATCCCCATTTTGCCCCCAGCCTTCCGCAATATTACCATGGGCCATTTTGTGAATTTTCCTTTTTACCCTTAACCTTTCTCAATATTTCCATTCTAATAATATTCATAACCAACTTGTACATTAAAAAAAATTTGGAAATGGTCTTGCCCCTAACTCACCACGACTACCTCGAAATATCTGAATGTACCAAATACGGGCTATAACAGTCAGTTATTCCTAAATGCCCTACAGCCTCCTATTTATAAGTGTGGCGCGCTTCACACCCATAAACATGACTCTGCTGGACAAGGCTCGTAGACACGCCCTGGGACGAACTGCTCTGATACCACTTTTGTCACGACCCAACTAAAGGGCCATGACGGGCACCCGGAGCTAACTTTCCAAGTACCACTAAATATACATCTCATAATCATTTCTAGGTGGGCCATAAGCTAGCTCATATGCATCATACTCTGTAAAGACGGGTATCACAATATAATGGCACGTTATTATGTAATCACCAGCAACCATGCCCATAAACATAAGCCACCAAGGCTGTCTAAATACTATATATCAATATGTACTGACAAGGCTACAAAGTATCTGGATACATGCATCGATCTATGAGCCTCTAAATATATAGAATATAAGGATCCATAAGGATGGGGCAGAACTTCGCCGTGCCCAAGTATATACACAAAAGAGAAGTACCAATAAGCTGCTAAGAGGCAGGTTTGTCTATCCGTCCACCTGCGAGCATGAACGCAGCGTCCACAAGAAAGGACGTCAGTACGAGTAATGCACTGAGTATGTAAGGCATGAATAATAATACATCACGAGTAATAGAACACAATATAAGATAAAGAGATAACTTGTACATCCGATTGCCTTTCAAGGCAAATATCATGCATGCTAACTTTAATTTTTAAACAACATTATAAATACATACAAGTAAACTGCCCGGCCATATAGGCACGCTGTTATCATCATTAGCCCGCGTCTGGGGCGTAAGCTACCCACTGCAGTGGTGTGTTTGCCCAGCCGCCAATTACGTGGCGCGGTGTTATACTGCCTGGCCATATAGGCACGGTGTTATTAAAGTACATACATATTTATAAAGCATGCATGAGAGCCCAATTAAAAGCTACAACTCTATCGGGGTGACGTAAGGTCGGTAACCTCCAATTATATTATAGAATAATCATCATCGCTTTATCCCACATTTAAGGAACAATTATGATAAGGTGAGATCGACAACAGTGAATGAAATCAAGAAAAGCATGAAATAACTCAATAATCTCATAATAGCCTTAAAATCGTAAGCTTTGGACTTTCCAGAAATAAAATCATCATCTTCATGGTCATCATAGAAACCATCATATCTTTAACATCATAAGAAGCTCTAGGATTCATAAACTTCTAGCTTTTGGAAGTAAGAAGGTTACAGAAACATATATGGAATCATAACATAGGAATCATGCCTTTTGAAAGAAAGGGACTAGCCTGAACACACCTGATTGATCTCTTACTACTTAACGCTTACTCTCCCGAACTCGTAAATCTACATTCAAGAGAAATCATACTACCGTTACACTTATCATCATATACCTATCTTAAGTCTTTAAACTAAACTCTTTCAGAATCTACCAACATTCGGGCAGCATCTCCCCTGTTTATATCCCTAGTCCGAAATCACAATACCGACAACCAACACCCACAATAACAATACTAATATCAACAACATCATCATCAATACCAAAACATTCCATAAAACATCCATACGATGTTTATCCAATTTCTCAACTAACAAATTTGTTATACGACTATTTAATAACTTTATCTCCGTAATTAAACCTAAATCAATATCATTAAAGGAACATTCGTACCTTACTTCCGCTAGAACCATAATATCTTCACTTTCCACCTTGAGTTCAAGCCAAAACTCTCAGCAATACGAATTTACAACCGCAACTATACGTTATCGGGACCTAAATCCGAAGATTAAACTTAATTTGCGCTAAAATTTGATGTTTGGAAGTTGGGGGAATTTTCAAGAAATTTGGAATGGTTTGGGGTTGTTTGGATAAGAAATGAGGGGGTAATCCCCATTTTATAATGTTCCAGGTTCTGCTTGGACCGACTCAAAAATTGCTCAACGCAATCGCGTTGCCTTATGGCGCTTTCGCACTGAGTTGTTGGGTTCCCCTCTGCGCGTTCGCGCCACCTTTTGGCGCATTCACATAGGGTTAATTCCCTACTCTGATAGCCCATCTTAAAATGCTCATAATTTTTTATTGCGATGTCTGATCGATGTACGATTTGTTGCGTTGGAAACTAGACTTTCCGAACTTCATTTTAGGCTTTGCTTTGCTCCAAAACTCCTCATGTACTAAAAGATATTCATTCTCTAAGTTGGACCAATATAGCCCCTCAAATTTCCTCCAAGGTCCGAGAACTTAATATCCTTGATTCATTTGCCCTCCAATCCTTCCGTAACCTATTATAAGAACTTAAACCCTTTTAAGCATACGATAAACGCCTATGATCTCATATCACCTCGACAACATGTTACACCTTGAAAATTTCCCCGCGAAGGTACAGTGGATAGGCTAACAAAGGGCACAGCGTGTACGATGTTTTAATAAGAAGGGGACGACGTTTAACGACCCTAAGTAAGATTTAAAAGGCAATTGCAATAAGAGATGTTAGACCCCGTATTTTATACGTCTAGTTATTCGCGAAGGAATTGACGTGAGATAGAAACCTCGGATATTTAATTTCTAAACTAGAACTCATCGGTTATAAATTTTACTTAGTATAAAAATGTTATTGGATATTAGGGATTTCTTAATTGTGGTGTTAAGTAAAAATTTGTTACAACAATGAACTAAGAAGGAACACCAACGTGCCAAGGTAAAAGGATGACCTAAAGCCATCTAAAATAAGGCTAATGGAAGACATACAAATGTGCAATTAAATGTTGATTCATCCACTACATTTTCAATATATTTTGGACAACTAAAATACACTTCATAACCAAGTGTATATTCGGCCAAGGGCTGAAAATTGGAGGAGAAAAAGTTGAAGCATGCAATTGAATATTTAAGCATCCACTACTTTATGAAAGTATACATTATTTTATGAAGACATAACATGGTGGAGGGATCATTTCACATTAAATATTGATCATTCATCATGGAATGATTACAATGGACAAAGGGTGGTGTGTGAATCATTCACCACACATGAGATTGTCTTGTAAACAATTGAAAAGAAATAAGAAGAAAGGAAACAAAGGGAGACAAATTCGGCCATATAGCCAAAACTAGAGGGGAAAAGAAAGAAAATTTTAGGTGTAAAGTTAAAGGAGTGACTCATGCCATAAGTGGAGCATGTGCCAACTTGTAGGCATCAAAGTTGAACCAAATAATGACCAAGAAATCAGCCATCACAATTCATTTCAACTACACAACACAAAGAAAGAAAACCTAAGCCTAGAGAGAGAGAGCATTCGGCCAAGCTTGGCTGATTTTTTAGCTCTTTGAGTCTTGATCCAAAAATTATTTTCCAAGGTGTTTCAACCCTTTAGAAGGTCCCTAGAATGTGAAGATAGTTTTTGGGGCAACAAGAACCATTTTCATCTCAAGTCACAAACTTTAGCCAAGTAGAGAAGTCAAGTTGTCAAGATAAGATCTAACTTTCTTTTGCTTGTATTAAGGGTGATGTAGATGAGTAAATATAAGTTGTATACATGAAATGATTTGTGTTGATTTTGGAACATGATAGTAGTTATGGGGCTATATGTGTTGAATTTGAAGTATGGTTGTAACTTGATGAACATGAATCGCATGCATAAAATCATGAAAGTTGGTGTTGGAATGTTAGTTGGCCGTAGGGACTGTTTTGGTGGAATTAATAGACTGATTTTATTTAATAAATATGGTTGTTACTATCATAGATCTCATGGTAAAAAAAAATGAAAAGAATTGGAAGGTTAAAGGTGAAGTTATGTTAGTATGAAAATGATTGAATCTATGATTTTATGTGAAGTGATGTTGAAGCATGTTGAAACCGTTTGTGGACTGTTTTGTGAGGAAGTTAGTGAACTGTTTTTACATGATATTTTGATTGTTATTATCATGAATTTTATGATGGAATGAAGGTGTTTAATGGTTGGAGTTGAAACTAAAGTCGTTTGTGAGTTGTTGTAAGAATTGTAGAAATGACGATGTAGCTTAGTTGCGTATGAATTGATGTTGTACTTGTCGTGTGGATAGCTGGTCATAACCTACTGAAATTATATGAAAAGAAGACATGAAATAATGTGTAAGAATCATATGTGGTTTGCTTAGTATGTTCGTAAACGTTTGCAAGAATTCCGAACATTGTTTTGGGACTGTTTTGGACATATTGTTGGACTGTTTTGGATATGTTGTGGTAATGGACTGTTTTTGTCACACCCCGACCTTACTAGGGTGTGATGGGCACCCAACCCTTACTTAGGGCCGAGCAAACCCTCAGACTCTTGCTGCACATAAAGTTACGTCAAACTTTTAAATCAAATCAGATAAAATACATAGTAAATTTTTTTTTCTTTCTTTCAAAAATGTTCTTTCTCGAAGCTTCCAAGCGAACAAATCTATAGTCATACAAAATTCAATACATAACACAGACCGACATATCGGCTGACGGAGCCGCTTACAGACTGACATACTATACCCACGACGCTGTCTGCAAAGTCTCTAATACCATACCGAAACCATAACACATATACCATACCCTAACTTGGCAGTCCTCCAGGAGCAAATGGAGTTCGCCACCACTGCTGAAATATCTTTTATAGGGTCCTTATCTCGTCTGGGAGTACCTGCGCGGCATGAAACGCAGCCCCCAAGGAACAGGGGTCAGTACGGAATATGTACTGAGTATGTAAGGCATAGAATACAGAAAGCAGAACTATAATCGAAACAAACAGTACCAAGAGTACGCATGTTATCCAGATTACCAAATTACTTGCTTCTCAGACACAGTTCATACAGACCAATACCGACCATACAGACCGACACAGACCATACCGACCAATACAGATCCTACAGACCGTACAAATCATACAAAGCATAACAAAATCATACAGAGCATACAGAATGCCGACATACTTACTTTCCAGACACAGATCGCACATACCGATACCAGATGTCAGAAGGAGTGTGGCACGTACAGAACGCACAGATAAGGTCATACGTCAGACGGAGTACAGAACGTACTGAATACTCAGATGATGTCATATATCGGACGGTACACAGAACGTACAGATTACTCAGATGATGTCATATATCGGACGGAATACAGAACGTACAGATTACTCAGATAATGTCATATATCGGACGGAATACAGAACATACAGATTACTCAGATGATGTCATATATCGGACGGAATACAGAACGTACAGATTACACAGATGATGTCATATATAGGACGGAATACAGAACGTACAGATGATGTCATATATCGGACGGAATACAGAACGTACAGATGATGTCATATATCGGACGGAATGCAGAACATACAGAATACTCAGATGATGTCAGAACATACAAAATACTCAGAATCGTATGTCACATATGCGTATAACAGAACCCGGCCCTGTGATAAGGGACGCGGTAAACAGAATCATCATATATCAAATTCATGTATCATATATATTCATATATATCAGAACCCGACCTTCCAGTGAGGGGTGCGGTAACAGAGCCCGGCCCTCTAGTACGGGACGCGGTGAACAGACAGATCATATGCCATCCTGGCCACCACCCCATATCATCATATCATCAAACCATATAACAGAGCCCGGCCCACCTATGAGGGACGCGGTGAACAATGCAGAGGAATGCGCACAATAACAGAACCTGGCTCGGGACGCAGTGAATCATATCGTAGCGGACACACGAGGACATAACAGAACCTGGCCCGGGACGCAGTGAAAGATACATTGAGTCATGCACGAGCAGAGTCGTGAGAAACCACATGCATAGAAATCAAGACTCGACAGACGAGTATACTTACCGATACCTGGGGGCTCGGAACAGATTTCGGGTCAATCCGACGTAGTATGAGAAAGTTACGTGCGTTCGAAGTACAGAACGCTTTATAAGCGTTTCAGAAGCCTTTTTCGGGGAATCAGAGTCATAGTCATATCAGGCACCTTCGGAGGTCCTTACGAATCAGATCAAATAGAGATTTTGGAACCACACTTACGTATAAGAAAATTATGGACGTCTTGATACAGAAACCTCTTCGAACATTTCAGAGCAATCCGAGATCGTACACGGAAGTTAGGGACATTAAATATTACAGAAGTTCTCGAACCAGAATAAACATATCAGAACGCTCATATCAGAATACTGATTTCGGAATTCTCATATCAGGATACTCATATCAGAATGCTTATATGAGCAAACTTACATCGGAATACTTATGTCAAAATGCAGATATCAGAATACTTGTACCAGAATACTTATATCAAAATACTTATATCAAATACTTATATCAGGGGATGAACTAGGATCACAAACTCAGGTCAAGAAGTGAATTAGAATCATAATCAGACTCAGAATCACAGAACAGAGTTACCCCAAGGCAGCATATCACATTATACCTTACTTGGCTCTAGGACATGCCAAAAGAAAAAAAGGGTAAGTCTTACATACCTGTGCTACGACCAACTAGTTACGCTTGTGCATCCAACTTGTTTGTTTACATGCAAGAAAGTTCATCCCTTCATTAGTTCCATTATCATATACTTGCTTTAACCTTTCAAACACATTTACTTATATTCTGCCAGAATTTCGCCAACATTCAATTCAATTCAATTTAATTCACACCATATTCCAAAAACTTAATCAATATACTATTTCATCCGAAACCTTCAACTTCAATCCCAACCATACAATTACTTATCGTTCGTATACCTTAACTTCGACGACACCCTTCATTCAATATCACATAATTCATAACGGAGACAACTAGAATATCAAATTACATCAATTCACCTTAACTTACCAAACAACACCATTCTCTACCACAATGACTCCTTACATATTTTCATACAATTTCTTCCATCTCTACATGTGTTATATCCCGTAATTTTGAATGTTCGGAAAATTCGAAATAAACTTGATTCGTAACGAATGAGGCCAAATTTGGACTTTGCTTAGTATGAATGTGTTGGCTATGAAATTGGTGGTGTGAAAATACGGAGGAAGGCCAAGGGCAAAAATTGGTATTTTTGGGAAATTTGTTTCGGGAATTACAAAACGAGATTTGTAACCAATTGGGCTCAAAAATATGTAAAGAAAAATGAGGCCCAATTGATTAGGGGGTGGCCGGCCAAGTCAATGTGGCCCAAGGCCCGTATGGAAAAAGATCCATGTGATAAATATTATTTAAGAGGATAAGTCTTTATTTTTGCAAAAGAAACTTCAAGAACACACAAGAAGTTGAAAGGAAAAGAAAAAGAGGCTCACGGCCTAGAAAAAAAAAAAAAAAAAGAGAGAAAAAATTTCCAAGCCTCAACCTTGATGCAAGAAGTATAATTTTCTTGAATTCTTAACAAGTGCAAGACCCTCTCCAACTTGGTACAATTATCTTGGTAAGAGGACAACTCTAGTGGCAAGTGGGAATTTTGGTAAGAAGGTATGAATTTCATGTCTTTATCATGTTACGGAAGATGTATGCATGTTATAGAGTGTGGAATTGAGTAAAGAGTATGAAACTTGTATGTTATGTGTGTCAGTATGTGTTGGCCGTGAGTGTGTGAAAAGGTGTAGATAATATAAGTTGAATTTTTATGTTGTATTCTAGTTGTGGATATGGTGTAATTCACATTGGAAATGAAAGTTGAAAGAATTTGGTGGAAGTTGGAAATATAGGAATATGGCCGTGAGATGTAGGGATTGAAATGGAAATGGATTTGTTGTATTTAGTATGTTAATTATGTTGTTGTAGTCTTGTGATGAAAATGAGAAAATTATTGTTAAGAGATTGTCGGAAAGTAGGTGATTTTATTATGGTTTATGTAATTATGAGAATGAAGTTGTAAGATGCAAATTGTTGTGGTTGTAAATGAGATTGGAAGGTAAGAATAGGTTATGGATGTTTATGTTAAAGATTGGAAGTTTAGGTGGATTATGGTTTTGGGTGGAAAGTTGTATATTTTGTATATCTTGTGAATATTTTGTGGAAATGTTATGAAATGTTTCCGAATTGTGTTGCAATGATCTTGATTAGGTAATGAATACGAGAATGTCGATATTGATTTGAAAATACGAAGTTGGAATGAAGGTTATGACATTATATTGGAAAGATGACTAGTTATGTTATATTGTGGTTTATATGGTAATTGTTGATGTTGTTGGATTGTTGGGTTGTTGTTGTTGATATATTAGGCCGAGCTGAGTCTCGGGGATGCAATATGTGTAGGGGAGATGCTGCCCAAATTTTTGTAGAAAAGTATAAGCTAAGATTCAAGTTCTAAAGGCTTGAAATTTCTAATTGGTAAACATGACCATTTGTAGATTTTGGGCGAAACGGGAATCGAATTTGAGCGAGCATAAGGCGCCGCTAAGGTATGTAAAGCTCACCCTTTCCTTCTTTTGGCATGTCCTAGGTATACTAGGTCAAGACTTGAGCCTCGGGAACAATTATGTTCATCGAAACCCGAGTTCGATTTTGAATACTATTCATTCAAAGTAATTGAACTATAATTCTTATGTTTTGTTGGAAAAGTGTCTAAACATCCATAACTTCCACAAGCGTATTCAGATTGCTTTGAAACCTTCATGGATGACTCCATAAAGTCCAATGTTGTAATTTATATCCGCCACCTTGACTTGACCCGAGGTGGGCCCACAAGTTCCGAAACTTCCTTCGCTTGTCCCACTTGAGCTATTCTTGTATGATATAAAAGTAAGTATTCTGATATTCTGGATAAGCTACTTACCTTCTGTATTTTTCCTGATATACGATTCTTGTGTGATGCATGATTCTGGCATGTGTGACTTATGTTTGGAAAGTAATAAAGTTGGCACTTGTATTATTGTGCGCACTGTGTGGTATTGACCGCTGGACCCCTGACCTCGGTGTGTGCGACATTGACCGCTGGACCCCTGACCGCGGTATGCCGCACTATGTGAGGTTGACCGCTGGACCCCTGACCGCGGTATCTGCGACATTGACCGCTGGACCCCTGACCGCGGTATGTCGGGTTTGGGATGCTAACCGCAGGACACTTGGTCGCGGTATGTGTGATAGTGACCGCGGGACTCTTGGCCGCGGTAATTGTGTGTTGATTTTATTTTGTGTGTATGAGACGGAAATGTCCCTCAAAGGAAAGCAAAGTATTTTGGAATTTTGATTGCCGTATTTGTCTTCCGGAACCTTTTATGTATGATTTGTACATCAGATGCAACACTTTGGTACTTTGGCTATTGTGCTCACATTTACTTATATTCTGCCGGAATTTCGGCAGCATCTCCCCTGTAAACATACCAACCCCGAGAATATGGCTCGGCTCCAAATCAACAACAACAATCTGGGAATTTAACCCGGCCAAATCAACAACAATACTAACAATTATGCTAGCAATATTCCAACATTCAATTCAATTCAATTTAATTCACACCATATTCCAAAAACTTAATCAATATACTATTTCATCTGAAACCTTCAACTTCAATCCCAACCATACATTTACTTATCGTTCGTATACCTTAACTTCGACGACACCCTTCATTCAATATCACATAATTCATAACGGAGACAACTAGAACATCAAATTACATCAATTCACCTTAACTTACCAAACAACACCATTCTCGACCACAATGACTCCTTACATATTTTCATACAATTTCTTCCATCTCTACATGTTACAACAACAACATGCTACATAAAATTCATTCATTCATTTCCATATAACACAATTCACACACACGGCCAACTTAGACCACACAACACACAACACAACACACAACTTCCACCATATACATGTGTTCCATATTTCTCATCCATTTTGCATTATGGTATTCACAACACAACCATCAAACTACTAAATAAAAATCATTTCATCTTTTCTATACAATCAACACCTCATTAGGCCAACACCACAACACACCCACTCCATGATTTTCATTCATTTTTTTTATACATTACAACACTACATAATCATTTTGAATACACTTAATTCATTACTCCTACACATTTCACACAACACACGACCCAACTTGTACATGCAATATTTCATGAATTCCCATCACTTCTACATTCAATAACATACATAAACCATTCATAACACATAAAAGAGAAGGTTAAACCTCACCACCTTCTTCACCCTTTTTCCACTCGGCTTGCTTGCTAAAACGCAACAACGTGCGGTTCTCTTGTTCTAACAACTTCTCCACGTTGACGAGGACCTCTCAATCACTCTAAATGCAAGAAGAAAAAGATTTTTCTCCATCAACTTCCCATGGCTCATTTTTAAGAGCCATGGCCGAAACCCCCTCTCATCTCTTGCTTCTTTCTTTTGTTTTGTCTTTTTTTCTTTCTTCTCCAATTCTTAAATAAGGATGAACTAGTCATCTTTCCATATTTATATTTTAGTCCCTTCCAATCATAAAATTTTCACATGTCCCCCCTTCTTTTATTCTCTAGAGTCTTCTTAAAGGAAGACTAATTAATTTAATTTAATTATTTTTTTTTCCTTTCCTTTTCTAGAATTTTCTTCTTCTTTTTCTTTTCTTTTCTTTTCTTGAATTGTTTTATTTGGTCAAAGAAGACCAAATGTTTTCCTTGGTACACTTTAGCCCCCAAAGCAATGTGGGCATATACTTATGCCACACAACTAACATGGAAATTTTATGAACTTTCAAGACTTTTGTGAAATTCCCATTTTACCCCTAGCTTTCCATAATATAACCATGGTTCTATTTTGCGAATTTCTTTTTTTTTTCGCCCTCAACCTTTCTTAATATTTCCATAATACTAATGTTGTGAATAATATTTATAACCCACTTGTTCATTGAAATACATTTGGAAAATGGTCATTCCCTTAACTTCGTTACGACTACCTTGGAATATCCGAACGTATAAAATACGGGATATAACAGTTTTGGACTTGTTGTTTTCATCAAGTTGGAAACAATAATTATAGTTAAGAGTATAAATCATGTTGTCATAGTGGTTGGGCTGTTATAGAATCGTTTCGACGAAATAATATGACTATAGATTAACAAGAATAAATTGGATGTGTCATAATCGCATGTATACTATTATCTAGCGTTGTAAGGTGCGGGCTGTTTTGACACGTTGTTGTTATTGAACTTGGAAGATTAATGATAATTAAGATTATGCTTTGTATTGTATGTTGGATGGGCTGTTATAAGTTGTTACATGCAAACGTTAAGGCTACGAACTATTAGAAGTGACTTGAGAATGTAGTAGCCGTATGTGAATCGTTATTGCATGTTGTGAATGTGGGTTGTTTGGAATATTGTGTGGGCTGTCCGGATTGATATTGAACATATAATTATTGATGTTGGGCTGGTTATATGTACTTGGTTTGGATACAAGAGTAAACGTCGCCTAAACATCTAGAAAGGAGTTACTAACGTTAGAATATGTTTTGAATCTCCCCGTAACTTAAACGTAGTTGTTGGCATCTTAATATAGGTTGAAGTATTATTGGGCAGCGTATACATATTGTGTGACGAATAAACGCTAAAGGTATGTGAAGTTAACCCTTCTTTCTTTTTGGCATGATCGTTGTGAAATGAATATACGATATATATACGATTCCAAAGGAAACTCCTATTCCTAGAGCCACTAGGATGGCTATTGATTTTTTATTCCCATAACTTATGTTTTGATTCATCTATATTAATGTGTACACATGATTTCAAAGATTCATTTTGATATAATCCACAGGGACATCCGAAAGGTATATGAGATGACTATTATTTGAAATTGCGAACGATGGTTCGTGTTGACTATTCTATTGAGTCTTTAAAAATGTTTTGAATTGCATATAGTTTCTCACTACTCTGCTCGTGCATATCTCAATATATCTTTCACCGAGTCCCGGGCCGGGTATGTTATCGTGCACACTTTCACTGTATTGTTCGTCGAGTCCCTCATTAAAGGGCCGGGTACAATATATATATATATATATATATATATATATATATATATATATATATATATATATATATATATGTATGTATATTCTGAAGTTATGCGGTGTTATGAAGTTATGCTGTGTTACGGAGTTATGCCGTGTTACGGAGATATGCTGTGTTACGGAGATATATATTATATTCTAAAGTTATGCTGTGTTATGGCGCCAGAGACGGGGTGGCGACCATGTTCACCGAGTCCCATAATGGGGCCGGAAATGATATATGATATTGACATGCATGATTTATGTTTCGAAAGCAAGTACTTGGTATTCTGGTTATTGTACTCATTTTTTGTACTTCTTATTTCAATTATGATCCCGTTTTCTGTATTTCATGCTTTACATGCTCGGTACATATTCCGTACTGACCCCCTTTCTTTGGGGGGCTGCGTTTCATGCCCGCAGGTGCAGACATTCGCTTTGGTGACCCGACAGCTTGAGATTTCCCCTCTGCTATTTGGAGAACTCCATTGTTCCGGAGTCCAGAATTTGGTCCAAATCCTTCTCGGATATATATATATATATATATGCATATGTTGACTAAGGGTACGACGGGGCCCTGTCTCGTCATATGTTACATTACTGTTGATACTCTTAGAGGTCTGTGGACATATGTGTGGGTTGTGTATGGGTTCTGTTCAGCTGTGTCTATACGATGTGTTGTGGTATGATGTTCGTATATGATGGTGGCCTTGTCGGCTTGCATATGATATTATTATATGATGGCAGCCTTGTCGGCTTTCATTTATATGAATATTTATGTGACAGTTCTGAGACCATGGTTTGGTCGTAATAAGATCCATATTGAGTTTGATGTGAAATGAACATATAGCTAAAGAGTATGTATACGGGTGTCCATGTCGGGCACCAGTCACGGCTTACGGGGTTGGGTTGTGACAAAAGTGGTATCAGAGCGGTTTATCCTCAGAGTGTCTACAAACCGTGTCTAGTAGAGTCTTGTTTATCGGTGTGTTGTGCACCGCATCTATAAACAGGAAGCTACAGGACAATTAGGATGTTACCTTTCTTTCATATCTGAGATCGTGCGATAGAGCCCAATCCATAGGAAATGAAATTCCTTATACTAACCCATGATTTCAGCTGATGAACGGCATCGACAGAAGAAAGTGACTGATGATATTAGAAGTTACAAAGTACGCAGGTAAGCAAAGGCACGAAAGATATATGTCGAGTAAGATATGGAAGTACGATTGAAATGTAAAATTTAAAATTTAAAGAGAAAGTAAACAGGAAAGTATAACAGGTGCAGTTTGAGTTGGGCATATGAGGTATGTTAATCATTTTCATATTGTTGTTGATATTGGGAGCCCTGTGTGGCTATGATACGATATGATATATATATATATATATATATATATATATATGTTGGCCCTGTGAGGCATTGTTGGTATTTCCTGCGTGCAGGTTTGAGATAATAAGAAATACAGAGGAAACTCTGCCAAAAGTTTCCTAGAAATAAAAAGAGAATGAGATATAGGTTTGTAATACGTCCTGAAAGGTTCTGTCAGTAGTAATGACGGGATTTGACTAAGCTGCGAGTACGGCTGACCTCGAGAAATAAGTTAATTGCTGAATAGATGGTAATAGTAATTATGAGGTCAAGATCAATATGGTAAAAAGGAAATGTCAAGATAATTTAGAAAAGGCTGGAGAATCTTAATAGAGTGTTATGTTGAGATATCAATTGAATTGATCAGTAGGGATAAATTACGATGAGTCTATAGTTAAAAGGAGTAATAGTATGATTGAGACAAGAGTACGGAGGAGGAAAAATTGTGACGAATACGAATGTATTGATAAGACAGCTTGTGAGGTATTAAGGGTAAGGTTGACCAGAAAGGTTAAAAGGTTAAGAAGTGTTACACTATAGGATTGGTTACGAATAGGATATTATGCGAGATTGTTATGAAAATGAGTAAGCCTAGAGAGGAAGTAACTAACAGATATGACGTGATCTATGTGACTAAAGTATAAAGGCGAGCTATAAAACGAATAAGAAAGACTTATAAAGTCTTATAGGGAAAGTTCAGAGTAGAGATTATGTGATAACGAAAGTGAAAGTGAGCACAAGGAAAGAAGGAGTTAATTAAAAGAAGGAAATAAAAAGAAAGCGCGATAACAGTGCAATAATAAGTTATGACATCTATAGCGAGAATACGAGTAATATAAGTGACGGAACCGTGAAAGACCAAACTATAGAAAGGAGAGCAACAATGTAGAATGAGTGCTAGAAAATGACTAGGATGATAAGAACACATAGGGATGAACATAATACGTTTTGAAAAAGAGAAAGAGATTATGCAGAGAATACAGAGGTAGCATTAGATTCCTCACGCACAGAATAAAAGATGGACATGGACTGGAGAAATGGTAAGGGAATACTAAAGGAAACACCCAAGATAGACGTAATTAATTGAGTACGAGCATAAAATAAAAGGGAAATATATAGATACGAACTTAAAGGTGTAGTACGACGACAAGGTGATAAGATAAACCATTATTAAGACAAACTTGGTGTGATTCTGAGTAAGTCAGAAGTCAGTGCTGGGTACGCAACAAGGGTAAAAGAGCATAAGGCATAAAAGGAGTACTGCGTGTATATGACTTCACCTCGGAAATAGTGGAATGCTTAACGGACAAGAACTGAAGGAAATGAAGGAGCAACTGAAAAATTTATTAGAAAAGGGCTTCATAAGGCCCAGTACATCACCTTGGGGAGCACCGGTATTATTTGTAAAGAAGAAGGATGGGTCGCTGCGGATGTGTATTGATTATAGGCAGCCGACTAAAGTAACCATAAAGAACAGGTATCCTCTCCCCAGGATCGATGATCTATTTGACCAGTTGCAGGGTGCTAAGTGTTTCTCGAAGATTGACTTGCGGTCAGGTTATCACCAGGTGCGGGTAAAGGAGGCAGACATTCCAAAGACTGCATTCAGGACCCGATACGGGCATTACGAATTTAGAGTGATGTCCTTTGGGTTGACCAATTCTCCAGCGGTATTTATGGATTTGATGAACAGAGTGTTCAAGCCATTTCTTGATCTGTTCGTAATCGTATTCATTGACGATATTTTGGTCTACTCACGATCAAAAGAGGAGCATGCAGATCACTTGAGAACGGTACTTAGGGTGCTTCAGTACCATAAATTGTATGCTAAGGGACCGGATGGATATGTCATTTATTGTGATGCTTCCGGTGTTGGAATAGGTTGTGAGCTGATGCAGCATGGCAAAGTTATAGCCTATGCCTCCCGATAGCTCAGAAAGCATGAAAGAAATTATCCCACCCATGATCTGGAGTTAGCAGCGGTGATTCATGCTCTAAAAATATGGAGACATTATTTATATGGTGTGCATGTTGACCTTTATACAGATCATAAGAGTCTCCAGTACATCTTTAAGCAGAAGGAGTTGAATCTGCGGCAGAGGCGGTGGCTAGAGTTGCTGAAGGACTATGATGTTGACATTCTATACCACCCAGGGATAGCAAATGTGGTAGCAGATGCACTCAGCCGTCGATCTATGGGCAGTTTGGCAGACGTACAACTAGAGCGGAAGGAGATAGTCCGTGAGATTCACCAGTTAGCTAATTTGGGAGTCCGTTTGGCTGATTCTGAAATTGGCAGGATTTTTGTTCGGGGAGTTGTTGAGTCTTCTATCATAGAAGAGATAAAGAGACACCAGTACGAGGACCCTATTCTTGTACGTCATAGGGATGCAGCTCTTCAAAAATAAGAGACCCCATTTAAGGTTGCACCTGACGGAGTGCTACGATACCAAGGTAGATTATGTGTACCTGAGGTTGCAGGGCTACGACAACAGGTGATGGGAGAGGCACACTGTGCCCGTTATTCTATTCATCCAGGGTCAAAGAAGATGTATCATGACCTCAGATGCTTGTATTTGTGGGATGGCATGAAGAAGGATATACCAGAGTTTGTTGCTCAGTGTCCGAATTGACAGCAGGTTAAGGTCGAGTACCAGAAGCCTGGAGGACTATTACAGGAGATGGAGATTCCGACCTGGAAGTGGGAGGTGATTAATATGGACTTTGTCATAGGTTTACCTCGCACTCTGCGAAAATATGACTCTGTTTGGGTCATCGTTGATAGATTGACAAAGTTAGCCCATTTCCTTCCAGTCAGAACTACATATTCAGCTGAGGATTATTCCAGGTTGTACCTTAAGGAGATAGTGAGACTTCACGGGGTTCCCACAACTATTATTTTTGATAGAGGAGCCCAGTTCACAGCTAACTTCTGGAGATCCTTCCAGGAGGGATTGGGGACACAAGTGAGTCTCAGCACGACGATTCACCCTCAGACTGATGGACAGGCCGAGCGTACCATTCAGACACTACAAGACATGTTACGGGCCTGTGTTATGGATTTCCGGGGTAGCTGGGATGATCATTTGCCACTTATTGAGTTCGCCTATAATAACAGCTACCATTCGAGTATCCAGATGGCACCTTATGAGGCCTTGTATTGGAGGAAGTGCAGATCACCTATTGGATGGTTTGATGTTGGCAAGACCAAGTTGATAGGCCCAGATATGATTCAGCAGGCTGTTGATAAAGTGAAGCTTTTCCAGGAAAGATTACTGGCAGCCCAGAGTCGGCAGAAATCATATGCAGATAATCGGCGTCGACACATAGAATTTCACGTTGGTGACTGGGTATTCCTGAAAGTGTCACCCATGAAAGGTGTTATGAGATTTGGTAGGAAAGGGAAGCTAAGCCCGAGATATATTGGACCTTATCAGATTGTCCGTAGAGTAGGCCAGGTTGCCTACGAGTTAGACCTACCGGCTGATTTGGAAGCAGTGCATCCAGTCTATCACGTGTCAATGCTTCGCAAATGTATAGGCGATCCTTCCAGAGTATTCCCCGTAGATGATGTCCAAGTGACAGAGGAATTGTCCTATGAGGAGCAGCCTATAGCCATACTTGATCGGCAGATTAGGAGGTTACGAACTAAGGACGTGGCTTCCGTCAAAGTATTATGGCGAAACAACCACAGGGAAGAGATTACTTGGGAAGCCGAGAAGGAGATGAAAAACAAGCATCCTTACTTGTTCTCTACGCCTATAGGTAACTCCAACTCCTCACTTCATTATATTGATTGTCCGATAAGACTATATGTTATGACGATAAGGGAAGCCTTTCCCAAAATTCTTATAGAACGTCACCGGACCAATTCAACATTCGAGGACGAATGTTCTAAAGGGTGGGAGAATGTTAGACCCCGTATTTTATACGTCAAGTTATTCGCGAAGGAATCGACGTGAGATAGAAACCTCGGATTTTTAATTTCTAAACTAGAACTCATCGGTTCTAAATTTTACTTAGTATAAAAATGTTATTGGAGATTAGGAATTTCTTAATTGTGGTGTTAAGTAAAAATTTGTTACAACAATGAACTAAGAAGGAACACCAACGTGCCAAGGTAAAAGGATGACTCAAAGTCATCTAAAGTAAGGCTAATGGAAGACATACAAATGTGCAATTAAATGTTGATTCATCCACTACATTTTCAATATATTGTGGACAACTAAAATACACTTCATAACCAAGTGTATATTCGGCCAAGGGCTTAAAATTGGAGGAGAAAAAGTTGAAGCATGCAATTGAATATTTAAGCATCCACTACTTTATGAAAGTACACATTATTTTATGAAGACATAACATGGTGGAGGGATCATTTCACATTAAATAATGATCATTCATCTTGGAATGATTACAATGGAAAAAGGGTGGTGTGTGAATCATTCACCACACATGAGATTGTCTTGTAAACAATTGAAAAGAAAGAAGAAGAAAGGAAACAAAGGGAGACAAATTCGGCCATATAGCCAAAACTAGAGGGGAAAAGAAAGAAAATTTTAGGTGTAAAGTTAAAGGAGTGACTCATGCCATAAGTGGAGCATGTGCCAACTTATAGGCATCAAAGTTGAACCAAATAATTACCAAGAAATCAGCCATCACAATTCATTTCAACTACACAACACAAAGAAAGAAAACCTAAGCCTAGAGAGAGAGAGCATTCGGCCAAGCTTGGCTGATTTTTGAGCTCTTTGAGTCTTGATCCAAAAATTATTTTCCAAGGTGTTTCAACCCTTTAGAAGGTCCCTAGAACGTGAAGATAGTTTTTGGAGCAACAAGAACCATTTTCATCTCAAGTCACAAACTTTAGCCAAGTAGAGAAGTCAAGTTGTCAAGGTAAGATCTAAGTTTCTTTTGCTTGTATTAAGGGTGATGTAGATGAGTAAATATAAGTTGTATACATTAAATGATGTGTGTTGATTTTGGAACATGATAGTAGTTATGGGGCTATATGTGTTGAAGTTGAAGTATGGTTGTAACTTGATGAACATGAATCGCATGCATAAAATCATGAAAGTTGGTGTTGGAATGTTAGTTGGCCGTAGGGATTGTTTTGGTGGAATTAATTGTTATATCCCGTACTTTCGCGTATTCGGGAAAAATTCGAGATAATTTTGATTTATAAGGAATAAGGCCATATGTTGAATTGAATTAATATATGTGTGTGTTGTTTATGAAAATATGGATGTGGAAACACGGAGGGAGGCCAAGGGCAAAAATTGGAATTTCGGAAATTAATTTCGGGAATTACAAAACGAGAATTATCATTAATTGGGCTCAAAATAAAGAATGAAAATTTTGGCCCAACAAGAGAGGGGTGGCCGGCCAACTAGGGCCCAACCCACCACTTTAATTAATTTTCCATGTGCAAATTATATAAGGGTCATTATCATATAGAAACTTCAAGAAATTAACAAGGAGAAAAACAAGACAAACAAGAGCAAGAGAATTGAGGGCATTCGGCCCTCTTGCCCCATTTTCACCTCCCAAAAATTATGATCCAAAAATTATTCTCTTGTGGTTTTACCACTAATTTAAGGGTCCTCTACAACATGGTGCAATTGTTTTGGAAGAAGGAGCACTTATTCCTTCAAGTTGACCTCATATTCAAGTGAAGAAGATTAGGGGAAAAGGTAAGAATTCATTCATTTTTATGATGTCATGAAGGTTTTTTTTGTGTTGTAGTATGTAGAAATGAGTTGAAAGTATGGAAAAATGGAAGATTTCAAAGTGGGTATGGAATATGGTTTATGGCCGTGTGTGTGCATACAATGTGTGTTTATGGTGAATTGAATGTATGTTGTATTCTAGTTGTGGTTGTGGTGAAATGCACATTGGAAATGAAAGTTGAATGAATTTAATAGAAGTTGGAAATATAGGGATGTAGTCGTGTGGTACCTTAGTGGAATGGGAATGGTTTAATTTGATTAACATGTTAGTTGTGTTATTGTGATTCTTGCAATGTAAATGAAAGTAAAATGATATGAGTTTGCATGGAAATGGAATGTAGAAGCTTTTGTCGTTTCGGTACGATTTTATGACATTATGAAAATGAAGTGGTTAGGTTGCAAGTTATGATGATTATTGATGAATTTGGAAGATGGAAACATGTTATGAATGTGTATGCCAAAGATTAGAAACTTTGGATAAATTATGGCTTTGGCGGGAAGTTTGTATATTATGTATATCGTGTGTATAATTTGAGGAAACGATATGCAATGCTTCTAAATTATGTTGTAATGATATTAATTAGTAATGAATACGAGAATGTTGACATCGATTTGAAAAAATGAAGTTGGAATGAAGGGTATGACATTATGTCGGAAAGAAGGTTAGTTGTGCCATATTGTATGTTTTGTAGTAGTTGTTGTTGTTGTTGGGTTGTTGTTGACTATTTTGGCCGAGTCGAATTCTCGGGGATGTTATATATATAGGGGAAGTGCTGCCGAAATTTCGGTAGGCAAATATGAGTAAGTTGAATTCGTAGTATCTATAACTCACAATTGGCAAATGTGACCATTTGCAGATTTTGGACGAAACGGGAAGTGAACTTGGAAAGGCGTAAAGTGCGAAAAAGGTATGTAAAGCTACCCCGATCCTTCTTTTGGCATGCCCTAGGTATATTAGAAGCGGATTCGGGCCTCGAAAGACTTTCTGCCCATCGGAATCCGCAATTGAAAATGTCACTTTTTCCTTCAGTAAGATTGAGTTCTTTTGGTATGCTTTCTTGAAAATTATGCAAACTTTCCCTAAACTATTTGGAAAGCTACAGAATGTCCGTAGAACCTTCGTAGGTGACCCCATAAGCTTAAAATAGGTGATTGGAGCCCACCGCCTTGCTTGTTCCGAGGTGGGCCCACTATTTCCGATTTTACCCTTATGATGAGTTGCCACTTGATTTCAAGTGATTTTTAAGAAAACGTCCTAACTACTTTTCCAACTACTAATGATACTTATTCTGAATACTATATTGAGTCTCTGTAAAAGTACGATATCTCGTATTACAATTATTTTCCTACTATTCCCGCTTTGCTCCTTTATTACACTATTGCCTTATTTTCTAACAATATAAAATGAAGTGTTTTGACTATCGTTCTAACTACTGAAAGGAAATTATTTTAATGATTCCCTCGAGTCTGGTAAACCATTTTGGAATATGAAAAGGATTTCAGGAGTACTATTTTTCTGTGATTCATCATGACACATAACATACGCTTACTATGATTTCGTCCGACTTCATTGATTTGATTTGTCATTCGATATGCCTCATTGAGTCTCTGGAAATCCATGATACTTTTATTGCATTTGGTTTCTCACTACTCCATTCGTGGATGCCTCAATGTTTCCCACACTGAGCCCGGGCCAGGATATGTTGTCAAGCGTATTCCAATGCATTGTTCGTCGTGCCTCGATGTGAGGGGGCAGGTATATATGTACATGGGTTTTGGAGTATGATGTGCCATGTACACACATTCTGATATGATATGATCTGATATGGCCATCTGATATGATATGATATGTTATGTTACGGGGTTATCCCCTACTCGGTTCCTTATGTATGGTGGCACCAGCGTCGGGGGGTGGCCACGCTCTGTTTCGCCGAGCCCTTGGCAGGGGCCGGACATGATATGGTATATGTTTCTGAACACACTCCTCATGTTTCGAAAATATGCATTTGATACTTCGGATGTCACTCACTTCTCTGTAAGTTCTGTTTCGGTTATGATCTTGTTCCGTATTGGGACCAGGTACGACATATGTTTTCAACAGATACTATTTATACTTTATGATCAGCATTTTGCTAATCTGTACATTTTGTCCATTTTCTGTACCTTCTACTTTGATTATGACTTTGTTCACTACGTTCCGTGCTTTACATACTCAGTACATATTTCGTACTGACCCCTTTTCTTCGGGGGCTGCGTTTTCATGCCGCGCAGGTACAGAAGAAAGATTTGCTGATCGCCTGCCTAGGACATCTATTCTGCTATATTGGGAGCGCTCTTTTGTTCAGAGCTTGTATATTGGTACAGTCTGCCGCTATATTATATATATGTATGCGATTCAGGGGTATGATGGGGCCCTGTCCCGTCTTATGATTTTGTTATGATCTGTAGAGGTCTGTAGACATACTTGTGTGGGTTCTGTATATGTTTGGGTATGAGATGATCTGTGACAGCCTCATCGGTTTCCATGTACGGTGTCGGTTCATTTATGGTTATTATTAACGCCAAATGACTTCTATATTTGAAAATATTCTGTCGGTTGCTAATTTGGGTTATTGGGTACGTTTGAGTGTCCAGCACAGACACTAGTCGCGGCCTACGGAGTTGGGTCGTGACAAAAGTGGTATCAGAGCGGTTCGTCCTCGGAGTGTCTACAGACCGTGTCTAGTAGAGTCTTGTTTATCGATGTGTTGTGCACCACATCTATAGACAGGAGGCTACACAGTCCGTATAATGGTCCGCAGAATCGTCACAGTTAAGGTCCCTCACTGATGGGATTATATTGTCACTTATACGGACCGTATAATGGTCACAGAAGCGAGATGTTGAAGGGGCGATTTCACGGTCACTTATACGGACCGTATAAGTTTATCCGGACCGTATAAGTGTCCGTATATTTTCTCGACGGATCAGATTTTTAAGTTATTAATAAGGGGACCAAGTTCATTATTTCATTTCATTTTTCACCCAACACTTCAAGAACTCTCTAGAACCCTCTTCACTCTTAATCCATAAGAACTCAAGAGAAATTTATGATCAACTTCATCAAACTAAGAAAACCAAGTGTAAGAAACTCATTAGAGTTCATCCAAGTCAAGAAATTTCATTGGAGATGAACTAGGGTTTTGGCTCAAGTGAAGTATTTCCACTCAAGGTTCATTCCTACACCATCTATGGTAAGTTCTATGGTATTTCCGTGTTGTTTAAGGTATTGAGACATTGAAAGACTTGGATTGTAGAAGAATATAGAAAATGGGTATTGAATGTTGGAATAGTGATGTTTGTGAGTAGTAGCTTGGGTTGAGTAATGATTCTTGATATGTTATGATTATAATCATGTTATAAATGATATTGAGAACATGGGATAAACATCGTATATGAGTGAAAGTAATAGTGTGCTATGACCACGGATATGGATGATTGGAAGTGAATTGAGAAGTAAGGATAATGTAGGTGAATAAAGACCATTGTTATGATGTTGTGAATGTTATTATTAATGTTTGGGAGTTGATATGTAATATGAGGAAAGTTTTATAAACAAAGGAAATTCTACCCAATTTTCTCTAGCATTAGTAAGCACGTTCATATAATCGATTAGCTAATGTTAATGCGAATTCTCTTGAAGGTAGAAACGTGACCATTGAAGGAGAACAATCAAGCGATGGAATTGTTAGATGAAAGAGGTATGTAAGGATAACCCTTCTTTCATAAGGCATGGTTCTTTGGACAAATATCTAATCTTCTATGAGCCTATGATGTCCTCCAAATGATGTTATCTTCAAAAGCTACTAACTTCATGATTCTCGATATGCTACGATTGTACTAAATTCCTCCTATGATAAGTAATCCTCTAAGGATAGATGTAATGAAAGACGATAGTAATGATGCTAAAGATGCTTATGGGCTTTTATGTATATGTGCCTATGTATGGCTATTATGAAACCCCAAGCTTATAAGGTCGGGTAGAATATGTATATATATATTGCGCGCGCTCCACTGCAGTTGGGTACGGACAACCCTGAGCCTTGGTAGGGCCAGGTATGTATGACCCTGAGCCTTGGTAGGGCCAGGTATGTGAAACACCGAACCTTCATGGTCGGGTATGCTATGTAAATGATATGTATATGTAAATGATATGTCTATGAATATGAATATAAATATGAATATGCTGTGAATACGAAAATGGATACGAAATGTAAATGAGTACGGATATGAGACGAAAACGGATACGGATGTATGTACACAATCACGCATTAGAAATGGGAAGTCCCTATGAAAAGCAAGTAAGTGTTATGACGATGATACTACTATCTCCCATCCTATCCTATTTCTTATGTTGTCTATTATGCTTTCATAATGATGTTGATCATGCTTTACATACTCAGTACATTCTTCGTACTGACGTCCTTTTGTTTGTGGACGTTGCGTCATGCCCGCAGATGGCCAGGGAGACAGGCTTGATCCATAGCCTTATTACTCAGGGACTATATTACACCTTGAAAATTTCCCCGCGAACGTACAGTGGATAGGCTAACAAAGGGTATAGCGTGTACGATGTTTTAATAAGAAGGGAACGACGTTTGACGACCCTAAGTAAGATTCCAAAGGCAATTGCAATAAGAGATAGGTTATGCTCCATAATGACTAACTATAGGTTCTGAAAATGTGGAAAGTTGCAGATTTGCACAATGGCCAGTTGATCGTAAAATGAAATACGGGCCGTAAACTGCCATGTCGTATTTCAACTTCCAAAACGTCAACTTTCTGTCAAATGCTTGAATGGTTAAAGACGACTTGAAATACGGACCGTAAACTGAAATACGGCCCGAAACCTGTGTTCGTAAATCACCATGTCTCAGCCTGACTTTCTGGTTCTGTTATGATTAAATATGTCCATGAAATACGGCCCGTAAACTGGAATACGGACCGTAAACTGAGTTTACGACCACTGTTGCACTTTCGACGACTGTTCATTCCAGATCAGATTTTGGGTTATTAAAAAGGGGACCAAGTTTATTATTTCATTTCCACACTTCACCCCTCTCTCTAAAGCTTCTCTCTACATTTATTCCACAAGAATTCAAGGATTATTAGTGATCAACAACATAAACCAAGTGAATCAAGTGTAAGGAAACCCATCAAAGATCATTCAAGTCAAGGAATCCCAATGGAGATGAACTAGGGTTTTGCTCAAGTGGAGTATTATCAACCAAGGCTTGTTCCTACGACATTTAAGGTAAGATTCATGGTATTTCTATGTTGTTTAAGGTATTTGAGAGTTGAAATACTTGGATTGTAGAAGGGTATAGAAAAAATGGGTCATGAATGTGGAATAGTGTCATTTTAAGAAATAGTTTGAATTGAGTTATGATTCTTGATGTATTGTGATGTAAATATGTTATAAATGATGTTGAGAACATTAGATGGGTAATGTATGTGAATGGACATAGTCGTGCGTTATAGCCATGGATATGGGTGATTGAAGATAAATTAAGAAATGTGGATAATGTGGATGAATAATGACTATTGTTATGGTATTGTGAATGTATTGTTGACGTTTGGGGAGTTGATATACGTTATGGAGGAACGTCGTATAAATAGAGGAGATGCTGTCCGATTTCCTCTAGCTTTAGTCATATGTGTCAGTCATCGATTCTAATGATAGTATGACTTTAATGAAGGTAGAAACGCTAGCATTGGAAGAGAACGCGCAAGTGTAAAATAGTTGAATGGAAAAGGTATGTAAGGCTAACCCTTCTTTCATAAGGCATGGTTCTTTGGCCAATCATCTAAATCTTCTACGAGCTTATGATATTCTCTAAATGCCTTTATCTTCAAAGCTACTAAGCTTATGATTCTTGATATGTTACGATTGTACTAAGTTCCTCGTATGCCGAGTAGGCCTATTAAGGCAGATGAGATGAATGACGGTAATAGTGATAATGATATTGATGACGACTATAATGGTAATAGCGATGATGATAACGATGACGATAATGATAGTAATGATAATAGTAAAGATGCCTTTCATAGATAACCCTGACGCCTTGGTAGGGCTAGGTAGATATAACCCTGACGCCTTGGTAGGGCCAGATAGATGTAACCCTAACGCCTTGGTAGGGCCAGGTATGTGTAACCTTGAGCCTTGGTTGGCCAAGTATGTATGAAACACCGATCCGGCATGGTCGGGTATGCTATGTATATGATATAGATACGAGTATGTATGCGAATATGAGTATAAATATGGAATGGATACGGATACGGATATATGTACACAAATACGCATTAGAATGGAAAGTTGCTATGAAAGGCAAGTAAGTGCTTATGACGATGATATTACCATCTCCCATCCTGTGCTATTTTTCGTGTTGCTTATTATGCTTCTACATTGATATTGATAATGCCTTACATACTCAGTACATTTTTCGTACTGACGTCCTTTTGTTTGTGGACGCTGCGTCATGCCCGCAGGTGCACAGGGAGACAGAGTTGATCCATAGCTACATTCTCAGGGACTACATAGCGGAGCTCCATTTCATTCGGAGCTATAGTGTTATGTTCTGTGTTTTTGTATAATTGGAAATCGAGAAATAATTAAGATTTGTGTGTTATAAGGAAATATTTTGATTTTAGTGAATATGACTATGTTGATTATGGAATCATTAATGTTAAGACATCGGGGAAGGCCGAGGGTAAATTTGGAATTTCGGAAATTAGTTTCGGGAATTACAAAATGGGACGTTTTATGAATTGGGCCAAGAAAATATAACACAAAAATTTGAGGCCCAAAACTTAAAGTGGCCGGCCATAGAATGGTCCAAGCCCACTTTTAAAGAGTCATGTGCTATGCACATGACTCCTATATGGATATATATGATGTACACACTTAGAGTTATCTAGATTAAAACAAATTCAAGAACACCACAAAAAAAGGGGGGTTCGACCGAAGCTAAAGAAAAAGAGAAAGAAAAATTTCCAAGCTTTGTTGTTGATAAAAAATTCTTGTTCTTCCCATAGTTGTGAAGTGCTCGAGACCCTCTTCAACGGGGTATAATTAGTTTGGCACAAGCACTACGTTTGCGACAAGTCGGGGTTTCAAGAAAAGGTGAGAATTCTTACACTTTAATGTTATGGAATTGATATGAATATGTTAAGAATTGAGAATATACGAGAATCCCGTAACTTTGATGTATGAATGAAGCCGTGGGTGTGTGTATATTTTGCAAAGTGGTCGTGTGCCTTTAGGAAGGAGAAATAAATGTGAATTGATCTTGTTTAGTTGGTTCGTAGCGTCGTTGTGACATTTAGGACGTAAATGATTAGTTAATGAATTGATTTGGCATTGGAAAATGATTTCGGAACGTTATCGGAAAGTATACACCTTTAGTATATTTGTGTATATCATTGTATATCTAGGGTGCTAAAGACCTTAAATATGATTTATGGTTGATGTTAAGGAATTCGGAATGAAGCGACGCAAGTTAGAATGTTCGTCGTGACTTTTGATGTTTTGAATGAAATATGGAAAATAATGAATTTCGGGAACTTTCGTATAGGGTTTGGAATATATTTGGGATGTGATTGAATAATCTTGAATGATTGAATGAATACAATAATGTGGATATAGATTTGGAATTTTGAAGCTTGAATGAAAAGTTGCCAACTTATGTAATAAGGTAGAATTTTGAAGTTAGTATGGTTTGAATATGATTTGTGTTGTTTGATGATGTGTGGGCTGTTGTTGTTGATGTATTTTGAGCCGAGCTAAGTCTCGGGGGTGTTAGATTTATAGGGGAAATGCTGCCGAAATTTCGGTAGGCAAAAATGAAGTTAATGGCATTTTTTTTTAAGCCTAAGAATCTCAAATTGGTAACTTTGACCATTTGCAGATTTCGGACGAAACGGGACTTGACTTTTGGGAGAGCATAAGACGTCAGTAAGGTATGTAAAGCTTCCCACTTCTTCGTTTGGCATGTCTTAGTATGTTAGGTGAATATTGGAACCTCCGGAGCATTTCTGCTCCTCGAAACCCAATCCACAGAAAAGTTACTATTTATTCAATTCAATCGAAGCCTAAGGGCTCTATTTTGGCTAGAATGCCACCAATCGTCCGAAACCTATCAAAATGTGATCGGGTCACTTGATAATGATTATGTATGACCTTTGGGCCTATAAATGTTCGTAAACTATGTTCGCCACCTCAATATGACTCGAGGTGGGCCCGCTAACCCCGAGACGCCCTATTTGTCCTATCGGGCTCTCCTTTTGAATAAAGTTTGATATGACCCCTTTGATTTCGAAACGTTCCTCTATGAGATATGCTTCGATTACTATGATATGTTAAATTACGCTTTTGAGTTATATGCACTACTTTGAAAACGTTTTGTGGAATGAACATTCGTACCAACTAACGATTTGACTATTTTTGGTTTATGAAGGGATATATGAACTCATTATGTTTTGAGAGGCTATTTTGAAATATGTATTGCATTTGTTTGCTCACGACTCCGCTCGTGCCCTATTATGACTTCGTTCACCGGTTCCCGGGCCGGTTATGATTCGTGCGCCTTATAATAATTCGGCCGTATGCTGTGTTTCGGTTCCCGAGGCCTCGCCATAGGGCCGGGTTCCGTTTGGAGTTATGCTGTGATATGGCTCGTGATGCGATACGCTCACCTATGTTGTGTTTGTGTTCGGGGATGTACGGAGATTTGAAACCTTCTGGTGTTATGCTGTGTGTGGCGCCAGCGTCGGAGTGGCGACCACGTTCTTAAGCATTTGCATGATTTCGTTTGCATTATGTATACGTATATGATTTTGATACGGATTTTGACATACTGATTTGTACTCCACTTTGTCATCTGATTTGCTTTCGGTTTTGGCCCATATTTCTGTACTCCGTGCTTTACATACTCAGTACATATTTCGTACTGACCCCCTTTCTTCGGGGGCTGCGTTTCATGCCCGCAGGTGCAGATATTGGTGATCCTCCACTGTAGGTTTCACTCTTTGCTACTTCGGAGTACTCCTTCTTGACTCGGAGTCCACTTTTGGTACAGACTCCCTTTTGCTATGTATATTCTGTACATTTGACTATTTGGGTACGGCGGGGCCCTGTCTCGCCATATGTCTTTGTTTTGAGTTCGTAGAGGCCTGTAGTCATATATGTGAGGCGAGGGTCCTATATATGTTTGTCTGATTTTGTTTTCTGGTCTTAAAGCGGTCCGTTTGTTTTGATGGCCCTGAATGGCCCTTATGCTTATATTTGCATTTTTGACCGGCGATGTCTATTCCGCCGCTCAGTTTGGATCCGATATGACATTTTGATTTGTGCGACCGCTTAAGACATATTTTGATATAAACTATGTTTGATATGACTTTTATGAAATTCTGAAATAAGTTTGGATTTGGCAATGAATATGTAATTTGGTCTGGGTACCCAAGTAGGGTGCCAGTCGCGGCCCACGGGGCTGGGTCGTGACAAAAGTGGTATCAGAGCAGTCTGTCCTCGGAATGTCTACAGGCCGTGTCTCGTAGAGTCTTGTTTATCGATGTGTTGTGCACCACATCTATAAACAGGAAGCTACAGGGCATTTAGGATGTTACTTTCTTTGGAATCTTAGATCGTGCGATAGAGCCGTGCTACTAGGGTGATTTTGATCTGACTCGCTATTGTGTTTGCAGTGATGCCGCCGAAGAAGGCAACGGCGGCCCAGAAGGGCAAAGCGAGGATGGGAGAGACTAGTCAGGCACAGCGCTCTACACGGGCTCGTGTCTATGATTTGCCCGAGGTTGTGCCTCGTTCTGAGGGGTCTGCTACACCCCCACTAGTACAGCCTGGAGCAGGACCTTCAGCAGCTCCAGAGGTCCGTGTACCCGCTCCTGAGACTCCAGCTCCTCAGCCAGGGGCGGAGGATAGGACCCTGAGGGAGGCTGTACAGTTGTTGACTACACTAGTAGCAGGTCAGGCTCGCAGACGATGATGACGATGACAGGCGGGACAGCCTGAGAGTTCGGGAGTTTCTATTATGTGGCCCTCCAGAGTTTTTTGGGTCTAAGCCCGACGAGGACCCCCATGACTTTATTCGGGGGATGCGGCGCTCACTGGACTTGGTCAGGGCTTCAGAGACCGAGTCGGTCGAGCTGGCTTCGCACAGGCTTCGAGATGTTGCCGCTCACTGGTATGAGACTTGGGAGTTATCCAGGGGTGAGGGTGCTCCCCCAGCTATGTGGGACCAGTTTGTGACTGCTTTCACCCGCCACTTTCTACCCCCAGAGTTGCGGCGGGCACGGGCCGACCGATTCTTACATTTGCAGCAGAGGGGTCGGAGTGTGCGTGAGTATAATCTTGAGTTTGATTCTCTGGCCCGATATGCACCGGCCGTGGTAGCAGGCATGTCCGATCGGATGCACAGATATGTTATGGGATTGGATCGGTATTTGATCGACGGCTATATGGCAGTGTCATTGCAGACAGATATGGACATTGCCCGACTTCAGGCCTATGCGATGGGTATGGAGGATCGTCACAGGTCTGATCATTCTGGTAGAGACCGGGACAGGAGGCCGCCCAAGAGGGCTAGGTCCGCAGGTTATTCCGGGGATTCTCGAGGCGGACAGCCTCAGCAGCAGCAGTCAGGCAGACAGCTACCTCCGTCCGGCCGGAGTACTCAGTCAGGCAGCCGGAGATTTGACAGTGCAGGACCGTCTGGGGCCGGTCAGAGCTCCAGAGCGGCAGGTTCACAGGTATCCAGGGGTCCCAGCCAGGCCAGACCACCCAGGCCCCGTTGTCCTCATTGTGGGAAGTCTCATCCTGCGGAGTGTTATCGAGCTACTGGAGGTTGCTTTTCTTGTGGTGGTCAGGGCCACTTTATGAGAGATTGTCCGTTGGCGAGCGGTTCTTGTAGTGTGGCTCAGCCGACAGGGTCAGCCGCCGGTTCTTCTTCTGCTCCATCTGTTGCACGCCCTGGAGGGCGAGGTATGCCAGCACCGGCAGGACACAGTCGAGGCCGCGGTGGCGCTTCAGGTTCTAGCGGTCCCTCGAACCGCATATATGCTTTGGCCAGCCGCCAGGATCAGGAGGCTTCGCCAAACGTCGTCACAGGTACATTACTGGTTTTCTCCAGATCTGTATATGCATTGATTGACCCTGGCTCTACTTTATCATATATCTCCCCGCTCGTTGCTAGTAAAATTGGGATAGTGTCTGAGCCTATAGAGCCTTTTGAGGTAGCTACGCCGGTTGGGGATTTTATTGTAGCAAGACAGATCTATAGAGATTGTTCTGTGACAATTTATGATCGTAGCACTAGGGCTGATCTAATAGAGTTAGACATGCTTGAGTTTGACGTCATTATGGGTATGGACTGGTTGTCTTCCTGTTATGCTAATGTCGACTGCCAGAAAAAGGTAGTCCGTTTTCAGTTTCCAGGGGAACCGGTTATAGAGTGGTTCGGATCCACAGCATCGCCGAGGGGTAAGTTTATTTCATACCTCAAGGCTAAGAAGATGATCCAGAAGGGTTATATCTATCATTTGGTTCGCGTGCACGATACTGCAGCGGAGATACCTACCCTTCAGTCTGTTCCGGTCGTCAGTGAGTTTCCAGATGTTTTTCCTGACGAGCTTCCTGGCCTTCCGCCTGAGCGAGAGATTGATTTTACTATAGAGTTGATGCCGGATACGCAGCCTATATCTATTCCTCCGTACAGGATGGCACCGGCTGAGTTGAAAGAGTTGAAGGAGCAGCTGAAAGATTTGTTGGATAAGGGCTTTATCAGACCCAGCACATCACCCTGGGGAGCGCCGGTATTGTTTGTCAGAAAGAAAGATGGGTGATTGCGGATGTGTATCGACTACCGGCAGCTAAATAAGGTGACTATAAAGAATAAATATCCCCTCCCCCGGATTGATGACTTGTTTGATCAGCTGCAGGGTGCTAAATATTTTTCGAAGATAGATCTGCGCTCAGGTTATCATCAGGTGCGAGTACGGGAGTCAGATATCCCGAAGACCGCTTTCAGGACCCGGTACGGGCATTATGAGTTCAGAGTTATGTCTTTCGGGCTGACTAATGCTCCAGCGGTATTTATGGATCTGATGAACCGGGTATTTCGGCCTTTTCTGGATATGTTTGTTATTGTGTTTATTGATAATATTTTGATTTACTCGCGATCAGCCGAGGAGCATTCAGATCATTTGAGGACGGTACTTGGCGTTCTCCGTCAGTAGAAGTTATATGCTAAATTCTCCAAATGTGAATTCTGGTTGACTTCTGTGGCATTCTTGGGCCATATTGTCGGTGCAGACGGTATTCGGGTCGATACGCAGAAGATTGAGGCTGTACAGAATTGGCCCAGGCCTACTACACCGACGGAGGTGCGCAGTTTTCTGGGATTGGCCGGATATTATCGCAGGTTCGTGGAGGATTTTTCTTCTATTGCAGCACCACTGACGAGGCTTACCCAGAAAGCAGCAAAATTCCAGTGGACAGATGCCTGCGAGCGCAGCTTTCAGATGCTGAAGGAGAGATTGATTACAGCACCAGTATTGGCTCTTCCAGAGGGATCTGACGGGTATGTTGTCTATTGTGACGCCTCTGGTATTGGGATAGGATGTGTATTGATGCAGCACGGTCGAGTTATAGCCTATGCTTCCCGGCAGCTCAGACCGCACGAGAAGAACTATCCCACTCATGATCTTGAGTTGGCCGCGGTGATTCATGCTTTGAAGATTTGGCGGCACTATTTATATGGGGTCCATGTTGATATTTATACGGACCACAAGAGTCTTCAGTATATTTTTAAGCAGAAGGAACTAAATCTGCGGCAGCGGAGATGGCTTGAGCTACTAAAGGATTACGACGTTGATATTCTGTACCATCCGGGGAAAGCCAATGTGGTAGCTGATGCGCTTAGCCGCAAGTCCGTAGGTAGTCTGGCTGATGTTCCATCTGATAAGAGAGAGTTGGTTCGTGATATTCATCAGCTGGCCAGCCTCGGAGTTCGTTTGGCAGATTCTGGAGATTCTGGGATTTCTGTTCGTCCAGTTGCTGAATCATCTATTGTTCAGGAGGTAAAGCAGCGCCAGTTTGAAGATCCTCTTTTGATTCAGTACAGAGATGTGGCCCTTAATAAAGCAAAGACTCAGTTTGAGATCTCGCTTGAAGGAGTATTATTATATGACGGCAGATTCTGTGTACCGGACGTTGCGGGCTTACGGCGGCAGATTATGGGCGAGGTCCATAATGCACGGTATTCTGTTCATCCTGGTTCCACTAAAATGTATCGGGATCTCAGGTGTTTGTATTGGTGGGACGGCATGAAGAAAGATATTGCTGAGTTTGTTAGTTAGTGCCCGAACTGCCAGCAAGTTAAGATCGAGCATCAGAAGCCCGGTGGATTATTACAGGAGATGGAAATTCCAGCCTGGAAATGGGAGATGATTAATATGGATTTCGTTGTTGGGTTACCGCGCACTCCACGCAGGTACGACTCTATCTGGGTTATTGTTGACAGGCTGACGAAATCAGCCCATCTCCTTCCGGTTCGGACTACTTATTCGGCTGAGGACTATGCCAGATTGTATATCAGAGAGGTAGTCAGACTTCACGGAGTCCCTATATCTATTATTACTGACCGAGGTGCCCAGTTTACAGCTAATTTCTGGAGGTCATTTCAGGAGGGATTAGGGACTCAGGTGAGCCTTAGTACAGCTTTTCACCCTCAGTCCGACGGGCAGGCCGAGCGCACTATTCAGACGCTCGAAGATATGTTGCGGGCCTGCGTTATTGATTTCAGGGGCAGCTGGGATGATCATTTGCCGCTTATTGAGTTTGCCTATAATAATAGTTATCACTCCAGCATTCAGATGGCACCGTATGAAGCCCTGTATGGCAGGAAATGCAGATCTCCTATTGGTTGGTTTGACGTGGGCGAGACTAAGCTGATTGGGCCAGATGTGATCCAGGAAGCTGTAGATAAGGTAAAGCTTATTCGAGAACGATTATTGGCTGCTCAGAGTCGACAGAAAGCTTATGCAGATAGACGACGTCGACCGTTAGAGTTCCAGATTGGCGACTGGGTATTCCTGAAGGTGTCGCCCATGAAGGGTGTCATGAGATTCGGTAGAAAGGGTAAGTTGAGCCCCCGGTACATTGGGCCGTATCAGATCGTTCGAAAGATAGGCGAGGTCGCCTATGAGCTAGACTTACCATCCGACTTGGAGGCCGTACACCCGGTGTTTCATGTGTCTATGTTGCGGAAATGTATTGGTGATCCTTCCAGGATATTCCCAGTTGATGACATCCAGGTGACGGAGCAGTTATCTTATGACGAGCAGCCTGTATCTATTCTGGATCGACAGGTGCGGAGACTACGCACTAAAGAAGTGCCCTCCGTCAAAGTCCTGTGGCGCAACAATAATCAGGAGGAGATGACTTGGGAGGCGGAGGACGAGATGAAGAAGAAATACCCCCATTTGTTCCCGACGTCCACAGGTAATTTAAACCTTTCAGTTTGTTATGTTGGTTGATAAAAATAATTGTGTATGTCACTAATAATAAAGGACTTCCCCGCCTGGGTCATAAGACTTTATAAGGTTAATTTAACATTCGGGGACGAATGTTCTTAAGGGGGGGAGAATGTTATGTTCCGTGTTTTTGTATAATTGGAAATCGAGAAATAATTAAGATTTGTGTGTTATAAGGAAATATTTTGATTTTAGTGAATATGACTATGTTGATTATGGAATCATTAATGTTAAGACATCGGGGAAGGCCGAGGGTAAATTTGGAATTTCGGAAATTAGTTTCGGGAATTACAAAACGGGACGTTTTATGAATTGGGCCAAGAAAATATAACACAAAAATTTGAGGCCCAAAACTTAAAGTGGCCGGCCATAGAATGGTCCAAGCCCACTTTTAAAGAGTCATGTGCTATGCACATGACTCCTATATGGATATATATGATGTACACACTTAGAGTTATCTAGATTAAAACAAATTCAAGAACACCACAAAAAATGGGGGTTCGGCCGAAGCTAAAGAAAAAGAGAAAGAAAAATTTCCAAGCTTTGTTGTTGATCAAAAATTCTTGTTCTTCCCATAGTTGTGAAGTGCTCGAGACCCTCTTCAACGGGGTATAATTAGTTTGGCACAAGAACTACGTTTGCGACAAGTCGGGGTTTCAAGAAAAGGTGAGAATTCTTACACTTTAATGTTATGGAATTGATATGAATATGTTAAGGATTGAGAATAGACTAGAATCCCGTAACTTTGATGTATGAATGAAGCCGTGGGTGTGTGTATATTTTGCAAAGTGGTCGTGTGCCTTTAGGAAGGAGAAATAAATGTGAATTGATCTTGTTTAGTTGGTTCGTAGCGTCGTTGTGACATTTAGGACGTAAATGATTAGTTAATGAATTGATTTGGCATTGGAAAATGATTTTGGAACGTTATCGGAAAGTATACACCTTTAGTATATTTGTGTATATCATTGTATATCTAGGGTGCTAAAGACCTTAAATATGATTTATGGTTGATGTTAAGGAATTCGGAATGAAGCGACGCAAGTTAGAATGTTCGTCGTGACTTTTGATGTTTTGAATGAAATATGGAAAATAATGAATTTCGGGAACTTTCGTATAGGGTTTGGAATATATTTGGGATGTGATTGAATAATCTTGAATGATTGAATGAATACAATAATGTGGATATAGATTTGGAATTTTGAAGCTTGAATGAAAAGTTGCCAACTTATGTAATAAGGTAGAATTTTGAAGTTAGTATGGTTTGAATATGATTTGTGTTGTTTGATGATGTGTGGGCTGTTGTTGTTGATGTATTTTGAGCCGAGCTAAGTCTCGGGGGTGTTAGATTTATAGGGGAAATGCTGCCGAAATTTCGGTAGGCAAAAATGAAGTTAATGGCATTTTTTTTTTAGCCTAAGAATCTCAAATTGGTAACTTTGACCATTTGCAGATTTCGGACGAAACGGGACTTGACTTTTGGGAGAGCATAAGACGTCAGTAAGGTATGTAAAGCTTCCCACTTCTTCGTTTGGCATGTCTTAGTATGTTAGGTGAATATTGGAACCTCCGGAGTATTTCTGCTCCTCGAAACCCGATCCATAGAAAAGTTACTATTTATTCAATTCAATCGAAGCCTAAGGGCTCTATTTTGGCTAGAATGCCACCAATCGTCCGAAACCTATCAAAATGTGATCGGGTCACTTGATAATGATTATGTATGACCTTTGGGCCTATAAATGTTCGTAAACTATGTTCGCCACCTCAATATGACTCGAGGTGGGCCCGCTAACCCCGAGACGCCCTATTTGTCCTATCGGGCTCTCCTTTTGAATAAAGTTTGATATGACCCCTTTGATTTCGAAACGTTCCTCTATGAGATATGCTTCGATTACTATGATATGTTAAATTACGCTTTTGAGTTATATGCACTACTTTGAAAACGTTTTGTGGAATGAACATTCGTACCAACTAACGATTTGACTATTTTTGGTTTATGAAGGGATATATGAACTCATTATGTTTTGAGAGGCTATTTTGAAATATGTATTGCATTTGTTTGCTCACGACTCCGCTCGTGCCCTATTATGACTTCGTTCACCGGTTCCCGGGCCGGTTATGATTCGTGCGCCTTATAATAATTCGGCCGTATGCTGTGTTTCGGTTCCCGAGGCCTCGCCATAGGGCCGGGTTCCGTTTGGAGTTATGCTGTGATATGGCTCGTGATGCGATACGCTCACCTATGTTGTGTTTGTGTTCGGGGATGTACGGAGATTTGAAACCTTCTGGTGTTATGCTGTGTGTGGCGCCAGCGTCGGAGTGGCGACCACGTTCTTAAGCATTTGCATGATTTCGTTTGCATTATGTATACGTATATGATTTTGATACGGATTTTGACATACTGATTTGTACTCCACTTTGTCATCTGATTTGCTTTCGGTTTTGGCCCATATTTCTGTACTCCGTGCTTTACATACTCAGTACATATTTCGTACTGACCCCCTTTCTTCGGGGGCTGCGTTTCATGCCCGCAGGTGCAGATATTGGTGATCCTCCACTGTAGGTTTCACTCTTTGCTACTTCGGAGTACTCCTTCTTGACTCGGAGTCCACTTTTGGTACAGACTCCCTTTTGCTATGTATATTCTGTACATTTGACTATTTGGGTACGGCGGGGCCCTGTCTCGCCATATGTCTTTGTTTTGAGTTCGTAGAGGCCTGTAGTCATATATGTGAGGCGAGGGTCCTATATATGTTTGTCTGATTTTGTTTTCTGGTCTTAAAGCGGTCCGTTTGTTTTGATGGCCCTGAATGGCCCTTATGCTTATATTTGCATTTTTGACCGGCGATGTCTATTCCGCCGCTCAGTTTGGATCCGATATGACATTTTGATTTGTGCGACCGCTTAAGACATATTTTGATATAAACTATGTTTGATATGACTTTTATGAAATTCTGAAATAAGTTTGGATTTGGCAATGAATATGTAATTTGGTCTGGGTACCCAAGTAGGGTGCCAGTCGCGGCCCACGGGGCTGGGTCGTGACAAAAGTGGTATCAGAGCAGTCTGTCCTCGGAATGTCTACAGGCCGTGTCTCGTAGAGTCTTGTTTATCGATGTGTTGTGCACCACATCTATAAACAGGAAGCTACAGGGCATTTAGGATGTTACTTTCTTTGGAATCTTAGATCGTGCGATAGAGCCGTGCTACTAGGGTGATTTTGATCTGACTCGCTATTGTGTTTGCAGTGATGCCGCCGAAGAAGGCAACGGCGGCCCAGAAGGGCAAAGCGAGGATGGGAGAGACTAGTCAGGCACAGCGCTCTACACGGGCTCGTGTCTATGATTTGCCCGAGGTTGTGCCTCGTTCTGAGGGGTCTGCTACACCCCCACTAGTACAGCCTGGAGCAGGACCTTCAGCAGCTCCAGAGGTCCGTGTACCCGCTCCTGAGACTCCAGCTCCTCAGCCAGGGGCGGAGGATAGGACCCTGAGGGAGGCTGTACAGTTGTTGACTACACTAGTAGCAGGTCAGGCTCGCAGACGATGATGACGATGACAGGCGGGACAGCCTGAGAGTTCGGGAGTTTCTATTATGTGGCCCTCCAGAGTTTTTTGGGTCTAAGCCCGACGAGGACCCCCATGACTTTATTCGGGGGATGCGGCGCTCACTGGACTTGGTCAGGGCTTCAGAGACCGAGTCGGTCGAGCTGGCTTCGCACAGGCTTCGAGATGTTGCCGCTCACTGGTATGAGACTTGGGAGTTATCCAGGGGTGAGGGTGCTCCCCCAGCTATGTGGGACCAGTTTGTGACTGCTTTCACCCGCCACTTTCTACCCCCAGAGTTGCGGCGGGCACGGGCCGACCGATTCTTACATTTGCAGCAGAGGGGTCGGAGTGTGCGTGAGTATAATCTTGAGTTTGATTCTCTGGCCCGATATGCACCGGCCGTGGTAGCAGGCATGTCCGATCGGATGCACAGATATGTTATGGGATTGGATCGGTATTTGATCGACGGCTATATGGCAGTGTCATTGCAGACAGATATGGACATTGCCCGACTTCAGGCCTATGCGATGGGTATGGAGGATCGTCACAGGTCTGATCATTCTGGTAGAGACCGGGACAGGAGGCCGCCCAAGAGGGCTAGGTCCGCAGGTTATTCCGGGGATTCTCGAGGCGGACAGCCTCAGCAGCAGCAGTCAGGCAGACAGCTACCTCCGTCCGGCCGGAGTACTCAGTCAGGCAGCCGGAGATTTGACAGTGCAGGACCGTCTGGGGCCGGTCAGAGCTCCAGAGCGGCAGGTTCACAGGTATCCAGGGGTCCCAGCCAGGCCAGACCACCCAGGCCTCGTTGTCCTCATTGTGGGAAGTCTCATCCTGCGGAGTGTTATCGAGCTACTGGAGGTTGCTTTTCTTGTGGTGGTCAGGGCCACTTTATGAGAGATTGTCCGTTGGCGAGCGGTTCTTGTAGTGTGGCTCAGCCGACAGGGTCAGCCGCCGGTTCTTCTTCTGCTCCATCTGTTGCACGCCCTGGAGGGCGAGGTATGCCAGCACCGGCAGGACACAGTCGAGGCCGCGGTGGCGCTTCAGGTTCTAGCGGTCCCTCGAACCGCATATATGCTTTGGCCAGCCGCCAGGATCAGGAGGCTTCGCCAAACGTCGTCACAGGTACATTACTGGTTTTCTCCAGATCTGTATATGCATTGATTGACCCTGGCTCTACTTTATCATATATCTCCCCGCTCGTTGCTAGTAAAATTGGGATAGTGTCTGAGCCTATAGAGCCTTTTGAGGTAGCTACGCCGGTTGGGGATTTTATTGTAGCAAGACAGATCTATAGAGATTGTTCTGTGACAATTTATGATCGTAGCACTAGGGCTGATCTAATAGAGTTAGACATGCTTGAGTTTGACGTCATTATGGGTATGGACTGGTTGTCTTCCTGTTATGCTAATGTCGACTGCCAGAAAAAGGTAGTCCGTTTTCAGTTTCCAGGGGAACCGGTTATAGAGTGGTTCGGATCCACAGCATCGCCGAGGGGTAAGTTTATTTCATACCTCAAGGCTAAGAAGATGATCCAGAAGGGTTATATCTATCATTTGGTTCGCGTGCACGATACTGCAGCGGAGATACCTACCCTTCAGTCTGTTCCGGTCGTCAGTGAGTTTCCAGATGTTTTTCCTGACGAGCTTCCTGGCCTTCCGCCTGAGCGAGAGATTGATTTTACTATAGAGTTGATGCCGGATACGCAGCCTATATCTATTCCTCCGTACAGGATGGCACCGGCTGAGTTGAAAGAGTTGAAGGAGCAGCTGAAAGATTTGTTGGATAAGGGCTTTATCAGACCCAGCACATCACCCTGGGGAGCGCCGGTATTGTTTGTCAGAAAGAAAGATGGGTGATTGCGGATGTGTATCGACTACCGGCAGCTAAATAAGGTGACTATAAAGAATAAATATCCCCTCCCCCGGATTGATGACTTGTTTGATCAGCTGCAGGGTGCTAAATATTTTTCGAAGATAGATCTGCGCTCAGGTTATCATCAGGTGCGAGTACGGGAGTCAGATATCCCGAAGACCGCTTTCAGGACCCGGTACGGGCATTATGAGTTCAGAGTTATGTCTTTCGGGCTGACTAATGCTCCAGCGGTATTTATGGATCTGATGAACCGGGTATTTCGGCCTTTTCTGGATATGTTTGTTATTGTGTTTATTGATAATATTTTGATTTACTCGCGATCAGCCGAGGAGCATTCAGATCATTTGAGGACGGTACTTGGCGTTCTCCGTCAGTAGAAGTTATATGCTAAATTCTCCAAATGTGAATTCTGGTTGACTTCTGTGGCATTCTTGGGCCATATTGTCGGTGCAGACGGTATTCGGGTCGATACGCAGAAGATTGAGGCTGTACAGAATTGGCCCAGGCCTACTACACCGACGGAGGTGCGCAGTTTTCTGGGATTGGCCGGATATTATCGCAGGTTCGTGGAGGATTTTTCTTCTATTGCAGCACCACTGACGAGGCTTACCCAGAAAGCAGCAAAATTCCAGTGGACAGATGCCTGCGAGCGCAGCTTTCAGATGCTGAAGGAGAGATTGATTACAGCACCAGTATTGGCTCTTCCAGAGGGATCTGACGGGTATGTTGTCTATTGTGACGCCTCTGGTATTGGGATAGGATGTGTATTGATGCAGCACGGTCGAGTTATAGCCTATGCTTCCCGGCAGCTCAGACCGCACGAGAAGAACTATCCCACTCATGATCTTGAGTTGGCCGCGGTGATTCATGCTTTGAAGATTTGGCGGCACTATTTATATGGGGTCCATGTTGATATTTATACGGACCACAAGAGTCTTCAGTATATTTTTAAGCAGAAGGAACTAAATATGCGGCAGCGGAGATGGCTTGAGCTACTAAAGGATTACGACGTTGATATTCTGTACCATCCGGGGAAAGCCAATGTGGTAGCTGATGCGCTTAGCCGCAAGTCCGTAGGTAGTCTGGCTGATGTTCCATCTGATAAGAGAGAGTTGGTTCGTGATATTCATCAGCTGGCCAGCCTCGGAGTTCGTTTGGCAAATTCTGGAGATTCTGGGATTTCTGTTCGTCCAGTTGCTGAATCATCTATTGTTCAGGAGGTAAAGCAGCGCCAGTTTGAAGATCCTCTTTTGATTCAGTACAGAGATGTGGCCCTTAATAAAGCAAAGACTCAGTTTGAGATCTCGCTTGAAGGAGTATTATTATATGACGGCAGATTCTGTGTACCGGACGTTGCGGGCTTACGGCGGCAGATTATGGGCGAGGTCCATAATGCACGGTATTCTGTTCATCCTGGTTCCACTAAAATGTATCGGGATCTCAGGTGTTTGTATTGGTGGGACGGCATGAAGAAAGATATTGCTGAGTTTGTTAGTTAGTGCCCGAACTGCCAGCAAGTTAAGATCGAGCATCAGAAGCCCGGTGGATTATTACAGGAGATGGAAATTCCAGCCTGGAAATGGGAGATGATTAATATGGATTTCGTTGTTGGGTTACCGCGCACTCCACGCAGGTACGACTCTATCTGGGTTATTGTTGACAGGCTGACGAAATCAGCCCATTTCCTTCCGGTTCGGACTACTTATTCGGCTGAGGACTATGCCAGATTGTATATCAGAGAGGTAGTCAGACTTCACGGAGTCCCTATATCTATTATTACTGACCGAGGTGCCCAGTTTACAGCTAATTTCTGGAGGTCATTTCAGGAGGGATTAGGGACTCAGGTGAGCCTTAGTACAGCTTTTCACCCTCAGTCCGACGGGCAGGCCGAGCGCACTATTCAGACGCTCGAAGATATGTTGCGGGCCTGCGTTATTGATTTCAGGGGCAGCTGGGATGATCATTTGCCGCTTATTGAGTTTGCCTATAATAATAGTTATCACTCCAGCATTCAGATGGCACCGTATGAAGCCCTGTATGGCAGGAAATGCAGATCTCCTATTGGTTGGTTTGACGTGGGCGAGACTAAGCTGATTGGGCCAGATGTGATCCAGGAAGCTGTAGATAAGGTAAAGCTTATTCGAGAACGATTATTGGCTGCTCAGAGTCGACAGAAAGCTTATGCAGATAGACGACGTCGACCGTTAGAGTTCCAGATTGGCGACTGGGTATTCCTGAAGGTGTCGCCCATGAAGGGTGTCATGAGATTCGGTAGAAAGGGTAAGTTGAGCCCCCGGTACATTGGGCCGTATCAGATCGTTCGAAAGATAGGCGAGGTCGCCTATGAGCTAGACTTACCATCCGACTTGGAGGCCGTACACCCGGTGTTTCATGTGTCTATGTTGCGGAAATGTATTGGTGATCCTTCCAGGATATTCCCAGTTGATGACATCCAGGTGACGGAGCAGTTATCTTATGACGAGCAGCCTGTATCTATTCTGGATCGACAGGTGCGGAGACTACGCACTAAAGAAGTGCCCTCCGTCAAAGTCCTGTGGCGCAACAATAATCAGGAGGAGATGACTTGGGAGGCGGAGGACGAGATGAAGAAGAAATACCCCCATTTGTTCCCGACGTCCACAGGTAATTTAAACCTTTCAGTTTGTTATGTTGGTTGATAAAAATAATTGTGTATGTCACTAATAATAAAGGACTTCCCCGCCTGGGTCATAAGACTTTATAAGGTTAATTTAACATTCGGGGACGAATGTTCTTAAGGGGGGGAGAATGTTATGTTCCTTGTTTTTGTATAATTGGAAATCGAGAAATAATTAAGATTTGTGTGTTATAAGGAAATATTTTGATTTTAGTGAATATGACTATGTTGATTATGGAATCATTAATGTTAAGACATCGGGGAAGGCCGAGGGTAAATTTGGAATTTCGGAAATTAGTTTCGGGAATTACAAAACGGGACGTTTTATGAATTGGGCCAAGAAAATATAACACAAAAATTTGAGGCCCAAAACTTAAAGTGGCCGGCCATAGAATGGTCCAAGCCCACTTTTAAAGAGTCATGTGCTATGCACATGACTCCTATATGGATATATATGATGTACACACTTAGAGTTATCTAGATTAAAACAAATTCAAGAACACCACAAAAAATGGGGGTTCGGCCGAAGCTAAAGAAAAAGAGAAAGAAAAATTTCCAAGCTTTGTTGTTGATCAAAAATTCTTGTTCTTCCCATAGTTGTGAAGTGCTCGAGACCCTCTTCAACGGGGTATAATTAGTTTGGCACAAGAACTACGTTTGCGACAAGTCGGGGTTTCAAGAAAAGGTGAGAATTCTTACACTTTAATGTTATGGAATTGATATGAATATGTTAAGGATTGAGAATAGACTAGAATCCCGTAACTTTGATGTATGAATGAAGCCGTGGGTGTGTGTATATTTTGCAAAGTGGTCGTGTGCCTTTAGGAAGGAGAAATAAATGTGAATTGATCTTGTTTAGTTGGTTCGTAGCGTCGTTGTGACATTTAGGACGTAAATGATTAGTTAATGAATTGATTTGGCATTGGAAAATGATTTTGGAACGTTATCGGAAAGTATACACCTTTAGTATATTTGTGTATATCATTGTATATCTAGGGTGCTAAAGACCTTAAATATGATTTATGGTTGATGTTAAGGAATTCGGAATGAAGCGACGCAAGTTAGAATGTTCGTCGTGACTTTTGATGTTTTGAATGAAATATGGAAAATAATGAATTTCGGGAACTTTCGTATAGGGTTTGGAATATATTTGGGATGTGATTGAATAATCTTGAATGATTGAATGAATACAATAATGTGGATATAGATTTGGAATTTTGAAGCTTGAATGAAAAGTTGCCAACTTATGTAATAAGGTAGAATTTTGAAGTTAGTATGGTTTGAATATGATTTGTGTTGTTTGATGATGTGTGGGCTGTTGTTGTTGATGTATTTTGAGCCGAGCTAAGTCTCGGGGGTGTTAGATTTATAGGGGAAATGCTGCCGAAATTTCGGTAGGCAAAAATGAAGTTAATGGCATTTTTTTTTTAGCCTAAGAATCTCAAATTGGTAACTTTGACCATTTGCAGATTTCGGACGAAACGGGACTTGACTTTTGGGAGAGCATAAGACGTCAGTAAGGTATGTAAAGCTTCCCACTTCTTCGTTTGGCATGTCTTAGTATGTTAGGTGAATATTGGAACCTCCGGAGTATTTCTGCTCCTCGAAACCCGATCCATAGAAAAGTTACTATTTATTCAATTCAATCGAAGCCTAAGGGCTCTATTTTGGCTAGAATGCCACCAATCGTCCGAAACCTATCAAAATGTGATCGGGTCACTTGATAATGATTATGTATGACCTTTTGGCCTATAAATGTTCGTAAACTATGTTCGCCACCTCAATATGACTCGAGGTGGGCCCGCTAACCCCGAGACGCCCTATTTGTCCTATCGGGCTCTCCTTTTGAATAAACTTTGATATGACCCCTTTGATTTCGAAACGTTCCTCTATTGTCACGACCTAGCCCCGTGGGCCGCGACTGGTGTCCTTCTGGGACACCCCAAACGAACTCACACCCAGACCATCGTAATCAGACTCGTCCAAACTCAACGTACGTTATTCGAACTCAACATCGTAATCAGACATCTACCGAACACTTATCCTAAGCAGTCGCCCGTACAGATCAGACAAATCACAAATCAGAAAGGAAGCGGAATGTACATCGCCAAATTTCACACACACACATCAGAAGGGTGGCGGAATGCACATCGCCCCCAAATGCATACACATACATACAGACTCAGAGGCCGACTTGGCCATAGTAGCGTACGGGCCGCTTAAGATCGTAAAACAGACTCACATGCAAACACACCGGACCCACGACCCACAAATCTGACTACAGGCCTCTAAACAAAACAGAACATAAGAACATAGGACGGGACAGGGCCCCGCCGTACCCACTCATCCAAATATACAGAATACAGACACAACAAAAGATATGTACCAAATGTAGGCTCCGGATCAAAAGGGAGCTCTCCAACACAGCAGAATGAGTAGCCTAAACTGGAGGACCACCCAAACGAGCTTCTGTACCTGCGGGCATGAAACACAGCCCCCGAAGAAATGGGGGTCAGTACGGGAGAAGTACTGAGTATGTAAAGCAGAAGGTATAGAAATCACAAACACAGCTAGAGTCAGAAAGAACAAACACACCAACATCGCAACAAAGCAAACCTGTGCGGGAGGCGAACGTACAAATGCAAATCAAATCATGTATAGGGTTTAGGAACGTGGTCACCCCCCGACGCTGGTGCCACAACACATCATAACTCCAGAAGGTTTCAAATCTCCGTACAATCTCCAGACACATCATATCACACACACATCATATCATCAGAACGTATCAAATGCCATATCACATCATAACTCCATAAACGGTAACCGGCCCTATGGCGAGGCCTCGGAAACCGTAACACATCATAACTCCCGAATATATTATAGTGCGCACGGTCACAAAGTCGGCCCGGGTACCGACGAACGAAGTCATAGCAGGCAGCACGAACAGAGTAGTGCAGAAATCATATGCATATCAAAAATAATTTGTCGGACTTAACATATAGTTTACGTAGAGGTATATACTGACGCCCGAAGGATCGGAGTAGGAATCAGACTGATCAAAGTATGCGTATAAAAGTTACGAAGTTCCAAACTGCCACATTCGCAAGAAAACTGTTCATAAGTCATTTTCCGAAAATCTCACATCATTCAAGTACAGAACGTACATTAATGGCATAGAAAGTTTCAAACACATCCTTGGGTCCTAAACAGACGGTTGCGGATCATAACGGACACAAATGAATCAAACAAACCGAATAAGGGGAGCCTCGGGGCTCGCGGGCCCACCTCGAGTCAAATTGAGGTGGCGGACACAAATCACAGACTTTCGGCTCCATAGAGCCATCTACAAAAGTTTCGAAGAGTTTCGGACACAACAGCACAAGTTATGGAGGTACGAACATTCTTTTAACCAAAGGTGACAAAGAGGGTTCAATCGCGCTGAGTGAATAGTGCTCGAACTTGAACCTCGATTTCCAAGAGTAGGATTATTCCCGAGGTTCCGATATTAACCTAGTAGGACTAGGACATGCCAAAAGAATGATAGGTAGGCTTTACATACCTGGTTGGCGCCTTACGCTCCTCAAATCGAAATTCCCGTTTCGCCCAGAAACTGCAAATGGTCACTTTTACCAGTTACTATTCATGAGAATTAACATTCTAGTCTTTGGGCTATATTTGGCTACCGAAATTTCGGCAGCACTTCCCCTATAAATCTAACACCCCCGAGGCTTAGCTCGGCTCAAAATATAACAACATCAACAGCCCAAACATCATTACACAATACGAATCACAATCAAACACACTAACTTCACAATTGCACTTTATTTCATAAGTTGGTAATCCTATTTCCAAACTTCACAATTTCAACTCATATCCACATTATTGTATTCATTCATTCAAGATTATTCCACTACATAACAAACAAGTTCCAAACCACATACAAACATCCCCAAAATTCACTACTTTCCAATTTTCATTCAAAACACCAAAAGTTACGACGAACGTTCTAACTTGCGTCGTTTCATTCCAAACTCATTATCATCAACCATAAATCATGTTCAAAGTCTTTAGTATCATAAATATACTATGATATACACAAATATACCAAGGGTATACACTTTCCGATAACGTCAAAAATTATTTTCTAATACCAACTCACTTCCTTAATCAATCATTTACAACATAATGACCACAACAACACATTATTCAAACTAAACAAGCTCAAATTCTTAGGCCTTTCACCTCCCTCACTTTCGGCCAAACACACCCTTTATACACACACACACCATGCACAAACACAACACCATTCCAAAATCTTCATGCTAATTCAATCACTAACACATATGTATCCCTTTCATAACATAAAAACATTGAAACCTTACCTCTTTCTTTAAATTCCGATTCGCCGCAAACGTCGTCCTCTCGTCAAACTAATTGTACCACCACGAAGAGCACCTCGAACTCATCAATTATTCCAAAAGAGACTAGGTGATTGGATTAGAAACAAGGCACGAAAATTTTTCTCTTTTTTTTTTTTCTCTTTGGCCGAGAGCACCTATCTTGGTGTTCTTGAATTTTTCTTGTTTTGATCTTGATAAGGTTAAGTCCATATCATATATATCCACTACTAAGTGTCATGTGCATAGCACATGACATTTAAAGATGGGATTGGGCCAACCAAGTGGCCGGCCACCCCACAAAATCTTGGGCCCAATTTCTTTGTTCAATTTCTTGGCCCAATTCATTACGTCCCGTTTTGTAATTCCCGAAACTAATTTCTAAAATTCCGAATTTACCCTCGGCCTTCCCCGAGGTCTTGACATCAATGATTTCATGATCAATATGAGCATACCAACTTGAATCAAATTATTTCCTCAACACACACAAATCTTATTTATTTCTCGATTTCCCGTTATACGAAAATACGGGACATAACATTCTCCCCCCCTTAAGAACATTCGTCCTCGAATGTTGAATCGACCTCATGGGTGTCGTACAACTCTGGGGGGGTTCTTTTGATAGTTGTCCTTTATTGATTTCTCCGACATGGCTCCCTTACCAGTACTCGGGGTAGATTTCTCACATCACCAATCCAAATGCCTTTATAATCCATTTTCTCGTACTCTACGAAATCACCGAACCATACGCTATATTCCTGTAATAGGCGAACGCTTTCCAGACATCATAGTCAATATCATTTTCTTGTCACACTTTTGAGTTTCCCTCACCCCATCGTCGTAATCTCACTCTACTTCATATCAGACACTTCATGCTAAACAGATTCAGAACTTAGGCCGGACGCGCATGCGTATATCGGACGGATTTATATCCAGAGTCAGACCCACAGAGGCGTGCCAGACAGGAACGGATTCAGGATCAAACGCACAAAAGGTTCATCGGACGGGAACCTAGTCGAACGCAGAAGTACAGAGGTGTACTAGGTAGAGCCTCATCGGAATCGGAAGTGCAGAAGCACCACAGATAGGATGTCAATTTAGAATCAAATCATTCATATTAAGGCTCCAATAATTCATGAGAATTTTCCTTTATTTGCAAACTCACTCACCAAGTCGTCACACAATTTACTTTGCGTCTTACGTATCGACTCCTTCAAAAATTCCAATTACTCACACTGCTTATCTTTTATTTATCACAACATTAGTCGCCGGGCTCAGCTCTTAGCCCTCCTAGGCACCAAATGAGAATCATACACACACATACACATACATATACACCTACACACGTTTACTCATACCTTACCGGCGAACATCTCTGGCTGTTATTCAAATTCGTTCAATTTCCCAAGAGGTGTTGTATCCTTTCCTTTTCGCCCATTTAGTCCGCCTCGTTCCGCGCGACTCTCGAAAGGGCACTAATTATTCTCCACACATTCTATTCACCTTTGGTTACCCCAAATTCCCATTTACGTTAATCATACTTACACTTGTGCAAAATTTTGCGTTACTTCCTAGGGGGTCACCCATCCCAGAATTGCTCTGGCTTGAGCACGCTTAACCCTGAAACTTTTACACATTTTGACGCGTTAGGGCTGATATAATTTCGCCAATTGCCTCGCACGACCTTTGTCACGTAATTTTAGGCCAAACGGGGTCTTAGCAAATTTTTCGGAAATTTTTCGTAGCGGGTCCCATTCTGACCCAAAGAGGTCGTTTGCTTTTCCGGCTGTGAGGTCTATCGTTCTAGTCTTCCAAATCCCATATATTTTCCTCCCACATGTACAGATAACTGCCTCGGATATTTTCATTAATTCGGATTCTTACCTTACCTTTACTGACACACACAAAAAAAGTATATCTCATAATACTGAGGTACAAACCTACCATTGCACATATTCATTAAACAAAAAGGTTAGTAATATACCTGGGTCTGTGTCTGGGGGTGCCTCTGGGTCCCGATGACCAGTCAAAGCGTAGATGCGGTTCGAGGGACCGCTAGAATCTGAACCCCCACCACGGCCTCTACCGCGGCCCGCTGGTGCTGGCATACCTCGCCCTGTCGAGCGCGTGGCCGAAGGGGTAGATGACGAACCCGCAACAGATCTCATCGGCGGTGCTGCGCTACCGGAACCGCCTGCCCACGGACAATCCCGCATGATATGGCCCTGGCGGCCGCAAGCAAAACAGGCCCCCGTGGCCCTAAAGCACTCACCTGGGTGCGATCTTCCACAATACGAACACTGGGGTATGGGGGGTCTAGACTGACTGGGACCCCTGCTCGCCTGAGGACCTGGGGCTCTGGAACTCTGGTCTGCCCTGGACGGTCCTGCTCCATCAAACCTCTTACCAATAGACTGTGTGTCCCGGCCTGACGGCGGAAAGTGCCCGCTGGACTGATACTGCGGCTGCCCGCTCCGAGAATCTCCAGAATACCCCGCTGATCTGGCCCTCTTGGGCCGTCTCCCATCATACTCTCGGCTGGGCCGATCTGCTCGGTGCCGATTCTCCATCCCCTGGGCGTAGGCCTGTAGACGGGCAATGTCCATATCTGTCTGCAATGACACCGCCATACACCCGTCAATCAAGTAACGATCCAGCCCCATAACATATCTATGCATCCGATCTGTCATATCTGCCACCACGGCAGGGGCATACCGGGCCAGGGAATCAAACTCCAAATTATATTCACGGACGCTCAGACCCCTCTGCTGCAGATGCAAAAACCGATCAGCTCGCTCCCGTCGTAACTCTGGGGGCAGGAAGTGGCGGGTGAAAGCAGTCACAAACTGATCCCACATAGCTGGAGGAGCACCCTCACCCCGGGATAGCTCCCAAGTCTCATACCAATGCGCGGCAACGTCCCGAAGTCTATGCGAAGCTAGCTCAACCGACTCGGTCTCTGACGCCCTGACCAAGTCTAATGCACGCCGCATCCCCCGAATGAAGTCATGGGGGTCCTCGTCGGGCTTAGACCCGAAAAACTCTGGAGGGCCGCATAACAAGAACTCCCGAACTCTCAGGCTTTCCCGCCTGTCCTCATCATCATCGTCCCTCCGCCCGCGTCTGCGAGCCTGGCCGGCTACAATCGTGGTCAACAACTGTACAGCCTCCCTCAGGGTCCTATCCTCCGCCCCTGGCTGAGGAATCTCAGGAGCGGGTACACGGACCTCTGGAGCTGCTGAAGGTCCCGCTCCAGGCTGTACTAATGGGGGTGTAGCAGACCCCTCAGAATGAGGTGTAACCTCAGGCAAATCATAAACACGAGCCCGAGTAGCCCGTTGTGCCTGACTGGTCTCTCCCACCTTCGCCTTGCCCTTTTGGGCCGCCGTTGCCTTCTTCGGAGGCATCACTGCAAACACAACAACGGGTCAGATCAGAATGACCCTAATAACACAGCTCTATCGCACGATCTAAGATTCCAAAGAAAAGGCAACACAACATCCTAGATGTCCTGTAGCTCCCTGTTTATAGATGTGGTGCACAACACATCGATAAACAAGACTCTACTAGACACGGCCTGTAGACATTCCGAGGACAAACCGCTCTGATACCACTTTTGTCACGACCCAGCCCCGTGGGCCGCGACTGGTGTCCTTCTGGGACACCCCAAACGAACTCACACCCAGACCATCGTAATCAGACTCGTCCAAACTCAACGTACGTTATTCGAACTCAACATCGTAATCAGACATCTACCGAACACTTATCCTAAGCAGTCGCCCGTACAGATCAGACAAATCACAAATCAGAAAGGAAGCGGAATGTACATCGCCAAATTTCACACACACACATCAGAAGGGTGGCGGAATGCACATCGCCCCCAAATGCATACACATACATACAGACTCAGAGGCCGACTTGGCCATAGTAGCGTACGGGCCGCTTAAGATCGTAAAACAGACTCACATGCAAACACACCGGACCCACGACCCACAAATCTGACTACAGGCCTCTAAACAAAACAGAACATAAGAACATAGGACGGGACAGGGCCCCGCCGTACCCACTCATCCAAATATACAGAATACAGACACAACAAAAGATATGTACCAAAAGTAGGCTCCGGATCAAAAGGGAGCTCTCCAACACAGCAGAATGAGTAGCCTAAACTGGAGGACCACCCAAACGAGCTTCTGTACCTGCGGGCATGAAACACAGCCCCCGAAGAAATGGGGGTCAGTACGGGAGAAGTACTGAGTATGTAAAGCAGAAGGTACAGAAATCACAAACACAGCTAGAGTCAGAAAGAACAAACACACCAACATCGCAACAAAGCAAACCTGTGCGGGAGGCGAACGTACAAATGCAAATCAAATCATGTATAGGGTTTAGGAACGTGGTCACCCCCCGACGCTGGTGCCACAACACATCATAACTCCAGAAGGTTTCAAATCTCCGTACAATCTCCAGACACATCATATCACACACACATCATATCATCAGAACGTATCAAATGCCATATCACATCATAACTCCATAAACGGTAACCGGCCCTATGGCGAGGCCTCGGAAACCGTAACACATCATAACTCCCGAATATATTATAGTGCGCACGGTCACAAAGTCGGCCCGGGTACCGACGAACGAAGTCATAGCAGGCAGCACGAACAGAGTAGTGCAGAAATCATATGCATATCAAAAATAATTTGTCGGACTTAACATATAGTTTACGTAGAGGTATATACTGACGCCCAAAGGATCGGAGTAGGAATCAGACTGATCAAAGTATGCGTATAAAAGTTACGAAGTTCCAAACTGCCACATTCGCAAGAAAACTGTTCATAAGTCATTTTCCGAAAATCTCACATCATTCAAGTACAGAACGTACATTAATGGCATAGAAAGTTTCAAACACATCCTTGGGTCCTAAACAGACGGTTGCGGATCATAACGGACACAAATGAATCAAACAAACCGAATAAGGGGAGCCTCGGGGCTCGCGGGCCCACCTCGAGTCAAATTGAGGTGGCGGACACAAATCACAGACTTTCGGCTCCATAGAGCCATCTACAAAAGTTTCGAAGAGTTTCGGACACAACAGCACAAGTTATGGAGGTACGAACATTCTTTTAACCAAAGGTGACAAAGAGGGTTCAATCGCGCTGAGTGAATAGTGCTCGAACTTGAACCTCGATTTCCAAGAGTAGGATTATTCCCGAGGTTCCGATATTAACCTAGTAGGACTAGGACATGCCAAAAGAATGATAGGTAGGCTTTACATACCTGGTTGGCGCCTTACGCTCCTCAAATCGAAATTCCCGTTTCGCCCAGAAACTGCAAATGGTCACTTTTACCAGTTACTATTCATGAGAATTAACATTCTAGTCTTTGGGCTATATTTGGCTACCGAAATTTCGGCAGCACTTCCCCTATAAATCTAACACCCCCGAGGCTTAGCTCGGCTCAAAATATAACAACATCAACAGCCCAAACATCATTACACAATACGAATCACAATCAAACACACTAACTTCACAATTGCACTTTATTTCATAAGTTGGTAATCCTATTTCCAAACTTCACAATTTCAACTCATATCCACATTATTGTATTCATTCATTCAAGATTATTCCACTACATAACAAACAAGTTCCAAACCACATACAAACATCCCCAAAATTCACTACTTTCCAATTTTCATTCAAAACACCAAAAGTTACGACGAACGTTCTAACTTGCGTCGTTTCATTCCAAACTCATTATCATCAACCATAAATCATGTTCAAAGTCTTTAGTATCATAAATATACTATGATATACACAAATATACCAAGGGTATACACTTTCCGATAACGTCAAAAATTATTTTCTAATACCAACTCACTTCCTTAATCAATCATTTACAACATAATGACCACAACAACACATTATTCAAACTAAACAAGCTCAAATTCTTAGGCCTTTCACCTCCCTCACTTTCGGCCAAACACACCCTTTATACACACACACACCATGCACAAACACAACACCATTCCAAAATCTTCATGCTAATTCAATCACTAACACATATGTATCCCTTTCATAACGTAAAAACATTGAAACCTTACCTCTTTCTTTAAATTCCGATTCGCCGCAAACGTCGTCCTCTCGTCAAACTAATTGTACCACCACGAAGAGCACCTCGAACTCATCAATTATTCCAAAAGAGACTAGGTGATTGGATTAGAAACAAGGCACGAAAATTTTTCTCTTTTTTTTTTTTCTCTTTGGCCGAGAGCACCTATCTTGGTGTTCTTGAATTTTTCTTGTTTTGATCTTGATAAGGTTAAGTCCATATCATATATATCCACTACTAAGTGTCATGTGCATAGCACATGACATTTAAAGATGGGCTTGGGCCAACCAAGTGGCCGGCCACCCCACAAAATCTTGGGCCCAATTTCTTTGTTCAATATCTTGGCCCAATTCATTACGTCCCGTTTTGTAATTCCCGAAACTAATTTCTAAAATTCCGAATTTACCCTCGGCCTTCCCCGAGGTCTTGACATCAATGATTTCATGATCAATATGAGCATACCAACTTGAATCAAATTATTTCCTCAACACACACAAATCTTATTTATTTCTCGATTTCCCGTTATACGAAAATACGGGACATAACATCTATGAGATATGCTTCGATTACTATGATATGTTAAATTACGCTTTTGAGTTATATGCACTACTTTGAAAACGTTTTGTGGAATGAACATTCGTACCAACTAACGATTTGACTATTTTTGGTTTATGAAGGGATATATGAACTCATTATGTTTTGAGAGGCTATTTTGAAATATGTATTGCATTTGTTTGCTCACGACTCCGCTCGTGCCCTATTATGACTTCGTTCACCGGTTCCCGGGCCGGTTATGATTCGTGCGCCTTATAATAATTCGGCCGTATGCTGTGTTCCGGTTCCCGAGGCCTCGCCATAGGGCCGGGTTCCGTTTGGAGTTATGCTGTGATATGGCTCGTGATGCGATACGCTCACCTATGTTGTGTTTGTGTTCGGGGATGTACGGAGATTTGAAACCTTCTGGTGTTATGCTGTGTGTGGCGCCAGCGTCGGAGTGGCGACCACGTTCTTAAGCGTTTGCATGATTTCGTTTGCATTATGTATACGTATATGATTTTGATACGTATTTTGACATACTGATTTGTACTCCACTTTGTCATCTGATTTGCTTTCGGTTTTGGCCCATATTTCTGTACTCCGTGCTTTACATACTCAGTACATATTTCGTACTGACCCCCTTTCTTCGGGGGCTGCGTTTCATGCCCGCAGGTGCAGATATTGGTGATCCTCCACTGTAGGTTTCACTCTTTGCTACTTCGGAGTACTCCTTCTTGACTCGGAGTCCACTTTTGGTACAGACTCCCTTTTGCTATGTATATTCTGTACATTTGACTATTTGGGTACGGCGGGGCCCTGTCTCGCCCTATGTCTTTGTTTTGAGTTCGTAGAGGCCTGTAGTCATATATGTGGGGCGAGGGTCCTATATATGTTTGTCTGATTTTGTTTTCTGGTCTTAAAGCGGTCCGTTTGTTTTGATGGCCCTGAATGGCCCTTATGCTTATATTTGCATTTTTGACCGGCGATGTCTATTCCGCCGCTCAGTTTGGATCCGATATGACATTTTGATTTGTGCGACCGCTTAAGCCATATTTTGATATAAACTATGTTTGATATGACTTTTATGAAATTCTGAAATAAGTTTGGATTTGGCAATGAATATGTAATTTGGTCTGGGTACCCAAGTAGGGTGCCAGTCGCGGCCCACGGGGCTGGGTCGTGACATATAGCTTTTGGGTACTTATTCTTTTGTGTACATAATTATGGGCATAGCGGGGTCCTGTCCCGCTTATGTGATATGACATACTCTCCTTAGAGGCTCGTAGACATGTGCACGTGGTTAGATGTGTTTAGCCTTGTCGGCCTATATTTTGTATATCATTTTGTTAGCCCTGTCGGCTTATGTACATTGACGTGGTATAGATGCCAATGATGATATAAAGGCATTGTCGTCCAATGGGACTACTATGACTGATAAATAGAAATGCATGTTTAATTATGTGGCTCACCTAGATGTAAGTGTAAGTGCAAGCCAAGGGGTGCCCGGGTGGGCTAGCACTAGGCACTCGTCGCGGCCCCCTAGACGGGTCGTGACAAAAGTGCAGTTCAGTCCTACGGTGTGTCTACGAGCCGTGTCTAGTAGAGTCTTGGTTATGGGTGTGTTGCGCGCCACACTTATAAACAAGAAGCTGCGGGCATTTTAGGAATAAATGACCTTCTTTCTTCATAAGAATCGTGCGATAAAGCTATGATATAAGAACTTCTTGTTCCTTAACCGTGTGTTGTGTATTTCACAATATAATAGACAACAATCATCCTTCATCTACATTATCCGCATTTCGTAATTTTACTCCAATTTCTCCATAATCATGGTCATAGTTCATTATTGCATTTTCTCACTTATAATACTTATTCCATGTTCTAAATGTCGTTCATAACATATTTACAATCTCAACATATCAAGATTCATGATTCATATTAATCCACTTTTCACAATTGCCACTAATCTCATCTTTTGTAATCCATTTTCCATTTCCTTCCATAATCCAAGTGTTTCAACTTTTTCCATACCTTAAACAACATGGAATAATTGTCACGACCCAACCCCGTAGGCCGTGACTAGTGTCCGAGTTGGACATTCATATTATCTGTTAACTATAATCATTTGTATTCAGCATATCATGAACTTATTTGTATAAAAAGGCAGGGCGTTATTTTAAAGCTGTCACGATTCTGTATGTCATAAACACTTGTCTCCTGAGGAGTTACCATTTTCAACAACATATATTTATATATACGCAAGCCGACAAGGCTGCCACTACACGCAATGTTCCAAACATACATACATATGCAAGCCGACAAGGCTGCCATCACGAATGGGTACGCCCCAAACATAAGTCATGTTCATACAACGCAACAACAACTATACACAGACCCACACAGATGTCCACAGACCTCTAAGAGTAATGACAGTATCATGTGACGGGACAGGACCCCGCCGTACCCCGAATAAACACTTATATATACCATAAAAGGGAGTTATACCACAGGCTAGGCTCTGGAACAAAGGAGCAGTCCAAAATAGCTGAATAGGTACCCTAAGCTGACGGATCTCCAAAACGAGCGTCTGTACCTGCAGGCATGAAAGCAGCCCCCCGAAGAAAGGGGGTCAGTACGGAATATGTACTGAGCATGTATAGCATGAAATGTAGTAATAGACTCATAAGGAGACAAAGTATGTAGGACCCAATGCAACAATCAGAAATTCATAAAACTTGCCTTTGGACATATTTCATCTGTATCATTCTCATATCAATATCGTTATAGGGTTTTGTAATCAAAGCTGCATAATCATTCTGTATATAACATATATATATAACGTGTCCCGGCCCTTTAATGAGGGACTCGGTAATTAAAATCATAGCATCATAAACATAAACATAGACGTGTCCCGGCCCTTTAATAAGGGACTCGGTAATAGGGAATATGCCCTCCTGGCCACCATCTCCATATCATCATGTCATAATATCATCACATCATCATATCATATATATATATATATATATATATATATATATATATATATATATATATATATATAACGTGTCCCGGCCCTCTAGTGAGGGACTCGGTGATTAATATAGTAAATATGCGCACGAGAACGTGTCCTGGTCCGGGACTCAGTGAAGGATATAGCGGTAAGCACGAGCAGAATAATAAGCAACCACATATATGCAATTCATCTTTTGAGACTCAATAGATAAGCAACTAACCAGCTCTATAGTGATGGGATAATAATCATATTCAATTCTTTTTAAATCTCATAACCAACTACAACAAGAAACGTTTCAGATTTCATGTACATGTATCAATTTAACATAGTGTGGCTTTTGAAAGTCAAGTATACCTCTAGTTGTGCGATTCTTTAAGAGTAGGAACTTCTATACATCATTCATTAGTCAATCATATAGTAGGCTCGTGACAATAACATTACAGAATGAAAGAATCACAAATCATGCTTGGAACTAGAGAGTAGAGTTTACCCCAAGGTTCATATCATTTCATACTTACATCTAGGACATGCCAAAAGAAAGAAGGAATAGGCTTTACATACCTTTAGCGTTTAGTCGTATTATAACTTGTACTTGCTGCCCAAAAACACTTATCCTATATCAAGATATCAAGAGCTACAATTAGTCTACAAAGGAATTTAATACGTATTTTGACTCTCACAATCCCTTTCTAACATTTAAACGACGTTTCGTTCGCATTCAAACCAACTAGTGCTACAAGCTATCATTGCTAATCATTCTTTCATATATCAATCCAAACTTGTTTAACATGACTTAGGGGACTTTGGACAGCTTGCACATCATTCAAATCAGTCCCAAACTCACGGCCAAACAACACACATAACATTTCCATTCTCACTTAGCAATTTTCCAGTTTTAACTTACAACAACAACAACACGTTTAATGACATTACTTTCATGATTCTTGGAACTGTTTTAGCATCATTTCCATTCTTACAACAGCCCACAAATCATTCCAATTTCGACCTGAATCATTGCACTTCACTTTCACTAAACGTTCACAACAAGAATCAACACTCAACACATACAAATTCACTTCTAGCACTAAAACAGTCCACTGTTTTGGATTGCTTGTATGCTTCAACATAATTCATTTCTTTAACACCTAAATTCACATATTCAACATGCATACAATACACCACAATGTCCATAACAACAACAATCAAAATGTGACACAAAACAGTCCATAATCTCCCCTAAAACAGTCCCCTCACACGGCTACAACACCACTCCAACAACTTCATGATTTTCATCCATTTATCCATACTAAAACACATTCAATCCACTTCCAATACATGTACAAGAAGATTAAACATGATTCCATTAAATCCTACAACTCACGACTTTCAAATTCAAGAAAAACAGTCCAATACCAACATGCAACATTATAAACAAACTTCTACAATCTTTGTTCATTTACATATGTTGACACACAGTCAATCCACCAACAATACATGCAAAATGAGACAAACCATGACTTCACTAAGCTCACGGCTCACCCCCCAACTTCAACCACAACAACAATCCAACAATAACATGCACGAATTGTACCTTCAAATTATCATACAACACAAGAAAAATGATCATTCTTACCTTGTAACTAGCTTCTTCAATCGGCTATCCCCTCAAACTCTCTTCTTGAATTTTAACACTTGTTCTTGCTATATCAATGGATGCTACACTTTAATATACCTTCAATGGAGTTGAATTGCTTAAGAAAACTGAATTGTTTTTTTCAACTTGGAGAACTCAAATCTGTTTGTGAGCTTATAGGAGCATGAATGGCATGTTTATGGTTTCTTCTTCACTTGAAACTTAATGGTGAATGTGTAGAACACTTTAGGGGTTTATTGGCAAGAAGGAACATAGAAGGCTGGCCGTTTTTGGTGGTGGAGCTGCCATGGCCGTGGCTCTCTTTCTCTATTTGGTGAAGATGACAGCTTCTCTCTCTTGTTCAACTTGTGGCATTGGGAAATTGAGTTGTGGCATGCAACTTTGGTCAACAAGGAGACCATTTTGCTGCCCAAGAGGGTCTTACACGTCCCCCAACTCAAGCATGGGCTAAAAATCTGATTTGTTATGTGCTAGTGGACCCTACACGGCCACTAGTGCAAAATTTGTGAATATTTAAGTCTTAATACTCAGCCCAACTTGCATCGTCCATATCTCCTTACCCCGATATCATTTTGACGAGCGGTTTGTTGCGTTGCAAACTAGACTCGATGAAATTAATCTTAGGCTTTTGAAACACCTTAAAACTCATTATATACTAGGAGATATGCCCCCTACAATATAGGCTAAAATCGGGTCCGAGATTTTACTGAAATTGTTCCGATTCATTTCGCTTAACTTCTAATCCTCTTCCAACCTCATATAACCTCTTATACACATATATATACACACTTATATACATCAATAAAAATCCATATACACGTCTCGAAGGGTCCGGAGAATCACAATAACCTTAAACATAACTAGAGAACTCACAAAGCTGTGACGAAACTCCAATCGCAAAAGTATATTCATATCTTTTGTCCATCCTCTATATCATTACTAATAATCTCAAATACTTTAAAAGGTCACTTGCATTACCTCATATACATACTCATAGCGCGATTTCAAATCCTTTAGGTAACCGTGTCACCTTGGGATACTTAAGGAAACCATATATATAACGATATTCTTACTAACTCGACTAACTTTCCTTGAACCTTCTTAATTCATTATTTCTTGTTTTAATACAAGTAGCACGGATTATTATGGAGTGTAACAATAATCATGAAAATCACCTTTGAATACGTAGGAACGGGTTTTGGTTGGCAATAATTCACTTGGAGAAAACCCTAGCTTCACTCCCAAGAGAATTCTTGACTTGGAGGAACCCTAGTGAGCTTCTTGCACTTGATTCACTTGAATTCTTGATATTGATCTTTGCTTTCCTTTGTATTCTTGTATATGAAGTGTGTGTGTAACCCTCTAGAAGCTTGGAGAAAAGTGGAGAAGTGAGGGGAATGAATATAATGAAGTGGATCACATTTAAATACTTGGAATAACTCAGCCCGTCGGGACTTCCACGGAAACTTATACGGTCCGTGGAACATTGCACGGTCCATACAAGTGGTCGTGGTTCACTACCTTGGAAAACATTGTTGCTGTTGGGTTATACGGTCCGTATAAAGTTCCACAGGCAGTATAATGTGGTCGTGTAACTCACAGTTTTTCCGAAGTTGATCTCGTCGTTTCGTTTGGTCTCCAATCCTTATACAACCTTTTTAACACTTGTTTCACGCTTCATTAACAATCTAAGGGAAATTATAACTCTTCTCTAAAACATCATTAAGCTATCATTAATTCAATGCTCGCAAATCGACGCGCAACATGTCCGGGCTTCCATTAACAACTTCCTTCCCTTACGTCAAATGTCTTTGAATCTCGATTAGGGTCATCAAATGATATTTCTTACTTATCAAATCATCGTATACGACGTGCCCTTCGCTAGCCTATTCACTGTACGATAACGGGAAATTTCCGAGGTGTAACATTCTTCCCCCCTTTTGGAACATTCGTCCTCGAATGTTAAACACTCGGGAATTATACAAAAATTTCGCCAGAGTTTCCCCTGTTATATGGCACTACCATCCTGTCACAACAACCCATATGGAATCATACTTGCCTCGGGAACGAGGTAACCCCACAATAAAATCCATGTTGATCACTTCCCATTTCCAAGTAGGGATTTCCATTGCTTGCAATAATCCTCCTGGCTTTTGATGTTCGATTTTCACTTGCTGGCAATTTGGACATTGAGCTACAAATTCTTCTATGTCTCTCATCATGCCATTCCACCAATATATCAGCTTGAGATCATGATACAATTTGGTTGCACCTGGGTGAATAGAATACCGAGAGTAATGGTCTTCTTCTAGAATTCTACGACGTAGTTCTGCAACATTCGGAACACATAGCCTGCCTCGGTACCTTAGAATTCCATCCATGGAAACATCAAATGGGGACTTCTCTTTTCCATGAGATGTGTCTCTGTAATGGCACAAGTGAGGATCTTCATACTAACGCTCTTTCAGTTTTATATTCAGGGATAAAACTGTGGGATCATTAATACCAATCCCTGCACTGCCCGAATCAATTAGGCGCACTCCAAGATTAGCTAATTGGTGGAGCGCATGAACCATCTCTTTCTTTTTCGGAGGAACTTCACATGGGCTACCCATTGATCGGCGGCTAAGCGCATCAGCCACTACATTTGCTTTTCCGGGGTGGTATAAAATATTCACATCGTAATCTTTCAATAACTCTAACCACCGCCTCTGCCCCAGATTTAACTCCTTGTGTTTGAAAATGTACTGAAGACTCTTGTGATCTGTATAGATATCAACACGCAAACCATACAAGTAATGTCTCCACATCTTTAATGCATGAATAACTGTGGCTAATTCGAGATCGTGAGTTGGATAGTTCTTTTCATGTTTCCGCAACTGTCTAGAAGCATAAGCAATGACACTACCGTGCTGCATCAACACACATCCTAACCCAACGCCGGAAGCATCACAGTACACAACATAGCCATCTGGCCCTCCTAGAAGTGTTAAGACTGGAGCTGAGGTTAATATGTCCTTCAACTCTTGGAAGCTGCGTTCACAAGCATCATACCACTGAAATTCAACTGACTTCTAGGTTAGCTTCGTCAATGGTGCTGAAATAGAAGAAAATCCCTCTACAAACCTTCTATAGTAACCTGCCAATGCCAGAAAACTACGGACTTCTGTAGGCGTCGTAGGCCTTGGCCAAGTCTTCACAGCTTCAATTTTCTGAGTATCAACTCGAATACCATCATCTGAAATAATATGGCCCAGAAATGTCACAAAATTCAGCCAAAACTCGCACTTTGAAAATTTTGCATATAATTCTCGGGTTCGAAGGATTCTAAGAACAATACGTAAGTGATCTGCATGTTCTAATTCTGTGCGAGAATATACCAGAATATTATCGATGAATACTATCACGAATAGATCCAAGAGTGGCCTGAGTACATTATTCATCAAATTCATGAACACTGCCGGAGCATTGGTTAACCCAAACGACATCACCCGGAATTCATAATGGCCATATCTCGTTCTGAAAGCTGTTTTGGGAATATCTTCTTCTCTAATTCTCACTTAATGATAACCCGACCTCAAGTTTATTTTAGAAAACCACTTGGCACCCTGTAGTTGATCAAACAAATCATCAATCCTTGGGAAAGGGTATTTGTTCTATATTGTCACCTTATTCAACTGCCTGTAATCGATGCACATTCATAGAGAACCATCTTCCTTTCTAACGAACAAGACTGGTGCTCCCCACGGTGATGAACTGGGTCTAATAAACCCCTTCTCAAGCAAATCCTTCAACTGTGCCTTTAGCTCTTTCAATTCTGCCGGAGCCTTTCGATAAGGAGGAATAGAAATAGGCTTGGTGTCCGGCAACACATCAATGGAGAATTCAATCTCTCTTTCTGGAGGAAGGCCTGGAAGTTCATCTGGGAATACATCCGGAAATTCATTCACTACCGAAACGGATTGAAAAGTTGGCGACTCTGCTTCGGTGTCATGAACTCAAACTAAGTGACAAATATAGCCCTTAGCTATCATCTTTCTTGCCTTAAGGTATGAAATAAACCAACCTTTTGGAGATGTTGTATTACCCTTCCATTCAAGCACGGGCTCTCCCAGAAATTGAAATCAAACTATTTTCATTCGGCAATCAACACTAGCATAACACGAGGCCAACCAATCCATACCCATAATCACATCGAAATCTAACATTTCAAGATCAATTAAATCAGCTCTAGTCTGGCGATTGCATATCACAAGTACATAATTTTTATACACTTGTCTGGCTATCACGGGATCACCAACCGGAGTAGATACCTCAAAAGGTTTGATTGGCTCAGGTTTCACCCCAATACGGCCAGCAACATACGGAGTAATATAGGAGAAAGTAGAACTCGGATCTATCAATGCATATACATCGAGGGAAAATATGGATAATATACCTGTAACCACATCTGGAGAGGACTCAAGATCCTGTCGTCTGGCTAAAGCATACACACGGGGCTGAGTGGCACCTGAAGTAGATGCTCCCCCTCTGCCTCTACCTCGACCTGCTGGAATATGGGGAGTCTGACCTACCGGGCGCACTGAAGATGAACCAGCCACTGATCCTGTGGGCTGAACCCCAACTCTACCATTCATCGACGGGCAATCTCGCATCATATGCCCAACCCGGCCGCAGGCATAGCAAGCATCCAAACCCTGGCGACACTGTCCGAAATGTAATCTACCGCACTGGCTGCATTGCTGTACCGGGGGTCTCCTCTGGCTATAATCTCCCCCAAACTGAAAATCTGGGGCCCTTCAACTCTGACCCTGTCCTGAACGAAAGGAGCGATCGAATCTCCCACCCGTAAATCGGGGAGGTGCACTAGTCACCGACTAGCCTGAGTGTGTAGAATGTGTCTGCCTTGATCCCCCTCTAAAATCACTTCCTGCCCCCATAGATCTGGCCCTCTTGCTTTGTCTTCTATCAATATCACGATCACCTCTTTGTGGTTGTTGTCGTCCCTCTAAGTTCTGGGCATGGGTTTGTATTCGGGAAATATCCATCCCATCTTGCAACGAAGCCGTCAAACAATCCTTGAATAGATGTGGCCCTAGGCCACTCACAAACCTGTGTACCCTATCTCCCATCTCGGCCACCATAGTCGGGGCATATCTAGGCAAGGAATTAAATTGAAGGCTATATTCCCGGGCACTCATATTTCCTTGCTTTAAGCTTAAGAACCTATCTGCTCTATCTCGGCGGACCTCGGGTGGCAAATAGTGACGGATGAAAGCATCTACAAATTCTTGCCACACGGGAGGAGGCGCATTTTATTTTCTTGATGCTAGCCAATTATTGTACCACAATACCACCACATCTCGGAGTCTAGAAGATGCTAACTCCACAGATTCGGTTTCGGAGGCATGAATAATCCTCAATGTTCTCAGCATCTCATCAATAAAGCCTTACGGGTCTTCATCCGGCTTTGACCCGAAAAACTCCGGAGGATTCAAACTCATAAAATCATGGGCTCTGGTACTAGCTGCCCGATCACTTAAACTCACATTCTGCCGCTGTGCCTGGGCGGCTAACTGTGTCAGTAGATGAATGGCCCCGGTCACTTGTTGACCCGAAGCAACCGGTGGAGGAATTGGAGTTGAAGCTCCTCCTTCTTTTTCGACATTGGACGGGGTGGAGGAAGTATTAGATGGGGCCTCATTATGTGATTTTCCCTCTTCTACATTCATCGGAGGCTCTCCTTCCACCCGCCTTTTCATCGTAGTCCTGCCCTTCTGGGCGGCTGTAGCTTTTCCCTTTGGCGGCATTTCTGAAATCATAGCACTCTATTAGGAAGGAGAAAGTCTTATAACACAGCTCTATCGCACGATCTCTAAAGATGAAAGATGGTCATTTTTCCTAAATGCCCTGTAGCCTCCTGTTTATTAGTGTGGCGCGCAACACACTATAAACAAGACTCTACTAGACACGGCTCATAGACACTTCCTAGGACTGAACTGCTCTGATACCACTTTTGTCACGACCCGACTAGGGACCGTGACGGGTACCCGGGGCTAACCACCGAGCACTACTCGTTCTACTACTCATCATGCTCATTAAACTTTCTTTTATCAAATAAATACTCAAATCATAAGAAAATCATTTTTCATTTGAGAACATAGATACTTTTATAGACATAAGCCTTTAGGCTATCAAAATGATAATATATATATATATATAGTAGTAACCTCGCGAGACCATATGACCCACAACTGCGTATCTACGAGCCTCTACTAGAGTGCTAGACATAAGGACGGGATAGGACCCCGTCGTGCCCAAAATATACATATGTACAAAAAAGAATAATTCAGGCACCTCCGGAACAATGGAGTGCCCTCAAGTCAGCTAACTGCTCCTACGAGTCTGGATCAAGCTCACCTCCCTATCTACCTGTGGGCATGAACACAGCGTCCAAATAAAACGAACGTCAGTACGAACATTGTACTGAGTATGAGAGGCATAAATAATAACAATACGTCAATGAGATAAAGGAAGTATCAAATGTGGAGCAACTATAACTGACTATCAATTATAAAAGGAATAATGCATGCTGGCTTACTTGATACTCGTCATCATATTATGTATGCATAAATGTATAGGTTGCCCGTCCATATCGGTATGGTGTGATAATAATTAACCTGCGTCCAGGCCTCCCGCGTCCGGGGTATAAGCTGCCCACTGCAGTGGTGTGTCTGCCCGTGCCATATAGGCGCGGTGTAATATCATCAAATTATACTCATCATAATGCATGTGTAATAACTCAAATATAGCTATACTTTATCGAGGTGACATAAAATCGTGAACCCCCGATTTCATTATGGGACATTTATAAGTATTTTGCCTCACCTTGAAGGAAATAATATATAAGGTGAGTGTATACAATAAATGACATCATTAACTTAATGGTATTCTGCCTCACCTTGAAGGAAATAATATATAAGGTGAGTGGATACAATAAATGACATCATTAACATTATAAGAACATCATATCATGAACTCTAGAACCTTTAGACTTAAGTTCATCATCATCGTTACTGAACTCATAATATATCTCTCATCTCCTATGGCTACTCATGAACTTAGGCTTTTAGTTTTCCGAGATATAGAGGATTGATGGAGAAGAAGGAAAAATCATACCGTCGGATTCATGCCATAGAAAGAAAGGACTAGCCTCACATACCTTTTACGTTTAACTACTCTATCGCTTGCTTGTTCTCCTTCAATGCTCACGTTTCCACCTTCAAGAGAATTCGCATTAACATTAGCTAATCGATTACTTAAACGTGCTTACTATTTCTAGGGAAAAGTGGGCAGCATTTCCTTTGTTTCTACTACTTTCTCCATATTCTATATCAACCCCAAACATTCATAACAATATTCACAATATAATAGACAACAATCATCCTTCATCTACATTATCCGCATTTCGTAATTTTACTCCAATTTCTCCATAATCATGGTCATAGTTCATTATTGCATTTTCTCACATATAATACTTATTCCATGTTATAAATTTCGTTCATAACATATTCACAATCTCAACATATCAAGATTCAAGATTCATATTAATCCACTATTCATAATTGCCACTAATCTCATCTTTTGTAATCCATTTTCCATTTCCTTCCATAATCCAAGTGTTTCAACTTTTTCCATACCTTAAAATACATGGAATAATCATGAAACTCACCTTTGAATGCGTAGGAACGGGTTTTGGTTGGCAATACTTCAGTTGGAGAAAACCCTAGCTTCACTCCCAAGAGAATTCTTGACTTGGAGGAACCCTTGTGAGCTTCTTGCACTTGATTCACTTGAATTCTTGATATTGATATTTGCTTTCCTTTGTATTCTTGTATATGAAGTGTGTGTGGAACCCTCTAGAAGCTTGGAGAGAAGTGGAGAAGTGAGGGGAATGAATATAATGAAGTGGGATCACATTTAAATACTTGTAATATCTCAGCCCGTCGGGACTTCCACGGATACTTGTACGGTTCGTGGAACATTGCACGGTCCGTACAAGTGGTCGTGGTTCACTACCTTGGAAAACATTGTTGTTGTTGGGTTATACGGACCATTATACGGTCCATATAAAGTTCCACGGGCCGTATAATGTGGTCGTGTAACTCACAGTTTTTCCAAAGTTGATCTCGTCGTTTCGTTTGGTCTCCAATCCTTATACAACCTTCTTAACACTTGTTTCACACTTCATTAACCATGTTGTTACACCTCGGAAATTTTTCCGTACTTGTGTGATGAGTAGAACAACGAAAGGCTTGGGTGCATGATGTTTTGTTAAGTCAGGAATGGCAAATTATGAATTTTTGGAAATAAGGAAGTGGCGGAGAATTTTCAGCTCAGTGGTCGTAAAGGGCACTATACGGCCCGTAAAGTGATTTACGGACCGTATAGTGCAATCGTCCTCCAGCTTTCAAAAAATTTCAAGTTTTGTCAAAGTGTTGACATGGCTAAACACGACTTGGAGGACGGCCCCGTAAACTAGTTTACGGACCGTAAACCTCGGTCGTAAACTGCCATGTCCTTCAGCCAAACTTTCTGTTTCCGGGATGATTAAAAACGATCATGGAGGACGGACCGTAAACCACAATACGGTCCGTAAACTGTGGTTTATGACCACTGTTCATCCCGACAATTTTTCATTAAAGATCAGTTTTGTGATCATTAAAAGGAACTTAGGCTTCATTTCATTTCATTTTTCTTCCATACAACTCAAGAATGCTCTAGAACTCTCCAAATATTTCCTCCATAAGAATTCAAGAGAATCAAAGGGAACATCAAGATCAACACCACTAAATTCATGAAAACAAGTGTAAGAACACATCAAAGGATCATCTAAGTCAAGAAATCCTAAAAAGGGGTCGAACTAGGGTTTTGGCTAAGTGAAGTATTTCAAATCAAGGCATGTTCAATCATCAGTTAAGGTATGTTTCATGACTATACCACGTGATTCAAGGTATTGGAAGGCTTAGATACTTAAAATGTAGAAGAACATAGGAATGGGTCATTATTGAGTGAATAGTGACATAAATGAATGGTAGTGGAATTGAATCATGAATGTTGAAGTGTTGTGAATACAAATACGATATAAATGATTTTTATAACGTGAAACAAGTAGTAAATGCACGAAAGCACTAAGGTGAGCTATAGGGAGAAATATGGCAAAATAGGAGGAAAATGGTGGATTTTGCTAATGGTGCATAAATGATGATTTTGATTGTGATATTGTGAATAGCATTGTGAATGTTGGGGGTAGAGATAGAACATGGGAAAATTAGTATAAACGAAGGAAGTACTGCCCAAATTTTCCTAGAACTAGCGATCTGTTCTTGTAGTTAATTAACTAATGTAACACGAGTATTTTACAATGAGTACATTATTATGATTATTTTATGATAAGCATGGCATGAGCATTGCATACCGGGCCTAGTTGGCCGGGCAGACACCGCTTCGGCGGGCGGCGATACGGATACACCACGACCTTCGGGCGTGGGCAGACACCACTAGTGGGCGGCATGAGATGGTACCCCGGATGCGGGAGGCCTGGACGCGGGCTTATATTATTGATTATCACACCGTTCCGACATGGGCGGGAAGCTTGCATATGATGCATACATGTTACGATGATAAGTATGAGTAAGACAGCATGCATTATTCCATTTATGATTATCGGTCAGATCCATATGCTTTATATTGATGCGCTCATTATATTATTGATGCCTTTCTTCATTGTTCATGCCTCTCAAACTCAGTACAATACTCGTACTGACGTCCCTTCTTTGGACGATGTGTTCATGCCCACAGGTAGACAGGGAGGCGAGCTTGATCCAGATACTTAGGAGCTGTCAGCTGTTGGGAGTACTCGGTAGTAAATGAATTTCCAGAGTGAGCGGTGCTCTGTATCTAGTTCTGGGTACCCGTCGCGGCCCCTAGTTGGGTCGTGACAGAAGTGGTATCAGAGCAGTTCGTCCTAGGAAGTGTCTACGAGCCGTGTCTAGTAGAGTCTTGTTTATGGTGTGTTGCGCGCCACATCAATAAACAAGAGGCTACAGGGCATTTAGGAAAATGACCATCTTTCTTTTTACTAGATCGTGCGATAGAGGCATGCATAGGAATTTATCCTTCCCTAAAAGTGCATTGTGATATCAGAATGCCGCCGAAAGGAAAAGCTACAGCTGCCCAGAAAGACAAAGCTACGACGAAGAAGCGGTCAGAAAGGGAGCCTCCGGCGAATGTAGAGGAAAGTGAATCACAGAATGAGGCCTCGCCTAATGTAGGAGAGCAGGGAGGAGCCTCAGTCCCAATTCCTCCGTCAGTTGATTCGGGTCAACAAGTGACCGAGGCCATACACCTACTGACACAATTGGTTGCCGCCCAGGCACAGTGGCCGAATGCGGGCCCGAGTGACCGTTCCGCCAGTACGAGAGCCCGTGATTTCTTGACTTTAAATCCTCCGGAATTTTTCGGGTCGAAGCCGGATGAGGACCCCCAAGGCTTTGTTGATGAGATGTTGAGGACGCAGAAACATATGCATGCTTCTGAGACCGAATCGGTAGAGTTGGCCTCTTATAGACTCCGCGATGTGGCGGTGCTATGGTACAAAAATTGGATTATATCAAGAGGAGAGAATGCACCACCTCCCGTTTGGCAAGAATTTATGGATGCCTTTATTCGTCATTACTTGCCGCCTGAGGTCTGCCGAGCTAGAGCGGACAGGTTCTTGAATTTAAAGCAAGGAAGCATGAGTGCTCGAGAGTATAGTATGCAGTTCAATTCGTTGGCCAGATACGCTCCAACTATGGTGGCCGACTTGGGAGATAGAGTCTACAGATTTGTGAGTGGTTTAGGACCCCACTTTTTTAGAGATTGTTTGACGGCCTCTTTGCAAGATGGGATGGATATTTCCCGGATACAGGCTCACGCCCAAAATCTTGAGCAACGGCAACAACAGCAAATGAGTGAGCGTGACGGTGATAGGAAATAAGGTAAGAGGGCTAGATCGATGGGAGCGAGTAGCGAGTATAGAGGGGGACCGAGGCAGACGCACTCTAGGCACTCAGGTCAGTCAGCGACCAGTGCGCCTCCCAGGTTCTCAGACAGGAGGTCCGATCGTTCTTTTCAGTCGGGACAAGGCCAGAGTTCGAGGGCATCCGATTCTCAGTCTAGGGGAGATTTTGGTCAGCGGAGATTTCCAGTACCGCGGTGCAGCCAGTGCGGTAAATTACATTCCGGGAAGTGCCGTCAAGGTTCAGATGCCTGTTATGCTTGCGGGCAAGTTGGCCATATAATGAGAGAGTGCCCTTCAGCGAGGGGTAGAGTTGGGACTCAGCCTACAGGGTCAGCAGCTGGGTCTTCCTCAGTACGCCCGACAGCACAGACTTCTCAGGCTACAGTAGGTAGGGGCAGAGGCAGAGGGAGGGCATCTACTTCAGGTGCTGTTCTGCCCCGCGTATATGCTCTGGCAGGGCGTCAGGATCTAGACTCCTCCCCAGATGTTACCACAGGTACTCTGACTATAGTTTCCCGCGACGTATATGCTTTGATTGATCCGGGTTCTACTTTCTCTTATGTTACCCCGTATGTTGCTAATTGTATCGGGGTGGAACCCGAGCCGATTAAACCTTTCGAGGTGTTCACCCCGGTTGGTGATCCAGTAATAGCGAGGCAAGTATATAAGAATTGTGTAGTCGTTATATGTGACCGACAAACAAGGGCCGATTTGATTGAACTGGAAATGATAGACTTCGACGTAATAATGGGTATGGATTGGTTAGCGTTGTGTTACGCAAATGTTGATTGCCGAACGAAAATGGTTCGATTCCAGTTTCCGGGAGAGCCCGTACTTGAATGGAAGGGTAATACAGCATCCCCTAAGGGTAGGTTTATTTCCTACCTCAAGGCGAGAAAGATGATAGCCAAGGGCAATATTTATCATCTAGTTCGGGTTTATGATACGGAGACAAGTTCACCAGTTTTCCAATCGGTGGAATGATGCTTGTGAGCGTAGTTTCCATGAGCTAAAAGATAGATTGACCTCAGCTCCAGTGTTAACACTTCCAGAAGGGCCGGATGATTATGTCGTGTATTGTGACGCTTCCGGTGTGGGACTAGGATGTGTGCTGATGCAGCATGGCAAGGTTATTGCATATGCTTCGAGACAGTTGCGGAAATATGAACAGAATTATCCGACTCATGATCTCGAATTGGCTGCGGTTATTCATGCCTTAAAGATATGGAGGCATTATCTGTACGGTGTGCACGTCTATATCTATACAGATCACAAGAGTCTTCAACATATTTTTAAGCAGAAGGAGTTGAACCTACGACAGAGGCGGTGGTTGGAATTGTTGAAGGATTATGACGTGAATATTTTATACTACCCCGGGAAAGCGAATGTGGTAGCAGACGCGCTTAGCCGTCGATCAATGGGCAGTTTAAGTGAAGTCCCTTCAGAAAAGAAAGAAATGGTTCGTGAGCTCTATCAGCTAGCAAATCTTGGGGTACGTGTAATTGATTCGGGTAAGGCAGGAATTAGTGTTAATGATCCTGCAGTCTCGCCCTTGAATGCGGAGATAAAAGAACGCCAGTACGAAGATCCACAGATGTGTCATCACAGGGATGTATCCCGTGGGAAAGAGAAGTCTCCATTTGCAGTTTCCATAGATGGGGTTCTAAGCTACCGAGACAGACTGTGTGTACCGGATGTGGTAAAATTACGCCAGCGAATTTTAGAGGAAGCGCACCATTCTCGGTATTCCATCCATCCAGGTACGACCAAAATGTATCATGACCTTAAATTTCTATATTGGTGGGATGGCATGAAACGAGACATAGCAGATTTCGTAGCGCAATGTCCGAACTGCTAACAGGTGAAAGCAGAACATCAGAAGCCAGGAGGCTTATTGCAAGCAATGGAAATTCCTACCTGGAAATGGGAGGAGATTAATATGGATTTTATTGTGGGATTACCCCGCTCCCGAGGCAGATACGATTCTATATGGGTGATCGTGGACAGGCTCACGAAAGCAGCTCATTTCCTCCCAGTTAGAACCACGTATTCGGCAGAAGGCTATGCCAGGTTGTATCTAAAAGAAATTGTGCGACTTCATGGAATTCCTTTGACCATTATTACAGACAGAGGGGTACAGTTTACAGTCAAGTTTTGGAAATCTTTTCAAGAAGGGTTAGGTACTCAAGTCAAATTCAGCACAGCATTTCATCCACAAACTGACGGACAAGCCGAGCGCACCATTTAGACCTTGGAGGATATGCTCCGAGCGTGTGTGTTGGATTTTGGGGGGTAGTTGGGATGAGCATTTACCCCTTATAGAATTTTCTTATAACAATAGCAACCATTCCGGTATTCAAATGGCCCCGTATAAAGCCTTATATGGAAGAAAATGCAGATCTCCAATTGGATGGTTTGAAACCGAAGAAGTACAATTGATAGGCCCCGACTTGATCCAACAAGCAGTTGAAAAGGTTAAAGTGATTCGAGACCGACTGTTAACAGCTCAAAGTTGCCAAAATTCTTATGCTGACAACAGCCGACAGGATTTAGAATTCTAGGTAAATGACTGGGTATTTCTGAAGGTATCGCCAATGAAAGGGGTGATGAGATTTGGCAAAAAGGGGAAGTTGAGTCCAAGATACATCGGACCTTATAAAATTGTCCGTAAGGTGGGACAGGTAGCATATGAATTGGACCTACCTTCGGAGCTTGAATCAGTCCATCCGGTGTTCCATTTTCGATGCTCCGCAGGTGTATCGGGGATCCTACAAGAATAGTTCCGGTTGACAATGTGCAGGTGACAGAGAAGCTGACATATGAAGAAGTACCTATTGCCATTTTAGATAGACAGGTGCGACGACTCCGAAATAAAGAAGTCGCTTCGGTCAAGGTTCGATGGCGAAACAATAACCGGGAAGAAATGACTTGGGAAGCGGAAGAAAAGATGAAATCCAAATACCCGCATTTATTCCAACCCCCGGAAGGGATTCAAGATGAAAGGTCGAAGATGTAAGGTATGTACACTTTAGTATTATGCTTTTAGTCATGTGTGGCCACGGATGTGTTGATAGTGTGATATAGCCCTGTAAGGCCATGATACTGTGAGTTGCTGTGACAGGTTGGTAGAGTCAAATTACAAAGGAGACCCTGGCAAAAATTTTCTAGAATTCCCGAGTGTCGAACATTCGAGGACGAATGTTCCAAAAGGGGGGGAGAATGTTACACCTCGGAAATTTTTCCGTACTTGTGTGATGAGTAGAACAACGAAAGGCTTGGGTGCATGATGTTTTGTTAAGTCAGGAATGGCAAATTATGAATTTTTGGAAATAAGGAAGTGGCGGAGAATTTTCAGCTCAGTGGTCGTAAAGGGCACTATACGGCCCGTAAAGTGATTTACGGACCGTATAGTGCAATCGTCCTCTAGCTGTCCAAAAATTTCAAGTTTTGTCAAAGTGTTGAAATGGCTAAACACGACTTGGAGGACGGCCCGTAAAATGGTTTAGAACAACGAAAGTCTTGGGTGCATGATGTTTTGTTAAGTCAGGAATGGCAAATTATGAATTTTTGGAAATAAGGAAGTGGCGGAGAATTTTCAGCTCAGTGGTCGTAAAGGGCACTATACGGCCCGTAAAGTGATTTACAAAGGAGACCCTGGCAAAAAATTTCTAGAATTCCCGAGTGTCGAACATTCGAGGACCAATGTTCCAAAAGGGGGGGAGAATGTTACACCTCGGAAATTTTTCCGTACTTGTGTGATGAGTGCATGATGTTTTGTTAAGTCTGGAATGGCAAATTATGAATTTTTGGAAATAAGGAAGTGGCGGAGAATTTTCAGCTCAGTGGTCGTAAAGGGCACTATATGGCCCGTAAAGTGATTTACGGACCGTATAGTGCAATCGTCCTCTAGCTGTCCAAAAATTTCAAGTTTTGTCAAAGTGTTGAAATGGCTAAACACGACTTGGAGGACGGCCCGTAAACTGGTTTACGGACCGTAAACCTCGGTCGTAAACTGCCATGTCCCTCAACCAAACTTTCTGTTTCTGGGATGATTAAAATCGATCATGGAGGACGGACCGTAAACCACAATACGGTCCGTAAACTGTGGTTTACGACCACTGTTCATCCCGACAATTTTTCATTAAAGATCAGTTTTGTGATCATTAAAAGGAACTTAGGCTTCATTTCATTTCATTTTTCTTCCATACAACTCAAGAATGCTCTATAACTCTCCAAATATTTCCTCCATAAGAATTCAAGAGAATCAAAGGGAACATCAAGATCAACACCACTAAATTCATGAAAACAAGTGTAAGAACACATCAAAGGATCATCTAAGTCAAGAAATCCTTAAAGGGGTGGAACTAGGGTTTTGGCTAAGTGAAGTATTTCAACTCAAGGCCTGTTCAATCATCAGTTAAGGTATGTCTCATGACTATACCACGTGATTCAAGGTATTGGAAGGCTTAGATACTTAAAATGTAGAACAACATAGGAATGGGTCATTATTGAGTGAATAGTGACATGAATGAATGGTAGTGGAATTGAATCATGAATGTTGAAGTGTTGTGAATACAAATACGATATAAATGATGTTTATAACGTGAAACAAGTAGTAAATGCACGAAAGCACTAGGGTGAGCTATAGGGAGAAATATGGGAAAATTGGAGGAAAATGGTGGATTTTGCTAATGGTGCATAAATGATGATTTTGATTGCGATATTGTGAATAGCATTGTGAATGTTGGGGGTAGAGATAGAACATGGGAAAAGTAGTATAAACGAAGGAAGTACTGCCCAAATTTTCCTAGAACTAGCGATCCGTTCTTGTAGTTAATTAACTAATGTAATACGAATTCTCTCATGAAGGTGACGACGTGGTATCGAAGGAGAATAAGTGGACAACAACTTAACTAAACGGCAAGGTATGTGAGGCTAGTCCTTTCTTTCCAATGGCATGAATCTTATAGTCCGAATTACCATCTTTCCATGAGCTCCTACATTCCAAAAAGTTAAATGCCTATATGAGATAAGTTCTACGATATGATGATGCTAGTATGATGATGATGTTAGTCCTTGCCTACACTCACCTTATGTACTAGTCCTTTCAAGGTAAGGCAGAATGTCCGTAATTGCTCCATAAAGTAATCGGGGGGTCACGACCTTACGTCACCCCGATAGAGTAAAGTTGTTCTCAAACCTTACGCATGTGCTATGATAAGTATTTTACAATGAGTACATTATTATGATTATTTTATGATAAGCATGGCATGAGCATTGCATACCGGGCCTAGTTGGCCGGGCAGACACCGCTTCGGCGGGCGGCGATACGGATACACCACGACCTTCGGGCGTGGGCAGACACCACTAGTGGGCGGCATGAGATGGTACCCCGGACGCGGGAGGCCTGGACGCGGGCTTATATTATTGATTATCACACCGTTCCGACATGGGCGGGAAGCTTACATATGATGCATACATGTTACGATGATAAGTATGAGTAAGACAGCATGCATTATTCCATTTATGATTATCGGTCAGATCCATATGCTTTATATTGATGCTCTCATTATATTATTGATGCCTTTCTTCATTGTTCATGCCTCTCATACTCAGTACAATACTCGTACTGACGTCCCTTCTTTGGACGCTGTGTTCATGCCCACAGGTAGACAGGGAGGCGAGCTTGATCCAGATACTTAGGAGCTGTCAGCTGTTGGGAGCACTCCATTGTTCAAAGGTGCTTATGATTTCTCTTTGGTATATATGTATATATATTTTGGGCACGACGGAGTCTTGTTCCGTCTATGTATTCATTATGACAGTAGAGGCTCGTAGATACGTAGTGTGGGTCAGGTGGTCTCAAAAGATGCTATTATTATGTATATATTATTTTGATGGCCGAGAGACATATGTATATAAAGTACTTATGTTTTGTTACAAATTATGTTTCCTATACTTTCATGCGTAAAACTGGAAAAAGATCATTAAATGAGTAAAATGAGTAGTAGAGTGAGCGGTGCTCGGTATCTAGTTCCGGGTACCCGTCGCGGCCCCTAGTTGGGTCGTGACACATCTAAGGGACATTATAACTCTTCTCTAAAACATCATTATGCTATCTTTAATTCGATGCTCGCAAATCGACGCGCAACATGTCCGGTCTTTCATTAACAACTTCCTTCCCTAAAGTCAAATGTCTTTGAATCTCGATTTGGGTCATCAAATGCTATTTCTTACTTATCAAATCATCGTATACGTCGTGCCCTTCGCTAGCCTATTCACTGTACGTTAACGGGAAATTTCTGAGGTGTAACAATGGGCAAGATCCGAATCGAGAGACATGCCGATATCGATGACAAAGTCACCGCAACAAGAAGGACAAAGTCCCAACAAGAATGCAAAATGATCAAGCAATTCGTACAAGTGGGTGATTTAGCGAAAGTTTTGCAATAATTGATATAATAACCATACAATGATATAAGATGAAGAGTAAGGAAACAACCCATCAAGATACTTCAAAAATTCCAGAAAATAAAGATATTCCAAGTTCAAGTTTATACACAAACATTGGCGTTTAACCACACAACAAGTTCTACCACAACTCGAGGAGTTCAAATCGTCTACGCCATAGACCAACCAAAGTCCACTTCATCAAACAATTCCTCTTAGCTTGTACAAGAGCATATATACCTTAAATACACAATCAAATATCTACTTAAGTTCAATAGTTTCATCACGTCGAAACTAAACATGAAATCAGTGAAAATTAGCCTAAACTATCAAAACAGGAATTCTGGACAGTACTACTGTCTTGTACTGTCGCTCAGTTTCAAAGGAGTAAACGACAAAAATAGACTCTGTGGCCTGAATGAAAGTTGTAGATATATGTCTTGGGGTTTCAGATAAATTTAAATCACTCGTATAGAAGTTTTGTACCACAATATATGCTCAAAATACTAACAGTAGTACATGTAGGGTTTGCAAAACAGAAATCTAGGCAGCACCTGCCCTGTACTTTATCACCCCTTTTCAAGTAAATACAAGCAAAACTGGGTTTTGGAGCCTGAACGAAAGTTGTAGGGCTATGAAATCGTTTTCTAGAACATCTTGAATCACTTAAAACTAAGCTTTATACAAGGAATTATGCTGAAAACACTAACAGTAGTCCAGTCCAAAAACGGGTTTGTAACTTACCTCAATCGTGTGGAGTTGCTTAGGGCTCAACCAAAGCAATTCTTGATGATTGATTTAGAGGATTAATATTATAAGAGGAGAGAGGTTTTGCTGTCTTGTTTCCTTGGAGAAAACGAAATTGAAAGGGTGGTAGAGAGGATAAGAGCCAAAAGGGTATATATCTTACTTAGTAAGATAAGGATGAAAAATAATAAAATAAAATAAAAATGGGCTGCCCATTTTTATAAATATCTAATTCATTTAATAAATTACTAAGATAATCATAGTAGGAGTAGTTTATATAACTACACCATAACACTTCAAACAAGTTTCAAATATCGTCAAGTTCACATTCAAGAAGTGCGAAGTAAAATATACCCTTGCTATCAAGATATGGTCAATCAAAAATTCAAGAGTTAGCTTAAAAAAAATTCAGGGTGTTACAGTGCAAATACTAGGGACTCAATAAAAGGATCAAGGAAAAATTACGGGTATCAAACGAAATACTACATGCAGGGCAAGTTCGAGACTAAGATGCACAATATGGAATATATGCAAAAGAACCTCCCCTCCCATTAGCCCAAGTCCCACTCAAGACAAGTAAATATAATCTAAGACAGACAGGGTCATCGCGAACTATAGGATAGGAAAGCTATAAAAGAGCCACTACCATGAGCGTAAGTGTCAGAAAGGCTGATATATCTTATATTACACTCAAGCACTCACAGGAAAGTTATCTCTCAAAAGTTAAGCCTTGATTTGTTGATGTCAACCAAGCCAATAAAGATCCTTGGAATTACAATTCATCATTCTTCTTCCGTTCTAAGGGTTACATCCTAAAAAAAAATTTAAAAAAAATCCACTCTAAAAAATAAAAACTACAATATACTCGATTCATAAAAGAACTGATACACAAAGAAAAATCAAAAGAAATTATTCAGCTACTTAAATAAAACAAGGAAGTTACTAGGAATGCTGGATGTTGTATTGCTACTAAAAATCAAGCTACTTATTACAGACTATTAATTTTCATGAATGAACCCAAATAACCTATATTAGGAAAGCAAGAAACCCAAAAAAAAAATCAAGAAACAAGAGAAAAAAATTGTACGAATATTATAGTCATCCAATATATACAAGAATAAAAACAACATAAAGCATAAAAGTTACTACGAGGTTGTTGGTGTTCTAATTGGATTTTAGTATTTTAGAGTCGCCACCTAATTTATTATGAAAAACTAGGAAAACCAGGTTTAAAGATTTTGCCAAAATTGAGAAAAATCTTTTGGACCAAAGTTCGAGGTAAGGGTTCCGGTGATCCCCTAGGGAAGGTTTTACGCACCCTAGTATCCGTAGAATACAGTTGACCTACGAGCTTCAATGTGTGATTAACGTACTTATTTGTTTAAAAGTGTTTTAATTTTTCGCAAAAAAATGTCATTCCTTTTCATATCGTATCATGGTTTCAAAAAATTTGGCAAACATTCCCCTTGTAAAAAGGGTTTTTGGTTTTAAAATCCACATAAGTGTTTAATTCACTTTATTGTCGGACTAGGACACACCCGGGATTTCTCCCAAGTAGAGTCGCTACTATTCTAGTCCTAATAAAATGGGTTTAGTTCTCATGGATTTTTATATATAAGAAAATATAGAGTATTTTCTCCGTTTTTGCATTATATATATATAGAGATAAACATAAGTTTATGAAAGACAAAATCAATTTGGTTCATTTTATTTATTGAAGCCATAGGTCAACTATATCCTAAGTCCAAATCCTTTTAGTCTCATACTTTGTCCAAATATTAATCCAATAAACTTTTTGGGGTGAAAACGTTTGAATAAAAATGGTCCTTTTTCTCCAGAATTTTTCCAGCCTTGAACCCAGTTTTTTCAAGTCGTTTTCCAGGTATGCTTAGTGTCAAAATCTCAAAGCCCATTTTTGTCCATTTAAAGGTGAACCGCATCTCTTCCTCTTTCCGAGTCAATTCATTTTAGAACTCCTTTTTTTAGCAAGATTCACCAACAATTCATACTAATGGGTTGTAGCCCAAAAACTATTTTACCTTCTAAAAAATAATTTTTCCCAGATTTTTTATTACTAAAGCCCAAACTCGCAAATCTCACCATTTTTTAGAAAGGCATAATTTACTCTATCCAAAACATGTGTTTGATTATTAAACAAAATCAGATTTAAAAGCCAATTTCTTTTATCTGTTGTGCGAAAAAGAATTCAATTTTTGAACGAGTTTGGAAAAAAAAAGTTTTAAGCGACTTCCTAAAATAATACGCATTTGATTTCCTAGTCTACACATGCATAGGGGTTTCACTATTTCACATGTTTGATATACAAAATATACATGTACCAAATAAAGTAAAGAGAGGGAGGAATATATCTCTTTCAAATTGATGGGCCTATCCAAGCCCATCAGTGCCATTTTCACCCATTGAATGGGCCTTCAAATATATCAGCTTTCCTTTGAACGGTCATCATTGAGCCTCAACAGAATTGGAATTGGGCTTCAGCCCAATTTCTGTATAGAAGGTGGAAGGACCCGAGCAATGCAAGGAAAGGATTTTGCATAGAAAAGATAAAGAATTAATATCATGAATACACGCTTAAGCATATAAAAAAACTCAATTAAGGCAAACAGCGGGCTAATTGATCTAAATTCAGTCCCCCAAGTTAGCCAACTTATACATACACTTAACCTAGATTAAGGAGTAAAGGTATATACAGGTATATTCCTTTGGTATACTCAAACATATACACCTTTAGGGATCCTTGAATGGTTAGTAATGGAAAGCTTTTACCCCCGTATTCCCGATGTCGTACAAGATCCAAGGGATTTCATGAACCCCAAGCATGACAAACACTGGGGAAGGCTTGAGCTTGATCCTTAATGACCATTTAAACCACCCCAATAATTTATTAGTTGTGAGCATACTTATGGGAATATACAGGCATGTGCCCAAACTGCCTTAACCAAATTTAAGGAAAGCACTTAATGTTCACCAAACATAGTCAACAAACAACAACAGGGATCAAGTAAAGTGCGATGAGGCTGATTAAGCATGTAACAAGCCAAAGCAAACACTCAGAGTGACTGTAGACATTTGTGGAAGCACTTACAGGATGCAATAAAGCAAATATCAATTGTAGAGGGACATAGCAGTTTCATATACCATTTAGACAGTAGGGCAAACAGATTGAACTAATATGGACCAAAGTTCCAATTAAGTCTTCACAAAAGGTAAACACATCTTAGAATCCATTAGACTAGCTCTTACATTGATCATATTCAATTAAGGTGTTAATAAATAGGACAACTATCCTTAGAGATCAAATGAACTAACATGTATAGATTCAGACAAAATAAAGGTGCATAAAAATGAAACACAATGGCTTAGGCACATGATACACTTAGTTCCCTATACTTAGTTAGGCACATGATACACTCAGTTCCCTGTACTTAGTCATGTAAAATCCTTATGCAAGTGATGTGGCTCAGTATGGGTAGGTAGAATCATAGCATATGTCCAACATGTTCAGATAAGGTCAAGCAAGGGTCCCAATCATTTTTAAATACCCTACTCCACTTAGATGACATAACATGCATGCAAACAATGGCTTTTAACATGAATGACCAACTAAATCACCCAGTGGCACATTACTTAACCAACAATTAGGCAAAGGGACTCTGTACTTAATGTTATCAAGCATATCATACTGATGAACTAACCAAGTCAACATTGATGCTTGCCAAATTTACAAATATCATGCTTTGTTATGAATAGTGACACATGCATTACCTTACTATCACAAAGTTGAGTATTGATAGTTATGCAATTAAACAAATAAGGTTCAGATAATCAGCCTGAGATTCAGATGACTTATGAACACTCTTAGGTTTCTATATCAGTTAGTTTTATGCAAGTAAGATCAACATGATGCCTTTCAAAGATTCAGGGTGTGCAGAGACTATAACACCTAAGTTACATGCTGGGACATGGTTAAAATTTAACAGGATCAGTAGTATAGTTTTTTTTTTTAAAAAAAAAAAATTCAGCACACCTAATAGGTTAACAAGTTAAGACAACAACACTGCTTAAACTAAATAAACAAGCATAGGAAAACATGTTATATTATCAAGTATTTTAGACTGATAACAGGACTAGTTTCAATAGCACATAAAGATTACTAAGCTAATCATGCTAAACAGGCTGAAATAGCAGCATTTTTCAGCTAACCACATACTCGTAGAATCAACAGGCCATATCATGCCAATATCAAGTTAAGACTGCATGAAAGATACTTAAACAATCCCATAAATTAAGGCAACAACATCATTGTCCTGGTTAAGCAAACCAAGGGGCATATACTATCACATAAACAACCTACCAAACCACATAAAGAATAAAGAAACAAAACAGCCCAATAAATTAAGGTAACAACATTGTTTAACCTAACTACATAGACACAACATAACATGCTACATCATACAAAAATTAAACACATAAAAAAGGCAGAAAAAAAGAAAAAAATAAATAAGGAAAGGGGAATTACCTTTCTTGAGTGCAGCCTTTGATCGAGTGTTGGACTTGGAGACCTCTTAACTTGTCCCCCCCCCCCCCCCCCCCCCACAAAAAAAAAAGCTCAAAATACCAGAGAATCACACAAGGACACGGAAATAAGAACTTTAAAATTTTAAACTGATCGAACTCTTAAAATTTCGCAAAATGCTCTAAATTTTAGGTATTTCGAAGATATGAGTGAATATGTGTAAATATTCAGTTCAAAAGTGTCTAGCAATGTAACATAGGACTCCTTTATATAGAAAACCCTCAAATGCCTCAAACCTTAATTTCACGATGTGGGATAAATCCCTGTTTTTGGGATTTTTCTCCCACACATATACATTGTAGGGTTGAGATCGAGTTAAAATAAGTATCAAAGGACCAGATTGAGTCAACAAAAGATCAATCCGAAGGGTTCTTCATGAACTAATAAGAAATCACGATTCAAATTCAGAACACAACAAAAACAATTAAAGGATTTTAGTCCGTAGACGTTGCAAGGTAGAAGATAGAGAAAAGAGCTGACCTTACCAATGTTTAAGGTCGTGTTTGGCATCGTTTGGAGATGATGCATTAATTTTTGCCTCAAACGATCGAACCATGACTGCACAAAGCGAAAGCACACTGTGCCATTACCCATTTTGGGATGCTGACGTAGAGAGAGAGAAAAAAAAGTATGGTGGATAGGGTTTTTACGAAGGGAAAGGGAAAGGGAAAGGGGAGAGTAGGGTGGTGTTTGGATGAAAAAGAGGGAAAATGGGTTATACCCCCCTGATATTTTGGCGCACTGGGCCGGGTCATGCCTTTTGCATTGGGCTGACTAGGTGCCTTTTTTTTTAGGGGTGGGGGTGCGATACATACATACATACATATATATATATATATATATATATATATATATATATATTAATGCATATACATGTAAAAGGGACAAAAGTGCAAATTAATAAATAGGCAAAAAGATTGATTACTAAACAATTTAATTAAAACTACATGATTAATTAAAAACACGATTGACTTTCACAAAATAATGGATTTGCAAGTATGGCCTTAATTGAATTAAAACAATGAATTTTGTTATTTCAATTATGGCCTCATTTGACTAACGAATTGATTATTTCAATAGTAGCTATGATTAAGCATATAATAAGCAATTTGCAAATATAGCTATAATTAATTATCCAGATTAATTATAATTAATTTTAGAATTACCCATATAAATGGAGTATGCAGAAATAAGACTTTGGGGGTAAAAAATGACTATTTATTTCAATCAAATCAATTTTCTTGAATTAAAATGGGGTAAATATTTGTTGATTAATCTCTGATAATTTGGACAATTAAAAAAAAAAAAAAACTATTTTCTGGTTGAAATTAAAATCATCCTGATTTTTTCAAAAAAAAAAAACATTTATTACCCCATTTAATATTCAAGTACTTTGAGCAAATAAAATAAATTATGGAAGGTCAAATATTAGGTGTCAACAACAACCACCACCAACCTCCATCGCATAATCACCACGATCAACTCCTACACCACCAGTCACCTCCACCGTCAACATTTACTACACAACCACCAGCTCTATTGAGCCATTACCGCACATCCATCACCTCCGACCACCACTGTAGCGACCACTAGCCATTACTACACAACCTTCACACCAACCTCCTCCATACAACCATGACCATCACTTTAGCACTATTCGAAGTAAACAAGAACAAAAAGGTATTCTTTTTATCCATCATGTTTTGAATCATTTGCCTTAGACCTCAAAAATTTCTTGGTTACAAAGAAAAACTCCGTCAAACCCCCAAAAAGGCAAGTGCAGATTCAGGAACTTTAGTTGCACTTGTTAGAAAAAATATAATAGACGATACACACACATACTCGATTTTGCGATCACAATTTAAGCCACATCCACAATGCATAAACATTTGCAAGTCTATCCACTTCGGAATAACTTCAGACACGCAGTTTCATATTGCTAAAGTTCAGGCACATATGACTGAAGTTCAACCATTTTTGCCTCAACTCCAGTTATATGTGGCTGAATTAATACTTTTGTCTAAACTTCATGCATGAAATTTCTTGTCTGAAGTTTATGTACATATGAAGTTCATTCAATTTCGCCTGAACTTTAGGCATTTTGTTGTCAAGCTGCGGTGTCTAAAATTATTTTAAAATGAATAGACATGAAAAACTTGTTAACAAACATGGATATTAAAGATAACAATGTCCAAATAAAAATACCCTGTGAAATTTTTACAAAGATAACTCCATTGATGACGGGTCATTTGCACTTTGTCCCCTATTTTGTCCTAGTCTTTAATTTTTGCCCCTTAAGGCAAGACATAAATTTATATTTTCACATCATGATATCTCACAAGTTATGTATGCGATCTTAAAGAATTTATGCCCCGCTTTGAATAAGTTTGATTTTGAAGGACAAAAAAAAAGACCAACCATTAAAGGCAAACCGTGCAATTTGTTAAATGTTGGACCATTATGACCACCTGATGGCCTGGTCCAATGTACACCCATAATCCCAACACAAAGTATTGGTGGTACCCCACATGTAGAAGGGCCCGTCTTAGCCCTGACTCATCAGGCTTCAGCCTTCTCCCAATAATAATAGGGCATTAAAGGCGAATTGCGCTTCTTTTGGGGTGGTCTTTAAATTTTGCCCCTCATATTTGAAATCTTTAAATTTTGCTCTTCGGCTAAAATCCATGTGTTCCAGGTTCGAACCCCCACTCAGTCAAAAATTTTTAAAAAAATCGCAAGGCAGAGTTTAAATTTCGCTATGCCCCCACCGACATACACTTGTTAAGGAATTACCAAAATTATGCCGAACCCGGCATACTTATGCTTTATGGGCAGACTTGGCATAAGTATGCCGGGTCCGGCATAACTTTGGTAATTCCTTCACAAGTTTATGCCGGGTCCGGCATACTTATGGGCAAACTTTTAGTTAAGCCTTAACTAAAAGTCTTTTCCTAGTTATGCCTTATGGGGCATACTTTTAGTTATGCCTTAAGGAAAAGTTCCACCTTATGGGGCATACTTTTAGTTATGCCTTATGAGGCATACTTTTAGTTGTGCATTAACTAAAAGTCTGCCCCATAAGGCATAATTAGGAAAAGACTTTTAGTTAAGGCTTAACTAAAAGTTTGCCCATTAAAAGTTTGCTCATAAGTATGCCGGACCCGGCATAAACTTGTTAAGGATTTGCCAAAGTTATGCCGGACCTAGCATACTTATGCCCAGTCTGCCCATAAGGCATGAGTGTTATATCCCGTATTTCGCATATTTGAAAAAAATCTGAAATAATTGTGACTTGCAAGAGATGAGGTAATATTTTGATTTTGGTTAATATATATGTTGAGGTTCATGAAAAATATTGACCCGAAAATATCGAGGAAGGCTAAAGGCAAAATTGAAATTTTGAAAATTAGTTTCGTGAATTACAAATTATTTAACCAAGTAATTGGGCTAGGAAAAAGTCACAAAAAAAAAGAGGCCCAAGCCCATGGCCAAATTAATTCAATACAACAAATAAATAAAGGGAGCCATTAGTCATCTTCTTTTAGAAGATTCAAGAAAACAAAAAAAATTGAGAGCAAGAGCCAAGAGAAAGGGCCATACGGCCAAAGAAAAGAAAAGAAAAAAAAAATTGGAGCTCAAATCTTTAGTTCAAAAATTCATCTCTTGTGGAATTACTACTAAGCTCAAAGCCCTCTTCAATGTGATACAACTTTGGAAGCAAGAAAGTACTTTTTTTTACCAAGTGGAGAATTTGGAAAAGGTAAGAATTTTACTCTTTTTTTCTTGGAAGAATTACATAAATATGTTGTAGTATATGGAAGTGAATGTAAAGCATGAAAATTTTGTGTTATGGGTATGTGTATGTGTGGCCGAAAATGGTTGTTGATGGAGAGGAATGATCAAAATTTTATTTATTATGTTAATTGTGTTGTGGTGGCCTTGTAATGTAAATGGAAGGATACTAATTCAAGTTGGTATGAAAAATTGGTTGTTAAGTTGTTCTAGGAAATTTTGTGATTTTATTATAATTTATGAAATTGTGGGAATTGAATTGTAAGATGCAAATTGTTGTTGTTGTTGATGAAATTGGAAAAAGAATATGTGTTGTGAATGTTGTGTCGAAGGTTGGAGGTTTCAGGTGAATTATGGTTTTTGGTGGGATTGTTGTATATTTTGTAAAATGATATGAAATGCTTTGAATTGTGTTGAATGATCTTGGATTAGTACTTGAATGTGTGATCAAATATGAATTGAATATAATTGAGACGCCGTTGAAGTTGTAAAACGAAGTTGCTAATGCTAGTATGCGTTTTGAATCGATGGTGGATATTGTTAGAATAATTGTTGGTATTGTTGTTGATATTGTGGCCGAGTTAAATTCTCGGATTTGTTGTTGTATTTTTGGCCGAGTTGAATTATCGGGGATGGCACATTTACAGGGGGGATGCTGCCCAAATTTCTGTAGACAAGTATGGATTTAAGATTGAATTCCTAAAGGCTTATAATTAATATTTGGCAATTGTGACCAATTGTAGATTTTGGAGGAAACGGGATTTGAGTTTGGACAAGCGTAAGAAGCAAATAAGGTATGTAAAGCCTACCTTTCTTTCTTTTGGCATGTCCTAGTCGTAATAGGCTATGATACGTGTCTTGGGGAAAACTCCATTCCTAGAAATTCGAGCATAATTTTGGCCCTTATTCATTCAATGAAATTGAATTAGGTACTTTATGTTTTGATAAGAAAATAGTTTAAACGTCCGTACTTTCACAAATGGAACCGGATTGTCCTGCAACTTTTGTGGATGACTTCATAAGGTCTAATATTCGTAATTTATGTATGCCCTCTCGACTTGACCCGAGGTGGGCCCACGATTTCCGAGACCTTCTTGTATTGTTCTATTTGACTTATTTCCGTATGGTATTTAAAGGGAACTTTTGTTTATAGTTCTAGCTACCAAAGGATAGTGTTTTAACTGCTCCGTTACATTCTGATATACATTTTGAGGTGCAAATACGATTCCAGAAATACTATTTTGAGACAGCTCTCGTATCATTCCGCCATCCGATTTATTTTACCTGACTTGTCGTTGTGTTGTTCCATCGAGTCTTCGTGAAATGTTTTATATGGAATATTTCGGATATGTGTATGTGATTCTAATGCTTCGTTTGAAGTACCCTATAATGTTATTTGAAAGTTCCTCAAAATGAATGATACTAAATTTTCAGAAATTAACCTATGATGTGTTTTTCGAAAGTTTTGTAATTTGAAAGTTCGTAACTTTTGTATACTAATTCCGATGGACTCGATGCTTACCTTGAGCCTTCTAATATCAATATGTATATGTATTTATTCGTCGAGTCTTGGGATTCATTTAAATATGTATATGCATATGGTTTCCGCACTACTCTGCTCGTGCATGTGTCATGATCTCTTTCACCGGGTCCCGGGCCGGTATGTATCGTGCGGATGGTTCGCCGAGCCCCTTGTTCGAGGGTCGGGTTCCATATATGAATTCCGAAGTATGATGTGTCCGATCTCGGGGGTACTGTGTATATTTGTCCGTCCCCGGGTACCGTGTATATGTTACGAAGTATGATGTGTCCGGTTCCCCGGCGTGTTATATGTCCCCGGGTACCGAGGATATGCTATGATGTGTTATGTGACGGAGATGTTCGGAGATATGATATCTTTTGGAGTATGGTGTGTTATGGCGCCAGAGAAAGGAATGGCGACCATGCTCCTGTGCCCCATGCATGACTTTGATATGCATCATTTGTGATTTAAAAGTAAGCATTCTGACATTCTGGATAAGCTACTTACCTTCTGTATTTCTTCTGATATATGATTCTGGCATATGATATTTTCTGTTCACCGCGTCCCTTACTAAAGGGCCGGGATCTGTTACATGCATATACGACATCTAAATTTGGTATCTGATGATTCTGTTCACCGCGTCCCTTACGAAAGGGCCGGGATCTGTTATATGCACACGTACGATACATGATTCCGATTTGCACGATTGTGTTTGGAAAGTAAGCTTTTTGGTATTCTGTACTTCTTTTGACAGATGACTTCGGCCTATATGATCTGTGTTGGGAAATAATCATTCTGATATTCTGAGTCTGTACTTTTCTGACATTTGACATCTGCATACATGATTTGTGATTTGGAAATAACGCTTTAATAATCTGGATAATACCTTTATTGTTGTGCCGTCGTTCCGGTTATGTTTCTGTCTTCTATATTCCATGCTTTACATACTCAGTACATATTCCGTATTGACCCCCTTTCTTCGGGGGCTGCGTTTCATGCCCGCAGGTACAGACGCTTATTGAGGTGATCCGCCAGCCTAGGGTACACATTCAGCTGTTCTGAAGCGCTCCTTTGATCCGGAGCCCATACTTTTGGTACAGATCCTTCTGTTATATATATACCTTTGTGTTTATGATTATTTTGGGTACGGCGGGGCCCTGTCCCGTCATATGATTCTGTTGTCTGTATTAGAGGCCTGTAGACATGTATGTGGGTCATGGGTCGTTTTGTCCGGTTATGTTAATTTGGTTCATGTTTGGCATTTCCCTACACTGCGATAACTTGATCGGTTTGTGGACTATATTATAAGTAACGATATAAGTGATATGTTGCCTAGCATGCACGAAGGTCCTTAATATGTTAAGCGCAAACAGATTTTGGTTAGTAAGTATGTACGAGTGTCCATCTCGGGCACTAGTCGCGGCCTACGGGGTTGGGTCGTGACAATGAGTATGCCGGGTCCGGCATAACTTTGGTAATTCCTTAATAAGTGTATGCCGAGTCCGGCATACACGCGACCCAAACCTTGCCTTGCAATTTTTTTTTTAATTTATGCTTGAGCGGGGGTTCGAACCCAGAACCTCATGATTTCTGCGTGAACGCTCAGGGTTGCAATGCGAAGGGAAAAAATTAAAGACCAGCAATATGAGGGGCACAATTTAAAGATCACAAATATAAGGGGCAAAATTTAAAGACCACCCCAAAAGAAGGGCAATCCGCGCAAAAAAATGATAATAATACTTCCTCCGTTCTAGTTCATTTTTTTGCACGGATTGCCTATTTTTTGGGGTGGTCTTTAAATTTTCCCCCTCATATTTGTGTTCTTTAAGTTTTGCCCTTCGCTTGGATACCTGAGATTCTGGGTTCGAACCTCCACTCAGGCATAAAATAGAAAAATAATGTCGCAAGGCAGGGCTGGAGGGAGTGTATGCCGGATTCAGCATACAATCCTTAAGGAAAAACTAAAGTTATGCCGGAGGGGGCAGACTTTGCCTTGAGACATATATATATTTTTTTAACTTTTCAAGGCAAATTTTTAGTTATGCCTTAAGGAAAAGTTCCGTCTTATGAAGCATACTTTTAGTTATGCCTTAACTAAAGGTGTGCCCCATAAGATATAACTAAAGGTATGCCCCATAAGGCGGAACTTTTCCTTAAAGCATAATTAAAAGTTTACCTTATAAGGCAAAGTCCATGCCTTAAGAAAAAGTTCTGCCTGATTGGACATACTTTTGGTTATGCCTTAATTAAAAGTCTGCCCCACAAGGCATAGTTCCTTATGGAAAAGTTTTGCCCCATAAGGCCTAAACTATGCCTTGAGGAAAAGTTATGCCCCCTCCGGCATAACTTTAGTTTTTCCTTAAGGGCTTTATGCCGGATCCGACATACACTCCCCTCCAGCCTTGCCTTGCGAAATTATTTTTTTATTTTATGTCCGAGCGGGGGTTCGAACCCAGAACCTCAGGTATTCAAGCGAAGGGCAAAACTTAAAGACCATAAATATGAGGGGCAAAAGTTAAAGACCACAAATATGAGGGGCAAAATTTAAAGACCACCTAAAAGAAGAGCAATTCTGCGAATTTGTTTGAAGATTGATCAGTTTGGGGAGAAATAATTTTTTCTTTCACTTAATTTTAAATGTATATTTTTCAAATATTCTATAATCAAATTTATATATTTGAAAATTAAATAAAAAAATACATAATTAATAATTCTCAATATATAGGGAGAGTTTGGAGAAAATCATAGTGAGAACCGAGAAGACGGAACGAATAATAGTGAATACGTCACGTGACCCAAGTTGAGCAAGCCGCTTTTTCCCGCCATACAAGGGTTTCAGTCTCCTCGTGCACTTTTTTCACAACAGGTGGAAACACAATCCACCGTTCAACTTAATCCAACGGCCCATAGTCTTCCAATCCATTTTCCAATCGCATTATCGGTGAAAATTCCCTCATCATTAGTTCAGTCGCCAACGCTTTTCCCTCTCTAAACACAGATAAACACCAAGTAAGACTTCTCTTTCTGCCTTGTGTGATGTTTAGTGGGGTTGAAGTTGATTTTTCTTGGTTGCTGACAATTAAGTGTGGTTTATATATTAGCTTTGATTAGGAAATGGGGGTTTGTTGAATTCTTTTTTTTTTCTGGCAAGTTTTTGAGGTGTCAATGTGGCAGTCAACGTCTCCACCACTTGTTTCTTCATCACTCCCGGACTCCCATTTTCAGGTTTTTCTTGGCTGATATTTATTATTTCTCTGTTCTTTTTCTTGCTTGCATGTTAATTTGTAAAATGTATGTTTCATTTTTGGAGGAAAATAGTGGGTTATGTGTTTAGTATTTTACGAATCTTACATTCCTGTTAAATACGAGTAGAGGTGTAGTCCAGATAAAGAAAATCAGATTTTGAAGAAAGCCCTCATTTAATTACCAAAAGTAAAAAATAAAACCCTCCTTTTTACTCCTTGTTATGGGATTCTAGGTAGTAGCAGTTTAGAGGCTTTTTCTATTTGTCAGTTTCATTATTTGACTGCTAAAGCTTCAACTGCTAATAATGTGGGAAATAAGTTGTTTTATTTCGGCCTTTACAATGTCTATCCTTATCTGTCTTATCATACTGGCCATTAAAAAGACTCTGCATCTGCATCTTTTAGAGTTAAGGGGAAACAAGTAGGGGCCACATAGCTCCTTTTCATTTTATAGCAATACAACATGGAAAAAGAATTGTATTGCTATTACATAAAAGGAAGAGTGTCTTGGATGAATTAAAGCCGAGTTCGAACAGAACCATATAACTTCGATGGAGGAGCCGGATTTGTAAATTCCTGTTTGGTTTAGTATCCTTATGTTTATGGCTAGACATTATGTTTGTAGTTCGGGTCACCAATTCTCAAATTATTAAATAGCAGGTACCTCTGTTGCATCGTAATGTAGTTGCTTTTTAAAGTTTAGGAGTTCAGGCACCTCTTTTGCATCATAATGAAGTGGCTTTTTTGAGTGTAGGAGTTAGACTGAGAAAAGTTCTGATGGAAAAGTGAGTGTTTCTAAAACCACAGAAAACCTTGGGAATATATTTGTATGATGTAGATTAGTTAGGTGAAATACTCCGAAGCCCTAATTCGGTTTGTTGATAAAGGAAAACAAAACACTGCTAGGAATGAGTGTTCAGTTAGTGAATGCCATTAAACGGTTTCTTTTTGACTGCTGTAATTGGATGTTTTGTGAGCCACTATTTTGTAGCAATATTTTTCCATTAGCTGTAGATGCGTAAAATATACATGCCTATAAAAAAATGGATACGTTGTCTTTCCTTGTCGTTTTGAGGCTTTCCCTTTCAAAATGACTTCTAACTTTGTTATACTGAACAATTATTAACATATGAAAATTAAAACAACCTTGTTATAGTGGATCTTGTTGATTCTTCTCATGCTTCTCCTCTCATATATTTCATTTGTCCTTCTCACTGCCCACCCCATACTGTAGTTTCCCAATGCAGGTCAAAATATATACTCGTGCATTCCACAAAGTTCAGTGTCGCTGGGAAATGGAATGGTACAGCCGTCTGCTCTTCCATGGACTTCAAATTCAAATGTGGATATCTCGAGTCCTGCTGAGTTCAATGGTTCATTCATATCTTTTCTTTCCGGTCCAGTACCCTCTTTGCAAGGAGGGTTTCAGCAATCATCAAATCTAAAATCTGTCTTCATGCTGAATGAAAAGCCAATAAATCGTAACAATGCCAATGGATCTGCTTCTAGGAATGGACCAGTACTTGTACCTGCTGTTGAATTGTCACAATATTTTAGCAGTGACAAGTTAAAAGCTGGAGAAACCCTTAAATCAACTGCTGTAATAGACCCTCCAAAATGTGAAATGGCTAAGCCAGCTGCTCCTTCCCATTATGTTGGCCACGGGAAGCATTCTTCTTTGAAATTCCATGATATACCTGATTCTGTGACATCTAGAAAGGTTGTCTCGGAAACAGGATATTCTGGGCAGTTGTCCCCATTGCTGAGCAGCTATCCTCGTGTGTTTTGTTTCGGCTTAAGTGAGTAACCCACTAATTAGTGTCATTTTTCATCAGTAGTATGTTTATCTGTTCTGATTATTAGTGCTTTGGTCCTTGAATGCAGACGGATACCTGGTTCTCAGAAATACTGGTGTTCTTGGAGTTATTTGCTTGTGCCATGGTTCACATATGTCTATCTCTAGGTTTTGTGAGGTACTTAATTCTGATGTCTCCTTTTTGTGCTTCGGCAGTCTCTGGAAAACAATCCTTTTGTTGGAGTACTTGATATCTCCATGTCTATATCTTGTCTATTAATTGAGTTAAAGACTTTCAGTTGTAACAGTTTGAAGTTTATCTTTTGAGCAGCATTCTGGTTTATCTGATGTTAATCCGGGGATTGCTGTTCGGATGGACAGTGGTGTGACCATAGCTCAGTGGCGGAAGGTCTTCTTCCAAAAACTAGGGGTAAGGAATATGTGAGGTACCTAACATCTATTCTTCTATGCCTCAAAATCTGTGCTTTTTTTTTTTTTTTTTTTTAGCTACATTGTTTCAGACGTCTTTGCATTTATGTAATCAATTTTGGTTATGTGCCTGATATTTCTGTTGAAGGGGTCCAATTCAATGTGTCCTGATATGTAGATCAATTTTGGTTCATGGAACGATAACGATTTTGGCATCACTACTTAATGGGAAACATAGTCTGCTCAGGTAGTCTTTTTTAGATTATATGTTAAATTGCTTAAGAAACTTTGATAAAAACTTTTCTAAGGAGATTTGGGAGCTAATTTGGCATTTAGGCGTAACTGATTGATTGATTGATTGAAGGAGAATTTGGAAGACTAAACTGGGAAATTACTAAAGACAAAAAGGAATCACTTCTTCCTTAAGTTGGTTGGATTTAGAGAGAAAAGTGGCTCCAAAATTGTGAAGGGGAAATATTTTAGTTTGGATCACTAAATTTAGCATTCCAAATTTCTTTCACATCATCTATGGGAAGGTTGAAGGGCAATTTGCAATTTTGGTAGAATCACTTTATATGATGACTTGGGTACAGTCAACTTAGAAAAATTTCCACTTATTTCTTTGCTGGATTAAATGCTGTCCATATAATTTATATGTTGGTAGCTATCTATATCTTTATATGTTAGTCCATTTTTATTTGCCTTGGTGATGGATGGATTGACACGACAAATTCAAGGTGAGGTGCCATGGTGTATGCTTTTCGCGGACGACATAGTCCTGATTGACGAGACTCGTAGCGGAGTTAACGCTAAGCTGGAGTGTTGGAGACATACTTTGGAGTCTAAAGGGTTTACACTGAGTAGGACCAAGACAGAACTTGGAGTGTAAGTTCAGTGAAGCACCTCAGGAGGCTGACTTGGAAGTAAGGCTTGGTCCCCAGGCCATCCAGAAGAAAAGTAGTTTCAAGTACCTTGGGTCTATTGTGCAAGGCAGCGGGGAGATTGACGATGATGTCACACATCGTATTGGGGCAGGGTGGATGAAATGGAGGCTTGCTTCCGGAGTGCTATGTGACAAGAAGGTGCCACCAAAACTTAAGGGAAAGTTCTACAAAGTGGTGGTTAGACCGACTATGCTGTATGGGGCGGAGTGTTGGCCAGTTAAGATCTCTCACGTTCAAAAGATGAAAGTTGCCGAGATGAGAATGTTGAGATGGATGTGTGGCCACACCAGGAGTGACAGGATTAGGAATGAGGATATTCGGGATAAGGTGAGGGTGGCCTCGGTGGAAGACAAGATGCGAGAAGCGAGATTGAGATGGTTTGGGCATGTGAAGAGGAGAGATACAGATGCCCCAGTGCGGAGGTGTGAGAGGTTGGCCATGGATGGTTTCAGACGAGGTAGGGGTAGGTCGAAGAAGTATTGAGGAGAGGTAATTAGACACGACATGGCGCAATTACAGCTTACCGAGGACATGACCTTAGATAGGAGGGTTTGGAGGACCCAAATTAGGGTAGAAGGCTAGTAGATAGTCTCGTTATCCGTTCTTATTAGTAGTCGCATTATTGCAATATAATTTCTTGTGCTCCGATTTCTGCTATTATCTGTTATTATCTGTTATTTCCTGTGCTTTGGTTATCCTGTGTCATCTGCTCCGATTTCTGCTATTATCTGTTATTTCCTGTGCTCTGATTATCCTGTGTTATCTGTGTCGCTTGCATTATTTCATTTCCATATCGCTTTAAATCTCTTATCCGAATCTCTTAACCTTATCTGACTTCTTTTTATGCTTTTATTGAGCCGGGGGTCTTTCGGAAACAGCCGTCCTACCTTGGTAGGAGTCAGGTCTGCGTACACTCTACCCTCCCCAGACCCCACGATGTGGGATTTCACTGGGTTGTTGTTGTTGTAGCTATCTATATCTTTGAACTACAAGAATATCTTTTTATGAACTATTGGCTTTCTGAGCCTGATAAAATGTTCTCTGCCTGCTACGATGGTTTGATTGACGGACCACCTACTTTTGAAAGCTTATATAGTATTATAGTTTTAGCATATATGTGAGCAGGGATGCAAGGTAGACCACTGTGTCTAGCGTTGCATGCTCTATATTGTTTGGTTTTGTTCAATGTGCTTTATTTACAGCAGAAGTTAAGAACCTAGATGCTCTATTTTATTATGTCTAAAGTACTTGTTAATCGCATCCATTTGAAGCACAAGAGCCATTAATGGTGATCTTTCTATTGTAATTTAGATTAGGGCTCCTGAAGATCATGGTGGATGGGACTGGCCTGAAGTATTTCCAGTAAGTACAGCGTTGGGAGAGTTTTATCCATCCCTTCCCAATTCATCTCCAAATTCTGAGCTATCCGGTGGAGCTGGACAGTCATGGAACAATATGTCTATTTCAAAGAACCCTCAGCATCCAACATTGTCAAACTTAGATGGGATACGAGGCCCAAAGAATGGTTCTTCATTTATTTCAGCTTATATTGGCTCAAACACCAAGGACACAAATACTTTCAATTCTCTTCCAGATCCCAAAATTTCAAAATCGCTTGGTATCAACAGCTCGCTAATGCAAATGGACAGAAGTAGTGTCTCCTCAAATATTGAGTTGAGACTTGGGCATCCATCCCAGCAAAGCAAAAAGTTTGGAAGTTTAGCTCAACAAAATTTTGAGTATCATTCCATCGTCAAACCAATAGAATACCAACAATCATTGTTTCCAGAGCCCCTTATGCATAAAGGTCTGTTATTATTTGTGAATTTGTTCCTTTAGTTCTTGATTTCCCTTTAAGTTTACACCTGTCAGTGTCATGCAGCAGTCGAATCACAGGCAGAGGAAGAAAGCAGGTCAAATTTTCATATGCTGAATTTGAGTCCAAGAAGTGGAAAGGCTCAGCTGGACCCAGTCAACTCTGCCTATGGACTCCACAACGCAACAAGTGAATCCAGAACTAGAAATTCCATGTTTCCTATGCTTCAAGCACAGTTCAAGGGTCCTTCAGAAGGACTACTGTACCCTGAAGCTACCAAAAATATGGTTAATGGAAGTCATATTCCTCCCGGACAACCTCAGTCTAAATCCCTTACTCTAAAGTGCGACCAAATTGATTTTCATTGTGCTAGAGGTAAGATGGCTAATAAGGAATTTAATGTTGACACTTCATGTGCTCTTGGACATGGGAACAGTGATAAAGGTGTGGTCAACAATGTTGTTAATTTACACAGTGCTGCTGAGTTGAACTTTGGACTCCACTCCAATTATTATGAAAACAAAAGGACTGTTAAGAGAGTTGTAGAAGGGATTGGTCATAGCAATTGCTTGGCCTTACATGAGAAGAACCTTTATTCATGCAAGCCCTGTGGTATGATGATGGATATGCCTGATATTCAGGACACCCTTAATTTGTATGGGAAGACATCTTTAATTTCTCATAATGGACCCTTTAATAATGGTAACATCAGATTTGTCTGTAAACCAGTGGACTCTAGAGCAGCTCCACCATCGCAGGCAGTCCCGTGTGGGTTTCCATTATCAAGTTCAACTCTAATTGGAAATCAAACTCTACAATTGTCTAACAAAAAGAGCTTGAATGGAAGGCAGATTGAACTCACCATGAATCCAAGAACCCAAACCTTGCATCATGGGTTGGAAATTCCTATTCCTGCACTTGTCACTTCCTCTACCACAGCCACCACAGAGCATGTGCTATGCAGGAATCCATTTGACAAAGCGCCAACATCCATAAACCAGTTATATGAACCCAATGTCATGAATACGCTACATGCTTCTAAGGCTGCAGCAGTATCTGCCTTCTCTGGGTTTAGTGATTATATGGGAAAGCATATTCAAGCTGTCGCTCCTATTACTGGTAAAGCACTGCTGTTTCCTTTTCAGTTATTCTGTGTATCTTGTTTGATTTGTAATTGGAATGAATAGGAAGATTATGTCCATACAGATCAGCTTGAAGGTTTCAATTTTCCAGCTTTATCACACGGAGGACCGTTCTGTGCTCAAGAATCAGGATTGCACTGTCAGCTTTCCACTGATTCTAATGCAGTTCACTGGCCTTACCTAAGGTAACTCTCTTCAAACATCTTCTGTAACCTTGCTTTTCCATGGTTTGCAATCAATTCTGTCTTTTAGTGTCGCTGTTAGGTTATAACTTTGCCCTCAGACTGAGTCACCCTAGAAGATATTTAATACATTGTATGCAGAGATTCAGTATGTACTACTCCCTCTCTCCCAGATAACTGCCCCTTTCTTTTGGATTGTCCCCAGGTTATGTTGACTTGTGTAAAAAGGACGCTGTTTCAATACTTTCTTCCAATAATATAGAACAGAAAAAGTATAATGGGACCCAGGTAGGGGGGTTGCGAAATTAAATTTACTGTACCAAAGAAAAGTTATTTACAACTATAACTGTAACGGTGAGAGTCAGTATCTGTTCTTTCAATGATCGTGTCTGTTTACATGCATTTGAGTTTATCTTATTCTTATACTCATCCTTCAAATTTTCGTTCTGATTGATTTCTTGGTTTTACATGAGCTTAGACATGGAGGTTCTGAAAGCAATATTTCCCCATCAGTTGAGCAAGCAAATTGCTTTCAGGTTGCACCAAATTCATTTATGTCTTACCGCTGTAGCTGTGCTGTTCAGCCGGACTTTTCTGTTGAAAAACATCATTTCATTGGTCAACCTCTGGATACTACTCGGCTAGAACAGAGAGGAACTTCTGGCTGCATTAAGAATTTATTTGCTTGTAAGTTGAATGATAGTCAGAAAGTTCCCTCGGACAATCTGGCCTCTTTGGAAGAACATAATGATTTAATGTGGAACAAGATAAACAAAATGGAGTTCCACTCTTCTCAATGGAGAGATGGTCCAAAAAAGGTGACTGGAGCAGTTAGTCTGACATGTAAGGAACAGACAACAGGTTTCCTGAACATGAATGAAAAAATGAGGGGACAAAATGCAGATGCTGGTGGAAACAAACCCAGTTGTGATGTAGCTTTTCAAAATGTTGAATGTCTAAAGGAGCCAGAAATATCCAATGTTTCTTCTGGCGGATCTGCACCTGTTGTTACTGAGGCATCTGCGGAGATTCATGGCAAAGAGTTCTCCACTGCTAATGGTCAAAAGAGTGTGGCAAGTAATGTTGTAGTAGATGAAGGATCAGGAATCGACAGATGCTGGTCCTCTAATGATGCACAAGGCAGTGAACAAAGTGCAGAGTTTTTTGGTGTTGCTTGCAAATTCAACCCCATGGATGCAGGACCATCCAAAGGGTTTGCTGGTAACTCTTCTCGTAGTCTGATTGAAGAACTTAGACTAAGAGATTCCTTAAAAATGAAGAAAATGCAGAACCATTCTAGCTTCAGCATTAAAGAAAAGAGCCATCGTATTCAGAAAGTGGCTGATATCTCCAAAAAGGTGATTAGAAAGAGAACCAAATGGAGAAAATTGGATACAACACTTCCTGCTATGTACTCTGCTTGTGCCTATTCAGAGGGCACTTGCAGTGCTGGTCTTCTGTATCATTCGTGCAATGATAAAGAAGGTGCCCTCCTATCGGATAATGGCAGTGCAGAAGAATGTGTGTATTCCATAGAACCAAGTTTCAGAGAAAGGAGGTCCAGAATGCGTTCATTGAATACTCTTTCTTGCAATAGTAAAGTTAATTGCCATGATGCAAAAGCTATTGTTACTCAGTCAGATCTTTTAAAGGTTGATGATGATGATACCTTTGTAACATGTGAAATACCAAGAAAGAGGCCGAAATTGGACACTGCAATACCTGTTAGGCAGACAGATGAAGGACATAATCTCGCTGTTGACTCTGCAGCTAAATGCAGTTTGGTAGATACCTCTACGTCTTCTGAGGTGCATGAGAAGGTTTATAGAAGGGCAGTACGACCCTTAGTTTGGGGGAAATATGGTGTAATTTCTAATGCGAATCCATCAAAACCAGTCAAATTTCTTTCTCTAAGAAAAATTTGTGACTCATTGGTGAAGTGTAGCTCCTCTGGAAACTACACTGCAAAATCGACTTCCATAAAATTCAGGAAGGCAAGTGCAAAAGAAAAACATCGACGCATTAACAAATCTCCATATCTCAAGAAAGTTGGAAGCTGTAATTCTAATACTGTTGTAACTACCGAAAAATCTAAAAGTCAGCTCCTGACATCTATTGGATTGGATCCTTGCCAATCATTAGAGCAATCGAAGAGAGCGCATTGCCATGGAGGTGAACAAGGGGCTCACTTATTCTACTCTCTAGAGAAGAGAAGGTGTGATTGCCTTATAAAAACTGGTAATATTGCAGATGATTCTCTGCCAACTCCACAGAAGCCAATGTCCAAGGAGATTCACAAACGGGGATTTAATGAGTTGATACTTGAAGGTATGATTTCAAGAACCTGGGGTCTCTAAGTGCTCAAGGGACATTTCTAACTACAATCTGGTTGGTACTGTAGGTATTCATCAAGGAGAAGGAGGTTCTACCTGTGCTCGAACAGAGGTTTGTTGTTTCTTAATAACAATTTAGATGTACTGGACTCCTGATTACAGATTTTCTAAAACTTGCATTCTACCTTCAGGGATACAAGGGCCGCAAAAAGGAAGGAGTGCGGTATAATTTTCCTCAGTATTCCGAATCTGGTGGTGGATGCCTTGTTGCCCAGGAGCAACTAAATGCCTGGATTCACATAACTGGACAAAAGTCATCAAGAAAGGAGACTCCGAGGCTTCGACCAAAAGCTGCTGAATATGATTATCGGGTATGTATGTGTAACAGTTGGGTTGCTTGACAAGGCAAATTGCGCTGAATTGTTACACCCTGCAGTGGTCCAACTGACAACTCAAGTGTATAGCTTTTAAATTCTTGTGCACTTTGGTTTCAGTCTATGCTACTGATGTTCTTACTTTGTTACTCTCTACTTTTCAGAAGGAATATGCTCGCTATAAGCACTCCAAAGGGTGGAAGAGTTTGGTTGTGTACAAATCTGGCATTCATGCTCTTGGTCTTTACACATCTAGGTTTATTTCACAGGGAGAAATGGTCTTTATCTTCATTCTCTTCCTCTGAATTATAAGTTTCTCATCAGCAAATTTAACTTTATTGTCACTATTTACCTCTAGGTTGTTGAATATGTGGGTGAGATAGTGGGGCTTCGTGTGGCTGACAAAAGAGAAATTGAGTACCTGTCAGGAAAGAAATTGCAGTATAAGAGTGCTTGCTATTTCTTTAGGATTGATCAAGAGCATATAGTCGATGCAACCCAAAAGGGAGGGATTGCCCGATTTGTGAACCATTCATGCCTCGTAAGTGTTCATTTTGTCCACTATTCTCCCTGCCCAATTATGTTACAATGTTTGACATTTTTGTTTCTTCGTCATTTCTGTTTTAATACTTTTGATGTAATTTATGTTTCTATTTAAGAAAAAAAGATATAAAAGGTTGACGTCAGTTTTGATGGCTCAAGTATGACGGACTCAGCTTTTCTTCTTTTGCTAATTGATTTTACCAGCCAAACTGCGTCGCCAGAATCATTTCTGTGAGGAATGAGAAAAAGGTAGATACATCCCATTCTACTTGCTTTCACTTATATTTTGTTACATTCCGTAGTCATGCTTCCCAGTTTTCTATCAGAGCATATAATTATATATATTATATTATATTATATTTATAATTAATATATGTGATAACTAAAACTTGAATTTCAAGTACTAAACTACATCATATGCAGGTAGTATTTTCTGCTGAGAGAGACATTTATCCTGGAGAAGAGATTACATATGATTACAACTTTAACCATGAGGATGAAGGCAAAAAAATCCCCTGCTACTGTAATTCGAAGAATTGCCGGCGGTATTTAAACTGACAGGGTGATACTTGTTCAGGTGTTCATATTCTGGGTACCAGTTGATGAATATGGATGTTATTCTTTGGCCTCTGCAGTAGTACGTGCTAATATTGTCGTGAAAGGCCAGCACCGGGAATGTTATAATCTTTGTACATTCATATGTATGTAAATAAATATTTTACTTTTGCATTAACGTCTAGATCTACAGTTTCTCACCCAGTCTTTTGGTTTCTTGATTTAAGTTATAGCACCATACAAGTCCTGCTTGCAATACTGCTAAATGCATAATTTACATATTTGTTTTTGTAAAATATGTGCTAGGGTTGACTATATAAATCTTATCACATCGTTCCATATAAGTTCATCTCTAGCAAATTTCTTACAAAACAGAAGTAAAATTACATCATGAATTGAGCTCACAAATTGGTTTACTGCCTAATAATCTTAGCTCAACTTGAACAACCAGATTACTGCCTAATAATCTAAGCTCTAGTTGAACAACCAGATTAAACGAAATAAGGTGATTGATCAATAAGTTCAAGAAGCCAAAGGAATTAGTATCTTAGTATACATAGCCTAAATTTCTGTATGATATATAGACCATCTTCCGAATTGCCAATTCTGTAACTTGGAAGGCTATGTAGTGATTGGTGGATAAAGATAGTTTTCAATATAATGAACTCAGACCTGAATAGAACAGAATTGAAAGCAGCGGATGTTTATAACTCACTTTAACTACGGCGTAGTAAATAGGTAAGAAGCAAAACATTGAAGTTATTAGATTGTTGCTGTACATGGTACGCGTAAGATGAGTCCGGAGCCTAAAGGGTATAAAAATACACGGTATTTACCAAAAAGGGGATGACCAAAAATTTATATACCAAAAGGGGTATATCGTGGATCAGCCCACGATATACCCCAAAAAAAATTTGCGGCTGTCAACAAAAATTAAAAAAAAATAAAAATTTAAACGTATAACGTGGACTGATCCACGTTTTACCTCTAAAGTTTTTTTTTTTTCGAGCACTAAAAAAAAATTTGGTAAACTTTTTTTTTTTTTTTGCAACACTTAGTGTGTTTTTTCATACTTTGACCAATGATTAGTCGTGTGTGAAGACTCCGAAACGTCAATATTTTATATAGAACCTGATATTTTTTTCTGCGTACAATAATGTAGGCTCAATACATCAAGGATACGTATACGTTCGGATCGTCATTTTAGGGGTTGAAAAGGTGCCCGAAGTAAGTTTTGTTTGAAAATTTCAAACTTAGTGTTTTCATACTTTGACCAATGATTAGTCGTGTGTGAAGACTCCAAAACGTCAATATTTTATATAGAACTTGATATTTTTTCTGCGTACAATAATGTAGGCTCAATACATCAAGGATACGTAGACGTTCGGATAGTCATTTTAGGGGTTGAAAAGGTACCCGAAGTTAGTTTTGTTTAAGGTTTAAGTGTTTTATTTTTTAAAGTTTTGATTTACGCGTGTTATTTTTTAATCACGACATAACTTTATTTTGAATATAAATATAATTCTAAAAAATATAGGGAGAAAAACTAGTTGTAAAGTCGTCAAACTTTAGATGGTCATAACTTTGCGCTCGGACGTCCGTTTTACGCGTTTTTTTTTTTAACTTGCGTATTTTTTCGAGATCTATGCGGGCAAACTGCCGCAAGGCGGTTTGGCCGAGCCGATTTTTAAAAAAACGCCTTTTATCCCATTCAATTTCGATTTTCCCCCAAATTGGCGTAAAATTTTCAGTTTTATTTACTTATAATGTTATATCCCGCATTTTTGTGCAATCGGATAATTCAAGACAATCGCGGGAGGACAACAAGCAAGGCCATATTTTATCTTGTTTGGCACATGAGTTGCTTATGAAAAGTTTAGAAGTGGAAATATGGAGAAAGACGAAGGGTAAATTTGAAAATTGGAAAAATACCTTCCATGAATTACAAGAACTAGCCAATACAATTGGGCTTGAAATTTTAAGCAAAAAGGAGAGGCCCAACCGGCCATGTACATGGGCTAGGCCCATATTGAATAAAATTGGTGAATAAAAAAGATGACTAAGTCATCTTTATCACAAAAAATCTCTAGAACTTTCAAGAAAGCAAAAGAGAGAAAAGAATGAGAAAAACCCCAAGGCCTTTCGGCCAAGAGAAAAATTGCCAAGAAAAATTGATAAAAATTTCTTCAAAAATCATTTTCCACTAATTAAAGGGTCCCAAACAAGGTGGAGTAGTCATTGGAACAAGAAAATACAAGTTCTTGAAGTTACAACTTTGGCTAAGTTGGAGGATCAAAGAAGAAGGTGAGAATTCATCTCCTTTAGATGTTATGAATATTTATGCATGTTGTAGTGTGCAAAAGTGAATGAAATTCATGAAGAACAAGAAAATAGCATGTGGCCGTGCATGTATATGTAGGTGTAATGTTACACCTCGGAAAAATCTTCCGTTGGTACGCAAGTGAATGAACTAGCGAAATACGAGTATCAGGTTAATGATGACTTAAGAGCATTTTGGGAAAGAGTTATAACGTCCCTTAGATTGGTATTGAAGTGTTAAACAAGTGTTAAGAAGGTTCCATGAGGATCGGAGATCAAACGAAGTGGCGAAACTAAGTTCAGTGACTGATGAGTTCTACGGCTCATTATACGGACCGTATAATGTTATACGGACCGTATAGTGGACCGTAAAATCATCACAGTGAAGGTTGGTTGCTGGTGGAATTTTACGGTCAGTTATACGGACCGTATAACGAACCGTCGAATGGTCACAGTGAAAGGTTGTTCACTGGTAACGTTTTACGGTCAGTTATACGGACCGTAAAACTGTTTTACGGACCGTATAACGGACCGTCAAGTAGTCACAGTGAAGGGGTGCTGGGCAGACCCATTTCACGGTCTATTATACGGACCGTATAACCATTATACGGACCGTATAATGGACCGTATAATGGAACCCGACAGTTCAGTGATGATTTAATAAATAAAGACCAAGTTCATGAAAATCATTTTCACATTTCCTCTCTCTCTCTAAAACATCTCTCTACAACTTTTGTACAAGTTTTCAAGGGTATTAATCCATCAACCACATTAAACAAGTAAATCCAAGGTAGAAACCCATCAAGGATCATCTAAAGTCAAGAAACCCAAATGGAGAAAAACTAGGGTTTTACTCAAAGTGGAGTATTATCAACAAAAGCTTGTCCCTACAACTTCTAAGGTAAGATTCATGATTTTTATATGATGTTTACAGTATTGGAGAATTAAAATGCATGGATTGTAGAAAACATGGTCCACTAGGGCATGAATGATGAATAGTGACGTTTTTGAGACATAGTTTGAATTGAATCATGATTGTTGTTGTATTGTGATATGAGTGTGTTATAAATGACGTTAAGATCATGAAATAGGCATTGTATATGGATGAACGAAGTTGGGTGTTGTGACCATAAATAGGGACAAATGGAAGTGAATTGAGAATGTGGATAATGTAGATGATTAATGGCCATGGAAATGATATTATAAATGTGTTGTTGACGTTTGGGGGGGGGGGGGGGGGGGTTGAATTATGATATGGACAAATGTTGTATAGGTAAAGGAGATGCTGTCCAATTTTCTCTAGTTCTAGCCACGTGCACTAGTTATCGATACTAATGATAGTATGGCCTTAATGAAGGTAGAAACGTGAGCATCGAAGGAATACGTGCAAGTGTAGAATAATTCGACAAAGAGGTATGTAAGGCTAACCCTTCTTTCATAAGGCATGGTTCTTTGGCCAAACTCCTAATCCCTCTATATGAGCATGTTGACTACAAATGTTTCACATTCCGAGCTCATAAGCTCACTATCCTTGATTGGTACTACGAATGCGCTACGCACCTCAGGTGACGAGTAAGACTACGATATAGAAGTAACGATAACGATAATGATAGTAATGATGATGGTGATAATAATGATGCTAAAGGTGCCTACGGGCTGTTATACTCATACGTGCCTATGAAGGGCTATAATGAAACCCCGAGCTTATAACGCCGGGTAGAATATATGTGTATGAATATGTATAGAATATGTATACGATTACGAAACGCGCACACACATCTGCAGATGGTACGGATAACCCTGAAGCCTTGGCAGGGCCAGGTATAAGTAACATTGAGCCTTGGTTGGCCAAGTATGTATATGAAACACTGATCCAATGAGGTCGGGTACGCTATGTAAATGCCATGTATACGAAATGACTATGTATGTATATATTATGTAAAAGAATGTGATGAGACTATGCATAAGAATACGAATAAGGACATGTATACTAATACGAGCACAAGTATGGTACGCGTTTTATTATGGGGCACGAATGACGATGTGAGTAAGTAAGCGACATGATGATGATGATATTATTGTCTCCCCTCCTATGTTATTCCATACATTGTTCATTATGTTGTATATCAATGTTAATCATGCTTTACATACTCAGTACATTCTTCGTACTGACGTCCTTTTGTTTGTGGACGCTGCGTCATGCCCGCAGGTGCACAGGGAGACAGACTTGACCCATAGATGCCTATTTGAAGATTTCATAGAGAGCTGCATTTCCTTCGGAGCCATATCTTTTGGGTACTCATTCTTTTGTGTATATAATTATGGGCATAGCGGGGTCCTGTCCCGCTCATGATATATCATACTCTTAGAGGCTCGTAGTCATGTGTATGTGGGTAGAGATGTTTGGCCATGTCGGCCTATGTTTTGTATATCTTTTGTTGGCCTCGTCGGCCTTGTATATTTGACGTGGCATAGATGCCCATGATATGTTAATTGATGATGGTCGTCCAATGGGACTAGCTTGATTAATGATTTAAAATGCATGAAATGAAATATGGTTCACCTAGATGTTATGATATGCATGATAAGGGGGTGCCCGAGTGGGGTAGCACCGGGTGCTCGTCGTGGCCCCCTAGTCGGGTCGTGACAAAAGTGGTATCAGAGCAGTTCAGTCCTAGGATGTGTCTACGAGCCGTGTCTAGTAGAGTCTTGGTTATGGGTGTGTTGCGCGCCACACTTATAAACGAGAAGCTGCGGACATCTTAGGAATATATGACCTTCTTTCTTCATAAGAATCGTGCGATAAAGCTATGATGTAAGAAATTCTTGTTCTTAAATCGTGTGTTGTGTATTTCAGAGATGTTTAAAAAGAAAAAGGCTACAGCAGCCCAAAGGGGCAAGACTGTGGCAGAAAAGCGGGCTGAAAGAGCACCGCCACCGGTAGTAGAGGAAGATGAGTCCCAGAGTGCGGCTCAATCTCAGTCCTCCCAGACAGTGCCTATTACTGAGGAGCACGTGGGAGCCTCAGCCCCAGCTCCAGCTCCAGAGAGGCCATTAATTTGTTGACTCAGTTGGTTGCGGCCCAGACTCAGAGGCCAAGCGCATGGCAAGGTGACAGGACTGTTAGCGCAAGGGCCCGTGACTTCATTTCTTTGAAACCCCCGGAATTCTTTGGGTCGAAACTGGAGGAGGATCCCCAGAACTTTGTTGATGGTATGCTAAGGACGCTCCGATTGATACATGCTTCAGACACCGAATCGGTGGAGCTAGCGTCATACAGATTGAGGGATGTCTCAATCCAGTGGTACACGGTTTGGATGGCTTCGCGGGGAGCCAATGCACCTCCGCCGGTATGGCAAGAGTTTGTCGATGCTTTTCTCCGTCACTACATGCCTCCAGAAGTTCGGCGAGCTAGGGCCGATAAATTCTTGAATCTGAGGCAAGGTAGCATGAGTGCTACAGAGTATAGTCTCCGCTTCAATTCCTTGGCTAGGTATGCTTCGGCCATGGTAGCGGATATGGGCGATCGGGTGCACCGGTTTGTGAAGGGCCTAGGGCCACATTTGATGGATAAATGCTTGACTGCATCTCTTCAGGATGGCATGGATATTGCACGTATTCAGGCGCATGCTCAGGAATTGGAGGAACACCTACAGCAGCGGAGGAATGAACGTGAACAGGATAGGGGACATAGCAAGAGGGCTAGATCTTCGGGGCCGATGAGTGAGTCCAGAGGTGGGCACCGGCAGCAGCCCCCTAGGCATGCAGGCTACTCTATGACCAGCGCGCCCCCACGGTTTTCAGGCCAGAGATTGGATAGATCTGCTCATTCAGGGCCGAGCCCGAGTTATTCAGGGCCTCAGTATAGAGATGATTCAGGCCAGTCTAGACCACCCGTGCCACGATGTTCCCAGTGTGGGAAGTTGCATTGGGGTCAGTGCCGATCAGGTTCAGATGCTTGCTATTCTTGTGGTCGACCAGGCCACATTATACGTGATTGCCCCTCAGTACAGGGTAGAGGTAGGGCCCAGCCATCAGGGTCGATAGCCGGGTCTTCAGCATCTGCACGCCCTATGGGTCCAGGTTCACATGCGCCGGTTGGCCATGGTAGAGGTAGAGGCAGAGCTCCCAGTTCCAGCGGTCCTCAGCACCGTATTTATGCTTTGGCTGGACGCCAAGATCTTGAGTCTTCTCTTGATGTGGTCACAGGTATATTATCGGTATTCTCTCATGATGTATATGCTTTGATTGATCCGGGCTCCACATTGTCTTATGTTACTCCATATGTTGCGGGTCGATTTATAATTGAACCGGAGTCTATTAAGCCTTTTGAGGTGTCTACGCCCGTTGGCGAATCGGTGATAGCTAGCCGAGTGTATAGAGATTGCGTAGTTGTGATATGTGACCGTCGTACAGTAGCTGATTTGCATGAACTAAAAATGGTAGATTTTGATGTTATTATGGGCATGGATTGGTTGGCTTCTTGCTACGCCAATGTTGATTGTAGAACGAAGATGGTTCGTTTCCAGTTCCCGGGCGAACCAGTCTTAGAATGGAAAGGGAATACGGCGTCACCAAAGGGTAGGTTTATTTCCTATCTAAAAGCGAGGAAGATGATCACTAAAGGGAGTATTTATCACCTAGTGCGAGTTCAAGATGTAGAAGCTGAGTCGCCGACTCTTCAGTCAGTTCCGATAGTGAACGAATTTCCGGATGTGTTCCCGGAAGAGCTTCCAGGCCTTCCTCCCGAGCGAGAGATAGATTTTGCGATTGATGTGTTGCCAGACACTAATCCCATATCTATTCCTCCCTATAGGATGGCACCCGCAGAGTTGAAAGAGTTGAAGGAGCAATTGAAAGACTTACTTGAAAAAGGCTTCATTCGGCCTAGTTCATCCCCGTGGGGAGCACCCGTATTGTTCGTCCGGAAGAAGGATGGCTCCTTGAGAATGTGCATCGATTATCGGCAATTGAATAAAGTGACAATTAAGAACAAGTATCCCCTCCCGAGGATTGATGATTTATTTGATCAATTGCATGGTGCCAAGTGGTTTTCAAAGATTGATTTGAGGTCCGGGTATCACCAAGTAAGAGTTAGGGAGAAAGATATCCCTAAGACAACTTTCAGAACAAGATATGGCCATTTCGAGTTCCGAGTAATGTCGTTTGGGCTAACTAATGCACCGGCAGTGTTTATGGACTTAATGAACAATGTATTCAGGCCTTTTCTGGACCTATTCGTGATTGTATTCATCGACAATATCCTAGTGTACTCTAGATCCGAGGCTGAGCATGCGGAGCATTTGCGAACCGTCCTTGGAGTTCTTCGAGCTCGAGAGCTGTTTGCAAAATTCTCCAAATGTGAGTTTTGGTTGAACTCGGTATCATTTCTGGGCCATATTGTTGCGGCTGATGGTATTCGAGTGGATAGTCAAAAGATCGAGGCAGTGAAAACTTGGCCAAGGCCCACAACCCCTACAGAGGTTCGTAGATTTTTGGGCTTAGCCGGGTATTACAGAAGATTTGTTGAGGGTTTCTCTTCTATTTCTGCACCGCTCACAAAGTTGACTCAGAAGTCAGCTAAGTTTCAATGGACAGATGCTTGTGAACGTAGTTTCCAAAAGTTGAAAGACAGATTGACTTCTGCCCCAGTCTTGACACTTCCAGAGGGAGTGGAAGGGTATGTTGTTTATTGTGATGCTTCAGGCGTCGGGCTAGGCTGTGTATTGATGCAAAATGGTAAGGTGATCGCGTATGCTTCTAGACAACTACGGAAACATGAACAGAATTATCCTACCCATGACTTAGAATTGGCCGCGGTGGTCCATGCTTTAAAGATATGGAGACATTACTTGTATGGTGTCCACGTGGATATTTATACAGATCATAAGAGTCTCCAGTACATCTTCAAGCAGAAAGAGTTAAATTTGCGGCAACGACGATGGCTAGAGTTGCTAAAAGACTATGACGTTGAAATCCTGTACCACCCCGGAAAGGCAAATGTTGTGGCCGATGCTCTTAGCCGCAGGTCTATGGGAAGCTTATGCGATGTGCGACAAGAAAAGAGAGAAATGACCCGTGGGCTTCAGCAGCTAGCCAGCCTAGGGGTCCGAGTAGTGGACTCAGGTAGCAGCAGAGCTACCATTCAGAATTCGGCAGTTTCGTCGCTAGTAGCGGAAGTAAAAGAGCGGCAAGGTGAGGATTCCAGGCTAATGCAGTACAGAGATACGCTCGCTCAGAAAGAGGGGTCACCATTTGAGATTTCGGGAGACGGATCCCTCCGATGCCGAGGCAAGCTATGTGTCCTCGATGTGGCAGACTTACGCCACCAGATTTTGAGAGAGGCTCATTGTTCCCGTTACTCCGTTCACCCTGGAACGACGAAGATGTATCATGATCTTAAGTCTATATATTGGTGGAATGAGATGAAGAAAGATGTAGCGGAGTTTGTAGCCCAATGTCCCAATTGCCAACAAGTAAAAAATAGAACACCAAAAGTCGGGTGGCTTATTGCAAGATATAGAAATCCCAACTTGGAAGTGATTAATATGGATTTCATTACAGGGCTACCTCGTTCTCGACACAAGTATGATTCCATATGGGTGATTGTGGATAGACTCACTAAATCAGCTCATTTCTTACCGGTCAGGACGACCTATGTGGCAGAAGATTATGCAAGGCTTTATGTTAAAGAAATAGTGAGACTCCATGGTGTCCCAGTGTCTATTATCTCCGATAGAGGAACTCAGTTTACGGCCAAATTTTGGGAGTCCTTTCAAGAGGGTCTAGGGACCCAAGTGCGCCTTAGCACGGCATTTCACCCACAGACCGATGGGCAAGCTGAACGCACCATCCAGACTCTTGACGATATGTTACGGGCATGCATGATAGATTTTGGGGGAAATTGGGATGACCATTTGCCACTCATTGAGTTTGCTTACAATAATAGTTATCACTCCAGCATCCTAATGGCACCATATGAAGCTTTATATGGGCGAAAGTGTAGATCCCCGATTGGGTGGTTTGAAACGGGAGAGGCCAAGTTAATGGGGCCCGATTTGGTCCAACAAGCCATAGAGAAAGTCAAGCTCATACAAGATCGGTTGTTGGCGGCTCAAAGTCGCCAAAAGTCTTATGCGGATAATCGTCGAAGGGACTTAGAGTTTCAAGTTAAGGATTGGGTGTTTTTGAAAGTGTCACCGATGAAGGGCGTTATGAGATTTGGCAAAAAGGGGAAGCTTAGTCCCCGGTATATAGGGCCTTATGAAATTGTGCGAAAGATAGGCAAAGTGGCCTATGAATTAGACTTACCTCCAGACTTGGAGTCAGTTCACCCGGTTTTCCATGTCTCGATGCTTCGGAAGTGTGTTGGAGATCCTACGAGGGTCGTCCCAGTGAATGATATTCAAGTGACAGAAAAGTTAACTTATGATGCAATACCCATTGCCATATTAGATAGGCAAGTACGGAGGCTTAGAAACAAAGAAGTGGCCTCAGTTAAAGTTTTGTGGAAAAATAACAATCGAGAGGAAATGACATGGGAAGCGGAAGAAAATATGCAATCCAAGTACCCGCATTTATTTCATCCCTTGGGAGAAGTCCAAGATGAGACGTCAAAATCATAAGGTATGGATGTTTTCCTTTTATGCTTTTGGGTCGTGTGTGGCCAAAATTTTCATGTTGTTATGATGTGGCCCTGTGTGGCATCGATATTATGGGTTGTTGTGACAGGTTGTTAGTGCCATGTTATAGGGGAAACTCTGGCGAAATTTTTATAAAATCCCGGGTGTTCTCAACATTCGAGGACGAATGTTCTTAAGGGGGGAGAATGTTACACCTCGGAAAAATCTTCCGTTGGTACGCAAGTGAATGAACTAGAGAAATACGAGTATCAGGTTAATGATGACTTAAGGGAATTTTGGGAAAGAGTTATAACGTCCCTTAGATTGGTATTGAAGTGTTAAACAAGTGTTAAGAAGGTTCCATGAGGATCGGAGATCAAACGAAGTGGCGAAACTAAGTTCAGTGACTGATGAGTTCTACGGCTCATTATACGGACCGTATAATGTTATACGGACCGTATAGTGGACCGTAAAACCATCACAGTGAAGGTTGGTTGCTGGTGGAATTTTACGGTCAGTTATACGGACCGTATAAATTTATACGGACCGTATAACGAACCGTCGAATGGTCACAGTGAAAGGTTGTTCACTGGTAACGTTTTACGGTTAGTTATACGGACCGTAAAACTGTTTTACGGACCGTCAAGTAGTCACAGTGAAGGGGTGCTGGGCAGAACCATTTCACGGTCTATTATACGGACCGTATAATGGACCGTATAATGGAACCCGACAGTTCAGTGATGATTTAATAAATAAAGACCAAGTTCATGAAAATCATTTCCACATTTCCTCTCTCTCTAAAACATCTCTCTACAACTTTTGTACAAGTTTTCAAGGGTATTAATCCATCAACCACATTAAACAAGTAAATCCAAGGTAGAAACCCATCAAGGATCATCTAAAGTCAAGAAACCCAAATGGAGAAAAACTAGGGTTTTACTCAAAGTGGAGTATTATCAACAAAAGCTTGTCCCTACAACTTCTAAGGTAAGATTCATGATTTTTATATGATGTTTACAGTATTGGAGAATTAAAATGCATGGATTGTAGAAAACATGGTCCACTAGGGCATGAATGATGAATAGTGACGTTTTTGAGACATAGTTTGAATTGAATCATGATTGTTGTTGTATTGTGATATGAGTGTGTTATAAATGACGTTAAGATCATGAAATAGGCATTGTATATGGATGAACGAAGTTGGGTGTTGTGACCATAAATAGGGACAAATGGAAGTGAATTGAGAATGTGGATAATGTAGATGATTAATGGCCATGGAAATGATATTATAAATGTGTTGTTGACGTTTGGGGGGGGGGGGGGGGGGTTGAATTATGATATGGACAAATGTTGTATAGGTAAAGGAGATGCTGTCCAATTTTCTCTAGTTCTAGCCACGTGCACTAGTTATCGATACTAATGATAGTATGGCCTTAATGAAGGTAGAAACGTGAGCATCGAAGGAGTACGTGCAAGTGTAGAATAATTCGACAAAGAGGTATGTAAGGCTAACCCTTCTTTCATAAGGCATGGTTCTTTGGCCAAACTCCTAATCCCTCTATATGAGCATGTTGACTACAAATGTTTCACATTCCGAGCTCATAAGCTCACTATCCTTGATTGGTACTACGAATGCGCTACACACCTCAGGTGACGAGTAAGACTACGATATAGAAGTAACGATAACGATAATGATAGTAATGATGATGGTGAAAATAATGATGCTAAAGGTGCCTACGGGCTGTTATACTCATACGTGCCTATAAAGGGCTATAATGAAACCCCGAGCTTATAACGCCGGGTAGAATATATGTGTATGAATATGTATAGAATATGTATACGATTACGAAACGCGCGCACACATCTGCAGATGGTACGGATAACCCTGAAGCCTTGGTAGGGCCAGGTATGAGTAACATTGAGCCTTGGTTGGCCAAGTATGTATATGAAACACTGATCCAATGAGGTCGGGTACGCTATGTAAATGCCATGTATACGAAATGACTATGTATGTATATATTATGTAAAAGAATGTGATGAGACTATGCATAAGAATACGAATAAGGACATGTATACTAATACGAGCACAAGTATGGTACGCGTTTTATTATGGGGCACGAATGACGATGTGAGTAAGTAAGTGACATGATGATGATGATATTATTGTCTCCCCTCCTATGTTATTCCATACATTATTCATTATGTTGTATATCAATGTTAATCATGCTTTACATACTCAGTACATTCTTCGTACTGACGTCCTTTTGTTTGTGGACGCTGCGTAATGCCCGCAGGTGCACAGGGAGACAGACTTGACCCATAGCTGCCTATTTGAAGATTTCATAGAGAGCTCCATTTCCTTCGGAGCCATATCTTTTGGGTACTCATTCTTTTGTGTATATAATTATGGGCATAGCGGGGTCCTGTCCCGCTCATGATATGTCATACTCTTAGAGGCTCGTAGTCATGTGTATGTGGGTAGAGATGTTTGGCCATGTCGGCCTATGTTTTGTATATCTTTTGTTGGCCTCGTCGGCCTTGTATATTTGACGTGGCATAGATGCCCATGATATGTTAATTGATGATGGTCGCCCAATGGGACTAGCTTGATTAATGATTTAAAATGCATGAAATGAAATATGGTCCACCTAGATGTTATGATATGCATGATAAGGGGGTGCCCGGGTGGGGTAGCACCGGGTGCTCGTCGTGGCCCCCTAGTCGGGTCGTGACATGTAAGAATCATGTTTCAATTATTTCATCTAGTATTTGGTTATTATTGTTGAGAATGTTATGTGGAAAGTGAAAGTTGAATGATTTTGGAAAGAATGTAGTTGTGTATGCATGATGAAGCCGTGAGTGTGTAGTGTGTATGTGGCCGTGTATACATGATGTATAGTCGTGTATATTGGTGAGTTGTGAAAGAATAATGAGCGAGTTGTAATTAATGTTTTAGTTGTTGTGTCGTAGATTTTATTTCGCAACTAAAGACTTGATAAGTTTGATGAAGTTTTGGTAATTGGAAGATTGTGTGAATTGAAAAATGATGTTCTTGCATGGATAGCGTGTAATGATATTAGTATGATGTTGTTGGAACGTATGCTATAAGGTCGCTATTGTGTTCATTGAAGTTGGAAGGTTTTGAAGAAAGTGGTAAATTGAGATCATGTGTCTTGAATGGAATATGTGAATCGCTAGTGTAGTTGTTGAATTATATTAATAGTTTGGCCGGGTTTGAATTCCCGGGTTGTGATTGATGAGAATTTGGCTATGTTGAATGTTGAGGATGGTATATTTACAGAGGAAGTGCTGCCGAAATTTCGGTAGCCAAGTGTTTCCTTAAGATTCTAACTCTAAGTATCCTAATAAGAGTTTTGGTAAACATGACCAATTTGCAGATTTTGACGAGATTGCAACGTGAATTTGGAATAGCAAAAGGAGCGGAAAGAGGTATGTAAGGCTTCACCCTTCTTTCTATGGCATGTCTTAGATGTAATAAGTCGGGTACGAGCCTCGGGGACAACCCTAGTCCCCGGAATCCGCACCTAAAGTTTTCCACTTTTTGTTCAATAGAATTGAACTAGAAAGTGTGCAAATGATGGAAAGACCTCTTAAACCCTTAGAACTTGCATAAGTGGGACCCGATTACCCTAGAACCCTCACAAGTAATGACATGACACGTAACATATGTAAATCATATACGCCACCCCATCCGGCCCGAGGTGGGCCCGTTACTCTCAGATTTTCCTTACAGTCTTGCTTGACTTACTTGAAGTGAATCCAAAGGGAACCTTTGATCCCGATTTCGTTACCAAATGATAAGTACTATGACTCCTCTAACGAGGGCACTTCCATGACGATAATGATAACAATGATGTTAGATAAGAGGATATGCCTATGATACGTACTACCGGAATGACTCTATGACTAAGATGACTAAGCTAAGTATCTTATGTAAACACGAAGATGTTAAACTAATTTTTGAATCCTATTTATATTTCCTAGCTATGACTTTATTTTCTAAAGATTTCAAAGTCTAGGAACTGTCATCTATGATGCCCACGATTTCATTCTACGTTTACTTTAATATTATTCTCCGTTGATAGTCTCACCTTAAAATACTCGTTCCTTCAAGGTGAGACAAAGCGATCACGAGTATTCTATAATGTAATCGGAGGTTACCGACTTTATGTCACTCCGATAGACGTAACTTTCTTTGGACTCCCGTGCATGCTGGTTATATGGTACAGGGATATGTGTATGGACATGTATATGTATATAGGACAAGTATTTGTATATAAGACATGTATATGTATAATAGAGAAGTAAATGTGCACGTATATGTATATGGGGAAAGGGGAAGGGCCACTGTTATATCACCACCTGATTCAGCTGGATTTCATCCTGGACGCGGGATGCCCGGACGCGGGATATGGGAGAGCCGTACGCGGCGTCTGTATATATATGATGTACAATATATATGATATGATGTGTTGGGACACCGTTGGGGAGGGGGGGTTGGGAGAGCCGATGTATTCGGCGTCTGTAAATGTGAGTAAAAGATACCGTTTACTGAATTGTACTGTTTTCTGTATACGAGAATAAGGGACACCGTGTTCTGAAAAAAGGGGCAATGCTATGACATGATATGCTATGCCAAGATATACTATGATATGAGATGCTACGACATGACGTGATACGACACGCTATGATAGAGCAGTACATAATATGATAAAATATGACACGATATAAATCCTATTTTCTGTGTCTACGAGAAAGAAATGTCTCAAAGAGAAAAGGACAAGCCTACATGATAGCCGGCCTGAAACAGAGGCCTTCTCACGTACAGGTTACTTTCCTGCCCCGTTATATGTCCTATGACTCCATGATACTGTTAATCGTACTCTATGTTACTGTTTATATTATCTTTTATGCCTTACATACTCGGTACACTATTCGTACTGACGTCCCTTCTTGTGGACGCTGCGTTTCATGCCGCGCAGGTCAGCAGACAGGTGGACGTGATCCTTAGAAGTTCTACCAACCACACTTGACAGCGCTCCAGTTGTTTCGGAGCCTCACTCCAGCGGTACTATTTTGTGTATGTACATTCGGGCACGACAGTACTCGGCCCTTTCCATGTATAAGTGTACTATGTCTAGAGGCTCGTAGACAGATATGCACAGTCAGCTATGTACAGTTAGATGTGTTGTATTTTGAATTGTTCGTGTCCCGGTATAACACGATAGCGGAAAGCTTACTACTTATGTTTATGGTGACGCTGCTAATGTTAATGTTCAGAAAGGAAAAAAAAAATATGGCTCTGTTTACACGGCTTGCCATGAGGTAAAGGTAAAATGATAGATAAGGGGTGCTCGGTACAGGTATCGGGTACTCGTCACGGCCCCTAGTCGGGTCGTGACATATAAGATGATGATACGCAATAGATTTCAACGTAAAACTCCCGGGGTAATGTAGCTGTGAATGTCAATTTCACTTCTGCGGTTTCAATTGTTGAAAATAAAGCTGACTAATTTTCTCGATATATAAAGTTGACTAAAATAACCTTACAGTCAAACACTAAGCTTTTTCAAACAAAACTTATTTCGGGCACCTTTTCAACCCCTAAAATGACTATCCAAACGTCTACATATCCTTGATGTATTGAGCCTACATTATTGTACGTAGAAAAAAATATCAGGTTCTATATAAAATATTGACGTTTCGGAGTCTTCACACACGACTAATCATTGGTCAAAGTATGAAAAAATACACTAAGTGTTGCAAAAAAAAAAAAAAAAAAATTACCAAATTTTTTTTTTTAGTGCTCGAAAAAAAAAAAAAAACTTTAGAGGTAAAACGTGGACTGATCCACGTTATACAAAATATATTGTATAACGTGGATCAGTCCACGTTATACGTTTAAATTTTTTTTTTTTTTAATTTTTGTTGACAGCCGCAAAATTTTTTTGGGGTATATCGTGGGCGGATCCACGATATACCCCTTTTGGTATATAAATTTTTGGTCATCCCCTTTTGGTAAATACCGTGTATTTTTATACCCTTTAGGCTCCGGACTCCGCGTAAGATCCTGTTTAATTGGAAGCAACAAATAACGGCAAACTTAAGATCTCCCATCGTTGTCATTAGATTACAGTTTACTTAGCAATGACAAGAGCTGCAACTAGTAAACTCATAGTTTCAGCATTGCAACCTACTGCATATGGATGACATTAGCAACTATACATAGATTTGAAACCTACAGGATAAAGGACAGATGGAACTGCATACAAGAAGTTTCAAATATTCCAACAATGGTCATAGGTATTGGACCTTTACCCCCAGAAGTGAGGAAATGAGATTTTCTCGTGAGCAGCATTGGTATAAAAAGTACAAATTACGAATTCATCATACATCTTGCGTGAGTGAAACAGCTTCAATCACAACACCATTCTAAGAACCCCAGTTCGGAAGGTTAGCGGTGGCTTCGTTCACCATTTTTACCAGAGTAACCTGCCAAAACCAAATACGTACTCAACTAAGATAAATAGGATGAAAGGTCAAAAGAAGATTTCTTTCATTGACCACAGGCACTGCATGAAGGATATCACTGTATGTATGCCACAACAGCAAAATAGATCTCTCAACAGATATACATGTTTTAAATCTGTTGGAAACTTAATGTGGATTGTAAGGCACGATTATGGAAAAGAAAAAGATCATCTAATGCTCATTCATAGAGCAGAAGAAAATTATTAGGCACATTTTGCACTCGGAATGTCCAGAGATGAAGTATCTTTTACAAATAAAGTATGTACTATTATTGTTGGCTTAACTTAAAGCCTTGTTTCAGGTCAAAAACCTTTTGGTCTCACTCTAGTTCACTGTTAGAAGTTCTATCGAAATAAGCTCACATCTAATTAAGAGCAAGTGACTTAATTGTACACAGCTACAAATATTTAAGCTGCCAACTAGGTCAACGGTTTTACTTGACACATAAAAGAAAAAGAAAAAATAGATTAAGTGAATCTACAAGCAAAGGTCGATATTTGTGGAGCTAGTTTATTAAGTTGAAAAAAAAAAAAAAACTTTGGAATAATTTCAATCTGATATTGAAGTATCTGACTGAGTGTATTGAACAGAGTTGACAAAGAAACTAGCATGTTGAACAAACTTTAAATGGTAATCATGACAAAAGATGATTATTGTTCTCTACACATTCGAGGCTTCAACTTCTGATCAAGTGAAGAAAGCATGCTATCCCTTACCAAGAGCATGATGCAAATGAAGATAAAGGAAATTATCCATGCTCACCATTTCCGGAATTTGAGGGCTACTTTAATTGATAGTAACTTTTTTTAATGGTTTAAAACCTTTTGCGAATATCTTATCAGAGTTTAGAATTTGGAAAATGTACATGTTACTAACAAAAAAATTTATGAGAAGATAATAGACTCTTTTGTACCTGTCTACTTCAACCATCATTTATTCATAGCAACTATCCATTCAGTAAGAAGTCAGCAAGGTTAACAGCAAGCAAGCAAGCAAAAAAAAAAAAGTAATGAAAGTTTATCAGTAAAGTAATTATGAGCTTTATTTTTGAGATATATTTGCACATAACATGCGACTTTTAATTATTAGAGGTATAATTTGATAATAATAAGAACAAAAAGCATGCCCCCCCTGGATTCCTGTTATGACGTGGTATTAAAGCTTAAGATGGAGACCTATAAAGACAGGATGAAACATACCACGCTCTCTGGAACACCAGGTGGAGGCAGAGAAAGGTTCTTCGGAGGCCATTTATCAGAATATGACCTTTTGTCGAATCTCCACTCTCCAATTTTTCCGTAGGTCATCTTTCCTTTCATATCATAGTCACATCCATATGTGTAATGAATTATGAACGCCTTGCCGATTTGTGTATCCCAAGGTGGCTGAAAACATTCAACAATACATTAAAAGTTGGGTTTCACATATTGCAATGAAATTTCACCTCACAACCAAAATAATGACAAGCTCATGATGATTTTAAAATTCTAGATGTCCTCCCCATGAAAGAAACCATAATAAGCTGGAAGCCTTTGCGACTTTGGTATATGAAAAGCAGAAAAGTAATGCTGCTAACCACACCAATGAAACGGAGAAAGGAATGAAATCAGGTCTATCTGAGATAAATCTTAATGTATCAGCAGATGCATATATGGAACAGATGAAGGTTCGAAAGTAAACGAGGAGAGCTATGCTATTTCAGTTTTCTCAAAGCAGTGCTTCTAAAGTTAGTATGAAACTTAGGAGGAAAAGGAAAACTCTCCAGGAAATCATCACTTCTCGCAAAACTTGCATTGCCCTTCAAATTAAAACTCGTCTTTACACATGTTTCAGACGTAGAATAAAATTTATAGACAATAAGGGTTTTCGTGAAGCAACAAGTAAAAAAGAAGAAGAAAAAGTTCTAATATATTCCCCCAAATTCATACTTAGCAACAATTTTTGGCTCTACTGCTGAAGGGAGATAAAGCATAGAACCAGAGAAAGTCTAACCCTCACAACCGCACACGAAATATAAACATCAATTCTTTGGTTTCATCATGTATAGAGTAAACAAATAGCTTATTTTAGAACCTGGATGCTATGATAGCCTTTTCTCAGGAATCCTCTTCAAATTGGCCTATGTTTATATCCAGAAAAATCTCGGTGCTATGAGCAAGTCCCTAACGCGCAATATACAAAGAAAAATCTTAGATAGGCACTCAAATCAGATGGAAATGGTGTATACTGATCCATGAAGCCCAGAACACATTCACTTGGGTTTTCCTTAGCACTTTCGGAACTATTAGTCTATCCTTCTATACTAGGTAGTTACTGAGCATAGCATCTGGAAATGCATTAGTACTTGACTCTGGTAATTTCTTTTGCCGTACATAGTACGCATCTTCTGGGTGCTTTTCAGTAATGAAACTTGCACTTTTACCTGATCAAAAAAACATAACCCACACAGCATATCTGAATACTTTGTTTGGGTGTTGAGCACCTCTAACAAAAGTTCCCTCATTCAAAGTTTTTTTCAAGTGTGTACAAGAATTCCGGAGGATGTAAAGATGTGATAATTAGTTATCGAATGCCATTTCAAGAAAAAGATAGTGATCAAATGGGCAATAGCATGTCTGCTTTATCTCTGTTTTGCCTTGGAAAGGAAAATGCAATAATACAATTAAACTATCAACATCTCAAATATGTAAATGGGAAAAATAAATAGGAAAACAAATGATCATACCTGAATCATGAATTCCTTGTGCAGTACGTTACCCACATTATGCAAAGCAGATGAAACTGCATAGGCATACCTGCATATGAATTAATAAAGGTCAGGCAAATTCTGATTATCCATTATATTTTTCAGTAACCAGGGCATGTGTTTTATTGATAAAAATATATAGTAATTAAAGTATAGGCTGATTACATCTCAAGCACCCAACCAAACGCTTTGTCTGCTTCAGGATCCTTTTTCATCGCCAAAGAAACATTCATCCATGTCGGAGCTATCTTCTTTAAAGCTTCCTATCATAATCGCACAGTAAAAGGAGAAATTAAAAGGAAATTCTCATTTAGAAAAGCTAAGGCAAGAACTAACTAACTTGTAAAATATTCTAGTACCTTCCCAACAATGACAGGGGAATTTCCTATGGGATCAATTTCTGTTATAGATCCCTTTTCTTCAGGGAAGAACTTTCTCAGTACAGACTCATATTTTTGGGGTTCTATGTAAAAGAAAGGGAATGCCGCTCCAAAGCCATCCTTAGATAGGTTCGGGATGGGCTTGACAATAACATGATCTGGCTCTGCCATCAATATGTAGCTGCACAAAAGAGTTACTAATGAGTAAATACTGCAAGAAATTTGTGCTACTCTGAGTTAATTTTAGGAGTGTGTTTCCATACTCTTCTTCAATTTCTGCTTGTTGAAGCCACTGAACAAAAGCCCATGGTCTATTGAGGACAATATAACCCTGAAATTGACAAATGGGATGAGAAGTGAGATATCACTTACCAGTTTATTCAAGGAAGCACCATTCAGAAAAGAATACAAAAGGAAAAGCAAAAACATAACAGTCACTCAGGCAACCAGTCGTGTATGTCCTCAATAGAAAGTTGTTTATTGCGTGAGGGTGAGAAATGTTTCATAAGATGTTTATTGCCCGAGGTAATCAATTGTTTAACCTTTTATTTTCTTACACTCGTTGGTCGCACTTCTATATGTATGCACCAAGAAAAGCATTTCCTGATGAAGTTGCTATTTTGACAGCTTTTTATTTTCTGTTTCTTTTATTGTGCTGTGATTCTTCTTTCTTTCCTCAATGTACAAATATATGTTACCATTCACCATAAAAAGAAAGTCTAACCACACATCCAATGCATTGTTAAATTCTTCTTTTTGATATGTAAACTCCAAGCCACCCTCCTCACTGGATAGAACTGCCGAGCTGTTGGTTGAACATTTGAGCAACCTCACTTGTCTCATTCACACTGAAAATACACTCTTCACTTGTCTTTCATGAATATACTTTAACATGTCTTTTTGTATTTCATATATCATTTATCAAACTGATATCTACTCCGGTACAGAGACTACATGAAGCTTTCATGTTACACAGAATGCATAACCGAACTTCATAGTCCATCAGAAAATAAAAGAAAAACAAGGATAATAAAAAGAGGCAAAGTTTTGATAAAGCCTAAAGACTCAGTTTAACATACTTTGAGAAGTCTTGCAATCAAACTGGAAATGAGAAGGTGTTGAAAAAATAAATGTGTAAACCATATTGTGCAATCTCTATTAGATGAGGCCAGTTCATACTACTCAACATAATATGAGAGGTGAAGTCCAAATTTCACTGAAAACATAATTAAGTAAACAAAAATGTGGTTTTCTTTAATACTCCCTCCGTCCCATATTACTTGTGTGCTCTCCTTTTTTAAAAGTCAACTATATAAACTTTGACCAACATTTTGAGATAAGAAGAATTGTATTTTGTAGTAATTTTCGTGTAGTTTTTTAATATCCAAATTATAAATTTTAAAATATTAAATTGATCTAATCCATTAGTGAACTTGACATTTGAAAAATGAAACAGGACAACTAATATGAGACGGAGTGAGTAGTTGAAACTTTTCTGATGAAGCACTTCACACACCAATCAATAAAAGCAACCAACTGACATAATTCAACAGCAACCGCATTGGGGAGAAAAAAGAAAGTCAGAATTGGTGATACCTGATCCATTCCAGAGGGAAGTGGCTGAGCAACAAAAGTAGGGATTTCATCCATGTACTTATCTGCCTTTCCAGAATGCAAGATCCTTGTAAACCCACCCATCTCTGAATTAGCCTCATCTTTATACTTCTTGAACCAGTAATACATAATCCTACTCTGCCACGTGTTGTATACTGAATCAGATGATGTCACTGCTGTATGGAACAACCTCTTCTTCTTGTTTTCTGATCTGTCTAATGGCATCTTGATTATTGGGTCTTGAGTAAGAAAAGTAGCAGTTTTTCTAGAAGGGCCAGGGAATTCTTGCTTGAAAGAAGCATTTGCTGAGATGAGGATGTTGTATGTGATCAATGCTGCTGAAAATGTAATCACCACTGTGAAGAAAATTTTCCCCCAACCCATGGAACCTCCTCCTTCTTTACATGATATGATAGATAGATATATATTGGGAAAATTGGAAGGTGGTAGCGAAGTGGAAAGAAGTCTTCGATTTGGAATCTGCCGCTCTTTGTCAGCTGGTGGGGAGTAGGTGGTCAGGGAAAATTATTGACTATTCTTAATTGTGATTTAATCAAATCATTGATTACAGTTGTTACACTCTAATACTCTATTTGCAAGTGAAACTTGAGTTGTGGGTGTGTGGGGGTTTTTTTGGGGGTGGGGGCGGGGGAGGGGGGTGTACTATGGGGGTATGGAACATGCTACTCCCTTGGTTCAAAATAATTGATGTTTCGCAAAAAAGAAGAGAGTATTTATTTTCTTACCCAAATTTATTCTAGACACATTCATATATTCCATAATAATTATATCAACCTAAAAAGACAAAAATAATCATAACTAAGGGTATTTTATTCAAAAGCTCTTAATTTTTACTCCCCCCGGATCAATAAAAGAGCTCACTTAGCCATTTGCATACCCCTTAAGAAATTACTCACTCAAAAAAAAAAATATGTAAATTGACTAAACTACCCCTAATTAAATAGCATTGAGATTTGATCACATAACACTTAATAGGAGCAAATCTAAAAAGATAAGGTTAATTGTTTCTTAATTTATTAAGTGAACACTTTATTGACCCAAGAAAAAAAGTTAAGTGAATATTTTTTTTATCCGGAGGGAGTAGAAGACAGAAATTCTCTTAATCCATGTGTCCAAACTTAAAATCTCATTGGATCCGAGGGTGTACTAATTTTAGGTGTGGGAAGGGAGTGGTCACAGAAAATGGTTGACAATTCCTAATTGTGATTTAATGAAATCATTGATTAGAGTCGTTGCGGTCTATTTAGCTAGGGGGTAATAATATGGGGTTTGGATCATGTTAAATTTTTGGCTTAATACCTAGATGGACCCTTAAACTTGACATGTTTTGTAAGATAGGCATATAAACTTATAAGGTGACCAGATAGACACTTAAACTTACTCAAAGTGTATTTTTCAAGTTTTTCAGTTGTTTTGAAAACAAAAACTATATTTTTCAAACACTCACAATTTTCATGGCCAAACAAGCCCTAAATATATCACAATTTTTATTTTTTTAAAAAATGCAAAAATAAGGCAAACGCATATACATGAGACTATAAATGTGCACTTAAACCAATAAATACTCGCTAATTGCAATTTTGCAGCTTTCAATTAACTCGGTTTTTTTTTTTACACTTGAATAATTAAAAAACAATAACTTTAACCAATAAAAATCCTTAAAAAAAAGAAATTTCAAATTAAGAAATTTCTAAGTTCAGTATTTCAAGTGTAAAAGAAATTTCAAATTAAGAAAACTGTAAAGCCGAGAAGAAAATCCTTAAAAAAAAGAAATTTCTTAATTTGAAATTTCTTTTTTTAAGGATTTTTATTGGTTAAAGTTATTGTTTTTTAATTATTCAAGTGTAAAAAAAAAACCGAGTTAATTGAAAGCTGCAAAATTGCGATTAGCGAGTATTTATTGGTTTAAGTGCACATTTATAGTCTCATGTATATGCGTTTGCCTTATTTTTGCATTTTAAAAAAAAAATGTTTTGTGATATATTTAGGGCTTGTTTGGCCATGAAAATTGTGAGTGTTTGAAAAATATAGTTTTTGTTTTCAAAACAACTGAAAAACTTGAAAAATACACTTTGAGTAAGTTTAAGTGTCTATCTGGTCACCTTATAAGTTTATATGCCTATCTTACAAAACATGTCAAGTTTAAGGATCCATCTAGGTATTAAGCCTAAATCTTTTAAGCAGCCGCCCTTCATAATTGATGTAATTGGTTGACTATTCCTCACTCACGTTTTGGATAGTGCGAACAAATTATCACAACGTATAGTTGGGTTCAAGTTTCGATAAAAGAGAATACAGCATGACATTATATTGAAAACAAATTGTCTCTAGCATAACTCAGTTTAGAATGCCTTATCTAAGACTTTGCGTTTTTTAAACGTTTTATTATTTACAAATACTGCATTTAAAATAGTCTCATTTTTATCCAAACATTACAGGCAAAATTCAAGATTTATTTGGGGTTTTTTAATTAAAGGAGAAATATAGTTTGTATATGCATAAAACTGGGGTCTCCGTTTTCTGGGCTTAAGCCCAGATTTTGTCTTTCTTTGAAAGGGCAGAATTGCCCTTCTTTTGGGGTGGTCTTTAAATTTTGCCCCTCATATTTGAAATCTTTAAATTTTGCCCTTCGGCTAAACCCCATGGGTTTCAGGTTCGAACCCCCACACAGTCAAAATTTTAAAAAAAAAATCGCAAGGCAGAGTTTAAATTTCGCTATGCCCCCATCGGCATACACTTGTGAAGGAATTACCAAAGTTATGCCGGACCCGACATACTTATGCCTTATGGGCAGACTTGGCATAAGTATGTCGGGTCCGGCATAACTTTGGTAATTCCTTCACACGTTTATGTCGGGTCTGGCATAAAAGTTTGCCCATTAAAAGTATGCCCCCACCGGCATAAACTTGTTAAGGAATTACCAAACTTATGCCGGACCCGACATACTTATGCCTTATGGGCAGACTTGGCATAAGTATGTCGGGTCCGGCATAACTTTGGTAATTCCTTCACAAGTTTATGCCAGTGGGGGCATACTTTTAATGGGCAAACTTTTATAGTATGCCACATAAGGCGGAATTTTTCCTTAAGGCATAACTAAAAGTTTGCCTTATAAGGCAAAGTCTATACCTTAAGAAAAAGTTCTGCCTTATGGGGCATACTTTTGGTTATGCCTTAATTAAAAAAATTTCCCATAAGGCATGGTTCTTTAAGGAAAAGTTTTTCCCCATAAGCCATAACTAAACTATGCCTTGAGGAAAAGTTATGCCCCCTCCGGCATAACTTTAGTTTTTCCTTAAGGACTTTATGCCGGATCCGACATACACTCCCCCCAGCCCTGCCTTGCGAAATTATTTTTTTATTTTATGCCTGAGCGGGGGTTCGAGCCCAGAACCTCAGGTATCCAAGCGAAGGGCAAAATTTAAAGACCACAAATATGAGGGGCAAAATTTAAAGACCACCCCAAAAGAAGGGCAATCCGTGCAAAAAAATGTCTTTGAAATCCAGTTGGGTTTTGGCCTGTTTCCATATTAACTTATTGAAAGCATAATTAATGGGCTTCTGGCCCAAAACTAGATAAATTTTTTTGATTACTTGAGGCTTGGCCCAAAACACTCATTTCTTATTTGGGATTCACCACTTAACTTGTTTACATCTATTAATTTAAAAAAAAATCTGATCTGGTTTTGTTTTCTTGAAGATCTGTCAAAGTTTTGATTTTTTTTTTTTGATTTGTTTGTACTTGTCCGTTTCAAAGTTGTACTAAAGAAACGATTTTTTCCCATTTTTTATCTTGAAAATTTATTTATACTAAGCGGGTTTTGAAAAAACTCGTTTTGGGACCTAAAGTCGACTAAACGGCATAAGCACCGTTGTCCTAAGACGGCTAGTTCAAAACATAACGATTCCAATATAATTTATGAGTTTTATACAATTTTACACAAATAATACAATCAAAATCAACTTCAGATTAATTAAATAAATATAAAAGATGGGAAGACTAGGGGCGTACCAAGCCCCTGTTTGGCCATTTTCACCCATGGTTGGACTTTCTACACGTATAACATATATATTAGCTTCCCTTTCCTACTGGACTCGCCCCAAATGTGAAGAAATGTCTGTTGGGCCTCAGCCCAACATGTTGGTTTTATACTCGGCCCAAGTGGCCATGCAGTGAAGAAGAAAAGAAACAAAGACCCCATTAGTTTATATTTTACTGATCCTATCACATACATAGCTATACACACATACATATATATCATCACATCTATTCACCAGTCATGTAGTATGTATATGCACTTCCATGCCCTTAGACTTTATTGGGGAAGACTTGGGTAGTGAGAAGGGAAAGTCATCACCATCCGTATTCCTGATGCCGCACAAGTTCCAAGAGGTTTCGTGAACCTCCGGCATGGCTGGATATCAGGGGAAGGTTCAGACCAGGCCCTCAAACTACTTTGTTCTCCCAACCAATACAACCATGGAAGAGACATACTTACATATCCATATACAGGCTTGGAACAGATAGAACAAGTCTAATGCACATAGTTATAGGATAGGATTGCCACAAATTAATAGGACCAAGTAAAGAGTATGAGGAGCAAATATGAATGGACAATTTTCCAGTTAACCGAAACAAAGACAACTGAATATGACTTAAACAAGGATGAAATAGCATACACGGATACAATATAATCAAAGCTAGATTGAGCCAAACAATCATAACATAAGCAGGTACAAAGTGGTAGCATAGTTCAAAGCAGTATTGAACCAAGTAGGCATTGTGTAAACAAAATAAGCAAAGGCACATAGATATAGAGAGATCAAGAGTAAGCTGCAGGACATAGATAGGGGGTAGCCAAGATATAGATTAGGCACATATACATGGGGTGAGCAAGAAGTAAAGCTGTAGCCTCCAATGGTGAAGCAAAGATGCAGAATCTACACATGTATTATTAGAGGCAGTTACAATCACATAGTCATGGGAAACAAATTGCAAGGACAAGTATATCACCATGAGGTAACCAGAGGAAAATTGAATCAGTAGTGATACATGATAAAGATGAATGAACACAGATAAGTCTAGTGTATCCAAGAGCAAAGATTGCAACAAACAGGCATAGCTATGGGAAGAAACAGGTAACAACATGAGCAAGACATAGATAAAGACCAATCCTAAATAAACAAGCATGTACAGAGGATATATTGAGGTACATATATAGTACAACTGTTACACCTCGGAAAATTTTCCGTTGATGCACAGTGAATAGACTAATGAAGAGCACGAAGTATACGGTAATTCAATAAGTAAGGAATGACATTTGATGACCCTAATTAAGATTTCAAAGACATTCGAGGTAAGAGAAGAAGGTTTTCCAAGAGAAGGCAAGGCATACAATAGGTATCGAAAAGGAATTACGAGTAACAAGTTAATGATGACTTAATGATGTTTTGGAGAAGAGTTATAACCCCCCTTAGATTGTTAATGAGGTGATAAATAAGTGTTAAGCAGGTTCCATAAGTATTGGAGATCAAACGAGTCGACGAGACTGAGTTCGGAAGAACTGGGCATTATACGGCCCAACATACTGGCCGTATGTTTGGCCGTATAATCAGCCCAGATGGCCAGCCTCACTGGACCAAATCTACGGCCAGACATACGGTCAGTGAAATTTATACGGACCGTATGTTGGTCGGTACAGATTTGAGTATTATTAATAAGGGGTCCAAGTTATTTCATTTCATTTCCCCTTCACACCCCTTCCCTCTAGATCTCTCTAGAACATTTCTCTACACTTCTTCCACAAGAATTCAAGGTATATTAGTGGTAAACTTCATCAAACCAAGAGAATCAAGTGTAAGAAACCCATTAAAGTTCATCCAATACAAGGAATCCAAGTGAAGGTGAAACTAGGGTTTTGCTCAAGTGAAGTTTTTCCACCCAAGGTTCATTCCTACACCATCTAAGGTAAGTTTTATGGTATTTCCATGTTGTTTAAGTTATTGAGAAGTTGAAACACTTGGATTATAGAAGAATATAGAAAATGGGTCATGAATGTGGGAATAGTGTCATTTTGAGTAATAGCTTGGCTTGAGTCATGATTCTTGATATGTTGTGATTATGGTTATGTTATAAATGATGTTAAGAACATAGGGTAAACATTGTATATGAATGAATGTAATCGTGTGCCATGGCTATGGATATGGATGATTGGAAGTGAATTGAGAAGTAAGGACAATGTAGGTGAATAAAGACTATTGTTATGATGTTGTGAATGTTATTATTGATGTTTGGGAGTTGATATATGATATGGAGGAAGTCGTATAAATAAAGGAGATGCTGTCCAATTTTCTCTAGCTTTAGTCATGTACGCTAAGCTATCGATTTTCTAATGATAGTATAACTCTAATGAAGGTAGAAACGCGAGCATTAAAGGAGAACGTGAAAGTGATAGAATAGTTGAACGGAAAGGTATATAAGGCTAACCCTTCTTTCATAAGGCATGGTTCCTTGGCCAAATACCTATTCTTCTATGAGCCTACTATGTCCTCCAAATGATTCTATCTTTAAAAGTTACTAAGCTCATGATTCTCGATATGTTACGATTGTACTAAATTCCTCATATGATGAGTAATCCTCTAGGGATAACTCTAATGAACGACGATAGTAATAATGCTAAAGATGCTTATGAGCTTTTATGTATATGTGTCTATGTATGGCTATTATGAAACCCCGAGCTTATATGGCCGGGTAGAATATATATATATATATATATATATATATATATATATATATATATATTGCGCGCGCACCATTGCAGATGGGTATGGATAACCTTGAGCCTTGGTAGGGCTAGGTATGTATACTCACCGAGCCTTGCCATGGCCGGGTATGTGAAACACCGAACCTTCATGGTTGGGTATGCTATGTACATGATATGGATATGTATACGATATGAATATGAATATAAATACGAATATGCTATGAATACGAAAATGGATACGAAATGTAAATGAGTACGGACACGGATACAGATGTATATACACAATCACGCATTAGAAATGGAAAGTCCCTATGAAAAGCAAGTAAGTGTTTATGACGATGATACTACTATCTCCCATCCTATGCTATTTCTTATGTTGTCTATTATGCTTTCATAATGATGTTGATCATGCTTTACATACTCAGTACATTCTTCGTACTGACGTCCTTTTGTTTGTGGACGCTGCATCATGCCCACAGGTGGCCAGGGATACAAGCTTGATCCATAGCTTTATTACTCAGGGACTACATAGTGGAGCTCCATTTCATTCGGAGCTACAACTTTTGGTATTTATTCTCTTGTGTACATATTTATGGACAAGGCGGAGTCCTGTCCCGCCTATATGATATGACATACTCTCCTTAGAGGCTCGTAGACATGCATGTATATGGTTAGATGTATTTGGCCTTGTCGGCCTATATTTTCGATATCATTTTGTTAGCCTCGTCGGCTTGTGTACATTGTTGTGGGCATAGTTGTTGATGATGATATAAATGTATTGTTGCCCAATGAAAATAGTATGAATGAGGAATAAAAGTATGATTTAGCTATGTGGCTCACCTAGATATAAATGTGAAAGTATGATAAGAGGTGCCCGGGTGGGTTAGCACTGGGCGCCCGTCGCGGCCCTCCGGTTGGGTCATGACAAAAGTGGTATCAGAGCAGTTCTATCCTAGGGTGTGTCTACGAGCCGTGTCCAGTAGAGTCTTGGTTATGGGTGTGTTGCGCGCCACACTTATAACCAAGAGGCTACGGGCATTTTAGGAATGAATGACCTTCTTTCTTCATGAGATCGTGCGATAGAGCTATGACATAAGAACTTCTTTTTCCTTAACCGTGTGTTATGTATTTCAGAGATGCCTGTAAAGAGAAATTCTACGGCAGCCCAAAAGGGCAAGACAGTGGCAGAAAAGAGGGCTGAAAGAGCACCGCCAACGGTTGTAGAGGAAAGTGAGTCCCAGAATGCGGCTCAATCTCAGTCCTCTCATTTAGTGCCTATCTCTGAGGAGCGTGAGGGAGCCTCAACCACAGCTCCAGCACCTCCGGCTCCTCCACCGGATGCTTCAGGCCAAGATGTGAAAGAGGCCATTCATTTGCTTACTCAATTGGTTGCTGCCCAGACCCAGCGGCAGGGTACAGGGCAAGATGATAGGGTTTTTAGTGCAAGGGCCTGTGATTTTATTAGCTTGAACCCTCCAAAATTCTTTGGATCAAATCCGGATGAGGACCCTTAGAATTTTATTGATGGAATGTTGAGGACACTTCGGTTGATACATGCTTCGGACACCGAATCAGTGGAGTTAGCATCCTACAGATTGAGGGATGTTGCGGTTCATTGGTACACGGTTTGGATGGCTTCACGGGAAGTCAATGCGCCTCCCCTGGTATGGAAAGAATTTGTAGATGCTTTCCTCCGACATTATTTGCCTCCAGAGGTTCGGCGAGCTAGATCCGATAAGTTCTTGAATTTGAGGCAAGGAAGCATGAGTGCTTTAGAGTATAGTCTCCGCTTCAATTCTTTGGCTAGGTATGCTTCCGCCATGGTAGCGAATATGGGTGACCGAGTGCACTGATTTGTGAAAGGCCTAGGGCCACATTTGATGGATAGGTGCTTGACTGCGTCCCTTCAGGACAACATGGATATTTCACGCATTCAGGCCCACGCTCAAAATTTAGAAGAAAGCCTACAACAACAAAGAAGTGAGCGTGAGCATGATAGAGGGTATAACAAAAGGGCTAGATCTTCCGGTCCGATGAGTGAGTTTAGAGGCGAGCAAAGACAGCAGTTTTCTAGACATTCCGGCCATTCTATGACAAGTGCGCCTCCATGGTTTTCAGGCCAGAGATTTGATAGATCTACTCATTTCGAGCCGAGTCAGAGTTTCTCCGATTCTCAGTTCAGGGGTGATTCGGGTCAGGAGAGACCACCCGTGCCACGATTTTCCCAGTGTGGGAGGTTACATTGGGGTCAGTGCCGATTGGGTTCGGAGGTTTTCTATTCATGTGGTCGGCCAGGCCATATTATGCGCGATTGCCCCTCAGTTGGTGGTAGAGGTATGACCCAGCCTTCAGGGTCGGTAGCCAGATCTTTGTCATCTATACGCCCTATGGGGCCAGGTTCACATGTGCCAGTCAGCCATGGTAGAGGCAGAGGGAGAGTCCCCAGTTCTAGCGGTCCTCAGCACCGTATTTATGCTTTGGCTGGACGCCAAGATCTTGAGTTTTCTCCTGATGTTGTCACAGGTATATTATCGGTATTTTCTCATGATGTATATGCTTTGATAGATCCGGGCTCCACATTGTCATATGTTACTCCATATATTGCGGGTCAGTTTAGAGTCAAACCGAAGTCGATCAAACCTTTTGAGGTGTCTACACCCGTTGGTGAATCGGTAATAGCTAGCCGAGTGTATAGAAATTGTGTAGTTGTTATTTGTGACCGTCATAATATGGTTGACTTACATGAGTTAAGAATGGTGGATTTTGATGTTATTATGGGCATGGATTGGTTGGCTTCTTGCTATGCCAATGTTGATTGTAGAATGAAAATGGTTCATTTCCAATTTCCGGGAGAACCAGTTTTAGAATGGAAAGGGAATACTGCGTTACCAAAAGGTAGGTTTATTTCCTATCTAAAGGCAAGGAAGATGATCACAAAAGGTTGCATTTATCATCTAGTTCGCGTTCAAGATGTAGAAGCTGAACCGCCGACTCTTCAGTCAGTTCCCGTAGTGAATGAGTTTCCGGATGTATTCCCGGAAGAGCTTCCAGGCCTTCTTCTGGAAAGAGAGATTGATTTTGCTATTGATGTGTTGCCAGACACCAAGCCTATATCTATTCCACCTTATAGAATGGCTCCCGCAGAGTTGAAAGAATTGAAGGAGGAATTGAAAGACTTGCTTAAGAAAGGCTTTATTAGGCCTAGTTCATCCCCGTGGGGAGCACCCGTATTGTTTGTCCGAAAGAAAGATGGCTCCCTGCGAATGTGCATTGACTATCAGCAACTGAATAAGGTGAAGATTAAGAATAAATATCCCCTTCCAAGGATTGATGACTTATTTGACCAATTACAAGGCGCCAAATGGTTTTCGAAGATAGATTTGAGATCCGGGTATCATCAAGTGAGAGTTAGGGAGAAATATATCCCTAAGACAGCCTTCAGAACAAGATATGACCATTTTGAGTTCCGGGTGATGTCATTTGGACTAACTAATGCACCGACAGTGTTTATGGATTTGATGAACGATGTGTTCAGGCCCTTTTTAGATTTATTTGTGATTGTATTCATCGACGATATCTTGGTTTACTCTAGATCCGAGGCAGAACATGCGGATCATTTGCGTACTGTCCTTAGAGTTCTTTAAACTCGAGAGTTGTTTGCAAAATTTTCTAAATATGAGTTTTGGTTGAACTCAGTGACATTTCTGGGGCACATTGTTTCAGCCAATGGTATTCGGGTGGATAGCCAAAAGATTGAGGCCGTGAAGACTTGGCCAAAGCCCACAACTCCTACGGAGGTTCGTAGCTTCCTGGGCTTGGCAGGTTATTACAGGAGATTTGTAGAAGGTTTTTCTTCTATTTCTGCACCACTCACAAAGCTGACCCAGAAATCAGCAAAGTTTCAATGGACAGATGCTTGTGAACGTAGTTTCCAAGAGCTAAAAGATAGATTAACTTCTGCCTCAGTCCTGACATTTCCAGAGGGATTGGAAGGTTATGTTGTTTATTGCGATGCTTCAGGCATTGGGCTAGGCTGTGTGTTAATGCAACATGGTAAGGTGATTGCGTATGCTTCAAGGCAATTACGAAAACATGAGAAACATTATCCAACACATGACCTTGAATTGGCTGCAGTGCTTCATGCATTAAAGATATGGAGACATTACTTGTATGGTGTTCATGTGGATATTTACACAGATTATAAGAGCCTTCAGTATATCTTCAAGCAAAAAGAGTTGAATTTGCGGCAACGACGATGGTTGGAATTGCTAAAAGATTACGATGTTGATATCCTATATCACCCCGGAAATGCAAATGTTGTGGCTGATGCTCTTAGCCGTAGATCCATGGGAAGTTTGTGTGATGTAAAGAGAAATGGCTCGTGAGCTACAACAGTTAGCTAGCCTAGGAGTTCGAGTAGTGGACTCAGGTAGCAGGGGAACTACCATTCAGAATTCAGCAGTCTCGTCGCTAGTAGTGGAAGTGAAAGAACGACAATACGAAGATCCCATGCTAATGCATTACAGAGATACAATCCCTTAGAAGGAGAAGTCATCATTTGAGATTGCAGGAGACGGAGTTCTCCGATACCGAGGCAGATTATGTGTTCCTGATGTGGCAGGGTTACGCCACCAAATATTGAGGGAAGCCCATTGCTCCCGCTATTCTGTCTACCCCGGAGCAACGAAAATGTATCATGATCTTAAATCTATATATTGGTGGAATGGGATGAAGAAAGATATAGCAGAATTCTTAGCTCAATGTCCCAACTGTCAACAAGTGAAAATCGAGCACCAAAAGCTGGGCGGATTGTTGCAAGCTATAGAAATTCCAACTTGGAAGTGGGAAGTAATTAACATGGACTTCATTACAGGCTTGCCCCGTTCTCGACGTAAGTATGACTCTATATGGGTGATTGTGGATAGACTCACGAAGTCAGCTCATTTCTTACCAGTAAGAACTACATATGTGGCAGAAGATTATGCAAAGCTTTATGTTAAAGAGATAGTGCGACTTCACGGTGTTCCGGTATCTATTATCTCTGATAGAGGAACTCAGTTTACAGCTAATTTTTGGAAGTCCTTCCAAGAGGGTTTGGGGACTCATGTGAGCCTTAGCACGACATTTCATCCGCAGACTGATGGACAAGCTGAACGTAACATTCAGACTCTTGAGGATATGTTACGGGCATCTATGTTGGATTTCAGAGGAAATTGGGATGATCACTTACCACTTACTGAGTTTGCTTATAACAATAGTTATCATTCTAGCATCCAAATGGCACCGTATGAGGCTTTATATGGGCGAAAGTGTAGATCCCCAATTAGGTGGTTTGAAGCAGGAAAGACTAAATTGATAGGGACAGACTTGGTCCAGCAAGCCGTAGAAAAAGTTAAGCTCATACAAGGTCGACTATTAGCAGCCCAAAGTTGTCAAAAGTCCTATGCGGATAATCGTCGAAGGGACTTAGAGTTCCAAGTTAAAGATTGGGTATTCTTAAAGGTGTCGTCGATGAAGGGCGTTACGAGATTTGGCAAAATGGGGAAGTTAAGTCCCCGATACATTGGACCTTATGAGATTGTGCGCAAGGTAGGCAAAGTGGTTTACGAATTAGATCTACCTCCTGATTTGGAGTCAGTTCACCCAGTTTTTCATGTCTCGATGCTTCGTAAATGTGTTGGAGATCCTACTAGGATCGTGCCAGTAAATGATGTTCAAGTGACAGAAGAGTTGGCTTATGAAGAGGTACCCATTGCCATATTAGATAGGCAAGTACGGAGGCTTCGAAACAAAGAAGTGGCCTCAGTTAAGGTTTTATGGAGAAATAATAACCGAGAAGAGATGACATGGGAAGTGGAAGAAATTATGAAATCCAAGTACCCGCACTTATTTCAGCCTTCGAAAGAGATCCAAGATGAGACATCAAGACCATAAGGTATGTATGTTTTCCCTTTTATGCATTTGGGTCGTGTGTGGCCAAACTCTATTGCTATTATGTTGTGGCCCTGTGAGGCATTGTTATTATGGGTTGTTGTGACAGGATGGTAGTGTCATATTATAGGGAAAACTTTGGCGAATTTTTTATAGAATCCCCGAGGACTTAACATTCGAGGATGAATGTTCTTAAGGGGGGAAGAATGTTACACCACGGAAAATTTTCTGTTGATGCACAGTGAATAGAATAATGAAGAGCACGAAGTATACGGTAATGCAATAAGTAAGGAATGACATTTGATGACCCTAATTAATATTTCAAAGACATTCGAGGTAAGAGAAGAAGGTTTGCCAAGAGAAGGCAAGACATACGATAGGTATCGAAAAGGAATTACGAGTAACAAGTTAACGATGACTTAATGATGTTTTGGAGAAGAGTTATAACCCCCCTTAGATTGTTAATGAGGTGATAAATAAGTGTTAAGCAGGTTCCATAAGTATTGGAGATCAAACGAGTCGACGAGACTGAGTTCGGAAGAACTGGGCATTATACGGCCCAACATACTGGCCGTATGTTTGGCCGTATAATCAGCCCAGATGGCCAGCCTCACTGGACCAAATCTACGGCCAGACATACGGTCAGTGAAATTTATACGGACCGCATGTTGGTCCGTAGAAAATGGTCGGGACAGATTTTAGTATTATTAATAAGGGGTCCAAGTTATTTCATTTCATTTCCCCTTCACACCCCTTCTCTCTAGAACATTTCTCTACACTTCTCCCACAAGAATTCAAGGGATATTAGTGATCAACTTCATCAAACCAAGAGAATCAAGTGTAAGAAACCCATTAAAGTTCATCCAAGGCAAGGAATCCAAGTGAAGGTGAAACTAGGGTTTTGCTCAAGTGAAGTGTTTCCACCCAAGTTTCATTCCTACACCATCTAAGGTAAGTTTTATGGTATTTCCATGTTGTTTAAGGTATTGAGAAGTTGAAACACTTGGATTGTAGAAGAATATAGAAAATGGGTCATGAATGTGGGAATAGTGTCTTTTTGAGTAATAGCTTGGATTGAGTCATGATTATTGATATGTTGTGATTATGGTTATGTTATAAATGATGTTAAGAACATGGGGTAAACATTGTATATGAATGAATGTAATCGTGTGCCATGGACATGGATATGGATTATTGGAAGTGAATTGAGAAGTAAGGATAATGTAGGTGAATAAAGACTATTGTTATGATGTTGTGAATGTTATTATTGATGTTTGGGAGTTGATAGATGATATGGAGGAAGTCGTATAAATAAAGGAGATGCTGTCCAATTTTCTCTAGCTTTAGTCATGTATGCTAAGCTATCGATTTTCTAATGATAGTATAACTCTAATGAAGGTAGAAACGCGAGCATTAAAGGAGAACGTGCAAGTGATAGAATAGTTGAACGAAAAGGTATGTAAGGCTAACCCTTCTTTCATAAGGCATGGTTCCTTGGCCAAATACCTATTCTTCTATGATCCTACGATGTCCTCCAAATGATTCTATCTTTAAAAGTTACTAAGCTCATGATTCTCGATATGTTAGGATTGTACTAAATTCCTCATATAATGAGTAATCCTCTAGGGATAGCTGTAATGAACGACGATAGTAATGACGCTAAAGATGCTTATGAGCTTTTATGTATATGTGTCTATGTATGGCTATTATGAAACCCCGATCTTATATGGCCGGGTAGAATATATATATATATATATATATATATATATATATTGCGCGCGCACCACTGCAGATGGGTACGGATAACCCTGAGCCTTGGTAGGGCCAGGTATGTATACTCACTGAGCCATGCCATGGCCAGGTATGTGAAACACCGAAACTTCATGGTCGGGTATGCTATGTACATGATATGGATATGTATACGATATGAATATGAATATAAATACGAATATGCTATGAATACGAAAATGGATACGAAATGTAAATGAGTACGGACACGGATACGGATGTACGTACACAATCACGCATTAGAAATGGAAAGTCCCTATGAAAAGCAAGTAAGTGTTTATGACGATGATACTACTATCTCCCATCCTATGCTATTTCTTATGTTGTCTATTATGCTTTCATAATGATGTTGATCATGCTTTACATACTCAGTACATTCTTCGTACTGACGTCATTTTGTTTGTGGATGTTGCGTCATGCCCGCAGGTGGCCAGGGAGACAGGCTTGATCCATAGCTTTATTACTCAGGGACTACATAGCGGAGCTCCATTTCATTCGGAGCTACAGATTTTGGTATTTATTCTCTTGTGTACATATTTATGGGCAAGACGGGGTCCTGTCCAGCCTATATGATATGACATACTCTCCTTAGAGGCTCGTAGACATGTTTATATGGTTAGATGTATTTGGCCTTGTCGGCCTATATTTTGGATATCATTTTGTTAGCCTCATCAGCTTGTGTACATTGTTGTGGGCATAGTTGTTGATGATGATATAAATGTATTGTTGCCCAATGGAAATAGTATGATTAAGGAATAAAAGTATGATTTAGCTATGTGGCTCACCTAGATGTAAATGTGAAAGTATGATAAGAGGTGCCCGCAGCCCTCCGGTTGGGTCGTGACAACAACCAAAGTAAGACTAAGAACAAGTAGGCATAAGGTGATTTCAAGCAGATTATTGGGCACCGGTGCAATATAGTAAAGGGATAATAGGGAATAAATAAATGAGGCCTAGACAGAATACAATTCCAGAATAGCACAAGCAGATGGTTAAGGAACAAGCAGTAAATCACATATTTGTAGAAATGGCACCAAGTAGTTCACATAATAATGGTAATGAAAGAAAAAACACACAGTCATGACATGATTGGGAGCAGGCAGTAGATTGTGGATGCAATATAGCTAACACAGCAATGAAAGGAGCACATGGATATGGCATAGCTAGAACGAAAATGCAGGTTTACTGCAGTATGACTAGAAACAGCAATGGAAGGACATACAGACATGGCATGAGGTGGAAACGAACTGCAAGTCATGGATGCATACAACAGTAGCACAAGATAGTTCACATAAGGCCTGCAATAAGGAAACAAATGTAGGATTCAAGTAGGGCTGGGCATAAATACCGAAAACCAAAAAATCGAACCAAACCGAACCGAAACTTCAACAAACCTAACCGAACCGAACTAGTTTGGTTCGGTGTTTGGTGTCCACCGTAAAAAAACCGAAACCGAAATAGCCGAACCGAAGTTTGATAAAACCGAACCGAAAAACCGAACGCGCACCGAAATTTAATACATTACCCAAAAAAATTAAAATAGTCCAGGCCCATTAAGTTTAAAGCAAAAAAAAACCCAATTTTAATAAGTCCTCTTTTGCATTTGTATCCCTAATTTTTCACTTCAATTGAGAAAATCAAATATCCTTAATAAAGAAAGGTAACTAGGATGTGTCTTTAGGATTAATGTATGTCCTTTATGTGTTTTCTTAATTATTCTTGCGGTATGTATATAACACCTAGTAATCCTATATCATGATTATAGTTTTCTGTTCTTGTGTATCCTGTTTGTTTGATTTTGATTTCAATTTAGCAGTTTTATGTTTTATTGCTTTTGAGAATATGAATTAGTGTCAATGGAATCGCTTCTAATATTATATAAAAAAAAACGAACCGAAACCGAACCGAACCGAACTTTAAAAAACCGAAACCGAAAGAACCGAACCGAACTAGTTTGGTTCGGTGTTCGGTGTCCACCTTCAAAAAACCAAACCCGAAATAGCCAAACTGAGCTGAAAAACCGAACGCCCACCCTTAGATTCAAGTATCCCCAAACAAGCACGTGCATATTCTGAATTTCGGCATTCATGAATTCTCAGAAGGATTACATACAAGATCAGGCATAATGCATCAAACAAGTTGAGATTTATAACATGAGTGAATATGCAAATCAGACTTATTTAACTCCAATTTAATCATTCCAAGACCTAGTAATCTTATAGGAAGCAGTTGATGATCAAACAAGATAAAGTTTATAAACAAGCATGGACATTGCAAACAGGTTTCCCTTGATCTAATTAGTTGTAGGCAAAACTAAAGAGGAACATGAATTCAGATTTGATGCGTTAACTTAAACCCCTTCATAGACCTTAAGCATGAAATAATCACATATGTGGATAGAGACCAATGTCATTCAGAAAATGAAAGGAGAAAACAGGCAGACAATTGATTAGACAGACAAAATCTAGTCTTAGCTTCCAACACTGATCTCTCAAAACATTCAGACTGGACAAGTTACCAGGGTTCTCAGCATAGTTAGGTTCTCAGAAGCAAAGCACTATCCCTAAACAAATCCTGAGAGATACCGTATAAGTGCACAAAGTAAAGGAAAGCAAGGTGTATTCATGTTTTTAAGCAAAACTACACAACAACCATTCAAATTTCCACATTTCCACTTTTAAGCCTAATGACTTAGCCCCTTTTAAAGTAACCTGGACAATACTCAGCTTTGTCATTTAGGCAAAACAATTCATACCAATAAACAATTCACCTAGCAAAGTCACACAGGTCTAAACAACCTTATTTCTTCTTTCCCCTCTCTTATTTTATCTTGAACATTGAAAAGATCAACCACACAAAACAAATGATCCTTCTGATCCTTGTAAACAATCAATGACTCATCATTAACCCTCATTTGTCATTTTAATAGCTTTTAATCAGTTCAGACCCTCTCAAGTTCATTTTATTACAGCATTTGACCTTGGTTAATGACTAATACAGAGCCCCTAGTGACATGTTCACTCCAATAGACATGAATCCACCCATCATTCACTAATCTAGATTCAAGTTATCAACCAAAGAACCATATGCTAGTGTTTTAAAGTGTTAGTCTCTATAACACTCAAAGTTTAGTCAAGATCTCAAATTCATCTTAGTATCTAACATGTTATCATACTAGTCTATTGTTTAATTTTTACAAGTATTTCATACCATTATGCTAATAAACACCCCACTGATAACCAGTTACACATCATACTAAGCAACAATTGGAGATTTCTATGCTATTACTTCAATAAAACACTAGGTTAATGACTGTCCAAGCACCATATTTGACATAAACTGAATATTTTCACATTGCTACTCCAACAAATACCACACCAATGATCAACTAAACATTTATACCAAACATATATTGAACACAATAATAGAACACTAATAAATTGAAAGAAAAAGATAAAGGTCTACCTTTTTGATGTGTAACCGAGTTAAGAATGAATTTGAAAGCCTTAATGATTCCTTTCCTCCACTCAAACACACACAAAACAGATAAAAGATCAAATTTTTGAACTAGAAAACCCTAACTTTGAAGTCAATAATAATTTTTTTTACTGAACACGGCTTTAAATTCGAATAAGACTCAAATTTTAAGCTCTGTCCTTTTGCTTGAGAGTTCAAGACTTGTCTCAATTGTGAGGGTTGGGGTTCTACTTATAAAACCCCAAAACTATTGAAAATTTTCAAGCAACCAATGTGGCACAACAAGTTTTTTCAGAAATTAACCTTGCACAAACAAATCTATGGCTAAAATCGATTCAAACAACAATGGATGGTCAGATTTGAGCCTCGTTTGGCTCGATCTGACCAATTTTCTCTCAACCAATGAAGTTCGAGTAGAAAACAGAATCAGTACAACAAATTAAATAGAAAAGGATCGACTTTTGACAGAGTATTTAAAAGAAAAACAAAAAGGAAGATGATTACCGTATTTGCAATAGATTTGAGTAAAACAAAGCTAGAAATTGATCCTTTCACGTGTATAACTATGCAAAAGTTGAGCATTTTCTGCCTTCTCTGTGACTTTTCCATATCTAGATGAGAGAGAGAGGAGGGAGCAGCGACTACTAGGGTTTTTTGCGAGAAAGAGGAAGGGGGGGGGGGGGGGGGGGGGGAGAGAGAGAGAGAGAGAGAGAGAGAGAGAGAGAGAGAGAGAATAAGGGGTGTTTGGTACGAAGTAAAAACGAAAATGAGGAGTATAGGGGTTTGCCCCCCCCCCCCCCCCTCCCCCTGCTCCCCTTAATGTTATGTTGGGACGGGTTTGGTCCTTTAGTGGATTGGGCCTGGCCTTTAATTTAAGGAGAAAAGGAGGCTCCCCCTTATACATGTATATCATACATGTATATTCACGTATATTAGATGTATGTACGTGCTTAGGGGTAAAATGGGTAGACTAAATTAATAAGAGAAATGTTAAACACCGATACATTGTAAAGATTAGGACATGATTAGCATTTCATATTAATTTTAAAACACGACTAATTATGTAGACAACCCTAGTTTGCAAATATAGCCTCAATTGTTGCAAATCTAAATGGGGTGTTGCAATTATAGCCTTTTGCTTACTAATTGCAATTATGTACTTAGTGAATCTTAATCTAATTAATTATTTCAATTATGGTCCCTTTTATCCTAATTGACCAATTAAGACTGAATTTGCACTAATGACCTTAACTGATTTGCCAATGGATTTGGTCATTTCAATTGAGGCCCTTTAAAGGTTGATTTTGCAAAATTGACATCAATTTAACTGGTCAATTCAATGTGCCCATAATGTAAATAATTAAACTAATTTGCAATAACGACCCTTTAATTGACTAATTACCTAATTTAAGCACTTAAACAATTCATTAATTTCATACAATCATGCAAACACACAGAATTAAAGATTGAAGGGTAAATTGGTCAATAAGTTCCTTGGACTTAAGAGAACAAATTATCACTTAACTTGATTTTTGACGATTTTAACAATTAAGTAAACAATTGTTCGAAATTGTTTTGCTCCTGATTAATTTTAACAATATTTCATAAAATGTCATAAACTGCACCAATTAACTTTTAAATAATGCATGATGTCGTAAAAATCTCTTTATCAAATTTAGAGGGGTACAATATTGACTTGAATAATTTTATAAAATTATTTAATCCCTTTAAAGGCATGGCTCACTTTATTTATCATCCAAGGACTCAGAGTAATTAAAATAAATTATGAGAGGTCAAAAATTAGGAGTCAACAATAAGTAATGCGGGTAACCATTTTCACCTAATTTGAAATTAAGATCTAACCCATTAAGGTCATTTGGTACATGGAATAAGGATAATAATTCCGGATAAAATTTGAAATTAACTTTACCATGTTTGATTTGGGTATTAGCTAAGATTATTTTATCCCACCATTTGTACTAAAATGGTTGAATTCCTATCTCATATAGAAGGTGGGATAAAATAATCCCATGAGATATCCCAACCCGTGGGTAGGGGTGTACACAGAAAACCAACAAACCGCACCAAACCGATAATCTGAATCAAACCGAGAAAAAAGAACCGACTAGTGGTTTGGTTTGAATTGGTTTGGTATTGAGAAAAAAACCCGATCATAATTGGTTTGGTTTGATTTTAAACCCCAACCTGACATTACATGTATACAATTTTAAAATATATTTTATACATAAAATTATTTATTTGTAATGTAATTTATAAATATTTCTTAAGTTTTTGTCTCTTAACATATTATTTCAAGCTTAGTCCAATAAGTTTCATAGCTCATAAATGTTAGTAACTCAAATAAAGTCAAAACCAAATCAATGCTAATGCTAACAAAGAAATTTAACTCTAACACTAGAAATGACAATAATGTTTGATATCTGTCACGACCCAGCCCCGTGGGCCGCGACTGGTGCCCTATTTGGACACCCAAACAGACTTACGTACCAGATCGACATATCAAAAGTTTATTCAAACTTAACGTACGTTAATTTAAGCAGATACTGAAGGCAAATATCGTCTTAAGCGGTCGCCCGTACAGAAACATCATATCAAATCCGGTAAGCTGGCGGAATACACATCGCCCAGATATACACACATATACTAACAAAGGGGCCGTTTTGGCCATAATAGCAAACGAGACCGCATTAAGACGCATATCATAATCACAACGAACAAACATGACCCATGACCCACATATATGACTACAGGCCTCTACAAAGCATGACAGAAACATATGACGGGACAGGGCCCCGCCGTACCCAAATAGTCATATATACAGAATATGTATAACAGAAGATATGTACCAAAATATGAGCTCCGGATCAAAAGGAGAACTCCAAGTGGCGGAATATGTATCCTATACCGGAGGATCACCAAAACAAACTTCTGTACCTGCGGGCATGAAACGCAGCCCCCGAAGAAAGGGGGTCAGTACGAAATATGTACTGAGTATGTAAAGCGTGAAATACAGAAATCCAAATCATAACTGGAGTGAGGAGTACAGAAAATGGATACAGAATTAGTATGTCAAAACTTGTGCTGAATATCTATATAATGCAAATAAAAATCATGCATAGGGCTCAGGAACGTGGTCGCCACTCCGACGCTGGCGCCACAACACATCATACTCCAGAAGGTTTCAAATCTCCGTACAGTCCCCGAACATATCATATCATCAAACATATCACATCATCAGAACACATCATATGCCATATCACATCATAACGCCGTATATAAGCGGTACCCGGCCCTATGGCGAGGTCTCGGGAACCGTAACACATCATACTGCAGAATGTAACATAGTGCGCACGATCACAAAACCGGCCCGGGAACCGGCGAACGATATCATAGTAGTAGGCACGAGCGGAGTAGTGCGGAAACCATATGCATATCAATAAATAAATTCCAGGACTCGACGAATAATTACATATATATATATACTGATATCATAAGGCTCAAGTAAGTATAGAGTCCATCGGAATTATTATACAAAAGTTGCGAGCTTTTAAATTACAAAACTTTCGAAAAACACTTCATAGATCATTTTCTTGAAAATTAAGCATCGTTCATTTTAAGGGAGCTTTCAAATAACATTATAGAGTACTTCAAACGGAGTTAGTATACGAAAGTTACAAACTTTTGAAGTACAAAACTTTCTAAAAATATTTCATACGTCATACTTAGAAATTCAAATATCATTTATATTAAGAAGCTTTCAATTAACATTATGGAGCTTTAGAATCATATGCACATATTCAAAATATACATGTCCAAACTTTGGCCATGTCAAATAGTTTTCGGACATCATTATGGATCACATATTCATACTAGGAAACTTGCGGATAACATTATGGATCAAATCAAATGGGGACTTTAAGATCATATTTTCATATCGAAATATTCATCAAAGGCTTTAGTCTTCTGTTTTTTCTTTCGAACAACATTCGGAACATAACAAATAGAATCTTTGAACGTCATAAAATATGTATCCAGCCATATGGGATAGTTTATGGAAATTAAAGACATAGGCCATCCTAGTGGCTCTAGGAATAGAATTTTGTATGAGCATACATACACATTTTTGTTTATTCCAAAAAGAATCATGCCAAAAAGAAGGAACGGTAGGCTTTACATACCTCGATCGCTCACTAACAAATCTCGATCGCTTGCCAAACAAATCCCGACTCAAGTCTCGGGCTTTCCAATATCTACAATAATATCATCAATTACCAAACATTATCTACAAGTACTTAGAAATTCAGTTTTAACTAGTACTTGTCTACAGAAATTTCGGCAGCATCTCCCCTGTAAATTCAACATCCCCGAGAATTAAACTCGGCCAAATTCATCAACAACCATACCAATAATACCAACAATCATACCAATAACATCAATAATCAATTGACAACACATTCTAACATTAGTAATCTTCCTCCCAACATAATTCATCAACATTCAATTCAACTACGAATTTTCAAGTCGATATCGACACTTACACATTCACTACCAATTCAAGATCATTCAAGAGCCATTCAAAAGCATTTCATACCATTCTACAAAATATACAAAAATCCCACCAAGACTAGAATTCATCCGAAATCTCCAACCTTCGACACAACATTCACAACACATTTTTCATCTTCCAATTTCATCAACAACAACCACAATTTGCACTTTAACAATTCCATTCCCATAATTACATAAACTATAATAAAATCACATGCTTTCCGACAACAACTCAACAACAAATTTTTCATGCTAACTAGAACCATTAATCTTCCATTCACATCACAAGGTCACAACAACATAATTTAACATACTAAACAAATTCAATTCATCTCCCTTCACAAAAAGGGCACCACACGGCCACAACCCCCCCCCCCCCCACACACACACACACGGCTCACACACCACACCCAACATCTCCATATTTTTCATTAAATTCTACTCACTATAACAATATAAATTTCCATAAGAAAAGAGTAGAATTCTTACCTCTTCCAATTTTTTTCACTTGATAAAAAAAGTACTCTCTTGCCTCCAAATTTGTATCACATTGAAGAGGGTTTCCAACTTAATAGGAATTCTAGAAAGTAAGATTTTGGACTCAAGATCAATGGCTCAAAGTTTTTTTTTTTTTCTCCTAGGGCCGAATACTCCCTCTTGTTCTTGCTCTCAATGTTTTTTTTTTTTTTTTTGATCTTGTTTGTTCTAGAATGAACCATTATGACCCTTATCTATTTTATGACTTGGGTTAATGTCACATGGGCTTGGGCCTTTGGGTATATGGCCGGCCACCTCACCAAATTTGAGCCTCTTTTTTTTTTTCATTTAACTTGAGCCCATTTAGTTATAGGTCTTATTTTGAAATTCCCGAAACTAATTATTTTAAATTTTGCCCTTAGCCTTCCTCGATATTTCCACATCAACATTTCATAGTCAACACACATATATTAATAAAAATCAAGTTATGGCCTTAATTCTTACAAGTCAAATTTATTTCGAATTTTCCGAACATGCGAAAATGCGGGGTATAACAATATCTATTCTTTAGTTTTGCATTTGTTTAGACAGTGAAAATAAATAACTTAATTTTATTTTTTCCTTTGTCATGTGATTATTACTTATTAGCCATACTTATTTTAGCATGATTTTGTATTTTTAGATTATGATCTTTTCATTATGGCTTTATTAAATAGCAATATTTGTTTTATGCGATTTCATTATATTTTGTTGAATATTTTATTACAATGTCATTTTATTTTCTTAAGGAACACCTTAGTTATACAGTTGTCTCTTTCCAAGACTAAAGAAATATTTGAAGTAAAAGCTACTCCCTCTTTCCCATATTATTTGGCGACTTTCCCTTTTGCATGTCCCTTAGGAAATCATAAATAAAAGATTGATTTTACTGTCATACCTCTATCTCTCTCCAATAAATACATTTTAATCAATATTGACTATTTTCAAGAACATTTAAGGATAAGGTAGGAAAGATTTAATTAATTTTATCTTAGTTTTGTAAATGAACAAGTAATTTAGGACATATATTTTTAGTAATGTGGCCAAGTAATATGGGACGGAGGAAGTACATGTTTTGTATGAAGAGTTTTCCGAAAAAACAACCCGAGAAACATGAGAAAACCGAGATTGAAAAACCTAACTTCTGTTGGTTTGGTTTGGTTTATAAATTTAAAAATCTGACACAATTAGTTTAATTTGGTATTTGAAAAATCCGAATCAGGGTCGGCTTCAACATGAAGCCACTAAAGCTAATGCTTTAAGCCCCCAATTTTGGGGGGCCCACTTTTAGCAATCATATTTTTATAGTACTTTGAATTTTTTAAAAAAAAATATTTAGTATGGAGTGCTAAATTTTAGCATAAAGGTAAAAATATGTCATATAAAAGGAAAGATAGCACCGTTTGACTATAATTTGGAAATATGAATGTCTCTCACAATTCACTTACGTGTGGATGGAAAGTTAATTTAACTGTTGAAACAATTACTCTACTTTTTACTCTCTTTTTTTTTTATCAGAAAACGTGCACAATTGTTTTTTTTTTTTTTGATGGCGAAAACGGATATTTTATTAATACTAGAACATTACATTAGTAGTAGTAGCCACATAGTCAGTAGTAGTAGACACATATTCACTATCATCTATAGCTATTAAGGTTTCCTAGACTTGCCAAATTATTACACATAGACAACGAGACTGTTTTAGTAGATAATTCTCCTTCCTTATCTGCTTGAACTATTGTCTGAGCAGGAGCCGGAGGAGATGACACGACATATAACTGGTCACACACTGGCAGCTTGGAACCCATTTTCGCCAAAACATGAGCACATTTGTTCCCTTCTCTGAAGCTATGCCTCACCACTGGATTCTACAACATCCTCAATAGGCACATGCATTCATTGATGAGAGACTGATAGTTAGAGCATGGATGTTGTAAAAGTTGTAGGACCTCAACAGAATCAGTTTCTATTTCTATGGGAGCAAGTTGGTGTTGTGCTGCAATTTGAAGCCCTTATAGCAAGGCCTACAGCTCTGGAATGAGGTGATTATAAGCATTAATTTTTTTTCCAAAAACCGATAATTCATTCACCGTTGGATAGACATTTTTATGTAGTACTTGTGTTGTATTTTAGCTTCTTACTTTCTCCATAATTTCAGTTGCTCAAAATCAAAGCTCTCTATAACTTTTTTATCTCTAGAAAAAGAGAGTTAAAGAGTGCTATAGAGAGTTGATAACAAATATATATATTGCATTATTTGTTGTTCTTTCTCACTTTTCAAAGAAGCAACAACTCATATTGTAATCTAGTCTCAAATTTCTTGAATCAGGTTTCATCTTTCCTGCTTCCTAGTTTTGCTTTTATCTTGTATTTGGTATTTTTACTTTATAGGCATTTTAAAAATATTTGTAAAATTTCTTGAATTAGGTTACATCATTCCAACTATCAATCGAAAAGGAATTATTAGGAGAATTCGATTAATAAAACAGTTAGTCATAACTTTAAATATCAAAAGCTAAAAAATAGACTTCAAATAAAAATATATATAATTTTTTTTTTCTTGAAAAAAAAATTGAGGCCTCATTTCTAAGTTTGGCTTTAGGCCACTAATAGTATTGAGCTGCCCTTGACCCTAACCAATCCGATTTATGTACACCCCTACCCATGGGATATCCAATTCCGCATACCAAGCGATTCCTAAATTATCTCTGGTGTTCAATAGACGGAACTATTCCATGATGCCAAGATTAACCCAACATATTCCCTCCATTTAATTTGTGTGGTTTGATTCGGAGTACGATGGTCAAACAAACTAATGTTCGGTGTGAATTCAAATATAAAATCTTTAACTTTTTTGAGATAAAATATACATATTTAGAAACTACATAAACAGTAATATAAGTCATAATAATTAACAATTCAAAATATTTAGAATGCATTTGAAAATTATGATCAAAGAAAATATCCTTCCAAATAGTAACTAACACAAACAAATTGCAGTTGACAGAAGTATATTCTGATCAAATAGACCTTTTTAGGTGATATTTGGGTAAAATTTTAACTCAATATTCGCACTAAACTATTGAATGCAAATTATTTAGCTTTCATACACACATTTATCACTTCGACATACGTATTCTAACTTAAGGTTTTCCATTTGGAGAATTTCCATAGTTTTAGTCTTGATTGATGTTCTTGTTCCGTCTTTACTATTTGAGCAGCTTTGTTAGAATCTCATACGTAATAAATTGTTTTTCGTACCACAATCATCTCTGGACAACTGTGGTTTTGCACTTTTGCCTCTAAATTTAAGGTTTTCCCTTTGGCGAATTTCCATAGCTTTATTCTTGATGTTCTTGTTCCGTCTTTACTATTTGAGCAACTTTGTTAGAATCTCATTCGTAAAAAAATTGTTTTTCGTACCACAATCATCTTTGGACAACTGTGGATTTGCACTTTTGGCTCTATTTTGTGCTGGTCTTCAAATTTTGCCATTCAAATGGGCCGGTCTTTAATTTTTGGCCCTTTAAAATCGAACCTATGCCTATAAGGGTTGGTCTTCAAATTTCATTTTTTTGCGCGGATTGCCCTTCTTTTGGGGTGGTCTTTAAATTTTGCCCTTCAAATTTGTGGTCTTTAAATTTTGCCCCTCATATTTGTGGTTTTTAAGTTTTGCCCTTTGCTTGGAAAGGTGGGCGAATACATAAAGTTCTGGGTTCGAACCCCCGCTCAGGCATAAAATAAAAAAATAATTTCGCCAGACAGGACTGGGGGAGTGTATGCCGGATCCAGCATACAATCTTTAAGGAAAAGCTAAAGTTATGCCGGATCCGGCATAACTAAAAGTCTGCCCCATAAGGCAGAATTTTTCCTAAGACATAGTTTAGTTATGCCTTATGGGGCAGAATTTTAGTTAAGGCATAACAAAATTATGCCCCATAAGGCAAGAACTTTTCTTAAGGCATAGACTTTGCCTTATAAGGCAAAGTTTAAGTTATGCCTTAAGGAAAAGTTCCGCCTTATGGGCATACTTTTAGTTATGTCCTTGGGACACACTTTTAGTTAAGGCACAACTAAAAGTTTACCTTGAAAAGTAAATATATATATATATGCTTCAAGGCAATGTCTGCCGGAGGGGGCATAGCAAAATTTAAACTTTGCCTTATAAGGCAAACTTTTAGTTATGCCTTAAGGAAAACTTACGCCTTATGGGGCATACTTTTAATTATATTTTATGGAGCACACTTTTAATTAAGGCATTACTAAAAGTTTACCTTGAAAAGTTAAAAAAAAATACGTATATATGCTTCAAGGCAAAGTCTGCCCCCTCCGGCAGACTTTTAGTTAAACATGACTAAAAGTCTGCCGGAGGGGACATAGCGAAATTTAAACTCTGATTTACAATTTTTTTTTAAATTTTTGACTGAGCGGGAATTCGAACCCGAAACCTATGGGTTTTAGCCAAAGGGCAAAATTTAAATACCACCCCAAAAAAGGGCAATTCTACGAATTGCCTTTCAAATTTTGCCATTCAAATGGGCTGGTCTTTAATTTTTATCCCTTTAAAATCGAACTTATGCCTATAAAGGCTAGTCCATTTGAAAGACAAACCGCACAATTATTTCAATTTTAACCAGAATGGATTTTCTTCTTCTGTGATGGAAAATCCTGTGCATTTTGAGAAAAGCAAACTATTTTTTCCAAAAAAATTCATCAGGTAATGTTCCCGTTTCTAGAAGTATGTAGCATGAAAGTTGAAATTGAACTTTAAAGTCGAAAAGGATAGAACGAGTTGCGTATCTTGGACAATAAAAACCAACTTGTACCTAAGAAAAGCTTTCACCATTTCGCAATATAATTGAATTTTCTTGGGCTGGAACCAACGGTAAATAATGTGCTAGTACTACGAGCACATGGGGCAAATTAGTTAATAAAACATTTTCTTTTTGAAAATGACTAATCCTGAAAGGTACATTACATGTTCTTTTTGGCCCATGGCATGAAGTGTCTCACCGAATCACCTTTCTCATGAAATGTCCCACCGAATCACCTTTCTCATGAAGTGTCTCACCCAATCCACCTTTCTTTCTTTGACATGCTAACCAATAAAATCGTAGGAAGAGATACCGAAAGTGGACCTGAGAGACCTAATTAGAACACTTATTTTGTACAAGGAAATGTAACTAAATAGTAGTAACAAACTAATTTTAAACAACTTGCTTCCAATACTATGAGATGACCATAAAACCCTCTTCCACAAGGAAAAATGCTACGATGAGAGCAAAGTCGTGCAAGAGGCTAAAGCATGCACAGATTTGGAAGAACAGAAAAGACTCGTAATACAGCAAGTTTGTGCATGCTAGTAAATCATCTGCCTTATCATCCTGCGAACTTGGATTCACTGCTCATCATCAGTCCGTCCAAAATAAGTTGATAAGAGTAAACAAATTTCTTTATACTGCAATGTTGGCCAGTGCAAAAACTCCATTGAAAGATATAGGTAACTGTCACTTCTCTAGAATCCTAGAGCATGGGAAGTCCAGAATGCAGGAACGAAATGCCATGATTGCAGAAAGACATTACCCTCCATTGAAGGTACTTTTCTACTATTCAATTGATCCGTACAACAATTTCCAGTCAAGTCGCACAGACCTGATCAAGTGAACAATAGTCCTATGAAATATGTCGAAATGGAAAAGGCCCTGAGCTCTCAACAGCTTGTTTAATACGAGGAAACCGATCGGCCCATGATGAGTATGCTACACCAAATTTAGACAGGACAAGTAGATAAGCAACAGCCTCTCAAACATTTTCAAAGCTAGGAAGAAAGAGAATATAAAAAATAGAAATACTAGGCCTTATTTGTTTTTATTAAAATTGAGACGTCTGAATCCGAATACACATCTAAGTATTAAAAAGTGATTAAGATGATCATTAACTTTCATATGTTGAAATTTGAATACACCTCAGATTATTAAGATGTCGTATTAAGATCAGATTACCAAATAATTAAGACTATTTTTCAACATCTGAATATAAAACTTGTCTTTAAATTAATAAAAATAAAATTCAAATAAATACAAAATTAATCTAATATTAGCTATATCAACAAAATATCTTTTGAAACCTATATGGCGGTTGATGATGCCGATGGCCAGCGGTGATGGTTGTGGGTGCCGATCGAAGATGGTGTAGGTTGATGGTGGAAATTGTGGGTTGTTGCTGGCAGTAGTTGATAATTGTGGTGGATAATAGTGATAGGTAATGGTGGTGGTGAATGACGATGGTGGTTGACGATATATAGTGGTGGTTGATGATATTGATTGACCGTAGTGATTGATGGATGTTGTGGTAATGGTGGTGGCGGTGATGATTATGAACATTGGCTAGTGGTGGTGACGGCTGACTGTGATGATTGGTCGTGGTATTGGTTGTGGATGAGAATGATCGTTGTGGGTGGTGGTAGTTGATAATGGTGAGCGGCTGTGACGACGGCGTTAGCAATGAAAGTGGGTGGAGTAGTGGTGAACTGACATCTTTGTAGAATCTTTGCATAGACATCTTAATAATATTGAGACTTTATTATAGATCTTAGTCATTCAGACATATTAGAACCCATTAAGTGGTTGTAAAATATAAAATAGAAAAAACAAACACACTTAATGATTGATATCTAAATGATTAAGATTTAGACAAAAAAAATAAAAAAATCTGACTTCATGACTGAGATTTGAATGATTAACATTAACACCTTCATTAAGTATAAAGAAATGAGGCCTAATATTCTTAATACAAGAGAACTACGAACCTGAGGTAATTATCTGAAAAAGATCTACTTCAGCTGTAGCATCATCGGATATCAAGTCCTGAATTCAGCCAGAAAAATAATTTGTCAACTGGAGTATCAGAAATCACAACAAACAGATCATTTCTTTTCTCATGTCCATTTTAAATGGGGGAAAGAGGAGGGTGGGGAAGATCGGATGCTAAGATTGCTTATGAGCTATGTTGCTCGGACTCTCCAAAAATGTTGCTGCACCCGTGTCAGATTCTCCAAAAATGCACTACTTTTGGAGAATCCCACACGCACCTATCGACATATCTGAAGAGTCCGTGCAACATAGCTTATGAGTAATCCCAAAATATGGAGAAAGCTATCAAAGTACAGTGAAATTAGGTAATAACAGAAGGGATAAGGCATAAGCCAGTGAATTACCTGACCACACATTGCAAAGCTTCGTTCAATGAGCTTCGACATACTACCAATATTGCCACTAGTGAAGTCCGGATGATTTAGAAGAGCTTCCTCTGATGTCAAATCAAGTATAAGTGAACAGATGCTTGATGCCATCATGACAATAGATGCCTCGTCCGTACCCTCTGGAATGGAAATACATAAATTTCAGCAACCTTTGGAAAGCAACCAAAAACCAAGCGAAAGATGGTTGAGACAGTACGTCTCAGGAGAGAGAAACCGAACATCTACCACCTCTAGTGCAATTTGCTAGGATAAGTAATTTATAGATACATATATGTGCTATATTCTTGGTGATCACGAATTACTGAAAATTCAGTGATGACATGGAGGGACAATTTGTTACTCAAGTATGGCTCTTCATTTATTTTAACATAAATATATTTCAGATTGACATCAACCCCACACTGGTTTTATTGGTAAATAATGTCAGATATCCATCCAGGAGAGTACGAAGAAAGAATTTCGTTAACGTTTGTCTGACATCCCAAAAAATAATACATTATCCCTAGTAACTGCAGCATCTCAGCTTGAAGAATCCACAAATCCTCCCAGTAATGTTGAAAGCATGCATCACACAGGAACAAGAAAAATAGAAAATAAATTTCAACAAGCTCTCCCTCCCTTGCCCTTTGATATTTACTTATTGTGCTCACGTGCAATTGACAAATAAGAGCTTCACAGTCTCACATATTGGAGAGACAGCCGGATAGCGGAGATTTAAGACTTCTAGATGGTGCACTTTGAAGCAGCAGAAGTTCCTTGGATGGAAGCAGCAATGAACCACCACTAAACAGAAACCTTTTCCTAGTTTAATTTTAGTAAAATTCTCTCCTTTCTGGTCCTGCTTCCCTTAAACTGAGGAAGTAGGAGGTGAAGAGTAAGGAACTATGATGCCCTGGGGGCCTCCTTGATACTTTTTATTTTTTCAGATACAGCTTCCATTAGGTCCAGAGTCATCTATAGCTGTTGGATGGCGCAGAAAAGGTCTGCTTCTGGAGAGATCAAGGTTCCACCTTTCTTCTCTAGCTCTAAAGACATTTATCTTTTGATTACATTCTCTTATAAAAAGCCAATTTAAGAATTTTTGTTTCCTATATAAGACTTCCCCATGTCATCATCGTTTATTTTTTAATTGAATGATTACTGGCTGACACTCTCTTTGGTCTGGTTTTGAGGGATGCTGTACTTGTGTTTCAAGCATTAGTGCTCTAGATATTTCATTGGTTTTATTAAAAACAGATGATTTGTGTCATCTACCTGTTGATACGGAATTAGGATCCCCTAATGGTTCATTTACTTCTTGGCACACAATTTACCTTTTTCTATACAAGCAAAACACACACCAATTTTGTTTTTTTTTTTGTTTTTTTGATGAAGTAAGAAACACACACCAATTTTGTTTTATCAAGAACACCAATTAATTGTAAATCCAGCTTTCTAGTAGACTACAAAGCATAATCTTTCTACACCTGAGTAAGGCTTTTCAGTTTTCATTACTTGGAAACCTGACCAAACTGTTATTTGGACAAGCAGAACACACACCAATTAATTGCAAATCCAGCTTTCTAGTAGACTACAGAGCATAATCTTTCTACACCTGAGTAAGGCTTTTCATTACTTGGTCATGACTCATGTTCGAAAAACCGGACCAAACTGTTTGAATTAGATTAAAATGGTTATGTAGGTTGCTATGTTACTTTTAACATCAATTGTTTGGTTTAGTATTGTATACGGTAAAAACTGGATATGCGTTAAACCAGTGAGACCCGGAACCGAGGGAAGAATGAGACAAGAACGTGCATGAAGACTTTCGTTCTGAACCGGAGGAATGCCCGGACCGAGGCCAAGGTAGGGCATCATTTGGTCCGGTTTCCTTCATGGCCGAGTTGGTCGTTGCCGTTGGTCCGTTTGGTCGTGGCCGTTAGTCCGTTTATTCGTGGCCGTTGGTCCGGGAGATCTGTTGCGCGATTGCCACGCGTCGATAACGTCCTGCCACGTTCAACTGCCAATCGTACGGGTGTCAGACCGTACGGTCAACCTAACCCAACCTAATCCAAGTCAAAGTCTTTTCTTTATTTTTCAGATTTCTCTTATTGTAAGGGGCCCATGAGGCAACACTATAAATAAGGGTCATTGCCCACTTTTAAGGGGTTGGCTTCCTCACATCAAGAACTCTTGTAATAGCAAAAATTATATAGACTCTCTCTCAAATATCCGATTTCGGTCCACTCTTATGTTAATCTCCTAAATTTATTCAATCAAGTAACACTCACATATTAGCGAATACACAAATCTATAGCAAACCACCGATTATCAATTGCTTCTTCATAGTATATTCATATATTTCTTTCCTCTATCAACTAGATTCAAGGCACAACCACATATCCTATACCTCACTCACAAATTTAATTGATTATCCAAATTCGGGGTAAACAGTTTGGCGCCCACCGTGGGGCTAGGATAATAGTGGTCTTTTATCTTGATCTCTGTCTTACCCATCAAAATCGAAAACATCTTATGTTCGTCGCTGAAAAAACGGACTAAATGGCTGACAGTGGGCAATCTGGTCACGTCAACAACAACGAAATCATGGCCGAAAACGAAAGAAGCGGTCCACGAGGACTACCAAACCCCGCTGATCCTAATCCCGTTAATTCGAGGGAGGGCCTCAACCACCAAAACACTGTGGACCAGGAGAATGCCGCCCAACCGGCTACCAACCCTTTAAATACACACAATTCGATTACTTTGTCCCGGACTCAGGGCCGGAAAGAACCGGATACCCCGAATGATAATGTTGACTTACGTTTAATCTTTGAAATGTTGCAGGAACAGAGAGCGGCGATTGCCGAACAGGGAATAACAATAGCCCGGTTGCAAAACGGAGGGGATAAAACGGCCTCGGAGGAGGCAAAGGGTGTTGCTGAGCCCAGAAGAGATGAGGCACGGATGGTTGAGAGCGATGGGTCCGGAGCCGAGGTTCTGAGAATGCTCGAAACTTTGGCAAAACGGGTAGACTCAACCAAAAAGAAGGTGGAAACATACAACTTTCGGGTAGACCAAATCCCGGGGGCTCCGCCGTTACTGAAAGGGCCAGATTCGAAGAGGTACATCCAAAGGCCTTTTCCTCCGAGTGCAGCTCCGAAACTAATCCCGAAGAGCTTCAAAATGCCGGATATCCAGAAATATAACGGCACAACGGACCCGCACGAGCACGTGACCGCATACACCCTGCGCTATAAAAGGCAATGATATGGAGGAAGACGAAATTGAATCGGTATTGCTGAAGAAGTTCAAGGAAACTTTGTCAAAAGGGGCATTGACATGGTACGACCATCTGCCCGAGCATTCGATCACTTAATTCGAAATGCTCGCCGATGCCTTCATAAAAGCTCACGCCGGTGCCAAGAAGGTGCAGGCCCGTAAGGCAGATATTTTCCGTATAACTCAGAGAGACGATGAATTACTGCGTGAATTTGTCAACCGATTCCAAAGGGAACGAATGGAGCTCCCCCCGGTTCCAGAAGAATGGACAGCACAAGCTTTCACAAAGGAGCTCAATGTTCAGAGCTCAACGGTTTCGTTCAAATTAAAGGAAAGCTTGCTGGAGTACGAGGCTGTGACATGGGCTGATGTCCATAACCGATACGAGTCGAAGATTCGGGTGGAGGATGATTAATTCGAACTTCCCCCGGGGCCGATAAATGTGAACAAAAGTTTTGAAAGACCAAGGAAAGGTTATGAAACGAAGGCCGAGTTGTCGAGGGAAAGGTATTGGCCATACTCCCATCCGGAGAAGCCAAGCTTTAGGTCGGAGAAATCAAGGGTTAGCCCAAGCCATTTCTCCGGTCGGGGTAGTAAACGGGTCGAGCGCCCGTCGAACAGTCGGGGTCTCTCATTCAGGAGCGATGCCGGAAGCTCTGCCGGCAACAAGGATTTACCAAAGATATCGGAAGCTCGTCTCGGCCATTGGCCGTGTCACGGATGTAAGATGGCCAAGACCTCTAAGGTCGGATCCGGGCCAACGGGACCCGAGCATAGTGTGTGAATACCATGGAACCCATGGTCACAGAACCGAGGATTGTCGCCAGCTAAGAGAGGAGGTAGCCCGATTACTGAAGAATGGTCATCTCCGAGAATTGCTGAGTGAACGAGCCAAAAATCACTACAAGGAAAGGGAGGCTCATCGAAGGGCCGAGCCAGTAGAACCCCAGCATGTAATCAACATGATAGTTGGGGGCACCGATGCCCCTCGAGGGCCGGTGATGAAACGGGCCAAGGTTTCTGTTGTTCACGAAAAGCGCAGCCGGGATTATTTACCCGAGGTTTCCATCTCTTTCAGCAACGAGGATGCAGAAGGCATCATTCAACCGCATAATGATGCATTGGTAATTTCTATTCTTATCTTTAAAACTCAGATTAAACGTATTTTGATTGACCCAGGTAGCTCGGCCAACATCATCCGGTGGAGAGTGGTCGAACAGCTAGGGCTGCTCGATCAAATCGTACCGGTAGCCCGGGCACTCAGCGGGTTCAACATGGCGAGCGAAACCACAAAGGGGGAGATATCGTTGCCGGTCAACATCAATGGCATTATCCAGCAAACGGTGTTCTATGTGATCGAAGGGGACATGAAGTATAACGCATTACTGGGCAGACCCTGGATACATAGCATGAGGGCCGTGCCATCGACATTGCATCAGTTGCTGAAATTCCCGACACCGGAGGGGATAATAACCATCCGAGGTGAACAGCCCGCTGCAAGGGAGATGTTCGCGGTCGAGGAAACGACACCTCAGCCCGAAAAATCGGATCAAAGGGAGAAGGACTCAACCGGGGAAATAGACACCAAATAGCAATCACAGCATACAGGGTTGGACCCGGGGTGCGAAGAGGATGACTTCGGTGTGCCCAGATCATTCGTCATGCCGGATGACTCGGACTCAACCAAGTCAACAGTAGAGGAGTTGGAGCAGATCATCTTGTTCGAGTATCTACCGGACAGAAAGGTATACCTGGGCACAGGGTTAACCCCGGAGCTCAGGAACAAGTTAATTGAATTTCTTCAAGCTAACGCAGATTGTTTCACATGGTCCCATATAGATATGACAGGTATATCACCGGAGGTAGCAACTCACAAGCTCAGCTTAGACGGGAAGTTTCCCCCGGTGAAGCAGAAGAGAAGGCCCATGGCGGAAGCAAAACACGCCTTCGTAAAAGACGAGGTAACAAAGCTTTTAAAAATAGATTCTATCCGGGAGGTAAAGTACCCAGACTGGCTAGCTAACGTGGTAGTAGTGCCCAAGAAAGGTAATAAATTTCGAATGTGTGTTGATTACAAGGATTTAAATAAAGCATGCCCGAAGGATTCATTCCCGTTGCCTCACATCGATAGAATGATCGATGCGACGGCCGAGCATGAGATGTTAAGTTTTCTCGATGCCTACTCCGGGCATAACCAGATTCGGATGCACCCAGAGGATCAAGAGAAAACACCCTTCATCACCCGATATGGGACTTACTGTTATAATGTCATGCCTTTTAGACTAAAAAATGCTGGTGCAACTTACCAACGCCTAGTTAATGAGATGTTCGAAGAACAAATAGGGAAAACAATAGAAGTTTATATTGACGACATGGTGGTCAAGTCCCTGGAAATAGAGGACCATTTAAAACATTTGCAGGAAACCTTCGACGTACTCCGCAAGTATAACATGAAGCTCAACCCGGAAAAATGTGCCTTCGGGGTAAGGTCCGGCAAATTTCTGGGTTTCATGGTGTCAAATCGGGGGATCGAAATCAACCCGAACAAGATCAAGGCCATTGAGGATATTGAGGTGGTGAATAACGTCAAAGAAGTACAGAGGCTCACAGGAAGGATAGCGGCGTTGAGTCGTTTCATATCGAGGTCCTCGGACAAGAGTCATCGTTTCTTCTCCTTACTAAGGAAGAAGAACGACTTCGTTTGGACACTGGAGTGCCAAAGAGCTTTACAAGAATTGAAGAGATACTTGTCTAGCCCACCGTTGTTGCACACGCCAAAGGCGGACGAGCCGTTTTTTCTCTACCTTGCTGTCTCTGAGGTAGCGGTAAGTGGCGTTTTGGTCCGAGAAGAATCAGGTACGCAATTACCTATCTATTATGTAAGTAGAACTTTGGGGGATGCGGAGACCCGTTATCCCTACTTGGAAAAATTGGCATTGGCACTGGTAAGTGCTTCTAGAAAGCTCAAGCCCTACTTTCAATGTCATCCAATATGTGTAGTAACTACTTACCCCCTGAAAACATCATGCATAAACCGGAATTATCGGGTAGACTAACTAAGTGGGCCGTCGAAATTAGCGGATATGATATCGAGTACAAACCTCGAACGGCCATCAAGTCCCAGATCTTGGCCGATTTTGTGGTAGATTTCACCCCGGCTATGGTCCCCGAGGTTGAGAAAGAGCTTCTACTAACCTCGGGGAAGGCCTCGGGTATTTGGTCGCTACACACGGACGGAGCCTCGAACCTCAAAGGTTCCGGGCTAGGAATCGTCCTTAGAACCCCGGTCGGGGATGCGGTTCGACAGTCTATTAGAACTGCTAAATTGACTAACAATGAAGCCGAGTATGAGGCTATGATTGCAGGTTTGGAAATGACCCGAAGTATGGGGGCCGAAATAATCGAGGCAAAGTGCGATTCGCTCTTGGTCGTAAACCAGGTGAATGGCGTCTTCGAGGTCAAGGACGAACGGATGCAGAGGTATCTTGAAAAAATCCAAGTGACACTACATCGATTTAAGGAATGGACCATGCAGCATATACCGAGGGAACAGAACAGCGAAGCCGATGCATTGGCAAATTTGGGATCCTCGGTCGAAGGGGAAGAAATCAACCTCAGGACTGCGGTGCACTTGTTGAACACGGCAATAGAAAACGGACATGCCGAAATAAACACAATGGGTTTGACTTGGGATTGGCGCAACAAGTACATCGACTACTTGCGTGATGGAAAGCTCCCGAATGACCCAAAAGAATCACGGTCATTAAGGACCAAAGTAGTGCGTTTCTGCTTGGTAGACGGCCAATTGTATCGACGATCTTTCTTCGGCCCCTGGCTTAGTGTTTGGGTCCCGGAGAGACGGAGTATGTGTTGAGAGAGGTACACGAAGGAACATGTGGAAACCACTCCGGTGCTGAAGCTCTGGTCCGAAAAATCATCAGGGCCGGCTATTACTGGAACCGGATGGATGAAGACTCGAAAAATTTCATCCGGAAATGTGACGGGTGTCAGCGACATGCTCCGATGATTCACCAGCCCGGGGAGTTGCTGCATTCGGTGGTGTCACCTTGGCTTTCATGAAGTGGGGAATGGACATTGTCGGTCCATTACCATGGGCACCAGATAAAGCCCGTTTCATTCTGTTTATGACTGATTATTTCTCTAAGTGGGTTGAAGCGCAGGCCTTTGAAAAAATCAGAGAGAAGGAAGTCATTGACTTTATATGGGACCACATCATCTGTCGCTTCGGCATCCCTGCTGAGATAACCTGTGATAACGGACCCCAGTTCGTGGGTGGCAAAGTCAATGATTTTCTTGAGGGATTGAAGATCAAGAAAATTGTATCAACCCCGTACCACCCGTGTGCAAACGGACAGGCGGAATCCACGAATAAGACAATAATCCAAAATCTCAGGAAAAAGCTTGAAGCGTCAAAGCATCACTGGAGGGAAATATTACCGGAGGTGTTGTGGGCATACAGAACCACATCAAAATCAAGTACGGGAGAAACTCCTTTCTCGTTGGTCTACGGGGCTGAAGCCCTTATTCCTGTAGAGGTTGGTGAACCCACTCTCCGGTTCAGCTATACTACCGGGGAGTCAAACGAGAAGGCCATGGCCGTAAAACTTCGCGAAAATGCGTTAGTCCGTATTGCAGCCCAGAAACAGAGAATGGAAAGGTACTACAACCGAAGAGCCAATTTTCGGCATTTCCAAGTTGGGGACTTGGTGCTTCGAAAAGTTACCTTGAACACCAAGAATCCCAACGAAGGAAAACTGGGTCCGAACTGGGAAGGTTCGTATAAGATAACCGGGATAACGGGCAAAGGATCGTATCAGTTGGAGTCCATGGACGGGCAACGGTTGCGCAACAATTGGAACGTGGCTCATCTGAAAAGATACTACTGTTAAGGTATGAACTCCCCATGTTTTCTATTTAACCTTTCTCTTTTTGCAGAAAAATCGAGAGCAGGATAAAGTTAGAATTTAGGCCTGAAAACACGTGTTGCACTCTTTTCCTTAGTGCGGTTTTGTCCCAAAATGGGTTTACCGACAAGGTTTTTAATGAGGCAACAAGTACAACGTGTTACTCAACGAGGACGAAGACAGAGGCCCGGAAACTCGGGGTCACACCCAACGAATGGGGACTTAATAGCACTCACCCGATCTTGCAGCTCGGATAAGAGCTAGGGGACTATCACACCCACTCCGAAGTTTACCCCGGTTAGCTGAAACCGGAGGCCGCCCTCAACAAAATAAAACCGGACCTTCAATATTAGGTTCCGATGTAAGGACCAAACGATCAAAACGAATCGTGTCCACATAACATTTGCTACGGCAAAACCAAGAACCGGATCTTCTGCATTAGGTTTCGATGTAAGGACCAAACGATCAGAATGAATCGTGTCCATTTAGTATTTGCTACGGCAAAGGCGGAAGGGAAAAATTCATTCTCATGTACACAAACACTTGCAATGCAAAAATTATCGAAAGTTTGGATAAACGATATCCCGAATGTCTTCCTGTTAAAACAGTTCACCCCGGTGATAACCGCCGTATTTCGGCACTATTTCATTCATACACCCTATACCGGGCACTACGGTCGAAATTCGACAAAGGCAACAAGGTCATAGCGAACCGAGCCAAAGTCATTAATCCCACGAATGGGGACTTTTACATCAAAATCTAGCTAAGGCTGAGATTCGGGTGTCCGAAAAATACCGGCCCTAAAAGATAAAAATAGCCAAAAAATTCCGGCCCAAAAAATGCCCGTTGTGATTCGGAGATGTCCGAATTCACAAAGCATAAAATAAGTCCCATGGGCAAAACCTCAATAAAATTCTCGGACAAGATGTGCCGGATGAAGTATGAAGCCGATATTCAGGCATAGTCAGAAATAACGACTATTTAAACGAACCGACAATTCGGGCGAAAGTCATAACAAACAGTCATTCAAAGAAAAGAATCAAGAAAAACACATGTTCTATTTATACAGAGGATTTTACATCAGAGACCCCTACAAAGGCAAAAAAATAAAAAGCTAAGTACAGGCCCTAAATCTATCCGGAATGGCTGGAGCCGGAGTGTTCAGACACTGTCCGCTCGGATTCATCCCCGAGGGCACCCTTAGCCTCTTTCTCGATTCTTCTAGCCTCGAGAATAAGGGCCGGAAGATCCGTAAAGCCATGCTCGGCTTGCTCAAGGGTGATCCTCCGAGACTTCCATTTTTCGTACTCAGCAGCAATAGTGGCATGAGCCTCGGTGGCCTCCACGCTCTTCAGAGCTTCCTCCAAATCAGCCTCGGCCTGGGCTAACTTTGCCGCCAGAACATCCCGAGCCTCTCCGAGGACATCTTGCATGTGGATGGCCGACTCGAGCTCGGCCTTGAGGGCGTCATTAGCATCGGCCGTCTCCTTAAGCTCGGTTTTCAGATCATCGCATATCTGGGCCCTCTGCTCCGCCTTCTCCTCGAACACCCTCATGCGCTCTTTGTACCGGGCACTCTCAGATTCGAGCAGCCGGTTCCTCTCGGCCAAGCTCGCAGCATCAGACTTCACCGAATCCAGCTCCCCCCGGAGTTGAGAAAGGGTGGTTTCGAGCTCACCGAGCCTCGAGGAAAATTGAGCGTTGTCTCGGCTAAGGCCGACCTTGTCAGCTTCGAGACTCCAATTGTATTCGGCCATCGCGGCCAGCTCACCCTTTAACTGACAATTTTCAGCCTTTGCTGCGTCAAGCTCGGGTCGGAGGTTAGAAAGAGCTACTGCTTGATTCAACTCGTCCTCCTTCACCCGCAGAAGATGCAAAAACTTCTCGATCTCTCGACTTTGAGCATCCAGCTGGCCCTTGAGGTCGTCCACCTCTTGCTGGGCACGGACGAAGGCCTCGTTGACGAGCACCACACTCTGCAAATGAAACAAGTTAGAAACTTGAACAAAACAAGGCTAAAATTCTCAGTGAAATTATGCAAAGATGGCTAATAAACTTACCCGGTTGCCCGCATGCATACCCTCGTTAATAAGGCACTGCTAAGAGACCCCATTCATCTTTCGCTTGTCCGAATCCGAGACAAGAGGCCTCAGATAGCTTGCCACGCCCACCGGGCGAGAAAGAAAGCTGCAATCCTCGGGGACGGTGACCGTAGCCGATCTTGTCCTCTTCGGCTCCACACTTGGGGCCGGAAAGATGCGCACCAAGCTGTCCCTGGCACCAGATTCGGTGGCCCGACCAACCGCCCTTGTGGCTTGAGGGATCTGGAGATGTCTGAAACCCGCGGCTTCGCCGGTTGCAGGAGGGGTGCTCGAGAACATGTCCTCAAACTCATCCGGCCTCGTAGCCGGAGTTGGGGAACTTGGAGCAGCCTCAGCAGCTTCGACAAAGACAGGGGGCTCCGTAGGTGCAGCAGTCTCATAATCGGGCAGCGAGCCAGGGACCGTTGGAGCTTCGCTCTCGGGGGCCGGCTTGGTTCTTTGATCAGCTTCGGCGGCAGCCGCCCCCCAGATCTACTTGCCCTTTGCAGGGGGGTATCTTCGAAAGAAGCTTCACCTGAAATGTCGACGAAGTCAATCGACCTTAGAGGAGTCGGGTAAAGAACTTCTTCCGCACCTATGGGTAACACCGGGACCAAAGGTCCTTTCCGGCTGGATGAAGTGGTGAAGCGGTGATATCCTCCTCCGGAACGGGAGCCACGGAAGGGACCGCACTGATACTCCGGATGAGGAGCTCGGGCTCTGCTTCGTCCCGTAAAGTCCTAACGACGCTCCTCGCCCTTTTCTTTGTTTTCTGCCATTTGTCCGAGGGCCTTTTTCTTTTGGCGGCAGCAGCAGCAAGGATACGAGATGCACCTGCTGAATCGAACTCGGGTGCCGACGTTGTGGGTTCGACTGCCGTCTCCGCTCTGGGATCCACCGAGCCCTTGGGCAAACCTGAAAATCGAAGACGCAATGAATACGGGTAGTAGAAGATGCAGTGAACACGGGTAGAAGCAAAGTATTACCGTGGTTCTGGGCGACCCATCGGCCGCGTGACAGGTGGCCCCACGTCCGGTCGTCGTGGACATACTGGCTAAGGAGTGCAGTGACCCATTCGTTCAGATTCCGGACGACCGGAGGAATCCATCCATTGGCTAATATAAATAAGAAAAGCGGTGAGAAAGTGGGATCGAAGTTTGACAAAACATAGAAAAGCAATTACTTAGAGTTCAGGCTTACGCTTGTTGTTCCACGTTTCCGGAAAAGGCATGTAATTGTCCGGAATGATGTCTGCGGTCCTCACCCGGACATAACCAGCCCCTGTCTCTATCTTCGTCCATTTTCGAGAAAAATGAATTCCGGCTACGCTTTGCGAGTTTTATTACGCCACCCCGGAACAACCTCGGGGAATATAAGCGTATCAAGTGGGCCAGCGTGAGCTCCTTCCCGGCATTGTTGGCCAACAACCGGAGGCATGCCACGACCCTCCAAACGATCGGACCAATCTGTGCCAAGGTCACGTCATAGGTCCGGCACATGTCCAAGATGACCGGATCGACCGGAGGGTCGAGCTTGAGAGTGAAAGGGTAAGTATACACATATAAAAAACCTTCCTGGTGGTCAGTGACTGATTCACTTGGCCCGGGGGCAAAAACTTGAATCGAACGGGTGTCCCACCCGCAATCAGCCCGGACTAAGTCGAGTTTTTCCTCAGTAATGGATGAGGGATATCGCCTCACATCAAACCCCCTATCGGATACCGAAGAAGGTTTTTCGACCTCAAGATCTTTGTTGAAGTTAGGCTTGGCCGGTATAATGTCCGAGGCAGTGGGCTCGAAAGTGCTCTTTGCTTTAATTGGAGATGCAGGTTCGGTTCCTTAAGATGAAATCGAGGGAATATCATGGGAAGTGGTTTCAGACATTTGAAAATATGAAAAGAAGAAGTTGAGTGGATTCAAAAAGGAAGTTAAAAAAGAGTAAGGGAACAGACGGTTCAAGAAATGACAGAGTAAGAAGCAGCAACACTCAAGCAAGAGCAGCTAGTAAAGATGGTGGCAAAGTTGCTTCCTTTCACGTGGTATAAGCGATGAATCAGCAACAAACTTGATATGGAGGATAATTATATATGGTGAAGATGAAGAAATGCAATGAAGAGTGAAGATGAAGAGGAATGAATCGTAAAAATGTTTGAATTAAGAGGTGAAGAGTCTTATATAGGCATGGGAATGGAACGGTTACCGATGCCGGCCAACCAGGGGGAGCCACGTGTCCCATAATTAATGAGGAATGACCTGAAGCGACGTGCGTTATGACGGTTGTCAGAGTTGACCATCCGGAATAAGACACGTGGCCGAAGAAAATAGGACGTGACGCAATTGTTCCCGCCAAAAATGAAAAGATAACAACGAGCAAATGGAGTCACCGGTTTCTTGATTCATCCACTTCCCGTTACTCCGATAAATCTACGGACCGGGAAGTGTGGGGACTATCTGTATACGGTAAAAACCGGATATGCGTTAAACTGGTGAGACCCGGAACCGAGGGAAGAATGGGACAAGAACGTGCATGAAGACTTTCGTTCTGAACCGGAGGAACGCCCGGACCGAGGCCAAGGTAGGGCATCATTTGGTCCGGTTTCCTTCATGGCCAAGTTGGTCGTTGTCGTTGGTCCGTTTGGTCGTGGCCGTTAGTCCGTTTATTCGTGGCCGTTGGTCCGGGAGATCCGTTGCGCGATTGCCACGCGTCGATAACGTCCTGCCACGTTCAACTGTCAATCGTACGGGTGTCAGACCGTACGGCCAACCTAATCCAAGTCAGAGTCTTTTCTTTATTTTTCAAATTTCTCTTATTGTAAGGGGCCATGAGGCAACACTATAAATAAGGGCCATTGCCCACTTTTAAGGGGTCAGCTTCCTCACATCAAGAACTCTTGTAATAGCAAAACTTATATACTCTCTTTCAAATATCTGATTTCGGTCCACCCTTATGTTCATCTCCTAAATTTATTCAATCAAGTAACACTCACATATTAGCAAATACACAAATCTCTAGCAAACCACCGATTATCAATTGCTTCTTCATAGTATATTCATATATTTCTTTCCTCTACCAACTAGATTCAAGGCACAACCACATATCCTATACCTCACTCACAAATTTAATTGATTATCCAAATTCGGGGTAAACAAGTATCATTTTGGAAAAAAATCTGTACAGAAGTGAGAAGTAACTTCCTGATAAAAAAAGAAGTCAAATGTATTCCCTCTGTCCCAATTTATGTGGCACCATTTCCTTTTGTCTGTCCCAAAAAAGAATGTCAACTTTCTATAATTAGAAACAATATAACTTTAAAATTTCCCTTTTACCCTTAATGAAATGATTTATAGCCACAAAATTGTCTATGGTGTGTTTTAGATCACACATTTCAAAAGCCAACCTTTCTTTCTTAAACTTTATGTCAAGTCAAACGGTGCCACATAAATTGGGACGGAGGGAGTAACTATTATGTATTTAAAATTAAGAAAAAGAAAGAAAAGGTATTTTTAGTTTTAGCAGTTCTCATAAATTTGGGAGATAAACTTGTGTAGATTGGTGCCCCTTGAAATGTGCCCTTAGAGTGGGTTGTTCCTTTATTAAAAAAAAAAGGGGCATCAAACTTTCCAAACTGGACAAGCTGGTTGAGTTATATTCAAGATTTTTGCTTGGTTTCTTCTTTAAAAATAAGATTATGATTTCTCCCAGTCTTGCAGTCTTGCTCCCACTTGCATTAGTTTGTCTTAGAGCTATAGATGTTGCATAAAGTTCTGACAGGCATACTAGCAGGAACTAGTAGAAGTTAGCAATGATAGTATTAAGTTATGTGATAATGTGATCCCTTCATGTTCCACCCTCCAATTTTCCTTTCTTTCGTGTGAGTGGAAAATAGAATGCTATTTATGTTGGGCTATTTGTATCAAAAGAAATTAAAATGCTATATATGTTGGGCCACTCGAAACATAATTGGAACTATGTGTCTATTTGTGAATATAATGCAAATATAACATACTTGCAACCTCGTGTTCTGTCAAAGAGACCCTTTTCCCGCTTTTAACAAATTCAACATGAGAAGTACATTGGGTTCAAATGATATTAAGCAGCATTAAGTCATTAAACTGCCTTCAAGTAGCATCTTAACATTACCAATTTTGAGAGACTTCGAGCATTCTTTTATCTATATATAATTTGACCCCAACGTACTGCAGCTAGGGACAGGGTCATTTAAAGGTTCACACCTCTTCACTAAAGGTTGATGGGCACCAATTGCTCATCTTTTGAGGATGACGCTACAGATGGGAAATATGAATGCAGAGCAAACCAAGAAAATTCAATAGTTGAAACAAAGAGATCAGGCTCGGCTAAGGCTGGCAACCGGTTCCAACCGGAACCGGTTATGGAACCGGTTAAGGAACCGGCCGGTTCCGGTTTAACCGGTTCCGGTTTACCGGTTTTCCACTCCAAACCGGAACCGGTCAGGTTTGGAGTGGTTAAAATCTATTTTTTTATTATTTTTTGTATTATATATATATATATATTATAGTATTTATTAGTATATTGTAACTATATTTACATATGTTAGACAAGTTTATAATTAAAGTTTAAATATTTACTGACTAACAGACTAACAGCAAGTCAGCAATACAGAATAGTGTTTTTCGTATACATATATATATAACTTATATATACTTATATATATATAACTTAATATAACTTATATATACTTACATATACTTATATATTTGTATAACTTAATATATATACTTATATATATGTACTATATACTATATATATATTTATATACTATATATACTTATATATATGCATAACTTAATATATATACTATATATACATATATACTATATAAGTATATATACTTATATAGCATATATTATATATAAATATATATAGTATATATATTAAGTATATATGTATATATACTATATATATTTATATATAATATATACTATATAAGTATATATACTTAATATATATATGTTATATATTTATATATAATATATATACCAACGTTTTTTTTATTTTTTTTATTTTTCACCGGTTTAACCGGTTTAACCGGTTTAACCGGTCCGGTTCCGGTTTAACCGGTTCCGGTTTCCAAAATATTGGAACCGGACCGGTAAACCAATACACGGTTAACCGGAACCGGTTAACCGGTTATACCGGTTCCGGTTCCGGTTCCGGTTTAACCGGTTCGGTTACCGGTTAAAACCGGTTAAATGAAACCGGTTGCCAGGCGTAGGCTCGGCAAGTGCAAAAATCTGAGTTAAAGATATTACCTGCCCAATGTGACAATGCTACTAAAAGTCCGATAAAACTGGGATCATCTGAAGGAAATTTAGTTTGCTCCCGCTGTTTATGAGAAGGCAAGATTGTCAATAATATCATACAAATATAACTAATTCATCAAATAAGATGTTGAAGCACGAAAACTACCTTTAGAAGAAGATTCAAAATTGTATCGCAAGCCAAGAATATAGAACCATTATCCTCAGATGTATAATTGTTTTGGTCAATCAAAGCAATAAGGCAACCGACAACCTGCAAATTAAATACATTCCGCCGGAAGATCAAGAGATGAAGAGGACATATAAATGGATTGCCAGCTGTCATACAAAATATTGGTTCATAGATTGCAAAAATGCTGTATTAATCGAAGAAACCAGAAAGAAAGTGAGACTCGACTCACTTCTCTAAATGCACCTGAGGAAGCTAAAATTTTACATCCTCCAGTCTTGAGAGTTATTTGACACAGCATCGGAAGCAGAAAACAGATGGAATAAAAAGGACTGCCATTTGAAACCATGTCAGAAGTTCCATGTCAGCCGCATGTTCAAGACATTGAGACGAATGTTGGTTAATAGAAAAACAGTAACAGAAATGCCAAACCTCAATTCATCTTCCCCTTCAATTGAAAGCAAATAGCCTAGGAGTTCTGTGACCTTATCTTTACATGCATCTGGTGCTTCTGCAAGATAACTGAAAGAACAAAAGACATTCACTACTTTAAAAAATTCTCCAATAGAATCAAATCAAACTCCAATCTCCAGCAAATATGGCCCAATTCAATCCACACTACGACATTACATTAATATGGCACCAAGCCTTTATTGGAACCAATTAAACCCCAATTCCACACAAATTTCAAGATGGCAGTAAATATCTAAAACTCTCTAGCTAGCAGATAAAACCAGGAATTGTAGAGTTCATATCATTCACAACGCACATATATGCACTTGCATCCATTTACAACAGGAAGTTGAATTAGAAGTAAAAGAATTTCCTATTTGAATGAACACTGAAATTGGGAAAAAACATTGTCAACAGATAAAGTTATAACCTAATATATCCCATGGGAAAAAACATTGTCAACAGATATAGTTATGACCTAATATATCCCAAGAAAAGAGAAACAAGTAAACAATATTAACTCACAATGGCAGAAAAGCATCTAAGAGAACAACAAGGCCGTCAAACACAAGCAGAAGCAGCAATTGATCCCAATTTGAAGAAAAGAAAACTGAAAGCTAAACTAGCACCAATTCTGCTAAATCTGTTCATTGGAAGGCTTAGTTTTCTTTAAGAATATCACCTATAAAGACAGGTACTGCTGATAATAATTTTTTTTTTGAGAAACTGGTACTGTTGTATTCCTCAGCATTAAGGGTATGCTGGCGACCTCCAAAAACAGACAGTAAAAAAAAAGTTTTAAAGATAAAGATAAACTTACAATGCTCCTAGTAAATCTACAAGGTCATCTACATTCTCTATACATTGTTCTTTACACCAAAAATAGAAAGATACAATACAATTCTCCTTCACTTTCTGAATAGAATTTGATGTATCTTCATAACATCTCCCATTTCTTTCTTTCCATACTGTCCACCAAATGCATGCGGGGATTACCCTCCACCATTTTTTCTGGCTCTTGCTTCCCCCTCTTCTGATCCAACAGGTCAATAAATCAGCAGTATGTTCAGGCATTGTCCATTTGACTTCTGCGAGACCTAAGAACATTGACCATAATTGTGCTGTAAATCTACAATGAAGAAAGAGATAGCTGTTTGTTTCTCTTGTCTGCATACATAGAAAACATCTGGGCACAACAGTTCGGCCTTTTCTCTGAAGCACCTCTTGAGTTAGGCATGCCCTTCTTACAACCAACCAAGCGAAGCATCTCACCTTTGTCGGTGCTATACTTTCCCAAACATTCTTCCACAAACCTGGTCTCCCTTCACTAGCAACCATGTTTCTTTTCCTGTACAATCTCTTAACATAAAAGGCTCCATCAGAGTTGTGTCTCCATCTAATAGTATCAGGTATATTGGTTGTACCAGTGAACAAACCAATATCCTTCAAAAGTTCTGCCACTCTTTCCACCTCCCAATCATTCAAATGTCTCCTGAAAAGCAGGTTCCAACCTTGAGGTGTCTAGCAATCACCAATTGTAGCATTCAGATTTGAACAAATGGAGAACATATCAGGGAAAGCATCCTTAAGTGAAGTTCCATTTATCCAAACATCATTCCAGAACAGTATCTTAGAGCCATTGCCCACTCTAAGACAAGTATCTTCTTTCAGCATGTGCCAGAAAGCTCTGATAGTTTTCCAAACTCCCACACCATAAGTGTTGTTGACTTCATCTGTACACCAATGATTGTGTTGTTCATATTTACTTTGAACAACCTCTCTCCATAGTGAATGTTCTTCCTCATTAAACCTCCATAACCACTTCATCATAAGACAATTGTTGTGTAGCCGTAAGTTCCTAATGCCCATTCCCCCCTGTTTCTTGCTTTTTTGGACTACCTTCCATTTAACCAGATTATAGCCTTTTCCTTCTTTGTTACCGTGCCACAAAAACTCTCTTCTCAGTTTGTTTAGCCTCTTGATCACCTTGGTAGGGATAGGAAACAAAGACATCACATAAGTGGGCAAAGAATCTAGGACTGAATTTATTAGACTGAGCCTGCCCCCTAAAGAAAGATACTGAGCTTTCCATTTGGCTAATTTCTTCTCTGTCTTCTCTATGATGCCATCCCATATCCCCATTGCTTTATGCTTGTAGCCCAAAGGCATTCCAAGATACACAGTTGGAAGGGTCTCCACCTTACATCCCAGAATGTCCGCCAAAGTTTGTATATGAGGCACTTTATTTATAGAGAATAAAATGCTCTTTCTCCGGTTAACACTTAAACCAGAGGAAGCTTCAAAGACTATTAGCATCAATTTGATATACTTGATCTGGTCAACCTCAGGCTCACAAAAGATGATCGTGTCATCAGCATAAAGTGACAAATTTCTAGATTCTCCTCCTCCCTGTTCCTCAATTTGAAACCTGTCACCCATCTGTTCTCAAGTACAACTCTCATCATACTGTTGAATCCCTCCATGACTAGAATGAACAGGAATGGGGATAACGGGTCCCCCTGTCTAAGCCCCCTTTCGGAATGGAAAAAGCCCACAGGTTCTCCATTTACAAGAACTGAAAATCTAACAGTCTTGATACAAAAGCTCATCCATTTCACCCACTTTTCCCCAAAACCCATTTGTCTGAGTATGTTCAGTAGAAAATTCCAGTTCACATGATCATATGCCTTTTCCACATCCAGTTTACATATGATGCCAGGTGCTCCTACCCTCAATCTAGAATCGACACATTCACTAGCAATAAGGGCAGCATCCATAATGTGTCTTCCTTTGATGAAAGCCATTTGATGCTTATTGACCAAGCTGCTCACCACTCTTTTCAATCTTTCTGCCAAAATCTTTGCTATGATCTTGTACACTCCTGTTATCAAGCTTATAGGTCTGAAATCCCTCAGCTCAGATGCCCCCACCTTCTTTGGAATGAGTGCCACAAAGGTGGCATTGAAACTCCTTTCAAAAACCTGTTGAGAATGAAAATATTGTAAGGTATTTACAATGTCTTCCTTCATCACCTCCCAGAACACTTGGAAGAAACTCATAGGAAAGCCATCCGGGCCAGGTGCCTTGTCAGAAGCACAAAGCCTGACACACTCTAGTATCTCTTCTTCTTCAAATTGTCTCTCCAACCATTCCTGATCCTCATTAGTGATACTTGGAGCACCTTGTATTTGAAAATCAGGCCGCCATTCCTCAGTCTCCTTATATAGTTGCTGATAAAAATTAAGGATTGCTTCCTTAATCTCTACTGCATCAGTTATGTTGTTACCATTAACTTCCAGAAAATCTATTGTGTTGTGCCTCTTATGTGCATTAGCAGTTCTATGGAAAAAAATTGTGTTTTTATCTCCATTCTTCAGCCACTGGACTCTAGATTTCTGCCTCCATGCTATCTCTTCTCTCTTTGCAACTTCTTCAAATTCCATTGCCAAGTGAGTTTTTTGAATGTGTTCATCATCTGTCAAGGGTCTCTGCTCTTGGATAGAATCAAAGTTGCTCAGCTGATTAAGAATATCCCCCTTTCTAAGTTTCCAGTTTCCTGCATTCACCTTACTCCACTCTTTCAGTTTTCCTTTGAGAAGTCTTAGCTTAGTAGCTAAAACGAAGCAAGGTCTGCCAGTTGTTACAAAAGATCTCCAACAGCTTTTCACTTTATCTTTGAACCCTTCCACCTCTAACCACCAATTTTCAAACTTGAAATAAGTTTTTTTGAATTGCCAGTTGCCACAAGTCAGCAAAATAGGGTTGTGATCAGATCCCATTCTTGGTAGTAAGGATTGCTTGATTTGAAGAAAATTATCCTCCCATTCTGTACAAAAAAGAAATCTGTCAATTCTAAAAGAACTCCTGTGATTATCCCCCCTTCTCCATGTAAAACACCCTCCAAATAAAGGAGGGTCTATTAATTCTAGGTCATTGATACAAGAAGAAAACTCAGCCATTGCACCTGAGATTCTAGTGCAATCTGATCTTTCTGCAGGGTATCTAGTGACATTAAAGTCACCACATACAACCCAAGGCCCATCACACAAGCCTCTGAATGCTGCCAACTCCCACCATAACTCCCTCCTTTCAATTCTGTTGCAACTTGCATAAACTGCACTAAGTGTCCATGAAAGATTCTGATTTATGCCAGAGAACCTACAGGTTAGGACCTGACTGCCCACATCCAACACTTCAACACTCCAGTCCCTCTTATCCCATAGTATAAGAATTCCCCCACTTCTCCCAATAGCCTCCAGATGAGCTTCACCAACCCATCGGTTTCCCCATATCTGTTGCAAAATAGAGTTTAACCTCCCCTTCTTATTTAGTTTCAACCAAAACATAGATATTTGCCCCCCAATGTTGAATCAAATCTTTTATCACCCCCCCCCCCCCTCTTATTTATTTCATTCAGCCCCCTAACATTCCATGCCACAATCTTAGCTTTCATTGGTTGGTTAATTGCAGGCTCCTCCCTCTAGTTCTAGGCTCTCCATCTTTGAATTTCATGTCAAAAAACAAGTTCCTCAGTTCTTTCGGGATTGTTGTTGTGTTGCCAGAGCTGCTTGAATTCTCAGAGCTTTGACCCCCCTTATCTCTCTTCTGATCTATCTTCATATATAAAAGAAAAGCTTTCTTTTCACATCCATTGAAGTATGCTCCGAATTTCTTGCTAACCTTAATAACATTATGATGTACCCATAGCGTGGCCCTCTTTTTGATTTCCTCTATGTGGCTAGACTCATCAATTTGTAAGGGATAAGGTTCAGCTAGAAACATCATATTTTCATCAGAATTTTCCTCATCTTCATCTCCTTCCTCATTAAAATTCAGAGGCTCTGATTCATCCCTAGTTGTCAATGAGAGATATTTCTGAATTGGGCCTTCCTCATGCATGTCATTGACCTCCAAATCTGTTGTTACACCTCGGAAATTTTTCCGTACTTGTGTGATGAGTAGAACAACGAAAGGCTTGGGTGTATGATGTTTTACTAAGTCGGGAATGGCAAATTATGAATTTTTGGAAATAAGGAAGTGGCGGGGAATTTTCAGCTCAGTGGTCGTAAAGGGCACTATACGGCCCGTAAAGTGATTTACGGACCGTATAGTGCAATCGTCCTCCAGCTGTTCAAAAATTTCAAGTTCTGTCAAAGTGTTGAAATGGCTAAAAACGACTTGGAGGACGGCCCGTAAACTGGTTTACGGACCGTAAACCTCGGTCGTAAACTGCCATGTCCCTTAGCCAAACTTTCTGTTTTTGAAATGCTTAAAAACGATCGCGGAGGACGGACCGTAAACCACAATACGGTCCGTAAACTGTGGTTTACGACCACTGTTCATCCCGACAATTTTTCATTAAAGATCAGATTTTGTGATCACTAAAAGGGACTTAAGCCTCATTTCACTTCATTTTTCATCCATACACCTCAAGAGACCTCTAGAACATTCCAAATATTTCCTCCATAAGAATTCAAGAGAATCAAAGGGAACATCAAGATCAACACCACTAAATTCATGAAAACAAGTGTAAGAACCTCTGTTGCTCGGACCCTTCACTTTTGCTGCCGTACCCGTGTCCGACACGACACGACACCGACACCGACACCGGATTCGTGTCGGATCTGGTCAAACGAAATTGGATACTTTGACCAAATCCATGGACCAATCTGAGAAAAAATTTGAGGCTAAATTGAAAGAAACGGAGAGCTCTTGAAGAGTGGACACTTATTGTATCTAGAAGAGTTTCGAGTTAATTAAAAATTAAAATTTAATTATAAATGAAACATAACTATAAAAAATTATTTTTGTTTTTTATTTCTAGGCATAGATTTAGTTATTTTTCTTATAATTTTGAATTATTTTAGCCGAATCCCCGCACCCGTATCCGCACCCCCGAATCTTAAAATTTAGATTATGCCGAATCCGACCTCTAGATCCGTACCCGTATCCGACACTTGACACCGAGTCCGAGCAACATAGGTAAGAACACATCAAAGGATCATCTAAGTCAAGAAATCCTTAAAAGGGTGGAACTAGGGTTTTGGCTAAGTGAAGTATTTCAACTCAAGGCCTGTTCAATCATCATTTAAGGTATGTTTCATGACTATACCACGTGATTCAAGGTATTGGAAGGCTTAGATACTTAAAATGTAGAAGAACATAGGAATGGGTCATTATTAAGTGAATAGTGACATAAATGAATGATAGTGGAATTGAATCATGAATGTTGAAGTGTTGTGAGTACAAATACGATATAAATGATGTTTATAACGTGAAACAAGTAGTAAATGCACGAAGGCACTAAGGTGAGCTATAGGGAGAAATATGGGAAAATTGGAGGAAAATGGTTGGTGGATTTTGCTAATGGTGCATAAATGATGATTTTGATTGCGATATTGCGAATAGCATTGTGAATGTTGGGGGTAGATATAGAACATGGGAAAAGTAGTATAAACGAAGGAAGTACTGCCCAAATTTTCCTAGAACTAGCGATTCGTTCTTGTAGTTAATTGACTAATGTAATACGAATTCTCTCATGAAGGTGACGACGTGGTATCGAAGGAGAATAAGTGGACAACAACTTAGCTAAACGGCAAGGTATGTGAGGCTAGTCCTTTCTTTCTAATGGCATGAATCTTATAGTCCGAATTACCATCTTTCCATGAGCTCCTACATTCCAAAAAGTTAAATGCCTATATGAGATAAGTTATACGATATGATGATGCTAGGATGATGATGATGTTAGTCCTTGCCTACACTCACCTTATGTACTAGTCCTTTCAAGGTGAGGCAGAATGTCCGTAATTGCTCCATAAAGCAATCGGGGGGTCACGACCTTACGTTACCCCGATAGAGTAAAGTTGTTCTCAAACCTTACGCATGTGCTATGATAAGATAAGTATTTTACAATGAGTATATTATGATGATTATTTTATGATAAGCATGGCATGAGCATTGCATACCGAGCCTAGTTGGCCGGGCAGACACCGCTTCGGCGGGCGCGATACGGATACACCACGACCTTCGGGCGTGGGCAGACACCACTAGTAGGCGGCATGAGATGGTACCCCGGACGCGGGAGGCCTGGACGCGGGCTTATATTATTGATTATCACACCGTTCCGACATGGGCGGGCAGCTTGCATATGATGCATACATGTTACGATGATAAGTATGAGTAAGACAGCATGCATTATTCCATTTATGATTATCGGTCAGATCCATGTGCTTTATATTGATGCTCTCATTATATTATTGATGCCTTTCCTCATTGTTCATGCCTCTCATACTCAGTACAATATTCGTACTGACGTCCCTTCTTTGGACGCTGTGTTTATGCCCACAGGTAGACAGGGAGGCGAGCTTGATCCAGATACTTAGGAGCTGTCAGCGGTGGAGAGCACTCCATTGTTCGGAGGTGCTTATGATTTCTCTTTGGTATATATGCATATATATATTTTGGGCACGACGGAGTCTTGTTCCGTTTATGTATTCATTATGACAGTAGAGGCTCGTAGATACGTAGTGTGGGTCAGGTGGTCCCAAAAGATGCTATTATTATGTATATATTATTTTGATGGCCGAGAGGCATATGTATATAAAGTACTTATGTTTTGATACAAATTATGTTTCCTATACTTTCATGCGTAAACTGGCAAAAGATCATTAAATGAGTAAAATGAGTAGTAGAGTGAGCGGTGCTCGGTATCTAGCTCCGGGTACCCGTCGCGGCCCCTAGTTGGGTCGTGACATCTGTCCCTTCCACAGGCTCCTCAGTCATCTTCATGAAAGTCTCCAGGTCCCCAAGTATCGAAGAAAACTCAGGTGGAATAATGGAAGAGTCTTGGGCTACATTGATATAGTTAATGAAAGGCTCAGGAGTTAGTTTGATATTGGGCTTGCACTGCACCGGCCCAGAAGGGTTATTTAAAAGAACCAGAGATTCATTTAAATTGCTTGGGCCCTCATTAGGGTTTGAAATTAAATAGGCTGACCCCACCACTTTAATTAAAAATTCCCCATCAGTACTGCAGCTGGCCACGTGCCTTACCCCCTCCTCTGTATCCACTATATTGGTTACATCGATATCTGTTGAGCAAAGATCTGCGATTTCTTTTCCATTCTCATGAAAAAAGGTCTCGTCCTTTCCTGGTGCCAGTCTGACTTTGTCCTCCTTTTTTCCATCATAGGTCTGCAAGGTAAGGTCACCATCAAAGTTGTTCTTTCTAAACATCACCGGCTTCTCAACCCATATCAGCAAAGTAAAAATCAACTCTCCGTCGGCGACATCGATTGACTGGGGAATCATCTCCGCCGGTCCCCTGACCCTAATGCGAGCCCATCTGAGATGGTTTTTCAGTTCTGTTTCCTCTTCATTCTCCAGCCATCCTCCGCATCTATCACCTATCTCCCTCATAACGTTTTTAGACCATAGATGCAATGGCAACCCAAGAACCCTAATCCAAAACCAGTCGAACTTGGTTTGGATTGGGAAAGCACCTTTTGTTGGGGACCACCACTCAAGCTTCAAGACGGTCCACCTTTTGTTGGGGACCACCACTCAAGCTTCAAGACGGTCCCCTGTCTCTTCCATTCACCCGCAAAAATGTGTTCGGCAGCTTTTCTCGATTGAAACTCGAAGAGGAACTGAAAGCCATTCATGTCATAGACTTGAATGTTGTGAGTCCCTTTCCAGGTTTGCTGAGCCCATCTTCTCACTTCATTACGAACAGGAATTTCATCACCTCCAACGAAACGCCCAATGAGACACCTGCTGAGAAGATCATTGTCCTCCACCTGAGATTTCACTGTCAACTGCTCCTTTGCCCCCTCGACCTCAACTTCATTTATTGTCCATTTGTTTTTGTGTAAAGCTTCTTTAAAGTTTCCTCCCCCCTTTAGGACTGGTGGATTAGCATCACCCTTTGTAATAAATGCTCCTTTTGTCACTGTAGTAGCAATAATAAATTCCTCTATTTTTGTAGCTAAATGCCCCCATCCCTCATTAAATGTATTCTCTGGAATGATAATGACGATTCTGCTATGTCCTTTAACTGTAATGACAGAAAGGAATCTCCCATATTTGTTGAACTTCTGAGAGCAATAGATATTGGTAGAGAAATCTCTACATCTCCATGATTTGAAGTTCTTCCCCCTGTTTTCTGAAGCCTCCTTTAGCCTCCTGCAGGTCCATAAAAGAGCTCCCTTACTCAGGGTCAGTCTTCTAATGGATAATCTACTGCTTTCCACCCAATCGAACCAAAACTCTGAATGAGACTTATGCATGGTAATGTCATAAGATTTCCCCCCTGATCTGAAGTATAATTTGTTTTCCATAATAAGTAGCTAAGAAAGAAAGTATGGAGAGGAGTGAAAGAAAGGAAATTTCCGGCAACAGAGTATCGCCGGAAGAAGGGTGCCTAAAGACCCAGAAGGGACCTCTAGAAAGTCACCTCGGGAAAGGTGCCTGGGAGCATTTTTTTTTTTTTGTCTTGTAGGAAGAGTGCTAATACCAACAGTTTAAGAATATCACCTATAAAAAGACAGGTAATGCTGATAATAATCACTGTGCTAATACCAACAGTTCTCTCAGGGGATGATTTTATTTGCAGCCAGAGATTCTCTACCTTTTTTTTTTATCTACACAGAAGGAAAGGTGGGATTCATACCTTCCGATTAGTCGAACAGCCGCTAGAAGGTCATCCCCTTTCATCTGTCCATGCTCCTGCGAAGAATCATTATTGCATGAGCAGACTTACTATAATTATTCTCCTACGTACTGATGGACAATAGTACCTTAGTATCTCGTAGATAGTCCAAAACAACACCAATTGTTTCATTGAGCCCCGAAATGATTTTTGTGAAAGTGCGCTCACTGATAACAACATTGACAGTTGACTCTGCAAATGATTTTCATTAAATAATCAGCTCATAAGTCACCTCCTAACATCTCTCTCTACTGCTGGATCAAGATATAACAGCAAAGCATAACATTCAAATGAAACACTCCCTCTGTCCCAGAATCAGGCTTCCAATTCGACGAATATCGACTATAAAGGGTAGTACAAGTGGAGATGACCTTAGTTTCTATATTTTTTTAACTATTACTGGCATAAATCGGGTTCCATGTTAATTTCTTCAGTAATAGTTTTCCGAAAAGTATCAGGAAAAATAAGAAATATTTTCTACCACACAAATATTGTTACATACCTTCTCCACCAAAACTAGAAATAAGTTTAATTATCTTTTCAACCAAAGAGAATGCTACTCCAAGATTCCTCTGCTTCATCAGAATGTTCTCTGTATTTGAGGACGCCTTGGAGGCTTCATATTTCAAGTATGCTAGGTCATTTAGAAGAACAGCGATTTCAACCCTTGATGACTCCAAAACAAGCAGAATACACCTGAAGAGATGCACAGATACTTGATGCTTTCCACGTCCCAACTCAGAGATAAGCCAATGGAGGAGGCAAGTTAAAGAAAGAGGAACACAAATTCAACACCATGAATTTCTGCTTTACCTGTCAGCAGGCAGGGAATCCTGAGAATCAGTTAAGTTCATCTCCCCAATAAGCCAACCTTCACCAACAATTGATATGACACACTCAGCCAGAACAAGAGCCTGAAGCTTATGTGAAGGTGCTACAATAGAAATGAGGAGAAAGGTGAATTACCCACCCCCAAAAAAAAAAAAAAAAAAAAAAAAAAAAAAAACACAAAAACCAAAACAAAGAAGGACCTAGTATTATTTTACCAACTCTTACAATTAATCTGCAAATTAACATCGTTGACCGAGCAACTGCCAAAGATTTGAATTCTACAGCCTGGACAGCCCAAGGATTCTTGCATAGCGATAATAGTGTAAAAGAAAAAGAGGAAAAAAGTTGTAGTCATGTTAGATGGTAGGGTTATGACCCGTTAGTTAACACATTTTGACCCAATCTTTATTGACCCAAATAATCTTTGGGCGGGTTGGGTTATGACCCCTTTATTGGCTTGACCCGTTTTGACCCAACTTGGGTTTGACACCTCTACCTATATGAATCATTTGCCTACATGTGTTTTGTTACTACTTAAATCCATATTGATTCCAAGAGATTGTAGGTCTTTTGACGAAACTTCAATCCAAATGACTTTAGATCTAACTCGTCCCTTTTTAGCAACTTCAATCATCACAGTGCTACACCTATGGAAAATGCACTATGTAAGACATGGCCAAATCATCTCATGTGACCTACTCTCATTTATCCTCTATCTGACTACTTGCACCCTATGTCTGATATGATTAATATAATCTTCACTTATTTTGTATGATAAAATTTATTTTAACATCCTTATTTCTACGACTCATCTTATAGATATGTTAGGCCTCTACATTCACTCCCATATTCTCTTAAAGTAACAAAAGCCATTTTCACGAGGGTTGGGGAAATGAAAAAATGGTACTATATTTGAAGTTGACAGATTTATGCAAAATGAATGGAGAAATATATTTACACATAAATTTTGACATACCAACTCGATTTTGCAAGATAGCCACAATACCAATCCGCAGGTTTGTAGACCAAACGTCATTTTCCATTAACCGAAGAGCATCATATACAGGTGCCTGTAAATTGTGTATAAAAAGCCAGAGTCAGATTCCAGACAGTAGAGACATGACAAAAGGAGCATATATGGGGTTCAAGGAAAACAAGCAACTTATGACTGAATGCAAGATAAATTTATCAAGCCTTCTTCAAATGGTCAACTGTATATTGTAAAAGATCACTAAGAGCACATCCCGATAAGACCTATAATAAAAAGAGTATATCCCAATAAGACCTATTAACCAAAAAGAGCATATCCCGATAAGTAGGACTGTGCTACAACAATCAGTTCATCTATCAATTTTCACTCTCTACAACCAGACATTTGATTGGTTTTTTCGAATGCAATCTTTTACAATTATATTCATAAGGATATCCCAGTATTTCTAATAGATTCATTTCAAGGATTTCCTTTTAATAGGTATAAAAAAGGGCAGCCCGGGGCACTAAGCTCCCGCTATGCGCGGTGTTGAGGGAAGGGTATATGAAAAAAACAAATATAATGAATATCTCTAGATATAAAAGATAAAGCTAGAGAAGTTGCCCGATGGAGCAGGGACTGCTAGCGAACATGATACTGAATACTGATAACTACAAACGAATCAGTCTATTGGTTATTCAAAATAAGGATAATCATAAAACAAAAGATTTTGAAATTTCTAATATAGTTGATAGCATGTTAGTAAGGATATATGACCATAATACACCAAAAGTACAGATACATGTGCTTAATATAAAGTAACTAACATACAGAATATCCGTTGGACAGGATAGCTGATAGGAGGTGAAGCGCTTCAAACTTCAGTGCATTTTGCAGTACAACAAACTGCTTTGCCACTGCAGCCACCTACCACAAACAAAAATATAACATACAAATTTAGTGCATAAAAAATTGTGTAGACAGAGATACGTGAAAACACACAGTATGCTGTAAATCAAGCATCCAACAACTGCACCAAAAAACTCTATCAAAGGGACTCAGTTCTGGTAGACTCACCACCATTGACAGATCAGTTGAATGCTCAGAATAAACATTTTCTGAGGGTAGCTTAATAACAATGATTTGCACAAGTCTCATAGCAAGTTCAATCATATGAGAACCTGAAAACAATTTAAAAATAAAACAGGATCAAACTCGGAAGCTAAATCAGGTTGAATCTATGAAGAGACAACGGCAAGGTTGTAGTTATAAGGTGAAACTATGATCCTTAGAAATGTAACATGTTTCAGATGATCAAACTAAATACCATCTGGTAGAATCATCATTTGCGAAGCGAGCACATTCAAGCCACCAGATTTGAACAAGGTTTTAACCCCTTCTTCGTTGGCCGTTGAGACCAAAAACAAAAATTCATAGCATTCTTCAATGATAGGTGATCCTGCTCTGGAAGTGTAAACAAAATGCTAATGTTACACATTTGGTAGAAGAAATGGAGAAGGCAAATGTAATTGTAATTAAGCAAATGCACCCCACAGTAACATCTCACTGAGCTCTCCGGCACAATAACAAAAACTACAGAGACAACAGAAACCAACTTTCCACTTACTAAAAGAATCTCACACTAATTAATAACAGCAACATAAACTACAAAACCGAAATTGCCAATGAAATGATTCAGCAGAAAACATACTCTCGGGACATTGTCTCTACAATGAGAGGAATCTTAGTAACCATATCTTCCGAAGCTGCAATCTCGGGAACTCTACAAAATGCTGCAAGAACTGTGATTGACAACTGCAAGTAGGCATCCCGATTCCCGCCATCACCTCCTTTCCCCGTTCCTGTAAAAACCAATTTTCAGATTAAAACTCCAACCAATCAATTAACTACAGCTCAATCCCAAACTAACTGAGGACCACAATTTGAATCCTCTATATTATTCCCCTCTAATTGGGCCAATTTCATCTCATACTGGTAAGTAATTTATCTTTTAAGGCAAATCAGGACAACGAACCCTAAATACAAATTTGAGAATCGAGTGGGAGCAACCTTGCATTCTAAAAGGGAAAGTTTGCCAGCTCTGCCCCAAAAGGGAACAAGAAACACACTTGATTAACTTTTTCCTTATATATGGTTTACAGGGAGTGGGGAAAAGCCCAATGGAAAGCAATGACAGTGAGAATGAAATTGTGACCTCTTGGCCACCAGACTATACATTCACCCACTTAACTACCAATCCAAATGCTAAAAATTCACTGAACAAAAAAAAAAAAAAAAACCATTTAGACCTTTTACCAGTTCTAAGAAGGCGGCGGAGGAATTGAGGTCCAACGGCATCGTAAACCTTGAGAATGGCGGTGTGGTCATCTTTATTGCAAAATTTGGTAACTAGAAGTAGACCCGCTAACCTCTGCTCGTCCCTTTCTCCTCTGAGTAGCTTCAAACAATCATCTAATGAAGCTTGTACTTGGGATGATGATGATGATGATGCCGCGCTACTTGAAGAAGCTTCTTCTTCCTGAAATTTAAAACAAAATCGAGTCAACCAAATAGAGATTGCTTAAGTGTCCAAACGATGGAAAGTAAAATGTTTAGCAACCATTGAAGTGGCTGGAGAAGAAGTTGCGGAGTTTGGAAGTTAGATGAAAAATGGAAAACGGAGGGGCTTTCCAGAAAGTTGAGGCCTTTGAGCTGTGGAGGGAATGTTTTACAAATGCCAAGCAAACTTACTATAACTACGTTGAAGACGTTTCTTGAATTTTTCAGAACGGGAAAGGGTCATATATATCCCAGTAATTTGGGAAAAGGTCTTACATTTACCCTTCGATATACTTTTGAGTTAAATATATCTTTATCGTTATATTTTTGGACTAAATATATCTCTATTAACTAACAGACCTTATTCTAAGATTAATTTGCGTCTAAATGTCTACATGTAGTGTTTTAATCCGATCCCATTTACCTGGTTAAGCTAATCTCATCCCACATGTTTTAATCTGCCGCCATTGGTGACACCTTTAAGCTCAAGCAACATCCTTCTTCCGTCACACTACACCAGAAATCACCCGCATTAAGCCCCTGCAGAGAGCAGTTAACTTATTACATGTTTGGCCTTGACTTTGTGGAAAGCCACTCCCATATTTGTCTTAAAGATTTGCATAATCCCTCGATCCGTTACCAGTTCCAATCCACCTTATCTACAAAACATTAAGAAAAGGCTTAATAAAGATTTATGAATATAAATGAAGCAACCAGTTTCCCACTACTTAAGTAATATAAATCGAGATTTTGTGTTTGTGTGTAAGCGCACACCCTTACACACACAAAAAGAAAGACAACCGTCTCACCTTTCCTCCATAGCTAGCATTTCATTTCAACACCAAAAATTCAAACTAAAATTATAGCAGTAACTTTCACAAAAATCTCGCACTTCTTCTTCTTCCACCAAATACCGGCAAAGTTAATCATGAATTTCTCAAGTTTCACTTTGATGAATGCTTTTTCTACTTCAAATTTGATTCTTTTCCGAGGTATGTAACGATGCTGGATTCGAAACCATCTCTTCATTCCTTTCCTCCATCTCCACACTCGACTCCGCCGACAAATGGCTCATCCAAAAATAATTGTCTCCTTTCTCTGGAGCACTACAACGACTCTCTCTCACCAACCGCTCCAAATATTGTCCCTTATTGTGGCAATGCCGAAGGGAAAACTAAGCCATCTATGGAGGAAGGTAAGAAGTTTGGGTTAAAATTAAAAATTAAGACACATGGCAGTCATTGGTGTTAATCAGATTGATTAGAAACAAATTAGTCTTATACAGTGGAACGTTAGTGGTTTGTTAGTCAATAGGGGTATATTTAGCCCAAAAGTATAACGAAGGGTAAATGTAAACCTTTTCCCAAAGTACGAGGGTATATATGACCCTTTTCCATTTTCAGAATGATTTATAAAGGAGAAAAAAATTATGCCATCTACAGGCGAAATTTAATTTGGGTCTCGCACAACCAAACATTGGTGTTAGTAGTAACTAAAGGCCTCATTTGTTTGCACTTAATGGAGGTCTGAATCTGAATGGTTCATATATTAGGTTATTAAGTGCATTTGTTTACATTAAGATCTAAGCACTTATTTGATCTGAATCGGTTTTAATCACTAAGATCTTAAACAAAGTCCACCATTAAGATATACTTTTATATGAATAATTTTTACAACCACACCACACCCTCCTAACCCCACCCCCTCCACCACCCTACCACTAACCCACCACTCGCCCCACTACCACTAACCACCTCTGCCATCACAACTACTATCACCACCACCCTACCCCCACGATCTATCCCGCTATCACCATCACCACTGTCAACCACCACCATTCTCACCCTCCTAACCCCTCACCACCTGCCCTACTCACCTACTACCTACTTACTCTCCACTCTCCACTCTCCACTTCCAGCCCCACCCGCCACCATTAATCACCTTTACCATCACAACCACTACCACTACCACCACCACTAACATCATAACTAGAACTGCGGTAAAAACCTCACAATGGATACCGTACAAGTAATGCCTCCAAAGCTTTAAAGCGAAGACTACAGCCAACAACTCCAAATCATGGGTAGGGTAATTCTTCTCATGAACTTTCAACTGGCGGGAAGCATAAGCTATCACTTTACCCTTGTCACGACCCAACTGGAGGGCCGCGACGAGCACTCGGTGCTAACCCACCCAGGCACCTCTTAACACACTTTTACATTTGCATCTAGGTGAGCCACATATTAAATCATACTATTTCCATTGGGCAACAATACATATATACATATCACCATTTATAGCAATGCCCATAGCAATGTACATAAGCCGACGAGGCTAGCAAAATGTTATCCAAAATATAGGCCGACAGGGCCAAACACATCTAACTATATACACATGTCTACGAGCCTCTAAGGAGAGTATGTCATATCATATAGGCGGGACAGGACCCCGCTATGCCCATAAATATGTACACAAAAGAATCAATACCAAAAGCTATAGCTCCGAATGAAATGGAGCTCCGCTATGTAGTCCCTGAGAAATATAGCTACGGATCAAGTCTGTCTCCCTAGCCACCTGCGGGCATGACGCAGCGTCCACAAACAAAAGGACGTCAGTACGAAGAATGTACTGAGTATGTAAAGCATGATCAATATCATTATAGAAGCATAATAAGTAACATAAGAAGTAGCATAAGATGGGAGATAGTGGAATCATCGTCATAAACATTTACTTGCTTTTCATAGGGTCTTTCCATTTCTAATGCGAGATTGTGTACATACATCCGTATTCATATCCGTACTCATTTACATTTTGTATCCATAATTGTATTCATATCATATTCGTATTTATACTCACATCTATATTATATACATAGCATACCCGACCACGAAGGTTCGATGTTTTGCGTACCCGACCATGGCTAGGCTCAGTGATTATATATAGACCTGGCCCTACCAAGGCTCAGGTTTATCCGTACCCAACTGTAGTGGTGCGCGCGCATTGTATATATATATACATATATTCTACCCGGCCGTATAAGCTCGGGGTTCCATAATAGCCATAATTAGGCACATATACGTAAAAGCTCATAAACATCTTTAGCGTCATCACTATTATCATCGTCATCATCACCATTATCGTCGTCATCGTTATCGTTATCGCTATTCTAGTCGTTCATTACATCTATCCTTATAGGATTACTCGTCATATGGGAATTTAGTACAATCGTAACATATCGAGAATTATGAGCTTAGTAGATTTTGAAGATAGCATCATTTGGAGGACATCATAGGCTTATAGAAGATTAGATATTTGGCCAAAGAACCATGCCTTATGAAAGAAGGGTTAGCCTTACATACCTTTCCGTTCAACTATTCTATCACTTGCACGTTCTCCTTCAATGCTCACGTTTCTACCTTCATTAGAGTTATACTATTATTGGAAAGATCGATAGCTAGCATACATGACTAAAGCTAGAGAAAATTGGACAACATCTCCTTTATTTATACGACTTCCTCCATATCATATATCCACTCCCAAACATCAATAACAATATTCACAATATCATAACAATAGTCTTTATTTAACTACATTATTCATATTCCTCAATTCACTTCAAGTCATCCATATCCATGGTCATAGCACACTATTACCTTCGCTCATATACAATGTCTATCCCATATTCTCAAGAATCATGATTCAACCCAAGCTATTACTCAAAAATGATACTACTCCCACATTCATGACCCATTTTCTATCTCCTTCTACAATCCAAGTGTTTCAACTTCTCAATACCTTAAATAACATGGAAAGATCATAAAACTTACCTTAGATGTGGTAGGAATAAGCTTTGAGTGGAAATACTTCACTTGAGCCAAAACCCTAGTTCACCGCCAATGAGATTTCTTGACTTGGATGATCTCCAATGAGTTTCTTACACTTGGTTTTCTTAGTTTGATGAAGTTGGTCATAAATTTCTCTTGTATTCTTATGGATGAAGAGTGGAGAGGGTTTCTAGAGAGTTCTTGAAGTGTTGGATGAAAAATGAAATGAAATAATGACTTGGTCCCTTTCTAATAGCGTGAAATCAGATCTGTCGGGAAAATTATACGGACACTTATACGGTCCGTATAAGTGACCGTGAAATCGCCCATTTAACCACTCGATTTTTTGCTCATTATACAGCACATTATACGGGCCGTATAATTTTATACGGTCCGTATAAGTGACCGTAAAATGACCTCTTCAACATCTCACCTCTGTGACTATTATATGGTACGTTATACGAGTCGTATAACTTTATACGGTCCGTATAAGTGACCGTATAATCTCACTAATGAGGGACTTCACTGTAACAATTCTTTGGACCATTATACGGATCGTATAACATTATACGGACCGTATAATCGACCGTATAACTCATCATTTTCACTGATCTTGTTCTCGTCACTTGGTGTGATCTCCAATCCTTATGAAACCTTCTTGACACTTGTTTATCACCTCATTAACAATCTAAGGGACGTTATAATTCTTCTCCAAGACGCTATTTGATCATCATTAACTTCTTACTCGTAAGTCCTTTTCGATACCTAACATATACCTTCCCTTTCCTCGACAGCTTTCTTCCCTTATCTCGAATGTCTTTGAAATCTTAATTAGGGTCATCAAATGTCATCTCTCACCTATCAAAATACCGTATACTTCGTGCTCTTCATTAGTCTATTCACTGTGCATCAACGAAAAATTTTCCGAGGTGTAACAACCCTCTTGCATCAACATCGTACCCAAACCCATACGGGAAGCATCACAATAGACCGCGAAGTCCTTGCCCTCCACAGGTAAGGCTAGGATCGGGTCTGTGGTCAAAAGAAGCTTGAGCTTTTGAAAGCTCTCCTCACAATCATCCGTCCACTGGAAGGGAACATCCTTCCGAGTCAGTCTGGTCAAGGATGAAGCAATGGCAGCAAAACCCTTCACAAAGCGACGGTAATAACTGGCCAAACCCACAAAACTACGAATCTCGATAAGATTAGTGGGCCTCGCCAACCCCTCACAGCCTCAATCTTCTGTGGGTCAACCATAATTCCCTCTTTGGACACCACATGGCCCAAGAATGCTACAGACTCTAACCAGAACTCACACTTAGAAAATTTAGCAAACAAACTATGTTTCTTCAACAACCCAGGGACGATACGAAGATGGTTCTCATGCTCCACTCTACTCTTAGAATACACCAAGATGTCATCAATAAAATGTCACGACCCAACCAGAAGGCCATGACGGGCACCCAGTGCTAACCCACCCGGGCACTTCTTATCGTACATTCGCATTCACATCTAGGGGAGCCATATGGCTTACCCAAGATTTCTATACATCAGTAATACTAATCTCATTGGGCAATGACACATTCATAATATCATCCACAACTATGTGACGAGGCTAACAAAAGGATATACAAAATTTGAGCCGACAAGGCAAAAAGGCACCTAGCTATACACAACTGTCTGCGAGCCTCTAAAGTGAGTATGTAACATCATATAGACGGGATAGAATCCCGCCATGCCCCTATGTATGTACACAAAATAATAATACCAACAGCTGCAGCTCCGGATCAAATGGAGCTCCTCTATGCAGTCCCTCAACAAGTAATCTATGGATCAAATCTGTCTCTCTGTCCACCTGCGGGCATGACGCAGCGTCCACAAACAAAAGGACGTCAGTACGAATAATGTACTGAGTATGTAAAGCATAATCAACATCATGATAGAAGAATAAGAAATAACATAAGATAGGAGAGTCATGAGATAATAGGGCCATTTGTACCTCTAGTGGCAATCATCATGTTTTCTTACCCTTTTTCTAATAGAAACCTTCTATCTCTAATGCTTACTTATATATTAGTACCATACCCAACCATAAAGGTTCGGTGTTTCATATACCCGGCCATGACAAGGCTCGGTGTCATTCATACCTGGCCCTACCAAGGCTCAGTGTTATTCGTACCCAACTGCAGTGGTGTACGCGCGATAGACGTCATACCCGGCCATAGAAGCTCGGTGTTACATAATAGCCATACATACTTATACATGTATACCTAAGAGTCCATAAGTATCATTATCATCATCGTGTTCATTACCTCTTTCTTTAGAGGATCAACTATCATAAAAAGGAGGTAACAACATCGTGAAAATATCGAGAATCATGAGCTTTAGTAATTTTAGGGATGGAGTCATTTGGAAGACATTATGAAACTCATGTGAAGGTATATAGTAATGGGATCATGCCTCAAAGAAAGAAGGGTTAGCCTTACATTCCTCGTCGTCTTCTTAACTACTTAACGTTCACCGTCGAGCTTGAGAAATCTACATTTATAAGGATTCATACCATGGTTAAGCCTTAAAGATACTCTTAAGTTCAAACTAGAATAATTCATGAGTTAACGAAAATTGGGCAGCATTTCCCCCTATTTCATTGACTTCCACCATATCACAAAACAACTCCCAAATTACGATAATAACATCCATAATATCATAATCAAGTACTCACATTCTATTAAGTCTTCAAAATTCACTCTCATTTTCAACTTATACTAACAACTTTACACCAACCCATTTCCCAATTTCATACAACGCTTCCTCATCATCATTATTACTTTCCGTAACAAGATTATATCCATATTATACTAAGAATCATAACTTAAGTTAGCTTACTACTCAAAAACATCATAAAAGCTACATTTAGATCTCATTTTCTACTTTCTTCTTCCACCCAAGTTGTTCAACAATCAAGCATTCTTGATAACATGAAATAAGCATGAAAACTAACCTCTTATCTCATAAGAATGGGCTTTGGAGCAATATATCACCTTGAGTGAAAATCCTAGCTTAAATACTCAAGTTGTTCTTGAAGTCTATTAACCCTAATGAGCCTTCCAACACATGAACACTTGAATTCTTGCTATTTGATCTTTGTTTTCTCTTGGGTTTGAGTGGAATATGCTTGGAGAAGGGTTTTTGAGCTCTCAAGACTTTTGGAAAATGTGGGAAATGAAATAACATAACAAGGGTCACTTATATATATAAAAAAAAAACTAGCCGACGGGATTTATACAGACACTTATACGGTCCGTATAAGTGACCGTATAATATCACCAGTGCTGACCCTTCACTGTAACTGTTATACGGACCCTTATACGGACCGTATAAGTGATCGTATAACCCACTATTTTTCTGAACTTTCTCTCGTTGATTCGTTTGACCTCCAATCCTTGTGGAACCTTCTTGGCACTTATATAACACTTCATTAACCATACAATAGGCCCTATAGCAGCCCGTCACGACATTACTAAATACGTATCAAGTCAACTATCACGAAAACCTTTCCAAACACGTCTTACATTCCACTTCCTTCAACAAACCTAGCTTATATATTCATATAACTTTGAAATCTTATGGTGCGCACTCTAAGCTATCTAATACTCTCCTTAAGCTTGTAAGGATTTCATGTTCATCTTAAGCTCACATTAGTCTCACAAGGCAACAACCTGAGATGTGACATAAACACAATCACAAAAGAATCAAGGAATGGTCTAAAGATGCCATTCATCAAGGTCATAAATGCAGCTGGGGCATTGGCAAGCCCGAAAGACATCACTAGAAACTTATAGTGGCCATATCTCGTCTGAAAAGCTATTTTCGGAATATCCTCTACCTTAATCTTCAACTGATGATAGCCGAAACGTAAATCAATCTTAGAAAACACCGAAGCACCCTGAAGCTAGTTAAATAGATCATCAATACGAGGCATAGGGCAATTGTTCCAGATAGTGACCTTATTCAACTGGTGGTAATCTATTCACATCCTCATGGTCCCATTCTTCTTTTCACAAATAACACTGGAGCACCCCAAGGGGAGATGCTCGGTCTAATGAACCCTTTGATCAATAAATCCTGCAATTGTTCCTTAAGTTCTCTCAACTCGGCTGGTGCCATCCGATATGGTGGGATGGAAATAGGACGAGTACCCGGGTCCACGTTGATACAAAAATCAATATCACGATCGGGTGGCATACCTGGCAAATCTGACGGAAATACCTTCGCGAACTCGCTCATAATAGGAATAGACTCAAGGGGTGGAGATGCAACAGTCGTATCACGAATATGCGCCAAATACGCTAAACACCCCTTACTTACTAATTTATTCGCCAAGGAAAGAATCTTCTTTGGAGCGGGACTAGGAGTACCTCTCCACTCAAGCCTAGGGATGCCTAGCATGGCTAAAGTGATTGTCCTGGCGTGACAGTCTAAGATCGCATGATAAGGAGAAAGCCAAGGCATACCCAATATAATATCAAAGTCCTCCATATCCAGAATCATCAAATTTACCTAGGTGTCATACCCCATAAAAGTAACTAAACAAGACCGGTAGACTGAATCAACAACCACAGAATCTCCAACCGGAGTAGACACATGAACAGGTATATCTATGCTATCACAGGGTAAATCCCAACCAACGGCATGAAATGCAGATACATATGAATAAGTGGATCCAGGATCAAATAACACAGATACTGCTCTATGACGGACATAAATAATACCTGCCATCACCCCATCAAGGATCTCTACCCGGAGGCCTGGCTGCTCTCGCCCTCGCGGCCTCAACTCTCATTGGACAGTCAATGTTGGCCTGGAACGAAGCGTCTGCTGCCTCAAACTGGACACAGGGCAGCTGGAGAGGACCATCCAACCCGCTAACGAACCACCAAATCCTACCGGCCTCCGTTGGAATCAAGGGGTAAGAGTAACGAGCCATGTTGGAGAAGGATAGCGCGTAGGTAGCAACCGGCATGCCCTCCTAAGGTAGAGCAAGAAACTGACCCTGACACTCGTTCCTCCGAGAACGTGGCACGTATCTCTCCAGAAACACCCCATAGCACTGCTCCCAAGTAAGTGGGCGCACGTACGTTGGCCTGCTAGCAAGGTAGTCTCTCCACCATGACCTCGCGCCACCACTGAATCTAAGGGAAACATACCTAACTCCGAGGGTATCCATGATCCCTGCTGCATGGAGTAGCCCGTGCGTGATCATGATGAACTCATTGGCATCCTCGTCTGGTGCGCCCATGAAAATCGGTGGGGTTAACCTCATGTACATCCTCTATGCTGGCGTGTCGCGAATCCTCACCATCTGTGAGGGAAGAGATAAGAGTCAGATACCAATTTGAATAAAGTGCACGATGGAAAGAAAGAAGGTGAGATTTCCTAAATGTCTCATAGCCTCCTGCAGATAAGTACGGAGCTCATCGTACCGATCCACGAGACTCTACTAGACACGCTCTTGTATTAAAGACCGGGTAACCTAGGGCTCTGATACCAACTTGTCACGACCCATTTTAGCCTAGGTCATGCGGGCACCTACCATTCCCACCTCGGTAGGCGAACCCTTAACTCAACGTCCACAATCAATAAATAAAATAAAATAGCGGAAGAAGTAAATGGCGTAAGTCTCACAATATAATATAATATAGATAAGTGTGGAAGTAAATGAATCCACCCTAGTATCTGGTCTGGTCATACAAGAGCATCTAAATCTGAATACTAAGGTCTGAATAATAATACATAAATGTCTCAAATCATGTCTTGAAAGAAAAGTAAGACATAAGCAATAGAAGAGTCTTCGAGGTTAGCGGACGCCATGCTCACCCTGGAAAACTCAAGTGGAAGCTGAACAGTCGATCATCCACGAGTCAGAGAAGTAGATCCGGCCTGATACTCTGCATTCATAAAAGAATGCAGCAAGTGCAGGTCAGTACAAACAACAGTACTGGTAGGCATCATAGACCGACTAAGCATAGTTAACACAATTAAGAAAATAACGTAGATAAACAAGCAAACCAATCACTCATGGAACAATACAATCATAACCGAGTATCCATCAGCACCTATGTAAGTATCTAACCCCAATTTAATAAGTCTGAGTATATCTAATCCTGGAACAATCAACACAATAGAATAAAAAACACAATCATTACAATACAGTCATCACAACATCTCACTTAAGTCATAATGCAATGCAATGCAATGATGGTATGAATGTGATGCCATGCCATGCTATGCAAATAAGATGTACACATGTAGTCCAGATGGAAATATCGACGTCTCGGCAGCACAACCCAGTGTGACTCGCGAAGTCTGAGTGCCACTCGTCCTAGATCTTTGCCAAACAGACAGACAGGACCCTGGCTAATTGCTCACAGGGGGAGTCTCACCGGCACCACTCTGGGGGACCCGCGGAGGCCATGCACTACAATCGATCAGGAATAACATTGGAATCGGCCATGCAACAACGATGCCCGAATATAACCATCAGACATCGGCCTCCTCACAATCACTCAAAAGAGTTGTCAAATGTCAGTTTCATAAATCAACGATTCCGGAATTGAACCTCGGACATCGGCCTCCTCACAATCACTCAAGTAAAAGAATTTATCAAGTTTCAGTTTCATATAAACAACAATTCCGGAATGGATTTTTGGACATTGGCCTTTTTCACAATCACTCAAGTAAAAGAGTTTATCAAATATCAGTTTCGCTCAATCAACGATACCGGATCATCACTGGATATCAACCATGCATGATAATATGAGAGAATGCGTGCAATGCATGTGTTAATCATTAATAAGCATGCTCAATATCACAAGTACCTCAACGGGGTACGCCAACAATGTATCACATCACATTACCAACAGTGGGTATGCCAACAGATATCAATAACTCAAGTACCAACAGTGGGTATGCCAATAATGTATCATAGTAAAAATACCAACAACATGTGTGTCAATCCTATCCAAATCAGGACAACAAGCGACATTTGCTATCTACCAACTACACATGGCATCTAGCTAGCACAATTAAACCATCAAACACATATAACGGGGTGGCTAGTCCCAAACACATCAAGGCCCAACCTAAGGTAATAGCCATCCCAACTTCACACCCGAAGGTTCACATGCTGTCTTCGACATCATAATCTAAATATGTGATTCACTATACTAAGTCTCACCAAAGGTAAACCATAACCTACCTGGACTGTTGAACTGCAACACCAACAAGACACTCTATCGCCTTGCCCTTCCTCTGAAGCTCAGAACCAAAGTATTCTAAGCATAATTGAATTCTAAATTAGAAATCATGAATAATGATACTAGTATTGCTATGATATTAATTAGGTCCATTTTAACCCTAGAAAGTGGGAGAAACGGGCCCACAGGGGAGAAACGGGAAGTTCACGGGTAAAATACCAAATTGAATCCTAGGTAATCATAACCCAAACATTAATTGTTGATTTAGCTCAAGAATTATCCCCAAATCTGATTTCTAGTAAAAACCCCCAAATTAGGTATGAACCCTAATTCTCCAAATTTGAAATTCAACGTTAAAAAGTGGAAGATATATGATTACTAAGCTTAGATTCATCAAGTTTTATCTTCAACATCATCAATTTATCATATAGGACCCTAAGGAAAAATCTCCCAAAACCCTTCTTCAAATTCCAACTCTAAGAGATTGTAAAAGGGAAGGGGGAATTTCTAAGATGATTGTGATTAAGGAAAAGTAAAGGATTGGACAAAGTTTATCTCCAAGAGTTTCTTCAAATTATCTCCAAGAACAGTTTCTATAAGCTCCAATACCGAGATATGAAATAATGAGGGTTTGAGACTTATTTAAGACATATGTAATGAAATGTCGCTGCCCGTCACCGCCACAACGGTTGGAATGCCGCTATGGCGGTGCCGCCACGGCGGCTGGGCTATCGCCGCAGCGGTATAGCCAATATTACCCATCACCGCCCCAGCGGTCATCACACCGCCATAGCGGTGCCGCTGGGGCGGCTCTGCAGCCGCCATTGCGGGTACCAGACACTAGATTTTCCCGAATTTCTCTAAGTCTTAGATCAGATTTTTGAGTTATTCCCGAGGCCATCTGCTCACAACCCGACCACCTAAACCCGTACAAAAATACGCTGCGAATGAACTCGTGGTCTCAAAATTTCCAACGGAGGTCTGGTTGACCGAGTCCACCACCGGTGCGTACTTCGCATTTCCCATCCAAAGTCCTGAAATGCACCAAAATGCATTGGGAACTGAACAAATCATATATACAAGTTCTAAACAATCATCCGAACATCTTGGAGTTGACGAAACTCCGAAAAAGGTCCGTTCGCCCAAAAGTCAACCTCGGGTCAAAAGTGAGTCAAACAATGCTCGGAAGTGGCGAAAGTGACAAAAGAGTTATAACGACCAAACGGGTCGTTACATAACATAAGATAAAGAGTACAATTTATACCTCATAATATCTCTTAAGACGATTATCATGCATACTTAACCTTTCTCTAAAGGGAACATTTCATACATATGCATATACAATACCATACCCGACCATATAAGTTCGGTGTCACCCATACCCGGCTATAGTAAGGCTTGGTATTATCCGTACCCGATCATAACAAGGCTCGATATTGTCCATACCCAACTGCATAGTGCGCACGCAATAGATATCATACCCGGCCATATAATCTCGGTGTCACAAAATAGCTATATACATATATGACATACATGAGTATCCAAAGGAAACATTAACACTCTATCGGGGTGACGTAAATTCAGTAAACCCCCGACTTCTATTATGGAATCACAGTCATCGTCATCGTCATTATCATAATCATTATGAAGAGCTTTAATCAATAATGTCTTAAGAATCTTGAAAGTCATGAGCTTCTATCATTTTCTAGGAATAGGACATTACAAATATCTTAGATCGATTCACAATAAGGAAATCCTGCCTTTGGAAAGAAAGGGTTAGCCTTACATACCTTTACGTCTCTTAACTACTTAACGTTCTCCTCCAAAATCGGCAAAATCTACATTCAAGAGGATTCATACTAGGATTAGTCTTCAAAACACTCTTAAGTTCAAACTAGTATAATTGACGAGCCAACGAAATTTGGGCAGCACTTCCCCTATTTTATCAACTTCCATTATATTACAAAAAAACTCCCAAACAACAATAACAACATCTACAATATCATAATCAAGAAGTTATATTCAATTTAATCTCAAATTTATCCAAAGTCCCTTTTCAAGTTCATCTCATAGTCATCTTCTTCACTTCAACACTTTATGACTTTCCGCTTTAATTCTTTTCCTTTCTAAGAGTTACTAAACCTTTACATCAACTCAACCATATAAATAATAGGAAGAACATACCTTATAATGGAAGAAATTCACCTTACTCATCTCTTTCCAAGATCAAGTTTATCACCACCTTGAAGAGGAACAAGAACAATCACCTTCCATGGATTATCTTTGATGTTGATCTTTTCTCTTGATGATATGGAAAGGTTTGGAATGTTATGGACCCTTCAAGAAATATTTAGAATTGTGGGGAAATAAGTGTGGGAGGTTGATATAAAAATGGGATCTTTTGAGATTTACAAAGGTGACAAAATCTCTCCCCCGCACCAATTTGTAGTGGAGATGCGGCTCAGCATATGGGATATGCGGCCGCATCTTCCTTCCTCTCCATGGGGAGGAGGTTGGGAAGAAATCTCAGCCAAAATGGAGAGTTTGTTTCCAATATGAGGCCAAACATACTGAGTATGCGGCCGCATATTGCCCCATATTCCCCGATTTCGCGAAAATGCGTTCTTTTCGATTCGTTTGACCTCCAATCTTTATGGAACCTTCTTGGCACTTATATAAAACTTCGTTAACCATATAAGGGTCCATATAGCTCTCCCTCAAGGTAATTCTAAGCAATGTATAACTCAAACGATCCGAAATCGTCCTAAAACATAACTCAATTCTTCCAATCTCTCAACAAACTTACTTCTGCCGTTTTATATGACTCTGGAACCTTAAGGTACATACTTATAATTATTGGATACCCTCCTTAACCCTAGAAGGACTTCATGTCCACTTTGACCTTACGTTAGTTTACTCATAATGCAAATGTCACGAAATTCCCAAGGTGTAACAATTGTAGAATAGGTCTCTTTCGACATAGACATATTTTGATGCGATTTGAATTTCTTGAAGATTTTATTACAATGAAATCGAAGGGTGCTCATTATATTAATTCAAAATATGGATATTACTATCCTATGAGACCATTGATTTATGATCCAAAGTTCAGAATTGATGAAGAGACAACAATAGCTATGGCATGGATTTTATTTCCTCATTTATTACTTACTTTTTTGTCAAGGAATCCTTGTTCTCATTGGATTCAGCAGTTGGTAAGCCTTTGCAATTAGTTTTGGCTACAATTAACAAAACCAGGCCTAGTTTTGCTAGGGTTAAGGTGTTAGCCGATATTGTAGCAAATCTTCCTGATTCTGTAAGAATGGAAATTGTTAATGAAAAGACAAGTGAAGTACGAATTGTTGATGTGAATATTCAATATGATGTTCTTCCCAAATATTGTAAGAAATGTAAACTACAAGGTCATAATGAAGAGCGTTGCAGAACTCTTCATCCAGAATGAAGAAGGAAAAATGAAGATATTGGTGATAAAGGAGAAGCCAAAAAATTCGACCAAAGAGATGGTAGATGATGCAGTATTGAAGAACAAAATAAAGAAGTGGAACAAGATGAAGACTCCTAGATTTATACCTGCAGGTAAAGTGTTTGGACATGCTATCAAATTCAATCCTTTCAAAGATGATAGAGTTTTTACAATGGAGAAGAATCCCGCAGAGTTCATAAATGGAAAGACTGTTAATGCTAATGAAGTGGGAACAAAAGTTTCTATTCAAAATAAATTTGAGGCTTTGATCAATGATGATGAGTCTGTAGAAAAGGAAGTGGAGGTTGTAGGTTGTCAGTTCAAGAACCAATAGGAAGGTATTAGGACCAGAACAGTTCAAAGGTGGATAAGAATGTCATAGTTGAGGTGGATCAGGTTGCTGACTTATCAAGGTTTGAAGTGAATGACAAAATTCAAGATGATAAGGAACAAGGTGAAGATCAGGCTTCAAGTGAAAAAAAAAAATGAGCATAATGTTATACAGAATGAGCCTATTGGCACTGTGGAGAAGATTCAGTCAGAAGAAGTTAGTAAGGTTGTTAAGGATGATAGTTCTGATAAGATTCTTAATCTTCAGACTTTGTCTCCTTCTTCCAAGTGGGGAGACAGAGTTGAAGAAGAGTTACAAGAAAGATTAGAAGAAGGTGAAATTCTTGTTGACAAAGGGTTGGAGCAGCTGTTGAAAGCTCATGGTATAGAGGAAGAAATGCTTCAAGAAGATGTTGGCTCAGGATAATTTGCCAAGGAAAGAAGATCAGACTCAGAAGTCTAGTGCAACAGATCCTGAAGTTGAAGAGTTGGCAGAAGTGCAAGAAAATGATCAGGAGGTTGTAAAATGGTATCTTCTAAAACCTCCTGATTGTCAAATAGTTAAGATTGATAAGGTAGATACACAAAGTATGGAAGACAAGGGCAGCAGTTCAAGTAAAGGTCATGTGCCAAGGTTGAAAAAGGACTCTCCAATTACATGATCTGGTTTCTCATAATATATCAGAGGAGGAAAGGAGGCCCTTAACAGAAATTGTTAATGATACTGATTTGATAGAAGACAAAGATTAGAGAATTCAAGATAGATTTTCGCCAGTTAGAGTTGCAGTTGGTTCTCCAAAATCTGTAGCAATTGGTGTCAAAAAAGGAAAGAAACAAGGTGTAGTGGAATCACAAGTACCAGTTAGAGTACTGCCAAAGAGAGGTGCAACAAAATCCAATTGCAAATGATGGTGAAAGCTTTTATATGGAATATAAGGTCTGTCAGAACTCAAAAAGATTTTCACAGGCTTCAAATGTTGCATAGACATCATAAATTCTCTTTCATAGCTCTGATGGAGCCTTTTCAACAGGCTAGAAATGTTGAAATATACAAGAGGAAATTGGGACTGAATATTGCTGGTGCAAATAGTAATGGCAAATTTTGATACTTTATTGAGGCTAATGTAGAAGTGGAAGTTATGTCTGATACAACTTAGCAAATCTCTTTAAAATTAGTGTTTCTTGATCATAATAAGTCTTTCGTTATTACTTTAGTATATGCTAAATGTAATGAATCAGAAAGGTTGCAATTGTGGGATGACATTTATTAAGTGGCAGACTCAATCAATCTCCCATGGTTAGTTGGAGGGGATTTTAATGTAGTTCTACATGAAGATTAGAAGATTGGAGGAATACCTATTCAATCTCAAGATTATGAAGATTTTGCATTCTGTGTAAATTCCTGTGAATTAATGAAACCAATTTCCAAGGTAGTCATTTTACTTAGTGGAATGGAAGAGGAGGCTCAAATTGCATTTTTGAGAGATTGGTTAGAATTTTCATTAATCAACACTTTCAGCAATGGTTTGCACAAGTAGAAGTTGAACATCTCTCAAGGACAGGGTAAGACCATGCTCATTTGTTCATTTCTTTGGGAGAAAAAAGCCAAGCATATATTAGACCATTCAGATTTCTAAAGCTTTGGACTAAGCATCAAGGTTTCTTGAGCATAGTTAGAGATAATTGGTCTAGTAACTTGGATGGCAATCCTTTTTATGTTGTTTAAACAGAAATTGAAGCACATAAAGAGGATTCTGTCAGCATGGAGTAAAGAAGTTCATGGAGACATTTTCAAGCAGCTGATTATTAGAGAAGAAATTGTGAGGATCAAAGAAGAGTTATTTGAAGAGGATCCTTCTCCTTTGAACAGAATGGTGCTACAACAAGCTCAGGATGGACTAAAGAAATATTTGCACTTTGAAGAAGAATTCTAAATACAGAAGGCTAATGTTACTTGGTTTGCCGAAGGAGATAGAATACTAGATTCTTCCACAATATGGTAAATGGTAGAAGGAAAAGATTGCAGATAAAAAGAATACAAAATTCAAATGGAGATTGGTTAGAAGATACTGATCAAGTAGTTGTTGAGGCTGAAGATTTTTTCAAAAAATAGTTTTCCCAGGAGCTAGAAGCTACAGATTTTAGCTTGCTTAACCATGTTCCTTCAATGGTGTCTGAGGAAGATAATGAGTTGTTAGTAGTTGTTCCTAATGCTGATAAAGTCAAACAAGCAGTTTTTGCTTTGAATGGAGATAGTGCTTGTGGTCCAGATGGATTAACATGTGTTTTTTTTTTCTAGTCTTGTTAGCATATTGTTGATCCAGATGTTCTTATGGTTAAATTTTTTTATGAGGGCCATACTCTTCCAAAATCAATTACTCATACAAATTTGGTACTATTACCAAAGAAGCAAGAAGTTCAGACTTATGCAGAGATGAGGCCAATCAACTTGAGTAACTTCATTAATTTAATAAAGTTATATGAAGAGTTGTTCATGGGATATTGGAGAGTATTCTGCCAAGGCTTGTTTCACCATGTCAATATGGTTTTGTGAAGGGGAGAAGCATCATTGAAAATGTACTTTTAACTCAAGAAATAGTTACAGATATAAGGAAGAAAGGAATACCAACAAATTTATTCATCAAGCTGGATATGGGAAAGGCTTATGATAGGGTGTCTTGGTTGTTTTTTTATCAGAATTCTTAAGAAGATGGGATTTTCAGAAGTTTTATGGATATGATTTGGAGACTTATAGCAAATAACTGGTATTCTGTGATGATCAGTGGTCAGCCACATGGATTCTTTCATTCAACAAGAGGAGTCAAGTTGATTCCTACTAGTGTCCAACTTAATGAAGATATTGAAGAAGTAGAAGAAGTACTGACAGATGGATCATGGAACTTTGATCTGCTTCAAGACACAATTCCTGAAGAAATTGTTAAGCAAATCAGGTCTGAGTTAGTTAACAAAGAAAGGGGGATATCAAGTGACAAGGCTTAGTGGTTATTGACAAGTACAGGCAAGTTCACAGTGAGTAGTGCTTAGAAGGTCTACACAGAAGAAACAACAAAGCTGGTTTTTCAAAATGATATGGATCAAGGGCTTACCATACAAGATTGATTTCTTCTTATGGAGAGTATGGCATCAAAAAATACCAGTGGATGATGTTTTGGCAAGAATTGGTATAAATATGGTTTCAATATGCAGATGTTATACTTTTCCTCAACAGGAGACAATGAGTTTGCATCAGATATTTGCCAGGTTTTTTCTTCAGCAGGTGGTGTACAAGGTCCATTTGTGTAGATTTGTCAAACAGTTTCTAAATGTTGGACAACAAAATGTGGTGCTCAGTTGAAACCAATTTATCAGGCTACTCCTGCAATCATCATGTGGCAGATATGGAAAAAAGGGAATACTATTGTTCATAGAGGGATTATGTCAAGAAATAAGGTGATTTATGAGATCAATAGGAACTTATGGAAGCTGGCAAGAATCAAGTTCCCATGGTTGGATATTCCACATAGTTATCCTCTATTGGTTCAGTTCTTGGAGAAGTATAAACTATAAATAATCAGTAAAGCAGTAGCATAGAGTTGTCCTTCTGATGTTTGGTATAAGTGTAATACAAATGGTGCTTACAAGAGCAGCATAGGTCAAAGTTCTTCAACCTTCTATGTCAGAGATAGTGATGGAAATTTAGTGCATGCATGGGCAAGCATAATAACAGAAGCATCTTGCATTGTTGCTGAAGCAAAATCAATCCTTGAAGGGGTGGAATATTGTGTTGAACACTATCTGCTTCCTCTGATAGTGGAACAGGCTCACTTTTGATGACTAAAGTCCTGAATAATGAATGGGAGATACCTCAGATAATTTGCATGATGGGGAATCTAATTCAAGATTGGAGGAAGATAGGAAGTATACAGATTGTCTATGTACTCAGAAACAAAATAGAAGATTTTTTAACTAACATGGTTGTTCATTTTGCAGGTTCTTTTCACATATCAAACTATCAGGATCTTCCATCAGAGGCTAAAGGGATTCTAAATGCTAATAAACATCGTATGCTAAGCTTCAGATTCAAGAAATTGCAAGTTAGAGAACAAGACTGTACAACAAAGGGATTGAGAAAATGCATGATCATATCTGATATCATGCAGGAATCAGACTACAGTCAGGTTGAAAAACTGTTTGTTATCAGCTTCATCTGTAAACTTAGTTTTTGGTGTAGTTCTAACCAATGCGTGGTATTAACTTTTAGTTCAACCTATTGGAATAACTTCTTTAGCAACCTATAATATGGTATGATTGTTGATTGATCATAATCACCTGGCTAGACAAAGAAGTACTTAGAAACTATATTTGCAACTGATATTGACAACCGCAGCCTAATACAAGTTGGAAGGTTTCTTCTGCTTGGATAATGGATTCCATAAGCACTTGGTGAGAGCTTTGCTGTGATTTTAAATGGCATCAAACCAAGACTAGATTAGCAACAATAGTTATGTCAGTTTTAATTTCAGATTAGTGTTTTTAGTCTTTTGTGAGGAACTTTTGGCCTTTGTTGCATTTTCTTGCCTTTTGCTTTCTGTACAGAATGTTTTCCTTTTGAATAAAACACAACCAGTCCTAAGCTGGTTGTTTTAATTAAAAAAAAGGGGTAATTATCCAACTCCATCTAACGACCCAAAAAAGAAAATTGAAATAAATAAAGAACACGTGCAACATACGCCTTTGAATGAATCAATTAGGAGTAATTATAATGGAGGGTCATCTAAAACGACAATGATACCACGTAGACAAATGAAGAGGCATGTATTCTATTCATCCAAGGACTAAACCGACCACTTTTATTCCACCCTTCCCTCTATCACACACAAACACACCCCTTCCCAACATTTAGGTACCTATCTATTGAATTATTAGTTTTCCGTTCACCAGAAATCAACCTCCGGCCTCTTTTCCGGCGAACCCCACCTCCTTCCTGTTCGCAGTACATTCATCTCTCCTTCGGACCCATTTACACACACACACACACACACACACACACACACACACACACACACACATATATATATATATATATATATATATATATATATATATATATATATATACTCCTAACCACAGACATATATTCACACCGAAGCTTCCGATTTTATCATCTTGTTTCTCTCTCTCTCTCTCTCTCCTTTCTTCTACCCATTGCTCTAAACTCCATCTACATATATTTACACTATAGTAATAACTTGCTTTCTTCAATTAATTTTCTTCCTTTTCATTCTCGACCAGCCTGTATATCATCCAGATAATCAGTAGTACTATCTTTTTGTGGATCCTGAACTTCGTTTCTAGCTAACGTGCAGTTTAGTTCAATAATTTTCATTAATTCTTGTCTTGAAATAAACGGTGGTACCTAAATAGTCGTTGAACTTTCAGAAATTGCAGACTTGTACAAGACTTCAAGTTCCTATCATATTTCTGAAACCATACAGCGAACTATTCCAGTGTTTCATGAGTTTATGATAATTTCCAACATTTGTCTCTACAGTTACAACTGTAGAGGTTCAGACACTTTCTCGTTTGAATTGCAGTTGGCTGCTGACTTGTGTAAAGGGGTTGTTTGTTTATATGCATATAATGAAGATGCCATTCAACATATCGCTGTGAGTAGATTTTCGTCTCATAAAATTATTCACGGCGTACTCGAATAATTTTTCACAAGAAATGGATATGCAGCAGCATTTCTCAGATGAAAATTCATCAGAAGTTTTGAGGAGTATATTACCTGAACAGTTAGCTCACTCATCGCCTAACGTCAAACCACTAGAGAACCAGCAGCCAACGTGGCTCAACCGCAATCCTCCGACCTGAAAGTCAACAAAATTTCCTAAATTTGCAGTCCAACTCGGAATCATCGTCTGCACAAGCGTCAAATCAGTGGCTATCAAGGTCGATTAATTTACAGAGGAAAGTAAGCGATGTGAACGATGAGGGTGGGAATAACATTGAAAACGACGGGAACAACGGTGATCAGAATGAAGTTGGAATTGTGAATTGGGAAAATGCGGGGTATAAAGCTGAAATTCTGGCACATCCATTGTTTGAGCAGTTGTTGTCAGCCCATGTCTCCTGCTTACGAATAGCTATGCCTGTCAATCAGTTGCCCAGGATTGATGCACAGTTCGCACAGTCATAGCAAGTGGTAGCCAAATATTCCGATCTTGGACATGGGAATCTTGCTGATGACAAGGAACTTGACCAGTTCTTGGTAAGTTTTTTTTTTCCTTCTATTTTTAGTACAAAATATGCAATTGCTTTCAGTGGATATTTTTAACACATACGGAGTATATGATAATTGTAGGTTTGAAAATTTACTTTTTTCTGTTTACAATTAAGTTTGTTTCTTTGTGATTTATTGCTCTTTCAGGATTTGTTTCTTGGATTGAGTGAGTTAGGATAGGATGGTCTGAGATTCTGAGACTTGTTGTTAGATCCTCTGTCTAAATTTAATGTTTTCACCCCCATCTCCAGTGGAAATTCTGGAAAATAAAATAAAAGCAATATTTCTAAGTTCAAACTTACAGTCAAGAAATCATGTTGTTGTGTTTTTGTGAGTTGATTTTAAGAATTTTGAAATGAGGAGATTTTGTAATTAATACAAATATAAGCTGGATTTGATACCACAAGGAGAAAGTTCCAAATTCAAAGGTACAATAGAAGGAGTATTATCTTTGCCGTCCTTGCATATTCAATAAATGGTTGGTTGTAGATGAAACAAATACAAGTCTTAGCTCATATTGTCCTTGAAATAGTAGGACGACTAAATAAAGTGTCAAGTCTCAAAAGACTTGTCACCTAATTTTATATTTGCATAATTTAGAGATAAATTTGTGTGGCTCCTACCTATCTTGTTAGAAGCGGTTGAAATTGCTTTTTGGAAATTAATAGGCACAAAATGAGGTATCCAGTTTCCCCCCAAAACAGAAAATTAATGAGGTACCAGCTGCTTTCTATATTAGTAACATCTCAGGCAGAAAGATATGTCATGTCAGCCAATGACAGGAATCTTAAGTAGTATCTTTATAATTTGACCACGTATTTGTCACGACCCAAATCGACGAGTAATGACGAGTGCCTGACCGCTAATGACCAAGCACCCCTATACTCGTGCCTGAATATCACTGAATAACTGGGTGGCCCATACGACTCATAACTGAACCATGCTGACACATACCAGAGCAATATCAAGAACTATCAACCATCAGTGTATATATGCATACGTATATATATATATGTGTGTGTGTGTGTGTGCTAAAAAGAATAGTGCAAGCCGACAAGGCCGCTACATATGCTGTACAACAAAAGAGTAGGAGCCGTCAAGGCTACATCACGTACCACCTATATACCACTATCTACAGACCTCTATTAGAATAAAATAAACTGTAGAAAGGACAGGACAGGGCCCCGCCCTACCCATGCATAATGTACATGCGTATACGTCTCAAAATAATATACCAAAATGGACCGCAACTTCGGATTAAGTGGAGCGCACCGACAACGGCTGAGGGAAAGTCCTACTGAGCAGGATCGTCTATCTGTCTATCCGTACCTGCGGGCATGAACACAACCCCCGAACAATAAGGGATTCAGTAGGGATAATGTACCGAGTATGTAATAACCTCCATATGGTGCTATTACAAGTATTCTAGATGCAAGAACAAACTATCTTTCCTCTTCGCCCTTTAATGGCTATTACACATAGTTCTCTAAGGTTAACTTAATCACCCTAATAAGCTACTCTTAAATGTCAGGGTATTACCTCTAAGAGTTTATTTACCAACCCGGTTTTCCCACTAAACTTATAGTCGATAAAAATGATTTAGCATTTGATCTCACCAATATATACATATCATCAAGACCTAAAAGGACAGTGTACCTGTAGCTACGTTAGGTGACGACTCTAGATCTGGCCTCCCTACTAAAGCATAGATGCGGTTCAGACCGCTACCGGAGCTAGATGCTCCACCCCTGCCTCTACCTCGACTAGAAGATATTTGAAGTCCTTGCTCTGGGGTACGCACCGAAGGTGATGATGCGGCAACCGATCCCTCTGTTTGTGTCATACCGTCCCCAACTCTCATCAGACACTGCTTAGCACAATGACCAGGATTTCCACAAGTATAACATGCACCCCGACGACATGGTCCCGAGTGGTTCTTACCACAAATAGTACACCGCGGAGAAGGTAGCATCTCCTGTCCTAAGCTCGTCTACTACTGTGAACCTGTAGTACGAGAGTTCTGCCCTTGCCCAGAATAAATAACCCTATCATACTGAGATCCTCAAAACTGTGGAGGTGCACTGGCTGTAGGATAAGCTAGATATCCAGAATACTGTTGACTCTAACCTCCTCTAAACTCACCAGCAACATCTAAAGATCTATCCCTCCTACCATGGCCTCGGTTATGCTCACGCACTACGCTCCGCTGACGCTTACGGTCCTCCAGATTCTGTGCATATGCCTGTATGCGAGAAATATCCATACCCGGATGTAACGCGACTGTCATACACTCATCAATCAAATGTGGCCCTAGACCAGCCACGAATCGGTGAACTCGGTCCTCCATCTCAGCCACCATAGCCGGAGCATATCTAGCCAATGAATCAAAATGTACACAGTACTCCTGAACACTCATGCTACCCTGCTCAATACGCAAGAACCTATCTGCTTGGGCCCATCGGACTTTTGGTGGTAAATAATGGCGTATAAAATCATCTGAAAACTCTCCCCAAACAGCTAGAGGGGCATTCTCTCCCCTAGATAGCTCCCATGTCTGATACCACTGCATTGTAATATCACGGAGCCTACAAGAAGCCAACTCTACTGACTCAACCTCATCAGCATGCATAACCCTCAAATCCTCTGCATACCATCAATAAAATCCTGGGGATCTATAGTTTGCTTCAACACGGAGAACTCTGGGGATCTAAACCAAGAAAAGTCTTAACCCTCAAACTACTGGCTCGATCGGCCTGATCAACACCAACTCCCTGTCGCTGAGCCTGAACGGCTACTAATCTGGTCAATAGTTGTATAGCATCCCTCACATCCTGGCTCGGTACATCTAGCTGAGGAACTTGGGGCACTGGAGGAGGTGTTGGAGGTGGGTTATGCGAAGTCTGGGATGGGCTCTCACTCTGAGACTCGACTCGAGCCCCGGTAGTCTGCTGAATATGGCTAGTAGCCTTACTAGCCATTCCCTTGCCCTTCTGGGCAGCTGTAGCTTTCTTGCGAGGCATTGCTGAAATCAAAACAAATCATTAGAAAGGAATTGCTTATCTCAAAGCTCTATCGTACGATCTAAGAGAGAAAGAATGAAAATTTCCTAAATGCCCTGTAGCCTCCTGTTTATAAGTGTGGTGCATGTCACACCCATAAACAAGACACTACTAGACACGGTTTGTAGACAACCCTAGGACGGAACTGCTCTGATACCACTTCTGTCACAACCCAAATCGATGAGTCATGACGAGTGCCTGACAGCTAATGACCAAGCACCCCTATACTCATTCCTGAATATCACTGAATAACTGGGTGGCCCATAAGACTTATAACTGAACCATGCTGACACATATTAGAGCATCATCAAGAACTATAAACCATCAGTGCATACATGCATACGTATATATATATATATATACTAAAAAGAACAGCGCAAGCCGACAAGGCCGCTACATATGTTGTACAACAAAAGAGTAGGAGCCGTCAAGGCTACATCACGTACCAACTATATACCACTGTCTACAGACCTCTATAAGAACAAAAGAAACTGTAGAAAGGACGGGATAGGGCCCCGCCCTACCCATACATAATGTACATGCGTATACTTCTCAAAATAACATACCAAAATGGACCGCAACTCCGGATCAAGTGGAGCGCACCGACAACGGCTAAGGGAAAGTCCTACTGAGCAGGATCGTCTATCTGTACCTGCGGGCATGAACGCAGGACCTCGAACAATAGGGGATTCAGTAGGGATAATGTACCGAGTATGTAAGGCAGAACTGAAGCAGTATATCTCAACTCAAATGATTAAGGGGGTGACAGACTCAATCTATACCGATAACCAACATCGCGAATCACGTGCGTGCATATGCGCTTTTAATACATCATGAGCATGTACATATATATAATGCATACCTTCGCCTTGCTCGCATCCCCTTCGGGCATAATAGCATAATGGCCCCATCGGGCAGTCCCTTCGGGCATCATAATCATCGTATACCAGTTGAGCAGGTGGTTTGTGTATATAACGCCTAAGACCTTTTTCCCTTACCCATAAAATCATGTCATACATATATATATAAGTGTGCAAATGCATAATAATCTTTGTAGAACATCAAAGGATTCCCTTCGGAGCAACTTTTATGTCAAAATGGGAAGTTCTTCCCCTTGTCATTTGTCTCATTCGAGACTTAAAAATCAAATATGAAATGCATATGAATAAGGAGGCCTTATGAATGTCCCCTTCGGGATTTAGACACCATCATAGAAACATACAACTTAGGGATGCCCCTTCGGGACTTAAGAGCTCAAGGAACTCAGGATATGAAAGACACCAATATAAACATAGGGACAAGAGCTCTTACATCTAGGAGTGGATTCATTTTGAGTATCATCACGTTCGAACTTATGGTAGATCATGCCAAAAGGAAAGAAAGGATAATCTTAACATACCTTTACGTCTCCTTAACTACTTAACGTTCTCCTCCCAAGCTTGAAAATCTACATTCAAGAGGATTCACACTAAGGTTAAGTCTTGAAAACACTCATAAATTCAAACTAGAGTAACTAATGAACAAGCAAAATTTGGGTAGCACTTCCCCTATTTTGTCTACTTCCACTAATTTCCAAAACAACTCCCAAACAACAATAACAGCACCAACAATACCATAGTCAAGAAATTATATCCAAAATAAACTTAAATCAATCCAAAATCCCCTTACAAAATCAGCCCATAGCCATCAACTACAACTTAATACTTTGCAACTTCTCTACTATAATTATCTTCTTTTATAGGACTTGATAAACCTTCAAATCAACCTAATCATGAGAAATAGGGTGGTAAACATACCTTACACTAGAAGAAATTCACCTTACTCAACTTCTTCCAAGACCTAATTCATCACAACATTAAGTAGAGGCAAGAACAATCCTTTTCCATGAGTTAGCTTGGGGTTTTGGATTTTGATCCTCTTTTGTGATGGTATCGAATGTTTTGGAATGGTGGAGAACCTTTAAGAACACTCTTATAATGTGGAGAGAGAAGTGTGGGAGGTTCTAGAGAGGTGTGGATATGAGAAATGGTGAAAAATGAGGTAATTTAGGTGACTTAAGGGGTATATATAGTGGTCCAAGTCGGTTTGGGTTGGTGGGCCCAAATTAGTAGGCCTATTAAGTGGTTTCTAGAATTTCCGCGTAGGTTCGCAACTTCTGGCAGTCCATTTTAAAATGCCCATAACTCCCTACTCCAATGTTGCATTGACGAACGATTTGTTGAGTTGGAAACTAGACTCGACGAATTTCATTTTAGGCTCTTGAAACACCTCAAAACTTCTGATACACCCGGAGATATACCTCTCTGAAGTTGACCCAAAATTTCTATCCAAAATTTTGCCAAATTTTTGACAAACTTATTTTCTTCGATTTGCTTGATCCCAGAACCTTTAGACACTTGTTTAACACTTGTTAAGAGTATTTATTAACCTTATAAGGGTTCCATGACCTCTCCTATCCTACGTTAGTTTACTCACAATGCACACGACGCGAAATTTTTTCGAGGTGTAACATTATATAAGTAAAATATTCAAGAGAAGAACTTATTTCAGATTAAGTGAATGTAGTCAGTAATTATTGAAGGCTGCTACCTTTAGACCTTCTGATCATTATGCCCTGTTTATAATGAAAGAAGTAATATTTTCTATTTGCACTTTTTATCTGATAAAGTAATTTCTTTAACTCATATAGGGTTCATCAAACCAAGATTAGATGTTATATTTCAGCCTTAAGGTTTTCTTATAGGTTCCATTTAATTATAGCCTACTTAATTAACGAACTCACATAATTTATTGCAGTATCTCAGTTCGTATGTAGAAATGAAATACTCTATTTATCTCCATACATTGCTTGCCGTAGTTAGGACTAAAGATAGTTGTTCCACTCATATGATAAAATAATAATAAATATTTGAAAAGATTATGCAATACTGATCTCATAGAAAAGGCCAACCGAACATGTATTTTATTCTGAAATTTGAAGTCTCCTTGTTAACTCGATATCTGGTAAGAACAGACTAATCAGGGTGTCATTAGAATATGTCTGGTGGTTTCCTTGACTATATTCAGTGATGGCTTCTTTCAATTTCCTTGTTATAATGTTTTGCTTCAAGTCAGGCTCTTTTGGGGAGGAGAGCAATATAAAAAAGAATACCTTGTAAGATCAATTCTAGATCTTTTCCCAAAAAAGAATTGGTTGGTTTTTAACTTAGTTGGTGCCCAGTTAAATCTATTATTTTATGGAAAGAACTCTTCTGTAATGCTTTCTATTCTTGGCAGTGTTTATATCACCAGCAAACCCATATTGCATACTACATCTGCTAAAATACTGATATATATGTTTAACAAATAATTTGTTTTGCAACACACAATTAATGACCCTAGAGATATGGACCAATGGTTAGTACTAAGAACCCTCATTTACCTTCAGGCCATTACTGACATGGTAAATAGTGCAAAAGATATCCATTATGAGCTTTAGTAGAACAGTGCAATTTATCACATAAAACAGTAGCTATTCTTTTTGGCCATGCCAGGGCATTATTTTCATGGTGGTCTTCAATGATAAGATTCTACCTAGGAAGCTCTAAAAACTTAAAGAACAAGAAAAGGAAAATAAGAATGGGAAAGATTAGGAATGGAAGAAGGATAGTTGGATAACTACTAGACCCAATTAATAAGAAATCTATAGGAAAATTTAGGTATGTGAAACCTAAACCGTCCTAATGAGATTTCCACCAATGAACCTTAGCAATTTGGAATTCAAGAATTACCCAAGTTGGAAGAACACAAATGAGCAACTCAAATGATTCCAATGGAAGATAAGCAATTCACTGTGCAACTAAGAATCACACTTAGAATTATGCAACCAAACAAACTATATTAAGATAACCTAACAATCTATTACACTCCAAGTTCTTCAAAATTCAAGCCAAAAAATGAAAATAAGACAAGTCTTCTATTTATAGTCTAGGGCTTTACACCAAAGGCCCAAAAGTGGCACTTTGCAAAATTAACCCCAAACATGGGTCTTCATTCATCCAACGGTCATAACTTGCAAATGTGGCCTCCAATTTGAATCTTTGGCCTAGAATTGCATTCTTGGACAAGATTTGCATCCAACACCCACAATTTGCAAAAATGTCCCTCTTTAACATCTAGCCACTTTGAGAGGAGGTCATCTCTTGGTCTTCTAGGCCTTCCCAGGCTATTTCCCAAACATTGTAAGCTTTGACAATCTTCTCTCCACGCTCTTCCAAAAGGCTCCTTTCTTCATGAACATGGCTTTCATCTCTTGGAGCTCCCTTGCTTGACTCCTAGTGAATGTCCTTGAGCTAAGTGGGGTCATATCATCCTCCCCTTCTTAGAGAAGATTCGTCCTCAAATATAAAGGCTCACCTACAACACAAGGGGAAAGATCACTTACATTGAAAACATTGTGAGCATTATACTTACTTGGCAAGTCAATCTTGTAGGCATTGTCATTGATCTTTTCAAGAAATTTGAAGGGACCATCTCCTCTTGGGCTCAACTTCCCTTTCCTCAATTGAGGAAATCTTTCCTTCCGAAAATGAACCCAAACCTAATCATTAGGTTGGAATTCTATCTTCTTCCTCCCACGATTTTGCCTCTTAGCTACCTTGGTGTTGATCTTGTCAATGTTCTCCTTTACCTTGGCATGGATTTTCATCATTTCGGCCGCCCTTTGTTTTGTATCTAAGTTCACAACAACACCACTAGACAAAAGGGTTACGGTTAAAGGAATCAATTGGTTAAAACCATAGCAAACTTCAAATGGGGTCATGCCAATAGAAGTGTGAAGAGAACGATTATAAGCAAATTCTATCAAAGGCAAACAATCCTCCCAAGAAGTAGGATTTTTCCTAATCATACACCTAAGCATGCTTCCAAGAGTACTATTGAATACTTCACCCATCCTTTTGAGGGTGGAAAGAAGTAGAGAATAAAAGCTTGGGGCCAAGTGCACCCCATAGACTCTTCCAAAAATGACTAAGGAATTTAGAATCCCTATCACTAACAGTAGTTCTAGGAACTCCATGCAATTTAAGCACATGATTCACAAACAAAGATGCTACATGAGATGCATCATCACATTTATGGCATGGTATAAAATGAGACATTTTTGAGAACCTATCTATCACAACAAAAATGCTATCATGACCCCTTTTGGTTATTGGAAGACCCAACTCAAAATCCATAGAAATGTCTATCCAAGGACCAATAGGAGTAGGAAGGGGAGTATACATACCTTGGGGCCGAGTCTTGGACTTGGCTTGCTTGCATTCCAAACATTGACCACATAGCTTTTCAACATCATGTCGCATCTTGGGCAAATAGAGTTGCTCACCCAAAATGTCAAGTGTCTTGGCCACTCCAAAATAGCCCATAATTCCATCACTATGCGCTTCCTTGACGAACAACTCTCTCCATGAGCTCATTGGAATACAAACTCTACCATCCTTGAATAGGAACCCATCAACAAGTTGGAATTTATCGACCCTCTTCCCTTGGGTCAACTCCTCACAAATTGCCTTAAAGTCGGGATCTTGAGAATAAAATCCCTTAAGGCTTTCAAAACCCATCATTCTAGAAGTCATTATATTGAGCAAGACATACCTTCTAGAAAAAGCATCCGCCACCACATTATCTTTACCCTTTTTGTAATGAATCACATAAGGGAAAGCTTCAATCTATTCGACCTACTTGGCATGTCTTATGTTGAGCTTGGATTGACCCTTCAAATGCTTCAAGGATTCATGATCCGAACGAATCACAAATTCTTTGTGCCACAAATAATTTTGCCAATGGGTTAAAACCCTCACAAGTGCATACAACTCCTTGTCATAGGTTGAGTAGTTCAAAGATGCCCCCTTAAGATTCTCACTAAAATAGGCCAACAGTTTGCCCTCTTGCATCAAGACACCACCTATGCCAACTCCGAAAGCATCACACTCTACTTCAAAGTTCTTCTCGAAATTTGGCAATTGTAACAAAGGTGTCGAACTCAACAAAAACTTCAATTCTTGGAATGTCTTTTCTTGTTCATCTCCAACCTCTTTTTTAATCAATTCGGTTGTACTAAAGCTCTTTACAAATCTTCTATAGAAACTTGCCAACCCATGGAAACTCCTCACATCGGTTGCATTTTTGGGAGTTGACCAAGTTCTAATGGATTCCACCTTTTCTTCATCAACCTCAACACCATGGACACTCACCACAAAACCCAAGAACACCACTTTGTCAACCCTAAAAGCACACTTCTTCATGTTAGAAAACAACTTCTCATGCAATAAGACATCAAACACTAGCCTCAAATGGCTCACATGTTCTTCCATAGATTTGCCATACACAAGAATATCATCAAAGTAGACAACGACAAAGTTATTGATAAAAGGTTTCAACACGTGGTTCATTAGGCGCATGAAAGTGCTAGGTACATTGGTTAGGACAAATGGCATACCAAGCCATTCATAGAGGCCAAACTTGGTCTTGAAGATCAATCTTGGAAAACACACTTGAGCCACAAAGCTCATCCAACATGTCATTAAGTCTAGGGATAGGATGTCGATACTTTAACGTGATTTTATTGACGGCTCTACAATCAATGCACATCCTCCAAGTGCCATATTTATTTGGGACAAGAATTACCGGTACGGCACAAGGACTAAGACTCTCCTTGACTAGACCCTTGTTGAGTAGCTCCTCAACTTGCCTTTGCAATTCCTTTGTTTCCTCCGGGTTGCTCCTATATGCCAGCTTGTTCAGGATTTGAAAACTCGGTGCAAAATCAATTTGGTGCTCAATACCTCTTAAGGGAGGTAGGCCATCAGGCATTTCTTCCGAGAACAATGCTTCATATTCCTGCAAAAAAAAAAAAGACATACTACTAGGAAAAGTGCTAGTAGCTTGGTTAGCATTTAAGAGAAGGTCCTTGTTGACAAGACACACCATGAAGTGTCTCTCATTAACCCCCTTTAAGCAATTACTTGGTTTGGCCAACAAACCTTTCTTGGAACCATCTTGAGATGTTCCCTCCCCACTTATGACCAACAAAGTCTCCCTGTCACTCTTCTCCTTCTCTTCCTTTTGATACTTCTCCCGAAGCTCCCTCACAACTCTGTAATCCTCACTCACTTGGTAAGGGGTTAGTGGATTAAGAATGTACTTCTTTCCCTTGACCACAAATGAGTATTTGTTAGTTCTCCCACTATGTTGGGCATCAACATCAAATTGCCAAGGTCTTCCAAGCAATAGATGGCAAGCTTGCATGGGTACCACATCGCACAAAATCTCATCTTGGTACTTGCCAATGCTAAATTTAATGATGGCTTGCTTGTTGACCCTCATCTCACTTTATTCATTGAATAATTGGAGTTTATAGGGATTAGTGTGCTTGCGGGTGAAGAATTTCATACTTTCAACCAAATATTGGCTAACGGCATTCGTGCAACTCCCACTATCAATAATCAAGGAACACACCTTATCCATAATTTTACACCTTGCATGGAACAAATTCTCCTTTTGGTCACTCTTTTCCCTAGCTAGAGCCCCCATGGCTCTTCTAGCCGCAATAGCATGATTCAAGGCTTCTTCATACCTTATCTCAACCTCTTCATCGGAATCACCCTCACACTCACTTCTTTCTCCCTCGTCATCATTACCATTCCCGCTCTCATCTTCATCTTCGGTCTAGTACCCATCTCTCACAATGGTGATAGTCCTCCGATTGGGACACTCACTTGCATAGTGCCCTCTTCCTTGGCACTTAAAGTATTGGACGGTAGAAGGATGATTATAGTTGGGTTTAGAGTTGTTACCTCCTTTAGCCTTACCATCACCCTTGGCTTTGTAGTCGAACTTGGCTTGAGGTGTTGGGGTGTTGGTCTTGGGCTTTTCCCAAGTGGAAGTTTTCCACTTATCTTTGCCTTTTCTCCAAGTTGAAGATGACTTTCCTTTGTCTTTATAAGATCTCTCCTCCTTTAGATCTGCTTCAACATTGGATGCATCATAGAATGCCTCTTCTAGACTATTGTAAGTCTTAAGCCTTATGGGTTTAGCAATGTCACGGTTCAAGTATGCTACGAACCTTATAATAGTGCACTCCTCTTGTTCTTCTACCTTGGATTTCATCCGCAAGTCCTCAAACTCATCAAAGTACTCTTCCACGCTTTTCAACCCTTGTTTCAACAAATACACCCTTTTGATTGCCTCTTGACGATATGTGGGTGGAAGCCACCTTGTTTCCATGAGCTCAATCAAGTCGTTCTAAGTTGGAAGATCATAGACCATTGTAACTTCATAGATTCCCACCATGTGGAAGCGTATCCCTCAAATTGAGTGAGGGCATACTTTGTTTTTAAGTCCTCGGACACATTGTTGGTGAGGAAGATGTGTTCACTTTGTAGCTTCCACTCTAGGAACTCTTTCGTGTTGCTACCTCCTTGGAAAGTAGGGAGGTTGAGTTTGATTGTGTTCAAAGTCCGGTCATGGTCTTGCCATCTCCCTCAGTATTCATACCCTTGAGCCCTTCCTTGGTCGACATGACCTTGGAACCTAGGCCCGAAAATCTCTCAAAGCCTCCTCTTCCTTCCCTTCCCCGGTTATTCATCCCTCCACGCCTTCCTCCTTGTCGGTTCTCATCCCACCACCTATCTTGTGGGTAATCATCATACTCCCCTTCATTCATGGGTTATTGGTACTGGCGTTGGTATTGGTTAAGAAAGGGATCTCGTATTTGGGCTTGGGGTGGAGCTTGGGGTGCTTGTTGTAAGATTACTTGAGGGATTGCCTCATTCGGGTTGTTTTGGTAAACTTGGGGATAGGTTTGTCAATTGGTGTTTTGGAATGTGGATGTTTCGGTTGGAAGGTTGGTTGTTTGGGGTGGTGGAACTCTTTGGATGGAGGTGATTATGGTGTTGGGGTCGCACAAGATATGTGCTTGTCCCAAGGTAATGGTTGGTGTGGTATCTTGTGTTCATTCCTAGAACGGGGAGTGCCTATTCTACTCGAACATCCGCTTGAACCTTCTCAGTACTCACCATCCGTTCATCTATACCACTTAACCTCCCGACCACGCCACGCATATCCCCTTCAATGGCATTCATCTTCGCTTCTAGTTTGGATTCCGTCGCCGCTATTCTTTGGAGAATCAATTCCATTCCCTCCTAGGGAATTCTTGCGTATTTTGAACCGACATTTAAACCTGCAAAACTAGCACACAATGTTAGTAATAAAAGCCTCACTTCACTCGTATTCAACTCTCAATCCTTACCACACTCCCGTGGGCCTTCGAAGTTGTTGATGAATCGCTTAACCAGTCGGATTCACACGGTTGCTTATAATTTGTGGTCGAAGAGATTCTTGTTAAGATGAAGGAAGGACAACTCAAAACGAGAGCCAATAAAATTTCAACGAAATAAAACGAAGAAAAGCGTGAAAGAATTAGCACGAAAGAAATGCGGACACAAGAACTAGTAAACACAAGTAGGAATAACTACTAGATGGCTACTAGTTGAGAGACACAACAAATTGGAATGCTAAAATCGGAAAAAAAAAAAAATCGAGCCCGGGTAGGTGATAACTTGAAAACAGGGTCTTGAAGCCTCAATTGATCCAATGCATCAATTTGAAATAACGAAAATTTTAAAATTTCTCTACTCATTTTTTTTTGTTCCCTACCTAAGAAATAGGGACACAATCAAGGCTCAAGAAAATTTTGAAACTGAAGGGAGATAAAATGAAATTTGGAATTGAAAATGTACCTCAAATTTACGGATTGGGTTGTGGAATTATACGGTCGGTAAATAATTAATGGACCGTAAAACGTGTCCGCAAAACAGGGACATAAACTCGAAAATTTGGTACCAAATTTACGGACCAAAATCTACGGGCCGTAAAATTTTTACGGTCCGTATTTTTTCCACCGTAAATCACTAACAGAATGTAACTTTTGTGGCCTCCAATTTTACGGACCAATTATACGGACCGTAAAATTTATACGGTCCGTATGTGGGACCGTATAATGGCTTCAGTGATTTCATATTGAACTCGTTCTCCTCGAAATTTAGGCCAAATTTTCTTGGATTTGATGACGTCTTGGGCCCCACACAACCTAGGACTTGCCCTTTTTGGCCCAACAAACAACTTTCCACTTGTCCTTGGAAAAACATTTGGATCAAACCCTCTTCTTTGGTCTTCTTCTCCAATATGAAGATATGAATGTTCTTAAGAACACCCAAATGCAATCTCGGACCAAATCAACTCGATTTTGCTCCAATTGTCAGATCTAAGCTCCTTATCACTTGGAGAACAAAGCCCAATATCAAATTTGCTTCAATTCCATCTCAATCACCAAACCCACTTTTGAGCTCTTCAAAGCTCAACAATGGTGATTCACTATAAACTTAATCAAATGAACTCAACTCTTCGATTTAGGGGTTTTGGATATCAACAAACTCAAATATAACTTCAAATTCAAGAAACAAGAACAAAATTTTTGGGATTTTTCTATATATATATATATATATATATATATATATATATATATTAATTTTCTTTGAACCAAGGATTGAAAAATGTAAAAACACTCTTCTAAACTAGCTCTTGATACCAAATGATAAGATTCTACCTAGGAAACTCTAAAAACTTAAAGAACAAGAAAAGGAAAATAAGAATGGGAAAGATTAGGAATGGAAGAAGGATAGTTGGATAACTAATAGACCTAATTGATAAGAAATCTATAGGCAAATTTAGGTATGTGAAACCTAAACCCTTCTAATGGGATTTCCACCAATGAACTGTCACAACCCAAACCGATGAGCCGCGACGAGCACCCGACCACTACTGATCGAGCACCCCTAAACTCACTCCTACTCTGTACTAAACAACTTGGTGGCCCACTTTGACTGATATTCCACTGGTACCGTTCGCGGTAGCATTTATACGATAGATCTTATCTCAGAATTCCACAAAACATGCATATGGATATGTATATGTAAGCATACTAGCAGAGGATGACAACACAGACCAACTTGGTCACCGTATATACTGTTCACAAAATTAAGGGACAACTGAAAGCACATGACGATCCCCACTATATATACACTATCTACATACCTCTATGGAATATAGACTGCAAAAAGGACAGGACAAGGCCCTGCCATACCCGTATATGTACATGTCAAAATAGCATACCAAAAAGGGCTGAAGCTCCGGTCCAAATGGAGCTCGCTGGCTGACACTGGGGAGAGGTCCTACGGGTTTGGTTCAGGGTCTGGCTCACTCGACTGGCTACCTGAACCTGCAGGCATGAACGCAACGTCCACAAGAAGGGACGTCAGTACGGACAATGTGCTGAGTATGTAAGGCATGAATAATAATATTGTAAGAGATACTGAACATGAAAAATAGCATAATGAGAAATATAGAGCATAACATGAGATAAGGAAATAACCTGTACATATGATTGCCTCTTAAGGAAGATACCATGCATGTTTAACTTTAAAGAAAACATTTCTCATATATATATAGCATAATCATTAGCCCGCGTCCGGGGTAACCGTCTCACGCTGCCCATCAGTGGTGCTGCCCGCGCCACATAGAGACGGTGTATAAGCCGCCTGCCTTAGCGGTGCTGCCCGGCCATCTAGGCACGGTGTAATCATCATCATATACTTAACATGAAGCATGCATAGGAGCTCAAGTAAAAATTGTAACTCTATCGGAGTGGCGTAAGGTTGGTAACCTCCGATTGTATTATGGAACATCACGATCGTCATGTCTCACCTTGATGGAACAAGCATTATGAGGTGAGACTATCAATAATGAATAAAATTGAGAAAATCAAGAAATAGCTCAACATTCTCATATTCACATTGAAGTCATAAGCTTGGGACTTTTAAACATGAAATCATCATCATCATCATCATCATCATCATCATCATAATCATCATAGAAATATTCTCATCTTTGACATCATCGTTATCATTGTGAAAACATGTCCATCGTTGTTGTCATAAGAGCTTACAGAATCATAAATCTCTGATTTGGAAAATACGGACATTTTGAAAAACATTTATGGATTATCAGGAAAGGAGGCATGCCTTTGAATCATGAACTTCTGACTTGTGGAAGTAAGGAGGTTATGAAAACATGTAGGGAATTATAACATAGGAATTTCTAGAAATAGAATCATCATCATCATAAAACATGCTTATCTTTAGCATCATAAAAACTCTAAGTATCACAAATCTCTAGCTTTTGAAAATAAGAACATTTTAGGAAACATGTATGGGTTCACAAAAAGGGATCATGCCTTTGGAAAGAAAGGGTCTACCCTTAACATACCTGAAAAATCACGTCTCGGCTCTTCCACCTATTTCCGGTCTCGCAATCTACATATAAGACCATTCATGCTATAATTAGGTCCATTGTTATATACTTATCCTAAGCCTTCAAATAATTTTTTTTAGAATCTGCCGAAATTTCGGCAGCATCTCCTCTGTTTATATGCCTAGCCCAAACTTATAATTCAGCAATAAACAATAACAACATCAATACCAACATTAACAACATCACTTTCAACACCAACATGTGCCATAAAACAGCCCACAGTTACTGTAGCGCGCTTTTCTGCTTTGTCAGCCAAACTTGTAACGTCCATAATTATCTACTCCGATCTCCTATCGATGAGCTGTTTGTTGCGTTGGAAACTAGACTCGATGAACTTCATTTTAGGCTTTTGAAATACCTTAAAACACTTCATATGCTAAGAGATATTCTTCCCTCAAGTTGGACCAAAATTTTCACACGAAACTTTACCCATCTTTTCTCCAAAGTCGTACTACTCCATTTCTTCCACTCATTTCCTTATAAACCTTCTGGTATACTTTATATACATCCTTCACTCATTAAATATACTTAATAGTGCTTGCTCCTTATATGCCAAAGTGGTTTTACTTAACCATAATTCAACGTACTTATGTTTCAAATTTGATAAGTGTTTCTTCGAAGATACGGGGTGTAACATGAACCTTAGCAATTTGGAATTCAAGAATTACCCAAGTTGGAAGATCACAAATGAGCAACTCAAATGATTCCAATGGAAGATAAGCTATTCACTTTGCAACTACGAATCACACTTAGAATTATGCAACCAAACAAACTATATTAAGATAACCTAACAATCTATTACACTCCAAGTTCTTCAAAATTCAAGCCAAAAAATGAAAATAAGATAAGTCTTCTATTTATAGTCTAGGGCTTTACACCAAAGGCCCAAAAGTGGCACTTTGCAAAATTAACTCCAAACATGAGTCTTCATTCATCCAACGGTCATAACTTGTAAATGTGGCCTCCAATTTGAATCTTTGGCCTAGAATTGCATTCTTGGACAAGATTTGCATCTAACGCCCACAGTTTGCAAAAATGTCCCTCTTTAACATCTAGCCACTTTGAGAGGTCATCTCTTGGTCTTCTAGGCCTTCCAAGATATTTCCCAAACATTGCAAGCTTTGGCAATCTTCTCTCCAAGCAATTCCAAGGCTCCTTTCTTCATGAACATGGCTTGCATCTCTTGGAGCTCCGTTGCTTGAATCCTAGTGAATGGCCTTGAGCTAGGTGGGGTCATATCATTCAATGTTAAAAATTCTAGGTTGTGGTAAGTCCAGATACTGTTCGGTTGCTTATTAAGAAAGCTAGTTCTTTAGGTTTAGGGTCTGTGAGAAATCAACATATCCCAGGTTTCTATAACTTAGTCAAATGTGGAAAACATCATATAGCCAGAGCAGAGTTAATTAATAAAATGAAATTTGTAATCCTTTTTTGCCAAGTGACACATTTTTATAAGAATGCAACCTGAGTATCTAGAACTTGTGTGTTTCTTCAAATGGTTTAAAAATAAAAAGAAATAAAATAATAACTTTCAAACGAATAGTCCCTTGATGTTTATACTAGCTGCATCTTGCTCTTAGGGAAATATCTCTTATTCACAGAATAAATTTGAAAATAGCTTTATGTTAGAGCCTATTTTTACTCTCATTTTGTTTTGTAGACATATTACGTTCTATTGCTTTGTTCTTTTAAAAAACAACTACAACAACATGTTCTTGTTCATGCAATGGAAGTAGTAATGGCTTGCTGGGAAATCGAGCAGTCGTTGCAAAGCTTAACTGGTAATCCATTATTCATTTTAAGACATTTTCATGCTTATTATTTATATATGACATTTGTGATTTTCTGCTACTGATTTAATATTTTCTGAAAATGTGTTTGGACTGTGAAAATGATATTGCATATATGACCAACCCAATCCAAGAATAACAATGGCATCTAATGGATTCGGTTCCTCTATAATACAACCTGAATCGAATTCTATTCTTATCCTGCTTATTGGATTCAATACTGTTCCAATGAAAATTTCACACAATCTCAGTTCAGACTTCATTCTCTTATCTCTCTCGTATAACCTCGATGTTGTTATTTATTCTCTTGCTTTAGGCTAGGTCTTTTTTACCGGCACAAAGTCGCATACATGAGTCCAAGGGAGAGATGGAGAGACTTTTGTGTAATGATTTGCCTGATATTCATAATTCACTTGTTCTATTCAATTTACTTGGAAGAGCTAGATCTAGATGATGTCGGAAACATGGAATAAGAGATGTCAGCAATCAAAAATAAAAGGAAACAAATCATATTAGACCATTAATTTTGTAAACATTATACAACAGGGAAATTCCATCTTCCTGTACCTCGATTAGACATTGAGAAGGTTTTTTTTTGTTTTTTTTGGGGGTGGGGGGTGGGGGAAGGAAAAGCAGTATGTGAACCTACTTCATTCTTTGGAGACATTCTAGATCTGTTATCAATTTTTTAGCGTGCCCTTCTAGAACCAAAAAACTGTAGGATATAGTTTCATGTCATTTTGTTCAAATTTTTAACATTTGATTTTCAGTGACAGAAACTTTGGCCACTCTTTTTCCGTTAAGTTGGGTAAGTTCTAAAACATATATGTGGCGATTCTGCTAGAAGTATCAAACTAGGCAGTTCTAACATCTGTGGTGGGTCTTGGAAATCTGAAGCATGAAAACACAGTAACAAATGATCATCACGTTGATGTAAATGTCACGACCCAACCCCGTAGGCCGTGACTAGTGCCCGATCTGGGCACCCGAACCCATCTATCAAATATTATCTCCAATTTCTATCAACTCATTCTAGTATATGGCGGAAGCCGACAAGACTTTATTTCAAATTTAGGTAATTTCCAGAAAATTTCGGCAGAGTTTCCTTTGTTTTACGGACTATCCAATATACCCTGCACGCAGAAAATACCAACAAAAGCCACACAGGGCTAACCAAGCAATATATAAACATATGCGGACCGGCCGCCTCGGCGTATAGGATCGCCCAAACAACATATGCGGACCGGTCGCCTCGGCGTATGGGATCGCCCAAACGACATGTACATACATCCATACAGAAAGACCTTAACCCACAAACATGTCCACAGACCTCTAAACAGACCGACAGAATCATATGACGGGACAGGGCCCCGCCGTACCCATGAACGAATATATACAAATGCACTAATAAATATATATATATATACCAAAAGTATAAGCTCCGGAAAGAGAGGAGCACTCCGAATAGCAGAAAGGGTGTCCTAAACAGGTGGATCACCAGGCTGTGCGTCTGTACCTGCGGGCATGAAACGCAGCCCCCGGAGAAGGGGGTCAGTACGAAATATGTACTGAGTATGCAAAGCAGAAGGTACAGAAATAATTCTGAATAATAATCGAATCAGATATATAGAAAATAATACATATCAAAATGTTTATTTCCAAAGTATAAATTATGCATAGGGCACTGGAAAATGTGGTCGCCCGCCTGTCGATGGCGCCACAACACAGCATAACACCAGAAAGTTTCAAATCTCTGAATCCTCGTCACACATCACAACACAGCATAACGCCAAACACAGCATAACGCCAAACATAAGTGGAACCCGGCCCTCGAGCGAGGAGCACGGTGAACCATAAACACAGCATAACACCGGAATATATCAAAAAGCGCACGACAACAGAACCGGCCCGGGAACCGGCGAACGATATCATAGTAGGCACGAGCGGAGTAGTGAGGAATCATATGCATAAAATCATTATTATAAATCCGAAGGATAAGTAAAATAGTCATATTTGAAATCGGAATAATAATTATCACTTTTTGATTCAAAGTTGTCGAATTTACATAAAGGGCGTCGCGGGACCCACGGACGAGTATAGACCCGAACTGAGCCCGCCTATGAAAAACATACCCATTATACATCAAGCAAACTCCTATAAAAATTATTGGAGCGATCCGAGCCTCTATGCGAAAAATATGGCATTCAGAGATTACAAAATTCCTTAAAGTGAACATTTTCTATGCGAATTTCGGAAAGCGATTACTTCAAATACATCATGGTTCATATTTCATAAAAACATACATAAGAGTGCCAAATAATATATATATGGATCATAACATGCTCGGATCTCGAATTTGGAATTCCCTTAAAGCTCTAATCTAGCCTATGTGAAACTAAGGCATGCCAAAAGAAGGAAGGTTGCTTTACATACCTCAAACGCTCTCCAATATGATCCAACTCAAGCTAAGTCCAAACTATGATTCGGGCTGCCCAAGGTCTACAAACAAGCCATAAAATGCCAAACATTAGCTAAAGACTTTTTGGGCATTAAATTCCAATTTCGCCCTTAATTCTACAGAAATCCGGGCAGCATTTCCCCTGTAAATAGGCTACCCCGAGAATTTAACTCGCTCAAAATCAACAACAACAACCACAATAACCAACCTAGTAACATTGACAACCAATCCGAAAAGCAAAATAATAATGGTAGCTCTCTTTTACGCCATTTGGCAACTTCCCAATTATTCAATTCCATGGCTTACGTTAAAGCCACAATATCGTTCGTACATTTGATTATTAACCCAAACCCATACTAACAACATTCAAGGGCATTCTAAGCAATTCATACCACATTTCCAACAACCCGATTTGTTTTTTCCAAGCTGGCCGAAAACAGCCCCAACCGAGACAGCCCTTTAAATTTTTTTTTCTTCATTTCCAAATCATGGTTTGTATCCTCAAATTACATTCTAACAATGCTATCTCATCAATATACCAATTACAATAAATATACAATAACCTCCAAAAACAGTCCGCACATTAACAACATCATTTTGAGTCAACAAACATTCATTTCCAACATAAGATTCATAGCGACGGCGATTAAAACATTAAGCGACGTTCATTCGTTCATCGTCATATAATGTGACCCATTTCAATCAACACTATATATACACATATATGGATGATTCTCAATTGTTCTTCACCTTACAATGATCCCAATCAACTAACTAAACATTAATTCATAATTTCAATCACAACACAACAACACCCATCACACGACCCACTCCCAATCATACTATATTTCATGATTTCCAACCACTATAAGATACTACAACATGAATATAACCTTCATAACACAAAAACATAATGAATGCTTACCTTCCTTCTTCACTTCCTTCAATAGTTAGGGTTTGCAATTGGGCACAACTAGTGGTTGGATGACCCAAACAACTCTTCCACGTTACTTAGGGACTTCTAAATAGTTGATTTATACCAAGGAAATAATTTTGGGGTGGCTTGATTTGGATTTGGTTTTTCTTGGTTTGTAGCCGAGAGGGGTGTTGAAGGTGGTCTTCAACTCCTTGATTTTTTTTTCTAAGTCTTGCAATGGGGAAAAGATGACTACTTGGTCATACTTTAGGCTCATATAGTTGTTGTCCAAGTGTCCTTGGCCCACACATGGAGTGGACCAATTAAAATTGGCCACAAAATGTGTGGGACCAATTTAAGGACCACACGGCCAAGGGCCTCACTTTGCATGAATTTTGACTTCCAACAATATTACATTTGGTCCCAAATTTTCAAAATGTCCAATGCCAACAATTTCATATACAACTTATGTCTCAGAATAAAATCAAATGGTCAAAAGTCCCGACTTCAAATCCCGAAAAAATCTTGGCCTTAAATTATCATAGTTCATCCGGGTTGTCCCAATGTATAAAAATACGGGACGTAACAGTAAACTATTGAGATCTTTGAGTCTTCTCTCAGTGATGTTTTAAGCTTCAAATAGGATTATTTATGGAACCACTTTAGGTTAGTTTTCTCATGCCAGTCATACAATTGAGGAAGAAAAATGAGAAGTACAGACTGTCTATATTAAATTGGACTTGTATCTCTTTGAAAGACATTGAATTTTCCTCCAAGTTGGTTTGATACATCATTGGGCCTTGACGCTGATAAAAACTGATTGCATGGCAGAAAATATGACCTTGGTAATGCGTGTACTCCCTTCATCAGTATGGTAAAATGCACTTATTTTTTTCTCAAAGATCACAAACAATTCTTAATCTAAGAACTTATGTGTGATATCTAATAAATTTTAACTTTTCACATGTTTCTTTCTTGTTTTATTTTTACTTTGTACTACCTACTAGAAGATCTAGAGATCTTTGTGAATCTTCTGGGGATGTTGAAAGCTCGAAATTACTTCCTGTTAACCTTATCACTGTTATCTCTTCTTTGTATCTTTTACCCTAGATTTTTCTGGCTGACCTGGTTAAGTTACCTTGATACACTATAAACTATATAGTAACATTTAGCCATTTACTAATTACGTTAATATTGTTGTTTGCTTACGCAGGAGCTTCTCCAGGAAAGGGTACAGGCGTAACAATGTCTGATGATGAAGATGAGCAGGTGGAGAGTGATGCCAATCTGTTTGATGGAAGTTTAGATGGTCATGATAGCATGGGATTTGGTCTCCCAACAGAGAGTGAGAGGTCATTGATGGAGCGTGTGAGGCAGGAGTTAAAGCATGAGTTGAAACAAGTTAAGATAACTAGTTATTCATGAGCTATATATATTCTGATGGTCTCTATTGTCTTAATCTAACTCTGTTCAACGCATCATAAATAGGGTTACAAGGAAAAACTTGTGGATATAAGGGAGGAAATTCTTCGAAAGAGAAGGGCAGGAAAACTCCCTGGCGATACTACCTCCGTCTTGAAAGCTTGGTGGCAATCACATTCAAAGTGGCCATACCCCACTGTAAGCTTTTAATTCTCAATTTTCATGACCTGCAGACTAATTAAATAGCATCAGTTGTACGTTAGCACTCTTGTGAGTATAGAAATGATCACACGAAAAGTATAATTCACCCAAACTGAAGCTTTAATTGGTTCAGGCGATGAACCCGGAAACACATTCTTTTGCGCGTGGTGTCTTCTTTTAAGATAAATTTTGTGCTAATAATTCAAATGAATCGTCATCTATGACCAGTAACATGTAATGCATCTAGTGGCTTTCACTTGGTAGATCCAAAAGTTAACTTGGCGTTAGCTAGAAGTTTGAAAAATTCGTCTAGATATAGGCACAACTTTTTTCTGCTTATTGAAATTGTGCTCCTACTATACTAGATAGTGACACTGGATTTTCTTTTGTGGTTAATTTGTACTTATGCAAGAGGAAGACAAGGCTAAACTGGTACAAGAGACAGGCCTTCAGCTAAAGTAGATAAATAATTGGTTCATCAACCAAAGAAAAAGGAACTGGCACAGTAATCCTTTCTCTTCTACAGCTTTGAAGAGCAAACGCAAGAGGTAATGTAAGTTCAGCATAAATGTTGTTATTTTTTCCTTAATAAATTGTAAATGATTTTAGCTAACTTAGTTCAAAACTAATCCAGGTGAATCTGAAATATTATCATTCAAGGGAAGGTATAGTCAAGTTATTAGCACGCAAAGCTTCCTTGGATAATTTTTGTTCGTGTGTCCAGCTCGATAAGCATATGTGCTATTGATGATACAACACTATATACGTAGTAGATAGAGATATGGACTCATTCAGTTAAAGCAACAGGTAAGCTATTTCGCAACTGCATGAGAACTAGAACTGTCACAGACAGGTGCTACTAACCCCAAAAAGAAAAGTTGTACGTTAAAGATCGATATGATAATGTATTGAGGAAAGGCTAGTGATTTTTGTATAGTCAGAGGGGACGGTGACTAATATGGTATACATCACTCAACAATAGTTTAATCACAAATTAGTTGGGATTGACTGCATGAATCATCTATATCAATTTTGTGTGGACTTGAATGGGCGGAAAATGTCAGTGAATCATGAAGCTTACAGATATTGCCACATCTTTGTATGGGGGTTAGATCGATATGGGAGTGTACAGTTTGAGTTATCTCGGTTTCATCAATTACTTTTGTTGTGGCCGTGTAAGAATGATAGAATATATAATGTGTAGGTATTTTTAGCGCTATAGTTCACAATGTGGAAAAAAAGAAGAGAATATTGTTGTATTGTTATATATTACTCCTATTGAGGACACAAATATTGTGCATGGATGTTTATGCTGACGGAACTCGCTTAGGTTCAGGATGATACTTACGCTGAACCGTTTTGACAAGTTTATGGAAAGCGGTAAGACAAGTAATAAATTGGTGACTTATGAACCTAAATAAATTAAGTTCTGGATTTTCAATAATGTTTGCCATTTTCTTTAATATTACTAACAAATAATCACACAAGTCTAGATTTCAAAATTAGTAGGTTTAAATGTAAAAACGAATAGAGAATGTCCCATTTTTTCTTAACTCTGATCTAAAGCATTGATCTAATCCCCCTTATACACATTTTCTTTTAAATAAAAATAAATTAAGGTCGCCCATTGGGCATTTTATTTTTTCATGAATAAAAGCAAATGTTCAGGCCCAATATGGGTCCAAGCCCAAACCCAGGCAAAAAAAAAAAAAAAGTAGGAAAAAATAGATCAGTTATTATTCCAATCTTTTGCGCCTCCATGTCTAGGATCCCAATTGGTTTTTGCTTGTCATTGAATCGCCTGAGATCAGTTATTATTCCAATCTTTATTGTAAAGTTCGACATTATTTTGTGACTTTTGAGCTCCATTTTGCTGCTATTGATCCGATTTTCTTGTTTCGGTGTCAACCTCTGTTGTTGTCGGTTCCACTTCTTGTTGCGGAGCTGCATGATGATTTTTCCAGTTTGTTTTACCCCTCTATACTGACGTTTCCTGAGTTGCTTCCAAATTCCACCCGTCCAGTTTTCAAACTGGTAAGTTCTGCTCTCTTCCTTCTTGCTTTTGTTTATACTTGTTGTTGTTGGTCTGCTAGAAGTGCTCTCTCAAGTTTTGTTGCTTGTAGTTGTTGGATTTTCCTGTTTCTGTTCATATGATGACCTGACAATCCTAGTACACTCTATATTGAACTCCCCACGTTTTGAATTGACTTTGTTTTCAATTGAAAGTTGGACAATAGACGATTGAGCATCAGTTGACACTAATACCGCACCAAGTCCAACCCTCAATTGATTCAAAGTAAACTCAAAACACATGTTACTTGTTTTCCTGTGATGATAGCTATGATGTGTACTGAATGTGTGATTTATGTAAAAAAATTTACTTTGATATTCTTGTTTTTCAAAATGCTTCTGCATATCCTCTCTGTGTGTTCTTCTTGTGAATATCCTACTTGTGTGTACCTGCAAAAAAGAGCATACTGTTAGTTGAAAAATTCCTCATTGTTCTACTCCGGAGGATTTGAACATGAGGACTTCCCGTGTATCCTATCCCTCATGTCATCCTCTTCTTCTGCATGGTCTAATTCTTAAGTATGGTTCCTCTAATTTGTCACTATCCACTATCCTTCTGCCTTGAATATTGAGTTCTTGAAAGTTGTTAGCTGAAAATGTTCCATCATCTCCAGTGCTAAGTTAGCTAGATAATCAGCTAGTTTGTTTCCTTCTCTAAAAATAGGGATATAATCAGTCTTTCCTCTCATAAATTCCCATATCTTTTCTACTATACTGATAATCTGTTAGGGCACTTGCCATATCCTTTCCACAATATTTTAAAGCAATAGAGAGTCTGTTTCTATAAGAATCCTTTCCACTTGGAAAGTCACTATATAGTTTAAAGCCTGTAGAATTGCCATTGCTTCAATCTGAGTGTTGGTACTAGGACTTCCTTCAATTTCCTTAGATTGAGCTTGAATAATATCCCCATTAGAGTCCCCCTATACTCTAAGGGGTCGTTTGGTTGGAATCAAGTTATCTCAGGATAACTTATCCTAGGATTAGTTGTTCCACCCTTCCACATGGATAAAATAACACTACAATTCCCGGATAACTAATCCCGAAATTAGTTATACCGTGATTTTATCCCCACCAAACTTGGGACAAACTCATCTCAAATATAATTTCGGGATTATTTATCCTTATCCCTCATACCAAACGAGCCCTAATTGTATAGAAAGTAGATAAAAAAGGATCGTTTCTGAACGATTAAGAAAAAGCACTCATAAATCGATGTCAATTAGTTCCAAACCTACTCGACGGGCAGATGAAAGGTTGTCGAACTTCCCTTTTGGTTTTTTTTCAACATTAGAATGTTCCCTCATGTCTCTTTACCAAAAAATAAAAATAAAAAATGAAAGAATGTTCCCTCATGTCTGTTTTAATGGGTTTTAAAAAATCTCTATGGTAGAGATTATTTTGTCAGCTTTTTTACTTCCTACTCGGTGAACACTAAAAGGAAGGGCCATATTATTAGGAAAGTGTTTCTCGAGCAAATGCAAATGCCAATTACCTTCAGTCAAAAAGAAGGCTGGCATAAAATCTGCCCATTTAATACTCCCTCCGGATAGAAAAAAGAGTCCACTTAGCCTTTTTTTTTTTTGGGTAAAAAAAAATGTCCACTTATCAAATCAAGAGAGAATTAACATTGTTTTTTTTTTTTTTCCAGATTTTCCCCTATTAAGTGTTATATGATCAAATCTCAATGCGTATTTAATTAGGGGTAGTTTAGTCAAATTACCTATTTTTATCTAGGAGTTGGTATTTTCTTAAAGAGTGTGCAAATGACTAAGTAGACTCTTTTTTTGATCCGAGGGAGTATTAAAGAAGATAAACGTCGTCACCTCGATCACCCATCATCTGAGTTATGGAATTAACAAAGTTTGTTTCAGGGGAATATTTCGAGCAATTCATATGCCACAAGCAGTGGCGGAGCCACATAGAGCCGAGGGTATTCATCCGAACCCCCTCGGCAGAAAAAAAACATTGTTTTTACAATGTTAAAATTATTTTTTTATGTATATATAGTAGATATTGAACTCCCTTAGGCTTCTTCGTATGTTTACTTTTTTATATTTTGAACCCCCTCGGCGGAAATCTTGGCTCCGCCACTGGCCACAAGAACAACGGATGAGATAAACTTAATTAATCTGTCGGCTCATGAGCCCTAGCATTAATGCTCATTAATCATGTATATAGTTACAATTGAATTTATGCAGCCAAGTGGGTCACAAGCAGTGGCGTACGCAGGATATTTTGCAAGCGGTGTCGATATTAAAAAAAATGAATAAATGATATAAAAATGTTATATTAATAAAACTGCTATTCGAAGTATGAATAAAACATAATTCAGGTAAACTATTACAACTCTCCTCGACGAGTTTTCATCTTTTGAAATGTATTCATAATAGCCTCATTAGAGATAGTACTAAATACTTCTTTTTTCTATATAAGGCACCAAACAACCACTCAAAAGCTCATCATCCATTCTGTTCCGTAAATCTGTCTTAATCAACTTCATCGCCGAGAAAGCTCTCTCAACTGTAACAGTAGAAATTGGCAAAAGTAAAGCAGATTTCACAAGTCGAAACACAAGAGGATAAGTTCCATGCTTCTTCGTCTCTGCGAGTATCTTGGAAAGATTAACAAACCCCTTAAGATTGGAAAACCTTTTATCATGATCTCTGTTACACCTTAGAAATTTCATGTCGTCGCATAGTGAATGAACCAACGCGAGCTTAAGGATAATAGGAAGTTCTTAAGATTATAAGACGGACAATTAGTGGTTTTAGAATGCATACAGTAAGATCTTGAAGTTATATGAAATAAGAATTTATAAGGACAAGTGAAGTATAAGTGAGGTTTAGGAAAGGTTCCGTAAAATTTTGTGTTAAGGATTGTTTGGTAAGGTTTTGAGGACGAGTTATAGGGATGTTTAGATCATTAATGAAGTATTAAACACGTGATAAGAAGGTTGTATAAGGATTGGAGATCAAACGAAACGACGAGAACAATTTCGGAAAAGCTATGAGTTCCACGGCCATGATCCACGGACCGTATATTGGTCTGTGGAATACCCAACAGAGATGATGACTGGCAGTGGTGAACCACGACCAGTTCCACGAACCGTGAAGTGTTCCACGGACCGTGAAAGTGTCCGTGGAAGTCCCGACGGGCTGAACTAAGTTCAATTATATAATGATGTTCCCACTTCATTTATTTCATTCCCACACTTTTCTATCTCTCTCAAGACCTATAGAAGGTTCCACACATTTCATCCACAAGAATTCAAAGGAAATTGATGATCAACTTCATCAAACTAGTAAGAATCAAGAGTATGAAACCCATTAAAGTCATCTAAGCCAAGAAATTTCAAAGGAAGTGAGTTAGGGTTTTTGGTGCAAGAAGAGTATTGCTACTCAAGGCTTGTTCCTACAATATCTAAGGTAAGTTTTATGATATTTTCATGATGTTTAAGATATTTAGAAGTTGAAACACTTGGATTGTTGAAGAATATAGAAAATAGGTCATAAATGTGGGAATAGTGCTATTGTTAAGTAGTAATTTGGAATGAATCATGAATATGGGTATATTGTGATTGTAAGTAGATTATGAATGACATTTAGAACATGGAATGAGCATTATACGTGAAAGAACGTAATAGTGAATTATGACCATGATTATGAGGAAATTGAAGTGAAATTGTGAAATGTGGATAATGTAGATATATGATGATTGTTATTTATGATATTATGAATGATGTTACGGATGTTTGGGAGTTGATATGGAATATGGAGGAAATCATATAAACAAAGTAAAAACTGCCCAATTTTCTTTAGCTTCAGTAAGCACTTCCTTATAATCGCTTAGCTAATGTTAATGCGAATTCTTTCGAAGGTAAAGACGTGAGCATTAAAGGAGAACCAGCAAGCAATAGAGCAGTTAAATGAAAAAGGAATGTGAGGCTAGTCATTTCTTTCTATGGAATGAATCCTATAGCATGCCTTTTCTTTCCTCTTCATGATTCTCCTACATTCCGGAAAGCTATGAGTTTATGTTCATGAATAACTATATGAGATAAGAGATACGTTATGAGCCTAATAATAATGATGATGAGCTTGAGTCTAAAGATTCTAGAGTTTATGATATGATGTTTCTATAAAGTTAATGATGTCCTTTGTTGTAAACATTCACCTTATATGCTAATTCCTTCAAGGTGAGGCAGAATGTCAATGAATGCTCCATAATGAAATCGGGGGTTCACGACCTTACGTCACTCCGACAGAGTATAGTTGTCCTTGAGTCTTTATGCATGTATTATGATGAGCATACTATGATGTGCATATTATGATGAGCATATTATGATGATGATATAACACCGTGCCTATATGGCCGGGCAGTCACCGCTAAGGCGGACAACGTATATACCATGGCCAGATGGCATGGGCAGACACCACTAGTGGGCGGTATGAGATTATACCCCGGACGCGGGAGGCCTGGACGCAGGTTTATTATTATCACACCGTACCTATATGGACGGGCAACTTATATATTATCACACCGTACCTATTTGGACGGGCAACTTATACATTTATACATACATGATATGATGATGGATATGAAGTAAGTCAGCATGTGCTATTTCTTTTATAAGTGACAGTCATATACAGTTGCTTCCTTATTGATGCTTCCTTTATCTCATTGACGTACTATTATTGTTTATGCCTCTCATACTCAGTACAATGTTCGTACTGACGTCCGTTTTCTTTGGATAATGTATTCATGCCCACAGGTAGACAGAGAGGTGAGCTTGATTCAGACTCGTAGGAGCTATTAGCTGATTGAAGAGCACTCCATTTTCCGGAGGTGCCATTGATTATTCTTTTGGTATATATGTAAATATATGTTTTGGGCATGACGGGGTTCTGTCCCGTCCTTATGTTTAGCACTCCAGTAGAGGCTCATAGATGCGCAGTGTGGGTTATATGGTCTCACAAGGTCACTACTGTATATATGTATATATGTGTATATTATCATTTTGATAGCCGAGAGGCTTATGTATATAAAAGTATTTATGTTCTCAAATGGAAAATGATTTTCTTATGATTTGAGTATAAATTTGATAAAAGAGCATTAAATGAGTATGATGAGTAACAGAACGAGCAGTGCTCGGTGGTTAGCCCCGGGTACCTGTCACGGCCCCTAGTCTGGTCGTGACAATCTCGAACATCAACAATGTAATTCTCAAGCTGAAAACGAAGGTCCACCATAGAGTATTTATCAAAATCATCAGGATATAACTCAGCCAATCTCAATATCTTTTCAATGTCAAAATGAGAAAAAGAGTCAACTGGGTTCAAGCAAGAAACTCCAAGAAGCAAATCAGTTGTCACCTCATCAAAACGATTATTGAGTTCTTGTCTTTGCCAATCAATAATTTTTATAAAATATATAAACTTGGTAGTGATGTAAAACAGTATAATCAACAACTCTCCGACGTGACCTTCCAAGGATAATATAAAACTCATCAAATTTTGGTATGGAAATATCATATTTGATACAAAATTCAGATACCTCATCAATAAGTGAATTCCAACCTTCTTCTCTTAGTCGCTGCAATTGATCCTTTGCCACTCCAACAAGTAACATGGCATTTGCAATGTCTTGCTCTTTCTTTTGAAAAGGTGCATTCAGATCATTTGTTATTGCTAAAACATTGTGCATGAAATGCAACATGAAGACAACCTCAAATGCTAAACATGCTCTAAGATATCCTTTTGCCCTACATTTTTCTTCAAAACGGGCATTAACAGCAATAGCATCAAGTACATCAATGATAGGACCAAACATAAGAATAAATTTTTTAAAGGATTTGTAATGAGATCCCCATCGAGTATCACCCGCTCTAGCAAGATCTAATTCTTGATTCAAACCCTTACCAGTTTCAAGCTCACCTTTACGTAATGCCTCTTCAATTTCTTCTGCTTAGGCTTCACGAAGTTCATCTCTACGCTTGAAAGAAGCTCCCACCATATTTAATATATCAGAAACCAACAATAAAAGTTCTTTCACTTCATCACATTTTCTAATCGCAACAAGAGTTAATTGAAGTTGATGAGCAAAACAATGAATAGAATGAGCACCTTTACTTTCTTGTTGCATCAAGATTTTCAACCCATTTACATCACCTTGCATATTACTTGCTCTATCATAACATTGTCCACGTATATAAGATGAACTTAAAGAATGTTGAGAAAGTAAACCAACAATTCCTTTCTTTAGAGACAAAGCAGTAGTATCACGAACATGAACAATACCAATAAATCGCTCCATCACACTTCCCCTTCTATCAACGTACCACAAAACAATAGCCATTTGTTCCTTACATGACACATCGCGAGATTCATCAACTAAGATGGAAAAGTGATCATCATTTAAATCCTAAATTATACACTTTATTGTTTCAATCTTACATGCACTGATAATATCCTTCTGAATGTGTGGAGAAGTTAATTGATTATTCTTTGGAGCTTTTTTAAATGAACCGCCAATATTATCACATAGTTTTGCATACCATGTAAGAAGTTCAATATAATTACCTCTATTAAAAGATGATATATCTTCACGATGGCCCCGGAATGACAATCGTTGCTTCAAAAGATATCTTAGCACATTAATTGCAGCTTCCAAACGAGTACAATAGTCTAACTTTTGTTGATCAGTTGGTTTAGTAAATACACTTTGAATGGATTGTTTTTGTCTCAACAAATCTTCACAATTCTGTCTTGATTGATTATGAACACTATTTGGTTTACCTACATGCTCATTAAGACTGTGCTTCTTATTCCAACTTGTAAACCCTATGGTTGAAAATACATCTCCTCCCCCTTGATTAATGCATTCATCTTGAAACAAATAACAATAGAAGCAGAATGCTGCATCTTTTGTTACACTATACTCCAGCCAATCAAACTCATCAAACCATTGAGAATTAAAACGACGAAAATCACCATAAAATTTGTTTGAGGAAACATGTGATTTCGAGGTCGGAAAGGACCGTTTTGAAGATACACTCTTCTTATTGCATCACGATCATTTGGATGATATTTTCGAATTGCTAATCTTTCCCCAGGATCCAATTCTAAGGAATTTAAATCAACATTTTCACTTTGTCGGCCTCGTTGCAATTCATTGACGCCGCCTTCTCTTAAGTTAGAAGGATTTTGAGATGTTGAACTTAATTTTGGAAGATTGGAAGATACTTTAGAAAAATATCTCTCCATTGAATTTAATTTGAGAGGGGAGGAAGAAAAAAGTAAACTTAGATTAGAAAAATTGCAAACGCAGCAGCTAGCACGTTGAAGATTAGAAAATCACTTACTTTTTGACGTCGGGGTTTAGCTCTAAGGTGTAGTATTGTGTCCAGTTCCTCATTGGACAAGTCTTTAATGTCGACTACTTTACCTAAGTTGAGTCCTAGTCGGACTGGTTTATTTTCTCCTAATTGGACAAAGAATTGCAGGTTCGAATCCTGCTAGCAACAGTTTTTTTTTTAAAAGTACAATTAAAAAAAACGTGGAAAAAAGCTACAGTAGTGCACTTGCTGGGGCTCGAACACGGGGAGACCACTGAACTAGCGACGCACCAAACGAGCGGACCAAGAGCTTCTGTTTGTTTAGGCAGTGTCATTTATTTAATTTATATACGTATTCTGGCTTTTCAGATATATATATATATATATATTTTCGACGAAGGGGTGGACGACACCCCTGGGCATAGGGTGGATCCGCCCCTGGTCACAAGGCTACATATCCAACCTGAGATTAAAAAAAATCTAAAATTTCCTACTTAATACTATATTATATATGTCGTAAGTGAAAGCAGTAGTACGTCCATCATGAGACTAGATTAGAGAATGGTTTGACGATGCATGTGGAGCTGCAAAAGGAGAATCGAAATAAGCATAATGTTGATTATCATAATGAGTAATTCGACTTTCCCCATTATCAAAATTAAGTGCATAGCTTTTGTTTGGTCCATCACTGGGAGAAAAACAAGGTTGTGAACCCATCACTGATTTGGCCCTAGAAATTTATCTGGAAAGTCAAAATTCCATATAAGGTTTCTGCTTTTGTTTGGTTAGTTTTGAAGAGGGCTTGTCTTACACAAGAGGCCTTACAAAGAAGAGGTCTACAGATATGCTCAAGATGTTTATTTTGTGGGAAAAATGCAGAAACAAATGAGCATTTATTCCTTCATTGTGAGACAACTGCACATCCGTGGCACATGTTCTTTTGTATACTTGGGGTGAATTGGGTATTACCAAGATCAACTTTAGAACTCTTATGCAATTGGAAGAAGAAATGCACAAAAAGATTGGTGGCAAGCCATTCCATTCCAGCTTGTATTTGGTGGATAGTATGGAAGGAGAGAAACTCAAGACAATTTGATGACAAAGAAAATTCTATTCAGATAGTTAAAACAAAATGTCTTAGTCTCTTGTATTTTTTGTGTAAACAAGATAGAGTGAGGGAGATACGAGATTTGGTAGGTTTTCTAGGCAATATGTAAATTGTAATTTGACTTTTACCTCAGGTCACAAATTGTGGTTTTACTTGTAAAGTACCTTGAGCAGCAGTTGATATGCTGACACTTTTGGATGAAATACAAATGTTACCTTATTAAAAAAAAATAAAAAAAATTAAGTGCATAGCTTTGTTGGATCATAACTATGGGAAACCCTTCTTTTTTGCTTGTAACCACATAGTTTAATCATCATCAACGTCTTATTGGCGACATGTGAAATCTCTTTTATTATCTTTCAATACTTGTCTTTTACCTCCTTCTCTACCACGTACACATTCTTCCTTCTTAAATTAAGCTGCGTAAAACATCCACAACTAGCATTATTGCTTCTTCCATTATCTACTTCTTGGATTATCATCTTCGTCCCTTGATGATTAATTGTTTCCTTTTTATTTTTTTTTATTTTTTATTTTTAAAGTTTTTGACTTGACTTGTATGGACTCTAGGGTTCTTATAGGGAATTAAGGGGCCGCCAAGATTATTCCCTTTCCAATTTGGATTTGGTGTGCACATAGGGACTAGTTTTCCTTTTTATTTTTTTGAGTTTATCCTCCTCCACCTTCTTCTTCTTCTTCATTTTATGGCTAGCTTTTTGGGTATTTTAGTCACTAGTGTTCATACCCGCGTGATGCGCGGTTAAAATTAAAGGAAATTAATTATGTAAAATTATTATCTTGTTTATCTGAGCATATTAAAATAAATTATGTTAACAAAGTTTGTAGTAATTTTGCTTCCTATACAATGTATTGTAGAACAAAAATTATGAAATTAAACTATGGTAAAAATTTATCCGCCCAAGCATTTATACCAAGTCAATAAATACATAACACACATCTTCATATATATGCTTATCAAAACATGAATTGATTATACAATATTTCTTTAATTTATAACTTAATCATAATAAATTAGTATAATTTGGTTTAAACTCCGAGTGAGGTTAAAATTTTATCATCGAAGACTACCTTAATAGTTACACTCATCTATGAGCTATACATAATGCTGAAATTCTTTCAATCATTGTAAAAAAGCTACTTGACAATTGATATCTTTTATTGTAGTAAACTTTTTTTTAATGCTTTATATGTTAATATTAATCCCATATACAAATGAAGACTTGCTTTGAATTTTTTAATATAACATCTTATTTAAATTTGAATGTAGAAGAAAATTCAAATATTTTCCTTGCATATTCATTCAAAGAAGTCTTAATAACGTCTTATCCTTAAACATTTTGGGATGGTGCCTTATTTTTAATATGTTCTGTTTTTCAGAGTCTTATATTGATATGCTTTAAGCTAATAGTTTCCCATTATCTAATTTCTTCATTTGCACATAATAGTTACACAAAAATCTAACTTTTGTCCCAAATGATGCTCACCTACAACTAATTTAAGCATGTTAGAAATACAATTAATCATTAATTAACTATTTCATAACCAAAATATCACAAGGTCCAACAACGAACTTTATAAATACATAATTATACAAACTGGGATTACCATTATCTAACATATAAAATCTACTCAAACTAAAGTAAAAGTATTGAAAACTAAAACGATTGAAGATCACCCAAAAGCTCATTTGCAGTTTCTAAGTTGGGCTATAGTAAGAACACATCAAGAATGAAAAAGGATCACTCGAAAGCAAGAAGCAGGGACGTTAGGTGCGAGAAAGCAGTTGTGCCTTTATTGTTTTTTTTTTAATTGTAGCTAGCGCGAGAGCAAAACCTACAACGAAGTATATTTTGATATTCCCTACGTACAGTGGGATTAATGAGATAATCAACACAATATAATATCTTTCTTTAAAAAGTACTCCCTCTCTCTCAATTTATGTAACTATTTTTTCTTTTTAATCATTCCAAAAAGAATCACACATATCTATATTTAGTAACAATATAATTTTAAATTTCCATTTTACCCTTAATAAGATAATTTTTAGTCACATGAATATTTAGAACTTATCTTGGACCATAAATTCGTAAACTCCGTTCCCAATCAAATACCTTTACATAATCTCAATAGCAATGATAATATGATGGGTGGCTTAAAAGGCAAACTCGACACTACATTACTAATGTCATTGATTATCTTCTTTTAGTCATGTGGTGTTATCCATAATATTACTTTTCTCATCATAGTTTTAAATAAGGGAACCCTTTAAATAATGTAATATTAAATTCAAATACTTAAGTATTATGCTCCGGTACTTTTAAAATGAAATTTTAGATTATCTTTATTTCTTCCTCTTGTTTGTTACTCATCGATAATGCATTTATCCATGTATTATTGATATAGATGCATTATCATATGATCAGCTTTTCACTTAACTTAAAAAATAAATACTTTTCAATTACTTTACAAAGTCCGACTTGCAAAATGATTAGTTCACCCTATTTTCACCATATAGTAACTAAGTAACATTAAACTTTCACACCTACTATAATGTAACAATATCTGGATTAGATAATGTTGGACACAATCATTTAAGCTTATCAGTTTTAATTTAATGCCTAATAACATTACAAATTTTCTAAAGATATCCATGCTGACAATTCATTGTAAATCTTTGTCACTCAAAATTTTTATTGTCTTAATTTAACATTGATGCCAAAAATTTACTGGAAGAAGCAGATAAAAAGCTTGTCGTTTGCATATAGACAATTTTCTCATTAAGTATAAGAAAGTATACAATATACTTTCACCATCTAAGGTTATAAAAACCTTTACACCATGGTTTAATCTCCATTTTAGTCCTCATCAGAGTCAATCTTATCTTTAAAAAATGTATAACCTTATCAGTGTCAATCACATCTTTAAAAAATGAGAAGAAAGGATCTACAAAGTGAAATGCTTAAACATAAATAGAATTTGTAGTACAGGTCTTTTCATTCTGTGCAATATTCCTCCTAGTATTTCTTGTTCCAATTATCACAATTGGTCGGCTGATATCCCCTGCTATTATAATTGCAATACTTTCTATACAAGAATGAAATTTCTCATTCTTCATTTGGCTATGAAAGCAAAGGTCTATATCCTCCTCCATTTACTTGAATTTTTTTATAACACAAAGGTTGGGATAGTACCTTAACCCCCATCATTGGTGGACTTTTGCTATTAAAAAAAGAGATTAATATTTTTTGAAGATCAAAATTGCCATGAATTTTGTCTTGCCTTGCCTGAAAGGAGTAGGGCCTCTTCTTGCTTCTTCCCATTAGCAAACATGTAGTAATCTATCACAGAAAATTTTTACGAATATCATAACATTTGACTGAAAATTCGAAGAAAGGTAATAAAGAAGATTTATACACCTCTTTAGTCTTACCTAAAGACTTTTGGATTCACATTCGTTTCTCCTTCAAAGCACAATTTTGAGCATCACGTACTATCATCTGTCAAAGAACATTTTCAATAGGTATATAAAAAGAACTGTGATTGAATACTACTTTGGGTGTGATTGGTACGGAGGAAAATATTTTTCTAACTTTTTCATGTTTGATTAGTCAATTTTTTTTGTTCTCCATGCACTCTTTATCTCGATTTATTTAATAAATGACCCCGTCTATATCCTCATTCAGTACTCTTACGTCCTTCATAATTTGAATATGCACTTTTTTTTTTTGGTTTGGTAACAATATGCACTTCTTAATCTGAAGTTTCGGAAATGTAATTAGTAGATTAATACAATTTCTCATTTGAAAACTGAAATCTCTATTAGTAGAAAAAATATCAAGACTTCACAACCCTTTTAATCTAATATTAATAATCTAAACATTAATTCACAACACCATACTTAATGAAAAATAGAAAGAGCTACATGAAGTTTTGATGGAAAAATAATATGCAAGTAATATAACAAATCAGCATTAAAACTCACCCAAGCAATATGAACAAACTCATTAACAAACACCAACATTAAGTTCTTGATCAATAGAAAATTAAAACGACACTGTAATGTGCTATGGAGATCTCCACACGTAATATATCTGACATGTAGTCTTGTTATTATTTTGAATAATATAAATCTACTATATAAGATTTTCAGGTAGGTAATTTATCCAATACGTTCTTTCAATGCCAATAATTTCTAAGGCGTGCAAGTATCGGTAAGAAATCTAGTATGAGATTCGGGGGATAGCAAAACCCTAACCATATTACCTCATACTTCATGTTATCAAAGTCGTGCCTTTTCTCTATGCCAATGATGCAACTCAGCAATGCCATTGACAAATGAATGACACATCATATTGTCACGACCCAAACCGATAAGTCGTGACGAGTGTCTGACCTCTAGTGACCAAACACCCTATACTCATATCTGAACCATACTGAACATCAAGGTCCCATAAGTGCCTAAACTAATCTCATACTGCCTCGTGAAGGGGTGGCATCATGAACTCTGTACATTTACATACATACAAGCTGAAAGAACAGTGCAAGCCAACTGGGCCGCTACATATACTGTACACAAAAGAATAGGAGCCGACAAGGCTACATCATCTGACATACACATAGACCTGTCTACAGACCACTAGTGGAATAGAAAACGGTAGAAAGGACGGGACAGGGCCCCGTCATACCCATATACATATACATCTCAAAAAGAATGGCATACCAAAATAGACTGTAGCTCCGGATCAAATGGAGCGCATCAACTACTGCTGAATAAAGGTCCTACTGAGCGGGAGCGCCTGTCAGTCTACCTGTACCTGCGGGCATGAACGCAGTCCCTCAAGTAATAGGGGAGTCAGTACGGATAATGTACGGAGTATGTAAGGCATAAGAGTAACATAAGTATAAGCATAAGAATCATGAGCAGAATCTGGAACTCAAAGCTAACTGACTGTCTGCATATATTTGTATGAACAAGTATCTGTATAACTGACAATGCCTCTGTGGGGGCATAATCTCAATGATAATCATGCTCATGTATATAAATATAGGTCATAGTGCTGAGGAACGTTTAACCCGATCCATATCCCATATAATAGTACCGAGGAACGTACGGCCCGATCCATATATCATATAATAATGCCGAGGAACGTACGGCCCGACCCATATATCATCATCAAGGTGTACCTGCTGATCATCTGGTAATGCGTATATAACGCCTATCCATTTTCCTATACCCCATGTACATATAATATACGCGTATATAACGCCTTCCGGTGATGGGTCAATATGCATATATATATGAATGCAATGCATAACTGAAATGTATAAATAGAACTCTCGGAGTGACATAAGGTCATATTAGCTCCGATGGACAACTTTTGAGCTGACATCATCAACATAAGTAATCTCAAGGCCCATGAACATAAGGAACAATCATAAGGGGTATAGGGACATCAAAGACTGAAATACTCCTAGTGCTTCTAAGAGTAGAGTAATATGGAGGCTCATTTAATCGCTTGTTGGCTCATAACATAGGATCATGCAAAAATGAAGAAGAAATAGCCTTAACATACCTTAACGTCTCCTTAATCGTTTAACGTTCTCCTCTCACGATCACAAGATCTACATTTAAAAGGATCATACTAAGGTTAAGTCTTAAAGACACTCTTAACTTCAAACTAGAATAATTCATGAGCTAGCGAAAATTGGGCAGCATTTCCCCTGTTTCATCGACTTCCACCATATTGAAAAATAACTCCCAAACAACTATAATAACATCTACAATATCATAACCAAGTAGTCATATTTCATTAAGTCTCAAAATTCATTCTCACATTTAACTTATATCAACAACTTCACACCAACCCTTTACATAAACGCACACAACACTTTTTTGTCATCGTTATTACCCTTCATAGCGAGATTATACTCATAACATTCTAACAATGATAACCCAAGGTAAGTTACTACTCAAAATATCATGAATTCTACATTTGAACTTCATCTTCTACTATCTCCCTTCACCCAAGTTGTTCAATAACTAAGCATGCTTAACAACATGAAGTAGACATGAAAACTAACCTTTATCATACAAGAGCAAGCTTTGAATCAAATTATCGACTTGAGTGAAACCCCAACTTCAATACCGAAGAAAATCTTGAGTTCTACAAACCCTAGTAAGCCTTCCAACACTTGAATCTCTTGATTCTTGCTATTTGATCTATGATCTCTCTTGGGTTTGTGTGGAATATGCTTGACAGAAGGTTCTAGAATTTTTAGGAGTTGGGGAGATGTGGGAAATGAGAAAATAGAACAACAGTCGTTTATTTATACAAAAAAGAAAAAGCTGGCCCGACCAATTATACGACCAGTTATACGGCCCGTATAACTTGTACGGTCCGTATAAATGGACCGTATAATCCCACCATGGAATTACCCTTCTATGGAAAGGGTTATACGGACCATTATATGGGCCGTATAAGTATAAGTGGTCGTATAACCCAACATTTTCCGAAACTTTCTCGTGTCGATTCGTTCAACTCCTAATCCTTATGGAACCTTATTGACACTTATATAACACTTCATTAACCATCTAAGAGGCCCTATAGCTCCTCCTTAAGACATTACTAAATAAATATTAGCTCAATTGTTACGAAACCTTGCGTTTTACTTTCTTTGAGGAACTTAGTTCCACCGATTCGTATGACTTCAAAATATCATGGCACGTACTTAAGGTTATCCAATACTCTCCTTTATCTCATAAGGAACTCATGTTCATCTTAAGCTTGCGTTGGTCTACTCACAATGCAACGAATCCGAAATCTTCGAGATGTAACATTCTCTCCCCCTTAGGAACATTCGTCCTCGAATGTTAAGACTCTTGGGAATTCTATAAAAATTTCGCCAGAGTTTCTCCTGTAATATGGCACTACCATCCTATTACAAAAACCCAAAATATATTGCCTCACAGGGCTACAACAACACCCATGGCCACACACGACTAAGAAAACATCAAGGAAAGCATTACATACCTGGGGAAAATGGTGTCTCTGCCTGAGTCTCCTCTGAAGGTGGAAATAAATGTGGATACTTGAACCTCATGTCTTCTTCCACTTCCCATGTCATTTCCTCTCTGTTATTATTTCTTTATAAGACTTTAACTGAAGCTACGTCTTTGGTTCTGAGTCTCCGTACTTGTCTATCTAGAATGGCAATAGGAACTTCTTCGTAGGATAGTTGCTCGGTGACTTGAACATCATCTACAAGTACAATTATGAAAGGATCCCCAATGCACTTATGAGAAGCATTGACACATAAAAAATCGGATGCACAGACTCCAACGCAGAAGGTAGCTCTAACTCATATGCCACCTTACCCACTGTATGAATAATTCTGTATGGTTTGATGTACCGAGGGCTCAACTTACCTTTCTTGCCAAATCTCATCACTCCCTTCATAGGTGAAATTTTCAGGAAAACCCAATCGTCTACTTCAAATTCCAACTTGCGTCGTCAATTGTCTGCATAGGATTTCTGTCGACTCTGAGCCGTTAGCAATCTTTCCTGAAGTACTTTCACTTTGTCAACTGCTTGCTGTAGCACATCTGGGCCAACTAACTGATTTTTTCCAACATCAAACCACCCTATAGGGGATCTACATCTTCGTCCATACATACTGGAATGGTAACTGTTATTGTAAGCAAATTCAATAAGGGGCAAATGGTGTTATATCCCGTATTTTTGAACCTCGGAGCATCTGCTGGGGTGGGGCCCACATACCGAGATTTTTTTTGGAACATCTGAAAAGTCATATGAATCACATATGTAAAGTTAAACACAACTCATGAAGTACCTTTGGACCAAATCAAAGTGGAAACCCTCCAAACGAATATTTTTAAGAAAACGTTTTCGGGTGACCTGACTTTGGGGGGGCAAAAACTGTATTGTAAGTTTGGAATTTCGAAAATACCTTGAAATAGAAGTTGTAGATAATTGAATTAGCTTTCAATCCATAGGTCGTGGGTTCCCAGGTGACGTCGGTACAAGGAGTTATGAACGTTTTAAGGTCGAAAGGTCAGTGGGCTAGGCCCAACTCGGGACCAACCGAGTTGGCCCAAAAAAAATAAAATAAAAATTTAGGCCCAATGTTTAAGGGGTGGCCGGCCAAGTGAGGCCCAACCCATGGCTTTAATGAATATTTCCATGTGCTAATTAATTATAAAGGGATCACTATCCCTTAGAAGGTTCAAGAGACTTAGAAGAGAAAGAAGAGCAAAACAAGAGCAAAAAAAGAAGGCATTTCGGGTTTGGTGTGGAAAATTCACCACCAAAAATCTTGTGTTAAAAATTTGTATTTTGTGGTTTCCTTACTAAGTTGAGTCCCCTCTTCAACTTGGTGTAGTTGGTTTGGAGAAAGGAGGCCTTGGTTCACCAAAGTGATCACAAATTCAAGTAAAGAAGACTAGAGGAAAAGGTAAGAATTTATCCTTTATTCTTGTGTTATGGAGTTTTGTTTGGGTTGTAGTATATAGAAATGTGTTGATTGTATGGAGAAATGGAAGTTTGCAAAGTGGGTGTGTGGTATATATGTGTAGCCATGTGTATTTGTATATTGTATAGCCAAAAATGTATAGAATTCATGTTGTATTCTAGTTGTGAATGTGATGGAATTTATGTTGAGAATGAAAGTGGAATAAATTTGATTGAATGGAGAAAAATAGCATATGGCCGTGTGGTATATTTGACTTGGGAATGAAATGGATTAAGTTTGTTTAGAGTATTGGAGTGTTGTTGTAATGCTTGATATGTAAATGAAGTTAGAATGATATAAGTTTGTATTGAGTTGGAATGTAGAAACTTATGTCGTTTTAGTATGGTTTTTCCGACATTAAGGAAATGAAGTTGTTTGGTTGTTAGTTGTGATGACCATTGATGAATTTGGAAGTTGGAAACTTGTTATGAAGTTGTATGCCAAAGATTTGATGTTTTGCATAAGTCATGATTTTGGCGGAAGATTGTATATCATGTATATCGAGTGTATATCTTAAGGAAAACGATATGAAATGTTTCTAGAACTATATGGTGATGATCATGATGGTTGTTGAATATGAAATTATTGATCTTAGTTGAAAGTTGGGTTGAATTGAAGATTATGTCAACTTGTGAGAAAAATGACTAGTTGAAGGATATTTGTGTTTTTAATGTTCATTGTTGATATTGTTGTTGTCGTTTGGGTTGTTGTTGATGATTTATAGCCGAGTTGAATTCTCGGGGTGTCATATGTATAGGGGAAGTGCTGCCGAAATTTCGGTAGCCAAATATGCTTAAAGTTGAAATAATGGCATTAATAATTCACAATTGGTAAACTTGACCAATTGCAGTTTTTCGACGAAACGGGAAGTGAGTTTGGAAAGGCTTAAGGAGCGCGAAAGGTATGTAAAGCAACCCCAATTCTTCCCTTGGCATGCCCCTAGTGTGTTAGGGTCGGATCCGGGCCTCGAAGGACCTCTTGGCCCTCAGAATCCGCAAGACAAAATTTCAGTTTTTTCTTCAGTAGAATTGAACCATTTTGATACGCTTTTTTTTTTCTGAAATTATGAAATTTTGCTCTAAATTATTCAGAAAGTCATAGAATGTTTGTATAACCTTTTTAGGTGATACTATATGCTTAGAGGGCACAATTTGAGCCCGCCGCCTTGTTTGTCCCAAGGCGGGCCCGCTATTTACGATTTTGCCCCTAATGTGTTAAAGCTTCCTTTTTAAGCGATTTTTGAAAGAAATGTTTTAATTACCCTACTAATCGCTTAACGAATATTATTTTAAATATTCTGTTAAATATTATAAATTATTTTGACACTCGGAATGACTTCGGGAAAGTTATACTTCTGTAATTTATTATGATATCCGAAATACATTTATTATGATTCCGTCCGACCCCATTGGATTTGTTGGTCTTTGATACGCTTCATCGAGTCTTTGAAAACATTTATTATATTTTTAAATTGCATTAGTTTCTCACTACTCCAGTCGTGGATGTCCCAATGTTTCCCACACTGAGCCCGGGCCAGGATATGTTGTCAAGCGTAATTCTCTGCATTGTTTGCCGCGTCCCGATGTGAGGGGGCAGGTATACGCGTACATGGGTCTGTGGAGTATGATGTGCCATGTCCGCCTATTCTGATCTGATCTGTATGGACATTTTGATATGACATTATATGATACGGGGCCACGCCCCTTTTTCTGATTCCTCTGTATAGTGGCACTAGCGTCGGGAGGGTGGCCACATTCTGTCTGCCGAGTCCCGTGTCAGGGACCGGATATGATATGATATGACATATGTTTCTGTACGCATTCTGTCTGTTTTGGAAATATGCATTTGACACTCTGGATTCTGTACTCATTTTCTGTAACCATTATGATTTGACTTCTGTGATTCCGCTTTACATATTCAGTACATATTTCGTACTGACCCCCTTTCTTCGGGGGCTGCGTTTTCATGCCGCGCAGGTACTGACGACAGGTTCGCTGATCCACACGTTTAGGATCCTATTTCTACTATTTGGGGCGCTCTCTTCTACAGAGCCCATCTTTTGGTACAGTCTGTCACTGCTATCTGGATATGTACTTTGTTCAGGGTATGACGGGGCCCTGTCCCGTCTTATGATTATGATATGTTCTGTAGAGGTCTGTGGATACATCTGTGTGGGTTCTGTACATATGTTTGGGATGTTTTGTTTTATGATAGCCTTATCGGCTTCTGTGTGCCAAGTCTGCTCTTCTGCTAAATTCTGTAGCATCCACTAATGTTATTATTATATTATTATTCTGATAATATGCTAATTTGGGTATCGGGTACGTATAGGTGCCCAGCTAGGGCACTGGCCGCGGCCCACGGGGTTGAGTCGTGACAAATGGTCATCCTAGTTACCTTGAAAATCAAGTACACAAGCTCTCAGCATATCTTCAAAGGTCTTTATAGTACGCTCCGTGTTACACCTCGGGAAATTTTTTCCATTGGTACGTAAGTGAACGAACTAGTGATAAGTATGAGTGCATGATGTCCATGAGCAAGAAACGACGTTTGATGACCTTAGGCGATATTTCGAAGGTATCCGATGTGAGATGAGAAAGTTGGCTAAATTAAGATGAGATATAAGGTGAGAAATGCATGTGCATGGACATGGGTGATTAAAATGAGAAGTCTAAGAAATATGGAAAGTTGCAGAATTGCAACTGCCCAGTGGTCGTAAAGTGCTAGGACGGACTGTAAACTGGTATACGGTCCGTAAACTAGCAGGTCGTAAACTGCCATGCAAGGCTTCAACTTTCTGCCAGCCGAGAAATGGTAAAATACGACCTGGAGGACGGACCGTAAAGTGATTTACGACCCGTAAACCATGGTCATAAATCACCATGCAAGCAGCCAAAGCTTCTGGTTCTGGAAATGGTTAAAGACGATCGCAAGGGACGGTCCGTAAACTGCAATACGGGCCGTAAACCATGATGGACGACCACTGTTCACCTCAGCACAGATTTTGCAAGTCATTAAATAAAAGGACCAACACTTGTTTTATTTCATTACAACATTTCACCACTTCTCTCTAAAACCTCTCTCTACATTTATTATACAAGTTTTCAAGGATATTTGAGGATCAACAACATAAAACAAGGTGAATCAAGAGTAAGAACATCATCAAAGATCATCTAGGTCAAGAAATCCAAATGGAGAAAAACTAGGGTTTTGCTCAAAGTGGAGTATTATTAACCAAAGCTTGCTCCTACAACTTCTAAGGTAAGATTCATGATTTTTACATGATGGTTAAGGTATTGAAGAGTTGAAATACATGGATTGTAGAAAATATGGTCAAGTAGGTCATGAATGATGAATACTGACATTTTGAGAAATATTTTGAATTGAATCATGAATGTTGTTGTGTTGTGATATGAATGTATTTGTTACACCTCGGAAAATTTCCCGTTGGTATGCAAGTAAATGGACTAATGATGTGTGCGAGGACTGCGAGTGTATAATGTTTCATGGGAAATGTATGTGAAGGGATGTGGATGATTAGAATGAAAAGTCAAGAAATGAGAAAAAAAATTGAAAGTTGGCAAAACTGCCCAGTGGTCGTATAGTGCAAAATACGAACCGTAAAGTGCAATACGGTCCGTAAACTTGAAGTCGTAAATTGGCATGCCCAACTTCAACTTTCTGCCAGCTGAGGAAAAGGTATAATACGACCTGGTGGACGGACCGTAAAGTGATTTACGGCCCATAAACCATGGTCGTAAATCCCATGCATGCAGGCCAAAGTCTCTGGTCCTGCTTAAGCTTAAAGACGACCACGAAGGACGGTCCGTAAAGTGGAATACGGACCGTAAACCTCCATGGACGACCACTGTTCACCCAGCACAGATTTTCCAATTCATTAAATATGAGGATCAAGACTTATTTTATTTCATTAACAACATTACACCACTTCTCTCTACATTTATTATATGAATTTTCATGGATTATAAGCCATAAATAACATTAAGACAAGTGAATCAAGGATAAGGGAATCATCAAGGATCATCCAAGTCAAGGAATCCAAATGGAGAAAAACTAGGGTTTTGCTCAAAGAAGAGTATTACCAACCAAAGCTTGTTCCTACAACTTCTAAGGTAAGATTCATGATTTTTACAAGATGGTTAATGTATTGGAGAATTAAAATACATGGATTATAGAAAATGTGGTCAACTAGGTCATGAAAGATGAATAGTGACATTTTGAGAAATAGTTTGAATTGAGTTATGAATGTTGTTGTGTTGTGATATGAATGTGTTATAAATGGTATTAAGATCATGAACTAAACACTTTAGACGAATGGACGAAGTTGGGTGTTATGACCATGAATGTGGGTGAATTAGAGGCAAATTGAGGAATCTAGATAATGTGGATAGTGTGAATGACTAATGACCATTGTTATGATATTAATGAAGGTATAAACACTAGCATTGGAAGGGAACGTGCAAGTGTAGAATAGTTCGACGGAAAGGTATGTAAGGCTAACCCTTCTTTCATAAGGCATGGTTCTTGGCCAAATTCCTAAATTCCTCTATATGAGTATGTTGTCCTCACATGGTTGACATTCTGAGCTCATAAGCTCACGACCCTTGATATGTACTATGATTATACTACGTTCCTCGTATGACGAGTAAGTCTATAATGTAAATGTAACGATAATGATGAGAATAGTAATGATGATGAGAGTAAAATGAGACTAGAGATGCTTACGAGCTATGATATATGTATATGTGTGCCTATGAAGGGCTATGATAAGACCCCGAGCTTATGATGCCGGGTAAGACTATATGTATATAACTATGTATAAAATATGTATATGATTACGTAACGGGCGCGCACTTCTGCAGAAGGTACGGATAACCCTGAAGCCTTGGTAGGGCCAGGTATGAGTAACCTTGAGCCTTGGTTGGCCAAGTATGTATGAAACACCGATCCTATGAGGTCGGGTATGCTATGTAAAGGCTATGTATATGAAATGACTATGTATATAATATGAATATGAATGTGATAAGACTATGTATAAGAATACGAATAAGGACATGTATACGAATATGAGCACAAGTATGGTACGAGTATTATTATGGGATACGAACGACGATGTATGCAAGTAAGCGACATGATGATGATATTACTGTCTCCCCTCCTATGCTATTTTCATATGATATCTATTATGCTTCTATATTGATGTTGATCATGCTTTACATACTCAGTACATTCTTCGTACTGACTTCCTTTTGTTTGTGGACGCTGCGTCATGCCCGCAGGTGCACAGGGAGACAGACTTGATCCATAGCTGCTTATTCAGAGATTGCATAGCAGAGCTCCATTTCTTTCGGAGCCGTAGCTTTTGGGAACTTATTCTTTTGTGTATATAATTATGGGCATAGCGGGGTCCTGTCCCGCTCATACGATATGTCATACTCTTAGAGGCTCGTAGTCATGTGTATGTGGGTAGAGATGCTCGGCCATGTCGGCCCATGTTTTGTATATCTTTTGTTAGCCACGTCGGCCTTGTACTTATGATGTGGCGTAGATGCCTATGATATGTTAAATGATGATGGTCGTCTAATGGGATCAATATGATTAACGATAAGAAAAGCACGAATTGACTTATGGTTCACCTAGATGTTATGTTATGTACGATAAGGGGGTGCTCGGGTAGGGTAGCACCGGGTGCTCGTCGCGGCCCCTTAGCCGGGTCGTGACAAAAGTGGTATCAGAGCAGTTCAGTCCTAGGATGTGTCTATGAGCCGTGTCTAGTAGAGTCTTGGTTATGAGTGTGTTGCGCGCCACACTTATAAACGGGAAGCTGCAGACATTTTAGGAATATATGACCTTCTTTCTTCATAAGAATCGTGTGATAGAGCTATGATGTAAGAAATTCTTGTTCCTAAATCGTGTGTTGTGTATTTCAGAGATGCCTAAAAATAAAAAGGCTACAGCAGCCCAAAAGGGCAAGACGGTGGCAGAAAAGCGGGCTGAAAGAGCACCGCCACCGGTAGTAGAGGAAGATGAGTCCCAGAGTGCGGCTCAATCTCAGTCCTCCCAGACAGTGCCTATTACCGAGGAGCACGTGGGAACCTCAGCCCCAACTCCAGCTCCTCCACCGAATGCTTCGGGCCAAGACGTGAGAGAGGCCATTAATTTGTTGACTCAGTTGGTTGCGGCCCAGACTCAGAGGCCAAGCGCAGGGCAATGTGACAGGGCTGTTAGTGCAAGGGCCCATGACTTCATTGCTTTGAAACCCCCGGAATTCTTTGGGTCGAAACCGGAGGAGGATCCCCAGTACTTTATTAATGGTATGATAAGGACGCTCCGGTTGATACATGCTTCAGACACTGAGTCGGTAGAGCTAGCGTCCTATAGATTGAGAGATATCTCGATCCAGTGGTATACAGTATGGATGGCTTTGGGGGGAGCCAATGCACCTCCGCCGGTATGGCAAGAGTTTGTTGAAGCTTTTCTCCGTCAGTACATGCCTCCAGAAGTTCGGCGAGCTAGGGCCGATAAATTCTTGAATTTGAGGCAAGGTAACATGAGTGCTACAGAGTATAGTCTCCGCTTTAACTCCTTGGCCAGGTATGCTTCGGCCATGGTAGCGGATATGGGCGATCGGGTGCACCGGTTTGTGAAAGGCCTAGGGCCACACTTGATGGATAAATGCTTAACTGCGTCCCTTCAGGATGACATGGATATTGCACGTATTCAGGCACATACTCAGGAATTAGAGGAACACCTACAGCAGCGGAGAAATGAACGTGAGCAGGATAGGGGCCATAACAAGAGGGCCAGACCTTCGGGTTCGAGGAGCGAGTCCAGGGGCGGACACAGACAGTAGTTTCCCAGCCATTCAGGCTATTCTATGACCAGTACACCTCTACAGTTCACGGGGCAGAGATTTGACAGATCTACTCGTTCCGAGCCGAGTCAGGGTTATTCGGGGTCTCAGTTTAGAGGTGATTCAGGCCAGCCAAGGCCACCCGTACCACGATGTTCTCAGTGTGGAAAGTTGCATTGGGGTCAGTGCCGATCAGGTTCAGACGCTTACTATTCATGTGGTCGGCCAGGCCATATTATGCGTGATTGCCCCTCAGTACATGGTAGAGGTAGGACCCAGCCATCAGGGTCGGTAGCCGGATCTTCGACATCTGTACGCCCTACGGGGCCAGGTTCACATGCGCCAGTCGGCCATGGTAGAGGTAGAGGCAGAGCTCCCAGTACTAGCGGTCCTCAGCACCGTATTTATGCTTTGGCTGGACGCCAAGATCTTGAGTCTTCTCCTGATGTGGTCACAGGTATATTATCGGTATTCTCTCATGATGTATATGCTTTGATTGATCCGGGCTCCACATTATCATATGTTACTCCATATATTGCGGGTCGATTTATAATTGAGCCGGAGTCTATCAAACCTTTTGAGGTGTCTACACCCGTGGGTGAATCGGTAATAGCTAGCCGAGTATATAGGAATTGTGTGATTGTGATTTGTGATCGTCGTACCATGATTGATTTGCATGAGCTAGAAATGGTAGATTTTGACGTTATTATGGGCATGGATTGGTTGGCTTCTTGTTATGCCAATGTTGATTGCCGAATGAAGATGGTTCGTTTCCAGTTTCCGGGAGAACCAGTCTTAGAATGGAAAGGGAATGCGGCATCACCAAAAGGTAGGTTTATTTCCTATCTAAAGGCAAGAAAAATGATCAAGAAAGGGTGCATTTATCACCTAGTACGAGTTCAAGATGTAGAAGTTGAGTCGCCGACTCTTCAGTCAGTTCCGGTAGTGAACGAATTTCCGGATGTGTTCCCAGAAGAGCTTCCAGGCCTTCCTCCCGAGCGAGAGATCGATTTTGCGATTGATGTGTTGCCAGACACTAAACCCATATCTATTCCTCCCTATAGGATGGCACCCGCAGAGTTGAAAGAGTTGAAGGAGCAATTAAAAGACTTGCTTGAAAAAGGCTTCATTAGGCCTAGTTCATCCCCGTGGGGAGCACCCGTATTGTTCGTCTGGAAGAAGGATGGCTCCTTGAGAATGTGCATTGATTATCGGCAATTGAATAAAGTGTCAATTAAGAACAAGTATCCCCTCCCGAGGATTGATGATTTATTTGATCAACAACGATACTGATAACATCAAGAATCAATTTAAAGCACATTCTAATACTTGTAATCTTCTATCTCTACGTCGCTTATCACATTCAATTCAACTACGTACATTCAAGCCAATATCAACGCTCACATATTCATTTCTAATCCAAGATCATTCAAATACAATTCAAGAACATTTCAAACAATCTATACAATATTTAAGCAATTCCACCAACACATCATGCTCCACCCGAAACTTCCAATTCCAACAAGGACGATAACAACACATTTCTATCTTTCAAATTCATGAACCATACTTGGCAATTCATACGTTAGCAATGTTATTCCCGCAAATACAAGAACTACATTAATGACCATGGTGGCTTCCAAAACAGCCCACAATCATCACAACATCAACTTGAATCATCAAATTCTCATTTTCATCATAGAATACATATCAACAACAACCAAATTACTACATAAAAATTAGTTCATCTTCCCTACACTACACACACATACACGGCCACATACACTCACAAATACCCACACGGCCCACACACAATACACAACATTTCCATGATTTTCATTCAACTCTACTCACTACAACATATGTATAAGCCTCCCATAACATAAAAAGGATAGAATTCTTACCTTTTCTAAAATTTCCACTTGCCACTAAAGCGGTTTTCTCGCTTAAATAATTATACCACGTTGAAGAGGGTCTTGAACTTAGTAAGAATTCAAGAAGAAAGGAATTTTTGGATCAAAGTTGGAAGGCTTCCAATTTTTTTCCTTTTCTCTCTTTGTTCGGCCGAATGGGCCTTTTGTTTGTGCTCTCACTCTTTTCTTGAAAGTTCTTGAAGAATGGTGGATAATAATAGCCCTTTAGCTATTTATTAGTCTTGGATTAAATTTGCTCCATGGGCCTTGGCCCATGCTCCATATAGCCGGCCCACTTTGGCCCCCCCCCCCCCCCCCCCCCCCCCTTTTTTTTTTTTTTTTGATTTTCCAAGCCCAATTTCTTATGGTTAATATTTGTAATTCATGAAACTAATTTCCAAAATTCCAATTTTGCCCTTAGCCTTCCTCCATATCTCCGCGTCAATATTTTCATGAACAACATATATATTAAATAAGATCAAAATATTGCCCTATCTCTCACTAGTCCCAATTATTTCAAATTTTCCGAATATGCAAAATACGAGATATAACATCCTCCCCCCCTTTAGAACATTCGTCCTCGAATGTTAAACTAGTCTTATAGGGTCTTGCACGCATTTCGGGGGAGTTTCTTTTTATGGGTAGCACATATAAATCATTTACCAATCAATATAACCAATTAAGAAATTTAGATTACCTGTAGGCATAGGAAACAAGTGAGGATACTTCTTCTTCATCTCGTCCTCCGCTTCCCAGGTCATTTCTTCTCTGTTATTGTTTCGCCACAAGACTTTAACAGAAGGCACATCTTTGGTACATAGTCTCCTCACCTGACGATCCAAAATAGCTACAGGCTGTTCTTCATAGGACAATTCCTCTGTTATCTGGATATCTTCTGTGGAAAATATTCTGGAAGGATCACCAATACACTTACGGAGCATTGATACATGAAATACCGGATGTACTGTAGCACGCGGTTCTGCTCTGACAGCTGAACCTGTAACGTCCATAATTCTCTACTCCGAAGTCCAATCGACGAGCGGTTTGTTGCGTTCGAAACTAGACTCGACGAAAGTCATTTTAGGCATTTGTTTCACCTTAAAACACTTTATATGATAAGAGATATCCGTCTACCAAGTTGGACCAAAATTTTCACACAAAACATTACCTATCCTTTCTACAAAGTCGTACTACTCCATTTCTTCCACTCATTTCCTTATAAAACCTTCCGGTATACCTTATATACATCCTTCACTCATTAAATATACTTAACAATGCTTGATCCTTATATTCCAAAGTGGTTTTACTTAACCATAAGTCAACGTACTTATGTTTCAAATTTGCTAAGTGCTTCTTCGAAGATACGGGGTGTGTAACACCCTTCCCCCCTTAAAAACATTCATCCTCGAATGTTGTAGTGCGCCATTTATATATAACATATACTGCCGAGGAACGTTCGGTCCAATCCATAATTATAATATATACTACCGAGGAACGTTCGGCCCGATCCATAAATATAATATATATACTGCCGAGGAACGTTCGACCCGACCCATAAATATAATATATACTGCCGAGGAACATTCGGCCCGATCCATAAATATAATATATACTGCCGAGGAACGTTCGGCCCGATCCATAAATATATTATATTGTTGCGGAACGTGAAGCCCGATCCATACATATATTATATTGCTGCGGAACGTGCAGCCCGATCCATATATATATTATATTGGTGCGGAATGTGCAACCCGATCCATATATATTATATTATTGCCGACATCATATATCAGAAGAAATACAGAGGGTAAGTAGCTTATCCAGAATATCAGAATGCTTACTTTTTGAAACACAAATGATGCATATCAAAGTCATGCATAGGGCACAGGAACATGGTCGCCACTCCTGTCTCTGGCGCCATAACACATCATACTCCAGAAGATTTCATATCTCCAAACATCTCCGTCACATAACACATCATAGCATATACACGGTACCCGGGACATATCAAACTCCGGGGAACCAGACACGTCATACTTCGTAACATATACACGGTACCCGAGGACCGGACATATATACACGGTACCCCGGAACCGGACACATCATACTCCGGAATATATATATGGAACCCGGCCCTTAAGCAAGGGACTCGGCGAACCATACGCACGATACATACCGGCCCGGGACTCGGTGAAGGAGGCAATGACACATGCGCGAGCAGAGTAGTGAGAAACTATATGCATATAAATAAATTCTGAGACTCGATGGACAAGTACGCTTACCGACACCTGAAGGCTCAGAAACAGGTTTTGGATCAATCCGATTTAGTATAAGAAAGTTATGAGTGTTTGAAGTATAGAACCTTCTATGAACGTTTCAGAAGCCGTGTTTGGAAAATCAAAGCAACAACCATATCAAGTACCTTTCGGATATCGTTATGGATCAAATCAAATATAACTTTTTGAACCATATGTACGTGAAAGTTACAGACATTTTTACCACAGAACTTTTACGAACATTTCAAAGCAAATCCAAGATCTTTTACTAAAGTTAGGGACATTAAAACTTACAGAACTCTTTTAGAAACACAATTCTTTATGCTTATCTCGTTATTCAATCATATAATAAGCTCGATCATATCAGACATACTTATATCAGAAGTGAATCAGAGTCATAGACAACCTCGGAAACATATCAAACAGAGCTTCGGAATCATAAATACATATCAAAACCATATGAAGTAGCTTATTTGTTTATTAATCATACAATAGACTCAACCATACGAAACATGCTCATGAAAAAAGAGAATAAGCATCATAACCGAGCTCGGAATCAAAGAGTAGAGTTACCCCAAGGCGCGTGTCAGGTCATACCTTACTTAGCGCTAGGACATGCCAAAAGAAAGAAGGGGTAAGCCTTACATACCTGTTCGACCGCTTATAAGCTACACTTATTCGTCCAAGATTGTATGTCTACATTTAAAAGAAATTTATGCTACTGTTAGCCTTTTCATCGCACATTTTTACCATATTTCAAATCATACTATTTTATATTCTGCTGAAAATCAGGCAGCATCTCCCCTGTTTATATGCCTAGCCCGAATTCTCAATTCAGCAACCAACAACAACAACAACAATACCAACATTAATCATAATATTTCCAATACCAACGTATGCCATAAAACAGCCCACACATTATTTTCTAAATTCCTCAACCAACCAAATTTGCGATATAACTATTTAATAATTTTATTTCCGTAAGGGAGTCGAAATTAATACTAACAACATCAATAATGACATCCTCCACATTCTACAAGTTGCATACATTTATTTTCATTCAAAATTCTCTTCAAATCTCATTCCATAATTCACAACGCCAACAAACGAATTTATCACACTATTTTCTCCGTTCTAGTTCGGTAGAACTCTAAATAAACTTATTAGCAATGAAAAGGAACCTTAATCATACCTCAAGTGTGCAGCCACCACGTCCACCCCCTTGTTTTTGGTTGATTTTTAGCTCAAATTGGAGGCAACGCAACGTAGAACACTTTTCTCTTCACGGGCTTCGGGATTCGGGGCTTAGATTTTGGTCAAAATTGATCTTTTCTCTCTAAGCTCTCTTCTCTCTTTTTCTCCAGAATTTTCTGGGTGTTGTGTCCTGAAAAATGAGGAGAAAAGGCTGATATATCACTTAAATAAACATGGGTCATGGGCCTAACCCGGTTGGGCCCGGATTGGGCCTAACCCACTGACTTTTCTTCCTTAAAACGTCCATATCTCCTTATCCCGACGCCGCCTGTGGACCCATGACCTATGGTTGGAAATATAATTCAATTATCTATAAGTTCTATTTCGTGGTAGTTTTCCAAATTCCAAACTTATAATACCGTTTTTGCCCCTCGAAGCCAGATCACCCGAAAACGTTACTTAAAAATATTTATTTGGAGGACTTCCACTTTGATTTGGCTCAAGGGTCCTTCTTGAGTTGTATTTGACTTCACATATGTGATTCATATAACTTGTCACGTGTTCCTAAAAAATATCGATGTGTGGGCCCCACCTCCGCTTACGAATAATCCGACGTACAAAAAATACGAAATATAATACTATCAACGTGAGTTTAAATTATGTAGTAACAACGTGATTGTCAATGTTTGAGGAAGCACGTGTCACACTCAGGCTCTGAAAATGCGGGGTATAACACTATGGCTCACAATATCTTCGAGTTCTTGTCAAACTCTCCCTTTAATTCCTTTGCCTCAAATCTTGCAATATAACTTATAATTATAAGGTTAGGGCAATGTTATATCCCGTATTTCTGTACGTTGGATTATTCGTAAGCTGAGGTGGGGTCCACATGTCGAGATTTTTTTTAAAGACATATGACAAGTTATATGGATAATATATGTGAAGTTAAACACAACTCAAGAAGGACCCTTGAGCCAAATCAAAGTGGAAGTCCTCCAAAAAAAAATGTGTATGTTTTTAAGTTACGTTTTTGGGTGGTCTAACTTCGGGAGGCCATAACCTTATCAGTATTTGGGAATTTGGGAAAACTCCAAAAATGAAAGTTGTAGATAATTGATATACCTTTCCAACCATAGGTCGTGGGTGTGGCATCAGGATAAAGAGTTATGGACGTTTTAAGGAAGAAACGTCAAGCTGGGCAGTGAAATGGGCCCAACCCGATTCCAATCCCGGTCAGGCCCATTTCCCTTGTTATTTAAGGGACGTTTCAGCCTTCTCCTCCAAATTTGCAGACCAAAAAGACCCATAAAATTCTAGAGAGAGAGAGAGAGGGAGGAAAGCCTTAGAGAGAAAAACAAAGTTTTGATCAGAATCTGAGCCCCGAATCCCGAAGCTCATGAAGAGAAAAGTGTCGTACGTTGCGTTGCCTTCAATTTGAGCTAAAAATCAGCTAAGAAGAAGAATGTTGATGTGGTTGTTGCATACTTAAGGTAAGAGTAAGGTCCCTTTTTCATTGTTAACAAGTTTATTTAGAGTTTTAACGGATTAAAACGGAGAAAATAGCGTTATAAATTTGTTTATTGTTTTGTTGAGATTTATGGATCGGGGGCAGTTTTAGTTGGATTAAATGGATGGAATTGGTTGAGTTATGATGTATAATAATTGTTGATGTTGTTGACAAGTTGCTGTTCTTGAATTTGGGAGAATAAAGTGTATGAAGATATTATATACAAAGCGTATACCGGGCTGTTTTTATATGATTTTCGTGGCTGTTTTGTGACAATATTTTGGGGCTGTTTGGTGGTTGTTATGAATTGTTTTGTGGGATGGAATATCGTGGGATTGGCTGTAGTTGTTGTTTTTGTTGTTGTGTTTGTTGTTATACTATAGATATAAGAAAATAAAGAAGTGTATACAAGCATTGGTATACGAATGTATATTGGGCTGTTTTGGAAGTGATTGAAGAACGGATTTAATTCTAGTTTGATATGAAATTGTTGGTGTTGTTGCTGTTGGAATTTTGATTGATGTTTGGCTAAATTGGAATCTCGAGGATTGTTAAGTTTTCAGAGGAAATGCTGCCCGAATTTTGTTAAGTTTCATTCGTACTTGGATTGGTTAGTAAGTGATGTGGATGATCTATCTGTAGCTTATGTTATGTTAATTTTAGAGCTACGAGCTCGAGAAGTAGACGTTGGACATTTGAATAAGCGTTAAAGGTATGTAAAGCTAACCCTTCTTTCTTTTTGGCATGATCGTTGTGAAACAAACAGACGACGTGTATATGATTCCAAAGAAGTTCCTATTCTTAGAGCCACAAGGATGGCTAATGTTCTTGATTTCCAGAAGTTATTTCATTATGTCTTGATACGTGTCCATGATTCCAGAAGTTCTATTTTGATATAATCCATAGTGACATTCGAAGGGTACTTGATATGATTATTGTCTTGATTATCAAATGATGGTTCATTTTGATTATTCTATTGAGTCTCAGATATGACTTAGTTTGCATATCGTTTCTCACTACTCTGCTCATGCATGCCTCAATATGTCTTTCACCGAGTCCCGGGTGTCGCACCTCGGAAAATTTCCCGTTGGTACGCAAGTAAACGAACTAGTGATGTGTGCGAGGAGTGCGAGTGTATAATGTTTCATGAGCAATGTGCGTATATGGACGAGAATGATTAGAATGAAAAGTCGAGAAATGTGAAAAGTTGAAAGTTGGCAAAACTGCCGAGTGGTCGTAAAGTGCAAAATACGGACCGTAAAATGGAATACGGTCCGTAAACTGGCAGTCGTAAATTGCCATGCAAGGTTTCAACTTTCTGCCCAGTTGAGAAGTGGTAAAATACGACCTGGTGGACGGACCGTAAAGTGATTTACGGCCCGTAAATCATGGTCGTAAATCACCATGCATGCAGCCAAAGTTTCTGGTTCTGCTTAAGGTTAAAGACGACCACGAGGGACGGTCCGTAAACTGGAATACGGACCGTAAACCTCCATGGACGACCACTGTACACCTAAGCACATAATTTCAATTCATTAAATATGAGGACCAAGACTTGTTTTATTTCATTTCTACATTACACCACTTCTCTCTAGAATCACCTCTCTACATTTATTTCATAGGTTTTCAAGGATTATAAGTCACCAACAATATAAACAAGTGAAGCAAGTGTAAGCAAGCCATTAAATACTGTTCATGTCAAGAAATGCAAATGGAGAAAAACTAGGGTTTTGCTCAAAGTGGAGTATTATTAACCAAAGCTTGTTCCTACAACTTCTAAGGTAAGATTCATGATTTTTGCATGATGTTTAAGGTATTGAAGAGTTGAAATACATGGATTGTAGAAAATATGGTCAAGTAGGTCATGAATGATGAATAGTGACATTTTGAGGAATAGTTTGAATTGAATCATGAATGTTGTTGTGTTGTGATATGAATGCATTATAAATGGTACTAAGATCATGAACTAGACACTTTAGACGAATGGACGAAGTTGGATGTTATGACCATGAATATGGGTGAATTAGAGGCAAATTAAAGAATCTAAATATTGTGGATAACGTGAATGACTAATGGCCATTGTTATGATATTAATGAAGGTATAGACACTAGCATTGGAAGGAAGCGTGCAAGTGTAGAATAGTCCGACGAAAAGGTATGTAAGGTTAACCCTTTTTTTTTAAGGCATGGTTCCTTGGCCAAACTCTTGAACCCTCTATATGAGTATGTTGTATTCAAACGATTAACACTCCGAGCTCATAAGCTCACGATCCTCGATACGTGCTACGAATGTACTATGCACCTCATTGACGAGTAAGCATAAGATAGAGATGTAGCGAAAACGATGATGATAGTGATAACGATGATAATAATAATGATGCTAAAGGTGCCTACGGGCTATTATATTCACATGTGCCTATGAAGGGCTATAATTACACCCCGAGCTTATAATGCCGGGTAGAATATATGTATATGGATGTATATATATATGTATGTATATGATTACGTAACGCGCGCACACATCTGCAGATGGTACGGATAACCCTGAAGCCTTGGTAGGGCCAGGTAGAAATAACATTGAGCCTTGGTTGGCCAAGTATGTATGAAACACCGAACCTTATGGTCGGGTGCGCTATGTATGTATATAAGTGTATGGCTATGTATATAATATGAATATGAATGTAAAAAGACTATGTATATGAATGCGAATAGGGGCATGTATATGAATACGAGCACTATTATGAAATACGCATGAGAAATGGAAAGTTCCTATGAAAGGCAGGTAAGTGCCATGATGATGATATTATTGTCTTCCCTCCTATGCCACTTCATATATTGTCTATGATGCTTCTATATTGATATGATCATGCTTTACATACTCAGTACATTCTTCGTACTGACATCCTTTTGTTTGTGGACGCTGCGTCATGCCCGCAGGTGCACAGGGAGACAGACTTGATCCATAGCTGCTTATTCAGAGATTACATAGCGGAGCTCCATTTCCTTCGGAGCCATAGCTTTTGGGTACTTATTCTTTTGTGTATATAATTATGGGCATAGCGGGGTCCTGTCCCGCTCATGTGATGTGTTATACTCTTCCTAGAGGCTCGTAGTCATGTGTATATGGTTAGACATGTCCGGCCTTGTCGGCCTATGTTTTGTATATCTTTTTGTCGGCCACGTTGGCCCACGTACATTGATGTGGTATAGATGCCTATGGTGATATAAATGTACTGTTGTCCAATTGGGACTAGTTGACGAATGAATGGAAATGTATGTATAACTATGTGGCTCACCTAGATATAAGTATAACAGTAAGCTAAGAGGGTGCTCGGGTGGGCTAGCACCGGGTGCTCGTCGCGGCCTCGAGTCGGGTCGTGACAAAAGTGGTATCAGAGCAGTTCAGTCCTAGGGTGTGTCTACGAGCCGTGTCTAGTAGAGTCTTGGTTATGGGTGTGTTGCACGCCACACTTATAAACAAGAAGCTGCAGACATTTTAGGAATAAATGACCTTCTTTCTTCATAAGAATCGTGCGATAGAGCTATGATGTAGGAAATTCTTGCTATTAAATCAAATGTTGTGTATTTCAGAGATGCCTAAAAAGGGAAATGCTACGGCAGCCCAAAAGGGCAATACGGTGGCAGAGAAGCGGGCTAAGAAAGCACCGCCACCGGTAGTATAGGAAAGTGAGTCCCAGAGTGCGGCTCAATCTCAGTCCTCCCAGACAGTGCCTATTACTGAGGAGCGTGAGGGAGCCTCAGCCCCAGCTCCAGCACCTCCAGCTCCTCCACCGAATGCTTCTGGCCAAGATGTGAACGAGGCCATTAATTTGTTGACCCAGTTGGTTGCGGCCCAAGCTCAGAGGCAAGGTTCAGGGTATGGTGATAGGGCTGTTAGTGCAAGGGCCCGTGATTTCATTACTTTGAACCCCCCGGAATTCTTTGGGTCAAAGCCGGAGGAGGATCCCCAGGACTTTATTGATGGTATGCTAAGGTCGCTCCGGTTGATACATGCTTCAGACACCGAGTCGGTAGAGCTAGCGTCATATAGATTGAAGGATGTCTCGATCCAGTGGTATACGGTGTGGATGGATTCACGGGGGGCCAATGCACCTCCCCCGGTATGGCAAGAGTTTGTTGATGCTTTTCTCCGTCACTATATGCCTCCAGAAGTTCGACGAGCAAGGGCCGATAAATTCTTAAATTTGAGGCTAGGTAGTATGAGTGCCCTAGAGTATAGCCTCCGCTTTAACTCCTTGGCTAGGTATGCTTCGGCCATGGTGGTAGATATGGGCGACAGGGTACACCGATTCGTAAAGGGCCTAGGGCCACACTTGATGGATAAATGCTTGACTGCGTCCCTTCAGGACGGTATGGATATTGCACGCATTCAGGCACATGCTCAGAACTTAGAAGAAAGCCTACAACAGCGGAGGAGTGAGCGTGAGCAAGATCGGGGACATAGCAAGAGAGCTAGATCTTCGGGTCTGACAAGCGATTGTAGAGGCGGACACAGGCAGCAGTTCCCTAGACATTCAGGCTATTCTATGACCAGTGCATCTCCTCGATTTCCAGGCCAGAGCCTCGATAGATCTGCTCGTTCAGGGCCGAGTCCCAGTTATTCAGGACCTCAGTTCAGAGATGATTCAGGCCAGTCAAGGCCATCTGTAGTACGATGTTCCCAGTGTGGGAAGTTGCATTGGGGTCGATGCCGATTGGGCTCGGATGGTTGCTATTCATGTGGTCAACCAGGCCATATCATGCGTGATTGCCCCTCAGTACAGGGTAGAGGTAGGACCCAGCCAGCAGGGTCGGCAGCCGGATCATCAGCATCTGTACGCCCTACGGGGCCAGGTTCACATGCGCCAGTCGGCCATGGTAGAGGTAGAGGCAGAGCTCCCAGTACTAGCGGTCCTCAGCACCGTATTTATGCTTTGGCTGGACGCCATGATCTTGAGTCTTCTCCTGATGTGGTCACAGGTATATTATCGGTATTCTCTCATGATGTATATGCTTTGATTGATCCGGGCTCCACATTATCATATGTTACTCCATATATTGCGGGTCGATTTATAATTGAGCCGGAGTCTATCAAACCCTTTGAGGTGTCAACACCCGTGGGTGAATCGGTAATAGCTAGCCGAGTATATAGGAATTGTGTGATTGTGATTTGTGATCGTCGTACTATGATAGATTTGCATGAGCTAGAAATGGTAGATTTTGATGTCATTATGGGCATGGATTGGTTGGCTTCTTATTATGCCAACGTTGATTGCCGGATGAAGGTGGTTCGTTTCCAGTTTCCGGGAGAACCAGTGTTAGAATGGAAAGGAAATACGGCATCACCAAAAGGTAGGTTTATTTCCTATCTAAAGGCAAGGAAAATGATCACAAAAGGGTGCATTTATCATCTAGTACGAATTCAAGATGTAGAAGCTGAAGCGCCGACTCTTCAGTCGGTTCCCGTAGTGAACGAATTTCTGGATGTGTTCCCGGAAGAGCTTCCAGGTCTTCCTCCCGAACGGGAGATTGATTTTTCCATTGTTGTGTTGCCAGGCACCACACCTATATCTATTCCCCCATATAGAATGACACCCGCGGAATTGAAAGAGTTGAAGGAGAAATTGAGGGACTTGCTTGATAAAGGCTTCATTAGGCCTAGTTCATCCCCGTGGGGAGCACTCGTATTGTTCTTCCGAAAGAAGGATGGCTACTTGAGAATGTGCATTGATTATCGACAATTGAATAAAGTGACGATTAAAAACAAGTATCCTCTTCCGAGGATCGATGATTTATTTGATCAATTGCAAGGTGCCAAATGGTTTTCAAAGATTGATTTGAGGTCCGGGTACCACCAACTAAGAGTTAGGGAGAAAGATATCCCTAAGACAGCTTTCAGAACAAGATATGGCCATTTCGAGTTCCGAGTAATGTCGTTTGGGTTAACTAATGCACCGGTAGCGTTTATGGACTTAATGAATAATGTATTCAGACATTTTCTGGATCTATTCGTGATTGTATTCATCGACGATATCCTGGTGTATTCTAGATCCGAGACAGATCATGCGGAGCATCTGCTTATAGTCCTTGGAGTTCTGCGAGCTCGAGAGTTGTTTGCAAAATTCTCCAAGTGTGAGATTTGGTTGAACTCAGTATCATTTCTGGGCCATATTATTGCAGCTGATGGTATTCGGGTGGATAGCCAAAAGATTGAGGCCGTGAAGACTTGGCCAAGGCCCACGACTCCTACGGAAGTTCGTAGCTTTTTGGGCTTAGCAGGTTATTACAGAATATTTGTTGAAGGTTTCTCTTCTATTTCTACACCGCTCACAAAGTTGACTCAGAAGTCAACTAAGTTTCAATGGACAGATGCCTGCGAGCGTAGCTTCCAAGAGTTGAAAGATAGATTGTGTTACACTCCATAATAATCCGTGCTACTTGAAGTAAAACAAGAAAGAATGAGTTAAGAAGGTTCAAGGAAAGTTAATCGAGTTAGTAAGAATATCGTTATATATATGGTTGCCTTAAGTATCCCGAGGTGACATGGTAACCTAAAGGATTTGAAATCGCGTTATGAGTATGTATATGAGATAATGTGAGTGACCTTTTAAAGTATTTGAGATTATTAGTAATGATATATAAGATGGACAAAAGATATGAATATACTTTTGCGATTGGAGTTTCGTCGAAGCTTTGTGAGTTCTCTAGTTATGTTTAAGGTTATTGTGATTCTCCGGACCCTTCGATATGCGTATATGGATTTTTATGGATGTATATGAGTGTGTATATGTATGTATAAGAGGTTACATGAGGTTGGAAGAGGATAAGAAGTTAAACGAAATGAATCGGGACAACTTCAGTAAAATCTCGGACCATATTTTTAGCCCATATTGTTGGAGGCATATCTCCTAGTATATGAGGAGTTTTAAGGTGTTTCAAAAGCCTAAAATGAAGTACAATAGTCTAGTTTCCAATGCAACAAACCGCTCGTCAAAATTATATTTGGATAAGGACATATGGACGATGCAATTTGGGCTGGCTGGGCAGCAAGTTTGGACCCGACCCAAACACTCATATTTCGGCCCATGAGGCCTATTAAACTCAATATATAAGTCACCACTTTGCCCTATATCACTTCACACGACCTAAAACAGATCCAAGAACCCTTATTTTCTCTCCCAAACCCCCTTTCTAATTGAGCCATCATATAAGCTAAATCCTAGACCCTTGACATGATATTAGTTAAAGAGAAGTTGTAGCCTAAGTTTTCTTTGTGTTGTTAAGCAAGCAGCTGGAAAGAGGAACAAGATTCTTGAAGATTCTGATTGCTAAAGGTAATTTCAACCTCCTACTCATGTTTTTAATTTGGATTAAAGGTTTAATATGGTGTATACGTGAAGGAAACGTTGATATACAAGCTAGAGAGAGAGAGAGCATAAGCCATGGCATTCGGCCATGGCTAGCAAAATTGGAGCTCAAATTTGTTGATTCAAAAATCAGATTTTCTAGGTATTTCAGCCCTTAGGAAGGTGATAATAACGTGGAGAAGTCATTTGGAGCAACAAGAACAAGTATTAGTTCATTTCACAAATTCTAGCTAAGTGGAAAAGCCAGTTTGTTAAGGTAAGAGTTGATCATTTTTCTATATGTTTGATGATGAAGTTGGACGTGTAGGGAATATGCAAATGTAAATTGTATGTGTGAAATTATGTGTGTTAATGTTGAAGCATGGTTGAAGCCATGAAATTATGTATCTTGATGTTGAAGCATAGTTGTAACTTGGTAACATGAATTGCACGCTTGTTGGAATGTTGTTGAAATGTTGTTGAATGCCGTAGGGGCTGTTTTTAATTGAAATTTGATGGACTGATTTGAATTAATATTTTGGTTGTTGTAATCATGGATTATGTGATGATAATGAAGGAATTTAATGGTTAGAGTTGGAGTTAAAATTGTTGTGGGTTGTTGTAAGGATTATAGAGATAATAATGTGGTTTACTTGCATTTGAATAGATGATGTGGTGTCGTGTGGCTGCTGTTGTATTTCCCTGAAATTTACTGAAAATATTGCATGAAATAAGGTGTAAGAAGTGTATATGGGCTGCTTGGTGTCTTGTAAGTGTTCGTTAGAATTTCGGGCATCGTTATGTTATAGTTGGGGGCTGTTTTGATATGTTGTTGTTCTTGTTGAAATAAAAAGAATTGAAGATATGGTTGTGTCCATATGTTATTGTTGGTATTTCTGTGTCAACAGGAGAGCAGTTGGAAATTCGGATAGGCCTATTTACAGGGGAAATGCTGCCCAAATTACTGTAGAATTAAGTGTTAGTTTGGAATAAATTGCCTAGTGCCGATGGCTAATGTGTAATACTCGTTGACGTATTTGTAGACCTTGGGGAGCCCGAGGCGTAGGTTGGATTAGCTTGATTTGAGTTAGTTTGGAGTGCGTACGAGGTATGTAAAGCTCACTCTTTCCTTCTTTTGGCATGTCCTATGTATACTAGGTCAAGACTTGAGCCTCGGGAACAATTCTGTCCATCGAAACCCGAGTTTGATTTTGAATACTATTCGTTCAATGTAATTGAACTATAATTCTTATGTTTTGTTGGAAAAGTGTCTAAACATCCATAACTTCCACAAGCGTATTCGGATTGCTTTGAAACCTTCATGGATGACTCCATAAAGTCCAATGTTGTAATTTATATCCGCCACCTCGACTTGACCCGAGGTGGGCCCACAAGTTCCGAAACTTCCTTCGTTTGTCTCACTTGAGCTATTCTTGTATGATATAAAAGTAAGTATTCTGATATTCTGGATAAGCTACTTACCTTCTGTATTTTTCCTGATATACGATTCTTGTGTGATGCATGATTCTGGCATGTGTGACTTATGTTTGGAAAGTAATAAAGTTGGCACTTGTATTATTGTGTGCACTGTGTGGTATTGACCGCTGGACCCCTGACCGCAGTGTGTGCGACATTGACCGCTGGACCCCTGACCACGGTATACCGCACTATGTGATGTTGACTGCTAGACCCCTGACCGCGGTATCTGCGACATTGACCGCTGGACCCCTGACCGCGGTATGTCGGGTTTGGGATGCTAACCGCTGGACACTTGGTCGCGGTATGTGTGATAGTGACCGCTGGACTCTTGGCCGCGGTAATTGTGTGTTGATTTTCTGTGTGTATGAGACGGAAATGTTCCTGAAAGGAAAGTAAAGTATTTTGGAAATTTTGATTGCCGTATTTGTCTTCCGGAACTTTTTATGTATGATTTGTATGTTAGATGCAACACTTTGGTATTTTGGCTATTGTGCTCACCTTCTGTACATTTTACTTCAGTTATGTCTTCATTTACTGTACTTCATGCTTTGCATACTCAGTACATCTTTCGTACTGACCCCCTTTCTTCGGGGGCTGCATTTCATGCCCGCAGGTACAGATTCACGTTTTGGTGACCCACCGGTGTAGGATTTCCCTTTTGCTGTTCGGAGTGCTCCCTTTGTTCCGGAGACGACGTTTTGGGTACATACTCTTCTGATGTATATGTTTATGTTTATTCAGGGCACGGCGGGGCCCTGTCCCGCCATCTACTTCTGTTGTTCCGTACTAGAGGTCTGTAGACATAGACGTGGGAAATGTACAGTTTTGTTTGGACGCGTTGTGTGAATTGCGTTTGGGTGGCCCATCCGCCGTGGCAGCCCTATCGGCCGCATGTATGTATGCTTTGGTACGTTATGTATAGTATGATAGCCTTGTCGGCTTCTATGCAGTATATATGGTTGTAGGCACCAGTGTGGAGCCATGTCTGATATTCATTTATATACGAGTCGTCTGTATGCTGAATTTGGTAAATGAGCGCGTAGGGGAGCCCAGTTCGGGCACTAGTCACGGCCTACGGGGATGGGTCGTGACAGATTGACTTCTGCCCCAGTCTTGACACTTCCAGAGGGATTAGAAGGGTATGTTGTTTATTGCGATGCTTCAGGCGTCGGGTTAGGTTGTGTACTGATGCAACACGGTAAGGTGATTGCGTACGCCTCTAGGCAATTGCGGAAACATGAACAGAATTACCCGACCCATGATTTAGAATTAGCCGCAGTGGTCCATGCATTAAAGATATGGCGACATTATTTATATGGTGTCCATGTGGATGTTTATACAAATCATAAGAGCCTTCAGTATATCTTCAAGCAGAAAGAGTTGAATTTGCGACAACGACGATGGTTGGAGTTGCTAAAGGATTACGATGTTGATATCTTGTATCACCCCGGAAAGGCTAACGTTGTGGCTGACGCTCTTAGCCGCAGATCCATGGGAAGTATAAGTGATGTACGACCAGAAAAGAAAGAGATGGCCCGTGAGCTTCAACAATTAGCTAGCCTAGGAGTCCGAGTAGTGGACTCAGGTAGGAGCGGAGCTACTATTCAGAATTCAGCAGTTTCATCGCTAGTAGCGGAAGTAAAAGAGCGACAATATGAGGATCCCATGCTAATGCAGTACAGAGATACACTCCCTCAGAAGGAGGAGTCATCATTTGATATTTCGGGAGACGGAGTTCTCCGATGTCGAGGCAGGTTATGTGTTCCCGATGTGGTAGGCCTACGTCACCAAATATTAAGGGAAGCTCATTGTTCCCGTTACTCCGTACACCCCGGAGCGACGAAAATGTATCATGATCTTAAGTCTATATACTGGTGGAATGGAATGAAGAAAGATATAGCGGAATTCGTGGCTCAGTGTCCTAATTGCCAACAAGTGAAGATTGAACACCAAAAGCCGGGTGGATTATTGCAAGCTATAGAAATCCCAACTTGGAAGTGGGAAGTGATTAATATGGATTTTATTACAGGGTTACCCCGTTCTCGAGGTAAGTATGATTCCATATGGGTGATTGTGGATAGATTCACAAAGTCAGCTCATTTCTTACTGGTCAGGACGACCTATGTGGCAGAAGATTATGCGAAGCTTTATGTTAAAGAGATAGTGAAACTCCATGGCGTTCCAGTATCTATTATCTCCGATAGAGGGACCCAGTTTACAGCTAAGTTCTGGAGATCGTTCCAAGAGGGTCTAGGGACCCAAGTGCGCCTAAGCACGGCATTTCACCCACAGACCGATGGGCAAGCTGAACACACTATTCAGACTCTCGAGGATATGTTACGAGCATGTATAATAGACCTTGGAGGAAATTGGGATGACCATTTGCCACTCATTGAGTTTTCTTACAATAACAGTTATCATTCTAGCATTCAAATGGCACCGTATGAGGCTTTATATGGGCGAAAGTGTAGATCCCCGATTGGGTGGTTTGAAATTGGAGAGGCCAAGTTGATAGGGCCAGATTTGGTCCAGCAAGCTATAGAGAAAGTCAAGCTCATACAAGATCGATTGTTAGCGGCTCAAAGTCGCCAGAAGTCCTATGCGGATAATCGTCGAAGGGACTTAGAGTTCCAAGTTAAGGATTGGGTATTCTTGAAAGTGTTGCCAATGAAACGCGTTATGAGATTTGGCAAAAAGGGGAAGCTCAGTCCCCGGTATATTGGACCATATGAGATTGTGCACAAAATAGGCAAAGTGGCCTATGAGTTAGATCTACCTCCGGAATTGGAGCCAGTCCATCCAGTATTTCATGTCTCGATGCTTCGAAAATGTGTTGGAGATCCCACCAAGATCGTCCCAATCAATGATGTGCAAGTGACAGAGAAATTGACTTATGAAGAGGTACCCATTGCCATATTAGATAGGCAAGTACGGAGGCTTAGGAACAAGGAAGTGGCCTTAATTAAAGTTCTGTGGAGGAATAGCAATCGAGAGGAGATGACATGGGAAGCAGAAGAAAGTATGCGATCTAAATACCCACATTTATTTCAGCCCGTGGAAGAAGCCCAAGATGAGACGTCAAGATCATAAGGTACATATATTTCCTTTTATGCTTTTGGGTCATGTCTGGCTAAAAATATTTATGTTGTTACGTTGTGGCCCTGTGTGGCATCGATATTATGGGTTGTTGTGGCAGGATGGTAGCGTCATATTATAAGGGGAACTCTGGCGAAATTTTCGTAGAATTCCCCGAGACTATAACATTCGAGGACGAATGTTCCTAAGGGGGGAAAGAATGTCGCACCTCGGAAAATTTCCCGTTGGTACGCAAGTAAACGAACTAGTGATGTGTGCGAGGTGTGCGAGTGTATAATGTTTCATGAGCAATGTGCATATATGGACGAGAATGATTAGAATGAAAAGTCGAGAAATGTGAAAAGTTGAAAGTTGGCAAAACTGCCCAGTGGTCGTAAAGTGCAAAATACGGACCGTAAAATGGAATACGGTCCGTAAACTGGCAGTCGTAAATTGCCATGCAAGGTTTCAACTTTCTGCCCAGTTGAGAAGTGGTAAAATACGACCTGGTGGACGGACCGTAAAGTGATTTACGGCCCGTAAATCATGGTCGTAAATCACCATGCATGCAGCCAAAGTTTCTGGTTCTGCTTAAGGTTAAAGACGACCACGAGGGACGGTCCGTAAACTGGAATACGGACCGTAAACCTCCATGGACGACCACTGTACACCTAAGCACAGAATTTCAATTCATTAAATATGAGGACCAAGACTTGTTTTATTTCATTTCTACATTACACCACTTCTCTCTAGAATCACCTCTCTACATTTATTTCATAGGTTTTCAAGGATTATAAGTCACCAACAATATAAACAAGTGAAGCAAGTGTAAGCAAGCCATTAAATACTGTTCAAGTCAAGAAATGCAAATGGAGAAAAACTAGGGTTTTGCTCAAAGTGGAGTATTATTAACCAAAGCTTGTTCCTACAACTTCTAAGGTAAGATTCATGATTTTTGCATGATGTTTAAGGTATTGAAGAGTTGAAATACATGGATTGTAGAAAATATGGTCAAGTAGGTCATGAATGATGAATAGTGACATTTTGAGGAATAGTTTGAATTGAATCATGAATGTTGTTGTGTTGTGATATGAATGCATTATAAATGGTACTAAGATCATGAACTAGACACTTTAGATGAATGGACGAAGTTGGATGTTATGACCATGAATATGGGTGAATTAGAGGCAAATTAAAGAATCTAAATAATGTGGATAACGTGAATGACTAATGGCCATTGTTATGATATTAATGAAGGTATAGACACTAGCATTGGAAGGAAGCGTGCAAGTGTAGAATAGTCCGACGAAAAGGTATGTAAGGTTAACCCTTTTTTTTTAAGGCATAGTTCCTTCGCCAAACTCTTGAACCCTCTATATGAGTATGTTGTATTCAAACGATTAACACTCCGAGCTCATAAGCTCACGATCCTCGATACGTGCTACGAATGTACTACGCACCCCATTGACGAGTAAGCATAAGATAGAGATGTAGCGAAAACGATGATGATAGTGATGACGATGATAATAATAATGATGCTAAAGGTGCCTACGGGCTATTATATTCACATGTGCCTATGAAGGGCTATAATTACACCCGAGCTTATAATGCCGGGTAGAATATATGTATATGGATGTATATATATATGTATGTATATGATTACGTAACGCGCGCACACATCTGCAGATGGTACGGATAACCCTGAAGCCTTGGTAGGGCCAGGTAGAAATAACATTGAGCCTTGGTTGGCCAAGTATGTATGAAACACCGAACCTTATGGTCGGGTGCGCTATGTATGTATATAAGTGTATGGCTATGTATATAATATGAATATGAATGTGAAAAGAATATGTATATGAATGCGAATAGGGGCATGTATACGAATACGAGCACTATTATGAAATACACATGAGAAATGGAAAGTTCCTATGAAAGGCAGGTAAGTGCCATGATGATGATATTATTGTCTTCCCTCCTATGCCACTTCATATATTGTCTATGATGCTTCTATATTGATGTGATCATGCTTTACATACTCAGTACATTCTTCGTACTGACATCCTTTTGTTTGTGGACGCTACGTCATGCCCGCAGGTGCACAGGGAGACAGACTTGATCCATAGCTGCTTATTCAGAGATTACATAGCGGAGCTCCATTTCCTTCGGAGCCATATCTTTTGGGTACTTATTCTTTTGTGTATATAATTATGGGCATAGCGGGGTCCTGTCCTGCTCATGTGATGCGTTATACCTTTCCTAGAGGCTCGTATTCATGTGTATATGGTTAGACATGTCCGGCCTTGTCGGCCTATGTTTTGTATATCTTTTTGTCGGCCACGTTGGCCCACGTACATTGATGTGGCATAGATGCCTATGGTGATATAAATGTATTGTTGTCCAATTGGGACTAGTTGACGAATGAATGGAAATGTATATATAACTATGTGGCTCACCTAGATGTAAGTATAAGAGTAAGCTAAGAGGGTGCTCGGGTGGGCTAGCACAGGGTGCTCGTCGCGGCCCCGAGTCGAGTCGTGACACCGGGCCGGGTATGTTTTCGTGCACAGTTTCACTGTATTGTTCATCGAGTCCCTCACTAGAGGGCCGGGTACGGTATATATATATATATATGATGATATGATGAAGTGATGATATGATGTTATGATGATATGATGATGTGATTATGGCGCCAAGGATGACTTTATTCACCGAGTCCCATAATGGGCCGGGTATGATATATGATATTGATATGCATGATTTACGTTTTATAAGGCAAATGTATTAGTATTTTTAATGTCATACTTGTCTCCCGTGACCTCTATTTCTGTTATGATCCTCTTTACTGTATCACATGCTTTACATACTCAGTACATATTCCGTACTGACCCTTCAGCATAGGACTTCTACTCAGCTGTCTTGGAGAGCTCCATTGTTCCGGAGCCTAGACTTTTGGTACAGATCTTATGATGTATATGTATATGTTTATCCAGGGGTACGGCGGGGCCCTGTCTCGTCATATTTCACTATCGATACTAATAGAGGTCTTTAGACATATGTGTGGGTTGTGTATAAGTTTTATTCAGCTGTGTCTATACGATGTTCTATGGATATGTTCGCCTGTTGTGGCAGCCTTGTCGGCTTGCATATGATACCGATATGTAGTGGCAGCCTTGTTGGCTTGCGTGTCATATTGACATGTAGTGGCAGCCTTGTCGGCTTGCGTACCATATTATGTTTTGATTAGATGTGACTCCTCAGGAGACAGGTTATCTGGATATATATATATATATATATATATATAATGACGTTATGAACCTTTGGAGTTGTTTCGCTAGTTTCCATATTGTTCTTAGATTCAGTTGACTATATCTAACAGGTACGTATATGAGTGTCCAGCTCGGGCACTAGTCATGGCCCAATGGATTGGGTCGTGACAAAAGTGGTATCAGAGCAGTTCGTCCTCGGAGTGTCTACAGACCGTGTCTAGTAGAGTCTTATTTATCGGTGTGTTGTGCACCACATCTATAAACAGGAAGCTACAGGACATTTAGGATGTTTCGTTTCTTTCATATCTAAGATCGTGCGATAGAGCCCAGCCATAGGAAATGGAATTCCTTATACTAACCCTTGATTTCAGCTGAAGAACGGCATCGACAGAAGAAAGTGGCTGATGATATTGGAAGTTACAAAGTACACAGGTAAGCAACGGTGCGCAAGATGCATGTCGGATAAGGAAAGAATATTGAAGTATGATTAAAATGTAAAGTTGAAGAATGAGAAGGAAGGTAGATAGGAAGGTATAACAGCATAGATCATTAAAGGATCAGGTACGTCTCGAGGTGTGAAATGTGAGGTAAGTTTCGATATCCTTATACTTTTACTTGAAATTCGGAGCCCTGTGTGGCTATGATATGATATGATACATACGTATATATGTTGGCCCTGTGAGACATTGTTGTATTTCCTGCGTGCAGGTTCTGGGATAGTAAGAAATACAGAGGAAACTCTGCCAAAATTTTCCTAGAAATAAAAAAAGGATGAGATATAAGTTTGTAATATGTCTTGAAAAGCTATGTCAACAGTAATAATAAGATTTGACTAAGTTTCAAGTCTGACTTCGAGAAATAATGTTAACTATTGAATTGATAGTAATAGTAAGTATGAGATCGATATTGATAAGGTAAATTTATCATGTTGGATTAAAGCTTTAAGAGATACCCTCCATGTGATCCGTAAGAGGCATCGTTCTTATTTGGGAAATTTTATTTCGAAGAAGCATATATGAGTAGCAAAGTTTGGAATTCATTTGAATGGACAAGGATACTTTCCAGCCATATGTCACCTTAGAAGAGGCTCATGTTGAAGAGCAAAAACGTCCACAATTAAGTTTCACTTTTAATTGAAGAGTACAAAGCATACAACAAGTAGTTTATGAACTAAATAGTTCGTTCATGACCAAAGAATAAATCTGGAGGTAAACTATGTGAATCAAGCATTAGAAGTCCCGTGGTGCTTGTCGGATTCTAGTTCTTCGTCTTGTGGTGGTTTTGAGAGATGCTTCATGGTGACGTAATTTTGGAGTTGGAGCGTTCTTGTGTTCTTGAGGTAACATTTCATCATATCTTTATGTCCTTGAGTTTATTAGTTCTTAATCAACTAATTGGAGATGGAATTTGTAGAAGGAAAACTCAAACTTGTGGGCTGTCTTAGATCATGTGTTTCATACGTTGTTGATGAAATGCTAGGATAAATTGGAAAGAACTTGTGACACTAAGGGATGATGTAGAAAAAGGTGGCAAATCTTAACAGAACGTTTTATTGAGGTATCGAGTGAACTGATAAGTAGGGATAAATTACGACGAGTTTGTAGTTAAAAGGAATAATAGTATGATTGAGATAAAAGTACGGAGGAGGAAGAATTACGACAAATATGACGATATTGATAAGACAGCTTGTGAGATAGTAAGGATAAGATTGATCAAAAACGGTGAAAGGTTAAGTATACCTACTCCACAGAGAGTAATTAAATCATAGTAAGAATTGCGACCAAAGATTATGCGATAACGGGAAAGAAAGCGAGCACAAAAAAGGGAGTTAATTAAAAGAAGGAAATAAGAAGGAAGCGAGCGAGACAATAGTGCAGTAATAGGTTATAACATGTATGGCCGAGGACACGATTAATATAAGTGGCGGAACAGTGAAGGACTAAACTATAAAGAGACGAGCAACGAAGCGGAATGAGTGCCAGGAAATTATTGGGACGATAAGAACAAATAGGGATGAACGGAATACACTTTGAAAAAGAGAAAGGGATTATGCAGGAGTAGTGGTTTCCGAAGGATACAGGGGTAGCATGAGATTCCTCGTGCACAGAATGAAAGATGGACATAGACTGGAGAAATAAAAGGAGTTCTAAGGAAACACCTAATATAAACGTGATCAATTGAGTACGAGTATGAGATAGAAAGGAAAATATATAGCTACGAACTTAAAGGTGCAGTACGACAACAAGGTGGTAAGATAAGACCGTTATTAAGACGAATTCGATATGATTTTGAGTAAGTTAGAAGTTAGCGTTTGCTACACAACAAGGGTGAAAGAGCATAAGGCATAAAGGAGTACCGCGTGTATATGACTTCACCTCGGAAAGAGTGAAATCCTTAAAGGATAAGGACTGTAAGCCTGAGGAACAAATGAAGTATTGTGAATTTATTAAAGGAAATAGATGATATAGGTTGGGGTAAAGATAATGTTACAAGAGAGCCTTGGATACTTATCACCGGGATATAAGTGCTACCTAATCGAGAATTTGGAACGATTATAAGTACTAAATAATTATTGATTGGAGTGAGTGGAATGTGACTTTGGATGAGTTGCTACATTGGTTAGGTTATTCGATTACAGATTATCAGATGAGATTTTGTACTATACATAGAAAGGTTCTCGTCACTTCGAGATTTTGTTAAGGTTTCGTACGTGGATAATCAAAGTTATAAATTATAAAGAAAAGACATGGGCATGGTACAGTATACCAAGTGAGTTATTAGATGAATTTGAAATTGGAAATGGGGACATAGAGCAGAATATAAATAGATAATGGTATAAGTACTGTTATATCCCATATTTTGCGTATTCGGATAATTCAAGACAATTGCAAGAAGTTAAGGACAAGGCTATATTTTTTATCTTGTTTAGCACACAAGTTGTTTATGGAAGCTATTGATGTGAAAATATTAATAAAGGCTAGGGGTAAAAAGGGGAATGCACAAGATGGTCTATGGTAATATTGAGGAAGGCTAAGGGGAAAATTTGGAATTGGGAAAATAATTTTTCATGAATTCCAAAAAAACAAAAAGCCAAGTAGGCCGTCCAAGTATGGTGTGGGCCAAGGCCCACATGGAGGCATAAAATAAATAAGACCAAAAGGTGACAAGTTTGTCATATTATTCATCTTTTATACTTGGAAATTTCAAGAAGCTTGGAGAAAGAAAAATGAGAAGGCCATTCGGCCATGGGAGAGCCAAAGTGACCCCTTGAAAAATTTGATCAAAAATTATTTTCTTCTAGCAATTCAAGCAATTAGAAGGCCCTCTTTAACGTGGGATAATTGTTGGAGCAAGTAGACCACTCTTTGTTGCAAGTTCATAACCCTAGCCAAGTGAGAAGTTAAGGAAAAAAGGTAAGAATTAATCTTCTTTTTATATGTTATGGATGGTTGTGTATGTTGTAGTATGTAGAAATGGGTGAAATTCATCAAAATATGGATGTATGTTGTGGCCGTGTGGTTGTTGTATGGTATAGAAGAGAATGAATCAATTCTTCTTAGTATTTTGGTTGTTGTTGTAATGGAATCTATGATGGAAATGAAAGTTTAATGATTCTAGTTGAAGTTGTAAGTGTTGGAGAGTTGTTTAGAAGCTAATGTGATGTTAATAACCATTTCTTGTATTTACGGAAAATAATGTTGCTAGCATGTGAATTGTTGGTATAGTTCATGAATTTGAAAGAAGGAAATGTGTTGTTATTGTTCTTGTTGAATTTGGAAGGTTTCAGGTGGAATGGAGTATTAGTTAGATTGTTTGAATATTATGTGTATTGCTTGAAGTGTTCTTGAATATTGTTTGAATGGTTTCGGATTAGTACTTGAATATGTGGGCAATTACGAATTGAACATAGATGAAACGCCGTCGAAGTTTGTAGAAAGAAGTTGCTAACGTTAGTATGCGTTTTGAATTGGTTGTGGATATTGTTGGAATAACTATTGGTATTGTTGTTGATAATTTTGCCGAGTTAAATTCTCGGATTTGTTGTTGATGATTTAGCCGAGTTGGATTCTCGGGGATGGTTGTATTTACAGGGGAAATGCTGCCGAAATTTCTGTAAATAAAGTGTTCGTTGAAGATTGAACTTCTAAGTATCTATAGCTAATGTTTGGTATACATTAATATTGTTGTAGATCTTGCGAAGCCAAAGACTTAAGTTCGGGTTAGCGTAGGAAGCGGGCAAGGTATGTAAGGCTTACCCTTTCTTTCTTTTGGCATGATCCTTACGAAACGAGCAGATGACGTATATGTATGATTTCAAAGAAATTCCTATTCTTAGAGCCACTAGGATGGCTAATATTCTTGACTTCCATAAGCTATTTCATATGGTTTTGATGCGTATCTATGATGTCCGAAGATCTATTTGATATGTTTCTGAATGGCATTCGAGAGATAATTGATATGATTAATGTCTTGATTTTCAAATGATAGTACGTTTGATTATTCCATTGAGTCCTTGATATATTTTGATACGTACATATGGTTCCAAAAGCTCTATTTGATTTGATCCATAACGATATTCGAAAGGTACCTAACATGATTGTTGCTTTGATTTTCCAAAAATGGCTTCTGAAATGTTCGTAGAAGGTTCTGTACTAAAACGTCCATAACTTTTTCATACTAACTCGGATTGATTCGAAACGTGTTTATGATCCTCAAGTGTCGAATTGCGTACCTATCAATCGAGTCTTGATTTATATGCATATAGTTTCTCACTACTCTGCTCGTGCACGCCTCAATATGTCTTTCACCGAGTCCCGGGCCGGGCATGTTATCGTGCGCACTCCACTGCATTGTTCACCGAGTCCCTCACTAGAGGGTCGGGTACGGTATATGTATATGATGACATGATGAGATGATGATATGTTACGGCGGCCAGGAGGGCATATGATGATTTGATTCACCGAGTCCCTCACTAGACGGCCGGGTACGGTATGTATATATGTATATGCATGATGATATGATAGCATGCTGATATGATGACATGACTTTATTCACCGAGTCCCTCACTAGAGGGCCGGGTACGGTATATATATGATATGTGATGTTGACATGCATGACTCTATTCACCGAGTCCCTCACTAGAGGGCCGGGTACGATATACGCATACATATGTTCATGATGACGTGGTGACATGATTTTATTCACCGAGTCCCATAATGGGCCGGGTACTGTATGTGGTATTGGTATGCTTGATTCTGTTTCGTACTGCACAGGTACAACGGTTTCTTTATTATCATACTTGACTCCTGGAATCTCTATTTCAATTATGATCTTTCCAGTTGTATTTCATGCCTTACATACTCAGTACATATTCCGTACTGACCCCCTCTTCTGCGGGGCCTGCGTTTCATGCCCGCAGGTACAGACGTCCACGTGAGTGACCCGACAGCTTAGGCCATCTGTTTTGCTGCTTGGGAGTGCTCCTTTGTTCTGGAGCCCACATTTTGGTACAGACTCTTCCGTTGTATATATGTATGCATATATTCAGGGGTACGGTGGGGCCCTGTCCCGTCATATGATTCTGTTGTCTTTGTTAGAGGCCTGTAGACATGTATGTAGGTCATGGGTTGCTATGGTTCAGTTCTGTCTGTGTGGCTTGCGTCTAAGCGGTCCCATTTGTTATGACAGCCTTAACGGCTTGTATGTATGTATACGTATGTATATGTTTTGGGCGATATGTTTTACGACAGCCTTGGTGGCTTCTATATGATATGTATGTTATATGTGACCGCCTAAGATGACATCTGATCTTTGTATTTGTATAAGTCAGTGTATGCCGATTCTGGTAAGTGAGTACGTCTGGGTGTCCAGCTCGGGCACTAGTTGCGGCCCATGGGGTTGGGTCGTGACAAGTACACCCTTAAGGGGGGAAGCGGGTGAGAAGAATTTAGGTATAAGATGGAAACAAGCGACACTGCAATGTATTTGATGTGGATACTAAAACTTCAAGTGAGATCCCTTGCTGAAACAAGCTAGTAAGATTTGAAAGCCAGCAATAAACGAATAGAAGTCAGGAGGGCATTAGAGGCAGTGCCGAGAATTATTTGTAATGATCTTGAATGATATGACATTAAAGAGAGGGTGCTTATAAAAAGAAGGAGTACGACAGGAGAATAGTAACGAGTAACCTGAGAGATATTATAAAGGATGGCAATGTCAAACTGGATTAGAGGCTAAGATGTCGGCAATAGAGTTGTGTGCTAATGGTAATGTGACTTATAAGTAGTGAAGGGAAGGGATAGAAAATCTCCTATAGTAGGATATGAGAAAATCAAATGGTGAATAAAGGAAGGGAAAGGAATACGACAAGATAGACGGCAAGTGAGTTTTAGTACAAATAAGATATGTAAAACAGAATGAATCAGGAGAAGGAAAGCCTATGACTAAGATCGGATGTACTTTGTACAAATTATACAAGAATAGTTATGCGATCTACGCACATTTGTATGTTAAGAATGAGACCAAGTGAGTACTTGATAAGAAGAATAAGGATTCAGTACTAACAACGTAATTGTGATATTTTGGATACATTAAGGAAGGGTGTAAGGTGGTTTGAGCGAAATTACCGAGATAGAATTAGTATTGAGGGCAAAAGCCATAGTTGAGCCTTGATATCAATTGAAAGATATAAGAGAAGAATGTAAGGTCTGCATAAAGACTAGTGAGACGACGCTAAGGTATTTCTCAGGTTGATTTGAGCGCCTTCGTATATTCTTGTAAAGATATTAAGTGTTACAGGTTGAGTTAAGAAAAATTATGGAATAGCTTAAGCGAGACGAGCAGGGCGAGCTGGTCACTGGATGACAGTGAATTTATATGTCAAGTCAAAAAAATTCTTTCAGAATTATACCAGTTACTGATAGACAGAGCACAGAGCAGCTATGTAAAGTTATTATAGCTCTACTTGGTAGCCAACTCTAAAGATTGAGATTAAGAGATAAAAACTAGAGTGACAGTTAAAGTCTTTTAAAGAAGTCGAGAAGTGATACGTGAGGCTGAAGAATCAAGGATAGGGGTGCAATAGGGAAAACTACCTATACAAGTGTTCACTCACGATATAAGATGGGTACTTACCTCAAAAAGAGTGTTCTCGAGGGATTCATTCTGGGACATGACTAACATGAGATTTAAAACCCCTTACGATCATTATGTGTTTTAACCTTTATTCAGATTTAAGTTAAGCGAGAAGAGACACCCGGAGAGGATGATTAAGATAAGAAGAAGGTTCCTGATTATTAAATAATCGTGAAAGGTTAAGAGATGACATGGTATCAGTATGTAATAGATGATTCACGTGGTTGACTTAATAATGTGGGTATAGAGGTAATGACTATGCGATTAATATTGCGGGAAGGAGTAACGATAAGGACGAAGGTTCCTAGATGAGTTGAAAAAAAAAAGAGGTCGACGAGTACAAAACGGGACGATCCAAAATAGCAGCAAGAAGTAAGCAAGGAAGAGTGTCATATCTGAACAAGGGAATTTGTTTAATACTAGAGAAGATTAAGAAGCCCATAACATAATAGCATGGAAATCAGGAACTAAAGGGGATGACCATTTCGAGAAACTAATCAAACCATCATAAGCTCGCAAGGAACAACATTCGAGGACGAATATTCCAAAGGGGAGAAGGATGTTATATCCCGTATTTCTGTACGTTGGATTATTCGTAAGCTGAGGTGGGGTCCACATATCGAGATTTTTTTTAAAGACATATGACAAGTTATATGGATAATATATGTGAAGTTAAACACAACTCAAGAAGGACCCTTGAGCCAAATCAAAGTGGAAGTCCTCCAAAAAAAAATGTGTGTGTTTTTAAGTTACGTTTTTGGGTGGTTTGACTTTGAGAGGCTATAACCCCATCAGTATTTGGGAATTTGGGAAAACTCCCAAAATGAAAGTTGTAGATAATTGAAATACCTTTCCAACCATAGTTCGTGGGTGTGACATCGGGATAAAGAGTTATGGATGTTTTAAGGCAGAAAGGTCAAGCTGGGTAGTGAAATGGGCCCAACCTGATTCCAATCCGGGTCAGGCCCATTTCCCTTGTTATTTAAGGGAAGTTTCAGCCTTCTCCTCCACATTTTAAGACCAAAAAGACCCAGAAAATTCTAGAGAGAGAGAGGGAGGAAAGCCTTAGAGAGAAAAACAAAGTTTTGATCAAATTTGAGCCCCGAATCCCGAAGCTCATGAAGAGAAAAGTGTTGTACGTTGCGTTGCCTTCAATTTGAGCTAAACATCAACCAAGAAGAAGAGTGTTGACGTGGTTTATTCATACTAAAGGTAAGAGTAAGGTCCCTGTTTCATTGTTAACAAGTTTATTTAGAGTTTTAACGGATTAAAACGGAGAAAATAGCGTTATAAATTTGTTTGTTGTTTTGTTGAGATTTATGGATCGGGGGCTGTTTTAGTTGGATTAAATGCATGGAATTGGCTGAGTTATGATGTATAATAATTTTTGATGTTGTTGACAAGTTGCTGTTCTTGAATTTGGGAGAATAAAGTGTATGAAGATATTATATACAAAGCGTATACCGGGTTGTTTTTATATGATTTTTGTGGCTGTTTTGTGACAATATTTTGGGGCTGTTTGGTGGTTGTTATGAATTGTTTTGTGGGCTAGAATATCGTGGGATTGGCTGTAGTTGTTGTTGTTGTTGTGTTTATTGTTATACTATAGATATACGAAAATAAAGAAGTGTATACAAGCATTGGTATACGAATGTATATTGGGCTGTTTTGGAAGTGATTTAAGAATGGATTTAATTCTAGTTTGATATGAAATTGTTGGTGTTGTTGCTGTTGGTATTTTGATTGATGTTTGGCTAAATTGGAATCTCGAGGATTGTTAAGTTTTCAGGGGAAATGCTGCCCGAATTTTGTTAAGTTTCATTCGTACTTGGATTGGTTAGTAAGTGATGTGGATGATATAACTGTGGCTTATGTTATGTTAATTTTAGACCTACGAGCTCAAAAAGTAGACGTTGGACATTTGAATAAGCGTTAAAGGTATGTAAAGCTAACCCTTCTTTCTTTTTGGCATGATCTTTATGAAACAAACAGACGACGTGTATATGATTCCAAAGAAGTTCCTATTCTTAGAGCCACTAGGATGGCTAATGTTCTTGATTTCCAGAAGTTATTTAATTATGTCTTGATACGTGTCCATGATTCCAGAAGTTCTATTTTGATATAATCCATAGTGACATTCGAAGGGTACTTGATATGTTTATTGTCTTGATTATCAAATGATGGTTCATTTTGATTATTCTATTGAGTCTTAGATATGACTTAGTTTGCATATGGTTTCTCACTACTCTGCTCGTGCATGCCTCAATATGCCTCAATAGTTGGTTTGGTGACCTTTCAGCATAGGACTTCTACTCAGCTGTCTTGGAGAGCTCCATTGTTCCGGAGCCTAGACTTTTGGTACAGATCTTATGATGTATATGTATATGTTTATCCAGGGGTACGGCGGGGCCCTGTCCCGTCATATTTCACTATCGATACTCTTAGAGGTCTGTAGGCATATGTGTAGGTTGTGTATAAGTTTTATTCAGCTGTGTCTATACGATGTGCTATGTATATGTTCGCCTATTGTGGCAGCCTTGTCGGCTTGCATATGATACTGATATGTAGTTGCAGCCTTGTCGGCTTGCGTACCATATTATGTTTTGATTAGATGTGACTCCTCAGGAGACAGGTTATCTGATATATATATATATGATGATGATGACGTTATGAACCTTTGGAGTTATTTCGCAAGTTTCCATATTTTTCTTAGATTCAGTTGACTATATCTAACAGGTACGTATACGAGTGTCCAGCTCGGGCACTAGTCATGGCCCACGGGATTGGGTCGTGATAGGCAATTTTCACTTTACCACAGCTTCTTTCCCACATCGGTATGGTATACTTACCCTTGACTTCCTTATTCCAGTGATCACTTAGTTAGCTATCATTCCTTGTTGGCTTTCCGGTGTGTCTATTCCTATCTGTGGGGCATAACCTTACGCTGATGGTTCATATAATTCTATAATACATACCCTTATGCTGAGTATGGTTAGTGACCCGTGATATACTTTCTAATTTCTATTGATGCTGCTGCCTTTCTATCTGCACCCACATCGTTCTTCCTCTCTTTAGAGATCGCCACACCACTTATCGTTACTCCCTTTGTTAAGATTCTTATATTTTTCCTTTAATATCAAGATTTTATTCTGTTGTAACCCAAGGTGTCCTTTGTACTCATCATCCATTTCGTCATTCTATTTATAGTTAGCTTGTAGAGTGTTCTTACTCTCTTTATTACTCTTTAGGATGCGTCGCTGTCTATTTAGGTGCAGCACAAATTTCCCTGGTCTAGAAATATCATATCTCACGTCCGCATGAAGTATTCTCTTGATCCATGTTAATTCTTTTTCATACCTTCTTTGTGGTATGCTTATCTTTAATTCGATCCTGCTCCCTCTTAATGCATTCTTGATATGCCACTACGTCCCGAATTTTGGCCTCCTTAAGCTAACCTCTTTCATTCTTTGGAATTTTAACAAAGCCATACCTCGTTTCAGGACTAGATCTGCCCTTCCCCCATTTTTAAAGGTGTTCTTATACACTAGTAACTCCCGAGTATCAGTAGTTATCGGCCTACCCTAACAATCCTTCGACTCTTTTGGTCTCTTATAATACCGAAATTCTCTCATCGTATAGCTTGACTTATTTTCCTTTCTGCTAATCGAGGGCTTTGCATTTGAATAAAGCGCTTATGCATTACAGATCCATTCTCGTTGCTTTTTTTAAGGCCTTTCTACTTCTACCTTTTACGACCGAACATTTCCCGAATCAACGGGTTAATGGAAACGTTGGAATCCATCAAAACATTTTACGGAACGTTTGGTCACACTTTGCTCTTTTTATCCCTCGTCTTCCTCCACAACTATTATCACTGAAATTCTTCTTACTCTAAGTTTCCGGTTTCACTCTACGTCTACAATATATCATTGAGGGTTAATATGCTACACTCTTCCCCTTCCACTATCAATCCTTTTATTCTCTTGGCTCACTTATCCGAAATTTTCCTTGACTACTTATGTGCGTCCCACCTATGCGTTGTAGTTCTTCCAGTGTTCTGCCACTTCTTGTTCGTGTTATGAATTCCTTGCAAATATACCCTCTTCTTTCTTCTTCTTCCTGCCGCCAAGGCTAGTCCATACTCATGAATATTTCCCATACATCCTTCTATTTCTTTTATAATTAAACCTCGGTATTCCTTATCCTCATCACATGTCATTGATGTACTACCTCCCGGTTAGCTTTGTTAGTTCATTAACCTCTCGCTTGTCATTGGTGATTGCTCAATTTTTCTTTTCTTCCTTTTTCTTCTTTTGACCAGCCTATTAGTGTACCTTTCCTGCTTTCATCCTCAAACCTTCCTTGAGTTCCTTCCTCCCCGAGCGCCCTTCTCCACTTGTTATTTTATAGTATCGACCCTAACGTTCGTAAAATATTCCTTCAAACGTACAAATCCGTTCTATTCTTAAATCATCTTTTAGGAAAGCTTCTCCGTTTCCGAGGCAACCGTGTCAGTATGACTACACATTTATCCCTTTAGATACCTCTTGAGGTCTGGAAATCTCTTAGTATCGTTGCAAGGATTGATCATTCTCTCTCTTACTTCACATCCCTATTTGTGATTACTATCATTTAGTCCCAATTATCGAAGTCTATTTTCTGACCCCACACATTCATCTTTTGTTTCACACTACCATACTTTATCCCTTTCGCTTGCCTACCTTCGAATTTTATCCAAATAGTCCCTTGCCTTACCCATCGTCCCTCTTGGAAGCTTCACTCACCCTCGTTTCCTACACTTTTTTTTTATCAAGGCATTCTAATCTCTTTACTTTCTATATATTCACTTTCTTCCTTTCCCTAATGTTGTTGCATTAGGACTTTCCAACTCTAGCCTGTGGTGACAATATCATCAACTTACCTTGTAACATCTGTCACTTGAACTTCACTACCCTGTTCGATTGATGCCTTCAGTATACCGCAACGTCGGTTGCTGGGACACATATACCGGTTGGCGCAACCACACATGGGATGTCACACACACACACACACACACACACACACACACACACACACACATATATATATATATATATGTTTACTAACGCCTCGCTTACAAAGTACTTCCCAATACTATTCGAACTCATCCTAATTCTAGAGCTGTGATGCACTTTTTTTCTCTTTGCAGGTCTCGTCCGCCTCATCCTTCGCGACCTTTTAGGGTTTCCAATCACTCCGCATACTCCAATTTCCCTTAGGCTACTCTAGCTTCTCATCTGTCTCTTATGTCTGAATTTGTAGGACTCGTAATATAATTCCCAAGGGGTCACCCATCCTAGTATTTCTCTCACCCCAGCACGCTTAACCTTGGAGTGCTAATGGAATCCGGTGCGTTAGTGCTGGTATAATCACATACACCTTACTGCGTGACCTTCCTCACATAACCTAAAGCAAGTTGAAGTTTTAATAGATTCCAAAACATTCTCGTAATGCATCTCCGTCCGAATTAGAAAGGATCTCTTACTCTTCCGACTAAGCAAATGCTTTTTTGGCCTTTGCAATCCTCAATAATCACCTTCAATCTGCATGTATGACCACTTTTCATCCTAGCTTTCAAGATTCCCAATGGTGGCGAAGGCATCTTGATCGCAGTTACTTCCAAAAACTTAAGTCACTTATCCCCTTTAGGAGTTTCGCTCATCACTATTCAGTATTACCCTGAAGTAAATACATACGCACATAGGAAGTTCCAATAAGAACACGTATACCTATAGCCGATAGGTCCTTAGCATGATCTGGTGGTCTATAGAGTGAAGTGTGCTCTTCATCCTTGTCTTCCCACCGTCTACTAGTCTGGCCTAACATAATGCTGAAATGTAAGGAAAATCTAGATGTGCCAACTTTGTACTTCCTAAATTACGTCTTCATCCACAAGAGTCTCGTGACCCTTAAACGGGTCTTTGTCATATGATTTCTCAGTCGGGTCTCCTCCTACTGGAGCCACATCCTCCGATGGGTCCACCTCAATGGAATAACTGATGCTCTTTCCTATACCTCTTGACATCCTCGATCCTGAGTCGACGGGCGATACGGGTCTCATGTCCCCATTCAGAGCCTCACTTACGCTCCCATTAATTGAACTTGTCCTATTCTCCAATACAATCCTGCAATTTAACAAAAATCGTACCAAGAACCAGCTTTCCTATCATTGGCTCTACCGCACGATCTATGATTAGAAAGAAAGATGACATCCTAAATGTCCTGCAGCTTCCTGTTTATAGAGGTGGTGCACAACACACCGATAAACAAGACTCTACTAGACACGGTTTGTAAACACTCCGAGGATGAACTTCTCTGATACCACTTTTGTCACGACCCAAACCGATGGGCCATGACTAGTGCCCGAGCTGGGCACCCGTATACGACCCGCTAGATATAATAAGACTTAAACTGGAAACAATATGGCACTCTGTAAAAGCATGTTGTGAACTCATCATATCATACATCAGAAAGAACCTGTCTGCTGAGAAGCCACGGTTAACTAAAACATAACAAATATGCTAGCCGACAAGGCTGCCGTTATACACGGGGACGTCCAAGACGAACTACATCGATATAGCTGACCAAACTGTATATACACAACCCACATATGTCTACAGACCTCTAAGAGTGTAACAAAGTCTACGTCAAAAGGGTCTGTACCAAAATACCTCAAGCTCCGGAACAATGGAACTCTCCAAGAAGCTGGGCAGAAGTCCTAAGCCGGAGCATCACCAAACTGAGTGTCTGTACCTGCGGGCATGAAACGCAGCCCCTGAAGAAAGGGGGTCAGTACGAAAAATGTACTGAGTATGTAAAGCATGAAGTACAATAACGAAGATCATGTCTGAGTAGAAGATGACAGGAGACAAGTATGATAATCAAGGATACCAATGCATTTGTGCCTTATGAGATAAGAGTCATGCATATATATAATATACCATACCCGGCCCGGGACTCGGTGAATGATATATTAACGGTATGCAAGAGCAGAATATCATGAGCAACCATATGCAAACTAAATCATCATCTGAGACTCAATAGAATAATCAGAATGAACTAACACTTGAGAATTAAAGACAACTATTATGTCAAGCACTATTGAGAACTAGAGTTCCTTGGAGTCATATATGTTTGCCGTTGGCTCAGTTTATGTAATTCATGCCATAAAGAAAGAAAGGGTAACTTTACGTACACTTTGGAGCCTTTAGAAGTAGAGTCATCATCAATGAATAAAATTGAGAAAATCTAGATGTAGCTCCACATTCTCATACTCACTTTGAAATCATACACTTGAGTTCTTAAAATACAAAATCATCATTATCGTCGTCACCATTGTAAAATCATTCCTAGCCTTGACATCATCAGAAGTTTTAAGAACCATGGACTTTTAGCTTTTGAAGACAAGAAGGTTACGGAAACATTTATGAAGCCATACCATAGGAATCATGCCTTTGAAAGAAAGGGATGAGCCTTAACATACCTGTTCAGCCTCCAATTATCTACACTTATTGTCCAAGCTCGCAAGTCTACTTTTAAGAGGATTCCCACAATCGTTAAACTCATCGTAGTATATTTGTGCTAAGCTCTCAAGTCAAACTATTTTATATCCTGCTGAAAATCGGGCAGCATTTCCCCTGTTTATATGCCTGGCCCAGAATCTCAATTCAGCAACCAACAACAACAACAACAATACCAACATCACTAACATCATTTCCAACACCAATATGTACCATAAACATCATTTCCAACACCAATATGTACCATAAACAGCCCACACGCTGTTTTCCAAATTCCATAACTAACCAACTTACTACACAATTATTTAACGACTTTATTTCTGTAAATAAGCCTTAAATAATCTACTCCAAAGTCCAATCGACGAGCGGTTTGTTGGGTTGGAAACTAGACTCGACGAAATTCATTTTAGGCTATTGTTTCACCTTAAAACACTTCATATGCTAAGAGATATCCGTCCACCAAGTTGGACCAAAATTTTCACACAAAACATTACCCATCCTTTCTCCAAAGTCGTACTACTCAATTTCTTCCACTCATTTCCTTATAAAACCTTCTGGTATACCTTATATACATCCTTCACTCATTAAATATACTTAATAATGCTTGCTCTTTATATTCCAAAGTGGTTTTACTTAACCATAACTCAACGTACTTATGTTTCAAATTTTATAAGTGCTTCTTCGAAGATACGGGATGTAACATTCTCAAAATGCCAGTTTTGGCTAAATTCTGTGACTTTTTTGGGCCATATCATTTCAGCTAATGGCATTCGAGTAGATGTTCAGAAGAATAAGGCTGTGATGACTTGGCCATGGCCTACGACACCTACAGAAGTCTGTAGCTTCTTGGGATTAGTAGGATATTATAGGAGATTCGTGGAAGAATTCTCTTTTATTTCAGCACCATTAACGAAGCTAACTAAGAAATCGGCAAAATTCCAGTGGACCAATGCTTGCGAACGCAGTTTCCAGGAATTGAAGGATAGATTAACTTCAGCCCCAGTCCTGACACTCCCAGAAGGACCCGATGGTTATTTGTGTATTGTGATACCTCTGGTGTGGGGTTAGGCTGTGTGTTGATGCAGTGCGGTAGAGTTATTGCCTATGCTTCCGGCAATTGCCGAAACATGAAAAGAACTATCCAACCCATGATCTTGAGTTGGCCGCGGTTATTCATGCGCTAAAAATGTGGAGACATTACTTGTACGGTGTACATGTTGATATTTATACAGATCACAAGAGTCTCCAATATATTTTCAAGCAGAAGGAGGTAAATCTACGACAGAGGCAGTGGTTAGAATTATTGAAGGATTGTGATGTGAGTATTTTATACCACCTCGGAAAGGAAAATGTAGTAGCAGATGCACTTAGCCTTAAATAAATGGGTAGCTTATGTGATGTCCCTCCGGAGAAGAAATAATTAATTCGTGAGCTTCACCAGCTAGCCAGCCTCGAAGTTCGTTTAATTGATTCTGGCGATGCAAGAATTGGTATACACAACCCAGCTCTTTCGTCCTTAGATATGGAGGTGAGAGAGCGCCAATATGAAGACCCTCAGTTAAGTCACTATAGAGATACATTTACAGAGAAGGACAAGTCACCGTTTGAAGTTTCGACAGATGGGGTTCTTAGATACCGAGATAGGCTATGTGTTCCAAATGTTGCAGGGCTCCGTCGTCATATTCTAGAAGAAGCTCATTACTCTCAGTATTCCATTCACCCAGGAGCGAAAAAAATGTATCACGATCTTAAGCTAATGTATTGGTGGGACGGAATGAAGAAAGACATAGCCGAATTTGTAGCTCAATGTCCAAATTGTCAACAAGTGAAAATTGAGAATCAAAAGTCAGGAGGGTTGCTACAAGTCATGGAAATTCCAGCCTGGAAATGGGAAATGATCAACATGGATTTCATTGTAGGCTTGCCTCGTTCTCGGCAAGAGTATGACTCCATATGGGTGATCGTGGACAGATTCATGAAATCAGCTCATTTTTTTCCGGTCAGAACCACCTATTCGGCAGAAGATTATGCAACATTGTATCTTAAAGAGATTGCACGACTTTATCGTGTCCCGATATCTATTATCACAGATAGAGGATCATAATTTACAGCTAAATTCTGGATGTCTTTCCAAGAAGGTTTGGGTACTCAAGTGAGACTCAGCACAACATTCCACCCAAAAACTGATGGACAAGCTGAACGCACTATTCAGATCTTGGAAGATATGTTATGGGCATGTGTGCTAGATTTCGGTGGTAGTTGGGATGACCACTTACCTCTTGTTGAGTTTGCATATAACAACAGCTATCATTCCAGTATTCAGATGGCCCCGTATGAAGCTCTATATGGGAGAAAGTGTAGATCCCTGATTGGATGGTTTGAAGTAGGACAGGCACAGCTAATAGGCCCGGAGTTGATTCAACAAGCAGTGGAAAAGGTCAAGGTTATTCGAGATCAATTGTTAACAGCTCAAAGTCGCCAGAAATCCTATGCGGACAACCGTCGGCGAGACTTAGAATTCCAAGTTGATGATTGGGTATTCTTAAAGGTATCACCGATGAAAGGCGTGATGTGATTTGGTAAGAAGATAAAATTAAGTCCTCAATACATTGGACCCTATAAGATTGTCTGCAAGATAGGCCAAGTAGCGTATGAACTGGACTAGCCTCCAGACCGTGAATCGGTCCATCCAGTTTTCCATGTATCAATGCTCCGTAAATGTGTCAGAGATCCATCCAGAGTTATGCCGATACATGATGTCCACATTACTGAGAAGTTGGCTTATTAAGAGGTGCCCATTGCCATACTAGATAGGCAAGTGCGGAAGCTCAGAAACAAAGAGGTGTCTTCGGTCAAAGTCTTGTGGCGAAACAATAACCGACAAGAAATGACTTGGGAAGCGGAAGAAGACATGAAGTCCAAGTACCCACACTCGTTTTCACCCCTGAAAGAGATTCAAGATGAGACATCGGTATTATGAGGTATGAAATGCTTTCCTTTTAATACTTTTGGCCATGTGTGGCCATATTTTTCTTGCTATTGTGTTGTATCCCTATGAGGCGTTATTATTGAGGGTTGTTATGATAGGATGGTAGCACCATATTACAGGGGAAACTCTTGCGAAATTTTTGTAGAATTCCCGAGAACTTAACATTCAAGGACGAATGTTTTTAAAGGGGGGAAGAGTGTTACACCTCGAAAAATTTCATGTCGTCATATGGTAGATAGACTAATGCAAGGTAAGAGGTATATGATGTCCCCATAAGTAAGAAGGGGTACTTAACGATTCTAATTAAGATTCCAAACACATTCAAGGCAAGAGAAGAAAGTTCGTTGAAGAATGTAAAATATAAGTCGAGTTTTGAAAAGGGTTTCAAAGTACCGGGCTAATATTGATCTAATAACGTCTTTAGGAAGAGTTATAACGCCCCTTAGATTGTTAATGAAGTGTTAAACAAGTGCTAAGAAGGTTCCATAAGGATTGGAGATAAAAACGAAACGACGAGTTTCACTTTTGAAAAATGGAGTTATACGACCACTTATACGGTCCATATAACTTTATGCGGTCCGTATAAGGGGTCCGTATAACCCCAACCGAAAAGGGGATTTCCCTGATGGTGAAATACGGTCACTTATACGAACCGTATAAGTGTCTGTATAATACCCGACGGGCTGAGTATTTTTCAAGTATAAAAATGTGTTCCCACTTCTAATTTCTCATTCTTCCAACTTCTCCACCTCTCTCTAAACCTCTATAACATTCTACACATTTCATTTGCAAGAATTCAAGGGAAATCAAAGATCAAATACCAAAAACTAGTAGAATTAAGTGCAAGAATGCTAGCTAGGGTTGATGGAAGCAAGAAATCTCTTTGGAATTGAAGCTAGAGTTTTCTTCAAGTGAACCATTTCCATCCAAAACCTATTCCTACACAATCAAAGGTGAGTTTTATGATCATTTCATGTTATTAAGAATATTGAATGGTTGAAAGACTTAGATTATGGAAGAAAGTTGAATATGGAGCTCAAATATGAAAATAGTTGTATTCTTGAGCAGTAGCTTGACATGACTCATGATTCTTGACACGTTATGAGTGTAATTTTGTTATGAATGGTATTAAGAATATTGGAGAATCCTTATATGAGGATGAATGTAGTGTTATATTATGACTATGGTTATGGATGACCTTGAGAGGAAATTCTGAGAATTGAATAATGTCGAACTTGTCGAAGTTATTGATTATGGTATTATGAATGTTATTATTGATGTTTGGGAGTTGTTGTATCATATGGAGGAAGTTACAGAAACAAAGGAAATGTTGTCTAATTTTCGTTAGCTTTAGCTTAGCTTCAAGTATGTTTCTGATTATCTAATCCTAGTACGAATTCTCTTGAATGTAGAATCGTGAATATTGGAGGAGAGCGTTAATCGATAAAGTTGGAGAGACGTAAAGGTATGTACGGCTAGTCCCTTCTTTTCTAAGGCATGATTCTTATAACATGACTTTCTCATATTCCGGAAATTATAAACTTATGACTATTAAGAACAACTCATGAGATAAAGGTAAGCGATATGTTATGAATACGATAATGATGATGATGAGTCTAAGTCTAGAGATTATAAAGCTCATGATACGATATCCCTACGAAGATAATGATCCCTATACGATTATTTGATGTTATTCATTGTTGCTAGACTCACCTTATAATGTTAGTTCCTTCAAGGTGAGACATGATGATCATGACTACTCCATAATGGAATCGGGGGTTCTCGACCTTATGTCACCCCGATAGAGTTATAGTATTTAACTGATTCCTCATGCATGCTTTATGATTAGTACATAACGATGGGATTACACCGTCTCTAGATGGCCGGGCATGACACCACGAAGGTAGGCGGCTTATGATTACACCGTGCCTAGATGGCCGGGCATGACACCGCGAAGGTGGGCGGCTTATGATTACACCGTGCCTAGATGGCCGAGTATGACACCGCGAAGGCTGGCGGTTTACGATAACACCGTGCCTAGATGGCTGGGCATAACACCACTAGTGGGCGGGGTGCGATAGTTACCTGGACGCGGGTTAACGATGAGGGTATAATTGATATGCATAACAGGTGTTTTCCATTGAAAGCTAAGCAGGTTATATGTTCGCCTCATGTGTCATTTTTTCCTTTACTATGTCAGTATTATTCGTGCCTTACACACTCAGTAAATTTTTCGTACTGACGTCCTTTCTTTTTGGACACTGTGTTCATGCCCACAGGTAGACAGTGGATTTACAGGAGCACTCCACTATTCCGGAGGTGCTACTTATGATCATGTTCTTTTGTGTATATATTTGGGTATGACGGGGTCCTGTCCCGTCCTTATGTCTCAGTATTCTAGTAGAGGCTCGTAGATACGGATGTGTGGGGTTGTTGTCTATGGATATGTCAGTGTATATTTTGTATATCATTTTTATAGCCGTGAGGGCTTATGTATATATATATATATATATATATATATATATATATATATATATATATATATGTGTGTTTCCTTTGAGATTGTGTATGTTCAAGTTAGGAATGATGATTAGCATAACGAGTGGTGCTCGGTAGTCAGCTCTGGGTACCCGTCATGACCCCCTAGTCGGGTCGTGACAATTTGGTTGTTGAATAACTTGAATAAAGGAAGGAAGAGGAATATAAAGTTCAAACATGGAAATAATGGTACTTTGAGAAGTAAATTAACTTGAGTCATGATTCTTAGTATGCTATGAGTAGAATCTTAATGTGAATGATGCTAATGACATTGAGGAAGTATTATATGTGAATGAAGATGGTATTATGTTGTAGCTATGGTTATGAATGACTTCGAAAGGGAGTTTTAAGGATTGAACAATGTTTAACTTGAATAACTCTATTGATTATGATATTATGGGTGTTTTTATTGATGTTTGGGAGTTGTTTACTATATGGAGAAAGTTGTTGCAACAAAGGAAATTCTGCCCAATTTTCATTAGCTCTTAGTGGCTTTAATTTAGATTTAAGCGTGTTTTAAATGATCTAACTTAGGACAAATTCTCTTGAATGTAGAGTTGTCAATTTGGAAGGAGAACGTTTAGTCGTTAAGAAGACGTAAAGGTATGTTAAGGCTAGCCCCTTGTTATATCCCGCATTTTGTACGTTCGGATAATTCAAGATAATCGCGGGAAGTTAAGGACAAGGTTATATATTGATTTTGTTTAGCACACAGGTTGTTCATGAAAGTTTTTGAAGTGGAAATATTAAGAAAGGCTAGGGGTAAAAAGGGAAATTCACAAGGTGGTTCATGGTAATATTGAGAAAGGCTAAGGCCAAATTTGGAATTTGGGAAAAATAATTCTTCATGTATTACAAAACACACAAAAAAAAAAATGGGCTTGAGGCACAAGGGCCAAGTGTGGCCGTCCACCTTAATGGGCCAAGGCCCATATGGGAGTTTAATATGTAAAGAAAAGATGACAAATTCATCTTCAACATAAGAAGATTCAAGAAACTTTGAGAGGAAGAAAAAAGAGAGGCCTATTCGGCCAAGGAGAGGAAAAATTGGAGCCTTCAATTTTGATCCAAAAAATATTTTCTTCTAGTATTCCCACTAATTTGAAGGTCCTCTTTAACGTGGTATAATTGTTAGAGCAAGAACACCTCTCTTTGTTGCAAGTTCATAATCATAGCCAGGTGAGAAGTTAAGGGGAAAAGGTAAGAATTAAACTTCTTTTATATGTTATGGATGATTGTGTATGTTGTAGTGTGTAGAAATGAGTGAAATTCATGAAAATATGGATGTAATGTTGTGGCCGTGTGGTGATTATGTGGTATAGAAGAGAATGAATCAATTTTACTTAGTATTTTGATTGTTGTTGTCATGAATTCTATGTTGATAATGAAAGTTTGATGATTCTAGTTGAAGTTGTAAGTGTTGGAGAGTTGTTCAGAAACTAATGTGATGTTAAAAGCCATTTCTTGTAATTATGGAAAACAATGTTGTTAGTGTGTGAATTGTTGGTGAAGTTCATGAAATTGAAGGAAGAAAATGTGTTGTTATTGTTCTTGTTCCATTTGGAAGGTTTCGGGTGGAATGGCATATGGGTTGGATTATTGTGAATATTGTACAGATTGTTTGAAGTATTCTTGAATATTGTTTGAATGGTTGCGGATTAGAACTTGAATATGTAAGCAATTATGAATCTAACATAAATGGAACGCCATCGAAGTTTGTAGAAAGAAGTTGTTAACGTTGGAATGCGTTTTGAATTGATTGTCGATATTGTTGGAATAACTATTGGTATTGTTGTTGCTAAGTTGGCCGAGTTAAATTCTCGGATTTGTTGTTGATGATATGGCCGAGTTGGATTCTCGGGGATGGTGTATTTATAGGGGAAATGCTGCCGAAATTTCGGTAGATTAAGTGTTGGTTTAGAATTGGACTCTTAAGTGTTTATGGCTAATGTTTAGTATGTATGAATATTGTTGTAGATCTTGCGAAGCCAAAGACTTAAGTTCGGATTAGCGTAGAAAGCGGGAAGGGTATGTAAGGCTTACCCTTTCTTTCTTTTGGCATGATCCTTATGAAACGACCAAATGACGTATATGTATGATTTCAAAGAAATTCCTATTCTTAGAGCCACTAGGATGGCTAATATTCTTGACTTCCATAAGCTATTTCATATGGTTCGATGCGTACCTATGATACCCGAAGATCTATTTGATATGTTTCTGAATGGCATTTGAGAGAAAATTGATATGACTAATGTTTTGGTTTTCAAATGATAGCACGTTTGATTATTCCCTTGAGTCTTTGATATGTTTTGATACGTACATATGGTTCCAAGAGCTCTATCTGATTTGATCCATAACGATATTCGAAAGGTACCTAATATGATTGTTGCTTTGATTTTCCAAAAATGGCTCCTGAAACGTTCGTAGAAGGTTCTGTACTTCAAACACTCATAACTTTCTTATACTAAGTCGTATTGACCCGAAACTTGTTTCGGAGCCTTCAGGTGTCGGTAAGTATATTTGTCTATTGAGTCTTGACTTATGTGCATATGGTTTCGCACTAATCTGTTCGTGCAAGCCTCAGTATGTCCTTCACTGAGCCCGGGCCAGGATATGTTCTCGTGCGTACTCCACTGCATTGTTCACCGAGTCCCTCTCACTTGCGGGCCGGGACACGTTATATGTATATGTACATGATGATATGATGATACGGGGATGGCGGCCAGGATGGCATATGATGACTTTATTCACCGAGACCAGCAATAGAGGGCCGGGACACGTTATGTATATATGGTATATGATGCTGACATGCATGATTCTATCCACCAAGTCCCTTAATAAAGGGCCAGGACACGTTATATGTATACATGATACATGATGTTGACATGCCTGATTCTATCCACCGAGTCCCTCACTAAAGGGTCGGGACACGTTATATGTACATATGGTATATGATGTTGGCATGCATTACCTTATTCACCGAGTCCCTCACTAAAGGGCCGGGACACATTATATATATATATATATATATGTATGTATATATGTGTATGATTCATGATTTGAAATACACACCTTTATTTCATAAAGAAACATATTGATGATTTTAGCAGTCATACTGGTTCTGGTGAGTTTCTATTTTGGCTATGATCCCCTGTACTGTACTTCATGCCTTACATACTCGGTACATATTCCGTACTGACCCCCTCTTCTTCGGGGGCTGCGTTTCATGCCCGCAGGTACAGACGTTCACGTGAGTGACTCGACAACTTAGGTCATCTATTCTGCTGCTTTGGAGTGCTCCCTTGTTCTGGAGCCTATATTTTGGTATAGACTCTTCCGTTGTGTATATGTATGTATATATTCAGGGGTACGGCGGGGCCCAGTTCCGTCATATGTTTCTGTTGTTATTTGTAGAGGCCTGTAGACATGTATGTGGGTCATGGGTCGTTGTGCTTCAGATATGTCTGTGTGGCTTGTGTCTAAGCGGTTCCATTTGCTATGATAGCCTTAACGGATTGTACGTATGTATACATATATATATGTTTTGGATGATATGTTCCACGACAGCCTTGGTGGCTCCTGTATGATACGTATGTTACAGGTGACCGCTTAAGACGACGTCTGTTCTCAGTATCTGCATAAACTAGTATATGTTGGATATGGATAAGTTATGGATATGTCGATTTGTTAAGTAGGTGTGTATGGGTGTCCAGCTCGGGCACTAGTCACGGCCCACGGGGTTGGGTCGTGACAAAAGTGGTATCAGAGCGGTTTGTCCTCGGAATGTCTACAGGCCGTGTCTAGTAGAGTCTTGTTTATCGGTGTGTGGTGCACCACATCTATAAACAGGAGGCTACAAGACATTTAGGATGTCACCTTTTCTTTCGATCTTAGATCGTGCGGTAGAGCTGTATTATTAGGATGATTTCTTTCCGACGAAATGTCATGTTTTCAGCGATGCCCCCGAGAAAGGCGACAGCTGCCTGGAAGGGCTAGTCAGTAGCAGTTGGAGAGACTAGCCAGGCCCAGAGAGTTACTAGGGCCCGTGCCCAGACTATGCCCGAGGTTATGCCCCAACCAGCGGACTCTGCTACGCCACCATTATCAGAGGATCCTGGAGCAGCAGCCACTGCCACTATGGATCAGGAGGCGGCTCCACCATTAGCTCCAGAGGCTCCAGCTCCTCAGCCAGGAGCAGAGGACAGGGCAATGAGAGATGCCGTACAGTTGCTGACGAGATTAGTAGCAGGGCAGCCTCGCAGACGCGGGCTAGGGGGTGATGATGTGAATAGTTATGACAGCTTGAGAGTTCGTGACTTTTTGACTTGTAATCCCCCAGAGTTCTACGGGTCAAACCTCAAGGAGTATCCCCAGGACTTTTTTCGGCAGATGCAGCGTACGCTGAGATTAGTCAGAGCTTCCGAGACTGAGTCTGTCGAGCTAGCTTCATATCGATTGCGTGATGTAGCGGTTAATTGGTATGAGTCCTGGGAGCTATCTAGGGGTGAGGATGCTTCCCCAGCGGTGTGGGCCGAGTTTACAGAGGCCTTTCTTGGTCACTTCCTGCCTCCCGAGGCGCGGCGAGCTAGAGTTGACAGATTTCTACAGCTGAGACAGAGGGGCAGGATTGTTCGAGAGTACAGCCTAGAGTTTGACTCCCTAGCCAGAAATGCGCCCACCATCGTAGCTGATATGACTGACAGGATGCACCGATATGTGATGGGGCTGGATCATTATCTGGTGGATAGTTGTATGGCGGTGGCATCTCAGCCTAGGATGGATATTGCTCGGCTGCAGGCATACGCACAAGGAATGGAGGATCTACATAGAGGGCGTCAGCCCGATAGAGATCGTGACAGGAGTCAGCCCAAGAGGGCTAGATCAGCTGGATATTTTGGGGAGTCTCGAGGCGGCCAGCCTCAGCAGCGGTATAGCAGACATCTTTCTCAGCCAGTACGGAGGGTACCCCCACAGTCTACTGGTAAGAGACTCGATAATACAGGATATTCAGGAGCTGGTCAAAGCTCCAGGGCCTCGAGTTCGCAGTCGAGCAGAGGGTTCAGTCAAACGAGGCCATCTATGCCTCAGTGTCCTCGGTGCGGCAGGCACCACCCGGGGGAATGTCGTCTCGCCACCGGTGCCTGTTTTTCTTGTGGCCGTCAGGGCCATGTTATGAGGGAGTGCCCGTTTAGGGGTGGTCCAGATGGTTCAGCCCAGCCCACTGGGTCAGTTGTTGGTTCATCTTCCCCTTCTGTAGCCATGCGCCCTACGGGGCAGGGTATGCTGACACTAGCAGGCCGCGGTAGAGGTCGTGGAGGAGCTCCCCGTTCTAGCGGTCCATCGAACCGCATATATGCTTTGGCCAGCCGGCAGGATCAGGAGGCGTCACCAAATGTAATTACAGGTATACTACTTATCTTCTTCCGAAATGTATATGCATTAATAGATATATTTTCCCCCCCTGGTTGCTAGTAGAATTGGGATAAAAACCCGAATTGATAGAACCGTTTGAGGTGGCTATACGTACAGATGAAAGGTGAATATTGAGGATTTATATGGCTAACACGGTAATTGTATAGTCGGAAGAGTAAAAGACCCTCTCTAGATCGGAGTGAGATAGGTTACGAGAACCTTCTGGAAGTTATTAAGACCCTGACTTGCCCTAGATTACGTGGTAAAAGTCATGCGGGGAAGGGAATGCAATTATACCAGCATTGACGCATCGAAATGCATTAAAGTTTCGAGGTTAAGTGTGCTAGGGCAGAGCAATTTTGGGATGGGTGACCCCTGGGAAGTGTACTAAAATTTCCATAAATGTAGATATAGGAGACGAATGTGAAATTAGGGCAACCTAAAGGAAATTAAAGTATGTGGAGTGGTTAGAAATCCTAAAGAGGTCGTGTAGGCTGAGACGGACTAGATTGGAGAAAAGGAAGAAAGCGCAACACAGCTCTGGAATCAGAGTAAGTTTGAATAACGTTTGGAAATGTTTGTAAGCGAAATGGTAGTAAATGTATATGTATGCATATTACATCCCATTTGTGATTGTATCGATCGATAGGTGAATCCCAGCAACTAGTGTTGCGGTGTATCGAAGACATTAACTGGACGGAATTCAAGAGACAAAGCGAAAGGTATGGTACAGAGGTTATGAAATAGACTGATACTGATTTCACTACAGGTAAGATTGGAAAGTTCTAATACAACGATATTTGGAAAAGAAAGAGAGTGAGTAAATGGAAGGTAAGGAGATCAAGATGTCGGAAAAAAGTGAAAGGTAAGAAACATGATTGAGCAAAGCCTCAAGAAGATGCCGACGGGCAAAGCATGAAACTATTTGCGTAGAAATTTAAGGGGCAAGTCTGTAAAAGAACTAGAATGTGATAGTATAGGATAAAAAGAGAAACAAACTTGAGGAAGGTTAACGGTGAAAATAGGACAAGCATATGGGAGTACGGAGGATACTCTAATAAGTTGGCGATAGCCGACTGATTACTTATCAAAGGAAGGACTAAGATAATAAGTTGATGCAGTCGACTAGAAAACCCATGACATGGAATAAGAATTCATGTGAAGACCGAGAGGTTCGAATATACAAAGAAAACATGACGAAAGATAAGGAGCGGGCATGAAGGAAAGGACAGCTTGGCCGAATCCTCTATTATGGAAAGATATAATTACAAAAGGATAATTACGTAGCCATATTGGTATAGTTGTTTTGAACATGGAGAAGCCTTCCTGGAGGGTGACTTAAGAATGGAACCGATTCGCGCGTATAAAGGAATATCTTACGGACTTTAGAGCCGACACTACAAACAATAAGAGAAGGGAGCTACCCCCTAAGAAGGATTAAGATACCGATGGCTTGATAGAAGGAAAAGGAGAGTGGTTAGGAAGAAAGTGACTGGAAACGGATACGCACCAAAAAGGTTAACGACATTGTTAGACATAAAGGACAGAGGTATCTCAAAATGGAAAAAAAAAGTAAGCGTCAGAAATGGATGCCCTTGTGAGTATTCCGATTAAATACGAGAACGTAGTTAACAAAGAGATAGACATGACAGACTCCGCGATGGAGGAGCTTCAATTGTGAGAAGATAGCAGAAAGCGATGGTTACTTAAAAGGCATAGGTGTATATAGACCCTCTTAATAAAGGGGGGGGGGGGGGGGGAGAACATACTAGATCTGAAACGAATTGTGACGATCTGAGTTCCAGAAGAGGGCGATAAAGAGAGCGAGAAAGGTATACAGGCTAAATCCACAAGGTTGATGGAGAGAGTAACAGATCCAAGGGACGCCTCGGATAACAATAGTTATAATGAAGTAACAATGGTTGGTAGTTGATAACTTCTCGAAGAAAGAAAGCGCGCTGCTCATATGAATAGAAGATAAAAGAAGCTACCGGGTATTAAAAGATAGTTCATGGACATTTAATCATACTGAACATGGGGGTATACGCTATGGAATTGAAAGAATAATTAACATGAAGCTATACCCAATTACAATTATAAGGAGTCCACGCCGGAGAGCCAACAAGGAATGACAATTGATGAAACGATCACCAATCCAAGGAAGTTACAGACAAGGATACTGGCATCGAGGAATGTGAGGAAAGGAAACGAGGAAAAGTTGCGGCAAGAACCCAGAGATGTTGCGAGTTAAGAAATTAACTGAATTCGAATCATAAGTTGTCATGAGTATAGTTGGAATGCGAAGGATTAGAATTGGCAAAGTAATATCACGTATATACGTTTTGGATACTGATAAACTGGCCCTGAAAAGGAATATAACTATTATGCTCGTTAGCGACAAAGTCATGATTGGATAAACACTTAGAATGTAAAATTAAAAAGGAAAGCTAAATTTGAGATATAGTAGACTTTATCAAATTGTCCGTAGTATTGGCAAGTCACCCATGAATCAGAGGTATCACCGAATTAGAAGCGGTACATCCAGTCTTCCACGTGCCTATGCTTCGCAAATGTGTTGGAGACCCTTCCCAAGTGTTTCATAGAAATGATATCTAAGTGACAGAGAAGCTACCATATAAGGAATAGTCTGTGTCTATAACGGATGGTCAGGTGAGAAAGTTATATGCCAAAGACGTGGTTCCGGTTAAAGTATTGCGGCTAAACAATAATAAAGAGGAGACGATCTGGGAAGCCGAAAGAATAAATGAAGAGGAAGTATCCCTAATTGTTTTTCTACGCCACAGGCAATCTAAGCTTCTAAAACGGATATGCTAAATGATCGTATGAGACGAATATAGAGGAGACCTCCCCGAAATATTATAATACGCCATGAGGCCAATTTAACATTCGAGGACAAATGTTCTAAAGGGGGGGAGGATGTTATATCCCGCATTTTGTACGTTCGGATAATTCAAGATAATCGCAGGAAGCTAAGGACAAGGTTATATTTTTATTTTGTTTAGCACACAAGTTGTTCATGAAAGTTTTTGAAGTGGAAATATTAAGAAAGGCTAGGGGTAAAAAGGAAAATTCACAAGGTGGTTCATGGTAATATTGAGAAAGGCTAAGGCCAAATTTGGAATTTGGGAAAAATAATTCTTCATGTATTACAAAACACAAAAAAAAAATGGGCTTGAGGCACAAGGGCCAAGTGTGGCCGTCAACCTTAATAGGCCAAGCCCATATGGGAGTTTAATATATGTAAAGAAAAGATGACAAATTCATCTTCAACATAAGAAGATTCAAGAAACTTTGAGAGGAAGAAAAAAGAGAGGCCTATTCGGCCAAGGAGAGGAAAAATTGGAGCCTTCAATTTTGATCCAAAAAATATTTTCTTCTAGTATTCCCACTACTTTGAAGGTCCTCTTTAACGTGGTATAATTGTTAGATCAAGAAGACCTCTCTTTGTTGCAAGTTCATAATCATAGCCAAGTGAGAAGTTAAGGGAAAAAGGTAAGAATTAATCTTCTTTTATATGTTATGGATGATTGTGTATGTTGTAGTGTGTAGAAATGAGTGAAATTCATGAAAATATGGATGTAGTGTTGTGGCCGTGTGGTGCTTATGTGGTATAGAAGAGAATGAATCAATTTTAAGTATTTTGATTGTTGTCATGAATTCTATGTTGATAATGAAAGTTTGATGATTCTAGTTGAAGTTGTAAGTGTTGGAGAGTTGTTTAGAAACTAATGTGATGTTAAAAGCCATTTCTTGTAATTATGGAAAACAATGTTGTTAGTGTGTGAATTGTTGGTGAAGTTCATGAAATTGAAGGAAGAAAATGTGTTGTTATTGTTCTTGTTCCATTTGGAAGGTTTCGGGTGGAATGGCATATGGGTTGGATTATTGTGAATATTGTACGGATTGTTTGAAGTATTCTTGAATATTGTTTGAATGGTTGCGGATTAGAACTTGAATATGTAAGCAATTATGAATCTAACATAAATGGAACGCCATCGAAGTTTGTAGAAAGAAGTTGTTAACGTTGGAATGCGTTTTGAATTGATTGTCGATATTGTTGGAATAACTGTTGGTATTTGTCACACCCTAATCTCCCTAGGGTGTGATGGGCACCCGACCCTTACTTAGGGCCGAGCGAACCCTCAGACTCTTAGTGCACACATAATCTTTTTGGACTTTTAAATCAAGTAAAGATGAAATGCATAGCACAACTTTCAGAAATATTCTTTTTCGTTGCTTTCAAATAAAACAAAATCTGTAATCATATAGAACTTATATCATAACACAAATGACACATCGGCTGATAGAGCCACTTACAGAAGTGACAACCAATACCCACGACTCTGTCTGCAAAGTCTCTAATATTAATCAGATATCATAGCACACATACTCTGACTCGGCAGCACTACAGGAACAAGTGGAGCTTGCCAACTCCGCGGGAACATCTTCTATAATAGCTTCAGCTCATCTGGGTGTACCTGCGCGGCATGAAACGCAGCCCCCGAATAAAGGGGGTCAGTACGGAAAATGTACTGAGCATGTAAGGCAAGAATCATAGTAAAAGAATCATAACTGACACAAGAGGTGATGAAACATATGCAATGTCCAGAATACCAAAACTCTCGCATTTAGAGCGTAATCATGCATATCATTATCACATAGCGTACCCGGCCCGTTAAGGGACTCGGTGGATAAAATCATGTCATCATACTTTCGTATCATCATGCATACATATACATATATATACCGTACCCGGCCCTCTAGTGAGGGACTCGGTGAATGAAGTCATACCGTACCCGGCCCATTAAGGGACTCAGTGAATAGAATCATGCATGTGAACATCATATATCATATACAAACCGTACCCGGCCCTCTAGTGAGGGACTTGGTGAATCAAATCGTCATATGCCCTCCTGGCCATCATAACAAATCATCATCATCATCATATCACATCATCATATACATATACCGTACCCGGCCCATTAAGGGACTCCGTGAACAATGTAATGGAGTGCGCACGATAACATACCCGGCCCGGGACTCGATGAAAGACATATTGAGGCGTGCACGAGTAGAGTAGTGACAAACTATATGCATATAAATCAAGACTCGATGGATAAGTATTCTTATCGACATCTGGAAGCTCAAAAACAAGTTTCGGGTCAATCCGACTTAGTATAAGAAAGTTATGAGCGTTTGAAGTACAGAACACTCTACAAGCGTTTCAGGAACCATTTTTGGAAAATAAAAGCCATAATCATGTCAAGTACCTTTCGGATATCGTTATGGATCAAATCGGATAGAGCTTTTGGAAGCGTATGTATATATCAAAATGTATCAAAGACTTAACGGAATAATCAGACGTGCTATCATTCGAAAATCAAGACATTAATCATATCACTTATCTCTCGGATGCCAACTCGGAAACATATCAAGTAGACCTTCGGACATCATAGATACGCATCAGAATCATATGAAACAGCTTATGGAAATCAAGGATATTAGCCATCCTAGTGGCTCTAAGAGTGGGAGTTCCTTTGAAATCATGCACATACTTTGTCATATTAGTTTCACAAAGATCATGCCAAAAGAAAGAAAGGGTAAGCCTTACATACCTGTTCTACGCCCTATTATCTACGCTTAATTGTCCAAGCTTGCTAGTCTACATTCAAGAAGATTCACATAATCGTTAGATTCCTCATCATATACTTGCCTTAGTTTCTCACATAAATTCACTTATATTCTACCGAAATTTCGGCAGCATTTCCCCTGTAAATACACCATCCCCGAGAATCTAACTCGGCCAAATCAACAATCAACAATCCGAGAATTTAACTCGGCCAAATTATTAACAACATTACCAACAATCATACTTACAACTTCAACAATCAATCCCAAAACATATTCTAACATTAACAACTCTTGTCACACAATTCACGGCATTTCGTTTATATCCAATTTAATCACATATATTCAAGCTACCACCAATGATCCCACATTCAAGTATTAATCCAAAATCTTTCTAACATGATTCAAGAATACTTCTAACAATTCACATAATATTCCAAACAACCCCATCAACATATAACTTTGCCCGAAACTTTCCAAATTTAACAAGAACAATAGCGACACATTTCTTCCTTTCAAGTTCATGAATTATACCTACTACCCGAATCCCTCTCAACTCAACATAACCAACAACAACACATTCTTTCATTCCAAATTCATGAACTATAATAATAGTCTATGCATTAACAACTTTATTCTCATAATGACAAGAAACTATGCTAATGTCAAATTAACTTCTTCAACACTCCCACAACAATTACAACTTCATTTTTATTATGGAATCCACAACAACAACAATGAAAATAATAAATAAAATCAATCCATTTGTTCTACATAACACAACTATATTCGGCCACAATCATCAACAACACATGTACCATGAATTCCATCCACTTCTACATACTTGTACATACATAATCATCTCTAACTCATGTAAAAGAAGATTGAACACATACCTTTCTTCACTTATCCCTTCTTGCTCAGCTAGGTTCATCACTTGCATAATAAATGCTCTTATTTCTCCAACAACCATTCCATGTTAATTAGGGCCTTCCATTTGGTGGAAACACTAGAAGAAAGCAATTTTTCTTGATCAATTTCCATGGCTTCAATTTTGGCCATGGTGGCCGAACCTCTCCTTCTTTCTCCTTCTTTATTTCTCTTCTTCTCCAAGCTTCTCAACTTTAAGATGAATATGTCTTCTTATTGTTATTTTTTTTCCACCACTTGTATATATATATAATTAAGCCCTACAATTAGAATGGCCATGGGTGGGACCCACATCTCCAACACACCACACGGCCAAGGCTCTTCAAGAAATCTCTTGAATCTTTTTTTTTTTGTGAAATTCCCATTTTGCCCTTAGCCTTTCACAATATTTTCATGAACCTCTTTGTGAATTTCCCTTTTTACCCTTGGCCTTTCTCAATATTTCCATACTAATAATATTCATAAATAATATTCATAACAACTTGTACATTAAAATAATTTTTGAAAATGGTCTTGCCTTCAGCGTACCACGACTTCCTCGAAATATTCGAACGTACAAAGTACGGGTTATAACATCCTCCCCCCCTTTAGAACATTCGTCCTCGAATGTTCAACTGACCTCATGGGGTGTCATATTACTTTGGGGGGATCCCGTTTATAGTTGTCCTTCCCTTCATGCCCATTCTTTATCTTTCATCCTATCTTCTTTATAGTCGAACTCCTCGGCCCTTACATGAGTCCTCATTCCGTATCATGGGTTTCCAAATCCACTGTGCCAACTTATTATCCCTGTCCTTCCCAGGTCATCTCTCGCCTGTTACTGTTTCATCACAATACCTCAATAGAATTCAGGTTTTGGTACGTAACCTTTTTATCTGGCGATCCAATATGGCCACCGGCTGTTCTTTGCCCTCATTTTATCTACAGTATTGCGGTCTCGCTTACCATGCTATAAATATTCATCAGCTTTTGGTGTTCTCTTTTCTTCGCCCCCTATTTTTCTACGTCTTTGTCACTATCTCTTTTAATCTTTTGTTCCGAATATTTACCCAAAAACGTATGTACGTAATGTTTCCTTGCCAATCATTATCCTTCACAGTCCAGTCGCTCTTATGGTGACTTATGATCCGAATTCACTTAACTTCTTAGCTCGCCACATCTTGAGTTCTTACTACAACTTTTTCTTTATTTCCTTCTCTCACATTTCTCGACACAAGTATACTTGTTTTTGATCTCTTTGTATTGGCGCTCATTTCATCCTTCGTTATTTCTTGTTGGCTCTACGGTGGGGATTCCTTACAAATATGATCGAGCATCACTTCACATCGATAGTTCATATGGTTTCATAGCGCATATCTTCATGTTCTGTATAATTAAAGGTCCATGATTTATTTTCTAGTATCTGGTGACCTCCTTTATTTCTCTCACAGGCACCGCATTCTTTCTTTCCTTAAAAAATTTCCAGATTACCAATTGCTGATACTTTCATCATAATCGCCGTTGTTGTCCGAAATATCCTTTGGATCTTATTATTTTCTCCCTTACTCTTTGTGCACTTAGCTTGTAGACCTTTCTTGCTCTCTTTGTTACCCTTTAAAACATATCACTGCGTACTTAGGTACGACGCCAGTTTGCTCGATAGAAGAGATTCAAATCATGACATAAACATGTCATAATTCATGTTGGCAAGAAGCATTCTCTTAAAGTATCTTTCATCCTTTCCCTTTATGTCGGCCTCGCGGTACACTCATTGTTAATTCGTTTCTACTTCTTCCATGTATCCTTTTGATGTGCCGATATGTTTCGAACTCTGGCCCCGAGATAATAAATTTTCCTCCTCTGGAGCCTGTCAGTTTTGCAGTTCCTTTTTAAGTCTAACGTAACGTGCTCTCCCCCCCCCCCCTTTTTAGGGGCTCCTCATATGCCAATAATCTCCCCTTTTTTTTGAAACCTTTTTCCAACTCTGTGCATAACATTTCAAAACTTCTCATCTTAAGTTTTCCTTTTACTTCTTGTCTATATCATCATTTTGTCAATATTCCCATATCTTCCTGTCCACTATTAATCCTTTCGCACATTTAGTTCACTTACTCGTGATTCTTCTTACTACGCGTTCGCGTTGCAGCTGTGCGTCCATATTTCTTGAGCGTTCCGCTACTTTTGCTCTTAGCATAGAATCCTTACAGTTTATACTCTCTCTATCCTTGCTCATCGAACCTTTAACTATACTTATGGCACTATGACCGAGCGGTCTTCCATGCACATTCCTTGTATTTCACTTTCATTTCTTCTAAGATCAAAACCTTCAGACTTCGCATGATTCCTTATTCCATACCATTAATCCTTCCAATCACAGTATCGACCCACCATACTTGTTCTTTTCTTAGTGCGTAATCGGGTTTCTATCACTAACTTGTCAAAGTATCCTTCTTACTCCTATGATTAAAGATCTCCAATTGTTTTATTTCCAAAGGTCCTCCTCTTCCTTCGACTAATCCGTCAGTACACCTTTTCTACTTTCTCCCTTACCCTTCCTTGGGTTTCTTCCTCCTCAAACACTTTTCTTCTTTTGCCATTTGTGGTATTGGCTCTGAAGTTTACGAAATTTTTACTTTAAGCTCGCAAATCCATTTCATTTCTAAGTCATCCTTTCAGGAGAACACTTTTATGTTCGAGGTAATCACATTAACGCGACTGCATATTTGTCCCTTTATATACCAAATCTCCTAACATCGTCACAAGGCTTTATCATTCTTTTTCTTACTTCACAATCCTGGTCGTGGTCACTATTCTTTTAGCCCTACTTATTGGAATTGGTTCTCGAACCTCATATACTCCTTTTTGTTCCATATTACCAAACATTATTCTTTTCACGTACCTATCTTTGAATTTTTATCCATATAGTCTCGTACTTTGCCGGTAATTTCTCTCGGGGCTTCACTCACTAGGGTTTCTTACCTTTCATCTTTTTCCAACATTTTGATCTCCTTGTCTTCCATTAACTCACTCTCTTTCTTTTTCGAATATCGTTGTATTAAAATTTTCCAATAACAGCAACTTACCTTGTAACACTTGTACCATTTATTTTTGCGGTCACTCGAACTTTGGTACCCATACTTGGTTAATGCCTTCCATACCGCAGCACCGGTCGCTGGGGCATACATCACATGCCCGCCAATACATTCGCACGTGGGGCGTCGTATGCATTCATATATACATATATAATTATTATCAACTAGCCCACAAAATACTTCCAAACGCTATTCAAGCTTATCCTAATTCCAGAGCTGTGATGCACTCTCTGTCTTTTCACCAGCCTAGTCTGCCTCGTCCTACGCGACCACTTATGGTCTCCAACCATCCCGTATATTTTTTGTTTCCTTTAGGCTATTCTAACTTCTCATTTGCCGTTTATGTTTCAATTTATAGAACTTTTAGTTCACTTCCCAGGGGGTCACCTGTCACGACCCAACCCCGTAGGCCGCGACTAGTGTCCGAGCTGGACACCCGTACGCACCCAATAACCCAAATCGGCATATAAACGAATTATACAGATATAAGGGACAAATGATGTTTCAAACTATTGCATATAAATGGATGTAGCGCACAGAAGCCGATAAGGTCATCACAAATTATACCATCCCAAAATATATACACAACCCATATGTATGTCTACAGACCTCTACGAGTAACAACAACATCATAAGACGGGACAGGGCCTCGTCATACCCCTGAATAAGCATATACATATACAACAGAAAAGTCTACCAAAATGTGGGCTCCGGACAAATGAGCACTCCAAGACAACAGAGCAGATGTCCTAAGCGGGTGGATCAGCAAATCGAGCGTCTGTACCTGCGGGCATGAAACGCAGCCCCCGAAGAAAGGGGGTCAGTACGGAATATGTACTGAATATGTAAAGCGTGAAGTACAATAAACAAAATCATGACCGAAACAGAAAGTACAGAAAATGAGTGCAATGTCCAGAATATCAAAATGCATACTTACAAAACATAAATAATGCATGCAAAAACATATGCCATATCCGGCCCCATCATGGAACTCGGTGAACAGAACGTGGTCACCACCCCGTCACTGGCGCCCCAACACATCATACTCCAGAATAGAGAATGGCTCCATAACATATCATAGCATATCAGATGGCCATATCATATCATATTATCAAATATCAGAATATATGCACATGGCACATCATACTCCAGAACCCATGTACATGTACATGTCATACCTGCCCCCTCACACCGAGGCACGGCGAACAATGCAGTGGATTACGCGTGATAACATATCCTGGCCCGGGCTCAGAGAAGGAAGCATTGAGGCATCCACGAGTGGAGTAGTGAGAAACTAAATGCAATATGAAATATAAAATGTTTACAATGACTCGAAAGAAAAATCCAAACGACAGATCATTTAGAAGGGAATCGGACGATAGTCATAGTACATACCTTTCGGATGTCGCGGAGGATTGTGTCAAAACAAAACTTCCGGGTTCGTTTGTATATATCGAAATATGTCATAGGACTCAATGGAATAGGTGAAACACTTTCTTTTAGTAGTCGGAACGATAGTCAAAAGTTTCCCTCGAATTTCGATCGAAACAAGTCAGATAGGGCAATATGAAAAGGTCTCGAGAATTGTGGGCCCACCTCGGGTCAAGTCGAGGTGGCGTACGTGAATTATGGACATTAGGCCTTATGGAGTCATCTACGAACGTTTCAAGGTAATCCGGTTCTATTTGTGAAAGTTACGGACGTTTTATGGTACAAGACTCTTTTAGGAGTAAAAGTGTTTAAGCTATTCTTCAAACAAGCTTACCAAAGCATAAGGTTCATAATTCAATCACATTGAAATGAATGAGGGTCATAACTACGCTCGGATCTTTAGGAATAGAGTTTCCCCCGAGGCTTATATCATAGCCTATTATAACTAAGACATGCCAAAAGAAAGAAAGGTGAAGCTTTACATACCTTATTCACTTCTTAAGCTGCTCCAAACTCAAGTTCCGGATTTTCCAAAATCTACAATATGTCCATGGATACCAACATTAGCTATAGGCACTTAGGAATTTAATCTTGAGTTAACATTTGTCTACAGAAATTTGGGCAGCATCTCTCCTATAAATTCAACATCCCCGAGACTCAACTCGGCCAATTTCATCAACAACCATACCAACAATACCAACAACCACACTAATAACATCAAGAATCAATTTAAAGCGCATTCTAATATTAGTAACCTTCTTCTCTACATAGTTCATCAACATTCAATTCAACTTCGTACATTCAAGCCGATACCAACGCTTACATGTTCATTCACTAGCTCAAGATCATTCAAACATAATTCAAGAACATTTCAAACAACCTACACAATATTCAACAATGCCACCATCATACCATACTTCACCCGAAAACTCCCCAATTTCCCTAGGACCAATTTCAATGCATTTCTTGCTTCCAAATTCATGAACTATCCCAACAACACACATGTTAACAACATTATTCTCACAATTAAATAAACGACACCAAAGTCACATTGGCTTCCAAATCAGCCCGTAACAATTCCAACATCAATTTGAATCATCAAATTCTCATTTTCATCATAAAATACATATCAACAACAACCAAATTACTACATAAAAATTTGTTCACCTTCCTACACAACACACACACTTACACGGCCACAACACTATGCCCATATTTTCATGAATTTCATTCATTTCCACATACCACAACATACAAAACCATTCATAACATATAAAAGGAGATTGAATTCTTACCTTTCCACTTATCTTCCTTCTTGGCCAGAATTTGTAACTTTCTAGAATAAATGTTTTTCTTGCTCCAACAATTATGCTACGTTGAAGAGGACCCTTGAATTAGTAGGAATACTAGAAGAAATAAATTTTTTGAACAAGATTTCAAGGGGCTAAATTTTTCCCTCCATGGCCGAACCCCTCTACTCTTTCTCCTTCTTCTTTCTTTTTCTTGAAAATGAAAGGATAAATGATGGCCCCTTTCTTTTATTTACTTGGATTAAATTTATCACATGGGCTTGGGCCAATTGCCCTTCCATGGCCGGCCACACCATCCTTGGGCCTTTTCATTTCATTTTTTTTGTTTTTCAAGCCCAATTATTTCATGGCTAATTGTAATTCATGAAAACTAATTTTTCCCAATTTCCAATTTTGCCCTCAGCCTTCATCAATATTTCCGCACCCATAAATTTTATAAACAACTTGTGTGCTAATCAAGGTTAAAATGTAGGCTTGCTCTCAACCTCCCGCAATTGTCTTGAATTACCCGAATGCGCAAAATGCGGAATATAACATCACCCATCCTAAAATTTCTCCCAGCTTAGCACGCTTAACCTCAAAACTTCGATGGATCCGGTGCCTTAATGCTGATATAATCGCGTCCACTTCCTCACATGACCTTTATTACATGATCTGGAGCAAATCGAAGTCTTACAGATTCCGAGACATTTTCGTAACACGTCCCTTCCTCTACAATTACTATTTTACCCTTATTTGATCTTCAATATTCACCTTCCACTTTCGTGTATAACTACCTTTCGGCCTAGATTCCCAGATTCCCGATGGTGGCGAACATACCTTCGTCGCCGCTACTTATGAACTAAACACTCGGTTATCAGCCTATTAGAATTTTTCAGTCGCCATCCCTATACAATAATCTTCAGCAAACTGATTGTCGACTTTCTCTGAATCCTCCAACAGACCTTGGTCCTACTAAGCTTCGAATGTCATCCATTTTAATCCTTCAGACTGCTATTCGTCTTTCTCACAATCATCTTTCACGCCATGCCCAAATCCGAAGCTCCTCTAAAATATTACACCCCTCTTATTGTCTATTAGGTGTTCCAGATCAAATAACCTGATTTTGAAAAATTCTGACCGGGTCTCCTTCACAAATTCTTACCATTCAAATCTGTACGCAGCAAATACCAATAACACCTTACAGAGCATACGGCTATATGTCACATTCTAGCCATCCAGAACTTCCAATTTCAGATAACAGAACAAGTGTATCAAAACTTACCTCCTTCCATCGTATGTAAGGCTTATATATGGAATTTCATTTACCTATGACTTGGCTCTATTGCACGATCTATGACAAAAAGATGGTCAACAATCCCCATATGCCCCGTAGCTTCCTGTTTATAAATATGGCGCGCTTCACACCATAAACAGGACTCTACTGGACACGACTTTGCAGACAACCCCTAGGACAAACCTGCTCTGATACCACTTTGTCACACCCTAATCTCCCTAGGGTATGATGGGCACCCGACCATTACTTAGGGTCGAGCGAACCCTCAGACTCTTAGTGCATACATAATCTTTTTGGACTTTTAAATCAAGTAAAGATGAAATGCATAGCACAACTTTCAGAAATATTCTTTTTCGTTGCTTTCAAATCAAACAAAATTTGTAATCATATAGAACTTATATCATAACACAAATGACACATCGGCTGATGGAGCCGCTTACAGAACTGACAACCAATACCCACGACTCTGTCTACAAAGTCTCTACTATTAATCAGACATCATAGCACACATACTCTGACTCGGCAGCACTCCAGGAACAAGTGGAGGTTGCCAACTCTGCGGGAACATCTTCTATAATAGCTTCAGCTTATCTGGGTGTACCTGCGAGGCATGAAACACAACCCCTGAAGAAAGGGGGTCAGTACGGAAAATGTACTGAGCATGTAAGGCAAGAATCACAGTAAAAGAATCATAACTGATACAAGAGGTGCAGAAACATATACAATGTCCAGAATACCAAAACTCTCGCATTTAGAGCGTAATTATGCATATCATTATCACATAGCGTACCCGGCCCGTTAAGGGACTCGGTGGATAAAATCATGTCATCATACTTTCGTATCATCATGCTGTCACACCCCGACCTCGCTAGGGTGTGATGGGCACCCGACCCTTACTTAGGGCCGAGCGAACCCTCAGACTCTCGCTGCACATAAAATCACGTCAACTCTTTTTTTTTCTTCTTTAAAACAAATAATAAAGTACATAGCAAAACTTTTCTTTCAAAAATATTCTTTCTCGTGGCTTTCAAGCCGAACAAATTTGTGATCATACAAAATTCATTACGTACACAGACCGACAACCAATACCCACGACACTGTCTGCAAAGTCTCTAATAAGATCCCAAAAGCATAACATACAGAATCTGACTCGGCAGCACTCCGGGAACAAATGGAGCTTGCCATCTGCACTGGAACATCTTCCATCTGTCCTCAACTCAACTGGGAGTACCTGCGTGGCATGAAACGCAGCCCCCGAAGAATAGGGGGTCAGTACGGAAATGTACCGAGTATGTAAAGCGGAAATATAACAATATAAGAAAAACCGAGCCAGAAGTATAAAAATAGAACAGGTAGTATCGGATCCAAGTCCGAAACGGAAATACAGAGTGTGTGGCCAGGACCATGATATATATCATAAGCACGGGGTGTAGCCGTCTGAATCGTGATATGAAACAGAGGTACAAAGCCTAACTGGCAGGATCATCGTGCGGATCGGGGCACAGAGTGCTACTGACATACCCGCAACCGAAGCTAGGGGTGTAGAACTATAGCCGATTGAAGCATAGTCCGGCTCAATCATGCAGAAGCAACACCAACAGAATCATTCTCCGAATCCGCTGTCCAGAAATGTAACAGGCAGAACCATGCATGCAGAATCATAAACTTACACAAGCACAGGTAGTATATATTTACCTCAGGTTTCGGCCCTTTAGTGAGGGGCGCAATGGACAGTGCACTGGGGTGTGCACGAATAACCAGGTCGCCACAGGGTCGCCTCTAGTGCACAAGTCATACCCAAGAGGTTCCAGCAGGCAAATACGGCAGTTAGAATGTCAAAATGCTTTACTTTCTTTTGAAAAACATTTTTGTTTCACACATATAAAGGAATCAACGCACAATTTCCGCGGCCATAAGTCCAGCGGTCGCTACCACGCATACCGCGGCCAAGTACCCAGCGGTCACTATCACACGTACCGCGGCCAAGGGTCCAGCGGTTATAATCACACATACCGCGACCAAAAGTCCAGCGGTTACAATCACACATACCGCGGTCGAGGGTCCAGCGGTCACAATCACACATTTGACATACCGCGGTCAAGGGTCCAGCGGTCTATGTCAGGCACAATCACAAGTGTGGCAGACGCGGTCAAGGGTCCAGCAGTCAATGCCACACGTCCGGCATGACGCGGTCAAGGGTCCAGCTGTCAATGTCGGACACGCCGCGGTCGAGGGTCCAGCGGCCAATATTACATATGCGCATATTCACATAACCGGCCCGGGACTCGGTAAAACAGAAAACAACCATACATAATGCCAAATTATCACTTTCCCAACATAATCACACACGCCAGGATCATACATCACACAAGATTCAGGTATACCAAAATCGTATATCAGTAAGTACGGGAGGTAAGTAGTTTATCCAAAATATCAGGGTAATATTTTCAAAACGTTTTAGATGTCAAAAACATATTTTATAAAGCTCATAAAGGTGGTCATAGAACCTATCGTATAGTAAACAACATAATAACCAGGAGCTACCTGCGAGCTCCGGACACGAGTTCATTGGCTAAAGCCATACAGAATTTATATCAGGGTTTCTGTCCCCGTAATTGTTTCCATGAACATTAAATCAATTCAGGTTCGTTAAAATAACTCCCGTTTAGTAGTCACAACAATAGCCATAAGTTTCCTCGACTTATCGTATGGGAATAAGACAGACAGAACAATAAGAGAGGCATCGGGGAATAGCGGGCCCACCTCGGGCCAAGTCGAGGCGGCGGACAAGAATCACGCCCATTAGACTCTACGGAGTCATCCAGGAAGGTTTCATAGTGATCGGGTTACATTTGTACAAGTTATGGAGGTTTAACCACTTTTCTAGCAAAATGCGCCTTTTGAAATTCAATTGAATTGAATGAATAGTATCAAAAATCAATCTCGAGTTTCTATGAGCAGAATCGCCCCCGAGGCTCTGATCTTGACCTAGTACATCTAGGACATGCCAAAGAACAAAGGGGAAGACTTTACATACCTCGATTGCGCCTTACGCTCGCTTGGCTTCAATTCCAATTTCGTCCAGAATCTACAAATGGTCATGTTTACCAATTGTCAATTTCAAGCTTTTCGAGAATCTAAGCTTAATCACATAATTGCCTACCGAAATTTCGACAGCATTTCCCCTATATATATGACATCCCCGAGACTTAGCTCGGCTTAATATATCAACACAGCAACCCAACAACAACATCACTAACAACAACAAGCATTACAAAACACATAGTATGGCATAACTAGCCTTGTTTTCCACATGGTCCAACAACTTCCACTTCAACTTCACAAACCCAAACTAGTATCAACATTTCCATATTCATCATTAATCAAGACCATTACAATGTGATTTGGAAGTATTTCATATCATTTCTATACAATATTCACATGATATACAAAATATACAAATTTTCTACCAAACCATAATCCATCCAAAACTTCAAATCTTCAACATACATATTCATAACATATTTCCACCTTCCAATTTCATCAACCATAATCATAATTCACATCTTAACAACTTCATTTCCATAATATCATAAAATCATATTAAAATGACATAATCTTCTACAATCAATTTCAATGCCAACGGACGAATTTATATCGCTATTTTCCCGTTCTATTCCGTTGAAACTTTAAATAAACTTGTTGGTAATGAAAAAGAGCCTTAATCATACCTTAAGTGCACAGCTACCACGTCCACCCTCTTATTTTTAGTTTATTTTTAGCTCAAATCGAAGGCAACGCGACGTAGAACACTTTTCTCTTCATGGGCTTCGGGATTCGGGGCTCAGATTTTGATCAAACTTTATTTATCTCTCTAAGTCTTTCCTCCCTCTCTCTCTAAAGAATTTTCTGGATCTTTTCTGATCTGAAAATGTGGAGGAGGAGGCTGAAACCTCCCTTAAATAACAAGGAAATGGGCCTGACCCGGATTGGAATCGGGTTGGGCCCATTTCACTGCCCAGCTTGACCTTTCCGCCTTAAAATGTTCATATCTCCTTATCTCGATGTCACCTATAGGCCCACGACCTACCGTTGGAAAGCTATTTCAATTATATACAACTTTTACTTCTTGGCGTTTTCCCAAATTCCAGACTTATAATTCTGTTTTTGCCCCTCCAAGTCAGGTCATCCGAAAACGTTTTCTAAAAAAATTCGTTTGGAGGGCTTCCACTTTGATTTGGCCCCAAGGCCCTTCGCAAGTTGTGTTTTACTTTATACATGCGATTCATATAACTTGTCACGTGTCCCAAAAAAAATATTGACGTGTGGGCCCCACCTCAGTTAATAATATGACGTTAAGGTTGCCAACTCTGCGGGAACAACTTCTATAATAGCTTCAGCTTATCTGGGTGTACCTGCGAGGCATGAAACACAACCCCTGAAGAAAGGGGGTCAGTACGGAAAATGTACTGAGCATGTAAGGCAAGAATCACAGTAAAAGAATCATAACTGATACAAGAGGTGCAGAAACATATACAATGTCCAGAATACCAAAACTCTCGCATTTAGAGCGTAATTATGCATATCATTATCACATAGCGTACCCGGCCCGTTAAGGGACTCGGTGGATAAAATCATGTCATCATACTTTCGTATCATCATGCATACATATACATATACATATATATAACGTACCCGTCCCTCTAGTAAGGGTCTCGGTGAATGAAGTCATACCGTACCCGACCCATTAAGGGACTCGGTGAATAGAATCATGCATGTGAACATCATATATCATATACATACCGTACCCGGCCCTCTAGTGAGGGACTCGGTGAATCAAATCGTCATATGCCCTCCTGGCCACCATAACACATCATCATCATCATCATCATATCACATCATCATATACATATACCGTACCCGGCCCATTAAAGGACTCGGTGAACAATGCAATGGAGTGCGCACAATAACATACCCGGCCCGGGACTCGATGAAAGACATATTGAGGCGTGCACGAGCAGAGTAGTGAGAAACTATATGCATATAAATCAAGACTCGATGGATAAGTATTCTTACCGACATCTGGAGGCTCAAAAACAAGTTTCGGGTCAATCCGACTTAGTCTAAGAAAGTTATGAGCGTTTGAAGTACAGAACGTTCTACAAGCGTTTCAGGAACCATTTTTGGAAAATAAAATCCATAATCATGTCAAGTACCTTTCGGATATCGTTATGGATCAAATCGGATAGAGTTTTTGGAAGCGTATGTATATATCAAAATGTATCAAAGACTTAACGGAATAATCAGACGTGCTATCATTCGAAAATCAAGACATTAATCATATCACTTATCTCTCGGATGCCAACTCGAAAACATATCAAGTAGACCTTCGAACATCATAGATACGCATCAGAATCATATGAAACAGCTTACGGAAATCAAGCATATTAGCCATCCTAGTGGCTCTAAGAATGGGAGTTCCTTTGAAATCATACACATACTTTGTCATATTAGTTTCACAAAGATCATACCAAAAGAAAGAAAGGGTAAGCCTTACATACCTGTTCTACGCCCTATTATCTACGCTTAATTGTCCAAGCTTGCTAGTCTACATTCAAGAAGATTCACATAATCGTTAGATTCCTCATCATATACTTGCCTTAGTTTCCCACATAAATTCACTTATATTCTACCGAAATTTCGGCAGCATTTCCCCTGTAAATACACCATCCCCGAGAATCTAACTCGGCCAAATCAACAATCAACAATCCGAGAATTTAACTCGGCCAAATTATTAACAACATTACCAACAATCATACTTACAACTTCAACAATCAATCCCAAAACATATTCTAACATTAACAACTCTTGTCACATAATTCACGACATTTCGTTTATATCCAATTTAATCACATATAATCAAGCTACCACCAATGATCCCACATTCAAGTATTAATAAAAAATCTTTCTAACATGATTCAAGAATACTTCTAACAATTCACATAATATTCCAAACAACACCATCAAAATATAACTTCGCCCGAAACTTTCCAAATTTAACAAGAACAATAGCGACACATTTCTTCCTTTCAAGTTCATGAATTATACCTACTACCCGAATCCCTCTCAACTCAACATAACCAACAACAACACATTCTTTCATTCCAAATTCATGAACTATAATAATAGTCTATGGATTAACAACTTTATTCTCATAATGACAAGAAACTATGCTAATGTCAAATTAACTTCTTCAACACTCCCACAACAATTACAACTTCACTTTTATTATGGAATCCACAACAACAACAATCAAAATACTAAATAAAATCAATCCATTTGTTCTACATAACACAACTATATTCGGCTACAATCATCAACAACACATGTACCATGAATTCCATCCACTTCTACATACATAATCATCTCTAACTCATGTAAAAGAAGATTGAACACATACCTTTCTTCACTTATCCCTTCTTTCTCGGCTAGGTTCACCACTTTCATAATAAATGCACTTATTGCTCCAACAACCATTCCATGTTAATTAGGGCCTTCCATTAGGTGGAAACACTAGAAGAAATAAATTTTTCTTGATCAATTTCCATGGCTTCAATTTTGGCCATGGTGGCCGAACCTCTCCTTCTTTCTCCTTCTTTATTTCTCTTCTTCTCCAAGCTTCTCAACTTTAAGATGAATATGTCTTCTTATTGTTATTTTTTTTCCACCACTTGTATATATATATAATTAAGCCCTACAATTGGAATATGAACACATGGCCATGGGTGGGACCCACATCTCCAACACACCACACGGCCAAGGCTCTTCAAGAAATCTCTTGAATCTTTTTTTTTTTGTGAAATTCCCATTTTGCCCTTAGCCTTTCACAATATTTTCATGAACCTCTTTGCGAATTTCCCTTTTTACCCTTGGCCTTTCTCAATATTTCCATACAAATAATATTCATAACAACTTGTACATTAAAATAATTTTTGAAAATGGTCTTGCCTTCAACATACCACGACTTCCTCGAAATATTCGAACGTACAAAGTACGGGTTATAACAGTATTGTTGTTGCTAAGTTGGCCGAGTTAAATTCTCGGATTTGTTGTTGATGATATGGCCGAGTTGGATTCTCGGGGATGGTGTATTTACAGGGGAAATGCTGTCGAAATTTCTGTAGATTAAGTGTTGGTTTAGAATTGGACTCTTAAGTGTTTATGGCTAATGTTTGGTATGTATGAATATTGTTGTAGATCTTGCGAAGACAAAGACTTAAGTTCGGATTAGCGTAGAAAGCGGGCAAGGTATGTAAGGCTTACCCTTTCTTTCTTTTGGCATGGTCCTTATGAAATGAGCAAATGACGTATATGTATGATTTCAAAGAAATTCCTATTCTTAGAGCCACTAGGATGGCTAATATTCTTGACTTCCATAAGCTATTTCATATGGTTCAATGCGTACCTATGATACCCGAAGATCTATTTGATATGTTTCCGAATGGTATTTGAGAGAAAATTGATATGACTAATGTTTTGGTTTTCAAATGATAGCACGTTTGATTATTCCCTTGAGTCTTTGATATGTTTTGATACGTACATATGGTTCCAAGAGCTCTATCTGATTTGATCCATAACGATATTCGAAAGGTACCTAATATGATTGTTGCTTTGATTTTCCAAAAATGGCTCCTGAAACGTTCGTAGAAGGTTCTGTACTTCAAACACTCATAACTTTCTTATACTAAGTCGGATTGACCCGAAACTTGTTTCTGAGCCTTCAGGTGTCGGTAAGTATACTTGTCTATTGAGTCTTGATTTATGTGCATATGGTTTCGCACTACTCTGTTCGTGCAAGCCTCAGTATGTCCTTCACTGAGCCCGGGCCAGGATATGTTCTCGTGCGTACTCCACTGCATTGTTCACCGAGTCCCTCTCACTTGCGGGCCAGGACACGTTATATGTATATGTACATGATGATATGATGATACGGGGATGGCGGCCAGGATGGCATATGATGACTTTATTCACCGAGACCCACAATAGAGGGCCGGGACACGTTATGTATATATGGTATATGATGCTGACATGCATGATTCTATCCACCGAGTCCCTTAATAAATGGCCGGGACACATTATATGTATACATGATACATGATGTTGACATGCATGATTCTATCCACCGAGTCCCTTACTAGAGGGCCGGGACACGTTATATGTACATATGGTATATGATGTTGGCATGCATGACCTTATTCACCGAGTCCCTCACTAAAGGGTCGGGACACGTTATATATATATATATATATATATATATATATATATATATATGTGTGTGTGTGTGTATGATTCATGATTTTAAATACACGACTTTATTTCATAAAGAAACATATTGATGATTTTAGCAGTCATACTGGTTCTGGTGAGTTTCTATTTTGGCTATGATCCCCTGTACTGTACTTCATTCCTTACATACTCGGTACATATTCCGTACTGACCCCCTTTTCTTCGGGGGCTGCGTTTCATGCCCGCAGGTACAGACGTTCACGTGAGTGACCCGACAGCTTAGGCCATCTATTCTGCTGCTTTGGAGTGCTCCCTTGTTCTAGAGCTTATATTTTGGTACAGACTCTTCTGTTGTGTATATGTATGTATATATTCAGGGGTTCGGCGGGGCCCTGTCCCGTCATATGTTTCTGTTGTTATTCGTAAAGGCCTGTAGACATGTATATGGGTCATGGGTCGTTGCGATTCAGATATGTCTGTGTGGCTTGCGTCTAAGCGGTTCCATTTGCTATGATAGCCTTAACGGCTTGTACGTATGTATACATATATATATATGTTTTGGATGATATGTTCCACGACAGCCTTGGTGGCTTATGTATGATATGTATGTTACAGGTGACCGCTTAAGACGACGTCTGTTCTCAGTATCTGCATAAACTAGTATATGTTGGATATGGATAAGTTATGGATATGTCGATTTAGTAAGTAGGTGTGTATGGGTGTCCAGCTCGGGCACTAGTCACGGCCCACGGGGTTGGGTCGTGACACCCCTTTCTTTCAAAGGAATGACTCCTATATCACGGTTTCTTTTCTATATTTCCCCGACTTCCTTACATCCCAAAAGTTGAAAGTTAAAGCTTTTTATGAGAAGGAAATAAGATGCGTTTTATGATAATGATGACGATGATGATGATTCTATCTCTAGAGGGTCCAAAGTGTATGAATTGATGCTATTGTGATCTTATTTCATAATTTCCTTGATGCTATTCATTGTTGGCCATCTCACCTTATAATACTATCTCCTTCGAGGTGAGACATAGCGATGATGATTTTTCCATAATATAATCGGAGGTTACCGACCTTACGCCACTCCGATAAAGTGGTAGCTTTTACTTGAGGTCTCACGCATGCTCTATGTTATGTATATGTATGATTACACCGTGCCTAGTTTGCCGGGCAGACACCACTACGATAGGCGTAGTGGGTAGCTATGATGATAATTACACCGTGCCTAGTTGGCCAGGCAGACACCACTAGTTGGCAACATGAGATGATTACCCCGGACATGGGAGGCCCGGACGCGGGCTAATGATGATCACACCGTACCTATATGGTCGGGCAGTTTATGTATATATATATATATATTTATATGCTTTGATGATGTTTCAAATATAAAAGTTAGCTGCATGACTCCGCCTTAAGAGGCAATCAGTTACAGGTTATTCCTTCATCTTATGTTCTGTTATTTCTTGCTTACGATGTTATACATGCCTTACATACTCAGCACTGTTCGTACTGACGTCCTTTCTTTTATGGACGCTGCGTTCATACCCGCAGGTAGACAGGGAGACGGCACAGACGCTTAGGATCTGTCACGACCCAACCCCGTAGGCCGTGACTAGTGCCCGAGCTAGACACTCGTATACATATCTGTTAGATATAGTCAAACTGAGTCTAAGAACAGTATGGAAACTTGCAAAAGAACTCCAAAGGTCCATAACGTCATCATATATACATATATCCAGATAATCTGTCTCCTGAGGAGTCACAACTAATCAAAACATAACATGATACGCAAGCTGACAAGGCTGCCACTACATATCAATACCATACGCAAGCCGACAAGGCTGCCATTACAGATCAATGCCATATGCAAGCCAACAAGGCTGCCATTACAGACGAACATATCCATAGCACATCGTATAGACACAGCTGAATGAACTTATACACAACCCACACATATGTCTACAGACCTCTAGGAGTATCAATAGTGAAATATGACGGGACAGGGCCCCGCCGTACCCCTGGATAAACGTATATATATATCAAAAGATTTGTACCAAAAGTCTAGGCTCCGGAACAATGGAGCTCTCCAAGACAGCTGAGTAGAAGTCCTATGCTGAAGGGTCACCAAACCGACTATCTGTGGGCATGAAACGCAGCCCCCCCCCCCCCAAAAGAAAGGGGGTCAGTACGAGATACGTACTGAGTATATAAAGCATGAAATACATTAAGGAAGATCATAACTGAAGTAGAGATTCCAGGAGACAAGTATGATAATCAAGAAATCACTGTACCTGTGCTTTACGAAACAAAATCATGCATATCATTATCATATACCATACCTGGCCCATTATGGGACTCGGTACCATAATCATATCATCATATCATCATATACATATACCGTACCCGGCCCTCTAGTAAGGGACTCAGTGAATAAAGTCGTGTACACGTATACCATACCCGGCCTATCATGGGACTCGGTGCCATAATCATATCATCATATCATCATATACATATACCGTACCCGACCCTCTAGTAAGGGACACGGTGAATAATGCAGTGACACTGTGCACGATAACATACCCGGCCCGGGACTCGGTGAATAATACAATAACAGTATGCACGAGTAGAATATCATGAGCATCCATATGCAACTAAATCATCATCAGAGACTCAATAGAATAAGTAGAGTAACTAACACTCGAGTATCAAAGGCGATAGTCATGTTGAGTACCCTTTAAATGTCACTATGGACTATATCAAATAGAGCCTCAGGAATCATAGACATGTATCAAGAGAATATGAAATAGCTTATGAAAGTCAAGGACATTAGTCATCGTAGAGTCTCTATTATACATATCGACTACTATCCAACGTATAGAAGACTTGAGAGGCAATAGCTCAATTACCTTAAGAGTTCTAATATTAAGAAGTGAATAAGAATCATGAATCACACTCGAAACTTATGAATAGAATTACCCCAAAGCTCATATCATACGTCACTTATATCTAAGACATGCCAAAAGAAAGAAGGGATAACTTTACATACCTGTTATAGGTTAACCGTAACCAAGTTCGCTTCGTCGCCCCTTTAGCCTATTTAATATGAAAGTAACACTGTTGTTAGTAAACTATACTTTCTAGCTTATAAATCTACAACCCATCACTTATAGGAACTATTCTTTAGTTCATACTTTCTGTCACGACCCAACCCCGTAGGCCGTGACTAGTGCCCGATCTGGGCACCCAAACACATTTATCAAAAGCTATCTCAAATTTTATCTACACGCATTTAAGTATATAGCAGAAACCGACAAGGCTGTATTTCGAAGTTAGATAATTTCCAGAAAAATTTCGGCAGAGTTTCCTTTGTTTTACAGACTATCCAAAATAACCTTGCGCACAGAAAATACCAACAGAAGACCACACAGGGCCAACGAAGCAATATTTAAACATATGCGGACCGGCCGCCGCGGCAAATGGGATCGCCCAAACACAACATAAGCACACATCTGTACAGAAAGACCCCAACCCACAAACATGTCCACAGACCTCTAAACACACCGACAGGATCATATGACAGGACAGGGCCCCGCCGTACCCATGAACGAGAATATACATATATAGAAGTGACAAACTATACCAAAAGATGGCTCTGAATAAAAGAGCGCTCCAAAAATAGCAGAATAAGATCCTAAGCGGACGGATCAGCAAACCTGTCGTCGGTACCTGCGCGGCATGAAAACGCAGCCCCCGAAGAAAGGGGGTCAGTACGAAATATGTACTGAATATGTAGAGCCTGAATTACAGAAACAAACTCATAACTGGTACAGAACGTACAGAAAGTAAACAGAAAATCCAAGGTATCAGATATATATTTTCAAAACATGCAGAGTGTGTACAGAAACATATGTCATATCAAATTCGGCCCCTACCAAGGGACTCGGCAGACAGAACGTGGCCACCCTCCCGACGCTGGTGCCACAACACAGAAGAATCAGAAAAAGGGCATAACCCCGTATCATAATATGTCATATCAGATGGCAATAGTAAATCATATCAGAACAAGCGTACATGGCACAGCATACTCCACAAACCCATGTACGTGTATACCTGCCCCCTCACATCGAGGCACGACGAACAATGCAAAGGATCACGCTTGACAACATATCCTGGCCCGGGCTCAGTGTGGGAAACATTGGGGCATCCACGAATGGAGTAGTGAGAGACTAATGCAATTAAAATATCATAAATGTTTCCATAGACTCGATGAGGCATATCAAAGACAAACCGATCCAATAAAATCGGAAGGGATCATAGTAAATGAGTTTCGAGTGTCAAAACAATTTATCAGACTTAATGGAATATTTAAAACCATGTTTGTTAGGTAATGAGAATGGTAGTCAAAACATTTCGTTCAAAGACCGTTCGAAAATAGGACTTAAGTACACTACGGGCAAAACCGGGAATAGTGGGCCCACCTCGGGACAAGCAAGGCGGTGGGCTCAAATTACATCTTTTAAACATATGGGGTCACCTACAAAGGTTCTACGGACGTTCTATGGCTTTCCAAGTAGTTTAGGGAAAGTTTGCATGATTTTCAAGAATACAAACCAAAAGGGCTCAATCTTACTGAAGGAAAAAGCGAGATTTTCAATTGCGGATTCCGATGGGCAGAAAGTCTTTCGAGGCCCGAATCCGGTTCTAATATGTTATATCCCGTGTTTTCACACGTTTGGAGAAACTTGAATTATATTGGATTTTTGAGATATAAGGTCAAATTTGATATTTTGTTGAACATAGGAGTTATGCATGAAAGAATAGAATCATGAAAGTGTGGGACAAGGCTAAGGGTAATTTTGGAATTTTGGAAATTAGTTTCGGGAATTACAAAATGTGATCCATAAGTATTGGGCTCAAAAAAAAATTGAAGCAAAGTGAGGCCCAAAATGGGGTGCTTGGCCGACCACTTTGGCTTGGTCCAAGCCCATTTTATAGGTCATGTGCTTGGTCATGTGACCAAGCACTTCAATACTTATATAATTGAAGACTATGATAAGTATGAAAGGAGATAACCAAGAACAAAAAAATAGAAGAGGAGAAAGAAGAGGGTTTCGGGTTTGCTAGGAAAAAATAGGTACCAAAAATCTTGTTCCAAAAATTCATGTCTTGTGGTTTTCCTACTAAGATAAGGTTCCTTTGTAACTTGGTATAGTTGGATTGGAGTGGGGAGCATTAGAATCATCAAAGTGACTACATCTCCAAGTGAAGAAGACTTGAAGAAAAGGTAAGAATTTCTACCTTTTTATTGTGTTATGAAGTTTTGTTTGTGTTGTAGTATATAGAAATGTGTTGAGTGTATGGAAAAATGGAAGTTTGCAATGTGGGTTTGGTATATGGCTTGTAGCCGTGTGTATATACATGTTGTATAGCCAAAAATGTATAGAATTCATGTTGTATTCTAGTTGTGAATGTAATGGAATTTATGTTGAGAATGAAAGTGGAATAAATTTGATTGAATGGAGAAAAATAGCATATGGCCGTGTGGTGTATTTGACTTGGGAATGAAATGGATTAAGTTTGTTTAGAGTATTGGAGTGTTGTTGTAATGTTTGTAATGTAAATGAAGTTAGAATGATATAAGTTTGTATTGAATTGGAATGTAGAAGCTTATGTCGTTTTAGTATGATTTTCCGACATTAAGGAAATGAAGTTGTTTGGTTGTGAATTATGGTGATCATTGATGAATTTGGAAGTTGGAAACTTGTTATGAAGTTGGATGCCAAAGATTTGATGTTTTGCATAAGTTATGATTTTGGCGGAAAGTTGTATATTATGTATATCGAGTGTATATCTTAAGGCAAACGATATGAAATGTATCTAGAACTATATGGTGATGATCTTGATTGTTGATGAATGTGAAATTATTGATATTAGTGGAAGTTTGGATTGAAATGAAGGTTATGTCAACTTGTGAGAAAAATGTCTAGTTGAAGGATATTTGTGTTCTTAATGTTCTTTGTTGATGTTAATGTTGTCGTTTGGGTTGTTGTTGATGATTTCTAGCCGAGTTGAATTCTCGGGGTGCCATATGTATAGGGGAAGTGCTGCCGAAATTTCGGTAGCCAAATATGCTTAAAGTTGTAATAATGGCATTAATAACTCACAATTGGTAAACTTGACCAATTGCAGTTTTTCGACGAAACGGGAAGTGAGTTTGGAAAGGCTTAAGGGGCGTGAAAGGTATGTAAAGCAAACCCAATTCTTCCCTTGGCATGCCCTTAGTGTATTAGGGTCGGATCCGGGCCTCGAAGGACCTCTTGGCCCTCGGAATCCGCAAGACAAAATTTCAGTTTTTCCTTCAGTAGAATTGAGCCATTTTGATACGCTTTTTCTGAAATTATGCAATTGTGCTCTAAATTACTCAGAAAGTCATAGAATGTCTGTATAACCTTCGTAGATGATATTATATGTTTAGAGGGCACAATTTGAGCCCGCCGCCTTATTTGTTCTGAGGTGGGCCCACTATTTCCGGTTTTGCCCCTAATGTGTTAAAGCTTCCTTTTTAAGAGATTTTTGAAAGAAATGTTTTAATTACCCTACTAATCGCTTAACGAATATTATTTTAAATATTCTGTTAAATATTATAAATTATTTTGACACACGGAATGACTTCGGGAAAGTTATACTTCTGTAATTTATTATGATATCCGAAATACATTTAATATGATTCCGTCCGACCCCATTGGATTTGTTTGTCTTTGATACGCTTCATCGAGTCTTTGAAAACATTTATTATATTTTTAAATTGCATTAGTCTCTCACTACTCCATTCGTGGATGTCCCAATGTTTCCCACACTAAGCCCGGGCCAGTATATGTTGTCAAGCGTAATTCTCTGCATTGTTCGTCGCGTCCCGATGTGAGGGGGCAGGTATACGCGTACATGGGTTTGTGGAGTATGATGTGCCATGTCCGCCTATTCTGATCTGATCTGTTATGGCCATTTTGATATGACATATTATGATACGGGGCCACGCCCCTTTTTCCGATTCCTCTGTATAGTGGCACCAGCGTCGGGAGGGTGGCCACATTCTGTCTGCCGAGTCCCGTGGCAGGGACCGGATATGATATGATATGTTATGACATATGTTTCTGTACACATTCTGTCGGTTTTGGAAATATGCACTTGACACTCTGGATTTTGTACTCATTTTCTGTAATCATTATGATTTGACTTCTGTGATTCCGCTTTGCATATTCAGTACATATTTCGTACTGACCCCCTTTCTTCGGGGGCTGCGTTTTCATCCGCGCAGGTACAGACGACAGGTTCGCTGATCCATCTGTTTAGGATCCCACTTCTGCTATTTTGGGGCGCTCTCTTCTTCAGAGCCTATCTTTTGGTACAGTCTGTCACTGCTATCTAGATATGTGCTTTGTTCTGGGTATGACGGGGCCCATGTCCCGTCTTATGATTATGATATGTTCTGTAGAGGTCTGTGGATACACCTGTGTGGGTTCTGTACATATGTTTGGAATACTTTGTTCTATGATGGCCTTATCGGCCTATGTGTGCCAAGTCTGCTTTTTCTGATAAATTCTGTAGCATCCACTAATATTATTATATTATTATTCTGATAATATGCTAATTTGGATATCGGGTACGTATAGGTGCCCAGCTAGGGCACTGGTCGCGGCCCACGGGGTTGGGTCGTGACAAAAGTGGTATCAGAGCAGTTCATCCTCGGAATGTCCACAGACCGTGTCTAGTAGAGTCTTGTTTATCGGTGTGTTGTGCACCACGCCTATAAACAGGAGGCTACAGGGCATTTAGGATACTATCCTTCTTTCTGTCTTAGATCGTGCGATAGAGCTGTGTTATCAGGATGACCCCTCCCTAACGAGTGGCTATGTTTGCAGATATGCCTCCAAAAAAGTCAACAGCGGCCCAAAAGGCCAAGTCAGCAGCCTTGGGAGAGACTAGCCGGGTCCAGAGGATTACCAGGGCCCAGGCACATATTGCTCCGGGGACTTTGCCCCAGACAGAGGGTTCTTCTACACCGCCACTCGTGGAGGAGATTGGGGCGGCCGCAGCCGCAGATCGGGGGGCGGCTCCACCGCCAGCTCCCGCAGTTCCAGTACCGGAGCCTCCAGCTCCACGGCCAGGCACTGAGGATCAGTCTATGAGGGAGGCAGTCCAGTTGCTGACTAGACTTGTGGCAGGGCAGGTTCAGGGGCATGGACTGGGAGGTGACCGGGCGGTCAGACGTGATAGTTCGAGAGCCCGTGAGTTTTTGACTTGTAACCCTCCAGAGTTCTTCGGGACAAAGCCCGAGGAGGATCCCGAGGAGTTTATCAGGAAGATGCGACGCACTCTAGATTTGATTAATGCTTCCGAGACAGAGTCAGTCGTGTTAGCTTCATACCGGTTATATGATGTGGAGGCAAACTGGTACGAGTCATGGGGGCTATCCAGGGGGGACGGCGCTCCTCCAGCAGTTTGGGGCGATTTTTCTCAGGCATTTCTTGGACATTTTCTGCCCCCAGAGTTGCGACGAGCCAGATCTGATAGATTCTTATTATTGAGGCAGAAGGGCCGCAGTATCCGGGACTATAGTTTGGAGTTTGATTCCTTGGCCTGATATGCACCTACTGTGGTGGCTACTATGGCGGACCAGATGCACAGATATATTATGGGGCTGGATCGGTATTTTGTTGATAGCTGCTTAGTATTGGCTGCTCAGCCCGGTATGGACATTGCCCGTATCCAAGGCCATGCCCAGGGCATGGAGGATCGGGGCAGAGGAGGACACCAGCCTGACAGGGGCCAGGATCGGAGACAGCCCAAGAGGGCCAGGTCATCTGGAGATTTTCGGGGCAGACAGCCCCAACAGCCGCAGCAGCCTAGCAGATTTTCATCTCAGCCGGCGCAGAGCGCGCCTCCCCAGCCTACCGGTCGCAGATTTGATAGCCCAGGGTATTCAGGAGCAGGCCAGAGCTCCAGGGTTTCAGGTTCATGGACAGATAGGGGTTCTGGTCAGATGAGGCCACCCAGGGTTCAGTGTTCTTTTTGCGGCAGATACCATACGGGAGAGTGCTACAGAGCCACCGGTGCGTGCTTTTCTTGTGGCCGTCAGGGCCATTCTGTGAGAGATTGCCCGTATAAGGGTAGTTCGGGTGGTGCAGCGCAGCCTACCGGATCAGCCGCTGGGTCTTCATCTTCGTCAGTGGCTATGCGCCCAACGGGGCAGGGTTTTCCAGCACCAGCGGGTCGCGGCAGAGGCTGTGGTGGAGCTTCTGGTATTAGCGGTCCTTCGAACCGCATTTATGCTTTGGCCAGTCGCCAGGATCAGGAGGCATCTCCTAATGTCGTTACAGGTACCTTATTGGTCTTATCTCGGTCTGTGTATGCATTAATTGATCCAGGTTCGACTTTATCATATATTTCACCTCTTGTTGCCGGTAAAATTGGTATTATGTCTGAATCTATAGAGCCATTTGAGGTAGCCACACCGATAGGGGACTTTATTGTAGCGAAACAGGTTTATAAAGACTGTTCTGTGATTGTATGTGGCCGTGATACTAAGGCAGATCTGGTAGAGTTAGATATGACTGAATTTGATGTTATTATGGGTATGGACTGGCTAGCTTCCTTTTATGCTAATGTTGACTGCCAGAATAAGGTGGTTCGCTTCCAGTTTCCCGGGGAGCCAGTTATAAATTGGGCTGGTAATACAGCATCGCCGAAAGGTAAGTTTATTTCATACCTTAAGGCAAAGAAAATGATCAGAAAGGGTTATATCTATCATCTGGTTCGGGTGCAAGACTTGGACGCTGAGACGCCGACACTTCAGTCAGTCCCCGTGATTAATGAGTTTCCAGATGTTTTTCCCGACGAGCTTCCAGGTCTTCCTCCAGAGCGGGAGATAGACTTCTCTATTGACTTACTCCCAGACACTCAGCCTATCTCTATTCCTCCGTATAGAATGGCGCCTGCAGAGTTAAAGGAATTGAAGGAGCAGCTGAAACATTTGTTGGATAAGGGCTTCATCAGACCCAGTACTTCGCCTTGGGGAGCCCCGGTATTATTTGTGCGTAAGAAGGACGGGTCGCTGCGTATGTGTATTGATTATCGGCAGCTGAATAAGGTAACTACAAAGAATAAATACCCCCTCCCCAGGATTGATGATTTGTTTGATCAGCTGCAGGGCGCTAAGTGTTTTTCGAAGATAGATCTTCGATCCGGTTACCACCAGGTGCGAGTACGAGAGGCCGATATCCCTAAGATAGCTTTCCGGACCCGATATGGGCATTACGAGTTCAGGGTTATGTCTTTTGGGCTGACAAATGCTCCCGCAGTATTCATGGATTTGATGAACCGGGTATTCAGGCCATTCTTGGATATGTTTGTAATTGTATTCATTGATGATATCCTGGTTTATTCTCGGTCTGAGGCGGAGCACGCAGATCATCTGAGATCGGTATTAGGGGTACTCCGGCATCAGAAGTTATATGCGAAATTTTCTAAGTGCGAATTCTGGCTGTCTTCAGTGGCCTTCTTGGGGCATATTATTGCAGTTGATGGTGTCCGGGTGGACACACAGAAGATTGAGGCCGTGAAGAATTGGCCCAGACCTACGACGCCCACAGAGGTACGCAGTTTCCTGGGGTTAGCAGGTTATTACAGGAGGTTTGTGGAGAAGTTTGCTTCGATTTCAGCGCCTTTGACAAGGCTGACTCAGAAGGGAGCTAAGTTCCAGTGGTCTGACGCTTGTGAACGGAGCTTCCAGTTGCTGAAGGAGAAGCTGACTACAGCCCCAGTTCTGACTCTTCCAGAGGGACCGGACGGGTATGTTATTTATTGTGACGCTTCTGGCATGGGGTTAGGCTTTGTATTGATGCAGCACGGCAGAGTTATAGCGTATGCTTCCCGGTAGCTCAAAAAGCATGAGAAGAATTATCCTACCCACGATCTGGAGCTCGCAGCGGTGATTCATGCTCTGAAGATATGGAGACACTATTTATATGGCGTTCATGTGGATATCTATACTGATCATAAGAGTCTCCAGTATATTTTCAGACAGAGAGAGCTTAATTTGCGGCGCGGAGGTGGCTGGAGCTTCTGAAAGATTATGATGTAGATATTCTGTATCATCCGGGTAAGGCTAATGTTGTTGCGGATGCACTCAGTCGGAAGTCTATGGGCAGTTTGGCCGACTTACAGCCAGACAGGAGAGAGATAGCCCGTGATATTCAGCAGTTGGCTAGTCTCGGGGTTCGTCTGGCCGATTCTGGAGATACACGGATTTCTGTTCGAGGGGTTTCTGAGTCATCCATCAGGGACGATATTAAAAGGCGTCAATATGAAGATCCTGTCTTAGCTCGGTACAGGGACACAGCCTATGATAAGGGGGAGACTCCGTTTAAGTTTTCACCGGACGGCACTTTGTTATACAGAGGCAGGCTGTGTGTACCTGATATTGCAGGCCTTCGGCAGCAGGTTATGAGCGAGGCACATTATGCTCGCTACTCGGTCCATCCTGGGTCTACGAAGATGTACCATGATCTCCGATGCTTATACTGGTGGGACGGTATGAAGCGGGATGTTGCAGAGTTCGTCGCCCAGTGCCCTAATTGTCAGCAGGTCAAGATTGAGCATCAGAAGCCAGGTGGACTGTTGCAGGAGATGGAAATCCCGACTTGGAAGTGGGAGGTTATTAATATGGACTTCATTACAGGTTTTCCTCGCACTCCACGGAAGTATGATTCCATCTGGGTCGTCGTTGATAGGCTGACGAAATCAGCCCATTTTCTTCCCGTCAGGACTACCTATTCCGCCGAGGATTATGCCAGGCTCTATATTAAGGAGATTGTGAAGCTTCACGGAGTTCCTATATCTATTATTTCTGACAGAGGCGCCCAGTTTACAGCGCGTTTTTGGAGGTCATTTCAGGAGGGCCTAGGGACTCAGGTGAGTCTGAGCACAGCATTTCATCCTCAGAGCGACGGACAGGCCGAGCGCACTATACAGACGCTGGGGGATATGTTGCGGGCCTGCGTTATTGATTTCAGAGGCAGCTGGGATGATCACTTGCCATTGATTGAGTTTGCATATAATAACAGTTACCATTCCAGCATCCAGATGGCTCCGTACGAGGCTCTATATGGCAGGAAATGCAGATCGCCGATTGGCTGGTTTGATATTGGCGAGTCAGAGTTGATTGGCCCAGATATGGTCCAGCAGGCCGTGGACAAGGTAAAACTTATTCGAGAGCGACTATTGGCAGCCCAGAGTCGACAGAAGTCATACGCGGATAAACGACGTCGACCGTTAGAGTTTCAGGTAGGCGATTGGGTATTTCTGAAGGTATCGCCTATGAAAGGCGTGATGCGGTTCGGCAGAAAGGGTAAGCTCAGTCCGCGTTATATTGGGCCTTATCAGATTGTTCGGAAGGTTGGAAATGTCGCCTATGAGTTAGATTTGCCATCTGATTTGGAAGCGGTACATCCGGTATTCCATGTGTCTATGCTCCGCAAATGCATTGGTGACCCTTCCAGAATATTCCCTGCGGATGATATTCAGGTGACGGAGCAACTATCGTACGAGGAGCAGCCCGTATCTATTCTGGATCGTCAGGTAAGGAGGCTCCGGAATAAAGATGTAGCCTCTGTTAAGGTTCTGTGGCGGAACGATAATAGGGAGGAAATGACATGGGAGGCAGAAGAGGAAATGAAGAAGAAATATCCTCAATTGTTCCCTATGCCCACAGGTAACCTTAAATCCTGCTTAATTTCATTTCAATGGCAATCGTATGTCCTATGTGTTGTTGTAAGTATGAACTCCCCCAAAGTATTTTCCAACCCTATAAGATTAATTTTACATTCGAGGACGAATGTTCTTAAGGGGGGGAGGATGTTATATCCCGTGTTTTCACACGTTTGGAGAAACTTGAGTTATATTGGATTTTTGAGATATAAGGTCAAATTTGATATTTTGTTGAACATAGGAGTTATGCATGAAAGAATAGAATCATGAAAGTGTGGGACAAGGCTAAGGGTAATTTTGGAATTTTGGAAATTAGTTTCGGGAATTACAAAATGTGATCCATAAGTATTGGGCTCAAAAAAAAATTGAAGCAAAGTGAGGCCCAAAATGGGGTGCTTGGCCGGCCACTTTGGCTTGGTCCAAGCCCATTTTATAGGTCATGTGCTTGGTCATGTGACCAAGCACTTCAATACTTATATAATTGAAGACTATGATAAGTATGAAAGGAGATAACCAAGAACAAAAAAATAGAAGAGGAGAAAGAAGAGGGTTTCGGGTTTGCTAGGAAAAAATAGGTACCAAAAATCTTGTTCCAAAAATTCATGTCTTGTGGTTTTCCTACTAAGATAAGGTTCCTTTGTAACTTGGTATAGTTGGATTGGAGTGGGGAGCATTAGAATCATCAAAGTGACTACATCTCCAAGTGAAGAAGACTTGAAGAAAAGGTAAGAATTTCTACCTTTTTATTGTGTTATGAAGTTTTGTTTGTGTTGTAGTATATAGAAATGTGTTGAGTGTATGGAAAAATGGAAGTTTGCAATGTGGGTTTGGTATATGGCTTGTAGTCGTGTGTATATACATGTTGTATAGCCAAAAATGTATAGAATTCATGTTGTATTCTAGTTGTGAATGTAATGGAATTTATGTTGAGAATGAAAGTGGAATAAATTTGATTGAATGGAGAAAAATAGCATATGGCCGTGTGGTGTATTTGACTTGGGAATGAAATGGATTAAGTTTGTTTAGAGTATTGGAGTGTTGTTGTAATGTTTGTAATGTAAATGAAGTTAGAATGATATAAGTTTGTATTGAATTGGAATGTAGAAGCTTATGTCGTTTTAGTATGATTTTCCGACATTAAGGAAATGAAGTTTTTTGGTTGTGAATTATGGTGATCATTGATGAATTTGGAAGTTGGAAACTTGTTATGAAGTTGGATGCCAAAGATTTGATGTTTTGCATAAGTTATGATTTTGGCGGAAAGTTGTATATTATGTATATCGAGTGTATATCTTAAGGCAAACGATATGAAATGTATCTAGAACTATATGGTGATGATCTTGATTGTTGATGAATGTGAAATTATTGATATTAGTGGAAGTTTGGATTGAAATGAAGGTTATGTCAACTTGTGAGAAAAATGTCTAGTTGAAGGATATTTGTGTTCTTAATGTTCTTTGTTGATGTTAATGTTGTCGTTTGGGTTGTTGTTGATGATTTCTAGCCGAGTTGAATTCTCGGGGTGCCATATGTATAGGGGAAGTGCTGCCGAAATTTCGGTAGCCAAATATGCTTAAAGTTGTAATAATGGCATTAATAACTCACAATTGGTAAACTTGACCAATTGCAGTTTTTCGACGAAACGGGAAGTGAGTTTGGAAAGGCTTAAGGGGCGTGAAAGGTATGTAAAGCAAACCCAATTCTTCCCTTGGCATGCCCTTAGTGTATTAGGGTCGGATCCGGGCCTCGAAGGACCTCTTGGCCCTCGGAATCCGCAAGACAAAATTTCAGTTTTTCCTTCAGTAGAATTGAGCCATTTTGATACGCTTTTTCTGAAATTATGCAATTGTGCTCTAAATTACTCAGAAAGTCATAGAATGTTTGTATAACCTTCGTAGATGATATTATATGTTTAGAGGGCACAATTTGAGCCCGCCGCCTTATTTGTTCTGAGGTGGGCCCACTATTTCCGGTTTTGCCCCTAATGTGTTAAAGCTTCCTCTTTAAGCGATTTTTGAAAGAAATGTTTTAATTACCCTACTAATCGCTTAACGAATATTATTTTAAATATTCTGTTAAATATTATAAAATATTTTGACACACGGAATGACTTCGGGAAAGTTATACTTCTGTAATTTATTATGATATCCGAAATACATTTAATATGATTCCGTCCGACCCCATTGGATTTGTTTGTCTTTGATACGCTTCATCGAGTCTTTGAAAACATTTATTCTATTTTTAAATTGCATTAGTCTCTCACTACTCCATTCGTGGATGTCCCAATGTTTCCCACACTAAGCCCGGGCCAGGATATGTTGTCAAGCGTAATTCTCTGCATTGTTCGCCGCGTCCCGATGTGAGGGGCAGGTATACGCGTACATGGGTTTGTGGAGTATGATGTGCCATGTCCGCCTATTCTGATATGATCTGTTATGGCCATTTTGATATGACATATTATGATACGGGGCCACACCCCTTTTTCCGATTCCTCTGTATAGTGGCACCAGCGTCGGGAGGGTGGCCACATTCTGTCTGCCAAGTCCCGTGGCAGGGACCGGATATGATATGATATGACATATGTTTCTGTACACATTCTGTCGGTTTTGGAAATATGCACTTGACACTCTGGATTTTGTACTCATTTTCTGTAATCATTATGATTTGACTTCTGTGATTCCGCTTTGCATATTCAGTACATATTTCGTACTGACCCCCTTTCTTCGGGGGCTGCGTTTTCATGCCGCGCAGGTACAGACGACAGGTTCGCTGATCCATCTGTTTAGGATCCCACTTCTGCTATTTTGGGGCGCTCTCTTCTTCAGAGCCTATCTTTTGGTACAGTCTGTCACTGCTATCTGGATATGTGCTTTGTTCTGGGTATGACGGGGCCCTGTCCCATCTTATGATTATGATATGTTCTGTAGAGGTCTGTGGATACACCTGTGTGGGTTCTATACATATGTTTGGAATACTTTGTTCTATGATGGCCTTATCGGCCTATGTGTGCCAAGTCTGCTTTTTCTGATAAATTCTGTAGCATCCACTAATATTATTATATTATTATTCTGATAATATGCTAATTTGGATATCGGGTACGTATAGGTGCCCAGCTAGGGCACTGGTCGCGGCCCACGTGGTTGGGTCGTGACATAATACACTTAGGCATGCCAAAAGAAGGATCGGATAGCTTTACATACCTTTTGAGCTTTTTAAGCCTATCCAAGCTCACTCTCCGTTTCGTCGAAAATCTGCAAATGGTCACATTTACCAATTGTAAGTTATAGATGCTATGAATTCAATCCAACTCATATTTGTCTACCGAAATTTCGGCAGCACTTCCCCTATACATATAGCACCCCCGAGAATTCAACTCGGCTCAAAATCATCAACAACAACCCAAACAATAACATCAACATCAACAACAAACATTAGAAACACAATATGGCACAACTAGTTCTACTTGCCGACATAATGCCATCACCTTCATTTCAACTTCAATTTCCAAACCAATTTCAATGATTTCACATTCATTATCAAACTAGATCATCACAACATAGTTTAGAAGCGTTTCATATCGTTTCCTCAAGTTATACACACGATATACATAATATACAAACTTTCCGCCAAAGTCATAATTCACTCAAAATTTCTAATCTTTGGCATACATATTCATAACATGTTTCCAATTTCCAAATTCGTCAATGATCATCATAATTAACAACCAAATAACTTCATTTTCCTAATGTCGGAAAATCATACTAAAGCGACGTAAGTTTCTACGTTCCATTTCAATACAAACTTATATCATTCTATCTTCATTTACATTGCAAACATCACAATAACACACTAACACACTAAGCAAACTTAATTCATTTCCATTCCAACTCCAACACACCACACGACCATGTGCTCTTTTTATCACTCCAACTCAATTCATTCCACTTTAATTTCCAATATGCATTTCACCACAATCACAACTAGAATATAACACAAATTCAACACATTATGGCTATACAACATATACATACACACGGCCATACACTAATAACACACACCCACTTTGCAAACTTCCATTTCTCCATACAATCAACACATTTCTACATACTACAACACAAACAAGACTCCATAACACAATAATAATGGATGAATTCTTACCTTCTTACTCAATCTTCTTCACTTGACTATATGATCAAATTGATGAACCAAGGGCTCCTTCCTCCAAGACAACTACACCAAGTTGAGAAGGGACCTTGAATTAGTAGGAATTCAACAAGAGAAAATTTTTTGGAGCAATATTTTGGTGGGTGATTTTTCCCTAGCTCACCCGAAACCCCTCTTCTTTTTGTTCTTGTTCTTTGCTTTGTTTGCTTTATTCTAATTTCTTGAACTTTCTAAGGGGTATGACTCATATAATTTTTAACACATGGAAAATTAATTGGACCATGGGTTTGGGCCATAGTTGGCCGGCCACCCCTTAGCATTGGGCCTTAATTTTTCATTGAATTATTTTGGCCCAATGACTTATAAGTCACCTTTTGTAATTTTCGAAACTAATTCCCAAAATTCCAAATTTGCCCTTGGCCTTATTCGACACTTCCACATTAATATTCTTTCATACACAACTCCTATATCAAATAAAAATTAATTATGACCTTATTTCTTACAAGTCAAGATTATTTCCAAATTTTTCCAGCGTGTGAAAACACGGGATATAACACTTTCTTGATTAGGATTTTGGTTAGTTAAGAACATAATGGAAATCAGGCAGCATTTCCTCTATATAACTTGCCTAACCCGAACTTCCAATTAATCTCCGGTTACCACAACAATACCAACAACAACAATACCGACAATTTCATATCAAACTAGAATTAAATCCATTCTTAAATCACTTCCAAAACAGCTCAATATACATTCGTATACCAATATTTGTATACACTTCTTTATTTTTGTATATGCATAGTATCATGGCAACAAAAATAACAACAACTAAAACTACAACAAATCCCCATCATATTCCAGCCTACAAAGTAACTCATAACAATCACCAAATAGCCCACACGATATAAATAACAATTTATCCGATTTTCGATTTAACTCTCGTTGTTCTCATCTCACAATTTAGCTATGACTTGGACGAAATTAAATATATCTAGGAGAGAGGATTTCTTACCTTATATTCCAAGAAATAATCTTCTTCCACCTTACTTCATTACGAAAAAAGCCCGAATTCAACAACGCAACAAAATAAAATAACGAAATCGAAGCGGTATGCTAAATCCGTATGTCGTCCATGGAAAGAATTATACTTTTATTCCTTACAATTGCAAGTGACGTGCTACAAAAATCACTTGGAAATCACGTTTTTGCTGTATCTATATGAAGTAACGTTTCAGCTAACTCTATTCCTTAATGAAAAGTTAAGACTAGGATATAGGTACATTAAGGAACCCCTTTTGCTTTACATGTGTCAATTTTTGGCCCGCCCACCTTTTCCTTGTATTACTACGTTGCAAACTTCTAAATAAGTCCACTGAATCGTGAAATAAAATAAGAGCTTAAATGTGTCCTTTTTCCTTTTGGACCGTGGGGTCCACTCCCTTGATGACTTGATAAGATTTATCTTAATCTTAAAGGTGTCCACCCACCCCTTCATATATTTGCATAGTCATTTGCTGTATTGGCCGTTTGGCACCAAGGAAACACGTGGAAACATAGATATTAACATTACACTTCTCCCATTTACCCACTAATACTATAATTACCTCTTTACCGCATTTCAACATTTAATCAAATACTCCCATAATTAATTTTTTGATCTCAATTCACTTACATAATAATCATTTTAACATACTCCATATATCCATTGTCATGCCCATGTGATATAATACTAGTCTGTAGCCTCATTTGCCACACACAAAATATTATTCCCAATCACCGTCGTCACACTTATTAAGTTCTAAATTATTTTTGAACCTCATTCTTGTATACACCAAGTTCTTTAATTAATTTTTTTATGCTTGAAATGACAAAATCCTCCGGGATCGAGTAAATTTGCTCATGTTCGGTGGTTCAATTTCCTAGTCCAAAAATACGGGGTTTTATAGCTTGGACCGTATTTTCCTCAAATAAACATTTAAGCTTAATGAAAATTATTTTATTCAATTCACTTGACTTCTAATCCTTTCAATACATTTGTACCATCATTCTAACCACCAATGAGCTTGAGGGATAACCTCACTTCCGTTACTAATGTCATTTAACTCGCACGCTTTCCAACGCATAAAAATACGGGATGTAACAGGATCTTTATTCAGCAGATTTGCAGGAGCACACCACTACTCCGGAGTTGCCGCTTATTGGTATATTCTTTTGTCTACATATTTAGGGCATGGCAGGGTCTTGTCCCGTCCTTATGATTTCAGTACTCCAGTAAGAGGCTCGTTGTTATACCTCGAAAAGTTTTCCGTTAGCGTACAGTGAATAGGTTAACAAAAGACATAGCGTGTGCGATGTTTTGATGAGTAATGACATCCCTTAGATTAGTATCGAAGTGTTGAACAATTGTTAAGAAGGTCCCACAAGGATCAGATGTTTAACGAAGTAACAAAAATAAGATTCAGTTAACTGGTGGATTATACGGTCGATTATACGGACCGTATAATGGTTTTACGGCCGTATAATGAACCGTAGAAGTGTCACAGAGTGAAGTTGAGAAAAGTGAAGTTCATCTTATTCGTTTCCCCTTCTCTCTCCATGACCCAATCTCTCTCTAGAACATTCCAAACTCTTCCAAACCAAGATCTCAAATGAAGAATTAAGATCAATTTCATCAATCCACCAAAACCAAGTGTAAGAAACACATCAAATGATCATTTAAGTGAAGAAATTCCATAAAGGGTGGAACTAGGGTTTTGTCCAAGTGAAGCATTTCAACTCAAGACTCGTTCAACTATCATCTAAGGTAAGTTTCATGACTTTATCATGTTTTTTAAAGTATTAGAAGACTAAGAAGCTTGAATTGTAGAAAGACATGGGAAATGGGTCTTGAATGGGTGAATAGTGTCATCATTGAATGATAGTGGAATTGAATCATGAATGATGATGTGTTGTAATTATGAATACGTTATAAATGATGTTTATATCATGAAACAAGTATTAAATGTGCGAAAACACAAAAATGAGTTATAAGGATAAATTTGGGAAAATTAGAAGAAAATGGTGGAATGTGATAAACGTATATAAATGAGGGCTGTTGATTGTAATATTGTGGATGTTGTTGGGAACGTTGGGAAGTTGATATAGACTATGGGAAAGGTAGTATAAATAAAGGAAGTGCTACCCAATTGTTTCTAGAAATAGTGACGCGTTTCCTTAAGTCGACTAACTAATGTGAATAAGGATTCTCTCGTGAAGGTAGCGACGTGTCGCTAAAGGGGAGCAAGTGAACAATAGCATAGCTAAACGACAAAGGTATGTGACGCTAGTCCTTTCTTTCTAATGGCATTAATCCTATAGCATGAATTCCTTTCCTCTTCATGAGTTCCTATATTCTGGAAAACTAAAAGCCTATATCCATAAGTGCCCATATAAGATAAAGAGATATGATATGATGATGCCATGTTGATAATGACGTTATTTATTGCTTACACTCACCTTATGTATTATTTCCTTCAAGGTGAGGCAGAATGCTCATGTTACATCCGGCATTTTTGCATATTCAAAAAAAATTCGAGATAACTTGACTTGTAATGGATGAGGCCATATTTGGACCTTACTTGGTATGAATGTGTCGGCTATGAATACATCGGTGTGGAATTATGAAAGGAGGCCAAGGGGAAAAATTGGAATTTTGGAAATTTGTTTCGGAAATTACAACACAAATTGTGGCCAATTGGGCTAAAAAAGAAATTAGAGAATGACGCCCAAAGGGGGGAGGCCCAACCGGCCAAATAATGGCCCAAATCCATGGAGAAAAATTATTTTACCATGTGATAATTATGATATGGATCATATTATATAACCATCCTTATCATGTAGAAGTTTCAAGAAAAAGAAAGAGTAGAGAGCAAGAAGAGGTCACGGCTAGAAAGAGAGGAAAAAAACAATTCTTGGAGCTAAATCCTTGGTTCAAAAATCCATTTCTTGGGGGATTATTACTAAGTGCAAGATCCTCTACAAAGTGATATAATTATTTTGGCAAGAAAGTAGTTTTGGTGGCAAGTGAAGAACATGAAGAAAAGGTAAGGATCAATTCATTTTCTTATGTTATGAAGTTTGGTTTATGTTGTGGTATGTAGAAATGAGTAGAATTTATGAAAATATGGAAGTTTGTAAAGTGGGCGTGTTGTTTGAAAGTTAGCCGTGAGTATGTGTTAATGTGTAGGAAATATGAATTGAATTTTATGTGGTAATCTAGTTGTAGTTATGGTGGAATTTGTATTAGAAATGAAAGTTGAATGAATTAGTGGAAGTTGGAAATTATAGTGTGTGGCCGTGTGGTGTATGTTGATGATGGAATGCGAATTAAATTCCGTTAGTATGTTAATTGTGTTATTGTGAAATGAATGGAAGAATAATGGTTCTTGTTGTTATGGAAAAATTGGTTGTTAAGTTGTTGTAGGAAAACATGCAAGTTTATTGTAGTTTATGTAAATGTGGAAATGAAATTAGGAAGATGCAAATTATGATTATCATTGATGAAGTTGGAAGATAGAAATATGTCATGAATATGTTTGCTAAAAGATCAGAAGTTGTGGGTGAAATATGACTTTGGTAGGAGGCTTGTATATTGTGTATACCTTATGAATATTTGGTGAAAACGATATGATATGCCTCCGAATTATGTTGTAATGACCTCGATGAGTGATGAATATGAAAATGGTAAGATTGATTTGGAATTGTAAGGTCGGAATGAAAGATGTCATGTTATGTCGGAATGATGGCTAGTTGTGCCATATTGTGTATTTTGTAATACTTGTTGTTGTTATTGATGTTGTTGTTGGGTGCTGTGTTGATATATTAAGCCGAGCTAAGTCTCGGGGATGTGATATATATATAGGGGAAATGCTGCCGAAATTTCGGCAGGCAAGTATGTAATAAAAATTTGGATTCTTAAAGCCTTGAATTTGACAATTGGTAAACATGACCATTTATAGATTCTGGACGAAATTGGAAATGAAGCCAAGCGAGCATAAGGCACAATTGAGGTATGTAAAGCCTAACCCTTCATTCTTCGGCATGTTCTGAACATAGTAGGCTCGGCCGCGAGCCTTAAATACGACTCCGTTCCTCGGAATTCGAGATGGAAATCCGCTCCAATTCCTTCAGTAAGATTGAGTCACTTTTCTTATAACTTGCCTTTAAAGTGAACTTTTGTATGCAATTTTCCCAAACGGGGTCGGAATGCTTCCAAAGGACTATGGATGACCTCATAAGGTCTATTATCAGTAATTTACGTATGTCGCCTCAAGTTGGTCCGAGGTGGGCCCACAAGGCCCCGACACTTTTTGTATAACCTAAATTGCCTATTTCTGTCCTTTTCTCACAGACAACATCTGGATTATTATTCTGATCATGATATGACTACTTTTTATATAAATCTTACAAAATGGTTTGACATCTGGAAATCTGATTCCGGTAATAATCTGTCGTGCCTTCCCAAGTAGGATATAGGCACGTATTATGAATACTAGCCGAATACTCTGATTTGACTCGCCGTTTGGCATACTTCAGTTTGATTGAGTCTGTATAATGACCTGTATATATGTGGTTTCTCATTAATCTGTTCGTGGATGTCTCAATGCTTCCTTCACTGCGTCCCGGGCCAGGTTCTGTTATCATGCATATTCCTCTGCATTGTTCACCGCGTCCCTCGGTGTGCGGGCCAGGATCTGTTTATATCTGTATGATATTATGATTTGTGTATGGGGATGGCGGCCAGGATGGCATATGATCTGATTCTGTCTGTCCACCGCGTCCCGTACTAAGAAGGCCGGGTTCTGTTACCGCGCCCCTTATGAGAGGGCCGGGATCTGTATGTATGTATGTATGTGCTGTCAGCATTTATATAAGCGTATGACTCTGTATGATTCTGCATGCATGATTCTGTCCGTCCGTTTGGATCATACTTATGTCTGTCCGTATGGACTATGATTCTGTCTGTCCGTCTGGGTTATGATTCTGTCCGGTATGACTCTGTCCGGTATACTTCCGTTTGTCTGTCTGAATTATGACTCTGTCCGGAATACCTCTGTCTGTCCGTTGGATTATGATTCCGTTCGCTATACTTCTGTGCTTCTGATTCAGACTATGATTATGTTGTCATATTTTCGCTGTACATACTCGGTACATTTTTCGTACTGACCCCCGGTTCTTCGGGGGCTGCGTTACATGCCCGTAGGTACAGACGCACCCGGTGATACGCCGCCAGCCTAGGGCACAGATTCTGCTATTCTGGAGAGCTCCTTTGATCCGGAGCGTGTACTTTTGGTATATATCTTCTGACATCTGTATATTCTGTACGTATGGTAATTCTGGGTACGGCGGGGCCCTGTCTCGTCATATGATTCTGTATGTCTGCTAGAGGCCTGTAGATATGTATGTGGGTTACGGGTTGCTACGATTCGGGTAGGTACGTACGATTTTGTGACTCTGTCCGTTATGTTAGCCTCATCGGGTACGTGTATGTTATAGCGCGCGCTGTATTTGTATTGGTTTAAGTCTGTATACAGCTAGTGTGAATTATCTGTCTGGTATGCCGATTCTGTCAGGTAGGTACGTTTGGGTATCCAGTTAGGATACCAGTCGCGGCCCACGGGGTTGGGTAATGACAGAAGTGGTATCAGAGCGGTTAGTCCTCGGAATGTCTACAGGCCGTGTCTCGTAGAGTCTTATTTATCGGTGTGTTGTGCACCACATCTATAAACAGGAAGCTATGGGGCATTTAGGATGTTATCTTTTCTTTGGATCTTAGATCGTGCGATAGAGCTGTGCTATTAGGATAACTCTTTTCTGATCGGTTGTTGTATTTTTCAGCGATGCCTCCAAAGAAGGCAACAGCCGCCCAGAAGGGCAAGTCTACAGCGGCAGGTGAGACCAGCCGAGCTCAGGTGACTACTAGGGCTCGCGCCCAGATTGAGCCAGATGTTGTGCCTTCGACGGCCAGTTCTGTTACGCCACCAGTATCGGAGGGATTTGGAGCAGCCACAGCTGCAGCACATGGGGCGGCTCCACTGCCAGCTCCAGCAGCACCAGTACCTGTACCTCCAGCCCCCCAGCCAGGGGCGGATGATGGGACCCTGCGAGAGGCAGTCCAGTTATTGACTCAATTGGTAGCAGGGCAGGTTTACAGACAGGGAGCAGGAGATGATCGCGTAGACAGGCGCGATAGCCAGAGGGCCCGTGATTTTCTGCTTTGTCGCCCACCAGTGTTTTCCGGGACAAAGCCCGCAGAAGACCCTCAGGAGTTCATCCGGCAAGTGCAGCGTACCCTGCGATTGATTAGTGCCTCCGAGACAGAGTCGGTTGAGTTGGCGTCGTACCGGTTGCACGATGTAGCAGCTAATTGGTACGAGTCTTGGATGTTGTCCAGAGGCGAGGGTGCCCCTCCAGCCGTATGGGGAGAGTTTACAGAGGCCTTCTTGTCCCATTTTCTACCTCCGGAGGTGAGGCGGGCCAGAGTAGACAGATTCCTGCTATTGAGACAGAGGGGCAGGAGTGTCAGGGAGTACAGCCTGGAGTTCGATTCGCTGGCCAGATATGCGCCCGCTTATGTCGCTGATATGACTGACCGGGTACACCGGTATGTGATTGGGCTAGATGATTATTTGGTTGACAGCTGCACGGTGATGGCAGCCTTGACAGGGATGGACATTGCCCGTATACAGGCCCATGCCCAGAGCATGGAGGACCGGCACAGAGGACGCCAGCCAGATAGTGATCATGATAGGAGACGGCCCAAAAGGGCCAGATTCGCGGGGCATTCGGGAGATTCCCGAGGCGGATGGCCTCAGCAGCAGTCCGGTAGATCCCTTCCTCCGTCAGGCCGGGGTACACAGTCCGCCGGCAGACGTTTTGATGGTGCAGGTCCATCTGGGGCCAACCAGAGTTCCAGAGTATCAAGGCCGCAGATGAGTGGAGGTTCTGGTCAGTCTAGGCCACCTATGCCCCGATGTACCTATTGTGGGAAGCCCCATCCGGGGGAGTGTTAACGCGGTATGGGCGCCAATTATCATTGTGGCAGTCCAGATCATATTGTGAGAGAGTGCCCGTATAAGGGTTGTTCAGGTTCAGCCCAGCCTACTGGGTCAGTTGCCGGCTCATCTTCTCCTTCAGCAGCCATGCGCCCCCCAGGGCGAGATATGCCGGCACCAGCGAGTCGTGGAAGAGGTCGCGGCGGAGCTTCCAGTTCTGGCGGTCCTTTGAACCGCGTATATGCTTTGACCGGCCGGCAGGACCCAGGAGCGTCGGCAAGTGCAGACCCAGGTATATTATTAATATTTTCTTGAGATATATGTATATGGATAGGTCTATACTCTGATATATATATTACGTGATCTTCTCCTTCTAGGTATTAGAAAAAAAACAAGATGATTTTCAACCCAATAGAACCATTTGAGACAGCTATAAATATACAGATAGGAATGGACTTTGAGAATTCAGAGGGGCAATATGATAATTGTATGGTTTAGACTGGGGTGGGACCCGCTACGAAAACTTTTCGGAAATTTACTAAGACCCCGATCGGCCCTAAATTACGTGACAAAGGTAGTGTGGGGTAGTCGACGCAATTATATTAGCGTTAATGCATCAAAACGCATGAAAGTTTCGAGGTTAAGCGTGCTGGGGCCAGAGCAATTCTGGGATGGGTGACCCCCCCGGGAAGGATACAAAAATTTTCACAAATGTAAGTATGATATATAAATGGAAATTTGGGGTAACCTAAAGAAAAAGAGAATGTGTGGAATAGCTAGTGCCCTTACAGGAGTCGCGCAGACCGAGGCGGACTAAATGGGCGAAAAGAAGAAGTGCAATACCGCTCGGGAAATTGAGCGAATTTGAATAACGGTCGGAGACGTTCGCAAATAAGATATTATTAAATGTATATGTATGTGTATGATTTTCGTCTGGTGACCATATAGATCAAGAGCTGAGTCCCGGCGACTAATGTTGTGATAGACGAAAGGTTTTACTAAACCGAATGCATGAAACGAAGCGGAGGTGAGGATACGAATGTTGTCAAAGAATAGAAAAACCCCGATTACCTTACAACTTAGTCTAGTGCGACGATATCTGAAAAAGAAAATGAGCATGGATAGTAGGAAAGATAAAGGATAAGAGATGTGATTAAGCAAAACTTTCGAAAGAGTCGATAAGCGACACGTAAGACGATTTGTATGACAATTTGACGAACATGTTTGTGAATGAGTGAACAAATTTCGACGAGATAATCCGTGGTATAGTTGTCAGGGTAAACAATGAAATGTCGACAAAGGGAAATTTTTGTAAATCACTGGAGCCTTAATAGAAGTGGTCTGATGCTAATCAAAACTCTATCTGTTATACTTCTGCACTTCTGACTTTGATGAGGTTTTGCCTATTACGCCTCTGTACTTCTGAATCCGATTACGCTCCTGTCTGATATACCTCTGTACGATTGACTCTGAATACGAATCCGTCTGATACATCTCTGTATATCTGACTCTGATCACGAATCTGTCTGGTACATCTCTGTACGTCTAACTCTGATCACGGATCTGTCTGACATACTCCCATACGTCTAATTTTGATTACGAATCTGTCCGCCATAGTTTCGTACGTTTGCCTCCGATTACGAATCTGTCTGATACGCTTCTATGCGTCCGATCCCAGTTATGAATCTGTTGGGTATGACGTGGGATTATGATAATGTGGTAAGGAACCGAGGAGTGTGACAAGAAGTGATATTAATTATAATGTTTGAAAAGCTTTGAAGGAAATGAAGAAGGGACATAACGTCCGTGAAAAGAGCGAAAAACATTCATCTGTTACTAGAATATAGTTCATGGCCCAGTGACGGTGTGGGATATGAGAAAATACGTTATGAAACCATATGAGTCAGTAATGTGAAGAATTACTCCATCATATTGGTGAAGAATCCATATCAGAAAGTCAACAAAGGATAATTATAAAAAGAACCCTCCCGAGGTAGTATGACGCCCCATGAGGTCAATTTAACATTCGAGGACGAATGTTTTAAAGGGGGGGAGGATGTTACATCCGGCATTTTTGCATATTCGAAAAAAATTCGAGATAACTTGACTTGTAATGGATGAGGCCATATTTGGACCTTACTTGGTATGAATGTGTCGGCTATGAATACATCAGTGTGGAATTATGAAAGGAGGCCAAGGGGCAAAATTGGAATTTTGGAAATTTGTTTCGGAAATTACAAAACAAATTGTGGCCAATTGGGCTCAAAAAGAAATTAGAGAATGAGGCCCAAAGGGGGGAGGCCCAACCGGCCAAATAATGGCCCAAATCCATGGAGAAAAATTATTTTACCATGTGATAATTATGATAGGGATCATATTATATAACCATCCTTATCATGTAGAAGTTTCAAGAAAAAGAAAGAGTCGAGAGCAAGAAGAGGTCACGGCTAGAAAGAGAGGAAAAAAATAATTCTTGGAGCTAAATCCTTGGTTCAAAAATCCATTTCTTGGGGGATTATTACTAAGTGCAAGATCCTCTACAAAGTGATATAATTATTTTGGCAAGAAAGTAGTTTTGGTGGCAAGTGAAGAACTTGAAGAAAAGGTAAGGATCAATTCATTTTCTTATGTTATGAAGTTTGGTTTATGTTGTGGTATGTAGAAATGAGTAGAATTTATGAAAATATGGATGTTTGTAAAGTGGGCGTGTTGTTTGAAAGTTAGCCGTGAGTATGTGTTAATGTGTAGGAAATATGAATTGAATTTTATGTGGTAATCTAGTTGTAGTTATGGTGGAATTTGTATTAGAAATGAAAGTTGAATGAATTAGTGGAAGTTGGAAATTATAGTGTGTGGCCGTGTGGTGTATGTTGATGATGGAATGCGAATTAAATTCCGTTAGTATGTTAATTGTGTTATTGTGAAATGAATGGAAGAATAATGGTTCTTGTTGTTATGGAAAAATTGGTTGTTAAGTTGTTGTAGGAAAACATGCAAGTTTATTGTAGTTTATGTAAATGTGGAAATGAAATTAGGAAGATGCAAATTATGATTATCATTGATGAAGTTGGAAGATAGAAATATGTCATGAATATGTTTGCTAAAAGATCAGAAGTTGTGGGTGAAATATGACTTTGGTAGGAGGCTTGTATATTGTGTATACCTTATGAATATTTGGTGAAAACGATATGATATGCCTCCGAATTATGTTGTAATGATCTCGATGAGTGATGAATATGAAAATGGTAAGATTGATTTGGAATTGTAAGGTCGGAATGAAAGATGTCATGTTATGTCGGAATGATGGCTAGTTGTGCCATATTGTGTATTTTGTAATACTTGTTGTTGTTATTGATGTTGTTGTTGGGTGCTGTGTTGATATATTAAGCCGAGCTAAGTCTCGGGGATGTGATATATATATAGGGGAAATGCTGCCGAAATTTTGACAGGCAAGTATGTAATAAAAATTTGGATTCTTAAAGGCTTGAATTTGACAATTGGTAAACATGACCATTTGTAGATTCTGGACGAAATTGGAAGTGAAGCCAAGCGAGCATAAGGCACAATTGAGGTATGTAAAGCCTAACTCTTCATTCTTAGGCATGTTCTGAACATAGTAGGCTCGTCCGCGAGCCTTAAATACGACTCCGTTCCTCGGAATTCGAGATGGAAATCCGCTCCAATTCCTTCAGTAAGATTGAGTCACTTTTCTTATAACTTGCCTTTAAAGTGAACTTTTGTATGCAATTTTCCCAAACGGGGTCGGAATGCTTCCAAATGACTATGGATGACCTCATAAGGTCTATTATCAGTAATTTACGTATGTCGCCTCAAGTTGGTCCGAGGTGGGCCCACAAGGCCCCGACACTTTTTGTATAACATAAATTGCCTATTTCTGTCCGTTTCTCACAGACAACATCTGGATTATTATTCTGATCATGATATGACTACTTTTTATATAAATCTTACAAAATGGTTTGACATCTGGAAATCTGATTCCGGTAATAATCAGTCGTGCCTTCCCAAGTAGGATATAGGCGCGTATTATGAATACTAGCCAAATACTCTGATTTGACTCGCCGTTTGGCATACTTCAGTTTGATTGAGTCTGTATAATGACCTGTATGTATGTGGTTTCTCATTAATCTGTTCGTGGATGTCTCAATGCTTCCTTCACTGCGTCCCGGGCCAGGTTCTGTTATCGTGCATATTCCTCTGCATTGTTCACCGCGTCCCTCAGTGTGCGGGCCGGGATCTGTTTATATCTGTATGATATTATGATTTGTGTATGGGGATGGCGGCCAGTATGGCATATGATCTGATTCTGTCTGTCCACCGCGTCCCGTACTAAGAGGGCCGGGTTCTGTTACCGCGCCCCTTATGAGAGGGTCGGGATCTGTATGTATGTATGTGCTGTCAGCATTTATATAAGCGTATGACTCTGTATGATTCTGCATGCATGATTCTGTCCGTCCGTTTGGATCATACTTTTGTCTGTCCGTATGGACTATGATTCTGTCTGTCCGTCTGGGTTATGATTCTGTCCTGTATGACTCTGTCCGGTATACTTCCGTTTGTCTGTCTGAATTATGACTCTGTCCGGTATACCTCTGTTTGTCCGTTGGATTATGATTCCGTTCGCTATACTTCTGTGCTTCTGATTAAGACTATGATTTTGTTGTCATATTTTTGCTTTACAAACTCGGTACATTTTTCGTACTGACCCCCGGTTCTTCGGGGGCTGCGTTACATGCCCGTAGGTACAGACGCACCCGGTGATACGCCGCCAGCCTAGGGCACAGATTCTGCTATTGTGGAGAGCTCCTTTGACCCGGAGCGTGTACTTTTGGTATATATCTTCTGACATCTGTATATTCTGTACGTATGGTAATTCTGGGTACGGCGGGGCCCTGTCCCGTCATATGATTCTGTATGTCTGCTAGAGGCCTGTAGATATGTATGTGGGTTACGGGTTGCTACGATTCGGGTAGGTACGTATGATTTTGTGACTCTGTCCGTTATGTTAGCCTCATCGGCTTATATGTAATTTCAGTATGTCCGGGTACGTGTATGTTATAGCGCGCGCTGCATTTGTATTGGTTTAAGTCTGTATACAGCTAGTGTGAATTATCTGTCTGGTATGCCGATTCTGTCAGGTAGGTACGTTTGGGTATCCAGTTAGGATACCAGTCGCGGCCCACGGGGTTGGGTCGTGACAGAAGTGGTATCAGAGCGGTTAGTCCTCGGAATGTCTACAGGCCGTGTCTAGTAGAGTCTTGTTTATCGGTGTGTTGTGCACCACATCTATAAACAGGAAGCTATGGGGCATTTAGGATGTTATCTTTTCTTTGGATCTTAGATCGTGCGATAGAGCTGTGCTATTAGGATAACTCTTTTCTGATCGGTTGTTGTATTTTTCAGCGATGCCTCCAAAGAAGGCAACAGCTGCCCAGAAGGGCAAGTCTACAGCGGCAGGTGAGACCAGCCGAGCTCAGGTGACTACTAGGGCTCGCGCCCAGATTGAGCCAGATGTTGTGCCTTCGACGGCCAGTTCTGTTACGCCACCAGTATCGGAGGGATTTGGAGCAGCCACAGCTGCAGCACAGGGGGCGGCTCCACCGCCAGCTCCAGTAGCACCAGTAGCTGGGTTGTGACAGAAGTGGTATCAGAGCGGTTCAATCCTAGGAAGTGTCTACGAGCCGTGTCTAGTAGAGTCTTGTTTGTGGTGTGTTGCGTGCCCCGCTAATAGACAAGAGGCTACAGGGCATTTATGAAAATGACCATCCTTCTTCTTACGAAATCGTGCGATAGAGCCATGTGTAAGATTTTATCCTCCCTAATAGTGTACTGTGATTTAAGAGATTGCCGCCAAAGGGAAAAGCTACAGCCGCCCAGAAGGGCAAAGCTACGACAAAAAGGCGGGCAGAACGAGAGCTTCCGATGAATGTAGGGGAAGGCGAATCACAAAATGAGGCCTCACCCGATGTAGAGGAGCAAGGAGGGGCTTCAGCCCCAATTGCTCCACCAGTTGCTTCGGGTCAACAAGTGACCGAAGCTATTCATTTATTGACGCAGTTGGTTGCCGCCCAGGCACAGCGGCAGAATGCGGGCCCGAGTGATCGTTCAACTAGTACGAGAGCCTGTGATTTTATGACCTTAAATCCCCCGGAATTCTTTGGGTCGAAGCCGGATGAAGATCCGCAAAACTTCATTTATGAGATGTTGAGGACCTTAAAGATTATTCATGCCTCTGAGACCGAATCCGTGGAGTTGGCTTCTTATAGACTTCGCGATGTGGAGGTACTATGGTACAACAATTGGATGGCATCAAGAGGAGAGAATGTGCCTCCTCTGGTATGGCAAGAGTTCGTGGATGCCTTTATTCGTCACTATTTGCCACCCGAGGTCCACCGAGCTAGAGCGAACAGGTTCTTGAATCTAAAGCAAGAAAGCATGAGTGCCCGAGAGTATAGTATGAAGTTCAATTCTTTGGCTAGATATGCTCCAACTATGGTGGCCGATATGGGAGACCGGGTCCATAGATTCGTGAGTGGTTTGGGGCCACACTTATTTAGAGATTGCTTGATGGCCTCTTTGCAAGACGGGATGGATATTTCCCGAATACAGGCCCATGCTCATAATCTTGAGGAACGACAACAACCGCAAAGAAGTGATCGTGATAATGATCGAAGATAAGGTAAGAGGGATAGATCTGTGGGAGCGAGCAGTGAATATAGAGGGGGACCGAGACAGATGCATTCTAGGCAATCAGGTCAGTCAGCGACCAGTGCGCCACCCAGATTCTCAGATAGGAGGTTTGATCGTTCTTTTCGGTCAGGACAGGGCCAGAGTTCGAGGGCCTCAGATTCTCAGTTTAGGGGATATTTTAGTCAGCGGAGACCTCCGGTGCCGCGGTGTAGCTAGTGCGGTAGATTGCATTTCGGACAGTGTCGTCAGGGCTCGGATGCTTGTTATGCCTACAGGCAGGTTGGCTATATGATGAGAGACTGTCCGTCAGCGAGAGATAGGGTTGGGACTCAGCCCACAGGCTCCGCAGCAGGTTCTTCTTCGGTACGTCCGACAGCACAGATTTCCCAGACTTCAGTCGGTAGAGGTAGAGGCAGAGAGGAAGCACCTACTTCAGGTACTGTTCAGCCCCGCGTATATGCTTTGACTGGACGACAGGATCTTGAGTCCTCTCCAGATGTGGTTACAGGTACATTGACTATATTTTCCCGTGATGTATATGCTCTGATCGATCCGGGTTCTACTTTCTCATATATTACTCTGTATGTTGCTGATTGTATTGGGGTGATACCCGAGCCAATTAAACCTTTCGAGGTATTTACTCCCGTTAGTGATCCCGTAATAGCGAGACAAGTATATAAGAATTGTGTAGTTATTATATGTGATCGTCAGACAAAAGCTAATTTGATTGAACTGGAAATGATAGATTTCGATGTAATTATGGGTATGGATTGGTTGGCCTCGTGTTACGCCAATGTTGATTGCCGGATGAAAATGGTTCGATTTCAATTTCCGGGAGAGCCCGTACTTGAATGGAAGGGTAATACGACATCTCCCAAGGGTAGATTTATTTTCTACCTTAAGGCAAGAAAGATGATAGCTAAAGGTTATATTTATCATCTAGTTCGGGTTCATGACACCGAGCCAAACCCGCCAACTCTCCAATCTGTTCCAGTAGTGAATGAATTCTCAGATGTATTTCCAGATGAACGTCTAGGTCTTCCTCCTGAAAGGGAAATTGATTTCACTATTGACGTATTGCCGGACACTGAGCCTATTTCCATTCCTCCTTATCGAATGGCTCCGGCAGAATTGAAAGAGTTGAAGGCACAGTTGAAGGACTTGCTTGAAAAGGGGTTTATAAGGCCCAAATCATCGCCGTGGGGAGCACCGGTCTTATTTGTGAGAAAGAAGGACGGATCTCTACGGATGTGCATCGATTATAGACGGCTGAATAAGGTAACAATAAAGAATAAATATCCCCTCCCCAGGATTGATGATTTGTTTGATCAACTGCAGGGTGCCAAGTGGTTCTCCAAGATAGATTTGAGATCTGGTTATCATCAAGTGAGAATTAGAGAAGAAGATATTCCCAAAACAACCTTCAGAACAAGGTATGGCCACTATGAGTTCTGCATGATGTCGTTTGGGTTGACGAATGCCCCGGCAGTGTTCATGAATTTAATGAATAATGTATTCAGGCAATTTTTGGATCTCTTCGTGATAGTATTTATTGATGATATTCTGGTGTATTCTCGCACAGAATCAGAACATGCAGATCATCTAAGGATTGTTCTTGGCATTCTTCGAGCTCGAGAATTATATGCGAAATTTTCAAAGTACGAGTTTTGGCTAAACTCTGTGACATTTTTGGGCCATGTTATTTCAAATGATGGCATTCGAGTCGACACTCAGAAAATTGAAGCCGTGAAGACTTGGCCAAGGCCTACGACGCCCACAGAAGTTCGTAGTTTTCTGGGATTGGCAGGATATTATAGAAGATTTGTAGAGGGCTTCTCGTCTATTTCAGCTCCATTAACGAAGCTAACCCAAAAGTCGGCGAAATTTTAGTAGAACGATGCTTGTGAGCGTAGTTTCCAAGAGTTGAAAGACAGATTGACTTCAGCTCCAGTGTTAACACTTCTAGAAGGACCAGATGGCTATGTTGTATATTGTGATGCTTCCGGTGTGGGACTAGGTTGTGTATTAATGCAACATGGCAGAGTTATTGCATACGCTTCGAGACAGTTGCGGAAACATGAACAGAATTATCCAGCTCATGATCTTGAATTGGCCGTGGTTATTCATGCCTTAAAAATATGAAGGCATTATTTGTATGGTGAGCGTGTTGATATCTACACAGATCACAAAAATCTCCAACATATTTTCAAACAGAAGGAGTTGAACCTGCGGCAAAAGCGGTGGTTAGAATTGTTAAAAGATTATGATGTGAATATTTTATACCACCCCGGAAAGGCAAATGTAGTAGCCGACGCGCTTAGCCGCCGAACAATGGGTAGCTTGTGTGAAGTTCCCCCGGAAAGGAAAGAGATGGCTCGTGAGCTCCACCAAATAGCTAATCTTGGAGTACGTGTGCTGGATTCAGGTGATGCAGGGATTAACATTAATGATCCCACGACTTCATCTCTTAACACAGAAGTGAAAGAACGACAATATGAAGACCCACAATTGCGACATTACAAAGATACGTCTCATGGAAAAGAGAAGTCTTCAATTGAAGTAGCTATGGATGGGGTTATTAGGTACCGAAGCAGATTATGTGTGCGAATGTGGCCGAATCGCGCCGTCGAATATTAGAGGAAGCCCATTATTCCCGGTATTCTATTCATCTAGGTGCAACCAAGATGTATCATGATCTTAAATTGCTATATTGGTGGGATGGCATGAAACGGGACGTAGCAGAATTTGTAGCACAGTGCCCGAATTGCCAGCAAGTGAAGGCTAAACATCAAAAGCCAGGGGGCTTGTTGCAAGCAATGGAAATTCCTACGTGGAAATGGGAAATAATTAATATGGATTTTATCGTGGGACTACCCCGTTCACGAGGGAAGTATGATTCTATATGGGTGATCGTGGACAGACTCACAAAAGCAGCCCATTTTCTCCCAGTTAGGACTACCTACTCAGCCGAAGATTATGCGAAGTTATATCTCAAGGAAATTATGTGACTTCATGGCATTCCATTGTCTATTATTACTGATAGAGGAGCACAATTCACAGCCAAGTTTTGGAAATCCTTTCAGGAAGGTCTTGGCACTCAAGTGAAACTTAGCACGGCATTTCATCCACAGATTGACAGACAAGCCGAGCGTACTATTCAGACCTTGGAAGATATGCTACGAGCATGTGTGCTGGATTTTGGTGGTAGTTGGGATGAGCATTTTCCCCTTATTGAATTTGCTTACAACAATAGCTACCATTCCGGTATTCAAATGGCTCCATATGAAGCTTTATATGGAAGGAAGTGTAGATCTCCAATAGGATGGTTTGAAACAGGAGAGGCACAATTGATAGGCCCCGAGTTGATTCAACAAGCGGTCGAAAAGTTAAGGTGATCCGAGATCGATTGCTAACAGCCTAGAGCCGCCAAAAGTCTTATGCAGACAATCGCCGACGAGAATAGGAGTTTCAAGTGGGTGATTGGGTATTTCTGAAAGTATCACCGATGAAAGAGGTGATGAGATTTGGCAATAAAGGGAAGCTAAGCCTAGATACATCCGACCTTATGAAATCGTTAGTAAGGCGGGTCAGGTAGCCTATGAATTGAATTTGCCTTCGGAGCTTGAATCAGTCCATCCAGTATTCCATGTTTTGATGCTCCGCAAGTGCATTGGAGACCCCACAAAGATATTTCCGGTAGAGGATGTGCAAGTGACAGAGGAGCTAACGTACGAAGAAGTGCCTATTGCTATTTTAGATAGACAAGTGCGAAGGCTTCGGAATAAAGAGGTAGCATCAGTCAAAGTCTTATGGTGGAACAACAATTGGGATGAAATGACTTGGGAAGCGGAAAAGAAAATGAGATCCAAGTATCCCCATTTATTCCAACCCCCGGAAGAGATTCAAGAGGAAACACCGACGAGATGAGGTATGTATGCTTTATTTTTATGCTTTTAGTCGTGTGTGGCCATAGATATGTTGATATTGTGATGTAGCCCTGTGAGGCGATGATATTATGGGTTGTTGTGATAGGTTGGTAGTGCCAGATTACAGGGGAAACTCTGGCAAAAAAAAAAATTCTAGAATCCCGAGTGTTCAACATTCGAGGACGAATGTTCCAAAGAAGGGGAGAATGTTATACCTCGAAAATTTTCCCGTTAGCGTACAGTGAATAGGTTAACAAAAGACATAGCGTGTGCGGTGTTTTGATGAGTAATGACGTCCCTTAGATTGGTATCGAAGTGTTGAACAATTGTTAAGAAGGTCCCATAAGGACCGTATACGGACCGATTCAGTTAACTGGGGGATTATACGGACCGTATAATGGTTCTACGGCGGTATAATGAACCGTAGAAGTGTCACAGAGTGAAGTTGAGAAAAAGTGGGTTTTACGGTAGATTATACGGACCGTATCAAATTATACGGCCCGTAAAATGAACCGTCAAGTTGACACAGAGAAGGGAAGCCACTGGAGAAGTTTTACGGTTGATTATACAGGACCGTATAAATTTATACGGACCGTATAATGGACCGTATAATGGCATCGGGACAGATTTCACCTTTATAAAAAAGTGATCCAAGTTCAACTTATTCATTTCCCCTTCTCTCTCTACGACCCAATCTCTCTCTAGAACATTCCAAACTCTTCCAAACCAAAAACTCAAATGAAGAATTAAGATCAATTTCATCAATCCACCAAAACCAAGTGTAAGAAACACATCAAAGGATCATTTAAGTCAAGAAATTCCATAAAGGGTGAAACTAGGGTTTTGTCCAAGTGAAGCATTTCAACTCAAGACTTGTTCAACTATCATCTAAGGTAAGTTTCATGACTTTATCATGTTGTTTAAAGTAATAGAAAACTAAGAAGCTTGAATTGTAAAAAGACATGGGAAATGGGTCTTGAATGGGTGAATAGTGTCACCATTGAATGATAGTGGAATTGAATCATGAATGATGATGTGTTGTAATTATGAATACGTTATAAATGATGTTTATATCATGAAACAAGTATTAAATGTGCGAAAACACAAAAATGAGTTATAAGGATAAATGTGGGAAAATTGGAGGAAAATGGTGGAATGTGATAAACGTATATAAATGAGGGTTGTTGATTGTAATATTGTGGATGTTGTTGTGAACGTTGGGGAGTTGATATAGAATATGGGAAAGGTAGTATAAATAAAGGAAGTGCTGCCCAATTTTCTCTAGAAATAGTAACACGTTTTCTTAAGTCGACTAACTAATGTGAATACGGATTCTCTCGTGAAGGTAGCGACGTGACGCTAAAGGGGAGAAACTGAATGATAGCTTAGCTAAATGATAAAGGTATGTGAGGCTAGTCCTTTCTTTCTAATGGCATGAATGCTATAGCATGAATTACTTTCCTCTTCATGAGTTCCTATATTCTGGAAAACTAAAAGCTTATATCCATAAGTGCCCATATAAGATAAAGAGATATGATATGATGATTCCATGTTGATAATGATGTTATTTATTGCTTACACTCACCTTATGTATTATTTCCTTCAAGGTGAGGCAGAATGCTCATATATGTCCATAATGGAATCGAGGGTTCACGATCTTACGTCACCTCGATAGAATGCAGTTGTTCTAGAGTCTTTATGCATGTATGATGACAAGTATATTTTGATGAGCATATTATGATAAGTATTTTATGATGAGCATGTCATGATTGCATCACACCGGGCCTATTTGGCCGGGCAGTCACCGCCAAGGTGGGCAGCTATACGGATACACCATGGCCAGTTGGCATGGGCAGACACCACTAGTGGGCGGCATGAGATGGTACCCCGGACGCGGGAGTCTTGGACGCGGGCTATTATTATTGATTATCACACCGTTCCGATATGGTCGGGCAGTTTACATATTATGCATCTATGATATGATGATGAGTATGAGTAAGACAACATGCATTACTTCTCTTATGATTGTCATTCAGATCCAGATGTTTCATAATGATGTTCTCATGATACCATTGTTGTCTTTCTTCATTGTTTATGCCTCTCATACTCAGTACAATATTCGTACTGACGTCCGTTTTCTTTAGACGATGTGTTCATGCCCACATGTAGACAGGGAGGTGAGCTTGATCCAGATCCTCAGTAGCTATCTGCTGATTGAGAGCACTCCATTGTTCGGAGGTGCTTGTGATTCTCCTTTTGGTATATATACATATTTTGGGCACGACGGAGTCTTGTTCTGTCTATGTATACAGTATGTCAGTAGAGGCTCGTAGATACGCAGTGTGGGTTAGATGGTCTCACAAGATGTTATTGTATGTAAATATTATTTGGATGGCCAAGAGGCAAGTGTATATAAAGCAACTATGTTTCCATATAAAATATGATTTTTCTACGATTGTGTACAAAGTTGATAAAAAAGGCATTAAATGAGTAAGATGAGTAGTAGACCAAGCGGTGCTCGGTGGCTAGCTCCAGGTACCCGTCGCGGCCCCTAGCTGGGTCGTGACACTCGTAGATACATATGTGTGGGTAGTAGATGTCTCATGATCTTCTTGGTGTATATCTTGTATATCATTTTGTAGCCTCTTGGGCTTATGTACATTTATGTTATAAGAGGCATTCGAAGATCATTTCATGATAAGCTTGTGTTGAGAATGGTATATGTTCAAGTTGAGTTTAATGATAAGTCTGACAGGTGGTTCTCAATAGGCTAGCTCTGGGTACCCGTCATGGCCCTCTAGCTGGATCGTGACAGTATCATAGGCCGATAATGGTTAGTATCATAGGCCGATAATGGTAAGTAACACATATCAGTAAAAGAATTCACAGATAACATGATAACAACCCAATAAAGTCATAACGTCTATCTACCACACATTGTACATCAATACCTTTAAGCATTAATTTCACTCTAATAATCACCAATCAATCTCACAATGATCTCGGAACTCACATATCATTAAATCGTTCATTTCGGTGTAGTAGTTAACTCACCATTAAGACACCCGTTATCCTGCATCACATAGAGAACAAACATATAACTAATCTTACAGACGGTCTATGGATACTTCAACAAGTTCAATCAATAAATCCAGATTCAAGTACACGTCACTGCCTAGGTAAAGCATCTAATCCCAAATGTGCCAAGTCTGAATATATCAAGTCCGAATCAAACACCACAAGTACAACACCAACATCTCAAAATCAAATCATAATGCAATGCAATGCAATAGTGTATGAATGCAATGCAATGCAATAATGTAAAAATGCAATGCAATGCCATGCAAATGCTGTGTACATATGTACTCCGAACGGAAATATCGACGTCTCGGTAGCACAACCCAGTGTGACTCGAGAATACTAAGTGCCACCTGTCCCGGATCTTTGCCCAACAAACAGACGGGACCCCGGATCTTTGCCCACGGGGGGTTCTCACCGGCACCACCCTGGGGGACCCGCACAGTCCATCCACAAACAACGATTCCAGAATATCATCGGAATCGGCCATGCAACAATGATGCCAGAATAGATCATCGAACATCGGCCATCTGACAATCACTCAAGTAAACGAGTTTTGTAAAATATCAGTTTCACACAATCAACAATTCAAGAATTGAACCTCGGACATCGGCCTTCTCACAATTACTCAAGTAAAAGAGTTTATCAAGTATCAGTTTCACACAATGAACGATTTCGGAATTCAACCTCGGACATCGGCCTTCTCACAATCATTCAAGTAAAATAGTTTATCAAATATCAGTTTCACTCATTCAACTATACCAGATAATCACCGGGTATCGGCCATGCATCATGAATAAATAAGAATGCGTGCTATGCGTGAATCACATCAATAATCATGCTTAATATCACAAGTACCAACGGTGGGTACGCCAACAATATATCCGAATCACAAATACCAACAGTGGATATGCCAACAATATATCCGAATCACAAATACCAACAATGGGTATGCCAACAAGATATCCGAATCACAAATACCAACGGTAGGTATGCCAATAATATATCTGAATCACAAATACCAACAATGGGTATGCCAACAATATATTCGAATCACAAATACCAATAGTGGGTATGCTAACAATATCGTAATCAAGACTATAACAGAATCCAATATTTATCAGTAACTCATGGCATCAAGCCGGCACAATAGAACAATGAAATCACACAAAACGGGGTGTCTAGCCCCAACATACAACAGGTTTAAACAACCGATATACATTATTACCATTTCCCTAAGTCAGCCTATTAGCATTGAACAAATAATCTCACCCTACACTCACAATCAATCGTCACAGCCCAATCTTGAACTCAGTCACAATCATTGGTGCATTTTATCTTCCATTTATCAACTAGATTCACTATTAATGGTATAACACAATTGACCACATATTACGAAATTTCCCATCATGAAACACAAATAAATTATGTACCATCCACTACTCCCAAGTAACATAACATCCACCAATATTCAAGAAACCACACCAAACAACCTAAGGAGTCTACAGGCCACAAGCTTGAACACACAAATCACACAACAATACCATCCTAAGGTTCCATCCCAAATCTCCAATTCCTACACATGCATTCTCCGTTCCTTCTAATACACGAATATATGAAACTAACCGGAGTCTACCGAAAGGGAAGCCATAACCAACCTGGCAGCCGAACAGGTGCCACGAACCCACACAACGGAAAGTCTGTATCTATAAGGAAGTCTCGGGGCTCCCAAGTACACGATTGTTTAGGTGTGTGCTGAAAGCGCTTCCTTTAATGCCAGCCTCGTTGCCTTGTCTTTCAAAGCGTCTCCAAATAATCAAAATCTATCACATATGAATTCTATGTAAGAAACCATGAATAATGATACCCATATTGGCTACTTTCTATTCGGGTCAACTTCCAGCTCTTAATTTAGGGAAACGTGTCTAAAGGGCAAAACGGAAATTTTATGACCAAAATACCAAATTCAATACTAAAAGGTCAAAACCCATTACTTTAATTATAGGAATACTCAATTAATTCTCAAAATCATTATTAATATGAAAACCCCTAATTTTGGGTCTAAGAACTCTAACTTTGATTCAAGAAATTCAACTCCATAAAGATGGGTTATTGATAAACAAGCCTAGATAAAATATTATTTAGCATAAACAATAATATTAACATCATTAATCATAATCTAGGAAGTAAATTTGTTTTTAGAACTCTTTCATGAAAAAACCCCATAAACCCTCCTTTGATGTTATATCCCGTACTTTGTACGTTCGGATATTTCAAGATAACTACGATAAGTTAAAGACAAGGCTATATTCCGGTTTTGACTTAATGCACAAGTTGCTTGTAAGTAATATTGGTGTGGAATATTAAGGAAGGCTAGGGGTAAAAAGGGAAATTCACAAGGTGGTTCATCGTAATATTGAGGAAGGCTAAGGGCAAATTCGGAATTTGGAAAATAATTTTTCATGAATTGCAAGACAAAATACAAAAAAAATAATAATAGTCTTGGAACAAAAGGGCCAAGTGGCCGTCCAAGATGGTGTGGGCTTAGGCCCACATGGGAGCTTAATAAATAAGCCAAAATAAGACTAATTCATCATATTTATCATCTTCACTTAGAAGACTCAAGAAACTTGGAGAGAAAAGAAAAAGAAGAAGGCCTATTCGGCCATGGTGACAAATATTTGAAGCCCTCCAATCTTGATCAAAAAAATATTTTCTTCTAGCAAATCAACCAATTGGAAGGTCCTCTTTAACGTGGAGTAGTTGTTGGGGCAAGTGAATCATTCATTCTTGCAAGGAGCAACCTTAGCCAAGCAAGAAGATAAGTGGAAAAGGTAAGGTTTAATCCTCTTTTCATGTGTTATGGATGATTTGTACATGTTGTAGTATGTAGAAATGGATGGAATTTATGAAAATATGGATGTTGTGTTGTGGCCGTGTATGTCTAGGTGTTGTGTAGAAGTGACGAATTAATTTTACTTAGTATTTTGGTTGTTGTTGTCATGAATTCTATGATGAAAATGAGAGTTTAATGATTCAAGTTGGAGTTGAAATTGTGGTGGGCTGTTTTAGAAGCCAATGCGATTTGAATATAGTCTCTTGTATTTGTGGAAGATAATGTTATTAGTGTGTGAATTGTTGGTGCATGAATTTGAAAGAAGGAAATGTGTTGTTATTGTTCTTGTTGAATTTGGAAGGTTTCAGGTGGAGTGGCATATTGTTTAGATTATTTTGAATAATGTGCGGATTGTTTGAAGTGTTCTTGAATATTGTTTGAATGGTTTCGGATTAGTACTTGAATATGTTAGCAATTATGAATTGAACATAAATGAAACACCATCGAAGTTTGTAGAAAGAAGTTGCTAATGTTGGAATGTGTTTTGAATCGATTGTTGATATTGTTAGAATGACTGTTGGTATTGTTGTTGGTAATTTGGCCGAGTTGAATTCTCGGATTTGTTGTTGATGATTTGGCCGAGTTGGATTCTCGGGGTTAGTTGTATTTACAGGGGAAATGCTGCCGAAATTTCTATAAATGAAGTGTTGGTTTAGAATTGGACTCTTAAGTGTTTATGGCTAATGTGTGGTATATACTAATATTGTTGTAGATCTTGCGAAGCCAAAGACTTAAGTTCGGATTAGCTTAGGAAGCGGGCAAGGTATGTAAGGCTTACCCTTTCTTTCTTTTGGCATGATCCTTATGAGACAAGCAGATGACGTATATGTATGATTTCAAAGAAATTCCTATTCTTAGAGCCACTAGGATGGCTAATATTCTTGATTTCCATAAGCTACTTCATATGGCTTTGATACGTATCTATGATTTCCGAAGCTCTATTTGATATGTTTCCGAGTCTATCTATGATTCTCATTCACTTCTTGATATGGATATTCTCAATATGATCGAGTTTATTATATGATTGGACAACGGGATGAGCATAAAGAGTTTTGTTTCTAAAAGAGTTCTGTAAGTTTTAATGTCCCTAACTTTTGTAAACGATCTCGGATTGCTTTGAAACGTTCGTAATGTTTTCTGTACTAAAATGTCCATAACTTTCTCATACTAAACCGGATTGACTTGAAACATGTTTATGATCGTTCAAATGTCGGTAAATGTACGTAACTATCGAGTCTTGATTTATGTGCATATGGTTTCGCACTACTCTGCTCGTGCAAGCCTCAGTATGTCCTTCACTGCGCCCCGGGCCAGGTTCTGTTATCGTGCGCCTCATCTGCATTGTTCACCGCGTCCCTCATTGGAGGGCCGGGATCTGTTTTATGTATATCTGTATATGAGGATGTGATGATATGGGGATGGCGGCCAGGATGGCATGTGATGATCTTATTCACCGCGTCTCTGCTTAGAGGGCCGGGATCTGTTATATGCATATATGATATATGATGTCGGCATATATGATCACAACATTTACCGCGTCCCTCACTAGAGGGCCAGGATCTTTTATATGTATATGTATATGATGACATATGATGTCGGCACGCATGGTCTGTGTTTGGAAAGTAAGCATTTTGGCACTCTGGATGATTTACTTATTTTCTGTACTTCTTCTGACATTTGACATCGGTATGCATGATTTGCGTTTGGAAGATAAGTACCTTGGTATTCTGGCTAATGGACTTACTTTTTGTACCGTTGTTCCGATTATGGTTCTGTTTTCTGTATTTCATGCCTTACATACTCAGTACATATTCCGTACTGACCCCCTTTCTTCGGGGGCTGCGTTTCATGCCCGCAGGTACAGACGCTCGTTACAGTGATCCGTCAGCCTAGGACATCCGTTCTGCTATTTTGAAGTGCTCCCTTGATCCGGAGCCCATACTTTTGGTACAGATCCATCTGTTGTATATATTTATGTATATGTGACAATTTAGGGGTACGGCGGGGCCCTATCCCGTCATGGTTTAGTTACGTCTGTGTGGCTTGCGTCTAAGCGGATCCATTTGCTATGACATCCTTAACGGCTTGTATGTACGTATATTTATGTATATGTTTGGGGCGATGTGTTGTACAACAGCCTTGCCGGCTTCTATGTGATACATTTGTTACATGTGACCGCTTAAGACGACATATGACCTTTGTATCTGTATAAGTCAGTATACGCCGAATCTGGATTTGCCATTTGTATGCCGGTTCTGGTAAGTGGGTGTGTATGGGTGTCCAGCTCGGGCACTAGTCACGGCCCACGGGGTTGGGTCGTGACAAAAGTGGTATCAGAGCAGTTTGTCATCGGAATGTCTACAGGCCGTGTCTAGTAGAGTCTTGTTTATCGGTGTGTGGTGCACCACATCTATAAACAGAAGGCTACAGGACATTTAGGATGTTACCTTTCTTTCGATCTTAGATCGTGCGATAGAGCTGTATTATTAGGATGGTTCCTTTCTGACGAAATGTTATGTTTTCAGCGATGCCTCCGAGAAAAGCGACAGCTGCCCAGAAGGGCAAGTCAGTAGCAGTTGGAGAGACTAGCCAGGCTCAGAGAGTTACTCGGGCCCGTGCCCAGACTATGCCCGAGATTATGCCTCAGTCAGCGGGCTTTGTCACACCACCATTATCAGAGGAGCCTAGAGCAGTAGCCACTGCCGTTATGGATTAGGGGGCGGCTCCACCATTAGCTCTGGAGGCTGCAGCGCCCGAGCCTCCAGCTCCTCAGCCAGGGGCAGAGGATAGGGCGATGAGAGATGCCGTATAGTTGTTGACTAGATTAGTAGCAGGGCAGGCTCGCAGATGCGGGCTAGGGGGTGATGATGTAGATAGACATGACAGCTTAAGGGTTCGTGACTTCTTGACTTATAATCCCCCAGAGTTCTACGGGTCAAAGCCCGAGGAGGATCCCCAAGATTTTATTCGACAGATGCAGCATTCGCTAAGGTTAGTCAGAGCTTCTGAAACTTAGTCTGTCGAGCTGGCTTCATATCGGTTGCGTGATGTAGCTGTTAATTGGTATGAGTCCTGGGAGCTGTCTAGAGGCGAGGATGCTCCTCCAGCAGTGTGGGATGAGTTTACAGCAGCTTTTATCGGCCACTTTTTGTCTCCAGAGATGCGGCGAGCGAGGGTTGACAGAGTTTTACAACTGAGACAGGGGGGCAGAAGTGTACGAGAGTATAGCCTAGAGTTTGACTCCCTAGCAAGATATGCACCCACCATTGTAGCTGATATGACTGATCGGGTGCATCGATATGTGATGGGGTTGGATGATTACCTGATTGATAGCTGTATGGCGGTGGCATCCCAGCCTGGGATGGATATCGCTCGGGTGCAGGCATATGCTCATGGGATGGAGGATAGACGTAGAGGGCGTCAGCCCGACAGAGATTATGACCGGGGCCAGCCCAAGAGGGCTAGATCAGCTGGTTATTCTGGGGAGTTCCGAGACGGGCAGCCTCGACAGCACACTAGACAGTTTTCTTATCCAGCACGAAGTGAACCCCCACAGTCTACTGGTGAGAGATTTGATAGCACCGGATACTCAGGAGCTGGACAAAGGTCCAAGGCTTCGGGTTCGCAGGTGAGCAGAGGTTTCAGTCAGTCCAAGCCACCCATGCCTCGGTGTTCTTACTGTGGGAAGCCTCACCCAGGGGAGTGTTATCGTGCTACGGGTGCCTGTTTCTTTTGTGGCCGTCAGGACCATGTTTTGAGGGAGTGCCCGTTTAAGAGTGGTCCCGGTGGTTCAGCCCAGCCTACTGGGTCGGTTGCTGGTTCATCTTCCCCTTCTGTAGCTATGCGCCCTACAGAGCAGGGTATGCCAACACTGGCAGGCCGCGGTAGAGGTCGAGGCGGAGCTCCCGGTTCTAGCGGTCCTTCGAACCGCTTATATGCCTTGGCCAGCCGACAGGACCAGGAGGCGTCACCAGACGTGGTTACAGGTATACAATCAATCTTTTTCCGAAATGTATATGTATTGATAGATCCAGACTCTATTTTATCATATATTTTTCCCCCCGGTTGTTAGTAGAACTGGGATAAAACCCGAATTGATAGGATCGTTTGAGGTAGTCATACGTACAGATGAAAAGTTAATATTCAGGATTTAACAGGTTAACACGGTAATTGTACAGTCAGAAAAGTAAAAGGGACCCTCTTTAGATCGGAGTGAGACACGTTACGAGAACCTTCTGGAAGTTATTAAGACCCCGACTTGCCCTAGATTACGTGATAAAGGTCGTGCAGGGAAGTGGGTGCAATTATACCAGCATTAACGCACTGAAATGCATTAAAGTTTCGAGGTTAAGCGTGCTAGGGCGAGAGAAATTTTAGGATGGGTGACCCCCTGGGAAGTGTAATAAAAGTTCCATAAATGTAGATATAAGAGACAAACGTGAAATTAGGGTAACCTAAAGGAAATTAGAGTATATGGAGGGGTTAGAAACCTTAAAGAGGTCGCATAGGCTAAGGCGGATTAGACCGGTACAGAGGAAGAAAGCGCAATGCAGCTCTGGAATCAGAGTAAGTTTGAATAGCGTTTGGAAATATTTTGTAAGCGAAATGGTAGTAAATATATATGAATACATATGACATCCCATTTATGATTGTATCGATCGATAGGTGAATCCCAGTGTTGCGATGTAGGGAAGACATTAACTAAACGAAATTCAAGAGACAAAGCGAAAGGTATGGTACAGATGTTATAAAGTAGACTGATACAGGTTCCACCACTAGTTAAGGCTGGAAAGTCCTAATACAACGATATTCGGGAACAGAAAGAAGGTGAGTACGTGAAGGAGAAGGAGATCCGAAGTGTTGGTAATGTCAAAGAAAGGGAATATGGGTGAGTAAAGCCTCAAGAGAGCCGATGGGCAAAGCATGAAACTATTTGAGTGGAAATTCGAAGGACAGGTCCGTAAAAGAATTAGAGTGTGATAGTAGGGGACAAAAAAAAAGGGAAAGCTCAGTCCAAGGTATCTTGGATCTTATCCGATCGTCCGCAAGGTAGGCAAGGTCGCCTATGAATTAGACCTACCATCTGATCTAGAAGAAGTGCATCTATTCTCCCACGTGTCTATGCTTCGTAAAAATATTGGTGACCCTTCCAGAGTATTTTCCTATGGATGACATTCAGGTGACAGGAGAGTTATCTTGCGAGGGGCAGCCGATAGCCATACTGGATAGTCAGGTGGGGAGACTGCGTACTAAAGATGTGGATTCCGTTAAAGTATTGTGGCGGAACAATAACAGGGAGGAGGTGACCTGGGAACTGAAGGAGAAATGATGAAGAAGTACCCTTAATTGTTTCCGATACTTACAGGTAATTTGAACTTCTAAAGTGGTTATGTTGATTGATGAGTGAACTGTATATGATGGCTATAAGGAAAAAGATTCCCCCGAAGTGTTTATAAGACCCTATAAGACTGATTCAACATTCGAGGACGAATGTTCTAAAGGGGGGGAGGATGTTATATCCCGTACTTGTACATTCAGATATTTCAAGATAACTACGATAAGTTAAAGACAAGGCTATATTCCGGTTTTGACTTAATGCACAAGTTGCTTGTAAGTAATATTGGTGTGGAATATTAAGGAAGGCTAGGGGTAAAAAGGGAAATTCACAAGGTGGTTCATGGTAATATTGAGGAAGGCTAAGGGCAAATTCGGAATTTGGAAAATAATTTTTCATGAATTGCAACACAAAATACAAAAAATAATAATAATAGTCTTGGGACAAAAGGGCCAAGTGGCCGTCCAAGATGGTGTGGGCATAGGCTCACATGGGAGCTTAATAAATAAGCAGAAAGAAGACTAATTCATCATATTTATCATCTTCACTTAGAAGACTCAAGAAACTAGGAGAGAAAAGAAAAAGAAGAAGGCCTATTCGGCCATGGTGACAAAAATTTGAAGCCTTCCAATCTTGATCAAAAAAATATTTTCTTCTATCAAATCAACCAATTGGAAGGTCCTCTTTAACGTGGAGCAGTTGTTGGGGCAAGTGAATCATTCATTCTTGCAAGGAGCAACCTTAGCCAAGCAAGAAGATAAGTGGAAAAGGTAAGGTTTAATCCTCTTTTCATGTGTTATGGATGATTTGTACATGTTGGAGTATGTAGAAATGGATGGAATTTATGAAAATATGGATGTTGTGTTGTGGCCGTGTATGTCTAGGTGTTGTGGCCGTGTATGTCTAGGTGTTGTGTAGAAGTGACGAATTAATTTTACTTAGTATTTTGGTTGTTGTTGTCATGAATTCTATGATGAAAATGAGAGTTTAATGATTCAAGTTGGAGTTGAAATTGTGGTGGGCTGTTTTAGAAGCCAATGCGATTTGAATATAGTCTCTTGTATTTGTGGAAAATAATGTTATTAGTGTGTGAATTGTTGGTGTAGTTCATGAATTTGAAAGAAGGAAATGTGTTGTTATTGTTCTTGTTGAATTTGGAAGGTTTCGGGTGGAGTGGCATATTGGTTAGATTATTTTGAATAATGTGAGGATTGTTTGAAGTGTTCTTGAATATTGTTTGAATGGTTTCGGATTAGTACTTGAATATGTGAGCAATTATGAATTGAACATAAATGAAACACCATCGAAGTTTGTAGAAAGAAGTTGCTAATGTTGGAATGCGTTTTGAATCGATTGTTGATATTGTTAGAATTACTGTTGGTATTGTTGTTGGTAATTTGGCCGAGTTGAATTCTCGGATTTGTTGTTGATGATTTGGCCGAGTTGGATTCTCAGGGTTAGTTGTATTTACAGGGGAAATGCTGCCGAAATTTCTGTAAATAAAGTGTTGGTTTAGAATTGGTCTCTTAAGTGTTTATGGCTAATGTTTGGTATATACTAATATTGTTGTAGATCTTGCGAAGCCAAAGACTTAAGTTCGGATTAGCTTAGGAAGCGGGCAAGGTATGTAAGGCTTACCCTTTCTTTCTTTTGGCATGATCCTTATGAGACAAGCAGATGACGTATATGTATGATTTCAAAGAAATTCCTATTCTTAGAGTCACTAGGATGGCTAATATTCTTGATTTCCATAAGCTACTTCATATGGCTTTGATACGTATCTATGATCGAAGCTCTATTTGATATGTTTCCGAGTCTATCTATGATTCTCATTCACTTCTTGATATGAATATTCTCAATATGATCGAGTTTATTATATGATTGGACAACGAGATGAGCATAAAGAGTTTTGTTTCTAAAAGAGTTCTGTAAGTTTCAATGTCCCTAACTTTTGTAAACGATCTCGGATTGCTTTGAAACGTTCGTAATGGTTTCTGTACTAAAATGTCCATAACTTTCTCATACTAAACCGAATTGACTTGAAACATGTTTATGATCCTTCAAATGTCGGTAAGTGTACGTATCTATCGAGTCTTGATTTATGTGCATATGGTTTCACACTACTCTGCTCGTGCAGGCCTCAGTATGTCCTTCACTGCGCCCCGGGCCAGGTTCTGTTATCGTGCGCCTCCTCTGCATTGTTCACCGCGTCCCTCATTGGAGAGCCGGGATCTGTTATATGTATATCTGTATATGAGGATATGATGATATGGGAATGGCGGCCAGGATGGCATGTGATGATCTTATTCACCGCGTCTCTGTATAAGTCAGTGTACGCCGAATCTGGATTTGCCATTTGTATGCCGGTTCTAGTAAGTGGGTGTGTATGGGTGTCCAGCTCGGGCACTAGTCACGGCCCATGGGGTTGGGTCGTGACATTTGATTATAAGGATTCTGTAGTTAGAATAAGGATTAGGAGATGCAACTAAATGATTATGGAGCCAAGAACCTTACTTTAGTGGAGAAATAGGTAGAAAACCCTTCAGTTCGCCTCTCTCTAGCCCTTAGAATGAGATAGTAATAATGACTAAGTGTCTAGGGTTTTTTTTTTTTTTTTTTTTTTTTACAAATATAAGGCACACTGGTACAGTTCTCAACAATACTGCCCCAGCGGTATGCAGACCGCTACGGTGGTCTTGCACAAGATCTCACTACGCCGCTGCAACGGTCACCTCACCTCACAAGCGGTGCGGCTACAGCGGTCCTGGTGCCACTGCGTCAGACACCAGTAACCAGAAAAAAGTTCAACTTTCACGAATTCAACTCTAAAATTCGATTATCATCCGTGACCCAAAACACACAAATAAAGTATGCAGATATACATAAAAACGCGTTATGAACTCACCCGCGACCTCGGATTTCCCAAATAAGGTCTCATTGACCGAGTCAACCCTCGGTACCTCAAAACTAACTTTTCAACCCAGGTCCCAAAATGAACGTGAGTGCATTGGGAACTGAATCGAATATGCACACATGTTCTAAACGACCATTCGGACATCTTGGAATGGTTACATTTCCGAAAAAGGTCCGTTTACTCAAAGTCAACTTTGAGTCAACTCATTTTCGCTTAAAGCTTAATTTTTCTAGAAAATATTCTAAAGCCTATAACAATGCCTATGATGTCATGCCAACTATCTCCTCTGGTCAAAATAGTTCTAACGAGACTTAGGAACGGGTCAAAGAGGGCAAAAATGGAATAATCACGGTAACGACAAAATGGTTTGTTACATCAGATACCAATTAAACAATCAGTTATCCTCGAGCGAAGAACGAGAGCAGGACAAGCTTATGGTAACCAAGGAAATCATATCACAAACAACACGAAGCTCTTACAACAAGAAGCAAACCCAAACGGTAACTTGCTCGCACTTAGCCAAAAGACCCAACCCAATTACCATACCTCAAACACAAACCACGGATCTCACATACATAAATCGAATAGCATGAACCTTTAGACATAACTAAATCATAAAACATTACGAAATGGTAAGATATTCTGAGCTAGCTAATCAAGTCGTTCCTTGAATCACACTTTCTTAGAAGTACACAATACAAACCAAAACCAGGACTTACTCTTCCCAAAAGAGAATCCTAAATCCTCCAGAAAACTCTAAGCTATTTCATCGAAACTTATCTTTGTCGTAGCCAACTTGGTCAGTCTTAAGTCTTCTTAACTCTTCAACTTACCTAGAAACATATCATCGATTACCGCGTAGAGCAAGATTTGCCAACATCCAATGATCAGAACGGAGCCTTATCACAATCTTAGAATCTCTTCGAAGCACAACCATTATCATTATGTCACGACCCAATTCGCGAGTCGTGGTGGCACCTACACTATCCCTCCGAGTAGGCGAACCACATTACTATTAACCAGTTAAATAAGCGGAAAATTGAATAAGAATAAGTTACCAAGTCTTAAATACTTAACATAACTAGAAATGTCACGACAACCCCAAATTCTGGTCAAAGGGTACAAGAGCGCTAACATAGTACGGAATATAAGTCTGAAAATACCCGAAGGCTACATATTGTCTGTCGAATACAAAAACATAAATAAATAGAGAAGGTCCTTCAGGGGCCACGGATGACCAAGTAGCTCACCCTGAATGACTGAAAGATGTCACCCTCGCGTATCAGCCACGGGGTGTTGAACTGGAACCTGGATCGTACTCTGCACTCAACAAAAGTGCAGCAAGAGTAGTATCAGTACAACATTTGTACCGGTAAGCATCATAGGCCGACAATGATTAGATAACGCATGAAGAAGTTGAAACCAACAAGTAGCATATAGAGCAAACAGGCATGGTCACGTATCATATACAAGTAAAGTGTAAAGGAATCATGAAATCAACCAAGACAGATATAATTCACCAAATGATCAGTCAAATATATGAGTGGATGAATGCAATGCAATAGTCACCTCTGTCACTCCACTCTTGTACACACATGCTAAGGGCAGTACCTCAAAGCCATGACCCATGGGGGACCCGCGAAGTCCATGTACCACTCGTGCTCTCCGGCAGAAACCTCGGAGACTATTAATCACTCTCAATCTCCGGCAAAGATCTCGGAGTCTCTCTGTCACTCTCCATCTCCGGCAAAGACCTCGGAGTCTCTCAATCACTCACCTCACCAATCATCACAACAATAATATGGAAAGCATGCCATGCATGATATCAGTCTCAACAATATCACCAATATAAATCAACAAGTACAAGTCATATTACTGTCCACTGTTCAATTATCAATATTTCCATTCATTTTCGTGTGATGGGTGAACTAGTATGTGACGGAGATACAAACAAGTGATAATCACAGAAATAACACATTTAGCGACAAGCCCACATAACAGCTGACAAAACCAACCTAATTAGAATTTACCTCCACTTCATGCCCGAAGGCCTATCATGCTATCGCCGTCACTTTCTACAACTTCATACGATTCTCTAATCAGAGTCTAACTAAAGTAGACCATAACCTACCTCGATGCCGAGCGGTTGACACGAACGATCAAACCAATGGCTTCCCTTTGCGTAGAGCCTCTGAACGATCGAAGCCTATCAAATATGTGATCCACGTTAGAATACGAATCTAAGAACACCCATATTGATATATTTATATTCGAAACCCAAAAACGCACCCCAAAAAGTGGCCTTGGGCCCACAAGGGCAAAATTGGAATTTTATTTAAATATCCAACTACCCATAAGTCATATATATAGAAAATTAGTCAATTGCATTCACAAATGGACTCTCAAATTATAAATCTCATCTTTTAAGAATAGGGCTCAAAACCTTTAATTACCCCCAAAATCTTCACGTATGATTAACGTCTCACTTTTCATCACTCAAATACCATGAATTTGAAGGTGTACATATAATTTGATACCAAAATATCCAATTACAATATACCCTATATATTAGACTTAAAGTTGAACATGATAAACATAAGAGTATTACAAACCTAAAAGAAAGATACGGACACTGTGATTCCAATTGAACAAGAAAACGTACAGTGACCATCTATCCAACAACAATTCTATCATTATTTGTAATCATTACCCAATGATTAACCCATCCTTAAATTGATTGAACCACCAATTTTATATTCTAGTGTTATACGCTAACCACCAACAGTGGAAACTAAATTACAAATAAAGTGTATTTCCACCTAATACATCGATGTATCTTCGTGTCCCATGATTCTTAATTAAATATTGTTTTGTTACCGACCCTCAATAGTCAATACAAATGGAGAACTACAAAGAAATTAGACAATAAAGAATAAACTATCTATCAGATTATTTATTTAGAATAATTTACATGTCTAGTTGGTGAATCATGGACTGAACTTAACATTGGTGGAAAAAGATACCATAGTTAATGTCAATTCCTAGAAATTAATGAATCACAAAATTTGCAAGCTCGTACCTGTGTCTTTTTGCCGAAAACGCACGGTAATTTTTTTATCTTATGATTTAAAAGTGCAAACCCTATTAACTTTAATCCATTTGATATGGCCGTGTAACCTGGGGTATTAAATAAATTATGGGCTTGGCCCATTAATCACCAACTAAAATAATAGTCCAAAGTAACCTTTTTACTCGATCAATATGCATAAAGTAAAATTTTAAGCCATTTAGTAAATTACATTACTCCCCAACTTATACCTATATAAGTGCAAATAAAATTCCTATGAACAAGCTATTCACACATTAAATAAATATATTCCAAAAATTACCCATCAACTATATAACCGTGCCCCTATCCCCACAAGTTAAGAATACCATTTAAAACTACGGAAACGGTATTTTAACGAAAAAAGAGTCCAAAAGTGCTAAACGACCAAACGTGTCGTTACATCAGATACCAATCAAATAATCGCTCGTCCCCGAGCGACGCGGGAAAGATGTAGAAAAGGCGTACCTGAACTATCGAACAACTGCGGATACCTACTCCGCATATCCGTCTCGGTTTCCCAAGTGGCCTCCTCAACCGGACGGTGCTTCCATTGTACCTTAACTTATGCAATATCCTTGGACCTTAACTTTCTCACTTGCCTATCTAGGATTGCTACCGGCTCTTCCTCGAAGGATAGATTCTGATCTAGTAGTATCGAATCCCACTGAATGATATAAGACCCGTCTGAATGGTACTTCTTCAACATGGAAACATGAAATATCGGATGAACACCTGCCAAACCTGGTGGCAAAGCCAACTCATAAGCCACCTCGCCAACACGACGAAGAATCTCAAAAGGGCCAATAAACCTCGGGCTCAACTTGCCCTTCTTCCCAAATCGCATCACACCCTTCATGGGTGAAACCTTCAATAGGACCTGCTCACCAACCATGAACTCCATATCACGAACCTTCCGGTCAGCATACTCCTTCTGCCTATTCTGAGCTGCCAGAAGCTTTTCCTGAATAAGCTTCACCTTGTCTAAAGATTCCCTCAGCAAATTTGTACCCTAAGGTCGAACCTCGAAAGCATCAAACCACCCAATAGGAGAACGACACCTCCTACCATATAAAGCCTCGAATGGCGCCATATCAATACTGGAATGGTAGCTATTGTTGTAAGCGAACTCTGCCAAGGGTAAGAATCTGTCCCAATGACCCCCGAAATCAATAACACAAGCCCTCAACATATCCTCAAGCACCTGAATAGTCCTCTCGGACTGACCATCTGTCTGCGAGCGGAACGCGGTGCTAAGATCTAACTGAGTTCCCAGTTCTTTCTGCAAAGTCCTCCAGAAATGGGACGTAAACTGAGTGCCTCTGTCGGAAATGATGGAAATAGGAACTCCGTGCAATCTCACTATCTCTCGAATATAAATCCTGGCCAACTTCTCTGCATTATAAGTAATCTGAACTGGAATGAAGTGTGCAGATTTAGTCAACCTATCCACAATAACCCAAATCGAATCAAACTTGCCTAAAGTCTTCGGAAGACCAACCACAAAATCCATAGCAATCCTTTCCCATATCCATTCGGGAATGGGCATCCTCTGAAGCACACCACCTGGTCTCTGGTGCTCATACTTAACCTGCTGGCAATTCGAACACTGAGCAACAAACTCCACAATGTCTCTCTTCATTCTACCCCACCAATAGTGTTGCCTCAAGTCACGATACATCTTTGTTGCTCCTGGATGAATGGAGTATCTGGAACTATGAGCCTCTTTCAAGATTAACGGAATCAAATCACCAACTCTAGGAACGCAAATGCGCCCCTTAATCCTCAAAACACCCTCCTCATCAATAATAGCCTCCTTGGCTTCGCCACTTAGCACCTTATCCCGAATCCTGCACAATTTCACATCCTCAAACTGCTGGGCTCTAATCTGCTCCAAAAGAGATGACCTCGCCTCCACACAAGCTAGAACCTTACCATATTCTGAAATATCGAGTCTCACCATACTATTAGCCAAACACTGCACCTCCATGGCTAAAGGACGCTCTCCCACAATCAAACGCGCCAAGCTACCCATACTCACTGCCTTTCGGCTCAACGCATCAGCTACCACATTTGCCTTTCCCGGATGATAAAGAATGGTGATATCATAGTCCTTAAGCAACTCCATCCATCTATGCTGTCTCGAATTTAGGTCCCGCTGATTAAACACATGCTGAAGACTACGGTGATCCATGAACACCTCACAATGGACTCCATAAAAGTAATGTCTCCAAATCATCAAAGCGAAGACTACTGCAGCCAACTCTAAGTCGTGAGTGGGGTAGTTTTTCTCGTGAACCTTCAACTGTCTCGAAGCATACGCGATCACCCTACCCTCTTGCATCAGCACACAACCCAAGCCAATCCGAGAAGCATCACAATAAACAATAAAGTCCTTTCCCTCCACAGGTAAAGCCAAAATGGGGGCTGAAGTCAATAAAGCCTTGAGCTTCTGAAAGCTCTCATCACACTCATCAGACCACTGGAAAGGCACATTCTTCTGAGTCAACCTAGTCAAATGGGAAGCAATAGATGAAAACCCCTTCACAAATCAGCGATAATAACTCGCAAGGCCCACGAAGCTCCGAATCTCAGTCACCGAAGTAGGCCTGGGCCAATCTCTAATGTCACGACCCAACCCCGTGGGCCGCGACTAGCACCCTACTTGGGCACCCAGACCGATTCACACGTCCAATTATCAAATCCAAACTTAACTCAAATTTCATATTAGCCATTTTAAGCCTAATTTAAATCAAAACCTGTCTTAAGCGGTCGCACGTATCAAAATATCATATCAGAACAGAAAGGAGCGGCGGAATATACATCGCCGGTCATATGTACAAATATAAACATAAGGGCCATTCTGGCCACCATAACAAACGGACCGCATTAAGACCACACATCGTAATCAAAACAAACACATACAGGACCCTCGACCCACATATATGACTACAGGCCTCTACAAATCCAAAATGAAGACATATGGCGGGACAGGGCCCCGCCGTACCCAAATAGTCAGACATACAGAAGTATATGTACAGCAAAAGTCGTATATACCAAAACGTGGGCTCCGGATGAAAGGGAGCACTCTAAAATAGCAGAGAGTGGGGCCTACAGTGGTGGATCACCGGCGTCTGTACCTGCGGGCATGAAACGCAGCCCCCCGAAGAAAGGGGGTCAGTACGAAAGATGTACTGAGTATGCAAAGAATAGAGTACAGAAATATAGGCCACAACTGAAAGCAACCAAGATGCAAAAAGGGGAAGTACCGAACGGTATATTAAAATCAGTATCAAAATCATATGTACATAATGCAAACAAAATCATGCAAAGCTCAGGAACGTGGTCACCACTCCGACACTAGTGCCACACACAACATAACACCAGAAGATTCAAATCTCCGTACATCCCCGAACAAACATATCATCATAGCATATCCCCAGCCATATCACAGCATAACTCCAAACGGAACCCGGCCCTATGGAGAGGTCTCGGGAACCGTAACACAGCATACGGCCGAATTTATCATAGTGCGCACGAATCATAACCGGCCCGGGAACCGGTGAACGAAATCATAATGAGGGCACGAGCGGAGTCGTGAGCAAACAATGTAATTTGTATGTCAAAATATTATTTGAAACTTGATAAAATCATAAGTCAACTCCTTAGTCAAAGTAGTCGAACAATTAGTTAGTACGGAGTTCATTTCACAAAAGTGTTCCCGAAATGGTGTTTATGGCCCAAAATATAGTTTAGCATATTGTGGCAATCAAAACATTTTTTTGTAATAGACAATTTCATAAACAAAGATCCCTTATCAAAAATTTTCAAAAAGAGAGCCTAATAGAGCAAACAAAGGCATCTCGGGGTTAGCGGGCCCACCTCGGATCAAGTCGAGGTGGCGGACATGAATCATAGACATTTGGGGTCTATGGGATCATACATGAAGGTTGCGAAGCGATTCGATTATATTTGCATAAGTTTCGAACATTTGATTACTTTCCAACCAAAATGAGAGCTTTAAGGTTCAATTCAATTGAATGAATAGTGCTCGATTTCTAATTCGGATTTCGAGGAACAAAATTGCCCCCGGGGCTCCGATATCAACCTAGCATACCTAAGACATGCCAAAAGAAGGAGTGGGTAGCCTTACATACCTCAATCGCTCGCTAACAAATCCCGATCACTCGCTAGACAAATCCCGACTCAAGTCTCGGATTCTCCAATATCTACAATAATATTATCAATTACCAAAAATTAGATACAAGTACTTAGAGATTCAGTTCTAATTAGTACTTGTCTACAGAAATTTCGGCAGCATCTCCTCTGTAAATTCAACATCCCCGAGAATTCAACTCGACCAAATCATCAAAAATAATACCAATAACCATATTAACAACATCAACAATTTATCCCATCGATCCATCCTCTCAACCACATAAAAATTATTTCAATAATTCAAACAATAATGTGACGAGCGGCAAACTCGGCTTGTGAATTAAACAATAGTTTTAAACCCCATCTTCATTCCGAAATTTCTCAACAATGTCATCAATAACAACAACACCTCCAGGATATTCAATTAATTTACAGTCATATAATTTCGTAAGAACGACCTCCCAAAACAGTCCACCGAATTACAACACAAATTTATCCGATTTTCGGTATAATTTTCGTATTTCTTTTATCTAGAAATGTAGATACGACTTGGATAAATCAAATACATCTAGAAGAGAGGATTTGTTACCTTGTATGTCAAGAACTACTCTTCTTTCACACTACTTCACTTTGAAGAAATCTCCGATTTGCTAGAATCCGAAGGAACACGATGTTAGAATCACATTACCGGCGATTAGAAACATATATGTGTGTGTATTGTTGCTGCTCGCTAATGACTTGCTGCTCATTATTTTTGTCACGTTAATTTCTCCATTTTTTCAACAATGGAAATACTTCGTTGCGATACGTACTGCTATGAAATATAGTTTCACGCTTTAGTTGCTACAAATATATATGCTGCTTACTTATCTCTTTTGGAAAACATCAACAAGAATGTAGAAAAGTTGCTGTGTACTTTTCATCTATGGAAAGTCAAGAATTGAAATCATAGGCTTTAGATATAGGATGACACCTTCACTTACACGTGTAGCTCTTATAGGATAATTAAGAGATGATTCACCTACACCTTATGCGTGCATATCCACAACTTTTGAATGCCACTCATCACTACCCATGTGGATTATGTCCAAAAATATTATCCAACAATTTTAATTAATTTATCTATTTCACTATAATTTTTCATTTAAATAATTACACACATATTTAATTTCTTGATCTCAATCCACTTAAACAGTCCTTGTATACTCATTATTATACTCATGTAATATAGCATTAGTCCACAGCTCATTTGCCACACATAAAAATATTATTTTCAATCATTGCTGTCACATTTTTTTGTCTAAAATCATTTCGGGACTTTATTCCTCGTATACACCGAGTTCTTGATTTTTATGCTTGAATATGACCAAATCCTACGGCCTCGATAAAATTGCTCATGTTGGACGGTTCAATTTCCTGGTCCAAAAATACGGGATGTTATGGCTTGGACCGTATTTCATTCAGATAAATTTCGAACCTTGACAAAACTTATTTTCTTCGATTTGTTTAACTTCTAATCCTTATGATACATCTGCACTCACTCTAACCACCTATAAGCTTGGGGGATAACCTCGTTACCATTACTTGTGTCATTTAACTCGCACGCTTTCCAAAATGAAAACACGGGATGTAACATCTAACTGCCTCGATCTTCTTGGGATCAACCATAATCCCGTCCTTGGACACAACATGTCCCAAAAATGCCACGGAACTGAGCCAGAACTCACACTTGGAAAACTTGGCATACAATTTCTTCTCCTTCAACAGGCCAAGCACGATTCTTAGATGCTTCTCATGATCTTCCTTACTCTGAGAGTACACCAAGATGTCATCAATAAATACGATCACGAACGAATCTAAGTAAGGCTTGAAGATCCCATTCATCAAATCCATGAACGCTGCGAGGGCATTAGTAAGCCCGAAAGACATCACCAAGAACTCATAATGACCATAACGGGTCCTAAAAGCGGTCTTCGGAATATCCTCCGCTCGAATCTTCAACTGATGATAGCTTGACCTCAAATCAATCTTAGAAAAAATCGATGCGCCCTGAAGCTGGTCAAATAAGTCATCAATGTGGGGTATTGGATACTTATTTCTGATTGTAACCTTGTTCAATTGCCGGTAATCGATACACATCCGCATGGTACCATCTTTCTTCTTCACGAACAGAACGGGGGCACCCCAAGGAGAAATACTGGGTCTAATAAATCCTTTGCTCAGCAAGTCTTGTAACTGCTCCTTCAACTCTGCTGGAGCCATCCGATAGGGTGGAATAGAAATAGGTTGGGTACCTGGCTCCAAGTCAATGCAAAAGTCAATATCTCGATCAGGCGGCATACCAGGAAAATCTGTAGGGAAAACCTCTGAGAACTCACAGACAACTGGCACTGACTCTACGGAAGGAGTATCCACACTAGTATCCCGAATATGAGCTAAATATGCTAAATATCCCTTATCCACTAACTTCTTCGCCTGAAGAAATGATATGATATTCTTAGGTGCTGGACTAGGAGTACCCTTCCACTCTAACCGTGGAATACCTGGCATGGCCAACGTGACTGTCTTGGCATGACAGTCTAAAATAGCATGATAAGGAGATAACCAGTCCATGCCCAAAATAATATCAAATTCCACCATATTCAAAATTACCAAGTCTACCCACGTATCATACCCCATAAACGTGACCACACAAGACCTATAAACCCGATCTACTATCACAGAATCTCCGACAGGAGTAGAGACACGAATAGGTACATCAAGCATATCACAAAGCATATCCAGACCCGTAGAGAAATAGGTGGACACATAAGAGAAAGTAGAACCCGGATCAAATAAGACAGAAGCTGATCGGTGACAAACCGAAATAATACCTGTGATAACCGCATCAGAGGCCTCGACCTCTGGTCTACCCGGAAAAGCATAAAAATGGGCACGTCCACCCTCGGACTGTGTGCCTCCACCACCACCACAGACTGCCTGAGATCCTCCTCTCACTGACTGAGCGCTGCCTCTACCAGACTGATGACCACCTCTGCTAGGCTGATGGCCACCCCTGCCCGACTGCGAACCCCCTCTACTAGAATATCCTCCTCCTCTAGCTGGCAGTGCTGGAGGCCTAGATGTCGGAACTCTGGAACCCTGCCTGGATCTAGGACACTCTCTCGCGTAATGCCCTGTCTCGCCACACTCAAAACATGCTCCTCTGGCCATAGGCTGCTGAACTGTCATAGAAGAACCAGAATACCCTCCGCGGTCTGACGATCGAGAGTAAGAACCTCGGGAAGTCTGCTCAGAATTGTGCCCGCTATAACCTGAAGAACCACCTGCCAAAGCCTGTAGTGATGACTGGATGGGGCGGCTGTAGGGATGATGACGAACCCTGTCATGGTGTCCCTCACCTCTAACAGGACCTCTAAAACTGTCAAATCTACGAGCTTTCTTGTCGCCACCCCCACTATGTGCCCGACCCATCTCTGACTCAACCCTCCCGGCATGCTCTACTACTGACTGAAACGAGGCCCCAGAAGCCTCCAACTGTAAGGTCGCTAGCCGAAGCGGAAGGTCCAACCCCTTCACAAATCTCCTTACTCTCTCAGCCTCTGTGGGAAGTAAAACTGTCGCGTAACGGGACAAAGCGAGAATTCTGGTCTGATACTCCGCAACAGACCTACCCTGCTGCTCCAATGTCGAAAACTCATCCTTCCTATTGTCTCTCAGAGTACGAGGGACATACTTCTCCAAGAACACCTGGTAGAACTGGGTCCAGGTCAAAGGTGGCGAGCCAACAGGTCGACACTCCATGTACGATCTCCACCATTGCTTTGCATCCCCAACTAACTGGAAAGAAACATAATCGACCCCGTGAGACTCCACTACACCCAACTTATGAAGCGTCTCGTGGTAGCTAACAATAAATTCATACGCATCCTCCCTGGGAGTACCATAGAACCAAGGAGGAGACATTTTGGTAAACCCCTCGAAAAATTTTCACTCCTCACTGGTCAACACTGGCCCATCCATAGTCCTTAGAGAAAAATCAGGTGCTGGAGTAGTATCAATACGGGGAGCCACTGCTGTTGCCGGCAATACCCTCGATGTCCGAAATCCTGGAGCAACCGTAGCATCGGGAGTATGACCTCCCACTCTAGTCTGCGAGCCATCTGGAGCAACTGGAATCATGCCCGCCTGAGCCAAACTGTCAAATTACCCCAACACTCGAAACACAGCCTCCTGAAAATCAGGAGTAGCAGCGACCTAGGTCTTGCCTCAGCAGCCCTAATCTCCTCCTCCGGAATGTCGTCAAGCTCCGGAGTCAACTCTATGTCAGGGTACTGAGCAGGTGCTGGTGCTTGGTTCCTATCTGGAATAGCTGCACGGCCTCTGCCCCTACCCCGTCCCCTGCCACATCCCCTACCTCGCCCACAGACAGCTGCTCGGGCCACTGGTATAGATATGGGTGTGGGTGCGGGTGTAGGTGCAGGCTCCTGGTCTCTAGTAGCAGTCGATCGCGTCCTCACCATCTGTGGGAGAACATAGAAATGAAGTTAAGATACCAATCTGAACAATCTCGCACGAAAAGAATGAACCAGATACCAATCGGATTGAACTAGCACGAAAAGAGAAAAAGAAGTGGAGTGTTTCCTAAATGTCCTATAGCCTCTCGAGGATGGGTACGGACGTCTACGTACCAATCCGCAAGACTCTACTAGACATTGCTCTTGTACGCATTAGACCAATTAACCTAGAAGCTCTGATACCAACTTTGTCACGACCCAATTCGCGAGTCGTGGTGGCACCTACACTATCCCTCCGAGTAGGCGAACCACATTACTATTAACCAGTTAAATAAGCGGAAAATTGAATAAGAATAAGTTACCAAGTCTTAAATACTTAACATAACTAGAAATGTCACGACAACCCCAAAATCTAGTCAAAGGGTACAAGAGCGCTAACATAGTACGGAATATAAGTCTGAAAATACCCGAAGGCTACATATTGTCTGTCGAATACAAAAACATAAATAAATAGAGAAGGTCCTTCAGGGGCCACGGATGACCAAGTAGCTCACCCTGAATGACTGAAAGATGTCACCCTCGCTTATTAGCCACGGGGTGTAGAACTGGAACCTGGATCGTACTCTGCACTCAACAAAAGTGCAGCAAGAGTAGTATCAGTACAACATTTGTACCGGTAAGCATCATAGGCCGACAATGATTAGATAACGCATGAAGAAGTTGAAACCAACAAGTAGCATATAGAGCAAACAGGCATGGTCACGTATCATATACAAGTAAAGTGTAAAGGAATCATGAAATCAACCAAGACAGATATAATTCACCAAATGATCAGTCAAATATATGAGTGGATGAATGCAATGCAATGCAATGCAATAGTCACCTCTGTCACTCCACTCTCGTACACACATGCTAAGGGCAGTACCTCAAAGCCATGACCCATGGGGGACCCGCGAAGTCCATGTACCACTCGTGCTCTCCGGCAGAAACCTCGGAGACTATTAATCACTCTCAATCTCCGGCAAAGACCTCCGAGTCTCTCTGTCACTCTCCATCTCCGGCAAAGACCTCGGAGTCTCTCAATCACTCACCTCACCAATCATCACAACAATAATATGGAAAGCATTCCATGCATGATATCAGTCTCAACAATATCACCAATATAAATCAACAAGTACAAGTCATATTACTGTCCACTGTTCAATTATCAATATTTCCATTCATTTTCGTGTGATGGGTGAACTAGTATGTGACGGAGATACAAACAAGTGATAATCACAGAAATAACACATTTAGCGACAAGCCCACATAACAGCTGACAAAACCAACCTAATTAGAATTTACCTCCACTTCATGCCCGAAGGCCTATCATACTATCCCCGTCCCTTTCTACAACTACATACGATTCTCTAATCATAGTCTAACTAAAGTAGACCATAACCTACCTCGATGCCGAGCGGTTGACACGAACGATCAAACCAATGGCTTCCCTTTGCGTAGAGCCTCTGAACGATCGAAGCCTATCAAATATGTGATCCACGTTAGAATACGAATCTAAGAACACCCATATTGATATATTTATATTCGAAACCCAAAAACGCACCCCAAAAAGTGGCCTTGGGCCCACAAGGGCAAAATTGGAATTTTATTTAAATATCCATCTACCCATAAGTCATATATCTAGAAAATTAGTCAATTGCATTCACAAATGGACTCTCAAATTATAAATCTCATCTTTTAAGACTAGGGCTCAAAACCTTTAATTACCCCCAAAATCTTCACGTATGATTAACGTCTCACTTTTCACCACTCAAATACCATGAATTTGAAGGTGTACATATAATTTGATACCAAAATATCCAATTACAATATACCCTATATATTAGACTTAAAGTTGAACATGATAAACATAAGAGTATTACAAACCTAAAAGAAAGATACGGACACTGTGATTCCAATTGAACAAGAAAACGTACAGTGACCATCTATCCAACAACAATTCTATCATTATTTGTAATCCTTACCCAATGATTAACCCATCCTTAAATTGATTGAACCACCAATTTTATATTCTAGTGTTATACGCTAACCACCAACAGTGGAAACTAAATTACAAATAAAGTGTATTTCCACCTAATACATCGATGTATCTTCGTGTCCCATGATTCTTAATTAAATATTGTTTTGTTACCGACCCTCAATAGTCAATACAAATGGAGAACTACAAAGAAATTAGACAATAAAGAATAAACTATCTATCAGATTATTTATTTAGAATAATTTACATGTCTAGTTGGTGAATCATGGACTGAACTTAACATTGGTGGAAAAAGATACCATAGTTAATGTCAATTCCTAGAAATTAATGAATCACAAAATTTGCAAGCTCGTACCTGTGTCTTTTTGCCGAAAACGCACGGTAATTTTTTTATCTTACGATTTAAAAGTGCAAACCCTATTAACTTTAATCCATTTTATATGGCCGTGTAACCTGGGGTATTAAATAAATTATGGGCTTGGCCCATTAATCACCAACTAAAATAATAGTCCAAAGTAACCTTTTTACTCGATCAATATGGATAAAGTAAAATTTTAACCCATTTAGTAAATTACATTACTCCCCAACTTATACCTATATAAGTGCAAATAAAATTCCTATGAATAAGCTATTCACACATAAAATAAATATATTCCAAAAATTACCCATCAATTATATAACCGTGCCCCTATCCCCACAAGTTAAGAATACCATTTAAAACTACGAAAACGGTATTTTAACGAAAAAAGAGTCCAAAAGTGCTAAACGACCAAACGGGTCGTTACACATTACAACCCATTGTACTAATCGAAAGGCTTACTCTGGTGAGACACCACAAGGACTACTAATAACAAACCTAAAAAATTAGGCGTTCCTTATCACATCCATTGGACTGATTTACTTGGAACCCATCACATTCTTACCGCACAAATTGATTCCAAGATTCGTAACCCATCACATTCTTACCGCGCATAGCAAACCATAAGTTACCGCTCTCAGCTCTAAAAGCTGACACTTATCCAATTTGTTCGCAAGGTACCGGATAACTAAATCTTGCGAATGCAACCTTAATTCCTTAACAATAACCAATACGCATATCTGGTACAACTCGAATTTTCCGACACTCACGACATATGTACTCATAAATCAATCTTTTAACTATCAAATTTCCATTATAATACCTCAATAACATATAATATGTCACGACCCAACCTTGTGGGCCGTGACTAGTGCCTGAGTTGGACACTCATACACACCTACTTACCAATCGACATATCCCTAACTCATTCATATCCAACATATATCCATTTATATAGATACTGAGAACAAATGTCGTCTTAAGCGGTCACATATATCATACATATCATATAGAAGCCGCCAAGGCTGTCGTGGAACATATTATCCAAAACATCTATATATACATACGTACAAGCCGTTAAGGCTATCATAGCAAATGGAACCGCTTAGACGCAAGCCACACAGACATATCTGAACCACAACGACCCATGACCCACATACATGTCTACAGGCCTCTAACAAAGATAACAAAATCATATGACGGGACAGGGCCCCGCCGTACCCCTGAACATATACATACATATAGACAACAGAAGAGTCTGTACCAAAATGTAGGCTCGAAAACAAGGGAGTACTCCAGAGCAGCAGAATAGATGGCCTAAGCTATCGGGTCACTCAAGTGAACGTCTGTACCTGCGGGCATGAAACGCAGCCCCCGAAGAAGAGGGGGTCAGTACGGAAAATGTACCGAGTATGTAAGGCATGAAGTACAGTACAAGGGATCATAGCCAGAAATAGAAACTCTCCAGAACCAGTATAACTTTGTGAAATCATCAATACGTTTCCTTTATGTAGTGAAGTAGTATATTTCGAATCATGAATCATACACATATACAAATATATATATATATATATATATACATATAACGTGTCCCAGCCCTTTAGCGAGGGACTCGGTGAATAAGGTCATGCATGTCAACATCATATAGCATATATACATGTAACGTGTCCCGACCCTCTAGTGAGGGACTCGGTAGATAGAATCATGTATGTCAACATCATGTATCATGTTTACATATAACGTGTCCCGGCCCTTTATTAAGGGACTCCGTGGATAGAATCATGCATGTCAGAATCATATACCATATATACATATAACGCGTCCCGACCCTTTATTAAGGGACTCGGTGGATAGAATCATGCATGTCAGAATCATATACCATATATACATATAACGTGTCCCGGCCCTCTATTGCGGGTCTCGGTGAATAAAGTCATCATATGCCATCCTGGCCACCATCCCCGTATCATCATATCATCATATACATATACATATAACGTGTCCCGGCCCGCAAGTAAGAGGGACTCGGTGAACAATGCAGAGGAGTACGCACGATAACATATCCTGGCCCGGGCTCAGTGAAATCCAAACTGAGGCTTGCACGAACAGAATAATGCGAAACCATATGCACATAAATCAAGACTCGACAGACAAGTATACTTACCGACTCCTGATGGCTCAGAAACAAGTTTCGGGTCAATCCGACTTAGTATGAGAAAGCTATGGACGCTTGAAGTACAGAACCTTCTACGAGCATTTCAGAAACCATTTTTGGAAAATCGAAGCAATAATCATATCAAGTATTTTTCGGATATCGTATAGATCAAATCAAATATAACTTTTGGAATCATATGTACATATCAAAATATATCAAAGACTCAATGGAATAGTCGAACGTGTTAGCATTTGAAAAATCAAGACTTTAGTCATATCGATTATCTTTCGAATACCATTCGGAAACATATCAACTAGATATTCGGTCATCATATATACGCATCAAAATCATATGAGGTAGCTTATGGAAATCAAGAACGTTAGCCATCCTAGTGGCTCTAAGAGCAGGAATTTCTTTAGAATCATACCTATACGTCATTTGCTCGTTTCATAAAGATCATGCTAAAAGAAAGAAAGGTAAGCCTTACATACCTTGCCCGCTTTCTACGCTAATCCGAACTTAAGCCTTTGGCTTCGCAAGATCTACAACAATATTCATACATACCAAACATTAGCCATAACACTTAAGAGTCCAATTCTAAACCAACACTTTATTTACAGAAATTTCGACAGCATTTCCCTTGTAAATACAACAACCCCGAGAATTCAACTCGGCCAAAAATACAACAACAAATCCGAGAATTTATCTCGGCCAGAATATCAACAACAATACCAACAATTATTCTAACAATATCCACAATCGATTCAAAACGCATACTAACATTAGCAACTTCTTTCTACAAACTTCAACGGCGTTTCACTTATATTCACTTCATATTTGCTCACACATTAAAGTACTAATCCGAAGCTATTCAAACAATATTCAAGAACACTTCAACAATCCGCCTTACATTCAAAACGGCCAAACCAACATACTACCCGAAACCTTTCAAACTCAACAAGAACAACAACAATACATTTTCTTCTTCCAAAATCATGAACTATACCAACAGTTCACATGCTAGCAACATTGTTTTCCTTAAATACAAGAAATAATATTATAGTCACATTGACTTCCATAACCACTCTCCAACACTTACAACTTCAACTAGAATCACCAAACTTTCATTATCAACATAGAATCCACAACAACAACAACTAAAACACTAAATAAAATAATTGAATCATTGTTCCTACACACCACACATATACACGGCCACAACCTAGGCTCCATGTTTTCATGAATTTCATCCACTTTTACATACTACAACATACATAATCATCCATAACATATAAAAGAAGATTAATTCTTACCTTTTCCACTTATCTTCTTTCTTGGCTAAAGTTGCTCCTTGCAAGAATAGATGTTTTTCTTGCTCCAATAATTATACCATGTTAAAGAGGACCCTTGAATTAGTAGGAATACTAGAAGAAATTATTTTTTTTGATCAAGATTTTCAAGGGCCAAATTTTTGCTCTTATGGCCGAATGGCCTTTTGCTTCTTTTCTCTTCTCTAAATTTCTTGAATCTTCTTATTTGAAGATGAAATAATACATGGGTCACATTTTACACTTATTTATTTTGCTCCCATATGGGCCTTGGCCCATTTATTTATTTGGACGGCCAAATGGCCCCTTAAGTTCAAGCCCACTTTTTTTTTTTTTTTTTTTGTAATTCATGAAAAATTATTCTCCAAATTCCAAATTTTCCCTTAGCCTTCCTCCGTATTTCTATGAGTCATCTTGCAAATTTCCCTTTTTACCCCTAGCCTTTCTTAATATTTCCACATCAATAACTTTCATAAACAACTTGTGTGCTAACAAGATAAAAAATATAGCTTTGCTCTTAACTTCCCGCAATTATCTTGAATTATCCGAATACGTAAAATGCGGGATATAACATAATACTTCTGAAATCATCAAAATCTCATAATCCCTTGCGCTAAAAAGCATAATCACTTCTGACCCATAATATCTGAAGTCATTCCGTCAATATTGTTCATAATATGAAACACTTAGCACAACACGATCCCATCTCGAAAACACTGATAGCTATAACATATTAAGAATTTCTACAAATCCTTTCTCTAATACACACATTAACTCATTCACTGCAAAGTACTGCGAAACTATCCAAAAGGGTACCACAGAAGACACTTCCTATAAATCCGACATGTTGGTTATCTGAAATCTCACTTCTCACTTAGCCATTGGTCACAACTTCTTATCACTTACCCATTCCGTAAACTTACTTTCTCAAAATCACACAACAACCACAAGTTCGTCTATTCCATACTAGACAACAGTACCACTATTCAAATAGACTCGAGTACTCCTAAGGATGTACCTCATTCTTTCCACCCTCAACTAACACTAGCCAATTCTTGAAGCCGCTAAATCAATTACCGCAAATCATAAGTCTTGCACTCTACTGAACTAACCTTGGGGATAGAATCACACCACACACTTTACATATTAGGGTTGCCTTTCAACGCATCGGAGTCTAAACCGACTAAACTCTAAATCCAATAAAGCACATACTTGGTCTACAATGACCCACTTTCCTCTACCAAGGTTCCCTTATTCCATTCCTTATTTTGAATTCCAAAATGATCCATATAGCTCGAATAGGTTTAAGCGTCATCTCTGATTCACTAAATTAGAACATCTCCATTGTCGAACCTAAACACGCCTAACCATTCAAGCGACTATACCTCCAACACAATCGAATAACAACACCGATAAACAATAAAACTCACCGAAGCCACACAACAAGTACAAAGGCTCTCAGCCTCAATTCGATACTGGATATAACTCCTAACAGTTGCTTGGTTACTAGAACCTCACTCTCGTAACAGTCATAAACACATTCTCATAAGCATGACAGATACCAATTATTTCCTTCTTATTGCCCAAGAATGTTCTATCCAAATCCTCTTTATCACGACTCAATTCCATGTGCACAACAAGTACCAATACCAATCCCCTTAAGAATTCAGATTCTCTATGCTTCCTCACAATATCGTCATGTTAGTGCTTACTCTCAACTTCTCTTATCTACCACACGCAATCACTATACTCGTCGAATCTAGTAATCCCTAGCGAACTCACTCTCGTCATCGCTTACCAACACTAATAACTTAACCATTGTGAAATCATTGTCTGCCCTAAGTTCACCTGTGCCACGCGTACTATCTCAAACCTTATCAAAGTCGAAACCCCCTTTTTCCCAAAACCAATCCTATTAACAAGCAGATAACTCTTAACAAGCCTACATAGATTAACCATTTTCGAGCAACCGACCACTAGGATTACAGATATCCTTCGGCTCTTATTACCAACTCCCCATCTCTCAAAGAACTAACAATGAAATAGTATTAACTAAATTCCCACAATGGAAACTCAAACAATAACTAAAACTGAACTTGGTCAAGTGTAAGAATCAAGACGGCACATCTGATATCATATCGCAACCCGACATACGAAATCGATCGTACAGAACGGGTTTCTGCCATTCGAGGGAGAATACAACAAGATTACACAGATACCAATTGGAATCACCTATACACCAATTGGAACCTATCGACATACCAATTCGACCAAAGTAGCATGAATACAAAGAATGAAGGGAGTTTTCCTAACAAGCCTCATAGCCTCTCGTGGATGGGTACAGATGTCTCCGTACCATTCCATGAGACTCTATGACACATTTCTCTTATATCTAGTAGATCGGTAACCTAAGCTCTGATACTAACTTTTCACGACCCAATTCAGGGTCGTGCGGGCACCTACCTTTTCCACCTCGGTAGGCGAACCCTCTATCGAATAACATACCATTGAACAAGGATAATCATTCTCACTAAAATATAATTAACAGTAACGGCGAAACATCATAATATATATTTAATAAACTCAAGTATTCATATGATTACAACAATACATGATTACAGACTCTATCCATTTTCTCATGACCTGGTCTAGATTAGTACAAGAGCAACTAATGATTCAGATTAACACTACATTCACAGATAACATGTTATAGCCCGTATTTTGTACGTTCGGATAATTCAAGATAATTGTGAGAAGTTAAGGGCAAGGCTATTTTTCAAAGTTATTTTAATATACAAGTTGTTCATTAGTATGGAAATATTGAGAAAGGCTAAGGGTAAAAAGGGAAATTCACAAGGTGGCCCATGGTAATATTGTGAAAGGTTAGGGGCAAAATGAGAATTTCACAAAATGTTCAAGAAAATTCTTGAAGAAGGCCACTTTGGCCGTGTGGCATATATATATATATATATATATGGAAAAGTGATGACAAAATAAAATAATTAGTCATCTTTATTTTAATATTTAAGAAACTTCAAGAAAGAGGGCATGTGTTCACATGGTATTGGAAGGAGCTATATATACATATATATATATATATATATATATATATATATATATATATATCAAAGCAAGACATATTTTCATCTTCAAAACTCAAGGAAACTTCAATAAACATTAAAGAGCCATTCGGCCATGGCTAAGGAAAATTGGCTCCATGGAGTTGATCAAGAAAAAATATTTTCTTCTAATATTCCAACCAATTGGAACGTCCTCTTTAAGATGGAGTGGTTGTTGGAGCAATAAAACCATCTATTTGTGCAGGTTCACAACCCTAGCCAAGCCAAGAAGCTAAGAGAAAAAGGTATGTATTCAATCTTCTTTCATGTGTTATGGATGATTGTGAGTATTGTAGTATGTAGAAAAGGATGAAATTCATGAAATATGGGTATGTTGGTGGTGGCCGAATATAGTTGTGTTGTGTAGAACAAATGAATTGATTTTATTTAGTAATTTGATTGTTGTGGTTGTGAATTCCATGATGAAAATGAAGGTTGGATGAATTGAAATGAAGTTGTAATCGTTGAGAAATTTTTGGAGGAATTAATGTGATTCTAATATGGTTTCTTGTAATTATAAGAATAATGTTGTTAGTGTGTGAATCATTGGTATAGTTCATGAATTAAAGGAAGGAAATGTGTTGTCATTGTTCTTATTGAATTTGGAAGGTTTCGGATGAAGTAAAATGTTGATTGGGTTGTTTGGAATATTATGTGAATCGTTTGAGGTATTATTGAACCATGTTAAAATGATTTCGGATTAATACTTGAATGTGGGATCATTGGTGTTAGCTTGAATATATGCGATCGAATTGAATATAAATGAAATGTCGTTGAATTGCGTGACAAGAGTTGTTAATGTTAGAATATATTTTGGATTGATTGTTGAAGATTGTTAGTATGATTGTTAGTATTGTTGTTGATGATTTGGCCGAGTTGAATTCTCGGATTGTTGTTGATAAATTGGCCGAGTTAGATTCTCGGGGATGGTATATTTACAGGGGAAATGCTGCCGAAATTCCGGCAGATTATAAATGAATTCATTTGAAAGACTAAGACAAGTATATGTCGATGAGTCTAATGATTATGTCAATTCTCTTGAATATAGACTAACAAGTTTAGACGAATAAGCGTAGCTAATTGGACGTGGGGCAGGTATGTAAGGCTTACCCTTTCTTTCTTTTGGCATGATCTTTGTGAAACCAACATGACCAAGTATATGTATATGATTCCAAAGAAACTCCCATTCTTAGAGCCACTAGGATGGCTAACGTTGTTGATTTCCATAAGCTATTTCATATGGCTTTGATGCGTATCCATGATGTCGAAGTTCTATTTGATATGTTTCCGAATGGCATTCGAAAGATAATTGATATGACTAAAGTTTTGATTTTTAAATGTTAGCTCGTTCGATTATTCCATTGAGTCTCTGATATATTTTGATACATACATATGGTTCCAAAGGCCCTATTAGATTTGATCCATAACTATATCCGAAATGTACTTGATATGATTGTTGCTTTGAATTTCCAAAAATAGCTACTGAAACGTTTGTAGAAGGTTCTGTACTTCAAACGCTCATAATTTCCTTATACTAAGTCGGATTGACCCGAAACTTGTTTCTGAGCCTTCAGGTATCGGTAAGTATACTTATCTAACGAGTCTTGATTGATATGCATATAGTTTCTCACTACTCTGCTCGTGCACGTCTCAATATGTCTTTCACCGAGTCCCGGGTCGGGTATGTTATCGTGCGCACTCCACTGCATTGTTCACCGAGTCCCTCACTAGAGGGCTGGGTACGGTATATTTATATGATGATATGATGAGATGATGATATGTTATGGTGGCCAGGAGGGCATATGATGATTTGATTCACCGAGTCCCTCACTAGAGGGACGGGTACGGTATGTATATGATATATGATGTTCACATGCATGATTCTATTCACCGAGTCCCTTAACGGGCCGGCTACGACATGACTTCATTCACCGAGTCCCTCACTAGAGGGCCGGGTACGGTATATATATATGTATATGTATATGCATGTGTGATGATATGAAAGTATGATGACATGATTTTATCCACCGAGTCCCATAACGGGCCGGGTACGCTATGTGATAATGATATGTGTGATCAATGCTTTAAAGGCAAGAGTTTTGGTATTCTGGACATTGTATATGTTTCTGCACCCCTTATATCAGTTATGATTCTTTTATTGTGTTTCTTGCCTTACATGCTCAGTACATTATCCGTACTGACCCCTTTTCTTCGGGGGCTGCGTTTCATGCCACGCAGGTACACCCAGATGAGTGGAAGATATTACTAGAAGATGTTCCAGCGGGATTGGCGAGCTCCACTTCCTCCTGGAGTGTTGCCGAGTTAGAGTATATGTGCTATGATTTCTGATTAATGTTAGAGATTTTGCAGACAGAGTCGTGGGTATAGAATGTCAGTTTTGTAAGCGGCTCCATCAGCCGATGTGTCATTTTGTGTTATGATATGAACTCCATATGATTACAGATTTTGTTTGATTTGAGAACATTGAAAAAGAATATTTCTGAAAGTTGTACTATGTATTTCATTTTTATTTGATTTAAAAGTCCAAAAGATTATGTGTGCACTAAGGGTCAGAGGGTTCACTCGGCCCTAAGTAAGGGTCGGGTGCCCATCACACCCTAGGGAAATTAGGGTGTGACAAAGTGGTATCAGAGCAGGTTGTCCTAGGGGTTGTCTGCAAACTCGTGTCCAGTAGAGTCCTGTTTATGGTGTGAAGCCGGCCACATTTATAAACAGGAGGCTACAGGGCATCTAGGGATTGTTGACCTCTTACTGTCTTAGATCGTGCAATAGAGCCAAGTCATAGGAAATGAAATTCCTGATATAAGCCTTACATACGACGGAAGAAGTGAGTGGCGATATGGAAAGTCACAGGGGTAAGTATTGATATATTTGTTCTGTTACCTGAAACTGGAAGCTTTGGATGGCTGGAATGTGTCATATAGTCGTATGTTCTGTGAGGTATTGTCGATGTTTGCTGCGTACAGATTTTGAAAAGTAAGGATTGTAAAGGAGATTCTGTTAGAATTTTTCAAAAATCAGGTCATTTAACTAGAAAATAAATGGGATGCATTGCTTCAGAGGAATTATGGTTTTGGCATGACAGGAAGAATACTAGCAATAACGACGATTAGCAGTCTGAAGGATTAAAATGGATAACGTCCGAGGTTTAGTAAGAGTAAGGTCTGTTGGAGGATTCAGAGAAAGTCGACAATCAGTTTTGCTGTAGATTATTATGTAAGGATGGTGAGTGGAAATCCGAAGAGACTGATATCCGAGTACTTATAAGTAACGGCGACGAAGGTATATTTGTTACCATCGGGAATCTGGGGATCTAGGACGAAAGGTAGTATACACGAAAGTGAAAAGTGAATATTGAGGATTAAAAAGGGTGAAATAGTAATTGTAAAGGGAAGGACGTGTTTCGAACATGCCTCGGAATCTGTAAGACTTCGACTTGCTCCAGATCATGTAATAAAGGTCATGCGAAGAAGTGGACGCGATTATATCAGCATTAAGGCACCGGATTCCATCGAAGTTTCGAGGTTAAGCGTGCTAAGGTGGGAGAAATTTTAGGATGGGTGACCCCCTGGGAAGTGTGCAAGAAATTCTGTATATCCAGACATAAGAGACAAATGAGAAGCTAGAGTGGCCTAAGGGAACCTAGAGCATATGGGATGGTTGGAGACCATAAGGGGTCGCGTAGGACGAGGCAGACTAGATTGGTGAAGAGAAAGAAAGTGCATCACATCTTTGGAAATAGGATAGGCTTGAATAGCATTTGGAGATATTTTGTGGGCAAGGTAGTAGCAATTATACATATATATATATGAATGCATACGACATCCCACATGTGAATGTATTGGTGGGCATGTGATGTGTGTCCCAGCGACCGGTGCTACGGTATGGAAGACATCAATTGAGTAAGGGTATCGAAGCTCAAGTGACAACAAAAATAAATGGTGCAAGTGTTATAAGACAAGCTGCTATTATTTTCACTACAGGTTAAGATTGGGAAAGTTCTAATACAATGATATTTGGAAAAGAAAGTGAGTGAGTAGGTGGAAAATAAAGAGATCAAAAGGTCGGGAAAAGTGAAAAGTGAGAAAACTCAGTGAGGGAAGCCCTCGAGAGAAACTACCGGCAAAGCACGAGACCACTTGGGAATTCATAGGTAGGTACGTGAAAAGGATAAAGTGTGGTAATATGAAACAAAAGAGGAATGTGTGAGGTTCGAGAACCAATCTCAATAAGTGGGGCCCGAATAGTGACTAGGACAGGGGATGTGAAGTAAGAGAAAGAATGATTAAGCCTTGTGATGATGTTAGGAGATTTAGGCCCTTGAAAGGTATATAAAGGGATAAATGTATGGTAAAATTTACACGGTTTCCTCGGACATGGAGGAGCGTTCCAAAAGGATAATTTAAGAATAGAACGGATTTGCGAGTTTAAAAGTAAGAATTTCACGAACTTCAGAGCCGATGCCACAAATGGTAAGAGGAGGAAGGAACCTAAGGAAGGTCAAAGTTGAAAGTAGGAAAAACATACAAGGGGGTTGGTCGGAGGAAGAGGAGAGCGTTTACGCACAGGACAATTGGAAACCTCTAACCATAGGCGTAAGAAGGATACCTTAACGAATTAGCGATATGAACCCGATTACGCACCAAGGAAAAAAATAAGGATAATGGGTCGACACTGTTGATTTTAAAATTAAAGGTGTGGAGTGAGAATTCATGTGAGGTCTGAAAGATTTGATCTTAGAGGAAATGGAATGTAATATAAAGAATGTGCATGGAAGACCGCTCGGTCATAGTGTCATAAGTATGGTTAAAGGCTCAATGAGCAAGGATAGAGAGAGTATAAACTGTAAGGATTTTGTGCTAAGAGCAAAAGTAGCGGGACGCTCGAAAAATATGGACGCGCAGTTGCAACACAAGCGCATAGTTAAGAAGACTTACGAGTTTCGGATAATTCAAGATAATTGTGAGAAGTTAAGGGCAAGGCTATTTTTCAAAGTTATTTTAATGTACAAGTTGTTCATTAGTATGGAAATATTGAGAAAGGCTAAGGGTAAAAAGGGAAATTCACAAGGTGGCCCATGGTAATATTGTGAAAGGCTAGGGGCAAAATGGGAATTTCACAAAATGTTCAAGAAAATTCTTGAAGAAGGCCACTTTGGCCGTGTGGCATATATATATATATATATATATATATATGGAAAAGTGATGACAAAATAAAATAATTAGTCATCTTTATTTTAAGATTTAAGAAACTTCAAGAAAGAGGGCATGTGTTCACATGGTATTGGAAGGAGCTATATATATATATATATATATATATATATATGTAGAGAGATGATCAAAGCAAGACATATTTTCATCTTCAAAACTCAAGGAAACTTCAATAAACATTAAAGAGCCATTCGGCCATGGCTAAGGAAAATTGGCTCCATGGAGTTGATCAAGAAAAAATATTTTCTTCTAATATTCCAATCAATTGGAACGTCCTCTTTAACATGGAGTGGTTGTTGGAGCAATAAAACCATCTATTTGTGCAAGTTCACAACCCTAGCCAAGCCAAGAAGCTAAGAGAAAAAGGTATGTATTCAATATTCTTTCATGTGTTATGGATGATTGTGAGTATTGTAGTATGTAGAAAAGGATGAAATTCATGAAATATGGGTATGTTGGTGGTGGCCGAATATAGTTGTGTTGTGTAGAACAAATGAATTGATTTTATTTAGTAATTTGATTGTTGTGGTTGTGAATTCCATGATGAAAATGAAGGTTGGACGAATTGAAATGAAGTTGTAATCATTGAGAAATTTTTGGAGGAATTAATGTGATTCTAATATGGTTTCTTGTAATTATAAGAATAATGTTGTTAGTGTGTGAATCATTGGTATAGTTCATGAATTGAAGGAAGGAAATGTGTTGTCATTGTTCTTATTGAATTTGGAAGGTTTCGGGTGAAGTAAAATGTTGATTGGGTTGTTTGGAATATTATGTGAATCGTTTGAGGTATTCTTGAACCATGTTAGAATGATTTCGGATTAATACTTGAATGTGGGATCATTGGTGTTAGCTTGAATATAGGTGATCGAATTGAATATAAATGAAATGCCGTTGAATTGTGTGACAAAAGTTGTTAATGTTAGAATATATTTTGGATTGATTGTTGAAGATTGTTAGTATGATTGTTGGTATTGTTGTTGATGATTTGGCCGAGTTGAATTCTCGGATTTTTGTTGATAAATTGGCCGAGTTAGATTCTCGGGGATGGTGTATTTACAGGGGAAATGCTGTCGAAATTCTGGCAGATTATAAATGAATTCATTTGAAAGACTAAGACAAGTATATGTCGATGAGTCTAACGATTATGTTAATTCTCTTGAATGTAGACTAGCAAGTTTGGACGAATAAGCATAGCTAATTGGACGTGGGACAGGTATGTAAGACTTAGCCTTTCTTTCTTTTGGCATGATCTTTGTGAAACCAACATGACCAAGTATATGTATATGATTCCAAAGAAACTCCCATTCTTAGAGCCACTAGGATGGCTAACGTTCTTGATTTCTATAAGCTATTTCATATGGCTTTGATGCGTATCCATGATGTCAAAGTTCTATTTGATATGTTTCCGAATGGCATTCGAAAGATAATTGATATGACTAAAGTTTTGATTTTCAAATGTTAGCTCGTTCGATTATTCCATTGAGTCTCTGATATATTTTGATACGTACATATGTTCCAAAGGCCCTATTTGATTTGATCCATAACGATATCCGAAAGGTACTTGATATGATTGTTGCTTTGACTTTCCAAAAATAGCTTCTGAAACGCTTGTAGAAGGTTCTGTACTTCAAACGATCATAACTTCCTTATACTAAGTCGGATTGACCCGAAACTTGTTTCTGAGCTTTCAGTTATCGGTAAGTATACTTATCTAACGAGTCTTGATTGATATGCATATAGTTTCTCACTACTCTGCTCGTGCACGTCTCAATATGTCTTTCACCGAGTCCCGGGCCGGGTATGTTATCGTGCGCACTCCACAGCATTGTACACCGAGTCCCTCACTAGAGGGCCGGGTACGGTATATGTATATGATGATATGATGAGATGATGATATGTTATGGTGGCCAGGAGGGCATATGATGATGTGATTCACCGAGTCCCTCACTAGAGGGCCGGGTACTGTATGCATATGATATATGATGTTCACATGCATGATTCTATTCACCGAGTCCCTTAACGGGCCGGGTACGGTATATATATATGTATATGTATATGTATATGCATGCGTGATGATATGAAAGTATGATGACATGATTTTATCCACCGAGTCCCATAACGGGTCGGGTACGCTATGTGATAATGATATGTGTGATCAATGCTTTAAAGGCAAGAGTTTTGGTATTCTGGAAATTGTATATGTTTCTGCACCCCTTATATCAGTTATGATTCTTTTACTGTGATTCTTGCCTTACATGCTCAGTACATTTTTCGTACTGACCCCCTTTCTTCGGGGGCTGCGTTTCATGCCACGCAGGTACACCCAGATGAGTGGAAGATATTACTAGAAGAAGTTCCAGAAGGATTGGCGAGCTCCACTTCCTCCTGGAGTGTTGCCGAGTCAGAGTATATGTGCTATGATTTCTGATTAATGTTAGAGATTTTGCAGACAGAGTCGTGGGTATAGAATGTCAGTTCTGTAAGCGGCTCCATCAGCCGATGTGTCATTTTGTGTTATGATATGAACTCCATATGATTACAGATTTTGTTTGATTTGAGAACATCGAAAAAGAATATTTCTGAAAGTTGTACTATGTATTTCATCTTTATTTGATTTAAAAGTCCAAAAGATTATGTGTGCACTAAGGGTCAGAGGGTTCGCTCGGCCCTAAGTAAGGGTCGGGTGCCCATCACACCCTAGGAAAATTAGGGTGTGACATAACATGATAACAACCCAATCAAGTCATACGTCTATCTACCACACACTGTACGTCAATACCTTTAAGCATTAATTTCACTCTAATAATCACCAGTCAATCTCACAACGATCTCGGAACTCACATATCATTAAATCATTCGTTTCATTCAAGTAGTTAACTCATCATTAAGACACCCATTATCCTACATCACATAGAGACCAAACATATAACTAATCTTACGAACGGTCTATGGGATACTTCAACAAGTTCAATCAATAAAACCAGATTCAAGTGCACGTATTGCCTAAGTGAAGCATCTAATCCCAAATGTGCCAAGTCTGAATATATCAAGTGTTATATCCCGCATTTTGTGCATTCGGATATTTCAAGATAGTCGCGATTAGTTAAGGGCAAGGCTATTATTTTCCTTCCGATTTTATTTTAATACACAAGTTGTTTATTAATGGTATGGAAATATTGAGAAAGGCTAGGAGTAAAAAGGGAAAAAAATTCAAGAAGGTTCATGACAATAGCCACCATGGTCGTGTGGCTCAAGTGAGACCCACCAATGGCTTGGCCAATTAACTCAAGCCATGAGTGGGGACACGTGTCCACTTCATATTTGTAGGAGCAAGTATATATATAGATAGAGAGGACCAAAGCAAGACATATTCTTCATCTTTACAATTCAAGAAACTTCAAGAAAAAAATATAGTAGTATTCGACAATGGCTAGAAAAATTTGATGCCTTGTAGTTGATCAAGAAAAATAATTTTCTTCTAGCATTTCAACCAATTGGAAGGCCCTTATTAACGTGGAGTAGTTGTTGGAGCAAGCAACGCATTCATTTGCGCAATTTGCAAGCCTTAGCCAAGTTGAGAAGTTAAAGGATAAAGGTAAGAATTAATCTCCTTTCCTATGTGTTAGGGATGGTTTGTGAGTGTTGTAGTATGTAAAAATTGATGAAATTCATGAAATATGTGTGTGTTGGTTGTGGCCGAATAGGGGCTATGTTGGTAAGATGTGATGAATTGATTTTATTTAGTATTTATGGTTGTTGTTGTTGTGGATTCCATGATGAAAATGAAGGTTTGATGGCTTGAAATGAAGTTGTAATCGTTGTGGATTGTTGTAGAAGTTAATGTGATGCTAGCATGGTTTCTTATATTTGTATGAATGGCGTTGCTAACGTGTGGTTGTTGGTGTAATTCATGAACTTGGAAGCGAGGAATGTGTCATTGTCTTACTTATTGAGTTTGGAAGATTGTAAGTTGGGTTGTTGTGGTTAAATTGGATGTAAATGAAATGCCGTCGAATTATGTAGAAAGCGTTGCTAACTGTTATATCCCGCATTTTCGTGCAATCGAATAATTCAAGACAATCGCGGGAAGACGACAAGCAAGGCCACATTTTATTTTGTTTGGCACATGAGTTGCCTATGAAAAGTCTAGAAGTGGAAATATGGAGAAAGATGAAGGGCAAATTTGGAAGTCGGAAAAATGTTTCATAAATTATTAGAACTAGCCAAGAATACAAAGTGGGCTTGAAATATTTTTTTTTAAGTAAAAGAGAGGCCCAACCGGCCATGCTTATGGGCTAGGCCCAAAGTGAATTGTATTGTGTGAATTAAATAGATGACTAAGTCATCTTTATCACATAGTTGTCTAGAAACTTCAAGAAAACCAAAGAAAGAAAAGAAGGAGAAAACCTTGGAGGCCTTTCGGCCAAGAGTAGAAATTCCAAGGAAATTTGATAAAAATTCTCTTAAAAATCATTTCCTACCAAAAAAAGGGTGCTTAACAAGGTAGAGTTGTTGTTGGAGCAAGAAAGATTCAAAATCATACAAGTTGCCAAGAGATAGGCAAGTGAGGAGTTGAAGAAGAAAGGTGAATTTCAATCTTGTTTTATGTGTTATACATGGTTTATATGTGTTGTAGTATGCTAAAATGAATGAAATTCATGAAGGAGAGGAATATAGTATATGGCCGTGTATATATATATATATATGTGTAGGAGTCATGCTTCAATTATTTTAATTAATGTTTGGTTGTTATTGTTGTGAATGATATGTGGAAAATGGAAGTTGAATGAGTTTGGAGAGATTGTAGTGGTGTATGCATGTTGGAGCCGTGTATATGGCATATGTAGTCGTGTATATGTGTTGAATTGTTGAATAATAATGAGCAAGTTATATTTAGTGTTTTCGTTGTTGTGTTGTAGATTGCATATTGCAAGTAAAGACTTGATAAGTTTGGTAAAGTATTGGTAATTGGAAAATTATGTATATTGAAGAATAATGTTCTTGCATGGATAGTATGTAATGATATTTGTATGATGTCGTTGGAATATATACTATAAGGTTGTTATCGTGTTCAGTGAAGTCGGAAGGTTTTGAAGAAAGTAATAAATTGAAATCATGCATCTTGGATGAAATATGTGAATTGCTAGTGCGATTGTTGATTATGTTAATAGTTTGGCCGGGTTTGAATTCCCGGATTGTGTTGGTTGAGAATTTGGCTATGTTGAATGTTGAGGATGGTGTATGTACAGAGGAAATGCTGCCGAAATTTCGGTAGCCAAGTGTTTCCTTAAGATTCTAACTCTAAGTATGCTAATAAGAGTTTTGGTAACTATGACCAAATTGCAGATTTTGACGAGATTGCGACGTGAATTTGGAATAGCAAAAAGGAGCGGAAGAGGTATGTAAGGCTTCACCCTTCTTTCTATCGCATGTCTTAGCATAAATAAGTTGGGTACGAGCCTCGGGGACAACTCTGTTCCTCGGAATCCGCACCTAAAGTTTTCTACCTTTTGTTCAATAGAATTGAACTAGAAAGTGTGCCAATGGTCGGAAAAACCTCCTAGACCCCTATAACTTGCATAAATGGGACCCGATTACCCTAGAACCCTCACAAGTAATGACACGACATGTAACATATGCAACTAGAACACGCTACCTCATCCGGCCCGAGGTGGGCCCGTTACTCTCGGATTTTGCTATAGCCTTGGTTGACTTACTTGAAGTAAATCCAAGGGGGACTTTTGATCCCGACCTCATTACCGAATGATAAGTACTATAACTACTCTAACGAGAATGTTTCTATGGGGATAATGATAATGACAATGTTAGACAAGAGAATGTACCTATGACAAGTACGACCGGAACGATTCTACGACTAAGATTTTAAAGCTAAGGGTCCAATGTGAATATGAAATTGATAAACTAATTTTTGAATCGTATTTATATTCCCTAGCTATAACTTTATTTTCTAAGACTCCAAAGCCTATGACTGTCATCTATGATGCCCACGATTTCATTCTACGGTTACTGTAATACTACTCTCCGTTGATAGTCTCGCCTTAAAATACTCGTCCCTTCAAGGTGAGACAAAGCAATCACAAGTACTCCATAATGTAATCGGAGGCTACCGACTTTACGTCACTCCGATAGGCGTAACTTTCCTTGGACTCCCGTGCATGCTAGTTAGGTGCTACAAGTAGATGTGTATGGGTTTGTATATATATAAGGTAAGTACTTGTATATGGGACATGTGTATGTATAAGAGAGAAGTAAATGTACATGTATATGTATATGGGGAAAGGGGAAGGGCCATTGTTATATTACCACCTGATTCAGCTGGATTCCATCCTGGACGCGGGATGCCCGGACGCGGGATATGGGAGAGCCGTACGCGGCGTCTGTATATATATAATGTATGATATATATATATATATGATGTAATGTGTTGGGACACCGTTAGGTAGGGGGTTGGAAAAGCCGATGTATTCGGCGTCTGTAAATGTGAATAAAAGATACTGTTTACTGAAATGTACTATTTTCTGTACACGAGAATAAGTAATATATAAATGTTAATTCCTATGCCTATGAAAAGAAACGTTTCAAAGGTGAAAAAACAAGCCTACATGACAGCCGACCTGAAAAGGGGCCTTCCCACGTACAGGTTACCTTCCTGCCTCGTTATATGTCCTATGATTCCATGATATTGTTAATCGTACTCTAGATTATTGTTTATATTATCTTTTATGCCTTACATACTCGGTACACTATTCGTACTGGCGTCCCTTCTTGTGGACGCTGCGTTTCATGCCGCGCAGGTCAGCAGACAGGTGGACGTGATTCTTAGGAGCTCTACCAGCGGTACTCTACAGTGCTCCAGTTGTTCCGGAGCCTCACTCCCGCGGTACTATTTTGTGTGTATGTATACTCTGGCACGACAGTATTCGGCCCTTTCTATGTATAAGTGTACTATGTCTAGAGGCTCGTAGACAGATATGTATAGTCAGTCAGGTACAGATATATGTATGGTGTCTCGGCATGATTGTTGTATAAAGTAACAACGAAGTTTACTAGTTTATGTTCAGAATGACGCTGCTAATGTTAATGTTAAAAAAAAAATGGCTCTGTTTACACGGCTTGCTAAGAGGTAAAGGTAATATGATAGATAAGGGAGCTCGGTACAAGTATCGGGTACTCGTCAAGGCCCCTAGTCGGGTCGTGACACTAACGTTGGAATGCATTTTGAATCAATTGTTGAAGTTGTTAATGTGGTTGTTGGTATCGTTGTTGATGATTTGGCCGAGTTGAATTCTCGGGGTTGGTTGAATTTACAGAGGAAATGCTGGCCAAATTTTTGTAGGTGGATTGCTAGTGTTATAGCACGCATTTTGTATGTTCGGATATTTCGAGATCGTCGTGACAAGTTAAGGCAAGGCCATTTTTTAAAAATTATTTTAAGGTACAAGTTGTTATGAATATTATTTATGAACATTATTAGTATGGAAATATTGAGAAAGACTAAGGGCAAAAAGGGAAATTCACAAAAGGAGTCATGGAAATAATGTGGAAGGCTAGGGGCAAAATGGTAATATTGAGGAAAGTCGAGGGGCAAAACGGGAATTTCACACAAGTTCATGAAAGTTCCAAAAAGGGCCATATTGGCCATGTGAAAAAAAAGATGACAAGTTGCCATAATATTCATCTTTTATACATGGAAATTTCTAGAATTTTGGAGAAAAGAAGAGTAGGGCCATGTGTTCATAATTCTTACTTGAGGGGCTTAAGAATAAATATAGATAAGTGGTAGAAAAAGAAAGATAAATAAGACATATTTCTCTTCATCTTTTAGAAGATGAAGAAGCTTGGAAAGAAAAACAAAATGAAGGGCCTATTCGGCCATGAATGATGGAGGAAAAATCCTTGGAGAAACATTGTTCAAAAATTATTTTCCTACTGATTGGAAGGTCCTTAGTAAGGTGAAGTAATTATTGGAGCAAGAAAAATTGGCATTCTAGCAAGTTGTGGACTCTAACCAAAGGAGGAAGCTAAGGGAGAAAAGGTAAGAATCAATCATCTTTTATATGTTGTAGATGGTTGTGTATGTTGTAGTATGTAGAAATGGGTGAAATTTATGAAAATATGGAAATATGGTGTGGTGGCCGTGTGTGTGTTGTTGTTGTGTAGAGAAAGAATGAATTGATGTTATTAGTATTTTGATTGTTGTTGTAATGAATATAAATGGATGAAAATGCATGATAATATGCATGTAGTTGTTGTGGCCGTGTGAGTATGTATATGGCAATGTTGCCGTATGGTGTTGTATATTGGATAAGGGATGAATTAATTTTATTTAGTGTATTAGTTGTGTTGTTGTGGAAACTAATGTGAACCCAATATAATTCTTGAATTTATGAGACTGATGTTGTTAACGTGTGAGTTGTTGATGTATTGTGTGAAAGTGAAAGAAGAAAGTGTGTTGCTAATGTTCTTATTGAAGTTGGAATGGCTCGGGTGGCATTGTATGTTGATTGGATCATTTTGAATATTGTAGTGTTGCTAGAATAATTGTTGGTATTGTTGTTGATAATGTGGCCGAGTTCCATTCTCGGATTGTTGTTGAAATTGGCCGAGTTGTATTCTCGGGGATGGTATATTTACAGGGGAGATGCTGCCGAAATTTCGGCAGAATATAAGTGGATTTACTTGAGAAAATAAGACAAGTGTTGATTTAAGATTAAATTCCTGAAGGCTTATAATCAATGTTTGGTATTTGTGACCAATTGTAGATTTTGAAGAATTTGGAACTTGAATTTGGAGAAGCTTAAGAAGCGGAAAAGGTATGTAAGGCTTTACTTTTCCTTCTTTTGGCATGTCTTAGGCATATTAGGTTTGGATACGAGCCTCGGGGGCGATTCTATTCCTAGAAATCCGCGTTTGAATTTGACCCTTTTTCATTCAATAGAATTGAATCAAATTCTTCATGCCTTGTCGGAATAAGTGCTGAAACATCTATAACTTGCCCAAATGGAACCGAATGACACTAAGACTTTCATAAGTGACTCCATAAAGCTTAATGTACGTAATTTGTGTACGCCACCTCGACTTGACCCGAGGTGGGCCCACAATCCCCGAGACCTATTTGTGTTGTCCTATTTGATTCATTTCCGTACAATAATTAAGGAAAACTTTTGGCTATTGTTCCGAGTTTGTTGTTATTCGTATGCATCCTCTGAAATAAGCATCTAGAAACTCCGATATAAGTATTCTGATTTGACTATTCTGATATAAATAGTCCGATACAAGTGATTTGATATGAGTGTTCCCAACTTTGATATAAGTATCCTGATATGAACATTTTGATACGAGTATTTCGATATGAATGTTTTGATATAAGTATCTTGATATAAGTGCTCTAATATGAATATTCTGATATGGGTATGTAATCTGATATAAATAATCCGTTATAAGTATTCTGATACAAGAATTCTGACAGAAGTATTCTGATACGAGTATTTGGATACCAGTATTTTGATACAAGTATTCTGACATACGTATTCTGATATAAGTATTCTGACATAAGTGTTCTGATATAAATGTGTTGGTATAAGTATTCTGTTATAAGTAATCTGCTACGAACATTCTGATGATACGTCGGTTATTCCATCGAATCTTGATTTATTTGCATTTAGTTTCTCACTACTCTGCTCGTGCAGATGTCATGGTTTCCTTCGCCGAGTCCCGGGCCGGTATGTATCGTGCGGATGGTTCGCCGAGTCCCTTGTTTGAGGGCCGGGTTCCATATAAATAATTTCGGAGTATGATGTGTTCGGTTCCGGGGTGCTGTGGTATATGTCCGTCCCCGGTTACCGTGTATATGGAGTATGATATGTTCGGTTCCGGAGTACTGTGGTATATGTCCGTCTCCGGTTACCGTGTATATGGATTATGATGTGACCGGTCCCCGGGTTCTCGTGGTATCTGTCCGGTTCTCGGGGTACCGTGTATATGTATATGGAGTATGATGTGACCGGTCCCCGGGTTCTCGTGGTATCTGTCCGGTTCCCGGGGTACCGTGTATCCGGTTCCCGGGTTCTCGTGGTATCTGTCCGGTTCCTGGGATACCGTGTATATGTTATGATGTGTGACGGAGATGTTCAGAGATATGAAATCTTCTGTAATATGATGTATCATGGCGCCAGAGACGGGAGCGGCGACCATGTTCCTGTGCCCTATGCATGACTTTGATATGCATCATTTGTGATTGAAAAGTAAGTATTCTGATATTCTGGATAAGCTACTTACCTTATGTATTTCTCCTGATATATGATTTTGGCATACATGATCTGTGTTCTGAAAGTAAGCATTTTGATGTCTCGGATAAGGTACTTACCTTCTGTATTTCTGATTCTGATTATGGTTCTGTCTGTTATGCTTCTGTGCTCCTGACTCCGATTATAATTCTATTTACTGCACTTCTTGCCTTACATACTCAGTACATATTCCGTACTGACCCCCTTTCTTCGAGGGCTGCGTTTCATGCCGCGCAGGTACTCCCAGGTGAGTTGAAGACATTATAGAGATGTTCCAGCGGAGAACGCAAGCTCCATTTGCTCCTGGAGATCTGCTGAGTCAAAGTATATGTGTTAGGGGTTCTGTTAATGTTAGAGACTTTGCAGACAGAGTCGTGGGTATGGTATGTCGGTTTAGTAAGCGGCTCCATCAGCCAATATGTCGTTTTGTATTATGTTATAAAGTCCGTATGATTAAAGATTTGTTTGACTTGAAAGCTACAAAATATATATATGTTTCAGTAAGTTTTACTATGTACTATATTCTACTTGATTAAAAGTCCAGAAAGATTATGTATGAAAATGAAAGTCTGTGGGTTCGCTCGGCTCCGGATATGGGGTCCGGTGCCCATCACACCCTAGCGGGATTAGGGTGTGACAAAGTGGTATCAGAGCAGGTCTATCCTAGGGGTTGTCTGCAAAGTCGTGTCCGGTAGAGTCCTGTTTATGGTGTGAAGCGCGCCACATTCATAAACAGGAGGCTACGGGCCATCTAGGGATTGTTGACCTTCTTCCTCTCTTAGATCGTGCGATAGAGCCAAGTCACAGGAAATAAGATTCCTTATGTAAGCCTTACATATGGCGAAAAATGGCAAGTGGTGACATGGGAGGTCGTAAAGGTAAATCTGGATATATTTGTCATGTTACCTGAAACAGAAGGTTTTGGATGGCTAGAATGTGATAGGTAGCCATATACTCTGTACGGTATTGTGGGTATTTGCGGCGTACAGATTTCGAATGATAAGAATTTGTAAAGGTGATATGGAAGAACGAAAAGGGTAAAATAGTAATTGTACAAGAAAGGACGTGCTACGAACATGTCTCGGAATCTGTAAAACTTTGACCGGCTCCAACTTATGTAACAAATGCCATACGAGGAAGTGGACGCAATTGTATCAGCATTAAGGCACCGAATCCCACCAAAGTTTCAAGGTTAAGCGTGCTAAGGTGGGAGGATGGGTGACCCCCCTGGGAAGTATGCAAGAATTTTATATATTCCGATATAAGAGACGAATGGAAAGCTAGAATATCCTGAGTGAAATTAGAATATACAGGATGGTTGGAGACCATAAATGGCCACATAGCACGCGATAGGTTAGACTAGAGAAGAGACAGAAGGTACGTCACGGCTCTGGAATTTTGATAGGCTTGAATAGCGTTTGGAAGTATTTTGTGGGTTAGTTGGTAATAATTATATGTATATATGTATATGAATATGTATGACATCTCATCTGTGAGGGTATCGGTGGACACGTGTGTCCCAACAACCTGCGCTACAATAAAGAAGGCCTTAACCGAGTAAAGGATACCGAAGCCTGAGTGGTAGTAAGAGAATAAATGGTGCAAGTGTTATAAGATAAGCCGCTATTTTCACTACAGGTTAAGGATAGGAAAGTCTTAATAGTATGATATTTGAAAAAGAAGTGAGTGAGTAAATGGGAAATAAGGAGATCAAAATGTCAGAAAAAGGTGAATGGCAAGTAAACCTCGGTGGATAGATCCCTGAGAGAAAATTTCCGGTAAGGTATGAGACTATTTAGATAAAGATTCAAAGGCGGACATGGGAAGAGGATAGAGTATGGTAATATGGAATAGAAGAGAAATGTGTGAGGTCCAAGGACATAATTTTAATAAGTGGGGCTAAAGGAATAGTGACTACAACAAGGGAATGTGAGGTAAGAGAAGGAATGTTTAGGCTCTGTGATAGTATTAAAAGACTTAGGTCCTTGGAAGGAATATGAAGGAATAGATACGTGGCTATATTAATATAGTTAAAGGTTCGACGAGCAAGGATAGGGAGAGTAAAAAATTGTAAGGATTTTGTGTTGAGAATAAAAGTAGCAGAACGCTTGAGGGATATGGACACACAGTTACAGCACAAACGCGCAGTTAAGGAAGAATTACGAACAAGCAAACTAAGCAAGTGAAAGGATGAATAGTGGATGGAAAAGTGGACAAAAGGATGACATAGACGGAAATAAAAAGGAAATTTAGGATAAGAAGTTCTCGATATGTTAGGCACAGAGTTGGGAAAGAAGGTGAGGAATAAGGTATAAACAAAGACTTTACAAAAGGACTGTTGGCATATAAGGAGCCCCATCAAGGGAGGGGAGACCATAGTATACTAGGCCAAAAAGGATCACCATACTTTCAAGTATCAGGAAAGGAAACCTATGACATGAAATGAGGATTCATGAAAAGGCCAAGGAGTTTGATTATAGAAAATGGAGGGAAAGGCAAAGAACAAGCTCGAAGAAAAGAACAATTACAAGAGTAACCCCCTCCGAATGGTTGTACCACCCCGTGGGGTTAGTTGAACATTCGAGGACGAATGTTCTAAAGGGGGGGGGGGGGGGGGGGGGAGGATGTTATAGCCCGCATTTTGTATGTTCGGATATTTCGAGATCGTCGTAACAAGTTAAGGCAAGACCATTTTTTAAAAATTATTTTAAGGTACAAGTTGTTATGAATATTATTTATGAACATTATTAGTATGGAAATATTGAGAAAGACTAAGGGGAAAAAGGGAAATTCACAAAAGGAGTCATGGAAATAATGTGGATGGCTAGGGGGAAAATGGTAATATTGAGGAAAGTCGAGGGGCAAAATGGGAATTTCACACAAGTTCATGAAAGTTCCAAAAAGGGCCATATTGGCCATGTGAAAAAAAAGATGACAAGTTGCCATAATATTCATCTTTTATACATGGAAATTTCTAGAATTTTGGAGAAAAGAAGAGTAGGGCCATGTGTTCATAATTCTTACTTGAGGGGCTTAAGAATAAATATAGATAAGTGGTAGAAAAGGAAAGATAAATAAGACATATTTCTCTTCATCTTTTAGAAGATGAAGAAGCTTGGAAAGAAAAAAACATGAAGGGCCTATTCGGCCATGAATGATGGAGGAAAAATCCTTGGAGAAAAATTGTTCCAAAATTATTTTTGTTATATCCCATATTTTCATACATTGAGACGTATTAAAATAAACGCGACAAGTTAAAGATAAGACTATCTTAAGATACGAAGTAGAGATTTTAACTTCCGGTTTCGTTTCAAGTCACAATTTACCTACAATTTCGTTTGGCATGGAAGTATTAATGGAAAAATTGGGATTAAACTAACCATAATTGGATTAATAAGTGGGATTGGAAAGACAAAAATCAGTCCACTTTTAAGCCATGTTTGGCCGTGCACTATAGTGGGATAGTCAAAGAATTATTGACCCAAGTTAGTGTGGTACACTTGTCCAAAGCATGGGGTGAATACATATACAAAAAAATCGGATTCACTCCACCTTAACAACATCATTTCAACACTTCAAGAGAGAGATATAGTGATAGAGAGGGAGAGTCTCTCGGCTAGAGCTAGCCGAGAGAGAGGGGTCAAAAACTTGCTCCAAATTTCAGTTTTCTCCACCAAAGTTTACTCCTCATCTAGTGTACAAGAATGTGTATTGGTTGTTGAAAATAAACAAGAAGGTGTAGCACCTCAATAGAGTGGAAAATTCGGCCAAAGTGAAGAGCAAGATTGTAAGGTAAGAATGCTTAGTGTTCTTGTATTGTATGATGATTTGAATGTATAGTTCATCCATGTTGTTGTTGGATTGTTGTTGTAGTTGAAGTAGAGAGTGAGCCGTGAGTGAGGTGAAGTCATGATTGATTTCATTTTGCATATATTGTTGATGAATTGAATATGTACCAACATGGGTAAATGAACAAAGATTGTAGAAGTTTGGTTGTGATGTTGCATGTTGGATATTGGACTGTTTTTGTTGAAATGAAAATGAGCCGTGTGTTGAAGGTTCTAATGAAGTCATGCTTTATCTTCTTGAACATGTATTGGAAATGGATTGAATGTATTGTAGTTGGATAAACGGATGAAAATGAAGAAATTGTGGGAAGGGTGTTGTAGCCGTGAAGAAGGGACTGTTTTAGGGGAGATTTAGGGACTGTTTTGTGTCACATTTGGATTGTTGTTTTTATGGACATTGTGGTGTATTGTATGCATGTTGAATATGTGAATTGAGGTGTTAAAGAAATGAAATATGTTGAAGTGTATAGGCAGTCCAAAACCGTGGACAGTTTTGATGTTAGAAGTGAATTTGTGTGTGTTGAATGTTGATTCTTGTTGCAAACGTTTAGTGAAAGTAAAGTGCATTGATTCAAGTTGAAACTGAAATGATGATGGGCTGTTGTAAGAATTAAAATGATGTTAAAACAGTTCCAAGAATCATGAAAGTAATGTCATTAAACGTGTTGTTGTTGTTGCAAGTTAAAACTGGAAAATTGCTAAGTGAGAATGGGAATGCTATGTGTGTTGTTTAGCCGTGTGTATGAAACAGTTTTGAATGGTGTATGGACTGCCCAAGCTCCCTAAGTCATGTTTAAACAAGTTTTGATTAATATATGAAAGAACGATTAACAATGTTAGCTTGTAACGCTAGTTGGTTTGAATGCGAACGAAACGTCGTTTAAATGTTAGAAAGGAATTGTGAGCGTCAAAATACGTATTGAATTCCCTTGTAGACTAATTGTAGTTCTTCATATCTTGATATAGGATAAGTGTTTTTGGGCAGCAAGTACAAGTTAGAATACAACTAAACGCTAAAGGTATGTAAAGCCCATTCCTTCTTTCTTTTGGCATGTCCTAGACGTAAGTATGAAACGATATGAACCTTGGGGTAAATTCTATTCTCTAGTTCCATGCATGACTTATGATTCTATATTTCATTAAGGCCATTGTCATGTGCCTACAATATGAGTGACTAATGAATAATGTATGAAAGTTCCTATTCTTAAAGGATTGCGCAATTAGAGACATACTTGACTTTCAAAAGCTACACCAAATTAAAGTGATATATGTACATGAAATCTGAAACGTTTCTTGTAATTGGTTGTTATGAGATTCGAAATGAACTGAATATGAATATTATTTTGACACTTTAGAGCTGGTTAGTTGCTTATCCATTGAGTCTAAAAAGATGAATTGCTTATATGTGGTTGCTTATTATTCTGCTCGTGCTTATCGCTATATCCTTCACTGAGTCCCGGGCCAGGATACGTTTTCATGCGCATGTTTACTATATTATTCACCGAGTTCCTCATTAAAGGGCCGGGACACGTTATATATATATATATATATGTATATATATATATATATATATATAATGATATGATGATGATATGACGATATGATGATATGATGATATGGAGACGGTGGCCAGGAGGGCATATATATATTCCTTATTACCGAGTCCCTCATTAAAGGGCCGGGACACGTACATGTTTATGTTTTATGATGCTATTATTATAAATACCGAGCCCCTCATTAAAGGGCCGAGACACGTTATATATGTTATATACAGAATAATTATGCAGCTTTGATTACGAAACGCTATAATGACATTGATATGAGAATGACACAGATGAAATATGTTCAAAGGCAAGTTTTATGAAATTCTGGTTGTTGCATTGAATCCTACATACCTTTCCCAATATAAGTCTATTACTATGTTTCAAGCTTTACATGCTCAGTACATATTCCGTACTGACCCCCTTTCTTCGAGGGGCTGCGTTCATGCCCGCAGGTACAGACGCTCGTTTCGGAGATCCGCCAGCTTAGGATACCTATTCAGCTATTTTGGACTGCTCCCTTGTTCCGGAGCCTAGCTTGTGGTATAACTCCCTTATGTTGTATTCATATGTGTTTGTTTGGGTACGGCGGGGCCCTGTCCCGCCATATGATACGGTCATTGCTCTTAGAGGTCTGTGGACATCGGTGTGGGTCTGTTTGTAGTTGTTGATGCGTTTTATGTCTATGACTTATGTTTGGGGCGTACCCATTCGTAATGGCAGCCTTGTCGGCTTGCATATATATGTATGTTTATTATTTTGTATATCGTGGCAGCCTTGTCGGCTTGCGTAGGAATATATATATATATATATATATATATATATATATGTTGTTGTTTAAAAAGTGCAACTCCTCAGAAGACAGGTGTCTAAGACATACAAAACTTGACAGCTTTAAAATAATGTCCTACCCGTTTTATGTACAAATGAGATCATGACATGCTAATTGCAAATGACTACAGTTAACAGATAATATGAGTGTCCAACTCGGGCACTAGTTACGGCTTACGGGGTTGGGTCGTGACAGAAGTGGTATCAGAGCGGTTCAATCCTCGGAGTGTCTACAGACCGTGTCGAGTAGAGTCTTGTTTATCGATGTGTTGTGCACCACATTTATAAACAGGAAGCTACAGGACATTTAGGATGTCATCTTTCCTTCTCATTCTAGATCGTGCGACAGAGCTGTATTATCAGGATAAATCTTTCCCTAACAGATTGTTATGTTTACAGCGATGCCTCCAAAGAAGGCGACGGCCGCCCAGAAGGGCAAGGCGGTAGTTGGAGAGACCAGTGGGACCCGGAGGGTCACTAGAGCTTATTCCCAATATGTGCCTGAGATTAGGCTTCAGTCAGCGAGCTCCGCTACACCATCATTATCAGAGGAGCCTAGGGCAGCAGCAGCTGCGGATCAGGAGACAGAATTACCACCAGCTCCTGATGCTCCAGCACCCGAGCCTCCAGCTCCCCAGCCAGGGGCGGAAGATAGGGCTATGCGTGACGCAGTACAGTTATTTACCAGGTTGGTATCGGGACAGGCTCGTAGACGCGGGTTAGAAGGTGGTTATGCGGATAGACACGACAGTTTGAGGGTCCGTGATTTTCTGACTTGTAAACCCCCAGAGTTCTATGGGTCAAAGCCCGCAGAGGATCCACAGGAGTTTATTCGACAGATGCTGCGTACGTTGCGGGTGACTAAGGCTTCCGAAACTGAGTCGGTTGAATTGGCTTCATATCAGTTGCGTGATATAGCAGTAAATTGGTATGAGTCCTGGGAGTTGGCCAGGGGTGAGGATGCTCCACCAGCAGTATGGGAAGAGTTCGTAGAGGCTTTTCTGGGTCATTTCCTACCTCCAGAGATGAGGCGAGCCAGAGTTGATAGATTTATACACCTGAAGCAGAATGGTAGAAGTGTTCGAGATTATAGCCTCGAGTTTGATTCAATGGCTAGGTACGCGCCCGCTATGGCAGCTGACATGGCAGATAGGGTACATCGTTACGTAATGGGGCTGGATAATTACTTGATTGATAGTTGTATGGCAATGGCTTCCCAGCCCGGTATAGATATCGCCCGAGTGCAGGCATATGTAAAGGGGGTTGAGGATCGACAGAGAGGGCGCCGATTTGATAGGGAGCAGGAAAGGGGTCAGCATAAGAGGGCTAGATCAGCGGGGTACTCTTCTGGCGACTTTCGGGGCAGGCAGCCCCAACAGCAGTATAGTAGATATCCTTCCCAGCCGGCACGGAGTGCACCTTCACGATTTACTGGTAGGAGGTTTAATAGCACGGGGTATTCGGGAGCCGGTCAAAGCTCCATGACTTCAGGGTTCCAGATGCACAGGAATTCAGGCCAGATGAGACCACCTATACCCCCGTGTCCTCGATGTGGCAGACGCCATCCAGGGGAATGCCGTTTCATGACTGGTGCTTGTTTCACTTGTGGCCGTCAGGGCTATACTATGAGGGAGTGTCGATTTGGAGGTGGTGCAGGTGGCCCAGCTCAGCCTACGGGGTCTATTGCGGGTTCTTCTTCTTCTTCTTCAGTTGCTATGCGCCCTATGGGGCAAGGTATTCCGACACCAGCAGTCCGTGGCAGAGGCCGTGGAGGGGCTTCCAGTTCTGGCGGTCCTTCAAACCGCCTATATGCTTTAGCCAGCAGGCAGGATCAGGAAGCGTCGCCAAATGTGGTCACAGGTATACTATCGATTTTCTCCCGAGACGTTTATGCATTGATAGATCCAGGCTCCACATTATCATATATTTCCCCTTTTGTTGCTAGTAAAATTGGGATAAAATCTGAATCTATAGAACCATTTGAGGTGGCTACACCAGTAGGGGATTTTGTCTTAGCAAAGCTAGTATATAAAGATTGTTCGGTAGTCATATGTAATCGCTGTACCAAAGCAGATTTGATAGAGCTAGATATGACTGAGTTTGATGCTATTATGGGGATGGATTGGTTGGCTTCCTGCTATGCTAACGTTGATTGCAGAGGCAAGGTAGTTCGGTTTCAGTTCCCAGGGGAACCAATTATAGAATGGAGGGGGAATACAGCATCGCCGAGGGGTAAGTTTATTTCATACCTCAAGGCAAGGATAATGGTTAGAAAGGGCTATATTTATCATCTGGTTCGTGTGCATGATTTGAAAGCAGAAGCACCGACTCTTCAATCTGTCCCAGTAGTTAATGAATTTCCAGGTGTATTCCTAGATGAACTTCCAGGCCTTCCTCCTGAACGTGAGATAGAGTTCACTATAGATGTATTGCCAGACACTCGGCCCATATCTATTCCTCCTTACCGAATGGCACCCGCAGAATTAAAAGAATTGAAGGAGCAACTGAGAGACTTCTAGAAAAAGGCTTTATTAGGCCCAGTACATCACCATGGGGCACACCGGTATTATTTGTACGAAAGAAGGATGGGTCGCTGTGGATGTGCATTGATTATAGGCAGCTGAACAAAGTCACCATAAAGAACAGATATCCCCTCCCCAGGATTAATGATTTATTTGACCAGTTGCAGGGTGCTAGATGTTTTTCAAAGATAGACTTGCGGTCAGGTTATCACCAGGTGTGGGTAAGGGAAGCAGATATTCCGAAAACTGTATTCAGGACCCGATACAGGCATTACGAGTTTAAAGTGATGTCCTTTGGACTGACCAATGCTCCAGCAGTATTTATGGATTTGATGAACAGGGTGTTAAGCCATTCCTTAACTTGTTCGTGATTGTATTCATTGATGATATTCTGGTCTATTCACGATCGGAGGAAGAGCATGCTGATAACTTGAGGACAGTACTCAGGATACTCCAGCACCAGAAATTATATGCTAAATTTTCTAAATGTGAATTCTGGTTGACTTCAGTAGCATTTCTGGGGCATACTGTTGGAGCAGATGGTATTCGGGTAGACTCGCAGAAAATTGAGGCTGTCAAAACATGGCCTAGACCGACGACGCCTATTGAGGTACGTAGCTTTCTGGGGCTGGCAGGGTATTACAGGAGATTTGTGGAAAAGTTTTCTTCTATTTCAGCGCCTTTAACAAGGCTAACACAGAAAGCAGCTAAATTCCAGTGGACCGATGCTTGTGAACGGAGTTTCCAATTATTGAAAGATAAGTTGACTACAGCTCCAGTCCTAACTCTTCCTGAAGGGCCAAATGGCTATGTTGTTTATTGTGATGCTTCCGGTGTTGGGTTGGGTTGCGTGTTGATGCAGCACGGCAGAGTTATAGCCTATGCCTCCCGACAACTCAGGAAACATGAAAGAAATTATCCTACACATGACCTGGAGTTGGCAGCAGTGATACATGCCTTGAAGATATGGAGACATTACCTATATGGCGTGCATGTTGATATTTATACAGATCATAAAAGTCTCCAGTATATCTTTAAGCAGAAGGAGCTGAATTTGCGGCAAAGGAGATGGCTGGAGTTGCTGAAAGATTATGGTGTCGATATTCTATATCACCCAGGGAAGGCTAATGTTGTAGCAGATGCACTCAGCCGTAAATCTATGGCTCGTTTAGCAAGCGTACAGCCAGGAAAGAAAGGGGTAGTCCGTGAGATTCATCAGCTAGCTAGTCTTGGAGTTCGTTTGGCTGATTCTGATAATGGTAGCGTTTTGGTGCGAGGTGTTGCTGAGCTCTCTATTGTAGAAGAGGTAAAGAAGCGTCAATATGAGGACCATGTTCTGGTACATTATAGAGATACAACACTTTAGAAGGAGGAGACCCCATTTAAGATGTCAGCCGATGGAGTATTACGATACAGAGACAAATTATGTGTACCTGAGGTTGCAGGGTTACGGCAGCAGGTAATGAGGGAAGCACACTGTGCTCGTTATTCTATTCACCCGGGATCGACAAAAATGTATCATGATCTTAGGTGTTTGTACTGGTGGGATGGTGTGAAAAAGGACATAGCAGAATTCGTGGCTCAGTGTCCGAATTGCCAGCAGGTCAAGATAGAGCACCAGAAACCTGGAGGGCTATTACAGGTGATGGAAATTCCAACCTGGAAATGGGAGGTAATTAATATGGATTTCGTCACAGGTTTCCCTCGCACCCCGCGGAAGTATGACTCTATCTGGGTTATTGTTGATAGATTGACAAAATCAGCCCACTTTCTTCCAGTCAGGACTACGTACTCAGCTGAGGATTATGCCCGATTGTATCTTAAGGAGATAGTGAGACTTCATGGAGTTCCCACAGCGATTATCTCGGATAGAGGGGCCCAGTTTACAGCTAACTTCTGGAGATCCTTACAGGAGGGATTGGGGACGCAGGTGAGTCTCAGCACCGCATTTCATCCTCAGACTGACGGGCAGGCCGAGCGTACCATCCAGACGCTACCGGATATGTTACGGGCCTGTGTCATTGATTTTAGGGGCAGCTGGGATGATCACTTGCCACTTATCGAGTTTTCTTATAATAACAGTTACCACTCTAGCATTCAGATGGCACCGTACGAAGCCCTGTATGGCAGGAAATGCAGATCCCCTATAGGCTGGTTTGATGTTGGCGAGACTAAGCTGATAGGACCAGATGTGGTTCAGCAGGCTGTTGATAAGGTGAAACTTATTCAGGAAATATTACTGGCAGCTCAGAGTCGGCAGAAGGCATATGCAGATAATCGACGTCGACACTTGGAATTTCGGGTTGGCGATTGGGTGTTCTTGAAAGTGTCACCCATGAAGGGTGTTATGAGATTCGGCAAGAAAGGGAAGTTGAGCCCGAGATACATTGGACCTTACCAGGTTATCCGTAAGGTAGGCCAAGTTGCCTACGAGTTAGATCTACCAGCAGATTTAGAAGCAGTACATCCGGTCTTCCATGTGTCAATGCTTCGGAAGTATATAGGCGATCCTTCCAGGGTGTTCCCTACAGATGATATTCAGGTAACTGAGGAGCTATCATACGAAGAACAACCTATTTCCATACTTGATCGACAAATCAGGAGGTTACGAACAAAAGATGTGGCATCGGTTAAAGTGTTGTGGCGGAATAATAACAGGGAGGAGATGACTTGGGAGGCTGAAGAGGAGATGAAAAAGAAATATCCTCACTTGTTTTCCACATCTACAGGTAATTTAAACTCCCTTGCTTGATTATGTTAATCGTCTGCTCAATTTATATGTTAGCGATAAGGAAAACCCTCCCCAAAACTCTTATAGAACCCAACGGGATAAAAATCAACATTCGAGGATGAATGTTCTAAAGGGGGGGGGGGGGGGAGGATGTTATATCCCATATTTTCATACATTGAGACGTATTAAAATAAACGCGACAAGTTACAGACAAGACTATCTTAAGATACGAAGTAGAGATTTTAACTTCCGGTTTCGTTTCAAGTCACAATTTACCTACAATTTCGTTTGGCATGGAAGTATTAATGGAAAAATTGGGATTAAACTAACCATAATTGGATTAATAAGTGGGATTGGAAAGACAAAAATCAGTCCACTTTTAAGCCATGTTTGGCCGTTCACTATAGTGGGATAGTCAAAGAATTATTGACCTAAGTTAGTGTGGTACACTTGTCCAAAGCATGGAGTGAATACATATACAAAAATATCTGATTCACTCCACCTTAACAACATCATATCAACACTTCAAGAGAGAGATATAGTGATAGAGAGGGAGAGTCTCTCGGCTAGAGCTAGCCGAGAGAGAGTGGTCAAAAACTTGCTCCAAATTTCAGTTTTCTCCACCAAATTTTACTCCTCATCTAGTGTACAAGAATGTGTATTGGTTGTTGAAAAGAAACAAGAAGGTGTAGCACCTCAATAGAGTGGAAAATTCGGCCAAAGTGAAGAGCAAGATTGTAAGGTAAGAATGCTTAGTGTTCTTGTATTGTATGATGATCTGAATGTATAGTTCATGCATGTTGTTGTTGGATTGTTGTTGTAGTTGAAGTAGAGAGTGAGCCGTGATTGAGGTGAAGTCATGATTGATTTCATTTTGCATGTATTGTTGATGAATTGAATATGTACCAACATGGGTAAATGAACAAAGATTGTAGAAGTTTGGTTGTGATGTTGCATGTTGGATATTGGACTGTTTTTGTTGAAATGAAAATGAGCCGTGTGTTGAAGTTTCTAATGAAGTCATGCTTTATCTTCTTGAACATGTATTGGAAATGGATTGAATGTATTGTAGTTGGATAAACGGATGAAAATCATGAAATTGTGGGAAGGGTGTTGTAGCCGTGAAGAAGAGACTGTTTTGGGGGAGCTTTAGGGACTGTTTTGTGTCACATTTGGATTGTTGTTGTTATGGACATTGTGGTGTATTGTATGCATGTTGAATATGTGAATTGAGGTGTTAAAGAAATGAAATATGTTGAAGTGTATAGGCAGTCCAAAACCGTGGACAGTTTTGATGTTAGAAGTGAATTTGTGTGTGTTGAATGTTGATTCTTGTTGCAAATGTTTAGTGAAAGTAAAGTGCATTGATTCAAGTTGAAACTGAAATGATGGTGGGCTGTTGTAAGAATGAAAATGATGTTAAAACAGTTCCAAGAATCATGAAAGTAATGTCATTAAACGTGTTGTTGTTGTTACAAGTTAAAACTGGAAAATTGCTAAGTGAGAATAGGAATGCTATGTGTGTTGTTTAGCCGTGTGTATGAAACAGTTTTGAATGGTGTATGGACTTCCCAAGCTCCCTAAGTCATGTTTAAACAAGTTTTGATTAATATATGAAAGAACGATTACAATGTTAGCTTGTAACGCTAGTTGGTTTGAATGCGAACGAAACGTCGTTTAAATGTTAGAAAGGAATTGTGAGCGTCAAAATACGTATTGAATTCCCTTGTAGACTAATTGTAGTTCTTCATATCTTGATATAGGATAAGTGTTTTTGGGCAGCAAGTACAAGTTAGAATATAACTAAACGCTAAAGGTATGTAAAGCCCATTCCTTCTTTCTTTTGGCATGTCCTAGACGTAAGTATGAAACGGTATGAACCTTGGGGTAAATTCTATTCTCTAGTTCCATGCATGACTTATGATTCTATATTTCATTAAGGCCATTGTCATGTGCCTACAATATGAGTGACTAATGAATAATGTATGAAAGTTCCTATTCTTAAAGGATTGCGCAATTAGAGACATACTTGACTTTCAAAAGCTACACCAAATTAAAGTGATATATGTACATGAAATCTGAAACGTTTCTTGTAATTGGTTGTTATGAGATTCGAAATGAACTGAATATGAATATTATTTTGACACTTTAGAGCTGGTTAGTTGCTTATCCATTGAGTCTAAAAAGATGAATTGCTTATATGTGGTTGCTTATTATTCTGCTCGTGCTTATCGCTATATCCTTCACTGAGTCCCGGGCCAGGATACGTTTTCATGCGCATGTTTACTATATTATTCACCGAGTTCCTCATTAAAGGGCCGGGACACGGTATATATATATATATATGTATATATATTTATATATAATGATATGATGATGATATGACGATATGATGATATGATGATATGGAGACGGTGGCCAGGAGGGCATATATATATTCCTTATTACCGAGTCCCTCATTAAAGGGCCGGGACACGTACATGTTTACGTTTTATGATGCTATTATTATAAATACCGAGCCCCTCATTAAAGGGCCGGGACACGTTATATATGTTATATACAGAATAATTATGCAGCTTTGATTACGAAACGCTATAATGACATTGATATGAGAATGACACAGATGAAATATGTTCAAAGGCAAGTTTTATGAAATTCTGGTTGTTGCATTGAATCCTACATACCTTGTCTCAATATAAGTCTATTACTATGTTTCAAGCTTTACATGCTCAGTACATATTCCGTACTGACCCCCTTTCTTCGAGGGGCTGCGTTCATGCCCGCAGGTACAGACGCTCGTTTCGGAGATCCGCCAGCTTAGGATACCTATTCAGCTATTTTGGACTGCTCCCTTGTTCCGGAGCCTAGCTTGTGGTATAACTCCCTTATGTTGTATTCATATGTGTTTGTTTGGGTATGGCGGGGCCCTGTCCCGCCATATGATACGGTCATTGCTCTTAGAGGTCTGTGGACATCGGTGTGGGTCTGTTTGTAGTTGTTGATGCGTTTTATGTCTATGACTTATGTTTGGGGCGTACCCATTCGTAATGGCAGCCTTGTCGGCTTGCATATATATGTATGTTTATTATTTTGTATATCGTGGCAGCCTTGTCGGCTTGCGTAGGAATATATATATATATATATATATATGTTGTTGTTTAAAAAGTGCAACTCCTCAGAAGACAGGTGTCTAAGACATACAAAACTTGACAGCTTTAAAATAATGTCCTACCCGTTTTATGTACAAATGAGATCATGACATGCTAATTGCAAATGACTACAGTTAACAGATAATATGAGTGTCCAACTCGGGCACTAGTCACGGCCTACGGGGTTGGGTCGTGACAGAAGTGGTATCAGAGCGGTTCAATCCTCGGAGTGTCTACAGACCGTGTCGAGTAGAGTCTTGTTTATCGATGTGTTGTGCACCACATTTATAAACAGGAAGCTACAGGACATTTAGGATGTCATCTTTCCTTCTCATTCTAGATCGTGCGACAGAGCTGTATTATCAGGATAAATCTTTCCCTAACAGATTGTTATGTTTACAGCGATGCCTCCAAAGAAGGCGACGGCCGCCCAGAAGGGCAAGGCGGTAGTTGGAGAGACCAGTGGGACCCGGAGGGTCACTAGAGCTTATTCCCAATATGTGCCTGAGATTAGGCTTCAGTCAGCGAGCTCCGCTACACCATCATTATCAGAGGAGCCTAGGGCAGCAGCAGCTGCGGATCAGGAGATAGAATTACCACCAGCTCCTGATGCTCCAGCACCCGAGCCTCCAGTTCCCCAGCCAGGGGCGGAAGATAGGGCTATGCGTGACGCAGTACAGTTATTTACCAGGTTGGTATCGGGACAGGCTCGCAGACGCGGGTTAGAAGGTGGTTATGCGGATAGACACGACAGTTTGAGGGTCCGTGATTTTCTGACTTGTAAACCCCCAGAGTTCTATGGGTCAAAGCCCGCAGAGGATCCACAGGAGTTTATTCGACAGATGCTGCGTACGTGTCGGGTGACTAAGGCTTCCGAAACTGAGTCGGTTGAATTGGCTTCATATCAGTTGCGTGATATAGCAGTAAATTGGTATGAGTCCTGGGAGTTGGCCAGGGGTGAGGATGCTCCACCAGCAGTATGGGAAGAGTTCGTAGAGGCTTTTCTGGGTCATTTCCTACCTCCAGAGATGAGGCGAGCCAGAGTTGACAGATTTATACACCTGAAGAAGAATGGTAGAAGTGTTCGAGATTATAGCCTCGAGTTTGATTCAATGGCTAGGTACGCGCCCGCTATGGCAGCTGACATGGCAGATAGGGTACATCGTTACGTAATGGGGCTGGATAATTACTTGATTGATAGTTGTATGGCAATGGCTTCCCAGCCCGGTATAGATATCGCCCGAGTGCAGGCATATGTAAAGGGGGTTGAGGATCGACAGAGAGGGCGCCGATTTGATAGGGAGCAGGAAAGGGGTCAGCATAAGAGGGCTAGATCAGCGGGGTACTCTTCTGGCGACTTTCGGGGCAGGCAGCCCCAACAGCAGTATAGTAGATATCCTTCCCAGCCGGCACGGAGTGCACCTTCACGATTTACTGGTAGGAGGTTTGATAGCACGGGGTATTCGGGAGCCGGTCAAAGCTCCATGACTTCAGGGTTCCAGATGCACAGGAATTCAGGACAGATGAGACCACCTATACCCCCGTGTCCTCGATGTGGCAGACGCCATCCAGGGGAATGCCGTTTCATGACTGGTGCTTGTTTCACTTGTGGCCGTCAGGGCTATACTATGAGGGAGTGTCGATTTGGAGGTGGTGCAGGTGGCCCAGCTCAGCCTACGGGGTCTATTGCGGGTTCTTCTTCTTCTTCTTCAGTTGCTATGCGCCCTATGGGGCAAGGTATTCCGACACCAGCAGTCCGTGGCAGAGGCCGTGGAGGGGCTTCCAGTTCTGGCGGTCCTTCAAACCGCCTATATGCTTTAGCCAGCAGGCAGGATCAGGAAGCGTCGCCAAATGTGGTCACAGGTATACTATCGATTTTCTCCCGAGACGTTTATGCATTGATAGATCCAGGCTCCACATTATCATATATTTCCCCTTTTGTTGCTAGTAAAATTGGGATAAAATCTGAATCTATAGAACCATTTGAGGTGGCTACACCAGTAGGGGATTTTGTCTTAGCAAAGCTAGTATATAAAAATTGTTCGGTAGTCATATGTAATCGCTGTACCAAAGCAGATTTGATAGAGCTAGATATGACTGCGTTTGATGCTATTATGGGGATGGATTGGTTGGCTTCCTGCTATGCTAACGTTGATTGCAGAGGCAAGGTAGTTCGGTTTCAGTTCCCAGGGGAACCAATTATAGAATGGAGGGGGAATACAGCATCGCCGAGGGGTAAGTTTATTTCATACCTCAAGGCAAGGATAATGGTTAGAAAGGGCTATATTTATCATCTGGTTCGTGTGCATGATTTGAAAGCAGAAGCACCGGCTCTTCAATCTGTCCCAGTAGTTAATGAATTTCCAGGTGTATTCCTAGATGAACTTCCAGGCCTTCCTCCTGAACGTGAGATAGAGTTCACTATAGATGTATTGCCAGACACTCGGCCCATATCTATTCCTCCTTACCGAATGGCACCCGCAGAATTAAAAGAATTGAAGGAGCAACTGAGAGACTTCTAGAAAAAGGCTTTATTAGGCCCAGTACATCACCATGGGGCACACCGGTATTATTTGTACGAAAGAAGGATGTGTCGCTGTGGATGTGCATTGATTATAGGCAGCTGAACAAAGTCACCATAAAGAACAGATATCCCCTCCCCAGGATTAATGATTTATTTGACCAGTTGCAGGGTGCTAGATATTTTTCAAAGATAGACTTGCGGTCAGGTTATCACCAGGTGTGGGTAAGGGAAGCAGATATTCCGAAGACTGTTTTCAGGACCCGATACAGGCATTACGAGTTTAAAGTGATGTCCTTTGGACTGACCAATGCTCCAGCAGTATTTATGGATTTGATGAACAGGGTGTTAAGCCATTCCTTAACTTGTTCGTGATTGTATTCATTGATGATATTCTGGTCTATTCACGATCGGAGGAAGAGCATGCAGATCACTTGAGGACAGTACTCAGGATACTCCAGCACCAGAAATTATATGCTAAATTTTCTAAATGTGAATTCTGGTTGACTTCAGTAGCATTTCTGGGGCATATTGTTGGAGCAGATGGTATTCGGGTAGACTCGCAGAAAATTGAGGCCATCAAAACATGGCCTAGACCGACGACGCCTATTGAGGTACGTAGCTTTCTGGGGCTGGCAGGGTATTACAGGAGATTTGTGGAAAAGTTTTCTTCTATTTCAGCGCCTTTAACAAGGCTAACACAGAAAGCAGCTAAATTCCAGTGGACCGATGCTTGTGAACGGAGTTTCCAATTATTGAAAGATAAGTTGACTACAGCTCCAGTCCTAACTCTTCCTGAAGGGCCAAATGGCTATGTTGTTTATTGTGATGCTTCCGGTGTTGGGTTGGGTTGCGTGTTGATGCAGCACGACAGAGTTATAGCCTATGCCTCCCGACAACTCAGGAAACATGAAAGAAATTATCCTACACATGACCTGGAGTTGGCAGCAGTGATACATGCCTTGAAGATATGGAGACATTACCTATATGGCGTGCATGTTGATATTTATACAGATCATAAAAGTCTCCAGTATATCTTTAAGCAGAAGGAGCTGAATTTGCGGCAAAGGAGATGGCTGGAGTTGCTGAAAGATTATGGTGTCGATATTCTATATCACCCAGGGAAGGCTAATGTTGTAGCAGATGCACTCAGCCGTAAAGCTATGGCTAGTTTAGCAAGCGTACAGCCAGGAAAGAAAGGGGTAGTCCGTGAGATTCATCAGCTAGCTAGTCTTGGAGTTCGTTTGGCTGATTCTGATAATGGTAGCGTTTTGGTGCGAGGTGTTGCTGAGCCCTCTATTGTAGAAGAGGTAAAGAAGCGTCAATATGAGGACCATGTTCTGGTACATTATAGAGATACAACACTTTAGAAGGAGGAGACCCCATTTAAGATGTCAGCCGATGGAGTACTACGATACAGAGACACATTATGTGTACCTGAGGTTGCAGGGTTACGGCAACAGGTAATGAGGGAAGCACACTGTGCTCGTTATTCTATTCACCCGGGATCGACAAAAATGTATCATGATCTTAGGTGTTTGTACTGGTGGGATGGTATGAAAAAGGACATAGCAGAATTCGTGGCTCAGTGTCCGAATTGCCAGCAGGTCAAGATAGAGCACCAGAAACCTGGAGGGCTATTACAGGTGATGGAAATTCCAACCTGGAAATGGGAGGTAATTAATATGGATTTCATCACAGGTTTCCCTCGCACCCCGCGGAAGTATGACTCTATCTGGGTTATTGTTGATAGATTGACAAAATCAGCCCACTTTCTTCCAGTCAGGACTACGTACTCAGCTGAGGATTATTCCCGATTGTATCTTAAGGAGATAGTGAGACTTCATGGAGTTCCCACAGCGATTATCTCGGATAGAGGGGCCCAGTTTACAGCTAACTTCTGGAGATCCTTCCAGGAGGGATTGGGGACGCAGGTGAGTCTCAGCACCACATTTCATCCTCAGACTGACGGGCAGGCCGAGCGTACCATCCAGACGCTACAGGATATGTTACGGGCCTGTGTCATTGATTTTAGGGGCAGCTGGGATGATCACTTGCCACTTATCGAGTTTTCTTATAATAACAGTTACCACTCTAGCATTCAGATGGCACCGTACGAAGCCCTGTATGGCAGGAAATGCAGATCCCCTATAGGCTGGTTTGATGTTGCCGAGACTAAGCTGATAGGACCAGATATGGTTCAGCAGGCTGTTGATAACATGAAACTTATTCAGGAAAGATTACTGGCAGCTCAGAGTCGGCAGAAGGCATATGCAGATAATCGACGTCGACACTTGGAATTTCGGGTTGGCGATTGGGTGTTCTTGAAAGTGTCACCCATGAAGGGTGTTATGAGATTCGGCAAGAAAGGGAAGTTGAGCCCGAGATACATTGGACCTTACCGGGTTATCCGTAAGGTAGGCCAAGTTGCCTACGAGTTAGATCTACCAGCAGATTTAGAAGCAGTACATCCGGTCTTCCATGTGTCAATGCTTCGGAAGTATATAGGCGATCCTTCCAGGGTGTTCCCTACAGATGATATTCAGGTAACCGAGGAGCTATCATACGAAGAACAACCTATTTCCATACTTGATCGACAAATCAGGAGGTTACGAACAAAAGATGTGGCATCGGTTAAAGTGTTGTGGCGGAACAATAATAGGGAGGAGATGACTTGGGAGGCTGAAGAGGAGATGAAAAATAAATATCCTCACTTGTTTTCCACATCTACAGGTAATTTAAACTCCCTTGCTTGATTGTGTTAATCGTCTGCTCAATTTATATGTTAGCGATAAGGAAAACCCTCTCCAAAACTCTTATAGAATCCAACGGGATAAAAATCAACATTCGAGGATGAATGTTATAAAGGGGGGGGGGGGGAGGATGTTATATCCCATATTTTCATACATTGAGACGTATTAAAATAAACGCGACAAGTTAAAGACAAGACTATCTTAAGATACGAAGTAGAGATTTTAACTTCCGGTTTCGTTTCAAGTCACAATTTACCTACAATTTCGTTTGGCATGGAAGTATTAATGGAAAAATTAGGATTAAACTAACCATAATTGGATTAATAAGTGGGATAGGAAAGACAAAAATCAGTCCACTTTTAAGCCATGTTTGGCCGTGCACTATAGTGGGATAGTCAAAGAATTATTGACCTAAGTTAGTGTGGTACACTTGTCCAAAGCATGGAGTGAATACATATACAAAAATATCTGATTCACTCCACCTTAACAACATCATTTCAACACTTCAAGAGAGAGATATAGTGATAGAGAGGGAGAGTCTCTCGGCTAGAGCTAGCCGAGAGAGAGGGGTCAAAAACTTGCTCCAAATTTTAGTTTTCTCCACCAAATTTTACTCCTCATCTAGTGTACAAGAATGTGTATTGGTTGTTGAAAAGAAACAAGAAGGTGTATCACCTCAATAGAGTGGAAAATTCGGCCAAAGTGAAGAGCAAGATTGTAAGGTAAGAATGCTTAGTGTTCTTGTATTGTATGATGATTTGAATGTATAGTTCATGCATGTTGTTGTTGGATTGTTGTTGTAGCTGAAGTAGAGAGTGAGCCGTGAGTGAGGTGAAGTCATGATTGATTTCATTTTGCATGTATTGTTGATGAATTGAATATGTACCAACATGGGTAAATGAACAAAGATTGTAGAAGTTTGGTTGTGATGTTGCATGTTGGATATTGGACTGTTTTTGTTGAAATGAAAATGCGCCGTGTGTTGAAGTTTCTAATGAAGTCATTCTTTATCTTCTTGAACATGTATTGGAAATGGATTGAATGTATTGTAGTTGGATAAACGGATGAAAATCATGAAATTGTGGGAAGGGTGTTGTAGCCGTGAAGAAGGGACTGTTTTAGGGGAGATTTAGGGACTGTTTTGTGTCACATTTGGATTGTTGTTGTTATGGACATTGTGGTGTATTGTATGAATGTTGAATATGTGAATTGAGGTGTTAAAGAAATGAAATATGTTGAAGTGTATAGGCAGTCCAAAACCGTGGACAGTTTTGATGTTAGAAGTGAATTTGTGTGTGTTGAATGTTGATTCTTGTTGCAAATGTTTAGTGAAAGTAAAGTGCATTGATTCAAGTTGAAACTGAAATGATGGTGGGCTGTTGTAAGAATGAAAATGATGTTAAAACAGTTCCAAGAATCATGAAAGTAATGTCATTAAACGTGTTGTTGTTGTTGCAAGTTAAAACTGGAAAATTGCTAAGTGAGAATGGGAATGCTATGTGTGTTGTTTAGCCGTGTGTATGAAACAGTTTTGAATGGTGTATGGACTGCCCAAGCTCCCTAAGTCATGTTTAAACAAGTTTTGATTAATATATGAAACAACGATTACAATGTTAGCTTGTAACGCTAGTTGGTTTGAATGCGAACGAAACGTCGTTTAAATGTTAGAAAGGAATTGTGAGCGTCAAAATACGTATTGAATTCCCTTGTAGACTAATTGTAGTTCTTCATATCTTGATATAGGATAAGTGTTTTTGGGCAGCAAGTACAAGTTAGAATACAACTAAACGCTAAAGGTATGTAAAGCCCATTCCTTCTTTCTTTTGGCATGTCCTAGACGTAAGTATGAAACGATATGAACCTTGGGGTAAATTCTATTCTCTAGTTCCATGCATGACTTATGATTCTATATTTCATTAAGGCCATTGTCATGTGCCTACAATATGAGTGACTAATGAATAATGTATGAAAGTTCCTATTCTTAAAGGATTGCGCAATTAGAGACATACTTGACTTTCAAAAGCTACACCAAATTAAAGTGATATATGTACATGAAATCTGAAACGTTTCTTGTAATTGGTTGTTATGAGATTCGAAATGAACTGAATATGAATATTATTTTGACACTTTAGAGCTGGTTAGTTGCTTATCCATTGAGTCTAAAAAGATGAATTGCTTATATGTGGTTGCTTATTATTCTGCTCGTGCTTATCGCTATATCCTTCACTGAGTCCCGGGCCAGGATACGTTTTCATGCGCATGTTTACTATATTATTCACCGAGTTCCTCATTAAAGGGCCGGGACACGGTATATATATATATATGTATATATATATATATATAATGATATGATGATGATATGACGATATGATGATATGATGATATGGAGACGGTGGCCAGGAGGGCATATATATATTCCTTATTACCGAGTCCCTCATTAAAGGGCCGGGACACGTACATGTTTACGTTTTATGATGCTATTATTATAAATACCGAGCCCCTCATTAAAGGGCCGGGACACGTTATATATGTTATATACAGAATAATTATGCAGCTTTGATTACGAAACGCTATAATGACATTGATATGAGAATGACACAGATGAAATATGTTCAAAGGCAAGTTTTATGAAATTCTGGTTGTTGCATTGAATCCTACATACCTTGTCTCAATATAAGTCTATTACTATGTTTCAAGCTTTACATGCTCAGTACATATTCCGTACTGACCCCCTTTCTTCGAGGGGCTGCGTTCATGCCCGCAGGTACAGACGCTCGTTTCGGAGATCCGCTAGCTTAGGATACCTATTCAGCTATTTTGGACTGCTCCCTTGTTCCGGAGCCTAGCTTGTGGTATAACTCCCTTATGTTGTATTCATATGTGTTTGTTTGGGTACGGCGGGGCCCTGTCCCGCCATATGATACGGTCATTGCTCTTAGAGGTCTGTGGACATCGGTGTGGGTCTGTTTGTAGTTGTTGATGCGTTTTATGTCTATGACTTATGTTTGGGGCGTACCCATTCGTAATGGCAGCCTTGTCGGCTTGCATATATATGTATGTTTATTATTTTGTATATCGTGGCAGCCTTGTCGGCTTGCGTAGGAATATATATATATATATATATATATGTTGTTGTTTAAAAAGTGCAACTCCTCAGAAGACAGGTGTCTAAGACATACAAAACTTGACAGCTTTAAAATAATGTCCTACCCGTTTTATGTACAAATGAGATCATGACATGCTAATTGCAAATGACTACAGTTAACAGATAATATGAGTGTCCAACTCGGGCACTAGTTACGGCTTACGGGGTTGGGTCGTGACAGAAGTGGTATCAGAGCGGTTCAATCCTCGGAGTGTCTACAGACCGTGTCGAGTAGAGTCTTGTTTATCGATGTGTTGTGCACCACATTTATAAACAGGAAGCTACAGGACATTTAGGATGTCATCTTTCCTTCTCATTCTAGATCGTGCGATAGAGCTGTATTATCAGGATAAATCTTTCCCTAACAGATTGTTATGTTTACAGTGATGCCTCCAAAGAAGGCGACGGCCGCCCAGAAGGGCAAGGCGGTAGTTGGAGAGACCAGTGGGACCCGGAGGGTCACTAGAGCTTATTCCCAATATGTGCCTGAGATTAGGCTTCAGTCAGCGAGCTCCGCTACACCATCATTATCAGAGGAGCCTAGGGCAGCAGCAACTGCAGATCAGGAGACAGAATTACCACCAGCTCCTGATGCTCCAGCACCCGAGCCTCCAGCTCCCCAGCCAGGGGCGGAAGATAGGGATATGCGTGACGCAGTACAGTTTTTTACCAGGTTGGTATCGGGACAGGCTCGCAGACGCGGGTTAGAAGGTGGTTATGCGGATAGATACGACAGTTTGAGGGTCCGTGATTTTCTGACTTGTAAACCCCCAGAGTTCTATGGGTCAAAGCCCGCAGAGGATCCACAGGAGTTTATTCGACAGATGCTGCGTACGTTGCGGGTGACTAAGGCTTCCGAAACTGAGTCGGTTGAATTGGCTTCATATCAGTTGCGTGATATAGCAGTAAATTGGTATGAGTCATGGGAGTTGGCCAGGGGTGAGGATGCTCCACCAGCAGTATGGGAAGAGTTCGTAGAGGCTTTTCTGGGTCATTTCCTACCTCAAGAGATGAGGCGAGCCAGAGTTGACAGATTTATACACCTGAAGCAGAATGGTAGAAGTGTTCGAGATTATAGCCTCGAGTTTGATTCAATGGCTAGGTACGCGCCCGCTATGGCAGCTGACATGGCAGATAGGGTACATCGTTACGTAATGGGGCTGGATAATTACTTGATTGATAGTTGTATGGCAATGGCTTCCCAGCCCGGTATAGATATCGCCCGAGTGCAGGCATATGTAAAGGGGGTTGAGGATCGACAGAGAGGGTGCCGATTTGATAGGGAGCAAGAAAGGGGTCAGCATAAGAGGGCTAGATCAGCGGGGTACTCTTCTGGCGACTTTCGGGGCAGGCAGCCCCAACAGCAGTATAGTAGATATCCTTCCCAGCCGGCACGGAGTGCACCTTCACGATTTACTGGTAGGAAGTTTGATAGCACGGGGTATTCGGGAGCCGGTCAAAGCTCCATGACTTCAGGGTTCCAGATGCACAGGAATTCAGGCCAGATGAGACCACCTACACCCCCGTGTCCTCGATGTGGCAGACGCCATCCAGGGGAATGTCGTTTCATGACTAGTGCTTGTTTCACTTGTGGCCGTCAGGGCTATACTATGAGGGAGTGTCGATTTGGAGGTGGTGCAGGTGGCCCAGCTCAGCCTACGGGGTCTATTGCGGGTTCTTCTTCTTCTTCAGTTGCTATGCGCCCTATGGGGCAAGGTATTCCGACACCAGCAGTCTGTGGCAGAGGCCGTGGAGGGGCTTCCAGTTCTGGCGGTCCTTCAAACCGCCTATATGCTTTAGCCAGCAGGCAGGATCAGGAAGCGTCACCAAATGTGGTCACAGGTATACTATCGATTTTCTCCCGAGACGTTTATGCATTGATAGATCCAGGCTCGACATTATCATATATTTCCCCTTTTGTTGCTAGTAAAATTGGGATAAAATCTGAATCTATAGAACCATTTGAGGTGGCTACACCAGTAGGGGATTTTGTCTTAGCAAAGCTAGTATATAAAGATTGTTTGGTAGTCATATGTAATCGCTGTACCAAAGCAGATTTGATAGAGCTAGATATGACTGAGTTTGATGCTATTATGGGGATGGATTGGTTGGCTTCCTGCTATGCTAACGTTGATTGCAGAGGCAAGGTAGTTCGGTTTCAGTTCCCAGGGGAACCAATTATAGAATGGAGGGGGAATACAGCATCGCCGAGGGGTAAGTTTATTTCATACCTCAAGGCAAGGAAAATGGTTAGAAAGGGCTATATTTATCATCTGGTTCGTGTGCATGATTTGAAAGCAGAAGCACCGGCTCTTCAATCTGTCCCAGTAGTTAATGAATTTCCAGGTGTATTCCTAGATGAACTTCCAGGCCTTCCTCCTGAACGTGAGATAGAGTTCACTATAGATGTATTGCCAGACACTCGGCCCATATCTATTCCTCCTTACCGAATGGCACCCGCAGAATTAAAAAAATTGAAGGAGCAACTGAGAGACTTCTAGAAAAAGGCTTTATTAGGCCCAGTACATCACCATGGGGCACACCGATATTATTTGTACGAAAGAAGGATGGGTCGCTGTGGATGTGCATTGATTATAGGCAGCTGAACAAAGTCACCATAAAGAACAGATATCCCCTCCCCAGGATTAATGATTTATTTGACCAGTTGCAGGGTGCTAGATGTTTTTCAAAGATAGACTTGCGGTCAGGTTATCACCAGGTGTGGGTAAGGGAAGCAGATATTCCGAAGACTGTTTTCAGGACCCGATACAGGCATTACGAGTTTAAAGTGATGTCCTTTGGACTGACCAATGCTCCAGCAGTATTTATAGATTTGATGAACAGGGTGTTAAGCCATTCCTTGACTTGTTCGTGATTGTATTCATTGATGATATTCTGGTCTATTCACGATCGGAGGAAGAGCATGCAGATCACTTGAGGACAGTACTCAGGATACTCCAGCACCAGAAATTATATGCTAAATTTTCTAAATGTGAATTCTGGTTGACTTCAGTAGCATTTCTGGGGCATATTGTTGGAGCAGATGGTATTCGGGTAGACTCGCAGAAAATTGAGGCCGTCAAAACTTGGCCTAGACCGACGACGCCTATTGAGGTACGTAGCTTTCTGGGGCTGGCAGGGTATTACAGGAGATTTGTGGAAAAGTTTTCTTCTATTTCAGCGCCTTTAACAAGGCTAACACAGAAAGCAGCTAAATTCCAGTGGACCGATGCTTGTGAACGGAGTTTCCAATTATTGAAAGATAAGTTGACTACAGCTCCAGTCCTAACTCTTCCTGAAGGGCCAAATGGCTATGTTGTTTATTGTGATGCTTCCGGTGTTGGGTTGGGTTGCGTGTTGATGCAGCACGGCAGAGTTATAGCCTATGCCTCCCGACAACTCAGGAAACATGAAAGAAATTATCCTACACATGACCTGGAGTTGGCAGCAGTGATACATGCCTTGAAGATATGGAGACATTACCTATATGGCGTGCATGTTGATATTTATACAGATCATAAAAGTCTCCAGTATATCTTTAAGCAGAAGGAGCTGAATTTGCGGCAAAGGAGATGGCTGGAGTTGCTGAAAGATTATGATGTCGATATTCTATATCACCCAGGGAAGGCTAATGTTGTAGCAGATGCACTCAGCCGTAAATCTATGGCTAGTTTAGCAAGCGTACAGCCAGGAAAGAAAGGGGTAGTCCGTGAGATTCATCAGCTAGCTAGTCTTGGAGTTCGTTTGGCTGATTCTGATAATGGTAGCGTTTTGGTGCGAGGTGTTGCTGAGCCCTCTATTGTAGAAGAGGTAAAGAAGCGTCAATATGAGGACCATGTTCTGGTACATTATAGAGATACAGCACTTTAGAAGGAGGAGACCCCATTTAAGATGTCAGCCGATGGAGTACTACGATACAGAGACAGATTATGTGTACCTGAGGTTGCAGGGTTACGGCAGCAGGTAATGAGGGAAGCACACTGTGCTCGTTATTCTATTCACCCGGGATCGACAAAAATGTATCATGATCTTAGGTGTTTGTACTGGTGGGATGGTATGAAAAAGGACATAGCAGAATTCGTGGCTCAGTGTCCGAATTGCCAGCAGGTCAAGATAGAGCACCAGAAACCTGGAGGGCTATTACAGGTGATGGAAATTCCAACCTGGAAATGGGAGGTAATTAATATGGATTTCGTCACAGGTTTCCCTCGCACCCCGCGGAAGTATTTCTCTATCTGGGTTATTGTTGATAGATTGACAAAATCAGCCCACTTTCTTCCAGTCAGGACTACGTACTCAGCTGAGGATTATGCCCGATTGTATCTTAAGGAGATAATGAGACTTCGTGGAGTTCCCACAGCGATTATCTCGGATAGAGGGGCCCAGTTTACAACTAACTTCTGGAGATCCTTCCAGGAGGGATTGGGGACGCAGGTGAGTCTCAGCACCGCATTTCATCCTCAGACTGACGGGCAGGCCGAGCGTACCATCCAGACGCTACAGGATATGTTACGGGCCTGTGTCATTGATTTTACGGGCAGCTGGGATGATCACTTGCCACTTATCGAGTTTTCTTATAATAACAGTTACCACTCTAGCATTCAGATGGCACCGTACGAAGCCCTGTATGGCAGGAAATGCAGATCCCCTATAGGCTGGTTTGATGTTGCCGAGACTAAGCTGATAGGACCAGATATGGTTCAGCAGGCTGTTGATAAGATGAAACTTATTCAGGAAAGATTACTGGCAGCTCAGAGTCGGCAGAAGGCATATGCAGATAATCGACGTCGACACTTGGAATTTCGGGTTGGCGATTGGGTGTTCTTGAAAGTGTCACCCATGAAGGGTGTTATGAGATTCGGCAAGAAAGGGAAGTTGAGCCCGAGATACATTGGACCTTACCAGGTTATCCGTAAGGTAGGCCAAGTTGCCTACGAGTTAGATCTACCAGCAGATTTAGAAGCAGTACATCCGGTCTTCCATGTGTCAATGCTTCGGAAGTATATAGGCGATCCTTCCAGGGTGTTCCCTACAGATGATATTCAGGTAACTGAGGAGCTATCATACGAAGAACAACCTATTTCCATACTTGATCGACAAATCAGGAGGTTACGAACAAAAGATGTGGCATCGGTTAAAGTGTTGTGGCGGAACAATAATAGGGAGGAGATGACTTGGGAGGCTGAAGAGGAGATGAAAAAGAAATATCCTCACTTGTTTTCCACATCTACAGGTAATTTAAACTCCCTTGCTTGATTGTGTTAATCGTCTGCTCAATTTATATGTTAGCGATAAGGAAAACCCTCCCCAAAACTCTTATAGAATCCAACGGGATAAAAATCAACATTCGAGGATGAATGTTCTAAAGGGGGGGCGGGGGGGGGGGGGGGAGGATGTTATATCCCATATTTTCATACATTGAGACGTATTAAAATAAACGCGACAAGTTAAAGACAAGACTATCTTAAGATACGAAGTAGAGATTTTAACTTCCGGTTTCGTTTCAAGTCACAATTTACCTACAATTTCGTTTGGCATGGAAGTATTAATGGAAAAATTGGGATTAAACTAACCATAATTCGATTAATAAGTGGGATTGGGTCGTGACAATTTTCCTACTAATTGGACGGTCCTTGGTAAGGTGAAGTAATTATTGGAGCAAGAAAAATTGGCATTCTAGCAAGTTGTGGACTCTAACCAAAGGAGGAAGCTAAGGGAGAAAAGGTAAGAATCAATCCTCTTTTATATGTTGTAGATGGTTGTGTATGTTGTAGTATGTAGAAATGGGTGAAATTTATGAAAATATGGAAATATGGTGTGGTGGCCGTGTGTGTGTTGTTGTTGTGTAGAGAAAGAATGAATTGATGTTATTAGTATTTTGGTTGTTGTTGTAATGACTAGAAATGGATGAAAATGCATGAAAATATGCATGTAGTTGTTGTGGCCGTGTGAGTATGTATATGGCAATGTTGCCGTATGGTGTTGTATATTGGAGAAGGGATGAATTAATTTTATTTAGTGTATTAGTTGTGTTGTTGTGGAAACTAATGTGAACCTAATATAATTCTTGAATTTATGAGAATGATGTTGTTAACGTGTGAGTTGTTGATGTAGTGTGTGAAAGTGAAAAAAGAAAGTGCGTTGCTAATGTTCTTATTGAAGTTGGAAAGGTTCGGGTGGCATTGTATGTTGATTGGATCATTTTGAATATTGTAGTGTTGCTAGAATAATTGTTGGTATTGTTGTTGATAATGTGGCCGAGTTCCATTCTCGGATTGTTGTTGAAATTGGCCGAGTTGTATTCTCGGGGATGGTATATTTATAGGGGAGATGCTGCCGAAATTTCGGCAGAATATAACTGGATTTACTTGAGAAAATAAGACAAGTGTTGATTTAAGATTAAATTCCTGAAGGCTTATAATCAATGTTTGGTATTTGTGACCAATTGTAGATTTTGAAGAATTTGGAACTTGAATTTGGAGAAGCTTAAGAAGCGGAAAAGGTATGTAAGGCTTTACTTTTCCTTCTTTTGGCATGTCTTAGGCATATTAGGTTTTGATACGAGCCTCGGGGGCGATTCTATTCCTTGAAATCCGAGTTTGAATTTGACCCTTTTTCATTCAATAGAATTGAATCAAATTCTTCATGCCTTGTCGAAATAAGTGCTGAAACATCTATAACTTGCCCAAATGGAACCGAATGACACTAAGACTTTCATAAGTGACTCCATAAAGCTTAATGTACGTAATTTGTGTACGCCACCTCGACTTGACCCGAGGTGGGCCCACAATCGCCGAGACCTATTTGTGTTGTCCTATTTGATTCATTTCCGTACAATAATTAAGGAAAACTTTTGGCTATTGTTCCGAGTTTGTTGTGATTCGTATGCATCCTCTGAAATAAGCATCTAGAAACTCCGATATAAGTATTCTGATTTGACTATTCTGATATAAATAGTCCGATACAAGTGATTTGATATGAGTGTTCCCAACTTTGATATAAGTATCCTGATATGAACATTTTGATACGAGTATTTCGATATGAATGTTTTGATATAAGTATCTTGATATAAGTGCTCTAATATGAATATTCTGATATGGGTATGTAATCTGATATAAATAATCCGTTATGAGTATTCTGATACAAGAATTCTGACAGAAGTATTCTGATACGAGTATTTGGATACCAGTATTTTGATACAAGTATTCTGACATACGTATTCTGTTATAAGTATTCTGACATAAGTATTCTGATATAAATGTGTTGGTATAAGTATTCTGTTATAAGTAATCTGCTACGAACATTCTGATGATACGTCGGTTATTCCATCGAATCTTGATTTATTTGCATTTAGTTTCTCACTACTCTGCTCGTGCATATGTCATGGTTTCCTTCGCCGAGTCCCGGGCCGGTATGTATCGTGCGGATGGTTCGCCGAGTCCCTTGTTTGAGGGCCGGGTTCCATATATATAATTTCGGAGTATGATGTGTTCGGTTCCGGGGTACTGTGGTATATGTCCGTCCCCGGTTACCGTGTATATGGAGTATGATGTGTTCGGTTCCGGAGTACTGTGGTATATGTCCGTCTCCGGTTACCGTGTATATGGATTATGATGTGACCAGTCCCCGGGTTCTCGTGGTATCTGTCCGGTTCCCGGGGTACCGTGTATATGTATATGGAGCATGATGTGACCGGTCCCCGGGTTCTCGTGGTATCTGTCCGGTTCCCGGGGTATCGTGTATCCGGTTCCCGGGTTATCGTGGTATCTGTCCGGCTCCCGGGATACCGTGTATATGTTATGATGTGTGACGGAGATGTTCGGAGATATGAAATCTTCTGCAATATGATGTATCATGGCGCCAGAGACGGGAGTGGCGACCATGTTCCTGTGCCCTATGCATGACTTTGATATGCATCATTTGTGATTGAAAAGTAAGTATTCTGATATTCTGGATAAGCTACTTACCTTCTGTATTTCTTCTGATATATGATTTTGGCATACATGATTTGTGTTCTGAAAGTAAGCATTTTGATGTCCCGGATAAGGTACTTACCTTCTGTATTTCTGATTCTGATTATGGTTCTGTCTGTTATGCTTCTATGCTCCTGACTCCGATTATAATTCTATTTACTGCACTTCTTGCCTTACATACTCAGTACATATTCCGTACTGACCCCCTTTCTTCGGGGGCTGCGTTTCATGCCGCGCAGGTACTCCCAGGTGAGTTGAAGACATTATAGATATGTTCCAGCGGAGAAGGCAAGCTCCATTTGATCCTGGAGATCTGCCGAGTCAGAGTATATGTGTTAGGGGTTCTGTTAATGTTAGAGACTTTGCAGACAGAGTCGTGGGTATGGTATGTCGGTTTAGTAAGCGGCTCCATCAGCCAATATGTCGTTTTGTATTATGTTACAAAGTCCGTATGATTAAAGATTTGTTTGACTTGAAAGCTACAAAATATATATATATGTTTCAGTAAGTTTTACTATGTACTATATTCTACTTGATTAAAAGTCCGGAAAGATTATGTATGAAAATGAAAGTCTGTGGGTTCGCTCGGCTCCGGATATGGGGTCGGGTGCCCATCACACCCTAGCGGGATTAGGGTGTGACAAAGTGGTATCAGAGCAGGTCTGTCCTAGGGGTTGTCTGCAAAGTCGTGTCCGGTAGAGTCCTGTTTATGGTGTGAAGCGCGCCACATTCATAAACAGGAGGCTATGGGCCATCTAGGGATTGTTGACCTTCTTCCTCTCTTAGATCGTGCGATAGAGCCAAGTCACAGGAAATAAGATTCCTTATGTAAGCCTGACATACGGCGAAAAATGGCAAGTGGTGACATGGGAGGTCGTAAAGGTAAATCTGGATATATTTGTCATGTTACCTGAAACAGAAGGTTCTGGATGGCTAGAATGTGATAGGTAGCCATATACTCTGTACTGTATTGTGGGTATTTGCGGCGTACAGATTTCGAATGATAAGAATTTGTAAAGGTGATATGGTAGACCGAAAAGGGTAAAATAGTAATTGTACAAGAAAGGACGTGCTACGAACATGTCTCGGAATCTGTAAAACTTTGACCGGCTCCAGCTTATGTAACAAATGCCATACGAGGAAGTGGACGCAATTGTATCAGCATTAAGGCACCGAATCCCACCAAAGTTTCAAGGTTAAGCGTGCTAAGGTGGGAGGATGGGTGACCCCCTGGGAAGTATGCAAGAATTTTATATATTCCGATATAAGAGACGAATGGAAAGCTAGAATAGCCTGAGTGAAATTAGAATATACAGGATGGTTGGAGACCATAAAAGGCCACATAGCACGCGATAGGTTAGACTAGAGAAGAGACAGAAGGTACGTCACGGCTCTGGAATTTTGATAGGCTTGAATAGCGTTTGGAAGTATTTTGTGGGTTAGTTGGTAATAATTATATGTATATATGTATATGAATATGTATGACATCTCATCTGTGAGGGTATCGGTGGACACGTGTGTCCCAACAACCTGCGCTACAATAAAGAAGGCCTTAACCGAGTAAAGGATACCGAAGCCTGAGTGGTAGTACGAGAATAAATGGTGCAAGTGTTATAAGATAAGCCGCTATTTTCACTACAGGTTAAGGATAGGAAAGTCTTAATAGTATGATATTTGAAAAAGAAGTGAGTGAGTAAATGGGAAATAAGGAGATCAAAATATCGGAAAAAGGTGAAAGGCAAGAAAACCTCGGTGGATGGATCCCTGAGAGAAAATTTCCGGTAAGGTATGAGACTATTTGGATAAAGATTCAAAGGCGGACATGGGAAGAGGATAGAGTATGGTAATATGGAATAGAAGAGAAATGTGTGAGGTCTGAGGACATAATTTTAATAAGTGGGGCTAAAGGAATAGTGACAACGACAAGGGAATGTGAGGTAAGAGAAGGAATGTTTAGGCTCTGTGACAGTATTAAAAGACTTAGGTCCTTGGAAGGAATATGAAGGAATAGATACGTGGCTATATTAATATAGTTAAAGGTTCGACGAGCAAGGATAGGGAGAGTAAAAAATTGTAAGGATTTTGTGTTGAGAATAAAAGTAGCAGAACGCTTGAGGGATATGGACACACAGTTACAGCACAAACGCGCAGTTAAGGAAGAATTACGAACAAGCAAACTAAGCAAGTGAAAGGACGAATAGTGGATGGAAAAGTGGACAAAAGGATGACATAGACAGAAATAAAAAAGGGAAATTTAGGATAAGAAGTTCTCGATATGTTAGGCACAGAGTTGGGAAAGAAGGTGAGGAATAAGGTATAAACAAAGACTTTACAGAAGGACTGTTGGCATATAAGGAGCCCCTTAAAGGGGGGGGGGGGAGACCATATTATACTAGGACAAAAAGGATCACCATACTTTCAAGTATCAGGAAAGGAAACCTATGACATGAAATGAGGATTCATGAAAAGGCAAAGGAGTTTGATTATAGAAAATGGAGGGAAAGGCAAAGAATGGGCTCGAAGAAAAGAACAATTACAAGAGGAACCCCCTCCGAACGGTTATAACACCCCGTGGGGTTAGTTGAACATTCGAGGACGAATGTTCTAAAGGGGGGGAAGGATGTTATCGCCCGCATTTTGTATGTTCGGATATTTCGAGATCGTCGTGACAAGTTAAGGCAAGACCATTTTTTAAAAATTATTTTAAGGTACAAGTTGTTATGAATATTATTTATGAACATTATTAGTATGGAAATATTGAGAAAGACTAAGGGCAAAAAGGAAAATTCACAAAAGGAGTCATGGAAATAATGTGGACGGCTAGGGGCAAAATGGTAATATTGAGGAAAGTCGAGGGGCAAAACGGGAATTTCACACAAGTTCATGAAAGTTCCAAAAAGGGCCATATTGGCCATGTGAAAAAAAAGATGACAAGTTGCCACAATATTCATCTTTTATACATGGAAATTTCTAGAATTTTGGAGAAAAGAAGAGTAGGGCCATGTGTTCATAATTCTTACTTGAGGGGCTTAAGAATAAATATAGATAAGTGGTAGAAAAGGAAAGATAAATAATACATATTTCTCTTCATCTTTTAGAAGATGAAGAAGCTTGGAAAGAAAAAAAAAATGAAGGGCCTATTCGGCCATGAATGATGGAGGAAAAATCCTTGGAGAAAAATTGTTCAAAAATTATTTTCCTACTAATTGGAAGGTCCTTAGTAAGGTGAAGTAATTATTGGAGCAAGAAAAATTAGCATTCTAGCAAGTTGTGGACTCTAACCAAAGGAGGAAGCTAAGGGAGAAAAGGTAAGAATCAATCCTCTTTTATATGTTGTAGATGGTTGTGTATGTTGTAGTATGTAGAAATGGGTGAAATTTATGAAAATATGGAAATATGGTGTGGTGGCCGTGTGTGTGTTGTTGTTGTGTAAAGAAAGAATGAATTCATGTTATTAGTATTTTCGTTGTTGTTGTAATGAATAGAAATGGATGAAAATGCATGAAAATATGCATGTAGTTGTTGTGGCCGTGTGAGTATGTATATGGGAATGTTGCCGTATGGTGTTGTATATTGGAGAAGGGATGAATTAATTTTATTTAGTGTATTAGTTGTGTTGTTATGGAAACTAATGTGAACCTAATATAATTCTTGAATTTATGAGAATGATGTTGTTAACGTGTGAGTTGTTGATGTAGTGTGTGAAAGTGAAAGAAGAAAGTGTGTTGCTAATGTTCTTATTGAAGTTGGAAAGGTTCGGGTGGCATTGTATGTTGATTGGATCATTTTGAATATTGTAGTGTTGCTAGAATAATTGTTGGTATTGTTGTTGATAATGTGGCTGAGTTCTATTCTCGGATTGTTGTTGAAATTGGCCGAGTTGTATTCTCGGGGATGGTATATTTACAGGGGAGATCCTGCCGAAATTTCGGCAGAATATAAGTGGATTTACTTGAGAAAATAAGACAAGTGTTGATTTAAGATTAAATTCCTGAAGGCTTATAATCAATGTTTGGTATTTGTGACCAATTGTAGATTTTGAAGAATTTGGAACTTGAATTTGGAGAAGCTTAAGAAGCGGAAAAGGTATGTAAGGCTTTACTTTTCCTTCTTTTGGCATGTCTTAGGCATATTAGGTTTGGATATGAGCCTCGGGGGCGATTCTATTCCTAGAAATCCGAGTTTGAATTTGACCCTTTTTCATTCAATAGAATTGAATCAAATTCTTCATGCCTTGTCGGAATAAGTGCTGAAACATCTATAACTTGCCCAAATGGAACCGAATGACACTAAGACTTTCATAAGTGACTCCATAAAGCTTAATGTACGTAATTTGTGTACGCCACCTCGACTTGACCCGAGGTGGGCCCACAATCCCCGAGACCTATTTGTGTTGTCCTATTTGATTCATTTCCGTACAATAATTAAGGAAAACTTTTGGCTATTGTTCGAGTTTGTTGTGATTCGTATGCATCCTCGGAAATAAGCATCTAGAAACTCCGATATAAGTATTCTGATTTGACTATTCTGATATAAATAGTCTGATACAAGTGATTTGATATGAGTGTTCCCAACTTTGATATAAGTATCCTGATATGAACATTTTGATACGAGTATTTCGATATGAATGTTTTGATATAAGTATCTTGATATAAGTGCTCTAATATGAATATTCTGATATGGGTATGTAATCTGATATAAATAATCCGTTATGAGTATTCTGATACAAGAATTCTGACAGAAGTATTCTGATACGAGTATTTGGATACCAGTATTTTGATACAAGTATTCTGACATACGTATTCTGATATAAGTATTCTGACATAAGTATTCTGATATAAATGTGTTGGTATAAGTATTCTGTTATAAGTAATCTGCTACGAACATTCTGATGATACGTCGGTTATTCCACCGAATCTTGATTTATTTGCATTTAGTTTCTCACTACTCTGCTCGTGCATATGTCATGGTTTCCTTCGCCGAGTCCCGGGCTGGTATGCATCGTGCGGATGGTTCGTCGAGTCCCTTGTTTGAGGGCCGGGTTCCATATATATAATTCCGGAGTATGATGTGTTCGGTTCCGGGGTACTGTGGTATATGTCCGTCCCCGGTTACCGTGTATATGGAGTATGATGTGTTCGGTTCCGGAGTACTGTGGTATATGTCCGTCTCCGATTACCGTGTATATGGATTATGATGTGACCAGTCCCCGGGTTCTCGTGGTATCTGTCCGGTTCCCGGGGTACCGTGTATATGTATATGGAGCATGATGTGACCAGTCCCCGGGTTCTTGTGGTATCTGTCCGATTCCCGGGGTATCGTGTATCCAGTTCCCGGGTTATCGTGGTATCTGTCCGGTTCCCGGGATACCGTGTATATGTTATGATGTGTGACGGAGATGTTCGGAGATATAAAATCTTCTGCAATATGATGTATCATGGCGCCAGAGACGGGAGTGGTGACCATGTTCCTGTGCCCTATGCATGACTTTGATATGCATCAATTGTGATTGAAAAGTAAGTATTCTGATATTCTGGAAAAGCTACTTAACTTCTGTATTTCTCCTGATATATGATTTTGTCAGACATGATTTGTGTTCTGAAAGTAAGCATTTTGATGTCTCGGATAAGGTACTTACCTTCTGTATTTCTGATTCTGATTATGGTTCTGTCTGTTATGCTTCTGTGCTCCTGACTCCGATTATAATTCTATTTACTGCACTTCTTGCCTTACATACTCAGTACATATTCCGTACTGACCCCCTTTCTTCGGGGGCTGCGTTTCATGCCGCGCAGGTACTCCCAGGTGAGTTGAAGACATTATAGAGATGTTCCAGCGGAGAAGGCAAGCTTCATTTGCTCCTGGAGATCTGCCGAGTCAGAGTATATGTGTTAGGGGTTCTGTTAATGTTAGAGACTTTGCAGACAGAGTCGTGGGTATGGTATGTCGGTTTAGTAAGCGGCTACATCAGCCAATATGTCGTTTTGTATTATGTTATAAAGTCCGTATGATTACAAATTTGTTTGACTTGAAAGCTACAAAATATATATATGTTTCAGTAGGTTTTACTATGTACTATATTCTACTTGATTAAAAGTCCGGAAAGATTATGTATGGAAATGAAAGTCTGTGGGTTCGCTCGGCTCCGGATATAGGGTCGGGTGCCCATCACACCCTAGCGGGATTAGGGTGTGACACCTAGCTTGGAATCGGATTCCTAAATACCTATAGCTAATGTTTGCTATCTTCTGACGTTGTTGTAGATCTTGGGAAAACCGAGACTTAAATTCAGATTTGCCTAGGAAGCCGGCAAGGTATGTAAGGCTTACCCTTTCTTTCTTTTGGCATGTCCTAGAGCTAAGTAAGGTATGACACGCACCTTGGGATAACTCTATTCTTTAATTCCGAGCTTGTTTACGATTCTTTTTCACTTCTTGACATGAGCATACTTAATATAGTCGAGCTTAGTGTATGATTGAATAACGAGTAAAACATAAAGAGTTCCTGTCTCTAAAAGGGTTCTATACGGATTAATGTCCCTAACTTTCATAAGAGGTCTCGGATCGCTTTGATATGTTCATAAAGGTTTCTGTAATGAATAACTTCCATAACTTTCTTATGCTAACTCGGATTGACTCGAAACGTGTTTATGATCCATCAAGTGTCGATTAGTGTGCTTACCTATCGAGTCTTAAAAATTGATTTATATGCATATAGTTTCTCACTACTCTGCTCGTGCATGCCTCAATATGTCTTTCACTGAGTCCCGGGCCAGGACACGTTCTCGTGCGTACTCCACTTCATTGTTCACCGAGTCCCTCAATAGAGGGCCGGGACATATTATATGTATATACGCTCTGGAGTATGATGTGTTATGGCGTTATGATGCGTAATGGCGTTATGATGGGTTACGGAGTTATTCCCTATTCTGGAGTATGATGTGTTATGGCGCCAACGACGGGGTGGCGACCATGTTTTGTTCACCGAGTCCCATAAGGGGCCGGATATGACATATGACATTGACATGCATGATTTGTGTTTTAAAAGTAAGCATTTTGGTATTCTGGATAGTGTACTTACTTTTTATATTTCTTGTTCCGATTATGGATCTGTTTACTGTACTTCATGCTTTACATGCTCAGTACATATTCCGTACTGACCCCCTTTTCTTCGGGGGCTGCGTTTCATGCCACGCAGGTGTATATAGATGAGTAGAGGATATAGCTAGAAGATGTTCCAGCTGGATCGATGAGCTCCATTTCTTTCCGGAGTGTTTCCGGGTCAGAGTATCCATGTTATGGTATCTTGATTGATGTTAGAGACTTTGCAGACAGAGTCACGTATATAGCATGTCAGTCTTGTAAGCGGCTCTCCAAGCCGACGTACCATTATGCATTATGTTACAAATTCGATATGATTACAAATTTTACTTGATTTGAGAACGACGAAAAGAATGGTTTTTGACAAGTTTGCATTATGCATTTCACTTCGTAACTTAAGAGTCCAGTGAGGTTATGAACATAACAAGAACTAGAGAGGTTCGCTCGGCTCTAAGTATGGGGTCGGGTGCCCATCATGCCCTATCAAGATTAGGGTGTGACAAATTGGTATCAGAGCAGTTCGTCCTAGGGGTTGTCTGCAAAGTCGTGTCCGGTAGAGTCCTATTTATGGGTGTGAAGCTGGCCACACTTATAAACAGGAGGCAGCAGGGCATCTAGGAATCGTTGACCTTCTTTCTGTCTTAGCTCTTGCGATAGAGCCAAGTCATAGGAAATGAGATTCCTTGCACTAACCTTTGATCTCAGCAGAAGCACAGTATCGACGGGAGAAGGTGAGTGATGATATGGGAAGTCACAGAGGTAAGTTCTGATATTTTTGTTTTTTTACCTGAAATTGGGAGCCCCGGGTGGCTGGGATATGTCGTATATATATATGCCCTGTGAGGCATTGCTGGTAATTGCTGCATGCAGGTTTAGGATAGTATGAATTGTAAAGAAGACTTTTCCAGAATTTTTCAAAATCAGGTCATTTAGTTTGGTACACCTAACAGGAAGAAGCGTGGAAAGGAAATATCGTAAATAGACAAGAAGTGGGATGAGTTGTTTTAGAGGGGTTATGGACTTGCAATGGCTTGAAGAATAATTGCGAGAAAGACGATTAGCAGTCCGAAGGATTAAAATGGGTTACGTTCGAGGTTTAGTAGGAGCAAGGTCTATTGGGGGATTCAGGGAAAGTCGACAAATAAGTTCTGCTGTAGATTATTATATAAGAATGACGAGCGGAAATCCAAAGAGGCTGATAACCAAGTATTTATAAGTAATGGCAACGAAGGTGTGTTCGCCACTATCGGGAATCTGGAAATCCAGGATGAAAGGTAGTCATAAACATAGGTGAAAGGTGAATATTGGGAATTGAAAAGGCTAAAATAGTAATTGTTAAAGGAGGGAGATGTGTTACGAGAATGTTTTGGAATTCGTTAAGACTTCAACTTGACCTAGATTATGTGATGAAGGTCATACGGTGAGGTGGATGTGATTATACCAGCATTAACGCCCCGTATTTCATCAGAGTTTCAAGGTTAAGCGTGCTGGGGTGAGAGAAATGTTAGGATGGGTGACCCCCTGTGAAGTGTACTAAAAGTCCTATAAATTAAGACACGAGAGACAAATGAGAAGCTAGAGTAGCCTAAAGGAAGTTAGAGTATGTGGAGTGGTTAAAAACCTTAAAGAGGTCGCATAGGACGAGGCGGACCAAACTGGTGAAGAGAAAGAAGGTGCATCACAGCTCTAGAATTTGGGTGAGTTTGAATAGTGTTTGGAAATATTTTGTAAGCGAGATGGTAGTAATTAAATATATATACGTGTGCATATGATGTCCCATACATAGCTATATCAGCGGGTATGTATTCCGACAACCAACGTTGCGGTGGATGGAAGGCATTAATCGAACAGGGTAACGGAGTTCAAGGGACAAAACCAAAGATATGGTACAAATGTTACAGGGTAAGCTAATGTTGTTTCCACTACAGGTTAAGATTGGAAAGTCCTAATACAATGATATTTGGAAAATAAAGAAAGTGAGTAGATGGAAGGTATGGAGATCAAACTATCGGAAAAAGAGAAAAGTAAGAAACATGAGTGAGTAAAGACTCCAAGAGAGACGACGGACAAAGCACAAGACTATTTAGGTAAAAACTCGAAGGTAGGCATGCGAATTGGATAAAGTGTGGCAGTAAGGATGTTACACCTCGGAAAATTTTCTGTTGGTACGCAAGTGGATGAACTAGTGATGAATATGAGTGCATGATGTCTATGAGCAAGAAACGACGTTTGATGACCTTAGGCGAGATTTCGAAGGTATCCGATGTGAGATGAGAGAGTTGGCCAAGTTAAGATGAGATATAAAGTGAGTGATGTATGTGCATGGACGTGGGTGATTCAAATGAGAAGTCTAAGAATTATGGGAAGTTACAAAATTGCAACTGCCCAGTGGTCGTAAATCGCAAAATACGGACCGTAAATTGCAATACGGTCCGTAAATTGGCAGTCGTAAGCTGCCATGCAAGGTTTCAACTTTCTGCCCAGGGAAGAAATGGTAAAATACGACCAGGTGGACGGACCGTAAAGTGATTTACGGCCCGTAAACCATGGTCGTAAACCACCATGAAGGCAGCCCAACTTCTGGTTCTGGAAATGGTTAATTACACCCATGGAGGACGAGCCGTATAGTGGAATACGGGCCGTAAACCTCCATGGACGACCATTGTTCACCCAGCACAGATTTTTCAATTCATTAAATGTGAGGATCAAGACTTGTCTTATGTCATTACAACATTACACCACTTCTCTCTAAAACTTCTCTCTACATTTATTATATGAGTTTTCAAGGATTATAAGCCGTCAATAACATTAAGACAAGTGAATCAAGGATAAGGGAATCATCATGGATCATCCAAGTCAAGAAATCCAAATGGAGAAAACTAGGGTTTTGCTCAAAGAGGAGTATTATCAACCAAAGCTTGTTCCTACAACTTCTAAGGTAAGATTCATGATTTTTACAAGATGTTTAAGGTATTGGAGAATAAAAATACATGGATTGTAGAAAATGTGGTCAACTAGGTCATGAATGGTGAATAGTGACATTTTGAGGAATAGTTTGAATTGAATTATGAATGTTGTTGTGTTACGATATGAATGTATTATAAATGGTACTAAGATCATGAACTAGACACTTTAGACGAATGGATGAAGTTTGAGGTCATGACCATAAATATGGGAGAATTAGAAGCAAATTGAGAAATCTAGGTAATGTGAATGACTAATGGCCATTGTTATGATATTAATGAAGGTATAGATGCTAGCATTGGAAGGAAACGTGCAAGTGTAGAATAGTCCGACGAAAAGGTATGTAAGGATAACCTTTATTTCATAAGGCATGGTTCTTGGCCAAATTTCTAATTCCTCTATATGAGTATGTTGTATTCAAGTGATTGACAGTCCGAGCTCATAAGCTCACGATCCTTAACCCGTACTACGATTGTACTACGCCCCTCATATGACGAGTAAGCCTAAGATATGGATGTAGCAACAATGACGATGATAGTGATGACGATGATAATAATAATGATGCTAAAGGTGCCTACGGGCTATTATATTCACATGTGCCTATGAAGGGCTATAATGACACCCCGATCTTATAATGCCGGGTAGAATATATGTATATGGATGTATATATGTATATAACTATGTATAAAGTATGTATACGATTACGTAACGCGCGCACACCTCTGCAGATGGTGCGGATAACCCTGAAGCCTTGGTAGGGCCAGGTAGAAATAACATTGAGCCTTGGTTGGCTAAGTACGTATGAAACACCGAACCTTATGGTCGGGCACGCTATGTATGTATATAAGTGTATGGCTATGTATATAATATGAATATGAATGTGAAAAGACTATGTATACGAATGCTAATAAGGACATGTATATGAATATGAGCACAAGTACGGTACGAGTACTATTATGGAATACGGATGATGACGTAGGTGTACAAATACGTATGAAAAATGGAAAGTCCTACGAAAGGCAGGTCAGCGCTACGACGATGATATTATTGTCTCCCCCCTCCTATGCTATCTCATATGTTGTTCATGATGCTTATTTATTGATGTTGCTCATGCTTTACATACTCAGTACATTCTTCGTACTGACGTCCTTTTGTTTGTGGACGCTGCGTCATGCCCGCAGGTGCACAGGGAGACAGACTTGATCCATAGCTGTTTATCCAGAGATTGCATAGCAGAGCTCCATTTCTTTCGAAGCCGCAGCTTTTGGGTACTCATTCTTTTGTGTATATAATTATGGGCATAGCGGGTTCCTGTCCCGATAATGTGATATGTCATACTCTTAGAGGCTCGTAGTTATGTGTTTGTGGGTAGAGATGTTCGGCCATGTTGGCCTATGTTTTGTATATCTTTTGTTGTCCTCGTCGGCCTTGTACTTATGATGTGGCATAGATGCCTATGATATGTTAAATGATGATGGTCGTCTAATGGGATCAATATGATTAATGATAAGAAAAGCATGAATTGACTTATGGTTCACCTAGATGTTATGTTATGTACGATGAGGGGGTGCCCGGGTGGGGTAGCACCGGGTGCTCGTTGCGGCCCCCTAGCCGGGTCGTGACAAAAGTGGTATCAGAGCAGTTTAGTCCTAGGATGTGTCTACGAGCCGTGTCTAGTAGAGTCTTGGTTATGGGTGTGTTGCGCGCCACACCTATAAACAAGAAGCTGCGGACATTTTAGGAATATATGACCTTATTTCTTCATAAGAATTGTGCGATAGAGCTATGATGTAAGAAATTCTTGTTCCTAAATCGTGTGTTGTGTATTTCATAGATGCCTAAAAAGAAAAAGGCTACAGCAGCCCAAAAGGGCAAGACGGTGGCAGAAAAGCGGGCTGAAAGAGCACCGCCACCGGTAGTAGAGAAAGATGAGTCCCAGGGTGCGGCTCAATCTCAGTCCACCCAGACAGTGCCTATTACCGAGGAGCACGTGAGAGCCTCAGCCCCAGCTCCAGCTCCTCCACCAAATGCTTCGGGCCAAGATGTGAAAGAGGCCATTACTTTATTGACTCAATTGGTTGCGGTCGAGGCTCAGAGGCACAGTTCAGGGTATGGTGATAGGGCTGTTAGTGCAAGAGCCCGTGATTTCATTAGATTGAACCCTCCGAAATTCTTTGGGTCAAAACTGGAGGAGGATCCCCAGGACTTTATTGATGGTATGCTAAGGACGCTCCGGTTGATACATGCTTCAGACACCGAGTCGGTAGAGCTAGCGTCATATAGATTGAGAGATGTCTCGATCCAGTGGTATACGGTGTGGATGGCTTCACGGGGGGCCAATGCACCTCCCCCGGTATGGCAAGAGTTTGTTGATGCTTTTCTCCGTCATTATATGCCCCCAGAAGTTCGGCGAGCTAGGGCCGATAAATTCTTAAATTTGAGGCAAGGTAGTATGAGTGCCCTAGAGTATAGCCTCCATTTTAACTCCTTGGCCAGGTATGCTTCGGCCATGGTAGCAGATATGGGCGACCGGGTACACCGATTTGTAAAGGGCCTAGGGCCCCATCTGATGGACAAATGCTTGACTGCGTCCCTTCAGGACGGTATGGATATTGCACGCATTCAGGCACATGCTCAGAACTTAGAGGAAAGCCTACAGCAGCGGAGAAGTGAACGTGAACAGGATAGGGGACATAGCAAGAGGGCCAGATCTTCGGGCCCAATAATTGAGTCCAGAGGCGGACACAGGAAACAGTTCCCTAGACATTCGGGCTATTCTATGACCAGTGCACCTCCACGGTTTTCAGGCCAGAGCCTTGATAGATCTACTCATCTCGGGCCGAGTTAGAATTATTCGGGGTCTCAGTTTAGAGGTGATTCAGGCCAGTCACGGCCACCTATACCACGATGTTCCCAGTATAGGAAGTCGCATTGGGGTCAATGCCGATTGGGTTCAGATGTTTGCTATTCATGTGGTCGACCGGGCCATATTATGCGTGATTGCCCCTCAATGCATGGTAGAGGTAGGACCCAGCCATCAGGGTCGGTAGCCGGATCTTCGGCATCTGTACGCCCTACGGGCCAGGTTCACATATGCCAGTCGGCCATGGTAGAGGTAGGGGCAGAGCTCCCAGTACTAGCGGTTCTCAGCACCGTATTTATGCTTTGGCTGGACGCCAAGATCTTGAGTCTTCTCCTGATGTGGTCACAGGTATATTATCGGTATTCTCTCATGATGTATATGCTTTGATTGATCCGGGCTCTACATTGTCTTATGTAACTCCATACACTTCGAGTCGATTTATAGTCGAGCCGGAGTCGATCAAACCCTTTGAGATGTCCACGCCCGTTGGCGAATCGGTGATAGCTAGCCGAGTGTATAGAGGTTGTGTAGTCGTGATTTGTGACCGTCGTACCATGATTGATTTGCATGAGCTAGAGATGGTAGATTTTTATGTCATTATGGGCATGGATTGGTTGGCTTCTTGTTATGCCAATGTTGATTGTAGAATGAAGATGGTTCGTTTCCAATTTCCGGGAGAACCAGTCTTATAATGGAAAGGAAATTCGGCATCACCAAAAGGTAGGTTTATTTCCTATCTAAAGGCAAGAAAGATGATCACGAAAGGGTGTATTTATCACCTAGTGCGATTTCAAGATGTAGAAGCTGAGTCGCCGACTCTTCAGTCAGTTCCGGTAGTGAACGAATTTCCGGATGTGTTCCCGGAAGAGCTTCCAGGCCTTCCTCCCGAGCGAGAGATCGATTTTGCGATTGATGTGTTGCCAGACACTAAACCCATACTATTCCTCCCTATAGGATGGCACCCGCAGAGTTGAAAGAGTTGAATTTGCGACAACGACGATGGTTGGAGTTGCTAAAGGATTACGATGTTGATATCTTGTATCACCCCGGAAAGGCTAACGTTGTGGCTGACGCTCTTAGCCGCAGATCCAAGGGAAGTCTAAGTGATGTACGACCAGAAAAGAAAGAGATGGCCCGTGAGCTTCAACAGTTAGCGATCCTAGGAGTCCGAGTAGTGGACTCAGGTAGCAGCGGAGCTACTATTCAGAATTCAGCAGTTTCATCGCTAGTAGCGGAAGTAAAAGAGCGACAATATGAGGATCCCATGATAATGCAGTACAGAGATACACTCCCTCAGAAGGAGGAGTCATCATTTGATATTTCGGAAGATGGAGTTCTCCGATGTCGAGGCAGGTTATGTGTTCCCGATGTGGTAGGTCTACGTCACCAAATATTGAGGGAAGCTCATTGTTCCCGTTACTCCGTTCACCCCGGAGCGACGAAAATGTATCATGATCTTAAGTCTATATACTGGTGGAATGGAATGAAGAGAGATATAGCGGAATTCGTAGCTCAGTGGCCTAATTGCCAACTAGTGAAGATTGAACACCAAAAGCCGGGTGGATTATTGCAAGCTATAGAAATCCCAACTTGGAAGTGGGAAGTGATTAATATGGATTTCATTACAGGGTTACCCCGTTCTCGACGTAAGTATGATTCCATATGGGTGATTGTGGATAGACTCACAAAGTCAGCTCATTTCTTACCGGTCAGAACGACCTATGTGGCAGAAGATTATGCGAAGCTTTATCTTAAAGAGATAGTGAAACTCCATGGCGTTCCAGTATCTATTATCTCCGATAGAGGGACCCAGTTTACAGCCAAGTTTTGGAGATCATTCCTAGAGGGTCTAGGGACCCAAGTGCGCCTTAGCATGGCATTTCACCCACAGACCGATGGGCAGGCCGAACGTACCATTCTGACTCTTGAAGATATGTTGTAAGCATGTATGTTAGATTTTGGAGGAAATTGGGATGATCATTTGCCACTCATTGAATTTGCTTACAATAATAGTTACCATTCCAGCATTCAAATGGCACCGTATGAAGCTCTATATGGGCGAAAGTGTGGATCCCCAATTGGGTGGTTTGAAACCGGAGAAACTAAGTTGATAGGGCCAGACTTGGTCCAGCAAGCAATAGAGAAAGTTAAGCTCATACAAGATCGAATGCTAGCGGCTCAAAGTCGTCAAAAGTCCTATGCGGATAATCGTCGAAGAGACTTAGAGTTCGAAGTGAAAGATTAGGTATTCTTGAAAGTGGCGCCGATGAATGGCGTAATGAGATTTCGCAAAAAGGGGAAGCTCAGTGCCTGGTATATTGGGCCATACGAAATTGTACGCAAGATAGGCAAAGTGGCCTATGAGTTAAATCTACCTCCAGACATGGAGTCAGTTCATCCAGTATTTCATGTTTCGATGCTTCGGAAATGTGTTGGAGATCCTACTAGGATCGTTCCAGTGAATGATGTGCAAGTGACACGGAAATTGACTTATGAAGAGATACCCATTGCCATACTAGATAGGCAAGTACGGAGACTTAGAAACAAAGAAGTGGCCTCAGTTAAGGTCTTATGGAGGAACAACAATCGAGAGGAAATAACGTGGGAAGAAGAAGAGAGTATGCGATCCAAATACCCACATCTATTTCAGCCCTTGGAAGAAGTACAAAATAAGACGTCGAGATCATAAGGTATGCATGTTTTCCTTTTATGCTTTTGGGTCGTGTGTGGCCAATTTTTATGTTATTATGTGGTGGCCCTGTGTGGCATCGATATTATGGGCTGTTGTGGCAGGATGGCAGTGCCATAATGTAGGGGAAACTCTGGTGAAATTTTTATAGAATCCCCGAAGACTTTAACATTCGAGGACGAATGTTCTTAAGGGGGGGAGAATGTTACACCTCGGAAAATTTTTCGTTGGTACGCAAGTGGATGAACTAGTGATGAATATGAGTGCATGATGTCTATGAGCAAGAAACGACGTTTGATGACCTTAGGCGAGATTTCGAAGGTATCCGATGTGAGATGAGAGAGTTGGCCAAGTTAAGATGAGATATAAGGTGAGTGATGCATGTGCATGGACGTGGGTGATTCAAATGAGAAGTCTAAGAAATATGGGAAGTTGCAGAATTGCAACTGCCCAGTGGTCGTAAATCGCAAAATACGGACCGTAAATTGCAATACGGTCCGTAAATTGGCAGTCGTAAACTGCCATGCAAGGTTTCAACTTTCTGCCCAGTCAAGAAATGGTAAAATACGACCAGGTGGACGGACCGTAAAGTGATTTACGGCCCGTAAACCATGGTCGTAAACCACCATGAAGGCAGCCCAGCTTCTGGTTCTGGAAATGGTTGAATATGCCCATGGAGGACGAGCCGTATAGTGGAATACGGGCCGTAAACCTCCATGGATGACCACTGTTCACCCACCACAGATTTTTCAATTCATTAAATGTGAGGATCAAGACTTGTCTTATTTCATTACAACATTACACCACTTCTCTCTAAAACTTCTCTCTACATTTATTATATGAGTTTTCAAGGATTATAAGCCATCAATAACATTAAGACAAGTGAATCAAGGATCATCCAAGTCATGAAATCCAAATGGAGAAAAACTAGGGTTTTGCTCAAAGAGGAGTATTATCAACCAAAGCTTGTTCCTACAACTTCTAAGGTAAGATTCATGATTTTTACAAGATGTTTATGGTATTGGAGAATTAAAATACATGGATTGTAGAAAATGTGGTCAACTAGGTCATGAATGGTGAATAGTGACATTTTGAGGAATAGTTTGAATTGAATTATGAATGTTGTTGTGTTATGATATGAATGTATTATAAATGGTACTAAGATCATGAACTAGACACTTTAGATGAATGGACGAAGTTGGAGGTCATGACCATAAATATGGGAGAATTAGAAGCAAATTGAGAAATCTAGGTAATATGAATGACTAATGGCCATTGTTATAATATTAATGAAGGTATAGACGCTAGCATTGGAAGGAATCGTGCAAGTGTAGAATATTCCGACGAAAAGGTATGTAAGGCTAACCCTTCTTTCATGAGGCATGGTTCTTGGCCAAATTTCTAATTCCTCTATATGAGTATGTTGTATTCAAGTGATTGACACTCCAAGCTCATAAGCTCACGATCCTTAACCTGTACTACGATTGTACTATGCCCCTTATATGACCAGTAAGCCTAAGATATAGATGTAGCAACAATGACGATGATAGTGATGACGTTGATAATAATAATGATGCTAAAGGTGCCCACGGGCTATTATATTCACATGTGCCTATGAAGGGCTATAATGACACCCCGAGCTTATAATGTCGGGTAGAATATATGTATATGGATGTATATATGTATATAACTATGTATAAAGTATGTATACGATTACGTAACCCGCGCACACCTCTGCAGATGGTGCGGATAACCCTGAAGCCTTGGTAGGGCCAGGTAGAAATAACATTGAGTCTTGGTTGGCTAAGTACGTATGAAACACCGAACCTTATGGTCGGGCACGCTATGTATGTATATAAGTGTATTGCTATGTATATAATATGAATATGAATGTGAAAAGACTATGTATATGAATGCGAATAAGGACATGTATATGAATATGAGCACAAGTATGGTACGAGTACTATTATGGAATACGGATGATGACGTAGGTGTACAAATACGTATGAAAAATGGAAAGTCCTACGAAAGGCAGGTAAGCGCTACGACGATGATATTATTGTCTCCCCCCTCCTATGCTATCTCATATGTTGTTCATGATGCTTATTTATTGATGTTGCTCATGCTTTACATACTCAGTACATTCTTCGTACTGACGTCCTTTTGTTTGTGGACGCTGCGTCATGCCCGCAGGTGCACAGGGAGACAGACTTGATCCATAGCTGTTTATGCAGAGATTGCATAGCAGAGCTCCATTTCTTTCGGAGCCGCAACTTTTAGGTACTCATTCTTTTGTGTATATAATTATGGGCATAGCGGGGTCCTGTCCCGCTAATGTGATATGTCATACTCTTAGAGGCTCGTAGTCATGTGTATGTGGGTAGATATGTTCGGCCATGTTGGCCCATGTTTTGTATATCTTTTGTTGGCCTCGTCGGCCTTGTACTTATGATGTGGCATAGATGCCTATGATATGTTAAATGATGATGGTGGTCTAATGGGATCAATATGATTAACGATAAGAAAAGCACGAATTGACTTATGGTTCACCTAGATGTTATGTTATGTACGATGAGGGGGTGCCCGGGTGGGGTAGCACCGGGTGCTCGTCGCGGCCCCTTAGCCGGGTCGTGACAAAGGAAACAAAAGAGGAATATGTGGGGTCAGAGAATAGGCTTTGATAAGTAGACCTAAAAGGATAGTGACCACGACGAGGAATGAGAAGTAAGAGAAGGAATGGTTAGACCGTGCGATGATGTTAAGAGATTTCCAGCCCTTGAAAGGTATATAAAGGGATAAGTGTGTGGTCAAATTAACACGGTTTCCTCGGACATGGAGAAGTTTTCCAAAAGGATGACTTAAGAATAGAACGGATTTGTGCGTCTAAAGGAATATTTCACGAACTTCAGAGCCGATACTATAAATAACAATAGGAGAAAGGTTCTTGAGGAGGAAGAAACCCAAGGAGGGTTAAGGATGAAAGTGGGAAAGGCATACTAATGGGCTGGTCAAAGGAAGAGGAGAGCATTTAGGATTAACGTAACCAGAAATATTTAACCATGAGAGCAAGAAGGATACTTTAACGAATTGGCGGTAGAAAATCGATTACTCACCGAGATAAAAACGAGGATGATGGGTCGACACTATTGATTGTAAAATATTAATGGTATGGAATGAGAATTCATGTGAGGTCTGAGAAATTTGATCATAGAGGAAATGGAATGAAATGTAAGGAACGTTCATGGAAGACCCCTCGGTCATAGCATTCATAAATATAGTTAAAGGTTCATTGAGCGAGGATAGAGAGAGTGTAAGCTGTAAGAATTCTGTGCTAAGAGCAAAAGTAGCGGGACGCTCGAAAAACATGGATGCACAGCTGCAACACAAACGCGTAGTTAAGAAGATTTACGAGTAAGTGAGCTAAATGGGCGAAAGGACTAATAGTGGATGGAACGATATGGGAATATTGACAAGAATGACGATATAGGCGTAAATGAAAGAAGAACTTAGGGTAAGAAGTTTTCGATATGTTATGCGCAGATTCGAAAAGAAAGACGAGGAGTAAGGTATAATCGAAGACTTCATAAAAGGACGTAGTGAATCTCGACTTCCCCATTAACTAGTGAGTCCAGGACACCGTTAGTCATAAAAGACAGAGGTATGAAAAGACGAAAAAAAAGGCATCAGAATTGGATACCCTTATAAGTATTCTAGTTAAATACGAGAGTGTAAGTAGCAAGAAGATAGACAGACCAGACCATACGATGACGGAACCCCGACCTTAAGAAGATAATGAAAGGCGGTAGATAATTATCGAAGACGAGGGTACTCGAAGACTATTGGCGTATAAGGATCTCCTTAATAAGGGGGGAAGAATATATTATATTAGACTTAAAAGGAATCGCGACATTTTCAAGGTCCAGAGGAGGAAAAATTTATTAGTTCGGGGCCAGAGTTCAAAACATATCGGCATATCAGGAGGATACCTGAAAGAAGTAGAAACGAATTGACAATAAGTGTACCTTGAGGCAGACATAAGGGGAAAGTATGGAAGACATCTTAAGAGAATGTCCCATACCGACATGAGCTGCGATAATTCTAGATCATGGGTTGAATCCCCCGTATCGAGCAAAATTGTGCAGTACCTAAGTGTGCAACGGCGTGTTCAAAAGGGTAATAAAGAGAGCAAGAAAAGGCTACAAGCTATGTTCACAAAGGATATTTTGGATGACAACGACTATTATAACGAAAGTACCAACGATTGGTAGTCTGGAAAATTTTGAAGGAAAGAAAGAGCGCTGCTTCCATGAATGGAAATAAAAGAGTTCACCAGATATTAAAGGTTCATGGACCATTAACTATATTGAACATGAGAGTATACGCTATGGAATTTTATGAACCATCAACGTGAAGCTATGCCCAGTTATAATTGTAAGAAGTCCACGTCGGAGAGCCAATAAGGAATAAAGATTGACGAAACGATCGCCAATACAAAGAAATCAAAGACAAGTATACCGGTGTCGAGAGATGTGAGGGAAGGAAGTACGGAAAAGGTTGCGAGCTAAGAAATTAAGTGAACTCAGATCAAAAGTTGCCATAAGTGTAACTGGACTGCGAAGAATAATAAATGGCGAAGAAACATTACGTATATACATTTTGGACATTGATATAACTGGCCTTGGAAAGGAACATAACCATTATGCTCATTAACGACAAAGTCATGATTGGATAAATATTTAGAATGTAAGATTGAAAGGGACAGTGACAAAGACGTAAAGGAACAGGGAGTCGATGCAGTGTACGTCTAAGATCAACAGGTACAAAAAGGATAGCCCGATATGGTACCGAAAAAGATAAACACAAAGAGTATGCCGTATATAAGGAAGGTAATTGCCCACTAGCAAGGAAACAAGGAGCGAAAAAAAAATACTTAAAGGCCGATGAATATTTATAGCACGATAAGTCAAGACTATAATAATGGAGACATATGAGATCAAGATGCTAGTTAATTTCTGACAATGTACATGAGGACGAAGAAGTGGAAGAAATGGACTGGAAGCAATGAAAGAGTTAAGAAAGGATGTTACACCCGCAGTCTGACGGACAGGCCGAGCATACTAGTCAGATGCTAGAAGATATGCTGCGGGCCTGTGTTACTGACTTCAAGGGTAGCTAGGATGATCATTACCACTTATTGAGTTTGCTTATAATAATAATTACCATTCTGGCATCCAGATGGCGCCGTATGAGGCCCTGTATGGCAGGAAGTGCAGATCACCGATCGGTTGGTTCGATGTTGGCAAAACTAAGTTAATCGGCCCAGATATAATTCAGCAGGCAGTTGATAAAGTGAAACTCATTCAGGAACGGTTACTGGCAGCCCAGAGTCGGCAGAAATCATATGCCGATAATCGACGTCGACACTTAGAGTTCTAGGTTGGCGATTGGGTATTTCTGAAAGTGTCACCCATGAAGGGTATAATGAGATTTGGCAAGAAGGGAAAGCTCAGTCCAAGGTATATTTGACCTTATCAAATTGTCCGTAGGGTTGGCAAGGTCTCCTATGAATTAGAGTTACCACCTGATTTAGAAGCAATGCATCCAGTCTTCCACATGACCATGTTTCGTAAATACATTGGGGACCCTTCCAGAGTGTTTCCCCTAAGTGATATCCAGGTGACAGAGGAGCTATCCTACGAGGAACAACCTATAGCCATATTGGATCGTCAAGTGAGGAGGTTACGTACCACAGACGTGGCGTCTGTTAGGGTATTGTGGCGAAACAATAACAGAGAGGAGATGACCTGGGAAGTCGAAGAAGAGATGAAGAAGAAGTATCCCTACTTATTTATGTGCCCACAGGTAATCTAAATTTCTAAAGTGGTTATGTTGATTGATGAATGAGCTGTATGTGATAGCTATAAAAGGGATCTCCCCGAAGTGCTATAAGACCCCATAAGACCAGTTCAACATTCGAGGACGAATGTTCTAAAGGGGGGAGGATCTTATATCCCGCATTTTGTACATTCAGATATTTCAAGATAGTCGCGATAAGTTAAGGGCAAGGGTATTATTTTCCTTCCGATTTTATTTTAATACACAAGTTGTTTATTAATGGTATGGAAATATTGAGAAAGGATAGGGGTAAAAAGGGAAAAAAATCAAGAAGGTTCATGACAATAGCCACCATGGCCGTGTGGCTCAAGTGGGACCCACCCATGGCTTGGCCAATTAACTCAAGCCATGAGTGGGGGCATGTGTCCACTTCATATTTGTAGGAGAAAGTATATATATAGATAGAGAAGACCAAAGCAAGACATATTCTTCATCTTTACAATTCAAGAAACTTCAAGAAAAAAATATAGTAGTATTCGGCCATGGCTAGAAAAATTTGATGCCTTGGAGTTGATCAAGAAAAATAATTTTCTTTTAGCATTTCAACCAATTGGAAGGCCCTTATTAACGTGGAGTAGTTGTTGGAGCAAGCAAAGCATTCATTTGTGCAATTTGCAAGCCCTAGCCAAGTTGAGAAGTTAAAGGATAAAGGTAAGAATTAATCTCCTTTTCTGTGTTAGGGATGGTTTGTGAGTGTTGTAGTATGTAGAAATTGATAAAATTCATGAAATATGTGTGTGTTGGTTGTGGCCGAATAGGGGCTATGTTGGTAAGATGTGATGAATTGATTTTATTTAGTATTTATGGTTGTTGTTGTTGTGGATTCCATGATGAAAATGAAGGTTTGATGGCTTGAAATGAAGTTGTAATCGTTGTGGATTGTTGTAGAAGTTAATGTGATGCTAGCATGGTTTCGTATATTTGTATGAATGGCGTTGTTAACGTGTGGTTGTTGGTGTAATTCATGAACTTGGAAGCGAGGAATGTGTCGTTGTTGTACTTATTGAGTTTGGAAGATTGTAAGTTGGGTTGTTATGGTTAAATTGGATGTAAATGAAATGTCGTCGAATTATGTAGAAAGGGTTGCTAACGTTGGAATGCATTTGGAATCAATTGTTGAAGTTGTTAATGTGGTTGTTGGTATCGTTGTTGATGATTTGGCCGAGTTGAATTCTCGGGGTTGGTTGAATTTACAGGGGAAATGCTGCCCAAATTTTTGTAGGTGGATTGCTAGCTTGGAATCGGATTCCTAAATACCTATAGCTAATGTTTGCTATCTTCTGACGTTGTTGTAGATCTTGGGAAAACCGAGACTTAAATTCAGATTTGCCTAGGAAGCCGGCAAGGTATGTACGGCTTACCCTTTCTTTCTTTTGGCATGTCCTAGAGCTAAGTAAGGTATGACACGCACCTTGGGATAACTCTATTCTTTAATTCCGAGCTTGTTTACGATTCTTATTCACTTCTTGACATGAGCATACTTAATATAGTCGAGCTTAGCGTATGATTGAATAACGAGCAAAGCATAAAGAGTTCCTGTCTCTAAAAGGGTTCTATAAGGATTAATGTCCCTAACTTTCATAAGAGGTCTTGGATCGCTTTGATATGTTCATAAAGGTTTCTGTAATGAATAGCGTCCATAACTTTCTTATGCTAACTCGGATTGACTCGAAACGTGTTTATGATCCTTCAAGTGTCGATTAGTGTGCTTACCTATCGAGTCTTAAAAATTGATTTATATGCATATAGTGTCTCACTACTCTGCTCGTGCATGCCTCAATATGTCTTTCACTGAGTCCCGGGCCAGGACACGTTCTCATGCGTACTCCACTGCATTGTTCACCGAGTCCCTCAATAGAGGGCCGGGACACGTTATATGTATATACGCTCTGGAGTATGATGTGTTATGGCGTTATGATGGGTTACGGAGTTATTCCCTATTCTGGAGTATGATGTGTTATGGCGCCAACGACGGGGTGGCCACTATGTTTTGTTCACCGAGTCCCATAAGGGGCTGGATATGACATATGACATTGACATGCATGATTTGTGTTTTAAAAGCAAGCATTTTGGTATTCTCGATAGTGTACTTACTTTTTATATTTCTTGTTCGATTATGGCTCTGTTTATTGTAATTCATGCTTTACATGCTCAGTACATATTCCGTACTGACCCCCTTTTCTTCGGGGGCTGCGTTTCATGCCACGCAGGTGTATACAGATGAGTAGAGGATATAGCTAGAAGATGTTCCAGCTGGATCGATGAGCTCCATTTCTTTCCGGAGTGTTGCCGAGTCAGAGTATCCATGTTATGGTATCTTGATAGATGTTAGAGACTTTGCAGATAGAGTCACGCATATAGCATGTCAGTCTTGTAAGCGGCTCTGCAAGCCGACGTACCATTATGCATTATGTTACAAATTCCATATGATTACAGAATTTACTTGATTTGAGAACGACGAAAAGAATGGTTTTTGACAAGTTTGCATTATGCATTTCACTTCGTTACTTAAGAGTCCAGTGAGGTTATGAACATAACGAGAACTAGAGGGGTTCGCTCGGCTCTGAGTATGAGGTCGGGTGCCCATCATGCCCTATCAAGATTAGGGTGTGACATCAAGTCTGAATCCAACACCATAAGTACAACACTGAATTTGCATGGCATTTCATTGCATTCATACACTATTGCGTTATATTGCATTCATACACTATTGCATTGCATCGAATTATGATTTGATTTTGAGATGGTGGTGTTGTACTTGTGGTGTTTGAATCGGACTTGATATATTCAGACTTGGCACATTTGGGATTAGATGCTTTATTTAGGCAATGACGTGTACTTGAATCTTGATATATTGATTGAACTTGTTGAAGTATCCCATAGACCGTCCATAAGATTAGTTATATGTTTGGTCTCTATGTGATGTAGAATAATGGGTGTCTTAATGATGAGTTAACTACTAGAATGAAACGAACGATTTAATGATATGTGAGTTTCGAGATCGTTGTAAGATTGACTGGTGATTATTAGAGTGAAATTAATGCTTAAAGGTATTAATGTACAGTGTGTGGTAGAAAGACGTATGACTTGATTGGGTTGTTATCATGTTATCTGTGAATTCTTTTTTATTGATATGTGTTACTAACCATTGTCGGCCTATGATACTTACTCAGTACGCGTGGATAGTGCTGATATTGCACTTGCTACACCCTTTTTGGGTGTAGATTGTTTCAGGTGGTTGATTGTTATATGAAGCTGAAACGTATGGTGCCTATCTGGAAGGCGTCCTCCCACTTTATTCCAGGACGGAGGTTGAGTCTTAGAATGTAGTGTTAATCTGAAATCATTAGTCGCTCTTGTACTAGTCTAGACCAGGTCATGGGAAAATGGATGGAGTCTGTAATCATGTATTGTTATAATCATATGAATACTTGAGTTTATTAAATATATATTATGATGTCCCATCGTTACTGCCAATTATCTTTTAGTGAGAATGATTGTCCTTGTTCAATCGTATGTTATTCGATGGAGGGTTCACCTACCGAGATGGGAAAGGTAGATGCCCGCGCGACCCCGAATCGGGTCGCGACAGACCCTTTTGATCCTTTTTTGAGCTTTATTAGCTCATATTTGACCCGCTGGGACCGTTGGCATGCTTTCTGAGGTCATCTGGAGTTGATTTGGGTAAGTTTTGGGGAAATTTGGCTTGAAAGCGAAAAATGGTTGACTCAAAGTTGACCTTTTGAATAAACAGACCGTTTTCGGGAATCCATTGATTTTAAGAGGTCCGGATGGTCTGTTACAACTTATGTACATATTTGGTTCGGTTCCCAATGCACTCGGGTGCATTTTGGGGCTTGGTTTGGAAGGTTAGTTTTAATTATTGGGGGTTGACTTGGTCAATGAGACCCCCGATGGGAATTTCGAGGCCATGAGTGTGTTCGTAGTGCATTGTTATGTATAGTTGCATATTTACTATGTGAGCAGATGGCCTCGGGAGATAGTCAAAAATTCAGGTTGAAAGTGTGAAACTTGGAACTTTTCTTATGTGTGGTGCCCGCTTTGGCGGCACCAGCATCGCAGCAGCGGTACCGCTATAATGGTCACCCTGGCGCTGAAGCAGCCAGTGCCATTTGGGCATGACTGCTATAGTTGTCATGAGACCGCCGAAGCGTGTCGCTGGAGCGGTCAACTGGTCGCGAAAGCGGGTGTCGAGCAATTAGTTCATTAAATGAAGTGTTAAAAGCCCTAATCCCTCATTTATCACTATTCTAAAATTTTAGCTATTGGGAGAAATTCTAGGATATTCTTGGAGGAAATTCTTGGTGGTAACTCCTTCTAATTCCTTTACTATTTCGTTGTCCTTAATCACTTTCGAATTTCTTTATCTTGATAGTTCATTAACTATTTGATGATTAGAAGAGGGTTCCATGAGTTCTTTCTAGGCTTCTAAATCATGAACTGTTGGTTGGGTTAGCTCTATTAATCATGGAATTGATGACTAGAACCTATAATTGGTTGATTTCTTCCTAATTAGTGGCTAAATTATGGGATTGGAAATTAGGGTTTATACCCAAATTTGGGGGTTTTTTTCTAAGAATTCGAATTTGCGTAAATTTTTTATTCTTCTAGCTTGATATTGATGGGAATTGATCATCTAGAGCTTTAATTTCACATTGGAACCTTTAGATTCCTAATTTCACCCTCCTAGTTCATAAAACCCATTCCATAGGTTTGGGATTTGGGTCTTGAATAGAAGTAGGGTTTATTTGATGTTCTTCATGATTCTAATTTCTTGATTCGAATGTGCCTAGACATTCTTTACCTCGAGGCTCAAAGGAAAGGGAAGTCTAAGGAGTGATTGTTGGTGAAATTGTGGTTCGGCTTTCCAGGTAAGTTACGGTTTACCTTATGGTGAGAGCTCGTTTAGCAAAGCATATATTGAGACAATATTGTTGGAGAAAGCATGTCAACCTTTGGGTATGAAGTTGGGTTGGATATTGTCTTAGGTTGGGCCTTGTTGTGTGATTGGGGTTAGCCACCCCATTGTGTTGTGACTTATCTGGTTCTGTTATTGTTGGATCGATGCCATGTGGAGATATTAGATATTGGAGACGGTTGATATATCTTGATCTTTATATTGTTGTATCGTACATGTTGTCATTTGATACGAGGATAGTGTTCTATTATGGCTTATTGTGTAGCCTTTTCATGATATTGTTGGTGTGCCCATGTGTGGTACTTGATATTGATTTGATTATTGACATTGAACTCATACATTTCATGCATTCTCATCCTTTAAGATATACTATTGATACATTGATGATAGTTGAGGAAATACTGTTACGAGTTGGGCTCAGTTGGATGAGAGTGATGTGAGGAACGATGTCCGATGTTTATCTCGGAATCGAGGTATGAGTGTAGCGGTTGCCGAGGTGTTGGCAGAATTGTGAGGTAGCATTTGTCGAGGTTATTGCCGGAGCTGTGAGGTACATGGACTTCGCGGGTCCCTCATGGGTTGTACTGCTGAGATGTGATGGTCCATCAAAAGGATTAAATGTGTACGGTGCATATGCATTGCATACACATTTCATACATTATCGCATTGCATTGTTCTATGGCTTCTATTGTGGTATTCTTGTGATGTACTTGTGATATACGGATTCAGATTGATTATTTTGAGACTTGGCACTTTTGGGTTTAGATGCTAAACATAGGTGATGACGTGTACTTGGATGCTTGCTCGTGTTTGACTTGTACCTTGTTTATTTACCTGTTTATCTTACTTTATTGCCTTGATATGTGTTAGCTAAACTTAGTCGGCCGATGATACCTACCAATACTTGTTTTTGTACTGACCTGCACTTGCTGCATTCTTTTATGAACGCAGAGTTCTAGGTGGGATCAATCTTTGCTTCGCGTGGCTGTAGGTTCGAGAGTTGCTGTTAGAGTCTTACAGGGTGAGCATGGAGATGTCTGCTGCCTTGGAGATCCTTCTTCTATTTTTTGTCTGACTTGATATTCCGAGACATATTCAGACATTTGATGTATTATTGTTTTTTCCTGACTTGTAGATTCTAGTTAGTTGTCTTGTATGACTAGATAGATTTCTGGGGTGGTTTTGATGTATTTCCGCATTATCTATCTATTATTATGTCAGACTTATGTATTTCTATCTCTTCCGCTTATTTATTTATTATTTTCATGTATTTAAGATTGTTGGGATAAGGGTTCGCCTACCGAGGTGGGAAAGGTTGGTTCCCGCGCGACTTAGCAAAATTGGGTCGTGACATACATGGTCTATCACGAAGACAGATGCAGGCAATAGAGAAGAAGTAAAGAGACGACTCATTCACAGAGTAGTTGATTGATTAATAGAACAACCATGAAAACATGTTCTATCACAAAGAGTCATTAGGTTCAGTTGATGAATGAAGCAGGAGAGAATTGTCACGACCCAACCCCGTGGGCCGCGACCAGTGCCCGAGCTGGGCACCTATACGTACCCGATACCCAAATTAGCATAATAACAGAATAATAATATAATAATAATATCAGTGGACGCTACAGAATTTAACAGAAAAGCAGACTTGGCACACATAGGCCGATAAGGCCATCATAGAACAAAGTATCCCAAACATATGTACGGAACCCACACAGATGTATCCACAGACCTCTACAGAACATATCATAATCATAAGACGGGACAGGGCCCCGTCATACCCAGAACAAAGTACATATCCAGATAGCAGTGACAGACTGTACCAAAAGATGGGCTCTGAAGAAGAAAGCGCCCCAAAATAGCAGAAGTGGGATCCTAAACAGATGGATCAGCGAACCTGTCGTCTGTACCTGCGCGGCATGAAAACGCAGCCCCCGAAGGAAGGGGGTCAGTACGAAATATGTACTGAATATGTAAAGCGGAATCACAGAAGTCAAATCATAATGGTTACAGAAAATGAGTACAAAATCCAGAGTGTCAAATGCATATTTCCCAAAACAGACAGAATGTGTACAGAAACATATGTCATATCATATCCGACCCCTGCCACGGGACTCGGCAGACAGAACGTGGTCACCCTCCCGACACTGGTGCCACAATACAGAGGAATCAGAAAAAAAAAGGGGCGTGGCCCCGTATCATAAAATGTCATATCAGAATGGCCATAACAGATCAGATCAGAATAGGCGGACATGGCACATCATACTCCACAGACCCATGTACGCGTATACCTGCCCCCTCACACCGGGGCGCGGCGAACAATGCAGAGAATCACGCTTGACAACATATCCTGGCCCGGGCTCAGTGTGGGGAACATTGGGACATCCACGAATGGAGTAGTGAGAAACTAATGCAATTTAAAAATATCATAAATGTTTTCAAAGACTCGATGAAGCGTAGCAAAGACAAACAAATCAAATGGAGTCGGACGGAATCAGAATTAATACAATTCGGATATCATAATAATTTACAGAAATATAACCTCCCTGAAGTCATTCCGAGTGTCAAAATAATTTATAAGATTTAATAGAATATTTAAAATAATATTCTTTAAGCGATTAGTAGGGTAATCAAAACATTTCTTTCAAAAATCGCTTAAAAAGTAAGCTTTAGCAAATTAGGGGCAAAACCGAAAATAGTGGGCCAGCCTCGGGACAAATAAGGCGGCGGGCTCAAATTGTGCCCTCTAAGCATATAGTATCACCTAAAAAGGTTATACAGATATTCTATGACTTTCTGAGTAATTTAGAGCAAAATTGCATAATTCCAGAAAAAACGTATCAAAAATGATTCAATTCTACTGAAGGAAAAACTGAAATTTTGTCTTGCGGATTCCGAGGGCCAAGAGGTCCTTCGAGGCCCGGATCCGACCCTAACTCACTAAGGGCATGCCAAGGGAAGAAATAGGGTTGCTTTACATACCTTTCACGCTCCTTAAGCCTTTCCAAATTCACTTCCCGTTTCGTCGAAAAACTGCAATTGGTCAAGTTTACCAATTGTAAGCTATGAATACCAAAGTTCCAACTTAATGCATATTTGGCTACCGAAATTTCGACAGCACTTCCCCTATACATATAGCACCCCGAGAATTCAACTCGGCTATAAATCATCAACAACAACCCAAACGACAACAACAATATCAACAATTAAACATTAAAAACATAAATATCCTTCAACTAGTCATTTTTCTCACAAGTTGACATAATCTTCAATTCAACCCAACTTTCAACTAAGATCAATAATTTCACATTCAACAACATCATGATCATCACCATATAGTTCTAGAAACATTTCATATCATTTTCCTCAAGATATACACTCGATATACATAATATACAACTTTCCGCCAAAGTCATAACTTATGCAACACATCAAATCTTTGGCATACAACTTCATAACAAGTTTCCAACTTCCAAATTCATCAATGATCATCACTATTAGCAACCAAACAACTTCATTTCCTTAATGTCGGAAAATCATACTAAAACGACATAAGTTTCTACATTCCAATTCAATACAAACTTATATCATTCTAACTTCATTTACATATCAAGCATTACAACAACACTCCAATACACTAAACAACTTAATTCATTTCTATTCCAAATGCAATATACCACACAGCCATATGCTTATTTTCCCATATCAACTAAATTCATCCAACTTTCAATTCCCATATGCATTTCATCACAATCACAACTAGAATATAACATGAATTCTATACATTTTGGCTATACAACATATATATACACACGGCTACACCTCCAATTCCAAACCCACATTAGAAACTTCCATTTTTCCATACAATCAACGCATTTCTACATACTACAACACAATCAAAACTTCATAACACAATAAAAAGGTAGAAATTCTTACCTTTTCTTCAAGTCTTCTTCACTTGAACTTGTGTTCACTTTGAGGGATCTAATGCTCCCCACTCCAAACCAACTATACCAAGTTACAAAGGAACCATGACTTAGTAGGAAAATCACAAGAAATGAATTTTTGGAGCAATATATTTGGTGGCTATTTTTCTAAGCCAAACCCGAAACCCTCTTGGTTTTTTTGCTCTTGTTCTTGACTTCTTTCTTGCTTATTTTTCTTGAATGTTCTAATGCATATAATGAAGACTTTAGGCTTCTTATATTAATTGTCACATGATCATGCACATGACTAATTAATTGGGCTTGGATCAAGACCTTATGTTAATTAATCACATGGAAATTTAATACAAAATTTTGGGCTTGGGCCACTATGGCCGGCCACTACAATGCATTGGGCCTTAAATTCCATTCCATTATTTTTGGCCCAATGACTTATAGTCCACGTTTTGTAATTCCCGAAACTAATTTCCAAAATTCCAAAATTGCCCTTAGCCTTGTCTCACACTTTCATGACTCTATTCTTTCATGCATAACTCCTATGTCCAACAAAATATCAAATTTGACCTTATATCTCAAGAATCCAATAGATCTTGAGGAGAAAAGGCGAAGATGGCTCAGAAGTATTTGTTCAAGTAAGGAGAGTTACGAAAAAACATATGAACCAAGTCTACAAACACGTTTCAACACATAGCAAGTGTTGGTCCCTTTATTTAATGACTTGCAAAATCTGTGCTGAGGTGAACAGTGGTCGTCCATCATGGTTTACGGCCCGTATTGCAGTTTACGGACCGTCCCTCGCGATCGTCTTTAACCATTTCCAGAACCAGAAGCTTTGGCTGCTTGCATGGTGATTTACGACCATGGTTTACGGGTCGTAAATCACTTTACGGTCCGTCCTCTAGGTCGTATTTTACCATTTCTCGGCTGGCAGAAAGTTGAAGCCTTGCATAGCAGTTTACAACCTGCTAGTTTACGGACCGTATACCAGTTTACGGTCCGTCCTAGCACTTTACGACCACTGGGCAGTTGCAATTCTGCAACTTTCCATATTTCTTAGACTTCTCATTTTAATCACCCACGTCCATGCACATGCATTGCTCACCTTATATCTCATCTTAATTTAGCCAACTTTCTCATCTCACATCGGATACCTTCGAAATCTCGCCTAAGGTCATCAAACGTCGTTTCTTGCTCATGGACATCATGCACTCATACTTATCACTAGTTCGTTCACTTACGTACCAACGGAAAATTTTCCCGAGGTGTAACATTCTTCCCCCCTTAAAAACATTCGTCCCCGAATGTTAAAGTGCTCGGGAATGCTACAAAAATTTCGCCAGAATTTCCCTTATAATATGGCACTACCATCCTGCCACAACAACCCATAATATCGATGCCACACAGGGCCACAACATAACAACGTAAAATTTTGGCCACACATGACCCAAAAGCATAAAAGGAAAATATACATACCTTATGATCTCGACGTCTCATCTTGGGCTTCTTCCAAGGGCTTAAATAAATGTGGGTATTTGGATCGCATACTTTCTTCTGCTTCCCATGTCATCTCCTCTCGTTTACTGCTTCTCCATAGAACCTTAACCGAGGCCACCTCTTTGTTTCTAAGCCTCCGTACTTGCCTGTCTAATATGGCAATGGGTACCTCTTCATAAGTCAATTTCTCTGTCACTTGCACATCGTTCACTCGGACGATCCTAGTGGGATCTCCAACACATTTTCGAAGCATCGAGACATGAAATACTGGATGGACTGACTCCAATTCCGGAGGTAGATCTAACTCATAGGCCACTTTGCCTATTTTGCGCACAATCTCATATGGTCCAATATACCGGGGACTAAGCTTCCCCTTTTTGCCAAATCTCATAAAGCCTTTCATTGGCGACACTTTCAAGAATACCCAATCCTTCACTTTGAACTCCAAGTCTCTTCGACGATTATCCGCATAGGACTTCTAACGACTTTGGGCTGCTAGCAACCGATCTTGTATAAGCTTGACTTTCTCTATAGCTTGCTGGACCAAGTCTGGTCCTATCAATTTAGTGTCTCCGGTTTCAAACCACCCAATTGGGGATCTACATTTTCGCCCATATAAAGCTTCATATGGTGCCATTTGAATGTTGGAATGATAACTATTATTGTAAGCAAATTCAATGAGTGGAAAATGATCATCCCAATTTCCTCCGAAATCTATCATACATGCTCGTAACATATCCTCAAGAGTCTGAATAGTACGTTCAGCTTGTCCATCGGTCTGGGGATGAAATGCCATGCTAAGGCTAACTCGGGTCCCTAAACCCTCTTGGAAAGACCTCCAAAACTTAGTTGTAAACTGAGTCCCTCTGTCGGAGATAATAGATACCGGGACGCCATGGAGTTTTACTATCTCGTTAAGATAAAGCTTCGCATAATCTTCTGCCTCATAGGTCGTCCTGACCGGTAAGAAATGAGCTGACTTGGTGAGTCTATCCACATTCACCCATATGGAATCATACCTACATCGAGAACGGGGTAAGCCTGAAATGAAGTCCATGTTAATCACTTCCCACTTCCAAGTTGGGATTTCTATAGCTTGCAACAATCCACCCGGCTTTTGGTGTTCAATCTTCACTCGTTGGCAACTAGGGCACTGAGCTGGGAATTCCGCTATATCTTTCTTCATCCCACTCCACCAATATATAGACTTAAGATCATGATACATCTTCGTCGCTCCGGGGTGAACAGAATAACGGGAACTATGAGCTTCTCTCAAAATCTGGTGGCGTAAACTTGCCACATCGGGAACACATAATCTTCCTCTACATCGGAGAACTCCATCTCCTGAAATGTCAAATGATGACTCCTTTTTCTGAGGGAGTGTATTTCTGTACTGCATTAGCATAGGATCCTCATATTGTCGCTCTTTCACTTCCGCTACTAGCGACGAGACTGCTGTATTCTGGATGGTAGCTCCGCTGCTACCTGAGTCCACTACTCAGACTCCTAGGCTAGCTAACTGTTGAAGCTCACGGGCCATCTCTTTCTTTTCTGGTCGTACATCACTTAGACTTCCCATCGACCTACGGCAAAGAGCATCAGCCACCATATTTGCCTTTCCGGAGTGGTACAGGATCTCAACATCATAGTCTTTCAGCAACTCTAGTCATCGTCGTTGCCGCAAATTCTACTCTTTCTACTTGAAGATGTATTGAAGACTCTTATGATCTGTGTAAATATCCACGTGGACACCATATAAGTAATGTCTCCATATCTTTAATGCATGGACCACCGCGGCTAATTCTAAGTCATGGGTAGGATAATTCTGCTCATGTTTCCGCAATTGCCTTGAAGCATACGCAATCACTTTGCCATGTTGTATCAACACACAGCCTAGCCCAACACCTGAAGCGTCGCAATACACAACGTATCCTTCCAATCCCTCTGGAAGTGTCAGAACTGGGGCAGAAGTCAACCGACCCTTTAACTCTTGAAAACTACGTTCACAAGCATCTGTCCATTGAAACTTGGCCGATTTCTGTGTCAACTTTGTGAGTGGTGCAGAAATAGAGGAAAAACCTTCAACAAATCTCCTGTAATAACCTGCTAAGCCAGAAAGCTACGAACCTCTGTAGGAGTTGTGGGTCCTGGCCAAGTCTTCACGACCTCAATCTTTTGACTATCCACTCGAATATCATCGGCTGCCACAATATGCCCTAAAACTGCCACTGAGTTCAACCAGAACTCACATTTGGAAAACTTTGCAAACAATTCTCGAGTTCGAAGAACTCCAAGGACAATGCGCAAATGATCCGCATGTTCTGCTTCGGATCTAGAATACACCAAAATATCATCAATGAATACGATTATAAATAAGTCCAGAAAGGACCTGAACACATTATTCATCAAATCCATAAATACCGCTGGCGCATTAGTTAGCCCAAATGACATCACCCGGAATTCAAAATGACCATATCTCGTTCTGAAGGCTGTCTTAGGGGATATCTTTCTCCCTAACTCTCACTTGATGATACCCGGACCTCAAATCAATCTTTGAAAACCATTTGGCGCCTTGCAATTGATCAAACAAGTCATCAATCCTTGGGAGAGGATATTTATTCTTAATCGTTACTTTATTCAATTGCGTATAATCAATGCACATTCTCAGGGAGCCATCTTTCTTTCGAACAAACAATACGGGCGCTCCCCATGGGGATGAACAAGGCCTAATGAAGCCTTTATCAAGTAAGTCCTTCAATTGCTCCTTCCACTCTTTCAATTCTGCGGGTGCCATTCTATATGGAGGAATAGATATAGGTGTGGTGCCTGGTAACACATCAATGGTAAAATCAATCTCCCGTTCGGGCGGAAGGCCTGGAAGCTCTTCCGGGAACACATCCGGGAAATCATTCACCACTGGAACTGACTGTAGAGTCGGCGACTCAGCTTCTACATCTTGAACTCGTACTAGATGATAAATGCACCCTTTTGTAATCATTTTACTTGCCTTTAGATAGGAAATAAACCTACCTTTTGGTGATGCCGCATTCCCTTTCCATTCTAAGACTAGTTCTCCCGGAAACTGGAAACGAACCATCTTCATTCGACAATCAACATTGGCATAACAAGAAGCCAACCAATCCATGCCCATAATAACATCAAAATCTACCATTTCTAGCTCATGCAAATCAATCATGGTACGACGGCACAAATCATGACTATACAATCCCTATATACTCGGCTAGCTATTACCGATTCACCCACGGGTGTGGACACCTCAAAAGGTTTGATCGACTCCGACTCAACTATAAATTGACCCGCAATATAAGGAGTAACATATGATAATGTGGATCCCGGATCAATCAAAGCATATACATCATGAGCGAATACCGATAATATACCTGTGACCACGTCAGGAGAAGACTCTAGATCTTGGCGTCCAGCCAAGGCATAAATATGGTGCTGAGGGCCGCTAGTACTGGGAGCTCTACCTCTACCTCTACCATGGTCGACTGGCGCATGTGAACCTGGCCCCGTAGGACGTACAGATGCCGAAGATCCGGCTACTGACCCTGATGATTGGGTCCTACCTCTACCATGTACTGAGGGCCAATCACGCATAATATGGCCTGGTCGACCACATGAATAGCAAACATCTGAACCCAATCGGCATTGACCCCAATGCGACTTCCCACACTGGGAACATCATGGTATAGGTGGCCTTGACTGGCCTGAATCACCTCTAAACTGGGACCCCGAATAACTCTGACTCGGCCCGTGATGAGTAGATCTATCAAGGCTCTAACCTGAAAACCGTGGAGGTGCACTGGTCATAGAATAGCCTGAATGTCTAGGGAACTATTGCCTGTGTCCGCCTCTGGACTCACTTATTGGGCCCGATGATCTGGCCCTCTTGCTATGTCCCCTATCCTGTTCACGTTCACTTCTCCGCTGCTGTAGGCTTTCCTTTAAGTTCTGAGCATGTGCCTGAATGCGTGCAATATCCATACCATTCTGAAGGGACGCAGTCAAGCATTTGTTCATCAGATGGGGCCCTAGGCCCTTTAAATATCGGTGTACCCTGTCGCCCAAATATGCTACCATGGCCGAAGCATACCTGGCCAAGGAGTTAAAACGGAGGCTATACTCTAAGGCACTCAGACTGCCTTGCCTTAAATTTAAGAATTTATCGGCCCTAGCTCGCCGAACTTCTGGGGGCATATAATGACGGAGAAAAGCATCAACAAATTCTTGCCATACCGGGGAGGTGCATTTGCTCCCCGTGAAGCCATCCATACCGTATACAACTTAATCGAGACATCTCTCAATCTATATGACTCTAACTCTACTGACTCGGTGTCCGAAGCATGTATCAACCGGAGCGTCCTTAGCATACCATCAATAAAGTCCTGGGGATCCTCCTCCGATTTTGACCCAAAGAATTCCGGAGGGTTCAAAGTAATGAAATCACGGGCTCTTGCACTAACAGCCCTATCACCATACGTTGTTGGATTGTTGTTGTGGTTGAATTTGGGGGTGAGCCGTGAGCTTGGTGAAGTCATGGTTGGTCTCATTTTGCATGTATTGTTGATGGATTGAATGTGTGTCAACATATGTGAATGAACAAAGATTGTAGAAGTTTGTTTATGATGTTGCACATTGGTATTGGACTGTTTTTCTTGAATTTGAAATGAGTCGTGTGTTGTAGAGTTAAATGGAATCATGCTTAATCTTCTTGTACATGTATTGGAAATGGATTGAATGTGTTGTAGTATGGATAAATGGATGAAAATCATGAAGATGTTGTAGTTGTGTTGAAGCCGTGTTATGGACTGTTTTGTGTCATATTTTGATTGTTGTTGTTATGGACATTATGGTGTATTGTATGCATATTGAATATGTGAATTGAGGTGTTAAATAAACGAATCATGTTGAAGGGGGAAAACAGTCCAAACCGTGGACTGTTTTGATGATAGGAGTAAATTTGTGCGTTCTGAATGTTGAATATTGTTATGAACGTATAGTGAAAGTGAAGTTTACTGATTCAAGTTGAAATTGAAATGGTTTGTGGGCTGTTGTAAGAATGAAAATGATGCTAAAACAGTTCCAAGAATCGTAAAGGTAATGTTGTTAAACGTGTTGTTGTCGTTGTAAGTTAAAGCTGGAAAATTGCTAAATGAGAATGGTAATGTTGTGTGTGTTGTTTGGCCGTGAGATGGGACTGTTTTGAATGATGTATGGACTGTCCAAAGTTCCCTTAAGTCATGTTTAAACAAGTTCGGATTGGTACTTGAAAGTATGACTAGCAATGTTAGCTTGTAGCACTAGTTGGTTTGAATGCGAACGAAACGTCATTTAAATGTTAGAAAGGGATTATTAACGTTAAAATACGTATTGAATTCCCTCGTAGACTAATTGTAGCTATTGATATCTTGATATATGATAAGTGCTATTGGGCAGCAAGTACAAGTTATAATACGACTAAACGCTAAAGGTATGTAAAGCCTATTCCTTCTTTTCTTGGCATGTCCTAGACGTAAGTAAGAAATGATATGAACCTTGGGGTGAATTCTACTCTCTAGTTCCAAGCATGACTTATGATTCTATTCATTCCTTAATGTTATGGTCACGAGCCTACTATATGATTGACTAATGAATGATGTATAGAAGTTCCTATTTTTAAAGAATTGCGTAATTAGAGGCATACTTGACTATCAAAAGTTACACCATGTTAAATTGATACATGTACATGAAATCTGAAACGTTCCTTGCTATAACATGTAATGAGATTTAAAAAGAACTGAATATGATTATTGTCCTGACACTTTAGAGCTGGTTAGTCACTTATCTATTGAGTCTCAAAAGGTGAATTGCATATATGTGGTTGCTTATTATTCTGCTCGTGCTTACCGCTATATCCTTCACTGAATCCCGGACCAGGACACGTTTTTGTGCGTATATTTACTATATTACTCACCGAGTCCCTCACTAGAGGGCCGGGACACGCTATATATATATATATATGATGATATGATGATATGATGATATGGAGATGGTGGCCAGGAGGGCATATATTCCTTATTACCCAGTCCCTCACTAAAGGGCCGGGACACGTATATGTTTATGTTATGATGCTATGATTATAATTACCGAGCCCCTCATTAAAGGGCCGGGACACGTTATATATGTTATATACATAATGATTATGCAGCTTTGATTACAAAACACTATATTGACATTGATATGAGAACGATACAGATGAAATATGTTCAAAGGCAAGTTTTATGAAATTCTGTTTGTTGCATTGAGTCCTGTACACCTTGTCTCAGTATGAGTCTATTACTATGTTTCATGCTTTACATGCTCAGTACATATTCCGTACTGACCCCCTTTCTTTGGGGGGCTGCGTTCATGCCCGCAGGTACAGACGCTCGTTTTGGAGATCCGCCAGCTTAGGATATCTATTCAGCTACTTTGGAGTACTCCTTAGTTCCGGAGCCTAGCTTGTGGTATAACTCCCTTTTGCTGTATGTGTATGTGTTTATTCGCGGTACGGCGGGGCCCTGTCCCGTCACATGATACTGTCATTACTCTTAGAGGTTTGTGGACATTCGTGTGGGTCTGTATATAGTTGTTGTTGCGTTGTATGAATATGACTTATGTTTGGGGCGTACCCACTCGTAATGGCAGCCTTGTCGGCTTGCATATATATATATATGTTTGGGATGTTGCGTGTAGTGGCAGCCTTGTCGGCTTGCGTAGATATAAATATGTTGTTGTTGAAAATGGTAACTCCTCAGGAGACAGGTGCTTATGACATACAAAATCGTGACAACTTTAAAATAATGCCCTGCCTTTTTATACAAATAAGTTCGTGATATGCTGGTTATAAAAGATTATAGTTAACAGGGGATATGAGTGTCCAACTCGGGCACTTGTCACGGCCAGCGGGGTTGGGTCGTGACAATCATACCCAACATGAACATATATATGAGATTTCTCAAATCAAGGCTTACTATGAATGATCACTAAATACCTCCCAAAAACATATATATAACCATAGGCCCATAAGGCTACAAAAATGATGTACAAAGCATACACTAAGGAGGTCACATGACATCTATTACCCACACATGAGTATCTACAAGCCTCTAACTGGTGTACAGAAATCATAAGGGAAGAAAAGGACCCCTCCATGCCCCAAATATGTGTATAAAAAAATATACCAAGAGGCGGCACCTCCGGAGTAGTGGGGTGCTCCTGTACAGCTACTGATAAGCTCCTAAACGCCTTCGCCATCTCTAGAGAATTTGTACTAAGGTTAGATCTTTAGAAATACGCTTAATTCTAGACTAAAATGACTAAGGGCTAATGAAAATTGGGCAGCATTTCCTTTGTTTCAACAACTTTCTCCATATAATGAACAACTCCCAAATAGCAATAGCAACACCTATAATATCATAAACAATAAACTTCTTCAAGTTAAACATTACTCAATCCTCACAATTCTCTTTCAAATCATCCACAACCATGACTATAATACAACAACATATTCATTTTTAACATAATACTCCCTCAACAACATTAGCATTATTCATAACGAGATTATACTCATCTCATACTAAGAATCATGACTCAAATGAATTTACTACTCCAATTTGTCAGGACCCGCCTAGTGGGCCATGACGGGCACCCGGAGCTGACTACCGAGCACCACGCATCATACTACTATTGTCTTAACTTGTACACATATAAACTCCACAAAACAATTACACATATATATGTATACATAAGCCCGCGCGGCGACAGACGAATAATATACAGAATATACAATGAGTGTCACATAACATCCACTACCCACACATGAGTATCTGCGAGCCTCTAACTGAAACTCTGAAGTCATGAAGAGGGGAAATGACTCCACCATATCCAAGTATGAACACAAAAGAATATATCAAAAATTGCACCTCCGGAGTATGGAAGTGCTCCTGTGCAAGCTGGTCTGGATCCTAGGAAGCTGGGTCATCCCCCTGTTTACCTATGGGCATGAATAAAACGTCTATGAAGGAAAGGGATGTCAGTACGAGCAATGTACTGAGTATGTAAGACATGCATCAAAAAATAACAAAGGAAACGGAAGATAAAATAAAGATAAGAAAATAACTTGTGACTGCTTGCCTCTTACGGTCGAGTAATGCATGCATGCTCGTAAAAATATCACCATATCATATATTGCTGCGAAACGTGCCGCCCGATCCATATATCAATATATTGCCGCGGAACGAACGACCCGATCCATTACCCATATATCCCGCGTCCGGGATGATATCATAAAGTACCAGCTGATTAGGTGGCTATGCGTCTATAGCGTCTCACCTTTTCCCCATGTCCCCTATATACACATACATATCATATACACATATAATAGATGTAGCATGCATGAGAGCCCAAACAAAAGTGCACCTTATCGGAGTGACGTAAGGTCGTGAACCTCCTATTACCTTATGGCGTCATCCTCACCGTTACGTCTCACACTACAAGAAACTTAACTTTTAGCGACGATTTCTTAATGAAGGGAGATAAATCCGGTCGTTCTAAGTATATTTATAACGACTAAATTCTTTTCCAGTCATTAAAGATAATTTTTAGTTCAATATCAACGAGGGGCAATATCCAGTCCTTAAAAAACATAATATCCGGTCGTTCCCCAAATAAAATAAGGCGCTAATTTTTCCTACCTTTTTTTTTTCAGCCCCACGCTCCCCCTCATCTGCTTTCCCACCATTTTTCCTCAACCCCACTTCCCTTCATATGCAATAATCACCCCTCAAAAGAAAAAAAAACTGCTTCTTAATTTATAATGCTTAGATATGCATTAATTACTTATTTTTCTGTATGCAATTTTTTTAGAGGAGACTCACACCAACTTAATCAGCTAGAAAGAAGGATGACTATCAGAATCTAAAGAGATAATTGAGTAAAACCCCACCAGAAGGAGTTTGCAACGGCTGCTACACAAACAGCTAATTATCAAGTCTTAGCAAGCGGCTCAATTTCAGGAATTCCGAAACAAATTCTTTGGATAAACACCAAATTTTGTGGTGAAACTGATTCTGAAGATAGGATTGAAAGGTAAAACAAATTTGTTGAAATGTTTGGGGAAAGTAAATCCCGTTCTTCCTGCACTGAAATTTCAATTTGGATAACAACCAAATTTTGTGGTTTGGGTGTTATGCTCCATTTCCCAGCCCAACCCATATAAAAACCTAATTATTTCTCTCTATTTTGATTACACAACCAGTTTGGTATAACTTACTGAAAAGAACTGGCTTTCGAGAAAGAAGCTTATCTCAACAATTTACAATTTCCTTCTCCTTCACATGAAGGTAAATATCTGTCAATTTACTAAATATTGTAATTGTTGATTGTGAAATTGGGTATTCCTTTCCTGTTCGTATGATTTCTCTGTTCGATTATATTTTTTCGATTGTATTGATTAATTGGTTTAGTGATACATTTTACTGTTAAATTTGACAAACATGGATTGCTGGTATTTTGTGCTTGACGATTTTTTCCTGGATATCAATAATTTGTCTTGAAAGCCTTTTTCTGATTTATAATGAGCTGAACCCTATATTTTTTTGCTCTCTGCCTTCGGATGATATTCTTTTTATTGGTCGTCATGCTACTAATAATGAAGGAATCAAGTCTTTGCTTTATTTACTGAAGTGTTACCTTATTTTAATCAATTAAAAAAATACTACAAAACTTTGAAAATTTTCAGAAATACACTAAACGCATGCCTGAGTAACATTTATACATTGTTTTATATTACATTTCAAATGGTGAAAGATTAACTATTGAAGACGTATGAAACAGGTCCTTACATTTGTACCAAAAATTCTTGCACAAATGCCTCATCCACTGCTGAAATTCGCTACTGTGTGCGTGGCCTGCATATTGTGTAGCTGCTGTGTTTCCTTGCTTTTTCTTCTCCATGATCTCCTCCCTAAATACTTGAACATGGTGGCACATAGTTGATCCCATCATCCTCTTCTTGCCCGTCACCCTCCTTTTCACACCAGATCGCAAAAGCCATCCTAATCTTCTTACAAAATTTCTGGCCAGAAATGTAATGAGGAACATTCCTGGCAGCAGTTAGTCGAGTAAAATTCCACCAAACAAAGCTATATTTTTCTCCTCTATTCAGTGATTTTATGCAACAGTAAATGGTATCAGTTTTTGCGTTAAAAAGCACCATTTGGTGCCCTTCTTACTCATCAAAAACGCACCGAATATGGCCTGGACAGTAGCTAAAAGGTTCGCCAAAAGTGCAGCCCCGTCTCACCTTTCGCATCACCATCTGGTGTTCTGCAAAAATCGCACCAGCAGGTGCTCTAATTAGAACCAAAATGCATCCCTTCACATCAATATTGAAGAACCAAAGGAATTTCCTGGCAGTAACCCGAACCCCAGCGCAGTGCAGCTTCGTAGCTTGAACTAGACGAGGAAAAATCGAACAATCCATGAACAAATTTCCTCGCGTAAATCAGTGACAAGAAAGCCCCTTTCTTGTAGATCCTTCTTGTAATTTCCTCCAGTTGTACAACTCAACTGAGGAACTAACAACTCTGTAGTAGCTGAATAGACCACAGCAGGTGCCATAATTCCAAACAGCACCATCAATAGCCTTTTATTCACAAAGTCCCAACTGTAGCCTGTTTTTCTGGTGTTACTAGCCCGTATTCCTCCATCAATAGTGTCACGACCCAACTAGGGGCCGTGACGAGTACCCGATACTTGTACCGAGCACCCCTTGTCTATCGTTTTACCTTTACCTCTTAGCAAGCCATGTAAACAGAGCCATTTTTTTTAAGATTAACATTAGCGGCGTCGTTCTGAACATAGACTAATAAACTTCGTTATCACTTATACATCAACATTAGCATGCCAAAACACCATATACCTACTGTACTTAACTGACTGTACATATCTGTCTACGAGCCTCTAGACACAGTACACTTATACATAGAAAGGGTCGAGTACTGTCGTGCCCGAAAATACATACACAAAATAGTACCACGAAAGTGGGGCTCCGGAACAACTGGAGCGCTGTCAACACTGCTGGTAAGGCTTCTAAGGATCAAGTCCACCTGTCTGCTGACCTGCGCGGCATGAAACGCAGCGTCCACAAGAAGGGACGTCAGTACGAATAGTGTACCGAGTATGTAAGGCATGAATAGTAATATACGAAAAATATGAATCATGTATAATGACATAAGAGAGTTACAACAAATGTCCTGGGATAGAAACATAACCTGTACATATAAGTGCCCTTGGGCAGATGCCGTGCTTCCTTAGCTTTCCTTACTCATATATATGTATATATACATAAAATAGAATATATCATATTGCCGAGGCGTCGACAGCCGATCCATTTAACCATAAATATGCACATCCCGCGTCCGGGCATCCCGCGTCCGGGACGATATCATATCATGTAATGCCAACTGATCAGGTGGATATGCGTTTATAACGCTCTGCCCTTACCTCCATTTTCCCCGTATACACATGCATATATCATGTACATATATCAGCGTCTATAGCGCTCTAGCTCTTTTATCATATACCTATACGTGTGTCGTGTAGGTACATCAGCGTCTATAGCGCTCTGGTGCTTTTATCATATACATATACGTGTATCATGTGCATGTATCAACGTCTATAGCGCTCTAGCTCTTTCGTCACGTGCATGTTTTAAAAATATATACACATATCTTACATACATTTACATGTCTTATATGCATTTACGTATCCTATATACATATGTCTCATAGGCACGCAGGAAATCCCAAAGAAGAATCATGTAGTCATCGGAGTGACGTAATGGTCGGTGACCTCCGGTTATATTATAGAATACTCGTGATCGCTTTGTCTCACCTTGAAGGAATGAGTATTTTAAGGTGAGACTACCAACGGGGAATAATATTAAAGTAAACGTAGAATGAAATCGGGGCATCATAGATGACAGTTCATAGACTTTGAAATCTTTTAGAAAATAAAGTCATAGCTAGGAAATATAAATAAGATTCAAAAATTAGTTTATCATTTTCATGTTTACATAAGATACTTAGCTTAGTCATCTTAGTCATAGAGTCGTTCCGGTAGTACGTATCATAGGCATATTCTCTTATCTAACATCATTGTTATCATTATCGTCATGGAAGTGCCCTCGTTAGAGGAGTCATAGTATTTATCATTTGGTAACGAAATCGGGATCAAAGGTTCCCTTTGGATTCACTTCAAGTAAGTCCAGCAAGACTGTAAGGAAAATCCGAGAGTAGCGGGCCCACGTCGGACCGGATGGGGTGACGTATATTATTTACATATATTACGTGTCATGTCATTACTTGTGAGGGTTCTAGGGTAATCGGGTCCCACTTATGAAAGTTCTAGGGGTTTAAGAGGTCTTTCCATCATTTGCACACTTTCTAGTTCAATTCTATTGAACAAAAAGTGGAAAACTTTAGGTGCGGATTCCGGGGAACCGAGTTGTCCCCGAGGCTCGTACCCAACTTATTTCAACTAAGACATGCCATAGAAAGAAGGGTGAAGCATTACATACCTCTTTCCGCTCCTTTTGCTATTCCAAATTCACGTCACAATTTCTTCAAAATCTGCAAATTGGTCGTTTTTACCAAAACTCTCATTAGTATACTTAGAGTTGAAATCTTAAGGAAACACTTGGCTACCGAAATTTCGGCAGCATTTCCTCTGTAAATATACCATCCTCAACATTCAACATAGCCAAATTCTCAACCAACACAATCCGGGAATTCAAACCCGGCCAAACTATTAACATAATCAACAATCGCACTAGCAATTCACATATTTCATCCAAGATGCATGATTTCAATTTATTACCTTCTTCAAAACCTTCCGACTCCAATGAACACGATAACAACGTTATAGTATATATTCCAACGACATCATACCAATATCATTACATACTATCCATGCAAGAACATTATTCTTCAATATACATAATCTTCCAATTACCAATACTTTACCACACTTATCAAGTCTTTACTTGCTATATGCAATCTACAATACAACAACTAAAACACTAAATATAACTTGCTCATTATTCTTCAACAATACCAATAGTCGTAATATCATTTCCAACACCAACATATGCCATAAAACAACCCACACACTATTTTCCAAATTTCTCAACCAACCCACTTGTGATACAACTATTTAATAACTTTATTTCCGTAAAGAAGTTGAAATTAGTACTAACAACATCAATAATAACATCCCCAACATCCTACAAGATAGATATATGTATATTTCGTCCAATTTCTCTTCAAATCTCAACCCACAAATTAACAACATCAATACAACAAACTATCACCTTGTTCTTGCCATTATTTCTTAATTCATATTGATAGAGAAAGAGATTCAACAAATTCATACCTTGTTTTTCATGAAGGTAGCCAAATCTTCAACATTTACTTTTTTCCAAGACACTCCAACTCCAAAATGAAATCATATTTGTGACTATGCGTTGCCCGGACTTCGATTAGTACTTCGTAGCTTGAAATTTCGCCCAAAATCTTCACTTTTATGTGAGATTAAGAGCCTTTTAATGGCTGAATTTTCTGGAACTTTGTAGCATTTTTTGTGATCAAAATGGGGGGTTTTTAGCCCTTTTATAGAGGGTGGGCCGACGTACTGTAGCTATAGTACTGCTGCAGTACTGTAGCAGTGCTGTAGCAGCTCTGTTTCTGCGCGACAGTTCAGTTTGTAACGTCTATAGTTCTCTACGCCGACGCCCTATCGACGAGCGGTTTGTTGCATTACAAACTAGACTCGACGAACTTCATTTTAGGCTTTTGAAACCCCTTAAAACTCCAAATATACATGGAGATATACCCCTCCAAATTTGACTAAAAATTTTTCCAGCATTTCTCAAATTTTCATCGAACTTATTTTCTTCAATTTGCTCGATCTCGAAATATTCCGAAACTCTCTATACATGATATTTATCACTTATTATACTAATAATGATCATGTTCTCGTGTTTCAAAATACTCTTTCCCGATTACGACTTACGAGATCGTAATTCACCCTCTTTCTTCGTTGTTACGTACTTTCCATGGCTTGTGCTTTTCAAAACATTATGGGACGTTTCCGACACTCCCTTACTACGGTGAGGTAAATGTAATACTCCTGCTCTGAAAACACGGGGTGTAACATCCTCCCCCCCTTTAGAACATTCGTCCTCGAATGTTAAACTAGCCTCATAGTGTATTGTAACACTTCGGGGAGGTCTTCTCTGTAGATACCTCATGTCACTTAGCATATCCATCTTAGGAGCTTAGGTTTCCTTTTGCGATCTTTATGGATGTAATCCCTTCTTCGTGGCGTCCGTCGCGTCTATCCCCTCACTAGACATGTTCCCATACATCGCCACACCGGGGATTTCTTGCCTTAATTAGTGTGGACTCAATATCGGTCTCACCCTGTGACATCTGTACCCTTTTCCTTCATCCTCAAATCTTTTTGTTGTCATGGCTTCCCCTTTTCCATTAGTTTAGCCCGTCTCGGCCTATATGACTCGTACGGGGTTTCTAACCACTTTCCACACCCCAATTTACTTTGGGCTGCCTACTTTTACACTCGTCACTTGTTTCCACATTTATGAAATTTTCAGCATATTTCCCAGGGGGTCACCCATCGTGATATTGCTCTCACCCTAGCACGCTTAACCTTGAAACTTTAGTGCATTTTAATACGTGAATGCCAGTATAATCATATCGACTGCCCCGCACGACCTTTGTCACATCATTTAAGGTAAGTCGGGGTTCTAGCAACTCCCAAAACGTCCTCACGGCGGGTCCCGCTCCTATCTTCACTTTCCTAACCATACGATTTCCATATTTCCTCTATTTAAATCTTCACTCTTTACTCCCATCCATATATATAACTACCCTTTTATCCGGGGTTTCTAATTTCGCACTGGTGGCGGAAACATTTCAGTCGCCATTACTCATAACCGCTAAGTCTTTGGCCCCTTTTGAATTTCTGTCTACCGTCATTAATTAGTAATTTTACAGAGAACACGTATGCATAGAAAGTTTCGAAGAAAATCTCATATACCTGTAGCCGATCAATCTCGAGCCTGGTCCGGGGAGCTACCATGTGAAGTATGCTCCACATTCTCGTCTGTCTGTTCGCCGCTCGTTTGACCCTCGTCATTCCTCGCATCCGAATCGGAAGAGTATAGATAACCAGAAGATTCCTGGTTCACTGATGGCCAGGACAAGGGACAGGACTAATCCGTAGCACTCTCCGAGGTGGCCGGACTGGCATGGTGCTCCATCACATGAGCAACTGGCATATCCCCGGAAGCCTCCTCATCCGTCGTCCCAGAAGAGTGCTCTGACGGGTCTGTATCATAGCTATCCTCCGCAGGATCCTCTGCTCTGGGAGTCAGGAACTCTGGAGGAATTGTGGCTGGGTCCTCTGATGGATCTGACTCAATCGAATAGCCGATGCTCCCCTTACTCGGCTCTGGAGATACTCTAGGGGCCTTACTAGTGCCCCCACTTTCTGAGGCTGATCTCTTAATCGACATTACAGAAACCATAACATAGGATTAGGAAAGGAATATGAAAACCTGGTAGCATAGCTCTATCGCACGATCTTGAGTACAAAGAAGGTCATATTTCCTAAATGCCCTGTAGCCTCCCGTTTATAAGTGTGGCGCGCTACACACCCATAAACAAGACTCTACTGGACACGGCTCGTAGACAAACCCCTAGGACCGAACTGCTCTGATACCACTTCTGTCACGACCCAACTAGGGGCCGTGACGAGTACCCGATACTTGTACCGAGCACCCCTTGTCTATCGTTTTACCTTTACCTCTTAGCAAGCCATGTAAACAGAGCCATTTTTTTTAAGATTAACATTAGCGGCGTCGTTCTGAACATAGACTAATAAACTTCGTTATCACTTATACATCAACATTAGCATGCCAAAACACCATATACCTACTGTACTTAACTGACTGTACATATCTGTCTACGAGCCTCTAGACACAGTACACTTATACATAGAAAGGGTCGAGTACTGTCGTGCCCGAAAATACATACACAAAATAGTACCACGAAAGTGGGGCTCCGGAACAACTGGAGCGCTGTCAACACTGCTGGTAAGGCTTCTAAGGATCAAGTCCACCTGTCTGCTGACCTGCGCGGCATGAAACGCAGCGTCCACAAGAAGGGACGTCAGTACGAATAGTGTACCGAGTATGTAAGGCATGAATAGTAATATACGAAAAATATGAATCATGTATAATGACATAAGAGAGTTACAACAAATGTCCTGGGATAGAAACATAACCTGTACATATAAGTGCCCTTGGGCAGATGCCGTGCTTCCTTAGCTTTCCTTACTCATATATATGTATATATACATAAAATAGAATATATCATATTGCCGAGGCGTCGACAGCCGATCCATTTAACCATAAATATGCACATCCCGCGTCCGGGCATCCCGCGTCCGGGACGATATCATATCATGTAATGCCAACTGATCAGGTGGATATGCGTTTATAACGCTCTGCCCTTACCTCCATTTTCCCCGTATACACATGCATATATCATGTACATATATCAGCGTCTATAGCGCTCTAGCTCTTTTATCATATACCTATACGTGTGTCGTGTAGGTACATCAGCGTCTATAGCGCTCTGGTGCTTTTATCATATACATATACGTGTATCATGTGCATGTATCAACGTCTATAGCGCTCTAGCTCTTTCGTCACGTGCATGTTTTAAAAATATATACACATATCTTACATACATTTACATGTCTTATATGCATTTACGTATCCTATATACATATGTCTCATAGGCACGCAGGAAATCCCAAAGAAGAATCATGTAGTCATCGGAGTGACGTAATGGTCGGTGACCTCCGGTTATATTATAGAATACTCGTGATCGCTTTGTCTCACCTTGAAGGAATGAGTATTTTAAGGTGAGACTACCAACGGGGAATAATATTAAAGTAAACGTAGAATGAAATCGGGGCATCATAGATGACAGTTCATAGACTTTGAAATCTTTTAGAAAATAAAGTCATAGCTAGGAAATATAAATAAGATTCAAAAATTAGTTTATCATTTTCATGTTTACATAAGATACTTAGCTTAGTCATCTTAGTCATAGAGTCGTTCCGGTAGTACGTATCATAGGCATATTCTCTTATCTAACATCATTGTTATCATTATCGTCATGGAAGTGCCCTCGTTAGAGGAGTCATAGTATTTATCATTTGGTAACGAAATCGGGATCAAAGGTTCCCTTTGGATTCACTTCAAGTAAGTCCAGCAAGACTGTAAGGAAAATCCGAGAGTAGCGGGCCCACGTCGGACCGGATGGGGTGACGTATATTATTTACATATATTACGTGTCATGTCATTACTTGTGAGGGTTCTAGGGTAATCGGGTCCCACTTATGAAAGTTCTAGGGGTTTAAGAGGTCTTTCCATCATTTGCACACTTTCTAGTTCAATTCTATTGAACAAAAAGTGGAAAACTTTAGGTGCGGATTCCGGGGAACCGAGTTGTCCCCGAGGCTCGTACCCAACTTATTTCAACTAAGACATGCCATAGAAAGAAGGGTGAAGCATTACATACCTCTTTCCGCTCCTTTTGCTATTCCAAATTCACGTCACAATTTCTTCAAAATCTGCAAATTGGTCGTTTTTACCAAAACTCTCATTAGTATACTTAGAGTTGAAATCTTAAGGAAACACTTGGCTACCGAAATTTCGGCAGCATTTCCTCTGTAAATATACCATCCTCAACATTCAACATAGCCAAATTCTCAACCAACACAATCCGGGAATTCAAACCCGGCCAAACTATTAACATAATCAACAATCGCACTAGCAATTCACATATTTCATCCAAGATGCATGATTTCAATTTATTACCTTCTTCAAAACCTTCCGACTCCAATGAACACGATAACAACGTTATAGTATATATTCCAACGACATCATACCAATATCATTACATACTATCCATGCAAGAACATTATTCTTCAATATACATAATCTTCCAATTACCAATACTTTACCACACTTATCAAGTCTTTACTTGCTATATGCAATCTACAATACAACAACTAAAACACTAAATATAACTTGCTCATTATTCTTCAACAATACCAATAGTCGTAATATCATTTCCAACACCAACATATGCCATAAAACAACCCACACACTATTTTCCAAATTTCTCAACCAACCCACTTGTGATACAACTATTTAATAACTTTATTTCCGTAAAGAAGTTGAAATTAGTACTAACAACATCAATAATAACATCCCCAACATCCTACAAGATAGATATATGTATATTTCGTCCAATTTCTCTTCAAATCTCAACCCACAAATTAACAACATCAATACAACAAACTATCACCTTGTTCTTGCCATTATTTCTTAATTCATATTGATAGAGAAAGAGATTCAACAAATTCATACCTTGTTTTTCATGAAGGTAGCCAAATCTTCAACATTTACTTTTTTCCAAGACACTCCAACTCCAAAATGAAATCATATTTGTGACTATGCGTTGCCCGGACTTCGATTAGTACTTCGTAGCTTGAAATTTCGCCCAAAATCTTCACTTTTATGTGAGATTAAGAGCCTTTTAATGGCTGAATTTTCTGGAACTTTGTAGCATTTTTTGTGATCAAAATGGGGGGTTTTTAGCCCTTTTATAGAGGGTGGGCCGACGTACTGTAGCTATAGTACTGCTGCAGTACTGTAGCAGTGCTGTAGCAGCTCTGTTTCTGCGCGACAGTTCAGTTTGTAACGTCTATAATTCTCTACTCCGACGCCCTATCGACGAGCGGTTTGTTGCATTACAAACTAGACTCGACGAACTTCATTTTAGGCTTTTGAAACGCCTTAAAACTCCAAATATACATGGAGATATACCCCTCCAAATTTGACTAAAAATCTTTCCAGCATTTCTCAAATTTTCATCGAACTTATTTTCTTCAATTTGCTCGATCTCGAAATATTCCGAAACTCTCTATACATGATATTTATCACTTATTATACTAATAATGATCATGTTCTCGTGTTTCAAAATACTCTTTCCCGATTACGACTTACGAGATCGTAATTCACCCTCTTTCTTCGTTGTTACGTACTTTCCATGGCTTGTGCTTTTCAAAACATTATGGGACGTTTCCGACACTCCCTTACTACGGTGAGGTAAATGTAATACTCCTGCTCTGAAAACACGGGGTGTAACAAATAGTCTCACACCAGCAACCAGTACTACATACAAACAAGCTGCACTGATGCATCACACCAAATTTCCACCTGAAAATCAGCAACCAGTGGTGCACAAACAAGCTGCACTGATGCATCAGCCTCTAGCCACATTTTGTTGTTGATTCTTTATTATTTACTCTGAATTTTTTTCCCAATGAATTAATCTTGAATATTACCTCGCTCTTACTATAGTAGTAATGGTTCATGCAAGGAATCTTGTGACATGTACATTGTGTCTTCATTCTGAATGTCGTTCTCAATTTACTTTTCTTCTTATTGAAAACTTGCCGACTTTGCTCTTATATATTATTTTTGGTATTAGGTTGACATGAATCCCTAAAAAATCCAGAAGTATGAAATGGGATCAGCTTCAAAGATTGCTAAGCATGAATTCATTCAACCTGGTGCCTTAGCAGCAAAGGGACAGGGAGGGAAAAGCTTAAGAGTAATGGGCTCTTTAAGAGTTAATGCCGAACAGAGGACTCTAATTGCCAAAAATAAGAGTTGTAATACAGCAACCTCTAAGTTGAATATGCTAGCTGAGAAAAATTTCAATGTGCACCCTTATTTTGAAGCAATGGAAGACAATTTCCTCCTCTATCAAGAAGCTGAAATGACTCAAGATGCTCAGAGAAGTGACAGAAGCGGTCGAGGACAAAGCATAAGAGTTATTGCTGAAAAGAGGACTCCGATTGGAAAAAATAGAAGTTGTACTCCAGCAACTTCTAATCTAAATAAGCCAACAAAGAGAAGTATCCTTGTGCCTCCTGATTTTGATCCAATGGAAGACTTCCTTTATCAAGATGCTGAAGTGACTCTAGCTGTTCAGAGAAGTGATACTAGTATTTTATTTTCTTCTGTGTAATATTTCTTGTTATTAGTGGACTTGAACTTTTTGTTTTGTTTGACTTACACTACAATTTGTAGGTCCATTTGAATCTCATAAGGCAAAAAAAGTGGCTGCAGTGACTCGAGATGTTCAGAGAAGTGAGACTTCTATTTAATTTCTTCTCTGTAATATTTTCTTGCTGTTAGTGGGCTTGAACTTTTTGTATTGGTTGACTTACACTAAAATTCGCAGGTCTATTTGAATCTCAAAAGGCAAAAAAAGTGGCTGAAGTGACTCGAGATGTTCAGAGAAGTGAAACTGGTATTTTATTTTCTTCTGTGTAATATCTTTTTGTTTTTAGTGGGCTTGAACTTTTTGTATTGTTTGACTTAAAATTTGCAGGTCCATTTGAATCTCAAAAGGCAAAAAAGATGGCTGAAGTTACTCAAGATGGTTAGAGAAGCGAAACTAGAATTTTATTTTCTTCTGTGTGATATTTTTTTGTTGTTAATAGACTTGAACGTTTTTGTATTTTTTTACTTAGATTAAAATTTGCAGGTCCATTTGAATCTCAAAAGGCAAAAAAAGTTGCTGAAGTGACTCAAGATGCTCAGACTAGTGAAACTAGTACTTTATTTTCTTTTGTGTAATATTTTCTTGTTGTTAGTGGCTTTAACGTTTTGTTTTGTTTGACGTACATTAAATTTTGCAGGTCCATGTGAATCTGAAAAGACAAATAAAGTGAGAGGAATGAACATTTGTAAGAAAGCTTTGCGACTGAAACCTGGAGAAAAGTTAAGAGTCACTTTCTACCAAAATCGAGTTGTTGGGCCGAATCACGCCTCATTTTCTAGACACTTGGGTTTGCTCGTTCGTGATCGTAATATGTGCCCGTTGCGAGTACAATCATGGTTGGACATCGAAGAACATAAGCTTGAGCACATGTGGAAAGCTGTTACTGTAAGTATATACAACATTGCTTTCTTGATTTAATAGAAAGTGAAAATTTGATATGAAAATTAATGTCTAGGTGATATATCACCCTCCCTAGCAGCATTAAAAAAATTCTGTGCAGTAGACTCCTCATCCATATCAATTCTGCTTCTTTCCCTTCCTGCTACTGCTACTTGCAAGTGTCCTTGAGAATTTTTTACTGCAACCTGATTTTGGCTTTTGACATTGGATCTAGAATGCTGCAAAACCTGTGCATTTACTAGTTGATTCTGCTTATTTCCATCATGGTGTACCACCTGAGATGACTTGCCTCCTGTATTACCATTATTCTTTTGTTGTTGCATCTGTTGATTAGAACCAGTAGCATGTTTGTTCCCACTGCTCTTCATCACTTCATCTGGCTGTTGTTTGTGAGCTGTAAAATTTTTAGCTGTATGCTGCTGCTTATGATTATTAGCCTTGGGAGACACATTAGTTTCCAGTGCCTTGTCTGTTTGTTGCCTTGTTTGCACCACAGCATCCCTCAAGTGAAATGGAGTAACTGAAGCACTCTTAGTAGCATGAACTTGCTGCTGTTTGTGTACTATTTTTTCAGCCAGCTTCTCAGCACTCATATCCACGACTTGACTGATTTCCTGCATTTGCACATCAGTGCCCACCTGCAGTTTAGTGCTAATTTCACCGGCAATATGCACCTTCTTCTGAGTATCTCCAGCTATACCACCAGTATCATTAACACTCTCAAAATCCTTTTCCTGGCGTTGAGTATTAATATATTCTTGTTCCCTCTACATAACAGTAACATCATCATCTGTAGCCATTAATATCCTCTTGTTCCCACATAAGCTATCAAATTTGTTAACAACTTGCACAACCTTAGAACTTACTATAGCAAGCTGTTTTCATTATTATTTCCAACAGTTTGCTTTACTGCAGGCACTGCTAGTTATTGTTTATTCCCATCAACATTCTTTTGTCTCCGATTTTTCCTTTGGTTAGTTTGCCACTTATACACATTCTTAACATTGCCCACAACTTTCCCAGTCTGTAACACCATAGTAGCATGATTCTTCACCTTGTTTGGGTAAGAAACTTTATTTTTGCCCTTGTTATTACCTTTAACAGGTTCTTTAGCATTGTTAACAATTGAGACTTGCTTACCTTTATCTCCATTAAGTTCATTCCATTATGTTTTGGTAAACAATACTTGTTATTGATTTGAAATATTGATTTTTGATCCTAAAACTTCCAGGTTACTGCTATATTTGGTGATCTGTAAATTGATGCCTTGTTTTCACTTATTCAAGACACTTCTGTTGATATTTTTCTCTATTTCAGGAAAAATTTGACAGTGACGACATGATTGATCATAGAGGTCATGTTCTGCAACATATGAGAAAACATTGGAATAATTGGAGAGGATCATTGCACAAGAAAATGAAATCGAAGTCATTGCATGAGGTTCTAAAAGATGTGCCGGCAGGAGTAGAAAACAGTGATTGGCAATGGTTGGTTAAGGAGCATTTCTTATCTGATAAATTTAAGGTATGATTTCATATCCATTAACAAAGAGCATTTTATTTCAAGTGGCATGTGATTACTTTTCAAGAACAATTTATGGCAGGGCCAAAAAGAAATCAGAATATTTTTGATGTCTTCTTTCCACAGGACCCACAAAATAAAGTTGCATTGATTTTTTATTATTATTATTATTATTATTATTATTATTATTATTTTTCTCTCTATTTACTCTTTGCTACCTAGCTTCAAAGCTAACATTAAAAATAGAATCATTAAACTACCTTATAATAATTTCACTATTGTGTTGTTAATGCAGGAATCAAGTACAAGAAACTCAGTCAATAGGTCTAAGGTAGTTATGCCTCATCGTACGGGTAGCAAACCTTATAGAGAGATTAATTACGAAATGGTAAGTAAATCGTGTAACCCTATGAGGAAATCTCCTCTTTGTATGAAAGATTTATGTGACTTGTCTATTTAATTCTAAAGGGAGGCAAAGATGGTAATCCACCAAACATGGCAATTATTTTCTTTGAGACTCATAAGAAGGACGATGAGCTTGTCGAACCTGAAACCATCGAAAAATATGCATGTCTTTTTATAAATTTCATTAAACATCCTTCCTCTTCTTTAGTGTATTGAAATATTTTAAACATTCTTGTATTTTATAGGCTGAAATCCAAGAGCTGGTACAATCTGAACCGTCTCTTACTAATATTGAGGTAGTGGAAAGGTGCTTTGGACCTCAATGCAAAAGTCATGCAGTTCGATTTGGGGGTGGGATAACCGCTAAGGAGTTGAAAGGTGGTACCACCTCAAAGGCTGCATTGTTGGAAGAGCATAAAACAACTAAAAAAGAAAAGGAATCACTACAAAACCGCATGGATATTCTGGAGAGTAAATATGAATGACTTGAACGTATATTGGTTCATCAGCCTTCATCACCTCCACTAGGTTAGTAAATTTTCTGTCACCAATTACATAATGCGTATTTCTCAATAGATTTAGTGATATGTTTTACAAGTGCTCCTCTTTGATAACGACTTTGCTAATGCAGTAGCCTGTTTTGCTATTATGATTTGATCTAGAGACTAGATTCAAGTGTTTTAATTTTTGAAATAGTTCTACTGTGTCCGTCAACAGTTATGCATTCTTCTGGCGTTTGAGATTTGTGGATTTATTTGTTAATTTTTTATGATGATGATGATGGCGTTTGGGTAAAAGAGTAGTTCAAAGGATATGTCTATTTGGTTGAATTGTCTGTGAACAATTAGAGTTGCTTCGTGGAAAATATGCTGCATAATGTTTGGACAATATATTTTTTCCAGATTATATAATGAACAATGGAACGGGTCGAGATCACCTCCAGTGATCAACCCTCCAGCAAAGGTTTGCATATATATATATATATATGCGCACCCAAATTTGTGTAAGGTAATTAAAAATAAATGTGTGTTGATTGTCCCATAATGCACCAGGTAATTTCTAGTTGTGACTGTTTCAAGATGGAAGAAGATTATTGTGATAGCTTTATTGATCATTTTTATCTCCACATTGCCATCTCTCTATTTTGAGAAATCAAAATGGTATAGATTAATTATAAGCCTTTAAGAATATGTTAGCTACTATATGGCTGAACCATTTTTTGTATACTTCAAATACAATCTGTTTGCTCCTTTAGAAATTCTTTCTTTCAAGTATCAAAATGACAGTCTTCATTACTAATGTGAAATAGTTTTAGGGTCAAGCCAAAACCTTAGGGTGATTGATAGTGTTGAAATTTCATTAAGATTAAGAACGAAATGGCTACGAGTGAGAAGGATCTATTGGTTGGGATGATATATTTACTTTTGACATGTATAGAGGTATATTATGATAAATCTATGTTTTTCTACTGTTCTGTAGCTATTTGTTGTTTGCTATTCATACTATGTTAACATGTTGATAGCTAATGCATGATTTATTTGCTCCAATTGTTTGGCTAACTGGTGATTAAATTATTCCTTTATTTTTTAAACTAGGAAAATAGCTAGCAGGCATTTTGTTACTAAACTGACATGGATAGTTCTTTTAACAGATCAAGAACTTGAAGATTGAAGAAATGTGCTCGAACAAAGTGCAGAGCAAGTTGAAGCGCATTATGTTTATTGTTTTATTAGTATTGGTGCAGAGACGTCATTTGTACATATGCTACAATTTCCTTTTCTCAATTTTTAGGATTTGATGGATTTATTTTGTTGGACATATATATGTTTTTCGGTAATTAATGTGATGTTTAGGTTTTTGCGCCTAAATATGAAATTTTATATGAATATCAATTATTTGGTATGTTTTAGGTTGCATGTGAAAGCATATAAAATAATACTACTTCAGAAGAGCAGGGAAAATTATGAATTATTTAATTATTTTTATTAAAATTTGAAAAAGGAACTTCGATCGTTAAAAGTATTTTGATCAACGAAAGGAATTTCAGTCGCTAAAGGTACTTAATAACGATTGGAGTTTGTTGTTTTATTTCAAGGTTTAACGACCAGAGAGGTCATCAACGAAGGGAAATTTGGTCGTTGTAAGGAAGTACAACGACCGGATTACTTGTTGTCGTTAAAAGATATTTAACGACTGGGTTTGCAATCCGGTCGTTAAGTTTTAACGACGGAGCTTTTAATGACCGGTGATTACCGAATTTTACCCCGTCATTATTGACTTATATCGACCGGATTTGATCTTTTAACGACCAAATTTCCCCTCGCTAAAGACCATTTCTCTTGTAGGGTCACCTTGAAGGAACTAGTATTTTGAGGTGAGGCTAGAAGGAAAAATTGTATCAATGAAACCATAAGCATAGAAATATCTGCATCATGAAGTCATCTTTATAGTTATGGAACGTATCTTGTAAGAAGTTCTCAACGTTGTTCAAGCTTAATCTTTAGGGATGTAAGAAGGTCATGGGAGTATAGGGAAGGAATTATGAAACAATAGTCATGCCTTAAAAAAAAGGGAATAGCCTTACATACCTTTGTATCTTCTTAACGATGTCGACTAAGAGCTCTCCATTCGGCTTAAAATTCTACATACAAAGGGGTTCGCACGAAGGTTAGATTGTTAAAGGTATACTTAAGCCTGAACTAAAGCGAATAAGGCTAACGAAAATCGGGCAGCATTTCGTTTATTTCAACAACTTTCCCTCAAATAATAAAAAAGCTCCCAAACATCATAGCAACGCCCATAATATCATAACACATTAATTCCCTTGGCTAGAGGTTATTCAATTTCCAAATTCACCCCCAAGATCCTCCATAACCACAACAATAATACAACATCGTGCTCATCATTAACATAATACTTCCTCAACATCATTAACATGAAATAATCGTAAAACTATCCTTTTGTTATGTAGAGATGATCTTTGGATGAGGATACTCCACTTGAGAAGAATTCCACTTCAATACCAAAGAGATTCTCAATTTCTATCAACCCCTAGGAAGCATTCACACTCTTGATTCTACCAAATTTTGATGTTTGATCCTTGGTTTCTCTCTTGACTATGTGTTAGTGTGATATGGAGAAAGGTCCAGAGGTTTACAGGGTGTTGGAGAGATGAGAAATGAGAAAAAAAAAAAGAGGAATCATACATATATAAAAATAAAATTCGGACCTGACCCGAAATATATGGTCCACTATACGGACCGTATAATTTATACGGTCCGTATATTGGACCGTATGTTTCTTCCAGAAACTTACCCCTTTCTGGAGGGGTTCTACGAACATACATACGGCCGTACAAATCATACGGTCCGTATGTACGGCCGTATAATCCATATTTTTCCGAATTCTCTCTCATCGCTTCGTTTGACCTCGAATCCTTATGGAACCTTCTCGGTACTTGTAAAACGCATCCTTAACGATCTAACGGACATTATAACTCGTCCTAAAGACCTTACTAAATATTCGTTAGTTAAACACCCATGAAATTCTCCCCCAAACATAACTTACACTCCACTTCCTTTGACGAACCTAGTTTCACCAAGTCCTATGATAAAAAAAATATTATCGTATATACATTAAGGCTTCCAATCACCCTCTGGTAGTCGTGAAGGTATCGTATCCAACTAAACTGATGTTAGTCTATTCGCGACGCAACGACATGAAGTTTCCGAGGTGTAACATCCTCCCCCCTTAAGAACATTCGTCCTCGAATGTTAAATTCTCGAGAATTCTACCGAAATTTTGCCAGAGTTTCCCCTGTAATTTGGCACTATCTCCCTGTCAGAGCAACCCAAAATAGTATCGACACACAGGGCTATAACCTTAACAATAAGAAATATGTCCACACACGACCCAAAAGTAATAAAGTAAAACATTTCATACCTGGGGGCACTGATGTTTCGTCTTAAGTCTCCTCTGGGGTGAAAATAGATGTGGATATTTAAACTTCATATCTTCTTCTGCTTCCCAAGTTATCTCCTCTCTGTTATCATTCCTCCATAAAACTTTAATTGAGGCTACCTCTTTGTTTCTAAGCTTCCGCACTTGTCCATCTAGTATGGCAACATACACTTCCTCATAATCCATTTTTTTCAGTGACTTGAATGTCGCTTGTGGGTACTATTTTGGTCGGATCTCTAACATATTCACGAAGCATCGATACATGGAAGACTGGATGGACTATGTTCAGCTCTGGGGGTAAATCCAACTCATAAGCTACTTGGCCCACTCTGCGTACGATCTTGTAGGGCCCAATGTATCGAGGACTGAGCTTACCTTTCTTACCAAATCTCATTATCCCCTTCATTGGCGATACTTTAAAAAATACCCAGTCATTGACCTGAAATTCCAAATTCCTACCGATTGTCCGCATAAGACTTTTGGCGGCTTTGACCTGTCACCAACCGATCTCGGATAAGCTTAATCTTCTAGACCGCTTGTTGGATCAATTCTGGGCGTATTAATTCTGTTTCTCCCACTTCAAACCATCTGATAGGCGACCTACACTTCCTCCCATATAAGGCTTCATAAGGGGCCATCTGAATACTGGCATGATAACTATTGTTATATGCGAATTCAATAAGTGGCAGAAGAGCCTCCCAATTACCACCAAAGTCCAATGCACAAGCCCGCAACATGTCTTCTAAGGTTTGAATAGTGCGTTCAGCTTGTCCATCTGTCTGTGGGTGAAATGTGGTGCTAAACTTCACTTGAGTGCCCAATCCTTCTTGAAAGGATTTCCAGAATTTAGCTGTGAATTGTGCTCCTCTGTCAGTAATAATAGATATAGGAATGCCATGAAGCCGCACTATCTCTTTGAGATACAATCTAGCATAGTCCTCTGCTGAATATGTAGATCTGACCGGCAGAAAATGTGCTGATTTCGTGAGCCTGTCAACAATCACCCAAATGGCGTCATATTTATGCCTAGAACGAGGTAATCCAACAACAAAATCCATATTGATCACCTCCCATTTCCAGGTTGAATTTCCATTTCTTGCAAGAACCCTGCTGGTTTCTGGTGCCCAATTTTTACCTGTTGACAGTTTGGACATTGAGTCACAAACTTAGCTATATCTCTCTTCATTCCTTCCCACCAACACATTAGTTTGAGATCATGGTACATCTTTGTCGCTCCCGGATGAACGGAATAACGGGAGCAATGAGTTTCTTCCAGAATCTGACGACGCAGACCCGCAACATCCGGAACACATAACCTGTTTCGGTACCTGAGAATCCCATCTGCAGAGATCTCAAATGTTGAATTCCCTTTTTGGGAACGTGCATCTCTACAATACCTCAATTTGGGATCCTCGTATTGACGCCTTTTCACTTCTGTGTCTAGGGACGAAGTAGCTGGGTTAAGCACCTTAACTCCTGTGTTGCCCGAGTCCATTAAGCAAACTCCTTGGCTAGCTAGTTGGTGGAGCTCACGAGCTAATTCCTTCCTTTCTGATAGAACATCACCTCGACTACCCATGGACTTACGACTGAGAGCATCAGCCACCATATTTGCTTTACCAGGATGGTATAGAATACTTACATCATAGTCCTTCAATAACTCTAACCATTGCCTCTGACGCAGGTTCAATTCCTTTTGCTTGAAAATATATTGAAGACTTTTGTGATCCGTGTAAATGTCCACATGGACACCGTACAAATAGTGTCTATATATCTTTAGAGCGTGAATGACCGTAGCTAATTCAAGGTCGTGAGTCAGATAATTCTTCTCATGTTTTCGCAGCTGCCTAGAAGCATAGGCAATGACCTTGCCGTTTTGCATCAATACACAGCCTAACCCGACACCAGAGGAATCACAATACACCACATAACCTTCTGACCCTTCTGGAAGTGTCAGAACTGGGGCTGAAGTCAACCTGTCTTTCAGTTCCTCAAAGCTCCGCTCACAAGTATCTGTCCACTGAAATTTAGCAGCTTTCTGTGTTAGCTTCATCAACGGTGCTGAAATAGAGGAAAACCCTTCCACAAATCTCCTGTAATACCCTGCCAATCCCAGAAAGCTATGGACTTCTGTAGGCGTTGTAGGCCTTGGCCAAGTTTTCATAGGCTCGATCTTTTGGGTGTCAACCCGAATACCATCGGCTGAGATGATGTGGCCTAGAAAAGTTATAGAGTTCAACCAGAATTCATTTTGAAAATTTAGCATATAATTTGTGAGCTCGAAGAATTCCAAGGACAGTACGCAAATGCTCTGCATGCTCTCCTTCTGATTTAGAGTATACCAGGATATCATCAATGAATACAATTATAAATAATTCCACGAATGGCCTGAACACATCATTTATCAGGTTCATGAACACTGCTGGAGCGTTGGTCAAACCGAACGACATCATTCGAAATTCATAATGACCATATCTGGTTCTAAAAGCCGTCTTCGGAATATCTTCTTCGTTGACTCTCACTTGATGGTATCCTGACCTCAGATCTCTCTTGGAAAACCACTTGGCTCCTTGTAATTGATCGAATAAATCGTCGATCCTCGAAAGTGGATATTTATTCTTTATTGTCACCCTGTTCAGCTGCCTATAATCGATACACATTCGCAGAGATCCATCTTTATTCCTTACAAATAAGACAGGTGCTCCCCATGGCGATGAACTGGGCCTAATAAATCCCTTCTCGAGTAAATCTTTCAACTATGCTTTTAATTCTTTCAATTCTGCAGGAGCCATTATGTAGGGAGGGATAGATATTGGCTCAGTATCCGGCAATACATCGATAGTGCATTCAATCTCCCGTTCTGGTGGAAGACCTGGAAGCTCGTTCGGAAATACATCTGGAAACTCGTTTACTACCGGAACAAATTGAAGAGTCGGCGGTTTTGCTTTCATGTCATGAACTCGAATTAAATGATAAATATAGCCCTTGGCAATCATCTTCCTTGCCTTGAGGTAGGAAATAAACCTGCCTCTTAGAGTTGCAGTGTTACCCTTCAACTCTAAAACTGGTTCTCCCGCAAATTGGAACGGAACCACCTTAGCCCTCCAATCTACATTTGCATAACAGGAAGCTAACCAGTCCATGCCCATAATGACATCGAAATCCAGCATTTCCAGTTCAATTAAATCAGACACAGTGTGCCGGCCACACACTACAATTGCGCAGTTTCTATACACTTATCTGGCTAATACTGGATCACCAGCCGGAGTGGACACTTCAAAAGGTTTGATTGGCTCGGGTTTTATCCCGATACGACCAGCGATGTAAGGAGTAATATATGAAAAGGTAGAGCCCGGATCAATTAATACATAAACATCATGATAAGATACTGTCAATATACCTGTTACAACTTCAGGAGAGGTGTCCAGTTCCTGTCATCCGGTCAATGCATAGATACGGTTCTGGGGACCGCTCGAACTAGAGGCTCCTCCTCTGCCTTTGCCACGGCCCCCTGAAACTTGGAAAACCTGCCCTACGGGGTGCACGAACAACGAAGAACCTGCTACTGAACCTGTAGGTTGGGCCTCATCTTGGACGCTCCTCAGTGGACAATCACGCATCATGTGGCCAACTCGACCACAGGCATAACAAACATCCGAGCCTCGGCGACACTGACCTGAATGTAACTTACCGCATTGACTGCACCGTGGTACCGGCGATCGACTCTGGTTAGAATCACCACGATACTGGGAACCTGAAACTCCCGAACCCTGACTCAGCCCAGAATAAATAGGGCGGTCAAACTTTCGGCTCGCAAACCGAGGAGGCACACTTGATGAAGACTGGCCTGAATATCTGGAATATTGCTGCCCCTGGCCTCCTCTGTACTCACTTCTAGTACCCGCTGATCTAGCCCTTTTACCGTGTCCCCTATCCATATCTCGCTCTCCCTTATACGGTTGTTGTTACTCCTCCAGGTTCTGGGCATGCGCTTGAATATGCGAGATGTCCATCCCTTCCAGTAGCGAAGCTGTTAAACAGTCTTTAAATAAGTGTGGCCTTAAGCCCCTCACAAATCGATGTACCCGGTCTCCTATGTTTGCTACCATGGCTGGAGCATATCTAGCCAATGAATTAAACCGGAGACTATATTCTCGAGCACTCATATTCCCTTGCTTAAGATTCAGGAATTTATCGGCGCGAGGCCGACGAACCTCAGGTGGTAAATAATGCCGAATAAAAGCATCCACAAACTCTTTCCATTTTGGGGGAGGTGCATTTTCCCCTCTTGAAGAAATCCAATTGTTATACCATAAAAAATCTATGTCCCGGAGTCTATACGAAGCCAACTCCATGAACTCGGTATCAGAAGCATGAATAATCCTCAATGTCCTCAATACCTCATCAATAAAGCCCAGTGGGTCTTCATCCGATTTCGATCCGAAACATTCTGGAGGATTTAAGCTTATGAAATCACGGGCTCGGGCACTAGTCGCCCTATGACTTGGACCTGCACCCTGCCGCTGAGCCTGCGTAGCAACTAACTGAGTTAGCAACTGAACGGCGTCTCGTAAGTCCTGATTTGGAGCAATAGGGGGAGGAGCTGGGGCCCTCTCATGCTCCTCCGCTGCTGGAGGGATAGGAGTAGAAGTGGCATGCGAGAGAGTAGCACTCTGAGCCTCGCTATGTCCCAACTCAACTGGAGGTTCTCGGCTAGTGCCTTCCCCGGCGGCATTTAGTATTGTGCAGATTTGCTTCTTTCTTGGCGGCATTGCTGAAATCATAACCCACAATTAGAATAAAGGAAACCTTACATTATAGCTCTACCGCACGATCTATGAAAAGAAAGACTGTAATTATTCCTAAATGCCCCGCAGCCTCTTGTTTATAAGTGTGGCGCGCTTCACACCCATAAACAGGACTCCACTGGACACGGCTCGTAGACACACCCTAGGACGAAACCGCTCTGATACCACTTTTGTCACTACCCGCCTAGTAGGCCGTGATGGGCACCCGGAGCTGACTACCGAGCACCACGCATCATATTACTATTGTCTTAACTTGTACACATATAAACTCCACAAAACATGTACACATATATATGTATAAATAAGCCCGCGCGGCGGTAGAAAGATAATATATACAGAATATACAATGAGTGTCACATAACATCCACTACCCACACATGAGTAACTGCGAGCCTCTAACTGAAACTCTGAAGTCATGAAGACGGGACAGGACTCCACCATATCCAAGTATGAAAACAAAAGAATATATCAAAAGCTGCACCTTCGGAGTATGAAAGTGCTCCTGTGCAAGCTGGTCTGGCTCCTAGGAAGCTGGGTCGTCCCCTTGTTTACCTGTGGGCATGAACACAGTGTCCAAGAAGGAAAGGGACGTCAGTACGAGCAATTTACTAAGTATGTAAGGCATGCATCATAAAATAACAAAGGAACCGGAAGATCAAATAAAGATAAGAAAATAACCGGTGACTGCTTGCCTCTTAAGGCGGAGTCATGTATGCATACTCGTAAAACTATCACCATATCATATATTGCAGCGGAACGTGCAGCCCGATCCATATATCATCATATATTAATATATTGCCGTGGAACGAACAGCCCGATCCATTACCCATATATCCCGCGTCCGGGCATCCCGCGTCCGGGATGATATCATAAAGTACCAGCTGATCAGGTGGCTATGCGTCTATAATGTCTCACCTTTTCCCCATGTCCCCTATATTCATATACATATCATATACACATATAATATACATAGCATGCATGAGAGCCCAAACAAAAGTGCACCTTATCGGACTGACGTAAGGTCGTGAACCTCCGATTACCTTATGGCGTCATCCTCACCGTTACGTCTCACCTTGAAGGAACTAGTATTTTGAGGTGAGGCAACAAGGAAAAATAGTATCAATGAAACCATAAGCATAGAAGTATCTGCATCATGAAGTCATCTTTATCGTTATGGAACGTATCTTGTAAGAAGTTCTCAACGTTCTTCAAGCTTAATCTTTAGGGATGTAAAAAGGTCATGGGAGTATAGGGAAGGAATTATGAAACAAGAATCGTGCCTTAAAAAAAGGGGATAGCCTTACATACCTTTGTATCTTCTTAATGATGTCGACTAAGAGCTCTCTATCCGGCTTACAATTCTACATACAAAGGGGTTCGCACGAAGGTTAGATTGTTGAAGGTATACTTAAGCCTGAACTAAAGCGAATAAGGCTAACGAAAATCGGGCAGCATTTCGTTTGTTTCAACAACTTTCCCTCAACTAATAAAACAGCTCCAAAACATCATAGCAACGCCCGTAATATCATAACACATAAATTCCCTTGTCTAGAGGTTATTCAATTTCCAAATTCACCCCAAGATCCTCCATAACCACAACTATAATACAACATCGTGCTCATTATTCACATAATACTTCCTCAACATCATTAACATGAAATAATAGTAAAACTCACCTTCCGTAATGTATAGATTATCTTTGGATGAGGATACTCAACTTGAGAAGAATTCTACTTCAATACCAAAGAGATTCACAATTTCTATCAACCCCTATGAAGCATTCACACTCTTGATTCTACCAACTTTTGATGTTTGATCCTTGGTTTCTCTCTTGACTATGTGTTAGTGTGATATGGAGAAAGTTATAGAGGTTTAAAGGGTGTTGGAGAGATGAGAAATGAGAAAACAAAAGAGGAATCATACATATATAAAAATAAAATTTGGACCCCACCCGAAATATACGGTCCACTATACGGACCGTATAATTTATACGGTCCGTATATTGGACCGTATATTTCTTCCAGAAACTTACCCCTTTCTTGAGGGGTTCTACGGGCAGACATACGGCCGTACAAATCATACAGTCCATATGTAAGGCCGTATAATCCATATTTTTCCGAATTCGCTCTCATCGCTTCGTTTGACCTCGAATCCTTATGGAACCTTCTTGGTACTTGTACAACACATCCTTAACGATCTAACGGACATTATAAATCGTCCTAAAGACCTTACTAAATATTCGTTAGTTCGACACCCATGAAATTCTCCCCCAATCATAGCTTACACTCCACTTCCTTTGACGAACCTAGTTTCACCAAGTCCTATGACTAAAAAAAATCTTATCGCTTATACATTAAGGCTGCAAATCACCCTCTGGTTGTCGTGAAGGTCTCATATCTGACTGAACTGATGTTAGTCTATTCGCGACGCAACGACATGAAGTTGCCGAGGTGTAACAAAATTACCATTACTTCCATATTTTGGGCTCATATTCTACATTCTTCTCTAATCCAAGTCTTTCAATTGCTCAATACTTGTAATAACATGAAATAGATGTAAAACTCACCTTTTGGATGATGATACTCCACTTGAGGAAACCTCCAAATTCAATTGCAAAGGAAACCTTGACTAGTATTAACCCTAGTGAGTATCCACATACTTGATTCTCTTGATTCTTGGTGTTTAACCTTTGTTTTCTCTTAGATGTGAGCTAATATGGTGTATGGAATGTTCTAGAGGTCTCATGAAGTGTGGAGAAGGTGAAGAATGAAAAATAAGACTTTGGGTCATCTTTATATAAAAAAACAAAAGCTGCCTTCCTGGATTTATACGGACACTTATACGGTTCGTATAATTTTATACAGTCCATATAAGTGACCGTATAATGTTTCCAGTGATGACCCCTCACTGTGACTATTATATGGATTATTATACGGACCGTATAATTGGTCATATAACTCATCCTCTTCCCAAATTTGTTCTCATCGATTCGTTTGATCTCCGATCTTTATGGAACCTTCTTAGCACTTGTTTAATACTTCATTAACCATCTAAGAGGCCGTCTAACTTCTTCCCAAGACATTTCTAATTAATCGATAACTCGATACTTGCAAAAGCCTCGCCAAACACGACTTATACTTCCTTCGATGAAGTTTCTTCTCTTGCCTAAAATGTCTTTGGAGTCTTAATTAGAATCATTAAGTATCCCTTCTTACTTGTAGGGACATCATGTACACCTTAAATTTCGTTAGTCTTTTTACAGCACAACAACATGAAATTTTTGAGGTGTAGCACTCTCCCCCCCCCCCCCCCCCCCCTAAGAACATTCGTCCTCAAATGTTACGTTCTCGGGGATTCTACAGAAATTTTGCCAGAGTTTTCCCTGTAATATGGCACTACCATCCTATCACAACAACCCAAAATAACATCGCCTTACAGGGCTACAACAACAATAGCAAGAAAACATGGCCGCACAAGACCCAAAAGCATTAAAAGAAAGCATTAGATACCTTATGCCACTGGCGTTTAGTCTTGAACCTCTTCTGGGGGTGGAAAAAAATACGGATGTCTGGACTTCATATCTTCTTCCGCTTTCTAGGTCATTTCCTCCCTGTTATTGTTTCTCCACAAGACCTTAACTGAGGCTACCTCTTTGTTTCTGAGTTTCCACACTTGCCTATCTGGTATAACAATGGGTACTTCTCCATAAGCCAACTTCTCAATAATCTGTACATCATCTACTGGCATGATTCTGGAGGGATCTCCAACACATTTGCGGAGCATTGACACATTAAAAACTTGATGGACTGATTCAAGTTCCGAAGGAAAGTCCAGCTCATAAGACACTTGGCCCACCTTGCACACAATTTTATAAGGTCCAATATACCGGGGACTAAGCTTGCCTTTCTTACCGAATCTCATTACACCTTTCATTGGCGACACTTTCAGGAATACCTAATCATTAATTTGGAATTCCAAGTCTCGTCGACGATTGTCTGCATAAGATTTCTGGTGAATCTGGGCTGTCAATAACCGGTCTCGAATAAGCTTGATTTTTTCCACTGCTTGCTGAATCAGTTCAGGACCGATTAGTTGTGCCTCTCCTACTTCAAACCATCCAATTGGCGAACTACACTTCTTTCCATATAGAGCTTCATACGGGGCCATCTGGATACTGGAATGATAGCTGCTATTATATGCAAATTGGATAAGTGGCAAATGATCATCCCAATTGCCTCCTAAATCCAATACACATGCCCGTAACATATCTTCCAAGGTCTGAGTAGTGCGTTCAGCTTGTCCATTAGCCTGTGGATGAACTACTGTGCTGAGTCTCACTTGAGTTCCAAAACCTTCTTGGAAAAACTTCCAGAACTTGGCAGTAAATTATGCTCATGTTTATGTGATAATAGATACTGGAATATCATGAAGTCGCACTATCTCTTTAAGATATAACTTTGCATAATCTTTTGCTGAGTATGTAGTTTTGACCGGAAGAAAATGAGCTGATTTCGTAAGTCTATCAACAATTACCCATATGGAGTCATACTTACGCCGGGAACGGGGTAAATCTTCAATAAAATCCATATTGATCACCTCCTATTTCCAGGTTGGAATCTCCATAGCTTGCAACAATCCTCCTAGCTTTTGATGTTCGATTTTCACTTGTTGGCAATTTGGGCACTGAGCTACAAACTCTGCTATATCCTTCTTCATTCCATCCCACTGATATATTAACTTAAGATCATGATACATCTTTGTAGCTCCTTAATGAACGGAATAACGGGAGTAATGGGCTTCATCAAGAATCTGTTGACGTAATCCGGCAACATTTGGAACACATAGCCTGCCTCGGTACCTGAGAATCCCATCTGCAGAAATCTCGAATGGTGACTCCTCTTTCTGGGGAAGTGTATCTCTATGGTGACTCAACTGGGGATCTTAATATTGGCGCCTTTTTACTTCCGTGTCTAGGAATGAAACAGATTGATTATGAACAGTAACTCTTGCATCGCTCGAATCCATTAAGCGGACTCCTAGGCCAGTTAGCTGATGGAGCTCATGGACAAATTCTTTCTTCTCCGGTTGAATATCACATAAACTTCCCATGGATTTGTGGCTAAGAGCATCGGCTTCCACATTTGCTTTTCCCGGATGATATAGTATACTCACATCATAGTCTTTCAATATCTCCAACCATCGCCTCTGTCGAAGATTCAACTCCTTTTGCTTGAAAATATATTGAAGACTCTTGTGACCTTTATAAATAGCAACATGTACCCTATACAAATAATGTCTCCATATCTTTAGTGCATGAATGACCGCAGCTAATTCAAGATCATGGGTCAGGTAACTCTCCTCATGTCTCCGCAACTACCTGGAAGCATAGGCAACAACCTTACCGTGCTGCATCAACACACAACCCAACCCAACACCGAAGGCATTACAATAAACAACATAACCTTCAGATCCTTCTGGCAGTGTCAGGACTTGGGCTGAAGTCAATCTATCTTTCAATTACTAGAAGCTATGCTCACAAGCATCCTAATCTTCCACAAATCTTCTATAATAACCCGTTAATCCTAAAATGCTACACACCTCTGTAGGTGTTATGGGCCTTGGCCAGGTCTTCACAGCCTTAATCTTTTGAGTATCAACTCGAATACCATCAGCTGAGATAATATGGCCCAGAAAAGTTACAGAATTGAGCAAAAACTCACATTTTGAAAACTTGGCATATAGTTCATGAGCCCAAAGAATTCCAAGAACAATACGTAAATGATCTGCATGCTCTGCTTCTGACCGAGAATATACTAAAATGTCATCGATGAACATTATCACAAATTGATCTAGAAAAGGCCTGAATACATTATTCATCAAATTCATAAACACTAATGGAGCGTTAGTCAACCCGAATGACATTACCCGAAATTCATAATGACCATATCTAGTTCTAAAAGCCGTTTTCGGAATGTCTTCTTCCTTGACTCTCACTTGGTAATACCCCGATCTCAAATCAATCTTCGAAAACCACTTAGCACCTTGCAATTGATCAAACAAATCTCCTCTAAAGTGGATACTTATCCTTTATCGTCACCTTGTTCAACTGCCTATAGTCAATGCACATTCGCAAAGAGCCATCCTTCTTTCTTACAAACAAAACAAGTGTTCCCCATGGTGATGAACTGGGTCAAATAAATCCCTTCTCAATCAAATCCTTCAGTTGTTCATTTAACTCTTTCAATTCTATAGGAGCCTTTCTATACGGAGGAATAGATATGGGCTTGATGTCCGGCAACACATCGATAGTAAAATCAATCTCCCATTCCGGTGGAAGACCTGGAAGTTCATCTGGAAATACATCCAGAAACTCATTTACTACCGTAACGGATTGAATAGTTAGCGGCTTTGCTTCGGTGTCATGAACCCAGAGTAGATGATAAATATATCCTTTTGCAATCTTATTTCTCGCTTTGAGGTAGGAAATAAACCTACCTCTTGGAGACGCTGTGTTACCTTTCCATTCAAGCACTGGTTCTTCTGGAAATTGGAACCGAACTATTTTGGTTCTACAATCCACATTTGCGTAACAAGAAGCTAGCTAATCCATACCTATAATAACATAGAAATCCAACATTTCCAGCTCAATCAAATCAGCTTTAGTCTGACGATCACCTACCACAATCACACAATTTTTATATATTAGTTTAGCTATTACCGAGTCGCCAACAGGAGTAGATACTTCAAAAGGTTTGATTGGCTCAGGTTTCACCCTAATACGACCAGCAATATAAGGAGTAATATACGACATGGTAGAACCCGGATCGATCAATGCATAAACATCATGAGTGAATATGGATAGTATACCTGTAACAACGTTAGGGGAGGACTCAAGATCCTAGCATCCGGCTAACGCATAAATACGGGGTTGAGAGCCACCTGAACTAGATGCTCCCCCTCTGCCCCTACCATGGCCTGCTGAAGTCCGGGGAGTCTGCCCCATAGGGTGCACAGATGAAGAAGAGTCGGCTGCTAATCCTGCAGGCTGAGCCCTATCTCCACCACTCATCGATGGGCAATCACGCATCATATGTCCAACCTGACCACAGGCATAGAAAACATCTGAACCTCGACGACATGAACCTGTATGCAATCTACCACACTGGCTGCATCATGGTAACGGTGGTCTCCTCTTACTGGGATCACCTTCGAATTGGAAACCCGAAAATCTCAAACTCTGACCCTGTCCTGAATAAATGGGGTGGTCAAATCTCCTGCCCACAAACTGAGGAGGTGCACTAGTTGCGGACTGGCCCGAATATCTAGAATATGGTTGCGGCTGGCCCCTTCTGTACTCAATACTAGCACCGGCAGATCTAGCCCTCTTACTATACCTTCTATCCATATCACGCTCACCCCTTTGCGGCTGCTGTTGCTCTTCTAAATTTTAGGCGTGGGCCTGAATACAAGAGATGTCTATCCCATCCTGAAGTGAAGCTAGTAGGCAATCCTTAATCAAATGCGGACCTAAGCCACTTGCGAATCGATGCACCCAGTCTCCCATATCTGACACCATGGTCGGAGTGTACCGGGCCAATGAATTAGAATCGAGACTATACTCCCGAGCAATCATATTTCCATGCTTGAGATTCAAGAACCTGTCAGCTCGGGCCCTTCGAATCTTAGGTGGCAAATAGTGGCGAACGACGACATCCCGCAATCTATAGGATGCTAACTCCATTAACTCAGTCTCGAAATCATGTATTATTGTCAGCATCCTCAACATCTCATCTATAAAGCCTTGCGGGTCTTCATCCGGCTTTGACCCAAAAAATTCAGGAGGATTCAAGCTCATAAAATCACGGGCTCTGGCACTAGCCACTCTTTCACCTGGACCCACACTCTGTCGCTGAGCCTGGGCAGTAACTAGCTGAGTCAATAGGTGAATAGCCTTGGTCATCTGCTAACCCGAAGCACCCGGTGGAGGAACTGGAGGCACTGGAGTTGGAGCTGAGGCCCCTTCATGCCCCTCTACAATAGGCAGAGCGTGAGAAGTCCGAGATGGAGCCTCGTTATGGGACTTACCCTCCTCAACATTTACCGGTGGCTCCTGTTCAACCCGCCTTCCTGTCGCAGTCTTTCCCTTCTGGGCAGCTGTTGCTTTCCTTTTTACCGGCACCGCTGAAATCGTAACGCACAATTAGGGAAAAGAAAATCTTATAACATAGCTCTATCGCACGATCTATGAAGAAGAAAGACGGTCATTATTCCTAAATGCCCTGCAACCTCTTATTTATAAGTGTGGCGCGTTTCACACCCATAAACAAGACTCTACTGGACACGGCTCATAGACACACCCTAGGACGGAACTGCTCTCATACCACTTTTGTCACGACCCAACTAGTGGGCCATGACGGGTACCCAGAGCTGGCTACTGAGCACCACTCATCATGCTAACTATCAGACCCAACTTGAACATATATATGAGATTTCTCAAATTAAGGCTTACTATGAATGATCACTAAATACCTCCCAAAAACATATGTATAACCATAGGCCCATAAGGCTACAAAAATGATGTACAAAGCATACACTAAGGAGGTCACATGACATATATTACCCACACATGAGTATCTACAATCCTCTAACTGGAGTATAGAAATCATAAGGGCGGAACAGGACCTCGCTATGCCCCAAATATGTGTACAAAAGAATATACCAATAGGCTACACCTCCGGAGTAGTGGAGTGCTCCTGTACAACTGCTGATAAGCTCCTAAGCATCTTCGCTGTCTCCCTGTCTACCTATGGGCATGAATACAACGTCCATAAAAGAAAAGGACGTCAGTACGAATAATGTACGGAGTATGTCACGTATGCATATCAAACGTAATAAATGAATGAGAGAACATAAAGTGAAGGGATAACCTTTAATTGATTTCCTCTTAAGGGGAATCATGCATGCTAACAAAAGAAACATCACTTCATGTATACATATATATAAACTGCCTGACCATATAGGTACGGTTTGATAATCATTAGCCCGTGTCCGGGCCTCCCACCGGGGTAAATATCTCAAGCCGCCCACTAGTGGTGTCTGCCCGGCCATATAGGCACGGTGTAATCACCATCATAGCTGCCCACTACGCCCATCGTAGTAGTGACTGCCCGACCAGAAAGGCGCGGTGTAATTTTACATATACATAATATGAAGCATGCATGAGAGCTTAAGTAAAAGCTGTAACTCTATCGGAGTGACGTAAGGTCGGGAACCTCCGATTACCTTATGGAATAATCGTCATCACTATGGCTCACCTTGAAGGAACTAATACCATGAGGTGAGGTAACAACAAGAAATGATATCAATGGAATCATAGAGATAAGAATATCAAGCTCATCATAGCGTCATTATCATTATTATTATAGAACATATCTCATCTCTAGCTCATAAGAAGCTCTTAAGAATCTTTAACGTTCATTTGTTGGGATGTAAGAAGGTCATGGAAATATAGAGAAGAAATCATAATTTAGAAGTCATGCCTTTGAAAGAAGAAGAATAGCCTTACATACCTTTACGTCTCCTTAACGACTAAGCATTCTCCTTCCAAGCCCACAACTCTACATTCAAGAGAATTTGTACTAAGGTTAGATCTTTAGAAATACACTTAAGTCTAGGCTAAAACGACTAACGGCTAATGAAAATTGGGCAGCATTTCCATTGTTTCGACAACTTTCTCCATATAATGCACAACTCCCAAATAGCAATAGCAACACCCATAATATCATAATCAATAAATTTCTTCAAGTTAAGCATTACTCAATCCTCACAATTCTCTTTCAAATCATCCACAACCATGACTACAATACAACAACATACTCATTTTTCAGATAATACTCCCTCAACAACATTGGCATCATTCATAACGAGATTATACTCATCTCATACTAAGAATCATGACTCAAATGAATTTACTACTCAAATTACCATTACTTCTATATTTTGAGCTCATATTCTACTTTATTCTCTAATCCAAGTCTTTTAACCTCTCAATACTTGTAATAACATGATATAGATGTAAAAATCACCTTTGCTTATGTAGGAATGGTCTTTGTATGATGATACATCACTTGAGGAAACCTCCAACTTCAATTCCAAAGGAAACCTTGACTTGTATTAAACCTAGTGAGCATCCACACACTTGATTCTCTTGATTCTTGGTGTTTAACCTTTGTTTTCTCTTAGATATGAGCTAATATGGTGTATGGAATGTTCTAGAGGTCTCATGAAGTGTGGAGAATGTGAGAAATGAAAAATAAGACTTTGGGTCATCTTTATATAAAAAAACAAAAGCTGTCCGCTTGGATTTATACGGTCACTTATACGGACCGTATAGAATACTTTGGGTCATCTTTCGATAAAAAAAAACAAAATCTGCCCGCTTGGATTTATATGGACACTTATACGGTCCGTATATTTTATACGGTCCGCATAAGTGACCGTATAATGTTTCCAGTGATGACCCCTTACTGTGACTGTTATACGGACCATTATACGGAACATACAAAGTTATATGGACAGTATAATTGGTCGTATAACTCACCCTCTTCCCGAATTTGTTCTCGTCATTTAGTTTGATCTCCGATCCTTATGGAACCTTCTTAGCACTTGTTTAATACTTCATTAACCATCTAAGGGGCCCTATAAATTCTTCCCAAGACATTACTAATTAATCGATAACTCGATACTTGCAAAAGCCATGCCAAACACGACTTATACTTTACTTTCTTCGACGAACTTTCTTCTCTTGCCTCAAATGTCTTTGGAATCTTAATTAGAATCATTAAGTATCCCTTCTTACTTGTAGGTACATCATGTACATGTTAACTTGCGTTAGTCTATTTACAACACCACGACATGAAATTTCCGAGGTGTAACACAAGTATCAAATTAATATATATATATATATATATATATATATATATATATATATATATATATATATATATATATATATATATATATATATATATATATATCCTTCCCATAACTATCCCCTAAGAAGAGATTGCAACTTCATCTAGTCATACAATTGTCATTTTATTAAAGCGCCTCCAAAGTCGTTACTACGAACATCGTTGTTACACCTCGAGAATTCCCCCGTGAACATACAACGAATAGACGAACGAAGAATACGAGTGTATGATGTTCTAATAAGAAGGGAACGACGTTTGACGACCCTAAGTAAGATTTCAAAGGCAATTGCAATGAAAGGTAGGTTATGCTCCACAATGACTAATTATAGGTTTTGAAATGTGAAAAGTTGCAGGTTTGCATTCTGGCCAGTTGGTCGTAAAATGAAACACGGACCGTAAAGTGGTATACGGTCTGTAAACTGCTATGTCGTATTTTAGCTTCCAAAAACATCAACTTTCTGTCAAATGCTGGCCTGTAAACTGAGTCGTAAACCACCATGTCTCTCAGCCTGACTTTCTGTTTCTGTCATCCTTAAATACGACCATGAAATACGGTCCGTAAACTGGAATACGGACCGTAAACTGTGTTTACGACCACTGTGCACTTTCGATGACTGTTCATTTAAGATCAGATTTTGGGTTATTAATAAGAGACCAAGTTCATTATTTCATTTCCACATGACACCCCTTTCTCTCTAAAACCTCTCTCTACATTTATTCCACAAGGATTCAAGGATTATTAGTGAACAACAACATAAACTAAGTGAATCAAGTATAAGAAAACCCATTAAGGATCATGCAAGTCAAGAAATCTCATTGGAGATAAACTAGGGTTTTGCTCAAGTGGAGTATTATCAACCAAGGCTTGTTCCTACGACATCTAAGGTATGATTTTTGATGTTTCTATGTTGTTTAAGGTATTTAAGAGTTGAAATACTTGGATTGTAGAGAGGGATGGCAAATTGGGTCATGAATGTGGAATAGTGCCATTTTGAGAAATAGTTTGAATTGAGTTATGAGTCTTGATGTATTGTAATGTAAATGTGTTATAAATGATGTTGAGAACATGAGATGAGAAATGTACGTGAATGGACATAGTCGTGCGTTATGGCCATGGATATGGATGATTGAAAAGTGAGTCTAGGATATGGATAATGTGGATGAATAATGACTATTGTTGTAGTATTATGAATGTATTGTTGACGTTTGAGAGTTGAAATACACTATAGAGGAATGTCGTATAAATAGAGGAGACGTTGCCCGACTTTCTCTAGTTTAGTCATGTATGCTAGCTATCGATTCTAATGATAGTATGACTTTAATGAAGGTAGAAATGTGAGCTTCGGAGGAGAACGTGCAAGTGGTAAATAGTTGAACGGAAAGGTATGTAAGGCTAACCCTTCTTTCATATGGCATGGTTCTTTGGCCAAATATCTAACTCTTCTATGAGACTATAATGTCCTTCAAATGACTTGATCTCCCGAGCTAGTAAGCTCATGATTCTTGATACGCCACGATTGTACTAATTCCCTCGTATGACGAGTAATCCTATAAAGATAAGGGCGATGAATGACAATAATAGTAACAATGATGTTGATGACGATTATGATAATAATGTAAATAGTAAAGATGCTTATGAGCTATTGTGTAAATGTGTCTATGTATGACTATTATGGAACCCCGAGCTTATGAGGCCGAGTAAGATATGTAAAAAAGTATGTATATGATTATGTAACGGGCGCACACCTCTGCAGATGGTACAGATAACCCTGACGCCTTGGTAGGGCCAGGTAGATGTAACCCTGAAGCCTTGGTAGGGCCAGGTATGAGTAACCTTAAGCCTTGGTTCGCCAAGTATGTATGAAACACCGATCCTGCATGGTCAGGTATGCTATATAAATGTTATGTATATGATATGATTTTGTAAATGATATTGTTACGAGTATGAAAACGAATATGATACGATATGAATGTGAATAAAGGTATGCATACGAATACGAGTACAAATACAGAACAGAAAGATCCTATGCACGTCAAGTAAGTGCCTATGACGATGATATTACTATCTCTCATCTTGTGCTATTTCTCATCTTGCTTATTATGCTTCTATATTGATATTGATCATGATTTACATACTCAGTACATTCTTCGTACTGACGTCCTTTTGTTTGTGGACGCTGCGTCATGCCCGCAGGTGCACAGGGAGACAGGCTCGATCCATAGCGGTATTCTCAGAGACCACCTAGCAGAGCTCCATTTCATTCGGAGCCATAGCTTTTGGGTACTTATTCTTTTATGTACATAATTATGGGCATACCGGGGTCCTGTCCCGCTTATGTGATGTGTTATACTCTCCTTAGAGGCTCGTAGTCACGTGTATATGGTTAGATATGTCTGGCCTTGTTTGCCTATATTTTGTATATTATTTTGATAGCCTTGACGGCTCACGTACATTGACGTGGTATAGATGCCAACCATGATATGAAAGCATTGTCGTCCAATGGAACTAGCATGAATGGTGATTAGAAATGTATGTTTAATTATGTGGCTCACCTAAATGTAAGTGAAGTGTAAGCCAAGGGGTGCCCGGGGTGGGCTAGCATCGGGCGCTCGTCGTGGCCCTCTAGACGGGTTGTGACCAAAGTAGTATCAGAGCAGTTCAATCCTAGGGTGTGTCTACGAGCCGTGTCTAGTAGAGTCTTGGTTATAGGTGTGTTGCGCGCCACACTTATAAACAAGAAGCTGCGGACATTTTAGAAATAAATGACCTAATTTCTTCATAAGAATCGTACGATAGAGCTATGGTATAAGAAATTCTTTTCCCTTAATCGTGTGTTGTGTATTTCAGAAATGCCTGTAAAGAGAAAGGCTACAACATCCCAAAAGGGCAAGACGGTGGCAGAAAAGCAGGTTGAAAGAGCACCGCCACCGGTAGTAGAGGAAAGTGAGTCCCAGAGTGCGGCTCAATCTCAGTCCACCTGTTCAGTACCTATATTAGAGGAGCGTGAGGGAGCCTCAGCCCCAGCTCCAGCACCTCCGGCTCCTCCACCGGATGCTTCAGGCCAAGATGTGAAAGAGGCCATACACTTGCTTACTCGATTGGTTGTTGCCCAGACTCAGCGGCAAAGTACAGGGCAGGGTGATAAGGCTGTTAGTGCAAGGGCCTGTGACTTCATTACTTTGAACCCTCCGGAATTCTTTGGGTCAAAGCCGGAGGAGGACCCTCAGGATTTTATAGATGGTATGTTGAGGACGCTACGATTGATACATGCTTCAGACATCGATTCGGTGGAGTTAGCGTCATATAGATTGAGAGTTGTCTCGATCCAATGGTATATAGTTTGGATGGCTTAACGGGGAGCTAATGCACCTCTCGCGGTTTGGCAAGAGTTTGTTGATGCTTTCCTCCGACCCTATATGCCTCTAGAGGTTAGGCGAGCTAGGGCCGATAAATTCTTGAATTTGAGGCAAGGTAGCATGAGTGCTTTAGAGTACAGTCTCCGCTTCAATTCCTTGGCTAGGTATGCTTCGGCCATGGTAGCTGATATGGGTGACAGAGTGCACCGCTTTGTAAAGGGCCTAGGGCCGCATTTGATGGATAGGTGCTTGACTGCGTCCCTTCAGGATAATACGGATATTGCACGCATTCTGGCCCATGCTCAGAACTTAGAAGAAAGTCTGCAACAAAGAAGTGAACGCGAGCATGATAGGGTATAGGGAAAGAGGGCTAGATCTTCAGGTCCGATGAGTGAGTTCAGAGGTGGGCACAGGCAGCTGATGTCCAGGCTGTCACACCCTAATCTTGATAGGGCATGACGGGCACCCGACTCTCATCAGAGTCGAGCGAACCCTTAAACATTCGCTCTATCAAAACCTGTCATTTCAAAAACTTTTTAAAAACATGAAACTTTTCACATAGAGATCATTATCCTTATAACGATCATGTAAACTTCAATCAAATAAGTACTTTAATCCAATTGAAATCATCTAAAATACATGCTCTTTTAACGTACACAAATGGTTCAGCTGACATCAATCTGTCGAAATCTCGACAAACGTACCACAGGACGCTGTCTGCAAAGTCTCTAATATAGACGAGATACCATAACGTAAGTACTCTGACTCGGCAACACTCCGGAAGGAAATGGAGCTCACCAATTCCGCTAGAACATCTTCTAGCAATATCCTCTACTCATCTGTATGCACCTGCGTGGCATGAAACGCAGCCCCCGAAGAAAGGGGGTCAGTACGGAATATGTACTGAATATGTAAAGCATTACTGAATCATAGCACAAGGAAGGTGCAGCAGTAAACAAGTTTAGAAATAAAACTTGCAACAAAGAGTGGTCTACTTGCTCCAACAATTATCCCACGTTAAAGAGGACCCTCAAATTAGTAGGAATGCTAGAAGAAAATAATTTTTGATCAAAGTTTTCAAGGGCTCAATATTTGCTTGGCTTGGCCGAATGGCCCCTTATGTTTTCTTCTCCAAGTTTCTTCAATGTTCTAAGTAATAAGATGAAAATATGACTACTTTGTAATCTTTTATGAGCATATATGGGCCTCCATGTGGGCCTTGGCCCACACCAACTTGGGGCGGCCACATGGCCCATTTGCTTCAAGACTACCATTTTTTTTTCTTGTAATTCATGAAAAAAATTATTTTCCTAATTCCAAATTTTCCCTTAGCCTTCCTCAATATTTCCATGAGCCCTCTTGCGAATTTCCCTTTTTAACCCTAGCCTTTCTTAATATTTTCACTTCAAAAATTTTCATAAACAACTTGTGTGTTAAACGAGATCAAAATATAGCCTTGCCCTTGACTTCTCGTAATTATCTTGAAATATCCGAATGTACAAAATGCGGGATATAACATTCTCCCCCCCCCCCCCTTTAGAACATTCATCCTTGAATGTTCAACTGATCTTATGGGGTCTTATAACACTCCGGGGAGATCTCTTTTATAGCTATCGTATACAGCTCATTCTTCAATCCACATATCCGCTTTGGAAATTTAGATTACCTGTAGGCATAGGGAATAAGTGGGGTGTTATAGCCCGTATTTTGTACGTTCGGATAATTCGGGATAATTGCGAGAAGTTAAGGGCAAGTCTACTTTCCAAGTTATTTTAATGAACAAGTTGTTTATTAGTATGGAAATATTGAGAAAGGCTAAGGGTAAAAAGGAAATTTCGCAAGATAGCTCATAGAAGTGTTGAGGAAGGCTAAGGGCAAATTTGGAATTAGGAAAATAATTTTCATGAATTGGAAGACAAAATACAACAAAAAAAAAAGTGGGCTTGAATAACAGGCCATAAGTGGCCGGCCAACTTGGTATGGGCCAAGGCCCATCTGTCACGACCCAACCCCGTAGGCCGTGACTAGTGCCCGATCTGGGCACCCAAACCCATCTATCAAATGCATTCAAGTATATAGCAGAAGCCGCCAAGGCTATATTCTAAATTTAGATAATTTCCAGAAAAATTTCGGCAGAGTTTCCTTTGTTTTACAGACTATGCAAAATAACCCTGCGCACAGAAAATACCAACAAAGGCCACACCGGCCAACAAGGCAACATGTAAACATATGCGGATCGGCCGCCGCGGCGAATGGGATCGCCCAAACACATCATATACACACATCTGTACAGAAAGACCCAACCCACAAACATGTCCACAGACCGACAGAATCATATGACGGGACAGGGCCCCGCCGTACCCAAATAGTCAGATATACAGAAATATATACATAACAAAAGATGTATGTACCAAAAGTGGACTCCGGATCAAAAGGGAGTACTCCGAAATAGCAGAAAGTGGAGCCTACAGTGATGGGTCACCTGTGTCTGTACCTGCGGACATGAAACGCAGCCTCCGAAGAAAGGGGGTCAGTACGAAAGATGTACTGAGTATGTAAAGCATAGAGTACAGAAATATGAGCCATAACTGAAAACAAATAGGATACAAAGGGGAAATACCGAAAAGTATATCAAAATCTGTATCAAAACCATATATACGTAATGCAAACAAAATCATGCAAAGCTTAGGAACGTGGTCACCACTCCGACGCTGGTGCCACACACAGCATAACACCGGAAGGTTCAAATCTCCGTACATCCCCGAGCACACATATCAGCATAGCATATCCCCAGCCATATCACAGCATAACTCCAAACGGAACCCGGCCCTATGGCGAGGTCTCGGGAACCGTAACACAGCATACGGCCGAATTTATCATAGCGCGCACGAATCATAACCGGCCCGGGAACCGGTGAACGAAGTCATAATAAGGGCACGAGCGGAGTCGTGAGCAAACAATGCAACTTATAAGTCAAAACACCTTTTTAAACTTGATAATATCATATGCTAACTCATTAATCAAATAGTTCGAATAACTAGTCAATACGGGGTTCGTTTCACAAAAGTATTTCCAACATAGTATTTATGGTTCAAAATATAGTTTAGAATATCGTGGCAGTCAAACATTATTTTATGATAACCAAATTCATAACCAAAAGTGTTTTGCCGACATTAGACAAGAATGGGCATAATAGAGCAAACAAAGAAGTCTCGATGCTAGCGGGCCCACCGCGGGTCACCAGAACGAACGTCTGTACCTGCGGGCATGAAACGCAGCCCCCGAAGAAAGGGGGTCAGTACGAAATATGTATTGAGTATGTAAAGCATGAAGCACAGTAATCCGAATCATAACTGAAGTGAGGGGTACAGAAAATGGATACAGAATTAGTATATCAAAACCTGTGCTGAAAATATAAATAATGCAAATAAAAATCATGCATAGGGCTCAGGAACGTGATCGCCACTCCGACGCTGGCGCCACAACACATCATACTCCAGAAGGTTTCAAATCTCCGTACAATCCCCGAACATATCGTATCATCATAACATATCACAACATCAGAACATATCATATGCCATATCACATCATAACGCCGTATATATGCGATACCCGGCCCTATGGCGAGGTCTTGGGAACCTCAACACATCATACTGCCGAATATAACATAGTGCGCACGATCACAAAACTGGCCCGGGATCCGGCGAACGATATCATAGTAGTATGCACGAGCGGAGTAGTGAAGAAACCATATGCATATAAGTACATAAATAAATGTCAAAACTCGATGGACAAACATATTTACCGACATCTGAAGGCTCAAAAATAAGATTCGGGTCAATCGGAATTAGTATAAGAAAGTTACGAGCTTTTGAAGTACAGAACCTTTTAAAAATATTTCATAAGCCATACTTGGAAATTCAAGTATCATTCATATTAGAAAACTTTCGAACATCATTATGGATCAAATATTCATATTAGGAAACTTTCGAATAACATTATGGATCAAATCAAATGGAGACTTTTGGACCATATTTACGTACCAAAATATTCATCAAAGATTTAGTCGCCTCGATTTTTCTTTCGAACAACATTCGGAAACATAACCACTAGAGTCTTCGAATATCACAAATATTTATCAAGCCATATGAAATAGCTTATGGAAGTTAAAGATGTTAGCCATCCTAGTGGCTCTAAGAGTAAGATTTTCTTTATAAGCATACATATACATTTTGGTTCATTTCAAAAGGATGATGCCAAAAGAAGGAAAGGTAGACTTTACATACCTTGATCGCTCACTAACCAAATCCCGACTCAAGTCTCGGTCTCTCCAATATCTACAATAACGTTATCAATTACCAAACATTAGCTATAAGTACTTAGAAATTCAATTCTAACTAGTACTTGTCTACAGAAATTTCGGCAGCATCTTCCCTGTAAATTCAACATCCCCGAGAATTTAACTCGGCCAAATTCATCAACAACCATACCAACAATACCAACAACCATACCAATAACATCAAGAATCAATTTAAAACGCATTCTAATATTAGTAACCTTCTATCTCTATGTAGCTTATCACATTCAATTCAACTACGTATTTTCAAGCCAATATCAACGCTCACATATTCATTTCTAATCCGAGATCATTCAAACACAATTCAAGAACATTTCAAACAATTTACATAATATTCAAACAATTCCACCAACACACCATACTCCACCCGGAACTTCCAATTCCAACGAGGATGATAACAACATATTTCTATCTTTCAAATTCATCATCAACAACAACAATTCACACTTTAGCAACTCCACTTCCATAATTACATAAAAACCATATTAAAATCACATAATTTCCTACAACAACCTACAACCAATTTCCATGCCAACTTGAACCATTAGTCTTCAATTTACATCACAAAGGCCACAACAACACAATTAACATACTAAATAAATTTAATTCATCTTCCTTCACCCATATGAACCACACACACAACACACCCACACGACCCACACACAACACACGACATTTCCATGATTTTCATTCAACTCTACTCACTACAACATATATATAAACCTTCATAACATAAAAAGAGGATATAATTTTTACCTTTTCTTCATTTTTCCACTTGCCACCAAAGTGGTTTTCTTGCTTAAATAATTATACCACGTTGAAGAGGGTCTTGAATTAGTAAGAATACTAGAAAATTATAATTTTTCGATCAAAGTTGAAAGGCTTAAATTTTTTTCTCTCTTTCTCTATGTTGGCCGAATTCCCCTTGCTCTTGCTCTCACTTTGTTTTGTTTTCTTGAATGTTCTAGTGTGTTGAAGACTTGTGGCCCCTTCCTTTTATTTGGCTTGGGTTTAATTTGTCATGGGCTTGGGCCCCTTTTTCTTTCCCCATGGCCGGCCACTTATTGGGCCATTTTCTTTTTTTTTGAGCCCAATTACTTATGGTTCATATTTTGTAATTCACGAAACTAATTTCTAAAATTCCAATTTTGCCCTTAGCCTTCCTCGATATTTTCGCATCAATATTTTTCATAAACGACATATATATTGAATAAGATCAAAATGTTGCCTTATCTCTTATTAGTCACAATTATTTCAATTTATCCGAATGTGCAAAATTACGGGATATAACAGCTAGGGTCATAGATCTTACATCCAAGAAGATTCGGTCCACAAGTTGCTCTATTTCCCCAAAGAGTGCTTAGAAAAGTGATGAGAAGAAGTGATAGGGTTTAAGAGTCATAACTTGTGAAAAGAGAAATAATTCTTCCCGACTACGGCTGCAGCGGTCAGGGAGCCGCTGCAGCGCATGCGCTATGGCACATAGATGACCCGCCATGGCGGCCTTCACCAAAATCAGCATGCCTCTATAGTTGCAAGGGACCCACTATGGCGTCTAGCCACAAAAACTCCTCAATCTGTTATATCCCCGCCGAAGAGTTATAGCGTGACTGCTATGGTAGTTATAGTACCGCTACAGTGCCTACACCAGAACCAGAAACTTATGGTTTTGACCAATCTCTTCCAAAAATCCGACTATCATCCGAGGCCCCAGAGATACCAAACAAACATGCAAACACACATAAAAACGCTCTACAAACTAACCCAGGGCCTCAGATTTCCCAACGGAGGTCTATTCGACCAAGTCAACCACCAATGGCGTAAAGCCAAGTTCCCAACCTTAGTCACAAAACGCTCCTAATTGCATTGGGAACCAAACCGAACACACTACCAAGTCATAAATGACTGTCCGGACCTCTCGAAATTGACGGAATTTCGAAAAAGATCTGTTTACTCAAAAGTCAACTTTTGGTAAAATTGATCCCACTTTGAGGCTCAAACCTCCAAAAGTCACTCCAAAACCGCCCGATGACCTAGGGAAAGGTCAACAAGGGTAAAAGAGTCATTAGCACTGTAATGACATCAGATACCTATTAAACAATCGCTCATTCTCGAGCTACAAAGAGTAGAAATGGGAAAAAGTACCTGAATCAGCAAACAACTGGAGATATCTCTCCATCATATCGGACTCGGTCTCCCAAGTAGCCTTTTCAATGTGGCGTTGCTTCCACTAAAATTTGATCGAACAATCTTTTTCGGCCTCAGCTTTCTAACCTGCATATCTAGAATCGTTGTAGGCTCTTCCTCATAAGAAAGGTTTTCATCAAGAAAGATAGAATCCCGACGAACTACATAAGAACGATCAGAATGATACTTCTTCAGCATGGACACATGGAAAATCGGATGAACACCTGACAGGCCCAGTGGCAACGCCAACTCATAAGCAACATCTCCAACTCTACGGAGAACCTCAAATGGGCCAAGGTACCTCGGGCTCAAATTGCCCCTCTTCCTAAATCGCATAACACCCTTTATGGGTAAGATCTTTAGAAGCACCTGCTCACCCACTCCAAACTCTAAGTCCCAACCATTCGGTCCGCATACATCTTCTGTCGACTCTGAGCTGCTAGATTCTTTTCCTGAGTAAACTTCACCCTATCTACGAATTCTCTCACCAAATCTGTGCCCCACGGGCGAACCTTAAATGCATCAAAAAACCCAATAGGAGAACGACATCTCCTACCATACCAAGCCTCGAATGACGCCATATTAATACTCGAATAGTAGTTATTGTTGTACGCAAACTCTGCTAGGGCAAGAACTTGTCCCAATGACCCCTAAAATCAATGACACATGCTCTTAAGATATCCTCGAGTACCTGAATAGTCCTCTTGGACTGGCCATTAGTCTTTGGATGAAAAGTTGTACTAAGGTCCAACTGAGTACCCAACTATTTTTGAAAAGCCTTCCAAAAATTAGAAGTAAACTGGGGACCTCAATTCGAAACAATGGAAATAGAGACCTCGTACAATCGCACAATATCACGAATGTAAATCCTGGCTAACTTCTCGACAATGTAAGTAACCTGAACTGGAATGAAATGAGCAGACTTAGTCAACCGGTAAAAAATAACCCAAACTCTGTCAAACTTGGCAAGGGTCTTTGGAAGACCCATCACAAAATCCATGGCAATCCTCTCCCACTTTTACTCGGGAATGGACATCCTCTGAAGAACCCAACAGGTCTCTAGTGCTCATACTTCACTTGCTGACAAATGCCACATTTAGCCACAAAATCTATAATATCTCTCTTCATCCTCCCCCACCAATAGTGCTGCCTCAAATCCATGGCAATCCTCTCCCACTTTTACTCAGGAATGGGCATCCTCTAAAGAACCCAACAGGTCTCTGGTGCTCATACTTCACTTGCTGACAAATGCCACATTTAGCCACAAAATCTGTAATATCTCTCTTCATCCTCCCCCACCAATAGTGCTGCCTCAAATCTCGATACATCTTCGTGAACCTCAGATGAATGGAGTACCTAGAACTATGTGCCTCGGTCAAAATCAAATGGATCAAGTCACCAATACGAGGAATGCACACGTATCCCTTTGATCCTCAGAATGCCCTCACTATGAAGCATGGCCTCACCTCTCAGAACCTTATTGTGAATCTTACACAATTTGACATCCTCAAACTGCTGGGCGCTAATCTACTCCAAGAGGGATAACCTCGTGTCAACACAAGCTAAGAATCTGCCCGAAACTGGGATGTCAAGGCGCACAAAGCTGTTAGATAGAGTTTGAACCTCTATGGCTAATGGACGCTCAGAAGCAACCAATCGGGCTAAGCTACCCATATTCACTGCCTTGCGACTCAAGGCATCAGCAACTACATTGGCTTTCCCTGGATGATGAAGAATAGAGATGTCATAGTCCATCAGGAGCTCCATCTATCGAAATTGCTTGGAATTAAGATCTCTCTAGGTAAACACGTGCTGAAGGCTACAGTGGTCGGTGAAAACCTCACAATGGACCCCATAAAAATAATGCCTCTAAATCTACAAAGCGTAGACCACTACTAATAACTCTAAATCATGTGTAGGGTAGTTTCTCTCATGGATATTCAACTGACTCTACCCTCCTGCATCAACACGGCACCCAAACCAACACGGGATGCGTTATAATATATCGAGAAATGCTTACCCTCCACGGGTAATGTTAGAATCGGGGCTGAAGTCAAAAGAGTCTTGAGCTACTGAAAGCTCTCTTCACAAGCATAAGACCACTGAAAGGGAACTTTTTTTGAGTCAATCTAGTCAACGAAGAAGCAATAGAAGTGAAGCCCTTCACAAATCGACGGTAATAGCTAGCTAACCCCACGAAGCTACGAATCTTAGTCACAGTAGTCAGCCTCGCCCAATCTTTAACAGCCCCAATCTTCTTTGGATCAACCATGATCCCCTCCTTAGACACAACGTAGCCCAAGAATGCCATAAAATCAAGCCAGAACTCACACTTCAAAAACTTGGCACAAAGCTCCTTCTTCTTCAATAACCCAAGGACAATCCTCAAACGATGCTCATTCTCCTCCCTACTCTTCGAATACACCAAGATATTATCGATGAACACAATAACGAAGGAATCAAGATATGACTTAAAAATACCATTCATTAATGTCATAAAAGCAGTCGGGGCATTCGTAAGCCTAAATGACATCATAAGGAACTTGTAATGACCATAACGATTCCTAAAGGCCATCTTCGAAACATCCTCCACCTGAATCTTCAGCTGATGGTAGCCTGACCTCAAAATCTTCGAAAATACCGAAGCACCCTGGAGCTGGTCGAACAAGTCATCAATGCGAGGCATTGGATACTTATTGCTAATGGTGACCTTGTTCAACTGACGGTAATCTACGTACATCCTCATCGTACCGTGCTTCTTCTTCACAAATAAAATAGGAGCACCCCTTGGGGAGACACTCGGTCTAATAAACCCCTTACCCAAAAGATCCCATAACTGCTCCGTCAGCTCTCTCAACTCGACGGGTGCCATCCTATAGGGAGGAATAGAAATGGTGCATGCCTGGATCCAAATTAATATAGAAATCAATGTCACGGTCGGGTGGTATACCAGGAGAATTCGAAGGAAGGACCTTCGCCAACTCACATACAATGGACACGAACTCAAGGGGCGGAGAGTCAACATTAGTATCACGAACATTGGCTAAGTAAACCAAACACCCTTTGCTAACTAACTTCTTCGGAGATAAGAAATGATCTTCTACGGAGCGGGGCTTGGAGTACCCCTCCACTCTAATCTAGGAATCCTAGGCATGGCTATTGTGAATATCTTGGCGTGACAGTCCAAGATCGTATGGTACAGTGACAACCAAGTCATACCTAAGATAATATCAAAGTATACCATATCCAATATCATTAAATCTACCCTCGCATCATACCCCATAAAAGTAACACTGCAAGACGGAAAGACTCGATCAACAACAACTAAGTCTATAATCAGAGTAGATACATGAATAGGCACATCAAGACGATCCCTAGTCAAATCCAACAAATAGAATGATAGGAAGATACATAGGGGTAAGTAGACCCCGGATAAAACAAGACAAAAGTAGGTTGATGATGAACGAAAATAGTACCTGAGATCACAGCATTGAAGACCTCTACCTCGGGTCTACCCGGAAAGGAATAGCAAAGACCACCACCACGACCACTCTTGCCTGCCTGTGCCTCTCCTCTAGAGTCCTGATAATTGCCTCTTCCTGAATGGTATCCACCGCAAGACTGCATAGATCCACTACAGCCTGACTGAGCAGCGCCTCTAGTGGACGAACCACCCCGACCGCTAGATGGTGTCGGAGCCCTCAGAGTCTGAAATTGGGACCCCTATTGGAATCCACTCTATCCGCCTCTAGGACAATCTCTCAGAAAATTGCCAGAATCACCACAAACATAGCAAGCTCAGAGGCCTGGAGGTCAATGCACGGAAGCCGACAAACTAGAGGGCCCACCACGGTCGGCTATGCGAGAGCAAGAACCACCATGGGACTGTCCAACTCCATAACCACTGGGTCTAGAAGTGTCACGACCCGTCTACGGGCCGTGACGAGTACCCGATACTTGTACCGAGCACCCCTTGTCTATCGTTTTACCTTTAGCTCTTAGCAAGCCATGTAAACAGAGCCATTTTTTTTTAACATTAACATTAGCGGCGTCATTCTGAACATAGACTAATAAACTTCGTTATCACTTATACATCAACATTAACATGCCAAAACACCATATATCTAACTGTACTTAACTGACTGTACATAACTATCTACGAGCCTCTAGACGTAGTACACTTATACATAGAAAGGGCTGAGTACTGCCGTGCCCGAATATATATACACAAAATAGTACCAAGGAAGTGAGGCTCCGGAATAACTGGAGCACTGTCAACACTGCTAGTAGAGCTTCTAAGTATCAAATCCGCCTGTCTGCTGACCTGCGCGGCATGAAACGCAGCGTCCACAAGAAGGGACGTCAGTACGAATAGTGTACCGAGTATGTAAGGCATGAATAGTAATATACAGAAAATATGAATCATGTATAATGACATAAGAGAGTTACAACACATGTCCTGGGATAGAAACATAACCTGTATATATATATACCCTTGGCAGGTGCTATGCGTACTTAGCTTTCCTTTAAGAATCTTTCCTTGTTCATATACATATACATATAAAATAGGACATCTCATATTGCCGAGGCGTCGGCAGCCGATCCATTTAACCAAAAATATACACATCCCGCGTCCGGGACGATATCATATCATGTAATGCCAACTGATCAGGTGGATATGCATTCATAACGCTCTGCCCTTACCTCCATTTCCCCCGTATACATATGCATATATCATGTACATATATCAACGTCTATAGCGCTCTAGCTCTTTTATCATATACATATACGTGTGTCATGTGCATGTATCATCGTCTATAGCGCTCTAGCTCTTTCGTCATGTGCATATTTTAAAAATATATACACATATCTTACATACATTTACATGTCTTATATGCATTTACGTATCCTATATACATATGTCTCATAGGCACGCAGGAAAGCCCAAAGAAGAATCTTGTAGTCATCGGAGTGACGTAAGGTCGGTGACCTCCAATTATATTATAGAACACTCGTGATCGCTTTGTCTCACCTTGAAGGAATGACTATTTTAAGGTGAGACTGTCAACGGGGAATAATATTAAAGTAAACGTAGAATGAAATTGGGGCATCATAGATGACAGTTCATAGACTTTGAAATCTTTTAGAAAATAAAGTCATAGCTAGGAAATATAAATAATATTCAAAAATTAGTTTATCATTTTCATGTTTACATAAGATACTTAGCTTAGTCATCTTAGTCATAGAGTCGTTCCGGTAGTACGTATCATAGGCATATTCTCTTATCTAACATCATTGTTATCATTATAGTCATGGAAGTGCCCTCGTTAGAGGAGTCATAGTATTTATCATTTGGTAACGAAATCGGGATCAAAGGTTCCCTTTGGATTCACTTCAAGTAAGTCAAGCAAGACTGTAAGGAAAAATCCGAGAGTAGCGGGCCCACCTCGGGCCGGATGAGGTAGCGTATACGATTTACGTATGTTACGTGTCATAGCGTTACTTGTGAGGGTCTTAGGGTAATCGGGTCCCATTTATACAAGTTCTAAGGGTGTAGGAGGTTTTTCCAACAATTGGCACACTTTCTAGTTCAATTCTATTGAACAAAAAGTGGAAAACTTTAGGTGCGGATTCCGGGGAACCGAGTTGTCCCCGAGGCTCATACCCAACTTATTTCAACTAAGACATGCCATAGAAAGAAGGGTGAAGCCTTACATACCTCTTTCCGCTTATTTTGCTATTCCGAATTCACGTTGCAATCTCGTCAAAATCTGCAAATTGGTCACATTTACCCAAACTTTCATTAGGGTACTTAGAGTTAGAATCTTAAGGAACCACTTGGCTACCGAGATTTCGGCAGCACTTCCTCTGTAAATATACCATCATCAACATTCAACATAGCCAAATTCTCATCAATCACAATCCGGGAATTCAAACCCGGCCAAACTTTTAACATAATTCAACAATCACACTAAAAATTCACATATTCCATTCAAGGTGCATTCCAACACTTCAATTAACATTCTACCTCCTTCAATACACTCCAATTCCAATGAAACAACAATAACCTTATAATACATATATTCCAACAACATCATAGTAACACCATTACATGTCTTCCATACAAAAACATTATTTTCAATTTACACAAACTTCCAATTGCCAATACTTCACCAAACTTATCAAGTCTTTATTTGCGATATAACATCTACAACACAACGATTAAGATATTAATTACAACTCGCTCATTATTCTTTCACAACTCACCAATATACACGACTATAAATCAAGTATACACGGCCACATATACCATGCACACTCACACGGCTCCAACATGTATACACCACTACAATCTCTCCTAACTCAATCAACTTTCATTTTCCACATATCATTCACAACAATAACAACTAAACGCTAATTAAATAATTGAAGCATGACTCCTACACACATATATATATACACGCCCATATACTATATTTCTCTCCTTCATGAATTTCATCCATTTTAGCATACTACAACACATATAAACCATATATAACACATAAAACAAGATCAAAACTCACCTTTCTTCTTCAACTTCTCACTTGACTACAACTTGACAACTTGTATGATTTTGAATATTTCTTGCTCCAACAACAACTCCACCTTGTTAATCACCCTTTACTTGGTAGAAAATGATTTTTGGAGAATTTTTGCAAATTTTTCTTGTGAAAATTGCTCTTGGCCGAAATGGCCTTAAGTTTTTCTCCTCTCTCTTGTTCTTGCTTTTCTTGAAATTTCTAGAACATTATGTGGAATAAGATGACTTAGTCATCTTATTTATTGACCAAATTTTATGTAATATGGGCTTGGGCCATAACCATGGCCGGTTGGGCCTCACAAATTTGGGCCTTATTATTTTTTTGATTTTTTTTGGGCCAACTCGGTTTGGTCCCGAGTTGGGCCTAGCCCACTGACCTTTCGACCTTAAAACGTTCATATCTCCTTGTACCGACGTCACCTGGGCACCCACGACCTATGGTTGGAAAGCTAATTCAATTATCTACAACTTCTATATCTTGATACTTTTCCAAATTCCAAACTTATAATACCGTGTTTGCCCATTGAAATCAGATCACTCGAAAACGTTTTCTTAAAAATATTCGTTTGGAGGACTTGCACTTTGATTTGGCCCAAGGGTCCTTCTTGAGTCGTGTTTAACTTCTCATATGTGATTCATATGAATTTTTTTAGATGTCCCAAAAAAAATCTCGATGTGTGGGTCCCACCTCAGCAAATAATCTGACGTTCAAAAATACGGGATATAACATTCTCCCCCCCTTTAGAACATTCGTCCTCGAATGTTAAACTGGCCTCATAGTGTATCATAATACTTCGGGGAGGTCTCCTTCGTAGACATCTCACATGTCGCTTAGGTCGCTTTTATGTCGTAAGTCCATTGAGTAAGCTCCGAACGTTGGCCCCACGTTAATAAGTCCCCTTTCTGTCACGCTTTCTCCTCTTCCGTTAGTCTTGTCCGTCTCAGCCTACATGACTCTTATAGGGTTTGTAACCACTCCACACACTCTAATTTACATTGGACTACCTAGCTTCACATTCGTCTCTTGTTCCCACATTTGTGAAAATTTCAGCATATTTCCCAGGGGGTCACCCATCATGAAATTGCTCCCACCTGAGCACGCTTAACCTTGAAACTCTGGTGCATTTTAATACGCGAACGCTGGTGTAATTTTTCCGACTGTCCCGTACGGCCTTTGTCACATTATTTAAAGTATGTCTGGGTTCTAACAACTCCCAAAACGTCCTCACGGCGTGTCCCGCTTCTATCTTCACTTTCCTAACCATACAACTACCATATTGCCTCTGCTTAAATCTTCGCCATTTACTCCTATCCATACATATAACTATCTTTTACTGGGGTTTCTAAACTCACACTGGTGGCGGGGACATCTCAGTCACCATTACTTATAGCCGCTAAACCTTTGACCCCTTTTTGAATTTCTACCTGCCGTTATTAATCAGTATTCCTGCAGAGATTACGTATACATAGAAAGTTTTAAAGAAAATCTCATATACCTGTAGCCGATCAATCTCGAGCCTGGCCCGGGGAACTACCATGTGAAGTATATTCTTCATTCTCGTCTGTCTGCTCATCGCTCGCCCCACCCTCGTCATTTCTCACGTCAGAATCCGAAGAGAATAGCGGTGATTCCTGGTTCTCTGATGGCCGGAACAAGGGACAGGAGAAATCCGTAGCACTCTCCGAGGTGGCCGGACTGGCACGGTCCTCCATCACGGGAGTAACTGGCGTACCCCCGGAAGCCTCCTCATCCGTCATCCCAGAAGAGTGCTCTGACGGGTCTATGCCATAACTATCCTCCTCCCTGGAGGTAAGAAGCTCCGGGGGAGTCATCGTCGAATCCTCTGAGGGATCTGTATCATAGCCACTGTCTGTGGAGTCCCCTGCTCTAGGGGTCAGAATCTCTGGAGGAATTGTCGCTGGGTCCTCCGACGGATCCGTATCATAGCTGTCCTCCGCGGGATCCTCCGCTCTGGGAGTCAGGAAATCCGGAGGAGTTGTGGCTGGGTCCTCTGACGGGTCTGACTCAATCGAATAGCCGAGGCTCCCCCTACTCGGCTATGGAGATACTCTAGGGGCCTTACTGGTGCCCCTATCATCTGAAGTTGATCTCTTCATCGACAGTACTGAAACCATAGCATAGGATTAGGAAAGGAATGTGGAAGCCTGGTAGCATAGCTTTATCGCACGATCTTAGAATACAAGGAAGGTCATATTTCCTAAATGCCCTGTAGCCTCCTGTTTATAAGTGTGGCGCGCAACACACCCATAAACAAGACTCTACTGGACACGGCTCGTAGACAAACTCCTAGGACCGAACTGCTCTGATACCACTTCTGTCACGACCCGTCTAGGGGCCGTGACGAGTACCCGATACTTGTACCGAGCACCCCTTGTCTATCGTTTTACCTTTATCTCTTAGCAAGCCATGTAAACAGAGCCATTTTTTTTTTAACATTAACATTAGCGGCGTCATTCTGAAAATAGACTAATAAACTTCGTTATCACTTATACATCAACATTAACATGCCAAAACACCATATATCTAACTGTACTTAACTGACTGTACATAACTATCTACGAGCCTCTAGACGTAGTACACTTATACATAGAAAGGGCTGAGTACTGCCGTGCCCGAATATATATACACAAAATAGTACCAAGGAAGTGAGGCTCCGGAATAACTGGAGCACTGTCAACACTGCTAGTAGAGCTTCTAAGTATCAAATCCGCCTGTCTGCTGACCTGCGCGGCATGAAACGCAGCGTCCACAAGAAGGGACGTCAGTACGAATAGTGTACCGAGTATGTAAGGCATGAATAGTAATATACAGAAAATATGAATCATGTATAATGACATAAGAGAGTTACAACACATGTCCTGGGATAGAAACATAACCTGTATATATATATACCCTTGGCAGGTGCTATGCGTACTTAGCTTTCCTTTAAGAATCTTTCCTTGTTCATATACATATACATATAAAATAGGACATCTCATATTGCCGAGGCGTCGGCAGCCGATCCATTTAACCAAAAATATACACATCCCGCGTCCGGGCATCCCGCGTCCGGGACGATATCATATCATGTAATGCCAACTGATCAGGTGGATATGCGTTCATAACGCTCTGCCCTTACCTCCATTTCCCCCGTATACATATGCATATATCATGTACATATATCAACGTCTATAGCGCTCTAGCTCTTTTATCATATACATATACGTGTGTCATGTGCATATATCAGCGTCTATAGCGCTCTAGCTCTTTCGTCATGTGCATATTTTAAAAATATATACACATATCTTACATACATTTACATGTTTTATATGCATTTACATATCCTATATACATATGTCTCATAGGCACGCAGGAAAGCCCAAAGAAGAATCATGTAGTCATCGGAGTGACGTAAGGTCGGTGACCTCCAATTATATTATAGAACACTCGTGATCGATTTGTCTCACCTTGAAGGAATGAGTATTTTAAGGTGAGACTGTCAACGGGGAATAATATATAAAGTAAACGTAGAATGAAATCGGGGCATCATAGATGACAATTCATAGACTTTGAAATCTTTTAGAAAATAAAGTCATAGCTAGGAAATATAAATAATATTCAAAAATTAGTTTATCATTTTCATGTTTACATAAGATACTTAGCTTAGTCATCTTAGTCATAGAGTCGTTCCGGTAGTACATATCATAGGCATATTCTCTTATCTAACATCATTGTTATCATTATCGTCATGGAAGTGCCCTCGTTAGAGGAGTCATAGTATTTATCATTTGGTAACGAAATCGGGATCAAAGGTTCCCTTTGGATTCACTTCAAGTAAGTCAAGCAAGACTGTAAGGAAAAATCCGAGAGTAGCGGGCCCACCTCGGGCCGGATGAGGTAGCGTATACGATTTACGTATGTTATGTGTCATAGCATTACTTGTGAGGGTCTTAGGGTAATCGGGTCCCATTTATACAAGTTCTAAGGGTGTAGGAGGTTTTTCCAACAATTGGCACACTTTCTAGTTCAATTCTATTGAACAAAAAGTGGAAAACTTTAGGTGCGGATTCCGGGGAACCGAGTTGTCCCCGAGGCTCATACCCAACTTATTTCAACTAAGACATGCCATAGAAAGAAGGGTGAAGCCTTACATACCTCTTTCCGCTTCTTTTGCTATTCCGAATTCACGTTGCAATCTCGTCAAAATCTGCAAATTGGTCACATTTACCCAAACTTTCATTAGGGTACTTAGAGTTAGAATCTTAAGGAACCACTTGGCTACCGAAATTTCGGCAGCACTTCCTCTGTAAATATACCATCCTCAACATTCAACATAGCCAAATTCTCATCAATCACAATCCGGGAATTCAAACCCGGCCAAACTTTTAACATAATTCAACAATCACACTAAAAATTCACATACTCCATTCAAGGTGCATTCCAACACTTCAATTAACATTCTACCTCCTTCAATACTCTCCAATTCCAACGAAACAACAATAACCTTATAATACATATATTCCAACAACATCATAGTAACACCATTACATGTCTTCCATACAAAAACATTATTTTCAATTTACACAAACTTCCAAATGCCAATACTTCACCAAACTTATCAAGTCTTTATTTGCGATATAACATCTACAACACAACGATTAAGATATTAATTACAACTCGCTCATTATTCTTTCACAACTCACCAATATACACGACTATACATCAAGTATACACGACCACATATACCATGCACACTCACACGGCTCCAACATGTATACACCACTACAATATCTCCAAACTCAATCAACTTCCATTTTCCACATATCATTCACAACAATAACAACTAAACACTAATTAAATAATTGAAGCATGACTCCTACACACATATATATATACACGCCCATATACTATATTTCTCTCCTTCATGAATTTCATCCATTTTAGCATACTACAACACATATAAACCATATATAACACATAAAACAAGATCAAAACTCACCTTTCTTCTTCAACTTCTCACTTGACTACAACTTGACAACTTGTATGATTTTGAATTTTTCTTGCTCCAACAACAACTCCACCTTGTTAATCACCCTTTACTTGGTAGAAAATGATTTTTGGAGAATTTTTGCAAATTTTTCTTGTGAAAATTGCTCTTGGCCGAAATGGCCTTAAGTTTTTCTCCTCTCTCTCTTGTTCTTGCTTTTCTTGAAATTTCTAGAACATTATGTGGAATAAGATGACTTAGTCATCTTATTTATTGACCAAATTTTATGTAATATGGGCTTGGGCCATAACCATGGCCGGTTGGGCCTCACAAATTTGGGCCTTATTATTTTTTTTGATTTTTTTTGGGCCAACTAGGTTTGGTCCCGAGTTGGGCCTAGCCCACTGACCTTTCGACCTTAAAACGTTCATATCTCCTTGTACCGACGTCACCTGGGCACCCACGACCTATGGTTCGAAAGCTAATTCAATTATCTACAACTTCTATATCTTGATACTTTTCCAAATTCCAAACTTATAATACCGTTTTTGCCCCTTGAAGTCAGATCACCCGAAAACTTTTTCTTAAAAATATTCGTTTGGAGGACTTTAACTTTGATTTGGCCCAAGGGTCCTTCTTGAGTCGTGTTTAACTTCTCATATGTGATTCATATGAATTTTTTTAGATGTCCCAAAAAAAATCTCGATGTGTGGGTCCCACCTCAGCAAATAATCTGACGTTCAAAAATACGGGATATAACAAGAAGGACCACCTGACGAAGCCTGTAATACTGAGTGAACGGGGCAGCTGGGGGTTGAATGATTAGACCTGGAGGGCTGTCCCTCGCTTCTGTAGCTAGAACCACTATAACCACTAAGATGATGCGGGCTTTTCTCACTAGACTCTTCTAAAGATCGAGTCCTGGCAGACTCAACACCCACAACATGATCCACAACTGCCTGGAACAAAGATACCAAGGCCACTAACTGGAGACAAGCAATATGGAGTAAATACACAAGTGCACTCACAAACCTAGGAATCCTCTCCTCCTCTGTGGGCATCAACTGAGCAGCATACCTAGCCAAAAATAGAAATTTTTCCTCGTACTTCTCCAAGAAAGCCTGGTGGAACTGGGTCCAAGTAAGTGGAGATGCACCCAAGGATCTGCTCTCAATAAAAGTCCTCCACTAAGTCTTCGCGCCGCCGCGAAACTGAAGTGACACATAATCAACCCCATGAGACTCCGCAATTCACATCTTATAGAGCCTCTACATAATTAACTCATAAGTATCCTCACCACGCATGCCAAAGAACTTAGGCTACTCCATCTTCAGGAACCTCCCAACAATCTCCTGATCCTCAACGGTCAAAGGCCCGACTGCCAGGGGTTTGGGAGAACCCTCAGGGAATGGAAGACCAACTAAACACGGGGTCATAGCAGCAGCAGGATGCATCCCCATAGTCTGCCCCTGCTCGGGAGTCCGTACCCCCACTCGAGTCTGGGAACCACCTGGAGTAGTGGCACCCCTTATGACATGCTGACCGTCAAGATAAAGAAGCATACAAGCCATCATATCTTGGAATTCCTAATCATACATAGGACCAGGGTGAGTCAGGAAAGGCTCCTCACTTCCCCCGGCTGCCTGTGCTCCCTCATGCTATGTCTCTGGAGAAGCTGAATGTGCTCGCCTCTATCCAGCCATAAGGGCTCCACCCCTGCTGAGTGCAGCGCCACGACCTATAGCTCGGCCGCAACCTCTCGCTTGTGCGCGTCCTCTAGTGCCTGCCGCAGTAGCGGGCTCATGCACCTCATACTTCACGATGGTAGCTTTTGTCCTCACCGTCTATGAGAGAATAGAAGTGGATCAGATACCAATTAGAAAAAGCTAGATACAAATTTGAATCAAGTAGCACGAAGGAATTAAACAAAGTGAAATTTCATAAATGTCTCATAGCCTCTCGCAGATAAGTATGGAGCTCATCGTACCGATCCGCCAGACTCTACTAGACATGCTCTTGTACGCATAAACTGGCAACCTAGGGATTTGATACCAACTTGACACGACCTAAATTCACTAAGTCACGTGGGTACCTACTTTTTCTCACCTCGCTAGCTGAACCCTTTCCAAATCATCAATTCAAACCACAATAAAGTAAATAGAGCAAAAAAAGTCGAAGCCTGAATCATAAATAATCATAAGTGTGGAATATAAATACAATCCCTAAGGAACTGGTCTGACTCGTACAAGAGAAACTACAACAATGTCTAATATACAAGTTTGAAAGTCAAATACAAAGCTGTCTAAATGATGGAATATAAAGACATAATAGATGAACCTCTGGGCAGTATCATGTCAGATGCTCACCCTAGACACTCACAAGCCAGGCCTCAGAAATCAGCCTCGAGAAGTGGAAGTGGAACCTATCTCAAACTCGACTCCCCAAAAAAAAGTGTTGTAAGGTAGCATCAGTACAAAAAACACGTACTGAGTAGGCATTATAGGCCGACAACAATTAGAAAATCATATATATAAGAAAAAGACTGAAAAAGTAGGCATTCTCACAAACAGAATAAACTCAACACAATAAATTACCGAATCCAGTACCAAACCACCAAGTCTAGTCAATCACCTCAAGTCCGCTATAATTCCTATCCACGTCTCAGAACTACTATCAAATACATGTAACACCAAGAATCAACCAACAAGTCCCAAACAATGCCAACAATAAATATGAGATGACTGCAATGATACACACACGCTTGGGGCGTAATATCTCATCGCCTAGACATGCATGACCCATGGGGGACCGCTAAGTCAATGTACCTGCTGCGGAACACACAGTCCAATCTAACAGTCAGTGTTGCAGAACATGCAACCCGATCCCAGTTAGTGTTGCAGTACATGTAATTCTATCCGAGTCAGTGTTGCGGTGCTCAACCTGATCCCAATATATATATATATATATATATATATATATGAGTGAATGCATGATAACAATACTAACAAGGACATATAATCAATGGTGCCACACATGGGCACAAATCTCACTCACAATAACAATATCATCATCCTTACTTCCGTTCCAACAAAATCATTCATGATAAATGTGCTTTCCAGCACACAAGTAATCACTAAGCATCAACTCTCTAGAATCAATCACGGGGCGGTGAGCCAACAACTCACTATAAGAAACAACACAATGGAACACAACAAGGCAACAAGCCAAAAATCACAACAATACCATCCTAAGTCTTCCATCCCAACTTCATACCTGAAGGTTTACATGGTTTCTCAAACAGTGACTAACTATACATATAATCTGCTAACCGAAGTGTTACAACCCTCGTTTTCGTAGTGGTAGAACTTATGACTTTCTAGTTGGGTTGGCCTTGGCAATTGAGACCTGAGCCCGAGTTTTTGAGATAGAAAGTGTCCTACCCCCATGTGCAATGGTACCAGTAGGTATTCCTGGTGATTTACAGGATTAGAAGTTGAACGAATCGAATCGACGCGATCTGAACTGAATTGGAAAAGTCTGCAGACACCAGCCACTATCGACAGGTCGTCGAACCTGTCGACGGGCCGTCGTAGTGCGGCGTCGATAGGGTTCCGCACCATGCATTCTGCAGGCACAGGTCGACGAGCACGTCGACGGACCGTCGACACGTCAACGGGTCGCTGACCCGCTCGTCGAATTGGACCACTGAAGTAGTTAATTCTCTAAGTATAAATATGTTGATCACGACTTCATTTCATATTTTCCTCCTTCCGAAAATCAGAAAAACCCTAATACATTCTCTCCCAATATTTTCAATCACATTAGTGAAGATTTGAAAAGACCCGGACCCCGTAAACTCGAGATGGTGAAGAAGAAAGGGTGCTTCTAGGGTTTCTTCAAGTTGTGGAGCTTAGGGAATTAAAGTGAAGTGATTCTTGGGATTCTTGACTGTCACGACCCGACTAGGGGGGCGCGATGAGCACCCGGTGCTACCCCACCCGGGCACCCCTTAACACATATTCACATAATATCTAGGCGATTCATAAATCAAGTCATGCATTCTAGTCATCAATCATATTAGTCCCGTTGGGCGACAATCATCTTGGATAACATCATAGGAATCTATGCCACATCAAATGTACAAGGCCGGCGAGGCCAACGAAATGATATACAAAACATAGGCCGACAAGGCCAAACATATCTACCCACATACACATGTCTACGAGCCTCTAAAAACAGTATACATATCACATGAGCGGGACAGGACCTCGCTATGCCCACAACTATATACACAAAATAATAAGTACCCAAAAGTTATGGCGCCGAATGAAATGGAGCTCTGCTATGAAATCTCTGAGAAAGCAGCTACGGATCAAGTCTGTCTCCCTGTGCACCTGCGGGCATGACGCAGTGGCCCCAAATAAAAGGACGTGAGTACGAAGATTGTACTGAGTATGTGAAGTATGATCAACATCGATATAGAAGCATAATGAATAACATGTGAGGTTGCATAGGGGAGGAGTCAATAATATCATCATCATGGCACTTACTTACTTTCCATAGAGACATTCCGTTTCTACTGCGTATCCGCATACATATACCCATATTCGTACTTGGTTACCTTCATGATCATGTACATCTCATATTCATAGCATATTCGTACTCTTAATGATGTCATATACATAGCATATACATATATATATATATAGGCATACATAGCGTACCCGACCATAGAGGTTCGGTGTTTCATACATACTTGGCCAACCAAGGCTCAAGGTTATATCTACCTGGCCCTACCAAGGCTTCAGGGTTATCTGTACCATCTGCAGATGTGTGCGCGTGTTACCTAATCGTATACATACATATACATATATTCTACCCGGCGTTATAAGCTCGGGGTTTCATTATAGCCCTTCATAGGCACACATAAGTATAATAGCCCATAGGCACCTTTAGCATCATTATTATTATCATTAACGTTTCTACCATCATTATTATCATTACGTCTATCTTATAGGCTTACCCGTCACATGAGAAGCGTAGTACAATCGTAGTACATATCAAGGATTATGAGTTTACGAGCTCGGAAGATCAATCATTTGAAGACAACATACTCGTATAGAGGATTTAGAAATTCGGCCAAAGAACCATGCCTTATGAAAGAAGGGTTAGCCTTACATACCTTTTCATCGAACTATTCTACGCTTGCACGTACTCCTTCGGTGCTCACGTTTCTACCTTCATTAAGGTCATACTATCATACTATGATTCAATTCAAACTATTTCTCAAAAAACATCACTATTCATCATTCATAACCCATTTTGCTATACTCTTCTAATGACAAAGCATTTTAACTCTCAAATACCTTAAACAACATATGAATATCATGAATCTTTCCTTAGATGTTGTAGGAACAAGCTTTAGTTGATAATACTCCACTTTGAGCAAAACCCTAGTTTTCCTCCATTTGGATTTCTTGACTTGAATGGTCTTTAATGGGTTTCCTTACCCTTGATTCACTTGATTTATGTTGTTGATGGCTTATAATCTTTGAAAACATTTGTAATAAATGTAGAGAGATGTTTTAGAGAGAAGGGATGAATTGTGGAAATGATTTTATGAACTTGGTCCCTATTAAATAACCCATTCACTGATCTGTCGGGTCCATTATACGGTTCGTATAATCGTTATACGGTCCGTATAGTTGACCGTAAAACGTGCCTTTCCTTCACCCTTCAATGTGACCATTTGAGGGTTCATTATACGGGCCGTAAAAATTTATACGGTCCGTATAATTGACCGTAAAATTGCACCAGTGAGCAACCTTCGCTGTGATGGTTTTACGGTCCATTATACGGTCCGTATAATGTGCCGTAAAACTCACCAGTCCACTGAACTTGTTCTCGTCACTTCGTTGATCTCCAATCCTTATGGAACCTTCTTAACACTTGTTTAACACTTCATAAGCAACCTAAGGAACGTTATAACTCTTTCCCAAAATGCCCTTAAGTCATCATTAACCCAATACTCGTATTTCACTAGTTCATTCACTTGCGTACCAACGGAAGATTTTTCCGAGGTGTAACATTCTTCCCCCCTTAAGAACATTCGTCCTCGAATGTTAAGCACACTGGGATTCTACAGAAATTTCGCCAGAGTTTCCCCTATAATATGGCGCTACCAACCTGTCACAACAACCCATAATATCGATGCCTCACAGGGCCACAACAAAATAGCATTTAAAATGTGGCCACACACGACCCAAAAGCATAAAAAGGAAATCATACATACCTTATGATTTTGACGTCTCATCTTGGCCCTCGTCCAAAGGCTGGAATAAATGTGGGTATTTGGATCGCATATTTTCTTCCGCTTCCCATGTCATTTCCTCTCGATTGTTATTTCTCCACAAAACCTTAACCGAGGCCACTTCTTTGTTTCTAAGCCTCCGTACTTGCCTATCTAATATGGCAATGGGTATTTCATCATAAGTTAACTTTTCTGTCACTTGAACATCATTTACTGGGACGATCCTCGTAGGATCTCCAACTAATTTTCGAAGCATCGAGACATGGAAAATTGGATGGACTGACTCCAAATCTGGAGGTAGATCTAACTCGTAGGCCACTTTGCCTATTTTGCGCACAATCTCATAAGGTCCTATATACTGGGGACTAAGCTTCCCCTTTCTGCCAAATCTCATAACGCCCTTCATTGGCGACACTTTCAAGAATACCCAATCTTTAATTTGGAACTCTAAGTCCCTTCGACGATTATCCGCATAGGACTTTTGGCAACTTTGAGCCGCTAGCAACCGATCTTGTATGAGCTTGACTTTCTCTATGGCTTGCTGGACCAAGTCTGGCTCGACCAATTTAGTCTCGCCTACCTCGAACCACCCAATTGGGGATCTACATTTTCGCCCATATAAAGCCTCATACGGTGCCATTTGAATGCTAGAATGATAACTATTATTGTAAGCAAATTCAATGAGTGGCAAATGATCATCCCAACTACCTCCAAAATCTATCATACATGCCCGTAACATATCTTCAAGAGTCTGAATAGTACGTTCGGCTTGCCCATCGGTCTGTGGGTGAAATGGCGTGCTAAGGCTCACTTTGGTCCCTAGACCCTCTTGGAAATATGTCCAAAAATTAGTTGTAAACTGAGTTCCTCTGTCTGAGATAATCGATACTGGAACACCATGGAGTCTCACTATCTCTTTAAGGTAAATCTTTGCATAATCTTCTGCCACGTACGTCGTTCTGACTGGTAAGAAATGAGTTGATTTAGTGAGTCTATCCACAATCACCCATATGGAATCATGCTTACGTCGAGTACGGGGTAAGCCTGTAATGAAATCCATATTAATCACTTCCCACTTCCAAGTTGGGATTTCTATAGCTTGTAGCAATCCGCTCGGCTTTTGGTGTTCGATTTTCACTTGTTGGAAATTAGGACATTGAGCCACAAATTCCGCGACATCTCTCTTCATCCCATTCCACCAATATACAAACTTGAGATCATGATACATTTTCGTCGCTCCGGGGTGGATAGAATAACGGGAACAATGAGCTTCTCTCAATATTTGGTGGCGTAGCCCCGCCGCATCGGGAACACATAATCTGCCTCGACATCGAAGGACTCCGTCTCCTGAAACATCAAATGATGACTCCTCTTTCTGAGGGAGTTTATCTCTGTACTGCATTAGTATGGGATCCTCATATTGTCGCTCCTTCACCTCTGCTACTAGCGACGAGACTGCAGAATTTTGAATAGTAGCTCCGCGGCTACCTGAGTCCACTACTCGGACTCCTAGGCTAGCTAAATGTTGGAGCTCACGGGCCATTTCTCTCTTCTCTGGTCGTACGTCACTTAGACTTCCCATCGATCTATGGCTAAGAGCATCAGCCACAACATTTGCCTTTCCGGGGTGATATAAGATATCAACATCATAGTCTTTTAGCAACTCTAGCCATCGTCGTTGCCGCAAATTCAACTCTTTCTGCTTGAAGATATACTGGAGACTCTTATGATCGGTATAAATATCCACGTGGACACCATATAAATAATGTCTCCATATCTTTAATGCTTGAACCACTGCAGCCAATTCTAAATCATGGGTCGGATAATTCTGCTCATGTTTCCGCAGTTGCCTTGAAGCATATGCAACCACTTTACCGTGCTGCATCAATACACAGCCTAGCCCAACACCTGAGGCATCACAATAAACAACATATCCTTCCAATCCCTCTGGAAGTGTCAAGACTGCTGCGGAAGTCAACGTATCTTTCAACTCTTGGAAGCTACGTTCACAAGCATCTGTCCATTGAAACTTTGCCGATTTCTGGGTCAACTTTGTGAGTGGTGCTGAAATAGAAGAAAAACCCTCAACGAACCTCCTGTAATAACCTGCTAAGCCCAGAAAGCTACGAACCTCCATAGGAGTTGTGGGCCTTGGCCAAGTCTTCACGGCCTTAATCTTTTGGCTATCTACCCGAATACCATCGGCTGCAACAATATGGCCCAGAAATGATACTGAGTTCAACCAAAACTCACATTTAGAAAATTTTGCAAACAACTCTCGAGTTCGAAGAACTCCGAGGACAATACGAAAATGATCCGCATGCTCGGCCACGGATCTAGAATACACCAAGATATCATCGATAAATACAATCACGAATAGATCCAGAAAAGGCCTGAATACATTGTTCATCAAATCCATAAATACTGCCGGCACATTAGTTAGCCCAAACGACATTACTCAGAACTCAAAATGGCCATATCTTGTTCTGAAAGCTGTCTTAGGGATATCTTTCTCCCTAACTCTCACTTGGTGATACCCGGACCTCAAATCGATATTTGAAAACCATTTGGCACCTTGCAATTGATCAAATAAGTCATCGATCCTCGGATGAGGATATTTGTTCTTAATCGTTACTTTATTCAATTGTTGATAATCAATACACATTCTCAAAGAGCCATCTTTCTTTCGGACAAACAATACAGGTGCTCCCCACGGGGATGAACTAGGCCTAATGAAGCCTTTATCAAGCAAATCATTCAATTGCTCCTTCAATTCTTTCAATTCTGCGGGTGCCATTCTATAGGGAGGAATAGATATGGGCTTTGTGTCTGGCAACACATCAATTGCAAAATCAATCTCCCGCTCGGGAGGAAGGCCTGGAAGCTCCTCCGGGAACACATCCGGGACTTCATTCACCACTGGAACTGACTGTAGAGTCCGCGACTCAGCTTCTACATCTCGAACTCGTACTAGATGATAAATACACCTTTTTGTGATCATCTTCCTTGCCTCTAGGTAGGAAATAAACCTACCCTTTAGTGATGCCGTATTCCTTTTCCATTCTAGAACTGATTCTCTTGCTATGGCCCCTATCTTGCTCACGCTCACTTCTTTGTTGTTGCAAGCTTTCTCTGAGCATGGGCCTGAATGCGTGCAATATCCATACCATCCTGAAGGGACGCAGTCAAACATCTATCCATCAAGTGTGGCCCTAGGCCTTTCACAAACTGGTGCACTCGAACACCCATATCCGCTACCATGTCTAAAGCATACCTAGCCAAGGAATTGAAGCGGAGACTATACTCTAGAGCACTCATGCTACCTTGCCTCAAATTCAAGAACTTATCGACTCTAGCTCGCCGAACTTCCGGAGGCATATAGTGTCGGAGAAATGCATCAACAAACTCTTGCCATACAGGGGGAGGTGCATTGGCTCCCCGTGAAGCCATCCAAACCGTATACCATTGGACCGAGACATCTCTCAATCTATATGATGCTAACTCCACCGACTCGGTGTATGAAGCGTGTATCAATCGGAGCGTCCTCAACATACCATCAATGAAGTCATGAGGATCCTCCTCCGGCTTTGACCCAAAGAACTCCGGAAGGTTTAAAGTAATGAAATCACGGGCCCTTGCACTAACAGACCTGTCTCCCTGCCTCGTACCTTACCGCTGACTCTGAGCAGCAACCAACTGTGTAAGAAATTGTATGGCCTCTTTGACATCTTGGCCTGAAGCATCCGGGGGAGGAGCTGGAGCTCCCTCACGCTCCTCAGTAATAGGCACTGTCTGGGAGGACTGGGATAGAGCCGCACTCTGGGCCTCATTTTATTCTACTACCGGTGGCAGTGCTTTTCCAGCCCACTTTTCTGCCACCGTCTTTCCCTTTTGGGCCGTAGTAGCCTTTCTCTTTACAGGCATTCTCTGAAATACACAACACACTTTTAAGGAATAAGAATTTCTTACATCATAGCTCTATCGCACGATTCTTATGAAGAAAGAAAGTCATTTATTCCTAAAATGTCCGCAGCTACCTGTTTATAAGTGTGGCGCGCAACACACCCATAACCAAGACTCTACTAGACACGGCTCGTAGACACACCCTAGGACTGAACTGCTCTGATACCACTTTTGTCACGACCCGACTAGGGGGCCGTGACGAGCACCCGGTGCTACCCCACCCGGGCACCCCTTAACACATATTCACATAATATCTAGGCAATTCATAAATCAAGTCATGCATTCTAGTCATCAATCATATTAGTCCCGTTTGGCGACAATCATCTTGGATAACATCATAGGCATCTATGACACATCAAATGTACAAGGCCGGCGAGGCCAACGAAATGATATACAAAACATAGGCCCACAAGGCCAAACATATCTACCCACATACACATGTCTACGAGCCTCTAAAAAGAGTATACATATCACATAATCGGGACAGGACCCCGCTATGCCCATAACTATATACACAAAAGAATAAGTACCCAAAAGCTATTGCTCCGAATGAAATGGAGCTCTGCTATGAAATCTCTGAGAAAGCAGCTACGGATCAAGTCTGTCTCTCTGTGCACCTGCGGGCATGACGCAACGTCCACAAATAAAAGGACGTCAGTACGAAGATTGTACTGAGTATGTAAAGCATGATCAACATCGATATAGAAGCACAATGAATAACATGTGAGGTTGCATAGGGGAGGAGTCAATAATATCATCATCATGGCACTTACTTACTTTCCATAGAGACATTCCGTTTCTACTGCGTATCCGCATACATATAACCATATTCGTACTTGGTTACCCTCATGATCATGTACATCTCATATTCATAGCATATTCGTACTCTTAATGATATCATATACATAGCATATACATATATATATATATATATATATATATATATATATATATATATATATATATATATATATATATATATATATAGGCATATATAGCGTACCCGACCATAGAGGTTCGGTGTTTCATACATACTTGGCCAACCAAGGCTCAAGGTTATATCTACCTGGCCCTACTAAGGCTTTAGGGTTATCCGTACTATCTGCAGATGTGTGCGTGCGTTACGTAATCGTATGCATACATATACATATATTCTACCCGGCGTTATAATCTCGGGGTTTCATTATAGTCCTTCATAGGCACACATTAGTATAATAGCCCATAGGCACCTTTAGTATCATTATTATTATCATTAACATTTCTATCATCATTATTATCGTTACGTCTATCTTATAGGCTTACTCGTCACATGAGGAGCGTAGTACAATCGTAGTACATATCAAGGATTATGAGTTTACGAGCTCGGAAGATCAATCATTTGAAGACAACATACTCGTATAGAGGATTTAGAAATTCGGCCAAAGAACCATGCCTTATGAAATAAGGGTTAGCCTTACATACCTTTTCGTCGAACTATTCTATGCTTGCACGTACTCCTTCGGTGCTCACGTTTCTACCTTCATTAAGGTCATACTATCATTAGGATCGATAACTAACACACATGGCCAAAGCTAGAGAAAATCGGACAGCATCTCCTTTATTTATACAACATTTGTCCATATCGTAATTCAACTCCCAAACGTCAACAATACATTTATAATATCATATCAATGGCCATTAATCATCCACATTAACCACATTATCAAGGTTTCTCAATTTACTATCATTTGTCCATGTTCATAGTCACAACACCCAGCTTCGTCCATTCATATACAATGTCTATTTCATGGTCTTAACGTCATTTATAACACATTCATGTTACAACACAACAACAATAATAATTCAATTCAAACTATTTCTCAAAAACATCACTATTCATCATTCATAACCCATTTTGCTATACTCTTCTAATGACCAAGAATTTTAACTCTCAAATACCTTAAACAACATATGAATATCATGAATCTTACCTTAGATGTTGTAGGAACAAGCTTTAGTTGATAATACTCCACTTTGAGCAAAACCCTAGTTTTCCTCCATTTGGATTTCTTGACTTGAATGGTCTTTAATGGGTTTCCTTACCCTTGATTCACTTGATTTATGTTGTTGATGGCTTATAATCCTTGAAAACTTGTGTAATAAATGTAGAGAGATGTTTTAGAGAGAAGGGATGAAATGTGGAAATGATTTTATGAACTTGGCCCCTATTAAATAACTCATTCACTGATCTGTCGGGTCCATTATACGGTCCATTATACGGTCTGTATAATCGTTATACGGTCCGTATAATTGACCGTAAAACGTGCATTTCCTTCACCCTTCAATGTGACCATTTGACGGTTCATTATACGGGCCGTAAAAATTTATACGGTCCGTATAATTGACCGTAAAATTGCACCAGTGAGCAACCTTCGCTGTGATGGTTTTACGGTCTATTATACGGTCCGTAAAACATTATACGGTTCGCATAATGTGCCGTAAAACTAACCAGTCCACTGAACTTGTTCTCGTCACTTCGTTGATCTCCAATCCTTATGGAACCTTCTTAACACTTGTTTAACACTTCATTAGCAATCTAAGGAACGTTATAACTCTTTCCCAAAATGCCCTTAAGTTATAATTAACCCGATACTCGTATTTCACTAGTTCATTCACTTGCGTACCTACGGAAGAGTTTTCCAAGGTGTAACATTCTTCCCCCCTTAAGAACATTTATCCTCGAATGTTAAGCACGCTGGGATTCTACAGAAATTTCGCCAGAGTTTCCCCTATAATATGGCGCTACCAACCTGTCACAACAACCCATAATATCGATGCCTCACAGGGCCACAACAAAATAGCATTTAAAATGTGGCCACACACGACCCAAAAGCATAAAAAGGAAATCATACATACCTTATGATTTTGACGTCTCATCTTGGCCCTCGTCCAAAGGCTGGAATAAATGTGGGTATTTGGATCGCATATTTTCTTCCGCTTCCCATGTCATTTCCTCTCGATTGTTATTTCTCCACAAAACCTTAACCGAGGCCACTTCTTTGTTTCTAAGCCTCCGTACTTGCCTATCTAATATGGCAATGGGTATTTCATCATAAGTTAGCTTTTCTGTCACTTGAACATCATTTACTGGGACGATCCTCGTAGGATCTCCAACTAATTTTCGAAGCATCGAGACATGGAAAATTGGATGGACTGACTCCAAATCTGGAGGTAGATCTAACTCGTAGGCCACTTTGCCTATTTTGCGCACAATCTCATAAGGTCCTATATACTGGGGACTAAGCTTCCCCTTTCTGCCAAATCTCATAACGCCCTTCATTGGCGACACTTTCAAGAATACCCAATCTTTAATTTGGAACTCTAAGTCTCTTCGACGATTATCTGCATAGGACTTTGGCGACTTTGAGCCGCTAGCAACCGATCTTGTATGAGCTTGACTTTCACTATGGCTTTTGGACCAAGTCTGGCCCGACCAATTTAGTCTCGCCTACCTCGAACCACCCAATTGGGGATCTACATTTTCGCCCATATAAAGCCTCATACGGTGCCATTTGAATGCTAGAATGATAACTATTATTGTAAGCAAATTCAATGAGTGGCAAATGATCATCCCAACTACCTCCAAAATCTATCATACATGCCCGTAACATATCTTCAAGAGTCTGAATAGTACGTTCGGCTTGGCCATCGGTCTGTGGGTGAAATGCCGTGCTAAGGCTCACTTTGGTCCCTAGACCCTCTTGGAAAGACGTCCAAAAATTAGCTGTAAACTGAGTTCCTCTGTCTAAGATAATCGATACTGGAACACCATGGAGTCTCACTATCTCTTTAAGGTAAATCTTTGCATAATCTTCTGCCACGTACGTCGTTCTGACTGGTAAGAAATGAGCTGATTTAGTGAGTCTATCCACAATCACCCATATGGAATCATGCTTACGTCGAGTACGGGGTAAGCCTGTAATGAAATCCATATTAATCACTTCCCACTTCCAAGTTGGGATTTCTATAGCTTGTAGCAATCCGCTCGGCTTTTGGTGTTCGATTTTCACTTGTTGGAAATTAGGACATAAAGCCACAAATTCCGCGACATCTCTCTTCATCCCATTACACCAATATACAGACTTGAGATCATGATACATTTTCGTCGCTCCGGGGTGGACAGAATAACGGGAACAATGAGCTTCTCTCAATATTTGGTGGCGTAGCCCCGCCGCATCGGGAACACATAATATGCCTCGACATCGAAGGACTCCGTCTCTTGAAACATCAAATGATGACTCCTCTTTCTGAGGGAGTTTATCTCTGTACTGCATTAGTATGGGATCCTCATATTGTCGCTCCTTCACCTCTGCTACTAGCGACGAGACTGCAGAATTCTGAATAGTAGCTCCGCGACTACCTGAGTCCACTACTCGGACTCCTAGGCTAGCTAAATGTTAGAGCTCACGGGCCATTTCTCTCTTCTCTGGTCGTACGTCACTTAGACTTCCCATCGATCTACGGCTAAGAGCATCAGCCACAACATTTGCCTTTCCGGGGTGATATAAGATATCAACATCATAGTCTTTTAGCAACTCTAGCCATCGTCGTTGCCGCAAATTCAACTCTTTCTGCTTGAAGATATACTGGAGACTCTTATGATCGGTATAAATATCCACATGGACACCATATAAATAATGTCTCCATATCTTTAATGCTTGAACCACTGCAGCCAATTCTAAATCATGGGTTGGATAATTCTGCTCATGTTTCCGTAGTTGCCTTGAAGCATATGCAACCACTTTACCGTGCTGCATCAATACACAGCCTAGCCCAACACCTGAGGCATCACAATAAACAACATATCCTTCCAATCCCTCTGGAAGTGTAAAGACTGGTGCGGAAGTCAACCTATCTTTCAACTCTTGGAAGCTACGTTCACAAACATCTGTCCATTGGAACTTTGCCAATTTCTGGGTCAACTTTGTGAGTGGTGCTGAAATAGAAGAAAAACCCTCAACGAATCTCCTGTAATAACCTGCTAAGCCCAGAAAGCTACGAACCTCCATAGGAGTTGTGAGCCTTGGCCAAGTCTTCACGGCCTCAATCTTTTGGCTATCTACCCGAATACCATCGGCTGCAACAATATGGCCCAGAAATGATACTGAGTTCAACTAAAACTCACATTTAGAAAATTTTGCAAACAACTCTCGAGTTCGAAGAACTCCGAGGACAATACGCAAATGATCCGCATGCTCGGCCTCGGATCTAGAATACACCAAGATATCATCGATGAATACAATCACGAATAGATCCAGAAAAGGCCTGAATACATTGTTCATCAAATCCATAAATACTGCCGGCGCATTAGTTAGCCCAAACGACATTACTCAGAACTCAAAATGGCCATATCTTGTTTTGAAAGCTGTCTTAGGGATATCATTCTCCCTAACTCTCACTTGGTGATACCCGGACCTCAAATCGATTTTTGAAAACCATTTGCACCTTGCAATTGATCAAATAAGTCATCGATCCTCGGAAGAGGATATTTGTTCTTAATCGTTACTTTATTCAATTGCCGATAATCAATACATATTCTCAAAGAGCCATCTTTCTTTCGGACAAACAATACAGGTGCTCCCCACGGGGATGAACTAGGCCTAATGAAGCCTTTATCAAGCAAATCTTTCAATTGCTCCTTCAACTCTTTCAATTCTGCGGGTGCCATTCTATAGGGAGGAATAGATATGGGCTTTGTGTATGGCAACACAACAATTGCAAAATCAATCTCCCGCTCGGGAGGAAGGCCTGGAAGCTCCTCCGGGAACACATCCCGGAATTCATTCACCACTGGAACTGACTGTAGAGTCCGCGACTCAGTTTCTACATCTCGAACTCGTACTAGATGATAAATACACCCTTTTGTGATCATCTTCCTTGCCTTTAGGTTGGAAATAAACCTACCCTTTAGTGATGCCGTATTCCCTTTCCATTCTAGAATTGGTTCTCCCGGAAACTGGAAGCGAACCATTTTCATTCTACAATCAACATTGGCATAACAAGAAGCCAACCAATCCATGCCCATAATAATATCAAAATCTACCATCTTTAGTTCGTGCAAGTCAACTATAGTACGGCGGTCGCATATCACAACTATACAATCTCTATACACTCGGCTAGCTATCACCGATTCACCAACGGGTGTAGACACCTCAAAAGGTTTGATCGACTCCGGCTCGACCTTCAGTCGACATGCTATATAAGTAGTAACATAAGACAATATGGAGCCCAGATCAATCAAAGCAAATTCATCAAGAGAGAATACCGATAATATACCTGTGACCACGTCAGGAGAAGACTCAAGATCTTGGCATCCAGTCAATGCATAAATACGGTGCTGAGGACCGCTAGAAATGAGAGCTCTCCCTCTGCCTCTACCATGGCCAGCTGGCGCATGTGAACCTGGCCCCATAGGGCGTACAGATGCTGAAGATCTGGCTACCGACCCTGATGGCTGGGTCCTACCTCTACCATGTACTGAGGGGCAATCACGCATGATATGGCCTGGTTGACCACATGAATAGCAACCATCTAAACTTGATCGGAACTGACCCCAATGCAACTTCCCACATTGGGAACATCGTGGTACGGGTGGCCTCGCCTGACATGAATCACCTCTAAACTGAGACCCTGAGAAACTCTGACTCGGCCCTGAACGAGTAGATCTATCAAATCTCTGGCTTGAAAACCGAGGAGGCGCACTGGTCATAGAATAGCCTGAATGTCTGGGGAAATGCTGCCTATGCCCACCTCTAAACTCACTCGACGATCTTTCCCTCTTGCTATGGCCCCTATCTTGCTCACGCTCACTTCTTTGCTGTTGCAAGCTTTCCTCTAAGTTCTGAGCATGGGCCTGAATGTGTGCAATATCCATACCGTCCTGAAGGGACGCAGTCAAACATCTATCCATTAAGTGTGGCCCTAGGCCTTTCACAAACCGGTGCACTCGATCACCCATATCCGCTACCATGGCTGAAGCATACCTAGCCAAGGAATTGAAGCGGAGACTATACTCTAGAGCACTCATGCTACCTTGCCTCAAATTGAAGAACTTATCGAATCTAGCTCACCGAACGTCTGGAGGCATATAGTGTTGGAGAAAAGCATCAACAAAGTCTTGCCATACAGGGGGAGGTGCATTGGCTCCCCCTGAAGCCATCCAAACCGTATACCATTGGACCGAGACATCTCTCAATCTATATGACGCTAACTCCACCGACTCGGTGTCTGAAGCGTGTATCAATCGGAGCGTCCTCAACATACCATCAATGAAGTCATGAGGATCCTCCTCCGGCTTTGACCCAAAGAACTCCGGAGGGTTTAAACTAATGAAATCACGGGCCCTTGCACTACCAGCCCTGTCACCCTACCTCGTACCTTGCCGCTGACTCTGAGCAGCAACCAACTGTGTAAGCAATTGTATGGCCTCTTTGACATCTTGGCCTTAAGCATCCGGGGGAGGAGCTGGAGCTCCCTCACGCTCCTCAGTAACAGGCACTGTCTGGGAGGACTGGGATTGAGCCGCACTCTGGGCCTCGTTTTCTTCTACTACCGGTGGCGGTGCTTTTCCAGCCCGCATTTCTGCCACCGTCTTTCCCTTTTGGGCCGCTATAGCCTTTCTCTTGACAGGCATTCTCTGAAATACACAACACACTATTAAGGAACAAGAATTTCTAACATCATAGCTCTATCGCACGATTCTTATGAAGAAAGATGGTCATTTATTCCTAAAATGTCCGCGGCTTCCTGTTTATAAGTGTGGCGCGCAACACACCCATAACCAAGACTCTACTAGACACGGCTCGTAGACACACCCTAGGACTGAACTGCTCTGATACCACTTTTGGCACGACCCGACTAGGGGGCCGCGACGAGCACCCGGTTCTACCCCACCCGGGCACACCTTAACACATATTCACATAATATCTAGGTGATTCATAAATCAAGTCATGCATTCTAGTCATCAATCATATTAGTCCCGTTGGGCGAAAATCATCTTGGATAACATCATAGGCATCTATGCCACATCAAATGTACAAGGCCGGCGAGGCCAACGAAATAATATACAAAACATAGGCCGACAAGGCCAAACATATCTACCCACATACACATGTCTACGAGCCTCTAAAAAGAGTATACATATCACATGAGAGGGACAGGACCCCGCTATGCCCACAACTATATACACAAAAGAATAAGTACCCAAAAGCTATGGCTCCGAATGAAATGGAGCTCTGCTATGAAATCTCTGAGAATGCAGCTACGGATCAAGTCTGTCTCCCTGTGCACCTGCGGGCACGACGCAGCGTCCACAAATAAAATGACGTCAGTACGAAGATATTCTATACATACATATACATTTATTCTACCCGGCGTTATAAGCTCGGGGTTTCATTATAGCCCTTCATAGGCACACATAAGTATAATAGCCCATAGGCACCTTTAGCATCATTATTATTATCATTAACATTTCTATCATCATTATTATCGTTACGTCTATCTTATAGGCTTACTCGTCACATGAGGAGCGTAGTACAATCGTAGTACATATCAAGGATTATGAGTTTACGAGCTCGGAAAATCAATCATTTGAAGACAACATACTCGTATAGAGGATTTAGAAATTTGTCCAAAGAACCATGCCTTATGAAAGAAGGGTTAGCCTTACATACCTTTTCGTCGAACAATTCTACGCTTGCACGTACTCCTTCGGTGCTCACGTTTCAACCTTCATTAAGGTCATACTATCATTAGGATCCATAACTAACACACATGGCTAAAGCTAGAGAAAATCGGACAGCATCTCCTTTATTTATACAACATTTGTCCATATCATAATTCAATTCCCAAACGTCAACAATACATTCATAATATCATATCAATGGCCATTAATCATCCACATTATCAAGGTTTCTCAATTTACTTTCATTTGTTCATGTTCATGGTGACAACACCCAACTTCGTCCATTCATATACAATGTCTATTTCATGGTCTTAACGTCATTTATAACACATTCATGTCACAACACAACAACAATCATGATTCAATTCAAACTATTTCTCAAAAACGTCACTATTCATCATTCATAACCCATTTTGCTATACTCTTCTAATGACCAAGCATTTTAACTCTCAAATACCTTAAACAACATATGAATATCATGAATCTTACCTTAGATGTTGTTGGAACAAGCTTTAGTTGATAATACTCCACTTTGATCAAAACCCTAGTTTTCCTCCATTTGGATTTCTTGACTTGAATGGTCTTTAATGGGTTTCCTTACCCTTGATTCACTTGATTTATGTTGTTGATGGCTTATAATCCTTGAAAACTTGTGTAATAAATCTAGAGAGATGTTTTAGAGAGAAGGGATGAAATGTGGAAATGATTTTATGAACTTGGTCCCTATTAAATAACCCATTCACTGATCTGTCGGGTCCATTATACGGTCCATTATACGGTCTGTATAATCGTTATACGGTCCGTATAATTGACCGTAAAACGTGCCTTTCCTTCACCCTTCACTGTGACCATTTGACGGTTCATTATACGGGCCGTAAAAATTTATACGGTCCGTATAATTGACCGTAAAATTGCACCAGTGAGCAACCTTCGTTGTGTTGGTTTTACGGTCCTTTATACGATCCGTAAAACATTATACGGTCCATATAATGTGCCGTAAAACTCACCAGTCCACTGAACTTGTTCTCGTCACTTCGTTGATCTCCAAGCCTTATGGAACCTTCTTAACACTTGTTTAACACTTCATTAGCAATCTAAGGAACGTTATAACTCTTTCCCAAAATTCCTTTAAGTCATCATTAACCCGATACTCGTATTTCACTAGTTCATTCACTTGCGTACCAACGGAAGATTTTTCCGAGGTGTAACATTGACCCCTCAAGATATGTAAATGATTTCTACCTTTGTATTTAAGTTAAGTATCAAGAGTTTTAGTGATTCTAAGTCAAGAGGGGGTAGTTGTGAAAGTGGAATGTGAGGAAAGACAAAATAGTTACTTAGGGTTATTTTAAGAGATGATTGAGAATGGATTGGAATATATTTCGATATATAAGTGTTGTTATTGTTGTTATGGTTGGTATTAAAGTGAATGAGAAGTTGAAGAGTTGTTAAGCTTATGAGAGAAATGTTGTTCATGATTCGTTAAGCTCTCTATGCATCTAAAGGAGGTTAGCAAGTGAAGTACCTAGTCTAATGAAGGTCTATGTTGTCTTAATTGTACACTTACAAGTCGAGAAGTAGGAGTTGGACGATTTGATATACGTCAAGGTATGTTAAGGCTATCCTTACCTTCTTTTGGAGTGATCCTATGATGTGATCCAACAAGCGAGTAAGCGATATTTCTTATTACTCTACTCTTAGAAGTATAGGAGTATTTCAGTCCTTTATGTTCATGTACCCCCTTTATGATTATTCATTCTGTTCATGGGTCTATATATATGTATGTATGTATGTATGTATGTATGTTGACCCGTGACCAGAAGGCGTTATATACGCAAGTATTATATGTATATAGGGTATGGAAAGGAGCAGGCGTTATATACGCATTATGACTTGATCAGTTGGTGCACTATTATGACGATAAAAGAGTCAGGCTGCAAGTATCGCAGCAATGTACATGATGATGGCCGCAGAGAGGCCGATATAATATGAGAAATGAGACAGGCATTATATAAGCGCATATATCATACTTTATATACTCACCTATATACAGATGTATGACCTTCATTGATAGGCACGAGCATGCATATTATGCGCCCACAGAGGCATTTTTAGATATACAGATTCATACAGATACTAGTTCATACAAGTACATGCAGATACTAGTTCATACAAGTACATGCAGATACTAGTTCATACAAGTACATGCAGTCAGTCAATTCAGCTTATGAGTTGAGATCTTATCCATGATTACCATGTGCATATATATATGATGTTTCTCTAATGCCTTACATGCTCAGTACATTATCCGTACTAACTCCCCGTTGCTCGGGGGGCTGCGTTCATTCCCACAGTTACAAGGAGACAGACAGGTGGTCCAGCTCAGTAGGACCTTTAGATTTAGCAGTGGACAGTATGCTCCATTCGATCCGGAGCTACAGTCAGTTTTAGTATGCCCCTTTTGAGATGTGTATGCATATGGGTATAACGGGGCCCTATCCCGTCCTTTCTACAACTTTTATTCCGATAGAGGTCTGTAGATAGTTATATGTATTAGTCAGACGATGTAGCCTTTTCGGCCTCTATTCTTTTGTGTACAGTATATGTAGCAGCCTAGCTGGCTTGCACTGTTTTTCCCCATAATTGTGTATATATGTATACAGATTGTACAGAGTTCCGATTTTTCCTTTTTATAAGATTAGTTGTTCCATTCATGGGCCTTTGATGTTCAGCATATTTTAGATACGAGTATATGGGTGTTTGGTCGCTAGAGTTCAGACCCCCGTCACGGCTCATCGGTTGGGTCGTGACAAAAGTGGTATCCGAGCAGTTCCGTCCTAAGGTTGTCTACAGACCGTGTCTAGTAGAGTCTTGTTTATGGGTGTGTTGTGAACCACACTTATAAACAGGAGGCTACAGGACATTTAGGATGATATCATTTTCCCCCCCCTAGATTGTACGATAGAGCCATGTATTAGGCGTTTGCTTTCTGATAAATTGTTATGATTTCAGCGATGCCTCCTAAGAAAGCTACAGCTGCCCAGAAGGGAAAAAAATCCACAGGTGAGGCCACTAGCCGTACTCGACAGGCCACTAGAGCCCAGGATGCGATTTAGAATGAGGGGCCGTCTGAGACATCGCATACACCGCCTCCAGCCCCTGCTCCAGTTCCTCAGCCGGAAGCACCGGGCCAGGATGTGCAGGATGCTGTACGGTTGTTGACCAGATTAGTAGTCGCCCAGGCTCAGCGGCAGGGAGTCGGTGTTAACCAGGCAGATGGGACTGGTAGTTCGAGGGTTAAAACATTTCTTGGATTAGGTCCTCCAGAGTTTTCCGTGGTAAAGCAGAATATGGACCCTCAGAATTTCATTGATGGTATGCAGAGGACTTTAAGGGTTATGCATGCGGATGAGGTCGAGTCCGTAGAGTTGGCTTCATATAGGCTGCGTGATATTGCAGTGCAGTGGTATCAGACTAGGGAGTTATCTAGGGGAGAGAATGCCCCTCCAGCTGTGTGGCGAGAGTTCGCAGATGCTTTTATCTGCCATTATTTGCCTCCTGAGGTCAGGCGAGCCCGAGCAGATAAATTCTTACCTATTGAGCAGGGCAGTATGAGTGTCCAGGAGTAAGGCGTGTATTTTGATTCTATGGTCAGGTATGCTCTAGCCATGGTGGCTGAGATGGAGGATAGAGTTCGTAGTTTTGTGGTTGGTCAAGGGCCACATTTGATTAATGCTTGTACGACTGCCGCATTATAGCAAGGCGTGGATATCTCCCGTATACAGGCATATGCGCAGAATTTGGAGGATCGCATGTGCCAGAGGAGGACAGATCGTGATGGCGACTGGGGCCATGGTAAGAGGTCCAGATCTTTTGATAGTCGGGGTGAGTTTAGAGGAAGACAGAGATAGCAGCATCCCCGATATCCTTTCCATTCAGCAGGGAGTGTATCTCTGCGGTTTCCTGGTCTGAGATTTGATCGGTCTTCTTATTCCGGAGCAGGCCAGAGTTCTAGAGCATCAGGCTCTCACTACAGACCAGAGTCAGGCCAGATGAGACCCCCTTTGCAGCGATGTGCCTAGTGTGGCAAGTTACACGCCGATCAGTGTCGACTAGGATCAGATGGTTGTTATTCTTGTGGCCAGCTAGGCCACAGGGTGAGGGAGTGGCCGACGAGGATTAGTACAGGTATGGTTTAGCCTACGGGGTCTGTGGATAGATATTCTTCTGTAGTGCACACTTTAGGTCAAGTTTTTCAGACGCCAGCAGGGCGAGGTAGAGGGAGGAGTGGAGCGTCCAGCTCGAGCGGTCCTCAACACCGCGTGTATGCATTGGCTGGTAGACAGGACCGCGAAACATCTCCTGATGTTGGTACAGGTATATTATCGATTTTCTCCCATGATGTTTATGCACTGATTGATCTAGGTTCCACTTTATCATATGTTACACCAGTTATTGCTGGCAATTTTGGGGTAGAGCCTAAGTTGATCAAACCTTTCGAGGTGTCCACGCTAGTCAATGATCCAGTTATAGCTAGGCGAGTATACCGGGACTGTATTGTTATAGTTTATGATTGCCACACCATGGAAAATTTGATTGAGTTAGATATGATTGATTTTGATGTTATTATGGGAATGGACTGGTTAGCTTCTTTTTATGCTAATGTCAATTGTAGAGCAAAGATTGTTCGATTTCAGTTTCGAGGCGAGCCAGTCCTAGAGTGGAAGGGCAATGCTACTTCGCCTAGAGGTAGGTTTATTTCCGACCTTAAGGCAGAGAAAATGATCAGAAAAGGGTATGTTTTTCATCTAGTTTGAGTTCAAGATGTGCAAGCAGAGTCGCCGACTCTTCGGTCCGTCCCTGTGGTTAATGAATTCCCAGAAGTGTTGCTAGATAAGCTTCCAGGCATTACCCCCAGAGAGGGAGATCGATTTTGCTATTGACCTATTTCCAGACACCCAGCCAGTATCTATTCCTCTTTATAGGATGACACCTGCGGAGTTGAAGGAATTGAAAGAGCAGTTGATAGATTTGCTCGAGAAGGGCTTTATCAGGCCTAGAACATCACCGTGGGGAGCGCCGGTGTTATTTGTGAAGAAGAAAGATGGTCCCTTGCGAATGTGTATTGACTATAGGGAATTGAATAAAGTGACTGTAAAGAATAAGTATCCGCTTCCGAGGATTGATGATTTATTTGATTAGTTGCAAGGCGCCAAGTATTTCTCGAAGATAGACTTGAGGTCAGGATATCACCAGGTTAGAGTGAAGGAAGGAGACATTCCGAAGACCGCATTCTAGACTAGATATGGCCATTATGAATTCCGAGTTATGTCGTTTCGGCTAACTAATGCCCCAGCCGTATTCATGGATTTGATGAATCGTGTATTCCGACCCTTTCTAGATTTGTTCATAATTGTGTTTATAGATGATATTTTGGTTTATTCGCCGTCAGAGGCCGATCATGCAGAACATCTGCGGAAAGTGCTTGGAATTCTTCGAGGTAAAGAGTGGTATGCCAAGTTTTCTAAGTGTGAGTTCTAGTTGAACTCGGTGGCATTTCTGGGTCACATTATTTCAGAGGAAGGAGTTAGGGTGGATGCCCAAAAGATTGAGGCTGTGAAGAATTGGCCAAGGCCCACGACACCAACGGAGATACGTAGTTTCTTAGGCTTGGCAGGTTATTATAGAGGGTTTGTAGAAGGATTTTCCTCTCTTTCAGCCCCATTGACCAAATTGACTCAGAAATCAGCTAAGTTCCAATGGTAAGATGCTTGTGAGCGGAGTTTTCAGACATTGAATGATAAGCTAACTTCAACACCAGTTTTGACTTTTCCAGAAGGAGCAGATGGCTATGTGGTATATTGTGATGCTTCAGGTGTTGGATTGGGCTGTGTATTGATGCAGCACAGTAAGGTTGTCGCTTATGCTTCTAGACAGTTGAAGAAGCACGAGAAGAATAATCCAACCCATGATCTGGAGTTAGCAGCAGTGATTCATGCCTTGAAGATATGGAGGCACTACTTATATGGTGTCCATGTTGATATCTATACTGATCATAAGAGTCTCCAGCACATCTTTATGCAGAAAGATTTGAACTTGCATCAGAGGCGATGGTTGGAGAGGTTAAAAGATTATGATGTTGATATTCTGTATCATCCCGGGAAGGCTAATGTAGTAGTCGATGCCCTCAATCTTAAATCTATGGGTAGCTTGTCATATGTGTCACCAGAGAAAAGAGAGATAGTGTGTGAGGTTCATCGATTAGCTAGCCTCGGATTCGATTGATAGATTCAGGTAATGCAGAGGTTACTGTTCAAGACATAGCAGTATCATCCGTGATAGCTGACATCAAAGAGCGTCAGTATGAAGATCCTGCTCTAGTTCATTACCGAGATACAGCACCTCAGAAAGAAAAGACACCCTTTGTGATCACAGGAGATGGAGTACTCACATATCGAGGTAGATTATGTATCCCTAGTGTTGCAGGACTCCGTCAGCAGATTATGGGAGAGGCACATTACTCCCGCTATTCTATTCATCCAGGCTCAACAAAGATGTACCATGATCTCAAGGAAGTTTATTGGTGGGATGGTATGAAAAGAGATATAGCAGAATTTGTCGCTCAGTGTTCGAATTTTCAGCAGGTCAAAATTGAACACCAGAAGCCTAGAGGTCTATTGCAAGCTATGGAGATCCCGACATGGAAGTGGGAGGTAATTAATATGGACTTCATTACAGGGTTGCCCCGTACTCAGCGGAAATGTGATTTGATATGGGTCATAGTTGATAGGCTCATAACGTCAGCTCCCTTTCTACCTGTCAAAACTACTTATGCAGCTGAGGATTATGTGAGGCTTTATCATAAGGAGATTGTACGACTCCATGGTGTTCCTCCAGCCATTATGTCAGATAGGGGAGCACAGTTCACAGCCTGATTCTGGAAGTCTTTTCAGCGGGGATTGGGGACTCAGGTGAGTCTTAGCACCGCATTCCACCCCAGATAGATGGACAAGTAGAGCGTACTATACATACCCTTGAGGATATGCTCAGAGCTTGTGTGCTTGACTTTTAGGGCAGTTGGGAGGATTATTTTCCTCTTATCGAGTTCACATATAACAACAGTTACCATTCCAGTATTCAAATGGCTCCTTATGAAGCCTTATATGGGCGGAGGTGTAGATCGCCCATAGGATGATTTGATATTGGGGAGAATCAGTTGCTAGGCCAAGACTTAATTCAGCAAGCAGTTGATAAGGTGAAGGTAATTAGAGAGAGGTTGCTAACAGCCCAGAGCCGACATAAATCTTATGCGGATAATCGGCGATGTAAGCTAGAGTTCAAAATGGGCGACTGGGTGCTCCTGAAAGTTTCTTCTATGAAGGGAGTGATGAGGTTTGGTAGGAAGGGTAAGCTGAGCCTCGATATATTGGGCCATATAAGATCATGGTACAGTGGCATATGAACTAGAATTGCCTTCTGAGTTAGAATTGGTACCTCCAGTATTTTATGTATCAATGCTTCGTAAGTGTATCGGAGATCCTTCAAGAGTAGTAACAGTGAATGATATCCAGGTGACAGAGCAGTTATCGTACGAAGAGGATCCAGTGGCTATATTGGACAGGCAGGTTCGTTGGTTGCGGACCAAAGATGTAGCCTGCGTTAAAGTCTTGTGGAGGAATAAGAGTGTTGAAGAAGTGACTTGGAAAGCGGAAGAAGCGATGAAGATTATGTACCTGCATTTTTTCCCAGCAATACAGGAGGTGCAGTCAGAGATATCACTTTCCCCAGGTATTGTTTTCATTTCGGTTATCGTGATTTGGTCGTGTAAGGCCATGGTATTGTGTGTTGCAGTGTGTGGCCCTGTGAGGCATTATTTTGGGTTATTGTGTACAAGACGGATGGATATAAGTACAGGGGAAACTCTGCAGAATTTTTTTGAAACCCAGGATTGTTCGAACATTCGCGGACGAATGCTCCTAAGGGGGGAAGAATGTTACACCCATCGTTTTTGCAGTAGTAGAACTTATGATTTCCTTGTTGGGTAGGCCTTGGGAATTGAGAACCGAGCCAAAGTTTTGGAGATAGAAAGTGTCCTACCCCCGTGTGCAACGGTACCAGCAGGTATTCCTAGTGATTTACAGGATTAGAAATTGAACGAATCGAATCGACTCGATCTGAATTGAATTGGAAAAGTCTGCAGACACCAGTCACGATTGACGGGTCGTCGAACCTGTTGATGGGCCGTCATTGTGTGGCATCGATAGGGTTTCGCAGCCCTATATTCAGCAGGCGCAGGTCGACGAGCACGTCGACACGTCGACGGGTCGTCGACCCGCTCGTCGAACAGGACCACTTAAGCAATTAATTCTCCAAGTATAAATATATGGGTCACGACTTCATTTCATATTTTCCTCCTTCCAAAAATGAGAAAAACCCTAATACATTCTCTCCCAATATTTTCCATCACATTAGTGAAGATTTGACAAGACCTGGACCCCATAAACCAAAGATGGTGAAGAAGAAAGGTTGCTTCTAGGGTTTCTTCAAGTTGTAGAGATTAGGGAATTAATGTGAAGTGATTCTTAGGATTCTTGTCCCGACCCGACTCGGGGCCGCGATGAGCACCCGGTGCTAGCCCACCCGGGCACCCTCTTAGCTTACTCTTATGCTTACATCTAGGTGAGCCACATAATTATACATGCATTTCCATTCATTCGTCAACTAGTCCCATTTGGACAACAACACATTTATATCATCGTAGGCATCTATGTCACATCAATGTACATGGGCCGACGAGGCAAACAAAATGATATACAAAACATAGGCCGACAAGGCCAAACACATCTACCCACACACACACATATCTACGAGCCTCTAAGAGTATAACATATCACATTAGCGGGACAGGACCCCGCTATGCCCATGATTATATACACAAAAGAATGAGTACCTAAAAGTTATGGCTCCGAAGGAAATAGAGCTCTCTATGCAATCTCCGAATAGGCAGCTATGGATCAAGTCCGTCTCCCTGTGCACATGCGGGCATGACGCAACGTCCACAAACAAAAGGACGTCAGTACGAAGAATGTACTGAGTATGTAAAGCATGATCAACATCGATATATAAGCATAATGAACAACATATGAAATAGCGTAGGACGGGAGACAATAATATCATCGTCATAGTACTTACCTGCCTTTCGTAGGACTTTCCATTTTTCATACGTATTTGTACACCTACGTCATCATCCGTATTCCATAATAGTACTCGTACCATACTTGTGCTCATATTCGTATACATATCCTTATTCGTATTCTTATACATAGTCTTATCCCATTCATAATCATATTATATATTTAGTCATTTCATATACATAGCATTTTACATAGCATACCCGACCTCATAGGATCGGTGTTTCATACATACTTGGCCAACCAAGGCTCAAGGTTACTCATACTTGGCCCTACCAAGACTTCAGGGTTATCCGTACCATCTGCAGAGGTGTGCGCGCGTTTCATAATCGTGTACATACTTTATACATATTCATATACATATATCCTACCCGGCGTTATAAGCTCAGGTGTCATTATAGCCCTTCATAGGCACGTGTAAGTATAATAGCCCGTAGGCACCTTTAGCATCATTATTATTATCATCGTCATCACTATCATCATCATTTTCGCTACGTCTATATCTTATGCTTACTCGTCATATGGGGTGTGTAGTACAATCGTAGCACATATCGAGGATCGTGAGCTTATGAGCTCGGAGTGTCCATCGTTTGAATACAACATACTCATATAGAGGATTTAAGAGTTTAGCCAAGGAACCATGCCTTATGAAAGAAGGGTTAGCCTTACATACCTTTTCGTCGGACTATTCTACACTCGCACGCTTCCTTCCAATGCTAGCGTCCATACCTTCATTAATATCATAACAATGGCCATTAGTCATTCACATTATCCACATTATCTAGATTCCTTAATTTGCCTCTAATTCACACATATTCATGGTCATAACATCCAACTTCGTCCATTCGTCTAAAGTGTCTAGTTCATGACCTTAGTACCATTTATAATACACTCATATCACAACACAACAACATTCATGATTCAATTCAAACTATTCCTCGAAATGTCACTATTCATCATTCATGACCAACTTGACCATATTTTCTACAATCCATGTATTTCAACTCTTCAATACCTTAAACATCATGTAAAAATCATGAATCTTACCTTAGAAGTTGTAGGAACAAGCTTTGGTTAATAATACTTCACTTTTAGCAAAACCCTAGTTTTTCTCCATTTGGATTTCTTGACCTAGATGATCTTTGATGATGTTCTTACTCTTGATTCACCTTGTTTTATGTTGTTGATCCTCAAATATCCTTGAAAACTTGTATAATAAATGTAGAGAGAGGTTTTAGAGAGAAGTGGTGTAATGTAGAAATGAAATAAAACAAGTCTTGGTCCTCATATTTAATGAATTGGAAATCTTTGCTGAGGTGAACAGTGGTCGTCCATGGAGGTTTACGGTCCGTATTCCAGTTTACGGACCGTCCCTCGTCGTCGTATTTAACCCTAAGCAGAACCAGAAACTTTGGCTGCATGCATGGTGATTTACGACCATGATTTACGGGCCGTAAATCACTTTACGGTCAGTCCACCAGGTCGTTTTTAACCATTTTCTCGATTGGCAGAAAGTTGAAGTTTTTGCATGCCAATTTACGACTGCCAGTTTACGGACCGTATTCCATTTTATGGTCCGTATTTTGCACTTTACGACCACTGGGCAGTTTTGCCAACTTTCAACTTTTCACATTTCTCGACTTTTCATTCTAATCATTCTCGTCCATATACGCACATTGCTCATGAAACATTATACACTCGCACACATCACTAGTTGGTTTACTTGCGTACCAACGGGAAATTTTCCGAGGTGTAACATTCTTCCCCCCTTAGGAACATTCATCCTCGAATGTTAAAGTGCTCGGGAGTTCTACAAAAATTTCGCCAGAGTTTCCCTTATAATATGGCGCTACCATCCTGCCACAACAACCCATAATATCAATGCCACACAAGGCCACAACATAATAACATAAAAATTTTGGCCACACATGACCCAAAAGCATAAAAGGAAATATACATACCTTATGATCTTGACGTCTCATCTTGGGCTTCTGCCAAGGGCTGAAATAAATGTGGGTATTTAGATCGCATACTTTCTTCTGCTTCCCATGTCATCTCCTCTCGTTTACTGCTTCTCCATAGAACCTTAACCGAGGCCACCTTTTTGTTTCTAAGCCTCCATACTTGCCTGTCTAATATGGCAATGGGTACCTCTTCATAAGTCAATTTCTCTGTCACTTGCACATCATTTACTAGGACGATCCTAGTGGGATCTCCAACACATTTTCGAAGCATCGAGACATGAAATACTGGATGGACTGACTCCAATTCCGGAGGTAGATCTAACTCATAGGCCACTTTGCCTATTTTGCGCACAATCTCATATGGTCCAATATACCGGGAACTAAGCTTCCCCTTTTTGCCAAATCTCATAACGCCTTTCATTGGCGACACTTTCAAGAATACCCAATCCTTCACTTTGAACTCCAAGTCTCTTCGACGATTATCCACATAGGATTTCTGACGACTTTGGGCTGCTAACAACCGATCTTGTATAAGCTTGACCTTCTCTATAGCTTGCTGGACCAGGTCTGGCCCTATCAATTTAGTTTCTCCGGTTTCAAACCACCCGATTGGGGATCTACACTTTCGCCCATATAAAGCTTCATATGGTGCCATTTGAATGCTGGAATGATAACTATTATTGTAAGCAAATTCAATGAGTGGCAAATGATCATCCCAATTTCCTCCAAAGTCTATCATACATGCTCGCAACATATCCTCCAGAGTCTGAATAGTACGTTCAGCCTGCCCATCGATCTGTGGATGAAATGCTGTGCTAAGGCTAACTCGGGTCCCTAAACCCTCTTGGAAAGACCTCCAAAACTTAGCTGTAAACTGAGTCCCTCTGTCGGAGATAATAGATACCGGGACGCCATGGAGTTTTACTATCTCTTTAAGATAAAGCTTCGCATAATCTTCTGCCTCATAGGTCGTCCTGACCGGTAAGAAATGAGCTGACTTGGTGAGTCTATCCACAATCACCCATATGGAATCATACTTACTCCGAGAACGGGGTAAGCCTGAAATGAAGTCCATGTTAATCACTTCCCACTTCCAAGTTGGGACTTCCATAGCTTGCAACAATCCACCCGGCTTTTGGTGTTCAATCTTCACTTGTTGGCAATTAGGACACTGAGCTACGAATTTCGCTATATCTTTCTTCATCCCATTCCACCAATATATAGACTTAAGATCATGATACATCTTCGTCGCTCCGGGGTAAACAGAATAATGGGAACTATGAGCCTCTCTCAAAATCTGGTGGCGTAAACTTGCCACATCGGGAACACATAATCTTCCTCTACATCGGAGAGCTCCGTCTCCTGAAATGTCAAACGATGACTCCTTTTTCTGAGGGAGTGTATTTCTGTACTGCATTAGCATGGGATCCTCATATTGTCGCTCTTTCACTTCTGCCACTAGCGACGAGACTGCGGTATTCTGGATAGTAGCTCCGCTGCTACCTAAGTCCACTACTCGGACTCCTAGGCTAGCTAACTGTTGAAGCTCACAGGACATCTCTTTCTTTTCTGGTCGTACATCACTTAGACTTCTCATCGACCTACGGCTAAGAGCATCAGCCACCACATTTGCCTTTCCGGGGTGGTACAGGATCTCAACATCATAGTCTTTTAGCAACTCTAGCCATCGTCGTTGCCGCAAATTCAACTCTTTCTTCTTGAAGATGTATTGAAGACTCTTATGATCTGTGTAAATATCCACGTGGACACCATATAAGTAATGTATCCATATCTTTAATGCATGGATCACCGCGGCCAATTCTAAGTCATGGGTAGGATAATTCTGCTCATGTTTTCGCAATTGCCTCGAAGCATACGCAATCACCTTGCCATGTTGCATCAACACACAGCCTAGCCCAACACCTGAAACTTGGCTGATTTCTGTGTCAACTTTTTGAGTGGTGCAGAAATACAGGAAAAACCTTCAACGAATCTCATGTAATAACCTGCTAAGCCCAGAAAGCTACGAACCTCTGTAGGAGTTGTGGGTCTTGGCCAAGTTTTCACGGCCTCAATCTTTTGACTATCCACTCGAATGCCATCGGCTGCCACAATATGCCCTAAAAATGCTACTGAGTTCAACCAGAACTCACATTTGGAGAACTTTGCAAACAATTCTCGAGTTCGAAGAACTCCAAGGACAATACGCAAATGATCCGTATGTTTTGCTTTGGATCTAGAATACACCAAAATATCATCAATGAATACGATTACAAATAAGTCCAGAAAGGACCTGAACACATTATTCATCAAATCCATAAATACCGCTGGCGCATTAGTTAGCCCAAATGACATCACCCGGAATTCAAAATGACCATATCTCGTTCTGAAGGCTGTCTTAGGGATATCTTTCTCCCTAACCCTCACTTGATGATACCCGGACCGCAAATCAATCTTTGAAACCCATTTGGCGCCTTGCAATTGAGCAAACAAGTCATCAATCCTTGGGAGAGGATATTTATTCTTAATCATTACTTTATTCAATTGCCTATAATCAATGCACATTCTCAGGGATCTATCTTTCTTTCGGACGAACAATACGGGCGCTCCCCACGGGGATGAACTAGGCCTAATGAAGCCTTTATCAAGCAAGTCCTTCAATTGCTCCTTCAACTCTTTCAATTCTGTGGGTGCCATTCTATATGGAGGAATAGATATAGGTGTGGTGCCTGGAAACACATCAATGGTAAAATCAATCTCCTGTTCAGGAGGAAGGCCTGGAAGCTCTTCTGGGAACACATCCGGAAATTCGTTCACCACTGGAACTGACTGTAGAGTCGGTGAATCGGCTTCTACATCTTGAACTCGTACTAGATGATAAATGCACCCTTTTGTGATCATTTTCCTTGCCTTTAGATAGGAAATAAACCTACCTTTTGGTGATGCCGTATTTCCTTTCCATTCTAACACTGGTTCTCCCGGAAACTGGAAACGAACCACCTTCATCCGGCAATCAACGTTGGCATAACAAGAAGCCAACCAATCCATGCCCATAATGACATCAAAATCTACCATTTCTGGCTCATGCAAATCAATCATAGTACGACGATCACAAATCACAATCACACAATTCCTATATACTCAGCTAGCTATTACCGATTCACCCACGGGTGTAGACACCTCAAAAGGTTTGATAGACTCCGGCTCAATTATAAATCGACCCACAATATATGGAGTAACATAAGATAATATGGAGCCCAGATAAATCAACGCATATACATCATGAGAGAATACCGATAATAAACATGTGACCACGTCAGGAGAAGACTCAAGGTCTTGGCGTCCAGCCAAAGCATAAATACGGTGCTGAGGACCGCTAGTACTGGGAGCTCGGCCTCTACCTCTACCATGGCCGACTGGCGCATGTGTACCTGGCCCCGTAGGGCGTGCAGATGCCGAAGATCTGGCTACCGACCATGATGGTTGGTTCCTACCTCTACCATGTACTGAGGGGAAATCATGCATAATATGGCCTGGTCGCCCACATGAATAGCAAACATCTGAACCCAATCGGCATTGGCCCCAATGCGACTTCCCACACTGGGAACATCGTGGTATAGGTGGCCTTGACTGGCCTGAATCACCTCTAAACTGGGACCCCGAATAACTCTGACTCGGCCCGGGATGAGTAAATTTATCAAGGCTCTGGCCTGAAAACCGTGGAGGTGCACTGGTCGTATAATAGCCCGAATGTCTAGTGAACTGTTGCCTGTGTCCGCCTCTGGACTCACTTATTGGGCCTGAAGATCTGGCCCTCTTGTTATGTCCCCGATCTTGCTCACGTTCACCGCTTCGCTGCTGTAGGCTTTCTTCTAAGTTCTGAGCATGTGGCTGAATGCGTGCAATGTCCATTCCGTCCTGAAGGGACGCAGTCAAGAATTTATCCATCAGATGGGGCCCTAGGCCCTTTACAAATCGGTGTACCCTGTCGCCCATATCTGCTACCATGGCCGAAGCATACCTGGCCAATGAGTTAAAATGGAGGCTATACACTAGGGCACTCATGCTTCCTTGCCTCAAGTTTAAGAATTTATCGGCCCTTGCTCGCCGAACTTCTGGAGGCATATAATGACGGAGAAAAGCATCAACAAACTCTTGCCATACCGGGGGAGGTGCATTGGCTCCCCGTGAAGCCATCCATACCGTGTACCACTGAATCGAGACATCTCTCAATCTATATGACGCTAACTCCACTGACTCGGTGTCCGAAGCATGTATCAACCGGAGCGTCCTTAGCATACCATCAATAAAGTCCTGGGGATCCTCCTCCGGCTTTGACCCAAAGAATTCCGGAGGGTTCAAAGTATTGAAATCACGGGCCCTCACACTAACAGCCCTATCACCATGCCCTGAACTTTGCCTCTGAGTTTGGGCCGCAACCAACTGAGTCAACAAATTAATGGCCTCTTTCACATCTTGGCCAGAAGCATCCGGTGGAGGGGCTGGAGGTGCTGGAGCTGGGACTGAGGCTCCCTCACGCTCCTCAGAGACGGGCACTGTCTGGGAGGACTGAGATTGGGCCGCACTCTGGGACTCATCTTCCTCTACTACCGGTGGCGGTGCTCTTTCAGCCCGCTTTTCTGCCACCGTCTTGCCCTTTTGGGCTGCTGTAGCCTTTTTCTTTTTAGGCATCTCTGAAATACACAACACACGATTTAGGAACAAGAATTTGTTACATCATAGCTCTATCGCACGATTCTTATGGAGAAAGAATGTCAATCATTCCTAAAATGTCTGCAGCTCCTTGTTTATAAGTGTGGCGTGCAACACACCCATAACCAAGACTCTACTAGACACGGCTCGTAGACACACCCTGGGACTGAACTGCTCTGATACCACTTTTGTCACGACCTGACTCGGGGCCGCGATGAGCACCCGGTGCTAGCCCACCCGGGCACCCTCTTAGCTTACTCTTATGCTTACATCTAGGTGAGCCACATAATTATACATGCATTTCCATTCATTCGTCAACTAGTCCCATTTGGACAACAACACATTTATATCATCGTAGGCATCTATGTCACATCAATGTACGTGGGCCGACGAGGCCAACAAAATGATATACAAAACATAGGCCGACAAGGCCAAACACATCTACCCACACACACACATGTCTACGACCCTCTAAGAGTATAACATATCACATTAGCGGGACAGGACCCCGCTTTGCCCATGATTATATACACAAAAGAATGAGTACCCAAAAGGTATGGCTCCAAAGGAAATGGAGCTCTCTATGTATGTCACGACCCGACTAGGGGCCGTGACGAGTACCCGATACTTGTACCGAGCACCCCTTAGCTATCCTGTATAGACAGTGCCATATTTTTTTTTCTAAACATTAACATTTGCAGTACACTTTCTAATATCGCGTTACACCAGAACGCGAACCATTCGGAATACAATACATTAAACTGTACATAGCTGACGGTGTATATCTGTCTAGGAGCCTCTAGACATAGTACATTTATACATAGGAAGGGCCGAGTACTGTCACGCCCGAAAATACATACACAAAATAGTACCGATGATATAAGGCTCCGGAACAACTGGAGCGCTGTCGAATGCTGCTGATAGGGCGCTAGGAATCTGGTCCGTATACCTGCTGACCTGCGCGGCATGAAACGCAGCGTCCACAAGAAGGGACGTCAGTACGAATAATGTACCGAGTATGTAAGGCATGGAAAACAATGCAAGCAGTAACATAAAGTACGATCAATAATAATATCACGGAGCCATAGGGCGTATAACGAGGCAAGAACGTAACTTGTACATAGGAAGGCCCCTCTTTATGCCGGCTGTCATGTAGGCTTGTCTTTTCATCTTTGAAACGTTTCTTTTCATGGGCATAGGAGTCAACATTTTTTTATATTTCTTATTCTCGTGTGCAGAAAACAGTACATTTTAATAACATTAGCTTTTACTCACGTTTTCGGACGCCGAATACAATCGGCTCTCCCAACCCCCTCGGTGTCCCTTATTCATGTATACAGAAAACAGTACAATTCAGTAGACAGTATCTTTCATTTACATTTACAGATGCCGAATACAATCGGCTCTCCCAACCCCCTCCCCAACGATGACCCAACATATTACATCACATATGTATCACACATTATATATATATATACAGACGCCGCTTACGGCTCATCCCATATCCTGCGTCCGGGCATCCCGCGTCCAGGATGGAATCCAGCTGAATCAGGTGGTGATATAACAGTGGCCCTTCCCTTCTTCCCCACATACACGTACATTTACTCATCCTTTATGCATATATATGTCTTATATACAGTTACTTTGTCATATATATATACATACCCATACACGTATACCCGTTTTATATATATATATATATATATATATATATATATATATGTCATATAAGCGCATAAGAGAGCCAAGGAAAATCATGTATCCATCGGAGTGAAATAAGGTCGGTGACCTCCGATTACATTACGGAATGCTAGTGATAGCTTTGTCTCACCTTGAAGGAACAAGTATTTTAAGGCGAAACTATCAACGGAAAATAGTGTTACAGTAACCGAAAATGAAATCTTAGGTATTTTAGAAAATAAGTTATAACTAGAAAATATAAATATGATTCCAAAAATTAGTTTATCGCTTTCATGTTTATATGAAGTAATTGGCTTAGTCGTAGAGTCGTTCCGGTCGTACTTATCATAGCTACATTCTCTTGTCCGACATTGTCATTATCATTATCATCATAGAAACACTCCCGCTGGAGTAGTCATAGTACTTATCACTTGGTGACGAAATCGGGATCAAAGGCCCCCTTTGGATTCACTTCAAGTACGTTAACCAAGATTATAGGAAGATCCGAGAGTAACAGGCCCACCTTGGGCCGGACGAGATAGCGTATACAATTTACCCATATTACGTGTCATAGCGTTACTTGTATGAGTCTTAGGGTAATCGGGTCCCACTTAGGCAAGTTATAGGGGTCTAGAAGGTCTTTTCATCATTTTGCACACTTTTTACTTCAATTCAATTGAACGAAAAGTTGAAAACTTTAGGTGCGGATTCCGGGGATTAGGTTGTCCCCGAGACTCGTACCCGACTTCTTTTAGTTAAGACATGCCATAGAAAGAAGGGTGAAGCCTTACATACCTCTTTCCTCTCCTGTAAAGATTGCAATAGGATGCGTGATAGGAGAACTAAGAGAAAATTTGAGTAACGAGGCAATAGAAGAGTTTGAGTCAAAAATAGAGAAACGACACGAGATAATATGCCTAAAGTATTGCTAGTTAGGTTAAGGGAAATTACGAAATGATTTAACCGAGACAATCAGAACAAGTGGGTTACTGGTTACTGGATGACAGTGAAGTTATAATATGAGAAGACTATAGCACTATTCGATAGCCAACAATAAAGATCGAGACCAAGAACTAAAAATGAGTGATAGTTAAAGACCTTCAAAAGAAAGTCAGAAAGTGACACATGATGCTGAGGATTCCAGAATACGGACTGTCACAGCGGAGTAAAGCAAGGATATTGGAGTACAAAAATGTTATACCCTGGGAAATGACGTTTTATTCGTAGATTCTGTGAAGGGTCTACAAGTTACCGGAGGTATGAAATACTCCAAGAATGGTGAAGTCTAATAAATCGATGAGGGATGTTTGCGCGTTATAAGATTTTATTTATAGATTAAAAGGTAAAGTGAAGTGAACGATACATCATCTTAAGGGAGTAACTGTAGAAGAAGAAAGAGTAGAGTTGTGGCTAAGTGCACTATGAATACAAGTCCGAATCAATTAGTGACAGTACAACTGAACAATATGCAGACAAAAGAAAGAGTAACACTTCAGCGGAAGAGCTCGAAATACAACTGACAACCGACTGTGAAGTAAAGAGGAGAGAAAAAGGCAATGACGTGGAATTATTACCTCGAGAAGCAACAGAAAGAGGAAATATTACAGGAATGACTAGGTAAAGATCTGGAATGCGTTATAGTGAATTATAGCGAATCGACAAATGGAAGAGATATGTAAAAGGGCATAATTAAATAAGAGGACACTTGAGGAAGTATTGGGAATTCAGGACCAATTTAACATTCGAGGACGAATGATCTAAAGGGGGGAAGAATGATATACCCCGTATATTTATACGTCGAATTATTCGCAAGCAAATCGACTCAAGTTAAAGACGGAATTTAGTGTAAAAGTATTATTGGGGATTTTCAACTAATTAATTATGATTAGATTATTAAGTAGGGATTAGTGATTAATTAAAATTAATTAAATTAATTACAACTTGTGGGCCCCACCCATTTTTTTTTTAAAAAAAAGGTATTAAGGTGATGATTCAACAATGTGGGCACGTGTTCGGCTATAGGTAATCATATAAATAATCAAGCGAATGACTAAAATGGCTGCTGCTCACAGCCAGCCATGGCCAGGAAAATGTTGTTGTTTTTTTGTTTCGAGTCAATTCCAAGATAATTTGCAAGTTCAAGGAGGTGATAGCAACATTGGATATTAAGTTGGAGAAGAAGAAATTGCAAAATTGGAGCAATTGAGCGTACAAATTCCTCCGAGAAAAATTTGGTAGGATTTTCTTATTTTATGGTGTGATTATGTTAATGGTGTTGTAATGGGAGGATTAAAATTGGATTGGACAAAATTGGAATTAAGAAAATGCATGAAATCGTTGTTATACGAAATTGTGGGTTGAAAAGGATTAAAAAGGGTTATTGGATTGTTAGGATTGTTATGGGCTGAATTGTGAGAATTTTGTATGTATATCTCTATTGTTGGTATTTCTGTGTTAACAGGAGAATAATTGGAAATTCGGGTTAGGCGAATATATAGGGGAAATGCTGCCCTATTTTCGTTCAGTCCTTAACTAATGAAAACCCTAATCGAGAAAGTATAAGTTAAGGAATGAGTCCTATAAGCGATGGGCTACGGATTTACGAACTAGAAAGTATAGTTACTAACGATAGCGTTACTTTTATATTAAATAGGCTAAAAGGGCGGCGAAGCGAATGGGTTTGCGATTAATCGTTAACAGGTATGTAAAGTTGTCCCTTCTTTCTTTTGGCATGTCTTAGATTTAAGTGACGAATGATATGAGTTTTGGGGTAATTCAATTCATAAGTTTCGAGTGTGATTCATAATTCCTATTCACTTCTTGATGTTAGAACTCTTGAAATGATTGAGCTTCCTTCTCAAGTTTTCTATACGTTGGATAGTAGTCGATATATATATAAGCTCCTATTCATAGAGACTCTACAATAATTGATGTCCTTGACTTCTATAAGCTGTTTCATTCTATATTGACATATGTCTATGGTTCTTAAGGCTCTTTTGATATTATTTATGATGACGTTCGAGGGATATTTGGTATGATTGTCACTATTGATACCCAGGTGTAAATCCCTTCTTCTTATTCTGTTTGGGTCTTGATAATGTTTTAAATTGCATATGGTTGCTCACTACTCTGCTCGTGCATGCCTCAATATGTGTTTCACCGAGTCCCGGGCCGGGTATGTTATCGTGCACAATTTCACTGCATTGTTCACCGAGTCCCGGGCCGGGTACAGTATATATATATATATATATATATATATATATATTATGATGATATGATGATATGTTATGGCGGCCAGGAGGGCATATGATGACTTTATTCACCGAGTCCCATAATGGGCCGGGTATGATATATGATATTGACATGCATGATTTATGTTTCAAAAGGCAAGTGTTTCGGTATTCTGGATGTTATCCTTGTCTCCTGTACCCCCTATTTCAGTTATGATCCTTTTTACTGTATTTCATGCTTTGTATACTTAGTACATATTCCGTACTGACCCCCTTTCTTCGGGGGGCTGCGTTTCATGCCCGCAGGTACAGATAGTCGGTTTGGTGACCCTTCAGCATAGGACTTCTACTCAGCTCTCTTGGAGAGCTCCGTTGTTCCGGAGTTTAGACTTTTGGTACAGATCTTATGATATAAATGTGTATGTTTATCTAGGGGTACGACGGGGCCCTGTCCCGTCATATTTCACTGTTAGTACTCTTAGAGGTCTGTAGACATATGTGTGGGTTATGTATAAGTTCTGTCCAGCTGTGTCTATACGATGTGCTATGGATATGTTTATCTGTAATGGCAGCCTTGTCGGCTTGCATATGACATGATATTGATATGTAGTGGCAGCCTTGTCGGCTTGCGTATCCTCTTCTGATATGATTAGCTGTGACTCCTCAGAAGACTGTGTATCTGAATATACATATATGATGACGTTATTAACCGTTGGAGTTCTTTTGTAAGCTTCCATATTTTCCATAGATTCAGTTTTGTTACATGTAACAGGTTCGTATACGGGTGTCCAGTTCGGGCACTAGTCATGGCCCACGGGGTTGGGTCGTGACAACGGGATCCTGTCCCGTCCTTATGTCTCAGTATTCTAGTAGAGGCTCGCAGATACAGATGCGTGGGTAGTTGTTGTCTATGGATATGTCAGTGTGTATTTTGTATATCATTTTTGTAGCCGTGAGGGCTTATGTATATATATATATGTATGTGTTGCCTTTGAAATTGTGTATGTTCAGGTTAGGAATGTTGATTAGCATAATGAGTGGTGCTCGATAGTCAGCTCAGGGCCCTAGTTTGGTCGTTACAAAAGTGGTAGCAGAGCGGTTCCGTCCTAGGGTGTGTCTACGAGCCGTGTCCAACAGAGTCTTGTTTATAGGTATGAAGCGTGCCACACTTATAAACAGGAGGCTGTGGGGCATTTAGGAAAAACAATTGACCCTTCTTTTTCTTATTAGATCGTGCCGTAGAGCCATGTTATAAGATTTTATTTTCCCTAATTGTGTGCTATGATTTCAGCAATGCCGGTAAAGAGAAAAGCTACAGCCGCCCAGAAGGGCAAGGCTACGACAGAAAGGCGGATGGAAAGGGAACCACCAAAAAATATAGAAGAAGGTGAATCTCATAATGAGGCTTCATCCAATACCTCTCATACTCTGCCTATTCTAGAAGAACTAGAGGGGGCTTCAGCTCCGGCTCCTAAGCCTCCAGTTCCTACACAGGTACTTTGGGTCAACAGATGACCGAGGCCATTCAGTTATTGACTCAGTTGGTTGCCGCTCAGGCTCAATGGCAAAGCGCGAGTCCCGGTGATAGTGCCACTAGGGAGAGGGCTTGTGATTTCATGAGTTTAAATCCTCAAGAATTTTTCGGGTCAAAGCCGGATGAAGACCCACAAGGTTTTATAGATGAGATATTGAGGACGTTGAGGATTATCCATGCTTCGGATACCGTGTCAATGGAGTTGGCATCTTATAGACCCCGGGATGTAGCGGTCTTATGGTATAATAATTGGATATCTTTGAGGAAGAAAAATGACGAGTACTGCTGGAGCGCTCCTAGGAATCAGATCCGCCTACCTGCTGACCTGCGCGGCATGAAACGCAGCGTCCACAAGAAGGGACGTCAGAACGAATAGTGTACCGAGTATGTAAGGCGTGGAAGATAATACAAACGGAAACATAAGGTATGATTGACAATATCACGGGATCATAGGACATATAGTGAGACAAGAAAGTAACCTGTACATAGGAATACCCTTTCAGGCCGGATACCATGCATGCTTGTCTTTCCCTTTTGAAAACATTTCTTTTTCGTAGACATAGAAAATAGAACTTATATCATGTCATGTCATGTCTTATCATATCATATCATATCGTATCATGTTATATCATATCGTGTCATATCATATCATGTTATATCATATCAGGTTATATCATACCACCGAACAATGTCGGCTCGCCCACATAGCACCGAAATACGTCGGCTCGTCCATATATCCCGCATCCGGGCATCCCGCGTCCGGGATGATAACGCCAGCTGACCAGGTGGCAATGAAACATGTTTCCCTTCCCATCCCCCATGTACATATACATATCTTATATACATATGTCGTATAAGCATGCAGGAGAGCCCAAAGAAAATCATGTATCCATCGGAGTGACGTAAGGTCGGTGACCTCCGATTACATTATGGAATAACCGTGATCGCTTTGTCTCACCTTGAATGAACGAGTATTTTTTTAAGGCGAGACTATCAACGGAGAATAGCGTTGAAAGAAACATAGAATGAAGTCATGGATGTCATAGAGATCAATTCATCTGCTTTGGAATCATTAGAAGATAGTGTCATAACCAAGGAATGGAATTAAAGATCAAGAACTAGTTTGCTACTTTCGTACTCATATTGAATCCTTAGCTTAAGACTCTTAGTCATGGAATCATTCTTGTCATACTTATCATAAGAATATTCTCATCCTTAACATCACCGTTATCATTATTATCATAGAAGTATTCTCGTTAGAATAGTTACCGTACTTGTCATTTGATAAACGGAACAAGGATCAAAAGTTTCCTTGGGATTCTACTCCAAAATAGGTCAAACGGAACAATAAGGAAAATCCGGAAACAATGGGCCCACCTCGGGCCGAGTGAGGTAGCGTACACAATTTGCATATGTTACATTTCATGGCGTCACTTGTGAGGGTTTTAAGGTATTCGAGTTCCATTTGCGCAAGATCTAGATGTTTAGGAAATTCTTCCAACTATTCATGAATATCTAATTCAATTCTACTGAATGAAAAAGGGGTAACTTTAGGTGCGGATTTCCGGAGAGTAGTGTTGTTCCCGAGGCACGTATCCAACCTAGTATGTCTAAGACATGCCAAAGAAGAAAGAGTAAAGCCTTACATACCTTTTTCCACTCCTTATGCTACTCCAAATTCAAGTTGCAAATCTGCCAAAATCTACAATTTGGTCATATTCACCAAACATTGATTAGAGCATTTAGCAGTTGAATCTTAAGATAACACTTGTCTACCGAAATTTCGGCAGCACTTCCTCTGTAAATACACCATCCCCAAAATTCAACTTAGCCAATTTTTAATCAACAACAATCCGGGAATTCAACCCGGCCAAACTATCAACATAATGTCAACAACCATACTAACAATTTCCATATTCAATCCAAGATACATTATCACAACTCAATCAATATACTACTTCCTCCAAAGCCTTCCAACTCCAATAAAAACAATAACAACTAAATAATTTACGCACTAACAACATTATATTCCACACATGCATAACCATCGTGTTTAATTTATATAATCTTCCAAAACAAGCCTCCAACTACTAATACTCCACTAAGCTCATTAGGCTTTTATTTGCAACATAAAATTCACAACACAACAACCAACATACGAAATAAAACTTGCTCGCCATTCCTTCATGATTCACCAAATATACACGGCTATACATGTGATATACAACTCACGGCCAACATCATACACACATGGCTACAACTTCACTAACATCATCCGACTTCCCTTATTAACATAGCATTCATTACAACCACAACTATCCACTAGATAAAATAATTAAAACTTGATTTCTACAAACACACATACATGCACGGCCACACCCCCATGTTCATATTCCATATGAATTTCATCCATTTTTGTACACTACAACATACATAAACATCCATGACATATAAAAGAGTATAAGTTCTTACCTTTTCTCCTTGACTTCCCACTTATCTATGCCTTGTAGCTTGCAAGAATATGAATTTCTCTTGTTCCAAGAACCACTCCACCTTGCTAGGAACCCTTCAATTGGTAGAAAATAATTTTTGAAGAAAACCTTTTCCAAGGTTTTGTTGGATCTTACTATGGCCAAATGGCCTTGGAGATATTTCTCCTTCTTCTCTTTTGTTCTTTTGTTTTCTTGAAATGTCTAGAATGTTTTTGAAATAAGATGACTAAGTCATCTTTTTATTTATCCATTAGGCTTTTAATTGGGCCTAAGCCCACCCACTTGGATGGCCAACATGGTCCAATGGCCCAAGCCCATTTTTTGTTTTATTATTCATGACAAATAATTTTTTTCCGAATTCCAAATTTACCCTTCGTCTTCCTCCATATTTCCACGAGTCATATTGCCATTTTACCTTTTTGCCCCTATCCTTTCTTAATATTTCCTCTTCTAAATTCTTCATAAGCAACTCATATGCGTAACAAAATAAAAATAAGGCCTTGCTTGTCATCTTCCCGCAATTACCTTGAATTATCCGATTGTACAAAAATGCGGGATATAACACAATGCTCCGTAAATGTGCCAGAGATCCATCCAGAGTTATGCCGATACATGATGTCCAGATTACTGAGAGGTTGGCTTATGAAGAGGTGCCCATTGCCATACTAGATAGGCAAGTGCGGAAGCTCAGAAACAAAGAGGTGGCTTCGGTCAAGGTCTTGTGGTGAAATAATAACTGAGAAGAAATGACTTAGGAAGCGGAAGAATACATGAAGTCCAAGTACCCACACTTGTTTTCACCCCTGAAAGAGATTCAAGATGAGACATCGGTATTATGAGGTATGAAATGCTTTCCTTTTAATACTTTTGGCCGTGTGTGGCCATATTTTTCTTGCTATTGTGTTATAGCCCTGTGAGGCGTTATTATTGAGGGCTGTTATGATAGGATGGTAGCACCATATTACAGAGGAAACTCTGGCGAAATTTTTGTAGAATTCCCGAGAACTTAACATTCGAGGACGAATGTTTTTAAAGGGGGGAAGAGTGTTACACCTCGGAAAATTTCACGTCGTCATATGGCAGATAGACTAATGTAGGGTAAGAGGTATATGATGTCCCCACAAGTAAGAAGGGGTACTTAACGATTCTAATTAAGATTCCAAAGACATTCAAGGCAAGAGATGAAAGTTCGTTGAAGAATGTAAAATATAAGTCGAGTTTTGAAAAGGGTTGCAAATTACCGAGCTAATGTTGATCTAATAATGTCTTGAGGAAGAGTTATAATGCCCCTTAGATTGTTAATGAAGTGTTAAACAAGTGCTAAGAAGGTTCCATAAGGATTGGAGATCAAACGAAACGACGAGTTTCACTTCAGAAAAATGGAGTTATACGACCACTTATACGGTCCATATAACTTTATACGGTCCGTATAAGGGGTCCGTATAACCCCAACAGAAAAGGGGATTTCCTTGATTGTGAAATACGGTCACTTATACGGACCGTATAAGTGTCCGTACAATACCCGACGGGCTGAGTATTTTTCAAGTATAAAAATGTGTTCCCACTTCTAATTTCTCATTCTTCCAACTTCTCCACCTCTCTCTAAACCTCTAGAACATTCTACACATTTCATTTACAAGAATTCAAGGGAAATCAAAGATCAAATACCAAAAACTAGTAGAATCAAGTGCAAGAATGCTAGCTAGGGTTGATGGAAGCAAGAAATCTCTTTGGAATTAAAGCTAGAGTTTTCTTCAAGTGAACCATTTCCATCCAAAACCCATTCCTACACAATCAAAGGTGAGTTTTATGATCATTTCATATGATTAAGAATATTGAAAATAGTAGTATTCTTGAGTAGTAGTTTGACATGACTCATGATTCTTGACACGTTACGAGTGTAATATTGTTATGAATGGTATTAATAATATTAGAGAAGCCTTATATGAGGATGAATGCAGTGTTATATTATGACTATCGTTATGGATGACCTTGAGAGGAAATTCTGAGAATTGAATAATGTCGAACTTGTCGAAGTTATTGATTATGGTATTATGAATGTTATTATTGATGTTTGGGAGCTGTTGTATCATATGGTGGAAGTTGCAGAAACAAAGGAAATGTTGTCCAATTTTCATTAGCTTTAGCTTAGCTTCAAGTATGTTTCTGATTATCTAATCCTAGTACGAATTCTCTTAAATGTAGAATCGTGAATATTGGAGGAGAGCGTTTAATTGATAAAATTGGAGAGACGTAAAGGTATGTACGGCTAGTCCCTTCTTTTCTAAGGCATGATTTTTATAACATGACTTTCTCATATTCTGGAAATTATAAACTTATGACTATTAAGAACAACTCATGAGAAAAAGGCAAGCGATATGTTATGAATACGATAATGATGATGATGAGTCTAAGTCTAGAGATTCTAAAGCTCATGATACGATATCCCCACGAAGCTAATGATCCCTATACGATTCTTTGATGTTATTCATTGTTGCTAGACTCACCTTATAATGTTAGTTCCTTCAAGGTGAGACATGATGATCATGACTACTCCATAATGGAATCGGGGGTTCTCGACCTTATGTCACCCTGATAGAGTTATAGTATTTAATTGATTCCTGATGGATGCTTTATGATAAGTACATAACGATCGGATTACACCGTCTCTAGATGGTCGGGCATGACACCGCGAAGGAAGGCGGCTTATGATTACACCGTGCCTAGATGGTCCGGCATGACACCGCGAAGGAAGGCGGCTTAGGATTACACCGTGCCTAGATGGCCGGGCATGACACCGCGAAGGCGGGCGACTTATGATTACACCGTGCCTAGATGGCCAGGCATGACACCGCGAAGGCCGGTAGTTTACGATAACACCGTGCCTAGATGGTTGGGCATGACACCACTAATGGGCGGGGTGCGATAGTTACCCGGCCGCGGGTTAACGATGAGGGTATAATTGATATGCATAACATGTGTTTTCCATTGAAATCTAAATAGGTTATATCTTCGCCTCATGTTTCATTATTCCTTTACTATGTCAGTATTATTCGTGCCTTAGATACTCAGTACATTTTTCGTACCGACTTCTTTTCTTTTTGGACGATGTGTTAATGCGCACAGGTAGACAGGGAGATGGTACAGACACATAGGAGCTTACCAGTGGATTTACAGCAGCACTCCACTATTCCGGAGGTGCTACTTATGATCATATTCTTTTATGTATATATGTGGGTATGACGGGGTCCTGTCCCGTTCTTATGTCTCAGTATTCTAGTAGATGCTCGTAGATACGGATGCGTGGGTAGTTGTTGTCTATGGATATGTCAGTGTATATTTGGTATATCATTTTTATAGCCATGAGGGCTTATGTGTATATATATGTATGTGTTTCCTTCGAGATTGTGTATGTTCAGGTTGGGAATGATGATTAGCATAATGAGTGGTGCTCGGTAGTCAGCTCCGGGTACCCGTCATGACCCCCTAGTCGGGTCGTGACAATTTGGTTGTTGAATAAAGGAAAGAAGAGGAATATAAAGTTCAAACATGGAAATAATGGTACTTTGAGAAGTAAATTAACTTGAGTCATGATTCTTAGTATGCTATGAGTATAATCTTAATGTGAATGATGCTAATGACATTGAGGAAGTATTATGTGATAATGAAGATGGTATTATGTTGTAGCTATGGTTATGAATGACTTCGAAAGGGAGTTTTAAGGATTGAACAATGTTTAACTTGAAGAACTCTATTGATTATGATATTATGGGTGTTTCTATTGATGTTTGGGAGTTGTTTACTATATGGAGAAAGTTGTTGCAACAAAGGAAATGCTGCCCAATTTTCGTTAGCTCTTAGTGGCTTTAATTTAGATTTAAGCGTGTTTTTAATGATCTAACTTAGGACAAATTCTCTTGAATGTAGAGTTGTCAACATGGAAGGAGAACGTTTAGTCATTACGAAGACGTAAAGGTATGTTAAGGCTAGCCCCTTTCTTTCAAAGACATGACTCCTATATCACGGTTTCTTTTCTATATTTCCATGACTTCCTTACATCCCAAAAGTTGAAAGTTAAAGCTTTTTATGAGAAGGAAATAAGATGCATTTTATGATAATGATGACGATGATGATGATTCTATCTCTAGAGGGTCCAAAGTGTATGAATTGATGCTATTATGATCTTATTTCATAATTTCCTTGATGTTATTCACTGTTGGTCATCTCACCTCATAATACTAGCTCCTTCGAGGTGAGACATGGTGATGATGATTATTTCATAATATAATCGGAGGTTACCGACCTTACGCCACTCCGATAAAGTGGTAGCTTTTACTTGAGCTCTCATGCATGCTCTATGTTATGTATATGTATGATTACACCGTGCCTAGTTGGCCGGGCAGACACCACTACAATGGGCATAGTGGGCAGCTATGATGATAATTACACTGTGCCTAGTTGGCCAGGCAGACACCACTAGTTGGCAGCATGAGATGATTACCCCGGACATGGGAGGCCCGGACGCGGGCTAATGATGATCACACCGTACCTATATGGTCGGGAAGTTTATGTATATATATATATATATATATATATATATATGCTTTGATGATGTTTCAAATATAAAAGTTAGCTGCATGACTCCGCCTTAAGAGGCAATCAGTTACAGGTTATTCCTTCAACTTATGTTCTGTTATTTCTTGCTTATGCTGTTATACATGCCTTACATACTCAGTACACTGTTCGTATTGACGTCCTTTCTTTTATGGACGCTGCATTCATACCCACAGGTAGATAGGAAGACGGCACAGGCGCTTAGGATCTTTATTCAGCAGATTTGCAGGAGCACACCACTACTCCGGAGTTGCCGCTTATTGGTATATTCTTTTGTGTACATATTTGGGGCACGGCAGGGTCTTGTCCCGTCCTTATGATTTCAGTACTCCAGTTAGAGGCTCGTAGATACATATGTGTGGGTAGTAGATGTCTCATGATCTTCTTGGTGTATATCTCGTATATCATTTTGTAGACATGTGGGCTTATCTACATTTATGTTATAAGAGGCATTCGAAGATCATTTCATGATAAGCTTGTGTTGAGAATGGTATATGTTCAAGTTGAGTTTAATGATAGTCTGACAGGTGGTTCTCGGTAGGCTAGCTCCGGGTACCCGTCATGGCCCTCTAGCTGGGTCGTGACAGTATCATAGGCCGATAATGGTTAGTAACACATATCAGTAAAAGAATTCACAGATAACATGATAACAACCCAATCAACTTATAACGTCTATCTACCACACATTGTACATCAATACCTTTAAGCATTAATTTCACTCTAATAATCACCAGTCAATCTCACAATGATCTCGGAGCTCACATATCATTAAATCGTTCATTTCGGTCTAGTAGTTAACTCACCAATAAGACACCCCTTATCCTACATCACATAGAGACCAAACATATAACTAATCTTACGGACGGTCTATGGATACTTCAACAAGTTCAATCAATAAATCCAGATTCAAGTACACGTCATTGCCTAGTTAAAGCATCTAATCCCAAATGTGCCAAGTCTGAATATATCAAGTCCGAATCCAACACCACAAGTACAACACCAACATCTCAAAATCAAATCATAATGCAGTGCAATGCAATGCAATAGTGTATGAATGCAATGCAATGCAATAATGTAAAAATGCAATGCAATGCCATGCAAATGCGGTGTACATATGTACTCCGAACGGAAATATCGACATCTCGGTAGCACAACCCAGTGTGACTCGTGAAGACTAAGTGCCACCTGTCCCGAATCTTTGCCCAACAGACAGATGGGACCCCGGATCTTTGCCCACGGGGGGTTCTCACCGGCACCACCCTGGGGGACACGCACAGTCCATCCACTAACAACGATTCCAGAATATCACCGGAATCGGCCATGCAACAACGATTCCGGAAAAGATCATCGAACATCGGCCATCTCACAATCACTCAAGTAAAAGATTTTGTAAAATATCAGTTTCACACAATCAACGATTGAAGAATTGAACCTCGGACATCGGCCTTCTCACAATCACTCAAGTAAAAGAGTTTATCAAGTATCAGTTTCACACAATCAATGATTCCAAAATTCAACCTCGGACATCGGCCTTCTCACAATCACTCAAGTAAAATAGTTTATCAAATATCAGTTTCACTCATTCAACTATACCGGATCATCACCGGGTATCGGCCATGCATCATGAATAAATAAGAATGCGTGCTATGTGTGAATCACATCAATAATCATGCTTAATATCACAAGTACCAATGGTGGGTATTCCAATAATATATCTGAATCACAAATACCAACAGTGGATATGCCAACAATATATCCGAATCACAAATACCAACAATGGTTATGCCAACAAGATATCCGAATCACAAATACCAACAGTGGGTATGCAAATAATATATCTGAATCACAAATACCAATAATGTGTATGCCAACAATATATTCGAATCACAAATACCAACAGTGGGTATGCTAACAATATCGTAATCAAGACTATAACAGAATCCAATATTTATCAATAACTCATGGCGTCAAGCCGGCACAATAGAACAATGAAACCACACATAACAGGGTGTCTAGGCCCAACATACAACAGGTTTAAACAACTGGTATACATTATTACCATGTCCCTAAGTCAGCCTATTAGCATTGAACAAATAATCTCACCCTACACTCACAATCATTCGTCACAACCCAATCTTGAACTCAGTCACAATCGTTGGTGCATTTTATCTTCCATTTATCAACTAGATTCACTATTAATGGTATAACACAATTGACCACATATTACGAAATTTCCCATCGTGAAACACAAATAAATTATGTACCATCCACTACTCCCAAGTAACATAACATCCACCAATATTCAAGAAACCACACCAAACAACCTAAGGAGTCTACATGCCACAAGCCTGAACACACAAATCACACAACAATACCATCCTAAGGTTCCATCCCAAATCTCCAATTCCTACACATGCATTCTCCATTCCTTCTAATACACGAATATATGAAACTAACCGGAGTCTATCGAAAGGGAAGCCATAACCTACCTAGCAGCCGAACAGGTGCCACGAACCCACACATTGCCTTTTCTTTCAAATCATCTCCAAATAATCAAAATCTATCACATATGAATTCCATGTAAGAAACCATGAATAATGATACCCATATTGGCTACTTTCTATTCGGGTCAGCTTCCAGCCCTTAATTTAGGGAAAACGTGCCTAAAGGGTAAAACGGAAATTTTATGACCAAAGTACCAAATTCAATACTAAAAGGTCAAAATCCATTACTTTAATCATACGAATACTCAATTAATTCTTAAAATCATTATTAATATGAAAACCCTTAAATTTGGGTCTAAGAACCCTAACTTTGATTCAAGAAATTCAACTCCATAAAGATGGGTTATTGATAAACAAGCCTATATAAAACATTATCTAGCATAAACAATAATATTAACATCATTAATCATAATCTAGGAAGTAAATTTGTTTTTAGAACTGTTTCATGAAAAAACCCCATAAACCCTCCTTTGATTATAAGGATTCTATAGTTAGAATAAGGATTAGGAGATGCAGCTAAATGATTATGGAGCCAAGAACCTTACTTTAGTGGAGAAATAGGTAGAAAACCCTTCAGTTCGCCTCTCTCTAGCCCTTAGAATGAGATAATAATAATGACTAAGTGTCTAGGGTTTTTTTTTTTTACAAATATAAGGCACACTGGTACAGTTCTCAATAATACCGCTACAGCGGTACCGCCCCAGCGGTATGCAGACCACTACGGTGGTCCTGCACAAGATCTCACTACGCCGCTGCAGTGGTCATCTCACCTCCCCAGCGGTGCTGCTACTGCGGTCCTGGTGCCACTGCGTCGGACACCAGTAACCAGAAAAAAGTTCAACTTTCACGAATTCAACTCTGAAATTCGATTATCATCCGAGACCCAAAACACACAAATAAAGTATGCAGATTTACATAAAAACGCGTTACGAACTAACCCGCGACCTCGGATTTCCCAAATAAGGTCTCATTGACCAAGTCAACCCCCGATACCTCAAAACTAACTTTTCAACCGAGGTCCCAAAATGCACGCGAGTGCATTGGGAACCGAAACGAATATGCACACATGTTCTAAATGACCATTCGGACATCTTGGAATGGTTAGATTTCCGAAAAAGGTCCGTTTACTCAAAGTCAACTTTGAGTCAACTCATTCTCGCTTAAAGCTTAATTTTTCTAGAAAACATTCTAAAGCCTATAACGATGCCTAGGATGTCATGCCAACTATCTCCTCAGGTCAAAATAGTTCTAATGAGACTCAGGAACGGGTCAAAGAGGGCAAAAATAGAATAATCACGGTAACGACAAAATGGTTTGTTACATCAGATACCAATTAAACAATCAGTCATCCTCGAGCGAAGAACGAGAGCAGGACAAGCTTATGGTAACCAAGGAAATCATATCACAACCAACACGAAGCTCTTACAACAAGAAGCAAACCCAAACGGTAACTTGCTCGCACTTAGCCAAAAGACCCAACCCAATTACCATACCTCAAACACAAACCACGGATCTCACATACATAAATCGAATAGCACGAACCTTTATACATAACTAAATCATAAAACATTACAAAATGGTAAGATATTCTGAGCTAGCTAATCAAGTCGTTCCTTGAATCACACTTTCTTAGAAGTACACAATACAAACCAAAACCAGGACTTACTCTTCCCAAAAGAGAATCCTAAATCCTCCAGAAAACTCTAAGCTATTTCATCGAAACTTATCTTTGTCGTAGCCAACTTGGTCAGTCTTAAGTCTTCTTAACTCTTCAACTCACTTACCTAGGAACATATCATCGATTACCGCATAGAGCAAGATTTGCTAACATCCAATGATCAGAACGGAGCCTTATCACAATCTTAGAATCTCTTCGAAGCACAACCATTATCATTACAACCCATTATACTAATCGAAAGGCTTATTCTGGTGAGCGCCACAAGGACTACTAATAACAAATCTCAAAAATTAGGCGTTCCTTATCACATCCATTGAACTGATTTACTTGGAACCCATAAGTTCCCTTGGAGTTACAAACTCGATCTAACCATTTCCATTCAAACCATAATGACCCACAATGAACGCAACATTTCGGAATATATCAGCAACCACACAAATTGATTCCAAGATTCGGAACCCATCACATTCTTACCGCGCATAGCAAACCATAAGTTACCGCTCTCAGCTCTAAAAGTTGACACTTATCCAAATTGTTCTCAAGGTACTGGATAACTAAATCTTGCAAATGCAACCTCAAATTCCTTAACATTAACCAATACGCATATCTGGTACAACCCGAATTTTTCAACACTCACGACATATGTACTCATAAATCAATCTTTTAACTATCAAATTTCCATTATAATACCTCAATAACATATAATACTTCTGAAATCATCAAAATCTCATAATCCCTTGCGCTAACAAGCATAATCACTTCGGACCCATAATATCCGAAGTCATTCCGTCAATGTTGTTCATAATATGAAACACTTAGCATAACACGATCCCATCTCGGAAACACTGTTAGCCATAACATACTAAGAATTTCTACAAATCCTTTCTCTAATACACACATTAACTCATTCACTGCAAAGTACTGCGAAACTATCCAACATGTTCATAAAAGCCACTTCCTATAAATCCAACATGTTGGTTATCTGAAATCTCACTTCTCACTCAGCCATTGGTCACAACTTCTTATCACTTACCCATTCCGTAAACTTACTTTCTCAAAATCACACAACAACCACAAGTTCGTCTATTCCATACTAGACAACAGTACCACTATTCAAATAGACTCGAGTACTCCTAAGGATGTACCTCATTCTTTCCACCCTCAACTAACACTAGCCAATTCTCGAAGCCGCTAAATCAATTACCGCAAATCATAAGTCTTGCACACTACCGAACTAACCTTGGGGATAGAATCACACCACACAGTTTACACATTAGGGTTTCCTTTCAACGCATCGGAGTCTAAACCGACTAAACTCTAAATCCAATAAAGCACATACTTGGTCTACAATGACCCACTTTCCTCTACCAAGGTTCCCTTATTCCATTCCTTATTTTGAATTCCAAAATGATCCATATAGCTCGAATAGGTTTAAGTGTCATCTCTGATTCACTAAATTAGAACGTCTCCATTGTCGAACCTAAACACGCCTAACCATTCAAGAGACTATACCTCCAACACAATCGAATAACAATACCGATAAACAATAAAACTCACCGAAGCCACACAACAAGTACAAAGGCTCTCAGCCTCAATTCGATACGGGATATAACTCCTAACAGTTGCTTGGTTACTAGAACCTCACTCTCGTAACAGTCAGAAACACATTCTCATAAGCATGATAGATACCAATTATTACCTTCTTATTTCCCAAGAATGTTCTATCCAAATCCTCTTTATCACTACTCAATTCCATGTGCACAACAAGTACCAATACCAATCCCCTTAAGAATTAAGATTATGTATGCTTCCTCAAAATATCGTCATGTTAGTGCTTACTCTCAACTTCTCTTGTCTACCACACGCAATCACTATACTCGTCGAATCTAGTAATCCTTAGCGAACTCACTCTCGTCATCGCTTACCAACACTAATAACTTAACCATTGTGAAATCATTGTCTGCCCTAAGTTCACCTGTGCCACGCATACTATCTCAAAACTTATCGAAGTCGAAACCCCCTTTTTCCCAAAACCAATCCTATCAAAAAGCAGATCACTCTTAATAAGCCCACATGCATTAACCATTTCCGAGCAACCGACCACTAGGATTACAGATATCCTTTGGCTCTTATTACCAACTCCCCATCTCTCAAAGAACTAACAATGAAATAGTCTTAACTAAATTCCCACAATGGAAACTCAAACATAACTAAAACTTAACTTGGTCAAGCGTAAGAATCAAGACGGCACATCTCATATCATATCGCAACCCGACATACGAAATTGATCGTACAGAACGGTTTCTGCCATTCGAGGGAGAATACAACAAGATTACACAGATACCAATTGGAATCACATAGATACCAATTGGACCATACCGACATACCAATTCGACCAAAGTAGCATGAATACAAAGAATGAAGGGAGTTTTCCTAACAAGCCTCATAGCCTCTCGTGGATGGGTACAGATGTCTCCGTACCATTCCATGAGACTCTACGACACATTTCTCTTGTAACTAGTAGACCGGTAACCTAGGCTCTGATACTAACTTTTCACGACCCAATTCGGGGTCGCGCGGGCACCTACCTTTCCCACCTCTGTAGGCGAACCCTCTATCGAATAACATACCATTGAACAAGGACAATCATTCTCACTAAAAGATAATTGACAGTAACAGCGAAACATCATAATATATATTTAATAAACTCAAGTATTCATATGATTACAACAATACATGATTACAGACTCAATCCATTTCCTCATGACCTGGTCTTGATTAGTACAAGAGCAACTAATGATTCAGATTAACACTACATTATAAGAATCAACCTCCATCCCAAATGAAGTGGTAGGAGACCTTCCAGATAGGCACCGTACATTTCAGCTTCATATCACAATCAACCACCTGAAACAATCTACACCCAAAAAGGGTGTAGCAAGTGCAACATCAGTACAATCCACCCGTACTGAGTATGTATCATAGGCCGACAATGGTTAGTAACACATATCGGTAAAATAATTCACAGATAACATGATAACAACCCAATCAAGTCATACACCTATCTACCACACACTGTACGTCAATACCTTTAAGCATTAATTTCACTCTAATAATCACCAGTCAATCTCACAACGATCTCGGAACTCACATATCATTAAATCGTTCATTTCATTCAAGTAGTTAACTATTCATTAAGACACCCATTATCCTACATCACATAGAGACCAACCATATAACTAATCTTACGAACGGTCTATGAGATACTTCAACAAGTTCAATCAATAAAACCAGATTCAAGTGCACGTATTGCCTAAGTAAAGCATCTAATCCCAAATGTGCCAAGTCTGAATATATCAAGTCCGAATCCAACACCACAAGTACAACACTGAATTTGCATGGCATTTCACTGCATTCATACACTATTGCATTATATTGCATTCATACACTATTGCATTGCATCACATTATGATTTGACTTTGAGATGTTGGTGTTGTACTTCTGGTGTTGGATTCGGACTTGGCACATTTGGGATTAGATGCTTTACTTAGGCAATGACGTGTACTTGAATCTTTATATATTGATTGAACTTGTTGAAGTATCCCATAGACCGTCTGTAAGATTAGTTATATGTTTGGTCTCTATGTTATGTAGAATAATGGGTGTCTTAATGATGAGTTAACTACTAGAATGAAACGACTGATTTAATGATATGTGAGTTTTGAGATCGTTGTGAGATTGACCGGTGATTATTAGAGTGAAATTAATGCTTAAAGGTGTTAATGTACAGTGTGTGGTAGAAAGACGTATGAACTGATTCGGTTTTTATCATGTTATCTGTGAATTCTTTTACTGATATGTGTTACTAACCATTGTCGGCCTATGATACTTACTCAGTACACATAGATAGTACTGATATTGCACTTGCTACACCCTTTTTGGGTGTAGATTGTTTAAGGTGGTTGATTGTTATATGAAGCTGAAACATACGGTGCCTATCTGGAAGGCGTCCTCCCACTTCATTCCGGGACGGAGGTTGAGTCTTAGAATGTAGTGTTAATCTGAAATCATTAGTCGCTCTTGTACTAGTCTAGACCAGGTCATAGGAAAATGGATTGAGTCTGTAATCATGTATTGTTATAATCAAATGAATACTTGAGTTTATTAAATATATATATTGTGATGTCCCATCGTTATTGTCAATTATCTTTTAGTGAGAATGATTGTCCTTGTTCAATCGTATGTTATTCGATGGAGGGTTCACCTACCGAGATGGGAAAGGTAGATGCCCACGCGACCCCGAATCGGGTCGCGACAGACCCTTTTGATCCTTTTTGACCTATTAGCTCATATTTTACCCGCAGGGACCGTTGGCATGCTTTCTGAGGTCATCGGAGTTGATTTGGGTAAGTTTTGGGGAAATTTGGCTTAAAAGTGAAAAATGGTTGACTGAAAGTTGACGTTTTGGATAAACAGACCGTTTCGGGAATCCATTGATTTTGAGAGGTCCGGATGGTCTGTTACAACTTATGTACATCGGTTCCCAATGCACTCGGGTGCATTTTGGGACTTGGTTTGGAAGGTTAGTTTTAATTATTGGGGGTTGACTTGGTCAATGAGACCCCTGATGGGAATTTCGAGGAAAGGAGTGTGTTCATAGTGCATTTTTTTGTATAGTTGCATATTTAGTATGTGAGCAGATGGCCTCGGGAGATAGTCGAAAATTCAGGTTGAAAGTGTGAAACTTGGAACTTTTCTTATGTCTGGTGCCCGCTTTGGCGGCACCAGCACCACAGCAGTGGTACCGCTATAATGGTCACCCTGGCGCTGAAGCAGCTAGTGCCATTTGGGCATGACTGTTGTAGTTGTCATGAGACCGCCGAAGCGTGTCGCTGGAGCGGTCAACTGGTCGCGAAAGCGGGTGTCGAGCAATTAGTTCATTAAATGAAGTGTTAAAAGCCCTAATCCCTCATTTATCACTATTCTAAAATTTGAGCTATTGGGAGAAATTCTAGGATATTCTTGGAGGAAATTCTTGGTGGTAACTCCTTCTAATTCCTTTACTATTTCATTGTCCTTAATCACCTTCGCATTTCTTTATCTTGATAGTTCATTAACTATTTTATGATTAGAAGAGGGTTCCATGAGTTCTTTCTAAGCTTCTAAATCATGAACTGTTGGTTGGGTTAGCTCTATTAATCATGGAATTGATGACTAGAACCTATAATTGCTTGATTTCTTCCTAATTAGTGGCTAAATTATGGGATTGGAAATTATGGTTTATACCCAAATTTGGGGGTTTTGCCTAAGAATTCAAATTTGCGTAAATTGTTGATTCTTCTAGCTTGATATTGATGGGAATTGATCATCTAGAGCTTTAATTTCACATTGGAATCTTTAGATTCCTAATTTCACCCTCCTAGTTCATAAAACCCATTCCATAGGTTTAGGATTTGGGTCTCGAATAGAAGTAGGGTTCGTTTGATGTTCTTCATGATTCTAATTTCTTGATTCGAATGTGCCTAGACATTCTTTACCTCGAGGCTCAAAGGAAACGGAAGTCTAAGGTGTGATTGTTGGTGAAATTATGGTTCGACTTTCCAGGTAAGTTACGGTTTACCTTATGTTGAGAGCTCGTTTAGCAAAGAATATATTGAGACAATATTGTTAGAGAAAGCATGTCAACCTTTGGGTATGAAGTTGGGTTGGATATTGTCTTAGGTTGGGCCTTGTTGTGTGATTGGGGTTAGCCACCCCATTGTGTTGTGACTTATCTTATTCTGTTATTGTTGGCTCGATGCCACGTGGAGATATTAGATATTGGAGACGGTTGATATATCTTGATCTTGATATTGTTGTATCTTACATGTTGTCGTTTGATACGAGGATAGTATTCTATTATGGCTTATTGTGTAGCCTTTTCATGATATTATTGGTGTGCCCATGCGTGGTACTTGATATTGATTTGATTATTGACATTGAATTCATACATTGCATGCATTCTAGTCCTTTAAGATATATTGTTGATACATTGATGATAGTTGAGGAAATACTGTTACGAATTGGGCTCAGTTGGATGAGAGTGATGTGAGGATCGATGTCTGATGTTTATCTTGGAATCGAGGTATGAGTGTAGCGATTGCCGAGGTGTTGGCGGAATCGTGAGGTAGCATTTGTCGAGGTTGTTGCCGGAGCTGTGAGTTACATGGACTTCGCGGGTCCCTCATGGGTTGTACTACTGAGATGTGATGTTTCATCAAAAGGATTAAATGTGTACGGTGCATATGCATTGCATACACATTTCATACATTATCGCATTGCATTGTACTATGGCTTCTATTGTGGTATTCTTGTGATGTACTTGTGATATACGGATTCAGATTGATTATTTTGAGACTTGGCACTTTTGGGTTTAGATGCTAAACATAGGTGATGACGTGTACTTGGATTCTTGCTCATGTTTGACTTGTACCTTGTTGATTTACCTGTTTATCTTACTTTATTGCCTTGATATATGTTAGCTAAACTTAGTCGGCCGATGATACCTACCAGTACTTGTTGTTGTACTGACCTGCACTTGCTGCATTCTTTTATGAATGCAGAGTTACAGGTGGGATCAATCTTTGCTTCACGTGGCTGTAGGTTCGAGAGTTGCTGTTAGAGTCTTACAGGGTGAGCATGGAGATGTCTGCTGCCTTGGAGATTCTTCTTCTATTTTATGTCTGACTTGATATTCCGAGACATATTCAGACTTTTGATGTATTATTGTTTTTCCCAGACTTGTAGATTCTAGTTAGTTGTCTTGTATGACTAGATAGATTTTTGGGGTGGTTTTGATGTATTTCCGCATTATCTATCTATTATTATGTTAGACTTATGTATTTCTATCTCTTCCGCTTATTTATTTATTTATTTATTTATTTATTATTTTCATGTATTTAAGATTGTTGGGATAAGGGTTCGCCTACCGAGGTGGGAAAGGTTGGTTCCCGCGCGAATTAGCTAAATTGGGTCGTCACATACATGGTCTATCATGAAGACAGATGCAGCCAATAGAGAAGAAGTAAAGAGACGACTCATTCACAGAGTAGTTCATTGATTAATAGAACAACCATGAAAACATGTTCTATCACAAAGAGTCATTAGGTTCAATTGATGAATGAAGCAGGAGAGAATAGATCTTGAGGAGAAAAGGTGAAGATGGCTCAGAAGTATTTGTTCAAGTAAGGAGAGTTACAACAAAACATATGAACTAAGTCTGCAAACGCGTTTCAACACATAGCAAGAACATGATCCGAGTCACAGAGCTAGACAAGGCAGATGACATGATTTATTCTAGCAATGAATAAATATGAATGAAGAGAATACAAAAATGGAGCAAAGAGTATGATGCTATTAAATAGGTCTGTCAAAATGTTCAATCATCCATCACATAAGCAGGCTCAAGATAGAGTCAGAGGAATGAACGAGAAGGGGATGATGAAACAGGTTCATGAACATGTTCCATCTCAGACAGTGCAGAGATTCAGAGGCGGACTGTCGCGACCCAACTAAAGGGCCATGACGGGCACCCGAAGCTAACCTACCGAGCACTTCTGAACATACATCTCATATCCATTTCTAGGTAGACCACAAAGATAGCTCATGGGTACATAATCTGTAAGGGAATATATCGCAAGATAATGACACATTTATGTATAATCATCAAAAATTATGCCCATCATCATAACTCGACAAGGCTGCCAAAATATTATACAGCAATATGAAGTAATAAGGTTAGGAAGTATATATACAAAAGAGTAATACCAATAGATTGCGGCTCCGAAGCAAATGGAGCACTCCTGTCCGCTGACGAAGCTCATAAGGATCCGATCCGTCTCTCTGCTTCCCTGCGAGCATAAATGTAGTGTCTACAAGAAAGGACGTCAGTACGAACAATGTACATAGTATGTAAGGCATGAAGAATAGCGTAAGATAAAATAACCGTTTATACCTCATAATACCTCTTAAGACATTCATCATACTTAGTTAACCTTTTTCTAGAAGAAACATTTCATATATCCACATACATGCCTATGGAATATCGGTACCCGGCCATAACAAAGCTCAGTAATATTGCTACCCGGCCATAATAGGACTCGGTAATATCGATACCCGGTCATAATAGGACTCGATAATATAAAATAGCTATATACATATATAATATAAATAGCATGCATGAGAGCCTAAATAAGAGCTGCTACTTTAACCTCTGATGTGTCGTTATGGAATCATCATCATTGCTATATCTCACCTTGAAGGAACAAGTAACATAAGGTGAGATCAACAACAATGAATAAAATCAAGAAAATCATGAAATAAGCTCAATAATCTCATAATAGCATCAAATCCATAAGCTTTGGAATCTATAGAATGGGGTCATCATCATCATCATTATCATCATAGAAAACATCTATATTCGGCATCATAAGAACTCTAAGAATCATGAACTTCTAGCTTTTGGGAATAAGGACGTTATGGAAAGCATGTGTGGATTCATAAGAAAAGAATCATGCCTTTAGAAAGAAGGGGGACTGCCTTAACATACCATTTGGTCTCCTTAACTACTTAACGCTTATCCTCCCAAGCTCGTAAATCTACATTCAAGAGAATTCATACTATTGTTAGGCTTTGTTATATCCCGTATTTTGTACATTCGGATATTTTAAGATAATCACGATAAGTTAAGGGCAAGGCTATTTTCCGATTTTGTCTTAATGAACAAGTTGTTTATTAGTGGTATGGAAATATTGAGAAAGGCTAGGGGTAAAAAGGGAAAATTCAAAGAAGGTTCATGACAAGGGCCACAAGTGGCCGTGTGGCTTATATGTGGGTCCCACCCATGGCTTGGCCAATTAACGCAAGCCATAAGTGGGGGCATGTGTCCACCTTGCATTAGTAGGAGCTATATATATATAAGTGGGGAGATCAAAATGTCAGAAAAAGTGAAAAATAAGAAACATGATTGAGCAAAGCCTCCAAAAGAAACGACGGGCAAAGCACGAGACTATTTGGGTAAAAATTCAAAGGCAGGCATGTGAAAGGGATAGAGTATGGTAATATGGAACAAAAGAGGAATGTGTGGGGTTCGAAAACCGATAAGTGGGGCTAAAAGAATAGTGACCACGACAAGGAATGTGAAGTAAGAGAAAGAATGATTAAGCCTCGCAACGATACTAAAACAAAAAAAAAATTCAACTCTTGAATTTTTATTTTTTTTAAAAAAAGGGATAAATGTGTAACCGTATTGATGTAGTAGCTTCGGACATGGAGAAGCTTTCCTAAAAAGATGACTTAGAAATGAAACGGATTTGCGCGTTTAAAGTAATATTTCACGAACTTCAGAACCGATACTACAAATAACAAGAGGAGAAAGGTGCTCGAGGAGGAAGAAACCCAAGGAAGGCTAAGGATGAAAGTAGGAAAGGTGTACCAATGGGCTGGTTGAAGGAAAAGGAGAGTATATAGGAGGAAAGTAATTAAAAATCTCTAATCATGAGAGTAAGAAGGATACTTTATTAAGTTGGCGGCAGAAAACTAATTACTCATCAAGGAAAGAACAAGGATGATGAGTCGGTACGATTGATTAGAAAATTAATGATACGAGGCAAGATCTTCCGCAAAGACCGAGAGGCTCGATTATAAAGGAGATAGAATGAAGTGTAAGGAATGTGCATGGAAGACCACTCGGCCGAAGCATCATAAAGATAGATAAAGGTTCGATGAACGAAGGTAGAGAGAGTGTAAACAGTAAGAATTTTATGCTAAGATCAAAAGTAGTAGGACGCTCGAAACACATGGATGCACAGCTGCAACACAAATGCGTAGTTAAGAAGAATTACGAGTAAGTGAGATAAATGGGTGAAAGGATTAATAGTGGATGGAAAGATATGGGAATATTGACAAGAATGACGATATCGGCGCAAATGAAAGAAAAACTTATGGTAAGAAGTTTTCGATCTGTTATGTGCGGAGTCGGAAAGAAAGACGAGGAGTAAGGTATAATCGAAGACTTCATAAAAGGACATAGTGAATCTCGACGTCCCCATGAACTTGTGAGTTCAGGACACCGTTAGTCATAAAAGACAGAGGTATGGAAAGACGAAAAAGAAGGCATTGGAATTGGATACCCTTATAAGTATTCTAGTTAAATACGAGAGTGTAAGTAGCAAGAAGATAGACAAGTCAGACCATACGATGACGGAACCCCGGCCTTAAGAAGATAGTGAAGGGCGGTAGATAATTATCGAAGACGAGGGTACTCGAAGACTATTGGCGTATAAGGATCTCCTTAATGAGGGGGGGGGGGGGGGGAAGAACATATTATATTAGACTTAAAAGGAATCACGACATTTTCAAGATCCAGAGGAGGAAAATTTATTAGTTCGGGGCCAGAGTTCAAAACATATCGGCATATCAGGAGGATACCTGAAAGAAGTGAAAACGAATTGACAATAAGTTTACCATGAGGCAGATATTCCAAAGACCACATTTAGGACCCGATACTGGCACTACGAGTTTAGGGTGATGTCTTTTGGGTTGACCAACGCCCCAGCAGTGTTTATGGACCTGATGAACCGAGTATTCAAGTCGTTCCTAGATATGTTCATGATTGTATTTATTGATGACCTCCTGGTCTATACACGATCAGAAGAGGAGCATGCAGATCATCTGAGGGCGGTACTTGGGGTACTCCGGCACCAGAAATTGTATGCTAAATTCTCTAAATGTGAATTCTGGTTGACTTCAGTGGCATTTTTGGGGCATATCATTGGAGCTGTTGGCCTTCGGGTGGATACACAGAAAATCAAGGCCGTAATGACTTGGCCGAGACCGACGACACCTACTGAGGTACGTAGTTTTCTGGGATTGGCACGATATTATAGGAGATTTGTGAAGAAGTTTGCTTCGATTGCAGCGCCATTAACGAAGCTGACTCAGAAGGCAGCTAAGTTCCAGTGGACTGATGCTTGTGAATGAAGCTTCCAGTTGCTGAAAGAAAAGTTGACTACAACTCTTGTTCTGACTCTCCCTGAGTGACCAGACGGTTATGCCATTTATTGCGATGCTTCCGGTGTTAGGATAGGTTGTGTATTAATGCAGTATGGCAGGGTTATAGCCTACACCTCCCGGCAGCTCAAAAAGCACGAAAGAAATTATCCTACTCATGATCTGGAGCTAGCAGCGGTAATTCATGCTTTAAAAATACGGAGACTTTTTCTATATGGCGTCCATGTGGATATTTATATGGACCACAAGAGCCTTCAGTACATCTTTAAGCAGAAAGAGCTGAATTTGTGGCAAAGGAGGTGGTTAGACTTGCTGAAAGACTACGATGTCGATATTCTATATCACCCTGGAAAAGCCAACATAGTAGCAGATGCGCTCAACCGTAAGTCCATGGGCAGCCTGACGGACGTGCAGCCCGGAAGGAAAGAAAGGGTTCGTGAGATTTACCAGCTAGCTAGTCTTGGAGTTCGTTTGGCTAATTCTGGAAATCATTTCAAGAAGGATTAGGGACCCAGGTAAGTCTTAGTACCGCGTTCCACCCGCAGTCTGATGGACAGGCCGATCGTACTATTCAGACGCTAGAAGATATGCAGCGGGCCTGTGTTATTGACTTCAATGGTAGCTGAGATGATCATTTGCCACTTATTGAGTTTGCTTATAATAATAGTTACCATTCTAGCATCCAGATGGCGCCGTATGAGGCCCTGTATGGCAGGAAGTATAGCTCACCGATCGGTTGGTTCGATGTTGGAAAAACTAAGTTAATCGGCCCAGATATAATTCAGCAGGCAGTTGATAAACTCATTCAAGAATGGTTACAGGCAGCCAGAGTCGACAGAAATCATATGCCGATAATCGACGTCGACACTTAGAGTTCCAGGTTGGCGATTGGGTATTTCTGAAAGTGTAACCCATGAAGGGTATAATGAGATTCGGCAGGAAGGGAAAGCTCAGTCCGAGGTATATTGGACCTTATCAAATTGTCTGTAGGGTTGGCAAGGTTGCTTATGAATTAGAGTTACCATCTGATTTAGAAGCAGTGCATCCAGTCTTCCACGTGTCCATGTTTCGTAAATACATTGGGGACCCTTCCAGAGTGTTTCCCATAGATGATATCCAGGTGACAGAGGAGCTATCCTATGAGGAACAGCCTATAGCCATACTGGATCGTCAGGTGAGAAGATTATGCACCGAGATGTGGCTTCTGTTAAGGTATTGTGGGAAGCCGAGGAAGAGATGAAGAAGAAGTACCCCTATTTATTTCCTACGCCTATAGGTAATATAATTTCTAAAGCGGATATGTTGATTGATGAATGAACTGTATGTGATAGCTATAAAAGCGATCTCCCCGAAGTACTATAAGACCCCATAAGACTAGTTCAACATTCGAGGACGAATGTTCCAAAGGGGGGGAGAATGTTATATCCCGTATTTTGTACATTTGGATATTTCAAGATAATCGCAATAAGTTAAGGGCAAGGCTATTTTCCGGTTTTGTCTTAATGCACAAGTTGTTTATTAGTGGTATGGAAATATTGAGAAAGGCTAGGGGTAAAAAGGAAAAATTCAAAGAAGGTTCATGACAAGGGCCACAAGTGGCCGTGTGGCTTATGTGTGGGTCCCACCCATGGCTTGGCCAATTAACTCAAGCCATGAGTGGGGGAATGTGTCCACCTTGCATTAGTAGAAGCTATATATATATATATATATATATATATATATATATATATATATATATATATATAGATAAGTGATGACAAACAAGACATATTCATCTTCTTTCACAAATTCAAGAAACTTCAAGAAAAAAAGAAGAACCATATTCGGCCATGGCTAGCCGAATTTGATGCCTTGGAGTTGACAAACAAAATAATTTTCTTCTAGTATTCCAACCAATTGGAAGGCCCTTATTAACGTGGAGTAGTTGTTGGAGCAAGCAAAGCATTCATTTGTGCAACTCATAAACCCTAGCCAAGTTGAGAAGTTAAAGGGTAAAGGTAAGGTTTAATCTCCTTTTCTGTGTGTTAGGGATGATTTGTGAGTGTTGTAGTATGTAGAAATGGATGAAATTCATGAAATATGTGTGTGTGGGTTGTGGCCGTATAGGGGCTGCCTTGGTAAGATGTGATGAATTGATTTTATTTAATATTTTTGGTTGTTGTTGTTGTGGATTCCATGATGAAAATGAAGGTTTGATGGCTTAAAATGAAGTTGTAATAGTTGTGGGCTGTTGTAGGAGTTAATGTGAAGTTAGTATGGTTTCTTATATTTGCATGAATAATGTTGTTAACGTGTGGTTGTTGGTATAATTGATGAACTTGGAAGCGAGGAATGTGTTGTTGGTGTTCTTATTGAGTTTGGAAGATTGTGAGTCGGGTTGTTGTGATTAATTCGAATGTAAGTGAAGTGCCGTCGAATTATGTAGAAAGGGTTGCTAATGTTAGAATGCATTTTGAATTAATTGTTGAAGTTGTTAATCTGGTCGTGGGTATTGTTGTTGATGATTTGGTCGAGTTGAATTCTCGGGGTTTGTTGAATTTACAGGGGAAATGCTACCCGAATTTCTGTAGGTGAATTACTAGCTTAGAATCGGATTCCTAAATACTTATAGCTAATGTTTGCTATCTTCTGACGTTGTTGTAGATCTTGGGAAAGCCGAGACTTAAGTTAGGATTAGCTTAGGAAGCGGACAAGGTATGTAAGGCTTACCCTTTCTTTCTTTTGGCATGTCCTAGAGTTAAGTAAGATATGACACGCACCTTGGGGTAACTCTATTCTTTAGTTCCGAGCTTGTTACGATTCTTATTCACTTCTTGACACTAGCATACTTAGTATGGTCGAGCCTTTTGTATGATTGAATAGCGAGCAAAGCATAAATAGTCCCTATTCCTAAAAGGGTTCTATAAGGATTAATGTTCCTAACTTTCATAGACGGTCTCGGATTGCTTTGAAACGTTCGTAAATGTTTCTGTAGTGAATAATGTCCATAACTTTCTTACGCTAAATCAGATTGACTCGAAACGTGTTTATGATCCTTCAAGTGTCGATTAGTGTACTCATTTATTGAGTCCAAAGATTGATTTATATGCATATGGTTTCTCACTACTCTGCTCGTGCATCTGTCATTACTTCCTTCACTGAGTCCCGGGCCAGGACACGTTCTCGTGCTTACTCCACTGCATTGTTCACCGAGTCCCTCACTAGAGGGCTGTGACACGTTATATGTATATGTATATGATGATATGATGAGATGATGATATGATGATACGGGGATGGCGGCCGGGACGGCATATGATGACTCTATTCACCAAGTCCCTCACTAGAGGGTCGGGACACGTTATATATATATGATATATGATGTTGGCATGCATGACTTCATTCACCGAGTCCCTCACTAGAGGGCCGGGACACGTTATGTATATATATATGATATATGATGTTGATATGCATGAATTTCATTTCACAAGGAAAGTGTATTGATGTTTTTGAAAGTCATACTTGTTTCTGGTAAATCTCTATTCTAGTTATGATCCTCTTTATTGTATTTTATGCCTTACATACTCAGTACATTGCTCGTACTGACGTCCCTTCTTATGGATGATGCGTTTCATGCCACGCAGGTGTATACAGATGAGTGGAGGATATCTTAGTAGATGTTCCAGCTGGATTGGCGAGCTCCATTTCCTTCCGGAGTGTTGCCGAGTCAGAGTATCTACGTTATGGTATATTGATTTATGTTAGAGACTTTGCAGACAGAGTCACGTATATAGCATGTCAGTCTTGTAAGCGGCTCTGCAAGCCGACGTACCATTATGCATTATGTTACAAATCCCATATGATTACAGATTCTATTTGATTTGAGAACGACGAAAAGAATGGTTTTGACAGGTTTTCATTATGCATTATATTTCGTGATTTAAGAGTCCAGTGAGGTTATGAACGTAACGAGAACCAGCGGGTTCGCTCGGCTCTGCGTAAGGGGTCGGGTGCCCATCATACCCTATCAGGATTGGGGTGTGACAAGCTTATCGTTATATGCTTATCGTAAGCCTTCAAATTAAACCCCTTTTAGAATCTGACGAAATTCGGGCAGCATCTCCCCTGTTTATATCCCTAGCCTGAAATCACAATACCAACAACAAACAACAACACTAACATTAACAACATCATCATGAATACCAAAATACTCCATAAAACATCCCACAAGATGTTTATTTTATTTCTCCACCAACTAATAGCCTTTACGAAGCCTTAACAACTAAATCTCCATAATACAATTCATAATATCAAAAATAGAGAGTATCCTTACCTCAAACAAAGTTGGAATAGCTTGAAATCTTTTTATCCTCTATAGATTCCTTCGTCCTGCCAAGATTTGATGTTTAGAATAAGAGCTACAAAATCTTATACACTTCCCGAGCCTAAATCCCGAGATTACACTTGATTTGGGCTAAAATTTATGGGTGGAACTTAGGGGAATGTTCTAGAGGGTTTGGGATAGTTTTAGGGGTGTTTGGATGAAAACATAAGGGGTAAACCCCCTTTTATAGTGTTCTAGGGTCGGTTTGCACCGACCTAGAAGGTTCGCGCACGCTAGCTGGGCGCTTCTGCTCCACCGGCCTAACTTGTAACGTCCATAACTCTCTACTACGATGTCATATCGATGAGCGGTTTGTTTAGTTGGAAACTAGACTCAATGAACTTTATTTTAGGCTTTTACTTTACTTCAAAACTCTTCATATACTAAAAGATATACTTCTCTAAATTTGACCCAAAATTTCTGTCCAAATTTTTTCCAAATTTTCAACAAGCTTATTTTCTTCGATTTGCTTGATCCCAGAACCTTTAGACACTTGTTTAACACTTGTTAATAGTATTCCATAACCTTATAAGGGTTCCACGACCTCTTTGAGCTTACGTTAGTTTACTCACGATGCTAACGATGCGAAAATTTTTGAGGTGTAACATTCTCCCCCCCCCCCCCCCCCCCCAAAAAAAAACGTTCATCCTCGAATGTTAAACTCTCGGAGATCTTATGGAAGTTTCGGTAGAGCTTTCTCTGTAGCTGTAGTACTACCAACCTGAAAGTTATAATGTCTCAATCTAGATCTCCTTTAGTAGTGGAGAAAAATGCGGATACTTGGATCTCATATCTTTCTTAACTTCTCAAGTCATCTCTTCTACATTCCCATTTTTTCATTGTACCATTGCCAAGGCTACATCTCTTGTTTTTAATCCACAATGCTAGAACTTTGGCAATCTGAGAGGGTAGTAGGGACTCCTCATACGATAATTGTTCTGTACACTAAATATCATCAATTGGTACAACTATGGGGAGGGGGGGGGGGGGGATTTCTCGATTTTGAGGGTATATCTAGAAGGTCATACTTACCTTCCCTTATTACTTTTCGTAAATTTCTTCAGGATGAAATTCCAAATTTCAAACAATATGACAATCTCCCATTCTTATAGAGCTTCATATGAGCCATATGGATATTGGAATGATGACTAATACCATATGCAAATTCAATCCATACTAATTGGTCATCCTAATTTTCTTCAACGTTCTAATACACATGCCCATGACATATTCTTGGACATCGGAAAAGTGTGGTCTACTTACCCACTTATCTCAAGGTGGGAAAGAATACTGGATTAATCTATATTCTTTAGGTTTCTAAGTATATACTGATCCTCATATGCTGGTAGAGAACTGAACATCTTAATCGGGTAACCAAAGCTACTAGATAATCGAATAATTCCATGCTGACCATTTCCTAAATATTCTATGCCTGGAATTCTCATATCATCATCATACACATTTGTATCATCAAATAATCACGTTCCTCCAAATGGTTCATTTTCATTTTAGTCCTTCTCTATTGATAACTCCACTTCTTTCCATCGATAAGATGTTACTAGATTTTGGATCGATTATTTTCGCCTTTAAGGCTTCCCTGTACAATGCTTTCCTAACTGTTTTGTGACGCTGGAACTTTGTATCCACACAACTAGCTCACGGTGGCTATTTCACTTAAATTTTATCTTAGTCTACTATCTACTTCGAATAACATTATACTCAATCTTTCTCCGCTTCTTCATTTCTGAACTTCCTATTACACTCTTATCTTGAAATTCTGAATAATTTCCTCCTTGGTGTACTCCCTTTCAATCTTTACTTAGTCATGCACATGAATGACTGGTTATGCTTATAATCAAATCATCCTTTCATCTTATCAGCCCGCTAGTGTATATGCCTTTGAGGTAGTTTCCAATTCCTTTATTATCATATTTCCATCTTTTAACAAGGCCTACTTCTGATCCAATACTTGTTTGTCTCATCTTCCCCCCTTAGGGTGTTAGCCCAGTATTCTATATTTAACATCCCATTAGTTCTCCTTTTTCTTGCAAGTACGTACTTTCAGCGAATCTGCAACTAATCTTAGTTGTGACTATTCATCATCTGATTTTATCTAGTCAGTTGGACATATTTGTAACGAGTCACATATTCCTGTAGACGTACTGGTCCTATATGGGCATAATCTTTCCTCGAAAGGATCTTCATAGTTTCTTTACGTTTCTTCCAAAATCACCTTTCTCCTATTGCTCACTTTCCCATTTTATCATCGTGATGGTATCTAGTGCAAATATTTATTCTTATAATCTGCCCTGATTGTTAATATTCCTCCTTTTCTTCGCTACATAAACCCTCGGTCCTTAGACAAGCCTCTCTTAGACTAAAACTTCATCTTATTAATAACGGTCACATCTTATATCAACTTACGACTTCAAACTCATTCATCTACCTTCATACAAATAATTTTTTCAAAGCATCATTCACATCCTTCATTAGCTGTTCAGCCTTGTATTACTAACTCAATAACCTTGTGACAAGAGATCTTTTGAAAAACAATTCTTCTGTAACTTAGTCCCACCTTTGTCTTATATTCATATCTCCTTATACTCGTACCTCCGTACAACATCCCTACCGATATATTTTATATGATACAAAAGGCCCTTGTCGATATCTGGCTTAGTAACGTACATCGTTCTCTTATCTCTTCTACCCCTTTGTACTCTTAAATCATTAGCATATTTATACACAAGGGTCATATTTAAACATATACTTATCCCCTTCCACTTCTTACTTCGAGAAGAAGTTACAACTCCCATCTAATCATACTGACGTCTCATTAATGAAACACTTTGAAAGGTTTAATCGAGTCAAGTTTCACCCCAATCCGACCAGCAACATAAGGAGTAACATATGACAATGTAGAACCTGGATTAATCAATGCATACATTTCTTAAGAGAATACTGATAACATACCTGTGACAACATCAGGGGAAGACTTAAGAATCTGTCCCCTAGCTAGTTCGTAGGTATGATGCCGAGGACAACTCGAACTGGACGCTCCTCCTCGACCTCTATCACGGCCTGCTAGTGCTTCTAAGCTTTGCGCTAGAGGATGTACAAATGACGAAGAACTAGCTGGTGATCCTGTGGGTTGAATCCTACCTCTACCATGTATCCATGGACAGTCACGCCTGATATGGCCTGGCCGAGCATAGGCATAACAAACATCCAACCCTAAACGGCCTGGTCTAGAATGTGGCTTACCACACTGGGCGCATCATGGTGAAGGTGGTCTCATCTGACTAGAACTACTCCTGATCTGGGAACTGGAAGCTCTGGGACTCTGAACTAGACCAAAACGAGCGGGTCTACCAACCCTGGGTCCAAGAAATTTTAGAGGCGCACTAGTTGCTGAATAAGCTGAGCGTTTAAAGAACTGTTTCCTTGGGCCACCTCTGGACTCACTGTCAAACCATGAAGATCTGACCCTCTTTCTCTGACCCCTATCATCACGGCCCGCACCCTACCGCTAAGCCTGAGTGGTTACTAATCGGGTCAGCAAAAGGATGGCCTATCTTATCTCCTGGCCCGTGGCATCCAGTAGGGGAACTGGGGGTGCTAGAGCTGGAGCTGAGGCCCTTTCATGCTCCTCTGAGACGGGTGGAGTATGAGAGGACCAAGATGGAACCTTATTATGGGACTCACCCGCCTCTATGTCTGCCGGTAGTTCCCGCTCAGTCCTCTCTCCAGCCACTGTCTTGCCCTTCTGGTCCGCTGTTGCTTTTCTCTTTATAAGTATTGCTGAAATCATAGCACACGATTAGGAAAAAGGGAATCCTGATAACATAGCTCTATCACACGATCTAAGACGAGAAAGAAAGGTCAATCATTCCTAAATGCCCTGCAACCTCCTATTTATAAGTGTGGTGCGCTTCACACCCATTGACAAGACTCTACTGGACACGGCTTGTAGACACACCCTAGGACGAACTGCTCTGATACCACTTTTGTCATGACCCAACTAAAGGGCCATGACAAGCACCCGAAGCTAACCTACCGAGCACGTCTGAACAAACATTGCATATCTATTTCTAGGTGGACCACAAAGACAGCTCATGGGTATCCTAATCTGTAAGGGCCTATATCGCAAGATAACGACACATTTCTGTATAATCATCAACAATTAGGCCCATCATCACAAGCCGACAAGGCTGCCAAAATATTATACAACAATATGAACTAATAAGGTTAGGGGACATCTAGCTACATACATCTGTCTACGAGCCTCTATATAGAATACAGGAATCCATGAAGATGGGGCAGGACTCCGCCATGCCCAAGTATATATACAAAAGAGTAATACCAATAGACTGCGGCTCCGAAGAAAATAGAGCGCTCCTGAAACTCTGCTGATGAAGCTCCTAAGGATCATATCCGTCACTCTGCTTCCCTTCGGGCATAAATGCAGCATCCACAAGAAAGGACGTCAGTACGAACAATGTACTTAGTATGTAAGACATTAATAGTAATATGATGAAAGCATGAAGAATAGCGTAAGATAAAAGGACCGTTTATACCTCATAATACCTCTAAAGACATTCATCATGCTTACTTAACCTTTCTTTAGAAGAAACATTTCATACATCCACATACATACCTATACAATATGGGTACCCGGCCATAACAAAGATCGGTAATATCAGTACCCGGCCATATTAGGACTTGGTAATATCGGTACCCGGCTATAATAGGACTCGGTAATATAATATAGCTATATACATTTATAATATAAATAGCATGCATGAGAGCCTAAATAAGAGCTGCTCTTTATCGGAGTGACGTAAGATCGGTAACCTCCGATGTATCATTATGAAATTATCATCATCGCTATATCTCACATCGAAGGAACAAGTAACATAAGGTGAGATCAACAACAATGAATAAAATCAAGAAAATCATGAAATAAGCTCAATAATCTCATAATAGCATCAAATCCATAAGATTTGGAATCTCTAGAATGGGGTCATCATCGTCATCATTATCATCATAGAAAACATCTATCTTCGGCATCAGAAGAACTCTGAGAATCATGAACATCTAGCTTTTGGTAATAAGGATGTCACGACCTGGCTAGGGGGCTATGACGGGTACCCGGAGCTGACTACCGAGCACCGCTTATCCTGCTAGTCATGATACCCGACGGTATTAATCATGATCTCAAGGGAAACATATATATATATATATATATATATATACTCTAATGGCTACAAAAATGATATACAAATATACAACGATGGATTCATGAGATCATACTACCCACACATACATATCTACGAGCCTCTACTAGCGTACTAGACATAAGGACGTGACAGGACCTTGTCATGCCCTAATACATACACAAAACAATATCTCAAAATAGCACCTCCGGAGTAATGGAGTGCTCCTATAAACCTGCTGATAGCCCCTATGAATCTGGATCACCTTCCTGTCTACTTGTGGGCATGAACACAGCGTCCAAAGAAAGGGATGTCAGTACGAACATTGTACTGAGTATGTAAGGCATAAACAATAATGACTTATCAATGAAATAAGGAGATATCAAGTGAAGAACAACCTGTAATTGACTGTCACTTAAGACTAAAATAACGCATGCTAACTTACTTTATAAATATCATCATATCATGTATGCATATATGTATAAGCTGCCCGGACACATAGGTACAGTGTGATCGTCATTAGCCTACGTCCAGGCCTCTCGCATCCGGGGTAAACATCTCATGCCGCCCACTAGTGGTGTCTGCCCATGTCCTCTAGACATGGTGTATACGCTGCCCGCCTTAGCGGTGTCTCCCCGGCCATATAGGCGCAGTGTAATATCATCATCATGTACTCATCATAATGCATGCATGAAAACTCAAAGATAACTATAACTCTATCGGGGTGACGTAAGGTCGTGAACCCCCGATTCCATTATGGAGTTTCACAAGCATTCTGCCTCACCTTGAAGGAAGGAGCATATAAGGTGAGTGTAGCACAAAGAACAAAATCAAAGGATCATTAGCTTTATAGAAACATCATATCATAGGCATTAGAATCTCTATACTTAGACTCATCATCATCATTATCATATTCGTAACGTATCTCTCATCTTATCTCATATGAAGCTCTTTATCAATATTGACTCATAGTTTTCGAGATGTAAGAAAGTCATGAAGGGATAGGGAAAATCATGTCATAAGAATCATGCCTTAGAAAGAAGGGACTAGCCTCACATAACTTTTCATTTAGCTACTCTACCCCTTCAACGTTCCTCTCCAATATTCACGTTTCTTCCTTCAAGAGAGTTCGTACCAATATTAGATAATCGGTAACATAAGCATTATTGAACTAAAGCTAGAGAAAATTGGGCAGCATCTCTGTTGTTTATACAACTTTCTCCATATCATATATCAACTCCCAAACATCAATAATAACATTCATAATATCCTAAGCAATAATCTTCATTCACCTTACATTATCCAAGTCTCCCAATTTCACTTCAAATCATCTATAACCATGGTCATAGTACAAAATTACATTCATTCTTATATAATGTTTCTCCCATGTTCCTAAGATCATTTATAACATAATTATAATCACAACATATCAATTATCATGACGCATTCCAAGCTACTACTAAAAAATGTCACTATTCTTGTATTTGTAACCCATTTTCCATTCCCTTCCATAATCCAAGTTTTTCAACCTCTCAATACTTTAAACAACATGGAATTATCATAAAAATTACCTTTGATAGTATGATAATAATCTTTGGGTGGAGACACTTCACTTGAGCAAAACCCTAGTTCCACTTCCAAAGAGATTCCTTGTCTTGGATGAACCCTAGTGAGCTTCTTACACTTAATTCCCTTGGTTTGATGAAGTTGTTCCTTAATTTTTCTTGGTTTCTTGTAGATGAAGTATAGAGAGTGTTCTAGAGAGTTCTTGAGGTGTGGAGAAAAAATGAGAAAATGAAATATAAATTTGGGGTCCTCTTATTTAAAACATAAAATCTGTCTCCGACCAAGTTAAACGGACACACATACGGTCAGTATAATTTATATGGGCCGTGTGTGTGACCATATGTTTGCTCCAGTGAGGACTCCTATTCTGGGTAGCTTATACGGTCTAATATACGGCCAGTATATTTTATACGGCCCGTATAAAGGACCGTACAATCTACAATTTTTCGAAACTTGTTCTCGTCGACTCGTTTGATCTCCAATCCTTATGGAACCTTCTTAACACTTGTTTAACACTTCATGAACAATCTAAGGGGCATTATAACTCTTATTTAAGACATCGTTAGGTTCACGTTAACTCGGTGCTTTGCAAACCCCTCTTCCAAAACACAACATATGCTTCGCCTCTCTTAAGGGACTTTCTCCTCTTACTTCCAACATCTTTGGAATCTTAATTAGAATCGTTAAGTATCCTTCCTTACTTGTAGGAACGTCGTATACTTCTCACACCACGTTGGTCTATTTACTATGCAATGACATGAACTTTTTCGAGGTGTAACATTCCCCCCCCCCCCCCCCTTTAAAAACATTCATCCCCGAATGTTAAGTTCTCAGGGATTCTACGAAAATTTCGCCAGAGTTTCCCCTGTAATATAGCGCTATCACCCTGTCACAACAGCCCACAATAAACATGCCTCACAGGGCCACAATAAAATAGCAATATATTTATGGCCACACACGACCAAAATGCATAAAAAAAAAGCATACATACCTCATAATGTTGATGTTTCATCTTGAATCTCTTCCGGGGGTTGAAATAAGTGTGGGTACATGGATTTCATATTGTCTTCCGCTTCCCAAATCAATTCTTCTCGGTTGTTGTTTCTCCATAAAACCTTGACTGAAGCCACTTCTTTGTTTCTAAGCTTCCTTACTTGCCTATCTAATATGGCAATAGGTACCTCATCATAAGCTAACTTTTCCGTAACTTGCACATCCGCTACCGGCACAATTCTAGTAGGATATCCAATGCATTTGTGGAGCATTAATACATGGAAAACCAGATGGAGTGATTCAAGTTCTGAGGGTAAGTCCAATTCATAAGCTACTTGACCCACCTTACGGACACCTTGTAAGGTCCAATGTATTGAGGACTCCATTTCCCTTTCTTACCAAATCTCATCACGCCGTTCATTGGTGATACCTTCAGGAATACCTAATCATCCACTTGGAATTTTAAGTCTCATCGACGGTTGTCCGTATAAGATTTTTGGCGACTTTGGGTTGTCAATAATTGATCTCGGATAGGCTTGACCTTTTCCACTGCTTGTTGAATCAACTCACGGCCTATTAGCTGTACCTCTTCTACTTCGAACCACCCAATTGGGGATCTACACTTCCTTTCATATAATGCTTCATACGGGGCCATTTGAATACTGGAATGATAACTGTTGTTGTAAGCCCTCAATAAGAGGTAAGTGGTCATCCCAAGTACCACCAAAGTCTAACACACATGCCCGTAACATATCCTCCAAGGTCTGAATAGTGCGTTCGGCCTGCCCGTCAGTTTGTGGATGAAATGTTGTACTAAGCTTTACCTGAGTACCCAAACCTTCTTGGAAATATTTCCAGAACTTAGCTGTAAATTGGACTCCTCGATCTGTGATAATAGACATCGGGACACCAATAAGTCGTAAAATCTCTTTGAGATACAACCTTGCATAATCTTCTGCTGAATATGTGGTTCTGACTGGAAAAACAATGAGCTGATTTCGTAAGGTTGTCCACGATCACTCATATGGAATCATACTTGCTTCGGGAATGAGGTAACCCTAAAATAAAATCCATATTGATTACTTCCTATTTCCAAGTTGGAATCTCTATAGCTTGCAATAATCCCCATGGCTTTTGATGTTCAATCTTCACTTGTTGGTAATTTGGACATTGAGCTACAAATTCTGCTATGTCTTTCTTCATTCCATCCCACCAATACATTAACTTAAGATCGTGATATATCTTTGTGGCTCCTGGATGAATAGAATATCGAGAATAATGAGCTTCTTCTAGAATTTGATGACGTAATTTCGCAACATTCAGAACATATAGCCTGCCCCGATATCTAAGAACTCCATCCGTAGAGATTTCAAATGGAGACTTATCCTTCTCATAAAATGTATCTCTATAGTGACTTAACTGAGGATCTTCGAGGATCTTCATATTGGCACTCTTTCACTTCCATATCTAAGGATGAAACAGTCGGGTTACTAATATCAATTCCAGCACTGCCTGAGTTAATTAAATGAACTCCAAGGCTGGCTAACTGGCAGAGCTCACGAATTAATTCTTTCTTCTCCGGAGAGACCTCACAAAAACTACCTATTGATTTGCAGCTAAGTGCATCAGCCACTACATTCGCCTTCCTAGGATGGTATAAAATACTCTTATCATAATCTTCCAATAATTCCAATCGCCGTCTCTGTCGAAGATTCAACTCTTTCTGCTTGAAGATATATTGGAGACTCTTGTGGTCTGTATCGATATCAACATGTACACCGTACAAATAGTGTCTCCACATCTTTAAGGCATGAATAACCGCAGCCAATTCATGATCATGAGTGAGATAGTTCTTCTCATGTTTTCGCAACTGTCCTGAAGCATAGGCAATGACTCTACGGTGCTGCATTAGCACACATCCTAACCCAACACCAGAGGCATCACAATATACAACATAACCATTTGGCCATTCTGGGAGTGTCAAGACTAGGGCCGAATTTAATCTGTCCTTCAATTCTTGAAAACTGCTTTCACAAGCATCAGTCGATTGAAATTTAGCTGACTTCTACATTAGCTTCATTAATAGTGCCGAAATAGAGGAAAATCCTTCCATGAATCTTCTATAGGAACCTTCCAATCCCAGAAAACAACGGACTTCTATAGGCATTGTAGGCCTTGGCCAAGTCTTCACAGCTTCAATTTTCTGAGTATCAACTCGAATACCATCAGCTGAAATAACATAGCCCAGAAATGTCACAGAATTTAACCAAAACTCACATTTTGAAACTTAACATACAATTCTCGAATCCGAAGAATGCCAAGGACAATACGCAAGTGGTCTGCATGCTCAGATTCTGTCCGAGAATATACCAGAATACCGTCAATAAACACGATCACGAAAAGGTCTAAGAGAGGCCTGAACACATCATTCATCAAATTCATAAACACTTCCGGAGCATTATTCAACCCAAATGACATTACCCGGAATTCATAGTGACCATATCTCGTTCTGACAGTTATTTTAGGAATATCTTCTTTACTAACTCTCACTTAATGATAACCTGACCTTAGATCTATTTTGGAAAACCACTTGGCATCCTGTAATTGGTCAAACAAATCATCAATCCTCGGGAGAGGATATTTATTCTTTATCGTCACCTTGTTTAGTTGTCAATAATCAATGCACATCCGTAGGGAACCGTCTTTCTTTCTCACAAACAAGACTGGTGCTCCCCACTGTGATGAACTGGGCCTAATAAACTCCTTCTCAAGAAAATCTTTCAATTCTGCCTTTAGCTCTTTCAATTCTGCAGGACCCATGTCATGACCCGACTAGGGGCCGCGACGGGCACCCGGGGCCTAACCACCGAGCACCGCTTATTCTACTACTTATCATGCTCATTAAACGTTTCTTTATCAAATTCATATTCAAATTATAAGGAAATCATCTTTCATTTGAAAACATGAATACTTTTATATACATACGCCTCTCGACTATCAAAATGATAATATACACATATATATATGTACAACAGTGACCTTGTGAGACCATATAACCCATACTGCGTATGTACGAGCCTCTACTAGAGTGCTAGACTTAAGGATGGGACAAGACCCCGTCATGCCCAAAATATACATGTACACAAAAGAATAATCATAAGCACCTCCGAATAATGGAGTGCTCTCAAATCATCTGCTGGCTCCTATGAGTCTGGATCAGGATCACCTCTCTGTCTACCTGTGGGCAGGAACACAGCATCCAAAGAAAACGAACGTCAGTACGAACATTGTACTGAGTATGAGAGGCATAAACAATGAAAATACGTCAATGAGATAAAGGAAGCATCAATAAGGAGCAACTGTATATGACTGTCACTTATAAAAGAAATGACACATGCTGGCTTACTCATAACCATCATCATATCATGTATGCAATAATGTATAAGCTGCCCGTCCATATTGGATCGGTGTGATAATCAATAACATTAGCCTGCGTCCAGGCCTCCCGCGTCCGGGGTATAAGCTGCCCACTATAGTTGTGGGTATGTCTGCCCGTCCATATAGGTACGGTGTAATATCATCATCATATGCTCATTATAATATGCTCATCATAGTATGCTCATCATAGTATTCTTATCATAATATTCTTATCACAATATGCTCATCATAATACATGCATGAAGACTCCAGGACAACTATCTTTATCGGGGTGACGTAAGGTCGTGATCCCCCGATTTTATTATGAAGCATTCACACGCATTCTGCCTCACCTTGAAGGAAGTAGTATATAAGGTGATTGTTTACAATGCATAACATCATCTACTTTTTGGTACTCTGCCTTACCTTGAAGGGACAATACATGAGGTGAGTGTATACAATACGACATCATTAGCGTTATAGGAACGTCATATCATGAAATCTAGAGTCTTTAGACTCAAGCTTATCATCATTATCATTGGACTCCTAACATATCTCGTATCTCATATAGCTATTCATGATCATAGACTCTTGACTTTCCGGTATATATAGAAAATTCATGAAGAGAAAGGAGAATCATGCCATCGGATTCATGCCATAGAAAGAAAGGACTAGCCTCACATACCGTTGTCGCTTAACTATTTTATTGCTTGCTCGTTCTCCTTTAATGCACTCGTTCTACCTTCAAGAGAATTCGTATCGACATTAGCTAAACGGTTACAAGAACATGCTTGCTAAAGCTAGAGAAAATCTGACTGCATTTCCTTCGTTTATACAACTTTTCCCATATTCTATATCAACTCCCAAACATTCATAACAACGTTCACAATATCATAAACGACAAGCATCATTCATTTATATTATCCACATTTCACAATTTCACTTTAATTCATCTATAATCATGACCATAGTTCACTATCGTGTTTTTCACATATAATACTCATTCCATGTTCTACATGTCATTCATAACCTATTTACAATCTCAACATATCCATTTTCATCATTCATTCCAACTACTACTCAACAATGTCACTATTCATACTTTCATGACCCATTTCCTATATCTTTCTACAATCCAAGTGTCTCCACTTCTCCATACGTTAAGTAACATGCAAATACCATAAAAATTACGTTAGATAGTGTAGGAACAAGTCTTGAGTGGTATTAATGTTCTTGCACAAAACCCTAGTTCACCTCTCTTGTAATTTCTTGACTTGGATGAACTTTGATGTGTTTCTCACACTTAGTTTTGTGGATTTGATGAAGTTGATCTTAAATTTTCACTTGGATTCTTGTATTGGAAGAGTTTGGAAAGTTCTAGAGAGCTATTGGGTCGTGGAGACAGAAAATTGAATAAATTAAATGAACTTGGGTCATTATTTTATAAATGCAAAAGCTGTCCCGACGTCATTATACGGACAATTATACGGTCCGTATAATTGACCGTAAAACTGCTCCAGTGAGCGTCTCATTCTGTGTCACTTTGACGGCACATTATACGGGTCGTATAATTTTATACGGTCCGTATAATTTGACTGTGAAATTGACCCTTCAGCAACTTCATTCTGTGACAATCCTACGGTCCATTATACGGGCCGTATAACATTATACGGTCTGTATGATTGACCGTATAACCCATCCTTTCACTGATCTTTTTCTTGCCACTTTATTTGATCTCCAACCCATAGGGAACCTTCTTATCCCTTGTTTATCATTTAATTGACATTCTAAGGGACGTTATAACTCCTCTTCAAGGCACCATTTAGTTATCATTAACTCGGTACTCGTAATTTCTTTCCAATACACATCGTACGCCTTGCCTTCTCTCGATAAACTTTCTTCTCTTATCTCATGCCTTTGAAATCTTAATTAGGGTCGTCAAACGTCATTCCTTTCTTATTAAAATATCATATACTCATATTCTTTATTCGTCTATTCACTGTACGCAAATGGGGAATCATCCAAGGTGTAACAACCCATTCGATAAGGAGGAATGGAAATAGGCTTGGTGTTCGGTAACACATCAATGGCAAAATCAATCTCCATTTCCGGAGGAAGGCCTGGAAGTTCATCTGGAAATACATTCGAAAATTCATTCACTACCGGGACGGATTGAAAAATTGGCGGCTTTGCTTCGGTGTCCTGAACTCGGACTAAGTGATAAATATAGCCTTAAGCTATCATCTTCCGCCTTAATGTAGGAAATAAACCTACCTCTAGGAGACGCTGTATTACCTTTCCATTCAAGCACGGGTTCTCCCAAAAATTGGAATCGAGCAACTTTCATTCGACAATCAACATTGGCATAACAAGAGGCCAACCAATCCATACCCATAATAACATCAAAATCTAACATTTCCAGCTCAATTAAATAAACTTTAGTTTGACGTTCACATACCACAATTACACAATTTTTGTATACTTGTCTAGCTATCACTGGATCTCCAACCGGAGTAGATACCTCAAAAGGTTTAATTGGCTCGGGTTTCACCCCAACACAACCAGCAATATAGGAAGTAATATAAGATAATGTAGAACCTGGATCTATCAACGCATAAACTTCATGGGAGAATATAGTCAATATAACTGTAACCACCTCCGGGGAGGACTCAAGATCCTGTCGTCCAGCTAGAGCATAAATACGGAGCTGAGTGCCACCTGAACTGGACGCTCCCCCTCTGCCTCTACCTCGACCTGCTGGAATCTGGGGAGTCTGCCCTATCGGGCGCATAGAAGAAGAAACGGTCGCTGATCCTGTGGGCTGAACACTAACTCTACCACTCATCGATGGACAATCTCGCATCATATATCCAACCTGGCCACAGGCATAGCAAGCATCTGAACCTCGGCGACATTGACCAGAATGCAACTTACTGCACTGGCTACATCGCGGTACTAGTGGTCTCCGTTGGCTAAAATTACCCCCAAACTGAGAACCTATGACCCTCGAACTCTGACTTTGTCTTGAATGAACGGGGCAATCAAATCTCGTGCCTGCAAACTGAGGCGGTGCACTAGTCGCTGACTGGCCTGAATATCTGGAATATGACTGTCTCGATCCCTTTCTATAGTCACTACCGGCACCTATAGATCTAACCCTCTTACTCTGCCCCCTATCAATATCTGTCACGACCCGACTCAGGGCCGCGACGAGCACCCGGTGCTAACCCACCCGAGCACCCTCTTAGCTTACTCTTATACTTACATCTAGGTGAGCCACATAATTATACATGCATTTCCATTGATTCGTCAACTAGTCCCATATGGACAACCGCACATTTATATCATCATAGGCATTTATGCCACATCAATGTACATGGGCCAAAGTGGCCGACAAAATGATATACAAAACCTGGGACGACAAGGCCAAACACATCTACCCACACACCCATACGTCTACGAGCCTCTAAGAGTATAACATATCACATTAGCGGGACAGGACCCCGCTATGCCCATAATTATATACACAAAATAATGAGTACCCAAAAGATATGGCTCCGAAGGAGATGGAGCTCTCTATGAAATCTCCGAATAGGCAGCTAAGGATCAAATCTGTCTCCCTGCGCACCTGCGGGCATGACGCAGCGTCCACAAACAAAAGGACGTCAGTACGAAGAATGTACTGAATATGTAAAGCATGATCAACATCAATATAGAAGCATAACAGATATCATATGAAGATAGCATAGGAGGGGAGACAGTAATATCATCATCATGTCGCTTACTTGCATACATCGTCGTTCGTATCCCATAGTAATACTCGTACCATTCTTGTGCTCATATTCGTATACATGTCCTTATCCGTATTCCTATACATAGTCTTTTCACATTCATATTCATATTATATACATAGTCATTTCACATTCATAGCATTTACATAGCATACCCGACCTCATGGGATCGGTGTCTTTTACGTACTTGGCCAACCACGGCTCAAGGTCATACATACCTGGCCCTACCAAGGCATCAGGGTTATCCGTACCCTCTGCAGAGGTGTGCGCGCGTTTTGTAATCGTATACATACTTTATACATAGTCATATACATATATTCTTACCCGGCGTCATAAGCTCGGGGTCTTATTATAGCCCTTCATAGGCACACATACACATATATCGTAGCTCGTAAGCATCTCTAGTCTCATTTTACTCTCATCATCATTACTATCCTCATCATTATCGTTACATTTACATTATAGACTTACTCGTCATACGAGGAACGTAGTATAAGCATAGTACATATCAAGGGTCGTGAGCTTATGAGCTCGGAATGTCAACCAAGTGAAGACAATATACTCATATAGAGGAATTTAGGAATTTGGCCAAGAACCATGCCTTATGAAAGAAGGGTTAGCCTTACATACCTTATCGTCGGACTACTCTACACTTGCACGTACTCCTTCGATGCTCACATTTCTACCTTTATTAGGGTCATACTATCATTAGCACCGATAACTAGTACACATGGCTAAAGCTAGAGAAAATCGGACAGCATCTCCTTTATTTATGCAACATTTTTCCATATCGTAATTTAACTCCCAAACGTCAACAATACATACATAATGTCATATCAATGGCCATTAATCATCTACATTATCCACAATCATGATTCAATTCAAACTATTTCTCAAAACGTCACTATTCATCATTCATAACCCATTTTGCTATTCTCTTCTAATGACCAAGCATTTCAACTCTCAAATACCTTAAACAACATATAAATATCATGAATCTTACCTTAGAAGTTGTAGGAACAAGCCTTAGTCGATAATAATCCACTTTGATCAAAACCCTAGTTTTCCTCCATTTGGATTTCTTGACTTTGGATGATCTTTGATGGGTTCTTACTCTTGATTCACTTGTTTATGTTGTTAATCACTACAAACCCTTGAAAACTTATGAAATAGATGTAGAGAGATGTTTTAGAGAGAAGGGGTGTGGAAGGGAAATGAAATGAAATAACCTTGGTCCCATACATTTATTGAGCAAATCTGTCCCGACAAAAATATACGGACCAACATACGGTCCGTATAAATTGTACGGGCCGTATGTCTGGCCGTACTTTTGGTCCAGAAACTTTTGGCCATTCTGGGTTGATTATACGGTCCAGACATACGGACCGTATAAATTATACGGCCAGTATGTTTGGCCGTATAATCCCCAGTGATTCCGAACTTCGATTCGTCGATTCGTTTTGTCTCCAATCCCTATGGAACCTTCTTAACACTTGTTCAACACTTCATTAGTAATCTAAGGGAAGTTATCATATTTTTTCAAAACATCACTAAGTGCCCAATAAGTCGTCACTCGTATTTCCTTCCCGATACTTATCAAATACTTTGCCTTCTCTTGGCAATCCTCTTCCCCCATCTCTAACATCTTTAAAATCTTATCTAGAGTCGTCGAATGCCATCGCTTACCCATGAACATATTGTGTACTCGTACTCCTTACTAGTTCATTCACTTGCATACCAACGGAAGATTTTCCGAGGTGTAACAATATCGCGCTCACCCCTTTGCGGATGTTGCTGCTCTACTAAGTTCTGGGCATGGGCTTGAATACGGGAAATATCTATCCCCTCTTGCAATGAAGATTTCAAGCAATATCTATCCCCTCTTGCAATGAAGATTTCAAGCAATCTTTAAACAAATATATCCCTAAGCCTCTCACAAACCTATGCACTCTATCTCCCATATCGGCCACCATAGTCGGAGCATATCTAGCCAATGAGTTTGTCACGACCCAGCCCCGTGGGCCGCGACTGGCACCCTACCTGGGTGCCCAGACCGAATCACACATTCATTATAAGGTCCAAACTTATTTCCGAATTTTACGAAATCATATCAAACATAATTTATATGAAAATATGTCTTAAGCGGTCGCGCCAAATCAAAATACCATATCAAATACAAACGGAGCGGCGGAATAGGCATCGCCGGTCAAAAGTGTAAACATAAGCATAAGGGCCATTTGGGGCCATCATAGCAAACAGACCGCTTTAAGAACAGAATTGAAATCAAACCAACATACACAGGACCCTTACCCTACATATATGACTACAGGCCTCTACAAATTCAAAACAAAGACATATGGCGAGACAGGGCCCCGCCGTACCCCAATAGTCAAATGTACAGAATATATACAAAGCAAAAGGAGCCTGTACCAAAAGTGGACTCCGGATCAAAGAGGAGTACCCCGGAATAGCAAAGAGTGAAGCCTACTGTGGAGGATCACCAATGTCTGTACCTGCGGGCATAAAACGCAGCCCCAGAAGAAAGGGGGTCAGTACGAAATATGTACTGAGTATGTAAAGCACAGAATACAGAAATATGGATCAAAACTGAAAGCAAATCAGATAACAAAATGGAATACAAATCGGTATGTCAAAATCCGTATCAAAATCATATACGTATATATAATGCAACGAAATCATGCAAACGCTTAGGAACGTGGTCGCCACTCCGACGCTGGCGCCACACACAACATAACACCAGAAGGTTTCAAATCTCCGTACATCCCCGAACACAAACATAATCATAGGTGAGCGTATCGCATCACGAGCCATATCACAGCATAACTCCAAACGGAACCCGGCCCTATGGCGAAGCCTCGGGAACCGTAACACAGCATACGACCGAATTATTATAAGGCGCACGAATCATAACCGGCCCGGGAACCGGTGAACGAAGTCACAATAAGGCACGAGCGGAGTCGAGAGCAGACAAATGCAAATCATACTTCAAAATAGTCTTTCAAAACAGAGTAATCCCATAAGTCATTTCATAATACAAAATAATCGGATACTTAGTCGATATAAGGTTTCGTTTCACAAAACGTTTCCAAAGTAGTACGTATAGTTCAAAACGTAACTTAGCGTATCGTAATATTCAAAACATATCCCGTAGGAGGAAGTTCCGAAATCGAAAGTATCATTTCGAACTTTATTTCAAAGGACAGCCCAATAAGACAAATAGGGCGTCTCGGGGTTAGCGGGCCCACCTCGAGTCAAATTGAGGTGGCGAACACATTTTACGAATATTTATATGCCAAAGGTCATACATAATCATTTCTAAGTTACCCGACCACATTTCGATAGGTTTCGGACGAGTGGTGGCATTCTAGCCAAAATAGAGCCCTTAGGCTTCAATTGAATTGAATGAATAGTAAATTTTCTGTGGATCGGGTTTCGAGGAGCAGGAATGCTCCGGAAGTTCTCATATTCGCCTATCATACTAAGATATGCCAAATGAAGGAGTGGGAAACTTTACATACCTTACAGACGTCGTATGCTCTCCCAAAAGTCAAGTCCCGTTTCGCCCGAAATCTGCAAATGGTCAAAGTTACCAATTGAGATTCTTAGGCTTAAAAATGCCTTTAACTTCATTTTTTTGCCTACCGAAATTTCGGCAGCATTTCCCCTATAAATCTAACATCCCCGGGACTTAGCTCGGCTCAAAATACATCAATACAACAGCCCACACATCATCAAACAACACAAGTAATAATCAAACCACTTTAGCTTCAAAGTTCTACTTTGTTACCTAAGTTGGCAATTTTCATTCAAACTTCCAAAACTCCAACTCTATATCTACATAATTGGATTCATTTCCTCATTCAAACTTATACAATCACATCCCAAATACAATCCAAGCCATACACGAAATTGCCCCAAAATCCATTACTTTCCATAATTCTTCAAAACATCGAAAATTCACGACGAACATTCTAACTTGCGTCGTTTCATTCCGAATTCATTAATATCAACTATAACTCATATTTAAAGTATTTAGCACCCTAAATATACAATGATATACACAATTATACCAAAGGTATACACTTTCCGATAATGTCCGAAATCATTTTCCAACGCCAATTTAATTCATCAATCAATCATTTACGACATAAAGATCACAACAACACATTATACAAACTAAACAAGATCAATTCACACCACTTTCTTCTTCCTAGGCTCACAGCCAACATACAATATACACACACACCCACGACTTTCTATATACACCAAAGTTACGGGATTCTCGTCTATTCTCAATCCTTAACACATTCATATCAATTCTATAACATAAAAGTGTAAGAATTCTCACCTTTTCTTGAAACCCCGACTTGTCGCAAACGTAGTTCTTGTGCCAAACTAATTATACCCCGTTGAAGAGGGTCTTGAGCACTTCACAACTATGGGAAGAACAAGAATTTTTGATCAACAACAAAGCTTGGAAATTTTTCTTTCTCTTTTTTCTTAGCTTCGGCCGAACCCTCTTTTTTTGTGGTGTTCTTGAATTTGATTTTGATCTTGAAAATTCTAAGTGTTGCTCTAGTATATATCCATAATATTGATCATGTGCATAGCACATGATCATTAACAAAGGGGCTTGGGCCATGGATATGGCCGGCCACCCCAAATCCCTTGGGCCTAAATTTTGTGTCATATTTTCCTTGGCCCAATTCTTGAAAAGTCCCATTTTGTAATTCCCGAAACTAATTTCCGAAATTCCAAATTTACCCTCGGCCTTTCCCGATGTCTTAACATTAAAGATTCCATAACCAACATAGTCATTTTCACCAAAATCAAAATATTTCCTTATAATACATAAATCGTAATTATTTCTCGATTTCCAATTATACGAAAACACGGGACATAACAGAGTTAAGGTGAAGGCTATACTCCCGGGCACTCAAATTTTCTTGCTTCAAATTTAAGAATTTATCCGCTCTGGCCCGACGAACCTCGGGTGGCAAATAGTGACGGATGAAGGCATCTACAAATTCTTGCCAACCCGGGGGAGGTGCATTTTCCTTTCTTGAAGATACCCAATTGTTATACCATAAGACCGCTACATCCCGGAGTTTATAAGATGCCAACTCCACAAATTCAGTTTCAGAGGCATGGATAATTTTTAACGATCTCAACATCTCATCAACAAAACCTTGCGGGTCTTCATCCGGCTTTGACCCAAAAAACTCTAGAGGGTTTAAACTCATAAAATCCCGAGCACGAGTGCTAGTCGCCCTGTCACCTGAACTTGTGCTATGCCATTGTGCCTAAGCGGCAACTAACTGTGTCAGTAGATGAATAGCCTCGGTCAATTGTTGACCCGAAGCAGCCGGCGGAGGGACTGGAGGCATAGGAGCTGGAGTTGAAGCCCCCTCTTATTCTTCCAAAACAGGCGGAGTGGGGGAGGTATTAGATGGAGGCTCATTTTGTGATTCACCTTCTTCTACATTAGTTGACGGCTCCCTTTCTATTCGCCTTTCTATCGTAGCCTTGCGCTTCTGGGCGACTGTGGCCTTTCTCTTTACTGGCATAGCTGAAATCATAACACACCATTAGGGAGGAGAAAATCTTATAACATGGCTTTATCGCACGATCTCATAGGAAGAAGAATGGCCATTTTTACTAAATGCCTTGTAGCCTCCTGTTTATAGATGTGGCACGCAACACACCATAAACAAGGCACTACTAGACACGGATCGTAGACACTTCCTAGGACTGAACTGCTCGGATACCACTTTCGTGACGACCCGGCTAGGGGATATGACGGGTACTCGGAGCTGACTACCGAGCACCACTCATCCTGCTAGTCATCATAACCGACTTTATCATTCATGATCTCAAGGGCAACATATATATATATATATATATGAGCTCTCATGGCTACAAAAATGATATACAAATATACAACGATGGATTCATGTTACCATACTACCCACACATACGTATCTATGAGCCTCTACGAGAGTACTAGACATAAGGATGGGACAGGACCCCGGCATGCCCAAAAACGTACACAAAACAATATCTCAAAATAGCACCTCCGGAGTAATGGAGTGCTCCTGTAAACCTGCTGATAACTCCTATGAATCTGGATCACCTCCCTGTCGACCTAGGGGTATGAACACAGTGTCCAAAGAAAGGGATGTCAGTACGAACATTGTACTGAGTATGTAAGGCATAAACAATAATCACATATCAATGAAATAAGGAGATATCAAGTGAAGAAAAACCTGTAACTGACTGTCACTTAAGATTGAAATAATGCATGCTAACTTACTTTATAAACATCATCATATCATGTATGCATATATGTATAAGCTGCCCGACCATATAGGCACGGTGTGATCATCATTAGCCTATGTCTAGGCCTCCCACGTCTGGGGTAAACATCTCATGCCGTCCACTAGTGGTGTCTGCCCATGCCCTCTAGACATGGTGTATACGCTGCCTTCCTTAGCGGTGTCTGCCCGACCATATAGGCGCGGTGTAATACTTCATCATGTACTCATCATAGTGCATGCATAAAAACTCAAAGATAACTATAACTCTATCGGGGTGACGTAAGGTCATGAACCCTTGATTCCATTATAGAGTTTTGTAAGCATTCTGCCTCACCTTGAAGGAATGAGCATATAAGGTCAGTGTAGCACAATGAACAACATCAAAGGACCATAATAAGGATCATTATCTTTATAGAAACATCATATCATATGCCTTAGAATATTTAGACTTAGACTCATCATCATCATTATCATATTCGTAATGTATCTCTCATATGAAGCTCTTTATCAATATCGACTCATAGTTTTCGGGATGTAAGAAAGTCATGAAGGGATAGGGAAAATCAAGTCATAAGAATCATGCCTTAGAAAGAAGGGACTAGCCTCACATACCATTTCATTTAGCTACTCCACCCCTTGAACGTTCCTCTGCAATATTCACGTTTCTTCCTTCAAGAGAGTTCGTACCAATATTAGATAATCGATAACATAAGCATGCTTGAACTAAAGCTAGAGAAAATTGGGCATCATCTCCTTTGTTTATACAACTTTCTCCATCTCATATATCAACTCCCAAACATCAATAATAACATTCATAATATCCTAAGCAATAATCTTCATTCACCTTAGATTGTCCAAGTCTCCCAATTTCACTTCAAATCACCCATAACCATGGTCATAGTACAATATTACATTCATTCTTATATGATGTTTCTACCATGTTCCTAAGATCATTTATAACATAATTATAATCACAACATATCAATAATCATGACTCATTCCAAGCTACTACTCAAAAATGTCACTATTCTTGTATTTGTTAATCATTTTCCATTCCCTTCCATAATCCAAGTCTTTCTACCTCTTAATACTTTAAACAACAGGGAATGATCATAAAACTTACCTTTGATAGTATGAGAATGAGCTTTGGGTGGAGGCACTTCACTTGAGTAAAACCCTAGTTCCACTTCCAAAGAGATTTCTTGTCTTGGATGAACCATAGTGAGCTTCTTACACTTAATTCCCTTGGTTTGATGAAGTTGATCCTTAATTTCTCTTGGTTTCTTATAGATAAAGTGTAGAGAGTGTTCTAGAGACTTCGTGAGGTGTGGAGAGAAAATGAGAAAATGAAATATAAACTTGGGGTCCTCTTATTTAAAACATAAAATTTGTCCCGGCCAAGTTATACGGACACACATACGGTCCGTATATTTTATATGTGCCGTATGTGTGACTGTATGTTTGCTCCAGTGAGGACTCCAATTCTGGGCAGCTTATATGGTCTAATATACGGCCAGTATATTTTATACGGCCCGTGTAAAGGACCGTACAATCTACAATTTTCCGAAACTTGTTCTCGTCGACTCGTTTGATCTTCCATCCTTGTGGAACCTTCTTAACACTTGTTTAACACTTCATTAACAATCTAAGGGGTGTTATAAATATTTTTTAAGACATCATTAGGTTCACGTTAACTCGGTGCTTTGCAAACCCCTCTTTCAAAACACAACATATGTTTCGCCTCTCTTAAGGAACTTTCTCCTCTTACTTCCAACGTCTTTGGAATCTTAATTAGGATCGTTAAGTAGCCTTCCTTACTTGCAGGAACGTCATATACTTCTCACACCGTGTTGGTCTATTTACTATGCAACGACATGAAATTTTCTGAGGTGTAACAAAGGACGTTATTGAAAGCATGTGTGGATTCATAAGAAAAGAATCATGCCTTTAGAAAGAAAGGGGTCAGCCTTAACATACCTTTTGGTCTCCTTAACTAGTTAACGCTTATCCTCCCAAGCTCGTAAATCTAAATTACAGAGAATTAATATTATTGTTACGCTTATCGTCATATGCTTATCTTAAGCCTTCAAATTAAACCCCTTTTAGAATCTGTCGAAATTCGGGCAGCATCTCCCCTGTTTATATCCCTAACCCGAAATCACAATACCAACAACCAACAACCAACAACAACACTAACATCAACAACATCATCATCAATACCAAAATACTCTATAAAACATCCCACATGATGTTTATTTGATTTCTCCACCAACTACTAGCCTTTACGAAGCCTTAAACACTAAATGTCCATAATGTAATCCATAATATCAAAATAGAGAGTATCCTTACCTCAAACAAAGTTAGAAGAGCTTGAAATCTTATTTATCCTCAATAGATTCCTTCATCCCATCAAGATTTGATGTTTAGAATAAGAGCTACAAAATCTTATACACTTCCCGAGCCTAAATCCCGAGATTACACTTGATTTGGGCTAAAATTTATGGCTGGAACTTAGGGGAATGTTCTAGAGGGTTTGGGATAGTTTTAGGGGTGTTTGGATGAAAACATAAGGGGTAAACCCCCTTTTATAGTGTTCTAGGGTCGGTTTGCACCGACCTACCGGCCTAACTTGTAACATCCATAACTCTCTACTCCGATGTTATATCGATGAGTGGTTTGTTGAGTTGGAAACTAGACTCAATGAACTTCATTTTAGGATTTTACTTTACTTCAAAACTCTTCATATACTAAAAGATATACTTCTCTAAATTTGACCCAAAATTTCTGTCTAAAATTCTGCCAAATGTTTTTCAAATTTTCGATAAACTTAATTTCTTTGATTTGCTTGATCCCAGAACCTTTAGACCCTTGCTTAACACTTGTTAATAATATTACTTAACCATATAAGGGTTCCATGACCTCTCCGAGATTACGTTAGTTTACTTACGATGCAAACAACGCGAAATTTTTGTAGGTGTATCATGGACAAACTAGGTGGATGAAACATGTTTGTGAACTTGGCGGTGAAGACTTGGAGGTCAAGATTATAGGATTCCTTGCCATTATTAAAAAAGGTTCTTAATACTCCTACAAGGACAATGACGTTGATCCAAAAGGCAAGAATCCCAATTCAACACAAACCCTATTATATCGCATGGGCTTACTTGAAGAAGGTTTTGTATTTGCCGAGTTGTTATGCACTCAATGCTATATATACCCATGTCTTACCAAGAAGAAGGTTTGCGCACCCACAAAGATAGATTTCAGAATATTGAGCGATCAATGAAACTATCAAGATTATTAAGAATCTAGGCGTGCATCCTTACATGAAAAGGATTGAAGAAGCTGTAAAATAGAGTTTATGTTTTACAGTTCTTGAGTCTAGAAAACTTGTATTTGGTTGTTTATCGAGTAGTATCTTTATCTTCTTTATTAGAAGCATTACAGTTAGATACACAATGTTGTAAATTTAACTTCAAGTTAGAGGTCAACTTGAAGGTTGCTTTCTTGTCAGAGGTTGATTAGTAATATAGGGATTAGAGGTTAGTTCCTAGGTTGCAGAGATTGTAACTTGAATTTGCAGAGGCATACCGTTGTAGTGGAGTTTTGGGGAAACTCCTATAGAGGTGTAGGTCGTTATTTTTATCACCCTTGTGAGCTGGGTGGTTTTAAGTAAAATTAATGTGTTCTTTACTTACCTACTTTTTATATTCTACAAGACGCTAGCATAGAACAGGCAGAGTAACATATTCCATCCTATAGACGAAAATTTGATATTGCTTATGATAGGAAGTAGGTCATGAAAGCCAACAAGTGGTATCAGAGCAAGTTCTCCTCAAAGAGGCTAACACCTTAGGAGAAGATCATGATGAATGCTGCACCACCTACTGGACATAGAGAGGGACACTTACCTCAAAGGCCTCCATTGTTCAATGGACAATACTATCAATAGTGGAAGCGTCTCATGGAGGACCACTTATAGGCAGAAGATTGCGAGTTATGGGACAGGGTCATTGAGGGACCTAAATATCCTACAAATAAGGGAGATGATGGTATAGAGTTGAAGAAATAAAGAAAAGAGTATGATGAAAATAACTACAAGATGCTCGAAAAGAATGCAAAGGCCAAGAAGGCTCTAATCTGCGGGCTTGGACCAAATGAGTACAATAGAATCTCCAGATGCTCAATAGCCAAGAAAATCTGGGATGCCTTAAAGACTGCCCACGAAAGAACAAGTCAAGTAAGGAAATTTAGGAAGGCCATGCTCTCCACTGATTATGAAAATTTTAGGATGAAGCTAGGAGATACAATTATTGAGATGTTCACTCGATACACCTCAATTGTGAATGAGTTAACCTCACATGGAAAGGCCATATCCACTAAGGATTCAGTAGAAAATTTTTTGTGAACCTTGCCAAACTTATTTAAGATGAAAGTTACGACCATCAGGGAAGCAAAAGACATAGAGGAGATGTCTCTAGATGAACTAGTGGGAAATCTAAAGACTTATGAGATGGACATGGAGAATGCTAGAATAGAAAAAGCAAGCACAGAAAGGTCTTTAGCCTTCAAAGCCACATATATAGAGGATGAAAATGCCATGGCCCTGATTACAAGAAACTTTAGAAAGTTCCTAAAACAAGAAAATCAATAGAGAAAAGGCAACACTTCAGAGAGAACTAGAAGTTTTGATAAATCCCAGATAGGTGGATGTTTCAAGTGTGCAAAAACTAATCACATTATCAAAGATTGTCCACTATGGGAAGTTGAATGGAAAAGAGAGAGGGAACAAAAGGAGAACAAAGAGCAGGCCAGCAAGAACAAGGAAACCCTAAAACAGTGGTAGTTTCCTAGGGTTCTAATGATGACTCTGATGAAGAGGTTGACCAAACTACTCTCATGGCTACTGATCCTTCAGAATCGGACACAGAGGAGGACATCAACGTAATCACTTATGGGATGAAAGATAAGTTAGATCAAATCTCAAAAGAAGAACTGATAACCTTGATGAACACTCTAATTGATGAATATCAAGCGATGAACACAAAGAGAGTTGAGCTACAGAGCGTATTTACAAGCTTACCTGATCCGTTGTTGAAATGCGAAGCCTCCAAAGACATAACTTAAAGGAAGAATTCACTATTGAAAGAACAGGTTGCTCAACTTGGTTCATTAGTTCTAGCTCTTCTATCCAAAGTTCATAAGTTGACTATTAAACCAAGCGAATGTGGCTTAAGTAGTGAGCCACGTGAGGTTGAGTTTGAATTGCAAAGGGTAAAAAGGGAGCTACATCTGGAGAAGGAAAAATCCAGAGACCTCAGAGCTGCTTTGAAAAGAGCATCATCTTGAAAGGGAAAATCGTTGGACTCAATCTTCTCAACTGCTCTCAAGTCTCACCAGTCAAATGCATAATATAACTACTAGACTGGGATTTGATAGAACTACCAAATAATAATTATCAGGAGAAGTATTATTCACTCTATGTGGGAAGTTTGGACATTGCAAGATTGACTGTCCAGTGAACACAAGCTACAAGGAAAGATATATGAAGATTACAGCTAGAAACATCAAGCAGATCAAAAAGGTTGCAACACGTGCAGGAAACAAGTTCACATGGGCAATCCTGGAATGACAAAGAAAGATCTAATTCATCCCATTATTAAGGGAAAGGGACCCAAGCTTTTGTGGGTGATTAATCACTGACCCCTCACTGTCGTGAAGAAAAGTGTGACAGAGAGCAAGCTAAAAGGATATATGAAAAGTGCTTGCTCAAATCATAACAGGAGTTCTAAAATAACAATTTGTTCACTCTTAGCATAAGAAGAAAGAAAAAATGCAATAGAGATCTATTGTCATCCTTCCCTACTCAAGAGAGCAATCAGATAGGGGGGTTCTTGGGTGGATTGGGTAGATGAACTTGCTCTATCACTAAAAGGAACATACTGCACACAGATAGGTGGAACATCAAATGCAATCACTACAAGATCAAGCTCAGGGTACCACACTAGATAATGGAAGATCATCAAAATGGTAAGGTACTCATGTGACCTTGAAACAGGTTGAGGAAATTATTCCTCAAAATTAATGAAGACGGTCAACTGGAATAAGTGGTTCAACCTGATCCGATAGCGTGAAAAAATTATTTGATCTCTGCTGAATCGTTTAATAAAGAAGGAGATCAGTGGATTGCAACAGGTATGTCTCTTGAAAAGAGAATACACGAGTAGTTAGACATTTATATTGTGCTTGATGTTTCGGCGAAGATATAAGAGTCGAAAATGAAAGAATTGTGTTAGTATTGAGTGTTATACCCCGTATTTTTATACATCGAGTTATTCGCAAGAGAATCGACTCAAGTTAAAGACGGGATCATTTTCGGATACGAAATAGGAACCTTTAATTTTTAATTTTTAATTTTTAATTAGAACATAAATTGTTTATAAATTTTATTTAGCATAGAAATATTATTAGAGATTAGGGACTAATTAATTTTGATTATATTACTAAGTAAGAATTAGGGATTAATTAAAATTAATTAAGCCTAATTACTATAGTGGGCCCCACCCGAATTAAATTTTTTAAAACAATTCAAGAAGTGGATTAGTGAGTCACAAGGGAGGGGGCACGTGTCCTCCTATAAACTACCATATATATGTGAACAATAGTGAGCAAATTTACACTTGAATTCATTTTCAAGAAAAATTAACTTAAGAAAATCACAAAATCTCCATGGCTGCTCTCGGCCAGCCATGGTGTTGAAGGAAAAATTGCATTCTTGAATATTTTGATCAAGTTTCAAGTGCATTACAAGTTCAAGGAGGTGATAGCAACATTGGATATTAAGCTGGGGAAGAAGAAATTGTAAAATTGGAGCAAATGAGCGTAGAAATTCCTCTAAGAAAAATTAGGTAAAGTTTTCTTATTTTGTGGTGTAATTTTCTTAATAGTGTTGTAATGGAATTATTAAAATTGGATTGGACGAAATTGGAAGTAATAAAATGCATGAAATTGATGTTATATGAAATTGTGGGTTAAAGTGGATTTAGAAAGGTTGTTGGGTTGTTAGAATTGTTATGGGCTGAATTGTAAGAATTTTGTTTGTATATCTCTATTGTTGGTATTTCTATGATAACAGAAGAATAATAAAAAAAATCGGGTTAGGCGAATATATAGGGGAAATGCTGCTCGATTTTCGTTAAGTCCTTAACTAATGAAAAACCCTAATCGAGAAATTATAAGTTAAAGAACGAGTTCTATAAGCGATGGGCTACAGATTTACGAACTAGAAAGTATAGTTACTGACAATAGCGTTACTTTTATATTAAATAGGCTAAAGGGGCGACGAAGCGAACGGGTTTGCGATTAATCGTTAACAGGTATGTAAAGCTGTCCCTTCTTTCTTTTGGCATGTCTTAGATATAAGTGACGAATGACATGAGCTTTGGGGTAATTCCATTCATAAGTTTCGAGTTTGATTCATGATTCCTATTCACTTCTTGATGTTAGAACTCTTAAAATGATTGAGCTTCCCTCTTCAGTTTTCTATACGTTGGATAGTAATCGATATATATAAGCTCCTATTCTTAGAGACTCTATGATAGCTAATGTCCTTGACTTCTATAAGCTATTTCATATTATCTTGATACATGTCTATGATTCCTAAGGCTCTTTTGATATGATCTATAATGACATTCGAGGGATACTTGATATGATTGTCGCTATTGCTACTCCGGTGTTAATCTCTTCTTCTTATTCTGTTGAGTCTTGATAATGATTTAAATTGCATATGGTTTCTCACTACTCTGCTCGTGCATGCCTCAATATGTCTATCACCGAGTCCCGGGCCGGGTATGTTATCGTGCACAGTCTCACTGCATTGTTCACCGAGTCCCTCACTAGAAGGCCGGAATATGATATATATTTACATATGATGGTGTTATGCTGTGTTATGGCGTTATGATGTGTTTATGGAGTAATGTTGTGTTATGGCGTTATGTTGTGTTTATGGAGTTATACTGTGTTATGGCGTTATGATGTGTTTATGGAGTTATGCTGTGTTATGGAGCCAAAGACGGGGTGGCGACCATGTTCACCGAGTCCCATAATGGGCCGGGTATGATATATGATATTGACATTCATGATTTATGTTTCAAAAGGGCAAGTGTTTTGGTATTCTGGACATTGTACTTGTTTTCTGTACTCCTTATTTTAGTTATGATCCTTCTTACTGTATTTCATCCTTTATATACTTTGTACATATTCCGTACTGACCCCCTTTCTTCGGGGGGCTACGTTTCATGCCCGCAGGTACAGACGCTCGATTCGGTGATCCCCCAGCTTAGGATTTCCATCCAGCTGTCTTGGAGAGCTCTGTTGTTCCGGAGCCTAGATTTTGGTACAGACCTTCCGATGTATATATATATATATATATATATGTTTGTCCAGGGGTACGACAGAGCCCTGTCCCATCATATTTCACTGTTGATACTGTTAGAGGTCTGTAGACATATGTGTGGGTTGTATATAGATGTTGTTCGGCTGTGTTAGCATGACTTGCATTTTGGGACGTTCCCATTCGTAGTGGCAGCCTTATCGGCTTGCGTATATATATATATTTTGGGATGTTATATGTAGTGGCAGCCTTGTCGGCTTGCGTATGTATAGTTGGGACGTTCCCATACGTTATGACAGCCTTGTCGGCTTGTGTACTATGTTATCTTTTGATGGTTGTGACTCCTCAGGAGACTGATTGCCTTGATATATGTATGTGATGTCCTGAGATAATTTTATGTTTTCGCAAGCTTCCAGATTATGTTTAGTTTCAATTTGATTATGCCTAACAGATATGTATACGAGTGCCTAGCTTGGGCACTAGTCACGGCCTACGGGGTTGGGTCGTGACAAAAGTGGTATCCGAGCAGTTCATCCTCGGAGTGTCTACAGATCGTGTCTAGTAGAGTCTTGTTTATCGGTGTGTTGTGCACCATATCTATAAACAGGAAGCTACAGGACATTTAGGATATTTTCTTTCCTTCTTATCTTAAAAAGTGCGATAGAGAGTCTAGGAAAGATTGTTTCTGACCTCTTTTCCTATAGGTAGGTGCAGAATTGCGAAAGATGAAGAGGCCAGCTTCAGATAGTGGGGGTGCTAAGAAGGCCCCTAGGGTAAATTCAGGACCCCAGGCTCCAGGACCGAGCAGGAGGAGCCTCAGTTATTCTATCGAGACTGACCCATCGGAGGACCCAGCGACAATTCCTCCAGAGTTGTTGATATCTAGGGATGCGGTCCTCGAGGCCGTACCAGTTGATCCTATGGCAAGACACCACGTTAGATCGGCTACCCCGGGAAGCGTTACAGATTACTCCAGCCCCCTATCCTGGTCGTCGGTAAACCAGGAGTTGCCTGGTTATCTACATTCCCCAGACTCCGATGAGGAAGATGATGAAGGCCAGACGAGTAGATGGCGGGCGGATGATGACAAGGAGCACACTTCGCCTTATAGATCACCAGATCGGACTAGAGACAGATCGACTACAGGTATATGAGACCTTATTGAAATTTCCTATGTATGTGCATTTGCTATAGATTGTTACCTAATTGTGGCGAGCGAAAATCAAAGAGGTCGACAACCAAGTATTTACGAGTAACAGTGACCAAGGTGTTCCCATCACCGTGGGAATTTTAAAATCTAAGATGGAAAATAGTTGTACGTACTGGTGAAAGTTGGATATCAAGGTTACATAATGAGAATTTGTGTATACGGAATGGCAAACTGGCCATCATTACGGTGAGTTATGGTAAGGAAATGTGTTGAAAGTATATATATATTGTAGACAAGTGCAGTTAGAAAGTGTGCACAGAAGAAGCTAAAGGAATCAGTGACTGTAAGCAGAATATATATTAGACATAGTATGAATGCTGCAAGTATGTGTGAAACCTGCAGTTAAGGATTGAAAGGGAAAATAAACAGGAAAGTGTGACAGGTACAGTTTGAGTGGGATACACGAGGTAAGTTCGTCATTTTCATCCTGTGACTGATATGGAAAGCCCTGTGTGGCTACGATACCATATAATATATATGTGTATGTTTGCCCTGTGAGGCATTGTTGGTATTTCCTGCGTGCAGGTTTCGAGATAACAATAAATACAGAGGAAACTCTACCAAAATTTTCTTAGAAATAAAAAGAAAATGACATATAAGTTCGTAATATTTTTGAAAGGTCGTGTCAACAGTAACGATAAGATTTGACTAAGTCGTAAGTACATCTGACCTCGAGAAATAAAGTTAAATGTTAAATTGATAATAATAGTAAATATGAGGTCGACATTGATATGGTAAATTTATCATGTTGAAGTAAGGCTTTAAGAGATATCCTCCATGTCAACCGTAAGGGGCATCATTCCTATTTGGAAAATTTGATTTCGAAGAAGCAAATATGAGCAGCAAAGTTTGGAATTCATTTGAACGGACCAGATACTTTCCAGCCGCATTTTACCTCAGAAAAAGCTCGTGTTGAAAAACAAAAACGTCTAGCATTTAAGTTTCACTTTTATTCGAAGAGTATGAAGCATACAGTAAGTAATTTATGAACTAAATGGTTCGCTCATGACCCAAGAACAACTCTAGAGGTAAACTGTGTAAATCAAGCATTAGGAGCCCCGTGATGCTAGTCAGATTCTAGTTCCCCTTCTTATGGTGGTTTGGAGGATTGTTATAAGAATGAGTAAAGCCCGGTGAGGAAGTGACTAAAAGATATGACGTGATCTATGTGACTAAGGTATAAAGGCAAATATGAAATGGAAAGGCAGGGTTTAGAACGAATAAGAAAGACCTACAAGTCCTATAGGAAAAGTTCAGAATAGAGATCAAGTGGTAACGAAAGTGAAAGCGAGCACAGGAAGAGAAGGAGTTAATAGAAGAAAGAAGATAAGAAGAAAGCGAGTGGGATTATAGTGTAGCGATGTGTTATGACGTGTATAGCCGAGAAAATGAGCAATATAAGAAACAGAATTGTGAAAGACCGAACTAAGGGAAGATGAACAACGAGACAGAATGAATGCCAGAAATGACTGGTATGATAAGAACAAATAGAGATGAACAGAATATGTTTTGAAAATAAGAAAGGGGTTATGTAGAAGTAATGTTTTCCGAAGGATACAGGAGTAGCATGAGATTCCTCGTGCACAAAATAAAAGATGGACATAGACTGGAGAAATGAAAGGAATACTAAAGGAAGCACCCAAGACAGACGTAATTAATTGAGTACGAGTATAAAATAAAAGGGAAAAATATAGCTACGAACTTAAAGGTGTAATGCGAAGACAAGGTGATAAGACAAGACCACTATTAAGACGAACTCGATATGATTTTAAGTAAGTTAGAAGTCAGTGTTAGGTACACAACAAAAGTAAAGAGCATAAGGCATAAAGGAGTGTTGCATATATATAACTTTACCTCGGAAATAGTGAAATCCGTAAAGGACAAGGACTGTAGGCCGGAGGAACAAATAATGCAAGGTAAATTTATTACAGGAGACAGACGATACAGGTTGGGATATAAATAATTTTATAAGAGAGCCTTGGATACTTATCATCAGAATATAAATGCTACCTAATTGAGAATTTGGAATGACTACAAGTACTAGTTAATTATGGATTGAAGTAAGTGGAATGTGGCCTTGGGTGAACTGCTACATTGATTACATTACTCAAGTACAAATTATCAAATAAGATTTTGTACTATACATCGAAAGGTTCTCGTCGCTTCCTGACTTTGATTAAGGTTTCGTACGTGGATAATCAAGTTATAAGTTATAGAGAAAGACGTGAGTATGGTACAGTATACCAAGTGAATATAAAAAAGGATCGAGTGAATTTGAGATTAGAGATAGGGACATAGAGCGGAATATAAACGGATACTGGTATAGGTACACCCTTAAGGGGGGAAGCGGACAAAAAGAAATGCAAGTATAAGATGGGAACAATTGAGACTACAATATATTTGATATGGATACTTAAATTTCAGGTGAGATCTCTTGCCGAAACAAGTTAATAAGATCTGAAAGCCAACAATCAATGGATAGAATTCAGAATGGTATTTGAGACAGTGCTGGGAATTATTGGTAAAGATTTGGGAGAATACGACATTAGAAAGTGGATGCTTATAAAAAGGAAGAATACGACAAGAAAATGATAACGAGTAACTTAAGAGATATTATAAAGGGTAGCAATGAAATACTGGATTAGAGGTTAAGACGTTGGCAATAGGGTTACTTGCTAATGATACTGTAACTTATAAGTAGCAAAGGAGAAAGGATAGGAAATCTCCTATAGTAGGATATGAGAAAATCAAATGGTGAATAAAGGAATGGAAAGGAGCATGACAAGATAGACCGCAACTGAACTTTAGTACAATAAGATATGTAGAGCAGAATAAGCTAGGAGAAGGAAAGACTATGACTAAGATTGGATGCACTTTGTACGAATTGTACAAGAATAGTTATGCAACCTACGAATATTTGTATGCTAAGGATGAGACCAAGTAATTACTTGATAAGAAGGGTAAGAATTCAGTAACAACAATGCAGTTGCAATATTTTGGGTACACCAAAGAAAGGTGTAAGATGGTTTGAGGCAAAACTACAGAGGTATAATAAGTACTGAGGGCAAAAGCCATAGTTGAGCCTTGATATCAATTGAAAGAGATAAGAGAAGAATATAGGGTCTGCATAAAGACTAGCGTGGCGACGCAAAGGTATTTTCTGGGCTGATTTGAGCACCTACACATACCTGTGTAAAGATTCCAATAAGATGCGTGATAGGAGGATTAAGAGCAAATTTGAGTAAAGGGGCAATAGAAGAGTTTGAGTCAAAAATAGAGAAACGACACGAGGTAATATGCCTAAAGTATTGCCAGTTAGGGTAAAGGAAATTACGAAATGATTTAACCGAGACAATCAGAACAGGCGGGTTACTGGTTACTGGATGACAGTGAAGTTATAATATGAGGGAACCCTAGCGCTATTTGATAGACAACCCTATAGAGCGAGATCAAGAATTAAAATCAAGTGATAGTTAAAAACCTTTAAAGGAAAGTCAGAAAGTGACAAGTGATGCTGAGGATTCTAGAATACGGACTGTAACAGTGGAGTAAAGCAAGGATATTGGAGTACAAAAATGTTACCCTCTGGGAAATTTCGTTTTACTCGTAGAACCTGCAAAGGGGCTACAGGTTACCAGGGGCATGCAATACTCCAGGGATATTAAAGTCTAATGAATCGATGGAGGATGCCTGCGCGTTATAAAAATCTTATTTAAAGATTGAGAGGTAAGATAAAGGAAACGATATCTTAAGGGAGTAACTATAGAAAAAGAAGGAGTCAAGTTAGGACTAAGCGCACAAGCGAGAGACTAAGATTTCAGCGGAAGAGCCCGCAATACAACTGACAACCGACTGCGAAGTAAAGAGGAGAGTAAAGGCGATAACGTGGAATAATTACCTTGAGAAGCAACAGAAAGAGGAAATATTACAGGAATGACTATGTAGAGATCTGGAATGCGTTATAGTGAATTATAGTGAATCGACAAATGGAAGAGGTATGTAAAGGGCATAATTAAATAAGAGAACACTTGAGAAAGTATTGGGAGTTCAGGACCAGTTTAACATTCGAGGAAGAATGTTCTAAAGGGGGGAAGGATGTTATACCCCGTATTTTTATACGTCGAGTTATTCGCAAGAGAATCGAATCAAGTTAAAGACGGGATCATTTTCGGATACGAAATAGGAACCTTTAATTTTTAAGTTTTAATTAGAACATAAATTGTTTATAAATTTTATTTATCATAGAAATATTATTAGAGATTAGGGACTAATTAATTGTGATTATATTACTAAGTAATAATTAGGGATTAATTAAAATTAATTAATCCTAATTACTATAGTGGGACCCACCCAAATCAAATTTTAAAAAAAATCAAGAAGTTGATTAGTGAGTCACAAGGGAGGGGGCACGTGTCCTCCTATAAACTACCATATATATATGAATAATAGTGAGCAAATTTACACTTTGAATTCATTTTCAAGAAAAATTAACTTAAGAAAATCACAAAATCTCCACGGCTGCTCTCGGCCAGCCATGGTGTTGAAGGAAAAATTGCATTCTTGAATATTTTGATCAAGTTTCAAGTGCATTACAAGTTCAACGAGGTGATAGAAACATTGAATATTAAGTTGGGGAAGAAGAAATTGTAAAATTGGAGCAATTGAGCGTAGAAATTCCTCTGAGAAAAAGTAGGTAATTTTTTCTTATTTTGTGGCGTAATTGTGTTAATAGTGTTGTAATGGAATTATTAAAATTGGATTGGACGAAATTGGATGTAAGAAAATGCATGAAATTGATGTTATATGAAATTGTGGGTTAAAATGGATTCAGAAAGGTTGTTGGGTTGTTAGAATTGTTATGGGCTGAATTGTAAGAATTTAGTATGTATATCTCTATTGTTGGTATTTCTGTGATAACAGAAGAATAATAAAAAATTCTGGTTAGGCGAATATATAGGGGAAATGCTGCCCGATTTTCGTTAAGTCCTTAACTAATGAAAAACCCTAATCGAGAAATTATAAGTTAAAGAACGAGTTCTATAAGAGATGGGCTACAGATTTACGAACTAGAAAGTATATTTACTGACAATAGCGTTACTTTTATATTAAATAGGCTAAAGGGGTGACGAAGCGAACGGGTTTGCGATTAATCATTAACAGGTATGTAAAGCTGTCCCTTCTTTCTTTTGGCATGTCTTAGATATAAGTGACGAATTACATGAGCTTTGGGGTAATTCCATTCATAAGTTTCGAGTGTGATTCATGATTCCTATTCACTTCTTGATGTTAGAACTCTTAAAATGATTGAGCTTCCCTCTTCAGTTTTCTATACGTTGGATAGTAATCGATATATATATATAAGCTCCTATTCTTAGAGACTCTATGATAGCTAATGTCCTTGACTTCTATAAGCTATTTCATATTATCTTGATACATGTCTATGATTCCTAAGGCTCTTTTGATATGATCTATAATGACATTCGAGGGATACTTGATATGATTGTCGCTATTGCTACTCCGGTGTAAATCTCTTCTTCTTATTCTGTTGAGTCTTGATAATGATTTAAATTGCATATGGTTTCTCACTACTCTGCTCGTGCATGCCTCAATATGTCTTTCACCGAGTCCCGGGCCGAGTATGTTATCGTGCATAGTCTCACTGCATTGTTCACCGAGTCCCTCACTAGAGGGCCGGAATATGATATATATATACATATGATGGTGTTATGCTGTGTTATGGTGTTATGATGTGTTTATGGAGTTATGCTGTGTTATGGCGTTATGTTGTGTTTATGGAGTTATGCTGTGTTATGGCGTTATGATGTGTTTATGGAGTTATGCTGTGTTATGGCGCCAAAGACGGGGTGGCGACCATGTTCACCGAGTCCCATAATGGGCCGGGTATGATATATGATATTGACATGCATGATTTATGTTTCAAAAGGGCAAGTGTTTTGGTATTCTGGATATTGTACTTGTTTTCTTTACTCCTTATTACATTTATGATCCTTCTTACTGTATTTCATGCTTTATATACTCAGTACATATTCCGTACTGACCCCCTTTCTTCGGAGGGCTGCGTTTCATGCCCGCAGGTACAGACGCTAGATTCGGTGATCCCCCAGCTTAGGATTTACATCCAGCTGTCTTGGAGAGCTCCGTTGTTCCGGAGCCTAGATTTTTGTACAGACCTTCCGATGTATATATATATATATGTTTTCCTAGGGGTATGACGGGGCCCTGTCCCATCATATTTCACTGTTGATATTGTTAGAGGTCTGTAGACATATGTGTGGCTTGTATATAGATGTTGTTCGGCTGTGTTAGCATGACTTGCATTTTGGGACGTTCCTATTCGTAGTGGCAGCCTTGTCGGCTTGCGTATATATATATATATATATATATATATATTGGGATGTTGTGTGTAGTGGCAGCATTGTCGTCTTGCGTATGTATAGTTGGGACGTTCCCATACGTTATGATAGCCTTGTCGGCTTGTGTACTATGTTATCTTTTGATGGTTGTGACTCCTCAGGAGACAGGTTGCCTTGATATATGTATGTGATGTCCTGAGATAATGTTATGTTTTCGCAAGCTTCCAGATTATGTTTAGTTTCAATTTGATTATGTCTAATAGATATGTATACGAGTGCCCAGCTCGAGAACTAGTCACGGCCTACGGGGTTGGGTCGTGACATTAAGGATGCTTAAAGTTGCACATATAATTCCTTAAAATTAGATAGAAAGTTTGACTCAGATTGTGTGGTTTATTAAGTAATTAAAATAACTTAGTCATGTATATTTAATTGTTTGTGCTATGCTATAACAGTTTCGTGATCTCTTAAAGGTATACATAGTATGTGTTACACCCAGTACTTTTGTACGTTAAGCATCTTCATGAAGAGCGGAATTCTCTTCGAGTTTATATAAGATTAGACGTGTTCATCTTAAGTATACGAGGTTTAAGTTCATGTTTGGCATGTGTTGGAAGGATTAGAGGATAAACGAATCAATGAGAATATGCATCGTCGAAATTTTATTTTTGAAGTGGACTATACGGACCATATATTAGATTATACGGAACATACTTTGGAATACAGTCCCTACTTATCTAAACAGAGAGGGCAATTTTGCATTGGATATATATGGCCCATAAATACAGACCGTATATATATGGCCAGTAACTTAGACCGTGTATATATATATATATATATATATATATATATATGGCCAGTATATTTTGGCCGTATATTATGTTGGTGGAAACTCATTTTTTTATATATATATTTTGTACACTCCTCATTTTATCTCATTTTCCTCATTTCCCCTGACCTCTAACACTTACAAAAACTCTCTCCAACATATCTAATCAATCCCTATGTGAAATCAAGGAATAAAAGAGAAGATCAAGTGCGTAAAGCTTCCAAAGTGTTGTTGAAGCTTGTTTCTCCTCTTTGTAGTAGCTTTGGAGGATACTTCAAGGTGAAGTAATATTGGAATTGAAGTGTACTTAAATTCTAGAGGTAAGATTCAATCTTATTTCCATGTTTATGAGTTTATATGATGGCTATACTAGGTTTGGAGGGGAAGGAGATCAACGGAAGGTTCAAATATGAACTTGAGTTTATGTCGAGTTGTAATCTGCTATGAGCCATGTTGTTTATGTGTTTTTGAGAAAAAGTCTTGTCGTATGGATAATAGTTGATATTGAGATTGTGTTGAGGTGTTTATGCTTGGTGTATTTGGAAGGAGGATTTGTATATGTCGTGTACGCGAAGCGAATATCAGGCTATTTTATTGTATATCTCTAAATGTTGTGGATATGAGGTTAAAGAGGATCATATCAGGTTGTTGTGTTGATTGTTGATTGTTGGCTGTTGGATATGTTGTGATGATTAAGAAATAGGGGAAATGCGGCCTGTTTTATTTTAGAATCTATTTATCGTTTGATATACAAGTACAATCTAAGGTTTAAAATGCTTTCCTTTGTTAGAGGACTGGAGTACTAATTTGACGGATTTTTTTGGGGATTGGGTTGATGACTTGAGGTATGGTAAGGCTAACTTTCCTTCTTTTAGCATGATCCATATGAACGAAACGTAGACGTAACGCTACTCCATAATGATTCCATTCTTAGCAGCTAGAGATGTGCTGTGTTGATTCATGTTTTAGCAATATTGCTCTTAGCAAGTCCTTCTGAAGATCCAGTGTGCTTAATAGAGCCATATGTAGATTAAAATTCTATCTCATAACGATTTTCGTAGGTGTAACGACCTTACATCACTCTGATAGATTCACGATGTACCCTTATCATATTCATGCAAAATATATATATATATATATATACACACATACACACACACAAAATGACCCAAAGGCATTAGAGTCACGTATACTTATATTAATTATATCTATTTGGATTATGGGGAAGGTTATGACATTATATATGCACTACCACCTGATCAGCTGGTCATATGATGATGATGATTATGCCCACAGAGGCCGATATGATACGATGGGATGTAAACAGAGGCTGGAAAGGCGTTATATACGCATAGATACCATACTTATGCATATCATTGGCCCTCAGAAGCAGTTCAGATATACAGGTTGCTTTCATATTATTCGATGTACTTTCATGTCTTCTTTATGTTACTTTCATGCCTTACATACTCAATACTTTATTCGTACTGATGCGCCTTTCTCTTGGGGGACATTGTGTTTCATGCCTGCAGGTTCAGGTAGACAGGATGACGATCCGCCTCAGAAGGCTATCGTTCAGCTGATATTGGAGCACTCCACTTGTCCCAGAGTGGCTGCCATATTTTGGTACATTATATTTTTATTGTACATATGGGTATAGCGGGGCCCTGTCTCGGCCTTATCTTATCATGCATTCTAGTAAAGCCTTATAGATAGTTGTGGTACACTTAGACATTTTATGCCCCCTTCGTCTCATATTTGTTTTGTAGTTGTCACGATGGCCTTGTAGGCTTGTACAATTTTGTCCAGCATGGTTATATACGTTTGTCCTTTTAGGCTCATCCCTTTTCAGTATAGTTCTTTTATGATCAAGCAAGTTTCCATTTGATGAACCTCGTGCTGCACCCATGTGTACGATTACGATATGAAAGCATGTTTTAGTGGCGCTTGACACGTAGGGCCTGAGTTCCCGTCCTGGCCCATCGTTTTGGGTCGTGAAAAACTTGGTATCTGAGTGGTTCTGTTCTAGGGTTGTCTATAAGCCATGTTTAACAGAGTCTTTTTTATGGTGTGTTGTGCACCACACTTATAAATAGGAGGTTGTAGGGCATTTAGGATGGTTGTGTTTCTTTGTTATCTTAGATCATTCGTTAGAGTCGTATCATCAGGATCCCTTTTCTAATAACATGTTCTGATTTCAACGATGCCTGTGACGAAGAGAGCTTCATTTGGCCAAAGAGGCAAGGTCGTGCTAGATGATGGTACCACTCGGGTGCCAGCAGTGGATTTGGGCCATGATGAGTCCCAAAGTAAGGCCTGATCTCAGTCTTCTCAGAATCCTTCTGTTCCAGAGGAGCTCAGAGAGGCTGCAGCTACAACACCCCAAGTTCCTCCACATGATACACCCAGCTAGAAGATACGAGATGTCATTCGGTTATTGACTCAGTTAGTGGATGCTCAAGCCTAAAGTCAGGGTACGGGTACTGGTTATGCTGACAGGGCTGTCAATCCAACGGTTCGAGACTTCATCAATTTGGACCCTTCAGTATTTACAGGATCAAAACCAGATGAGGACACGCATAATAATATAGATCTAATGTAGAGGACATTGAGGGTAATGCATGCTTCTGACACAAAGTTAGTAGAGTTATCTTCTTGCCCTTTGCGGGATATTTCCGTCCAGTGGTAGGAGACTTGGGAGTTGTTCAGAGGGACTAATACACCTCCAGCGGCATGGCAGGAGTTCACTGAGGCCTTTTTTCGACACTATTTGCCAGCGGATACCCGACGGGCTCAAGTTGATATATTTCTTTATCTACACCAGGGGAATATGAGTGTTCGGGAGTATAGTCTTTGTTTTAATTCACTAGCCAGATATGCTCCCACGATTGTAGCTGAGATAGAAGATCGGGTACACCGGTTTGTGATTAGATTTGGGCCACATTTGGTTAATGATTCCATGACGGCCGCACTTCAGGAGGGTATGGATATCTCTCATATTCAGGCATATGCTCAGGGCCTAGAGGAGCGGAAGCAGCAGCAGCGGGCTAATCGAGAGTGTGATAGAGGCTAAAGCAAGAGAGCTAGATCTGATGGTTCCTTTGGTGAGTTTCAGGGTTGTCATAGACATCCGTTTCCTAGGCGTCCAGATTACTCCGGGTATAGTGCGCCTTCACTATTTCCAGTATCGAGGTTTGATCAGCCCACTTATTCTGGGTCAGGCTAGAGTTCTAGGGCTTCCGGTTCTCAGTTCAGGGGAATATGAGTGTGGTAAGTTGCACGCCGGATAGTGTCGTTTGGTTTCAGATGTGTGTTATACCTGCGGTTATCCAAACCATATTATGCGATATTTTCTATCGAGAGGTGGTGGAGGTGTAGTTTAGCCGACAGGATTTGAAGCTGGTTCTTCGTCATCGATATATTATCCTGGGAAGGGTTCTCAGACATCAACTGGACATGGTACAGGAAAAGGTGGAGCGTCTAGCTCGAGTGGTCAATAGAACCGCATCTATGCATTGGTTGGTCGGCAGGATCTTGAGTCATCACCCGATGTTGTTACAGGTATATTATCAGTCTTCTCCCATGACGTGTATGCATTGATAGACCTAGATTCTACTTTATCATACATCACAGCTTTTATTGTTAGTATGTTTGGGATAAAACATAAGATGATTAGTCCTTTTGCGGTGTGTCTACACCTACTGGGGACCCGGTGATAGCTAGATGAGTATACAGGAATTGTGCAGTTATAATCTATAATCGTCATACTGTAGCTGACTTGATAAGTTGGATATGGTAGACTTTAGTGTTATTATGGGTATAGAGTGGTTGGCTTCTTGTTATGCTAATGTTGATTCCAGAACAAAGATAGTTCGGTTTCAGTTTCTTGGAGAGTAAGTCCTAGAATGGAAAGTTAATATAGCTTCGCCGAGAGGTAGGTTTATTTCCTATCTCAAGAAAAGGAAGTTGATCGCAAAGGAATGTATTTATCACATTGTTTGAGTCCACAATGCAAAAGCAAAACCACCTACCCCTCAGTCTGTTCCAGTGGTTAATGAATTCACAGATGTAGTTCCAAACGAACTCCCAGGCATTCTGCCTGAACGGGATATTGACTTTGCTATTGATGTAGTACCAGATACCCAGCAGACATCCATTCCTCTTTATAGGATGGCCCCTACTGAGTTGACGAAATTGAAAGAGCAGTTAAAAGATTTGCCCGAGAAGGGCTTTATTAGGCCTAGTTCGTCGCCATGGGGAGCACCAGTGTTATTCGTAAGGAAGAAAGATGGCTCGTTGCGGATGTGTATAGATTATAGATAGGTGAATAAGGTGATGATGAAGAACAAGTATCCACTCCCGATGATTGATGATTTATTTTATCAGTTCCAGGGTGCCAGATGCTTTTAAAAGATAGACTTGAGTTCAGGTTATCATCAGGTCAGGGTCAGAGAGAAAGATATTCCAAAGACAGCATTCAGGACCAAATAGTCACTTCGAGCTTCTTGTGATGTCTTTTGGGTTACCTAATGTGCCAGCAGTATTTATGAATTTGATGAACAACGTATTTTGACCATTCTTAGATTAGTTCTTGATTGTGTTTATCGATGATATTCTACTCTACTTTCAATCAGAGGCTGAGCATGCGGATCATTTGTGTGTTGTACTTAGAACTCTTCAGGACCAGAAGCTATACTCAATGTTCTCTAAATGTGAGTTCTAATTGAATTTCGTGGCATTCCTCGGACATATTGTAACAGATGAAGGCATCAAGGTTGACATTTGTACGGCGTCCACGTTGATGTTTACACAGATCATAAGAAAGAGTTGAATTTACGTCAGAGGTGATGGTTGGAGCTATTAAAGGATTACGATATTGATATTCTATACCATCAGAGGAAGGCAAATATAGTAGCCACTGCCCTTAATCGCAGATCTATGGGTAGTTTTTCATACTTGCGAACAGAGAGGAGTTAGCTCATGAGCTTCATTAGTTAGCCAGCCTAGGAGTTCAATTATTAGACTTGAGTGATACAAGAGTTACAATTTAGGATACAGGACATCATCCTTAGTAGTTGTGGTAAACGAACACCAGTATGAGGATCTTTCTTTTATTCAGTACAAGGAAACAGCCCCAAAAAAAAAAAGACCTTCGATTTTTTCGGAGATAGAGTTATGAGGTATCGAGGCAGATTATGCGTTTCGGATGTTGCAGGGTTACGTTAGTAGATTATGGCAGAAGCTCATTATTCCCGCTACTCTATTCATCCAGGGTCGACGAAGATATACCATGATATGAGAGAGATTTACATGTTAAATGGTATGAAGAAGGATATAGCAGAGTTTGTGGCCCAATGCCCTAATTGTCAGTAGGTAAAGATTGAGCATCAGAAGCCTAGTGGGTTGTTGCAGAATATAGAGATTCCAACTTAGGAATGGGAGGCGATTAATATGGATTTCATTATAGGCTTACCTAGTTCGATGTGCAGGTTTGTTTCGATATAGGTGATTGTTGATAAACTTACAACGTCAGCACATTTTCTACCTGTCAAGATTACTTATTTCGCTGAGGATTACACGAAGTTATATTAAGGAGATAGTATGACTTCATGGTGTTTCGGTATCTATTATTTCAGACATAGGTGCACAGTTTACAGCTAACTTCAGGAGATCTTTCCAAAAGGAATTGGGAACACAGGTGAATCTTAGTACAACATTTCATCCTCAGGCAGACGGGCAGGCTAAGCATACTATTCAGATGCTTGAGGATATGCTACAAGCATATGTGATAGACTTTGAAGGTAGCAGGGATGATCATTTATATCTTATTGAGTTCATGTATAATAATAGCTACCATTCCAATATCCAGATGGCCCCGTATGAGGCCCTATATGGGCGGAAGTGCAGATCTCCTATCGGATGGTTCGACGTCAGAGAATCAAGGCTGATAGGGCTTGAATTGGTCCAACAGGTGGTGGAGAAGGTTAAGCTCATTTAGGAAAGGTTACTAGCAGCTCAGAGTCGCTATAAATCTTATGAAGATAATGGACGACGAGACTTGGAGTTCCAGGTAGATGACTGGGTGTTCTTGAAGGTGTCAACAATAAAGGGCGTCATGAGGTTTGGAAAAAAGGGCAAGTGTTACATCCCATTCTTTTGTACGTTGCATTTGTCATAAGTTAATCAACACAAGTTCAAGGACAAGATTATTTTTTTTTGGTTATAAGTATTTATGCTATGTTTAACAACTGATAAGTAAGTGTCGTGAAATTTAGAGATTAAGCGGATCGGAGAGTATAAGTTTCATTGATGTAATACCCCGGGCTTTCGGGCTATGGTTTAAACTGCTCAACGTATATAAGTAGACCCAAGCCCTGGAGAAATTCTATCATATTCAAGTATGCGAATAAAAAGGTCGGCATATAAAAACATAAAGTTTCGAAATGATTTAAGACATAAAAGTGTGACGATGGTGGTTGGGAATAATATTTGGTGTGTATATAAAGAGGCTATGGACTAAAGTTATACCACATGATTATGATTATGAGTATATAAAGGGTGTTAAAAATGATTACTACTTAAGTGGATTGAGATCATGGAATTAATTATGTGGCTAATTGGTTAACACTGGATTTTTAGTGGGAGATCAGATACTAATTAGTGGATAATTGTTGGTCTGGACATCAATCCACATGTAGCAGCAAAGAATGACTAAGTATCATAAGTTAAAGGTGGCCTCTTGGGAGTTTTAAGTGCTTTATTAGGTGAAATCATGTTAGGGGGCCCACATTCCATTATGTGGAGTCCAAGTTCCTTATCTAACTAAAGTAGTTATATTATTTTAAAAAGGAGTAGGATGCTTTAGCAGCAATACATACTTATGAACGGTGTATTCCATTTTGGGTAGGAAATTTATTCTTAAATTCACATAAGGTCTTGGATGGAGGTAAATGGAGATAGCAACGTGACTTTCTTATGTGTAGCGTAGCACCCATGATTTATTTGCTTAAGCAACAAAGTCACTCCTCCATTTGTAAGGCGATAAATTGTATTCCTTCTCAACAAAAAGGTACTAAGTTCTACAATTTAGGCAAAGGTGAAAAACGATATAAAGGTTATGCCCACGTTGATTTCCTCCGGATGATAGCAAATCAGAGATTTCTTCGAAGTAAAGTAAGATGGAAAAAAGAGTACTTCTTAGCACATAAGGTAAGAATCCTCCTCTCCTAGGTATATTTAAATTCATCCAGGTCATAGCTAAATTGTGGGATGAGAACTATGGAATTAATGGCGGAAAATCATATAAGTTGTTGTTGTTATTGTTATATGGACTGATTTTACGTGTATTCTTGAGTTGTTGTGGATGGAATTCTTGGAACATAGCTTGAGTATGTTATTGTTGATGTTGTGGTTCTTGGTGTTGAGTTGAGGAAGTGATAAAAATAGGGGAGATATTGCCCGATTCTTTATAGAAACGAGTTACCATTTGATATGCACCGTATACTAGTGTTCTCTAAGTTGATGGGCATATTATTATTGTCATAGGTTGAAGTGCAAAATTGAGGCGATTCGTTATTCATCACATATTGATGACAAGAGGTATGTTAAGATTGTCCATTTCTTTCATTTTGGTATGATCTTTATGATACGAACGAAAGAAATAAACGATCAAGTTCCAAAGAATTCTATTCCTAAATGCTTTAGAGATACTCGTACCTTTAGCTTCGTATGTACATTCAGGCATAGTTCATGTCTATAGTTCCAGAGTTCAAAGTGGTATTTCACGAGTCTTTCATGCATCTATATATATGTATAGCTATTTTTTCACAACAAGCCGCGCTATAGTCGGCCAGTACAACACGTAGATGTGCACACCACAGCAGTGGGTACGTTAAGATGTTACCCCGGACGCGGGATGATATGATTTATGGATTGGCTGCACGTTCCGCAGCACTAACATTTATGGATCGGGTTGTGCATTCCACAATACTAAAAGTTATATTATGATATATGTCTATGATTTTTGAAAGAAAGCATGCATATTATACGCCCTCAGAGGCACTTTCAGTTATACTGAGTTATACAGACACTTCTAGATATACCGTCACACAGATACGTTCAGATATATAGACTAACTCTTATGTCTCAGATTCCTTTTATCATTCTTAGGTATATGCTGTTTTCATGCCTTACATGCTCGGTACATTATTCATACCGACTCCTCTATTGTTTAGGGGTCCACGTTTCATACCCGCAGGTTATGAGATACAGGGTGGTGATCTATATATTAGCATGTCAGCTCAGCGGATGAGGCTAATGCACTCCATTTGTTCCGGAGATGCCAGGAGTCAGCATGGTCTGATGTATATATATGTCTATGTATGCACATGTGTATGGGTATGGCGGGGCCCTATCCTGGCCACGTTGTGTTATCTTTTCCAGTAGAGGCTTGTAAACAGTTATGTATTGTCAGATGATGTCCTGACGTATGGTCTGATGTATATATATTTCTATCGTCTTATGAAGTATGTTCACCACATTCATACAGATGAGTCTTTCAGATTAGTTGATAAACCCATGTTTCTTATGAGTTCATCGAGGGTCATATGATGGCCCTATCGGCCCACCTATGTTTCTGTTGACGTTACAGATGTATGTCAGGAGGTACTTGGCTAGTACGGTTAGGTGCCCGTCATGGACCTCTAGTTTGGGTCGTGACAAAAGTGGTATCAGAGCAGTTTTGTCCTAGGGTTGTCTGTAAGTCGTGTCTAGTAGGGTCTTGTTTATGGGTGTGTTGCGTGCCACACTTATGAACAGGAGGCTGCAAGACATTTAGGATAGTTACCTTTTTTTCTATTCTAGATCGTGCGATTGAGCTAAGTTATAGGATATAATATTTCCAATCCTAACCCTGATTGTTTTGTAGTTGTGAGATGGCTTCTATTGAGAAGGAGGTTTATGCTCCAGGGCTACCAAAGTCAGTCATTCTTATGATACAGACCTATCAGAGAATGTTCCCTCTATCAAGACAGATCCATTGGAAGTTATGTCCTCCATAGATACAGATCTATCTGAGATCCAGGGGGAACCCGCTGGACAGGTAAGGGATAGACAAGTATTGGGAAATAATCATTTGTGTAATCCCATAGTGACGGTATCTGCAGAACGAGGGTCAAACGAGAATAGTGTTTAGTCTGGGAGAGTCAGTATCATTGGTACAATTGTAGAAGGTGTGGGTGCCCCAGAACAGCCTACGGAAGAACCACCAGAAGAAGAACTTCCCCAGCTACCGTTGAACCGATTTGTACCGGATCAGAGTTTTCGAGTAGGGCGAAGGTAAGGGTTTCTGCTGTGGAACTTCAAAATATGAGTAATTATATAGGGAAGTAAAGTTTATGGTTAGGCACTTTTGGAATGCTATAGGTAAGTCAGGTAATGTGAGTATTAATTGTAGTTGTAAATACAGATTTACTTATAAAGTGTTAAAGACCAGAAAAGTAAGAGGAATATATGATTTGCGAGTATGTAAACCTCTTTGAAGGGAGTCGATTGATGAAGAGATTTAGAAGGGAAAGATAGAATTTTAGGAAGGATTTTCAGACACGAATTATGAGACGAGCTTTATTATTTTATATTCATTTGTAGTAATCAGCCCTGTGTGGTTGAGTTATATATCATATGTGTTTCTATATGTGGCTTTCTAAGGCATGAGATGTGTTTTCTGGGTTGTTTACTTGTTTAGGATTATTATAATTATAGAGGAAACTCTACCAAAATTTCCCAAGTACTTAAGAGAAATTGTGGAAAGTTTTAGGTGGGGTTATTATGAAAAGAAAGAAAGGGTACAACAGTGAAGTAATTAGAGGTGAAATTGATAGTCAGTTATGGGACAGGTTTAACAGATAAACATTAGATCAGAAATGGGAATAATGAGATATTATGACAAATGAGAGAGGATAGGATATAAGAATATGAAGGAAAGTGTGTGCTTGGGGTAGAAAGAATGTTTATGTATCAAAAGAGAACTAAAGAGATAAGCACCCCAAACGACGTTCACAAATCGGAAAAGGTTAACCAACCCTTATATGTCTTCGAAAGATTAAGCTATGGGAGGAGCTTGATGTGTACACGTATATGTATACGCATGTAATACCATTATAGATTGGCAAGTTAGACCTCACTCGATGATTAAAGCGGGAAAACATTTAAGTCACTATGTGCTATTCACCTTAGCAATGCCTCGAAATAATAGATGGAAAGGAATATGTTTACTAAAGCTCCCTGCTTGGTAATTTGTTGAACTTACGACTATAGCTACATTCTGTGTCATAGCTCAGGTTATCTATCCTGAAGTTTACGAGAATGGTAATACAATAAGAGTTTATCATTAGTGATATGAAGGGAAGTGAGAGATACAAAAAGGAAGAGAACAAAGATGAGATAAGATTGAGTAGCAAAATAAAAAGACGAAAAGTGACGAATGTCCAGTATGTGTGATGTGTATGATTAGAAAAAGAAGAGCATGTTAATGGTACAGGAGAAATGGTAGAAGTGAGGTGAATAAAAAAAAACGTCCCCTAGTAGTAGTAACCCAATGAGCAAAGTACGAGAGAGAATCATATTTTGTGAATATCCCAGTACTAGGCGAGAATGTTAATGAATTTTATGAGATGATTGAGGGTTCGGATTGTATCATAAGTAATGTGTGATTAATTAGATTATGACGAGAAATATGGGATTATTTGATGAGTAAAATATCTTATGCACAAAGAAGAAAAGTGACTCTACGCCTATACTATACAACATCTCCACAATGGATTCCAAAAGGACCACATATTACCATGTTACTAATACATTGGAGTAGCAGAGAAGAATGCGCCTATGACAGTGTGAGTTGATCGAAGGAGATTATGGAATAATTAATTTTAAGTTTTAAGTCACAGTTTTACTAAAGGAAAATCAAAGGCATTCTTGATAATGCTTAGGGTTATTGCACTACTAACGAAATTACTTGAGCAAAAGAATGAGAAACGAGACAAGAAAACGAAGAAGGTATGATCTTTAATGACTAGTGGAATAATATTATGTTCGTATACGGACGGTAACAAATAGAATCACATCCCCAGTAAGCCATGCGGCAATGTCCCAAGAAAATATTGTTGAAAAACGGCAGGGCAAGGAAACATGCATTAGTCATGAGTTATGTTGATGAAAATGACTAATGCGTAAGGCAATCTATGGGTCTTAATGAAATCGTGGAAAGAAATATTATGATAGAGACATCTACCCTATGGGTTAATGGTTGTAGAAATCAGACGACGATAAAGGAACTAACCTTATATAGTATGAGGCAATGTGACAGACGGAGACGTAAGGACGAAATGTGTAATGACCCGTTTGGCCGTTATAGTTCTTTTGGAATTTTTGCCCATTCTCGAGCAATTATTAGCTCGCTTTTGACCCAAGGGGACCGCTGATATGCTTCCCGGGGTGCCTAAACCGAATTCGGACAACTTTGGTGAAATTATAGGCTTAAAGTGAAAAATGGTTGACCCAAAGTTGACTTTTGGGCAAACAGACCTTTTTAGGAATTCCGTCGATTTTGAGAGGTCCGACTGGTTGTTTAGAACCTGTTTGGGTATTTGGTTCAGTTCACAATGCATTCGGATGCATTTCGGGACTTAGGATAGGAAATTGGAATTAAGGCATTGGGTTGACTCGGTTAACGAGGCCACCGTTTGAAATTTTGAGACCACGAGCACATTCGCAGACTAATTTTGTGTGGGTCTGTGTGTTCTGTTTGTGAGCAGATGGCCTCAGGAATAATCCGGGATTTCAATTAAAGACTTAGAAAATACGGGAATTTCTGGTGTCTGCTACTCGCAAAGGCGGCACCAAAGCCGCCCCAGCGGTACCGCTGTGGCGGTCTCATGACCGCTGTGGCAGCCATGTGTAATGTTGGCCCTACCCCTATGGCGCCATCCTAGATGCTGTAGCAGCGCCGCCGCAGCGGCATCTCTACCGTTGTAGCGGTGACGGGCAGTCAATTTTCATTAAATGTGTCTTAAATAAGTCATAGACCCTCATTATTTCTCATCTCGATATTTGAGCTTGGAGAAATTTTTCTTGTAGATAATTTGAAGAAATTCTTGGAGGTAAAACTTTCCTAATCCTTCGCCCTTCCTTAAATCACAATCATCTTGGACTTCCCCTTTCCCTTTAACAATCCCTTAGAGATGGAATTTGAGAGAGGGTTTTTGAAGAATCATTTCCCTAGATTATTAATGATAAATTGATGATTGTTATGCTAAAACTTGAAGAATCTAAGCTTATTAATCATGTATCTTCCACTTTTAACATTGAATTTTGGATTTGGAGATTTAGGGTTTATACCCAATTTGGGGATTTTTACTTGAAATCAGATTTAGGCCAATTCTTGAGTTAAATCAACAATTAGTGGTTGGGTTATGATCCCCTACTACTTAATTTGGTATTTTGCCCGCGAATTTTTTGTTTTCACCTTTTGGACCCGTTTCCCCCAATTTTTAGGGTTAAAATGGACCTAGTATATATCATAGCAATATTAGTATCATTTTTCATGATTTCTAAAAGCGAATTCGATTATGCTTAGACTACTTTGGTTCCGAGCTTCAGAGGAAGGGCTAGGCAAAAGAGTGACTTGTTGGTGTTACGGTTCGGCAGTCCAGGTAGGTTATGGCTTACCTTTAGTGAGATATTGTATAGTGAATCACATATTTAGATTACAATGTTGGAGACAGCATGTGAACCTTGGAGAATGAAGTTGGGATGGATATTGCCTTAGGTTGGGCCCTGATATGTGTTGGGACTAGCCACCCCGTTATGTGAGCTTGATTGTTCCATTTTGATGGTTTATGCCATGTGTAGTTGGTAGATATCGAGTTCTGTCTTGTCGTCTTGATTTGGATAGAATTGACATACTCGTGGTTGGTATTTGTACTTGGATATATTATTGGCATACCCACTGTTAGTACTTGACTTATTGATATATGTTGGCATACACACTATTGGTGTTATGATGTGATACTTGTTGGCGTGCCCAGTTGTGGTACTTGTGATATTGAACTTGATTGATTTACATATGCATTGCACGTATTCTCTCATATTCATGCATGGCCGATACCCAGTGATGATCCGGTATCGTTGGTTGAACGAAACTGATATTTGATAAACTCTTTTTCCTAAGTGATTGTAAAAAAGGCCGATGTCCGAAGATCCATTCCGGAATCGGTGATTATATGAAACTGATATTTTGATGAACTCTTTTACTTGAGTGATTGTGAGAAAGTCGATGTCCGAGGTTCAATTCCGGAATCGTTGATATGTGTGAAACTGCTATTTGACAGACTCTTTTATTTGAGTGACTGTGAGATGGCTGATGTCCGATGAGCTATTCCGACATCGTTGTTGCATGGCCGATTCCGATGTTATTCCGGAATCGTTGTTAGTGCATGGGCTCCGCGGGTCCCGTGTGTCTGTTAGGCAAAGATCCGGGACGGGTGGCCCTTAGACTTCACGAGTCACGCTAAGTTGTGCGATCGAGGCGTCGATATTTTCATCTAGAGTACATGTGTACACCTCATTTGCATGGAATAGCATCACATTCATATCATTATTGCACTGCATTGCATCATGACGTGATTGAGATGCTGATGATTTGATCCTGATGATTGGGCTGTGACGATTGAATTATGGTGATCGAAATGTGATGATTTGATTGGATCGGATATACTCAGACTTGACATATTCTGGTTTAGATGCTTTACATGGGTGACGACGGATACTCGGTTGTCAAATTCACAGAAGCAATCTTCCATTGACTTGAGATCAAAGGAGATTGCTTCTGTGAAGGTGCAATGGAAGCACTGCCCTGTGGAAGAGGCTCTTGGGAGACTGAGTCTGATATGCGTAGCTGATATCCCCAGTTGTTCACTGATTCAGGTATTTCCCTACTTCCTTCTTTTCTTCGCTCGAGGATGAAGAACAGTTCAATTGGTATCTGATGTAACGACCCGTTTGGTCATTATAGCTCTTTCGGTGTTTTCGCCCGTTACCGAGCATTGATTAGCTCGCTTTTGACTTGAGGGGACCGCTGATATGCTTCCCGAGGTGCCTAGACCGAATTCAGGCAACTTTGGTGAAAATATAGGCTTAAAAGGAAAAATGGTTGACCCAAAGTTGACTTTTGGGCAAACGGACCTTTTCTAGAATTCTGTCTATTCTGAGAGGTCCGGATGGTTGTTTAGAACCTGTATGGGTATTTGGTTAGGTTCCCAATGCATTCGGATGCATTTCGGGACTTAGGATGGGAAATTGAAATTAAGGCATCGGGGGTTGACTCGGTCAATGAGGCCTCCGTTTGAAATTTCGAGACCACGAGCGCGTTCAAAGCATAATTTTGTGTGGTTCTATGTGTTTGGTTTGTGAGCAGATGGCCTCGGGAATAACCCGGAATTTCGATTAAAGACTTAGAAAATTCGGTAATTTCTGGTGTCTGGTGCCAGCAAAGGCGGCACTAGAGCCGCCCCAACGGTACTGCTGTGGCGGTGTCGTGACTGCTGAGGCGGCCATATGTAATGTTGGCCCTACCGCTGTGGCGGCATCTCTACCGCCGTGGCAGTGATGGGCAGTCAATTTTCGTTAAATGTGTCTTATTTAAGTCCTAGACATTCACAGACTGAAATCCATACGCCTGGTGAGAGCTTTGAGATGTGAATAATAGAGGAAAGTCAAGTATCAAGGATTTTCTAGTTGATTAACTTGGTTTGGTTGTTATTTCTTCATGTTTTGATCTTTTTTATTTTTTCCTTTCTTTTTGATTTTGTACAGACTCTTTTGTTTTGAATAAAATGCCACCTTTGAAGGTTTTCATTAAAAAAAAAAAGTCCTAGACCCTCATTATTTCTCATATCGATATTTAAGCTTGGAGAAACTGTTCTTGGAGATAATTTGAAGAAATTCTTGGAGGTAAAACTTTCCTAATGCTTTGCCCTTCCTTAAATCACAATCATCTTAGATTTTTCCCTTCCCTCTAACAATCCCTTAGAGATGGAATTTGAGAGAGGGTTATTGAAGAGCATTTCCCTAGATTATTAATGATAAATTGATGATGGTTATGCTAAAACTTGAGGAATCTAAGCTTATTAATCACGTATCATCCACTTTTAACATTGAATTTTGGATTTGGAGACTTAGGGCTCGTTTGGTTGGGAAAAAACTTATCCCGGGATAACTAATCCCGGAATTAGTTATTCCACCCTCAAGGTGGAATAAAATAAGGCTACAATTCCGGGATAACTAATCCCAGGATTAGTTATCTCGAATTTTTATTCCAACCAAACATGGGATAAGGAGGCACTAAAATTTTATCCCCGGACTATTTTTGCTTATCCTTCACACCGAACGACCCCTTAGGGTTTATACCCAGTTTGGGGGTTTTACTTGAAATCAGATTTAGGCCAATTTTTGACTTAAATTAACAATTAGTGGTTGGGTTATGATCACCTAGTACTTAATTTGGTATTTTGCCTGCAAATTTCCCGTTTTGCCCTTGTGGGCCCGTTTCCCTCAATTTTTAGGGTTAAAATGGACCTAGTATATATCATAGCAATATTAGTATCATTTTTCATGATTTCTAAAAGAGAATTCGATTATTCTTAGACTACTTTGGTTCCGAGCTTCAGATGAAGGGCTAGGCAAAAGAGTGACTTGTTGGTGTTGCGATTCGGCAGTCCAGGTAGGTTATGGCTTACCTTTAGTGAGATATTGTATAGTGAATCACATATTTAGATTATAATGTTGGAGACAACATGTGAACCTTCGAGAATGAAGTTGGGATGGATATTGCCTTAGGTTGGGCCCTGATGTGTGTTGGGACTAGCCACCCCGTTATGTGTGCTTGATTGTTCCATTTTGATGGTTAATGCCATCTGTAGTTGGTAGATATAGAGTTCTGTCTTATCGTCTTGATTTGGATAGAGTTGACATAACCGCGATTGGTATTTGTACTTGGATATATTGTGTGCGTACCCACTGATGGTGATTGACTTATTGATATATTTTGGCATACCCACTGTTGGTATTGTGATGTGATACTTGTTGGCGTACCCCGTTATGGTACTTGTGATATTGAACTTGATCGATTTACATATGAATTGCACATATTCTCTCATATTCATGCATGGCCGATACCCGGTGATGATCCGGTATCGTTGATTGAGCGAAACTAATATTTGGTAAACTCTTTTTTCTTAGTGATTGTAAAAAGACCGGTGTCCTAAGATCCATTCCGGAATTGTTGATTATATGAAACAAATATTTTAATGAACTCTTTTACTTGAGTGATTGTGAGAAGGCCGATGTCCGAGGTTCAATTTCGGAATCGTTGATATGTGTGAAACTGCTGTTTGACAGGATTTTTTATTTGAGTGACTGTGAGATGGCCGATGTCCGATGAGCTATTCTGGCATCGTTGTTGCATGGCCGATTCTGATGTTATTCCGAAATCGTTGTTAATGCATAGACTTCGCAAGTCATGCTAGGTTGTGCTACCGAGGCATCGATATTGTCGTCCGGATTACATGTGTACACCTCATTTGCATGGCATAGCATCACATTCATATCATTATTGCACTGCATTGCATCATGACTTGATTGAGATGCTGATGATTGGATCCTGATTATTAAATTGTGATGATTGAATTATGGTGATCGAAATGTGATGATTTTATTGGATCGGATATACTCAGACTTGACATATTCGGGTTTAGATGCTTTACATAGGTGACGACGGATACTCGGTTGTGATACTTTGTGTTATACCTGGTTAGTTTATATGCTTATCTGCTTTATTTTCTGAATTGTGTTAACTATGCTTAGTCGGCCGATGATGCCTACCAGTACTGTTGTTTGTACTGACCTGCACTTGCTACATTCTTTTATGAATGCAGAGTACCAGGTCGGATCTACTTCTCTGACCCGTGGCTGATCGACCCTTTAGATTCGATTCAAGTTTCCAGGGTGAGCATGTCATCCGCTGACCCTGAAGACTCTCCTATTTTCATGTCTTACTTTAATTCACAGACATAGCCATTATGTATTAGTACTTCCATATTGTATTATTCTCCCTAGATTCTCTTGTATTATTCAGACTAGACCCTGGGGTTATTTACTGTCTTCCGTATTTTTACTACTATCTATCTATATATATATATCGTGAGACTTGCATCTTTATTGATTTCCGCTACTTAACTTTCTTCAATTTATGTACTAGTTCATTGTTGGGATAAGGGTTCGATTACCGAGCTGGAAAGGTAAGTGCCCGCACGGCCTAAGCAAAATGGGTCATGACAAAATGATAAAGGTATAGGTCGTAGGATAAAAGAGGGGCGGGAAGTCCCTAGATGGTAGTTTGTAAAATAAGGTAGATTACGGAACAGAGTTGAATGATGGGCATATGATAGAAGAGTTGTATTAACCTCAACATGATGATAGATGTGGTAGAGGGAAGATTACCTATATAAGTGTTAACTCGGGATGTGGTGCGAGTACTTACCTCAGAGGAGTGCTCTCAAGAGATTCATTACGAGACATTATTAACATAGGATTTGAAACCCCTTTAAGATGACAGATCATGTGAGTATTATGGCTTTTGTTCAAGCATAAGATAAGTGAGAATAGGCACCCGAAGAGGATTCTGAGGATAAGAAGAAGTTCCCTAACTATTACATACCTTCGAAACGCTAAATGATGAAATGATATTGATACTTAACAAAAGATTTACATGGTTAATTTAGTATGCAGGTACAGAGGCGATAACTATAAGATTATGGGAAGAAGTAATTGATGAGGATAAAAGGTATCTAGAGTAAGTAAGCGTGGAAAACGACCGACGAGTTCATGTGTCAAGAAGAATTATACCAGGATGGTGATTCACTTTTACTTCTTGAAAGAATACTTAAGAGATGGAAAGTTGCTGACTAACGAAAGTAGTTAATATACTATAGACTTCGACAGACTCAGAGTAGCGATGGATTTCGACTAACGGCTCACGAGAAATGCGTGTTACTAAATAAATTATATGAAGAGTGTAAAAGAGATATATTGCGTAGGCACCAAAAAAGGAAGGAAGTGGATAATGAATGAGTAACTCAGGAGAATCGGGGATCGTGAGAATGGAATTAGGCCGAGAAGGGGAAGTTATCCATGTTACGCTAGTTGACTACTAAGGAGTCTGATTGTTGACATTAGAATATGACATGTGTTATCATTTAGAAATACGGTACTATCATTTGTAAAAGTGGGGGCGGCTTGGTACTTTTCATCCCCAGACCGATGGGCAGGCTAAGCGCACTATTCAGATGCTCCTGGATATGCTATGGGCATGTGTATTAGGCTTCAGAGGTAGCTGAGATGATCATTTTCCTCTTATTGAGTTCGCGTACAATAACATCTACCATTCTAGCATTCAGATTACCACATATGAAGCCTTATATGGGCGGAAGTGTAGATCTCCTATCGGATGGTTCGAGGTTGGAATATCAAAGTTGATAGGGTATATCTATGGCCTTAATAAAATGTTAAACTTAGACGAGTATGATTTTGGAATGTATAAATTATGTAACGAAAATGAGTTATGAGGCCCTGTTGGTTATATTAAGCAGAATAAACAGAATCAATGGTGAGACGATTGGTTAAGTCTGTGAGTAAATCGGTAGAGAAATGAAGATGGGTATGTAAGTAAGGAAATGGTACGAATAAGAAAGATATTTTAGTTATAGATGTATTGAACATAGTCCTAACGAAAGTTCGCTGGTAAGGAAGGAGATCATATCTAGATTTAGATTCTATAGATTTCATGGTTGTTATTAATTGTTATAGCCTCGTGTGGCTTTGTATTGTTTGGTTGGTTGTGTACAGGTTGAGCTTTAGTTAAGTTTACAGAGGAGACTCTGACAAAATTTTAGCAAGTCTCTAAGAGTTAACATTCGAGGACAAATGTTTCTAAAGGGGGGAAGAATGTTACATCCCGTTCTTTTGTACGTTGGATTTATTGTAAGTTAATCGACATAAGTTTAACGACAAGAATATTTTTTTTGGTTATAAGTATTTATGCTACATTTAACAAGTGATAAGTAAGTGTCGTGAAGGTTAGACGTTAAGCAAATTGGAGAGTATAAGTTTCATCGATGTAATACCCCGGGCTTTCGGGCTATGGTTTGAACCACTCAACATATATAAGTAGACCCAAGCCCTGGAGAATTTCTGTCATATTCAAGTATGCGAATAAAGAGGTCAGTGTATAAAAATATAAAGTTCGGAATTGATTTAAGACTTAAAAGTGTGATGATGGTGGTTGGGAATAATATTTTGTGTGTATATAAAGAGGTTATGGACTAGAGTTATACTACATGATTATGATTATGAGTATATAAAGGGTGTTAAAAATGATTACTACTTAAGTGGATTGAGATCAAGGAATTAATTATGTTGCTAATTGGTTAACACTAGATTTTTAGTGGGAGATCAGAAGAGTAATTAGTGGATAATTGTTGGTCTGGACATAAATCCACGTGTAGCTGCAAAGAATGACTAAGTATCATAAGTTATAAGTAGCCTCTTCGGAGTTTTAAGTGCTTTATTAGGTGAAATCATGTTAGGGGGCCCACATTCCATTATGTGGAGTCCAAGTTCCTTATCTAACTATAGTTATAATATTTTAAAAAGGAGTAGGATGCATCAGCAGCAATACATACTTATGAACGGTGTATTCCATTTTGGGTAGGAAATTTATTCTTAAATTGACATAAGGTCTTGGATGGACGCAAATGGAGATAGCAACATGACTCTCTTGTGTGTAGCGTAGCACCCATGATTTATTTGTTCAAGCAGAAACGTCCCTTCTCCATTTGTAAGGAGATAAATTGTATTCCTTCTCAACCAAAAGGTACTAAGTTCTACAATTGAGGCATACGTGAAAAACGATATAAAGGTTATGCCCATGTTGATTTCCTCCAGATGTTAGCAAATCGGAGATTTCTTCGAAGTAAAGTAAGGTGGAAATAAGAGTAGTTCTTGGCACATAAGGTAAGAATCCTCCTCTCTTAGGTATATCTAGGTCATAGCTAAATTGTGGGATGAGAACTATGGAATTAATGGCGGAAATCGTATAAGTTGCTGCTGTTGTTGTTGTATGGACTGATTTGGAGTGTATTCTTGAGTTGTTGTGGATGGAATTCTTGGAACATATCTTGTGTATGTTATTTTTGATGTTGTGGTTCTTGGTGTTGAGTTGAGGAAGTGATAAAAATAGGGGAGATGTTGCTCGATTCTTTATAGAAACGAGTTACCATTTGATATACATCGTATACAAGTGTTCTCCAAGTTGATGGGCGTATTATCATTGTCATAGGTTGAAGTGCTAAATTGAGGTTATTTGTTATTCAGCACTATTAACGACAAGAGGTATGTTAAGGCTATCCCTTTCTTCCATTTTGGCATGATCTTTAAGATACGAACGAAAGAAATAAACGATTAAGTTCCAAAGAATTCTATTCCTAAACGCTTTAGAGATACTCATACATTTGGCTTCGTATGTATATTCAGTCATAGTTCATGTCTATAGTTCCAGAGTTCAGAGTGGTATTTCACGAGTCTTTCATGCATTTATATAAATGTATAGCTATTTTATCACACCGAGCCGCGCTATGGTCGGCCAGGTACGACACGTAGATGTGTACACCACTGCAGTGGGTATGTTATGATGTTACCCAGACGCGGGATGACATGATATATGGATCGAACTACACGTTCCGCAGCACTAACATTTATGGATCAGGCTGTACGTTCCTGTCACGACCCAACCCCGTAGGCCGTGACTAGTGCCCGAGTTCGACACTCATATCACCTGTTAACTATAATCTTTTATAACCAGCATATTATGAACTTATTTGTATAAAAAAAAAAGCAGGACGTTATTCTAAAGTTGTCGTATATATGCGTATCAAAGCCACCTGTCTCCTGAGGAGTTACAACTTTCAACAGTTTATATCGCACATAAGCCGGCAAGGCTGTCATATATAGGGGAACGTCCCAGTAATACATAAGCCGACAAGGCTACCATTTTACACAGCATCCCAAACATATATATATACGCAAGCCGACAAGGCTGCCACTACGAATGGGTACGCCCCAAACATAAGTCATGTCCACACAACGAAACAGCAACTATATACAAACCCACACATATGTCCACAGACCTCTAAGAGTAATGACAGTATCATATGACGGGACAGGGCCCCGTCGTACCCCGAATAAACACATATATATACAACAAAGGGGAGTTATACCACAATCTAGGCTCCGAAACAAAGGAGCACTCCAAAACAGCTGAATAGATATCCTAGGCTGGCGGATCTCCGAAACGAGCGTCTGTACCTGCGGGCATGAACGCACTCCCCCGAAGAAAAGGGGGTCAGTACGGAATATGTACTGGGCATGTAAAGCATGAAATATAGTAATAGACTCATACTGAGACAAGGTGTGTAGGACCCAATGCAACAAGCAGAATTTCATAAAACTTGCCTTTGAACATATTTCTTCTGTATCGTTCTCATATCAATATCAATATAGAGTTTTGTAACCAAGGCTAAATAATTATTTTGTATATAACATATATAACATGTCCCGGCCCTTTAGTGAGGGACTCGGTAATTATAATCATAGCATCATAACATAAACATATACGTGTCCCGACCCTCTAGTGAGGGACTCGGTAATAAGGAATAGATGCCCTCCTGGCCGCCATCTCCATATCATCATGTCATCATATCATCATATCATCATATCATCATATATATATATAACGTGTCCCGGCCCTCTAGTGAGGGTTCGGTGAGTAATATAGTAAATATGCGCACGAAAATGTATCCTGGCTCGGGACTCAGTGAAGGATATAGTGGTAAGCACGAGCAGAATAATAAGCAATCACATACATGCAAATCATCTTTTGAGACTCAATAGATAAGTAACTGACCAGCTCTAAAGTGTCAGGATAATAATCATATTCAGTTCTTTTTAAATCTCATTACAAGTTATAGCAAGGAACGTTTCAGATTTCATGTACATGTATCAATTTGACATGGTGTAACTTTTGATAGTCAAGTATGCCTCTAATTATGCAATTCTTTAAGAGTAGGAACTTCTATACATCATTCATTAGTCAATCATATAGTAGGCTCGTGACCATAACATTACGGAATGAATAGAATCATAAGTCATGCTTGGAACTAGAGAGTAGAATTTACCCCAAGGTTCATATCATTTCTTACTTACGTCTAGGACATGCCAAAAGAAAGAAGGAATAGGCTTTACATACCCTTTAGCGTTTAGTCGTATTATAACTTGTCCCTGCTGCCCAATAGTACTTATGCTATATCAAGATATCAAGAGCTACAATTAGTCTACGAGGGAATTCAATATGTATTTTAACGTTAACAATCCCTTTCCAACATTTAGACGACGTTTCGTTCGCATTCAAACCAACTAGTACTACAAGCTAATATTGTTAGTCATTCTTTCATGTATCAATCCGAACTTGTTTAAACATGACTTAAGGGAACTTTGGACAGTCCGTACATCATTTAAAACAGGCCCTTATCCATGGCCAAACAGCACACACAACATTACCATTTTCGCTTTGCAATTTTCCAATTTCAACTACAATGACAACAACACGTTTACAACATTACTTATACGATTATTGGAACTGTTTTAGCATCATATTAACTCTTACAACAGCCCACAAACCATTTCAATTTCAACTTGAATCATTAAACTTCACTTTCACTATACGTTCATAACAATAATCAACATTCAACATACACTAATTTACTCCTAACATTAAAACAGTCCACGGTTTGGGACTGTTTTCCTACTTCAACATAATTCATTTCTTTTGCACCTCAACTCACATATTCATAAGGCATACAATGCACCACAATGTCCATAACAACAACAATTAAAGCATGACACAAAACAATCCATAACTTCTCCTAAAGCAGTCCCCTACACGGCTTCAACACAACTACAACAACTTCATGATTTTCATCCATTTATCCATACTACAACACATTCAATCCATTCCCAATACATGTACAAGAAGATTAAGCATCATTTCACCTAAGTTTATAGCACACGGCCCACTTCAACTTTAAGAAAAACAGTCCAATACCAACATGCACAATCATAAACATTCAATTCACCACAAAACATATGAAAGATGATCAACTCTTACCTTGTCACTCAATCCTTCAATCGGCTAGCCCTTCAAATTCACTTCTTGAATTTCAACACTTATTCTTGTTATTCCAATGAATGCTACACGTTATTGTACACCTTCAAAGGGGTTAAATTGCTTGAGAAACTGAATTTTGATCAACTTGGAGAACTCAAATCTGTCTGTAAGCTTATAGGAGCATGAATGGCATGTTTATGGTTTCTTCTTCACTTGAAACATAATGGTGAAGGTGTAGAACACTTTAGGGGTTTAATGGCAAGAAAGAACATAGAAGGCTGGCCGTTTTTTGTGGTGGAGCTGCCATGGCCGTGGCTCTCTTTCTCTATTTGGTGAAGATGAGAGCTTCTCTCTCTTGTTCAATTTGTGGAATTGGGAAAATGAGTTGTGGCATGCAACTTTGGTCAACAAAGCAGGCCATTTAAGTCTTAATCCCTACTCAGCCCAACTTGCATCGTCCATATCTCCTTATCCCGATATCATTTTGACGAGTGGTTTGTTGCGTTGCAAACTAGACTTGATGAACTTAATTTTAGGCTTTTGAAACACCTTAAAACTCCTCATATACAAGGAGATATGCCTCCAACAATATGGGCTAAAAATCTGGTCCGAGATTTTATTGAAGTTGTTCCGATTCATTTCGTTTAACTTCTAATCCTCTTCCAACCTCATGTAACCTCTTATACATACATATACACACTCATATACATCAATAACAATCCATATACGCGTCTTGAAGGGTCCGGAGAATCACAATAACCTTAAACATAACTAGAGAACTCACAAAGCTTCGACGAAACTCCAATTGCAAAAGTATATTCCTATCTTTTGTCCATCTTCTAAATCATTACTAATAATCTCAAATACTTTAAAAGGTCACTCACCATACCTCATATACATACTCATAACGCGATTTCAAATCCTTTAGGTTACCATACCACCTCGGGATACTTAAGGCAACCATATATATATAACGATATTCTTACTAACTCGATTAACTTTCCTTGAACTTTCTTAACTCATTATTTCTTGTCTTAATTAAAATAGCACGGAATCTTACGGGGTGTAACAGTTCCACAGCACTAACAGTTATATTATGATATATGTATATGATTTTTAAAAGAAAGCATGCATATTATATGCCCTCAGAGGCACTTTCAGTTATACAGAGACTTCCAGATATACAGTCACACAAATACATTCAGATATACAGATTAACTCTCATGTCTCAGATTCCTTTCATCATTATTAGGTATATGTTGTTTTTAGTAGGTATATGTTGTTTTTATGCCTTACATACTCAGTAAATTATTCGTACTGACTCCCATATTGTTTGGGGGACCGCGTTTCATGCCTGCAGGTTCTGAGATACAGGTTGGTGATCCATCTATTAGGATGTCAGCTCACCGGATGAGGTTAATGCACTCAATTTGTTCCGGAGATGCCAGATTCAGCATGGTCTGATGTAGATATATATATATATATATATATGCACATGTGTATGGGTATGGCGGGGCCCTGTCCCAGCCGTGTTGTGTTATGTTTTCTAGTAGAGGCTTGTAGAAAGTTATGTATTGTCAGATGATGTCCAGATATGTGGTTTCACATGTTGTCACAGGTGGTTATGATAGCCTTATCGGCTTATGCAGTATGTTTAGAATATTCATACAGATGAGTCTTTCAGATTAGTTGATGCACGCATGTTCCTTATGAGTTCATTGAGGATCACATGATGGCCCTATCGGCCCACCTATGTTTATGTTGACGTGTCAGATACATGTCGGGTGGTACTTGGCTTGTATGGACAGGTGCTCGTCATGGCCCTCTGGTTTGGGTCGTGACGGCAAGCTTAGCCCTGGATACATTGTCCCTTACAGGATTATGCGTAGAGTAGGCCGAGTAGCCTATGAGCTAGACCTACCTGCAGATTTGGAGTCTGTATATTCGATTTTCCATGTATCCATGCTCCGCAAGTGCATCGGAGATCCATCCAGGATTGTACTTGTAGATGATGTCTAGGTTACAAAGCAGTTATCATAAGAGGAAGTCCCTATTGCTATACTAGACCACCAGGTTCGTAGGTTGTGAACAAAAGATGTAGCTTCCGCAAAAGTACTCTAGAGGAATAAGAATGTAGAAGAGATAACATTAGAAGTCGAGAAAGATATGTAGTCTGGATATCATCATTTGTTTCGGATCCCATAGCTGGCTCAGGCTATGATAGCATCATCTTCAAGTATGTATTATATTGTCAGTTACTTTTGTTGGTCGTGTGAAGCCATAGTTGTTATTGATTGTTATTGTCTTGTGTGGCATTGCACTATGTTGTTGGGTTGTGTGGTAGGTTGATGGTAGTATGATTACTGAGGAGACTCGGTGTCATGACCTAATTTACGGCTCGTGCGGGCACCTACATTATTCACGCCTAGTAGGCGAACCCTTACCAACCAACTCATTATTAGAACCCGTTTTCAATGTAACACCTGGTAGAAGAGACATTAAGTAAGAAAACATAAATGACACACTTTACAATTTTAAATGTTACAACTTCCTGGAACTTAGCCTAGACATGTACAAGAGCTTCTACAATACAGAGGAGTAAATTCAAAATAAAATGACTCAACTTTTGCCTTGGAATAAGATACACAGAACATGTAGGGAGATGTATGCCACTTCAGCAATCGAAACTTTCAAGCCATAACCTGAAACACATCTACACCCCGATAAAGATGTAGAAAGAGTAGTATCAGTACACCACATGTACCGGTAAGCATCATAGGAGGACTAAGATTAAGTTACGCAATACGGTGTAGAATCAATCAAAATAAACAGATAAGTACAAACGTAACATCTTTTTAAATCCTACCTATACTTAAATATTTTTGACATAAACATGCTCATATCCCTTTACCATGTCAACGCAACAACAGGAAGTAAGGACTAACAAACAATAAACATTTACATTCAAGACGGACTCCTAGACCAGCTAACACGCAACAATTAATAAAGAGCAGACATCAACCTCCACACCAACCAATACTAAGTGGGACCACTAATCCTTACGTTTTCCCGCCATAATATAACAGACTCGTAAATTGACAGATAGACAAAACAGCACAACAGCCCACATCAGATATTAGTCAATAATCACTTATCAAATGCAAGTAAAACTAAGTAAAAGCAATACAACCAACGACAATATCTCAACCGTACTTCCAAACCTGAACCATGCTAAATGGAATCACTCCGACACACCTTTTCTCATTAGTCAATGGAGCCATTAAGTTACACGTAAAAACAACCGCCCATAACAAAAATAACATCATCAAATAGGAACAACCATCAACCAATCACAGGGATATAAGTCCAGCCTCCAACCAGACACAAGAATGATATAAGTCCAATGCAATGCAATGCAATAATAATAGTAGCACGTCCGTGTACACACATGATAACTGGTAATATTTTCCCAATTAGCCATGACCTGCAGGGGACCTATGGTGTCCATGTGCCACTTGCTTCGGAACTGACCTCGGATCACGAGCCCATAACTAGGCCATATCCTTAACCCCAGTCAAATATGCCTTTATATATATATATATATATATATATATATATATATATATATATATATATATATATATATATATATATATATATATATATATATATATAATCACAATATGAATCTCAATGTATTTCCAATTCGACAGTCAATATGGAACATGATCAGTCAATAATATCAATGCCAATGAACACAAACCTCATGCTTCAATTCAATAAACTCAAGGAATCAATTCGACCACAACAAGAAATACAACATGAAGTCACTTACGTTCTAAGTACGAACAACTCTAGCATATTATATAGCACGACTCTATATTAGCCATCTCTTTAGTAAAACAACTCCCATTCTTCAATTAAATCAACCCCAAGAGGATATACACATTCTACCACCTCTCCTTGAATATAACAACTACACACTTGATTTGACTACAACTATTAATGGTGACAAGCCCACATAATTCTACCATTAAAACTAATCTAACTAGTATTCAACCGAACGTCATGCCCGAAGACCTAATCATTCTTTCTCCCATCAATTCTACATATATATAGGACTCACTAATCAAAATCTAACTAAAGTAAGCCATAACCTCCCTCGATGCCGAGAAGCTATCACGAACGTCCATGGGATTTCCATCTTCCTCTCAGGGGATGGCCTAGAATAAGGTTTTGTGGAAAAATGGGACCAAATCCCAAAATAAAGTGTTTAAGATGGGTCTAGTTCGCGTAGACTGCTGCAGCAATCTACTTGTCCATTGGGGCAGGCTAGCTATGGCGGTTCCTCGACCGCTGAGGCGAAGCGGTCTACCCGACCCCACAACTTTAAACTCTTACCGACTAGACTATAGTTAAAATCACATGTCAAACTTCCCCGCGGAATAGTCATACAACAAACCAACCTGGTTCTCGTACACGGGCTACGGAAAGTCTAATAATCACCAGGCGGGTTGTTACACTCTGCAAAAAAGTTTGCTGACTTCTAAAGGTTTAACATTTGAGGACAAATGTTTCTAAGGGGGGAGAGGATGTTGCATCCCATATTTTTGTACATTAAGCATCTTTATGAGTTGTTTGTGATAGATTTGGAGATTGTAATTATCTTCTCGGGTACATTTAGACGTGTTCATCTTGAGTGTACGAGGGTTTAATTTAATGTTTGACACGTGTTGGAAGGATTAGAGGATAAATGAATCGAAGAGAATATGTTTCGTCGAAATTATGTTTTAGAAGTGGAATATACGGACTGTATAATAGATATACTGACCGTACTTTGGAATACGGTCCGTACTTATCTAGACAGAGAGGGCAATTTTGCATTGGATATATACGGACCAGAAATATGGACCATATATATATATATACAGCCAGTATCTTTTGACCGTATGTGTGTATATATATATATACATACAACTAGTATATTTTGGCCTTGTATTATGTCGGTGGAAACTCATTTTTTTTATATATTTCGTACACTCCTCATTTTATCAAAAAACAAAATCATTTTTCTCATTTCCCATGACCTCTAACACTTCTAGAAACTCTCTCCAACATATCTAATCAGTCCCTAAGTGAAATCAAAGAATAAACGAGAAGATCAAGTGCCTAATGTTCCCAAAGTGTTGTTGAAGCTTGTTTCTCCTCTTTGTAGTCGGAATTGAAGTGTTCTTGATTCATGAGGTAAGATTTCATCTTATTTACATATTTATGAGTTTATGTGATAGTTATACTAGGTTGGAGGGGAAGGAGTTGGAGGGAAGGTTTAAATATGAACTTGAGTTTATGTCGAGTTGTAATCTACTGTGAGCCATGTTCTTAATGTGTTTTTTACTAAAGTCTTGTCGTATGGATAGTATTTGATGTTGAGATTTTGGTAAGGTTGTGTTATGCTTGGTGTATTTGGAAGGAGGAGTTGTATAGGTGTTGCATGTGAAGCGTATATCGGGTTGTTCTATTGTATATCTCTAAATGTTGTCGATATGAGTTTAAAAAGGATAATATGAGGTTGTTGTGTTGATTGTTGGTTGTTGGATGTGTTGTGATGATTAAGAAATAGGAGAAATGCGGCCTAATTTTTTTTAGAATCGATTTATCGTTTGATATACAAGTACCATCTAAGCTTTAAATTGCTTTCTTTGTTATAGGATTGGAGTACTACTTCGACGGATTCGTTATGGGATTATGTTGACGACTTGATGTATGTTAAGGCTAACTTTCCTTCTTTTGGCATGATTCATATGAATGAAACGTAGACGTAACGCCACTCCACAATTATTCCATTCTTATCAGCTAGACATGTTTTGTGTTGATTCATGTTCCAGTAATATTGTTCTTAGCAAGTTCTTCTTCAGATCCAGTATGTTTAATAGAGTCATATGTAGATGAAAATTCTATCTCATAATGATGTTCGCAGGTGTAAGGACCTTACGACACTCTAAAACATTCAGGATGGATGTACTCTTATCATATTCAAGCATTATATATATATATATATATATATATATATATATATATATATATATATATATATATATATATATATATAGCCTATAGGCGTTATATACGCGTATCCTTATATTATATCTATATCGGTTATGGGGAAGTTTATTGCGTTATATACGCAATACCACTTGATCAGTTGGTCATATGATGATGATTATGCCCACAGAGGCCAATATGATACAATAGGATGCCTATAGAGGCTTGACAGGTGCAATATACGAATATATATATATTTATAAGCAGGCATTATATACATATATATAGAATACTTATGCATATAATTGGCCCTTAGAGGCAGTTAAGATATATAGGTTGCATTCCTTTTATCTGATGTACTTTCATGTTTTCTTTATGTTACATTCTTGCCTTACTCAGTACTTTGTTTGTACTGATGCCCCTTTTGCTTGGGGGATGTTTCTTTCGTGCCCAAAGGTTCAAGTAGACAGGATGACAATCCGCCTCAGTAAGTTGCCGTTCTGATGATATTGGAGCACTCCAGTTGTCTCGGAGTTGCTGTCATGTTTTGGTACATTATATTTTTGTTGTACATATGGGTATGACGGGGCCTGTCCCGACTTTATCATCTCATGCACTTTAGTAGAGGCTTGTAAACAGTTGTGGTACTGTTAGACGTTGTATGTCCCCCTCAACCCAAATTTTGTTGTATAGTTGTCTACGATGGCCCTGTCGGCTCATACAGTTTTGTCCAGCATGGTTATATACATATCTCCTTTCAGGATCGTCCCTTTTCAATATAGTTCTCTTATGATCCAGTAGGTTTCCATCTGATAAATCTAGTGGTCCACCCTTGTGTACGATTACGATATGAAAGCATGTTTTAGTAATGCTCGGCAAGTAGGGCCCAGGTGCCCGGTAACTCACCGGTTTGGGTCGTGACATTATGACTATCACAGATGTTGACCATAAATCAATATTGGCACAGGGTCAGCCATTGATATTTCAGGTATGTATACTTTCCTTAGCAATCAATTATACATACAAATCATGGAAAGAATTGAACAACCTAGTTGTACTGCCCTAGTCAAATCGTAAGCCTTCATTAAGTGTATTGAGAAGAGTGAATCATGATGACCATCTTGAAAATACACCACAATCAAATCTCCCTATTCCTAAAAAGACTTTTCAACTTCCCTTTCACGCCACTTTATCTCTCCTCCTCTAGCTACTTAAACTAACCACCAGCTCTCCAAATCTCACTCACAACACCCTCTTTTCTCTATTATTCAAATGTTTATACCAATTGGAAAGGCGAATAGAAGAAGAAAATAGGATGGAGCATATAGTAAGGGGGACAGTTCTAAATACCCTAAAACAGGGGCAAGTAAAAGGGAAATCAGTGAAGCAATAACTTTTCACGAAAGAGAGTTTCTTGACACTTCAAGCTCATCTCAAACCCCTGCCTTAGATTTATTAGAAACTATGTTCGATGAAGGCTTAAGGGGACATGAAGATGTAACGACCCATTTGGTCGTTATAGCCTATCCAACAATTTTGCCCATTTCCAAGCTTTTAGGCCACAGCGTCACCCCCTGTCAACTGTGCCTTATATATAAACATCACATCATAGGCCACAGCGTCACCCCCTGTCAACTGTGCCTTATATATAAACATCACATCATAGGCCACAGCGTCACCCCCTGTCAACTGTGCCTTATATATATAAACATCAAATCATAGGCCACAGCGTCACCCCTGTCAACTGTGCCTTATATATGTACATGAAGAATGAGAATGAGTGCAGTGCATAACCAAAACGAAATAATAGAACTTGGTAATGAGTACACACATATTATACTCATAGCATGCATGGGAGTTCAAATAAAAGCTACTACTTTAGCGGAGTGACGTAAGGTGTTATATCCCGCATTTTTTACATTCGGATAATTCAAGATAATTGCGGGAAGTTAAGAGCAAGGCTATATTTTTTATCTTGTTTAACACACAAGTTGTTTATGAAAATTATTGATGTGGAAATATTAAGAAAGGCTAGGGGTAAAAAGGGAAATTCACGAGGTGGTTCATGGTAATATTGAGGAAGGCTAAGGGTAAATTCGGAATTAGGAAAATAATTTTCATGAATTCCAAAACAAAAAAAAATGGTCTTGAAGCAAAAGGGGCCAAGTGGGCCGTCCAACAGGGTGTGGGCCTTGGCCCACATGGATGCAAAATAAATAGCTAAAATAAGACTAATTGGATCATATTATTCATCTTTTCCACACTTAGAAATTTCAAGAAGCTTGGAGAAGACAAAAGGGAGCCATTCGGCCATGACCCTAGCCGAACAAGACCATACAAAAAAATTGATCAAAAATTATTTTCTTCTAGCTAAACAACCAATTGGAAGGTCCCTAGCAAAGTGAAGTAGTCATTGGAGCAAGTAAAACATCTATTCTTGCAAGTTACAAATCCTAGCCAAGTGAGAAGTTAAGGGAAAAAGGTAAGGTTTAATCCTCTTTTCATGTGTTATGGATGGTTTGTACATGTTGTAGTATGTAGAAATGGATGGAATTTATAAAAATATGGATGTGGAGTTGTGGCCGTGCATGTCTAGATGTTATGTAGAAGTGACGAATTAATTTTACTTAGTATTTTGGTTGTTGTTGTCATGAATTCTATGATAAAAAAATGAGAGTTTAATGGTTCAAGTTAAAGTTGAAATTGTTGTGGGCTGTTTTAGAAGCCAATGCGATTTGAATATAGTCTCTTGTATTTGTGGAAAATAATGTTGTTAGTGTGTGAATTGTTGGTGTAGTTCATGAATTTGAAAGAAGGAAATGTGTTGTCATTGCTCTTGTTGCATTATGGAGGTTTCGGGTGGAGTGACATATTGGTTAGACTATCTTGAATGTTATGCGGATTGTTTGAAGTGTTCTTGAATATTGTTTGAATGGTTTCGGATTAGTACTTGAATATGTGAGCAATTATGAATTGAACATAAATGAAACACCGTCAAAGTTTGTAGAAAGAAGTTGCTAACGTTGGAATGCGTTTTGAATCGATTGTTGATATTGTTAGAATGACTGTTGGTATTATTGTTGGTAATTTGGCCGAGTTGAATTCTCGGATTTGTTGTTGATGATTTGGCCGAGTTGGATTCTCGGGGTTAGTTGTATTTACAGGGGAAATGCTGCCGAAATTTCTGTAAATAAAGTGTTGGTTTAGAATTGGACTCTTAAGTGTTTATGGCTGTCACGACCCAACCCCGTAGGCCGCGACTCGTGTCCGAGCAGGACACCTTACGTACCCAGTAACCCCGAACCAACATATAAATTAGATACATAAATATATAAAGCCAAACGGAGTCACAAGCTATCGTACATAAGCAGATGTAGCGCACAGAAGCCGATAAGGCCATCACAGAATACGTATTTCCCAGAACATATACAAAACCCACATATGTGTCTACAGACCTCTACAAACAATACTAACAGAAACATAAGACGGGACAGGTCCCCGTCATACCCCTAAATAAACATATACATATGTGATAGAAAAGTCTATACCAAAATATGGCTCCGGACAAAGGAGCACTCCAAAACAGCAGAGCAGATATCCTAAGCGGGCGGATCTCTGAAGTGGGTATCTGTACCTGCGCGGCATGAAAACGCAGCCCCCGAAGAAAGGGGGTCAGTACGAAATATGTACTGAGTATGTAAAGCATGAAGTACAGTAAACAAAATCATAACCGGAACAGAAAGTACAGAAAATGAGTGCAAAGTCCAGAATATCAAAATTCATACTTACAAAAGATAAATAGTGTATGCAGAAACATATATCAAATTCGGCCCCAATACGGGACTCGGTGAACAGAACGTGGCGCCACCCCATCACTGGCGCCACAACATATCATACTTCAGAGTAGGGAATAGCTCCGTAACATATCATAACATATCAGATGGCCATATCATATCATATCATATCATATCATATCATATCACCAACATCAGAACATAGATGTACATGGCACATCATACTCCGGACCCATGTACATGTCATACCTGCCCCCTCACATCGAGGCACGGCGAACAATGCAGTGGAATACGCTTGATAACAAATCCTGGCCCGGGCTCAGTGAAGGAAGCATTGAGGCATCCACGAGTGGAGTAGTGAGAAACTTTTGCATCATAAAATATTTACAAAGACTCGACAGAATAATCCGAATGACAGGTCATTTAAGAAAGAAATCAGACGATAGTCATAGCACGTACCTTTCGGATGTCGCGGGGGATTATATCGAATTAAAGCTTTTGGGATTGTTTGAACATATCAAAATATAACATTTACAGAATCTCGATAGCATAACTCAGATGGCAAATCATATAAAAGAGATTGAACGGTAATCATAGCGTATGCCTTTCGGATGTCACGATGGTTTATATCAAAATAAGCTTTCTGAAATCGTTTTCATGTTTCAAAATGCATTATGGAAGTCAATGAAATAATTCAAACAAACGTCATATGGTAGTTAGGAGAGTAGCCAAGAGTTTCCTTTGAATTCTACTTCAGAAAAAGTCAAACGTAACAAACCAGAAAAATCCGGGAGTAGTGGGCCCACCTCGGGTAAAACGAGGTGGCGGACACAAAGTATGTATAATAAAATTTATGGAGTCTCTTATGAGGGTTTTAAGGTAATCGGATTTTATTTACACAAGTTCTAGGTATTTAAACAACTTTCCTAACCATTTGCAACATAATTAGTTCAATTCCACTGAATGGAAAAGGGGCAAATTTAGACGCGAATTCCGAAGAGTAGAGTAGTCCCCGAGGTCCAACTTCAAACCTAATACATCTAGGACATGCCAAGAGAAGGAAAGGGTGAGCTTTACATACCTTTTCCGCTTCTTACGCTCCTCCAATTTCAAGTCCCGAATGCCCCAAAATCTACAATTGGTCACAAATACCAAACATTGATTATAAGCCTTTAAGAATTCAATCTTAACTCAACACTTGTCTACAAAAATTTGGGCAGCATCTCCCCTGTTTATATGCCTAGCCCAGAATTAAAATTCAGCAACCAACACATCAACAACAATACCAAATATATTAACATCATTTCCAACACCAACATATGCCGTAAAACAGCCCGCACATTATTTTCCAAATTTTCCAACCAACCAATTCGCGATATAATTATTTAATAATTTTATTTCCGTAAAGAAGTCGAAATTGACACTAACAACATCCTCCGCATTCTACAAGTTAAATACATTTTTTTTTTCATCCAAAATTTTCTTCAAACCCCATTCCACAATTCAACCATACCAACAAATGAATTTATCACGCTATTTTCTTTGTTCTAATCCGTTAAAACTCTAAATAAACTTGTTAACAATGAAAAGGAACCTTATTCATACCTTAAGTGCACAGCCACCACGTCCACCCTCTTCTCTTTAGTTGATTTTTAGCTCAAATCGAAGGCAACGCGACGTAGAACACTTTTCTCTTCATGGGCTTCGGGATTCGGGGCTCCGATTTTGGTCAAAAATTGATTTTCTCTCTAGGCTCTCCTCTCTCTTTTTCTCTAGAGTTTTCTAGGTTCTCTTGGTCTGAAAATGAGGGAGAGAAACCAAAAAATTTAGTTAAAAAGCATGGGTAATGGGCCTGACCCGAATTGGATTCGGGTTGGGCCGGATTTACTGTTCAACTCGACCCTCCTGCCTTAAAACGTTCATATCTCCTTATCCCGATGTCACCTGTAGGCCCACGACCTACCGTTGGAAAGATAATTCAATTATATACAACCTTTATTTCTGGGAGTTTTACCAAATTCCAAACCTATAATGCCGTTTTTTCCCCTCCAAGTTAGGTCATCCAAAAACGTTTTCTTAAATCGTCCTTTTGGAGGGCTTACACTCATTTTTGGCTTATGGGTCCTTCTTAGGACTTGCTCAAATTCACATGTACTACCCATATATCTCTTCATATGTCTTTTATAAGGTCCCGATGTGTGGGCCCCACCTTAACTTACTGTAACGAGGGTTTTTTGTTGAATAACTTATGAACCAATTCACACCATATTGTCTCCAAATGTCGTATGTGTATATATTCTTAGACTTAGATCACCCAATCTTCATCCTTAATCCTTGTTTGACTTAACTCCTTTTCGAGCTCTTACTACGCCGTCTATGATTTTGTAGCGCGAAATTTTTCCGGGGTGTAACAATGGCTAATGTTTGGTATATACTAATATTGTTGTAGATCTTGCGAAGCCAAAGACTTAAGTTCGGATTAGCTTAGGAAGTGGGCAAGGTATGTAAGGCTTACCCTTTCTTTCTTTTGGCATGATCCTTATGAAACAAGTAGTTGATGTATATGTATGATTTCAAAGAGATTCCTATTCTTAGAGCCACTAGGATGGCTAATGTTCTTGATTTCCATAAGCTACTTCATATGGTTTTGATACGTATCTATGATTTCCGAAGCTCTATTTGATATGTTTTCCGAGTTTGTCTATGATTCTTATTCACTTCCGACATGAGTATGCTCGATATAGTTGAGCTTAGTGTATGGTTGAATAATGAGTAAAGCATAAAGAGTTCATGTCTCCAAAAGAGTTCTATAAGTACTAAAGTCTCTAACTTTTGTATACAGTCTGGGATTGTTTTGAAAATGTTCGTAGAGGTTCTATGGTAAAAATGTCCATAACTTTCTCATACTAAACCGGATTGACTTGAAACGTGTTTATGATCCTCGAGTGTTGATTTGTGTTCCTACTGTTATAGCCCGTATTTTGTACGTCGGGGACATTCCGGGTTAATCATGAAAAGTTAAGGTCAAGACTACTCCGGGGTAAGAGGTTAAGAATTATGATCTTCGATTTTTGTTTTAAGGCATAAGTTGCTTATGATTTTGTGGCATGGAACATTATGAAATATTTTAAGTTCGTTGCGACGGGTCATGGGCAAGACTCTAAATTTTCGGTTTTGTTAATCTTGTGAATGCACAAGTTGCATACTTATCTTTTCATTGGTACGGAGTGTTAAGGGTAAATTTGGAATAAGGAAAATTTGGGGTTAAAAGTGAATTTTGGAAAGTTGAGCATTTCATGAAAATTAAGGGCTATGAGTTGGAAAAATTATTTCATGAATTAGTCAAAAATGGCTAAGTGGCCGTGGGCCCCACCTAAAGTTGGCCAATAATTTCAAGCCATGGAATGGTACATGTGTTCATTTTACATTTGAAGGGGGCTAAGTATATATAATTAGAGGGTGGATGACAAGCAACAATTAGTCATCTTTTCCACCCTAGAAGTTTCAAGAAAAGTGAAGAAAAAATAAGAAGGAGGGGACGGCCAAAGAGGGCTGGCCGAACTGCCCTAGGGAGTTGATCATGGAAAAATTATTTTTCTTCTAGTTTTCCACTAATTGGAAGGCCCTCTACGACGTGGAATAGTTGTTGGAGCAAATCAATCGTTTGTTGTGGTCTTGAATAACTCTAGCCGTGGGAAAACATGGATGGAAGAAGGTAAGGTTCAATTCTTACTTTTATATGTTATACATGGTTTGTGTATGTTATGGTATGTGTAGAAATGAATGGAACTCATAAAATATTGGAGTTGATGTTTGGCCGTGTATGTTGGATTTGGCTATGCGTGTTGTGTTGTGTAGTAAGTGAAGAACTAAGCTTAATTAGTGTAATTTGGTTGTTGTGTTGTGGATTATGTGATGTAAATGAGAGTTTAATGATCCAAGTTAGTGTCGTAATGGTTGTGGGCTGTTTTGGAAGCCAATTTGAATCAAATATAGTTTCTTGTAATTATGATAATAATGTTGTTAAAGTATGGTTTGTGGGTGTAGTTTGTGATTTTTGAAGAAAGAAATGGGTTGTGATGGTTCCTATGGAAGTTGGAAGATTTCGGGTCCTATGGTGCATTGTTTGGATTGTTTGAATGTTTTGTGGTTTGTCCGAAGCGTTTTTGAATCTTGTTTAAATGGTTTGGATTAGCACTTGAATGTATGAATATGTAAGTTGGTTTGATCGTATGCGGTTGATTTGAATGAAAATGGAATATTGTCGAATTATATAGAAAAGAGTTACTAATGTTAGAATGTGTTTTGAACCTCTAATTGATGTTGTTGGAATGATTGTTGGTATTGTTGGGTTGTTGTTGTTGATATTTTGGGCCGAGATGATTCTCGGGGACGTTGAATTTACAGGGGAAATGCTGCCGAAATTTCGGTAGACAATATGAATTTAAGCTTGAAACTTACATTTGGCAACTATGACCAATTGTAGATTTTGGACGAAACGGGGATTGAGTTCGGACGAGCGTAAGGCGCAAGTGAGGTATGTTAAGCTCACCCTTTCCTTCTTTTGTCATGTCCTATGTATACTAGGTCAAGACTTGAGCCTCGGGAATAATTCTGTCCATCGAAACCCGGGTTTGATTTTGAATACTATTCGTTCAATGTAATTGAACTATAATTCTTATGTTTTGTTGGAAAGGTGTCTAAACATCCATAACTTCCACAAGCGTATTCGGATTGCTTTGAAACTTTCTTGGATGACTCCATAGAGTCCAATGCTTGTAATTTATATCCGCCACCTCGACTTGACCCGAGGTGGGCCCACAAGTTCCGAAACTTCCTTCGTTTGTCTCACTTGAGCTATCCTTGTATGATATGAAAGTAAGACTTTCGTCTATGAATCTAAGACTCCGTTTGATTCGTTCCATAAGTCATTGGAAAGCTCCTTAATGTGAATATCCTAATAATACATTCGATTCTTTTACCGGGTTTTGATTTATGTGCACCTAATTTCTTACTACTCCGCTCATATATATGCTATGATCCCTTTCACCGAGTTCCGGGCCGGTATGTATCGTGCGTATGGTTCGCCGAGTACCTTGTCTAGGAGTCGGGTTCCATGTATGTAATTTTTGAACTATGATGTATCTGGCTCTAGGGTACCGTGGTATATGTCCGTCCCCAGTTACTGTGTATATGGATTATGATGTGACTGGTTCCCGGGTTCACGTGTTATATGTCCGGTTCCCGAGATACCATGTACATGTTATGGAATCTTCTGGAGTATGGTGTGTTATGGCGCCAGAGACGGGAGTGCGACCATGTTCCTGTGCCCTTTGCATGACTTTGATATGTATCATTTGTGATTGAAAAGTAAGTGTTCTGATGTTCTGGATAAGCTACTTACCTTCTGTATTTTTCTGATATACGATTTTGGCATACATGAATCTAATCACCGAGTCCCTCACCGAGGGCCGGGGCATGTTGTATGTATGTGTAATGCCTGATTCTGACATATGTGATTTATGTTTGGAAAGTAATAAATTTGGTTATTGACCGCTGGATTCTTGACCGCGGTGTGTGCGACATTGACCGCTAGATTCTTGACCGCGGTATGCCGCACTATGTGATGTTGACCGCTGGACCCCTGACCGCGGTATCTGCGACATTGACCGCTGGACCCCTGACCGCGGTATGTCGGGTTTGGGATGCTAACCGCTGGACACTTGGTCGCGGTATGTGTGATAGTGACCGCGGGACTCTTGGCCGCGATAATTGTGTGTTGATTTTCTGTGTGTATGAGACGAAAATGTTCCTCAAAGGAAAGCAAAGTCTTTTGGCATTTTGATTGCAGTATTTGTCTTCCGGAACCTTTTATGTATGATTTGTACGTCAGATGCAACACTTTGGTATTCTGGCTATTGTGCTCACTTTCTGTACATTTTACTTCGGTTATGACTTCGTTTTCTGTACTTCATGCTTTGCATACTCAGTACATATTTCGTACTGACCCCCTTTCTTCGGGGGCTGCGTTTCATGCCGCGCAGGTACTCCCAGGTGAGTTGAAGACAGTATAGAAGATGTTCCAGGGCAGATGGCAAGCTCCATTTGTTCCCGGAGTGCTGCCGCGTCAGAGTTGGTATGTTATGCTTTCTGGATTACGTTAGAGACTTTGCAGACAGCGTCGTGGGTATTGGTTGTCAGTCTGTAAGCGGCTCTGTCAGCCGAAATGTCGGTCTGTGTTATGTACTGAATTTTGTATGATTATAGATTTGTTATGCTTGGAAGCTATGTGGAAGAATATTTCTGGAAAAAAAAATTACGATGTATTTCATCTCATTTGATTTGAAAAGTTTGACGTGATTTTATGTACAACAAGAGTCTGAGGGTTCGCTCGGCCCTAGGTAAGGGTCGGGTGCCCATCACACCCTAGCGGAATTAGGGTGTGACAAAGTGGTATCAGAGCAGGTCTGTCCTAGGGGTTGTCTGCAATGTCGTGTCCGGTAGAGTCCTGTTTATGGTGTGTAACGCGCCACATTTATAAACAGGAGGCTACCGGGTATCTAGGGAGGTTACTCTTCTTTCACATCTGAGATCGTGCTATAGAGCCAAGTCATAGGGAACGGGATTCCTCATCCTGATTTTTGGTTGCAGCAGAAGAATGACATCGATAGAAGGAAGTAATTGATGATGTTAGGAAATACAAAGCACGCAGGTAGGCGCGGATATGAAAGATATGTGTCAGGTAAGATATTGAAATACGATTGAAATACGAGTTGAAGGTTAAAAGAGAAAATGAACAAGAAAGTGAGTGAGTAGATGGTAAGGAAAGAGATGTGAAGCGAACAAAAGAACGATTAAGCCTTGTGATGGCATAGACACAAAGCGAGGGGAAGATCTATGGTAAGAAGTTTTTGATATGACAAGAGCGAGGAATTAAGTATGATCTAAGATGAAGATACTCCAAGATTGTGACGTATAAGGAACCCCTTAAAATGGGGGGGAGAGCATAGTATGTAAGACTCAAAAGGGAATCGCGACAATTGGTAATCTGGAAATCTTTGAAAGAAAGAAAGAACGCAACGCCCGTGGATGAAGAAAGAGGGACCCTCCCGAAGTGTTACGAGACCCCATAAGGTCAGTGGAACATTCGAGGACGAATGTCCTAAAGGGGGGGAGGATGTTATAGCCCTTATTTTGTACGTCGGGGACATTCCGGGTTAATCATGAAAAGTTAAGGTCAAGACTACTCCGGGGTAAGAGGTTAAGAATTATGATCTTCGATTTTTATTTTAAGGCATAAGTTGCTTATGATTTTGTGGCATGGAACATTATGAAATATTTTAAGTTCGTTGTGACGGGTCATGGGCAAGACTCTAAATTTTCGGTTTTGTTAATCTTGTGAATGCACAAGTTGCATACTTATCTTTTCATTGGTACGGAGTGTTAAGGGTAAATTTGGAATAAGGAAAATTTGGGGTTAAAAGTGAATTTTGGAAAGTTGAGCATTTCATGAAAATTAAGGGCTATGAGTTGGAAAAATTATTTCATGAATTAGTCAAAAATGGCTAAGTGGCCGTGGGCCCCACCTAAAGTTGGCCAATAATTTCAAGCCATGGAATGGTACATGTGTTCATTTTACATTTGAAGGGGGCTAAGTATATATAATTAGAGGGTGGATGACAAGCAACAATTAGTCATCTTTTCCACCCTAGAAGTTTCAAGAAAAGTGAAGAAACAAGAAGAAGGAGGGGACGGCCAAAGAGGGCTGGCCGAACTGCCCTAGGGAGTTGATCATGGAAAAATTATTTTTCTTCTAGTTTTCCACTAATTGGAAGGCCCTCTACGACGTGGAATAGTTGTTGGAGCAAATCAATCGTTTGTTGTGGTCTTGAATAACTCTAGCCGTGGGAAAACATGGATGGAAGAAGGTAAGGTTCAATTCTTACTTTTATATGTTATACATGGTTTGTGTATGTTATGGTATGTGTAGAAATGAATGGAACTCATAAAATATTAGAGTTGATGTTTGGCCGTGTATGTTGGATTTGGCTATGCGTGTTGTGTTGTGTAGTAAGTGAAGAACTAAGCTTAATTAGTGTAATTTGGTTGTTGTGTTGTGGATTATGTGATGGAAATGAGAGTTTAATGATCCAAGTTAGTGTCGTAATTGTTGTGGGCTGTTTTGGAAGCCAATTTGAATCAAATATAGTTTCTTGTAATTATGATAATAATGTTATTAAAGTATGGTTTGTGGGTGTAGTTTGTGATTTTTGAAGAAAGAAATGGGTTGTGATGGTTCCTATGGAAGTTGGAAGATTTCGGGTCCTATGGTGCATTGTTTGGATTGTTTGAATGTTTTGTGGTTTGTCCGAAGCGTTTTTGAATCTTGTTTAAATGGTTTGGATTATCACTTGAATGTATGAATATGGAAGTTGGTTTGATCATATGCGGTTGATTTGAATGAAAATGGAATATTGTCGAATTATATAGAAAAGAGTTACTAATGTTAGAATGTGTTTTGAACCTCTTATTGATGTTGTTGGAATGGTTGTTGGTATTGTTGGGTTGTTGTTGTTGATATTTTGGGCCGAGATGATTCTCGGGGACGTTGAATTTACAGGGGAAATGCTGCCGAAATTTCGGTAGACAATATGAATTTAAGCTTGAAATTTACATTTGGCAACTATGACCAATTGTAGATTTTGGACGAAACGGGGATTGAGTTCGGACGAGCGTAAGGCGCAAGTGAGGTATGTAAAGCTCACCCTTTCCTTCATTTGGCATGTCCTATGTATACTAGGTCAAGACTTGAGCCTCGGGAATAATTCTGTCCATCGAAACCCGAGTTTGATTTTGAATACTATTCGTTCAATGTAATTGAACTATAATTCTTATGTTTTGTTGGAAAGGTGTCTAAACATCCATAACTTCCACAAGCGTATTCGGATTGCTTTGAAACTTTCTTGGATGACTCCATAGAGTCCAATGCTTGTAATTTATATCCGTCACCTCGACTTGACCCGAGGTGGGCCCACAAGTTCCGAAACTTCCTTCGTTTGTCTCACTTGAGCTATCCTTGTATGATATGAAAGTAAGACTTTCGTCTATGAATCTAAGACTCCGTTTGATTCGTTCCATAAGTCATTGGAATGCTCCTTAATGTGAATATCCTAATAATACATTCGATTCTTTTACCGGGTTTTGATTTATGTGCACCTAATTTCTTACTACTCCGCTCGTATATATATGCTATGATCCCTTTTACCGAGTTCCGGGCCGGTATGTATCGTGCGTATGGTTCGCCGAGTACCTTGTCTAGGAGTCGAGTTCCATGTATGTAATTTTTGAACTATGATGTATCTGGCTCTGGGGTACTGTGGTATATGTCCGTCCCCAGTTACTGTGTATATCGATTATGATGTGACTGGTTCCCGAGTTCTCGTGTTATATGTCCGGTTCCCGAGATACCGTGTACATGTTATGGAATCTTCTGGAGTATGGTGTGTTATGGCGCCAGAGACGGGAGTGACGACCATGTTCCTGTGCCCTTTGCATGACTTTGATATGTATCCTTTGTGATTGAAAAGTAAGTGTTCTGATGTTCTGGATAAGCTACTTACCTTCTGTATTTTTCTGATATACGATTTTGGTATACATGAATCTAATCACCGAGTCCCTTACCGAGGGCCGGGGCACGTTGTATGTATGTGTAATGCCTGATTCTTACATATGTGATTTATGTTCGGAAAGTAATAAATTTGGTTATTGACCGCTGGATTCTTGACCGCGGTGTGTGCGACATTGACCGCTGGATTCTTGACCGCGGTATGCCGCACTATGTGATGTTGACCGCTGGAACCCTGACCGCGGTATCTGCGACATTGACCGCTGGACCCCTGACCGCGGTATGTCGGGTTTGGGATGCTAACCGCTGAACACTTGGTCGCGGTATGTGTGATAGTGACCGCGGGACTCTTGGCCGCGGTAATTGTGTGTTGATTTTTTGTGTGTATGAGACGGAAATGTTCCTCAAAGGAAAGCAAAGTATTTTGGCATTTTGATTGCAGTATTTGTCTTCCGGAACCATTTATGTATGATTTGTACGTCAGATGCAACACTTTGGTATTCTGGCTATTGTGCTCACTTTCTGTACATTTTACTTCGGTTATGACTTCGTTTTCTGTACTTCATGCTTTGCATACTCAGTACATGTTTCGTACTGACCCCCTTTCTTCGGGGGCTGCGTTTCATGCAGCGCAGGTACTCCCAGGTGAGTTGAAGACAGTATAGAAGATGTTCCAGTGCAGATGGCAAGCTCCATTTGTTCCCGGAGTACTGCCGCGTCAGAGTTGGTATGTTATGCTTTCTGGATTACGTTAGAGACTTTGCAGACAGCGTCGTGGGTATTGGTTGTCAGTCTGTAAGCGGCTCCGTCAGCCGAAATGTCGGTCTGTGTTATGTACTGAATTTTGTATGATTATAGATTTGTTATGCTTGGAAGCTATGTGGAAGAATATTTCTGGAAAAAAAAATTACGATGTATTTCATCTCATTTGATTTGAAAAGTTTGACGTGATTTTATGTACAACAAGAGTCTGAGGGTTCGCTCGGCCCTAGGTAAGGGTCGGGTGCCCATCACACCCTAGCGGAATTAGGGTGTGACACCTACCTATCGAGTCTTGATTTATGTGCATATAGTTTCTCACTACTCTGCTCGTGGATGCCTCAATATGTCCTTTACTGAGCCCGGGCCAGGATACGTTCTCGTGCGTACTCCACTACATTGTTCACCGAGTCCCTCTCACTTGCGGGCCGGGACACGTTATATGTATATGTATATGATGATATGATGACTTCATTCACCGAGACCCGCAATAGAGGGCCGGGACACGTTATGCATGCATGATATATGATGTTGACATGAGTGATTCTATCCACCGAGTCCCTCACTAGAGGGCCGGGATACGTTATATGTATACATGATATATGATGTTGGCATGCATGACCTTATTCACCGAGTCCCTCACTAGAGGGCCGGGACACGTTATATATATATATATGTGTGTGTGTGTGTGTGTGTGTATGATTCACGATTTGAAATGCATGACTTCATTTCATAAGGAAAACGTATTGGTGATTTTAACAGTCATACTGGTTCTGGTGAGTTTCTATTCTGGCTATGATCCCCTGTACTGTACTTCATGCCTTACATACTCAGTACATATTCCATACTGACCCCCTCTTCTTCGGGGGCTGCGTTTCATTCCCGCAGATACAGACGTATACGTGAGTGACCCGACAGCTTACGCCATCCATTCTGCTGCTTTGGAGTGCTCCCTTGTTCTGGAGCCTACATTTTGGTACAGACTCTTCCGTTGTATATATGTATGTATATATTCAGGGGTACGGCGGGGCCCTGTCCCGTCATATGATTCTGTTGTCTTTGTTAGAGGGATGTAGACATATATGTGGGTCATGGGTCGTTATTGTCAGACATGTCTGTGTGATTTGGTGTCTTAAGTGGTCCCCTTTGCCGTGACAGCCTTAACGGCTTGTATGTATGTATACGTATGTATATGTTTTGGACGATATGTTTTACGACAGCCTTGGTGGCTTCTGTATGATATGTTTTTATATGTGTCCGCTTAAGATGACATATGATCTTTGTATCTGTATAAGTCAGTGTACGCCGAATCTGGATTTGCCATCTGTATGCCGATTCTGGTAAGTGAGTATGTCTGGGTGTCCAGCTCGGGCACTAGTTACGGCCCACGGGGTTTGGTCGTGACAAAAGTGGTATCAGAGCAGTTCGTCCTTGGAATGTCTACAGGCCGTGTCTAGTAGAGTCTTGTTGATCTGTGTGTGGTGCACCACATCTATAAATAGGAAGCTACAGGACATTTAGGGTGTTACCTTTTCTTTCGATCTTAGATTGTGCGATAGAGCTGTATTATTAGGATGGTTCCTTTCTGACGAAATGTTATGTTTTCAACGATGCCTCCGAGAAAAGCGAAAGCTGCCCAGAAGGGCAAGTCAGCAGCAGTTGGAGAGACTAGCCAGGCCCAGAGAGTTACCAGGGCCCGTGCCTAGACTATTCCCGAGTTTATGCCCCAGTCAGCGGGCTCTGCTACGCTACCATTATCAGAGGAGCCTAGAGCAGCAACCGCTACCGCTATGGATCAGGGGGCGGCTCCACCATTAGCTCCAGAGGCTCCAGCGCCCGAGCCTCCAGTTCCTCAGCCAGGGACGGAGGATAGGGCGATGAGAGATGCCGTACAGTTGCGGACGAGATTAGTAGCAGGACAGGCTCGCAGACGCGAGCTAGGGGGTGATGATGTGGATAGATATGACAGCTTGAGAGTTCGTGAATTTTTGAGTTGTAATCCCCCAGAGTTCCACGGGTCAAATCCGGAGGAGGATCCCCAAGACTTTATTCGACAGATGCAGCGTACACTGAGGTTAGTCAGAGCTTCTGAGACTGAGTCCGGTGAGCTGGCTTCGTATCGGTTGCGCGATGTAGCTATTAATTGGTATGAGTCCTGGGAGCTATCTAGAAGCGAGGATGCTCCTCCAGGGGTGTGGGATGAGTTTACGGAGGCCTTCCTTGGCCACTTTCTGCTTCCCGAGGCGTGGCGAGCTAGGGTGGACAGATTTCTACAGTTGCGACAGAGGGGCAGAAGCGTTCGGGAGTACAGTTTAGAGTTCGACTCGTTGGTTAGATATGCACCCACAATTGTAGCCGATATGACTGACAGGATACACCGATATGTGATGGGGTTGGATGATTACCTGATTGATAGCTGTATGGCGGTGGCATCCCAGCCTAGGATGGATATTGCTCGGGTGCAGGCATATGCTCAGGGGATGGAGGATAGACGTAGAGGGCGTCATCCCGACAGAGATTATGACCGAGGCCAGCCCAAGAGGGCTAGATCAGCTGGTTATTCTGGGGAGTTTCGAGGCGGGCAGCCTCAACAGCATACTAGACATCCTTCTCAGCCAGCACGGAGTGCACCCCCACAGTCTACTTGTAAGAGACTTGATAATACAGGATATTCAAGAGCTGGTCAAAGCTCCAGGGCCTCGGGTTCGCAGTCGAGCAGAGGGTTCAGGCAGACGAGGCCAACTATGGCTCAGTGTCCTCGATGCGACAGGCGCCACCCGGGGAAATGTCGTCTCGCCACCGGTGCCTATTTTTCTTGTGGCCGTCAGGGCCATGTTATGAGGGAGTTCCCGTTTAGGGGTGGTCCAGGTGGTTCAGCCCAGCCCACCGGGTCTGTTGCTGGTTCATCTTCCCCTTCTGTAGCCATGCGCCCTACGGGGCAGGGTATGCCGACACCAGCAGGCCACGGTAGAGGTCGTGGCGGAGCTCCCGGTTCTAGCGGTCCTTCGAACCGCATATATGCTTTGGCCAGCCGGCAGGATCAGGAGGCGTCACCAAATGTAGTTACAGGTATACTACTTATCTTCTTCCGAAATGTATATGCATTGATAGATATATTTTCCCCCCTGGTGGCTAGTAGAATTGGGATAAAACCCGAATTGATAGAACCGTTTGAGGTAGCTATACATACAGATGAAAGGTGAATATTGAGGATTTAGAAGGCTAACACGGTAATTGTATAGTCAGAAAAGTAAAAAGGACTCTCTTTAGATCGGAGTGAGAAACGTTACGAGAACCTTTTGAAAATTGTTAAGACCCCGACTTGCCCTAGATTACGTGATAAAGGTCGTGTAGGGAAGTGGATGCAATTATACCAGCATTAACGCACCGAAATGCATTAAAGTTTCGAGGTTAAGCGTGCTAGGGTGAGAGAAATTTTAAGATGGGTGACCCCTTGGGAAGAGTACTAAAAGTTCCATAAATGTAGATATAGGAGACGAATGTGAAATTAGGGTAACCTAAAGGAAATTAGAGTATATGGAGGGACTAGAAACCTTAAATAGGTCGCGTAGGCTAAGGCAGACTAGACCGGTGAAGAGAAAGAAAGCGCAACACAGCTCTGGAATCAAAGTAAGTTTGAATAGCGTTTGGAAATATTTTGTAAGCGAAATGGTAGTAAATATATATGTATGCATATGACATCCCATTTATGATTGTATCGATCGATAGGTGAATCCCAGTGTTGCGATGTAGGGAAGACACTAATTGAACGAAATTTAAGAAACAAAGCGGAAGATATAGTACAGATATTATAAGGTAAACTCATACTGGTTCCATCACTGGTTAAAGCCTCTAAAGGAAACGACAGGCAAAGCATGAGACTATTTGAGTGGAAATTCGGAGGACAGATCTGTAAAGAATTAGAATGTGATAGTATGGGACAAAAAGGGGAATAGACCTAAGAAAGGTTAACGGTGAAAATAGGACGAGCATATGGGAGTACGAAGGATACTTTAATAAGTTGGTGATAGGAAATCGATTACTTATCAAAGGAAGGACCAAGATAATGAGTTGACGCAGTTGACTAGAAAACCCATGGTATGGAATGAGGATTCATGCGAAGACCAAGAGGTTCGATTATAAAGAAAACAGAATGAACAAAATAAGGAACGGGCGTGAAGGAAAGGAAAACTTGGCCGAATCCTTTATTATAGAAGGATATAATTACAAAAGAATAAATGCGTAGCCATATCGATATGGTTGCTTCGAACATAGAGAAGCCTTCCTGGAGAGTGACTTAAGAATGGAACCGATTCGCGCGTATAAAAGAATACCTTGCGAACTTCAGAACCGATGCTACAAACAACAAGAGAAGAAAGCTACTCCCTAAGAAAGATTAAGGATACTGATGGCTTGATCGAAGGAAAAAGGAGAGTATTTAGGAAGAGAGTAACTGCAAACGGTTACGCACCAAAAGGTTAATAACACTGTTAGGCATAAAAGACAGGGGTATGTCAAAATGGAAAAAGTAAGCGTCGGAAATGGATGCCCTCAAAAGTATTCCGATTAAATACGAGAACGTAGTTAGCAAGGAGATAGACATGACAGACTCCGCGATGAAGGAAATTTCACTTGTAAGAAGATCGCAGAAGGCGAGGGTTACTTAAAAAGGGCATAGGCATATATATATATATATATATATATATATATATATATATATATATATATATACCCTCTTAATAAGGGGGGGGGGGGGGGAGAGCATACTAGACCTAAAATGAGCTATGACGATTCAAGCTCCAGAAAAGGAGATTTATTAGCGCGGGGCCAGAGTTCGGGGTATGTTGGCATATCGTGAAGGTTACGAAGGGACGTAGAAATGAATTGACAATAAGTGTACCATGAGGTGGATATAGGAAAAAAAATATGGAAGACACCTGGAAAGGTCAACAAATATAAAAGGACAGCCCGAAACGGCACCATATGAGGCTCTGCATGGCAGGAACTGCAAGTCACCACTCGGTTGGTTCGATATTCACGGAACTAAGTTAATCGGCTCAGATATGATTCAGCAGGCAATCGATAGAGTGAAACCCATACGGGAACGGTATGTGATAGAAAAGAGATCTCCTCGAAGTGTTATGAGACCCCACAAGGCCAGTTTAACATTCGAGGACAAATGTTCTAAAGGGGGGGAGGATGTTATATCCCGCATTTTGTACATTTGGATAATTCAAGATAATTGCGGGAAGTTAAGAGCAAGGCTATATTTTTTATCTTGTTTAACACACAAGTTGTTTATGAAAATTATTGATGCGGAAATATTAAGAAAGGCTAGGGGTAAAAAGGGAAATTCACGAGGTGGTTCATGGTAATATTGAGGAAGGCTAAGGGAAAATTTGGAATTAGGAAAATAATTTTCATGAATTCCAAAACAAAACAAAAAAATGGTCTTTAAGCAAAAGGGGCCAAGTGGGCCGTCCAATAGGGTGTGGGCCTTGGCCCACATGGATTCAAAATAAATAGCTAAAAGAAGACTAATTGGATCACATTATTCATCTTTTCCACACTTAGAAATTTCAAGAAGCTTGGAGAAGACAAAAGGGAGCCATTCGGCCATGACCCTAGCCGAACAAGACCATACAAAAAAATTGATCAAAAATTATTTTCTTCTAGCTAAACAACCAATTGGAAGGTCCCTAGCAAAGTGAAGTAGTCATTGGAGCAAGTAAAACATCTATTCTTGCAAGCTACAAATCCTAGCCAAGTGAGAAGTTAAGGAAAAAAGGTAAGGTTAAATCCTCTTTTCATGTGTTATGGATGGTTTGTACATGTTGTAGTATGTAGAAATGGATGGAATTTATGAAAATATGGATGTAGTGTTGTGGCCGTGCATGTCTAGATGTTGTGTAGAAGTGACGAATTAATTTTACTTAGTATTTTGGTTGTTGTTGTCATGAATTCTATGATAAAAAAAATGAGAGTTTAATGGTTCAAGTTGAAGTTGAAATTGTTGTGGGCTGTTTTAGAAGCCAATGCGATTTGAATATAGTCTCTTGTATTTATGGAAAATAATGTTGTTAGTGTGTGAATTGTTGGTGTAGTTCATGAATTTGAAAGAAGGAAATGTGTTGTCATTGCTCTTGTTGCATTATGGAGGTTTCAGGTGGATTGACATATTGGTTAGACTATCTTGAATGTTATGCGGATTGTTTGAAGTGTTCTTGAATATTGTTTGAATGGTTTCGGATTAGTACTTGAATATGTGAGCAATTATGAATTGAACATAAATTGAACGTCGTCGAAGTTTGTAGAAAGAAGTTGCTAACGTTGGAATGTGTTTTGAATCGATTGTTGATATTGTTAGAATGACTGTTGGTATTGTTGTTGGTAATTTGGCCGAGTTGAATTCTCGGATTTGTTGTTGATGATTTGGCCGAGTTGGATTCTCGGGGATAGTTGTATTTACAGGGGAAATGCTGCCGAAATTTCTATAAATAAAGTGTTGGTTTAGAATTGGACTCCTAAGTGTTTATGGCTAATGTTTGGTATATACTAATATTGTTGTAGATCTTGTGTTATATCCCGTGTTTTCACACGTTTGGAAAAATTCGATAAATAATGGATTCTTGAGATACGAGGTCAAATTTGATATTTTGTTGAACGTAGGAGTTATGCATGAAAGAATAGAGTCATGAAAATGTGGGACAAGGTTAAGGGTAATTTTGAAATTTTGGAAATTAGTTTCGGAAATTATAAAATACGATCCATAAGTTATTGGGCTCAAAAATTGAATTGTAAGTGAGGCCCAAAAAGGGGTGTATGGCCGGCCACATTAGGCCATGATCCAAGCCCAATTTTAGTTGGTCATGTGCTTGGTCATGTGACCGAGCACTTCAACTACATATACCATAGAAGACTTAAGAAATTAGAGATAAGAACAACAAAGAAAATAGAAGGAGAGAAAGAAGACCATTTCGGGTTTGAGGTGCAAAAATAGCCACCATAAATATTGTTCTAAAAATTCAATTCTTGTTGTTTTCCTACTAAGTCAAGGTTCCTTTGCATCTTGGTATAGTTGGTTTGGAGTGGGAAGCATTAGATTCCTCAAAGTGAACACAAGTTCAAGTGAAGAAGACTTGAAGAAAAGGTAAGAATTTCTACCTTTTTATTGTGTTATGAAGTTTTGATTGTGTTGTAGTATATAGAAATGTGTTGATTGTATGGAAAAATGGAAGTTTGCAATGTGGGTTTGGTATATGGCTTGTAGCCGTGTGTATATATATGTTGTATAGCCAAGTTGTGTTGAATTTATGTTATATTCTAGTTGTAATTGTGATGAAATGCATATGGGAATTGAAAGTTGGATGAATTTAGTTGATATGGAAAAATAAGCATATGGCCGTGTGGTATATTTGGCTTGGGAATGAAATGGATTAAGTTTGTTTAGTGTATTGGAGTGTTGTTGTAATGCTTGGCATGGAAATGAAGTTAGAATGATATAAGTTTGTATTGAATTGGAATGTAAACACTTATGTCGTTTTAGTATGATTTTCGGACATTAAGGAAATGAAGTTGTTTGGTTGTGAATTAAGATGATCATTGATGAATTTAGAAGTTGGAAACTTGTTATGAAGTTGTATGCCAAAGATTTGGTGTTTTGCATAAGTTATGATTTTGGCGGAAAGTTGTATATTATGTATATCGAGTGTATATCTTAAGGAAAATGATATGAAATGTCTCTAAATCTATATTGTGATGATCTTGAGTGATAATGGATGTGAAATCATGATGTTAGTTCGAAAGTTTGGGTTGAATTGAAGATTATGTCAACTTGTGAGAAAAATGACTAGTTGAAGGATATTTGTGTTTTTAATGTTTATTGTTGATATTGATGTTGTCGTTTGGGTTGTTGTTGATGAATTGTAGCCGAGTTGAATTCTCGGGGTGCAACATGTATAGGGGAAGTGCTGCCGAAATTTCGGTAGCCAAATATGCATTAAGTTGGAACTTTGGTATTCATAGCTTACAATTGGTAAACTTGACCAATTGCAGTTTTTTGACGAAACGGGAAGTGAGTTTGGAAAGGCTTAAGGAGCGTGAAAGGTATGTAAAGCAAACCCAATTCTTCCCTTGGCATGCCCCTAGTGTGTTAGGGTCGGATCCGGGCCTCGAAGGACCTCTTGGCCCTCGGAATCCGCAAGACAAAATTTCAGTTTTTCCTTCAGTAGAATTGAACCATTTTGATACGCTTTTTCTGAAATTATGCAATTTTGCTCTAAATGATTCAGAAAGTCATAGAATGTCTGTATAACCTTTTTAGGTGATACTATATGCTTAGAGGGCACAATTTGAGCCCGCCGTCTTGTTTGTCCCAAGGCGGGCCCGCTATTTACAGTTTTGCCCCTAATATGCTAAAGCTTCCTTTTTAAGCGATTTTTGAAAGAAATGTTTTAATTACCCTACTAATCGCTTAACGAATATTATTTTAAATATTCTGTTAAATATTATAAATTATTTTGACACTCGGAATGACGTCGGGAAAGTTATACTTCTGTAATTTATTATGATATCCGAAATACATTTATTATGATTCCGTCCGACTCCATTTGATTTGTTTGTCTTTGCTACGCTTCATCGAGTCTTTGAAAACCCTTATGATATTTTTAAATTGCATTAGTCTCTCACTACTCCATTCGTGGATGTCCCAATGTTTCCCACACTGAGCCCGGGCCAGGATATGTTGTCAAGCGTAATTCTCTGCATTGTTCGCCGCGTCCCGATGTGAGGGGGCAGGTATACGCGTACATGGGTCTGTGGAGTATGATGTGCCATGTCCGCCTATTCTGATCTGATCTGTTATGGCCATTTTGATATGACATTATATGATACGGGGCCACGCCCCTTTTTCTGATTCCTCTGTATAGTGGCACCAGCGTCGGGAGGGTGACCACATTCTGTCTGCCGAGTCCCGTGGCAGGGACCGGATATGATATGATATGACATATGTTTCTGTTCGCATTCTGTCTGTTTTGGAAATATGCATTTGACACTCTGGATTCTGTACTCATTTTCTGTAACCATTATGATTTGACTTCTGTGATTCCGCTTTACATATTCAGTACATATTTCGTACTGACCCCCTTTCTTCGGGGGCTGCGTTTTCATGCCGCGCAGGTACAGACGACAGGTTTGCTGATCCACACGTTTAGGATCCCATTTCTGCTATTTTGGGGCGCTCCCTTCTTCAAAGCCCATCTTTTGGTACAGTCTGTCACTGCTATCTGGATATGTACTTTGTTCTGGGTATGACGGGGCCCTGTCCCGTCTTATGATTATGATATGTTCTGTAGAGGTCTGTGGATACATCTGTGTGGGTTCTGTACATATGTTTGGGATGTTTTGTTTTATGATAGCCTTATCGGCTTCTGTGTGCCAAGTCTGCTCTTCTGCTAAATTCTGTAGCATCCACTAATGTTATTACTATATTATTATTCTGATAATATGCTAATTTGGGTATCGGGTACGTATAGGTGCCCAGCTAGGGCACTGGTCGCGGCCCACGGGGTTGGGTCGTGACAAAAGTGGTATCAGAGCAGTTCGTCCTCGGAATGTCCACAGACCGTGTCTAGTAGAGTCTTGTTTATCGGTGTGTTTTGCACCACGCCTATAAACAGGAGGCTACAGGGCATTTAGGATACTACCCTTCTTTCTGTCTTAGATCGTGCGATAGAGCTGTGTTATCAGGATGACCCCTCCCTAACGAGTGGCTATGTTTGCAGATATGCCTCTAAAAAAGGCAACAGCGGCCCAAAAGGCCAAGTCAGCAGCCTTGGGAGAGACTAGCCGGGTCCAGAGGACTACCAGGGCCCAGGCACATATTGCTCAGGAGACTTCTCCCCAGACAGAGGGTTCTTCTACACCGCCACTCGTGGAGGATATTGGGGCAGCCGTAGCTGCAGATCGGGGGGCGGCTCCACCGCCAGCTCCTGCAGTTCCAGTACCTGAGCCTCCAGCTCCACGGCCAGGCACTGAGGATCAGTCTATGAGGGAGGCAGTCCAGTTGCTGACCAGACTTGTGGTAGGGCAGGTTCAGGGGCATGGACTGGGAGGTGACCGGGCAGTCAGGTGTGATAGTTCGAGAGCCCGTGAGTTTTTGACTTGTAGTCCTCCAGAGTTCTTCGGGACAAAGCCCGAGGAGGATCCTGAGGAGTTTATCAGGAAGATGCGACGCACTCTAGATTTGATTAATGCTTCCGAGACAGAGTCAGTCGCGTTAGCTTCGTACCGGTTATATGATGTGGCGGCAAACTGGTACGAGTCATGGGGGCTATCCAGGGGGGACGACGCTCCTCCAGCAGTTTGGGCAGATTTTTCTCAGGCATTTCTTGGACATTTTCTGCCCCCAGAGTTACGACGAGCCAGAGCTGATAGGTTCTTATTATTGAGGCAGAGGGGTCGCAGTGTCCGGGACTATAGTTTGGAGTTTGATTCCTTGGCCCGATATGCACCTTCTGTGGTGGCTACTATGGCGGACCGGATGCACAGATATATTGTGGGGCTGGACCGGTATTTTGTTGATAGCTGTTTAGTATTGGCTGCTCAGACCGGTATGGACATTGCCCGTATTCAGGCCCACGCCCAGGGCATGGAGGATCGGGGCAGAGGGGGACACCAGCCTGACAGGGGCCAGGATCGGAGACAGCCCAAGAGGGCCAGGTCATCTGGTGATTTTCGGGGCAGACAGCCCCAACAGCCGCAACAGCCTAGCAGATTTTCATCTCAGCCGGCGCAGAGCGCACCTCCCCAGTCTACAGGTCGCAGATTTGATAGCCCAGGGTATTCAGGAGCAGGCCATAGCTCCAGGGCTTCAGGTTCGCGGACAGATAGGGGTTCTGGTCAGATGAGGCCACCCAGGGTTCAGTGTTCTCTTTGTGGCAGATATCATCCGGGAGAGTGCTACAGAGCCACCGGTGCATGCTTTTCTTGTGGTCGTCAGGGCCATTCTGTGAGAGATTGCCCGTATAAGGGTAGTTCGGGTGGTGCAGCGCAGCCTACCGGATCAGTCGCTGGGTCTTCATCGTCGTCAGTGGCTATGCGCCCTACGGGGCAGGGTTTTCCAGCACCAGCAGGTCGCGGCAGAGGCCGTGGTGGAGCTTCTGGTATTAGCGGTCCTTCGAACTGCATTTATGCTTTGGCCAGCCGCCAGGATCAGGAGGCATCTCCTAATGTCGTCACAGGTACTTTATTGGTCTTCTCTCGATCTGTGTATGCACTAATTGATCCAGGTTCGACTTTATCATATATTTCACCCCTTGTTGCCGGTAAAATTGGTATTATGTCTGAACCTATAGAGCCATTTGAGGTAGCCACACCGATAGGGGATTTTGTTGTAGCGAAACAGGTTTATAAAGACTGTTCTGTGATTGTTTGTGATCGTGACACTAAGGCAGATCTGGTAGAGTTAGATATGACTGAATTTGATGTTATTATGGGTATGGATTGGCTAGCTTCCTGTTACGCTAATGTTGACTGCCAGAATAAGGTAGTTCGCTTCCAGTTTCCCGGGGAGCCAGTTATAAATTGGGCTGGTAATACAGCATCGCCGAAAGGTAAGTTTATTTCATACCTTAAGGCAAAGAAAATGATCAGAAAGGGTTATATCTATCATCTGGTTCGGGTGCAAGACTTGGACGCCGAGACGCCGACACTTCAGTCAGTCCCCGTGATTAATGAGTTTCCAGATGTTTTCCCCGACGAGCTTCCAGGTCTTCCTCCAGAGCGGGAGATAGACTTCTCTATTGACTTACTCCCAGACACTCAGCCTATCTCTATTCCTCCGTATAGAATGGCGCCTGCAGAGTTAAAGGAGTTGAAGGAGCAGCTGAAAGATTTGTTGGATAAGGGCTTCATCAGACCCAGTACTTCGCCTTGGGGAGCCTCGGTATTATTTGTGCGTAAGAAGGACGGGTCGCTGCGTATGTGTATTGATTATCGGCAGCTGAATAAGGTAACTATAAAGAATAAATACCCCCTCCCCAGGATTGATGATTGGTTTGATCAGCTGCAGGGCGCTAAGTGTTTTTCGAAGATAGATCTTCGATCCGGTTATCACCAGGTACGAGTACGAGGGGCGATATCCCTAAGACAGCTTTCCGGACCCGATATGGGCATTATAAGTTCAGGGTTATGTCTTTTGGGCTTACTAATGCCCCTGCAGTATTCGTGGATTTGATGAACCAGGTATTCAGGCCATTCTTGGATATGTTCGTAATTGTATTCATTGATGATATCCTGGTTTATTCTCGGTCTGAGGCGGAGCACGCAGATCATCTGAGATCGGTATTATATGCGAAATTTTCTAAGTGTGAATTCTGGCTGTCTTCAGTGGCTTTCTTGGGGCATGTTATTGCAGCTGATGGTGTCCGGGTGGACACACAGAAGATTGAGGCCGTGAAGAATTGGCCTAGACCTACGACGCCCACAGAGGTACGCAGTTTCCTGGGGCTAGCAGGTTATTACAGGAGGTTTGTGGAGAAGTTTGCTTCGATTTCATCGCCTTTGACAAGGCTGACTCAGAAGGGAGCTAAGTTCCAGTGGTCTGACGCTTGTGAACGGAGCTTCCAGTTGCTGAAGGAGAAGCTGACTACAGCCCCAGTTCTGACTCTTCCAGAGGGACCGGACGGGTATGTTATTTATTGTGACACTTCTGGCATGGGGTTAGGCTGTGTATTGATGCAGCACGGCAGAGTTATAGCGTATGCTTCCCGGCAGCTAAAAAAGCATGAGAAGAATTATCCTACCCACGATCTGGAGCTCGCAGCGGTGATTCATGCTCTGAAGATATGGAGACACTATTTATATGGCGTTCATGTGGATATCTATACTGATCATAAGAGTCTCCAGTATATTTTCAGACAGAGAGAGCTTAATTTGCAGCAGCGGAGGTGGCTGGAGCTTCTGAAAGATTATGATGTAGATATTTTGTATCATCCGGGCAAGGCTAATGTTGTTGCAGACGCGCTCAGTCGGAAGTCTATGGGCAGTTTGGCCGATTTACAGCCAGACAGGAGAGAGATAGCCCGTGATGTTCAGCAGTTGGCTAGTCTCGGGGTTCGTCTGGCCGATTCTGGAGATACCCAGATTTCTGTTCGAGGGGTTTCTGAGTCATCCATCAGGGATGATATTAAGCGGCATCAGTTCGAGGATCCTGTCTTAGCTCGGTACAGGGACACAGCCTATGATAAGGAGAGGACTCCGTTCGAGTTTTCACCGGACGGCACTATGTTATATAGAGGCAGGTTGTGTGTACCTGATATTGCAGGCCTTTGGCAGCAGGTCATGAGCGAGGCACATTATGCTCGCTATTCGGTCCATCCTGGGTCTACGAAGATGTACCATGATCTTCGATGCTTATACTGGTGGGACGGTATGAAGCGGGATATTGCAGAGTTCGTCGCCCAGTGTCCTAATTGTCAGCAGGTCAAGATTGAGCATCAGAAGCCGGGTGGACTGTTGCAGGAAATGGAAATCCCGACTTGGAAGTGGGAGGTTATTAATATGGACTTCATTACAGGTTTGCCTCGCACTCTACGGAAGTATGATTCCATCTGGGTCGTTGTGGATAGGCTGACGAAATCAGCCCACTTTCTTCCCGTCAGGACTACTTATTCCGCCGAGGATTATGCCAGGCTCTATATTAGAGAGATTGTGAAGCTTCACGGAGTTCCTCTATCTATTATTTCTGACAGAGGCACCCAGTTTACGGCGCATTTCTGGAGGTCTTTTCAGGAGGGTCTAGGGACTCAGGTGAGTCTGAGCACAGCCTTTCATCCTCAGAGCGACGGACAGGCCGAGCGCACTATACAGACGCTGGAGGATATGTTGCGGGCATGCATTATTGATTTCAGAGGCAGCTGGGATGATCACCTGCCGTTGATTGAGTTTGCATATAATAACAGTTACCATTCCAGCATCCAGATGGCTCCGTACGAGGCTTTATATGGCAGGAAGTGCAGATCGCCGATCGGCTGGTTTGATATTGGCGAGACAGAGTTGATTGGCCCAGATATGGTCCAGCAGGCCGTGGACAAGGTGAAACTTATTCGAGAGCGACTGTTGGCAGCCCAGAGTCGACATAAGTCATACGCGGATAAACGGCGTCGACCTTTGGAGTTTCAGGTAGGCGATTGGGTATTTCTGAAGGTATCGCCTATGAAAGGCGTGATGCGGTTCGGCAGAAAGGGTAAGCTCAGTCCGCGTTATATTGGGCCTTATCAGATTGTTCGGAAGGTTGGAAATGTCGCCTATGAGTTAGATTGGCCATCTGATTTGGAAGCGGTACATCCGGTGTTCCATGTCTCTATGCTCCGCAGATGCATTGGTGACCCTTCCAGAATTTTCCCTGCGGATGATATTCAGGTGTCGGAGCAACTATCGTACGAGGAGCAGCCCGTATCTATTTTGGATAGTCAGGTAAGGAGGCTCCGGAATAAATATGTAGCCTCTGTTAAGGTACTGTGGCGGAACGAGAATAGGGAGGAAATGACATGGGAGGCCGAAGAGGAAATGAAGAAGAAATATCGTCATCTGTTCCCTATGCCCACAGGTAACCTTAAATTCCTGCTTAATTTCATTTCAATATCAATCGTATGTCACATGTGTCGTTTATAAGCATGAACTCCCCCAAAGTATTTTCCATCCCTATAAGATTAATTTTACATTCGAGGACGAATGTTCTAAAGGGGGGGAGGATGTTATATCCCGTGTTTTCACACGTTTGGAAAAATTCGATAAATAATGGATTCTTGAGATACGAGGTCAAATTTGATATTTTGTTGAACGTAGGAGTTATGCATGAAAGAATAGAGTCATGAAAATGTGGGACAAGGAGAAGGGTAATTTTGGAATTTTGGAAATTAGTTTCGGGAATTATAAAATACGATCCATAAGTTATTGGGCTCAAAAATTGAATTGTAAGTGAGGCCCAAAAAGGGGTGTATGGCCGGCCACATTAGGCCATGATCCAAGCCCAATTTTAGTTGGTCATGTGCTTGGTCATGTGACCGAGCACTTCAACTACATATACCATAGAAGACTTAAGAAATTAGAGATAAGAACAACAAAGAAAATAGAAGGAGAGAAAGAAGACCATTTCGGGTTTGAGGTGCAAAAATAGCCACCATAAATATTGTTCTAAAAATTCAATTCTTGTTGTTTTCCTACTAAGTCAAGGTTCCTTTGCATCTTGGTATAGTTGGTTTGGAGTGGGAAGCATTAGATTCCTCAAAGTGAACACAAGTTCAAGTGAAGAAGACTTGAAGAAAAGGTAAGAATTTCTACCTTTTTATTGTGTTATGAAGTTTTGATTGTGTTGTAGTATATAGAAATGTGTTGATTGTATGGAAAAATGGAAGTTTGCAATGTGGGTTTGGTATATGGCTTGTAGCCGTGTGTATATATATGTTGTATAGCCAAGTTGTGTTGAATTTATGTTATATTCTAGTTGTAATTGTGATGAAATGCATATGGGAATTGAAAGTTGGATGAATTTAGTTGATATGGAAAAATAAGCATATGGCCGTGTGGTATATTTGGCTTGGGAATGAAATGGATTAAGTTTGTTTAGTGTATTGGAGTGTTGTTGTAATGCTTGGCATGGAAATAAAGTTAGAATGATATAAGTTTGTATTGAATTGGAATGTAAACACTTATGTCGTTTTAGTATGATTTTCCGACATTAAGGAAATGAAGTTGTTTGGTTGTGAATTAAGATGATCATTGATGAATTTGGAAGTTGGAAACTTGTTATGAAGTTGTATGCCAAAGATTTGGTGTTTTGCATAAGTTATGATTTTGGCGGAAAGTTGTATATTATGTATATCGAGTGTATATCTTAAGGAAAATGATATGAAATGTCTCTAAATCTATATTGTGATGATCTTGAGTGATAATGGATGTGAAATCATGATGTTAGTTCGAAAGTTTGGGTTGAATTGAAGATTATGTCAACTTGTGAGAAAAATGACTAGTTGAAGGATATTTGTGTTTTTAATGTTTATTGTTGATATTGATGTTGTCGTTTGGGTTGTTGTTGATGAATTATAGCCGAGTTGAATTCTCGGGGTGCAACATGTATAGGGGAAGTGCTGCCGAAATTTCGGTAGCCAAATATGCATTAAGTTGGAACTTTGGTATTCATAGCTTACAATTGGTAAACTTGACCAATTGCTGTTTTTTGACGAAACGGGAAGTGAGTTTGGAAAGGCTTAAGGAGCGTGAAAGGTATGTAAAGCAAACCCAATTCTTCCCTTGGCATGCCCCTAGTGTGTTAGGGTCAGATCCGGGCCTCGAAGGACCTCTTGGCCCTCGGAATCCGCAAGACAAAATTTCAGTTTTTCCTTCAGTAGAATTGAACCATTTTGATACGCTTTTTCTGAAATTATGCAATTTTTCTCTAAATGATTCAGAAAGTCATAGAATGTCTGTATAACCTTTTTAGGTGATACTATATGCTTAGAGGGCACAATTTGAGCCCGCCGTCTTGTTTGTCCCAAGGCGGGCCCGCTATTTACGGTTTTGCCCCTAATATGCTAAAGCTTCCTTTTTAAGCGATTTTTGAAAGAAATGTTTTAATTACCCTACTAATCGCTTAACGAATATTATTTTAAATATTCTGTTAAATATTATAAATTATTTTGACACTCGGAATGACGTCGGGAAAGTTATACTTCTGTAATTTATTATGATATCCGAAATACATTTATTATGATTTCGTCCGACTCCATTTGATTTGTTTGTCTTTGCTACGCTTCATCGAGTCTTTGAAAACACTTATGATATTTTTAAATTGCATTAGTCTCTCACTACTCCATTCGTGGATGTCCCAATGTTTCCCACACTGAGCCCGGGCCAGGATATGTTGTCAAGCGTAATTCTCTGCATTGTTCGCCGCGTCCCGATGTGAGGGGGCAGGTATACGCGTACATGGGTCTGTGGAGTATGATGTGCCATGTCCGCCTATTCTGATCTGATCTGTTATGGCCATTTTGATATGACATTATATGATACGGGGCCACACCCCTTTTTCTGATTCCTCTGTATAGTGGCACCAGCGTCGGGAGGGTGACCACATTCTGTCTGCCGAGTCCCGTGGCAGGGACCGGATATGATATGATATGACATATGTTTCTGTTCGCATTCTGTCTGTTTTGGAAATATGCATTTGACACTCTGGATTCTGTACTCATTTTCTGTAACCATTATGATTTGACTTCTGTGATTCCGCTTTACATATTCAGTACATATTTCGTACTGACCCCCTTTCTTCGGGGGCTGCGTTTTCATGCCGCGCAGGTACAGACGACAGGTTTGCTGATCCACACGTTTAGGATCCCATTTCTGCTATTTTGGGGCGCTCCCTTCTTCAGAGCCCATCTTTTGGTACAGTCTGTCACTGCTATCTGGATATGTACTTTGTTCTGGGTATGACGGGGCCCTGTCCCGTCTTATGATTATGATATGTTCTGTAGAGGTCTGTGGATACATCTGTGTGGGTTCTGTACATATGTTTGGGATGTTTTGTTTTATGATAGCCTTATCGGCTTCTGTGTGCCAAGTCTGCTCTTCTGCTAAATTCTGTAGCATCCACTAATGTTATTACTATATTATTATTCTGATAATATGCTAATTTGGGTATCGGGTACGTATAGGTGCCCAGCTAGGGCACTGGTCGCGGCCCACGGGGTTGGGTCGTGACATCTTGCGAAGCCAAAGACTTAAGTTCGGATTAGCTTAGGAAGCGAGCAAGGTATGTAAGGCTTACCCTTTCTTTCTTTTGGCATGATCCTTATGAAACAAGTAGATGATGTATATGTATGATTTCAAAGAGATTCCTATTCTTAGAGCCACTAGGATGGCTAATTTTCTTGATTTCCATAAGCTACTTCATATGGTTTTGATACATATCTATGATTTCCGAAGCTCTATTTGATATGTTTTCCGAGTTTGTCTATGATTCTTATTCACTTCCGACATGAGTATGCTCGATATAGCTGAGCTTAGTGTATGGTTCAATAATGAGTAAAGCATAAAAAGTTCATGTATCCAAAAGAATTCTATAAGTACTAAAGTCTCTAACTTTTGTATACAGTCTGGGATTGTTTTGGAAATGTTCGTAGAGGTTCTGTTGTAAAAATGTCCATAACTTTCTCATACAAAACCGAATTGACTTGAAACGTGTTTATGATCCTCGAGTGTCGATTTGCGTTCCTACCTATCGAGTATTGATTTATGTGCATATAGTTTCTCACTACTCTGCTCGTGGATGCCTCAATATGTCCTTCACTGAGCTTGGGTCAGGATACGTTCTCGTGCGTACTCCACTGCATTGTTCACCGAGTCCCTCTCACTTGCGGGGCGGTACACGTTATATGTATATGTATATGATGATATGATGATACGGGGGCCAGGATGGCGTATGATGACTTCATTCACCGAGACCCGCAATAGGGGGCCGGGACACGTTATGCATGCATGATATATGATGTTGACATGCCTGATTCTATCCACCGAGTCCCTCACTAGAGGGCCGGGACACGTTATGTATATATGATATATGATGTTGACATGCATGATTCTATCCACCGAGTCCCTCACTAGAGGGCCAGGACACGTTATACATGATATATGATGTTGACATGCATGACCTTATTCACCGAGTCCCTAACTAGAGGGTCGGGACATGTTATATATATATATATATATATATATATATATATATATGTGTGTTTGTGTGTGTGTGTGTGTGTGTGTGTGTGTGTGTGTGATTCATGATTTGAAATGCACGACTTCATTTCATAAGGAAAACGTATTGATGATTTTAACAGTCATACTGGTTCTGGTGAGTTTCAATTCTGGCTATGATCCCCTGTACTGTACTTCATGCCTTACATACTCGGTACATATTCCGTACTGACCCCCTCTTCTTCGGGGGCTGCGTTTCATGCCCGCAGGTACAGACGTATACGTGAGTGACCCGACAGCTTAGGCCATCCATTCTACTGCTTTGGAGTGCTCCCTTGTTCTGGAGCCTACATTTTGGTACAGACTCTTCCGTTGTATATATGTATGTATATATTCAGGGGTACGGTGGGGCACTGTCCCGTCATATGATTCTGTTGTCTTTGTTAGAGGCCTGTAGACATATATGTGGGTCATGGGTCGTTATTGTCAGACATGTCTGTGTGATTTGATGTCTTAAGCGGTCCCCTTTGCCGTGACAGCCTTAACGGCTTGTATGTATGTATACGTATGTATATGTTTTGGATGATATGTTTTACGACAGCCTTGGTGGCTTCTGTAGGATATGTTTGTTATATGTGACCGCTTAAGATGACATCTGATCTTTGTATCTGTATAAGTCAGTGTACGCCGAATCTGGATTTGCCATCTGTATGCCGATTCTGGTAAGTGAGTATGTCTGGGTGTCCAGCTCGGGCACTAGTTACGACCCACGGGGTTGGGTCATGACATAAGGTCGGTAACCTCCGATTATATTATGGAATAGTCATCATCGCTCTATCGCACCTTGAAGGAACAATTATTATAAGGTGAGACCAACAACAATGAATAAAATCAAGAAAATCATGAAATAAATGCAATAATCTCCTGAAACCATTGATCTCATAACTTGAGACTTTTAACCATAAAATCATCATCATCATAATCATCATAAAAAATATTCTCATCTTTGACATCATCATTATCATCGTAACAACATGTTCATCGTTGTTATCATAAGAGCTCACAGAATCATAAATATTTGGTTTGGAAAATACGGGCATTTTGGAAAATATTTATGGATTATCGGGAAAGGAATCATGCCTTGGAGTCATAAACTTCTATCTTTTGAAAACAAAGAATTTATGGAAGCATTTATGAAATCGTACCATAGGGATCATGCCATTGAAAGAAAGGGACGAGCTTTAACATACCTGTTCAGCCTCCAACTACCTACGCTTATCCGTTCGAGCCCGCAAGTCTACATATAAGACCATTCATACAATGATTAGGCCCATTGTTATATACTTATCCTAAGCCTTCAAATAAATCTTTCTAGAGTCTACCAAAATTTCGGCAGCACCTCTCTGTTTATATGCCTAGCCCAAAATTACAATTCAGCAACCAATCAACAACAACAACAATACCAACATCAACAACACTATTATCCATACCAATATATTCCATAAACATCCCACACAATGTTTTTCAACATACAACAACAATATACACTTCCTTTCTTCCCAATCAAGGAGCATAATCTCATCAACACACCAACAACATTAGATACCATCTCTATACATGTAAATCAGCCCAGCCACACGGCCACAACATGCTCAAAATAGTCCATAAACACAACAACTACAACATGACACTTTATGACCTTTCCTCCATAACTATTTTCACTTTTAAGGCTTGCTAAACCTTCAAATCAACTCAACATAAGTGATAGGATAAATAAAATGCCTTATATTTGAATAAATGCAGCCACACCAATTTTCTTCAATACCAAACTTACCACAACATCAAGTGGAAGCAAGAACAATCACCTTTCATGGACTAGTTTGGTGTAATCTTGTTAAATTCTTGATTTAATGGGCTATAAATGTTTGGGGGTTGTGTTGAGAAGTTTATAGGACTATTGAGAATGTAAAAATTCTAAAAAAATAGAGTTAATGGGGGTATTTATACCCCTCATAGGTCGGTTCCACCGACCTTCTCAAGTGGGACCTGCGGAAGCCATTTGGCAGCTTGGAGTCTTTATCATAAAATGGCCATAATTCTTGATCCCGATATCGTATGAGGACGAAAGACCTATGGTTGGAAAGCCCTTTAAATTATCTATAACTTTAATTGTTGGTGTGTTTCCAAATTCCAAACTTATAATAGCATTTTGGCCGCTCCTAGTCAGATAATCCGAAAACGTATCCTTAAATCATCCTTTTGGAGGTCTTATGTCCATACTTGGCTTAAGGGTCCTTATTAAGATTTGCTCAACTTCCCATGTACTACTCATATCACTTTTCATATATCCTTTATAAAACCCCAACATGTGGGTCCCACCTTAACTTACGGTTACGAGGGCTATTTATCAAGTAACGTGTTAACTGATTTACGCCACACGGTCTCCAAATTTCGTATATATATTCTTATACTCAGATCATATAATCTTCACCCCCGGTCTGAGTGGACGTTGGGGCGGTGGCGCCGGGTTGGTCCCGATTCGCCGTAATGGTATCAGACCTGTTATTTTCATTAAGTGTGTATTAAAAGCCCTTAGTCTATCATTTATTACCATTACAAAAATGGAGCTCTTGTGAACTGTTCTAGAAGTTTCTTGGGGAAAATTCTTGGTGGTAAGTCCTGCCAATCTCTTTACTAATTCCTTATTCCTAATCATCTTAGAATCTATCTTTCCTTGTTAGTTCCTTCGTAATGGAAGATAAAAAGTGGATTTAATGGATATTGTACTTACGCTTTTAAATGATGAAATTTGTTAGGTTTATGCTAGATTATGATGAAATTAAGGTTGTTAATCATATATCTTCCATTATTATTATTGAATCCTTGAATCTAAGAGTTAGGATTTATACCCAAAATTGGGGGGGGGGGGGGGGGGGGTTGTCTTGGATTTCAAAATTGGATGAATCCTTGATTTTATTTAGAAATTAGTTGTTGGGTTTTAATTACCTAGTGTTTAATTAGATATTTTACCCCCGAATTTTTGATTTTGACCTTATGGTCCCCGTTTCCCCAAATTCTAGGATTGGTTTTAACCTAATTTGAGTGATAGCAATATAGGTATCGATCTTCATGATTGCTAATCTAGATTTCAAATATGCCTAGACTTTCTTGATCTTGAGGCTCAGCGGAAGGGCAAGGCTAAGGAGTGATTGTTGGTGTATCGCTGTTTAGCCATCCAGGTAGGTTATGGCTTACCCTTGGTGAGAATTCGTGCAGCGAAGCATATATTAGATAATATTGTCGGAGACAGCATGTAAACCTTCGAGTATGACGTTGGGTTAGATATTGTCTTAGGATGGGCCCTATTGTATGATTGGGGTTAGCCACCCCGTTGTGTTGTGACTTGATTGTTCTATTGTTGTTAGCTTGATGCCATCTATTGATAGTAGATATTGGGGACTGTTGTTTCCATCGTGTTTTTGATATTGTAGTACCTTACTTGTTGATGTTGATACGAGAATATAGTTCTATATGACTTGTGTAGTCTTTCAGGATATTGTTGGCGTACCCATGTTTGGTACTTGTGATATTGATTGATTATTAATGTTGACACATACATTGCACGCATTCTCATCCTTCATGATATATTGTTCATACATTTTTTATACTTGATGAAACACCGAGATGAACTGGGATCGATTTGGATGAGAGTGATGTAAGAGTCCGATATCCGATGTTTGTCCCAAAATCATGGATTGAGTGAGTGCATGGACTCCGCGGGTCCCCCCAGGGTGGTGCTGATGAAAATCCTCTGTGGGCAAAGATCTGGAGTCTCGTCTGTCTGTTGGGCAAGGATCTGGGACGAGTAGCACCTAGACTTCGCGAGTCACCATGGGTTGTGCTACCAAGACATGGAGGTATTCCGTCCAGAGTACATATGCATACAACATTGCATGGCATTGCATTTGCATTCATACATTATTGCATTGCATCATGGCTTATATTGTGATTATCTAGTGTTTTACTTGTGATGTTGGTTTCGGATTGGACATATTGAGACTTGGCACATTTGGGTTTAGATGCTCCACCTAGGCGATGACGTGTACTTGGTTCCGATTATGTTGACTTATACTTCCTATATTACTTTATTGTCTGGATTACGTCAGCTATACTTAGTCAGCCTATGATACCTACCAGTAATGTGGTTTGTACTGACCTGTACTTGCTGCATTCTTTTATGAGTGCAGAGTTCTACGTTTGGGTCTTTTTCTGTCTCCCATGGCTGATAGTCGCTATCAGGACTGCTTCGAGTCGATAGGGTGAGCATGAGATATCCGTTGTCGTGAAGACTCCTCCTTATTTATGTCTTACTTTTCCATTCTGAGACATATACAGATTTGACGTATTATTATATTTTTAGACTTGTATATTTTGAATTCTAGATGCTCTTATATGGCTTAGACCGGACCCTGGGTGTATTTCCTTATTTTCGTACTTTTTCTATTTTATTATCGTAAGACTTACGTGATTAGTCTCTTCACTTAATTAATTTACTTATTTATGCCCTTGTTATCGTTGGCATGAGGGTTCGCTTATGAATGGAAAAGGTAAGTGCCCACACGACTTAGCCAAATTGGATCGTGAAAAGTTGATATCAGAGACCTTGTTACCCGGTCTGTAATACAAGAGCGTGTTTAGTAGTCTCGTGGATCGATATGATGAGCCCCGTATTTATCTGCGAGAGGCTATAGGACATTTAAGAAATATCACTTTGTTACATTATTTCATGCTACTTTATTCTAATTGGTATATGGAACAAACAAATTGGTATCTGACTCTTATCTCTTCTCTCACAAATGGTGAGGACTCGAGCTACTATAGCCCAGGGATGCAGCACCAGAGGTCGAGCGACAGCCCTAGGACGTGGCAGAGCTAGAGGCCATGGGGCTGCCTGTCACGACCCAACCCCGTAGGCAGTGACTAGTGCCCGAACACACTCATCCAATCCAAATAACATACAGATAGCGTATACGGGCATAAATATCACACGTTGCCTCAAATTATATCAAACTGTCTCAGACACATTTCAACACAACCATATATATATATATCAGAAGCCGACAAGGCTATCAAATGGCGCAACGGCCCAAAACATATACAAGTGCACGCCGACAAGGCTGCCATGGCGAGTGGGATCATACAAACACATCAGTACAGAAGTAGGCACAAACCCACATATACGTCTACAGACCTCTAAACAGACCAACCGAAACATATGGCGGGACAGGGCCCCGCCGTACCCCTGAACAAATATGTACATATGCAAAGAACGAATATATACCAAAATGCAGGCTCCGGAATGATAGGAGCACTCCAAACAACAGAAGAGGGTGTCCTAAACTGGTGGATCACCACACTGTGCGTCTGTACCTGCGGGCATGAAACGCAGCCCCCCCGAAGAAAGGGGGGTCAGTACAAAATATGTACTGAGTATGCAAAGCAGAAGATACAGGAAACAAATCTGAGGCATAAATGAAATAGAAGTACAGAAAATAAGTGCAAGTCCAAAATATCAAAATGTTTACTCTCAAAATATAAGTCATGCATAGGGCACAGAAAATATGGTCGCCCGCCCGTCGATGGCGCCATAACACAGCATAACACCAGAAGGTTTCACATCTCCGTGTCCCCGTCACACATCATAACACAACATAACGCCATACACAGCATAACGCCCAATATAAGTGGAACCCGACTCTCTAGTGAGTGGCTCGGTGAACCATAAACACAGCATAACACCGGAGTATATCAAAGTGCGCACGACAACAAAACCGGCCCGGGACTCGGCGAAAGATATAACAGAACGCACGAGCAGAGTCGTGAGTAACCATATGCATAAAATCATTATCATGGACTCAAATATAAGTAAAATGACCATACTTGAGAATCAAAATAATAGTCATACCAAATTCTTTCAAAAGTCTTCTGAATTACATAAAGGAAAGTCGCGGGACCCACGGACGGGTATCGACCCGAGCCGGGCCCGCCTATGGAGAACATACTCATCATACGCCATGCAAACTCTTATGAAAATATCGGAGCAATCCGAGCCTTTATGTGAAAGATACGGCGTCCATAGTTACGGAATACTTTAAAACAAAACTTTTTGTGCAACATTTGGAAATCAATTGTTTCGAAGACATAAGGGTTCATATTTCATCACATCAACCATACGAATGTCAAGAAATATATATAAGAGTCATAACGTACTCGGATTGCGAATTTAGAATTTCCTCGAGGCTCATGACATAATCTATTTATAACTAAGGCATGCCAAAAGAAGGAAGGTTTGAGCTTTACATACCTCGTACGCACTCCAAGCTAGCCCAACTCAAGCTAATCCCAACCTACGCCTCGGGCTCCCCAAGGTCTACAAATACGTCAACGAATATCAAACATTAGACATAGGCACTTAGGCGATTTATCCCAAACTAACACTCAATTCTACAGAAATTTGGGCAGCATTTCCGCTGTAAATAGGCCAACCCCGAGAATTTAACTCGGCCAAATCAACAATCACAACAACAATAACCAACCTAACAACCCCAATGACCAATCCAAAAGGCAATATAACGTTAATAACTCTCTTTTACATCATTCAACAACATTCATAATATTCAATTCAACGGCTTACATTCAAGCCACATTACCGCTCATACATTCAATTACCAACCCGAACCCATACCAACAATATTCAAGGACATTTTAAACAATTTACACAATATTTCCAACAATCCAACAATTGCTCCAATTTTCCCGAAAAACAATCCCAAACCCGAGAACACAACCATAACCCATTCTTGTCATGAAATATGACCTACATTCGGCCACACTACACATATACATATATTGATGATTTTTATTCTTTTCTCCACACTACCCAACTAAATATGCTACATAGAATCAATTCATCAACCCAATCACAACACACACATCTACACAACCATACACACCATACACGGCTCACCTCCAACTTACTATATTTTACAAATTTCATCCATATTAACATACTACAACATGCATAAAACATTCACAACGCATAAAACAAGATCAAATCTTACCTTTCTTCTCCAAGTCCACAAATAGGCTAGGGTTTGCGATCTACTAGACGGATGGCTTGATCGCTCCAACAACACTTCCACGCTACTTAGGGACCTCCAATTAGTGGATTTACTCCAAAGAAATATTTTTGGAATGGATAAAATTGGACTTGGTTTTTTCTTGGTTTGGCCGAGAGGTTGGAGTTGTTGTTCTTCAACTTCTTGATTTTTTTTCTAAGTGTGGAATGTTAGAAGATGACTTAAAAGTCATCTTTTAAGCTCCTAGGTGAAGCCTCCATGTTTCCATGGCCCACACATGAGTTGGACCACTTAAAATTGGCCACAAAATGTGTGGGACCAATTTCAAAGCCACACGGCCAAAGGGCCTTTTTTAGCATGATTTTTAACTTCCAAATATATGACTTTTGGTCCCAACTTTTCCTAAGTGTTCCATGCCCACAATTTCATGTACAACTTATGTCTCAAAATAAAATCGAAGGTCAAAAGTCCCGGCTTCAAGTCCCGGAATGGTCTTGGCCAAACTTATCATAGTTAATCCGGATTGTCCCAATGTATAAAATACGGGACATAACATCTTCCCCCCCTTTTGAACATTCGCCCTCGAATGTTGGACTAATTCTACGGGTCTTACTAAAAATTCGGGGGAGTTCCTTTTATAGCAATCACATACAAGTCATTCAGAAATCAACATAGTCAGATAAAGGATTTGGATTACCTGTAGGTACCGGAAATAGGTGAGGATACTTTTTCTTCATCTGCTCCTCAGCTTCCCAGGTCATTTCTTCTGGGTTATTATTCCACCACAACACTTTACCAGAAGCCACATCTTTATTCCGTAATTTTCTTACCTGACGATCCAATATGGCTATAGGCTGCTCTTCATAAGATTGCTCCTCTGTGAGCTGTATATCACCTGTAGGAAAGGTTCCAGAAGGGTCACCAATACATTTACGAAGCATAGAAACATGGAATACCGGGTGCACCGCTCCCAAATTAGCTGGCAGATCCAATTCATAGGCCACTTTTCCTATTTTACGAATAATCTGATAAGGCCCAATATATCTCGGACTGAGCTTTCCTTTCTTGCCAAATCTCATAACACCTTTCATAGGTGACACTTTCAGGAACATCCAATCGCCAATCTGGAACTCTAACGGTCGACGTCGTTTATCAGCGTAAGATTTCTGTTGACTCTGGGCCGCTAATAGTCGCTCTCGAATCAGTTTCACTTTATCGACTGCCTGCTGGACCACATCTGGACCGATTAATTGAATTTCACCCACGTCAAACCAACCGATCGGAGATCTGCATTTCCTGCCATACAAAGCCTCATATGGTGCCATCTGAATACTGGAGTGGTAACTATTGTTATAAGCAAATTCAACAAGCGGAAAATGATCATCCCAGCTACCCCTGAAATCCATAACACAGGCACGCAACATATCTTCCAGCGTCTGAATAGTGCGCTCGGCCTGTCCGTCGGACTGAGGATGAAATGCTGTACTCAGACTCACCTAGGTCCCCAATCCCTCCTGAAATGATCTCCAGAAATTAGCTGTAAACTGGGCACCTCTGTCGGAGATAACAGACACTGGAACTCCGTGAAGTCTCACAATCTCCTTAATATATAGCCTGGCATAATCTTCTGCTGAGTATGTAGTCCGAACTGGAAGAAAATGGGTTGATTTTGTCAGCCGATCAACGATAACCCATATGGAGTCGTACCTCCGTGGAGTGCGAGGCAAGCCTACAATAAAATCCATGTTAATTATCTCCCACTTCCACGTCGGAAACTCCATCTCCTGCAATAATCCACCGGGCTTCTGATGCTCAATCTTTACCTGCTGACAATTTGGGCACTGGGCAACGAACTCTGCTATATCCTTTTTCATACCGTCCCACCAATACAGGCATCTAAGATCATGATACATCTTCGTCGACCCTGGATGAACAGAATATCTGGCATAATGTGCCTCGCCCATAATCTGTCGCCGTAGCCCCGCAACGTCAGGTACACATAATCTGCCCCTGTATAACAATACTCCATCGGATGTAATCTCAAACGGGGTCTTCTCCTTTTCACGGGCTGCGTCTCTGTACTATATCAGAACAGGATCCTCATACTGACGCAACTTTATCTCACCCAGAATAGAGGATTCGGCCATTCCTCGAACAGAAATCCCAGCATCTCCAGAAGCGGCCAAGCGGACTCCAAGACTAGCCAGCTGATGGATATCGCGAACCATTTCTTTCTTTTTTAAAGGCGTGTCCGCTAAACTGCCCATGGACTTACGGCTGAGTGCATCTGCTACGACATTAGCTTTCCCTGGATGGTATAGAATATCAACATCATAATCTTTCAGCAACTCTAACCACCGCCTCTGCCGCAAGTTCAGCTCCTTTTGCTTGAAGATGTACTGGAGGCTCTTATGATCTGTATAAATATCAACGTGAACCCCATATAAATAATGTCTCCACATCTTAAAAGCATGAATCACCGCGGCTAGCTCCAAATCGTGAGTGAGATAATTTCTCTCGTGCTTTTTGAGCTGCCGGGAAGCATAAGCTATAACCCTACCTTGCTGCATCAATACACACCCCAAACCCATATCAGAGGCATCACAATAAATAACATACCCATCTGGACCTTCAGGAAGAGTCAGGACTGGAGCTGTAGTCAACTTCTCTTTCAGCTACTGGAAGCTACGCTCGCAAGCATCAGACCACTGAAACTTAGCTCCCTTCTGAGTCAGCCCTATCAAAGGCGCTGAAATTGAAGCAAATCCCTCTACAAATCTCCGGTAATAACCGGCCAACCCCAGGAAGCTACGCACCTCCATAGGCGTCGTAGGTCTAGGCCAACTCTTTACGGCCTCGATCTTCTGGGTATCCACCCGGATACCATCCGCTCCAATAATATGCCCCAGGAATGCCACTGAAGACAGCCAGAATTCACATTTAGAAAATTTAGCATATAAATTCTGGTGCCGGAGTGTGCCAAGTACCGTCCTCAAATGATATGCATGCTCTGCTTCTGATCGTGAAAAATGTCATCAATAAATACAATCACGAACATATCAAGAAACGGTCGGAATACCCAATTCATCAAATCCATGAATACTGCTGGAGCATTAGTCAGCCCAAAAGACATCACTCTTAATTCATAATGCCCGTAACGGGTCCTGAATGCTGTCTTAGGAATATCAGCCTCTCGTACCCGCACCTGATGATAGCTTGACCGCAGGTCTATCTTCGAAAAACACCTGGCACTCTGCAACTGATCAAACAAATCATCAATCCTGGGGAGGGGGTATTTATTCTTGATGGTTACCTTATTCAGCTGTCTGTAATCAATACACATCCGCAGCGAGCCGTCTTTCTTTCTCACAAATAATACCGGAGCTCCCCAGGGAGATGTACTGGGCCGAATAAAGCCCTTCTCTAATAAATATCTCAGCTGCTCCTTTAATTCCTTCAATTCAGCAGGTGCCATTCTGTACGGAGGAATAGATATAGGCTGAGTATCTGGCAACAGATCAATAGCAAACTCTATCTCCTGCTCGGGGGGAAGACCTGGAAGCTCGTCTGGGAATACATCTAGGAATTCATTAACCACTGGGACTGACTGAAGAGTCGGTGCCTCTGCCTCTAAATCATGTACACGGACCAGATGATAAATATAGCCCTTTCTGATCATTTTTCTTGCCTTGAGGTATGAATTAAACTTACCCCTCGGCGATGCTGTATTACCTGCCCACTCTACAACTGGTTCACCTGGAAACTGGAAACAGACTACCTTCTTTTGACAATCAACATTAGCATAACAAGAAGCTAGTCAATCCATACCCATAATAACATCGAACTCAATCATATCAAGCTCTACCAAATCTGCCTTAGTGCAGCGGCCACAAATAACCACCGAACAACCTCGATAAATCTGTCTGGCTATAACAGAATCCCCTACTGGTGTAGCTACCTCAAAAGGCTCTATCGGCTCAGATTCTATCCCAATTTTATTAGCAACAAGTGGAGCGATATACGATAAAGTAGAACCAGGATCAATCAGTGCGTATACAGATCGGGAGAAAACCAGTAAGGTACCTGTAACAACATTTGGCGAAGCCTCCTGATCCTGACGGGTAGCCAATGCATATATGCGATTCGATAGACCGCTAGAACCTGAAACACTGCCACGGCCTCGACCGCGGCCCGCCGGTGCCGGCAAACCTCGCCCCACAGGGCGCATAGCTGAGGGACTGGAAGATGAACCCGCGGCTGATCCCGTCGGCTGAACTGTACTACTAGAACCACTCGCCATCAGACAATCACTCATAACATGGCCCTAACGGCCGCAAGAAAAGTAGGCTCCGGTAGCTCGATAGCACTCCCCTGGGTGCGATCTCTCGCAATAAGAACAACAGGGCCTGGGTGGTCTGGACTGGCTGGGACCCCTGGCTATCTGCAAACCTGATGCCCTGGAACTCTGACCGGCCCCAGATGGTCCTGTACTGTCAAATCGTCTACCGGTGGACTGTGTACCCCAGCCTGACGGAGGAGGATATCTACCTGACTGCTGCGACTGGTGCTGCCCGTCTCGAAAGTCTCCAGAATATCCCGCGGATCTGGCCCTCTTGGGTGGCCTCCTGTCACGATCTCTGCCCGACCGGTCCTCTCTGTGCCGGTCCTCCATACCCTGCGCGTAGGCCTGTAACCGGGCGATGTCCATATCAGTCTGCGATGCCATCGCCATGCAGCTATCAACTAAGTATCGATCCAGCCCTATCACGTACCGGTGCATCCGGTCAACCATGTCAGCCACTATAGCATGTGTATATCGAGCCAAAGAATCAAACTCTAAATTATGCTCACGAACACTCCGACGTCTCTGCTGCAGCTGTAAAAATCTATCAACCCGCGCCCGTCGTAACTCCGAGGGCAAAAAGTGGCGGAGAAAAGCGGCCACAAACTCATCCCAAGTAGGTGGGGGAGCACCCTCACCTCTGGACAGCTCCCAGGACTCATACCAATTAGCCGCAATATCTCGTAATCTGTGCGAGGCTAACTCAACGGACTCGGTCTCTGAAGCCCTGACCAGTCCCAATGGCGCCTCATCCCCTGAATGAAGTCGTGGGGGTCCTCCTCGGGCTTAGACCCGAAAAACTCTGGGGGACTACATGTCAGAAAATCACGAACCCTCAGGCTATCACGCCTATCCTCATCATCATCACCTCTCAGCCCGCGTCTGCGAGTCTGTCCCGCTACCAAAGTCGTCAGTAACTGTACGGCCTCCCTCAACGTCCTATCCTCCGCCCCTGGCTGAGGATCCAGAGGCTCGGGCGCTGGATCGTCTGGAACTAATGATGGATCTGCTCCAGGCTCCTCCGGTGGTGTAGCAGAACCCTCCGACAGGGGCACAACATCGGGAAAATCCTGAGCACGAGCCCGGGTAACTCTCTGCACCTGACTAGTCTCTCCTACCACCGTCTTGCCCTTCTGGGCAATCGTTGCCTTCTTTGGAGGAATCACTGAAAAACACAACAACCGGTCAGAAAAAGAGTCATCCTAATAGCACAGCTCTATCGCACGATCTACGATTCAAAGAAAAGTAACACCCTAAATGTCCTGTAGCCTCCTGTTTGTAGATGTGGTGCACAACACACCGATAAACAAGACTCTACGAGACACGGCCTGTAGACATTCCGAGGACAAACCGCTCTGATACCACTTCTGTCACGACCCAACCCCGTAGGCCGTGACTAGTGCCCGAATTGGGCACCCGAACACACTCATCCAATCCGAATCACATACAGATAGCGTATACGGGCATAAATATCACACGTTGCCTCAAATTACAAACTGTCTCAGACACATTTCAACACAACCATATATATATATATATATCAGAAGCCGACAAGGCTATCAAATGGCGCAACGGCCCAAAACATATACAAGTGCACGCCGACAAGGCTGCCATGGCGAGTGGGATCATACAAACACATCAGTACAGAAGTAGGCACAAACCCAAATATACGTCTACAGACCTCTAAACAGACCAACCGAAACATATGGCGGGACAGGGCCCCGCCGTACCCCTGAACAAATATGTACATATGCAAAGAACGAATATATACCAAAATGCAGGCTCCAGAATGATAGGAGCACTCCAAACAGCAGAAGAGGGTGTCCTAAACTGGTGGATCACCAAACTGTGCGTCTGTACCTGCGGGCATGAAACGCAGCCCCCCCCCCCCCCCCCCGAAGAAAGGGGGGTCAGTACGAAATATGTACTGAGTATGCAAAGCAGAAGATACAGGAAACAAATCCGAGGCAAAAATTAAATAGAAGTACAGAAAATAAGTGCAAGTCCAAAATATCAAAATGTTTACTCTCAAAATATAAGTCATGCATAGGGCACAGAAAATATGGTCGCCCGCCCGTCGATGGCGCCATAGCACAGCATAACACCAGAAGGTTTCACATCTCCGTGTCCCCGTCACATATCATAACACAACATAACGCCATACACAGCATAACGCCCAATATAAGTGGAACCCGACTCTCTAGTGAGTGGCTCGGTGAACCATAAACACAACATAACACCGGAGTATATCAAAGTGCGCACGATAACAGAACCGGCCCGGGACTCGGCGAAAGATATAACAGAACGCACGAGCAGAGTCGTGAGTAACCATATGCATAAAATCATTATCATGGACTCAAATATAAGTAAAATGACCATACTTGAGAATCAAAATAATAGTCATACCAAATTCTTTCAAAAGTCTTCCGAATTACATAAAGGAAAGTCGCGGGACCCACGGACGGGTATCGACCCGAGCCGGGCCCACCTATGGAGAACATACTCATCATACGTCATGCAAACTCTTACGAAAATATCAGAGCAATCCGAGCCTTTATGTGAAAGATACGGCGTCCATAGTTACGGAATTCTTTAAAACAAAACTTTTTGTGCAACATTTGGAAATCAATTGTTTCGAAGACATAAGGGTTCATATTTCATCACATCAACCATACGAATGCCAAGAAATATATATAAGAGTCATAACGTACTCGAATTGCGAATTTAGAATTTCCTCGAGGCTCATGACATAATCTATTTATAACTAAGGCATGCCAAAAGAAGGAAGGTTTGAGCTTTACATACCTCGCGCGCACTCCAAGCTAGCTCAACTCAAGCTAATCCCAACCTACGCCTCGGGCTCCCAAAGGTCTACAAATACGTCAACGAATATCAAACATTAGACATAGGCACTTAGGCGATTTATCCCAAACTAACACTCAATTCTACAGAAATTTGGGCAGCATTTCCCCTGTAAATAGGCCAACCCCGAGAATTTAACTCGGCCAAATCAACAATCACAACAACAATAACCAACCTAACAACCCCAATGACCAGTCCAAAAGGCAATATAACGTTAATAACTCTCTTTTACATCATTCAACAACATTCATAATATTCAATTCGACGGCTTACATTCAAGCCACATTACCGCTCATACATTCAATTACCAACCCGAACCCATACCAACAATATTCAAGGACATTTTAAACAATTTACACAATATTTCCAACAATCCAACAATTGCTCCAATTTTCCCGAAAAACAATCCCAAACCCGAGAACACAACCATAACCCATTCTTGTCATGAAATATGACCTACATTCGGCCACACTACACATATACATATATTGATGATTTTTATTCTTTTCTCCACACTACCCAACTAAATATGCTACATAGAATCAATTCATCAACCCAATCACAACACACACATCTACACGACCATACACGGCTCACCTCCAACTTACTATATTTCACAAATTTCATCCATATTAACATACTACAACATGCATAAAACATTCACAACGCATAAAATAAGATCAAATCTTACCTTTCTTCTCCAACTCCAAAAATAGGCTAGGGTTTGCGATCTACTAGACGGATGGCTTGATCGCTCCAACAACACTTCCACGCTACTTAGGGACCTCCAATTAGTGGATTTACTCCAAAGAACTATTTTTGGAATGGCTAAAATTGGACTTGGGTTTTTCTTGGTTTGGCCGAGAGGTTGGAGTTGTTGTTCTTCAACTTCTTGATTTTTTTTCTAAGTGTGGAATGTTAGAAGATGACTTAAAAGTCATCTTTTAAGCTCCTAGGTGAAGCCTCCATGTGTTCATGGCCCACATATGAGTTGGACCACTTAAAATTGGCCACAAAATGTGTGGGACCAATTTCAAAGCCACACAGCCAAAGGGCCTTTTTTAGCATGATTTTTAACTTTCAAATATATGACTTTTGGTCCCAACTTCTCCTAAGTGTTCCATGCCCACAATTTCATGTACAACTTATGTCTCAAAATAAAATCGAAGGTCAAAAGTCCCGGCTTCAAGTCCCAGAATGGTCTTGGCCCAACTTATCATAGTTAATCCGGATTGTCCCAATGTATAAAATACGGGACATAACACTGCCCCAGCAAGGGGCAGGGCTCCTACGGTAAGACAGCGGCACGAGAGATCTCCGTCTCCAGAGCCTGAGTATCAATAGGATCGAGACTAGGCCGCAGAGGATGGTGTGGCCCCAGCACGGACACAACCCGAGGTTACTTCTGATCAGGCTATGTGGGATACTATGGCCAAAGTCTTACTTCACCTAGATGCTCAACAGGCTGCCACTGGTGTTACTACTCTTGACGGAGGTTCACAGACCAGAGTTGGGGCACAGACCCCTGAGTAGAGAACTACTGGGATAGCACACCCTTCTGTAGCTATGACTCCCCGTATTGATGCGGTACCCGCTCCTGGTGTCGATCTTAGGCCCATAGAGGGAGCTATTATGACCATGTCTGATTAGGATCTTGTTGGGAGGTTCAGAAAGTTAGAGCCGCTGAGATTTTCGGGTACTTCTTCTGAGGACTCTTATGAGTTGCTGCATAGGATGGGGATCGTGGAGACCCATAGAGTTGACTATGTGTCCTACTAGTTTTGCGGCGACACGAAGACTTAGTGGAGCTATTTTTTGGCTTGCAGACCTGAGGGTCCCCTTCCCCTGACTTGGACTCAGTTCTACCGGGCCTTTCTTGAGAAGTATGTGCCTCGGTCATTTAGAGAGGCGCGTAGGGAGGTGTTTCTACATCTACAACAGAGGGGTATGACCGTGGAGGCCTATGTGACTCGTTATCTATATCTGTCCCGTTATTCCACCCCCTTGACCCCTACTGAGCCTGACAGGATTAGGCATTTTGTTAGTTGGTTAGTCGATCCTTTTGAAATTCCTTGCCTTTAGATGGAGGCCCTGGGGGCTTCCTTCCAGTCCATCATCGAGCCTTCTTCTTTTGTTGAGGCCGCTAAGGCCCGTTCATTTTGAGGTAGTAGTGACAAGAAACCGCGTCAGACTAGGAGTTATGATAGTTCTAGTTCGAGGGGCGTCGGTCAGCCTTCTAGGCCGTATCAGCCATATTTCGACCGTCCTATGCACTCAGCTTTGCAGCTTTCCTCCAGTGAGCCACCCAGTCAAAGAGCTCCCGAGAGTTCATTTTCTCGATCGGTAGATAGGGTTGTTTCATTCGGGTCCTCAACTTCAATTTATCAGCCTTCATCCCCTCTGATCTATTTTTTTGTGTGGAGAGGTTGGGTATATTGCAAGGGGATGTTCCCAACCCAGACGGGATTATCAGCCATCGAGGACTCTGACATCGTCTGGTGGTCGAGGTGGTGCTTCTCAGAGAGGCGGTGCTCAGTCAGGCCGCGGTGGTTCTCAGAGTTCTTGAGGTGGATCCCAGGAAGTTAGAGGTGGGTCCCAGAGTGCGAGAGGGGGATCTCAGGCTGGACTTGGTGGGGCCCATTGTTAGTCATTTCCGCTTAGGCCCAAGGGAGAGGCCTCAAATGTTGTTATTGCAGGTACCATTTATGCCTATCATAGAGCAGCATCTGTATTATTTTATCCTGGATCCACTTATATATATGTGTCTGCATATCATCCTGTTGGTTGGGATTTGCCTTGTGATAGCATAGATATACATGTTCATGTGTCTACTCCGGTTGGAGATTATGTGATTGTTGATCGAGTTTACCGATCCTGTTTGGTTACTTTTATAGGGTATGACACTTGGGTAGATTTGATGATTCTCGATATGGTGGAATTTGATATTATATTAGGGATGTCCTGGCTTTCTCTTTATCCTGCGATATTAGACTGTTATGCCAAGACAGTTACCTTAGCCATGTTGGGCATTCCTAGGCTTGAGTGGAGGGGTACTCCTGGTCCCGCTTCGAAGAAGATCATTTCCTTCCTTCAGGCGAAGAAGTTAGTCAATAAGGAGTGTTTAGCTTATCTGGCTCATGTGCAAGACACGACTGTTGCATCTCCACCCGTTGTGTCATTCCTATTGTGAGCAAGTTCATGGAGGTATTCTCGTCTGATCTGCCAGGCATGCCACCCGATCGTGACATTGATTTCTATATTGTCTTGGATCCGGGCACTCGCCCTATTTCTATTCCACCATATCAGATGGCACCTGCCGAGTTGAGAAAGATTAAGGAGCAGTTACAGGATTTATTGAGCAAGGGGCTCATTAGGCCGAGTGCCGCCCCTTGGGGTGCTCCTGTGTTATTTGTGAAGAAGAAAGTGGGACCATGAGGATGTGCATTGATTATCGCCAGCTGAGCAAGGTTACAATTCAAAACAAGTGTCCTATGCCTAGTATTGATGATTTATTTGACCAGCTTCAGGGTGCCTCAATATTTTAGAAGATTTACTTGTGTTCAGGCTACCACCAGTTGAGGATCAGGGCTAAGGATATTCCAAAGACAGCCTTTCGGACGAGATATGGCCACTATGAGTTTCTAGTGATGTCCTTTGGGATTACCAATGCCCTGGCTGCATTTATGACTTTGATGAATGGCATCTTTAGACCATTCCTTGATTCCTTCGTGATTGTGTTTATTGATGATATCTTGGTGTATTCCAAGAGTAGAAAGGAGTATGAGAGCCATCTTTGTACTGTTCTTTGGTTGTTGAAGAAGCATAACCTGTTTGCTAAGTTTTCTAAGTGCGAGTTCTAGTTGGAGTCTGTGGCATTCTTGGGCCACGTTGTGTCTAAGGATGGGATTATGGTTGACCCACAGAAGATTGAGGTTGTGAGGGGTTGGGCGAGGCCCACTACTGTTACTGAGGTTCGTAGTTTTGTGGGTTTGCCCAGTTGTTACCGTCGCTTTATGAAGGGTTTTGCTACTATTGCTTCATCGTTGACCAGATTGACTCAGAAGGATGTTCCTTCTAGTGGTCAGATGATTGTGAGGAGAGCTTTCAAAAGCTCAAACTTCTTTTGACTTCAGCCCCTATCTTAGCATTACCCGTGGAGAGTAAGGATTTCGTGGTCTGCTGTGATGCATCCCGTATGGGTTTGGGTGTTGTGTTGATGCATGAGGGTAGATTCATGAGAAGAATTACCCTACCCATGACTTGGAGTTGTGGCTGTGGTCTTCGCTTTGAAGATTTGGAGGCACTATTCGTACGGTGTCCATTGTGAGGTTTCGGATTGGATAAATTGAGACTTGGCACATTTTGGTTTAGATGCTCTACCTAGGTAATGACGTGTACTTGGTTCTGATTATGTTGACTTATACTTATTGATTTATCTGCCTATCATGCTTTATTGTATAGATTATGTTAGTTGTACTTAGTCGACATATGATACCTACCAGTACTGTGGTTTGTACTGACATGCACTTGCTGCATTCTTTTATGAGTGCAGAGTTCCAGGTTGGCTCTTCTTCCGTCTCCCATGGTTGATAATCGCTATCAGGACTGCTTTGAGTCGACAGTGTAAGCACGAGATGTCCACTGCCTTGAAGACTCCTCCTTAATTATGTCTTACTTTTCCATTCTGAGACATATACAGATTTGATGTATTATTATATTTCCATACTTGTATATTTCGAATTCTAGATGCTCTTGTATGGCTTAGACCAGACCTTGGGTGTATTTCCTTATTTCCACACTTTTTCTATTTTATTATCGTAAGACTTACGTGATTATTCTCTTTCGCTTAATTGATTTACTCATTTATGCCTTTGTTATCGTTGGGATGAGGGTTCGCTTACCGAGGTGGGAAAGGTAAGTGCCCGCACAGCTTATCCAAATTGGGTCGTGACAAAAGATATAAGGAAGGAGGAAACAAAGAAGGATCCTCAACTATCGGAGAAAGAAGAGCAATCTGGATCTTGGTCCTCATGGGCAAACCGATAGAAAAAGATGGTCGGTCTTCTTGGGGGGGAAAGGTGGATGAAGATGGCGGTTCTCCCTAAGGAAGGGGTAGATTCAGATGGTGATTAGGGTATATATATATTTCCCTCATAGCAAAATTCCTCCACACCTCCTAGATGGGATTTAATAGAAATTAGCCTAGAGTAGAACATCCACATTGGTCACATTCACTAGAAAAATGACCAAGTTCTCTCTAATTCAATCCATGTAATAGTCGTAGTATCTCAGTCTCAAGTCTAGTCCAAATGATCTGTTATGTATGATTGTAACCAAGGGACTGGAAGTGTACTAGTAAAAGTTAATGGAATTCTGTGATTCAAATTTATGCCTCAATTCTATGATTCAAGTGTTTTTTTTTTATTTAAATTGAGCAACTGATTCTGTTATATTGTGCATATGTGATAACCCCAGTTGCCTTGACATTAATATTGAAAAAATGCTTAATTGCTTTTGAGATTAACTTTTTAATGATGCCAAAAGGGGGAAGATTAATTTACTGTGTGCATATGCTTTTTGACTCAATTGCAAACCTGGTTTGCTATAAGTGTAATGTTCAAATACTAGGCTATGAGATGATTGTAATAGGTTACACAGTTGCTTAAAAGACAGGTGACTGTCATCATAAAAAGGGGGAATTTGTTGGCATAAAGCCATGTGTGAAGTTTTGATGATTGACAAAGTGAACCTACAATGAAAAGAAATCAGGTCTAGATACATGTGATAATTGACAAGGTAATTGAACAAAGCTAAACAGTTGGTTGAGATGAAGCGGATGATCCAGACAATGTAAAAGGCCTGAAATAGCAAGCAGCACAGGATGGTTAGAATAGGTCCATAGACATGTTCCATTGCAAAGAAGCTACAAAAAAGAGCATACATGAACCTAGATACACATGTGCCAATGCAAAGACAAGTGCAATGATCATATTAGAGAGAGAATGAACCATCCACATACATGGTCTATTACGAAGATTGATGCAGAATAGAGAGAAGAAGTAAAGTGATGACTCAGTGATAGAGTAGTTCATTGACGAATAGAACAAGCATAAAAATATATTCTATCAAAAAGACTCATCATGTGTTGTTGATGAATGAAGCAGGAGAGAAGAGATCATGAGGAGAAAAGGTGAAGATGACTCATAAGTATTTTGTTACCAAGTCTATAAACATGATCAGAGCAAGAACATGATCAGAGTCACAGAGCTAGACAAGGTAGAAGACATGATTTATTCTAGCAATGAATGAATCTAAATGAAGAGAATAAAGACATAGAGCAAAGAGCAAGATGCTATGAAACAGACATGCCGACATGTTTCATCATCCATCACAAAAGCAGGCTCAAAATAGAGTTAGAGGAATGAACGAGAAGGGGATGATGAAACAGGTTCGTGAACATGATCCATCTCAGGCAGTGCAGAGATTTTGAGGCGGATGAACCAGGTGGATGAAACAAGTTCTGGACATGTTCCAGTACAAGTCTTACAACAACCAGGATTTGCAGTTTTATGGCAAAGAGTTAGCGGTCAAGATTATAGGATTCCTTGCCATAATTAAACAAGGTTCTTCAGACTCCTACAAGAACAATGAAGTCGATCCAAAAGGCAAGAATCCTAATTCAACACAAACCCTATTATATCTAATGGGCCTACTCGAATAAAGTTTTTTGTTTGTCGACTTTTTTACACTCAATGCTATATATATCCGAGTATAACCAAGAAGAAGGTTTGCACACCCATAAAGAGAGATTTCGGAATATTGAGCGATCAACGAAGATATTAAGAATATTCAGAATCTAGGCGTGCGTCCCTAGTACGAGAAGAAGATTAAAGAAGCTGTAGAATAGAGTTTATGTTTTACAGTTCTTAAGTCTAGAAAACTTGTATTATGTTGTTTATCAAGTTGTATCTTTATCCGTGTTACACCTCATACTTTTGTATGTAGAATTTCGTCGCGAGTTAGTCGTCGTTGACTTGGAGAGCGAGACAATCTTTAAAGTCATATGGGATTAGACATGTCTATCTTGAGTGTCTGGAAGTTTAAGAGCATGCTCAGTAGGTATCGACAGGTTTCGGGATCAAGTGAATCGAAGAAATTAGGTTAGTCGAAACTTTGGGAAAATTAGACAAGATCTGGACAGGATTTTGGTCCTATCTAAATTCAAGTTCATAGAGTCTTATTTCTAATGCATCAGGCTGTACACAAATCCGAGAAGTACCCGTACATTTTGGGTGCACTTTGTGGTGGTTCCAACTTTAAGTTTATCTTTATAATTCATTTGGCTTCATTTCTGATTCATTCTTCATCCAATACAGACCAAAGTGGAGTGAAACCCAATAGAATCAACTAAGTTTATACACCAAAGTGGAGTGAAACCCAAGAGAATCAACTAATTAAAGTGCTAGGAATCTCACCAGTGCTAATAGAGTTCAAGTACTCTCTTGTAATGAAGTTGAAAGCTTTCCTCCTTGTGAAGTAATCTAGATTTGGACCTGTTCTTGTGTAATGAAGGTAAGATTCTATCCCTCCTTATGTTCTTGAGGTTGTATGATCATTATGCAGCATGTTGGAAGTTGAAATTGTGAAGGGAAAACCTAAAGTTGTGATAGAACTTGTATTGGACCTAGGAGTTGTTTTGAATCATATTATTGTTGTGTTGTTAAGTTAATTCCCGTGTATATGTGTTACATCTCGGAAATTTCAGATTTGCTTCATTGTGAGTAAACTAATGCGAGCTTAAGGTGAACATGAGGTCCCTATGAGATTAAGGAGAGTATTAGATAGATTAAAGTGTATACCATAAGATTTTGAGGTCGTATGAATATGTGAAACTAAGTTCGTTGAAGGAAGTGAAATGTAAGTCATGTTTGGTAAGGTTTTTGCAAATAATTGGGCTAATATTTAATTAGTAATGTCTTGAGGAGGAGTTATAGGGCCTCTTAGATGATTAATGAAGTGTTTTACAAGTGTTAATAAGGTTCCATAAGGATTGGAGGTTGAACAAATCGACGAGATAAGTTTTCGGAAAGATGTGGGTTGTACGACCACTTATACGAACTGTATAAGTTATACAGCCCATATAAATGGTCCGTATAACCATGGAAGAGAAGGGTGTTTCCATGGTGGGATTATACGGTCCATTTATACGGACCGTATAAATGGCCGTATAACTTGGTCGGGCAGCTTTGTTCTTTTGATATAAATAGATGACCCTTGTTTTATTTTCTCATTTCCCACTTCTCCCAATCTCTTAAAAGCTCTAGACCCTTCTCTCAAGCATATTCCACTCAAACCCAAGGGACACCAAGATCAAATAGCAAGAATCAAAGTATTTGTTATATCCCGTATTTTCGTACGATGAATTATTCATAAGTTGAGGTGGGGTCCACATGTCGAGATTTTTTTTTAGAACATTTGACAAGTTATATGAATAATATATGAGAAGGTAAACACAACCCAAGAAGGATCCTTGAGCCAAATCAAAGTGAAAGCCCTCCAAAATAATATTTTTAAGATACGCAGTGTGGGTCAGATGGTCTCACAAGATGTTATTATTATGTATATATTATTTTGATGACCGAGAGGCAAATGTATATAAGTATTTATGTTTCTATATAAAATATGATTTTCCTACAATTCGTGTATAAAATTGGTAAAAGGGCATTAAATGAGTAAGATGAGTATTAGAATGAGTGGTGCTCGGTGGCTAGCCCCGGGTACCCGTCACGGCCCCTAGCTGGGTCGTGACAAAAGTGGTATCAGAGCAGTTCAGTCCTAGGAAGTGTCTACGAGCCGTGTCTAGTAGAGTCTTGTTTATGGTGTGTTGCGCGCCACATCTATAAACAGGAGGCTACAAGGCATTTAGGATGGTTACTCTTCTTTCATCTCTAAGATCGTGCGATAGAGCTAAGCCGTAGAAAATGGGATTCCTTATACTAACCCCTGATTGCAGTAAAAGAATGGCAATGATAGAAGAAAGTGATTCATGACAATGAAAGCTACGGAGGTAAGCCCCTTCGTTGAGGTTATGTATCAAAATTTGTATATACAGAATGGAAAACTAGTTATCAACAAGGTAAGTTACTGTAAGTATAGTAAGAAAAAAAAATGGATTGAATATATATATGTATTGTTGATAAGTTCAGTTATAAGGTGCCCACAGAAGAAGCTAAAGGAATCAGTAACGGTAAGCAGAATATATGTTAGATATGGTATGAATGTTGCAGGTATGATTGAAATACAGCCAAAGATTAAAAGGAAAAAAAAAAGTATAACAGATACAGTTTGAGTTGGACATACGAGGTAAGTTCATTATTTCCATACAGTTGTTGATATTGGGAGCCCTGTGTGGCTATGATATGCTATATATATATATATATATATATATATATATATATATATATATATATTGGCCTTGTGAGGCATTGTTGGTATTTGCTGCGTGCAGGTTTTGGGATAGTAAGAAATACGGAGGAAACTCTGCCGAATTTTTCCTAGAATCCAAAGGAGATAAGATATAAGCTTGTAATATGTCCTAACAAGAAAAGATGATGTGCAAAAGAGTAATGGCAGAATGAGATTAAGCTAGGAGTATCGTTAATGACTACAAGAGTTGAGTTAGATACTATTGAATTGATAGTAATGGCAGTTATAAGAGTGATATTGATACGGTAAAGAGAAATGAAAGAGTGAACAAAGGAGATTAGTAGCACTAAAACATGACATGGAGGAAAAAGTGTAACTCTAATAGAGTACGATACTGGAGTAGCGATTGGATGTATAAGCATGAGTAAAATACGATAAGTTTATTAGCAAAATAAAATAACAGCATCACGGAGATAGAGATACGAATATGAAGGGCTATAATGAATGTGAACACATTGCTGAAACGACTTATGTGGTAAGTGAAATAGGGATATATGAAGTAAAGATTTGAAGGTGAGACGACGGATTTGAGAATGGTACAAGTAGAACCCTAAAAGGGGGGAAGCGAGTAAAGATAATATAAGTATAGAGATTGAAATGATGGACTCCGAGATGTGACAGATATAGACTCTAAAACAAAGAGTGAGAGTTGTGCAGAAATAAGTCTAATGATGGGTAAATGAGTACGATTACGAACACGAATATGAATACGAATGTGGATACTTGTATATGTATATAAATGTATGTACACGAATCATGCAAGAATGATTGTGTAACTTGCAAGTATTTATGCGTCGCCGATGAAACCAAGTGGGTACTCAAAAATAGGAGTAAGAAGTAAGCAAGAATAGTGTGGTCATGGTACTCCGAGTCAGTTAAAGGAAAATATATGGCGAAATTTCGTAGAAGACCGAATCGTTTAACATTCGAGGACGAATGTTCCAAAGGAGGGAAGGATGTTATATCCCGTATTTTCGTACGATGAATTATTCATAAGTTGAGGTGGGGTCCACATGTCGAGATTTTTTTTAGAACATTTGACAAGTTATATGAATAATATATGAGAAGGTAAACACAACCCAAGAAGGATCCTTGAGCCAAATCAAAGTGAAAGCCCTCCAAAATAATATTTTTAAGATACGCAGTGTGGGTCAGATGGTCTCACAAGATGTTATTATTATGTATATATTATTTTGATGACCGAGAGGCAAATGTATATAAGTATTTATGTTTCTATATAAAATATGATTTTCCTACAATTCGTGTATAAAATTGGTAAAAGGGCATTAAATGAGTAAGATGAGTATTAGAATGAGTGGTGCTCGGTGGCTAGCCCCGGGTACCCGTCACGGCCCCTAGCTGGGTCGTGACAGTATTCATGTGTTGAGAGGCTCACTAGGGTTGGTAGACTTCAAGAATTCCTTTGGTATTGAAGCTAGGGTTTTCATACAAGTTGGTAACTTGATCCAAAGCTCATTCCTATGAGATAAAAGGTTAGTTTTCATGTTTACTTCATGTTTTTAAGTATGCCTTGTTGTTGAATAACTTGGGTGAGGGAAGAAAGTAGAAAATGAAGTTCAAATATAGATTTAATGACTTTTTGAGTAGTGTACTAACTTGAGTCATGATTCTTCATATGCTATGGATATAATCTTGTTATGAAAGGTATTAATAATTACAAGGAAGTGTTGTATGAAATTGTGCAAAGGGTTGGTATAGAGTTGTTGATATAAGTTGAATATGAGAATGAATTTTTAGACTTAATGGAATGTGACTACTTGATTATTATATTATGGATGTTATTGTAGCTGTTTGGGAGTTGTTTTGCGATAGGGTGGAAGTCGATGAATTAGGGGAAATGCTGCCCAATTTTTGTTAGCTCATGAATTATTCTAGTTTGAATTTAAGAGTGTCCTTAAGACTTAACCTTGGTATGAATCCTTTTTAATGTAGATTTCTCAAGCTTTGGCAGTAAACGTTAAGTAGTTAAGAAGACAAAAGAGGTATGCAAGGCTAACCCTTCTTTCCTTAAGGCATGATCCCATTGTTGTATACCTTCACGTGAATTCCATAATGTCTTCCAAGATGACTTCGTTCCTAGAATCACTAAAGCTCATGATTCTTGATATTCTCACGATACCATTGGTCTCATCCTATGATAGTTAATCCTCTAAAGAAGGGTGTACTGAAAGTGATGATGATGATGATGATGTTGACGATACGTATGTACTCCTATGAATATATATATATATATATATATATATATATATATATATATATGTATGTATGCACTCCTATGTATGTATATGTATATATATATATATATATGTATATCAAAGTATGACTATTAAGAACACCGAGCTTACATGGTCGGGTATGATATCTATCGCGCGCACTACTACAGTTGGGTACGGATAACACTGAGCCTTGGTAGGGTCAGGTATGTATAACACCGAGCCTTATCATGGACGGGTACGTGAGACACCGAAACTCTATGGTCGGGTATGATACTACTATATATGTATAAATGTATGTAATGGAAGGTCCCTATTAGAAAAAGGGTAAGTGAATGTGATGAACACCGTTAGAGGTATTAATGGCTCTATCATTCCATGAAACTTCCATCTTATGTTATTTTTTATGCTTCTATTTATGCTATTGATTATACCTTATATACTCAGTACATTGTTCGTACTGACATCCTTTTCCTTGTGGACGCTGCGTCATGCCCGCAGGTGGACAGGGAGATAGATTTGATCCTTAGGCTTCTTATTTAGAGACTGCTTAGAGGAGCTCCACTTGATTCGGAGCTGCAGCTATTGGTACTATTCTTTTGTGTATATATGGGCATGGCGGGGTCCTATCCCGTCTATACGATTTTACATACTCTTTCTCGAGGCTCGTAGACAATTGTGTACAGTTAGATGTCTTTTAGCCTTGTCGGCTCATACTTTGTATACCTCGTCGGCTTGTATGTATGTACATTGGCATGTTTGTTGATGTTGATATAAAAGTGCCTTAGCCCAATGGAAATGGCATTATTGATGCGTAGAGATTGTGTTACACCTCGAAAAATTTCCCGTTGATGCACAGTGAATGGGCTAACGAAGAGCACGAAGTGTATGGTATTTCAATAAGTAAATAATGGCATTTGATGACCCTAATTAAGATTTCAAAGACATCCGATGTTAGACAAGAAAGTTACCCAGAGAAGGCAAGGCATACGATAGGTACCGGACGAGAATTATGAGTAACAAGTTGATGACGGCTTAATGATGTTTGGGGAAGAGTTATAACGTCCCTTGGATTGTTAATGAAGTGTTAAACAAGTGTTGAGAAGATCCCATAACGATTGGAGATCAAATGAAGAAGCGAGAACAAGTTCAGTGGACTGATGGGTTATACGACTCATTATACGGGCCGTATAATGTTATACGGACCGTATAATCGACTGCAGAACCATCACAGTGAAGATCGCTCACTAGTGGGATTATACGGTCAGTTATACGGACCGTATAAATTTATACGGCCCATATAATGGACCGTACAATGGTCACAGAGACGAGTGAATGAAAGGTCCATTTCGCGGTCACTTATACGGACCGTATAAGTTTATACGGACCGTATAAGTGTTCGTATAATGTCCCGACAGATCAAATTTTTTGGGTTATTAAAAAGGGGACCAAGTTCATTATTTCATTTCCACATTTCACTCCTTCTCTCTAAAACTCTCTAGAACATCTCTCCCACACAAATCAAGAGATATTAGTGATCATCTACATCAAGCTAAGTGAATCAAGTATAAGAAACCCATTAAAGTTCATCCAAAGCAAGAAATCCAAGTAGAGGTGAAACTAGGGTTTTTCTGAAGTGTAGTGTTTGTACCCAAGGTTCATTCCTACACCATCTAAGGTAAGTTTTATGACATTTCCTTGTTGTTTAAGGTACTTGAAAGTTGAAACACTTGGATTATATAAGGAAGTGGGAAATGGGTCATGAAGGTGGGAATAGTGTCACTTTTGAGTAAATGTTTGGATTGAGTTATGACTCTTGATACATTATGATTATAATCATGTTATAAATGACATTGAGAACGTGGAATAGACTTTGTATATGAATGAACGAAATTGTGTGATATGACCATGAATATGGATGAGTTGGGGTGAAATGAGAAGTAAGGATAATGTAGGTGAATAAAGGCTATTGTGATGATATTGTGAATATTATTATTGATGTTTGGGAGTTGATATATGATATGGAGGAAGTCGTATAAATAAAAGAGATGTTGTCCAATTTTCCCTAGCTTTAGTCATGAATGCTAAGCTATCAATTCTCTAATGTTAGTATGCACTCTAATGAAGGTAGAAACGTGAGCATTGAAGAAGCACGTGCAAGTGATAGAATAGTCGAACGGAAAGGTATGTAAGGCTAACCCTTTCTTTCATAAGGCATGGTTCTTTGGCCAATCATCTAAATCTTCTATAAGTCTATGACGTATTTCAATGATTCTATCTTCAAAGGCTACTAAGCTTATGACTCTCGTCATGTGTTACGATTGTACTAAGTTCCTCATACGACAAGTAATCCTATAAGGATAGATGTAATGAACGACAATGATAGTGATAACGATAATGATAACGATAATGGTAGCAACGATGATAACGATGACGATAATTATAATGATGATAGTAATAAGATGCCTATGAACTATTATGTATGTGTATCTATGTATGACTATTATGGAACCCCGAGCTTATGAGGCCGGGTAGAATATGTATCTATTTACGTAACGCGCGCGCACCTCTGCAGATGGTACGGATAACCCTGAAGCCTTGGTAAGGCCAGGTAGATGTAACCCTGAAGCCTTGGTAGGGCCAGGTATGTGTAACCTTGAGCCTTGGTTGGCCAAGTATGTATGAAACACCGATCCTTCATGGTCGGGTATGCTATGCGAATGCTATGTATATGATGTGATTATGTTTATGATAGATATGAGTATGAATACGAATATGAATGAGACTATGTATATGAATACGGTGATGAACGCAATGTAAATGGGTACGGATATGAGTACGGGCACGGATATGGATGTATGTACACAAATACGCATTAGAAATGGAATGTTCCTATGAAAAGCAAGTAAGTGCTTATGTCGATGATATTACTATCTCCCACCCTATGCTATTTCTTATATTGTATATTATGCTTCTATGTTGATATTGATCATGCTTTACATACTCAGTACATTCTTTGTACTGACGTCCTTTTGTTTGTGGACGCTGCGTCATGCCCGCAGGTGTACAGGGAGACAGACTTAATCCATAGCTACATTCTCAGGGACTACATAGCGGAGCTCCATTTCATTCGGAGCTATAGCTTTTGGTATTGATTCTTTTTTGTACATAATTATGGGCATAGCGGGGTCCTGTCCCGCCTATATGTTATGACATACTCTCCTTAGAGGCTCGTAGACATGTGTATGTGGTTAGATGTGTTTTGCCTTGTCGGCCTATATTTTGTATATCATTTTGTTAGCCTTGTCGGCTTATATACATGGATATGGCATAAATGCCAATGATGATATAAAGGTATTTGTTGTCCAATGGGACTAGTATGATTGATGGATGGGAATGTATGATTTAATATGTGGCTCACCTAGATGTAAGTGTAAGTGTAGATAAGGGGTGCCCGGGTGGGATAGCACCAGGTGCCTATCGCGGCCCCTAGTCGGGTCGTGACAGATTGTTAGCACCCCATGTGGCCCACCAAGATGTAATTGTGAAAGTATGATGAGAGGTGCCCGGTGGGTTAGCTCCAGGTGCCCTTCATGGCCCTCCGGTTGGGTTGTGACAATATGGATTGTGCTTGATATTATGGATGGGTTGTTGAGGTTGTTACGGTTCACTTTTACGCAAGCATAAAAGCTACTAAGAGGTTATGGATTCTATTCAGATTTTATATTTTTTAGAGTCGCCCCCTAATTTTATAAAGGAATTAGGAAAACCGACTTAAAGGGTTTATTCAAATAAAAGAAAAGTCCAATAAAACCAGAGTTCGAGGTAAGGGTTCTGGTGATCCCCTAGGGAAGGTTTTAAGCACCCCAGTATTAATGATTCGTAGAATACGGTTGACCTACGAGCTTTAATGTGTGATTAATTGTGATTATTTGCTAAAATATTTTCTTTCTTACAAAATTGTCATGCTAATATCATAACTCCATCTCTTTGGTAAAATAATTTTAAGGAAAAAAGTTGGTTTCTTTTTTTGGAAAATGTTATAAGGGGGTTGAAATCACTTCATTTTCGGACCAAAACACACTTAAGATTCTCTCTTAAGTAGAGTTCCCACTAGTTTGGTGCAATGTCATGATTTTCATCCTTATGAGTATATATATATATATATATGAAAAAGAAATGAGGTATATCCCCCTTTTAAAATATTAAATAAGTTTAATTTATAAGTATAAATAAAGAGAAAAAGAATTTACTTATTTATTCATTTTAGCCCATTTTAGGTCGACCAATATTCTACTCCAAAGCCATCTTATTCTCAAACTATGGTCCAACTATATTTCTTCTTGTTTGTTTCAACTTAAAGTGGGCTTGGCCCAAAGAAGTTTGGAAAATTCTTAAGTCATTTAAATTTCTAGAAACCCATTTCAAGGACATTTACTTTAAAATCATATATTTTGTTGTCCTCTTAAGTTAAGGAAAGTTGAATTTTTTCCCAAAGGTGTTCACTGTTCCCAATTCCAGAAATTTCAAAAAGAGTTAAATTTTTCCAAGAAAAGATAATGTACTCCACTGTTTCCATTTTTGTTATCCCATAAAAGGGAAAAAATTATTTCACAATCATTTTTGAAAGAAAGAGTAATCGTTAACTTTTGTTGGGTCCTAGTTTTGAAATGTTAACCGGGTTCCTATCTGTTCTAAACGATATACGCATCGTTTGCTTAATTCGACTAAGTTCCAACCATGGGTTTCCATATCCATACAAACATTCTACACATGCAATACAAATATATAAAAAATGACCAAAATGAGCTGGTGGGTTTACCCATCCCACCAACCTAAACTTTAACATGTTTACCCCGAATTTAGGTAATCAATTGAATTTGTAAGTGAGGTATAGGATATGTGGATGAACTTTAATCTATTTTGGGTTTATAGGAAATAATTATAGACTTCTGTGTTATAGCATGTGTATGTGAACATATGCGTTAGTGATTCGAATCAAGATACAAATGTTTATGATTAAGCCAACTATATTGGAAGAATAAACATAAAATGCCACTGATCCGGACCAAAAGAGAGAGAGCTTCAATATATAATTTCTATTACAATGTTCTTGATCTTGAAAAAGCTAACCCTTAAAAGTAGGGAAATGCCTCTTATTTATAGTTTTGCCTTATGGGCCTTGCATACAACATAATGCCTTTTTCAGAATAAAGTAAACCCTAAAAGGATAAGGTTGGGCCGTACGGTCTGACACACGTACGGTCGTCGATACAATGTGAAAGAACGATGTTGACGCATGGAGATTTTATAACTGATTAACCGGACTAACGGCCACGATCAACTCGGTCATGCTAAAATCGGACCAACGGCCACGATCAACTCCGTCATGCTGAAACCGGACTGGCTGTGATGCGTAGTTTGCTCCGATGATACCAGACCAAACAGATTCGCTTCACTTTTCTCAGGTCAACCGCAACTAGTGCAATATCACCAGTTCTAAGAGAAAACTTGGTGATCATGCATGTCTCTTCTTATCTCCGGTCCTTGGTCTCACAGGTCTTGCTTATATCCGACTTTTACCGTATACAGATAGTCCCCACACTTCCCGGACCGTAGTTTTACCGGAGTAACGGGAAGTGGATGAATCAACAAACCGGTGGTGCCATAAGCCCGTTCTGATCTTTAAATTTTTGGCGAGAGCAGTTGTGTCACGTCCCTCAGCCGTCAGTCACGTGTCTCACCCCGAGTGGTCGACTTTGGCAATGGTCGTAACACACGTCTCATTAATTATGGGACATGTGTCACCCTCCAGTTGGCTGGCTTCTATAACCGTTCAGTAACCCCATGCCTATATAAGGCTTTTAACCCTCTCATTTTACCACTTTCACTTCTACTTCTTACTTCTCCACCTCTGATCATCTTCCTCTTCCATTTTCTTACTTGTTTTTTATTGCCAAAACAGACCAACTTTGTCAACTTCTCCATTGTTGTTCTTTGATCGAAAGTGTTGTTGCGTTTCTCCTCTCACTTTGCTATTTTGAAAATCTCTCAACTGCCTCTTCACTCTTATTATTTTTTGTAACTTGTTCCTTCTCCCTCATTCGAGTTCACCAAACCTCCTTTTTTTATTATCTAATTCAAATGTCTTCCAACACCGAAACCACCTCCCAGGATGTTCCCTCGGTTTCCTCTCAAGGGGCCGAGCCAACTTCACAACCCAGGGGCAAGACCGTCGTTGAGCCCACTGCTTTGGACATATTACCGTCCAAACCCAATTATAACAAATAGTTTGAAGTTGAGAAACCTTCTCCGGTTGCGGATAGAGGGTTCGATGTAATGCGATACCCATCGTCCATTACCGAGGACAAACTTGACCAAGTCCGGGCTGACTGCGGATGCGATAACCGTCCGGTGCAAGTGTTTACACCCTGGCCCGACGAATCGATCACCGATTATAGGGAGGGATTCCTGTACGTTTATACCTATCCCATTACACTCAAGTTCGACCCCCAATCGACCCGATTATATTGGATATGTGTCGGACATATAATGTGACACTGGCCCAAATTGGCCCGATAGTCTGGAGGACTGTGGCCTGCCTCCGGTTGTTGGCCAACGACGTAAAAAGGGAGTTTACCATGGCTCACTTCATCCGTTTATATTCTCTGAGGTTGTTCCGAGGGGGTGAGATCAAGCTCTCCAAGCGAAGCCGAAATCCAATATTTTCGAAGATGGATGAAGACAGGGACCGAGGTTGGCTAGAGCACTACGTTCGGGTGAGGACTGCAGATATTATTTGAGCCGACTATATGCCCTTTCTGGAGAGGTGGAATGATAATCGTAAGTTCCTCAGTTCTTTCTTCAATAATTACCTATGAACGCTTTGTTAAACACTTGCCCCCTCGTATTAAAACGGTTTCTCCCCTTCTTTATATCAGCCGTGGAATAGATACATCCGGCTGTCCGGAACATGAATGAATGGGTTGGAGCTCTCCTCGATCATCACACCCATGGAGAATCCTGTCGCGTAGCCGATGGATCACCCAAAACCACAGTAATATTCTGCTTGATTTGGAACACATTATATCCTGATCTTTTTCTTTTCCCTTTTATAACATCTTCGGTATTCAGGTTTACCCAAGGGCTCGGTAGACCCAAGACCGGAGCCAGCAGCCAAACCCGCTACGCCGGCACCCGAATTTGATTCAACGGGTACATCCCGTATTATTGCTGCTGCCAACAAAGGGAGGAGAAACCCCTCGAGCAAAGGTTAGAAACCGAAAAAGAGGGCAAGAAGCATCGTTCGGACTCTAAGAGACGAAACAGAGCCCGATTTACTTGTTCGGAGGGTCAGTGTCACTCTCTTCGTTGACTCTATACCGGAGGAGGATACAACCATTCCGCTGTTTCCTTCAGCAGGTGAAGAACCGTCAGGTCCGGCATTGCACACAGGTGGGGAAGAAGTTCTATACCCAACTCCTCTAAGGTCAATTGAATATGTTGACATTTCATGTGATGCTTCATCCGAGGAGACCCCCTGCAAAGGACCAGAAGATCTGGGCATGCGCCAACTACCGAGGCCGAACAGAGGGCTGAGTTGGTCCCCGAGACCGAGGTTCCATTGGATACCGGTTCAACACCTGCCGGGGACCCAACTACAACACCCGAGGCACCCGCTCCTACCGAGGCTGCCGGAGCTGTTCCGGCTTCTCCTACTCTTGCTCCGAGGTCGGACAACCTTGATGATATGTTCTTGGATACCCCTCCTGTAACCGGGCAACCTGCCGGTTTCAGATATCTCCCTATCCCTCGAGTCACGAGGGCAGCCAGTCGGTCCACCGAGACTGGTTCGAGAGATAGCCTGGTGCGTATCTTCCCGGCCACGAGTGTGGAACCTAGAAGGACCAGATCGGTCATGGTCACTGTCCCTGAGGATTGCAGCTTTTTGTCTCGTCCGGTGGGAGTAGCAAGCTATCTGAGGCCCCTCTTCTTGGACTCAGATAAGCAGAAGATGACCGGAGTTCCTTGGCAGAGTCTCATTAACGAGGGCATGCACGTGGGCAATCGAGTTAGCTTATTAGCCTATCCTTGCATAATTCAATGTGAATTTTAGCTTCTCGTTTATCCAAGTTTAACTTCTCGTTTCTTTTATAGAGTGTGGTGCTCGTCAATAAAGCCTCCATCCGTGCTCAGCAAGAAGTTGACGACCTTTAGGGACAGATGGATGCCCAGGGTCGAGAAACGGAGAAGTTTCAGCACCTTTTGCAAGTGAAGGAGGATGAATTGAACCGAGTTGTTGCCCTTTCCAACGTTCAACCCGAGCTTGAAGCAACGAAGGCCGAAAACCTTCGGTTAAAGGATGAATTGGCCGGTACGGTCGAGAAGAATCAACTTCTGGAAGTAGACAAGGTCGGCCTTAGCCAAGATAATGCTCGTTTTTCTTCGAGGCTTGGTGAACTCGAAACTATTATCTCTCAACTCCGGGGGGAGCTTGACTTGGTCAAGACTGATGCCGTGAACATGGCCGAGAGGCATCGGCTGCTTGAATCCGAGAGTGCTAAGTATAAGGAGAGGATGAGGGTATTCGAGCAAAAATCTGAGGATAGGGCCCGGATATGCGACGAGCTGAAAACCGAACTCTAGGAGACAGCCGAGGATAATGACCTTCTCAGAGTCGAGCTCGAATCGGCCACTCAAATCTAAGGAGTCCTTGATGAAGAGAGAGATGAATTAGTGGCCAAGCTGGCCCAGGCTGAGGCCGATTTGGCAGAATCCCTTAGGAGTGTGGAGGCTGCCGAAGCTCATACCATGATTGCGGTGGAGTATGAACGGTGGAAGTCCCGCAGGGCCACCCTTGAGCAAGCCGAACATGGTTTTGCGGATCTCCTGGCCCTGATACTTGAAGCCAGAAAGACCGGGGAGGAAGCCAAGAGAGCTCTTAATACCGAATCGGAGGATTCCGAGCAGACAGTATCCGAGCGTTCTAGTTCCAGCTGTACCGGATAGATCAGAGCCTGTGCTTAGCCATTATTTTGCCTTTGCCTTTTTGGCTTTTTTTTTATTTCGTAGGAATTTCGGGTGTAAAAGACCTCCATATATGAAATGTTTATTTTCCGTTCTGATTCTCTTTATTTTTTTGCTTGAATGCTTGTTATGACTTTTGTCCGAATTGTCGGTCCGTTTTAAGGACAAGTAGGGACTCGGAGTCATTTTTTTGGACTGTGCCTGAATATTGGCTTTTCTCTTCGTCCGGTACGTTTTGTCCGGGAATTTGATCGAGTGGTTTGCCCGTGGGACTTATTTATGCTTTATGAATTCAGACGTCTCCGAATCACGTTAGGCATTTTTAGGGCCGATATTTTTTTGTCCTTACCAATTTTTAATACAGCAGTCCCCATTTGGGGTGTTTATAAGATTTTGGCTCGGTTCAATGTGACCTTGTTGCCTTTGTCGAATTTTGACTATAATCCCCGGTATAGGGTATTTAGTTAAAAATGATGCTGAATTTCGGTGGTAATCACCAAGGTAGGCCATTTTAACAAGAAGACACATCCGCAATGAATTTTTAATGATCTTAATATTGCAAGTATTTGCATGTACATGATATGAAGACTTCGTCCGTTTCTTTCTGTTTTTGCCGTAGCAAGTACTAAGTGGACACGATTCGTTCTGATCGCTTGGTCCTTACATGGAAACCTAATACAGAAGGTCCGGCTTTAGGCGAAGATGGGAAATACAAAAATCTAGAGGATTTTTCCGGGGTAGCATCTATTAGCGTTCACTTGCTTTGTTGAGCTCCTCCGTTTTCGACTAACCGGGGTAAACCTCGATGTGGGTATAGTAGTCCTTTAGTGCTTATCCGAATTGCAAGATCAGGTAAGCACTATCAAGTAGTCACGACTCAACCCCGTAGGCTGTGACTAGTACCCAATGTCACGACCCAACCCCGTAGGCCGTGACTAGTGCCCGAGTTGGACACTCATATTATCTGTTAACTGTAGTCATTTGCAATTAGCATGTCATGATCTCATTTGTACATAAAACGGGTAGGACATTATTTTAAAGCTGTCAAGTTTTGTATGTCTTAGACACCTGTCTTCTGAAGAGTTGCACTATTTAAACAACAACATATATATATATATATATATATATATTCCTACGCAAGCCGACAAGGCTGCCACGATATACAAAATAATAAACATACATATATATGCAAGCCGACAAGGCTGCCATTACGAATGGGTACGCCCCAAACATAAGTCATAGACATAAAACGCATCAACAACTACAAACAGACCCACACCGATGTCCACAGACCTCTAAGAGCAATGACCGTATCATATGGCGGGACAAGGCCCCGCCGTACCCAAACAAACACATATGAATACAACATAAGGGAGTTATACCACAAGCTAGGCTCCGGAACAAGGGAGCAGTCCAAAATAGCTGAATAGGTATCCTAAGTTGGCGGATCTGCGAAACGAGCGTCTGTACCTGCGGGCATGAACGCAGCCCCCCGAAGAAAGGGGGTCAGTACGGAATATGTACTGGGCATGTAAAGCTTGAAACATAGTAATAGACTTTTATTGAGACAAGGTATGTAGGATTCAATGCAACAACCAGAATTTCATAAAACTTGCCTTTGAACATATTTCATCTGTGTCATTCTCATATCAATGTCATTATAGCGTTTCGTAATCAAAGCTGCATAATTATTCTGTATATAACATATATAACGTGTCCCGGCCCTTTAATGAGGGGCTCGGTATTTATAATCATAGCATCATAAAACATAAACATGTACGTATCCCGGCCCTTTAATGAGGGACTCGGTAATAAGGAATATATATATGCCCTCCTGGCCACCTTCTCCATATCATCATATCATCATATCGTCATATCATCATCATATCATTATATATATATATATATATATATATATATATATATATATATATATATATATATATATATATATATATATATATATATGTATGTATATAACGTGTCCCGGCCCTTTAATGAGGAACTCGGTGAATAATATAGTAAACATGCGCATGAAAACGTATCCTGGCCCGGGACTCAGTGAAGGATATAGCGATAAGCACGAGCAGAATAATAAGCAACCACATATAAGCAATTCATCTTTTTAGACTCAATGGATAAGCAACTAACCAGCTCTAAAGTGTCAAAATAATATTCATATTCAGTTCATTTCGAATCTCATAACAACCAATTACAAGAAACGTTTCAGATTTCATGTACATATATCACTTTAATTTGGTGTAGCTTTTGAAAGTCAAGTATGTCTCTAATTGCGCAATCCTTTAAGAATAGGAACTTTCATACATTATTCATTACTCACTCATATTGTAGGCACATGACAATGGCCTTAATGAAATATAGAATCATAAGTCATGCACGGAACTAGAGAATAGAATTTATCCCAAGGTTCATATCGTTTCATACTTACGTCTAGGACATGCCAAAAGAAAGAAGGAATGGGCTTTACATACCTTTAGCGTTTAGTTGTATTCTAACTTGTACTTGCTGCCCAAAAACACTTATCCTATATCAAGATATGAAGAACTACAATTAGTCTACAAGGGAATTCAATACGTATTTTGACGCTCACAATTCCTTTCTAACATTTAAACGACGTTTCGTTCGCATTCAAACCAACTAGCGTTACAAGCTAACATTGCTAATCGTTCTTTCATATATTAATCAAAACTTGTTTAAACATGACTTAGGGAGCTTGGGCAGTCCATACACCATTCAAAACTGTTTCATACACACGGCTAAACAACACACATAGCATTCCCATTCTCACTTAGCAATTTTCCAGTTTTAACTTGCAACAACAACAACACGTTTAATGACATTACTTTCATGATTCTTGGAACTGTTTTAACATCATTTTAATTCTTACAACAGCCCACCATCATTTCAGTTTCAACTTGAATCAATGCACTTTACTTTCACTAAACGTTTGCAACAAGAATCAACATTCAACACACACAAATTCACTTCAAACATCAAAACTGTCCACGGTTTTGGACTGCCTATACACTTCAACATATTTCATTTCTTTAACACCTCAATTCACATATTCAACATGCATACAATACACCACAATGTCCATAACAACAACAATCCAAATGTGACACAAAACAATCCCTAAATCTCCCCTAAAACAGTCCCTTCTTCACGGCTACAACACCCTTCCCACAATTTCATGATTTTCATCCGTTTATCCAACTACAATACATTCAATCCATTTCCAATACATGTTCAAGAAGATAAAGCATGACTTCATTAGAACCTTCAACACACGGCTCATTTTCATTTCAACAAAAACAGTCCAATATCCAACATGCAACATCACAACCAAACTTCTACAATCTTTGTTCATTTACCCATGTTGGTACATATTCAATTCATCAACAATACATGCAAAATGAAATCAACCATGACTTCACCTCACTCACGGCTCACTCTCTACTTCAACTACAACAACAATCCAACAACAACATGCATGAACTATACATTCAAATCATCATACAATACAAGAACACTAAGCATTCTTACCTTACAATCTTGCTCTTCACTTTGGCCGAATTTTCCACTCTATTGAGGTGCTACACCTTCTTGTTTATTTTCAACAACCAATACACATTCTTGTACACTAGATGAGGAGTAAAATTTGGTGGAGAAAACTGAAATTTGGAGCAAGTTTTTGACCCCTCTCTCTCGGCTAGCTCTAGCCGAGAGACTCTCCCTCTCTATCACTATATCTCTCTCTTGAAGTGTTGAAATGATGTTGTTAAGGTGGAGTGAATCAGATTTATTTGTATATGTATTCACTCCATGCTTTGGACAAGTGTACCACACTAACTTGGGTCAATAATTCTTTGACTATCCCACTATAGTGCACGGCCAAACATGGCTTAAAAGTGGACTGATTTTTGTCTTTCCAATCCCACTTATTAATCCAATTATGGTTAGTTTAATCCCAATTTTTCCATTAATACTTCCATGCCAAACGAAATTGTAGGTAAATTGTGACTTGAAACGAAACCGGAAGTTAAAATCTCTACTTCGTACTTAAGATAGTCTTGTCTTTAACTTGTCGCGTTTATTTTAATACGTCTCAATGTATGAAAATATGGGATATAACACCCAAGATGGGCACCCATATACACTCCCGTTAGCTACATGTTCAGTCCACAATAGACACCATATGGAATTCATAACGACCAAACCATGGTCTCAGATTTGTCGCATAATCATACATATAAAAGCAAGCCGACAAGGCTGCCGTCACATATCAATATCATATGCAAGCCGACAAGGCTGCCATTATAGACGAACATCATACCACAGCACACCATATAAACACAGCTGAACAGAACTCATACACAACCCACACATATGTCCACAGACCTCTAAGAGTATCAACAGTACCATAACATATGACGGGACAGGGCCCCGTCGTACCCTTAAACAACATATGCACATATTTAGATCAAAAAGGATCTATACCAAAGTCTGGGCTCCGGAACAACAGAACTCTCCAAGATAGCAGAAGGGAAATCTTAAGTTGCGGTTCACCAAAGCGCGTATCTGTACCTGCGGGCATGAAACGTAGCCCCCCGAAGAAAGGGGGTCAGTACGGAATATGTACTAAGCATGTAAAGCATGAAATACAGTAAAAGGATCATAACTGAAATATGGAGTACAGTAAATGTGTATAATATCCAGAATACCAAATCACTTGCCTTTGTAACATAATCATATTTGTCAATATCATATATCGTATGCATATTCATATATCGTACCCGGCCCTTTAATAAGGGACTCGGTGAATAACATCATCATATGCCCTCCTGGCCACCATGACATGTCATCATATCATTATATCATCATATCATCATCTCATCATATCATCATATACATATATACCGTACCCGGCCCTCTAGTGAGGGACTCGGTGGACAATGCAGTGAAACTGTGCACGATAACATACCCGGCCCGGGACTCAGTGAAAGATATATTGAGATATGCACGAGCAGAGTAGTGAGAAACTATATGCAATTCAAAACGTTTTTAAGGACTCAATTGAATAGTCAACACGAATCATCGTTCGCAAATTCAATAATAGTCATATCATTTACCTTTCGGATGTCCCTGCGGATTATATCAAAAGGGAACTTTGAAATCATATGTACATATCAAAATATATATAAAATGTAAGTTATGAGAATCAAGTCATTAGCCATCCTAGTGGCTCTAGGAATAGGAATTCCTTTGGGATCATATATATATCGTATATTCATTTCACAACGATCATGCCAAAAAGAAAGAAGGGTTAGCTTCACATACCTTTAGCGCTTATTTGTCACACAATATGTATACGCTGCCCAATAATACTTCAACCTATATTAAGACGCCAACAACTATGGTTAAGCTACAGGGAGATTCAAAACGTATTCTAACGTTAGTAACTCCTTTCTAGATGTTTAGACGACGTTTTCTCTTGTAGCCAAACCAACTACATACAACCAATCCCAAATCAATAATTATACATTCAATACCAATCCGGACAGCCCACACAACATTCCAAACAGTCCGTATTCACAACATTCAATAGCGATTCACATACGGCTACTACATTCTCAAGTTATTCGTAATAGTTTGTAGCCTTAACGTTTGCATGTAACAACTTTATAACAGCCCATCCAACATACAACACGATGCATAATCTTAATTATCATTAATCTTCCAAGCTCAATAAGAATAACAACAACGTGTCAAAACAGCCTGTACCTTACAACACTAGATAATAGTGTACATGCGATTATGACACATCCAATTTATTCTTGTTAGGCTATAGTCATAATATTTCGTCGAAACGATTCTATAACAGCCCAACCACTATGACAACATGATGCATACTCTTAACTATAATTATTTTTCCAACTTAATGAAAACAACACGTCCAAAACAGTCCCTAACCAACAACACGTCCAAAACAGTCCCTAACCGACAACATAACAATGTTCGGAATTCTTGCGAACGTTTACGAACATACTAAGCAAACCACATATGATTCTTACACATTATTTCATGTATTATTTTCATATAATTTCAGTAAGTTATGACCAGCAATCACATGAAAACTACATCATCAATTCATACGCAACTAAGCTACATCGTCATCTCTATAATCCTTACAACAACTCACAAACGACTTTAGTTCCAACTCCAACCATTAAACACCTTTATTTCCATCATAATATTCATGACAATAATGTTATACCCCGCATTTTCAGAGCATGAGCATGACACGTGCTTCCTCAAAAAAAAATTTGATTGACAATTATGTTGTTGCTACATAATTTAAACTCATGTTGATAGTGTTGTATCCCGTATTTTAGTACGTCGGATTATTTGTAAGCTGAGGTGGGGCCCACACGTCAAGATTTTTTTTTGGAAATGTGACAAATTATATGAAGCACATATGCAAAGTTAAACACAACTCAAGAAGGACCCTTGAGCCAAATTGAAGTGGAAGTCCTCCAAACAAATATTTTTAACTAACGTTTTCGGGTGATCTGACTTCGAGGGGAAACACCGGTATTATAAGTTTGTAATTTGGAAAAATACCAAGAAATAGAAGTTGTAGATAATTGAATTATATTTCCAACCATATGTCGTGGGTCCATAGGTGACGTCGGGACAAGGAGATATGGACGTTTTAAGGTAGAAAGGTCAGTGGGCTAGGCCCAATCCGAGCCCAACCGGGTTAGGCCCATGACCCATGTTTATTTAAGTGAAACTTCAGCCCTTTTCTCCTCAATTTTCATACCAAAACACCAGAAAATTCTGGAAAAAGAGAAAGAGGAGCCTTGGAGAGAAGAAAAACCAATTTTGACCAAAATCTGAGCCCCGAATCCCAAAGCCCATGAAGGGAAAAGTGTTGTACGCTGCGTTGTCTTCAATATGAGCTAAAAATAAATCAAGAAAAAGAGGATGGACATGATGGCTGCACACTTGGGGTAAGATTACGATCCCTTTTCATTTTTAACAAGTTTATTTAAAGTTTTAACGGATTAGAACGGAGAAAATAGCGATATAAATTCGTTTGTTGATGTTGTTGAATTATGGTTTGAGTTTGAGGAGAACTTTGGATAATATATATATATATATATATTTCTTGTAGGATGTTGTTATTAATGTTATTGGTATTGATTTCAGCTTCTCTACGGAAATAAAATTACTAAATAGTTATACCGCAAATTGGTTGGTTGAGAAATTTAGAAAACAGTGTGTGGGTTGTTCTATGGCATACGTTGGTATTGGAAATGATGTTAATACTATTGGTATTGTTGTTGATAATTTGACCGAGTTGAATTCTCGGATTGTTGTTGATAAATTGGCCGAGTTAGATTCTCGGGGATGGTGTATTTACAGGGGAGATGCTGCCGAAATTTCGGTGGATTATAAATTAACTCATTTGAAGGATTAAGACAAGTATATGATGATGAGTCTAATGATTGCGTCAATCTTCTTGAATGTAGAGCGATAGCGAGCTTGGACAATTAAGCGTAGCTAATAGGACGTGGAGCAGGTATGTAAGGCTTACCCTTTCTTTCTTTTGGCATGATCTTTGTGAAACAAACAGACAAAGTATATGTATGATTTCAAAGAACCTCCTATTCTTAGAGCCACTAGGATGGCTAATGCTCTTGACTTCCGAAGAACTATTTTGCTATGTCTTGATACAAGTGTGTGGTTCCAAAAGTTCTATGTTGATTTGATCCATAGCGATATTCAAAAGGTACTTGATATGATTATTGCTTTGATTTTCCAAAAATAGCTTCTGAAACGTTCATAGAAAGTTCTGTACTAAAACGTCCATAACTTTTTCATACTAACTCGGATTGACTTGAAACGTGTTTATGACTCTCAAGTGTTGATTTATGTACGTACCCATCGAGTTTTAAAAAAATTGTTCTATGTGCATATGTATATGAAGCGACGCCTTATGAGATTTATGATCTTATTCTATGTTCTCTTAACGCTGTTATTCGTTGCTAGTCCCACCTTATAATAATTGTTCCTTCAAAGTGAGACAAAGCCATGATGATTATTCCATAATATATTCGGAGGTTACCAACCTTACGTCACTCCAATAGAGACATAACATTCTTTGGGCTCTCCTGCATGCTGCTTACATGATATATGTATATGTATATGGGGTAAGGGGAAAGGTGAGGCGCTATAGACGCATAGCCACCTGATCAGTTGGTATAATATGATATCGTCCCGGACGCGGGATGCCCGGACGAGGGATATATGGATAAATGGATCGGGCTGCACGTTCCACAGCAATATAATATATAAATGGATCGGGTTGCACGTTCCGCAGCAATATAATATATAAATGGATCGGGCTGCACGTTCCGCAGCAATATAATATATAAATGGATCAGGCTGCACGTTCCGCAGCACTAAGCATGCATGGTACCGCCAAAAAGGCATTCATATGTACAGGTTACTCTTTTATCTTACGGTATGCCCTATATGTCCATTCTGTTATTATTCATACTTTACATCTCTTACTATGTTACTATTCATGCCTTACATACTCAGTACATTGCTCGTACTGACCCCCTTTCTTCGGGGGCTGCGTTTCATGCCGCGCAGGTACACCCAGATGAGTAGAAGTCATTATAGAAGATGTTCCAGCGAAGCTAGCAAGCTCCATTTGGCCCTGGAATGTTGCCGGGTCAGAGTATTATGCCATGATGTCTTGGTTGAAGTTAGAGACTTTGCAGACAGAGTCGTGGGTATAGAATGTCAGTCTTGTAAGCGGCTCCACCAGCCAATGTGTTATTATGCTACATGTTACAAATTTTATATGATTACAGATTTGACTTGATTCGGGAACGATGAAAAGGATAATTCTGCAAATCCTTATTATGTATTTTATCTTTATTTGATTGAAGGAGTCCAAAGTGATTATGTGTGTAATAAGAGTCAGCGGGTTCGCTCGGCTCCGAATATGGGGTCGGGTGCCCATCACACCCTAGTAAGATCAGGGTGTGACAAATAACAATAAAATATCAAGTAAAATCAGTTCACTAACTTCCCCACAAAACAGTCCACTACATGGCTTAATCATGCTTCAACATCACACACATAAAATCATGGATTCAATTATTTTCATACTAACACAACTTCACTTTTAACCTTCCAATTCTTTTCATTCTTTTTACCATGCAATCTATGATAGCAACAACCATAATTACTAAGGAAAATCAGTCCACCATTTCCACTAAAACAGTCCCTACGGCCACATTAACATTCCAACACCAACATTCATAATTTTATGCATGCAATTCATGTTCACCAAGTTACAACCATACTTCAACATCAACATATATAAGTTCATGTCTACTATCATGTTCCAACATCAACACACATAATTTCATGCATGAAACTTATATTCACACATCTACATCACCCTTAACACATGTAAAAGAAAGTTATATCTTACCTTGACAATCCGACTTCTCAACTTGGCTAGAGTTTGTGAATTGAAATGATAATGGTTCTTGTTGCTCCAAAGACTATCTTAACGTTTTTAGGAACCTTCTAAAGGGTTGAAACATCTTGGAAAATAATTTTTGGATCAAGACTAAAAGAGCTAAATTTCAGCCCTCTTGGCCGAATGGCTCTCCTCTCTCTCACTAGGTTTTCTATTTTTGTGTTATGAAATTGAAATGAGAAGATGATCTATCTTAGTCTTCCATTTGATTAAACTAAGATGACTAGAAGTTGTACACAACACATGCTCCACTCATGACATTGAGCACTCAATTAACTTTGAACTAAAATTCCATTTTTTTCTACAACTTTCGGCCAAGTGTGGCCGAGCCTCACTTTCTTGTTTCCTTTCTTCTTCTTATCATTTAATTGTTTACAAGACAATTGCATGTGTAGTGAATGATTCATACACTAACCTTTGTCCATTGCAATCATACGAAGATGAATGGTCAATATTTAAATGTGCAATGACTCATCCAACTTGTATGCCTTCATAAAATAATGCATGCTTTCATAAAGTAATAGATGCCTTCAATTATTCAAATGCATGCCTCACATAGATGCATTATTTTCAGCCACCTTGGCCGAAATTCACACCTTTTTTTCTTTCCATTTGGTTGTCCATAATATAATGAAAGTTTAGTGGATGAATCAACATTAAATGCATATTTGTATGTCTTCCATAATAGCCTTGTTTTAGATGACTTTGAGTCATCTTTTGGACATGGCATGTTAATGTTCATATTGGCTCATTGTTGCCACTAATTTTTACTTAACACCACAATTAAGTAGTTCCTAATTTCCAACAACATTCTTATACTAAGTAAAATTTATAACCGATTAGTTCTAGTTTAGAAATTAAAAATCTGAGGTTTCTATCTCACGTCGATTCTTTCGCGAATAACTCGACGTATAAAATATGGGGTCTAACATTCTTCCCCCCTTTAGAACATTCGTCCTCGAATGTTGATTTGGTCCCGTAAGGTCCTATAAGAATTTTTGGAAAAGTTTCCCTTATCGTCATAACATAGAGTCTTATCGGACAATCCATATAATCAAGTGAGGAGTCGAAGTTACCTGTAAACGTAGAGAACAAGTGAGGATACTTGTCTTTCATCTCCTCCTCGGCTTCCCAAGTCATCTCTTCCCTATTGTTGTTTCGCCATAATACTTTGACGGAAGCCACGTCCTTAGTTCGTAACCTTCTAACCTACCGATCAAGTATGGCTATAGGCTGCTCCTCATAGGATAATTCCTCTGTCACTTGGACATCATCTACAGGAAATACTCTGGAAGGATCGCCTATACATTTGCGAAGCATTGACACGTGGAAGACTGGATGCACTGCTTCCAAATCAGCCGGTAGGTCTAACTCGTAGGCAACCTGGCCTACTCTACGGACAATCTGATAACGTCCAATATATCTCGGGCTTAGCTTCCCTTTCCTGTCAAATCTCATAACACCTTTCATGGGCGACACCTTTAGGAACACCCAGTCACCAACCTGAAACTCTAAGTGTCAACGTCGATTATCTGCATATGATTTCTGCCGACTCTGGGCTGCCAGTAATCTTTCCTGGATGAGCTTCACTTTATCAACAGCCTGCTGAATCATATCTGGGCCTATCAACTTGGTCTCACCAACATCAAACTATCCAATAGGTGATCTGCACTTCCTCCCATACAAGGCCTCATACGGTGCCATGTGAATACTCGAATGGTAGCTATTATTATGGGCGAACTCAATAAGTGGCAAATGATCATCCCAGCTACCCCGTAAATCCATAACACAAGCCCGTAACATATCTTGTAATGTCTGAATGGTACGCTCGGCCTGTCCGTCAGTCTGAGGGTGAAACGCCGTGCTGAGACTCACTTGTGTCCCCAATCCCTCCTGGAAATATCTCCAGAAGTTAGTTGTGAACTGGGCTCCTCTATCAGAGATAATAGTTGTGGGAACCCCGTGAAGTCTCATTATCTCCCGAAGGTACAACCTGGCATAATCCTCAGTTGAATATGTAGTCCTGACTGGAAGAAAATGGGTTGATTTTGTCAATCTATCAACGATGACCCAAACAGAGTCATATTTTCGCGGAGTGCGTGGTAAACCAGTGATGAAGTCCATATTGATGACCTCCCACTTCCAAGTCGGAATCTCCATCTCCTGTAATAGTCCCCCAGGCTTCTGGTGCTCGACCTTAACCTGCTGACAATTCGGACACTGAGCAAAAAATTCTGCTATATCCCTCTTCATGCCATCCCACTAATACAAGCATCTGAGGTCATGATACATCTTTGTTAACCCTGGATGAATAGAATAACGGGCACAGTGTGCCTCTCCCATCACCTGTTGTTGTAACCCTGCAACCTCAGGTAGACATAATCTACCTTTGTGTCGTAGCACTCCGTCAGGTGCAACCTCAAATGGGGTCTCTTCCTTTTGAAGAGCTGCGTCCCTATGATGTACAAGGATAGGGTCCTCGTACTGGTGTCTCTTTATCTCTCCTATGATAGAGGACTCAACAACTCCCCGAATAGAAACCCTGTCATTATCAGAATCAGCCAAACAGACTCCCAAATTAGCTAACCGGCGAATCTCACGAACCATCTCCTTCTGTTCTGGTTGTACGTCTGCCAAACTTCCCATAGATCTACGGCTTTGCTTTCCCTGGGTGGTATAGAATGTCAACATCATAGTCCTTCAGCAACTCTAGCCACCGCCTCTGTCGCAAATTTAGCTCTTTCTGTTTAAAGATGTACTGGAGACTCTTATGATCTGTATAAATGTCAACATGCACGCCATCTAAATAATGTCTCCATATTTTTAAGGCATGAATCACCGCTGCTAACTCCAGATCATGGGTGGGATAATTTCTTTCGTGCTTTCTGAGCTGTCGAGAGGCATAGGCTATGACCTTGCCATGCTGCATCAACACACAACCTATCCCAACACCGGAAGCATCATAATAAATGACATAGCCATCCGGTCCCTCTGGGAGAGTTAGAACTGGGGCCGTAGTCAACTTATCTTTCAGTAACTGGAAACTCCGCTCACAAGCGTCGATCCACTAGAACTTAGCTGCCTTCTGGGTTAGCCTCGTTAAAGGCGCTGAAATTGAGGCAAACTTTTCTACGAACCTTCTGTAATACCCTGCTAGCCCAAGAAAGCTGCGTACTTCTGTAGGTGTCGTAGGTCTAGGCCAAGTCTTCACCGCCTCAATCTTCTGCGTATCTACCCGAACGCCATCAGCTCCAATAATATGCCCCAAGAATGCTACTGAAGTCAACCAGAATTCACATTTAGAGAACTTAGCATACAATTTTTTATGCTGGAGCACCCTAAGTACCGTTCTCAAGTGATCTGCATGCTCCTCTTTTGATCGTGAGTAGACCAGAATATCATCAATGAATACAATCACGAACAGGTCAAGAAATGGCTTGAACACCCTGTTCATCAGATCCATAAATACTGCTAGAGCATTGGTCAACCCAAAGGACATCACTCTAAACTCGTAATGTCCGTATCGGGTCCTGAATGCAGTCTTTGGAATGTCTGCCTCCTTTACCCGCACCTGGTGATAACCTGACCGCAAGTCTATCTTCGAGAAACACTTAGCACCTTGCAACTGGTCAAATAAAGCATCGATCCTGGGGAGGGGATACATGTTCTTTATTGTTACTTTATTCAGCTGCCTATAATCAATACACATCCGCAGCGACCCATCCTTCTTCCTTACAAATAATATCGGTGCTCCCCAAGGTGATGTACTGGGCCTTATGAAGCCCTTTTCTAATAAATCTTTCAGTTGCTCCTTCAGTTCCGCAGGTGTCATTCTATAAGGAGGAATAGATATGAGTTGAGTGTCTGGTAATACGTCTATAACGAACTCAATCTCACGCTCAGGAGGAAGGCTTGGGAGTTCATCTGGGAATACATCGGGAAACTCGCTAACTACCGGCACTGACTGAAAAGTCGGCGCCTCAGCCTTCAGGTCGTGTACCCGTACCAGATGATAAATATAACCCTTTCTGACCATCTTCCTCGCCTTGAGGTATGAAATAAACTTACCCCTCGGCGATGCTGTATTTCCCATCCACTCTATAATTGGCTCTCCTGGGAACTGAAATCGGACTATCTTGCCTCTACAATCAACGTTGGCATAACAAGAAGCTAACCAATCCATACCCATAATAACATCAAACTCAGTCATATCTAGCTCTATCAAATCTGCCTTAGTGCAACGACTATATATTATCACCGAACAGTCTCTATATACTTGTCTTGCTATCACAGAATCTTCTACGGGTGTAGCTACCTCAAATGGTTCAATCGATTCAGGTTTTATCCCAATTCTACTAGCAACAAGTGGGGAAATATACGATAATGTGGAGCCTGGGTCTATCAATGCATACACATCTCGAGAGAAAAACGATAGCATACCTGTAACCACATTAGGTGACGCCTCCTAATCCTGCCTAGTGGCCAAAGCATATATGCGGTTCGAAGGACCGCTAGAACTAGAAGCTCCGCCACGACCTCTAACACCGACTGCTGGTACCTGGAAACCCTGCCCCATAGGGCGCATAGCCACAGAAGAGGATGAACCAGCAACTGATCCAGTAGGCTGAGCTGCATCACCTGGATTACCTCCATAGGGACATTCCCTCGTAATATGGCCTTGACGGCCACAAGAAAAGCAAGCACCAGTAGCGAAATGGCACTCCCCAGAATGGGGCTTACCACACCAGGAACACCGAGGCAAAGGTGGCCTCGACTGACTCGGAACCCTAGGCATCTGCGAATCTGAAGCCTTGGTGTTCTGACCGGCTCCTGAATACCCGGTACTATCAAATCTCCTACCCGAGAATTTCGAAGGTCCACTCCGTGCTGGTTGAGAAGGATATCTACTATGCTGCTGCTGAGGCTACCTGCCTCGAAATTCACCCGGATTGCCAACTGACCTAGCTCTCTTATGCTGGCCTCTGTCATAGTCTCTATCGGGATGACGCCCCCTGTGTCGATCCTCCATCCCTTGTGCATACGCCTGTAACCGAGCAATATCCATCCCTGGCTGGGAGGCCATTACCATACAACTATCAACCAAATAACGATCCAACCCCGTCACATATCGATGCATCCTATAGGTCATATCAGCTACAATAACAGGCGCATATCTGGCCAACGAATCGAACTCGAGACTATAATCCCGAACGCTTCTTCCATTCTGCCTCAGACGCAAGAATCTATCAACTCTAGCTCTCCGCATCTCTGGAGGTAGAAAATGGCCAAGGAAGGCCTCTACAAACTCGTCCCACACTGTTGGAGGAGCATCCGCGCCCCTAGAAAGCTCCCACGACTCATACCAGTTGACAGCTACATCCCGCAGTCGATATGACGCTAACTCGGCCGACTCAGTCTCAGAAGCCTTAATTAGCCTCAGCGTACGCTGCATCTATCGTACGAACTCCTGCGGGTCATCCTCGGGCTTTGACCCGAAAAATTATGGAGGATTGCAGCTTAGAAAGTCACGGGCTCTTAGACTGTCATGTCTATCTATCTGATCAACCCCTAAACCTTGCCTGCGAGCCTGTCCTGCCGCCAGTCTGGTGAGTAACTGCACTGCATCCCTCATAGCTCTATCCTCCGCCCTTGGCTGAGGAGCTGGAGGCTCGAGTGCTGGGTCCTCTGTAACTGGCGGTGGAGCCGCCCCCTAACCCGGAGCTGTCGCTGTCCTAGGTTCCTCTGGAGCTGACGATGTAGCAGAACTCGCGGACTGGAACCCAACCTCAGGCATAGACTGGGCGCGAGCTCTAGTAACTCTCTGTGTCTAGCTAGTATTCTCTGCTATCGATTTTCCCTTCTGGGCAGCTATTGTTTTCTTCGGAGGCATAACTGTAAACGTAATAGTCTGTTAGAAAATATCATCCTAATAATATAGCTCTATCGCACGATCTAAGATAAGAAGGAAAGATGACATCCTAAATGTCCTGTAGCTTCCTGTTTATAGATGTGGTGCATAACACGCCGATAAACAAGACTCTACTAGACACGGTCTGTAGACACTCCGAGGATGAACTGCTTTGATACCACTTTTGTCACGACACAACCCTGTAGGCCGTGACTAGTACCCAAGATGGGCACCCATATACACTCCCATTAGCTACATGTTCAGTCCACAATAGACACCATATGGAATTCATAACGACCAAACCATGGTCTCAGATTTGTCGCATAATCATACATATAAAAGCAAGCCGACAAGGCTGCCGTCACATATCAATATCATATGCAAGCCGACAAGGCTGCCATTATAGACGAACATCATACCACACCACACCATATAGACACAGCTGAACAGAACCCATACACAACCCACACATATGTCCACAGACCTCTAAGAGTATCAACAGTAACATAACATATGACGGGACAGGGCCCTGTCGTACCCTTAAACAACATATGCATATATTTAGATAAAAAAGGATCTATACCAAAGTCTGGGCTCCGGAACAACGGAACTCTCCAAGATAGCAGAAGGGAAATCTTAAGCTGGCGGTTCACCAAAGCGCGTATCTGTACCTGCGGGCATGAAACGCAGCCCCCCGAAGAAAGGGGGTCAGTACGGAATATGTACTGAGCATGTAAAGCATGAAATACAGTAAAAGGATCATAACTGAAATATGGAGTACAGTAAATGTGTACAATATCGAGAATACCAAATCACTTGCCTTTGTAACATAATCATATTTGTCAATATCATATATCGTATGCATATTCATATATCGTACCCGGCCCTTTAATAAGGGACTCGGTGAATAAGATCATCATATGCCCTCCTGGCCACCATGACATGTCATCATATCATTATATCATCATATCGTCATATCATCATATCATCATATCATCATCTCATCATATCATCATATACATATATACCGTACCCGGCCCTCTAGTGAGGGACTCGGTGAACAATGCAGTGAAACTGTGCACGATAACATACCCGACCCGGGACTCGGTGAAAGATATATTGAGATATGCACGAGCAGAGTAGTGAGAAACTATATGCAATTCAAAATGTTTTTAAGGACTCAATTGAATAGTCAACACGAATCATCGTTCGCAAATTCAATAATAGTCATATCATTTACCTTTCGGATGTCCCTGCGGATTATGTCAAAGGGGAACTTTGAAATCATATGTACATATCAAAATATATATAAAATGTAAGTTATGAGAATCAAGATCATTAGCCATCCTAGTGGCTCTAGGAATAGGAATTCCTTTGGGATCATATATATATCGTATATTCATTTCACAACGATCATGTCAAAAAGAAAGAAGGGTTAGCTTCACATACCTTTAGCGCTTATTTGTCACACAATATGTATACGCTGCCCAATAATACTTCAACCTATATTAAGATGCCAACAACTATGGTTAAGCTACAGGGAGATTCAAAACGTATTCTAACGTTAGTAACTCCTTTCTAGATGTTTAGACGACGTTTTCTCTTGTAGCCAAACCAACTACATACAACCAATCCCACATCAATAATTATACATTCAATACCAATCCGGACAGCCCACACAACATTCCAAACAGTCCGTATTCACAACATTCAATAGCGATTCACATACGGCTACTACATTCTCAAGTTATTCGTAATAGTTTGTAGCCTTAACGTTTGCATGTAACAACTTTATAACAGCCCATCCAACATACAACACGATGCATAATCTTAATTATCATTAATCTTCCAATCTCAATAAGAATAACAACAACGTGTCAAAACAGCCCGTACCTTACAACACTAGATAATAGTGTACATGCGATTATGACACATCCAATTTATTCTTGTTAGGCTATAGTCATAATATTTCGTCGAAACGATTCTATAACAGCCCAACCACTATGACAACATGATGTATACTATTAACTATAATTATTTTTCCAACTTAATGAAAACAACACGTCCAAAACAGTCCTTAACCAACAACACGTCCAAAACAGTCCCTAACCGACAACATAACAATGTTCGGAATTCTTGCGAACGTTTACAAACATACTAAGCAAACAACATATGATTATTACACATTATTTCATGTATTATTTTCATATAATTTCAGTAAGTTATGACCAGCAATCACATGACAACTACATCATCAATTCATACGCAACTAAGCTACATCGTCATCTCTATAATCCTTACAACAACTCACAAACGACTTTAGTTCCAACTCCAACCATTAAACACCTTTATTTCCATCATAAAATTCATGACAATAACAATAAAAATATAAAGTAAAATCAGTTCACTAACTTCCCCACAAAACAGTCCACTACATGGCTTAATCATGCTTCAACATCACACACATAAAATCATGGATTCAATTACATACTAACACAACTCACCTTTAACCTTCCAATTCTTTTCATTCTTTTTACCATGAAATCTATGATAGCAACAACCATAATTACTAAGGAAAATAAGTCCACCATTTCCACTAAAACAGTCCCTACAGCCACATTAACATTCCAACACCAACATTCATGATTTTATGCATGCAATTCATGTTCACCAAGTTACAACCATACTTCAACATCAACATATATAAGTTCATGTCTACTATCATGTTCCAACATCAACACACATCATTTCATGCATGAAACTTATATTCACACATCTACATCACCCTTAACACATGTAAAAGAAAGTTAGATCTTACCTTGACTATCCGACTTCTCAACTTGGCTAGAGTTTGTGAATTGAAATGATAATGGTTCTTGTTGCTCCAAAGACTATCTTCACGTTTTTAGGAACCTTCTAAAGGGTTGAAACACCTTGGAAAATAATTTTTGGATCAAGACTCAAAGAGCTAAATTTCAGCCCTCTTGGCCGAATGGATCTCCTCTCTCACTAGGTTTTTTATATTTGTGTTATGAAGTTTAAATGAGAAGATGATCTATCTTAGTCTTCCATTTGATTAAACTAAGATGACTACAAGTTGGACACAACACATGCTCCACTCATGACATTGAGCACTCAATTAAGTTTGAACTAAAATTCCATTTTTTTCTACAACTTTCGGCCAAGTGTGGCCGAGCCTCACTTTCTTGTTTCCTTTCTTCTTCTTTCCATTTAATTGTTTACAAAACAATTGCATGTGTAGTGGATGATTCATACACTAACCTTTTTCCATTGCAATCATACAAAGATGAATGGTCAATATGTAAATGTGCAATGACTCATCCAACTTGTATGCCTTCATAAAATAATGCATGCTTTCATAAAGTAATAGATGCCTTCAATTATTCAAATGCATGCCTCACATGAATGCCTTATTTTCAGCCACCTTGGCCGAAATTCACACCTCTTTTTCTTTCCATTTGGTTGTCCATAATATAATGAAAGTGTAGTGGATGAATCAACATTAAATGCATATTTGTATGTCTTCCATAATAGCCTTGTTTTAGATGACTTTGAGTCATCTTTTGGACATGGCATGTTAATGTTCATATTGGCTCATTGTTGCCACTAATTTTTACTTAACACCACAATTAAGTAGTTCCTAATTTCCAACAACATTCTTATACTAATTAAAATTTATAATCGATAAGTTCTAGTTTAGAAATTAAAAATCCGAGGTTTCTATCTCACGTCGATTCTTTCGCGAATAACTCAACGTATAAAATACGGGGTCTAACACAAGTCCCCACTCATAGGGTGTGGCCCCGAGTTTTCGAGCATTTGTCCTCGTCTTTATCTAGTAACACGTTGTACTTGTTGCCTCATTAAAAATCTTGTCAGAAAATCCATTTTGGGACAAAACCGTACTAAGGAAAAGAGTGCAACACGTGTTTTCAGACCTAGCACCTAACTTTATCTGGTACTCGACTTCCTGCAAAAAAAGAAAACGTTAACAAATAAACACAAAGTGTCCATACCTTGGCAGTAGTATCTCTTGAAATGAGTCATATTCCAGTTATTGCGCAACCGTTGCCCGTCCATGGATTCTAGCTGATACGATCCTTTGCCCGTTACCTTGGTTATCTTGTACAGCCCTTCCCAGTTTGGACCCAGTTTTCCATTGTTGGGATTCTTAGTGTTCAAGGTAACTTTCCGAAGCACCAAGTCTCCAACTTGGAAATGTCGAGAATTGGCCCTCCAGTTGTAGTACCTTTCCATTCTCTGCTTCTGGGTTACAATACGGACCTACGCGTTTTCGCGAAGTTCATCCGTGAGATCGAGTTTTATGGCCATGGCCTCCTCGTTTGACTCCTCGGTGGTGTACCTGAATCGGAGACTCGGTTTACCAACTTCTACGGGAATGAGGGCTTCGGCCCCGTAGACTAACGAGAAAGGTGTTTCTCCCGTGCTTGATTTCGATGTGGTTCTGTAAGCCCACAATACCTCCGATAGTACTTCCCTCCAGTGATGCTTTGATGTTTCAAGTCTTTTCCTTAGATTTTGAATTATTATTTTATTCGTGGATTCCGCCTGTCCGTTCGTACTTAGGTGATACGGAGTTGATACGATTTTCTTGATCTTCAACCCTATGAGAAAATCATTGACTTTTCCGCCAACGAACTGAGGACCGTTATCACAAGTTATCTGGGCCGAGATGCCGAAATGACAAATAATATGGTCCCATATGAATTCAATTACTTCCTTTTCTCTAATCTTTTTGAAGGTTTGCACTTCAACCCATTTGGAGAAATAGTCAGTCATAAACAAAATAAAACGGGCCTTACCTGGTGCCCATGGCAATGGACCAACAATGTTCATTCCCTACTTCATGAAGGGCCAAGGTGATATCACCGAGTGCAGCAACTCCCCGGACTGATGGATCATTGGGGCATGTCTTTGACACCCGTCACATTTCCGAACAAAATTCTTCTAATCTTCCTCCATCCGGTTCCAGTAGTAACCGGCTCTGATAATTTTTCGGACTAAGGCTTCAGCACCGGAGTGATTGCCGCAGGTCCCCTCGTGTACTTCTTTCATCACATATTCGGTTTCACCGGGACCCAAACACTTGGCCAGGGGTCCGAAGAAAGACCGTCGATACAATTGACCGTCTACCAAGCAGAACCACACTGCTTTTGTCCTTAGAGACCGTGATTCTTTTGGGTCACTCGGGAGCTTTCCATCTTGCAAGTAGTCGATGTATTTGTTGCGCCAATCCCAAGTTAAACCCATTGTGTTTATTTCAGCATGTCTGTTTTCTATTGCCGAATTCATCAAGTGCACCATAGTCCCAAGGTTGATTTCTTGCCCTTTGGCTGAAGATCCCAAATTGGCCAATGCATCGACTTCACCGTTTTGCTCCCTGGGTACATGCTGCATGGTCCATTCTTTAAACCGGTGTAGTATCACTTGGATTTTTTCCAGATACCTTTGCATCCGTTCGTCCTTAACCTCGAAGACGCCATTTACCTGGTTAACGACCAAGAGAGAGTCACATTTTGCTTCAATTATTTCGGCCCCTATACTCCGAGCTAATTCCAAACCTGTAATCATAGCCTCATATTCGGCTTTGTTGTTAGTCAATTTACAGTTCTGACGGATTGTCGAACGGCATCCTCGGTTGGAGTTCTAAGGACGATTCCTAACCCAGACCCTTTGAGGTTTGAGGCCTTGTCCATGTGTAACGACCAAATACCCAAAGCTTTTCCTGAGGTTAGCAGAAGTTCTTTCTAAACCTAAGGGACCATAGCCGGGGTGAAGTCTGCCACAAAATCGGCCAAGATTTGGGACTTGATGGCCGTCCGAGGTTTGTATTTGATATCATATCCGCTAATCTCTACGGCCCATTTTGTTAGTCTACCCGATAATTCCGGTTTATGCATGATGTTCTTTAGAGGGTAAGTAGTCACTACACATATCGGATGGCATTGAAAGTAAGGTTTGGGCTTTCTAGAAGCACTTACCAATGCTAATGCCATTTTTTCAAGATGGGGATAACGGGTCTCCGCATCCCCCAAAGTTCTACTCACATAATATATGGGGAATAGCGTACCTGATTCTTCCCAAACCAAAACACCACTTACCGCTACTTCGGATACCGTAAGGTAAAGGAAAAGTTGTTCATCCGCCTTCGGTGTGTGCAACAGAGGCAGGCTGGACAAGTATATTTTCAATTCCTATAAGGCCTTTTGGCATTACGGTGTCCAGGTGAAGTCATTCTTCTTCCTTAATAAGGAGAAGAAACGGTGACTCTTGTCCGAGGACCTCGATATGAACCGATTCAGCGCCGCTATCCTTCCGGTGAGCCTCTGCACTCCTTTGACGTTATTTACCACCTCATTGTCCTCGATGTCTTTGATCTTGTCCCGGTTGATTTCAATTCCCCGGTTAGGCACCATGAAACACAAGAACTTTCCCGACCGGACACCTAAGGCGCATTTCTCCGGGTTGAGCTTCATATTGTATTTGCGGAGTACATCGAAAGTTACTTGCAAATGTTTTAAATGGTCCTCTGCTTCCAGGGACTTGGCAACCATGTCATCAATATAAACTTCTATTTTTTTCCCTATCTGTTCTTCGAACATCCCATTAACTAGACGTTGGTAAGTTGCACCGGTATTTTTTAATCCGAAGGGCATGACATTGTAACAGTAAGTCCCATACCGGGTAATAAAGGACGTTTTCTCTTGATCCTCCGGGTGCATCCGGATTTAGTTATACCCGGAGTAAGCGTCGAGAAAACTCAACATCTCATGCCCGGCCGTCGCATCGATCATTCTATCGATGTGAGGCATCGGAAATGAATCCTTCGGGCATGCTTTGTTTAAATCTTTATAACCAACGCACATTCTAAATTTATTACCTTTTTTCGGCACCACCACTACATTAGCCAGCCAGTCCGGGTATTTTACCTCCCGAATAGAGCCTATTTTCAAAACCTTTGTTACCTCATCCTTTACGAAGGCGTGCTTTAGTTCTGCCATAGGCCTCATCTTCTGCTTTACCAGGGGGAACCTCCCGTCAAGGCTGAGTTTGTGAGTCGTCACTCCCAGTGGTACACCTGTCATATCCATATGGGACCATGCGAAACAATCGGCATTAGCTTGCAGAAATTTAATTAACTTGTTCCTGAGCTCCGAGGTTATCCCCGTGCCCAGGTATACCTTTCTATCTGGTAGATATTCTAACAAGATGATTTGCTCCAACTCCTCTACTGTTGACTTGGTTGCATCCGAGTCATCCGGCAAAACGAACGATCTGGGTACACCGAAATCCTCCACTTCATGCCCCAGGTCTGACCCATTCTGCTCCATTGTCGAACCCGTGTACTTTAGTTGCTATTTAGGGTCCTTGCCATCGACTGATTCATCTTCTTTTTTATCCGGTTTTTTGGGAAGGGGTGACGCTTCCTCGACCGCGAACATCTCTCTTGCAGCGGGTTGTTCTCCCCGGATGGTTTTTATCCCCTCCGGGATCTGGAATTTCAGCAGCTGATGTAATGTCGATGGCACGGCCCTCATGCTATGTATCTACGGTCTACCCAATAATGCATTATACTTCATATCCCATTCGATTACATAGAACACTGTTTGCTGAATGGTGCCGTCAATGTTGACTGGCAAAGAAATCTCCCCCTTCGTGGTTTCACTTACCATATTGAATCCACTGAGCACTCGGGCTACCGGTACAATCTGATCGAGTAGCCTTAGTTGTTCAACCACTCTCCACCGAATGATGTTGGCTGAGCTACCTGGGTCAATCAAAATACATTTAACTTGCGATTTAAAAATAAGAATAGAGATTACCAAAGCATCATTGTGCGGTTGAATGATTCCTTCTGCATCCTCGTTGTTGAAAGAGATGGTACCCTCGGGTACGTAATCCCGGTTGCGCTTCTCACGCACAATGGAAACCTTTGTCCATTTCATCACCCCGACCGGAGGATTGGCTCGGGCCAACCCTAGATTTTTCCGACCTGAAGCTTGGCTTTTCCAAATAAGAGTATGGCCGATATCTTTCCCTCGATGGTCTTGACTCCGAATCATAATTTTTCCTCGATCTGTCAGAGCTTTTGTTCATATTTACGGGCCCCGGGGGAAGTTCAAGTTGGTCATCCTCTACACGAATCTTTGATTCGTATCTGTTATGGACATCCGCCCAGGTCACAGCCTCGTATTGCAGCAAGTTTTTCTTTAGTTTGAACGAGGCCGTCGAGCTCCGAGGATTAAGCCCTTTGGTAAAAGCTTGTGCAGCCCATTCCTCCAGAATTGGAGGGAGCTCCATCCGTTCCCTTTGGAACCGGTTGACAAGATCACGCAATAACTCATCATCCCTTTGGGTTATATGGAAAATATCCGCCTTACGAGCCTGCACCTTTTTGGCACCGACATGAGATTTTATAAACGCATCTGCGAGCATTTCGAAAGAAGTGATTGAATGCTCGGGCAGATGGTCGTACCAAGTCAATGCTCCCTTCGATAGAGTTTCCCCAAAATTTTTCACACAACACGGATTCAATTTCATCCTCTTCAACATCATTGCCTTTTATGGCACAGGTGTATGAAGTCACGTGTTCATGAGGGTCCGTTGTGCCATCACATTTCTGGATATCCGGCATTTTGAACCTCTTCGGGATCAATTTCGGACCTACACTCGGAGGAAAAGGCCTCTGAATGTACCTCTTCGAATCCGGTCCTTTCAGAATAGGCGGAGCCCTCGGGATCTGGTCCACCCGAGAGTTATATATTTCCACCCTCTTCTCAGTCGAGTCTACCCGCTTCGCCAATGTTTCGAGCATTCTCAGAACTTCGGTGGATGAACCAGGTACGGACCCATTACTCTCGACCATCCGTGTTTTGTCCCTTCTGGGTTCGGCAACACCCTCTCTGGGGCCGTTTCATCATTTTTTCTTTGCAACTGGGCTATTGCGACTCCTTGTTTGGCAATAGCTGCCCTCTGTTTCTGCAACATTTCAAAAATTAAACGTAAGTTAATATCATCTGGGGTATCCGGCACTTTCCGACCTTGTGCCCGGGACAAAGTAATTGAATTGTGAGTATTTAAGGGATCGGTGGCCGGCGGGGCGACATTCTCCTGGTTCACAGTGTTCTGTCGGTTGAGGCCCTCTCTCGAATCAACGGAGTTTGGGTCAATGGGTTCTGTTGGTAAGCCCCGTAGCCCACTGTTCTCATTTTCGGCCACAATCTCGTTGTTGTAGACGTGACCAGATTGTCCACTGCTTGCCATTTGGTCCGTTTTCACATAGACGAACAAAAGATTTTTCAATCTTAATGGGTAAGAAATAGAAACCAAGATCAAAGACCACTATTATCCTAGCCCCACAGTGGGCGCCAAACTGTTTACTTCGAATTTAGGTAATCAATTGAATTTGTAAGTGAGGTATAGGATATGTGGATGAACTTTAATCTATTTTGGGTTTATAGGAAATAATTATAAATTTGCATGTTATAGCATGTGTATGTGAACATATGCGTTAGTGATTCGAATCAAGATACAAATGTTTATGATTAAGCCAACTATATTGGAAGAATAAGCATAAAATGCCACTGATCCGGACCAAAGGAGAGAGAGCTTCAATATATAATTTCTATTACAATGTTCTTGATCTTGAAAAAGCTAACCCTTAAAAGTAGGGAAATGCCTCCTATTTATAGTTTTGCCTTATGGGCCTTGCATACTATATAAAGCCTTTTTTAGAATAAAGTAAAGTAAAATTTACTTGGCATAGGTTCCATTATTACCTATTTATGGTACATAACTAAACTTTTCAATAATTATATTTAGTAGCTAAAATATATCATATTTACTTCACATAGCTACCATGTTTTTACCACTCATCTGATAACTTCCCACTCCCCTAAATTTAAGCAAAAAAAAAAAAAACGTGTCTCTCTCCTACCTCCTAAATAGAAGCCATTATTCACCATATCCATTACTTTCATCCAATTTCAAATCAGTTTTTCAACTATTCAACTTCCTTTTTTATCTCTAATTAACTACTCATTGATTTCTCTCACGTTTCAAATCTAATTCCCAAAATAAAGTAAGATTCTATACAGATTTTTATTTTTTACCGTGTATTTAACCTATATTTTGGGTGTTTTTTTTTCGTTTGAATCAGGAATGCAAGTCTAAGTAATTAACTATCAGTGTTTGTTCTTGATTGTTTTTTCTTAGATTCAATTGGAATGACTAAGAAAGTTGCTACTCCGATGCGAAATACAGGTATACAACTCGAATGTGCGATTCCTAATTTTTCTTTGGGAATTTCTCAACATGAAACTGCCATTGCAGGCTCTTATGCTGAGAATCGTTCAAAAAGAATTAATGATCCTAGGCGTTCTAAGGAATATATTGATTCGAAGAGTAAACAACAAGAAACATTGAAAAAGGTTTCTCAAATGGAGAAACAAAAGAAGAAAAAGGCTAGTGACAATGTTGTTAATGTTAAGGGCAAAAAAATTGCTAAAGCCAAACGTAATGTGGATGAGGATGATGATGAAGAGGTATATTTATGTTGTATTTTCAGTATATTTAATTCTTTTTTTTTAGTTCAGTTATTACAGATCTGTGAATTAACCAGATCTATATTATATGTGCATTTTAAGTATATTTTCTGTGTTTTTTTTACACATTTTTCTTCAGTTATTTTCTTGTTTATTGTTCTTCACCATAACTGTGATTTTTAAGATTTTTAAGTACATTCAGTTATTTTGTGTATATTTTGTTGACAGTTATTACAGTGATTTTTAAGTACATTCAGTTATTATTTTGTTGACAGTTATTCTGTGTATATGTTTAAGTACATTCAGTCGATATATGTCAATCATACGTGTTTTTTGGCATGTTGTTTCAGGTATCTAAATTTTTGGTTACCAAGCACCCTGCTGTGGCACCATCTATGTGTAGATACACAAATTTTAATGTAATACAAGATATTAGAGGCAAACTAACAAATCCACAGATGGATATGTTTAGGAATTCTTGTTTTGGTAAATATCTTAGAATGCAGCAATTGGATGTAAAAGCACAGATTTTTCGGTGCTTTATGGTCAAAGAACTTAGGGGCAGTACATATAGGTGCTTTACATTTGAAATAAATGGTAAAGTTCTACGTTTTGGCCTTATAGAATTTGCACTGATCACTAGGCTAGATTGTGTATCTGATGAAAATGATTTTGTTTATGATAACTCAAAACCGAATAGGCTTATGGTTTGAGTATTTTGGTAGAAATCAGGAGAACCAACTGCCAGTTAAAAGACACGAGCTTATTGAGTGTTTCAACAAGACTGTCTGGGATGATAAAGGGGATGACGCAGTCAAGATGGCAATATTGTATTTCATAAATACGTGGGTACATTGTGGTGAGCCGAACTCAACAAACATACCAAGGATCCATTTTGATGTTGTAGAGGACGGGAGATATAATGAGTATCCTTGGGGTAAAGATTCGTTTAGAGAGTTGGTTGTAAGCATCGAGCAGAAATATGCTGGTTTTAAGAGATATTATAGGATTCATGGTTTGCCGCTTGCTATACAAGTATGGTTGTATGAATGTTGCTCAAAAGTCCCGTCCACCATTGCAGTTAAGACGGGGAATTTAATTCCTAGAATTTTGAACTGGCGGACTACGGAAGGAAAACCAGAATTCAAGATATTGATGGATGGCATGTTCAGAGACGATAAAAATCCGGTAAAACAGTCTTTTACCAGTTTTGTGTCTTTTACCATTTAACTGTTTTAATATCTTTGTTTTACATGCTATATTTTGATTATATTTTGTCTATATTTATGAAATAAGTCATTTGTGATCAATATATTTTGACTATATTTTCCTCATATTTTTAGTATGTTACCAATGTAGATATATACGGTAATATAGTTTCTATATTTTGTTGTTCACAGTCCTGTAGATTTGAGGAAGTTGTGCCAACACCCCATGAGTTGGAAACTCTTAAATTGCCTCCTGTTGCACATGACATACCAGACGTCAAACATGGAGTTGATGGAGTACATGGTACTGATTTGGTAGACGATGATTACGATGATTTTAGTACCACACCACCGCATCTGTCTAGTGGCAAACAGCAACAAAGGAGTGCCAATTCTGATTCCCCGTGAGGCAAGAAACAGACACAGTTTCCAGTTTCTGTTCCTCCTTCCAGGAAACAACCATCACGGAAGGAATCTGGGATAAAAGGGACAAGGAAACCAGATGCACCTACAGCACCCCGAACAGATGAGTTTAAACTGATAAGGGAAGAGATTCGGATTTTCAAGAAAGAAGTAGGCGTTTTGTTTTCAATAAGTTTTTTTTACTTCATATTGCTTGTGTCAAGTAATTAACAATTCTAATTCTATTTTTTGTCTTTCAAAACTGTAGGTGTTTGACTACATGGATAACAACTTCAAAAAGTTGTTAGATGCAATAAAGGGCAATCAAACACCAGATAAGGTAAAAATCAACACTAAAAATGGAAATTATTTACTTTTTAAGTTATTTTGATATATTTATTGGAAGACTTTATATTTTATTTTGAAAAATTTTAAAGGTCGGAGACACAATGTTGCAAGCTGACTTACATAGTGATGGTGGGATTTCTCAAGGCAATCAAAGTGGCGGTGCAGTAAAGCTTTCAACTAAAGAGAATCAAGGTGGTGGTGCCACTTCCGCGCAGAGGAGTCATCCAGTGGTACTCATTTTTTCTTTCACTTTTCTATATTTGCAGTATATTTTTCAAAGTGAAAATATTGGATTTTTAGCTGTGTTTAATATTACCTATAGTGTATTTACATATATAGTTTTCACATGGTGATTTGTTAGTAGAGTTCTTTTTGATGTATCTATTTGTGCTATTTTTTGTTATGATTTTGTTTATATATACTAGCAGTGCTATATTTGTTTTGGATTGATATTTTAATATTAGTTTTTCATATATGTTGTGGATGTATTTTAATTGTATTTTGATTATTATGTTCAATGTTACTTATTCTGGTTTCTGTTTACTATATTTCAGGCATATTTACCATATATTTTCTCTATATTTATATGAAAATTTTAACTTTTATAGCAGTGCTATATATGTGTATATGTGTATCTGTTTTGCTGATGCCTTTAAATTCATTTGAACCATGTTTTTATTGTTTTAGCTTGAGGGAGTTGGGTTGCCAATTAATGATCCGGTTTCTGTTGTTGATGTGGATAAAGAAACCCGAGTTAAAAGTGATGCACTAACAGATGGAGTGCCCATAACACCAATCCATTTAAATTTTGATGTAAGTACTGAAATGTGGCTTTTAAGTGCCAATCACATATCGTTTTGATAAGCAATAATTGACAAACACCAGTCATTTTTTTCTTGTTTTTTATTTCAGGAATCTCAGCAAATCGGCGATATGGAGAATGCTAATGCTGAATTTACCGCATCAGAGGAAATGGTAGCGGACTTGCTAGTCAACTGCCCTTTAGCATGTGTTATTCCTCTCGGTCCTCCTCCAGTACCACGCGATGATCAAACCGATTTGTCAAGTTTAAGGACTCCTCAGAATGTGGACAATAACCCGATAACCATCTCTCAGTGGATGATTCCTGATTCTCAGATACCAATCCAACTTGGAGTACAACCAACAACCGAACAAAGTTCAACTAATGAAACTGAACAGCAAGTTGGAGTACAACCGATCGTTGGCCACAGTTCAAGTGATGAAACTGGACAACAAGTTCCCGTACAACCAAATGCGGGTCAAAGCTCAAGTGGTGAGACTGCACAGTTTTCAAACTCTGAAAAACAGATCATTGTCCATCCAGGTGCTGCCCGAGAAAGGAAACCAAGCAAATACAACCTGTCCCCTTATTGTCCCAATTTCAGCTCAGCGGGTTCTTCTGCCAAAAATATCAGTCCTTGCATTTATCAGAAAAAACACCCATTTGTTGACCACCCTATAAATGCCCCGTTAGATACTTCGTTTCTTCAAGAATATAAAAAGTGGCTTGAGAAGGATCTGTTGAAATCGCATGACAAAAGGTACTTATTGTCACAACTTGTTTTTTAGTTTTCCAGAATTCAATTATCAATAAACTTAACGTATGTTCTTTCCATTGTTGATATACAGGAAGCCAAAGGAAAATCATTACAGAAAGAACAAGGAAGGAATCGATCCTGCGGATGCCGAACTTCGGTTGCATTTAGGCGTTACAGCCGTAGCCGACAAAAACTGGTTCTACTTGTTATCTATGGATGGGCAACTTTGGACTGATGAGGTTTGATATCTTTTCTGCTTGTAATCTAAGTTTTTTATGTTTTATAATAGAATTACAATGTGATGTATCTAAAGTATATTTTTTACTATATTTGACATATATATATATATATAGTTCACAATTTTGTATTTACATTAAGACTGTATTGTATTTTTAGAATATTGTCATCATTATATTTGCAATATATTTAATATACAGACATTAATTTACTAGTTGAGCATAGTACTGTCCAGGTATACAGAATTGTATTTTTACTATATTTAAGATTATATTTCACTATATTTACTACATATACAACAATATATTTTTTGAACATAGTATTGATTATAGTCACTGAATTGATGTTTTTACAGCATATTGATGTTATTTTCTACTACCTACGCAAGAAGGGGAAGTATCACAATAACAGCAATTATAGATTCATCACTGCTAGCTGTATTTTTCACACTTTAGTTGCTGAAATTTACAAATCTTGGAAAAACCCTATTTCATCCACATGTGTCGCTAGTAAGGAAGATGAACTGTGTGAGTACATTAACGGGCACAGGCTGTTGGCTAATGTACCATGGTATACTGTTGACAACGTACTAATTCCTGTCAACATAAAAGAGGAAAATCACTGGATTTTGGTTGTGATATCATTCACTGACAGGTCTGCTCTCATCCAATGAAAAGATCATTCATTTTTCTACAAATTTTATATGTTTGTTTTTTTCGTTTATTTTGTTTTTACAAACAGGTCCATCTACGTATACAACTCATACCGAGCTGCAGGGCATAATGTTGTCGTTAGAGTCGGAGTGAAAATGTTGGCTACTCTTGTGACACACAGTCTACAAATGACTGATTTCTATGAGAAGAAGGTGGATATAGATTTTGCCACACATCCTTGTTACAGAAATAGAGAACAGACCGACAACTTTGACATTGTGAATGTAGACAATCTCCCGCAACAAGCTCCCTCTAGCATGTAAGAATCTCTTACAATAAAAAACACAATAAATTCATCTTTTTTTCGTGGGTTTTGATAAGTAAATTTTCTTATCATTTTTGTTTTAGGGATTGTGGTGTGTATGTGGCAACCTTTGCTGAATACTTGAACTCAAGTGCAGTCATCCCAACCGAATTCGATGCAAAGTTACTCCGTATGAGATTCAGCTCCCTTTTATGCGACTATGCATGGGATAAGTCAAACAACAATGCATCAAGTGATAACGAGCAGCCTCCAAGACCAATTAGACCGGTAGTTGATTACGATGCAGTTGATAAAGAGGATCTTGATTAGGCCACCAATTCATTTGTGTTTTTGATTTTCATGTTGAACAATAGCATAGTTGGTTGCGACTTTTGTTGCTGTTTTTTCATTTTGGACATATTGTTTCATGTGCAGTAATCTTTTTTAGGATGATTAATATTGAACATCACCTTATGGTTTTTATATTGTTGTTTCTTTCAAGTATGTTATTTTTTCAATGCATAAATTCCATTTTTCATTATCTGTGAAATGTATTCATTTAACAAAGTAGTATATATAACCATTTAAATACAGTCGATATATATAGAAAATATAACTCAGATATATTCCATAAGTTCATTTTTCAAATTACAGTTTGTTACAAAATTTAAAATTTCATCTAAATACACTTCAAATATATGTAAACTATATATCAAATATAGCTAACAGTAAACCAGAATAAGTATTATCTACCAGATCAGACAAAATGCAACTAAAATATAGCCAAAATGTATACGAAATACAACTATTAAATCATAAATACAAAACAAAGGGTCAAATCAGTCAACATAGAGTAGACTTCCAAATACCATTTAACCACCAATATAGCATTACATTGAAAAACATCGGATGTTCAACCATGTGAAATACAATCATACTAGAATAATATGAATTCAAGATGAATTCATTTTTTATTTTTAACTGAAATTTAAAGTAGAATTGTCTTAACAAATAAAATCAAAATGGACTTATTTATTCTTCTTATTGAGCGGCGGATTATCACACGAACGCCTATTATGACCAAGACGTCCACATTTACCGCAGGAATTTCTGCGTTTACCAATCATCAACTCCTGTAATGGCTTGTCCCTCTTCTTTTTTGGCCTCCCAGGAGGTCTCTTATAGATCGGTGGCATAACAACTTCATCTAATATACTTTTAGGAACATTCCACTCGGTCTCATCGGGAAGAGGATCAACTGGCACATCATATGTGTTCACAACTGTTTCCGGCTTGAATAAATCCGAACAATATACATCAGCAGTCAAATTTTTATTCTTCAATACTGCCCATGCATGAGAACACGGTATCTCGTCCAGTTGGAACATCCTGCAGATGCAAGTTTTCTTCTTCAAATCTATTATGAAACGCCTCGGTCCATCATTCACTGTGTAAACATATTCAGTTGACGCTTCAACCTGAGAACCATTTAACAAATAAACAAGCATTACCTGAGCAGTTTTACCATATTGGGAATATATATAAATATACATTACATATGGTAAAATATAGATTAAATTTTTGTGTTGCAAACAAAGATACCTTCATTCGTATTGATTTGTACTCGTTGATCGACAACATCTCTTGATACCGCCTCATCAGTGTTGTGAATGTGTAGGTACCATTTTTTCTATTTGTGCAATTCCATCTACCAAACATCTTCCTCACTTCCTCAAGGAAATCAAAAATATGTAACTCTCTTGCAGCAACCAGTTTTCCATTAATACATTCGGCTATATTCGAAGTCATTCTCCATCCTCTATTAACAGGTGAATAAAGCCTAGACCATTTATCTCTTCCAGCATCTTCTAGGTATCGTTTTACCCGAATATCAACATTTCCAATCTTCTCCGTCAATTTATCGAACTCATCCTGGTTGTATGCTTTCGCTAGTGAATAAAATATAGGACTCATCACCTCACTGTTTGTTGTGTATTGCTTTGTCACATTTTTCCACAAATGCCATATACAAGCCAAATGAGGAACAGTAGGATACACCTTAGAAACTGCGTGTATTATGCTTTCATGTCTGTCGGACACGACACACATATTTTGCCTAACACCATAAGCTTGCTTGAACAGTTCAAAGAACCACGTCCATGACTTATTATTCTCAGAATCTATCACACCATACGCTAGTGGTAGGATATTACCTACAAAAATCAGTATATATTGATAATATATTCAACACATATTTCAACTGAATTTGATCTCACACTGTATTTTTAGCACCATCATATATAAAACCACAGTATATATTTACAATATATTTACCTCATATTTACAGTGTATTTCAGCATATAATATTCACAAATTAACACCAGCAATACATCCAGAGTATGTTTTTAGCAGCTTTATTTGCAAATCAATAAGCATAATGTTGTATTTATAAAAAAAACATTCATAGAATAGAATTACACATACCTTGTCACGACCCGTCTAGGGGCCGTGACGAGTACCCGATACTTGTACCGAGCACCCCTTGTCTATCATTTTACCTTTACCTCTTAGCAAGCCATGTAAACAGAGCCATTTTTTTTTTTAACATTAACATTAGCGGCGTCATTCTGAACATAGACTAATAAACTTCGTTATCACTTATACATCAACATTAGCATGCCAAAACACCATATACCTAACTATACTTGACTGACTGTACATATCTGTCTACGAGCCTCTAGACGTAGTACACTTATACATAGAAAGGGCTGAGTACTGCCATGCCCGAATATATATACACAAAATAGTACCAAGGAAGTGAGGCTCCGGAATAACTGGAGCACTGCCAACACTGCTGGTAGAGCTTCTAAGGATTAAATCCGCCTGTCTGCTGACCTGCGCGGCATGAAACGCAGCGTCCACAAGAAGGGACGTCAGTACGAATAGTGTACCGAGTATCTAAGGCATGAATAGTAATATACAGAAAATATGAATCATGTATAATGACATAAGAGAGTTACAACACATGTCCTGGGATAGAAACATAACTTGTATATATATATACCCTTGGCAGGTGCTATGCGTACTTAGCTTTCCTTTAAGAATCTTTCCTTGTTCATATACATATACATATAAAATAGGACATCTCATATTGCCGAGGCGTCGGCAGCCGATCCATTTAACCATAAATATACACATCCCGCGTCCGGGCATCCCGCGTCCGGGACGATATCATATCATGTAATGCCAACTGATCAGGTGGATATGCGTTCATAACGCTCTGCCCTTACCTCCATTTTCCCCGTATACACATGCATATATCATGTACATATATCAGCGTCTATAGCGCTCTAGCTCTTTTATCATATACATATACGTGTGTCGTGTAGGTACATCAGCGTCTATAGCGCTCTAGCTCTTTCGTCATGTGCATGTTTTAAAAAAAATATATACACATATCTTACATACATTTACATGTCTTATATGCATTTACGTATCCTATATACATATATCTCATAGGCACGCAGGAAAGCCCAAAGAAAAATCATGTATTCATCGGAGTGACGTAAGGTCGGTGACCTCCAATTATATTATAGAATACTCGTGATCGCTTTGTCTCACCTTGAAGGAACGAGTATTTTAAGGTGAGACTACCAACGGGGAATAATATTAAAGTAAACGTAGAATGAAATCGGGGCATCATAGATGACGGTTCATAGACTTTGAAATCTTTTAGAAAATAAAGTCATAGCTAGGAAATATAAATAAGATTCAAAAATTAGTTTATCATTTTCATGTTTACATAAGATACTTAGCTTAGTCATCTTAGTCATAGAGTCGTTCCGGTAGTACGTATCATAGGCATATTCTCTTATCTAACATCATTGTTATCATTATCGTCATGGAAGTGCCCTCGTTAGAGGAGTCATAGTATTTATCATTTGGTATTGAAATCGGGATCAAAGGTTCCCTTTGGATTCACTTCAAGTAAGTCAAGCAAGACTGTAAGGAAAAATCCGAGAGTAGCGGGCCCACCTCGGGCCGGATGAGGTAGCGTATACGATTTACGTATGTTACGTGTCATAGCGTTACTTCTGAGGGTCTTAGGGTAATCGGGTCCCATTTATACAAGTTCTAAGGGTGTAGGAGGTTTTTCCAACAATTGGCACACTTTCTAGTTCAATTCTATTGAACTAAAAGTGGAAAACTTTAGGTGCGGATTCCGGGGAACCGAGTTGTCCCCGAGGCTCGTACCCAACTTATTTCAACTAAGACATGCCATAGAAAGAAGGGTGAAGCCTTACATACCTCTTTCTGCTTCTTTTGCTATTCCGAATTCACGTTGCAATCTCGTCAAAATCTGCAAATTGGTCACATTTACCCAAACTTTCATTAGGGTACTTAGAGTTAGAATCTTAAGGAACCACTTGGCTACCGAAATTTCGGCAGCACTTCCTCTGTAAATATACCATCCTCAACATTCAACATAGCCAAATTCTCATCAATCACAATCCGGGAATTCAAACCCGGCCAAACTATTAACATAATTCAACAATCACACTAAAAATTCACATATTCCATTCAAGGTGCATTCCAACACTTCAATTAACATTCTACCTCCTTCAATATTCTCCAATTCCAATGAAACAACAATAACCTTATAATACATATATTCCAACAACATCATAGTAATACCATTACATGTCTTCCATACAAAAACATTATTTTCAATTTACACAAACTTCCAATTGCCAGTACTTCACCAAACTTGTCAAGTCTTTATTTGCGATATAACATCTACAACACAACGATTAAGATATTAATTACAACTCGCTCATTATTCTTTCACAACTCACCAATATACACGACTATACATCAAGTATACACGGCCACATATACCATGCACACTCACACGGCTCCAACATGTATACACCACTACAATCTCTCCAAACTCATTCAACTTCCATTTTCCACATATCATTCACAACAATAACAACTAAACACTAATTAAAATAATTGAAGCATGACTCCCACACACATATATATATACACGGCCATATACTATATTTCTCTCCTTCATGAATTTCATCCATTTTAGCATACTACAACACATGTAAACCATATATAACACATAAAACAAGATCGAAACTCACCTTTCTTCTTCAACTTCTCACTTGACTACAACTTGACAACTTGTATGATTTTGAATTTTTCTTGCTCCAACAACAACTCCACCTTGTTAATCACCCTTTACTTGGTAGAAAATGATTTTTGGAGAATGTTTGCAAATATTTCTTGTGAAAATTGCTCTTGGCCGAAATGGCCTTAAGTTTTTCTCCTCTCTCTCTTGTTCTTGCTTTTCTTGAAATTTCTAGAACATTATGTGGAATAAGATGACTTAGTCATCTTATTTATTGACCAAATTTTATTTAATATGGGCTTGGGCCATAACCATGGCCGGTTGGGCCTCACAAATTTGGGCCTTATTATTATTATTTTTTTTTTTGGGCCAACTCGGTTTGGTCCCGACTTGGGCCTAGCCCACTGACCTTTCGACCTTAAAACGTTCATATCTCCTTGTACTGACGTCACCTGGGCACCCACGACCTATGGTTGGAAAGCTAATTCAATTATCTACAACTTCTAGTTCTTGGTACTTTTCCAAATTCCAAACTTATAATACCGTTTGTGCCCCTTGAAGTCAGATCACCCGAAAACGTTTTCTTAAAATATTCGTTTGGAGGACTTCCACTTTGATTTGGCCCAAGGGTCCGTCTTGAGTTGTGTTTAACTTCGCATATGTGATTCATATGAGTTTTCAGATGTCCCAAAAAAATCTCGATGTGTGGGTCCCATCTCAGCAAATAATCTGACGTTTAAAAATACGGGATACAACATACCTGCTCCATCCAAAGTACTTGCCGACACAAATGTACCATTATACGTTGATTTAAGGTGTGCACCATCCACTACAACTATTGGTCTACAACACTCGAATCCCTTTATGAATGCTTTGAGTGCTACAAACAAATACATAAACTCATTTTCTGGTGATTTATGCATTTTAACGAGCGATCCAAGATACGTTTTATCAAGTATGTATATATATGCCGGCAACTTCTTGTATGAATCAGCTGGATCACCTCTGAAATCTTTTATAGCCTTCTCTCTAGCTCTCCATGCCATCATATAAGAAACATCTACGCCGAATTCATTCTTATTATCATCTATTATATCCCCAGGTGTGACCTTCCTTTTATGGTTAGTTATTTTCTCCTTCACAACCGCTTCTCCAATAAACCAACTTGTTGCTTGCCTTTGTGAATACACCTTGTCCTTCAACGGACATGTATGTTCGTCATCGAAAGCTCTAACCCTGAACATTTCAGAATCCCCAATTCTCGACGCTCTGAATTTCCATTTACATTCCGACGACCAAAATGCCAGAGTGTAGCTACATAATACAATGCAAATAGTACATATTGAATCAATTAAATACAGTAGAAATATACAAAACATATATCAGAATATATTGCATCAAACATTTTTAAAATTAACAGTGTGCTAAATAAGTTAACAAATCATCTTAATACAGTACAAATATAACAAAAATACATCTGCACTTTCTGTTACCAGAATACATTTAGAAAATCATACCTTATAGCATTCGATCTCTCTGTTTTGAAATTGAATCTTTCACGAATTGCGTATTTCGTCATCGCAATTTTCAAAGTTTCCTTATCCTGGTAAATTTGATCGACAAAAACTCCTTTCGCTTCCGGTTTCGAAATTACCAAATTTTTATCATTCCCAAACAAAACAACAGCGTTTACTGTAGAATCACAAACTTTCATACCATCCCGATTCTCGCTATATCCAATTTGCAGCACATCATCTCCAATAATACGATTACCAGTTGCACCATCCTCAACATCCAAATCATGAATACTAACGCACATTGGATACATCCCCAAAACTCTGTTTTCTCTTTTAAGCTCAACGTACACACAAACTCCCATATCGTTGTGTATTTCAATTGGTTGAAAATCGCCTTCAACAGTATATTTTATTGAAATAGTTTTCCTAACAGTATCCACGCCTAATTTATTTGTAATCGTACAAACTAACTCATCGTAATTGCAATTATCAATGAATACAACAGCATCAATTTTGTAATTCACAAAACAGTTCTGATCGTTCCAAAAACCAGAATGACGGATCAACGCAGTTACACTTGTCATTATCCTGTTGTTTTCGAATACAGCAATGTGTTATATTCAATTTAGCTGAAACAATTTCAGAAAAGACGAACAAAAAAAAAAGTTTGCACTGAAAAAATCGTTACCTCAATTATGAACTCAACTTGATGAAATCAAATATATATTCGTCGTGATAATCAAGTTCTGTTCACTGGTTTGATATTGTTATTTTTCAAAGGTTTTTGAACCTTTTTATTTTTGGTTAAAAATATGATTGTAATGTTTGAATTCAATTTTTTTTTAATTTGTTAGCTGTTTGAATGAGATATGGAATCAGATATGGAATGGGAGGATATTTGCGTGAATCAGGGAACAATAGAACCGATTCTAATTTAAATTGGAACAGATTTTGTTTCCATAAATATAGCACTGTCAGTTAGACTCGCGTCTGTATTTCCGCTATATTTATGCTATATTTTTGTATACCCGACTACTAGATAAATATAGGGTCATCTAGTTACGAATTGTAAATCTAGAATATGTAGTTATAGGTTGTTAGAAGGAGTTAAAAGGTAGCTGTTTGTGAAAATTTTACTAAAGTAAACCCTAAAAGGATAAGGTTGGGCCGTACGGTCTGGCACCCGTACGGTCGTCGATACAATGTGACAGAACGATATTGACGCGTGGTGATTTTATAACTGATTGACCGGACTAACGGTCACGATCAACTCGGTCATGCTGAAACCGGACCAACGGCCACGATCAACTCGGTCATGCTGAAACCAGACCAACAGCCACGATCAACTCGGTCATGCTGAAACCGGACTGGCTGTGATGTGGAGTTTGGTCCGGTGATACCGGACCAAACAGATTCGCTTCACTTTTCTCAGGTCTACCGCAGCCGGTGCAATATCACCAGTTCTACGGGAAGACTTGGTGATCATGCCTGTCTCTTCTTATCTCCGGTCCCCGGTCTCACCGGTCTTGCTTATATCTGGTTTTTACCGTATACAGAACAATTTGCACCCATGATTGGGCCTTCTATGTGAGGACGCGGCTAGAAATGGGATGGGGCTGACTCGACAGAATATTATGTTAGGCCCTAGCCCAACATAGAATGTAGAAGATAGAGTCCAACAGACTCGTTGTTTTCATGCATAAAAATTTGGGAAAAGGAATTAGTAAAGCCAGTAACCTGATTCTTACTATCATATGAAAATTAGAAACAAATAAACATGGAAGGCAAGCATATTCATTCAACATAAAGAAATTTAAGCAGTTAATCAAGCGCATATTACTATGGCATAACAAATCTCCCAAAAGAAAACATTTGACACCCTTCTCAAAACATAGTCACCAAACTGTGAAAGAGAAAAGAAAAGATATACTTTGTAAATGACCTCTAATGGTATCCGAAAATCTACTTCAACATAAGACCATAGCTACTTCCTAAAGTCAAACTCTAACATCTAAAATTGCAGTTCTATTGTACCCTTAAACACAAGAGAAAATCGAGCAAACATCTTTAAATAGCTAACAGAGAGGTAAAAACTTTAGCATATTTAATAACCTTTAGACATGATGGGGTTTTATTCTTCGTCTAGAACTAATCCAACAAAAGATAAGTGATTTATACTAAAAAGAGATCTTATGGCATAGCTACAACCAACTGGTTTCCATTTCAAATTGCAAGGGTATGGGTATTAACAACTCTTGAAGGTAAACTAGTCAAAACGAGATTTGAAAACCTCGCCTATAACAGACCATGCTTAGCAAGTTAAAAAAAAAAAAAAAAAAAAAAAAAAGATCAAATATTTTCCAAGGTGAAAATAGGCTTCAAAGGTCATTTCCGTCCTTGCTTCGGTTTTGTTAAAAAAAAAGAGCTTTAGAGTCGGTTTTGGCGTAGTAAAAAATGTGATTTTTAGACCCTAAACTTGACCACTTGCAGACTGCTTTTTGGCGATACATATGTGTTTCTAAAGACTTAACTAAAATCTGGATATATTTTAAACAGTAGGACCGTCCTGGGTTAGAAAAATGTATTGCTCTTTAAACTTCTCTTAAAGGGTGGGGTCGTGTTCATGCTAAGCTATAGTTTCTTCATTTAAAACTAAAATCTCACGCATAATCTCTTTTAATTACAGAACAGACTCAATACTCCAAAAATCATATTTTAACTTAAACCATTTCGGCTAAATCAAGAGGCCAGAACAACATACTTTGAATGAATGTAAGCCAATGGCACATAAAGATCCGATCTACAAACTAAAATAAAGAGAGAGACTGATAATTATTTATGTAGGCATGGTGAGTATCAAAAAACATCATATCCTTAGTTGTTAGACCAAACTTAATTTGGGAAACACACATCAGTCTACATCGGTTTAAAGAATGGACCATACAGCACATACCGAGGAAGCAGAACAGCGAGGTCGATGCATTAGCGAATTTGGGATCCTCGGTCGAAGGGGAGGAAATCAACCCCGGGGCAACGGTGCACTTGTTAAACACGGCCATAGAAAACGGACACGCCGAAGTAAACGCAATGGGTTTAACTTGGGATTGGCGCAACAAGTACATCGACTACTTGCGTGATGGTAAGCTCCCAAGTGACCCAAAAGAATCACGGTCACTAAGGACCAAAGCTGCCCGTTTTTGCTTGGTGGACGGCAAGTTATATCGGCGGTCTTTCTTCGGACCCCTGGCTAAGTGTTTGGGTCTTGGAGAGATGGAGTATGTGATGAGAGAGGTGCACGAAGGAACCTGCGGCAATCACTCCGGTGCTGATGCTTTGGTCCGAAAGATTATCAGGGCCGGTTATTATTGGAACCGGATGGAAGAAGACTCGAAGAATTTTGTCCGTAAATGCGACGGGTGTCAGAGGCATGCTCCGATGATTCATCAGCCCGGGGAGTTGTTGCATTCGGTGGTGTCACCCTGGCTTTTCATGAAATGGGGGATGGACATCGTCGGTCCATTACTATGAGCACCAGGTAAAGCCCGTTTTATTTTGTTTATGACTGATTATTTCTCCAAATGGGTTGAAGTGCAGGCCTTTGAAAAAGTCAGAGAAAAGGAGGTCATCGACTTCATATGGGATCATATCATCTGTTGCTTTGGCATCCCCGCCGAGATAACTTGTGATAACGGGCCCCAGTTCGTGGGTGGCAAAGTCAACAAATTTCTCGAAGGGTTGAAGATCAAGAAAATTGTATCAACTCCGTATCACCCGTGTGCAAACGGACAAGCGGAATCCACGAATAAGACAATAATCCAAAACCTGAGGAAAAGTCTTGAAGAATCAAAGCATCATTGGAGAGAAATATTACCGGAGGTATTGTGGGCTTACAGAACCACATCGAAATCAAGCACTGGGGAGACTCCCTTCTCGTTGGTCTACGGGGCTGAAGCTCTTATCCCCGTAGAAGTGGTGAACCGACCCTCCGGTTCCGATATACGACCGAGGAGTCAAACGAGGAGGCCATGGCCGTAAGACTCGACCTCACGGACGAACTTCGGGAAAACGCGTTGGTCTGTATTGCCGCCCAGAAACAAAGGGTGAAAAGGTACTACAATCGGAGAGCCAATTTTTGTCATTTCCAAGTGGGGGACTTGGTGCTCCGAAAAGTTACCTTGAACACCAAGAATCCCAATGAAGGAAAACTGGGCCCGAACTGGGAAGGACCCTACAAGATACGGGTAAAGGATCATACCAACTGGAGTCCATAGATGGGCAACGGCTGCGCAATAACTGGAATGTGGCTCATCTGAAAAGATACTGCTGCTGAGGTAAAGACACCCCATGTTTCTCTATTTTTGACCTTTCTTTTTTGCAGGAAACCGAGTACCAGGCAAAGAAAGGAATCTGAATCTGAAAACACGTGTTGCACTCTTTTCCTTAGTGTGGTTTTGTCCCAAAATGGGTTTTCCGACAAGGTTTTTAATGAGGCAACAAGTACAACGTGTTACTTGATGAAGATAAAGGACAAACGTCCGGACTGTCGGTCTTGAAGCCTGGCTAAGAGATAGGAGACTAACACGCCCGAGGCCGCCCCAAGCAAACCAACCAGGCCAAAAATGTTAGGTTCCAATGTAAGGACCAAACGATCAAAATGAATCGCGTCCACCGAGTGTTTGTTGCGGCAAAAGCAAGGCCGAACCTTCTGCTATAGGTTACGGTGTAAGGACTAAACGATCAAAATGAATCGTGTCCATTTAGTACTTGCTACGACAAAAGCAGAAGGAAACAAAGTCCTCATGTACACAAATACTTTGCAATGAAAAATTATCGAAAAGTTTGGATAAGCAATATCTCGGTTATCTTCCCGTTAAAAGGCTTTACCTCGGTGATAACCGCCGTATTTCGGCACTACTTCATTCACACACCTTATACCGGGCATTATGGTCGAAATTCGACAAGGGCGGCAAGGTCATAACGAACCAAGCCAAAATTGTTAAAAAATTCAAACTAAGGTAGTGAGATCACAACGATCCGGGCCGAAATTTTCTAACCTCCCCAAACGGGGAATGTTACGTCAAAATCCAGCCAAGGCTGAGATTCGGGTGCCCGAATGAACACCGGCCCTAAAATGTTGCCGAAAAATACCGGCCCTAAGGAAATGCCTATCGTGATTCGAAGGCGTCTAAGTTCTCAAAGCATTAGGTAAGTCCTACGGGCACAGCGAACTAAATGACTACGAGTCGACCTGTCCTTAAAACGGACCAACAATTCGTTATCCTTAAAACGGACAAAAAATATTGAACATTCAAACGAAGGAACAAGAAAGATTCATTTTTCATTTATACAACGGGTGTTTTTACATCAAAAAACCAAAGTCCTACAAAGGCAAAAAAATAAAATGAAGATAAAAGCCAAGTACAGGCCCTACTCTACCCGGAATGGCTGGAGCCAGAAAGTTCGGACATTGTCCACTCAGAGTCATCGGAGTCAGAATCGAGAGCATCCTTGGCCTCTCCCTCGATCCTTTTAGCCTCAGCAATAAGGGTCGGAATATCAGTGAAGCCATGCTCGGCTTGCTCAAGAGTGATCCGCCGAGATTTCCATTTCTCGTACTCAGCAACAATAGTAGACTGAGCCTCGACGGTTTCCACGCTCTTCCAAGCTTCGTCCAAATTAGCCTCGGCCCGAGCTAACTTCGCCGCTAGAGCATCCCAAGCCTCTCCAAGAACATTCTGCATTTGGATGGCCGATTGAAGCTCGGCCTGGAGAGTGTCATTTGCATCGGCCGTTTCCCTAAGTTCGTTCTTCAGATCATCACATATTCGGCCCCTGCTCTCCGCTTTCTCTTCGAACACCCTGGCACGCTCTTGGTATTGGGCACTCTCAGATTCGAGCAGCCGATTCCTCTCGGCCAAGCTCGCAGCATCCAACTTCACCGAGTCCAGCTCCTCCCAGAGTTGGGAGAAGGTGGTTTCAAGCTCGCCAAGCCTCGAGGAAATGTAGGCGTTATCCCGGCTAAGGCCGATTTTCTCAACTTCGAGGCTCCGGTTGTATTCGGTCATGGCGGCCAGTTCACTCCTCAGCTGACGATTCTCGGCCTTCGCTGCGTCAAGCTCGAGCCGAAGATTGGAAAGAGCGACTGCTCGGTTCAACTCCTCCTCCTTCTCCTGAAGAAGGTGCAGATACTTCTCCGTTTCCCGGACCTGGGCATCCAATTGGCCCTTAAGATCGTCCATCTCTTGCAGGGTGCGGACGAAGGCCTCGTGACGAGCACCACTCTCCAACAGAAAGTAAGTTAAAATCTTGAACGAGACAAGGTTAAAATTCTCAGTAAAGGTGTGCAGAGACGGCTAAAAATCTTACCCGGTTGCCCGCATGCATACCCTCGTTGATGAGGCATTGCCAGGAGACCCCGGTCATCTTCCACTTGTCCGAATCTGAGACAAGAGGCCTCAGGTAGCTCGCTAGGCCCACCGGGCGAGAAAGGAAGCTGCAGTCCTCGGGGACGGTGACCACGACCGATTTTGTTCTCCTTGGCTCCACGCTTGGGGCCGAAAAAATACGCACCAAGATTCGGAGGACTGGCTGGCCGACCTCGTGGCCCGAGGGATAGGGAGATGCCCGAATCCCGTGGCTTCGATAATAGCGGGAGGGGTGCCCGAGAACATATCATTGAAACTCATTAGGCCTCGGAGCAGGAGTACAGAAACTTGGAGCAGCCTCAATATCTTCGGCAAAGCTCGGGGGCTCCGTAGTTGCAGCAGGCTCATGCTCGGGCGTCAGATCAACGTCAATGGGGACTTCGATCTCCTGGACCGCCTCAGTCCTTTGACCGACTTCAACAGCAGCCGCCTCCCCGGGCCTTCTTGTCCTTTGCAGGGGAGCTTCCTCGGAAGAAGTTTCACCTGAAATGTCGACGAAGTCAATCGACCTTAGAGGAACTGGGGAAATAATTTCTTCCGCACCTGTGTGAGAAACCGGAACAAAAAGTCCTTTACCAACAGAAGAAAGGGGTGGAACGACGACAGCCTCCTCCGGGATAGGAGCCACGGGAGCATCGGCAGCGACTCTCCGAACAATAATGTCGACCTCTGTTTCATCCCGTGAGGTCCGAGTGACGCTCCTCGCCCTCTTCTTCGATTGTTGCCCTTTATCCGATAGCCTTTTTCTTTTGGCGGCGGCAGTAGCAACAGCAAGGGCACGGGACGCACCCGCTGAGTCAAACTCGGGTGCCGATGTTGTGGGTTCGACAGCCGACTCTGGCCTGGGATCCACCGAGCCTTTGGGTAAACCTGAAAGTCAAAAGACGCAGTGAATACGAATAGCAGAAGGTGCGGTGAGCACAGGAAGAAGCAAAGTACTACCATGGTTCTGGGCGATCCATCGGCCACGTTACAGGTGGCCCCACGTCCGGTTATCGTGAAAATGTTGGCTGAGAAGTGCAGTGACCCATTCGCTCAGGTCCCGGACGACCGGAGGAATGTACCCATTGGCTGATATGAACAAGAAAAACGGTGAGAAAGTGGGATCAAAATTTAATGAAACGTACAAAACCAATCACTTAAGGGAAAGGCATGTGGTCGGTCGGAATGATGTCCTCGGTCCTCACCCGGACATATCGCTCCAGCCAGCCCCTGTCTCTGTCTTCATCTATTTTGGAGAAAAATGGATTCCGGCTACGCTTGGCGAGTTTTATTACGCCACCCCGGAACAGCCTCGAGGAGTATAGGCGTAACAGGTGGGCTAGCTTGAGCTCCTTACCGGCATTGTTGGCCAACAATCGGAGGCATGCTACGACCCTCCAAACGATCAGACCAATTTGTGTCAAGGTCACGTCGTAGGTCCGGCACATATCCAAAATGACCGGATCTACCGGAGGATCGAGCTTGAGAGTGAAGGGATAAGTGTAGACATACAAAAAACCCTCCTGGTGGTCGGTGACAGACTCATCGGGCCCAGGAGCAAAAACTCAGATCGGGCGATTGTCCCATCCACAGTTAGATCGGACAAGGTCGAGTCTATCCTCGGTAATAGAGGAGGGGTATCATCTCACGTCATACCCTGTGTCGGATACGGAGGAAGGTTTTTCGACCTCTAAGTCCTTGTTGAAATTGGTTTTGGCCGGTATGATATCCGTGGCCGAAATGATATCCGAGGCCGTGGGCTCGAAGGAGGCCTTTGCCTTAGAAGGGGAGGCAGCCTCGGTTCCCTGAGATGAAACCGAGGGAATATCATGAGAAGTTATTTTCAGACATTTGGAAATAAGAAAATAAGAGGCTGTATGGGTTCGAAAAGGAAGGCAAAAGAGCAAAGGGAACAGTCAAAAGGTTCAAAAAATGGCAGAAACAACAGGAGAAAGCAGCAACAGGCGAGAATAACTAGTGGAGAGGGTAGCGGTATCGATCCTTTTCAAGTAGTGCAAGCAGCAGATCAACAAGAACCGAGTTTTTCAGATGATTATGAATAGAGATATTGAATGTGTAAGAGGCAGGATGTTTGAAGTAGAAAGGATTAATCGAAGAGCTAAATGTTCAAATGAAGAAATGGAAGAGCCTTATATAGGCATGGGACTGTGACGGTTACAATCCCCCGGCCAATCAGGGAGCGCCACGTGCCCCCATAATTAATGAGGAATGACTTGAAACGACGTGCATACGGCGGTTTATCAGAGCAGACCATCCGGGATGAGACACGTGGCCGATGGCAGAAGAACGTGGGGCAACTGTTCCCGTCAAAAACGAAAAGAAAAAAACGGGCAAAGAGGAGTCACCGGCTTAGTGATTCATCCACTCCCCGTCACTCCGACAAAATCTACGATCCGGGAAGTGTGGGGACTATCTGTATACGGTAAAAACCGGATATACGCTAAACCGGAGATATCAAAGGCCGAGGGAAGAAAGGGACAAGAACGCGCATGAAGGTCCCCATTCTGAGCCGGGGAAGCATTTGGACCGGAGCAACGGAAGGGCGTCATTTGGTCCGGTTCTTCCATGGCCGGTTGTTCGAGGTTGTGTGTCCGATTGATCGTGGCCGGTAGTACGGGAGATCCGTTGCACTGTTGTCACGCGTCGATGGCGTCCTGCTGTGTTCAACTGCCAATCGTACGGGTGTCAGACCGTACGGTCTACCTAATCCAACTCAGAACTTTTTCTTTATTTTATTATTTCTTATATTGTATGAAGCCCATGGGGCAGCATTATAAATAAGGGGCATTGGCCTCCTTTTAGGGGGTTGGCTTCCTCATATCAAGAACATTTTGTAATAGCAATTTATATACAAAATCTCTCTCTCAAATACCAGATTTTGGTCATATCTGTTGTGTTTATTTCTTGCACTTCTTCAATCAAGTAGCATTCCTACATTAGTAAATATATAAGTATATAGCAAGTCGCCGATTATCATTTCTCTCTTCATATCGTATTATATTTATACCTTCCTTTCACCAAGTAGATTGAGACTTAACCACATATCTTATACCCACTTACAAATTTAATTGATTATCCTAATTCGGGGTAAACAAAATGGTGAAACGAGTTCTGAGGGTGAGAAAGTTGTGCATTGAAACTTTTCCAAATTTTGTCGGAGACAACTGGATTTGGTTGGAGCGTGATTGAAAAGCCTTGGGGTTCGTTTGGTTCGCTATACTCTTGTGCATTGGGAAAATGAAGAACAAAGAGATTCTTGGGAATTAAATGAGGAATTAGGCTGGGTTGTTGGTTTGGGCTCCATGGTCTGAAATTTGGGATTCAAAGAGGTTACATTAGGATTTAAAAGATAGCCTATGGTATTTCAATTGTAGACAAAATATTTTCGTAAATAGCCACATTGCAAATAATTAAAATCCTTTCAGAGTAGAACCAATTTAATAGTTAGCCAAATTAAAGTAAAATTGAGATGAATCACTCTATCCATTAATTAATCGGAAAAGGGCCTAAAATACCCTCGAGCTATTAGAATTGGTACAAAAATACCCTCTATCCACCTTTGAGCCCCTAAATACCTCTACCGTCTATCTATGGGGTCTAATATACCCCTGCCCTCCACCTACGGGGTCTAATATACCCTTATTTCTAACAACCCTATTTCATTTATGATGTGGTAGCTTTTAATTAGTTACCCCGTATTATTAACTAATCTAATTTGTTATAAATTATGTGGACCGGATCCCAACCCACCTACCCGACAAACCCGACCTGCCCCAAATTAAATAAGGCTAAAAACGAAGCAATTTTATCAAATTTTCACTTATTTCTGCTGGAAACAACAAAAATTGTGATACGCTAATGCTCAATTCAAGCACTAACACCAGGCGGCATAATAATTTATCCACTGTTCACTCAGTTATTCTCATCCAGCTAATAACCCTCATATAACCTTCTAAAAGGAAGAGTAATTTAGCAAAACCAAAAGAAAAGGAAAAAATAGTTAAAATTAGCAAAATAAATAAATAAAACCAGTATGCAATAAGTGATGGGTAACCATTTCCTTTTGCACTTAGCAGGAAATACTTATGGTATACTTGGGGAGGGGGTGGGGGGGGGGGGGGTTGTCAAGTAGGCGGGTTGGGATCCAGTCAACAGAGTTTAAAATTAATTAGATTAGTTAATTATATGGGGTAACCAATTAAATGCTGCCACGTCATATATGAAATGGGTTGTTAGAAATAAGGGTATATTAGACCCCGTAGGTGGAGGGCAGGGGTATATTAGACCCCATAGGTGGACTGTAGGGGTATTTGGGGGCTCAAAGGTAGATGGAGGGTATTTTTGTACCAATTCTAATAGTTTGAGGGTATTTTAGGCCCTTTTCCGTTAATTAATTAAGCGTCTTGACTTCACCAGAGTGAACTATGACTTAAATTTGACAACGTAATTTATTAAAACACTCGTTTTCGTGCAAATTGATTTTCAAATTGATAAAATAGACACATTAATACTTGAAATTATATGTAAATATACATAATATATATTAGGATATTTTCGCAAGTGTAATGACAAATATATCACCCAAAGCTGTTTTAGGAAGTATTTTTTATTTTCTGAATAATTCTTTTACTCTATTTGCGATTCAATAAGCGTCCCGGGGCATGGCGGAGCCGTCCCTGGGCAAAGAAATTTGATAAACCCGATTTTTGTCCGACCAAATCAACTCATCTGTTAAAGCGAAAAGTGCATGCAATTTTGAAAATTATGGTCGGACCCTGACATTGAGTTTCCTACATGTCTCAGGCTTTATGAACCACTCGTAGTTCGACTCAATTTTGTTGAAAACTTTAAAAATTACCTAGTGTCGAATTGATAAGAACGGAAGCTTGGGACATGATTGGGGGGAGTTTGGATTACAGCCGAGCTCTGATATTGAGTCACCCAACGATATAAAAATCAAGTCAATGGAAATAAGTCTACCAACAACGTTCTCGATACTTAGTCACTGACCACTTGTGTGCACACATGCAAATTGGTGTCATTGCCTAATAGTCAGGACCTGCAGGGGACCCATGGTGTCCATGTACCACTCGTTCCGGATTCACTCCTCGGAACCGAGCTTACAACTAGGTCACATCTTCGCCTTCGATCAAATGTGCTTGTTCACAACTAGGTCTCATCCTCATCCCCAGTCAAATGAGCCTCTTATATATATATATATATATATATATATATATATATATATATATATATATATATATATATATTGTCACATCGCTTTGAATAGTAGATTTATCATTTTGTACCTCAATTTCACCAAGAAGATCATATTGACTTCTCACCACAACGCCATCAACCTGTAAGTGCCAACATATCGAATAGTGGCTCTAAGCCCACATAATCACTCAATCAATAGCGTATAGGAATTTCAACCACACACATTATGCATGAAGGCTAGACATGCTTTCTCCTATCAATTTCACAACACATACAATCAACTAATCAAAGTCTAACTCAAGTAGACAGTAACCTACCTTAACTGCAGAGCTGGAACAATGTGAATTACTCTGCTATAGCCTTTTCCTTCCGCAATGCCTCAGAACGCTCAAAGTCTAGCAATTAAGATGCTAAATAAGTCATAATCACTCTAATCACAAAATCAATCAAAGAACACCTTTCCTTTTTACCCCGTTCTAATGGGTGGATGATTTCTAGGTGGAAATCAATCTATCACTGGCTTTAACAACCACGAACTATCAATTTACAAGGCTATTTAATCAAACCATCTATTACAAGCAGTTCCCATGGTCAAGCTACCATTTTTATGAAACCCTAAGTCTCAATTCACTTAGTTCATGTCTCTCATGGTTCAATTCTTGACTAGAAATTGATAACCCACACTATTAGATGAATAACACACAATAATATTCATAACCCACCAGCTATTGAAAATCTATTAACTTCTAGTGTTACTATTCCCAATTCACTATTGTAAACTCATAAAAGGGATGATAATCATAGAGATGAAAACGTAATAATGGAAGAATGGTTGAGACTTACCTCTCAAGGATGTTCTTGCCCAACCTTAGAATTTCGCCCTAGGTGCTTGTTGGGAACTGTTTTCGAGTTTTGTGAATAAAGAATTCAGAACTAAGTGTTAAAAACTGAGATTCTATCCTCGTCGATAGCTGCGGCGGTCCAACCATCTCCGACCGCCGTAGTGGTCCCGCTAAAGCGGGCGAGTGCCCGCTGTAGCAGACCACACCAAAACTTTCCCTCTGTTGTGGCGAGCCTGGTCCCGCTACTGCTTTCCAGTGCCCGCCATAGCCGACACCCCATTTCCCGCCGCAGCGGTGCCACTGAGCTAGTAAGATCGCTAAATTCACAGTTTTTTTAACTCTACCACCCAACACTTCATCTGAGGGCTCACAAACAAAAACAAAACATGCACGTTGATATAAAAACTGTTACACCTCGGAAATTTTTCCGTACTTGTGTGATGAGTAGAACAATGAAGGACTTGAGTGTATGGTGTTTTACTAAGTCGAGAATGGCTAATTTTGCATTTTTGGAAATAATAAAGTTGCAGAAATATTTTTCACCCAGTGGTCGTATATGGCACTATACGGCCCGTAAAGTGATTTACGGACCGTATAGTGCAATCGTCTTTCATTACGTAAAAAATCTCAAGATTCTGTTAAGTGTTGAAATGGTTAAAGACGACCCAGTTTACGGCCCGTAAACTGGTTTACGGACCGTAAACGAGGTCGTAAACTGCCATGTCCCTCAGCCAAGACTTCCTGTAAATGGTGAAAATGATTAAAAACGACTTGGAGGACGGCCCGTAAACTGGTTTACGGACCGTAAACCTCAGTCGTAAAGTGCCATGACACTCAGCCAAACCTTCTGTTCTTGAATTGCTTAAACACGATCATGGAAGACGGACCGTAAACCACAATACGGTCCGTAAACTGCAATTTACGACCACTGTTCACCCGACGAGAAATCATTAAACATCAGCTTTTGAGCTATTAAAGGAAACTTAGGCCTCATTTTATTTCATTCTTCATTCATACAACTCAAGAACACTCTAGAACTCTCCAAATACTTCCTCCATAAGAATCAAAGAGAATCAAGGAAAAAGCTAAAGATCAACAACACAAAACCTATGAAATCAAGTGCAAGAACACATCAAGGGATCACCTAAGTCAAGTAATTCCCAAGAAGGTGAAACTAGGGTTTTGTTTAAGTGAAGAATTTCAACTCAAGGGTTGTTCAATCGCTATCCAAGGTACGTTTCATGATCATTCTATGTTGTTTGAAGTATTGAAAAGCTTAGACACTTGAAATGTAGAAGAACATAGAAATGGACCATTATTGAGTGAATAGTGCCATAAATGAATGATAGTGGGATTGAATTATGAATGTTGAAGTGTTGTGAATACAAATACGTTATAAATGATGTTTATATCATGAAACAAGCGTTAAACGCATGAAAATGCAAGGACGAGTCATAAGGCTAATTATGAGGGAAATTGGAGGAAAATGGTGGATTTTGCTAAATGTACGTAAACGACGATTGTTGATTTCGATATTATGAGTAATGCTATGAATGTTGGGAGTTAATATAAAACATGGGAAAAATAGTATAAACAAGAGAAGCGCTGTCCGACTTCTCTTAGAATTAGCGACGCGTTCTTGTAGTTAGTATGCTAATGTTGATATGAATTCTTTATGAAGGTAACGACGCGATATTGAAGGAGAACGAGTGAGCGATGTCTTAGCTAAACGACCAAGGTATGTGAGGCTAGTCCCTTCTTCCTGATGGCATGAATCTTGTAGCACGAAATTCCTATTCTCTACATGAGTTCTTATAGTCCGAAAGGCTAAGAGTCTAACTCCTTAATGTCTATATAAGATGAGGAATACGATATGATGATGCTAGTATAATGACGATGTTAATTATCGCTTACGCTCACCTTATGTACTAGTTCCTTCAAGGTGAGGCAGAGTATCAATAGTTGTTCCATAATGGAATCGGGGGATCACGACCTTACGTCACCCCGATAGAATAAAGTTGATCTTGAGCCTTATGCATGTATTACAATGAGATAAGTATTTTATGATGAGTATATTATTATTATGAGCATTTTATGATAAGCATGACATGAGCATTTCACACCGTGCCTAGTTGGCCGGGCAGTCACCGCCAAGCCGGGCAGCTATACGGATACACCATGACCTCCGGGCATGGGCAGACACCACTAGTGGGCGGCATGAGATGGTACCCCGGACGCGGGAGGCCTGGACGCGGGCTAATATTATTGATTATCACACCGTTCCGACATGGCGGGCAGCTTGCATATGATGCATATATGTTATGAGGATGAGTATGAGTAAGATGGCACGCATGATTTCCTTTATGATTATCAGACAGATCCAGATATTTCATGTTGATGTGATCACTATATTGTTGATGTTTTCTTCCATTGTTTATACTTCTCATACTCAGTACAACATTCGTACTGACGTCCTTTCTTCGGACGCTGTGTTCATGCCCACAGGTAGATAGAGAGGAGAGCTTGGCCCAGATCCTCAGTAGCAGTCAGCTGGTTGAAAGCACTCCATTGTCCGGAGGTGCTTAGGATTATCCTTTTGGTATATATATATGTATATTTTGGGCACGACGGAGTCTTGTTCCGTCCATGTATATACAGTATGTTAGTAGAGGCTCGTAGATACACAGTGTGGGTTAGATGGTCTCACAAGACGTTTTCATATGCATGTATATTATTTTGATGGCCGAAAGGCAATTGTATATAAAGTATTTATGTTTGCTTAATTATGATTTTCCTACAACTGGTATGTAAATTGATAAAAGAGTATTAAATGAGCAAGATAAGTAGTAGAGTGAGCGGTGCTCGGTAACTAGCTCCGGGTACCCGTCCCGGCCCCTAACTGGGTCGTGACAGAAGTGGTATCAGAGCAGTTCGTTCTAGGAAGTATCTACGAGCCGTGTCTAGTAGAATCTTGTTTATGGTGTGTTGCGCGCCACGCTAATAAACAAGAGGCTACAGGGCATTTAGGAAAATGACCATCCTTCTTCTCATGAAATCGTGCGATAGAGCCATGCTTAGGATTATGTTGTTCCTAAAAGTGTGTTATGGTTTCAGAAAATGCCGCCAAAGGGAAAAGCTACAGCTGCCCAGAAGGGCAAAGCTACGAAAAAAAGGCAGGCGGAAAGAGAGCCTCCGGCAAATGTAGAGGAAAGCGAATCGCAAATTGAGGTCGCGCCCAATGTAGGAGAGCAGGGAGGAGCCTCAGCTCCGATTCCTCCACCGGGTGTTTCGGGTCAACAAGTGTCCGAGGCCATCCATTTATTGACACAATTGGTTGCCGCTCAGGCACAACGACAGGATGCGGGTCCAAGGGATCGTTCAGCTAGCATGAGAGCCCGTGACTTTATGGCCTTAAATCCTCCAGAATTCTTTGGGTCAAAGCTAGATGAAGATCCGCAAAATTTTATCGATGAGATGTTGAGGACTTTAGAGATTATCCATGCTTCCGAGACCGAATCCGTGGAGTTGGCTTCTTATAGACTCCGCGATGTGGCGGTGTTATGGTATAAGAATTGGGTGATAACAAGAGGAGCAAGTTCCACCTCCCGTGTGGCAAGAGTTTGTAGATGCCTTTATGCGTCACTACTTGCCACCCGAAGTCCGCCGAGCTAGAGCGGACAAGTTCCTGAATTTAAAGCAAAGGGGTATGAGTGCCCGGGAGTATAGCATGCAATTCAACTCATTGGCTCGATATTCTCCGACTATGGTGGCCGACATGGGAGACAGGATCTATAGATTTGTGAGTGGTCTGGGGCCACATTTGTACAGAGATTGTTTGACGGCCTCCTTGCAAGACGGGATGGATATTTCTTGGATACAGGCCCATGCTCAGAATCTCGAGGAACGACAACGACAGCAAAGAAGTGATCGTGATGGTGACAGAAGACAAGGTAAGAGGGCTAGATCTATGGGAGAGAACAGTGAGTATAGAGAGGGATCGAGACAGACACATCTCAGGCACTCAGGTCAGTCCGCGACTAGTGCGCCTCCCAGATTCTCAGACGGAAGGTTCGATCGCTCTTTCCAGTCCGGGCAGGGTCAGAGTTCGAGGGCCCCAAGTTCTCAGTATCAGGGAGATTTTAGTCAGAGGAGACCTCCAGTACCGCGGTGTAGCCAGTGTGGCAAATTACATTCCAACGTGGAAATGGGAAGAAATGGGAAGAAATTAATATGGATTTTGTGGTAGGATTACCCCGTACGCGAGGGAAGTATGATTCTATATGGGCGATCGTGGACAGGCTCACAAAAGCAGCTCATTTTCTCCCCGTCAGGACTACGTATTCAGCGGAAGACTATGCTAAATTGTATCTCAAGGAGATTGTACGACTTCATGGTATTCCTTTGGCCATTATCACGGATAGAGGGGCGCAGTTCACAGCCAAGTTCTGGAAGTCCTTTCAAGAAGGTCTAGGTACTCGAGTTAAGCTCAGCACGGCGTTCCACCCACAGACCGACGGGTAAGCCGAGCGCACTATTCAGACCTTAGAAGATATGCTACGAGCATGGGTGCTGGACTTCGGTGGTAGTTGGGATGAGCATTTGTGTCACGACCCAACCCCGTAGGCCGTGACTAGTGCCCGATCTGGGCACCCGAACGCATCTATCAAATGCTATCTCAAATTGTATCAAACACATTCTAGTATATAGCAGAAGCCGACAAGGCTTTATTTCAAATTTAGTTAATTTCCAGAAAAATTTCGGCAGAGTTTCCTTTGTTTTACGGACTATCCAATATACCCTGCACGCAGAAAATACCAACAAAGGTGTTACATCCGGCATTTTCGGCATATTCAAAAAATTTGAGATAACTTGACTTGTAATGAATAAGGCCATATTTGGACCTTGCTTGGTATGAATGTGTAGGTTATGAGTACGTTGGTGTGGAAGTGTTGGAGAAGGCCAAGGGCAAAAATTGGAATTTCGAAAATTTGTTTCGGGAATTTTGAAATAAGAATTTGGATCAATTGGGCTCAAAAGATAAAATGAAAAATTTAGGCCCAAATTGAGGGGTGGTGGCCTTGGCCCAAACCCATGATAATTAATCACATGATTAATTATATAAGGGAGTAAGGCTTAATCCTTAGAAGCTTCAAGAAAACAAAGGAAAAATCAAGAAAAAAAAAAGAAGAGCAATTCGGCCCTAGAGAGAAAGAAAGAAAGAAAAAAGAAAAAAAATTCTTGGAGCTTCAATCTTGATTCAAGAATTGTAATTTTGTTGTAATCTTACCAAGTGCAAGATTCTCTACAACTTGGTATAATTATCTTGCCAAGAGGACAACTTTTGTAGCAAGTGAAGAGCTTGAAGAAAAGGTAAGAATCAATCCATTTTCTTATGTTATGAAGTTTGATTTATGTTGTAATATGTAGAAATGAGAAGAACTTGTAAAAATATGGAAGTTTGCAAAGTGGGTGTGTTTGTATGAAAGTGGCCGTGTATGTATGCTAATGTATGGATATAATGAGTTGAATTTTTATGTTGTAATCTAGTTGTGGTTATGGTGGAATTTGTATTGGAATTGAAAGTTGAAAGAATTTAGTGGAAGTTGGAAAATTATGTGTGTGGCCGTGTGGTGCTATATGTTGGAGGGAACATGGATTTGTTATAATTAGTATGTTAATTGTGTGGTAATCTTGTGATGAAAATGAGAAAAAGTGTTGTTAATTGGTTGTCGGAAAATAGGTGATGTTAGTATAGTTTATGTGATTATGAGAATGAAATTGTAAGAATGCAATTTGTTATGGTTGTAAATGGAATTGGAAGATAAGGATATGCTATGGATGTTTAGGTTAAAGATTGGAAGTTGTGGGCGAAATCTGCCCTTAGTAGGAAACTTGTATATTGCGTATATCGTATGTATATTTGGTGAAAACGATATGATATGCCTCCGAATCGTGTTGTAATGATCTTAATAAGTGATGAATATGAAAATGGTAAGATTAGTTTGAAAATGTAAGGTCGGAATGGAAGATGTTATGCTATGCCGGAAAGATGGCTAGTGATGCCATATTGTGTGTTTTAATGCTTGTTGTTGTTATTATTGATGTTGTTCTGGGTTGCTGTGTTGATATGTTAAGCCGAGCTAAGTCTCGGGGATGATATATACATAGGGGAAATGCTGCCGAAATTTCGGTAGGCAAGTATGTAACAAGTTTGGATTATTGAAAAGTTTGAAATTAACAATTGGTAAACTTGACTATTTCTAGATTTTTGACGAAATTGGAGTGGAAGCCAAGCGAGCGTAAGGCGCTATCGAGGTATGTGAAGCATTTCCCTTTGTTCCTAGGCATGTTCTGGATGTGATAGGCTCGGCCGCGAGCCTTAAGTACGACTCCGTTCCCCGGAATTCGAGACGGAAAACCGCTCCAATTCCTTCAATCCAATTGAAGCTATTTTCTTACAATTGCCTTTAAAATGAATTTTTGTATGAAACTTCCCTAAACGGAGTCGGAACACTTCCAAACGATTACGGATGACCTCATAAGGTTTATTGTCGGTAAATTACATATGTTGCCTCGAGTTGGTCCGAGGCGGGCCCACAAGGCCCGATATCTTCTGTAATACTTTAAATACTTCCATTTTGTCCGATTTTCTCAGATTACAATTGAACCATTATTTTGATTATGATACAACTATTTTTATGAAATTCTTACAAAATGACTTCTGAACATCTGAGAATTCGATTCTGATAACGATTTGTCGTGCCTTCCCAAGTAGAATGTAGGCGCGTACTATGCATACTATCTGGATACTCTGATTTTGGCTCGCCATTTGGCACCCTTCAGTCTGATTGAGTCGGTATGTGAGTCTGTATGTATGTGGTTTCTCATGGATCTGTTCGTGGCTGTCTCAATGCATTCCTTCACTGCGTCCCGGGCCAGGCTCTGTTATCGTGCATATTCCTCTGCATTGTTCACCGCATCCCTCGGTGTGCGGGCCGGGATCTGTTATATCTGTATGATTATGATATATTGATCTGTGTATGGGGATGGCGGCCAGGATGGCATCTGATATGATCTGATCAGATCTGATTCTGTCTGTCCACCGCGTCCCGTACTAAGAGGGTCGGGTTCTGTTACCGCGCCCCCAGACAGGGCCGGAATCTGTATGTTTGTATGCATGTGCCATCAGTATCCATATAAGCACATGCCTCTGTATGATTCTGTATGATTCTGTATGGTTCAGTATGACTCTGCACTACTCTGCATGCATAATTCTGTCTGTCCGTCTGAATTACGACTATGTCTGTATGTCCGTATGGCTTCTGATTCTATATGTCCGTATGGATTCTGATTCTGTATGTCCGTATGGATTCTGATTCTGTATGTCCGTATGGATGCTGATTCTGCTCGTCTGTCCGGATTATGATTCCGTCGGTCTGTCCGAACCATGATTCTGTTTATCTGTATGGACCACGATTCTGTATGTCTGTCTGGATCATGACTCTGCCCGTCTGTCTGATGTATGGTTCTGTCCGTTATATTTCTGTGACTCCGGTTCGGACTATGATTGTATCTGTTATGTTTCTGCTTTACATACTCGGTACATTTTTCGTACTGACCCCCGTTCTTCGGGGGCTGCGCTACATGCCCGCAGGTACAGACGCACCAGGTGATACGCCGCCAGCGTAGGTTTCTGACTCTGCTGTTTGAAGAGCTCCTTTGATCCGGAGCGTACACTTTTGGTATATATCTTCTGTTTTCCGCATATCCTGTATGTATGGAAATTCTGGGTACGGCGGGGCCCTGTCCCGCCATATGATTCTGTATGTCTGTAGAGGCGATTCGAAGGACCACTAGTACCAGAAGCTCCACCACGGCCTCTGCCGCGACCCGCTGGTGCTGAAGTACCTGGCCCCGTAGGGCGCATAGCCACTGATGAAGATGAAGACCCGGCGGCTGATCCGGTAGGCTGCGCTGCACCACCCGAACTACCCTTATACGGGAAATCCCTCACAGAATGGCCCTGACGGCCACAAGAAAAACATGCACCGGTGGCTCTGTAGCACTCCCCAGGATGGTATCTTCCACAATAAGAACACTAAGGCCTAGGTGGCCTCGTTTGACCAGAACCCCTATCTGTCCGCGAACCTGAAGCCCTGGAGCTCTGACCTGCTCCTGAATACCCTGGGCCATCAAATCTGCGACCTGTAGGCTGTGGAGGTGCGCTCTGTGCCGACTGGGATAGATGTCTGCTAGGCTGCTGCGGCTGCTGCGGCTGTCTGCCCCGAAAATCTCCAGAATACCCAGATGATCTGGCCCTCTTGGGCTGTCTCCGATCCTGAATCCTATCAGGCTGACGCTCCCTATGCCGGTCCTCCATGCCCTGGGCGTGCGCCTGAATCCGGGCAATATCCATGCCGGGCTGAGCAGCCAATACCAAGCAGCTGTCGACAAAATAACGGTCCAGCCCCATAATGTACCTGTGCATCCTGTCAACCATAGTAGCTACCACAGCAAGTGCGTATCGGGCCAATGAGTCGAATTCCATACTGTACTCTCGAACACTGCGACCCCTCTGTCTCAGCAATAAGAATCTGTCAGCCTTGGCCCGCCGTAAATCCGGAGGCAGAAAATGGCTAAGAAAAGCCTGAGAAAAATCATCCCAAACTGCTGGGGGAGCGTCGTCGCCTCTAGATAACTCCCATGACTCGTACCAATTAGCCGCTACATCATACAACCGGTACGAAGCCAATGTGAATGACTCTGTCGCGGAAGCATTAATCAACTGTAAGGTGCGCCGCATCTTCCTGATAAACTCCTCAGGATCCTCCTCGGGCTTTGTCCCGAAGAACTCTGGAGGGCCACAAGTCAAGAACTCACGAGCTCTCGAACTGTCACGCCTATATGCTCGGTCACCTCCCAATCCGTGCCCTTGAACTTGTCCCGCCACAAGTCTGGTCAATAGCTGGACTGCCTCTCTCATAGTCTGATCCTCAGTCCCTGGCCGTGGAGTTGGAGGCTCAGGTACTGGAATCTCGGGAGCTGGCGGTGGAGCCGCCCCTCGACCTGCAGCTGCTGCTGCTCCAATCTCCTCTACGTGTGGCGGTGTGGAAGAGCCCTCTGCCGGGGGCAAAATATCAGGAGCAATATGTGCATGGGCCCTGGTAACCCTCTGGGCCCAACTAGTCTCTCCCGCGGCCGCTGCCTTGGCCTTTTGGGCCGCTGTCGCCTTTTTTCGAGGCATAACTGCAAATGTAACAATTCGTTAGGGAGGAGTCATCCTGATAACACAGCACTATCGCACGATCTAAGACAGAAAGAAGGGTAGCATCCTAAATGCCCTGTAGCCTCCTGTTTATAGGTGTGGTGCACAACACACCGATAAACAAGACTCTACTAGACACGGTCTGTAGACATTCCGAGGACGAACCGCTCTGATACCACTTTTGTCACGACCCAACCCCGTAGGCGGCCGACAAGGCTTTATTTCAAATTTAGTTAATTTCCAGAAAAATTTCGGCAGAGTTTCCTTTGTTTTACGGACTATCCAATATACCCTGCACGCAGAAAATACCAACAAAGGCCACACAGGGCCAACAAAGCAACATTTAACATATGCGGACCGGCCGCCGCGGCGAATGGAATCGCCCAAACACGACATATACATACATCTGTACAGAAAGATCCCAACCCACAAACATGTCCACAGACCTCTAAACAGACCGACAGAGTCATATGACGGGACAGGGCCCCGCCGTACCCATGAACGAGAATATACATATATAGAAGTGACAGACTATACCAAAAGATGGCTCTGAATAAAAGAGCGCTCCAAAATAGCAGAATAAGATCCTAAGCGGACGGATCAGCAAACCTGTCGTCGGTACCTGCGCGGCATGAAAACGCAGCCCCCGAAGAAAGGGGGTCAGTACGAAATATGTACTGAATATGTAAAGCCTGAATTACAGAAACAAGATCATAACTGGTACAGAACGTACAGAAAGTGAGCAGAAAATCCAAAGTATCAAACACATATTTTCAAAACATGCAGAGTGTGTACAGAAACATATGTCATATCAAATCTGGCCCCTACCAAGGGACTCGGCAGACAGAACGTGGCCACCCTCCCGACGCTGGTGCCACAGCACAGAAGAATCAGAAAAGGGGCATAACCCCGTATCATAATATGTCATATCAGATGGCCATAGTAAATCATATCAGAACAAGCGTACATGGCACATCATACTCCACAAACCCATGTACGCGTATACCTAGCCCCTCACATCGAGGCACGACGAACAATGCAAAGGATCACGCTTGACAACATATCCTGGCCCGGGCTCAGTGTGGGAAACATTGGGGCATCCACGAATGGAGTAGTGAGAGACTAATGCAATTAAAATATCATAAATGTTTCCATAGACTCGATGAGGCATATCAAAGACAAACCGATCCAATGAAGTCGGAAGGGATCATAGTAAAAGAGTTTCGAGTGTCAAAACAATTTCGTTCAAAAACCGTTCGAAAATAGGACTTAAGTACAATACGGGCAAAACCGGGAATAGTGGGCCCACCTCGGGACAAGCAAGGCGGTGGGCTCAAATTACATATTTTAAACATATGGGGTCACCTACAAAGGTTCTACGGACGTTCTATGGCTTTCCAAGTAGTTTAGGGAAAGTTTGCATGATTTTCAAGAATACAAACCAAAAGGGCTCAATCTTACTGAAGGAAAAGGCGAGATTTTCAATTGCGGATTCCGATGGGCAGAAAGTCTTTCGAGGCCCGAATCCGATTCTAATACACTTAGGCATGCCAAAAGAAGGATCGGGGTAGCTTTACATACCTTTTGAGCTTTTTAAGCCTATCCAAGCTCACTCCCCGTTTCGTCGAAAATCTGCAAATGGTCACATTTACCAATTGTAAGTTATAGATGCTACGAATTCAATTCGACTCATATTTGTCTACCGAAATTTCGGCAGCACTTCCCCTATACATATAGCACCCCCGAGAATTCAACTCGGCTTAAAATCATCAACAACAACCCAAACAACAACATCAACATCAACAACAACCATTAGAAACACAATATGACACAACTAGTTCTACTTGCCGACATAATGCCATAACCTTCATTTCAACTTCAATTTCCAAACCAATCTCAAGGGTTTCACATTCATTATCAATCTAGACCATCATAACATAGTTTAGAAGCATTTCATATCGTTTCCTTAAATTATACACACGATATACATAATATACAAACTTTCCGCCAAAGTCATAACGCATTCGAAACTTCTAATCTTTGACTTACATATTCATAACATGATTCTATCTTCCAAATTCATCAATACCCATCATAATTTGCAACCTAATAACTTCATTTTCATAATGTCGTAAAATCATACCTAAGCGACATAAGTTTCTACATTCCATTTCAAAGCAAACTCATATCATTTTACTTTCATTTACATTGCGAGAATCACAATAACACAACTAACACACTAAACAAACTTAATCCATTTCCATCCCACACACTCCATACCACACGGCCAAACACCCCACTACCAACTTCTATCAAATTCATTCTACTTTCATTTCCAATATGCATTTTACCACAATCACAACTAGAGTATAACATAATTTCAGCTCACCATAATTATACAACATATATACACACACGGCCATATACTATATCTCCTTCCAACTTTGCAAACTTCCATATTTCCATACAATCAATTCATTTCTACATACTACAACACAAACATGACTTCATAACACAATAATAAGGGATAAATTCCTACCTTTTTCTATAGTCTTCTTTACTTGAATAAGAGATCAAATTGATGAACCAAGGCCTCTTTCTTCCAAAACAACTACACCAAGTTGAGAAGGGGCCTTGAATTAGTAGGAATTCAACAAGAGAAAAAATTTTGGAGCAAGATTTTTGGTGGTAAATTTTCTATGGGCAAGCCGAAACCCTCTTCTTTTTTTCTCTTATTTTGCTTTGTTTCTTGCCTTCTAATTTCTTGAGCTCTCTAATGAATATAATATGACTTGGTCTTCTTATAATTATTGGTCACATGGTCAAGCACATGACCATGTAAATGGGCTTGGGCCAAGGCCATGGTGGCCGGCCATGGCCTATAGTTTGGGCCTCAATTCATTCATTTTTTTTAGCCCAATGAGTTATAGTCCACGTTTTGTAATTCCCGAAACTAATTTCCAAAATTCCAATTTTTCCCTTAGCCTTATCCCACACTTTCACAACCATACTCTTTCATGAACAAATCCTATGCTAAATGTAACCAATTATAACTTTATTTCTTACAAGTCACAATTATTTCCAATTTTCAAGATGTGCGAAAACACGGGATATAACAATTTGCCTCTTATTGAATTTGCCTATAATAACAGCTATCATTCCAGTATCCAAATGGCCCCGTATGAATCCTTATATGGAAGAAAATACAGATCTCCAATTGGATGGTTTGAAACCGGAGAAGTACAATTGATAGGCCCCAACTTGGTCCAACAAGCAGTTGAAAAGGTTAAAGTGATTCGAGACCGACTGTTAACAGCTCAAAGTCGCCAAAAGTCTTATGCGGACAACCGCCGACGGGATTTAGAATTTCAAGCTAATGATTGGGTATTCCTGAAAGTTTCACCAATGAAGGGAGTAATGAGGTTCGGCAAAAAGGGGAAATTGAGTCCAAGATACATTGGACCTTACCGAATCATCCGCAAGGTGGGAAGAGTAGCCTATGAGTTGGACTTGCCTTCAGAGCTCGAATCTGTACACCCAGTATTCCATGTTTCGATGCTCCGCAAGTGTATTGGAGACCCCACGAGGATTGTTCCGATTGATGATGTACAAGTGACAGAGAAGTTGATATACGAAGAAGTGCCCATTGCTATTTTGGATAGACAAGTGCGAAGGCTTCGGAATAAAAAGGTTACTTCAGTCAAAGTGCTATGGCGGAACAATAATCGGGAAGAAATGACTTGGGAAGCGGAGGAAAAGATGAAATCTATGTACCCCCATTTGTTCCAATCCCCAGAAGAGATTCAAGATGAGACGTCGACGATATGAGGTATGAATGTTTTAATTTTATGTTTTTGGTCGTGTGTGGCCATAAATGTGTTGATATTTTGATATAGCCCTGTGAGGCGATGATATTATGGGTCGATGTGGTAAATTGGTAGTGCCAAAGTACAAAGGGAACTCGGGCAAAATTTTTCTAGAATCCCCGAGTGTCGAACATTCGAGGACGAATGTTCCAAAAGGGGGGAAGAATGTTACACCTCGGAAATTTTTCCGTACTTGTGTGATGAGTAGAACAATGAAGGACTTGAGTGTATGGTGTTTTACTAAGTCGAGAATGGCTAATTTTGCATTTTTGGAAATAATAAAGTTGCAGAATGTTTTTTCACCCAGTGGTCGTATATGGCACTATACGGCCCGTAAAGTGATTTACGGACCGTATAGTGCAATCGTCTTTCATTACGTCAAAAATCTCAAGATTTTGTTAAGTGTTGAAATGGTTAAAGACGACCCAGTTTACGGCCCGTAAACTGGTTTACGGACCGTAAACCAGGTCGTAAACTGCCATGTCCCTCAGCCAAGACTTCCTGTAAATGGTGAAAATGATTAAAAACGACTTGGAGGACGGCCCGTAAACTAGTTTACGGACCGTAAACCTCAGTCGTAAAGTGCCATGACACTCAGCCAAACCTTCTGTTCTTGAATTTCTTAAACACGATCATGGAAGACGGACCGTAACCACAATACGGTCCGTAAACTGCAATTTACGACCACTGTTCACCCGACGAGAAATCATTAAACATCAGCTTTTGAGCAATTAAAAGGAACTTAGGCCTCATTTTATTTCATTCTTCATTCATACAACCCAAGAACACTCTAGAACTCTCCAAATACTTCCTCCATAAGAATCCAAGAGAATCAAGGAAAAAGCTAAAGATCAACAACACAAAACCTATGAAATCAAGTGCAAGAACACATCAAGGGATCATCTAAGTCAAGTAATTCCCAAGAAGGTGAAACTAGGGTTTTGTTTAAGTGAAGAATTTCAACTCAAGGGTTGTTCAACCGCTATCCAAGGTAAGTTTCATGATCATTCTATGTTGTTTGAAGTATTGAAAAGCTTAGACACTTGAAATGTAGAAGAACATAGAAATAGACCATTATTGAGTGAATAGTGCCATAAATGAATGATAGTGGGATTGAATTATGAATGTTGAAGTGTTGTGAATACAAATACGTTATAAATGATGTTTATATCATGAAACAAGCGTTAAACGCATGAAAATGCAAGGACGAGTCATAAGGCTAATTATGAGGGAAATTGGAAGAAAATGGTGGATTTTGCTAAATGTACGTAAACGACGATTGTTGATTTCGATATTATGAGTAATGCTATGAATGTTGGGAGTTAATATAAAACATGGGAAAAATAGTATAAACAAGAGAAGCACTGTCCGACTTCTCTTAGAATTAGCGACGCGTTCTTGTAGTTAGTATGCTAATGTTGATATGAATTCTTTATGAAGGTAACGACGCGATATTGAAGGAGAACGAGTGAGCGATATCTTAGCTAAACGACCAAGGTATGCGAGGCTAGTCCCTTCTTCCTGATGGCATGAATCTTGTAGCATGAAATTCCTATTCTCTTCATGAGTTCTTATAGTCCGAAAGGCTAAGAGTCTAACTCCTTAATGTCTATATAAGATGAGGAATACGATATGATGATGCTAGTATAATGACGATGTTAATTATCGCTTACACTCACCTTATGTACTAGTTCCTTCAAGGTGAGGCAGAGTATCAATAGTTGTTCCATAATGGAATCGGGGGATCACGACCTTACGTCACCCCGATAGAATAAAGTTGATCTTGAGCCTTATGCATGTATTACAATGAGATAAGTATTTTATGATGAGTATATTATTATTATGAGCATTTTATGATAAGCATGACATGAGCATTTCACACCGTGCCTAGTTGGCCGGGCAGTCACCGCCAAGGCGGACAGCTATACGGATACACCATGACCTCTGGGCATGGGCAGACACCACTAGTGGGCGGCATGAGATGGTACCCCGGACGCGGGAGGCCTAGACGCGGGCTAATATTATTGATTATCACACCGTTCCGACATGGACGGGCAGTTTGCATATGATGCATATATGTTATGAGGATGAGTATGAGTAAGATGGCACGCATGATTTCCTTTATGATTATCAGACAGATCCAGATATTTCATGTTGATGTGATCACTATATTGTTGATGTTTTCTTTCATTGTTTATGCTTCTCATACTCAGTACAACATTCGTACTGACGTCCTTTCTTCGGACGCTGTGTTCATGCCCACAGGTAGACAGAGAGGAGAGCTTGGCCCAGATCCTCAGTAGCAGTCAGCTGGTTGAAAGCACTCCATTGTCCGGAGGTGCTTAGGATTATCCTTTTGGTATATATATATATATGTATATTTTGGGCACGACGAAGTCTTGTTCCGTCCATGTATATACAATATGTTAGTAGAGGCTCGTAGATACGCAGTGTGGGTTAGATGGTCTCACAAAACGTTTTCATATGCATGTATATTATTTTGATGGCCGAAAGGCAATTGTATATAAAGTATTTATGTTTGCTTAATTATGATTTTCCTACAACTGGTATGTAAATTGATAAAAGAGTATTAAATGAGCAAGATAAGTAGTAGAGTGAGCGGTGCTCGGTAACTAGCTCCGGGTACCCGTCGCGGCCCCTAACTGGGTCGTGACAAAAACACCATACGGACTCACCCGTGGCCTCAGAATTCCCAACGGAGTTCTACTTTCCTAAGTCACCCCACAATGGACTAAACACAAAAAAAAACAATAATCACACACAAGTCAAGTTTTCAGTTTTTAGACTTATACATTCGAGTTTCTTTTAGCTCGTTCTACCCTTGGGAAGGTTCTATTTGGTAGGGTGATCCTATATTTTTCATTACGACTAGGAGGGCCGTTACAATATTATTCTTGATAAATGATTGTTTGGACCTTGTTGGGTAATATATTATGATATAATTCGTGTACATATTATTTTTGTGCTTGTTGCATGGTTGTATTTTCTAACAATTGTTCCAGGGGTATTTAAAGTGGCGGGTCGAGGATCTTACTAGGTTATATTTATGTATAACTCACTCCTTACCTGCATGTCCATGCAGATACCGTTGCTTAGAACGAGGCTTGTGGCTAAATATTTCGTAAGTGGATTCTGTTGCTGAGATGAGCCACCACATTGTTCGTAGAGGCAGTCATTTCAGCTTTATCTATTTTATTTCTAGTTACTTCCTTTATTTTGGGTTTACATGCCCAATATTCAAACTCATGTAACTCTGTTAGATGCTCTATGGTGTTAGTGTGGAATTTAGGCTAGAGATTCTTTTATCTTAGCATTGGCTGGCTTCTATTAATCGATTATGGGTTTGGTTGATGACTAATTTGTATTTTATTATTAATGATGTCGTTGGGCCTGCACTTATTTTCTTTTAGTGCTTTCGTAAATGATTAAGGGTATGCTATGTGGTTCGCCTGGCGGGTGGTGTGTGCTGGGTGCCAATCACTTCTAGCGGGTATTATGGGACTTGAAAAAGTTGGTATCAAAGCTTAGGCTTTAAGTCCTGGGTCATGGAGCAGTGTTTAGTAGAGTCTTGTTCATGGGGATGTAGGTGCCCATACTTATGATCTTGAGGCTACTGAACATCTAGAAAGTTTTCCCTTCTTTTATTCCTTGTTCGTGTGTGAGTTGAATCAAGTCTAACCTTGTAATATTTATTTCGCAGATGGCTAAGAAACGCGCATCTTCTTCTACTACGCGTGGCGCTGGACAAAGTATTGTTGACATCCAATTTTTGCCCTCCAAAAAGTCAAATTAACTAGTCAAGCTTCTTGAATTCCAAACAAAGTAAAAGAATTGGTCAAAAAATTAAAAATACTTTCTAAAACGGCTTTTGGTGATATTTTACCATTTCATTGGCGACATAACCTAATATATATATATATATATATATATATATATATATATATATTATGTATAAGTTATGTCAATTTTACCGATTTGAAAATAAAGTTGCATAAAAAAAACAAGTATTTTAATCAAGTACGTATTTTTTATCAAAAGTAATTAACTTGTTCATTATTAGAAAAATAAGTATTTTTACTTTGTTGAAGTGAAGATGTTTAATTTATTAATTAGATAATAATTTCATCTCAATTTTATTTCAAACTGGTTTTACAGAATGGTTTTAACTGAAAAGGCATGGGTTTAATTTGGCTATTTGCTAAGGTTTTGGCTACAATTGAAACAAAGGTTATGAATTAAACACAATATTGTTCACTCTTTTTTAAGCCCAAAAATCTTCGGCCCAGTCCAATAACCGGGCGACCCGACTCGCGAGCCATTTTTATCCCAAAAATATCCCTCTTTCACTTCATTGGAATTACACAAAAATGTACCAACAAGAGCCCTAATGTTCTTCACTCCCAAAAACCTACTGTTGCCTTTCCTCTTCGAGTAAGGCTTCCAAAGGAGCTCTTCCATGGCAGAAGCTCTGCCTCTCCTTTTCGGGTAAACATTTAATGCACATTTGTCTCCTTCTTCACAAGGAAATGGTAACAATCTCCTCTCTCTTCCTTTTTCATTGCTTTAGTACAACTTTCGGTAGATTGGGGGGATTCAATAGGATTTTCATTTCACTCTACCAATTTGAATTTCAAAATTTTCAAATGCCAGGCAGTCCCATATCGCTGGAAATTGCTAAAAACCCTAGAATTGGCCCTTTATAAATAGGACTCATTTCTCACTTCACAGGGAGAGTTTTTTTTAACAACCCAAAGTTCTGAAACTTTGGTTACTGCTTAAAACAAGAGTTTTCCTCATCTAAGCCGAGTTCTCGAAGTATCGGAACAAGTTAAAAAGTTTTCGAGTTCGAGTCAATTCATCATCATTGGTGAAAGGTGATCGACTCAACTTTCGTCATCCTCGTCGCTGCCACTGAAAAATGTAATCTTCATATTTTTCAGCGTTCTACTATTTTTTTTTTGCTTGTTCCAGCTTTATATTAGTTTGGTTTTTAGTTCTCCTGGTATGAATTATGCTTGAGATCATTAGTTTTATTCCTTATTATGCCCAATTTTCTATAGACTAGTATTAGTTTAAATTTTATTTGAGTTAGGTGATTGGATTTCATTTTCTAAATATCTGTATGAGTTGCATGATTGAACGTGCTTGGAGTTTAAGTAAAAGATCAGTCCTCATACTTTTTAATTGTTCTTCATGGTTCATTATTTATCTGTATGACATGTGATGCCCCATCTGTTGTGATAGCATGTTTAAAAAGGCTATTTCTCATTCATTTGTCGTGGAAAGTTGCTACTTTAGATACCGTTCTGGTGTGGTTGACATTCTGGTTGAAATAAGCTAATGAATTTAGGTATTTGTGTTTCTTCTTGTTGTTTCTTTCATCTCTAGTTATGGAGAGAGTTAGTATGAATGAATATCCAATGTTTAGTTCACCTGGTTTTTTTTTTTTTATGATGTTTGTTTGCTATGATTTCTTTTTACTCATTAGGGGAGAATGTGTAAAGCCAAATCTGGAATTCTATGCTTCCATAGCTTGTCAACATATGGTTATCAAATTTATCCATTGAATGATCTAACTGATTAAAAAATAATTGATAATCTTAAAGGAAGAAATGGTTTGCTTTTGGAATCAGGAATCTGTTTAAGTATGAATCCCTGAGCTGTTTTCTCTTTCAATATTCCCTGTGCAAGGTAAGAGATTTCATGGGGGAAATTATCTTTAATAATTAGGCTGACTATTGACATATAATGAACATGTCCTCCTCCTTTGCAAGAAAGAACTGAAATAATTGAAATAGATGCATAGTCTCTGGTTAGATCATCATTTATACCTTATATGTGGAATTGACAAACTTGTATGTATTAGAACATACTTTTTTTTTTCTTCTTAAAAAGGGAACATTACTGTTAGCTTGAGTCATTAGCAAATCTTTTAAATGTTTGGTTACAAATTCATGACCAGTTAAGCATTGTGTCGCTTAAGTTAACTGTTAGGTTCATGGTAGGGACAACCTTCCAAATGCTATGTGAATTTAGCATGATTGAAGGCCATCCCTTGTGCAATTTCTCTTGAGATTTATTTCCTATTGCTTTGCCGGCTGAAAGACAAGGCATATTGTGGGATTGCCTTAGCCTCCTTCCCATTAAGCTATTTTGAGTGTTTGTTGTCCTTGTTCTTTGTCGAAGACTGCATTAAAACTAAGTAGATTTCCAAAGAACTCTATTTCATTTGCCACTGCTTTGTTAGAAACTGTTGCGGAATGACTACCAAACTTGAATTTGTTATTATCTTAAACCATTTTCAAGACTTGACTAAATATGATAGTTGAGGTATCTCACTTAATTTATCTTGTTAAATTCCTTTTGTTTCGGGATATTCATTCTTCACCCCTCTGTTTCTTTGCATGACTTAGGGAATTTTCAAATCCCAAAGGCCCTCGAGATGTTGCTGAAACTCGAGATGATTTCCTGCTGCACTTGAGGCTTAAGCTTGCTGCATCCTTAGAGAATTATTTTGTTGTGCTAAGGCATCAACAGATGCTATGTCCTGAGAAACTACCCTTGAGCTGCTATTTTATTTGATGAGAACATTTTACTGGACAATTGCCACTTCGTCCGAGATGATGTTCTTTAAGCTACTTGGCTGCTTTGTCCGTGGTTGCATATGGTTAAATCACTACTACTTTTGAGTAGGTTGATTTGTTTGAGTTGTTTATTTCTAACCTCGCTGTTGCCATGAGAAATGGCTTAAAATGTTGCTACATTTTTAGGCAGTTTACTGCATGTTTAGATATGCTTTGATGATGTTTTCTAGTGAGATTGATGCTGCCTTTGGTGCCCCTTCCTGGGGTAAAACAGTTGCTGTTTCGGGAGTATTTAAAAAGCTGAAATATTTCTGTAGTTTGAGTTAAATTGCTGCTATATTTTAAGCTGAATTGCTGGTGTATTTTGAGCCAATCGCTGCTGCATTTTTGGGCAAACAAACACTGCGTTTGGGGCCACTTGCTGCTGTGTTTTCTTGGAACAATTGCTGCTGCATTTTTTAAGCTAAATTGCTGTTGGATTTACGGCGAAGTGTAGAGAATAACTACTGTCTAATTGGACATTTTACTGATTGAACATGCTACTACATTGGGCCAATGAAAAAATTACTTTTGAGGCCATACTTTGTCCGGAAAGGTTATCTCTCGGTTTAGGCATTGATGACCTCATAGTAGTATCACGAGGTAGGAACGAACATGCGTTTGGCGAGGCAACTAGAATGGTCAGTAGTCTGCAGCCAAGACATGTTTCAGATTCCTTTGCCAGATTCGGAAACATGAGTCTGAGCCTTCGTAATCAAAGCCCTCAAAGTGTGATACGAGTCCGAGGGATATTATTTGTTTTCATAAACGTCACCCTACGGGGTGGCGTATCATTTTGACTAACTACTTTTCTTTCTATTTGTGCGAGGTATAAATAAAGCGAACCATGTTTAGCGAAGCTTTAAGACGAAGTGAAGAATTGGATGTTAGAGCTTCAGACGAAAAAACTAGAAGAGCATAGGCTTGCTAAAGGATTTGGGCCCAAGGCCGAAAAGCTAAGCTTTCTTTCCCTTCCTTTTATTATATGTTTACTTTGGTTTTTGTATGAACATGTAAAAATACATTTGTGTAGATATTGAAACCCTTATAAGTTAGAACCTAGGATTTACATAAACAATGTTTCGATTTTGACCCGAAAGCTAGTTGAATTGCATTTATTTATTAAAAGTAAATAAATTAAAAAGTGTTTTCTTATACAAAAATTTATTATCTTTAAAGTATATTGCATGATTCGAAGAGTATGAAAAAGGACTTTTTTTTTTTGGAACTTATTGGACTTAAGGTAATATTCAAACCTTTGGGGCTCGAAACCCAAACCTTAAGGTAAATAAAACAGAGAAATATACTTGAACTATAGTTTTTGAGGATTAAGATGGCTTTGGAGTAGTATATGGTTGAATAATGAGCTTCAATGGATCAATAAGTAACAAGCAAACTCTTTTCTTAACTTATACGTGTCAAAATCTGTAGTATTCCTATAGAGGAGATATACTCCATTTATTTTCTTATATATAATAAATAAACTTATAAGGAATAAATCATGACATTGGGACCAAATGAGTAGAAACTCTACTTGAGAGAAATCTTAAGTGTGTTTTGGTCCGGGAATGAAATGAGTTGAACCTCTTATAACATTTTTCAAAAAGAAAACTAACTTTCCCCTTTAAAGGATGTTTTTGCCCCAAAAGTCGGAATTTATGATTAGCATGACAAGTTTTTGTAGAAAAGAAACATTTTAGCAAATAATCACATTAATCACACATTGAAGCTCAAAGGTCAACCGTATTCTACGGATCCTTAATACTAGGGTGCTTAAAACCTTCCCCAGGGGATCACCAGAACCCTTACCTCGAACTCTGGTTTAAAAAGGATTTTTCTTTATTTGATAAAACCTTTTAAACTCGGTTTTCCTAGTTTACCAATAAATTAGGTGGCGACTCTAAAAAATATATAAAATCCAATTAGAGCTCCAACAACCTCGTAGTAGCTTTTATGCCTTAACCCCCGTAAAAGTGAACCGTAACAGATGGCGACTCTGCTGGGGATTTTTCTAGGTTTTAACCGTAAGGGTTTCAATATAATGTAATATAATTGTGATTATTTGCTTATTTGTTTACTTTCTTGCAAAATATAAACTGTCATGCATTCATATCATAAATTCCGCCACTCCTGGCAAAAAGCATGGTTTCAAAGGGGACACGCGGGCTCGCGGTCTAGCCTTCACTAAAAAACCCGAACACCCCTTCTTTGGAACACATTGAACGTTAAGTTGGTATACGGTCACCTAACGGCCGACAACGGTTCACCCCGAGTAGTCCGCTCGGGTCCAAGGTCAGTTCAAAACACCCACTCTTGCATAAGCCTAGGGTAGAGCTAAAACAAATCCAAATATGAAGTAGACCGGGTGGTTTGAATATTTTAGACGTATCCAAACCCGAGAGAAAGACTACCCTATGTCAAGTACGGTCTATGACCCAAAGACACCGCATCCAACTATGTGAAAAAATTGAAGGATGTACATGCTGTTATAAGAACCATTTGTTCTTGGGGTCGGGAATTTTTCCTTTACTTTTTAGACTTCATCCAAGAGGAGCTTGGAAAGTTCGAAAGACGATGGAGGACCCCGTGGTAGCTTAGTTTAGGATTTGTGCCCCTGCATGAGACTGAAATTTTGTACACCTGTCCCACATGCAAGTCGAACGTTGTTTTCGGGGACAAACGGGACGTCTTAACGACATCTACACCGAATAGGCTTAACTTTGGCTTAAAAAGGTCACACGCATGATTAGGGCGCGATATATATTGTTTATCTGCTATGTGCTATGCAATGTGCATTTTATGCCTATTTGATTCATGTGCTTAAATACATCTATTTTTCCTTGGACATGAACAGTCCATTATTCAGTTCCAAGTCTTAGAATGTCATTAAGCACACAAAACCTCAAAGTCAAACTATTTCAAAGTCCACCTAAAATCACCCAAACTCCCGAAACCTTACATAAAACTCTAAATGTACCAAATATTCCAAGAAAATACCACCCAGTCATCGCCAATTATCGTTGACCATGTCGTTCCCAAAAAATCACCTTACTACATCCCAATGGTTGCCAGAGTCGCACCCCAAGTCCCTGAAACTTTGTGTAAAAATCCAAATATTCCAAGCTCTCCAGAAAAAACCGTTCGGTCATCGCCCAATTATCGTTGACCAGGTCATACTTATAAATCACTTTATTGTGTCCAATGGTCGTCAAAGTTACACCCTTACGCTTTGAAAGTTCTACATGTCATGTTTTCTAGAAAAAACCACCCGGTCATCGCCAATTATCATTAACCAAGTCATTCCTAAAATTCATTTTTTCCATCCGATAAATTGCGAAAGTTGCGCCCGTCATAAATTTATGTTAGTGAACTCAATCAACTTAGAGTGAATCACAGCCCGTAATTTTGTTACTCCAAAAAAGATTTCCAAAAACAGATCCATGCTCGAGTACAAATGCTCGAACCTTAACGTGTCCATTTTGTTAAAGTCAGTCAATGACCAAAATCCTGTCCATTCAGTTAGCTACTTAGGTCGTCTTTTAAAGTCTTCCGTTTTGGCCGAATTCTGGACTATTATGTTTCAGGCAAAACAAATGTTACTTGCTTTATTATGACCAGTGGACTAATGCTGTTACTTTTTGATTTTTCTTTCTTTATGATTGACTCGTGGGGACCACCAAAGGTTTCTTTTACGAAACTCAAGTCACAGTCTTTTTTAGCCCACCTAGGCGCTACGCTTAAAAAAAGAGTTTTCTATCCGTGTTCAAACATCAAAATGACCCAATCAAGCAAACAGCTCCTTGCTTTTACGAAAATCCAAGAAAAAAGGAACGCACTTTAAGTGACGTCCCTAAATTGGCCATTCAGCCCTCGACTCACACAACACTTGTCCCAGGGTTTATATTCCAGTTACCACCCGTCTGTCATGACACATTTAGTGGGATCAACACGAGTCAATCATTTTTCTACTAAAGAAATCTTTCTGTGAGCACAGGAACAAAAAGGATACAAGGCAACGAGCCCCAAACCGGCGTCAAGATCACAGATCTTGATCAAAGGCGCTATTCAGGCCCACCACAGCCTCATTTTGATAAGCCAATTGGCTTTATCTCTAACTCCATATTCAATTTTATTCCTCTCACTTCATTCTGTCTACTGACACTTGTTCTTGGAATATTACAGGTGATGTATAAGTTGATATCAGGAATCAAGACTATAAGGAGTCGCACGTCAACAAGCAAGCGCTTGATATATCAATCAAGCACGAAGATACCGCTCAAACGTGCTAAAGAATAGCACAACAAGACTAAGTGTCAAAGATCAACGGCATCGCTGGCCAATCATGATCATCACAAAGTGGTCGGAGTGGACTTCAAGCCTCCAACGACGAGCAAAATATCAAAAGAAAGCCTATTCGACGGCACAAGCCTAACGACGACATATTTAACTCTACTCTCAATTCTAAGAAATACTTTGTCACTGCCTTTGAATGCTTCAACGATTTATATTATGAATTTTTCAGAAATCAACGTCAAGTCTTCAACGACTTTTTCTTCACCAACAAACTGAGACAGTATGCTAAAGAGGAATACCGAACTCCCCAACAAGTCCCCTTTTTTCAGAGATCAAAATGACAGCGTTCTCAAAGCAATGAGGAAACTATGTCCATGTAAAGTCTTACTTATGGATGTGTCACCAGCCACATTTATAATTAAGAGGTTGTAAGCCTCTTTTTCCTATGCTCGAAGGACGGACATCACTTATCTGTAGTACACCATTACCCTATACCTCGAACTACGTTCGACCGATTCCCATCATTACGGGATATGTAGGCGCTCTTTGAGCTCGGTCATACCAATAAAAAACCTAAGAAACCCCTATGAAGCGTCCGAGATAAGACTTCAAGGAAAATTCAGAATTGGCACAAAGAGATTATTGCCACACATGCCCAATAGGGGAAGAATTTTTGAGAAGATCTCAAAAAATCCGTCACAAGTCCGGCCCAAGAGTCAGCCGATTTAAGACCCCAAACTGGGGCAGAATTTTTGAGAGGGTCTCAAAATTTCTTACAGAAATTCAACGCAAGATTCAGCCGATTCAAAACCCTCAACTGGGGCAGAATTTTTGAGAAGGATCTCAAAAATTCCTTCACAAGACTCGACACGAGAGGTCGCCTACACAGTCTTAACAGAGGCGGAATTTTTGAGAGGGTCTCAAGAAATCCAATTTAAGGTTCGACACAGGACGTCGTCGATACAACTCAAAAATAGGGCAACTTGTTAAAGCAGTTCAGGCGATCTCTACTCAAACTTCAAGATACCCAATCAAACATCAATGTCTAAGTTCCAAACAACCTTTACCGGGAAATATATCCTCCCTTTAGAGATCTCCAAATAGAGTAGGGACACACCTTATGTGATGTCCCGAAATCGGCCATTTTAGCCTCCAATGTCAAATCCACTTCTCAAAACACGAAGTTAACAAAAGCACTGACCAAAGACGGAGATTGTCGCATCGAACGACTTTATACCCAACTTTAGATTTCATTCCTTACTAACTTCTACACAAGAATATTTGCAGGTAACATCGACAAGCATCAAGGCTATCGATCAAGCTGAAGGGATGCTTGATATGCCGAATTGTACATCGAGATTATCAAGACAAAAGAAGTGAACATCAAGTCATCGACGACCTTTCTTTGACCTTAAATGGGAGAAATTTGTTGAAGAGGAATACCAAACTCTCCACTAAAAGCAAAGATCTACAGAGTATGGTCAAAGGTCGCCAAAACAACGGAAAGCATGGCCTACATCTACAACGAGTAAAGGATGCTCGACGGTTTTGCATATGCCATTAACCTTTCTATAAGGTCTTTCTTAAGTTTGTTTTTACTACGGTCGCTGGCAAAGCGACAACGTATCTACTAAAATTTTCTGTTAGTACAAGTCGTACGAATATCAGAATGAACTTTGATACGATTCAAAATACAAAGAGGCATCAAGGTAATTATCATGAGGCGCTGAGGAATCACAAACCATGTCGAACACAAAGTTTTGGGTATCTCAATTTATGTTTTACCCAAAAATGGGACTTTATTCCTTGTTTCCCTGCAAGTGGGATTCTTACGGGACACTAATCACCAACGTGAAATGCTACCCGGCAAAACGGTATGCTAGCCACTAAGGTGAGACGCTAATCGATGAAATAGAATTCTAATCACCAAGGTGAAACCCTAACGAAAAAATGGGACGCTAGTCATCAAAGTGAGATGCTACCCAAATGAAAATGGAACAATCATTTAAACTGTTTTGTTGATTTTTTAAATTGGCTTATCCACCTTTAAGACTTCGCAACTACTACGTTGCATTTCTCTACTGATAAGTTTATTTTAGATTTTTGCAGTAGTTTCAAAATGTCGTAAGGGTGATAATATCTAGCCACGAGGGCTACAAAAAGATCAAAATGCCGCAAGGGCAAATATCTAGCCACGAGGGCTATAAAATGATCAAAACGCCATAAGGGAGAATATCTATCCACAAGGGATACAAAATGAGCGAAAACACCATAAGGGCGAATGTCCAGCCAAAAGGGCTATAAAGGAATCGAAACGCTGTAAGGGCAAATATCTTGCCATTAGGGCTACGAAAGATTAAAACACCATAAGGGCAAATATCTAGCCACGAGGGCTACAAAATGAGCGAAAACGCCATAAGGGCGAATGTCCAGCCAAAAGGGCTATAAAGGAATCGAAACGCTGTAAGGGCAAATATCTAGCCATTAGGGCTACGAAAGATTAAAACGCCATAAGGGCAAATATCTAGCCACGAGGGCTACAAAATGAGCGAAAACACCATAAGGGCGAATATCCAGCCAAAAGGGCTATAAAAGGATCGAAACGCTGTAAGGGCAAATATCTAGCCACGAGGGCTTTGAAAGATTAAAACGCCATTAGGGCGAATATCTAGCCACGAGGGCTACAAAATGTGCGACAACGCCATAAGGGCGAATATCCAGCCAAAAGGGGTATAAAAGGATCGAAACGCCATAAGGGAAAATATCTAGCCACGAGGGCTTTGAAAGATTAAAACGCCATTAGGGCGAATATCTAGCCACGAGGGTTAAAAAATGTGCGACAATGCCATAAGGGCAAATATCTAGCCACAAGGGCTATCAAAGGATCGAAACGCCATGAGGGCAAACACCTGGCCATAAGGGCCCACAAAGAACAAAAGGCCATAATGGCAAAATCATCGGCCAATGGGGTCATAGTAAAACAACGCGGCATACCTGACCAAGAGGGTCACAACCAACATAAATGACGAAAGAAAGATCATCCGGCCACAAGAGTCATATCTGTTATCTCTACCATGTTTCCTATTGCTAAAAGGGCCATTGCACGTTTACTTTCCTACTGCTAAGAGGGTCATTCATACAAACTGCCAAGAAGGCTATTGCACGTTTATTTTCCTGCTGCTGAAATGGCCATTGCACGTTTACTTTCCTGCTGCCAATAGGGCCATTGCACGTTTACTTTTCTGCTGCCAAGAGGGCCATTCATACAAACGGTCAAGAGGGCCATTGCACATTTACTTTCCTACTACCAAGAGGGCCATGGCACGTTTACTTTCCTGCTGCCAAGAGAGCCATTCATACAAACTGCCAAGAGGGCCATTCATACAAACATGTCAAGAGGGTCATTCATACAAACAGGCCAAGAGGGCCATTCATACAAACATGCCAGGAGGGCCATGCATACAAACTACCGGATATAGCAAGATGACAAAGCGATGTAAAATCGGTCAAGAGACCGCAATATTCGCTCAAAAAGTCAAAGCGATGTAAAATCGGTCATGAGACCGCAGTAGTCGCCCAAAAAAGATAAAGCGATGTAAAACCGGTCATGAGACCGCAATATTCGCCCAAAAAAAGACAAAGCGATGTAAAATCTATCATGAGACTGCAGTATTCGCTTTAAATGTCAGAACGATGTACATCCGATCAGGTGGCCGCAATATTCGTTTTCAAAGTCAATCACAGTGTTACCCCGCAAATGGAAACAAGTTAGCAGCTGCCAAGGAGAAGAGCAGGCTGGCCAGAGCAGAACCAGATGCATGCGGAGCAAACGTGGAACTTTTTCTTAGCAGCGAACCGGGGCACATTGCAGAAGAGAGGAGCAGACTCTTCGGGCGAGAGTTAAGGATCACCTTTCCTACCATCAAACTACACCCCTTTTGAAGGGATGTAGGTGTTTCTTTCGTGTCAAAACCAATCCCCAAAAAGGCAAAGGTCGCTATCTTTGAGTTTCGCATTCAGTGTAATCTCTGAACCTACACTGAGGCACTACTGATTTTCTTTCAAATCTAGGTGACGACATACTTAAGGTATACAAAATTATGTCCGTGCAAGGACTTAATTACGAGTGTGAAGCATGCCACATTCATAGCTTAGAAATTGCAAGCCTCTTTATCGTAATCAAAAGGTCTGAAGTCATCTATCTCAAACCAAAGGCTACTTCCGCATAAGGAACGCCCTTTTCTACCGATCGAGTCGAACTACATATGGCCTGATCCCCGAGGGTAGGGGTATGTAGGAGAACTCACTGTCAGAGCTCGGTCGTAATCCAAACTCCCCCCAATCATGTCCCAAAATCCAAGTCTTATAAATTCAGCACACAGGGGCAAATTTTGAAAGTTTTCAAAAAAATCAAGTCGAACTACAAGTGGCCTGAATTCTCATATATCCTGAGATGTTTAGGAAACCCAACGCCAGGGTCTGGCCATAATTTTCAAAAAATCACATGAGCTTTTTCACTTAAGAAATGAGAAGAGTTGGTGGGTCAAAAATCGGATTTTGTCAAATTTCGTTGCCCAAGGATGGCTTCGCCATCGCTGTACAACGAAGGGCCAGCTGTTGACATCCAATTTTTGCCCACCAAAAATTCAAATTAACTAGCCAAGCTTCTTGAATTCCAAATAGAGTAAAAGAATTGGTCAGAAAATTAAAAATACTTTCTAAAATAGCTTTTGGTGATATTTTGCCATTTCATTGGCGACGTAATTTTGGTGATATTACGTATAAGTTTAAGTATAAGTTATGTCAATTTTATCGATTTGAATATGAAGTTGCATAAAAAAATAAGTATTTTAATCAAGTACGTTGTTTTTTATCAAAAGTAATTACTATAATTTGTCCATTATTAGAAAAACAAGTATTTTTACTTTGTTGAAGTCAAGAAGTTTAATTTATTAATTGGATAATAATTTCATCTCAATTTTATTTCAAACTGGTTTTACGGAATGGTTTTAACTGGAAAGGCATGAGTTTAATTTGGCTATTTCGCTAAAGTTTTGGCTACAATTGAAACAAAAGGTTATGAATTAAACCCAATATTTTTCTCTCTTTTTTAAGCCCAGAAATCTTCGGCCTAGTCCAATAACCAGGCGACTCGACCCGCGAGCCATTTTTATCTCAAAAATATCCCTCTTTCACTTCATTGGAATTACACAAAAATGTGCCAACAAGAGACCTAACGTTCTTCACACCCAAAAACCAATTGTTGCCTTTCGTCTTCGAGTAAGGCTTCCAAAGGAGCTCTTCCATGGCAGAAGCTCTGCCTCTCCTTTTCGGGTAAACATTTAATGCACATTTGTCTCCTTCTTCACAAGGAAACGATAACAATATCCTCTCTCTTCCTTTTTCATTGCTTTAGTACAACTTTCGGGAGATTGGGGGGATTCAATAGGATTTTCATTTCACTCTACAAATTTGAATTTCAAAATTTTCAAATGCCCGGCAGTCCCAGATCGCTAGAAATTGCTAAAAACCCTAGAATTGGCCCTCTATAAATAGGACTCATTTCTCACTTCACAGGAAGAGTTTTTTTTTTCTCACTTCATAGGAAGAGTTTTTTTTTAAACACCCGAAAGTTCTAAAACTTTGATTACTGCTTAAAACAAGAGTTTTACCTCATCTAAGCCGAGTTCTCGATGTATCGGAACAAGTTAAAGAGTTTTCGAGTTTGAGTCAATTCGTCGTCATTGGTGAAAGGTGATCGACTCAACTTTCGTCGTCCTCTTTTCTGCCGCTGAAAAAAGGTAATCTTCATATTTTTCAGCGTTCTACTATTTTTTTTTGCTTGTTCCAGCTTTATATTAGTTTGGTTTTTAGTTCTCCTAGTATGAAGTATGCTTGAGCTCATTAGTTTTATTCCTTATTATGCCCAATTTTCTGTAGACTACTATTAGTTTAAATTTTATTTGAGTTGGGTGATTGGATTTCATTTTTGAAATATCTATATGAGTTAGGCATGATTGAACGTGCTTGGAGTTTAAGTAAAAGATTAGTCCTCATACTTTTTAATTGTTCTTCATGGTTCATTAATTATCTGTATGACATGTGAAGCCCCATCTATTGTGATAGCATATTTAAAAAGGCTCTATTTCTCGTTCATTTGTCGTGGAAAGTTGCTGCTTTAGATACCGTTCTGGTGTGGTTGACATTTTGTTTGAAATAAGCCAATGAATTCAGATCTCTGCATTTCTTCTTGTTGTTTCTTTCATCTCTAGTTCTGGAGAGAGTTAGTATGATTGAATATCCAATGTTTAGTTCACCTGGATTTTTTTTTAATGATGTTTGTTTGCTATGATTTATTTTTACTCATTAGGGGAGAATGTGTAAAGCCAAATCTGGAATTCTGTGCTTTCATAGCTTGTCAGCGTATGGTTATCAAATTTATCCATTGAATGAGCTAACTGGTTAAAAAAGAATTGCTAATCTTAAAGGAAGAAATGATTTGCTTTTGGAATTAAGAATATATTTGATTATGAATCCCTGAGCTGTTTTCTCTTTCCATATTCCCTGTGCAAGCTAAGCGATTTTAAGGGGAAAATCATCTTTAACAATTAGGCTGACTTTTGACATATAATGAATATGTCCTCCTCCTTTGCAAGAAAGAACTGAAATAATTGATATAGATGCATAGTCTCTGGTTAGATCATCATTTATACCTTATATGTGGAATTGACAAACTTGTATGTATTAGAACATACTTTTTTTTTTCTTAAAAAGGGAACATTACTGTAACGATCCTCCCGGTCGTTATGGAAAATGTAGGATCACCCCACCAAATAGAACCTTCCCAAGGGTAGTACGAGCTAATAGAAACTCGATTTTATAAGTCTAAGAACTAAAAACTTGACTTTTTTGTGGTTGTTGTTTTATTGCATTGAGTCTGTCGGGGGCTGACGTGGAAAATTAGAACTCCGTTGGGGATTCCGAGGCCATGGGTGGGTTCGTACGATATTTTAATGGATATGTGCATTTTTGGTTTGTGTGTGTGAGGCCTCGGATTAAATGTTGGGTGATAGAGGAAAAAACTGGGCAAAAATCAAGCTCACTGCCCAAAAAGGACAGCTGCGGCGGGACTTGTACCGCTACGGCGGCATCGCTATAGCGGTGAGCCCCTCGCCGCCAGCGGTCAGCCATGATCCTTGTGTCCGCTGTGGCGGGCCATGTGCCGCTATGGCGGTATCGCTATTGCGGAACATTGGCTGCCATAGCGGTGATAGAGTTTTCGTTGGTCCGCTATAGCGAGACCGCTGCAGCGGTGGTTTGACCGCCGCAGCGGTCGACGGATGGCAAAATGTCGTGTTTTAAAGACTTAGTCTCACATTTTTATTCGAAAAACTCCAACACAGTTTCCCTCAAGCACCTAGGGTAAAATTCCAAGCCAGGGGAAGAAAACTCTTGAGAGGTAAGTCTCATCTGTCCTTTCAATCATTCTGTATCATCTTCATGATTATCATCACTTTTATGGGTCTTCAATGGTGAAATTGTAATAGAAAACCTAGAAATTAATTAACCCTCTAAACTTGATGGGTTATGATTATTATCACTTGTGTATCATCTAATGGCTTGGGTTAACTCGTCTTAATCATGAATTGCACCCTTAGAGCCATAAACTAAGTAAATTGAGACCTAGAGTTTTATAAAAATGGTATTTTGACCATGGAAACTGCTTGTAGTTGGAATGCTGATGTAAAATTGTTATAATTTAATGGTTAGTGGTTACTAAGGCCATTGTTAGGTTGTCTTACACCTAGAAATCATTCACCCATTGGAATGGGGTAAAGGGAAGGGTATTCTTGAATTGGTATTTGTGATTAGAGTATTTGTGACTCATTGAGCCTTCTATTTCTAGACTTTGAGCGTTCTGAGGCTTTAAGGAAGGGAAAAGCTGTAGCGGAGTGACTTGCGTTGTTCTTGCTCTACGTTTGAGGTAGGTTACGGTCTACTTGAGTTAGACTTTTTGTCACGACCCAAACCGATGAGTCGTGACGAGTGCCCGACCTCTATTGACCAACCACTCCTAAGCTCGTACCTGAATCTCATTGAGCAATAGAGTGGCCCATACATAGCTTATAACTGCACTATAGTAACTTCTGTAAGATTAACACAATAGAATCTGTATCAAGAACTCACAACCCGCATATATATACATGTGTGTTGAGGATAACAGTGCAAGCCGACTAGGCTGCTACATACGCTATACAACACAAATAAGAGCCGACAAGGCTACATAACATCCCAACTACATACAACTGTCTACTGACCTCTATGGAACACGAGCTGTAGAAAGGATAGGAAAAGACCTCGTCATACCTATATATACATGTCAAAATAGCATACCAAAAAGGGACTGCAGCTCCGAGTCAAGTGGAGTGCACTGTCTGCAGCTGAGTTGAAGACCTACTGAGCTGGATCGCCTATCTGACTACTTGAACCTGCGGGCATAAACGCAGTGCCCCCGGCAAAAGGGACGTCAGTACGGAACAATGTACCGAGTATGTAAGGCAAATACTAACTAAAACTGAACTAAAAACAATACAATCTGGAGGCCAAAGAATTCTCAAAATATCCCTCAGATCTGTCTCAAATGATTGCAATACAATGATATCATATGTCTCACTGACCAAGTGGCAAGGCTAAATAAAATGTCTCACTGACCCGTCGGCCAGACAATTCTGTCTCACCCCTCTGAGCTTTACTTTCTGTTTCCTAGTTGATTGACAATTGTATTTGGAGCTCTTCTGCTGAAATGTTACCATATCTCTTGTTTGTATACCGTTCAGTTGTGCCGGCACTGATTGATTCTGCTCAACTAGTTAATATTTTCCTTAACCTTTTTGGGTTTTCCTTACACTGAATCTTTAGCATTCCCAGTCTACTATAGTAGTATTCGATAATTTTTTACACCGGCGTGCGCCTCAATTTCTGACGATTAATCTTTCTAGGATTCCTTGGTTTCTTTATTTGAGCAATAACATGACTTCTTCTTAACATATATAGTTTTTCCTCGCGCAATTACTAGCTCATCGTTCTTACGTACATGTAGACTCTATATTCATGGTTTCACAATTCCTTTAGTATTGCTCGATTACTATTATTTTACTACCAATGGGTGTACTCTCGAATTTGCTGAATCTCTTGCCCAATTGATTCTTGGATACTATTCTCTTTCTATTGTGGCTAAAATTTATGCTCGTACTCATGGTCATCCCTTTTCCTTATCATCTGTATGTCTTCTAGTTCTTCATACTTTACCATCCTCATTGTCTCTTTGACCTTTGTCATTTACACCCTTATATGCTCGCTTACCCAGTTACTATATACCCTAATCCACTTTTGATCCCATCTTCCTTTTTATCCCCTTTTAGTATGTCAGAAATTCTTACCCCTTTGACGTTTTTGTATCCTTCTTACGCTTCGGTGATATTCCGTGCCTTCATCTTCTTGGAGTTTAACTTATTCTTTCCCTCTTAGGAATGACCTCAGAAAAACTTGTAATATAGTATCCCGTGCTTTCCTGTAGTAACCGAATCGATTCTTGCTGTATTTTATCTTCCAGCTAATATAACACCGAAATTTCCTTTCACCCATACACTTTACTTGTTTCTCTCTCTTTTAATAAGGCTTCTTATGCTCGGTCTGGGCTACCAGTCATTCTTGTGCTTACATCAGGAATATCTCGAATCTCATCTTCAGTGATCCTCTCCTCTCAATTTATCCATGAAGTTGCTAATCCTTAGCCCGACTGATAAATTAGGGATAAGTTTGGAAATTTGCCGAAATGTGAACTAGGTTCTTTACTATACGGTGAACTTAAATCGTTTCACTCTTTTCTCTATATGCAGTTTTTCAATCATAGATATCTAGTAGAACTATTATTTTGCTTGTCCTACGCCGTTTTACTGCCGCTAACTTTGTTCCAATCAGGCGCATCATCCCTTCACTACTTCCTTTGAAATTCTTCTTGGACTCTTGGCCTTCACTTGATTCTTACCTGATAAATCTTCCCTATAGTCTGGTATCCCCTCTTTGTTGTTTAAGTTTATCAGCTGCACAGATATTCAAAGTCCTTAAATGCTCATTTCCTCCATTTACCTTTTTACGGTTGCAGATTTTTGTCTGTTCCCTCTCCTATACTAACCTTATCTTTTAGCCAACCAATCTGGTTTCTTCTTTTAATACCATCATAAGTCAATGTACTATCGCATTTATTTTCCACGACGTGCTCTTTCATTTGCCCAACTCATATTGTTCTGTAGTCTTTCTTTACTAGGTGGTTATACCATAGTTAGGCGTCATAATTATTTCAATATCTTGTCAATCCTTGTCTTGGTCACAAATACTTATAAAATATCTCTTTTTCTTCCTCCCTTCATCCTTTTCTTATCTTCCCTTTCGACTCCATAAATTGTTTATATTTATACATATCCCTCGTATATTCATCCTATGTCCTTTATAACCGAATTTCTGTACTCCTTAAGGTATTAGGTTAACAACGCGCCTCATTAATGAGGAAAAGATGGGAGGATTGGGATAAGGAGGAATTTATAAACAAACAAAAAGGGAAGATCACAAAAATGTACTAGCACCATTGATGAGTAGCGAAGGTGAGTAGATAACGGGTATGGTCAGACACCATAACGAGAACATGAATTAATTAATAAAGATAGAGACGGAAGATATAATCTAAGGAAAACCATGAAGGTTAAAAGGGGGATATTGGAACAACCATAAGAAGATGAAAAGGAACCCGAGTACGATGACACTTGAAGTTAGAAATGGACCATGGTGTATTCGTGTTGAATTTGTTATGCCACTATGAAATTACTACCGCAAGGGTTAATCAAGGTGACAATCATGAAAAATGATTTATAACAGAAGTGCAAGAAAAGTCTAACATAGAGGAATTATCAAGTTGGAAACAATAAAGTCGCAACCAAGGATAAGCTTCAAATCGACTATAAGAAAAGGATGAGAGTAGAAAGATGACAATACTTCTACACCCTAGAGTAATTTGCAACGGAATATGATAGACAGGTATTGCAATGTAACGACCAGTTTTGTCGTTACCGTGATTCTTCCGGTTTTTCCCTCGTTGACCAGTTCCTAAGTCTCGTCAGAACTATTTTGACCCAAGAAGATAGTTGACATGACTTCCTAAGCATCGTTTTGGGCTTTGGAATGTTTTCTAGAAAAATTTGGCTTTAAAAGAAAACAGTTTGACCAGGAGTTGACTTTTGGGTGAACGAATTTCATTCGGAGATCTATCGATTTCGAGAGATTCATAGACTTATTTATGACGCATTGGTGGGACTAGTTCGGCTCCCAATACACTCAGGTGCATTTTGGGACTTGGTTTGGGAATGGTTATTGAGGTTTGGGAGTTGACTTAGTCAATGGTATCTCTGTTAGGAAATCCGAGGTCACGGATGCGTTCGTAGCGTGTTTTTACATGTGGATGCATTATTTCGTTTGTTGAAATCGGACCTCGGATGATTATCAAAAATCGGGTTAGAAAGTTGGTTTTTGGGTGCTCGGGAGTTGAATTACTCAATGTTATCTCCGTTGGGAATTTCGAGTGCGCGAATGAGTTCGTAGCGCATTTTTACCTATATATCTACATATTTGGTTTGTCAAAATCGGGTTCCGGATGAGCTTTCAGAGTTTCGAGGCGAAAAATTGAAAAACCGGGGCATCTGGTGTCTGGTGACCGCTTCAGCGGGCCATTTACCACTGGGTCATCCTTGGGACTGCTGTAGCGGTAGTGGTTTCCTTTGCGGCGGTTCCGCTAAAATCTGATGACGGGTCCAATATAAAAACCCTCATATCTCCCTCATTTAAGTCCAAATGAGGCGATTCAAAAGCCAAAATTCAAGGAAATTTCATGAGGAATCCAATGGTGCCATACAATAAGCATTTCGAGGTCATCTTAGCATGACAATCGAGGAAAAACAATTACTATGTCGGATTTGGACCTCATTTAGGATACCTTCTCTCTTGGAAGCTTGGGGATGAATGGATTCTTGGTTATTTCTCAAGATTGTTCCTATGGGTAAGGTATAAATCTTATGCTTAATAGTTTCCATTAATTGATCCATCATTTTGGCTTTGTAAAACCCTTCCTCTTCCCAAAATCTCTATGCAAAACCTAGGGTTCTTCAACCCAAAGTTGGGGATTTTCATGAAAGAGTTCTAAAAACGTATTGGCTTCCTAGATTTTGAATAAATGATTTTAATATTGCTATTTAGGCTAGACAATGATATATCTAGGCTGGTTAACCAATAATCTTCCATTCTAGAGTTGAAATTCTTGAATCTAAGGTAGGGCTCTTAGACCTAAATTTGGGGGTTTTCTTAACAATGATGATTTCAAGAATTAATTAAGTATTCCTATGATTTAAGTAATGGGTTTTTCCCTTTTGGTATTGAATTTGGTATTTTGGTCATAAAATTTCTGTTTTGCCCTTGAGACCTGTTTTTCCTAAATTAAGGGTTGGAATTTGACCCGAATAGAAAGTAGCCAATATGGGTATCATTAGTCATGGTTTGTTACATAGAATTCACATGTGATAGAGTTTGGTTATTTGGAGATGCTTCGAAAGACAAGGTAACGCGTGGGTTCATAGCACCTGTTCGGCTACCAGGTAGGTTATGGCTTCCCTTTCAGTAGATTCCGGTTAGTTTCATATATTCGTGTATTAGAAGGAACACAGAATGCGTGTATATGAATTGGATATTTGGGATGGAATCTTAGGATGGTATTGTTGTGTGATTTGTGTGTTCGGGCATGTGGTTTGTAGATTCCTTAGGTTGTCTGATGTGGTTTTTGTTAATATCGGAGGATATATGTGACTTGGAAGTAGCGGGTGAAACCTATTGTATGTCTAATGATGAGAAATTCCCGTTATATATAATTATTGTGTTATGCTATTAATAGTGAATCTAGTGGATGAATGGGAGGATAAAATGTACCAATGATTGTGATTGAGTCCAAAATGTGTTGTGATGAGGGATTTCAAGTGTAGGGTGAGAATTGTTCAATTGTGTTGGTTTGGTGTCATGTGTAGTTGGTAGATATCAAATTCTACTTGTTGTCTTGATTAGGATAGGATTGACATACCCGTTGTTGGTATTTGTACTTGGATATATGTTGGCATACCCACTGTTGGTATTGTGATGTGATACGTTGTTGGCATACCCGTTGTGGTATTTGTGATATTGAACTCCACTGTTGGTGTTGTGATGTGATACGTTATTGGCATACCCGTTGTGGTATTTGTGATATTGAAACTCGACTGTTGGTGATTGATATATGCATTGCATGCATTCTCTCATATTCATCATGCATGGCCAATACCCTGTGATGATCTGGTATCGTTGATTGAGCGAAACTGATATTTGATAAACTGTTTTACTTGAGTGATTGTGAAAAGGTCGATGTTCGAAAATCCATTCCGGAATCGTTATTTATATGAAATTGATACTTGATAAACTATTTTACTTGAGTGATTATGAGGAGGCTGATGTCCGAGGTTCAATTTCGGAATCGTTGATATGTGCATTGCATACATTTCTTCATATTCATGATGCATGATCGATATCCGGTGATGATCCGGTATCGTTGGTTGAGTGAAACTGATATTTTGATACTCTTTTGAGTGATTGTGAGGAGGCCGATGTCCGATGGTTATATTCAGGCATCGTTATTGCATGGCCGATTCTGATGTTATCCCGAAATCGTTCGTTAGTTCATGGACTCCGCGGGTCCCCCAGAGTGGTGCCGGTGAGACTCCCCCTGTGAGCAATTAGCCAGGGTCCGGTCTGTCTGTTTGGCAAAGATCCGGGACGGGTGGCACTAAGACTTCGTGAGTTACACTGGGTTGTGCTACCGAGATGTCGATATTTTCGTCCGGAGTACATGTGTACACCTCATTTGCATAGCATGGCATTGCATCCATACATATTGCATTGCATTGATACATCTTTTATTGCATTGCATTATGTCTTGTTTGAGATGATTTGGTGTTTACTCGTGATGATTGGATAAAGATTGATTTATTCAGACTTGACACATTTGGGATTAAATGCTTTACTTAGGCAATGACGTGTACCTGGATTTGAATTTATTGATTGAACTTGTTGAGGTATCCTATAGACCGTCCGTAAGATTAGTTATATGTTTGGTCTCTATGTGTTGTAGGATAACGGGTGTCTTAATGATGAATTGACTACTAGACTGAGACGATCGATTTAATGATATGTGAGTTCTGATATCGTTGTGAGTTTGACTGGTGAATTATTAGAGTGAAATTAATGCTTAAGGGTATTGATATACAGTGTGTGGTAGATAGCCATATGACTTGATTGAGTTGTTATCATGTTTATCTGTGAATTCTTTTACTGATATTTGTTACTAACCATTGTCGGCCTATAATACTTACTCAGTACGTGTGGTTGTACTGATGTTGCACTTGCTACACCCTTTTTGGGGTGTAGATTGTTTCAGGTAATTGATCGAAGCATATGTGGAAATACGCGGTGCCTATCTGGAAGGCCTCCTCCCATTTCATTTCGGGATGGAGGTTGAGTCTTAGAATGTAGTGGTAATTCTGAAATCATTAGACGCTTTTGTATTAGTCTAGACTAGGTCATGGGAAGTTGGATTGAGTCTGTATTTGTTACATCATTGTAATTTTATTGATTCTTGAGTTTATTGAATATTTTATGAAGTTTTCGCTGAATTTATAAGTATGTATTGATTTAAATGAATCGCCTTTACTTAATTGATGTTTAATCAATGAGAGGGTTCGCCTAACGAGGTGGGAAAGGTAGGTGCCCGCGCGACTCCGAAATGGGTCGTGACATGCAACATGAAGACTGAAGTCTAAGGGTAATGTCCAGGAGTTCATGTATGAGAAATTGGGAGTTAAAGGGACCAGAGTTGCGCGACAAATAAAATATGTGAAGGCGAGTCTGAATAAATAATCGTTGGCTATAGACGATAGCAAGAAAAAAAATATTTATTTCACATAATACGGACGGTCTAAAATCAGAGGTGAGGGAGACAGAGCTAATTTCATAACGACACAACCACTCGTAAAGCTATAAGCGATCAACAAGCAAGAAAACCAGAGGAGACATTGGCAAAAAATAAATAAATCGCAAATCTCTAAGAGTTAACATTCGAGGACGAATGTTTCTAAAGAGGGGAAGGATGTTACATCCCGTACTTCTGTACATTGAATTTGTCGTAAGTTAATCGACATAAGTTCAAGGACAAGATTATTTTTGAGGTTACAAGTATCTATGCTATGTTTAACAAGCGACAAGTAAGTGTCTTTCTTTTTGAAGGTTAGAGGTTAAACGAATCAAAGCGTATAAATTTTGTCAGTATAATACCCTGGGCTTTCAAGCGATGGTTTGAGCCGTTCGACATACGTAAGTAGACCCGAGCCCTAGAGAATGTTGGTCATGTTCAAGTATACAAATAAAGAGACTGGTGTATAAAAGGATGAGATCCCAATATAATTTAGGACTTCACAAGTGTGACGACGGTGATTGGAAATAATATTTTGTGCGTACCAAATAGGGCAATGGACTAGTTCCATATCACATGATAATGAGTATATAAAGTGTGTCAAAAATAACTATCATTTAGGTGAGTTGAGATCTAGAAATTAATTATGTGTATAATTGGATAAATATTGAATTAATGGAAGACATGGAGATAATTAGTGATTATGTGGTATATGTATTAAAAGGACGCATGGTCTATGGAAATAAACAATCTGGTGACAATTATTTTAGGAACATCTAGTGGTGACACATGGCAACTAAGGTGTCAAGTTGGAAGTAAAGGAATAAGAAAAGGGATTTCATTAGTTATCTCCTAATTAACTCTTTTGCTACTATTTTTTTTGAGAATAACGTCAAAAAGAGGAGACCAGAAATGCGTACATATGTATAAACATATATATACAATCTTCCAGAGGAAAATTCATACGCGGAAGGAAAATATGAAAAAACATAGCAGGTGTTGCTCTCAACTTCGATTTTGTTGTTCCGCTTTTGTCACGCGAACTTTCTTTAAAGTTAAATAAGGTGGAGGAAGAGTAGTTATGGATATATATAAGGTAAGAATTCTCCTATTTCTTGGTATATTTAAGTTCGTCCGGGTCATAACTAAATTGTGGGACGAGAAATATGGAGTTAATAGCGGGAAATCATATTTTGATGTTGTTGTTGTTCTTGTATCGACTGTTTGGTAATATTCTAAGTTGTGTCGTGGCTGGATATTGTTGGAGTAACTTGAGTATATTGTTGTTGTTGTCATTGATATGAATTTTGAAGGAAAGAAAAAATTGGAGAAGTGTGTTTGATAATCGTATTTGAGCTCGTCGCTCGTTATAAAGTATTATGAAGTTGGCATGAATAATGTTTATTGTGTTGTTGAGATTTAACTTGTTGTTGGGTTGTTGTGATGATATGTAGAACTGGGACGTACTAGTGATATAAGGGAGATGCTGCCTATTTCGTTTTTGAGTCATAGTTATCAATTGATATATGCGATCTACGAAAGCCCTCTAAAGTCATGTACGCATTCCTATGGTTATTGGTTTGGCATACTAATAGCAGAAAGTTTGCGATTAAGTTGAGTTTCTTGGACGACGTAAGGTATGCTAAGGCTATCCCTTTTATTCTTTTGGCATGAATCGTATGAGAAAGAACGAAACGAACGAACGAGCGTTATCCATAATGATTCCACTCTTAGAATGTTAGAAAGCTTATGTTTCTTTGAACTCTTGATAATGTCATTGCTCCACGCTTATGACTCTTATGATCAATGATCCAATAGAGGTAAGAGATGTTGATGATGTTAAATCCATAGTGATATTCGGAGGTTACCGACTCTACGTCACTCCGAAAAGTTCAGATGTAATCTTTATGAGTCTTTCATGCATTTATATATATATATATATATATATATATATATATATATATATATATATATATATATATATATATATATATATATATAGCTATTTTCTCACACCACGCTGCGCTATAGTCGGCCGGGCAGGCACGTAGATGTGCACATCACTGCAGTGGGCAGATTATGAAGATACCCCAGACGCGGGATGATTTGAGATATGGATCGGGTTGTACGTTCCACAACAGTGATACTTATGGATCGAGCTGTATGTTCCTCAGCACTGACAGTTATGATATATGTATTTGATTTTTGAAAGAAAGCATGCATATCATAGGCCCTCAGATGCACTTTCAGTTATACAGAGTTGTACAGACACTTTCAGATGTTCAGTCATACAGACACATACTCTGTATAGACACTTTTAGATATTCAATCATACAGACACACTCAGATTTACAGATTGACTATCATGTCACAGATTCCTTTCATGACTCTTGTGTATATACTATTTTCATGATTTACATACTCGGTTCATTATTTGTACTGACTCCCCTATTGTTTGGGGGGGTTGCATTTTATGCCCGCAGGTCTGCAGATGCAGGTTGGTGATCCGTCTATTAGGATGTCAGCTCAGCTGATGGAGTTGATGCACTCTGTTTGTTCCGGAGATGCCAGGAGTCAGTATGGTCTTATATATATGCACATATAGATGGGTATGGCGAGGCCCTGTCCCGACCACGTTGTGTTATGTTTTTTTTTTCCAGTAGAGGCTTCTAGATAGTTATGAATAGTCAGATGATGTCTAGACTTGAGATTTCATAGCTCATTGCAGTTGGTCATGATAGCCTTACCGGCTCATATAGTATGTTCAGTATTTTCACACAGATGAATCTTTCAGAACAGTTGATACATGCATGTTTCTTATGAGTTTATCGAGAGTCATATGACGGCCCTATCGGCCCACCTATGTTTATGTTGTTGTCACAGATGTTTGTCAGATGGTACTTGACTAGTACCGTCAGGTGCCCATCGTGGCCCTTCAGTTGGGTCGTGACAGAAAGTTCAATGGAAGAACAGTCCAGTGGAGAAAGCTACTTGGGAAACAGAGTCTGATATGAGTAGCAAGTATCCTCGGCTTTCCGCCGAGTCAGGTAACTCCTCCTAGATTCCTCATCATTGTCCGTTCGGGGACGAACGGTGTTTTAATTAGTATCTGGTGTAATGACCCTCCCAGTCGTTATGGAAAATGTAGGATCACCCCACCAAATAGAACCTTCCCAAGGGTAGTACGAGCTACTAGAAACTCAATTTTATAAGTCTAAGAACTGAAAACTTGATTTGTTTGTGGTTATTATTTTATTGTATTGAGCCCATTAGTGGGTGATGTGGAAAATTAGAAATCCGTTAGGGATTTTAATGCCACGGGTGGGTTCGTACGATGTTTTTATGTATATGTGCATTTTTGGTTTGTGTGTGTGAGGCCTCAGATGAAATGTTGGGTGATAGAGGGAAAAACTGGGCAAAAATCGAGCTCATTGCCTAAACAGGACCGCTGTGGCAGAGCTTGTACCGCTATGGCGGCACCGCTATAGCAGTGAGCCCCTCGCCACCAGCGGTCAGCCATTGTCCTTGTGTCCACTGTGGTGGGCCATGTGCCTCTATGGTTGTATTGCTATAGCGGAACATGGGCCGCCATAGCGGTGATTGTTAGGATTTTGAATCCCAAATCCGACCTTTGTAAGCAGGTTCCCAGGAAAGATTGGAGAGTCACAGCTGGACCGCTTAAATGCCAACCTCCTTAGACAGAACCTACTTACGCCGTGATGTAAGCGAAGAATAAATAGCACACACAGATTTATAGTGGTTCACCCTCAATGTGAGAGCTACGTCCACGTTGCTGCTGCAGATCTTATTAAAGAAGAAATATTACAAGTGTTTACAACACTCAACCTCACAACCCCAATCCCAATTTCACTCAAGAATTTTTACTAAAAATTCTCTCAAAAACTTCTCTTACTTAAGCCTTTCACTAAGAGTATTTCTCTTAGATTTTTCTCTCTATGGGATGTGTTGTCTTCTTCAATTTTTTGGTGTGTCTAGCAAATGAGAAAGCTTCCCTATTTATAGGTATGAGATGAACCTATTGATGTCATTAGTGACTCAAGCAAGCACTTGACAATTTTCCAAAGACAAGGAAGATGTTTTCTTCTTCAAAACAAGGGAAGTGTTTTCTTCGTCAAAACAAGGGAAGTGTTTTCTTCCCTAAAATAAGGGAGGTGTTTTCTTCCTCAAAATAAGGGGATGGACCCAATAAATCTCCCACTTGAAGATTAATTTTAATTTTTCTTCACACTTTGATCGATGCAGTAGCTCTTTCCTACTTTCATACTTCGTGCAGGCCAACTGAAGCTGAGTATAGCTTCAGTTTGTCTATCGTCACTGCCTTTGTCAGCATGTCTGCTGGATTCTGACTCCCTGCGATCTTCTCAAGGACTAGCGCTCCATCTTCCAAAGCTGATCTAATGAAATGGTACCGGAGTTGTATGTGCTTTGTTCGAGCATGGTAGACCGGGTTCTTTGCCAAATGAATGGCACTTTGGCTATCACAATATATCACACTTCCCTCGTGGTCCTGATCCAATTCCCGCAGAAAAGATTGTAGCCACATCATTTCCTTTGTGACCTCCGTCACAGCAACGTACTCAGCCTCACAACTAGAGAGAGCTACTATCTTTTGCAACTTGGAAACCCAAGAGATTGCAGTACTTCCGAAGGTGTAAACATACCCGGATGTGCTCTTTCTGCTATCAACATCACCACCGTTGTCAGCATCAACATACCCTTGCAATCCTGTTTTTGATTTTTGGAAATACAGAGCTGAACTCGAGCTGCCTTTCAGATATATGAATATCCACTTCACAGCCTCCCAGTGTTGCTTTCCCGGATTGCTCATAAATCGGCTGACAACTCTCACTGCATGTGCAATGTCTGGCCTTGTACATATCATTGCATACATAAGACTACCGATTGCAGATGCATAAGGTATCTTGTCCATCTGCTTCTTCTCATCCTCGGTTGTCGGCGATTGATCCTTTGACAACCGAATGTGTCCAGCCAATGGAGTGCTGACTGGCTTGGCATCATGCATGTTGAACCTTTTGATAACTTTCCTCACATATTCTTCTTGTGAGAGTTTGATGCCCTCCTTGCTTCGATCGATTCTCATCCCAAGGATTTGCTTTGCAGCTCCAAAATCCTTCATTGCAAACTCTTCCGATAACCCTTTTTTCAACCGATCAATCTCCTATAGGTTTGCTCCTACGATTAGCATGTCGTCGACATAGAGTAGCAGTATCATGTACGAGTCTTCAAATTTCTTGAAGTAACAACAGTGATCTGCCTCGCACCTTGAAAAATCAGCTTTCTTCATAAAGCTGTCAAACTTTAAATACCACTGTCTTGGAGCCTGTTTTAGTCCGTACAGACTTTTGAAGTTTGCACACCAGATTCTCCTTTCCTTTGACTTTGAATCCCTCCGGCTGTTGCATGTAGATTTCCTCGTCTAGATCACCGTGAAGAAATGCAGTTTTCACGTCCATCTGTTGCAGATGTAAATTTTCCTTTGCTACCAGTCCAAGAACAGTTCTGATAGTCACCATCTTGACTACGGGAGAGAAGATCTCCGTATAGTCGATGCATTCTTTCTGTTGAAATCCCTTTGCAACCAGCCTTGCTTTATAACGCTTGCTTCCATTGGGTTCTTCCTTTATCCGATAAACCCATTTGTTTTGCAATGCCCTCTTATCCTTTGGCAACTCGGCTAATTCCCATGTATGATTTGCCGATAGTGAATCCATCTCATCTTTCATTGCCAGCTCCCACTTGGTCGATTCATCGACTTGCATTGCTTCTTCATAACATTCCGGCTCCCCTCTATCAGTGAGTAGAATGTAGTTGAGGGATGGAGAGTACCTGTGAATCGGCTTCCTGATCCTGGATGATCTACGTAGTTCTGTGATTGGCGTCTGCTTATTTGTTTCAGAATCAGCACTTTCATCAGCACCTTCTCGGATTGTTTGTTCCTCTGCCTCGGCTGTACCTGGTTGCGGCTCAGGTGTCGGGAAGTCCCTCAAATCGACTATTTCCGATTCCTTGTCCTGACATTCTGAATTTTTTTGCAACTTGTCTTTGTACAGTACCTCTTCGTTGAAGACAACATTCCTGCTTCGGATGATCTTCCGATTTTTTTCATCCCAAAATCGGTAACCAAGCTCGGTGTCACCATAGCCAATAAAGTAACACTTCTTTGATTTTGGATCAAGCTTGCTTCTAGCCGTATCATCATTATGAACATATGATAAGCAGCCGAACACTTTCAGAAATGAAAGATTTACCTTCTTGCCACTCCAGACTTCTTCTGGAATTTTGAAATCCAAGGGAACTGACGGTCCTCGGTTAATTAAGAAGGCCGCGGTATTGACTGCATCTTCCCTGAATGTCTTGGGAAGTCCAGAGTGTATTCTCATACTCCGAGCACACTCGTTCAACGTTCGATTCATTCTTTCGGCTATTCCATTTTGTTGCGGCGTTCCAGGAATAGTCTTCATCATCTTGATCCCATTATCGGCACAGTACCAAATCACCATCAGTGTATTCTCCGCCGTTGTCGGACCTCAAACACTTCAACTTGAGGTTTGTTTCATTCTCAACCATGGCTTTCCATCTTTTGAGTACACTAAACATATCGGATTTAGTTTTCATAAAGTAAACCCACACCTTCCTGGTTGAATCATCAACGAAGGTCACGTAGTAGTGTGATCCTCCAAGAGAGGGGACAGTGGTAGGTCCCCACACGTCTGTGTGCACCAATTCCAGCTTCTCGACCTTCAACTCCCTGCCTGCATTTGAGAAGCTTACTCGTTTTTGTTTTCCGAGAATGCAGCTCTCACACGTATGAAGGTCCACCGTCTTCAGCTCCGGAATTAAGCCATTTGTCACCAACAGCTTCATCCCCTTCTGGCTGATATGTCCCAGCCGACAATGCCACAAATCTGTCTTCTTTGTGTTGTCAACCACAGCAACAGTATCACGACAGCTAGTCGTCATGTAGAGAGTGCCAATCTTCTTTCCTCGGCCAACTACTATAGCACCTTTCGCCACCTTCCAAGACCCATTACCAAAGTTGAGATCATATCCCTCATCATCAAGCTGATCTACTGAGATCAGGTTTTGCATCAGCTTTGGAACATGTCTAACTTTTGTAATCTTCCACGAGGATCCATTTGACATCTTCAAATTAATGTCTCCCGTGCCAACATCGTCTAGCGGCTCTCCATTGGCTAAATAAACTTTGCCGAGATTCCCAGCCACGTAGTTTGTCATTATATCATGATGTGGGGTGGTATGAAAGGACGCTCTTGAGTCAAGCACCCAAGAGTCTATCGGGCTGTCAACCGATAGCAACAACGCATCGCCAATGTCTTCCGTAGCAGCGTTGATGCCAGCCCCCTTGTTGTCCTCCTTCTTTGGCGCCCTGCAGTTCTTCTTGAAGTGACCTGGTTTTCCACAGTTCCAACACTCAAGTGTTCGTCCTGGTCTGGATTGACCCCTGTCATTCCTTGACTTCGATCTGCCCCTATTTCGGTTGTAGTTTTTGTCATAATTTCTGCTTCTGTTTTCAACATTAAAAGCAGAACTCGTCGATGCCCCTCCAGAATCTGTCCTGCGCACCTCCTCAGCAAGGATACGATCCCTAACATCGTTGAACTTTAGTTTGTCACTACCGACAGAATTACTAACCGCTGCTCTCATTGGCTCCCAGTTATTTGGTAGGGATGCCAACAAAATTAGAGCTTGTACTTCATCATCGAAATCAATTTTTACCGATGACAATTGATTTACAATGGTATTGAATTCATTTATGTGTGCAGCAACATGACCATTTTCTATCATCTTTAGATGAAATAGTTTCTTCATGAGAAATACCTTATTATTTGCCGAAGGTTTCTCATACATATCAGACAATACCTTCATCATATCTGCGGTGGTCTTCTCCTTTGCTACGTTGTGAGCAACGTTCTTCGACAACGTTAGCCGAATGACTCCTAGAACTTGTCTGTCGAGGAGATCCCAATCTGCTTGCTTGATCTCCTCTGTTTTCGGACTCAGAGGTTCATGAAGCTTTCTGCCATATAAATAATCTTCAATTTGCATTCTCCAGAACGCAAAATCTGTACCATCGAATTAACCGATGCCGTGCGTCGTACCATCTTCGCCTCCCATAGTTTCTAAATCACAACACAACCTGTTGCTCTGATACCAGTTGTTAGGATTTTGAATCCCAAATCCGACCTTTGTAAGCAGGTTCCCAGGAAAGATTGGAGAGTCACAGCTGGACCGCTTAAATACCAACCTCCTTAGACAAAACCTACTTACGCCGTGATGTAAGCGAAGAATAAATAGCACACACAGATTTATAGTGGTTCACCCTCAATGTGAGAGCTACGTCCACGTTGCTGCTGCAGATCTTATTAAAGAAGAAATATTACAAGTGTTTACAACACTTAACCTCACAACCCCAATCCCAATTTCACTCAAGAATTTTTACTAAAAATTCTCTCAAAGACTTCTCTTACTTAAGCCTTTCACTAAGAGTATTTCTCTTAGATTTTTCTCTCTATGAGATGTGTTGTCTTCTTCAATTTTTTGGTGTGTCAAGCAAATGAGAAAGCTTCCCTATTTATAGGTATGAAATGAACCTATTGATGTCATTAGTGACTCAAGCAAGCACTTGACAATTTTCCAAAGACAAGGAAGATGTTTTCTTCCTCAAAACAAGGGAAGTGTTTTCTTCCCTAAATTAAGGGAGGTGTTTTCTTTCTCAAAATAAGGGGATGGACCCAATAGTGATAGAGTGTCATGACCCAACCGGAGGGCCATGACGGGTATTCGGTGCTGACCCACCCGGGCACCTCTTATCGGATATTCACATTTACATCTAGGTGAGCCACATAGCTTAATATTACTTTCTATCCATCATTCATGCTAATCTCATTGGGCAACAATACATTTTTATCACCATCAACAACTATGCCCATATCAATGTACATAAGCCGACGAGGCTATCAAAATGGTATACAAAATATAAGCCGACAAGGCTAAAGACATCTAACCATATACACATGACTACGAGCCTCTAAGAAGAGTATGTCACATCATATAGGCGAGACAGGACCCTGCCATGCCCATAAGTATGTACACAAAAGAATTGATACCAAAAGCTCTAGCTCCGAATGAAATGGAGCTCCTCTATGTAGTCCCTGAGCAATAAAACTATGGATCAAGCCTGTCTCCCTGGCCACCTGCGGGCATGACGCAGCGTCCAAAAACAAAAGGACGTAAGTACGAATAATATAATGAGTATGTAAAGCATAATCAACATCATTATAGAAGCATAAGAGACAACATAAGAAAATAGCATAAGATGGAAGGTAGTAGAACTATCGTCACAAACTCTTACTTGCCTTTCATAGGGACCTTCCATTTCTAATGCGTGTTTGTGTACATACACATGTGCATATACATACATCCATATCCATATCCGTATTCGTATTTGTATCCATATTATTATTCATAGCATACCCGACCATGAGGGTTCGGTGTTTCACATACCCGGCATGGCAAGGCTCGGTGATTATACATACCTGGCCCTACCAAGGCTCAGGGTTATCCGTACCTAATTGCAGTGGTGTGCGCGCAATACATATCATACCCGGCCATATAAGATCGGTGTTACATAATAGTCATGCATAGACACATATACATAAGAGCTCATAAGCATCTTCGACATCATTACTACCATCGTTTCATTACATCTATCCTTAGAGGATCACCCATCATATAAGGAATTTAGTAGAATCGTAAACATAACGAGAATCATGAGCTTTAGTAGCTTTAAAGGTAGAATCATTTGGAGGACATTATAGACTCATGAAAGGATAGACATATAGCCAAGGAACCATTCCTTATTGAAAGAAGGGTTAGCCTCACATACCCTTTCATTTATCTATTATATCACTTGAACGTTCTCCTTCAATGCTCGCGTTTCTACCTTCATTAGAGTTTATACTAACATTAGATAATCTATAGCTTAGCATACTTGACTAAAGCTAGAGAAAATTGGGCAGCATCTCCTTTGTTTATACAAATTTATCCATATCATATATCAACTCCCAAACGTTTATAATAACATTCACAACATCATAAGTAACAATTTTGACACACCTATATTATCCACATTTCCCATATTTCACTTAAATTCATCCATATCCATGGTCATAGCACACTATTACATTCACTCATTTACAATGTCTATCCCATGTTCTTAATGTAATTTATAACATAATTATAATCACAACATATCAAGAATCATGACTCATTCCAAGCTACTACTAAAAACTGATACTATTCTCACATTCTTGACCCATTTTCTATCTCCTTCTACAATCCAAGTCTTTTGACTTCTCAATACTTTAAACAACATGGAATGACCATAAAACTTACATTAGATTGTGTAGGAATGGACTTTAGGTGGAAACACTTCACTTGAGCAAAACCCTAGTTCCACTTCCACTTGGATTTCTTGTCTTGGATGAACCTTAATGAGTTTCTTGCACTTGATTCTCTTGGTTTGATGAAGTTGATCATCAATTTCTCTTGAGTTCTTGTGGAAAAGGTGTGGAGAAATATCCTAGAGAGTGAAAATGAAATGAACTTGGGTCCCTTATATTAATTTAGAATTTGTCCCGACTCAGTTCTACGGACCAACATACGGTCCGTATAATTTATATGGACCGTATGTATGGCCGTACCTTTGGTCCAGTGAAGGCTGCCATTCTGGGCAGAATATACAGCCTGATATGCGGCCAGTGTATTTTATATGGCCAGTATGTTGGACCGTATAATGCCCAGCTTTTCCGAAACTCGATCACGTCGACTCGATCGATCTCCAATCCTTATGGAACCTTCTTAACACTTGTTTAGCACCTCATTAACAATCTAAGGGACGTTATAACTCTTCACCAAGACATCATTTAGTCATCATTAACTTGTTACTCGTAAATCCTTTCCGATACATAACGTATACCTTGCCTTTCTTGGCAAACTTTCTTCTCTTACCTCAAATGTCTTTGAAATCTCGATTAGGATCATCAAATGCTATTTCTTACTTATTGAAACATCGTATACTTCTTGCCCTTCGTTAGTCTATTCACTGTGCATTAACAGAAAAATTTTCGAGGTGTAACATTCTTTCCCCCTTTTAGAACATTCGTCCTCGAATGTTATGTGCTTGAGAATTCTATGAAAATTTCGCCAGGGTTTCCCCTGTAATATGGCACTACTATCCTGTCACAACAACCCATAATAACAATGCCTCACAGGGCCACAACATCATAGAAATAAAGTTTGGCCACACACGACCCAAATGCATAAAAAGGAAAACATACATACCTCATGATCCTGATGTCTCATCTTGGATCTCTTTCGGGGGTTGAAATAAGTGCGGGTACTTGGACTTCATATTTTCTTCCACTTCCCAAGTCATTTCTTCTCGGTTCATGTTTCTCCACGAAACCTTAACTGATTCCACTTCTTTGTTTCTAAGCCTCCGTACTTGCATATCTAATATTGCAATGGGTACTTCTTCATAAGTCAACTTTTCTGTCACTTGAACATCATCTACTGACACGATCCTAGTAGGATCTTCGACACACTTACGGAGCATTGAGACATGAAAAACTGGATGGACTGACTCCAAATCAGGAGGTAGATCTAATTTTTAGGCCACTTCGCCTACCTTGCGTATAATCTCATAAGGCGCAATGTACCGGGGACTAAGCTTCCCCTTTTTGCCAAAACTCATAACGCCCTTCATTGGTGACACCTTTAAGAATACTCAATCTTTCACTTGGAACTCTAACTCCCTTTAACGATTATCTGTATAGGATTTTTAACGACTCTGAGCTGTAAACAATCGATCCTGTATAAGCTTGACTTTCTATATAGATTGTTAGATCAAGTTCGGCCATATTAATTTGGTCTCCCTTACTTTGAACCACCCAATATGGGATCTGCACTTTCGCCCATATAAAGCCTCATACGGTGCCATTTGGATGTTAGAATGATAACTATTGTGGTAAGCAAATTCAATGAGCGATAAATGATCATCCCAACTACCTCAAAAATCCAGTATACATGCCCGTAGCATATCCTCAAGGGTCTGAATAGTACGCTCAGCTTGTCCATCAGTATGTGGGTGAAAAGCTGTGCTAAGACTCACCTGAGACCCCAAACCTTCTTGGAAAGATTTAAAAAAATTGGCTGTAAACTGAGTTCCTCTATCAGAGATAATAGATACTGGAACACGATTAAGTCGCACTATCTATTTAACATAAAGCTTTACATAATCTTCTGCCACATATGTAGTTCTGACTGGTAAGAGATGAGCTGACTTCGTAAGTCTATCCACAATCACCCATATAGAATCATACTTACGTCGAGAACGGGATAAGCCTGTAATGAAGTCCATGTTAATTACTTCCCACTTCCAAGTTGGAATTTCTATAGCTTGCAACAATCCGCCGGCTTTTGATGCTCGATTTTCACTTGTTGACAGTTGGGACATGAAATTTCACTATATCCTTCTTCATCCCTTTCCACCAATAAATAGATTTAAGATCATGATACATTTTCGTTGCTCCGGGGTGGATAGAATAACGGGAGCAATGGGTTTCTCTCAATATTTGGTGGCGTAATCCTGCCACATCAGGAACACATAATCTGCCTCGGCATCGGAGAACTCCATCTCCTGAGATCTCAAATGATGACTTCTCCTTCTGAGAGAGTGTATCTCTGTAATAAATTAGAATGGGATCTTCGTATTGTCACTTCTTCAGTTCCACTACTAGCGACGAGACTGCTGAATTCTGAGTGGTAGTTCCCACGCTACATGAGTCCACTACTCGAACTCCTAGGCTAGCTAACTGCTGGAGCTCACGAGCCATTTCTCTATTCTCTTGTTGAACATCACACAAACTTCCCATAGATCTACGACTAAGAGCATCAGCCACAACATTCGCCTTTCCGGGGTGATACAGGATATCAACAGCATAGTCTTTCAGCAATTCCAACCTTCGTCGTTGCCGTAAATTCAACTCTTTCTGCTTGAAGATATACTGAAGGCTCTTATGATCGGTATAAATATCAACGTGGACACCATATAAATAATGTCTCCACATCTTCAATGCATTAATCAATGCAGCCAATTCAAGGTCATGGGTTGGATAATTTTTCTCATGTTTCCTTAATTGCCTTGAAGCATACGCAATCACCTTACCATGTTGCATCAACACACCGCCTAGCCCAATGCCTGAAGCGTCGCAATAAACAACATAACCTTCCAATCCCTCTGGATGTGTCAGGACTGGGACAGAAGTTAATTAATCCTTTAGCTCTTAGAAACTACGTTCACAAGCATCTGTCCATTGAAACTTTGCTAATTTCTGGGTCAGCTTTGTGAGTGGTGCAGAGATAGAAGAAAAGCCTTCTACAAATCTCCTGTAATAACTTGCTAAGCCCAGAAAACTACGAAGCTCCGTAGGAGTCGTGGGCCTTGGCCAAGTCTTCACGTCCTCAATTTTTTGGCTATCTACCCGAATACCATCGGCTGAAACAATGTGCCCCAAAAATGTCACTGAGTTCAACCAAAACTCACACTTAGAAAATTTGGCAAATAACTTTCGAGTTTGAAGGACTCTATGACAGTACGCAAATGATCCGCATGTTCTGCCTCGGACCTAGAATACACCAAGATATCGTCGATGAATACAATCACAAATAAATCTAGGAAGGGCCTGAACACATTGTTCATCAAATCCGTAAATACTGCCGGTGCATTAGTTAGCCCGAATGACATTAACTCAAAATGGCCATATCTTGTTCTGAAGGCTGTCTTAGGGATATCTTTCTCCCTAACTCTCACTTGATGATACCCGAATCTCAAATCTATCTTTGAAAACCATTTGGCGCATTGTAATTGGTAAAATAAGTCATCAATCCTTGGAAGAGGATATTTATTCTTAATCATCACCTTATTCAGTTGCCGATAGTCAATGCACATTTGCAAGGAGCCATCTTTATTTCAGAAAAACAACACGGGTGCTCCCCACGGGGAAGAACTAGGCTAATAAAGCCTTTCTCAAGCAAGTCCTTCAACTGCTCCTTCAATTCTTTCAAATCTGCGGGAGCCATTTTGTAAGGAGGGATAGATATAGGTTTTGTATCCGGTAGCACATCTATAGCAAAATCAATCTCCCATTCTGGAGGGAGGCCTAGAAGCTCTTCCGAAAACACATCCGGGAATTCATTCACCACGGAAACAGACTGAAGAGTTGGCGGTTGAGCTTCTACATCGTGAACCCGAACTAGATGGTAAATACAACCCTTTTTTATCATTTTCCTTGCCTTTAGATAGAAAATAAACCTACTTTTGGTGACGCAGTATTTCCCTTCCATTCTAAAACTGGTTCTCCCGGAAATTAGAAGCGAACCATTTTCATTCTACAATCAACATTGGCATAGCAAAGAGCCAACCAATCCATACCCATGATAACATCAAAGTCCATCATTTTTAACTCATGCAAGTCAACCATAGTACGATGGTCACAAATCACAACTATCCAATTTCTATATACTCGACTAGCTATTACCGGTTCACCGACGGGTGAAGAAACCTCAAAAGGTTTGATTGACTCCGGTTTGACTCCAAAACGACCCGCAATATATGGAGTAACATATGACAATGTGGAGCCTGGATATATCAAAGTATATACATCATGAGAAAATACTGATAATACACCTGTGACAACATCGGGAGAAAACTCAAGATCTTGGCGTCCAGCCAAAGCATAACTACGGTGCTAAGGACCGCTAGAACTGGGGACTCTCCCTCTGCCTCTACCATGGCCGACTGGCACATGTGAACCTGGCCCATAGGGCGTATATATGATGAAGATCCGGCTACCGACCCTGAAGGCTGGGTCCTACCTCTACCACCAACCGAGGGGCAATCACGCATAATATGGTCTGGCCGACCTCATGCACAGCAAACCTCTGAACCTAATCGGCACTGGCCCCAATGTAACTTCCCACACTGGGAATATCGTGGTACGGGTGGCCTCGCCTGACCCCAATCACCCCTGAACTGGGAACCTGAAGCCCCGAAACTCTGACTCGGCCCGAAATGAGTAGATCTATCAAATCTCTGGCCTGTAAACCGCGGAGGTGCACTAGTCATAGAATGGCCTGAATTCCTAGAAAACTATTGTATGTGCCCGCCTCTAAACTCACTCATCGGGCCTGAAGATCTAGCCCTCTTGTCATACCCTCTATCATGCTCACGCTCACTTCTTTGTTGTTATTAGCTTTCCTCTAAATTTTGGGCATGGACTTGAATGCATGAAATATCCATGTTGTCCTGAAGGGACGCAGTCAAGCACCTATCTATCAAATGTGGCACTAGGCCTCTCACAAAGCGGTGCACTCGGTCACCCATATCCGCTACCATGGCTGAAGCATACCTAGCCAAAGAATTGAAGCGGAGACTATACTCTAAAGCGTTCATACTTCCTCTTCTGAGGTTCAAGAACTTATCGGTTCTAGCCCGCCGAACTTTTGGAGGCAAGTAATGTCAGAGGAAGGCATCTACAAATTCCTGCCATACCGGGTGGTACATTGGATCCCCGTGAAGCCATCCAAACTGTGTACCAATGAACCGCAACATCCCTCAATCTATAGGATGCTAACTCCACCGATTCGATGTCCGAAGCATGTATCAACCGAAGTGTCCTCAACATCCCATCAATAAATTCTGAGGGTCCTCATTTGGCTTTGATCCAAAGAATTTCGGAGGGTTCAAGCTAATAAAATCACGGGCCCTTGCACTAACAGCCCTATCACCTTGCCCTGTACCTTGCCGCTGAGTCTGGGCAGCAAACAACTGAGTAAGTAAATGAATGGCCTCTTTTACATCTTGGCCTAAAGCATCCGGTGGAGGAGCTGAAATTGCTGGAGCTGGTGCTGAGGCTACCTCATGCTCCTCAGGAATAGGCACTGAATGAGAGGACTGAGATTGAGCCGCATTCTGGGACTCATTTTCCTCTACAACCGTTGGCGGTGCTCTTTCAGCCCGCTTTCCTGCCACTGTCTTGCCCTTTTGGTCTGCCGTAGCCTCTCTTTACAGGCATCTCTGAAACACACAATACACAGTTAAGGAAAAGTGAAATCCTTATATTATGGCGCTATCGCACGATCTTATGAAGAAAGAAAGTGTTACACCTCGGAAATTTTTCGTGAGCCAACGATGGATAGACCAACGAAGGGCATGAGTGTGCGATGTTTTACTAAGTAGGGAATGACTATTTATGAACTTTGGAATTAAACATTTCAAAAATTTCAACTTTCTGTTAAATGCTTCAAATGGTTAAAAACGACTTGGAATACGGACCGTAAATTAAAATACGGCCCGTAAACTGAGTCGTAAATTGCCATGATCTTCAGCCAACCTTTCTGTTTCTGATATGCTTAAATACGGTCACGAAGGACGGACCATAAACCAATATACGGCCCGTAAAATGGGGTTTACGACCACTGTACACCCCGACTGTTGCTCATTAAAAATTAGATTTTGAGTTATTAAAAGGGACCCTAAGCTCATTTTATTTCATTTCTTACCTACACGGTTCAAGAATTCTCTAGAGTGATCCAAAACACTTCATCCACAAGAATTTAAGAGAATCAAAGGGAGATCAAGATCAACCACATTAAATCCATGAAACAAAGTGTGTGAAACTCAAGTGAAGTTCATCCAACCAAGAAGTTCCAAAAAAGAGGTGAAGTAGGATTTTAGAGCTAAAGGAACAAATCCACTCTAGGCTTGTTCCACCACCATCCAAGGTAAGTTTCATGACTTTATCATGTTGTTTAAGGTATTGCAAAGCCAAGATGCTTGAATTGTAGATAGACATGGAAAATGGGTCTTAAATGGATGAATAATGTCACAATTGAATGGTAGTTGAATGGAATCATAAATGTTGATGTGCCATGATTATGAATATGCTGTAAATGATGTTTAGACCAGGAAATAAGCGTTATATATGAGAAAACGCGATAACGAACTATAACCATAAATGTGGAGAAAATGGAAAAATGGTGGATTTTGCTAAATATAGATAAGTGATGAATGTTGATACGATATTGTGAGTGTTGTTGTAAATGTTTGGGAGTTGAAATAGAACATGAGAAAAGTAGTAGAAACAAAGGAAACGCTGCCCAACTTTCTCTAGATATAACGATGCGTTCTTATGGTCGATTGACTAACTATAATGCGTATTCTCTCGTGAAGGTAGCAACGTGATATTGAAGGAGAACAAGTGAGCGATAGCTTAACTAAGCGACAAAGGTATGTGAGGCTAATCCTTTCCTTTGTATGGCATGAATACCATGATATGATTCTTCTTTCTCTCCATGATTCTCCTACATTCCGGAAAGCCAAGAGCTTAAGATCATGAATAGCTATATGAGTCAAGAGATATGATATGACGTTCCTATAAAGTAAATGATGTCGTCCATTTTATACACTCACCTTACATACTAATCCCTTCAAGGTGAGGCAGAATGTTCATGAATGCCCATAATCGAATCGAGGGTTCACGACCTTACGTCACCTCGATAAAATACACTTGTTCTAGAGTCCCTATGCATGCACAATTGTGAGAATATTTTGATAAGCATATTATTATAAGTCTTTCATAATGAGCATGTCATAATCATATTACACCGGGCCTAGTTGGCCGGGCAGTCACCGCGAAAGCGGGAAGCTATACGATACACCATGGCCAGTTGGCATGGGTAGACACCATTAATGGGCGGCATGAGATGGTACCCCGGACGCGGGCTAATGTTACTGATTATCACACCGCACCTATATGGTCGGGCGGTTTACATATATATATATATGATATGCATATATGAGATGATGATAAGCATAAAAGTAAGTCAGCATGCATTACTTTTCATACGATTCCCAGCCAGGTACAGTTGGTCCATACTTGATGCTCCCTTTATTTTCTTGATGTGTTGTTATTGTTCATGCCACTCATACTCAGTACAACAATCGTACTGACGTCCATTTTCTTTGGACGCTGTGTTCATGCCCACAGGTAGACAGAGAGGTGAGCTCGATCCGGATTCTTAGGAGCTGTCAGCTGATTAAAAGCACTCCATTGTTTGGAGGTGCTTATGATTATTATTTTGGTACATATGTATATTTTTGGCATGATGGAGTCTTGTTCCGTCTACATGTATAGTATGTCAGTAGAGGCTCGTAGATGCGTAGTGTGGGTTAGATGGTCTCACAAGTCTACTATGGTATGCATAAATATATTACATATATTATTTTGATAGTATACTGAGGCATATATATATATATATATATATATATATATATATATATATATATATATATATATATATGTATATGTATAGACTAATTGTGCTTTCCACCGAAAAATGATTGTCATGCGATTATGAATTTGTGAATGATATAGAAGCGTAAATGACTATGATTAGTGTGGGAATAAGGGGTGCTCGGTGGTCAGCCTCGGGTACCCATCGCGGCCCCCAGCTTGGTCGTGATAGAAGTGGTATCAGAGCAGTTCGTCCTAGGAAGTGTCTATGAGCCGTGTCTAGTAGAGTCCTTTTTATGGTGTGTTGCGCGCCACGTCAATAGACAGGAGGCTACAGGGCATTTAGGAAAATGTCTGTCTTTCTTCTTATGATATCGTGCGATAGAGACATTCATAAGACTTTGCTCCTCCTAAAAGTATGTTGTGATTTCAGAATGCCGCCAAAGGGAAAAGCTACAGCCACCCAGAAGGGCAAAGCTACGACAAAGAGGCGGGCGGAAAGAGAGTCTCAAATGAATGTAAATGAGGGCGAATCACAAAATGAGGCCTCGCCCAATGTAGAAAAGCAAGGAGGAGCCTCCGCTCAAATTCCCCCGACAGCTGCTTCGGGTCAGCAAGTGACCGAAGCTATTCATCTATTGACGCAATTGGTTGCCGCTCAGGCACAGCGGCAGAATGCGGGCCCGAGTGATCGTTCCGCTAGTACGAGAGTCCGTGATTTCCTGACTCTAAATCCTCCGGAATTTTTCAGGTCGAAGCCGGATGAGAACCCACAAGGCTTTATTGTTGAGATGCTTAGGACGCTGAAACTCATGCATGCTTCTGAGACTGAATCGGTAGAGTTGGCTTCTTATAGACTCCGTGATATGGCAGTATTGTGGTATAACAACTGGATAGCATCGAGGACAGAAAAAATGCACCTCTCCCCGTTTGGCAAGAGTTTATTAATGCCTTCATTCGCCATTATTTTCCGCCCGAGGTCCACCGAGCTAGAGCGGATAAGTTCTTGAATCTAAAGCAAGAAAGCATGAGTGCTCGAGAATATAGCCTGCAATTTAATTCTCTGGCCAGGTACGCCCCGACTATGATGGCCGACATGGGGGATCGAGTGTACATGTTTGTGAGTGGTTTGGGACCACATCTATTCAAAGATTGTTTAACGACTTCATTGCAAGATGGGATGGATATTTCCCGTATACAGGCCCATGTTCAGAATTTAGAGGGACGACAACAGCCGCCAAGGAGTGATCGTGATATTGACCGAAGGCAAGGTAAGAGGGCTAGGTCTATGGGGACGAGCAGCGAGTATAGAGGGGGATCGAGACAAATGTATTCTAGGCACTCAGGACAGTCAGCGACTAGTGCGCCTTCCAGATTTCCAGATAGGAGGTTTGATCGTTCCTGCCAGTCAGGACAGGGACAGAGCTCAAGGGCCTCAGATTCTCAGTTTAAGGGAGATTTCAGTCAGAGGAGACCTCCGGTACCGCGGTGCAGCCAGTGCGGTAAATTGCATTCCGGACGATGTTATCAGAGTACGGATGCTTGTTATACTTGTGGTCAGACCGGGCACATGATGAGAGATTGCCCGTCGGTGAGAGATAGGGTTGGGACTCAGCCCACAGGTTCAGTAGCGGGATCTTCTTCAGTACGTCTGACAGCACAGACTCATCAAACTCCAGCAGGTAGAGGTAGAGGCAGAGGGGGAGCGTCTAATTCAGGTGCTGTTCAGCCCCACGTATATACTTTGGCTGGGCGACTGGATCTTAAGTCCTCCCCATATGTGGTCATAGGTACATTGACTATATTTTCCTGTGATGTATATGCTCTTATCGATCCGAGTTAAACTTTCTCTTATGTTACTCCGTATATTGCTGATTGTATTGGGGTGAAACCCGAGCCAATTAGACCTTTCGAAGTATTCACTCCGGTTGGTGATCCCGTGATAGCCAGACAAGTGTATAAGGATTGTGTCATTGTGATATGTGATCGTCAGACTAAAGCTGATTTGATTGAGCTTGAAATGGTAGATTTCGATGTAATCATGGGCATGGATTGACTAGCATCATGTTATGCTAATGTTGATTGCCAGGCGAAAGTGGTCCGATTCCAATTTTCGGGAGAGCCCATACTTGAATGGAAGGGGAATACGGCATCCCCAAAGGGTAGGTTTATTTCCTACCTTAAGGCAAGAAAGATGATAGCCAAGGGCTATATTTATCATTTAGTTCGAGTTCATGATATAGAAGCAGATTCGCCAACTCTTAAATCTGTTCCGGTGGTGAATGAATTCCCAGACGTATTTCCAGACGAACTCCCAGGTCTTCCTCCAGAAAGAGAAATTGATTTCGCCATTGATGTATTGCCGGACACCGAGCCCATTTCTATTCCTCCTTACCGAATGGCTTTGGCAGAATTGAAAGAGCTAAAAACACAGCTGAAAGATCTGCTTGACAAGGGGTTTATCAGACCCAGCTCATCGCCGTTGGGAGCACCAGTCTTGTTTGTGAGAAAGAAGGACGGATCCTTACGAATGTGTATTGACTACAAGCAATTGAACAAAGTGACGATAAAGAACAGATATCCTCTTCCAAGGATTGATGATTTATTCGATCAGCTGCAAGGTGCTAAGTGGTTTTCAAAAATAGATTTGAGGTCGGGTTATCATCAAGTGAGAGTTAGAGAAGCAGATATTCCCAAAACGACTTTCCGAACGACATATGGCCACTATGAATTTCGAGTAATGTCATTCGGGTTGACTAATGCTCCGGCTGTATTTATGAATTTAATGAATAACATATTCAGGCCTCTCTTGGATCTATTTGTGATTGTATTTATTGATGATATTTTGGTGTATTCTCGCACAGAATCAGAACATGCAGACCTTCTGAGAATTGTTCTTGGCATTCTTCGAGCCCGAGAATTGTATGCAAAATTTTCAAAGTGTGAGTTCTGGCTGAATTCTGTAACATTCTTGGGCCATATTATTTCGGATGATAGGATACGGGTCGACACTCAGAAAATTGAAGCTGTAAAAACTTGGCCAAGGCCTACGACGCCCACGGAAGTTCGTAGTTTTCTGGGTTTGGCAGGTTATTATAGAAGGTTCATAGAGGGCTTTTCATCTATTTCAGCCCCATTGACGAAGCTAACCCAGAAGTCGGCAAAGTTTCAATGGGATGATGCCGGTGAGCGTAGTTTCCAAGAGTTGAAAGACAGGTTGACCTCAGCTCCGATCTTAACACTCCTAGAAGGGTCAGATGGCTACGTGGTATACTGTGATGCGTCCGGTGTTGGACTAGGATGCGTACTGATGCAGCACAGGAAAGTTATTGCATATGCTTCGAGACAATTGCAGAAACATGAGAAGAATTATCCAACTCATGATCTCGAACTAGCTGCGGTTATTCATGCCTTAAAAATATGGAGGCATTATTTATACAGGGTGCACGTTGATATCTATACAGATCACAAGAGCCTTCAGTACATTTTTAAACAGAAGGAGCTGAATTTACGGCAGAGGCGGTGGTTAGAATTATTAAAAGATTATGACGTGAACATTTTGTACCACCCCGGTAAAGCAAATGTAGTAGCTGATGCACTTAGCCATCAATGGGCAGCTTGTGTGGAATCCCTCCGGAAAGGAAAGAGATGGTTCAAGAACTTCACCGACTAGCAAATTTGGGAGTGCGTATAATTGATTCGGGCAATGCCGGGATTAGTATAAATGATTCCACAATTTCATCCTTGGATATGGAAGTGAAAGAACGGCAGTGCGAAGATCCGCAGTTATGTCATTATAGAGACACATCTTATGGGAAAGAAAAGTCTCCGTTTGAAGTTTCTATGGATGGGAATTCATAGATACCGAGGCAGGCTATGTGTGCCGGATGTGGAAAAATTACGCCAACGAATTCCAGAAGAAGCTCACTATTCTCGGTATTCTATTCAACCAGGTACAACAAAAATGTATCGTGATCTCAAGATGATGTATTGGTGGGATGGCATGAAGAGAGACATAGCAGAATTCGTAGCACAATGTTCAAATTTCCAACAGGTAAAAGCTGAACATCAGAAGCCAGGGGGCTTGTTACAGGAAATAGAAATCCCTACTTGGAAATGGGAAGTGATAAACATAGATTTCATTGTGGGATTACCCCGTTCCTGTGGCAGGTATGAATCTATATGGGTGATCGTGGATAGGCTGACGAAAGTAGCCCATTTTCTTCCAGTCAAGACCACGTACTCAGCAGAAGACTATGCAAGGTTGTATCTCAAAGAAATTGTGCGACTCCATGGAATCCCATTATCTATCATCACAGACAGAGGGGCACAGTTTACAGCCAAATTTTGGAAATCCTTTCAAGAAGGTCTAGGCACTCAAGTGAAGCTTAGCACGACATTTTATCCACAGACTGACGGACAAGCCGAGCGTACTATTCAGACCTTGGAGGATATGTTACGAGCATGTGTGCTGGATTTTGGTGGAAGTTGGGACGATCATTTGCCCTTAATTGAATTTGCATATAACAACAGCTATCATTCCAATAAACAAATGGCTCCATATGAAGCTTTATATGGAAGGAAATGTAGATCTCCAATCGGATGGTTCGAAATAGGTGAAACACAATTAGTGGGCCCTGAATTGATCCAACAAGCAATAGAAAAAGTCAAGGCGATCCAAGATCGGTTGTTGACAGCTCAAAGTCGCCAAAAGTCCTATGCAGATAATCGCCGACGAGACTTGGAATTTCAAGCCAGTGATTGGGTGTTCTTGAAAGTGTCGCCAATGAAAGGGGTGATGAGATTTGGTAAGAAAGGGAAGTTAAGTCCCAGATACATTGGACCCTACAAAATCATCCGCAAGGTGGGTCAGGTAGCCTATGAATTGGATTTGCCTTCGGAGCTTGAATCCGTCCATCCAGTCTTCCACGTTTCCATGCTCCGCAAGTGTGTTGGAGACCCCACCAAGATTGTCCCGGTAGCCGATGTGCAAATAACGGAAAAGCTAACCTATGAAGAAGTACCTATTGCCATCCTATATAGGCAAGTGCGCAAGCTTCGAAATAAAGAGGTAGCGTCAGTCAAAGTATTGTGGCGAAACAACAAGCGGGAAGAAATGACTTGGGAAGCAGAAGAGAGCATGAAATCCAAGTACCCACACTTATTCCAACCCCCAGGAGAGATCCAAGAAGAAACGCCGACGATATGAGGTATGTACGCTTCATTTTTATGCTTTTGGTTGTGTGTGGCCACGGATATGTTGATATTGTGATGTAGCCCTATGAGGCGATGATATTATGGGTTGTTGTGATAGGTTGGTAGTGTCAAATTACAGGGGAAACTCTGGCGGAATTTTCGTAGAATCCCGAGTGTTTAACATTAGAGGACGAATGTTTCAAAAAGGGGGGAAGAGTGTTACACCTCGGAAATTTTTCGTGAGCCAACGATGGATAGACCAACGAAGGGCATGAGTGTGCGATGTTTTACTAAGTAGGGAATGACTATTTATGAACTTTGGAATTAAGAAAGTTGCAGAATTTCATTTCAGCCAGTGGTCGTAAAATGGAATACGGCCCGTAAAGTGCCATCGTCCTTCAACATTTCAAAAATTTCAACTTTCTGTTAAATGCTTCAAATGGTTAAAAACGACTTGGAATACGGACCGTAAATTAAAATACGGCCCGTAAACTGAGTCGTAAACTGCCATGATCTTCAGCCAACCTTTCTGTTTCTGATATGCTTAAATACGGTCACGAAGGACGGACCGTAAACCAATATACGGCCCGTAAAATGGGGTTTACGACCACTGTACACCCCGACTGTTGCTCATTAAAAATTAGATTTTGAGTTATTAAAAGGGACCCTAAGCTCATTTTATTTCATTTCTTACCTACACGGTTCAAGAACTCTCTAGAGTGATCCAAAACACTTCATCCACAAGAATTTAAGAGAATCAAAGGGAGATCAAGATCAACCACATTAAATCCATGAAACAAAGTGTGTGAAACTCAAGTGAAGTTCATCCAACCAAGAAGTTCCAAAAAAGAGGTGAAGTAGGATTTTAGAGCTAAAGGAACAAATCCACTCTAGGCTTGTTCCACCACCATCCAAGGTAAGTTTCATGACTTTATCATGTTGTTTAAGGTATTGCAAAGCCAAGATGCTTGAATTGTAGAAAGACATGGAAAATGGGTCTTAAATGGATGAATAGTGTCACAATTGAATGGTAGTTGAATGGAATCATAAATGTTGATGTGCCATGATTATGAATATGCTGTAAATGATGTTTAGACCAGGAAATAAGCGTTATATATGAGAAAACGCGATAACGAACTATAACCATAAATGTGGAGAAAATGGAAAAATGGTGGATTTTGCTAAATATAGATAAGTGATGAATGTTGATACGATATTGTGAGTGTTGTTGTAAATGTTTGGGAGTTGAAATAGAACATGAGAAAAGTAGTAGAAACAAAGGAAATGCTGCCCAACTTTCTCTAGATATAACGATGCGTTCTTATGGTCGATTGACTAACTATAATGCGTATTCTCTCGTGAAGGTAGCAACGTGATATTGAAGGAGAACAAGTGAGCGATAGCTTAACTAAGCGACAAAGGTATGTGAGGCTAATCCTTTCCTTTGTATGGCATGAATACCATGATATGATTCTTCTTTCTCTCCATGATTCTCCTACATTCCGGAAAGCCAAGAGCTTAAGATCATGAATAGCTATATGAGTCAAGAGATATGATATGACGTTCCTATAAAGTAAATGATGTCGTCCATTTTATACACTCACCTTACATACTAATCCCTTCAAGGTGAGGCAGAATGTTCATGAATGCCCATAATCAAATCGAGGGTTCACGACCTTACGTCACCTCGATAAAATACACTTGTTCTAGAGTCCCTATGCATGCACAATTGTGAGCATATTTTGATAAGCATATTATTATAAGTCTTTCATAATGAGCATGTCATAATCATATTACACCGGGCCTAGTTGGCCGGGCAGTCACCGCGAAAGCGGGCAGCTATACGATACACCATGGCCAGTTGGCATGGGCAGACACCACTAGTTGGCGGCATGAGATGGTACCCCGGACGCGGGAGGCCTGGACGCGGGCTAATGTTACTGATTATCACACCGCACCTATATGGTAGGGAAGTTTACATATATATATATATATATATATATATATATATATATATATATATATATATATGATATGCATACATGAGATGATGATAAGCATAAAAGTAAGTCAGCATGCATTACTTTTCATACGATTCCCAGCCAGGTACAGTTGGTCTATACTTGATGCTCCCTTTATTTTCTTGATGTGTTGTTATTGTTCATGCCTCTCGTACTCAGTACAACATTCGTACTGACGTTCGTTTTCTTTGGACGCTATGTTCATGCCCACAGGTAGCCAGGGAGGTGAGCTCGATCTGGATTCTTAGGAGCTGTCATCTGATTGAAAGCGCTCCATTGTTCGGAGGTGCTTATGATTATTCTTTTGGTACATATGTATATTTTGGGCATGATAGAGTCTGGTTCCGTCTACATGTACAGTATGTCAGTAGAGGCTCTTAGATGCGTAGTGTGGGTTAGATGGTCTCACAAGTCTACTATGCTATGCATAAATATATTACATATATTATTTTGATAGTATACTGAGACATTTATATATTTATGTATAGACTAATTGTGCTTTCCACCGAAAAATGATTGTCATGCGATTATGAATTTGTGAATGATATAGAAGCGTAAATGACTATGATAAGTGAGGGAATAAGGGGTGCTCGGTGGTCAGCCTCGGGTACCCGTCGCGGCCCCCAGCCGGGTCGTGACAGAAGGTCATTCATTCCTAAAATGCCCGCAGCCTCCTGTTTATAAGTGTGGCGCGCAACACACCCATTAACAAGACTCTACTGGACACGGCTCGTAGATACACCCTACGACAGAACTGCTCTGATACCATTTTTATCATGACCCAACCGGAGGGCCATGAAGGGTACCCGGTGCTGACCCACCTGGGCACCTCTTATCGGACATTCACATTTACATCTAGGTGAGCCATATAGCTTAATCATACTTTCTATCCATCATTCATGCTAATCTCATTGGGCAACAATACATTTATATAACCATCAACAACTATTCCCATATCAATGTACATAAGCCGACGCGGCTATCAAAATGGCATACAAAATATAAGCCGACAAGGCTAAAGACATCTAACCATATACACATATCTACGAGCCTCTAAGAAGAGTATGTCACATCATATAGGCAGGACAGGACCCCGCCATGCCCATAAGTATGCACACAAAAGAATAGATACCAAAAGCTCTAGCTCCGAATGAAATGGAGCTCCTCTACGTAGTCCCTGAGCAATAAAACTATGGATCAAGCCTGTCTCCCTGGCCACCTGCGGGCATGACGCAGCGTCCAAAAATAAAAGGACGTCAGTACGAATAATATAATGAGTATGTAAAGCATAATCAACATCATTATAGAAGCATAAGAGACAACATAAGAAAATAGCATAAGATGGAAGGTAGTAGAACTATCGTCACAAACACTTACTTGCCTTTCATAGGGACCTTCCATTTCTAATGCGTGTTTGTGTACATACACATGTGCATATACATACATCCATATCAGTATCCGTATTCGTATTTATATCCATATTATTATTCATAGCATACCCGACCATGAGGGTTCGGTGTTTCACATACCCGGCCATGGCAAGGCTCGGTGATTATACATACCTGGCCCTACCAAGGCTCAGGGTTATCTGTACCTAACTGCAGTGGTGTGCACGCAATACATATCATACCCGGCCATATAAGCTCGGTGTTACATAATAGTCATGCATAGACACATATACATAAGAGCTCATAAGCATCTTCGAAATCATTACTACCATCGTTTCATTACATCTATCCTTAGAGGATCACCCATCATATAAGGAATTTAGTAGAATCGTAAACATAACGAGAATCATGAGCTTTAGTAGCTTTAAAGGTAGAATCATTTGGAGGACATTATAGACTCATGAAAGGATAGATATATAGCCAAGGAACCATGCCTTATTGAAAGAAGGGTTAGCCTTACATACCTTTTCGTTTAGCTATTATATCACTTGAACGTTCTCCTTCAATGCTCACGTTTCTACCTTTATTAGAGTTTATACTAACATTAGATAATCAATAGCTTAGCATACTAGACTAAAGCTAGAGAAAATTGGGCAACATCTCCTTTGTTTATACAACTTTCTCCATATCATCTATCAACTCCCAAACGTTTATAATAACATTCACAACATCATAAGCAACAATCTTCACACACCTATATTATCCACATTTCCCAAATTTCACTTCAATTCATCCATATCCTTGGTCATAGCACACTATTACATTCACTCATTTACAATGTCTATCCCATGTTCTTAATGTAATTTATAACATAATTATAATCACAACATATCAAGAATCATGACTCATTCCAAGCTTCTACTAAAAAATGATACTATTCTCACATTCATGACCTATTTTCTATCTCCTTCTACAATCCAAGTATTTTGACCTCTCAATACTTTAAACAACATGGAATGACGATAAAACTTACCTTAGATGGTGTAGGAATGGACTTTAGGTGGAAACACTTCACTTGAGCAAAACCCTAGTTCTACTTCCACTTGAATTTCTTGTCTTGGATGAACCTTAATGAGTTTCTTGCACTTGATTCTCTTGGTTTGATGAAGTTGATCATCAATTTCTCTTGAGTTATTGTGGAAAAGGTTGGAGAAATATTCCAGAGAGTGAAAATTAAATGAACTTGGGTCCCTTATATTAATTTAGAATCTGTCCCGACTCAGTTCTATGGACCAACATACGGTTCGTATAATCGATATGGACCGTATGTATGGCCGTTCCTTTGTTCCAATGAAGGCTGTCATTCTAGGCAGAATATACGGCCGTATATTTTATATAGCCTGACGTACGGCCAGTATATTTTATATGGCCAGTATGTTGGACCGTATAATGCACAGCTTTTTCGGAACTCGATCTCGTCGACTCGTTCGATCTCCAAACCTTATGGAACCTTCTTAACACTTGTTTAACACCTCATTAATAATCTAAGGGATGTTATAACTCTTCCCCAAGACATCATTTAGTCATCATTAAATTGTTACTCGTAAATCCTTTCCGATACATAACGTATACCTTGCCTTTCTTGGCAAACTTTCTTCTCTTACCTCGAATGTCTTTGAAATCTCGATTAGGATCACCAAATGCTATTTCTTACTTATTGAAACATCATATACTTCATGCCCTTCGTTAGTCTATTCATTGTGCATTAACAGAAAATGTTTCGAGGTGTAACATAGAGTTTTTCTTGGTCCGCTTTATCGGTCCCTTGACCGCTATAGCGAGACCGCTGCAGCGGTGGTTCGACCGCCGCAACGGTCGATAGATGGCAGAATGTCATGTTTTAAAGACTTAGTCTCACATTCTTTATTCATAAAACTCCAACACAGTTCCCTACAAGAACCTAGGGTAAAATTCCAAGCTAGGGCAAGAAAACTCTTGAGAGATAAGTCTCATCTATCCCTTCCAATCATTCCGTATCATCTTCTTGATTATCATCACTTTTATGGGTCTTCAACGGTGAAATTATAATAGAAACCTTAGAAATTAATTAACCTTCTAAACTTGATGGGTTATGATTATTATCACTTGTTTATCATCTAATGGCTTGGATTAACTCCTCTTAATCATGAATTTCACCCTTAGAGCCATGAACCAAGTAAATTAAGACCTAGGGTTCTATACAAATGGTATGTTGACCATGGAAACTGCTTGTAGTTGGAATGTTGATGTAAAATTGTTATAATTTGATGATTAGTGGTTACTAAGGCCATTGTTAGGTTGTCTTACACCTAGAAATCATTCACCTATTTGAATGGGGTAAAGGGAAGGGTATTCTTGAATTGGTATTTGTGATTAGAGTATCTGTGACTCATTGAGCCATCTATTTCAAGACTTTGAGCGTTCTGAGGCTTTAAGGAAGGGAAAAGCTGTAGCGGAGTGACTTGTGTTGTTCCAGCTCTACGTTTGAGGTAGGTTATGATCTACTTGAGTTTTACTTTGGTTAGGTGAATGCATGTTTTGTGAATTCTTTAGGAGAAAGCATGTCTAGTCTTCATGCATGATTTTATGTGGTTGAACTCGTATGTGAATGTGATTGAGTGATTGTGTAGGCTTCGTTCCACTATTCGTGTGTGTTGAATCTATAGTTGATGTGTTTGTGATGAGGAGTTAATATAATCCTCTAGGCGGTATTATGATACGAAATGATAATGTGAGTATTGATAATATGATGGCAGGAAACACCGTTACATATAGATATATGGAAAGGCACATATGTGACCTAGATTATGGGCTCGTGGTTCGAGGTTCATTCCAAAAATAAGGGATATATTGATATGGACCGCATCCGAGGTTCTTTTCGGAGCGGAGGTTTATGCTCAGGTCCGATGAGTACCCGGAACGAGTGGTACACGGACACCTTGGTTCCCCTGCAGGTCATGACTACTGAGCAATGACATCAGTTACATGTGGGTGTTTATGGTATTTCTGGTAGACTTTTTCCCGTGATGTGGTTTCTATTGACTGAGTTCTTGATATTTTGGGTGACTTGATTGGTGATTATCTTTGGTTAACTTTTCATGGTTTATTTATTTCATGTCTGTTGGCTGGCTTGTTTATTCTATTGATTTTATGAGATATGCATGATATTAACATTAGCTGGCCTATAATATCTACCGGTACTTGGTGTTTGTACTGATACAACCTTGTTGCATTCTTTTGAGTGTAGATTGTGATACAGAGACTGCTACCCGCCATCATATCTAGCGTTGAGGACGTTGCTGACAGGTTTAGGGTAAGCTTTTATCCATGCCAGGCCACCCTAAGATCTTCCTCTTATGATGTCTATTTCCTATATTCTGGACATTATGGATATTTATTAGACAGATTTCATTCCTTAGATATGTTCTAGTTTAGAGTCCTCGTACAATGACTTTCGGATTTTGGGGATTTTTGTAATAGTTAGAACTTCCGCATTTACTTCAGTAATTTTATGGCATGACTTATTTTCATCATCGTATGCTTGAATGAGTAATAACTGATTAATTTGGTTAATTTTAAAATGGACTTGAATGAATAGATGACTTATATGTTGGTTCGCCCACTAGGATTTAGTTGGGTACCACTCATGGTGGGTTGAGTCATGACAATTACTGTTAGCTTGAGTCATTAGCAAATCTTTTAAATGTTTGGTTACAAATTCATGACTAGTTAAGCATTGTGTCGCTCAAGTTAACTGTTAGGTTCATGGTAGGGACAACATTCCAAATGCTATGTGAATTTAGCATGATTGAAGGCCATCCATTGTGCAGTTTCTCTTGAGATTTGTTTCCTATTGCTTTGCCGGCTGAAAGCCAAGGCATATTGTGGGATTGGCCTAGCCTCCTTCCCATTAAGCTGTTTTGAGTGTTTGTTGTCCCTGTTCTTTGTCGAAGACTGCATTAAAACTAAGTAGATTTCAAAAGAAATCTATTTCATTTGGCCACTACTTTGTTAGAAACTATTGCGGAATGACTAGCAAACTTGAATCTGTTGTTATCTTAAACCATTTTCAAGACTTGAGTAATTATGATAGTTGAGGTATCTCACTTAATTTATCTTGTTAAATTCCTTTTGTTTCGGGATACTCATTCTTCACCCCTCTCTTTCTTTGCATGACTTGGGGAATTTTCAAATCACAAATGCCCTCGAGATGTTGCTAAAACTCGAGATGATTTTCTGCTGCACTTGAGGCTTAAGGTTGCTGCATCCTTAGTGAATTATTTTGTTGTGCTAAGGCATCAACAAATGCTATGTCCTGAGAAACTACACTTGAGCTGCTATTTTATTTGATGAGAACATTTTACTGGACAGTTGCCACTTCGTCCGAGATGATGTTCATTAAGCTACTTGGCTGCTTTGTCCGTGGATGCATATGGTTAAATCACTACTGCCTTTGAGTAGGTTGATTTATTTGAGTTGCCTATTTCTAACCTCGCTATTGCCATGAGAAATGGATGAAAATGTTGCTACATTTTGAGGCAGTTTACTGCATGTTTAGATATGTTTTGATGATGCTTTCTGGTGAGATTGATGCTGCCTTTGGTGCCCCTTCCTGGGGTAAAATAGTTGTTGTTTCGGGAGTATTTAAAAAGCTGAAATATTGCTGTAGTTTGAGTTAAATCGCTGCTATATTTTAAGCCAATCGCTGGTGCATTTTGAGCCAATCACTGCTGCATTTTTGGGCAAACAAACACTGTGTTTGGGGCCACTTGCTGCTACATTTTCTTAGAACAATTGCTGCTGCATTTTTGAAGCTAAATTGCAGTTGCATTTAATGAAAAGTGTAGAGAATAACTGCTGTCTGCGTAGACATTTTATTGATTGAACATGATACAACATTCGGCCAATGAAAAAATAACTTTTGAGGCCATGCCTTGTCTGAAAAGTTTGAAGCCCAGTCCTACTATGTAAGAAAACTATTGTGCTTGTAGTTTGGCTGTCTTACTTGGTGTTTCTCCGCCCTCTACATACCCGTGGTATCAGAGCCAGTCCCTCGGTTTAGGCGTTGATGACCTCATAGTAGTATCACGAGGTAGGAACAAACATGCGTTTGGTGAGGCAACTAGAATGGCCACTAGTTTGCAGCCAAGACATGTTTCAGATTCCTTTGCCACATTCAGAAATGTTACACCCCTCATTTTCGTAGTGGTAGAAATTATGATTTCCTCGTTGGGTAGGCCTTGAGAATTGAGACCCGAGCCCGAGTTTTGGAGATATAAGTGTCCTACCCCATGTGCAATGGTACCAACAGGTATTCCTGGTGATTTACAGGATTAGAAGTTGAACGAATCGAATCGACGCGATCTGAACTGAATTGGAAAAGTCTGTAGACACCAGTCACGATCGACGGGTCGTCGAACCTATCGACGGGCAGTCGTTGTGCAGCATTGACAGGGTTCCGCAGCCCTGCATTCTGCAGGCGTAGGTCGGCGGACCGTCGACATGTCAACGGGTCGTCGACCCGCTCGTCGAATGGGACCACTGAAGTAGTTAATTCTCCAAGTATAAATATGTGGGTCACGACTTCATTTCATATTTTCCTCCATCCAAAAATCAGAAAAACCCTAATACATTCTCCCCCAATATTTTCCATCACATTAGTGAAGATTTGACAAGACCCCGACCCCGTAAACCCGAGATGGTGAAGAAGAAAGGTTGCTTGTAGGGTTTCTTCAAGCTATGGAGCTTAGGGAATTAAAGTAAAGTGATTATTGGGATTTTTGACCCCTCAAGGTATGTAAATGATTTATACCTTTGTATTTAAGTTGATTATCAAGAGTTTTAGTGATTCTAAGTCAAGACGGGATAGTTGTGAAAGTGGTAAGTGACGAAAGATGAAATAGTAACTTAGGGTAATTTTAAGAGATTATTGGGAATGTATTGGAACATATTTTGATATATAAGTGTTGTTATTGTTGTTATGGTTGGTATTAAAGTGAATGAGAAGTTGAAGAGTTGTTAAGCTTATGAGAGAAATGTTGTTCATAATTCGCTAAGCTCTCTATGCATCTAAAGGAGGTTAGCAAGTGAAGTACCTAGTCTAATAAAGGTCTATGTTGTCTTAATTGTAGACTTACAAGTCGAGAAGTAGGAGTTGGACGATTTGATATACGTCAAGGTATGTTAAGGCTATCCTTACCTTCTTTCGGCATGATCCTATGATGTGATCCAACAAGCGAGTAAGCGAGATTCATATGGTGTTATATACGCATTACCACCTGATCAGTTGGTGCACTATTATGATGATATGAGAATCAGGCTGCATGTATCGAAGTAATGTACATGATGATAGCCGCAGAGAGGCCGATATGATATGAGAAAAGAGACAGGCGTTATATACGCGCATATATCAAGCGTTATATACGCACCTATATATAGATTTATGACCTTCATTGATAGGCACGAGCATGCATATTATGCGCCCACAAAGGCATTGTTAGATATACAGATTCAGCAGATACTAGTTAATACAATACATGCAGATATTAGTTCATACAAGTACATTCAGTCAGTTAATTTAGCTTATGCTTTACCTGCTCAGTACATTATCCGTACTGACTCCCCATTGCTCGGGGAGCTACGTTCATGCCCGCAGGTACAGGGAGATAGACAGGTGGTCCAGCTCAGTAGGACCTCTAGATTTAGCAGTGGTCAGTACGCTCCATCCGATCTGGAGCTATAGTCAGTTTTGGTATGCCTCTTTTGAGATGTGTATGCATATGGGTATGACGGGGCCCTATCCCGTCCTTTCTACAGCTTTTATTCCAGTAGAGGTCTGTAGATAGTTGTATGTATTAGTCAGACGATGTAACCTTGTCGGCCTCTATTCTTTTGTGTACAATATATGTAGCAGCCTAGCTGGCTTGCACTGTTCTTCCGCAAGATTGTGTATATATGTATGCAGATTGTATAGAGTTCTGAAGTTTCCTTTTTATGAGATAAGTTGTGCCATTCATAGGCCTTGGATGTTCAGTATATTTCAGATACGAGTATAGGGGTGTTTGGTCGCTAGAGGTCAGACCACTGTCACGACTCATCGGTTGGGTCCTGATAGAAGTGGTATCAGAGCAGTTCCTGTTATATCCCGTATTTTCGAACGTCAGATTATTTGCTAAGGTGGGGCCCACATATCGAGATTTTTTTTTGGAACATCTGAAAAGTCATATGAATCACATATGTGGAGTTAAACACAACTCAAGAAGGACCCTTGGGCCAAATCAAAGTGGAAGCCCTCCAAACGAATATTTTTAAGAAAACGTTTTCGGGTGACCTGACTTTAAGGGGCAAAACGGTATTATAAGTTTGGAATTTGGAAAAATACCAAGAAATAAAAGTTGTAGATAATTGAATTAGCTTTCCAACCATAGGTTGTGGGTTCCCAGGTGACGTTGGTACAAGGAGATATGGACGTTTTAAGGTCGAAAGGTCAGTGGGCTAGGCCAAACTCGGGACCAACCGGGTTAGGCCCAAAAAAAAACAGAATGAAAAAAAAGCCCAACCCATGTAGGTGGACGGCCATGAGGGGAAAATATTATAGTCCAAGCCCATGTAAATGAAAAACCATGTGATAAATATTAAAAAGGGGCCTAATCTTCATATTATTCAAGAAGGTTCAAGAAAAAAAAGGAAGAGTGGAGAGCAAGAAGAGAGGGCCACGGCCAAAGAGGGTGAAAAAGAAGACCAAGAAATCTTGTTCCAAAAATTCATTTCTTCATGTATTCCTACTAATTCAAGGACCCTCTACAACGTGGTATAGTTGTTTCGGAAGATAGACCGCTTGTTTCGTCGGTTTAACAATTTGGATAAGTGAAGGAGCTAAGGAGAAAGAGGTAAGATTTTATTCCTTTTGTCTTGGAAAAAATATATATGTGTTGTAGAATGTGGAAAGGAATGTAAAGTGTGAAAATTGTGTGTTATGGGTGTGTGTATGTTTGGCCGAAAATAGTGTTGGTGAAGAGGGATTATTAAAAAAAATTTATTCGTTGTGTTAATTGTGTTGTTGAAGCTTTGTGATGGAAATGGAAGAAAATGGTTTAAGTTGGCATGAAAAAATTGTTGAAAATGATTATAGGAACTTATGTGATTTTAATGTAATTTTGATGTAATTATGGAAATGGAGTTCTAAATGTGAGTTATTATGTTGATTGGTGAATTTGGAAGGGTGCTAGTCCATATTGGCATGAAAGATTAGTTGGTAAGTTGTTATGGGAACTTTTGTGATTTTATGGTAGATTTATGTAATGATGAAAATAAAATTGTTAAGGTGCGAATTATGATTATTGTTGATGAAATTGGAAGATGAAAATGTGTTATGAATATTTATGTCGAAGATTAGAAGTTTCGGATGAATTATGGTTTTGGTGGAAAAATTGTATATTTTGTATATTTTGTGAATATTTTGTAAAATGATATGAAAATGTTTTCGAATTGCATTGGAGCGATCTTGATTAGTAAATGGATATGTGAATGTTGGTATTGAATTGAAAATGTGAAGTTGGAATGAAAGCTATTGCACTATGTTGGAAAGAAGACTAGTTATGCTATATTGTGTTTTTATAATGATTGTTGGTATTGTTGTTGGTTTGGTTGTTGATGTTTGGGGCCGAGTTAAATCTCGGGGATGTGGTATGTATAGGGGAGATGTTGCCCAAATTTCTCTAGACAAGTATTGGTTAAGATTGAATTCTTAAAGCCTTATGATTAATATTTGGTAAACATGACCAAATGTAGATTTTGGACGAAATGGGATTTGAATTTGGAGAAGCGTAAGGAGCGAATAAGGTATGTAAAACTTTACTTATTCTTCTCTTGGCATGTCCTAGATGTAATAGGATTGAATTCGGAACTCGGGGACAACTCTACTCTTTGGAATCTACGTCCAAATTTACCCCTTTTTCATTCAGTAGAATTGAATTAAATATTTTGTGAATAGTTGGAAAAATTGTTTGAACATCTAGATGTTGCGCAAATTGAATCCGACTACCTTAAAACTCTTGTCAGTGACGTCATGAAGCCTAATATACATAATATGAGTACGCCACCTCATTTGGTCCGAGGTGGGCCCACTATTCCTGACTTTTTCCTTATTGTTCCGTTTGACTTATTTTTGAATAGAATCCAGAGGGAAACTCTTAGCTACTCTTCTACCCACTATATGATAGTCGCCCTAATTATTTTATTGACTCTCACAATATGTTTTGAAATATGAAAACGATTTCAGAAGGATTATGTTGACATAAACCATTGTGGCCTCCGAAAGACATACATTATGATCGTCGCTCAATCTTTTTTTTATATATATATATGAATTGCCATCTGAGTTATGCTATCGATATTCTGTAAATGTTTTATATTTTGATATGTTCAAACAATCCCAAAAGCTTTAATTTGATATAATCCCCCGCGACATCCGAAAGGTACGTGCTATGACTATCGTCTGATTTCTTTCCTAAATGACCTGTCATTCGGATTATTCTGTCGAGTCTTTGTAAATATTTTGTGATGCATATAGTTTCTCACTACTCTACTCGTGGATGCCTCAATGCTTCCTTCACTGAGCCTGGGCCAGGATATGTTATCACGCATATTCCACTGCATTGTTCGCCGTGCCTCGATGTGAGGGGGCAGGTATACATGTACATGGGTTGTGGAGTATGCTGTGCCATGTACACACATTCTGATATATGATGATATGATATGATATGGCCATCTGATATGTTTGATATGTGCACATTCCGATATGATATGATATGTTATGGAGCTATTCCCTACTCTGGAGTATGATGTGTTGTGGCGCCAGTGACAGGGTGGCGACCACGTTATGTTCACCGAGTCCCAAAATGGGGCCGGATATAGCATATGTTCCGACATACATTATCTATGTTTTATGAGTAAGCATTTTTGACAGTCCGGTTATTGTATTTATTTTCTGTACTCTCTGTTCAGATTATGATTCTGTTTATTGTGTCTCATGCTATACATACTCAGTACATATTCCGTACTGACCCCCTTTCTTCGGGGGCTGCGTTTTCATGCCGCGCAGGTACACCCAGATGATGCGAAATTATTATAGAGGATGTTCCAGCAGAGTTGGCAAGCTCCATTTGTTCCTGGGGTGCCACCGAGTCAGAGTTTGTATGTGTGCTTCTTCTGGATTGATGTTAGAGACTTTGCAGACAGAGTCGTGGGTATAATCAAAAGACAACTATTTTCATTTGAAAACATAATTAATTTTATATACATAAGCCCTTCGGGTATCAAAATAATAATATATACACCATAGTAGCATCGTGAGACCATACTACCCTCACATATGTATCTACGAACCTCTACTAGAGTACTAGACATGTGGACGGGAAAAGACCCCGTCGTGCCCAAAATACATATACATATATATATATATACACAAACGATAAACCTAATTAGCACCTCCGGAATAATGGAGTGCTCCTGTAAATCTGCTGGTAGCTCCTATAGGTCTGCGCCGTCTTCCTGTCTACCTGTGGGCATGAACACAGCGTCCAAAGAAAATGGACGTCAGTACGAATATTGTACTCAGTATGTAAGGCATGAATGAAATAAACATGATAGAGAAATCATAAGTCATAAAATGGAAGCAAAACCTGCGCGACCGTTAAGGTTGAATACATTTCATACATATATCATATATATACATAATCGTCGTACATGAACCATCGTAGTGTATACATCATTATGTAATATAATTCATCATTGTAGTACCGTATCTGCTCATTCACATAAAACATTATCCGTATTCGGCCACGTAGTGGCTCGACGTCATCCATATTCGGCCACATAGTGGCTCGACAATATCCGTATTCGGCCACGTAGTGGCTAGACAATATCACATGCATGTCTTCCATATTCGGCCACGTAGTGGCTCGACAATATCACATACATCATAACAAGGCTCGGCATATCTCATCATCATCATTTCCATAATATGCATCTCATAAGCTTGTCATAACCTTTTCAAAAAGCATACATTTGAATTTAAAGAAAATCTATGAAAATCACATCATATATGTAGCATGAACTTCGTATGAATGTCGTATGATAGACTTTATATTTTCTAGACTTAGGCTCGACATTACCATTATAGTTTCTATAGCATATCTCTTACCTTTATCTCATATGAAATCCTCTATGAACATAGACTCGTAACTTTTCGGATGTGTGGCCGAAAAGTTTTATACGGGCCGAATGTGTGGCCGTATGTTTGGTCCAGTGGATGTTGCTCCTCTTGGCTAAATAGAGGATTTCATATGAGATAAAGGTAAGAGATATGCTATAGAAACTATAATGGTAATGTTGAGCCTAAGTCTAGAGATTATAAAGTCTATCAGACGATATTCATACGAGGTTCATGCTACGGATATGACGTGAATTTCATAGATTGTCTTTAAATTCAAATGTATGCTTTATGTAAAGGTTATGATAAGCTTATGAGATGTATGTTATGGAAATGATGATGATGAGATATGCCGAGCCTTGTTATGATGTATATGATATTGTTGAACCACTACGTGGCCGAATACGGAAGACATGTATGTGATATTGTCGAGCCACTACGTGGCCGAATACGGATAATGTTTTATTTGAATGAGTAGATACGGTACTACAATGATGAATTATATGACATAATGATGTATACGCTATGATGGTTCATGTACGACGATTATGTATATATATGATATATGTATGAAATGTATTAAACCTTAACGGTCGCGCAGGTTTTGCTTCCATCTTATGACTTATGATTTATCTATCATGTTTATTTCATTCATGCCTTACATACTCAGTATAATATTCTTACTGACGTCCGTTTTCTTTAGACGCTGTGTTCATGCCCACAGGTAGACAGGAAGACGGCGCAAACCTATAGGAGCTACTAGCAGATTTACAAGAGCACTGCATTATTCCAGAGGTGCTAATTGGGTTTATCCTTTGTGTGTGTGTATATATATATGTATATGTATTTTGGGCACGACGGGGTCTTTTCCCGTCCACATGTCTAGTACTCTAGTAGAGGTTCGTAGATACATATGTGAGGGTAGTATGGTCTCACGATGCTACTATGGTGTATATATTATTATTTTGATACCCGAAGGGCTTATGTATATAAAATTAATTATGTTTTCAAATGAAAATAGTTGTCTTTTGATTATGAGCATATGAATGGTAAAGAAGTGTATAATGACTATGACGAGTAAGGAAATGAGTAGTGCTCGGTGGTTAGCCCCGGGTACCCGTCACGGCCCCTAGTCGGGTCGTGACATTTACTTGCCAAGAAAATGGTATTAGAAGATTAGGTGAGTCGTAATCATAGAAAAAAATGCATTCTAACCCTCTTGTAAGAAGTAAAGCAACCCTACCTTAGTCCTATTTTGTGTTATGAAATGAAAGTGAAGAGGCCTAATAGAACCTAGAGCAGGTTTAATTGTGCATCTACTTACCTAGATCAGGACAATGTGATAATCAAACTTCTTCCCTCATTCCTTGGAATCAGCTTAACTGTGCATATAAGATTTTGTGTGAAATGCTTTGTCTGCTCTTAATGTCTTCCCATGAGCTGATTCTAAGTGTTGTATAGTGTAATGCATGACATCTTCTGTAGTTTGCTTCTTTTCTTTACTGGTTGATTAAATTCATGATGAATAGTGACTTACTAATTTGATAATAAATATGATTAGTGGTAGGTTAATAGGTATAAACTAATTGAATAAGAAAACCATGTTGTGTCTATCATGCCTAGGAAGTTTTGTGTTCTGCTTAGAGATCAATCTGGTTCAGGTCAAAGTTGAAAGCAACCTTAGGGAGTGAGACACTTAGATTAGCTGATGTCCTGTTAGAAACATTAAGCTTAAGATCACAATTTAACTATGTCTTCTCGGATGGATTTAGTTTGAGATGGCAATTGGCTTTGTTGTTGATGCTTAATGTTACACCTTGGAAATTTCATGTCGTCGCATAGTGAATGAACCAATGCTAGCTTGAGGGTAACAGGAAGTTCTTAAAACTATAAGACGAATATTTGGTGGTCTTAGAGTGCGTACGTTAAAGATCTTGAAGCTATATGAATTGATGGAATAAGGATTGATAAGGATAAGTGGAGTATAAGTGAGGTTTAGGAAAGATTCTGTAATTTATTGTGTTAATGATTGTTTGGTAAGGTCTTGAGGACGGGTTATAGGGATGTTTAGATCATTAATGAAGTATTAAACAAGTGTTAAGAAGGGTGTATAAGGATTGGAGATCAAACAGAACGACGAGAACAACTTCGAAAAAACTGTGAGTTACACGACCACATTGTACGGCCCGTGGAATGTTATACAGACCGTATAATGGTCCGTATAACCCAACAGCAACTATGTGTTCCATGGTGGTGAACCACGGACACTTATACGGCCCGTGAAATGTTATACGAACCGTATAAGTGGTCCGTATAAGTCCCGACGGGCTGAGTTATTCCAAGTATTTAAATGTGATCCCACTTCATTTTATTCATTCTCCTCACTTCACCACTTCTCTCCAAGCTTCTAGAGGGTTCCATACACACTTCATATACAAGAATTAAAAGGAAAGCAAAGATCAATATCAAGAATTCAAGTGAATCAAGTGCAAGAAGCTCACTAGGGTTCCTCCAAGTCAAGAATTCTCTTGGGAGTGAAGTTAGGGTTTTCTCTAAGTAAAGTATTTCCAAACAAAACCCATTCCTACGCATTCAAAGGTGAGTTTCATGATTTCTCCATGTTTTTTAAAGTATAGAAAGGTTGAAACACTTGGATTTTGGAAGAAAATGGAAAATGGATTACAAAAAATAAGATTAGTGACAATTGTGAATAGTAGATTAATATGAATCATGAATCTTGGTATGTTGAGATTGTAATCACGTTATGAATGATGTTAGGAGTATGAGAGAAACATTAGATGAGAATGAATGTAACGTTGTAGTATGATTATGACTATGGATTACCATGAGAGTAAATTGTGGGAATTGAATAATGATGATGATATTATGAATGTTATTATTGATGTTGGGAGTTGAAATATGATATTTAAGTAGTAGAAACAAAGGAAATGCTGCCCAATTTTCTTTAGCCTTAGTAAGCACGTTTAAGTTATCGATTAGCTAATGTTCATGCGACTTCTCTTGAAGGTAGAAACGTGGGCATCAAAGGAGAACAAGCAAGTGATAGATTAGTTAAACGTAAAAGGTATGTGAGGCTAGTCCTTTCTTTCTATGGCATGAATCCTATGGTATGATTTTCCTTCTTCTCCATCAATCCTCTATATCTCGGAAAACTAATAGCCTATGTCCATGAATAGCCATATGAGATGAGTGATATATTAGGAGTTCAATAATGATGATGATGAGTTAAGTATAAAGATTCTAGAGTTTATGACATGATGTTCCTATAAAGTTAATGATGTCATTTATTGTATACACTCACCTTATACATTGTTTCCTTCAAGGTGAGGCACCAGAAAGTTAATGATGTAATTTATTGTATACACTCACCTTATACATTGTTTCCTTCAAAGTGAGGCAGAATACCAGAAAGTTAATGATGTCATTTATTGTATACACTCACCTTATACATTGTTTCCTTCAAGGTGAGGCAGAATACCATAAAGTTAATGATGTCATTTATTGTATACACTCACGTTATATATTTTTTCCTTCAAAGTGAGGCAAAATACCATAAGGTTAATGATGTCATTTATTGTATACACTCACCTTATACATTGTTTCCTCCAAGGTGAGGCAGAATACCATAAAGTTAATGATGTCATTTATTGTATACACTCACCTTATATACTATTTCTTTCAAGGTGAGGTAGAATACTTATAGATGTTCCATAATGGAATCGGGGGTTCACGACCTTATGTCACCTCGATAAAGTATAGCTATCTTTGAGTTATTATTCATGCATTATGATGAGTATATGTTGATGATATTACACCATGCCTATATGGACGGGCAGACACACCACTGCAGTGGGCAGCTTATACCCCGGACGCGGGAGGCCTGGACACATGTTAATTATTATCACACCGTACCTCTATGGATGGGCAGCTTATACATTTATACATTTATGCATATATGACATGACGACGATTATGAAGTAAGCCAGTATGTACTATTTCTTTTGTAAGTGACAGTCAGATACAGTTTCCCTTTATTTGATGCCTCCTTTATCTCATTGACGTATTATTATTGTTTATGCCTTACATACTCAGTACAATGTTCGTACTGACGTCCGTTTTCTTTGGACTCTGTGTTCATGCCCACAGGTAGACGGGGAGGTGATCTTGATCTAGACTCATAGGAGCTAGTAGCTGATTTGAGAGCACTCCATTGTTCCGGAGGTGCCTATGATTATTCTTTTGTGTACATGTGTATATTTTTGCCACGACGGGGTCCTGTCCCGTCCCTATGTCTAGCACTCTAGTAGAGGCTCGTAGATACGCAATTGTGGGTTATATGGTCTCACGAGCACACTACTGTATATATATAAATTATCATTTTGTTAGCCGAAAGGCTTATGTATATAAAACTATCTACGTTCTCAAATGAAAAATGATTCCCTTATGAATTGAGTATGAAATTGATAAAAGAATGTTTAATGTGTATGATGAGTTGTAGAATGAGTGGTGCACGGTGGTTAGCCCCGGGTACCCGTCGCGGCCCCTAGTCAGATCGTGACACTTAAGTTGGTTGATTAATGAGAGAATAGAATTAGAGTGTCACGACCCATCTAAGGGGGCCGCGACGAGCACCCGGTGATAGTCCACCCGTGCACCCCTAGACTTACACTTACTCTTACATCTAGGTGAGCCACATAATTAAACATACATTTCTATTAATCAGTCATACTAGTCCCATTGGACGACAATGCCTTTATATCATCATTGGCATCTATACCATGTCAATGTACATGAGCAAACAAGGCTAACAAAATATAGGCCGACAAGGCCAAACACATATAACCACGTACAAATGTCTACGAGCCTCTAAGGAGAGTATGTCATATCACATAACCGGGAAAGGACCCCGCCATGCCAATAATTATGTACACAAAAGAATAAGTACCCAAAAGCTATAGCTCCGAATGAAATGGAGCTCCGCTATGTAGTCCCCGAGAATGTAGCTATGGATCAAGTTTGTCTCCCTATGCACCTGCGGGCATGACGCAGCGTCCACAAATAAAAGAACGTCAGTACGAAAAATGTACTAAGTATGTAAGGCATGATCAATGTCAATGTAGAAGCATAATAAGCCACATGAAAAATAGCACATGATGGGAGATGGTAATATCATCGTCATAAGCACTTACTTGCCATTCATAGCAACTTTCCATTCTAATGCGTATTTGTGTACATATATCCGTATCCGTATCCATTCCATATTTATACTCATATTCGCATACATACTCGTATCTATATCATATCAATATTCATATCATATACATAGCATTTACATAGCATACCTGACCATGCCGGATCGGTGTTTCATACATACTTGGCCAACCAAGGCTCAAGGTTACACATACCTGGCCCTACCAAGGCGTCAGGGTTACATCTACCTGGCCCTACCAAGGCGTCAGGGTTATATCTACCTGGCCCTACCAAGGCGTCAGGGTTATCCGTACCATCTGCAGAGGTGTGCGCGCGTTACGTAATCATATACATACTTGTTTACATATCCTACCCGGCCTCATAAGCTCGGGGTTCCATGATAATCATACATAGATACATATACATAATAGCTCATAAGCATCTTTACTATTATCATTACTATCATCATCGTCATCGTTATGATCATCGCTACTACCATTATAGTCGTCATCAATATCATTATCACTATTACCGTCATTCATCTCATCTGCCTTAATAGGCCTACTCGGCATACGAGGAACTTAGTACAATCGTAACATATCGAGAATCATAAGCTTAGTAGCTTTGAAGATAGAGGCATTTGGAGAATATCATAAGCTCGTAGAAGATTTAGATGATTGGCCAAAGAACCATGCCTTATGAAAGAAGGGTTAGCCTTACATACCTTTCCGTTGAACTACTCTACACTTACACATTCTCCTCCGAAGCTCATGTCTCTACCTTCATTAAAGTCATACGATCATTAAAATCGATAGCTAGCATACATGACAAAAACTAGAGAAAATCGGGCAACGTCTCCTCTATTTATACGTCATTCCTCTATAGCGTATATCAACTCTCAAACGTCAATAATACATTCACAATACTATAACGATAGTCATTATTAATCCACATTATCCATATTTCTAGACTTACGTTCAATCATCCATATCTATGGACATAACGCACGACGACGTCTATTCTCATACATTGCTCATCTCATGTTCTCAATATCATTTATAACATATTTACATCACAACACATCAAGAATCGTAACTCAAGTTAAGCTATTTCTTAAAATGGCACTATTCCACATTCATGACCCATTTTTCTATACTCTTCTACAATCCAAGTATTGCAACTCTCAAATACCTTAAACAACATAGAAATATCATAAATCTTACCTTAGGTGTCGTAGGAACAAGCCTTCGTTGATAATACTCCACTTGAGCAAAAACCCTAGTTTATCTCCAATGAGATTTTTTGACTTGTATGATCTTTAATGGGTTTTCTTACACTTGATTCACTTGGTTTATGTTGTTGATCACTATTAATCCTTTAATTCATGTGGAATAAATGTAGAGAGATGTTTTAGAGAGAAGGGGTGAAGTGTGGAAATTAAAAAATAATAAACTTGGTCCCCTTTTTAATAACCCAAAATCTGATATGGAATGAACAGTCGTCGAAAGTGCAACAGTGGTCGTAAACTCAGTTTACGGTCCGTATTCCAGTTTACGGGCCGTATTTAATCATAACTTAACCAGAAAGTCAGGCTAAGACATGGTGATTTATGAACACAGTTTACGGGCCGTATTTCAGTTTACGGTCCGTATTTCAAGTCGTCTTTCACCATTCAAGCATTTGACAGAAAGTTGAAGTTTTGGAGGTTGAAATACGACATGGCAGTTTATGGGCCGTATACATCGTTACGGTCCGCATTTCATTTTACGTTCAACTGGCCAAAGTGCAAATCTACAACTTTCCACATTTTCAGAAACTATATTTAGTCATTATGGAGCATAACCTATCTCTTATTGCAAATGCCTTTGGAATCTTTCTTAGGGTCGTCAAACGTTGTTCCCTTCTTATTAAAACATCGTATACGCTATGCCCTTGTTAGCCTATCTAATGTACATTTGCGGGGAAAATTTCGCCAGAGTTTCCCCTGTAATTTGGCACTACCAACCTGCCACAACAACCCATATTATCATCACCTCACAGGGATACATCAGAATATCAACATATCTATGGCCACACATGGCCAAAAGCATGAAAAGTATGTATATATGCCTTATATCGTTAGCGTTTCATCTTGAATCTCTTCTGGGGGTTGGAATAAATGCGGGTATCTGGATCACATACTTTCTTCCGCCTCCCATGTCGTTTCCTCTCATTTACTACTCCTCTATCGAACCTTAACTGAGGTCACCTCTTTGTTTCTAAGCCTCCATACTTGCCTATCTAGTATGGCAATGGGTACTTCTTCATAAGTCAACTTTTCTGTCACCTGCACATCACTTATTGGCACGATCTTAGTAGGATCTCCAACACATTTCCGAAGCATCGAAACATGAAAAACTGAATGGACTGACTCCAAATCCGGAGGTAAATCTAGCTCGTAGGCCACTTTTCCTATCTTCCGTAGAATCTCGTAAGGCGCAATGTACCGGGGACTAAGCTTCCCCTTTTTGCAAAATCTCATGACGCCCTTCATTAGCGACACTTTCAAGAATACACAATCTTTAACCTTGAACTCCAAGTCCCTTCAACGATTATCCGCATAGGACTTCTGAAGACTTTGAGCTGCTAATAATCGATCTTGTATTAGCTTGACTTTCTCTATGGCTTGCTGGACCAAGTCTGGTCCTATCAACTTAGTCTCTCCTGGTTCAAACCAGCCAATTGGGGATCTACACTTCCGCCCATATAGGGCTTCATACGGTGCCATTTGAATGCTAGAGTAATAGCTATTATTGTAAGCAAATTCAATGAGCGGCAAATGGTCATACCAATTACCTCCAAAATCTAATAAACATGCCCGTACTATATCTTTAAGAGTTTGAATGGTGAGTTCAACTTGCCCATCGGTCTGCGGGCGAAATGTCGTGCTAAGGCTCACTTGGGTCCCTAAACCCTCCTGGAAAGACTTTCGAAAATTTGTTGTAAACTGAGTCCTCTATCAGAGATAATAGATGCAGGAATACCATGGAGTCTCACTATCTCTTTAATATAAAGCCTTGCATAATTTTCTGCCACATAGGTCATTTTGACCGGTAAGAAATGAGCTGACTTTGTGAGCCTATCCACAATCACCCATATAGCATCATACTTACGTTGAGAACGGGGTAAGCCTGCAATGAAGTCCATGTTAATTACTTCCAACTTCCAAGTTGGAATTTCTATGGTTTGCAACAATCCACCCGGCTTTTGGTGCTCGATTTTCACTTGCTGACAGTTGGGACATTGAGCTACGAATCCCGCTATATCTTTCTTCATTCCATTCCACCAATATATATACTTAAGATCACGATACATTTTCGTCGCAACTGGGTGAACAGAATAACGGGAACAATGAGCTTCTCTCAATATTTGGTGGCGTAAATCTGCCATATTGGGAATGCATAATCTGCCTCGACATCGGAGAACTCCTTCTCCTGAAAGCTCAAATGATGACTCCTCTTTCTGAGGGAGTGTATCCTTGTAATGCATTAGCATGGAATCTTCGTATTATCGCTTCTTCTTTTCTGCTACTAGCGATGAGACTGCTGAATTCTGAATAGTAGTTCCCTTGCTACCTGAGTCCACTACTCGAAATCCTAGACTAGCTAGTTGCTGGAGTTCACGAGCCATTTCTCTTTTCTCTGGTCGTACATCACATAAACTTCTGATGGATCTGCGGCTAAGGGCATCAACCACAATATTTGCCTTTCCGGGGTGATACATGATATCGACATCGTAGTCTTTTAACAACTCCAACCATTGTCGTTGCCGCAAATTCAACTCTTTCTGCTTGAAGATATACTGAAGACTCTTATGATCTGTATAAATATCCACATGGACACCATATAAATAATGTCTCCTTATTTTTAAGGCATGAATAACCGCGGCCAATTCTAGATCATGGGTTGGATAATTCCGCAATTGCCTTGAAGCATACGCAATCACTTTACTGTGTTGCATTAATAAACAGCCTAGCCCAGCACCTGAAGCAGCGCAATAAACAACATATCCTTCCAATGCCTCTGGAAGTGTCAAGACTAGGGCGGAAGTCAATCTACCTTTTAACTCTTGGAAGCTACGTTCACAAGCATCTGTCTATTGAAACTTTGATGATTTCTGGGTCAACTTTGTGAGCGGGGCAGAAATAGAAGAAAAACCTTCAACAAATCTCCTATAATAACCTGCTAAGCCCAGAAAGCTATGAACCTCCGTAGGAGTTGTGGGCCTTGGCCAAGTCTTCACGGCCTCAATCTTTTGACTATCCACTCGAATACCATCTGCGGCAACACCGTGCCCCAAAAACGTCACTGAGTTCAGCCAAAACTCACACTTAGAAAATTTTGCAAACAACTCTCAAGTTCGAAGAACTCTAAGGACAGTATGCAAATGATCTGTATGTTCTGCATCGGATCTAGAATACACCAAGATGTCGTCGATAAATACAGTCACAAATAGATCTTGGAAGGCCTGAACACATTGTTCATCAAATCCATAAATACTGCTGGTGCATTAGTTAGCCCAAACGACATTACTCGGAACTCGAAATGACCATATCTTGTTCTGAAGGCTGTCTTAGGAATATCTTTCTCCCTAACTCTCACTTGATGATACTCGGACCTCAAATCAATCTTTGAAAATCATTTGGCACCTTGTAATTGATCAAATAAGTCATCAATCCTCGGGAGAGGATATTTATTCTTAATAGTCACCTTATTCAATTGCCGATAATCAATGCACATTCTTAAGGAGTCATATTTCTTTCGGACAAACAATACGGGTGCTCCCCATGGGGATGAACTAGGCCTAATAAAGCCTTTCTCAAGCAAGTTTTTCAACTGCTCCTTCAACTCTTTCAATTCTGCGGGAGCCATTCTATAAGGAGGAATAGATATAGGCTTAGTGCCTGGCAGCACATCAATAGCAAAATAATCTCCTGCTCGGGAGGAAGGCCGTGAAGTTCTTCCGGGAACACATTCGGAAATTCATTTACTACAGGAACTGACTGAAGGGTCGGTGATTCAGCTTCTACATCTTGAACCCGAACTAGATGGTAAATGCAACCTTTCGTGATCATTTTCTTTGCCTTTAGATAGGAAATAAACCTACCTTTTGGTGACGCCGTATTTCCTTCCCATTCTAAAACTAGTTCTCCCGGAAATCGGAAACGAACCATTTTCATTCTACAATCAACATTGGCGTAGCAAGAAGCCAACCAATCCATGCCCATAATAACATCAAAATCCACCATTTCTAACTCATGCAAGTCAATCATGGTACGACGATCACAAATCACAACTACACAATTTCAATATACTCGGCTAGCTATTACCGATTCACCAACGGGTGTAGACACCTCAAAAGGTTTGATCGACTCCGGTTCGACTCTAAATCGACCCGCAATATATGGAGTAACATATGATAATGTGGAACCCGGATCAATTAAAGCATATACATCACAAGGGAATACCGATAATATACCTGTGACCACGTCAGGAGAACACTCAAGATCTTGGCGTCCAGTCAAAGCATAAACACGGTGCTTGTCACGACCCAAACCCCGTGGGCCGCGACTGGTACCCTAACTGGGTACCCATACGTACCTACCTGATCGAATTCGAACCATACAATTTTTTTTTTTATTTTTTTTTGTGTTTCAAAACAGAAGTACAGAAGTAGGCCGATACAAGTACGGCACGCGCGTAACATACGTATATATACATATATACCTGAACATACAAATATTTACAAGTAAGCCGATAAGGCTAACATACAGACGAAACCCGTAACCCACACATCTATCTACAGGCCTCTACAGACATACAAAATCATATGGCGGGACAGGGCCCCGCCGTACCCAGAATATACACACATACGGAGTACACAGAAGACAGAAAATATATACCAAAAGATATGCTCCGGGTCAAAGGAGCTCTTCAAAAAGCAGAGTCGGAAACCTACGCGGGCGGCGTATCACCTGGTGCGTCTGTACCTGCGGGCATGTAGCGCAGCCCCCGAAGAACGGGGGTCAGTACGGAAAATGTACCGAGTATGTAAAGCAGAAACGTAACAGATATAAACATAGTCCGAACTAGAGTCACAGAAATATAACGGGCAAAATCATAAGTCAAACTAACGGACAGAGTTATGATCCAGACAGACATACAGAATCGTGTTACACACAAATGAACAGAATTATAGTTCGGACAGACAGAGGGAATCATAATACGGACAGACGAGCAGAATCTGAATCCATACGGACAGACGAGCAGAATCTGAATCCATACGGACATACAGAAGCAGAAGCCATACGGACATACAGAAATAGTCGTAACACAGACGGACAGACAGTAGTATGACGGACAAAATTATGCATGCAGAGTAGCACAGAGTCATACAAAATCATACAAAGGCGTGTGCTTTATAAATACAGATGGCACACACATATATTCATACAGATCCTGGCCCTGTCTGGGGGCGCGGTAACAGAACCCGGCCCTCTTAGTACGGGACGCGGTGGACAGACAGAATCAAATCAGATCATATGCCATCCTGGCCGCCATCCCCATACACAGATCATACAGACATACAGATCCCGGCCCGTACGCCGAGGGACGCGGTGAACAATGCAGAGAATTATGCACGATAACAGAACCTGGCCCGGGTCGCAGTGAAAGAATGCATTGAGACAGACACGAATCGATAAATGAGAAACCACCTACCTACAGACTCAACATACAGACTCGATAAAATTGAAGGGTGCCAAACGGCGAGCCAAAATCAGAATATCCAGATAGTATGCATAGTACGCGCCTATATCCTAGTTGGGAAGGCACGACAGATTATTATCAGAATGGGATTCTCAACTGTTCAGAAATCATATTGTATAAATTACACAAAAATAGCCATAATATACATAAAACAATAGTTCAGAAGTTTTTGGAGAACATCGGACCAAAACAGATGTATTTTAAAATCGTACCGGGAGTATCGGGCCTTGTGGGCCCACCTCGGACCCACCCGAGACTACATACGTAAATTATTGATAATTGACCTTATGAGGTCACCCACCCATACTCATTCGGAAGTGTTCCGACTCCGTTTGGGGAAATGTTTGTGCAAAATCTCACTTTAAGGACAATTTGTAAGAAAATAGGTTCAATTGAATTGAAGGAATTGGAGCGGTTTTCCGTCTCGAATTCCGGGGAACGGAGTCGGACTTAAGGCTCGCGGCCGAGCCTACCACATCCAGAACATGCCTAGGAACGTAGAGAAGTGCTTCACATACCTTGATGGCGCCTTATGCTCGCTTGGCGTCAATCCAAATTTCGTCCAAAATCTGGAAATGGTCAAGTTTACCATTTGGTTAGTTCCATTCTTTCAATACTCTAACTTTACACATAATTGCCTACCGAAATTTTGGCAGCATTTCCTCTGTATATACGACATCCCCGAGGCTTAGCTCGGCTCAATTTAGCAACACAACAACCCAGAGGAGACATCCAAACAACAACAAACATCAATAAACACTAAATCATACGCTATGGCATTATTAGCCACCTTTCGACACGACGAATCATCTTTCGTTTCAAGCTTACATTTCCAACCAAAACTTATTATTTTCATATCCATTATCCATCAAAATCATTACGACACACATCGGAGGAATCCATAACATGTTCACATAATATTCATAAGATATTCATAAAATTCACAAACATTCAACTTTCCATCAAGTCACTACTTTTCCAATCCCTTCCTAACTTTCAACAACTTAATAACCAATCTTCCATAACAACACAATTAACATGCTAACAAGATTCAATTCACCTTCCAACACCAACACACACCACACGGCCACACCTCAAAATTCTCAACTTTCCTTAATTCATTCAACTTTCATTTCTAATACAATTCCTACCACACTACAACTAGATTTCAACATAGTTTCAAGTCACCATAGATATGCAATATACATATATGCATTTCGGCCACACACCCCAAATTCCAACACACCAAATTTCCATATTTTTCATTCATTCACACATACTACAACATACATACATCATTTTTAACACAACAAAAGCATGAAATCCTTACCTTTCTTCAAGTTCTACACTTGGAAGATGAAATTGTTTTCTTGCCACAATCTTTATATCAACTTGTAGAGAATCTTGTGCTTAGCAATAATCTCTCAAGAGATGAACTTTTTAAACCAAAGGATTGGCTCCAAAAATTTTTCTTTCTTTTCTTTCTTTTTTTCTCTCCAAACCCGAAATGCTCTCTCTTGCTCTCTACTCTTTCTCTTTGATATTTTTCTTGAATGTTCTTAAGGATATGGATGATATATATTTAGCACATGGAAATTAATTAATTCCATGGGCCTTGGGTTGGTCTTGGCCGAATGGGCCTCTTAAAATTGGGCCTCACTTCACTTATTTTTTTTGAGCCCAAAATGGTTGGTTACATATGGTAATTCATGGAACAAGTTTCCAAAATTTCAATTTTGCCCTTGGCCACCTTTCGTAATGCCACCCCATTGAATTCATAACCTACACATGCATACCAAGTAAGGCCCAATTGTGGCCTTATTCATCACAAGTCAATTTATCTTGAATTTTTTGAATAAGCGAAAATGTCGGATGTAACATCCTCCCCCCCTTTAAAAACATTCGTCCTCGAATGTTAAATTGACCTTATGGGGCGTCATACTACTTCGGGAGGGTTCCCTTTATAGTCGTCCTTTACTGACTTTCCGACATGGCTTCTTTACCAACATCATGGGGTAATTTTTCACATCACTGATTCAAATGCCTTCGTAATATATTTTCTCGTACCCCACGTAATTGTCGAACCATAAGCTATATTCTTGTAACAGACGAACGCTTTCCAGACGTCATAGTCCATACTATTCCTTGTTACACTCCTGAGATCCCTACCGCATCAATATAATCCCACTTCATACCAGACACTTCTTACCAACAGATTCAGGACTGGAACCGGACGCGTAGAAGCATATCGGACGGATTCGTAATCGGAAGCAGACATGCCAAACTATGGCGGATAGATTCATACTCAAAAGAAGAGATACGGAAGTATGTCAGACAGATCTGAGATCAGAGTCAGATGTATAAAAAGGTATCGGACGGATTTCGAAATCGGAATCAGGCTTACAGAAATGTATCATACAGAGTCACACTTAGAATCAGACATGCGGAGATGTATCAGACAGATACGTGACCAAAATTAGACGTACGGAGGCACACCAGACGGATTTATATCCAGAGTCAGACATACAGAGGTGTGTCAGACAGATTCGTAATCAGGGTTAATCGTACAGAGACATGTCAGACAGGAACGTATTCAGAATCAATCATACAAATCGTCTTGGGTGTCGCTTATCGACTTTTTTCAAAGTTTCTGCTTACTCGCTCTACTTATCTCTCTCCTTCCCTACTATCCATACTCTCTTTCCTTTTACAACCATCGCCATACCAGACTAACTTATGATGTAATTGGGCTTTTTCTATCCCCTGACAACATTCGGGTCGTCGCTGACTGTTATCCAGATTCGCTAAGTTTTCCGAGTGGTATCGCACCTTTCCTTTTTGCCCATTTAACCCGCGTCGGTCTGTGTGGTATCTGTAAAGGCGCTAATTACTCCATACATTCTCTTTTCCTTTAGATTACCCCAAGTTTTCATTTATATCGGTCATACCTACACTTGAGCAAAACTTTGCATTACTTCCCAGGGGGTCACCCATCCCAGAATTGCTATGGCCTAAGCACGCTTAACTCCGAAACTTTCATGCATTTCGACACGTTAGGGCTAATATAATTTCGTCGATTGCCCTCACGACCTTTGTCACGTAATTTTAGAGTAAATCGGGGTCTTCGCAGATTTTCTGAAAATTTTTGGTAGCGGGTCCCACCCCCGGCTAAGTCATACCATTACCATATTGCTTTTCTGAATCTCGGTATCCACCAAATTAACATTTATCTTACTATTTCCAATACCCAGAAGTATAAGATCACGTAATTCAGCAAAATACAAACTTATCCATACATACATTTCTCAAAAAGGATTGGCTGGCGTACCTGGGCGTGCACTCGAAGACGCTCCTGGGTCCTGCCGGCCGGTTAAAGCAAACACGCGGTTCGAAGGACCGCTGTAACCAGAAGCTGCACCACGTCCTCTGCCACGACCCGCTGGCGCTGGTGCGGGTGCTGGTGCTGGTGCTCCTCGCCCCGCAGGGCGCATGGCCGCTGAAGGAGAAGATGAGTCTGCAACGGACCCAGCAGGCCGGGCTGAACCCGAACTGCCCTTAAGTGGGCACTCTCTGACTCGATGGTCTGGGCTCCCACAAAAATAACAAGCGCCCGTAGCGCGGTAACACTCCCCCGGGTGGGGCCTCCCACAATAAGAACACGGGGGTATGGGTGGCCTCGACTGACCGGGACCTCTGGAGCTCTGTCCTGCGAACTGTGGGGGCGTACTGTAGGCTGGCTGGGACGAATACCTATTTCTCTGCCGCTGGGAAGGCTCGCTCTGAAATCCCTCTGAATACCCAGTCCATCTGGCTCTCTTAGGCTGGCCCCTGTCGTAACCCCTATCAGGCCGACGTTCCCTACGTCGGTCCTCCATGCCCTGGGCGTGTGCCTGTACCCGGGCTACATGCATCCCTGGCTGAGCAGCCACAGCCAAACAACCATCAATCAGATAAGAGTCCAGTCCCATCACATACCTGTGCACCCTGTCGGCCATCTCAGCTACTATGGTGGGTGCATACCTAGCCAGTGAATCGAACTCTAGGCTGTACTCGCGAACACTTCTACCATTCTGTCTCAAGTTCAAGAACCGATCGACCCTAGCTCTTCGTAGCTCTGGTGGTAGAAAATGGTCAAGAAAGGCCTTAGTAAATTCGGCCCATACCGCTGGGGGCGCGTCGTCGCCCCTGGAGAGCTGCCAAGACTCATACCAATTTGCTGCCACCTCATACAATCGATACAAAGCCAACTCCACAGACTCAGTCGGCGAAGCTTTAATCAATCGCAGTGTGCTCTCCATCTTTCTAATGAACTCCTGGGGGTCTTCCTCAGACTTGGTCCCGGAGAATTCTGGAGGACCACATGTCAGAAACTCGCGAGCCCTGGAGCTCTCATACCTGTCCGTACGACCACCCCCAAATCCATGCCTGCGAACCTGCTCCGCCATTAATGTGGTCAATAGCTGAACCGCATCTCGCATGGCCCTACCTTCCGCCCCTACCTGTGGAGATGGAGGCTCGGGCACTGGAACCTCAGGAGCTTGCGGTGGAGCCGTCTCCCGATTAGCAGCTCCTGCTGCTCTGATGTCCTCCCGCAAGGGGGGTGTAACAGACCCAGACGACGGGGGCACATCCTCAAGTGCAGGCTGTACACTGGCCCTGGTAACCCTCGGGGCCTGGCTGGTCTCTTCTGCCTCAATCCTCGCCTTGCCCTTCTGGGCAGCTGTTGCCTTCCTCGGAGGCATCACTGAAACATAACAGATCGTTAGGAAAGGATCATCCTACTAATACAGTTCTATCGCACGATCTAAGAATCCAAAGAAGGGTAACATCCTAAATGCCCTGTAGCTTCCTGTTTATAGATGTGGTGCACAACACATCGATAAACAAGACTCTACTAGACACGGCCTGTAGACATACCGAGGACTAACCGCTCTGATACCACTTTTGTCACGACCCAAACCCCGTGGGCCGCGACTGGTACCCTAACTGGGTACCCATACGTACCTACCTGATCGAATTCGAACCATACAAATTTTTTTTTTATTTTTTTTTGTGTTTCAAAACAGAAGTACAGAAGTAGGCCGATACAAGTACGGCACGCGCGTAACATACGTATATATACATATATACCTGAACATACAAATATTTACAAGTAAGCCGATAAGGCTAACATACAGACGAAACCCGTAACCCACACATCTATCTACAGGCCTCTACAGACATACAAAATCATATGGCGGGACAGGGCCCCGCCGTACCCAGAATATACACACATACGGAGTACACAGAAGACAGAAAATATATACCAAAAGATATGCTCCGGGTCAAAGGAGCTCTTCAAAAAGCAGAGTCGGAAACCTACGCGGGCGGCGTATCACCTGGTGCGTCTGTACCTGCGGGCATGTAGCGCAGCCCCCGAAGAACGGGGGTCAGTACGGAAAATGTACCGAGTATGTAAAGCAGAAACGTAACAGATATAAACATAGTCCGAACTAGAGTCACAGAAATATAACGGGCAAAATCATAAGTCAAACTAACGGACAGAGTTATGATCCAGACAGACATACAGAATCGTGTTACACACAAATGAACAGAATTATAGTTCGGACAGACAGAGGGAATCATAATACGGACAGACGAGCAGAATCTGAATCCATACGGACAGACGAGCAGAATCTGAATCCATACGGACATACAGAAGCAGAAGCCATACGGACATACAGAAATAGTCGTAACACAGACGGACAGACAGTAGTATGACGGACAGAATTATGCATGCAGAGTAGCACAGAGTCATACAAAATCATACAAAGGCGTGTGCTTTATAAATACAGATGGCACATGCATATATTCATACAGATCCCGGCCCTGTCTGGGGGCGCGGTAACAGAACCCGGCCCTCTTAGTACGGGACGCGGTGGACAGACAGAATCAAATCAGATCATATGCCATCCTGGCCGCCATCCCCATACACAGATCATACAGACATACAGATCCCGACCCGTACGCCGAGGGACGCGGTGAACAATGCAGAGAATTATGCACGATAACAGAACCTGGCCCGGGTCGCAGTGAAAGAATGCATTGAGACAGACACGAATCGATAAATGAGAAACCACCTACCTACAGACTCAACATACAGACTCGATCAAATTGAAGGGTGCCAAACGGCGAGCCAAAATCAGAATATCCAGATAGTATGCATAGTACGCGCCTATATCCTAGTTGGGAAGGCACGACAGATTATTATCAGAATGGGATTCTCAACTGTTCAGAAATCATATTGTATAAATTACACAAAAATAGCCATAATATACATAAAACAATAGTTCAGAAGTTTTTGGAGAACATCGGACCAAAACAGATGTATTTTAAAATCGTACCGGGAGTATCGGGCCTTGTGGGCCCACCTCGGACCCACCCGAGACTACATACGTAAATTATTGATAATTGACCTTATGAGGTCACCCACCCATACTCATTCGGAAGTGTTCCGACTCCGTTTGGGGAAATGTTTGTGCAAAATCTCACTTTAAGGACAATTTGTAAGAAAATAGGTTCAATTGAATTGAAGGAATTGGAGCGGTTTTCCGTCTCGAATTCCGGGGAACGGAGTCGGACTTAAGGCTCGCGGCCGAGCCTACCACATCCAGAACATGCCTAGGAACGTAGAGAAGTGCTTCACATACCTTGATGGCGCCTTATGCTCGCTTGGCGTCAATCCAAATTTCGTCCAAAATCTGGAAATGGTCAAGTTTACCATTTGGTTAGTTCCATTCTTTCAATACTCTAACTTTACACATAATTGCCTACCGAAATTTTGGCAGCATTTCCTCTGTATATACGACATCCCCGAGGCTTAGCTCGGCTCAATTTAGCAACACAACAACCCAGAGGAGACATCCAAACAACAACAAACATCAATAAACACTAAATCATACGCTATGGCATTATTAGCCACCTTTCGACACGACGAATCATCTTTCGTTTCAAGCTTACATTTCCAACCAAAACTTATTATTTTCATATCCATTATCCATCAAAATCATTACGACACACATCGGAGGAATCCATAACATGTTCACATAATATTCATAAGATATTCATAAAATTCACAAACATTCAACTTTCCATCAAGTCACTACTTTTCCAATCCCTTCCTAACTTTCAACAACTTAATAACCAATCTTCCATAACAACACAATTAACATGCTAACAAGATTCAATTCACCTTCCAACACCAACACACACCACACGGCCACACCTCAAAATTCTCAACTTTCCTTAATTCATTCAACTTTCATTTCTAATACAATTCCTACCACACTACAACTAGATTTCAACATAGTTTCAAGTCACCATAGATATGCAATATACATATATGCATTTCGGCCACACACCCCAAATTCCAACACACCAAATTTCCATATTTTTCATTCATTCACACATACTACAACATACATACATCATTTTTAACACAACAAAAGCATGAAATCCTTACCTTTCTTCAAGTTCTACACTTGGAAGATGAAATTGTTTTCTTGCCACAATCTTTATATCAACTTGTAGAGAATCTTGTGCTTAGCAATAATCTCTCAAGAGATGAACTTTTTAAACCAAAGGATTGGCTCCAAAAATTTTTCTTTCTTTTCTTTCTTTTTTTCTCTCCAAACCCGAAATGCTCTCTCTTGCTCTCTACTCTTTCTCTTTGATATTTTTCTTGAATGTTCTTAAGGATATGGATGATATATATTTAGCACATGGAAATTAATTAATTCCATGGGCCTTGGGTTGGTCTTGGCCGAATGGGCCTCTTAAAATTGGGCCTCACTTCACTTATTTTTTTTGAGCCCAAAATGGTTGGTTACATATGGTAATTCCTGGAACAAGTTTCCAAAATTTCAATTTTGCCCTTGGCCACCTTTCGTAATTCCACCCCATTGAATTCATAACCTACACATGCATACCAAGTAAGGCCCAATTGTGGCCTTATTCATCACAAGTCAATTTATCTTGAATTTTTTGAATAAGCGAAAATGTCGGATGTAACAGTGCTCAGGACCGCTAGAACTGGGAATTCTCCCTCTGCCTCTACCATGGCCGATTGGCGCATGTAAACCTGGCCCCATAGGGCGCACAGATGCTAAAGACCCGGCTGCCGACCCTGAAGGCTCGGTCCTACCTCTACCATGAACTGAGGGGCAATCACGCATGATATGGCTTGGTCGACCACATGAATAGCAAACATCTGAACCCAATCAGCATCGACCCCAATGAAACTTCCCACACTGGGAACATCGTACTGCCGGTGGCCTCCCCTGACCCGAATCATCTCTGAACTGAGACCCCGAATAACTCTGACTCGGCCCGGAATGAATGGATCTATCGAATCTCTAGCCGGAAAACCGGGGAGGCGCACTAGTCATAGAATAGCCTGTGTTCCTGGACATTTGCTGTCTGTGCCCACCTCTGAACTCACTCATCGGTCCAGATGATCTGGACCTCCTGCCATGACCCCTATCCTGCTCGCGTTCACTTTTCTGCTGTTGTAAACTTTCTTCTAAGTTTCTGAGCATGAGCCAGAATGCGTGCAATATCCATGTTGTCCTAAAGGGACGCAGTCAAGCACCTATCCATCAAATGCGGCCCTAGGCCTATCACAAATCGGTGCACTTGGTCACCCATATCCGCTACAATGGCCGAAGCATACCTAGCCAAGGAATTGAAGCGGAGACTATACTCTAGAGCACTCATGCTACCTTGCCTCAAATTTAAAAACTTATCGGCTCTAGTTCGCCGAACTTCTGGAGGCATATAGTGTCGGAGGAAAGCATCAACAAACTCTTGCCATACCGAGGGAGGTGCATTGGCCCCACGTGAAGCCATCCAAACCGTGTACCACTGGATCGAGACATCTCTCAGCCTATACGACGCTAACTCCACCGATTTGGTGTCCGAAGCATGTATCAAATGAAGTGTCCTCAACATACCATCAATGAAGTCCCGAGGCTCCTCCTCTGGCTTGGATCTAAAGAATTCCGGAGGGTTTATGGTAATGAAGTTACGGGCCCTTACACTAATAACCCTATCACCCTGCCCTGTACATTGCCGCTGAGTCTGGGCAGCAACTAACTGAGTAAGCAAATGTATGGCCTCTTTTACATCTTGGCCTGAAGCATCCGGTGGAGGAGTTGGAGGTGCTCAAGCTGGGGCTAAGGCTTCCTCATGCTCTTCTAATATAGGTACTGAACGAGAGGACTGAGATTGAGCCGCACTCTGGGACTCACTTTCCTCTACTACCGGTGGCGGTGCTCTTTCAGCCCGCTTTTCTGCCACCGTCTTGCCCTTTTGGGTTGCTGTAGTCATTCTCTTTATAGGCATTTCTGAAATACACAACACACGGTTAAGGAACAAGAAGTTCTTATATCATAGCTCTATCGCACGATTCTTATGAAGAAAGAAGGTAATTTATTCCTAAAATGCCCGCAACCTCTTGTTTATAAGTGTGGCACGCAACATACCCATAACCAAGATTCTACTAGACACGGCTCGTAGACATACCCTAGGACTGAACTGCCCTGATACCACTTTTGTCACGACCCGTCTAAGGGGGCCGCGATGAGCACCCAGTGCTAGCCCACCCAGGCACCCCTAGACTTACACTTACTTTTATATATACGTGAGCCACATAATTAAACATACATTTCTATTCATCAGTCATACTAGTCCCATTGGACGACAATGCCTTTATATCATCATTGGCATCTATACCACGTCAATGTACATGAGCCGACAAGGCTAACAAAATGATTCCAAACACATCTAACCACGTACACATGTCTACGAGCCTCTAAGGAGAGTATGTCATATCACATAAACGGGACAGGACCCCGCTATGCCCATAATTATGTACACAAAAGAATAAGTACCCAAAAGCTATAGCTCCGAATGAAATGGAGCTCCGCTATATAGTCCCTGAGAATGTAGCTATGGATCAAGTCTGTCTCCCTGCGCACCTACGGGCATGGCGCAGAGTCCACAAACAAAAGGACATCAGTACGAAGAATGTACTGAGTATGTAAGGCATGATCAATATCAATGTAGAAGAATAATAAGCCACATGAAAAATAGCACAGGATGGGAGATGGTAATATCATCGTCATAAGCACTTACTTGCCTTTCATTGCAACTTTCCATTCTAATGCGTATTTGTGTACATATATCTGTATTCGTATCCATTCCATATTTATACTCATATTCACATACATACTCGTATCTATATCATATACATATTCATATCATATACATAGCATTTACAGAGCATACCCGACCATGCCGGATCGGTGTTTCATACATACTTGGCAAACCAAGGCTCAAGGTTACACATACCTGGCCCTACCAAGGCGTTAGGGTTACATATACCTGGCCCTACCAAGGCGTCAGGGTTATATCTACCTGGCCCTACCAAGGCGTCAGGGTTATCCGTACCATCTGCAGAGGTGTGCGCGTGTTACATAATCATATACATACTTATTTACATATCCTACCCGGCCTCATAAGCTCGGGGTTCCATAATAATCATACATAGATACATATACATAATAGCTCATAAGCATCTTTACTATTATCATTACTATCATCATCGTCATCGTTATCATCATCGCTACTGCCATCATAGTCGTCATCAATATCATTATCTCTATTACCGTCATTCATCTCATCTGCCTTAATAGGCCTACTCGGCATACGAGGAACTTAGTACAATCGTAACATATCGAGAATCATAAGCTTAGTAGCTTTGAAGATAGAGGCATTTGGAGAATGTCATAAGCTCGTAGAAGATTTAGATGATTGGCTAAAGAACCATGCCTTATGAAAGAAGGGTTAGCCTTATATACCTTTCCATTGAACTACTCTACACTTGCACGTTCTCCTCCGAAACTCACGTCTCTACCTTCATTAAAGTCATATTATCATTAAAATCGATAGCTAGCATACATGACAAAAACTAGAGAAAATCGGGCAACGTCTCCTCCATTTATACGTCATTCCTCTATAGCGTATATCAACTCTCAAACGTCAATAATACATTCACAATACTATAACAATAGTCATTAGTCATCTACATTATCCATATTTCTAGACTTACTTTCAATCATCCATATCCATGGCCATAACGCACGACGACGTCTATTCTCATACATTTCTTATCTCATGTTCTCAACATCATTTATAACATATTTACATCACAACACATCAAGAATCGTAACTCAAGTTAACCTATTTCTCAAAATTGCACTATTCCACATTCATGACCCATTTTTCTATACCCTTCTACAATCCAAGTATTGCAACTCTCAAATACCTTAAACAACATAGAAATATCATAAATCTTACCTTAGATGTCGTAGGAACAAGCCTTGGTTGATAATACTCCACTTGAGAAAAAAACCCTAGTTCATCTCCAATGAGATATCTTGACTTGTATGATCTTTAATGGGTTTTCTTACACTTGATTCACTTGGTTTATGTTGTTGATCACTAATAATCCTTGAATTCTAGTGGAATAAATGTAGAGAGATGTTATACAGAGAAGGGTTGAAGTGTGGAATTGAAATAATAAACTTGGTCCCCTTTTTAATAACCTAAAATCTGATCTGGAATGAACAGTCGTCGAAAGTGCAACAGTGGTCGTAAAATCAATTTACGGTCCGTATTCCAGTTTCCGGGCCGTATTTCATGGACGTATTTAATCATAATAGAACCATAAAGTCAGGCTGAGACATGGTAATTTACGAACCCAGTTTACGGGCGTATTTCAGTTTACGGTCCGTATTTCAAGTCGTCTTTAACCATTCAAGCATTTGACAGAAAGTTGAAGTTTTGGAGGTTGAAATACGACATGACAGTTTACGGGCCGTATACCACTTTACGGTCCGTATTTCATTTTACGTTCAACTGGCCAAAGTGCAAATCTGCAACTTTCCACATTTTCAGAACCTATAATTAGTCATTATGGAGCATAACCTATCTCTTATTGCAATTGCCTTTGGAATCTTACTTAGGGTCGTCAAACGTCGTTCCCTTCTTATTAAAACATCGTATACGCTATGCCCTTGTTAGCCTATCCACTGTACGTTCGCGGGGAAATTTTCAAGGTGTAACATAGAGTGTATGTAGGTGTGAACTCTAAGTCACATGGCCAATGGAAGCCTTTTAAAGGCACCTTAGAGTAGGGATTGGGAAGAACCAAGGAAAACTCGGCTCATATTACCTTTCCCTCAAATAAAAGGTGTCGTGGTATGTCTTATGGTCTATGGGATATGTGTTTTCTATGAGCACCTCTCTGGTTCTTACTCTTATCAATAGACCAAAGATAAAAGGGGTGAGACCAAAGCTGTCTTTGTGTGAATTATGCTTGTCAAATCCTAATAAAGAAACTGCGTATATAGAGCTGGTTAATTTTAAACTAAAAAATGAGAAGAGATTAATTAAGGATGGGATCTGAATGCTAACCTCATTTTGGGATAAGGGACTAGATGACCAAGAAATCACGGAAACCTCTTGAATTCCTCATGTTGTTATTTCTGATATGAGATCTTGCTAAAATTTGAAAACATGATTGTTGTTCCTTTTCTTTGCACTTTCTCAGAATTATAGCATGCCATGAGCTTTGAATGTTTGTTTATGCATTGTCCCTCATTCACTCAACTTGATTATGCTTTAAAGATCATGTCTATGCCATTTCTGAAAAAACTCAAGCATGTCTATATTCTGTCATTGCTAATACTGCATTCTACCTGTTCAAACTATATGTCCCATGTTATTATATCTTGTTTCTGAACATCTGGTTAGCTCAAAATATAGTATTGGCATATGTTGTGCTTCCCTATTCAAATCATAGGCTTAATAACTGCGAATGCTGTTGTTGGTTAGCATGACAAATCCCTCCCAATGATTCCCTCTTTGTTCTTTCTTGAAGTTTGCCTTCTCTATGTGTATGTGTCCATCTGTACCCTCATCATGAAAATGGTTAATACATCAAACTAATATGCCTATATGTGTTAACTGCTAATGCCTAGGAACCTGATAGTTGTTGATATACAGTTAAGTAGCCTCATAAATAAGAGGGAAGAATCTGATCAAAAGAATAGAATCTGACTTAAAATAGTATAATTGTATCAATAGAGACAATTAGAACCATGTGGATCCCCAGAGATTCTGCCAAAAAAACATGTTCTTTTCCCTCTATATTCTCTCCATCTCCCCCGAGTTGCATTTATGTATAAGTCCTACACATTTTTCTATACGGTGTCATCACAATGTTAAATTTAACAGGATTTGAAGAGTAATCCTGTATCATCTTTATGGATCTAACCCTGCATGCCTTTTATCTTGTCTATACTGCTCTTGTTTAATTCAAGCTAAATCTGCTCTATACGTGTTTGGTATCTTGCATATTAACACATACACTCATAAAGAGCCCTGCTCTGTCTGTGTGATGCTTGTTTGTTTAGCTTGTAAATCCTGTTGTCTTATATGTTTCATTCCTGATTAGCATGATGACTGTTTCCTATGGTCTCCCCTATTTGGCGTTTGGTGTCTTGTATGAGTATGTGATTCTCCTTTCCATCCCTCGCATCATTCAGAGTTGAGAGGTAATCAATGTGTCCAAATTAAATTCTCCTCTCTTTCTGTCACGACCCAACCAGAGGGCCATGACGGGCACCCGGAGCTAACCTACCGAGCGCTACTGAACATACATCTCATATTTATTTCTAGGTGGGACACAAAGCTAGCTCATGGGTGTCATAATCTATAAGGGCATATATCATAAGATAATGAGACATCGCTATATAATTGTCAATAACTATGCCTATAAGCATAAGCTAACAAGGCTGCTAAAATATAATACAACAATATGAACTGATAACGATATAATACAACAGTATGAACTGATAACGATATGGGACTTCTAGCTACACACATCTATCTACGAGCCTCTATATAGAATACATGAATCCATGAAAATGGGGCAGGACTCTGCCATGCCTAAATATATATATACACAAGAGTAGTACCAATAAACTGGAGCTCCGAAGCAACTGGAGCGCTTTTGAAACTCCGCTAATGAAGCTCCTAAGGGTCAGATCCATCACCCTGCTTTCCTGCGGGCATGAACGCAGCGTCCACAAGAAGGGACGTCAGTACGAATAATGTACCGAGTATGTAAGGCATGAATAACGACATAACAGGATATATGGAATATAACATGAGTCAAAGAGATAACCTGCACATTTGATTTCCTCTTGAGGTGAATATCATGCATGCTTAGCTTTGTTTTATAGAAAAAAATATTTTTTATACATATATAACTTAATAGTGCTACGGAACGTGCATCGATCTATATATCATATCATCATTACAAATGTTGTCGCGGAACGAACGAACCGATCCATTTAACCATATATCCCGCATCCGGGACGATATCATAGTATACCAGCTGATCAGGTGGTTATGCATATATAACGCCTCACCTTTCCCCATATACCATATATACATATATAATATAAGTAGCATGCATGAGAGCCCAAATAAAAGCTACAACTTTATCAGAGAGACATAAGGTCGGTAACCTCCGATTTATATTATGGAACAATCATTATCGCTATATCTCACCTTAAAGGAACAAGTAACACAAGGTGAGATCAACAACAATGAATAAAATCAAGAAAGTCATGAAATAAACTCAATAATCTCATAATAGCATTAAAACCATAAACGTTAGAATCTCCAAAAATGGAATCATCATCATCATCATTATCATCATGGAACATGCTTATCTTTAGCTTCATAAGAAACTCTAAGAATCATGAACTTCTACCTTTTTGGGAACAAGGATGTTATGGAAAACATGTATGGAATCATAACATAGGAATCATGCCTTTTGAAAGAAAGGGACGACCTTAACATACCTTTTGGGTCTCCTTAACTACTTAACGCTTATCCTCCCAAGATCGTAAATCTACATTCAAGAGAATTCATATTATTGTTAGGCTTATCGTCATATGCTTGTCTTAAGCCTTCAAATTAAATCCTCTTAGAATCTGCCAGAATTCGGGCAGCATCTCCTCTGTTTATATGCCTAGCCCGAAATCACCAATACCAACAAAACAATAATAATAGCAACACCAATATCAACAACAAAATCATCAACATTTATATGCTCAATAAAACATCCCACACGATGTTTCCCCAATTTTTGAACCAATCACTAGACTTTACGAAGCTTTAATAACTAAATTTCCATGATACAATTCATAATATCCATAGTAAAGAATATCCTTACATCAATCAAGGTTGTTAGAGCTTGAAATCTTATTTATCTTCGGTGGCCTCCTTTGATTCGTCGAGATTCGTTGTTTAGAACAAGAACTACAAGACCTTATACGCTTCGTGAGCCTAATTCTCGGGGTTTCACTTGATTTGGGCTAAAATTTTATTGAGGAAGTTGGGAGAATGTTCTAGGGGGTAGGGAAGGTTTGGAGAGGTGGTTGAATGAAAATAGGGGTAAATCCCCTTTTTATATTGTTCTAGGGTCGGCTTGCACTGACCTAGAGCGTGTCGCGCACTGTAGCTGCGCGTTTCTGCTCTTCCCGCCTGACTTGTAACGTCTATAACTCTTTACTCTGATGTCATATCGATGAGCGATTTGTTGCGCTGGAAACTAGACTCAATGAACTTCAATTTAGGTTTTTGTTTTACCTCAAAACTCCTGATATACTAGGAGATATACTTCTCTAAAGTTGACCCAAAATTTCTGCCAAATTCTCCCAAATTTTTGACAAACTTATTTTCTTCGATTTGCTTAATCCCAGAACCTTTAGAAACTTGCTTAACACTTGTTAAGAGTATTCCTTAACCTTATAAGGGTTCCATGACCTCTCCGAGATTAAGTTAGTTTACTCACGACGCAAACGACGTAAAAAATTTTGAGGTGTAACATTCTCCCCCCCCCCCCCCCCCTTTAAAAACATTCGTCCTCGAATGTTAAACTCTCAGAGATCTTATAGAAGTTTGGTTCCACAATCCTAGAACTTTGGTGATTTGAAGGTGTTGTAGGGACTTCCCCATACGATATTTGTTCTACACTCCAATTATCATTAATTGGTACAACAATGGGGGGATTTCTCAATACCCTTGCGAAGCATAGACATGTGAAAGACTGAATATACAGATTTCGATTTTGAGGGTAAATCTAGTAGGTCCTTCGACCATCATCTTGTGAAGTCTAAGATATCCAAGGGTCATACTTACCTTCCTTATTACTTTCGTAAATTTCTTTAGGATGAGATTCCAAATTTCAAACAATCTGACATTCTCCTATTCTTATAGAACTTCATATGAGCCATATGGATAGTGGAATGATGACTATGCAACTTCAATCCATACTAACTAGTCATCCTAATTTTCTTCGAGGTTCTAATACACATGCTCATGACATATCCTCGGACGTTAGAAATGTGTGCTCTACTTACCCACTTATCTCAAGGTGGGAAATAATACTGGAGTAATCTATATTCTTTAGTTTTCTCTGTAGATACTGATCCTCATGTGCTAGTAGAGAACTGAACATCTTAATCGGGTAACCAAAACTACTAGATAATCGAATAATTCCATGCTGATAATTTCCTAAATATTCTATGCTTGGAATTCTTATATCATCATCATACACATTTGTATCATCAAATAATCACGTTCCTCTGAATAGTTCATTTTTATTTTAGTCCTTCTCAATTGATAACTCCACCTCTTTCCATTGACAAGATGTTACTAGATTCTGGCTCGAATACTTTTCCCTTGAAGGTTTCCCTGTACAATGCTTTCCTAACTGTTCTGTGATGCTTGAACTTTTTATTCACACAACTAGCTCGCGGTGGCTATTTCACTTAACTTTTGTCTTACTCAACTATCTACTTCGAATACCATCATACTCAATCCTCCTCTGCTTCTTCCTTTCTGAATTTCCTATTACACTCTTATATTGAAATTCTGAGTAATTTCCTACTTTGTGTACTCCCTTTCAAACTTTACTTAGTCATGCACATGACTGACTGGTTATGCTTATCATCAAATCTTCCTCACATCTTATCGGTCCGTTAGTGTAATATCCCTTTGAGGTAGTTTCCAATTCCTTTATTATCATATTTTCATCTTTTAACAAGGCCTGCTGCTGATCCAATACTTGTTTGTCTCATTTTCCCCCTTTAGGGTGTTAGCCCATTATTCTATATTTAACATCCCACTAGCCGCTGTCTGGCCTGAGTGCATGGAATGCTGCTTTCTTTGCCCTCCTCTGTACCCACTGGCAGCACCGGAAGATCTAGCTCTTTTTATATACCCTCTATCAGAATCACGCTCACCCCTTTTCGGCCGTTGTTGTTCTTCTAAATTTTGGGCATGGGCCTGAATACGAGAAATATCCATCCCATCCTGAAGTGAGGCCGTCAAGCATTCCTTAATCAAGTGTGGCCCCAAAGCGCTCACAAATCGATGTACGCGGTACCCCATATCGGCTACCATGGCTGGAGCATACCTTGCCAAGGAATTAAAGCGAAGACTGTACTCTCGAGCACTCATATTCCCTTGTCTAAGTTTCAAAAACTTGTTAGCTCTAGCCCGTCGGACGTTTGGTGGCAAATAATGTCGGAGGAAGGCATCTACGAACTCTTGCCACAACCGAGGAGGTGCATTTACCCCTCTAGAAGTTATCTAAGCCGTATACCAATGAACTGCCATAATCTATAGGAGGCCAACTCTACTGACTCTACATATGAAGCATGCATTGTTCGCAAGGTTCTTTAAATTTAATCTATAAAGCTTTGCGGGTCCTCATTCGGGTTTGACCTAAAGAATTTCGGAGGGTTCAGACTAAGAAAATCACGGGCTCTTGCACTGACCGATCTATCACCCTAGTCTGCACCCTGCCGCTGGGCCTGGGCGGTGACTATCTAGGTCAGCAACTGGATGGCCTGTCTCATCTGCTGGCCTAAGGCATCTGGTGGAGGGACAGGGGGTATTCGAGCTGGAGCTGAGGCCCCTTTATGCTCCTCTAAAACGGGTAGAATATGAGAGGTCCGAGATGGAACCTCATTTTGAGACTCACCCTCCTCTATATATACCGGCGGCTCCCGTTCAATCCTCCTTCCGGCCACTGCCTTGCCCTTTTGGGCCGCTGTTGCTTTTCTGTTCATAGGCATCGCTGAAATCATAGCACATGATTAGGAAAAAGGGAATCCTGATAGCATAGCTCTATCGCACGATCTAAGATGCGAAAGAAAGGTTAATTATTCTTGAATGCCCTGTAACCTCCTGTTTATAAGTGTGGCGCGCTTCACACCCATAAACAAGACTCTACTGGACACAGCTCGTAGACAAACCCTAGGACGAACTACTCTGATACCATTTTTGTCACGAGCTAACTAGAGGGCCATGACGGGCACCCGGAGCTAACCTACCGAGCACCACTGAACATAAATCTCATACTTATTTCTAGGTGGGCCACAAAGCTAGCTCATGGGCATCATAATCTGTAAGGGCATACATCACAAGATAATGAGACATCGCTATATAATCGTCAATAACTATGCCCATAAACATAAGCCAACAAGGCTACCAAAATATAATACAACAATATGAACTGATAACGATATAGGATTTCTAGCTACACACATCTGTCTGCCAGCCTCTATATAGAATACATGAATCCATGAAGATGGGGCAGGACTCCGCCATGCTCAAGTATATATATACACAAGAGTAGTACCAATAAACTACAGCTCCGAAGCAACTGGAGCGCTTTTGAAACTCCGCTGATGAAGTTCCTAGGGGTCAGATCCATCACCCTGCTTTCCTGGGGGCATGAACGCAGCGTCCACAAGAAGGGACGTCGGTACGAATAATGTATCGAGTATGTAAGGCATGAATAAAAACATAACAAGAGATATGGAATATAACATGAGTTAAAGAGATAACCTGTACATTTGATTGCATCTTGAGGCGAATATCATGCATGCTTAGCTTTCTTTTTTAGAAAAAACTTTTTTCATATATATATAACATAATAGTGCTGCGGAACGTGTAGCGATCTATATATCATATTGTCACGCCCCAAAACTTACCCTAGACGTGACCGGCATCCGACGTCATGAATAACATCGGAAGAACCTAAAAGATGCAATAATAACACTTGAACCCGCGAGGTTCAATAATCACCTCTAACCGTTTATAAAATAAATTCAAACGAATCATGAGATATGAATTAAATTAGCGAAAGTCTTTAATATTATAAAACTAAATCAAACGTATCACGTGCCCCAGAGTTAAATAACATGACAACTACCCACAAGAATGTATACTATCTATGGAGCTTCTAAGATAATAAAGAGTGTCTAAAACATCGGAACGCAGCCCGAAACTAAAATTCGAAAAAAATAAAGATAGAATGGTGCCCCACGAACAATCATGTGGGCTCTCCGAATAGTCTCGAAAGCAGCAAGTTCTCTTAAGTCGTCGGCTTATCACGATCCTGCTCGTCAATGATACCTAACATACCATAAAAAAAACAACCTGGGGGCATGAACGCAGCATCCACAAGAAGGGACGTCGGTACGAATAATGTATCGAGTATGTAAGGCATGAATAACAACATAACAAGAGATATGGAATATAACATGAGTTAAAGAGATAACCTGTACATTTGATTTCCTCTTGAGGCGAATATCATGCATGCTTAGCTTTCTTTTTTAGAAAAAACTTTTTTCATATATATATATATAACATAATAGTGCTGCGGAACGTGCAGCGATCTATATATCATATCGTCACGCCCCAAAACTCACCCTAGACGTGACCGGCATCCGACGTCATGAACAACATCGGAAGAACTTAAAAGATGCAATAATAACACTTGAACCCGCTAGGTTCAATAATCACCTCTAACAGTTTATAAGATAAATTCAAATGAATCATGAGATATGAATTAAATTAGCGGAAGTCTTTAATATTATAAAACTAAATCAAACGTATCACGTTCCCCAGAGTTAAATAACTTGAAAACTACCCACAAGAATGTATACTATCTATGGAGCTTCTAAGATAATAAAGAGTGTCTAAAACATCGGGACGCATCCCGAAACTAAAATACGAAAAAAAATAAAGATAGAATGGTGCCCCACGAACAATCATGTGGGCTCACCGAATAGTCTCAAAAGCAGCAAGTTCTCTTAAGTCGTAGGCGTATCACAAACCTGCTCCTCAATGATACCTAACATACCATCAAAAAAACAATGGTATGCCTGAGTACTGGGTACTCAGTGAGTGTCTAAGGGGCAGTTAACAAAACAAGATATGATGAATAAAATCAATAAAATGATATCATTGAAAATAGCAGTTCCAAACCCAGGAATAAAGTAAGTCAGCAACATTAAAGAGTCATCAAAGTATCCAACAACGACGGACACATTAACTTAACTCCTTACAATTTACCAGGCCAAGTATTTCACTTACGAATTCACTATCACCATAAGCCACTCACAGGCAACAAGATTCAAAACAAGCCACTCAAGGCTAATCGAAGTGCGAAACAAGCCACTCACAGGCATATCAATCAATCGATACTCCGGATTAGGAAACCACGGAGGCTAATCATCCTCTGGACTACCACAACAATAGATACTCCAACGGAGGCTAATCGTCCTCTGGACTAGCGCAGTAACAAATGCACCGGGCGACATACCTGTAACGACCCATTTTGTTGTTACCGTGATTCTTCCATTTTTTCCATCGTTGACCAGTTCCTAAGTCTCGTTAGAACTATTTTGACCTGAGAAGACAGTTGGCATGACTTCCTGGGCATCCTTTTGGGCTTTGGAATGTTTTCTAGGAAAATTTGGCTTTAAGCGAAAACAATTTGACCGCGAGTTGACTTTTGGACGAACGGATTTCATTCGGAGATCCATCAATTTTGAGAGGTTCATAGACTGATTTATGACACATTCGTGGGACTGGTTTGGCTCCCAATGCACTCGGGTGCATTTTGGGACTTGGTTTGGGAATGGTTATTGAGGTTTGTGAGTTGACATAGTCAATGGTATCTTTGTTGGGAAATCCTAAGTTATGGGTGCGTTCATAGCGTGTTTTTACATATGGATGCATATTTCGTTTGTTGAAATCGGACCTCGGATAATTATCGAAAATCAGGTTGGAAAGTTGGTTTTTGGCCGCTCGGGAGTTGACTTAGTCAACGGCATATCCGTTGGGAATTTCAAGTGATTTAATGAGTTCGTAGCGCATTTTTATCTATATCTACATATTTGGTTTGTCAAAATCGGGTTCCGGATGAGCTTTCAGAGTACCGGGGGGAAAAACCGAAAAACCGGGGCCTTTGGTGTCTGGTGACCGCTTCAGCGGACCCTTTACCGCTCAACGGACCCTTTACTACTGGGGAAGCACTGCTACAGTGCCCTTACGACTGCTGCAGCAGTTTGACCTCCGAAGCAGTAGTGGTTGCCGCTATAGTGGTCCCGCAGAAAACTGAAGTCGGGTCCAATATAAAAACCCTCATATCTCCCTCATTTTAAGTCCAAATGAGGCGATTCAAAATCCAAAATTGAAGGAAATTTCATTAGGAATACAATGATTCCATCCAATCATCATTTTGAGGTCATATGGGCACGAAACACGAGGAAAAACAGAGGCAATGTCGGATTTGGACCTCATTTAGGATACCTTCTCTCTTGGAAGCTTGGGGATGAATGGATTCTTGGTTATTTATCATTATTGTTCCAAGGAGTAAGGTATGAAACTCATGCTTAATAGTTTCCATTAATTAATACATCATTTTTGTTTTGTAAAACCTTTCCTCTTCCAAAAATCTCTAGGCAAAACCTAGGGTTCTTCGACCCAAAATTGGGGTTTTTCATGAAAGTGTTCTAAAAATAAATTGGCTTCCTAGATTGTGAATAAATGATGTTAATGTTGCTATTTATTCTAGATAATGATATATCTAGGCTTGTTAACCAATAATCTTCCATTCTAGAGTTGAAATTCTTGAATCAAAGTTAGGGTTCTTAGACCCAAATTTGGGGGTTTTCTTAACAATGATGATTTTAAGAATTAGCTGAGTATTCCTATGATTAAAGTAATGGGTTTTTCCCTTTTGGTATTGAATTTGGTATTTTGGTCACAAAATTCCCGTTTTGCCCTTGAGACCCGTTTTTCCTAAATTAAGTGTTGGAATTTGACCCGAATAGAAAGTAGCCAATATGGGTATCATTATTCATGGTTTCTTACATAGAATTCATATGTGATAGATTTTGGTTATTTGGAGACGCTTCGAAAGACAAGGCAACATATGTTTGTGTCACCTGTTCGGCTGCCGGGTAGGTTATGACTTCCCTTTCAGTAGACTCTGGTTAGTTTCGTATATTCGTGTATTAGAAGGTATGGAGAATGCATATATAGGGATTGGAAATTTGGGATGGAATCTTAGGATGGTGTTGTTGTGTGATTTGTGTGATCGGGCTTATGGCCTGTAGATTCCTTAGGTTGTTGGATGTGGTTTTTCGTTAATATCAGCGGATATATGTGACTTGGAAGTAGCAAGTAAACCCTATTATTGTGTCTAATGATGAGAAATTCTCGTAATATGTGATTATTGTGTTATGCCATTACTAGTGAATCTCGTGGATAAACGGGAGGGTAAAATACACCCACGATTGTGATTGAGTTCTAAAAAGAGTTGTGACAAATTATTGTAAGTGTAAGGTGAGATTTCTTATTCTAAAATAATAGGCTTATTTAAGGAAGTGGTAATAATGTAAATTGACTTGTTGTGTGTTTGGACTAGCAACCCTGTTGTGTTGTGCTTGATAATTCTATTGTGTTAGCTCGATGCCCTGATTTGTTGATAGAGATTAGACCTCGTTATCCGTCTTGGTTAGGATATATTATTGGCATACCCACTGTGGTATTTGTGATATTGATATATTGTTGGCATACTCACTATTGGTATTGTGATATTGGCATATAGTTGGCATATCCAGTGTTGGAATTGTGATATGATACATTATTGTCGTATCCGCTGTTGGTACTTGATCTATATATGTTGGTATACCCATTTTTGGTATTGTTATGTGATGCATTATTGGCATACCCCGTTGAGGTACTTGTGATATTAAGCTTGCTTGCTGATGATTGACATATGCATTGCACGCATTCTCTCATAATTATCATGCATGGCCGATACTCGGTGATGATCCGGTATTGTTGATTGAGCTAAATAGATATTTGATAAACTCGTTTACTTGAGTGATTGTGAAAAAGGCCGATGTCCGAAGATCCATTCCGAAATTGTTGTTTATATGAAACTGACACTTGATAAACTCTTTTACTTGAGTGATTGTGAGGAGGCCGATGTCCGAGGTTCAATTCCGAAATCGTTGATTTATGAAACTGATATTTGACAACTCTTTTGAGTGATTGTAAGGAGGCCGATGTCCGATGGTTATATTCGGGCATCGTTGTTGCATGACCGATTCCGATGTTTTTCCGGAATCGATTGTAGTGCATGGGCTCCGCGGGTCCCCCATAGTGGTGCCGGTGAGAATTCCCCTGTGAGTACTTAGACTTCGCGAGTTACACTGGGTTGTGCTGTCGAGACGTCGATATTTCCGTCTGCAGTGAATGTGTACACCTCATTTGCATGGCATTGCATTGCATCCATACATCTTGCATTGCGTTGTATTGATACATCTTGCATTGTATTGCATTATGGCTTGTTTGAGATGATTTGGTGTTTACTTGTGATGATTTGATTCAGATTGATTTATTCAGACTTGGCACATTTGGGACTAGATGCTTTACTTAGGCAATGACGTGTACTTGGATTTGGATTTATTAATTGAACTTATTGAGGTATCCTATAGACCGTCCGTAAGATTAGTTATATGTTTGGTCTCTACGTGTTGTAGGATAACGAGTGTCTTAATGATGAATTGACTACTAGACTGAGACAATTGATTTAATGATATGTGAGTTTCGATATCCTTGTGATTTTGACTGGTGAATCATTAGAGTGAAATTAATGCTTAAGGGTATTGATATACAGTGTGTGGTAGATAGCCGTATAACTTGATTGAGTTGTTATCATGTTTATCTATGAATTCTTTTACTGATATGTGTTACTAACCATTGTCGGCCTATGATACTTTCTCAGTACGTATGGTTGTACTGATGTTGCACTTGCTACACCCTTTTTGTGGTGTAGATTTGTTTCAGGTGTTTGATCGAAGCATATGTGGAAATACGCGGTGCTTATCTGGAAGACCTCCTCCCATTTCATTTCGGGACGGAGATTGAGTCTTAGAATGTAGTGGTAATTCTGAAATCATTAGTGCTCTTGTACTAGTCTAGACCAGGTCATGGGAAGTGGATCAAGTCTGTATGTGTTACATCGTTGTAAATATATTAAATCTTGAGTTTATTGAACGTACTATGAAGTTTCCTGTGAATTTCTATGTATCTATTGATTTAAATGAATCGCCTTTACTTGATTGATGTGTAATCAATGAGACGGTTTGCCTACCAGGGTGGAAAAGGTTGGTAGCCGCGCGACCCCGAAATGGGTAGTGACAATACCTCGTAGGTCGATCGTCCTCTGGACTAACACAAAATAGATACTCCGGGCTAGGAAGCAACGGAGGTCAATCATCCTCTGGACTGACACAACAATACTCGTATTGATACGTTACAATCCATAACGGCTAATCGTCCTCTGGACCAGCACAACTTGCTCATACTGGCCCAAACACAAACAAAATACAAATCATGGCATATTACTGAATCATCAATCATGGCTTAGAGCCGAATCTCACCCCTCAAGTCATCATCTCAAAATTGGGACATTTCAAGTCATAACTGATTTAGAATCTTATTCAAATCTCTTATTCAATTTTCAAGTTCAAGAAATCCATTCAACAGCAAAACAAGTTTAAGGTCCAACCTTTAGAAAAGTGAGTTCAAGCATTCAATAATGGGAAAACAATGAGTTTAACAAGTAGCATAAATCGTATAAGATTCGATGCGGGCTTTACCCTACACACGCATGACGTTGTCTAAAAGCAATCATCTTTAATTCCAAAAGAACTTCCACCAAACAAGAGTAATATTCATGTTCATCTTCCAAAGGAAGATTTCAAGTCACAAACCATCATCCACACGTTTCAAGCAAGATAACATACTTCAAAGAAGGGTTTTGAAAAGTTGACATACTTCAAGAAAGATTTTTGGGAAAATCTAGACATACTTGAAAAGACGATTTTTAAAATATAGACATACCTCAAATACCGCTCAAACGCGCTTTCCTTGATTCAATAATCGCACTACAATGGTTTTAGATGATAAAGATTAGAACTTGAATAGTTTCTTGAAGTTTTCTTGGAATTTCAAAAACTAGGGTTTTTCGCAAGCCTTAAATCTTGTTCTTGAATCTTATGGAAATCATTGGTGGATTCTAACCTCTTTGTTTATTCTATACTAGTTCAAACATCAATAATAATCTCATAAAATCAAGAGTCTTACCTTTTGATGGAATCCCACACGCCTCTCTTCTTCCTCTTCTTGGATTTGTCAAGAACCTAGGGTTTGGAGAGATGATTGTTGATCAAGAAGAGATGAACTTGGTGTATGATAAATGGAGATTGAGTATAGACTCACCTTAGGGATGTTTTCTCTCAAAAGGTCACCCCTCAATGGTTTCCTATGAAGTTGGAATGTTTGATAAATGAATTTTTGAGTTAAGTGCTGAATTTATAACATTGGGTAATTGGACCCCCTAGCTCGCCTAGCGAGCCCCAAATCCAGGGGTGACCTCACTATGGGCCGCGCTCAGCGAGGTCCTACCTTGATTTGAGTCGCGCTCAGCGAGTTCCCCTGTCCATTCACACCTAGCCAAAATTTTAAGATTTTTGATTGCTTCGACACCGCTCAGTAAAATGGTAATAACTTCTAGCACAGAGCTTTCTTTGGGCTTCACAATATACCTTTTGAAATCTATTTCAAAGGGCTACAACTTTCATGTTTTATGTTTTCTCAAATTCGTAACACATGTTCACGAAAATGTCCTAGAAGACAGACCTACTGAAACTTAGGCGAGTTTAAGAGCCCTTCAGCACTTCACTAGTTGGTCTGACTTCAAAACAACTACCTACCACCCGAATTCATCCCGAATGGATTCATATGGATAAAATATCATCTTAATACTAGTTTTTACACATTCACACCTAACTTAAATTTACGGGGTGTTACACATATCATCATTAAATATGTTGCCGCGGAACGAACAACCTGATGCATTTAACCATATATCCCACGTCCGGGCATCCCGCATGCGGGACGATATCATAGTTTACTAGCTGATCAGGTTGTTATGCATATATAATGCCTCACCTTTCCCCACATCCCATATATACATATATAATATAAGTAGCATGCATGAGATCCCAAATAAAAGCTACTACTTTATCGGAGTGACGTAAGGTCGGTAACCTCGGATTTATATTATGGAACAATCATTATCGCTATATCTCACCTTGAAGGAACAAGTAACATAAGGTGAGATCAACAACAATGAATAAAATCAAGAAAGTCATGAAATAAACTCAATAATCTCATAACAGCATTAAAACCATAAGCTATGGAATCTCCAAAAATGGAATCATCATCTTCATCATTATCATCATGGAACATACTGGAATCATTATAATCATGGAACATACTTGAATCATCATCATCTTCATCATTATCATCATGGAACTTACTTATCTTTAGCGTCATAAGAAACTCTAAGAATCACGAACTTCTAGATTTTTGGGAACAACCCTACCTTAGTCCTATTTTGTGTTATGAAATGAAAGTGAAGAGGCATAATAGAACCTAGAGCAGGTTTAATTTTGCATCTACTTACCTAGATCAGGACAATGTGATAATCCAACTTCTTCCCTCATTCCTAGTTATTCTCTTAAGATAACGTATCGTTCACTTCACCTTACCTCCTTATCTTTGAACAAGATCTTGTAACGCGCAGACGTCCCTCATCGGTTCATTAGGCTGTAATACTCCTGGGGCATTGCAAGCTTCTGGTAACCTGTAGACCCTTCGCAGGTGCTACGAGTAAAATGAAACTTCCCAGAAGGTGATATTTTTCCACTCCAATATCCTTGCTTCACTCTGTTGTCATAGCCCGTATTCGGGAATCCTCAGCATCATGTGTCACTTTCTGACTTTCTTTTAAAGGTCTTCAACTATCACTCATCTTTACTTCTTGATCTTGATCTTTAGGGTTGGCTATCGAATAGCGCTAGGGTCCTCTTATGTTATAGCTTTACTGTCATCCCGTCATCAGTAACCTGCTTGTTCCGATCGTCTCGGTTAGATCATTTCGTAATTTCCTTTACTCTAACTGGTAATACTTTAGGCATATTATCTTGTGGTTTCTTTATTTTTGACTCAAATTCTTCTATTGCCCCTTTGCTCAAATTTACTCTTAGCTCTCCTTTCACGCATCCTATTGCAATCTTTACACAAGTATGTGTAGGTGTTCAAATCAGCCCGAAAAATACCTTAGCTTTGCCTCGCTAGTCTTTATGCAGACCCTATATTCTTCTCTTATATCTTTCCATTGATATCAAGGCTCAACTATGGCTTTAGCCCTTAGTACTAATCTCACCTCTGTAGTCTTGCTTCAAACCCTCTTACACCTTTCTTTGATGCACCCAAAATATTGCAACTGCATTGTTGTTACTGAATTCGTACTCTTCTTATCAAGTACTCACTTGGTCTCATTCTTAGTATACAAGTATTCGTATGTTGCATAACTATTCCTGTACAATTTGTACAAAATGCATCCAATCTTGGTCATAGTCTTTCCTTCTCCTGGCTTATTCTGCTCTACATATCTTATTGTACTATCAGTCACTTGCTGTCTATTTCGCCATACTCTTTCCCCTTCCTCTATTCATCATTTAGTTTTCTCATATCCCACTATAGGAGAGATTTCCTATCATTTCTCCTTTGCTACTCGTGTGTCACAATATCATTAGCCAATAATTCCGTTGTCAACATCTTAACCTCTAATCCAGTACAGCCTGGCTATTCTTTATAACATCCTTTTAAGTTATATGTCACCATTCTCTTGTCGTATTCCTCATCTTTGTAAGACTCCACCTTCTGATGTCATATTATCCAAGGTCCTTATCCATAATTCTCAGCACTGTCTCAATTACCGACTTGGCTTCTATCTGTTTATTGCTGGCTTTCAAATCTTACTAACTTGTCTCAGCAAGGGATCTCACTTGAAGTTAAAATATCCACATTAAATGTGTTGTAGTGTCAGTTGATTGCATCTTACACTTGCATTTCTCTTATCTGCTTCCCCCCTTTTGGGTGTACTCACATCATTATCTATTTATATTCCGCTTTATGCCCCCATTTCCAATTTTTAAATTCCTATGATTTTTTTTCCAATACATTTGGTATACTGCGCCATATCCATGTCTTTTCTTTATCATCTATAACTTAGATTACCCATGTACGAAACCTTAACACAATCACGAGGTGATGAGAACTCTCGATATATAGTGCAAAATCTCGTTTGACGGTTGGTACGCGAGTAATATAATTAATGTAGCAATTTATCCAAAGCCACATTCCATTCCTTCCGGTCAGTAATTAATTAGTACTTGTAGTCATTCCAATTCTCAATTAGGTAGCACTTATATTCTGACGATAAGTGTCCCAAGCTTTCCTATAAAACCGTCTTTTATCCCAACGGATATCATCTGTTCTTTGTAGTAAATTCACAATACATCAGTTGTTTCACAATTCCACAATCCTTGTCCTTAAATGATCTCACTATTCCCGAGGTGAAGTCACATACACGCAGTACTCCTTTATGTCTCATGCTCTTTCACCCTTGTTGTATATCCAACGCTAATTACTAACTTACTCAAAATCATATCAAATTCGTTTTAATAATGGTCTTGTCTTATCACTTTTTCATCGTACTACACCTTAAGTTTGTAGCTATACACTTTCCCTTTCATCCTATACTCATACTCAATTAATTACATCTGTCTTGAGTGCTTCCTTTAGTATTCTTTTCATTTCTCCAATCTGTGTCCATATTATATTCTGTGCACGAGGAATCCCATGCTACCTCTATATCCTTCGAAACACTACTTGCACATAATCTCTTTCTCATTTTCAAAACGCATTCTGTTCATCCCTATTTATTCTTATCATCCCAGTCATTTCTGGCACTCATTCTGCCTCGTTGCTCATCTTCCTTTAGGTTGGTCTTTCACCATTCTATCACTTGTATTACTCGTTTTTGAAGCTATATATGTTATAGCGTATCGCTACACTGTAATCCGACTCGCTTTCACTTTTGTTACCACTTGACTTTTATTCTAGACTTTCCCTATTGAACTTTGTAAGTCTTTCTTGTTCGTTCTACATTTTCTTTTGCTTTTCACACTAATCACATCGTATTCTTTAGCTACTTCCTTGCTAGGCTTAACTCATTTCTATGGCAATCCTTATGGTGTTCACATTACATCCTGTTCATCATCCATCCGATAACGTAACACTTCTTAACCTTATTCACGATTCTTAACATGTTTTAATTACACTCTGTGAACTAGGCGTACTTAACCCTTCGCCCTTTCTGATCGATTTTACTCTTAGTATCTCACAAGCTGTCTTATCAATACTTTCATGACTTGTCATAACTCTTCCTTCTCCGTACTTTTATCTCAATCATACTACTACTTCTTTTAACTGTAAACTCGCCGTAATTTATCCCCACTTATCGATTCACTCGATATCTCAATAAAATGTTCTGTTACGAGTTACCACCTTTTCCAAATCATCCCTTAGTATCACAAGCCCTTCCAAATACATGATCCTAGACAGCCCACAAGTTTAAGTTTTCCTTCCACAGATTCCATCTCCAATTAGTTGGTTAATGAACTAATAAAAGGTTACTATGAAATATTCTCCAACCACCAGCAGAAGAAAACTAGAACCACAGGACTTCTTAGTGCTTGATTCGCATAGTTTACCTCCATATTTGTCCTGGGGTCGTGAGCGAACCATTTAGTTCACCAACTACTTGTTATACGCTTTGTACTCTTCCAATAAAGTGAAACTTAATTGCTAGGCGTTTTTGCCCTTCAACATGAGCCTTTTTCCTAGGCAAAATGTGGTTCGAAGATATTCTGGTCCGTCCAAATGAATTCTAAACTTTGCTGCTCATATATGCTTTTTCGAAATAAGGTTTTCCAGATAAGAACGGTGCCTCTTACGGATGACATGGAGGGTATCTCTTAAAGCTTGAATCCAACATAATAAATTTTCCCCAGTCGGTATCGACTTTCAAGACATATTATGGACTCATATCTCATTCTTTCCTTTTTCTATTTCTGGGAAATTTTGGGCAGAGTTTCCTCTGTACTTCTTACTATCCCAAAACTTGCACGCAGGAAATACCAACAATGCCTCACAGGGCCGACATATATACACATATATCATATCGTATCATAGCCACACAGGGCTCCCAACTTCGAGTAAAAGGTATAAAGGTGTCGGAACTTACCTCACATATCGCACCTCGAGACGTACCTGATCCTTTAACGATTTGTTCTGTTATACTTTCCTATCCACCTTTCCTTTCATTCTCCAACTTTACATTTAAACCATATTTCAATATTCCTACCTTATCCGACATGCCTCTTCCGCACCCTTGCTTACCTGCGTACTGGGTAGCTTCCAATATCATCAGTCATTTTCTTCTGTCGATGTCGTTCTTCACCTGAAATCAAAGATTAGTATAAGGAATTTCATTTCCTATGGTTGGGCTTTATCGCAAGATCTTAGATATGAAAGAAAGGTAACATCCTAAATGTCCTGTAGCTTCCTGTTTATAGATGTGGTGCACAACACATCGATAAACAAGACTCTACTAGACACGGTCTGTAGACACTCCGAGGACGAACTGCTCTGATACCACTTTTGTCACGACCCAACCCCATAGGCCGCGACTGGTGCCCGAACTGGACACCCGTACCTGAACCAGTTAAATATAACCAAACTGAAATTACGACAATACGGAAACTTATAAAGGAACTCCAAGTTCGTAACATCGTCATATATATATATATATATATATACTTCCAGATCAACGGTCTCCTGAGGAGTCACAACTAATCATATCATGAAATAATACGCAAGCCGACATGGCTGCCATCACAAATCAATATCGTATGCAAGCCGACTAGGCTGCCATCACAAATCAATATCGTATGCAAGCCGACTAGGCTGCTACTAGAGACGAACATCATACCACAACACATCGTATAGACACAGCTGAACAGAACCCATACACAACCCACACATATGTCTATAGACCTCTAAGAGTACGTATATCGAAATATGACGGGACAGGGCCCCGTCTTACCCCTGGATATCATATACACACACACACACACACACACACACACATATATATATATATATATATATATATATATATATATATCATAAGATCTGTACCACAATCTAGGCTCCGGAACAATGGAGCTCTCCAAGACAGCAGGAAGGGAATCCTAAGCTAGCGGATCACCAAAGCGAGTATCTGCACCTGCGGTCATGAAATGCAGCCCCTCGAAGAAAGGGGGTCAGAACGGAATATGTACTGAGCATGTAAAGCATAAAAAAATAATAAACAGGATCATTTCTGAAACAAAAGTATAGAAAATAGGTACAATGTCCAGAATACCAAAACACTTGCCTTTGAAACATAAATCATGCATGTCAATATCATATATCATATATATACATACCGTACCCGTCCCTCTAGTGAGGGACTCTGTGAATGAAGTCATCATATGCCCTTCTGGCCGCCATAACATATCATCATATCATTATATATATATATATATATACATACCGTACCCGGCCCTCTAGTGAGGGACTCGGTGAACAATGCAGTGAAACTGTGCACGAAAACATACCCGGCCCGGGACTCGATGAAAGACATATTGGGGCATGCACGAGCAGAGTAGTGAGAAACCATATGCAATTTAAATCATTATCAAGACTCAACAGAATAAGAAGAAAGACTAGCGCCTGAGTGTCAATAGCGGCAATCATATCAAGTATCCCTCGGATATCATTATAGAATATATCAAGAGGCTTAGGAATCATAGACATGTATCAAGATCATATGAAACAGTTTATAGAAGTCTAGACATTAGTTATTACAGATTTCCTGAGAATAGGAGCTTATGTATCGACAGTTATCCAACGTACAAAAAACTGAAGAGGAAGGCTCAATCACTTGAGAATTGTAATATCAAGAAGCGAATAAGGATCATAAATATCACTCGAAGTCTATGAATGGAATTACCCCAAAGTTCTTATCATTCATCACTTAAATCTAAGACATGCCAAAAGAAAGAAGGGACAGCTTTACATACCTGTTAGCGGCTATTCGTAACCTGTTCGTCTCGTCGCTCTTTTAGCCTATTTAATATAAGAGTAACGTTATCGTTAGTAACTATATTTTCTAGTCCACAAGTCTATAGCCAATTTATTATAGAACCTATATTTCAGCTTATATATTCTCATTTAGGGTTTTTGTTAGTTAGGGACTTAATGAAAATCGGGCAGCATTTCCCCTATATGTTCGCCTAACCCGAATTTCTAATTGTCCTCCTGTCAAAACAGAAATACCAACAACAACAATACTTATAATAAATTCTCCCAATTCAGCCCATAACAATTCTAACAACCCAACAACTTTTCTTAATCCATTTCAACCCACAATTTCGCATAACAACGATTTTATGCATTTTTTCTTCTTCCAATTTCGTCCAATCCAATTTTAATAGCTCCATTACAATACTATTAACACAATTACACCATAAAACAAGAAAATCTTACCTTAATTTTCTCGGAGGAATTTCTACTCTTAATTGCTCCAATTTCGCAATTTCTTCTTCTCCAACTTAATGTCCAATGTTGCTATCACCTCCTTAAACTTGCATATTACTTGGGACTTGATCAATGAGCAACAAAATCAATTGTTTTCCTCCAACCATGGCTGGCCGAGCAGCCATGGAAATGTTTCTTTCCTTTCCTTTTTTTTTTTCCTTGTTGTTCTTGTTTTTTTTTTTTTTCAAATGAATGCATTTGTGAATCACTCTCCTTGCTTTATATATTTTCTCCCTAGAGGTTACACGTGTTCCTTTATATTGACTCATCATTTGCTGCCCTTTTTTTATTTATTTAAAAATCGGGTGGGCCCCACTAGATGATATAATTAATTAACATAATTCCTTTTAATTAATAATTAATTCCCACTTAACAATCTAATCACAATTAATTAATCCCCAATCTCCAATAATAATATTTTTACACTAAATAAAATTTATAAACAATTTATGTTTTTAATTAAAATTGAAAATTAAGGATTTCTATCTCGTGTCCGAAAATAATTCTGCCTTTAACTTGAGTCGATTTGCTTGCGGATAATTCGACGTATAAATATACGGGGTATAACGTACTTGAAATTGAAAGTGGTTTTCCTTATGACTAGAAGTGTGAGGGTAATAGATAATTGCAGTATGAGTGGTGCTCGGTAGTCAGCTGCGGGTACCGGTCATGGCCCCCTAGTCGGGTCGTGACAAAAGTGGTATCAGAGCAGTTCAGTCCTAGGAAGTGTCTACGATTTGTGTCTAGTAGAATCTTGTTTATGGTGTGTTGCGCGCCACATCTATAACAGGAAGCTACAGGGCATTTAGGAAAAATGACCATTCTTCATCTTATTAGATCGTGCGATAGAGCTATGCTATGAGGTTTTCCTCCCTAATGGTGTGTTGTGATTTCAGCGATGCCGGTAAAGTGAAAAGCTACCGCCGCCCAGAAGGGCAAGGCTACGATAGAAAGGCGGGTAGAAAGGGAGTCGCCAACCATTGTAGAAGAAGGTGAATCATAGAATGAGGCTCCATCTAATAGCTCTCTCACTCCGCCTAACTTAGAAGAACAAGAAGGGGCTTCAGCTCCAGCTCCTATGCCTCCAGTCCCTCCACCGGCTGCTTCAGGTCAACAAATGGCCGATGCTATTCATCTATTGACACAGTTGGTTCCCACTCAGGCACAACGGCAGAGTGCAGGTTCAAGTGACAGGGCAGTTAGTACCAGAGCCCGTGACATTATAAGTTTAAACCCTCCAGAGTTTTCCGGGTAAAAGCCGGATGAAGACCCGCAAGGTTTTATTGATGAGATGTTGAGGACATTGAAAATTATTCATGCCTCCGAAACCAAATCTATGGAGTTGGCATCTTATATACTCCGGGATGTGGCAGTTCTTTGGTATAACAATTGGGTATCTTCCAGAAAGGAAAATGCACCTCCCCCGGTTTGGCAAGAATTTGTAGATGCCTTTATCCGCTACTATTTTCCACCCGAGGATCGTCGGGCTAGAGCAGATAGATGCTTAAATTTGAAGCAACGAATTATGAGTGTCCGGGAGTATAGCCTTCAATTTAATTCGTTGGCTAGATATGCTCCGACCATGGTGGCTGATATGGGAGATACAGTGCACAGGTTTGTGAGGGGCCTAGGGCCGCATTTGTTTAAGGACTGCTTGACAGCTTCATTGCAAGAAGGGATGGATATTTTATTACACCTTGAAAATTTCCCTGCGAACGTACAGTGGATAGGCTAAAAAAGGCATAGCGTGTACGATGTTTTAATAAGAAAGGAACGACGTTTGACGACCCTAAGTAAGATTTCAAAGGCAATTGCAATAAGAGATAGGTTATGCTCCATAATGACTAATTATAGGTTCTTAAAATGTGGAAAGTTGCAGATTTGCACTTTGGCCAGTTGATCGTAAAATGAAATACGGAGCGTAAAGTAGTTTACGGGCCGTAAACTGCCATGTCGTATTTCAACTTCCAAAACTTCAACTTTCTGTCAAATGCTTGAATGGTTAAAGACGACTTGAAATACGGACCGTAAACTGAAATACGGACCGTAAACTGTGTTCGAAAATCACCATGTCTCAGCTTGACTTTCTGGTTTTGTTATGATTAAATACGTCCATGAAATACGGCCCGTAAACTGGAATACGGACCGCAAACTAAGTTTACGACCACTGCTGCACTTTCGACGACTGTTCATTTCAGATCAGATTTTGGTTATTAAAAGGGGGACCAAGTTTATTATTTCATTTCCACATTTCACCCCTTCTCTCTAAAACATCTCTCTACATTTATTCCACAAGAATTCAAGGATTATTAGTGATCAGCAACATAAACGAAGTGAATCAAGTGTAAGAAAACCCATTAAAGATCATACAAGTCAGGAAATCTCATTGGAGATGAACTAGGGTTTTTGCTCAAGTGGAGTATTATCAACCAAGGCTTGTTCCTACGACATCTAAGGTAAGATTTATGATATTTCTTTGTTGTGTATGGTTTTTGAGAGTTGATATACTTGGATTCTAACAGGGTATAGAAAAATGTGTCACGAATGTGGAATAGTGCCATTTTGAGAAATAGCTTGACTTGAGTTATGATTCTTGATGTGTTGTGACGTAAATATGTTATAAATGATGTTGAGAGCATGATATGAGCAATGTATGAGAATAGACGTCGTCGTGCGTTATGGCCATGGATATGGATGATTGAAAGTAAGTCTAGAAATATGGACAATGTGGATAAATAATGACTATTGTTATAGTATTGTGAATGTATTATTGACGTTTGAGAGTTGATATACGCTATAGAGGAATGTCGTATAAATAGAGGAGACGTTGCCCGATTTTCTCTAGTTTTTGTCATGTATGCTAGCTATCGACTCTAATGATAGTATGACTTTAATGAAGGTAGAGACGTGAGCTTCAGAGGCGAACGTGCAAGTGTAGAATAGTTCAACGGAAAGGTATGCAAGGCTAACCCTTCTTTCGTAAGTTATGGTTCTTTGGTCAAACGTCTAAATCTTCTATAAGACTATGATATCCTTCAAATGATTTTATCTTCCGGGCTTGTAAGCTCACGATTCTTGATACGCCACGATTGTGCTAAGTTCCTCGTATGACGAGTAAGCCTATAAAGTTACATGTGATGAATGACGATAATATTGACAATGATATGGAAGACGACTATGGTGGTAATAGCGATGACGATGATGATAGTAACTATAATAGTAAAGACGCCAATGAGCAATTATGTATATGTATCTATGTATGACTATTATGGAACCCCAAGCTTATGAGGCCGGGTAGGATATGTAAATAAATATGTCTATGATTATGTAATGTGGGCACACCTCTGCAGATGGTACGGATAACCCTGACGCCTTAGTAGGTCCAGGTAGATGTAACCCTGACGCCTTGGTAGGGCTAGGTATGTGTAACCTTGAGCCTTGGTTGGCCAAGTATGTATGAAACACCGATCCTGCATGGTCGGGAATGCTATGTATACGAATATGAGTACAAATATGGAACGGAAACGATTATGGATATGGATATGGATATATGTACACAAATACGCATTAGAATGGAAAGATCCTATGAAAGGCAAGTAAGTGCTTATGACGATGATATTGCTATCTCCCATCCCGTGTTATCTTTCATGTTGCTTATTATGCTTCTACATTGATATTGATCATGCTTTACATACTCAGTACATTCTTCGTACTGACGTCCTTTTGTTTATGGACGCTGCGTAATGCCCGCAGGTGCACAGAGAGACAGGATTGATCCATAGCTACACTCTCAGGGACTACATAGCGGAGCTCCATTTCATTCGAAGCTATAGTTTTTGGGTACTTATTATTTTGTGTACATAATTAAGGGCATAGCGGGGTCCTGTCCCGCGTCTGTGATATGACATACTCTCCTTAGAGGCTCGTAGACATGTGTACGTTGTTAGATGTGTTTGGCCTTGTCGGCATATATTTTGTATATCATTTTGTTAGCCTTGTCGGCTCATGTACATTGATGTGGTATAGATGCTAATGATGATATAAAGGCATTGTTGTCAAATGGGACTAGTATGACTGATGAATAGAAATGTATGTTTAATTATGTGGCTCGCCTAGATGTAAGTGTAAGTGAAAGCTAAGGGGTGCCCGGGTGGGCTAGCACCGGGCACTCATCGGGGCCCCCTCGTCGGGTCGTGACAAAAGTGGTATCAGAGCAGTTCAGTCCTAGGGTGTGTCTACGAGCCGTGTCTAGTAGAGTCTTGGTTATGGGTGTGTTGCGCGCCACACTTATAAACACGAAACTGCGGGCATTTTAGGAATGATTGACCTTCTTTCCTCATAAGAATCGTGCGATAGAGCTATGATATAAGAAATTCTTGTTCCTTAATCGTGTGTTGTGTATTTCAGAAATGCCTGTAAAGAGAAAGGCTACAGCAGCCCAAAAGGGCAAGATAATGGCAGAAAAGCGGGCTGAAAGAGCACCACCACCGGTAGTAGAGGAAAGTGAGTCCCAGAGTGCGACTCAATCTCAGTCCTCTCGTTCAGTACCTATATTAGAGGAGAGTGAGGGAGCCTCAGCCCCAGATCTATCACCTCCGGCTCCTCCACCGGATGCTTCAGGCCAGAATGTGAAAGAGGCCATACGTTTGCTTACTCAGTTGGTTGCTGCTCAGACTCAGCGGCAAAGTGCAGGGCAAGGTGATAGGGCAGTTAGTGCAAGGGCCCGCGACTATATTACTTTGAACCCTCCGGAATTCTTTGGATCAAAGCCGGAGGAGGATCCTCAGGATTTTATTGATAGTATGTTGAGGTCGCTTCGACTGATACATGAATCGGTGGAGTTAGCGTCGTATAGATTAAGAGATGTCTCGATCCAATGGTACATGGTTTGGATGGCTTCATGGGGAGCCAATGCACCTCCCCCGGTATGGCAAGAGTTTGTTGATGCTTTCCTCCGACACTATATGCCTCCAGAAGTTCAGCGATCTAGAGCCGATAAGTTCTTAAAGTTGAGGCAAGGTAGCATGAGTGCTCTAGAGTAGAGTCTCCACTTCAATTCCTTGGCTAGTTATGCTTTGGCCATGGTAGCGGATATGAGTGACTGAGTGCACCGATTTGTGAAAAGCCTAGGGCCATATTTGATGGATAGGTGCTTGACTGCGTCCCTTCAGGAAAATATGGATATTTCACGCATTCAGGCTCATGCTCAGAACTTAGAAGAAAGTTTACAATAGTAGAGAAGTGAACGCGAGCAGGATAGGGGTCATAGCAAGAGGGCCAGATCCTCAGGTCCGATGAGTGAGTTTAGAGGTGGGCACAGACAGCAAATTTCTAGGCACTCAGGCTATTCTATGACTAGTGCACCTCCACGGTTTTCCGGCCAGAGATTCGATAGATCTATTCGTTTCGGGCCGAGTCAGTGTTATTCGGGGTCTCAGTTCAGAGATAATTTAGGTCAGGCGAGACCACCCGCACTGCAATGTTCCCAGTGTGGGAAGTTGCATTGGGGTCGATGTCGATTGGGTTCAGATGTGTGCTATTCATGTGGTCGACCAGGACATATCATGCATGATTGCCCCTCAGTTCATGGTAGAGGTAGGACCCAGCCTTCAGGGTCGGTAGCCGGATCTTCAGCATCTGTACGCCCTATAGGGCTAGGTTCACATGGGCCAGTCGGCCGTGGTAGAGGCAGAAGGAGAATTCCCAGTTCTAGCGGTCCTCAGCACCGTGTTTATGCTTTGGCTGGACGCCAAGATCTTGAGTCTTCTCCTGACGTGGTCACAGGTATATTATCGGTATTCTCTCATGATTTATATGCTTTGATTGATCCGGGATCCACATTGTCATATGTTACTCCATATATTGCGAGTCGATTTAGAGTCGCACCGGAGTCGATCAACCCTTTTGAGGTGTCTACACCCGTTGGTGAATCGGTAATAGCTAGCCGAGTATATAGGAATTGTGTAATTGTGATTTGTGGTCGTCGTACTATGGTTGACTTACATGAGCTTAAAATGGTAGAATTTGATGTTATTATGGGCATGGATTGGTTGGCTTCTTGCTACGCTAATGTTGATTGTAGAATGAAAATAGTTCATTTCCAATTTCCGGGAGAACCTGTTTTAGAATGGAAAGGAAATACGGCATCACCAAAAGGTAAGTTTATTTCCTATCTAAAGGCAAGGAAAATAATCAGGAAAGGTTGCATTTACCATCTAGTTCGGGTTCAAGATGTCGAAGCTGAATCATCGATTCTTCAATAAGTTCCTGTAGTAAATGAATTTCCGGATGTGTTCCCGGAAGAGCTTCCAGGCCTTCCTCCCGAGCGGGATATTGATTTTGCTATTGATGTGTTGCCAGTCACTAAGCCTATATTTATTCCTCCTTATAGAATGGCTCCCGCGGAAATGAAAGAGTTGAAGGAGCAGTTGAAAGACTTGCTTGATAAAGGCTTTATTAGGCCTAGTTCATCCCCGTGGGGAACACCCGTATTGTTTGTCCAAAAGAAAGATGGCTTCTTGAGAATGTGCATTGATTATCGGCAAATGAATAAGGTGACGATTAAGAATAAATATCCTCTCCCGAGGATTGATCACTTATTTTATCAATTGCAAGGCGCCAAATGGTTTTTGAAGATAGATTTGAGATCCGCATATCACCAAGTGAGAGTTAGGGAGAAAGATATACCTAAGACGGCTTTCAAAACAAGATATTGTCATTTTGAGTTCCGGGTAATGTCATTTGGGCTAACTAATGCACCGGGAGTGTTTATGGATTTGATGAACAACGTGTTCAGGCCCTTTCTGGATTTATTTGTGATCGTATTCATCGATGATATCTTGGTGTATTCTAGATCTGAGGCAGAACATGCGGATCATTTGCGTACTGTCCTTGGGTTCTTCGAACTCGAGAGTTGTTTGCAAAATTCTCCAAGTGTGAGTTTCGGTTGAACTCAGTGGCATTTCTAGGGCACATTGTTGCCGTAGATTGTATTCGAGTGGATAGTCAAAATATTGAGGCCGTGAAGACTTGGCCAAGGCCCACAACTCCTACGGAGGTTTGTAGCTTTCTGGGCTTAGCAGGTTATTATAGGAGATTTGTTGAAGGTTTTTCTTCTATTTCTGCCCCGCTTACAAAGTTGACCCAGAAATCAGCAAAGTTTCAATGGACCGATGCTTGTGAACGTAGCTTCCAAAAGTTGAAAGGTAGATTGACTTCCGCCCCAGTCTTGAAACTTCCAGAGGGATTGAAAGGATGTGTTGTTTATTGCGATGCTTCAGGTGTTGGGCTAGGCTGTGTATTGATGCAACATGGTAAAGTGATTGCCTATGCTTCAAGGCAATTGCGGAAAAATGAGAGGAATTACCCTACCCATGATCTAGAATTGGCCGCAGTGGTTCATGCAATAAAGATATGGAGACATTATTTATATGGTGTCCATGTGGATATTTATATAGATCATAAGAGTCTTCAGTATATCTTCAAGCAGAAAGAGTTGAATTTGCGGCAACGACGATAGTTGGAATTGCTAAAAGACTACGATGTCGACATCATGTATCACCCCGGAAAGGCAACTGTTATAAATGATTCCCTTAGCCACAGATCTATGGGAAGTTTATGTGATGTACGACCAGAGAAAAGAGAAATAGCTCGTGAGCTCCAGCAACTAGCTAGTCTAGGAGTTCGAGTAGTGGACTCGGGTAGCAAGGGAACTACTATTTAGAATTCAGCAATCTCGTCGCTAGTAGCAGAAGTGAAGAAGCGACAATACGAAGATTCCATGCTAATGCATTACAGGGATACACTCCCTTAGAAAGAGGAGTCATCATTTGAGCTTTCAGGAGACGGAGTTCTCCGATGTAGAGACAGATTATGCGTTCCCAATGTGGCAGATATACGCCACCAAATATTGAGAGAAGCTCATTGTTCCCGTTATTCTGTTTACCCCGGTGCGACGAAAATGTATCATGATCTTAAGTCTATATATTGGTGGAACGGAACGAAGAAAGATATAGCGGGATTCGTAGCTCAATATCCCAATTGTCAGCAAGTGAAAATCGAGCACCAAAAGCCGGGTGGATTGTTGCAAGCCATAGAAATTCCAACTTGTAAGTGGGAAGTAATTAACATGGACTTCATTGCAGGCTTACCCCGTTCTCGACGTAAGTATGATTCTATATGGGTGATTGTGGATAAGCTCAGAAAGTCAGCTCATTTCTTACCGGTCAGAACGACTTATGTGGCAGAAGATTATGCAAGACTTTATATTAAAGAGATAGTGATACTCCATTGTATTCCAGCATCTATTATCTCTGATAGAGGGACTCAGTTTACAGCAAATTTTTGGAAGTCTTTCCAAGAGGGTTTAGGGACCCAAGTGAGCCTTAGCACGACATTTCACCCACAGACCGATGGGCAAGCTGAGCGCACCATCATACTCTTGAAGATATGTTACGGGCATATATGCTATATTTTGGAGGTAATTGGGATGACCATTTGCCGCTCATTAAATTTGCTTACAATAATAGTTATCACTCTAGCATTTAAATGGCACCGTATGAAGCCCTATATGGGCGGAAGTGTAGATCCCCAATTGGGTGGTTTGAACCAGGAGAGACTCAGTTGATAGGACCAGACTTGCTCCAGCAAGCCATAGAGAAAGTCAAGCTCATACAGGATCGGTTATTTGCAGCACAAAGTCGTCAGAAGTTCTATGCGGATAATCGTCGAAGGGACTTGGAGTTCCAGGTTAAAGATTGGGTATTCTTGAAAGTGTTGCCAATGAAGGGCGTCATGAGATTTGGCAAAAAGGTAAAGCTTAGTCCTCGATACATTGGGCCCTATGAGATTGTACGAAAGATAGGCAAAGTGGCCTATCAGCTAGAGTTACCTCCGGATTTGGAGTCAGTCCATCCAGTTTTTCATGTCTCGATGCTTCGGAAATGTGCTGGAGACCCTACTAAGATCGTGCCAATAAGTGAAGTGCAGGTGACAAAAAAGTTGACTTATGAAATAGTACCCATTGCCATACTAGATAGGCAAGTACGGAGGCTTAGAAACATGGAGGTGACCTCAGTTATGGTTCTATGGAGGAGTAGTAAACGAGAAGAAATGACATGGGAATCAGAAGAAAGTATGCGATCCAGATACCCGCATTTATTCCAACCCCCAGAAGAGATTCAAGATGAAACAATAACGATATAAGGTATATATACTTACTTTTCATACTTTTGGTCGTGTGTGGCCATAAATATGTTGATATTGTGACGTAGCCCTGTGAGGCAATGATATTATGGGTTGTTGTGGCAGGTTGGTAGTGCCAATTACAGGGGAAACTCTGGCGAAATTTTCCCAGGTTACTGAGTGTTTAACATTCGAGGACGAATGTTCCAAAGGGGGGGGGGGGGGGGGGGGGGAGAATGATACACCTTGCCCCGCGAACGTACAGTGGATAGGCTAAAAAAGGGCATAGCGTGTACGATGTTTTAATATGAAGGGAACGACGTTTGACGACCCTAAGTAAATTTCAAAGGCAATTGCAATAAGAGATAGGTTATGCTCCATAATGACTAACTATAGGTTCGGAAAATGTGGAAAGTTGCAGATTTGCACTTTGGCCAGTTGATCGTAAAATGAAATACGGACCGTAAAGTAGTTTACGGGCCGTAAACTGCCATGTCGTATTTCAACTTCCAAAACTTCAACTTTCTGTCAAATGCTTGAATGGTTAAAGGCGACTTGAAATACATACCGTAAACTGAAATACGGCCCGTAAACTGTGTTCGTAAATCACCATGTCTCAGCCTGACTTTCTGGTTCTGTTATGATTAAATACGTCCACGAAATACGGCCCGTAAACTGGAATACGGACCGTAAACTTTGTTTATGACCACTGTTCATTTCAGTTCAGATTTTGGTTATTAAAAGGGGGACCAAGTTTATTATTTCATTTCCACATTTCACCCCTTCTCTCTAAAACATCTCTCTACATTTATTCCACAATAATTCAAGGATTATTAGTGATCAGCAACATAAACCAAGTGAATCAAGTGTAAGAAAACCCATTAAAGATCATACAAGTCAGGAAATCTCATTGGAGATGAACTAGGGTTTTTGCTCAAGTGGAGTATTATCAACCAAGGCTTGTTCCTACGACATCTAAGGTAAGATTTATGATATTTCTTTGTTGTGTATGGTTTTTGAGAGTTGATATACTTGGATTCTAACAGGGTATAGAAAAATGTGTCACAAATGTGGAATAGTGCCATTTTGAGAAATAGCTTGACTTGAGTTATGATTCTTGATGTGTTGTGACGTAAATATGTTATAAATGATGTTGAGAACATGAGATGAGCAATTTATGAGAATAGACGTCATCGTGCGTTATGGCCATGGATATGGATGATTGAAAGTAAGTCTAGAAATATGGACAATGTGGATAAATAATAACTATCGTTATAGTATTGCGAATGTATTATTGACGTTTGAGAGTTGATATACCCTATAGAGGAATGTCGTATAAATAGAGGAGACGTTGCTCGATTTTCTCTAGTTTTTGTCATGTATGCTAGCTATCGACTCTAATGATAGTATGACTTTAATGAAGGTAGAGACGTGAGCTTCGGAGGAGAACGTGCAAGTGTAGAATAGTTCAACGGAAAGGTATGCAAGGCAAACCCTTCTTTCATAAGGCATGGTTCTTTGGCCAAACGTCTAAATCTTCTATAAGACTATGATATTCTTCAAATGATTTGATCTTCCGGGATTTTAAGCTCACGATTCTTGATACGCCACGATTGTGCTAAGTTCCTCGTATGACGAGTAAGCCGATAAAGTTAGATGTGATGAATGAAGATAATAGTGACAATGATATTGAAGAAGACTATGGTGGTAATAGCGATGACGATAATGATGACGACGATGATAGTAACTATAATAGTAAAGACGCCTATGAGCTATTATGTATATGTATCTATGTATGACTATTATGGATCCCCGAGCTTATGAGGCCGGGTAGGATATGTAAATAAATATGTATATGATTATGTAATGTGCGCACACCTCTGCAGATGGTACGGATAACCCTGACGCCTTGGTAGGGCCAGGTAGATGTAACCGTGACACCTTGGTAGGGCCAGATATGTGCAACCTTGATCCTTGGTTGGCAAGTATGTATGAAACACCAATCCTGCATGGTCGGGTATGCTATGTAAATGTTATGAATATGATAGGAGTGTGTATATGACACAGACACGAGTATGTATACGAATATGAGTACAAATATGGAACAGATACGATTATGGATACGGATATGGATATATGTACACAAATGCGCATTAGAATGGAAGGTTCCTATGAAAGGCAAGTAAGTGCTTATGACGTTGATATTACTATCTCCCATCCCGTGTTATCTTTCATGTTGCTTATTATGCTTTTACAATGATATAGATCATGCTTTACATACTCAGTACATTCTTCGTACTAACGTCCTTTTGTTTGTGGATGCTGCGTCATGCCCGCAGGTGCACAGGGAGACAGGATTGATCCATAGCTACACTCTCAGGGACTACATAGTGGAGCTCCACTTCATTCGGAGCTATAGTTTTTGGGTACTTATTCTTTTGTGTACATAATTATGGGCATAGCGGGGTCCTGTCCCGCTTATGTGATATGACATACTCTCCTTAAAGGCTCGTAGACATGTGTACGTAGTTAGATATTATTGGCCTTTTCGGCCTATATTTGGTATATCATTTTGTTAGCCTTGTCGGCTCATGTACATTGATGTGGTATAGATGCCTATGATGATATAAAGGCATTGTTGTCCAATGGGACTAGTATGACTGATGAATAGAAATGTATGTTTAATTATATGGCTCGCCTAGATGTAAGTGTAAGTGCAAGCCAAAGGGTGCCCGGGTGGGCTAGCACCGGGCGCTCGTCGGGGCCCCCTAGACGGGTCGTGACAAAAGTGGTATCAGAGCAGTTCAGTCCTAGGGTGTGTCTACGAGCCGTGTCTAGTAGAGTCTTGGTTATGGGTGTGTTGCGCGCCACAATTATAAACAAGAGGCTGCGGGCATTTTAGGAATGATTGACCTTCTTTCCTCATAAGAATCGTGCGATAGAGCTATGATATAAGAAATTCTTGTTCCTTAATCGTGTGTTGTGTATTTCAGAAATGCCTGTAAAGAGAATGGCTACAGCAGCCTAAAAGGGCAAGACGGTGGCAGAAAAGCGGGCTGAAAGAGCACCGCCACCGGTAGTAGAGGAAAGTGAGTCCCAGAGTGCGGCTCAATCTCAGTCCTCTCGTTCAGTACCTATATTAGAGGAACGTGAGGGAGCCTCAGCCCCTGCTCCAACACCTCCGGCTCCTCCACCGGATGCTTAAGGCCAAGATGTGAAAGAGGCCATACGTTTGCTTACTTAGTTGGTTGTTGCTTAGACTCAGCGGCAAAGTGCAGGGCAAGGTGATATGGCTGCTAGTGCAAGGGCCCGCGACTTCATTACCTTGAACCCTCCGAAATTCTTTGGATCAAAGCCGGAGGAGGACTCTCAGGATGTTATTGATGGTATGTTGAGGAGGCTTCGACTGATACATGCTTCGGCCACCGAATCGGTGGAATTAGCTTCGTATGGATTGAGAGATGTCTCGATCCAATGGCACATGGTTTGGATGGCTTCACGGGGAGCCAATGCACCTCTCCTTGTATGGAAAAAGTTTGTTGATGCTTTCCTCCGACACTATATGCCTCCAAAAGTTCGGCGAGCTTGAGCCGATAAGTTCTTAAATTTGAGGCAAGGTAGCATGTGTGCTCTAGAGTAGAGTCTCCACTTCAATTCCTTGGCTAGTTATGCTTCGGCCATGGTAGCGGATATGGGTGACCGAGTGCACCGATTTGTGAAAGGCCTAGGGCCGCATTTGATGGATAGGTGCTTGACTGCGTCCCTTCAGGACAATATGGATATTGCACGCATTCAGGTTCATGCTCAGAACTTAGAAGAAAGTTTACAACAGCAGAGAAGTGAACGCGAGCAGGATAGGGGTCATAGCAAGAGGTCCAGATCCTCAGGTCCGATGAGTGAGTTTAGAGGTGGGCACAAACAACAAATTTATAGGCACTCAGGCTATTCTATGACTAGTACACCTCCACGGTTTTCCGGCCAGAGATTCGATAGATCTATTCGTTCCGGGCCGAGTCAGAGTTATTTGGGGTCTCAGTTTAGAGATGATTCGGGTCAGGCGAGGCCACCCGCACTATGATGTTCCCAGTGTGGGAAGTTTTATTGGGGTCGATGTCGATTGGGTTCAGATGTTTGCTATTCATGTGGTCGACTAGGCCATATGATGCGTGATTGCCCCTCAGTTCATGGTAGAGGTAGGACCCAGCCTTCGGGGTCGGTAGCCGGATATTTAGCATCTATACGCCCTATGGGGCCAGGTTGACATGCGCCAGTCGGCCATGGTAGAGGCAGAGGGAGAATTCCTAGTTCTAGCGGTCCTCAGCACCGTGTTTATGCTTTGGCTGGATGCCAAGATCTTGAGTCTTCTCCTGATGTGGTCACAGGTATATTATCGGTATTCTCTCATAATGTATATGCTTTGATTGATCCGGGTACCACATTGTCATATGTTACTCCATATATTGCGGGTCGATTTAGAGTCGCACCAGAGTCGATCAACCCTTTTGAGGTGTCCACACCCGTTGGTGAATCGTTAATAGCTAGCCGAGAATATAGGAATTGTGTAATTGGGATTTGTGGTCGTCGTACTATGGTTGACTTACATGAGATAAAAATGGTTGAATTTGATGTTATTATGGGCATGGATTGGTTAGCTTCTTGCTACGCCAATGTTGATTGTAGAATGAAAATGGTTCGTTTCCAATTTCCGGGAGAACCAGTTTTAGAATGGAAAGGAAATACGGCGTCACCAAAAGGTAGGTTTATTTCCTATCTAAAGGCAAGGAAAATGATCACGAAGGTTGCATTTACCATCTAGTTCGGGTTCAAGATGTAGAAGCTGAATCATCGATTCTTCAGTCAGTTCCTGTAGTAAATGAATTTCCGGATGTGTTCCTGGAAGAGCTTCCAGGCCTTCCTCCCGAGCGGGAGATTGATTTTTCTATTGATGTGTTTCCAGGCACTAAGCCTATATATGTTCCTCCTTATAAAATGGCTCCCGCAGAATCGAAAGAGTTGAAGGAGTAGTTGAAAGACTTGCGTGATAAAGGCTTTATTAGGCCTAGTTCATTCCGTGGGGAGCACCCGTATTGTTTGTCCGAAAGAAAGATGGCTCCTTGAGAATGTGCATTGATTATCGGCAATTGAATAAGGTGACGATTAAGAATAAATATCCTCTCCCGAGGATTGATGACTTATTTGATCAATTGCAAGGCGCCAAATGGTATTCGAAGATAAATTTGAGATCCGGATATCACCAAGTGAGAGTTAGGGAGAAAGATATCCCTAAGACATCTTTCAGAACATGATATGGTCATTTTGAGTTCTGGGTAATGTCATTTGGGCTAACTAATGTACCGACAGTGTTTATGGATTTGACGAACAACGTGTTCAGGACCTTTCTGGTTTATTTGTGATTGTATTCATCGATGATATCTTGGTGTATTCATCGACGGAGTTCTCTGATGTTAAGGAAGATTATGCGTTCCCAATGTGGCAGATTTACGCCAACAAATATTGAGAGAAGCTCATTGTTCCCGTTATTCTGTTCACCCCGGTGCGACGAAATTGTATCATGATCTTAAGTCTATATATTGGTGGAACGGAATGAAGAAAGATATAACGGGATTCGTAGCTCAATGTCCCAACTGTCAGCAAGTGAAAATCGAGCAGAATAATCCGGGTGGATTGTTGCAAGCCATAGAAATTCCAACTTGGAAGTGGGAAGCAATTAACATGGACTTCATTGCAGGCTTACCCCGTTCTCGACGTAAGTATGATTCTATATGGGTGATTGTGGATAGGCTCATAAAGTCAGCTCATTTCTTACCGGTCAGAACGACCTATGTGGCAGAAGATTATGCAAGGCTTTATATTAAAGAGATAGTGAGACTCCATGGTATTTTAACATCTATTATCTTTGATAGAGGGACTCAATTTACAGCAAATTTTCGGAAGTCTTTCCAAGAGGGTTTAGGGACCCAAGTGAGCCTTAGCACGGCATTTCACCCGCAGACCGATGGGCAAGCTGAGCGCACCATTCAGACTCTTGAAGATATGTTACGGGCATGTATGCTAGATTTTGGAGGTAATTGGGATGACCATTTGCTGCTCATTAAATTTGCTTACAATAACAGCTATCACTCTAGCATTCAAATGGCACCGTATGAAGCCCTATGGGCGGAAGTGTAGATCCCCAATTGGGTTGTTTGAACCAGGAGAGACTCAGTTGATAGGACCAGACTTGCTCCAGCAAGCCATAGAGAAAGTCAAGCTCATACAGGATCGGTTATTTGTAGCACAATGTCGTCAGAAGTCCTATGCGGATAATCGTCGAAGGGACTTGGAGTTCCAGGTTAAAGATTGGGTATTCTTGAAAGTGTCCCCAATGAAGGGCGTCATGAGATTTGGCAAAAAAGGGAAGCTTAGTCCCCGATACATTGGGCCCTATGAGATTGTACGAAAGATAGGCAAAGTGGCCTATGAGCTAGAGTTACCTCCGTATTTGGAGTCAGTCCATCCAGGTTTTCATGTCTCGATGCTTCGGAAATGTGCTGGAGACCCTACTAAGATCGTGCCAATAAGTGATGTGCAGGTGACAAAAACGTTGACTTATGAAGAAGTACCCATTGCCATACTAGATAGACAAGTACAGAGGCTTAGAAACAAGGAGGTGACCTCAGTTATGGTTCTATGGAGGAGTAGTAAACGAGAGGAAATGACATGGGAAGGGGAAGAAAGTATGTGATCCAGATACCCGCATTTATTTCAACACCCAGAAGAGATTCAAGATCAAACACTAACGATATAAGGTATATATAGCGCGTGTGTGGCCATAGATATGTTGATATTGTGATGTAGCCCTGTGAGGCGATGATATTATGGGTTGTTGTGGCAGGTTCGTTGTGCCAAATTACAGGGGAAACTCTGGCGAAATTTTCCCAGGATCCCGAGTGTTTAACATTCGAGGACGAATGTTCCAAAAGGGGGGGGGGGGGGGGGGGGGGGGGGGGGGAGAATGATACACCTTGAAAATTTTCCCGCGAACGTACAGTGGATAGGCTAAAAAAGGGCATAGCGTGTACGATGTTTTAATAAGAAGGGAACGACGTTTGACGACCCTAAGTAATATTTCAAAAGAAATTGCAATAAGAGATAGGTTATGCTCCATCATGACTAACTATAGGTTCTGAAAATGTGGAAAGTTTCAGATTTGCACTTTGGCCAGTTGCTCGTAAAATGATATACGGACCGTAAAGTAGTTTACGGGCCGTAAACTGCCATGTCGTATTTCAACATCCAAGACTTCAACTTTCTGTCAAATGCTTGAATGGTTAAAGACGACTTGAAATACGGACTGTAAACTGAAATACGGCCCGTAAACTGTGTTCGTAAATCACCATGTCTCAGCCTGACTTTCTGGTTTTGTTATGATTAAATACGTCCACGAAATACGGCCCGTAAACTGGAATACGGACCGCAATCTAAGTTTACGACCACTGCTGCACTTTCGACGACTGTTCATTTCAGATAAGATTTTGGGTTATTAAAAGGGTGACCAAGTTTATTATTTCATTTCCACATTTCACCCCTTCTCTCTAAAACATCTCTCTACATTTATTCCACAAGAATTCAAGGATTATTAGTGATCCGCAACATAAACCAAGTGAATCAAGTGTGAGAAAACCCATTAAAGATCATACAAGTCAAGAAATCTCATTGGAGATGAACTAGGGTTTTTGCTAGAGTGGAGTATTATCAACCAAGGCTTGTTCCTACGACATCTAAGGTAAGATTTATGATATTTCTATGTTGTGTAAGGCTTTTGAGAGTTGAAATACTTGGATTGTAGAAGGGTATAGAAAATTTGTCACGAATGTGGAATAGTGTCATTTTGGGAAAAAGCTTAACTTGAGTTACGATTCTTGATGTGTTGTGATGTATATGTTATAAATGATGTTGAGAACATGAGATGAGCAATTTATGAGAATAGACGTCGTCGTGCGTTATGGCCATGGATATGGATGATTGAAAGTAAGTCTAGAAATATGGACAATGTGGATAAATAATAACTATCGTTATAGTATTGTGAATGTATTATTGACGTTTGAGAGTTGATATACCCTATAGAGGAATGTCGTATAAATAGAGGAGACGTTGCCCGATTTTCTCTAGTTTTTAGCTATCGACTCTAATGATAGTATGGCTTTAATGAAGGTAGAGACGTGAGCTTTGGAGAAGAACGTGCAAGTGTCGAATAGTTCAACGGAAAGGTATGCAAGGCTAACCCTTCTTTCTTAAGGCATGGTTCTTTGGGAAAACTACTAAATCTACTATAAGACTATGATATCCTTCAAATGATTTGATCTTCCGGGCTTGTAAGCTCACGATTCTTGATACGCCACGATTGTGCTAAGTTCCTCGTATGACGAGTAAGCCTACAAAGTTAGATGTGATGAATGATGATAATAGTGACAATGATATGGAAGACGACTATGGTGGTAATAGCGATGATGATAACGATGACGACGATGATAGTAATTATAATAGTAAAGTTGACTATGAGCTATTATGTATATGTATCTATGTATGACTATTATGGAACCCCGAGCTAATGAGGCCGGGTAGGATATGTAAATAAATATGTATATGATTATGTAATGCGCGCACACCTCTGCAGATGGTACGGATAATCTTGACGCCTTGGTAGGGCCAGGTAGATGGTACCCTGACGCCTTGGTAGGGCCAGGTATGTGTAACCTTGAGCCTTGGTTGGCCAAGTATGTATGAAACACCGATCCTGCATGGTCGGGTATTTTATGTAAATGTTATGAATATGATATGAGTGTGTATATGACATAAACACGAGTATGTATATGAATATGAGTAAAAATATGGAACGCATACGATTATGGCTACGGATATGGATATATGTACACAAATGCGCATTAGAATGGAAAGTTCCTATGAAAGGCAAGTAAGTGCTTATGACGTTGATATTACTATCTCACATCCCGTGTTATCTTTCATGTTGCTTATTATGCTTCTACATTGACATTGATCATGCTTTACATACTCAGTACATTCTTCGTACTGACGTCCTTTTGTTTGTGGACGCTGCGTCATGCCCGCAGGTGCACAGGGAGACAGGATTGATCCATAGCTACACTCTCAGGGACTACATAGCGGAGCTCCATTTCATTCGGGGCTATAGTTTTTTGGGTACTTATTCTTTTGTGTACATAATTATGGGCATAGCGTGGTCCTGTACCGCTTATATGATATGACATACTCTCCTTAGAGGCTCGTAGGCATGTGTACGTGGTTAGATGTGTTTGGCCTTGTCGGCCTATATTTTGTATATCATTTTGTTAGCCTTGTCGGCTCATGTACATTGATGTGGTATAGATGCCAATGATGATATAAAGGCATTGTTGTCCAATGGGACTAGTATGACCGATGAATAGAAATGTATGTTTAATTATGTGGCTCGCCTAGATGTAAGTGTAAGTGCAAGCCAAGGGGTGCCTGGGTGGGCTAGCTCCGGGCGCTCGTCGAGGCCCCCTAGACGGGTCGTGAAAAAAGTGGTATCGGAGCAGTTCAGTCCTAGGGTGTGTCTACGAGCCGTGTCTAGTAGAGTCTTGGTTATGGGTGTGTTGCGCGCCACACTTATAAACAAGAAGCTGCAGGCATTTTAGGAATGATTGACCTTCTTTCCTCATAAGAATCGTGCGATAGAGCTATGATATAAAAAATTCTTGTTCCTTAATCGTGTGTTGTGTATTTCAGAAATGCATGTAAAGAGAAAGGCTACAGCTGCCCAAAACGGCATGACGGTGGCAGAAAAATGGGCTGAAAGAGCACCGCCACCGGTAGTAGAGGAAAGTGAGTCCCAGAGTGCGGCTCAATCTCAGTCCTCTCGTTCAGTAGCTATATTAGAGGAGCGTGACGGAGCCTCAGCCCCAGCTCCAGCACCTCCGGCTCCTTCACCGGATGCTTCAGGCCAAGATGTGAAAGAGGCCATACGTTTGCTTACTCAGTTGGTTGCAGCTCAGACTCAGCGGCAAAGTGCAGGGCAAGGTGATAGGGCTGTTAGTGCAAGGGCCCGCGACTTTATTACTTTGAACCCTCCGGAATTCTTTGGATCAAAGCCAGAGGAGGACCCTCAGGATTTTATTGATGGTATGTTGAGGACGCTTCGACTGATACATGCTTCAGACACCGAATCGGTGGAGTTAACGTTGTATAGATTGAGAGATGTCTCGATCCAATGGTACATGGTTTGGATAGCTTCACGGGGAGCCAATGCACCTCCCTCGGTATGGCAAGAGTTTGTTGATGCTTTCCTCCGACAATATATGCCTCCAGAAGTTCGGCGAGCTAGAGCCGATAAGTTCTTAAATTTGAGGCAAGGTAGCATGAGTGCTCTAGAGTAGAGTCTCCATTTCAATTCCTTGGCTAGTTATGCTTCGGCCATAGTAGCGGATATGGGTGACCGAGTGCACCGATTTGCAAAAGGCCTAGGGCCGCATTTGATGGATAAGTGCTTGACTGCGTCCCTTCAGGACAATATGGATATTGCACGCATTCAGGTTCATGCTCAGAACTTAGAAGAAAGTTTACAACAGCAGAGAAGTGAACGCGAGCAGGATAGGGGTCATAGCAAGAGGGCCAGATCCTCAGGTGCGATGAGTGAGTTTAGAGGTGGGCACAGACAACAAATTTCTAGGCACTCAGGCTATTCTATGACTAGTGCACATCCACGGTTTTCCGGTCAGATATTCGATAGATTTATTCGTTCCGGGCCGAGTCATAGTTATTCGGGGTCTCAGTTCAGAGATGATTCGGGTTAGGCGAGGACACCCGCACTACGATGTTCCCTGTGTAGGAAGTTTCATTAGGGTCGATGTCGATTGCGTTCAGATGTTTGCTATTCATGTGGTCGTCCAGGCCATATGATGCGTGATTGCCCCTCAGTTCATGGTAGAGGTAGGACCCAGCCTTCAGGGTCGGTAGCCGGATCTTTAGCATCTATACGCCCTATGGGGCTAGGTTCACATGCGCCAGTCGGCCATGGTAGAGGCAGAGGGAGAATTCCCAGTTCTAGCGGTCCTCAGCACCATGTTTATGCTTTGGCTGGATGCCAAGATCTTGAGTCTTCTCCTGACGTGGTCACAGGTATATTATCGGTATTCTCCCATGATGTATGTGCTTTGATTGATCCGGGTTCCACATTGTCATATGTTACTCCATATATTGCGGGTCGATTTAGAGTCGCACCGGAGTCGATCAACCCTTTTGAGGTGTCTACACCCGTTGGTGAATCGGTAATAGCTAGTCGAGTATATATGAATTGTGTAATTGTGATTTGTGGTCGTCGTACTATGGTTGACTTATATGAGGTTAAAATGGTAGAATTTGATGTTATTATGGGCATGGATTGGTTGGCTTCTTGCTACGCCAATGTTGATTGTAGAATGAAAATGGTTCGTTTCCAATTTCAGGGAGAACCAGTTTTAGAATGGAAAGGAAATACGGCGTCACCAAAAGGTAGGTTTATTTCCTATCTAAAGGCAAGGAAAATAATCATGAAAGGTTGCATTTACCATCTAGTTCAGGTTCAAGATGTCGAAGCTGAATCATCAATTCTTATGTCAGTTCCTGTAGTAAATGAATTTCCGGATGTGTTCCCGGAAGAGCTTCCAGGCCTTCCTCCCGAGCGGGAGATTGATTGTCCAATTGATGTGTTGCCAGGCACTAAGCCTATATTTATTCCTCCTTATAGAATGGCTCCCGCAGAATTGAAAGAATTGAAGGAGCAGTTGAAAGACTTGCTTGATAAAGGCTTTATTAGGCCTAGTTCATCCCCGTGGGGACCACCCGTATTGTTTGTCCGAAAGAAAGATGGCTCCTTGAGAATGTGCATTGATTATCGGCAATTGAATAAGGTGACGATTAAGAATAAATATCCTCTCCCGAGGATTGATCACTTATTTTATCAATTGCAAGGCGCCAAATGGTTTTCGAAGATAGATTTGAGATTCGGATATCACCAAGTGAGAGTTAGGGAGAAAGATATCCCTAAGACGGCTTTCAGAACAAGATATGGTCATTTTGAGTTCCGGGTAATGTCATTTGGGCTAACTAATGTACCGGCAGTGTTTATGGATTTGATGAACAATGTGTTCAGGCCCTTTCTAGATTTATTTGTGATTGTATTCATCGATGATATTTTGGTGTATTCTAGATCCGAGGCAGAACATGCGGATCATTTGCGTACTGTCCTTGGAGTTCTTCGAACTCGAGAGTTGTTTGCAAAATTCTCCAAGTGTTAGTTTCGGTTGAACTCAGTGGCATTTCTGGGGCACATTGTTGCCGTAGATTGTATTCGAGAGGTCAAAAGATTGAGGCCGTGAAGACTTGGCCAAGGCCCATAACTCCTGCGGAGGTTCGTAGCTTTCTGGGCTTAGCAGGTTCTTACAGGAAATTTGTTGAAGGTTTTTCTTCTATTTCTACCCCGCTCACCAAGTTGACCCAGAAATCAGCAAAGTTTCAATGGACAGATGCTTCTGAACGTAGCTTCCAAGAGTTGAAAGGTAGATTGACTTCCGCCCCAGTCTTGACACTTCCAGAGGGATTTGAAGGATATGTTGTTTATTGCGATGCTTCAGGTGTTGGGCTAGGCTGTGTATTGATGCAACATGGTAAGGTGATTGCGTATGCTTCAAGGCAATTGCGGAAACATGAGAGGAATTACCCTACCCATGATATAGAATTGGCCACACTGGTTCATGCATTAAAGATATGGAGACAATATTTATATGGTGTCCATGTGGATATTTATACAAATCATAAGAGTCTTCAGTATATCTTCAAGCAGAAAGAGTTGAATTTGCGGCAACGACGATGGTTGGAATTGCTAAAAGACTACGATGTCGACATCATGTATCACCCCGGAAAGGCAAATGTTATGGCTGATACCCTTAGCCGCAGATCTATGGGAAGTTTATGTGATGTACGACCAGAGAAAAGAGAAATGGTGTGTGAGCTCCAGGAACTAGCTAGTCTAGGAGTTCGAGTAGTGGACTCGGGTAGCAAGGGAACTACTATTCAGAATTCAGCAATCTCGTCGCTAGTAGCAGAAGTGAAGAAGCGACAATACGAAGATTTCATGCTAATGCATTACAGGGATACACTCCCTCAGAAAGAGGAGTCATCATTTGAGCTTTCAAGAGATGGAGTTCTCCGATGTCGAGGCAGATTATGCGTTCCCAATATGGCAAATTTACGCCACCAAATATTGAGAGAATCTCATTGTTCCCATTATTCTGTTCACCCCGGTGCGACGAAAATGTATCATGATCTTATGTCTATATATTGGGGGAACGGAATGAAGAAAGATATAGCGGGATTCGTAGCTAAATGTCCCAACTGTCAGCAAGTGAAAATCGAGCACCAAAAGCCGGGTGGATTGTTGCAATCCATAGAAATTCCAACTTGGAAGTAGGAAGTAATTAACATGGACTTCATTGCAAGCTTACCCCGTTCTCGACAAAAGTATGATTCTATATGGGTGATTGTGGATAGGCTCACAAAGTTTGCTCATTTCTTACCGGTCAGAACGACCTATGTGGCAGAAGATTATGCAGGGCTTTATATTAAAGAGATAGTGAGCCTCCATGGTATTCCAGCATCTATTATCTCTGATAGAGGGACTCAGTTTACAGCAAATTTTTGCAAGTCTTTCCAAGAGGGTTTAGGGACCCAAGTGAGCCTTAGCACGACATTTCACCCACAGACCGATGGGCAAGCTGAGCGCACTATTCAGACTCTTGAAGATATGTTACGGGCATGTATGCTAGATTTTGGAGGTAATTGGGATGACCATTTGCCGCTTATTAAATTTGCTTACAATAATAGCTATCTCTCTAGCATTCAAATGGCACCGTATGAAGCCCTATATGGGCGGAAGTGTAGATCCCCAATTGGGTGGTTTGAACCAGGAGAGACTCAGTTGATAGGACCAGACTTGGTCCAGCAAGCCATAGAAAAAATCAAGCTCATACAGGATCGGTTATTTGCAGCACAAAGTCGTCAGAAGTCCTATGCGGATAATCGTCGAAGGGACTTGGAGTTCCAGGTTAAAGATTGGGTATTCTTGAAAGTGTCGCCAATGAAGGGAATCATGATATTTGGCAAAAAGGGGAAGCTTAGTCCCCAATACATTGGGCCCTATGAGATTGTACGAAAGATAGGCAAAGTGGCCTATGAGCTAGAGTTACCTCCGGATTTAGAGTCAGTCCATCCAGTTTTTCATGTCTCGATGCTTCAGAAATGTGCTGGAGACCCTACTAAGATCGTGCCAATAAGTGATGTGCAGGTGACAAAAAAGTTGACTTATGATGAAGTACCCATTGCCATACTAGATAGGCAAGTACGGAGGCTTAGAAACAAGGAGGTGACCTCAATTAAGGTTCTATGGAGAAGTAGTAAACGAGAGGAAATGACATCGGAAGGGGAAGAAAGTATGCGATCCAGATACCCGCATTTATTCCAACCCCCAGAAGAGATTCAAGATGAAACACTAACGATATAAGGTATATATACTTACTTTTCATGCTTTTGGTCGTGTGTGGCTATAGATATGTTGATGTTGTGATGTAGCCCTGTGAGGCGATGATATTATGGGTTGTTGTGGCAGGTTGGTATTGCCAAATTGTAGGGGAAACTTTGGCGAAAATTTCCCAGGATCCCGAGTTTTTAACATTCGAGGATGAATGTGCCAAAAGGGGGGGGGGGGGGGGGGGGGGGAGAATGATACACCTTGAAAATTTCCCCGCGAACGTACAGTGGATAAGCTAAAAAAGGGCATAGCGTGTACGATGTTTTAATAAGAAGGGAACGACGTTTGAAAACCCTAAGTAATATTTCAAAGGCAATTGCAATAAGAGATAGGTTATGCTCCATAATGACTAACTATAGGTTCCGAAAATGTGGAAAGTTGCAGATTTACACTTTGGCTAGTTGATGGTAAAATGAAATACAGACCGTAAAGTAGTTTACGGGCCGTAAACTGCCAAGTCGTATTTCGACTTCCAAAATTTCAACTTTCTGTCAAATGCTTGAATGGTTAAAGACGACTTGAAATATGGACCGTAAACTGAAATACGGCCCGTAAACTGTGTTCGTAAATCACCATGTCTCAGCCTGACTTTCTGGTTCTGTTATGATTAAATACGTCCACGAAATACGGCCCGTAAACTGGAATACGGACCGTAAACTGAGTTTACGACCACTGTTTCACTTTCGACGACTGTTCATTTCATATCAGATTTTGGGTTATTAAAAGGGGGACCAAGTTTATTATTTCAATTCCACATTTCATCTCTTCTCTCTAAAACATCTCTACATTTATTCCACAAGAATTCAAGGATTATTAGTGATCAGCAACATAAACCAAGTGAATCAAGTGTAGGAAAACCCATTAAAGATCATACAAGTCAAGAAATCTCATTAGAGATGAACTAGGGTTTTTGCTCAAGTGGAGTATTATCAACCAAGGCTTGTTCCTATGACATCTAAGGTAATATTTATGATATTTCTATGTTGTGTAAGGTTTTTGAGAGTTGAAATACTTGGATTGTAGAAGGGTATAGAAAAATGGGTCACGAATGTGGAATAGTGCCATTTTGAGAAATAACTTAACTTGAGTTACGATTCTTGATGTGTTGTGATGTAAATATGTTATAAATGATGTTGAGAACATGAGATGAGCAATGTATGAGAATAGACGTCATCGTGCGTTATGGCCATGGATATAGATGATTGAAAGTAAGTCTAGAAATATGGATAATGTGGATAAATAATGACTATCGTTATAGTATTGTGAATGTATTATTGACGTTTGAGAGTTGATATACGCTATAGAGGAATGCCCTATAAATAGAGGATACGTTGCCCGATTTTCTCTAGTTTTTGTCATGTATGCTAGCTATCGACTCTAATGATAGTATGACTTTAATGAAGGTAGAGACGTGAGCTTCGGAGGAGAACGTGAAAGTGTAGAATAGTTTAACGGAAAGATATGTAAGGCTAACCCTTCTTTCATAAGGCATGGTTCTTTGGCCAAACGTCTAAATCTTCTATAAGACTATGATATCCTTCAAATGATTTGATCTTTCAGGCTTGTAAGCTCACGATTCTTGATACGCCACGATTGTGCTAAGTTCCTCGTATGACGAGTAAGCCTATAAAGATAGATGCGATGAATGATGATAATAGTGACAATGATATGGAAGACGACTATGGTGGTAATAGCGATGACGGTAACGATGACGACGATGATAGTAACTACTATAGTAAAGACGCCTATGAGCTATTATGTATATGTATCTATGTATGACTATTATGGAACCCTGAGCTTATGAGGCTGGGTAGGATATGTAAATAAATATGTATATGATTATGTAATGCGCGCACACATCTGCAGATGGTATGGATAACCCTGACGCCTTGGTAGGGCCAGGTAGATGTAACCCTGACACCTTGGTAGGGCCAGGTATGTGTAACCTTGAGCCTTCGTTGGCCAAGTATGTACGAAACACCGATCCTGCATGGTCGGGTATGCTATGTAAATGCTATGAATATGATATGAGTGTGTATATGACATAGACACGAGTATGTATACGAATATGAGTACAAATATGGAATGGATACAGATATGGATATATGTACACAAATACGCATTAGAATGGAAAGTTTCTATGAAATTCAAGTAAGTGCTTATGACGTTGATATTACTATCTCACATCCCGTGTTATCTTTCATGTTGCTTATTATGCTTCTACATTGATATTGATCATTCTTTACATACTCAGTACATTCTTCGTTTTGACGTCCTTTTGTTTCTGGACGCTGTGTCATGCCCGCAGGTGCACAGGGAGACAGGATTAATCCATAGCTACACTCTCAGGGACTACATAGCGGAGCTCCATTTCATTCGGAGCTATAGTTTTTGGGTACTTATTCTTTTGTGTACATAATTATGGGTATAGCGGGGTCCTGTCCCGCTTATGTGATATGACATACTCTCCTTAGGGGCTCGTAGACATGTGTACATGGCTAGATATGTTTGGCCTTGTCGGCCTATATTTTGTATATCATTTTGTTAGCCTTGTCGGCTCATGTACATTGATGTGGTATAGATGCCAATGATGATATAAAGGCATTGTTGTCCAATGGGACTAGTATGACTGATGAATAGAAATGTATGTTTAATTATGTGGCTCACCTAGATGTAAGTGTAAGTTCAAGGCAAGGGGTTCCCGGGTGGGCTAGCACTGGGCGCTCGTCGCGGCCCCCTAGACGGGTCGTGACATATTTCCCGTAGTTAGGCTCATGCACAGAATTTAGAAGAGCAACAACATCTGCAAAGGGGTGAGCGCGATAGTGATATAGGGACGAGCAAAAGGGCCAGATCTATGGGTACCGGTAGTGAATTTATAGGAGGATCAATGCAGACACATTTTAGATATTAAGGCCAGTCAGTGACTAGTGTACCTCCTCGAATTGCCGGCAGGAGATTTGATCGCTCCATTCATTTAGGACACTGTCAGATTCGAGAGCCTCAGGTTCTTAGTTTGGGGGTGATTATGGTCAGAGGAGACCACCAGTACCGCGATATAGCTAGTGCGGTAAGTTGCATTCTGGTCAGTGTCACCAAGGTTCAGATTCTTGTTATGCCAATGGCAAGGTCGGGCATATGATCCGAGATTGCCCATCTGTGAGCGGTAGAGTTGGGGTTCCGCCCACAGGATCAGCGGCTGGTTCTTCTTCTGTGCGCCCGATAGGGCAGACTCCCCATGTCACGACCCAACTGGAGGGCTGCGCACCCGGTGCCAGCCCACCCGGGCACCCGGTGCTAGCCCACCCGTGCACCCCCTTAGCATACCTTTACATTCACATCTAGGTGAGCCATATAATAAATCATACAGTTCTATTCATAAATCATACTAGTCCCATTGGACAACAGTGCCTTTATATCAACATTAGCAACTATGCCCATATCAATGTACATAAGCCGACGAGGCTAACAAAATGACATCCCAAAATATAGACCAACAAGGCAAAACACGTCTAACTGTATACATATGTCTACTAGCCTCTAAGGAGAGTATATCATATCATATAAGCGGGACAGGACCCCGCTATGCCCTTAATTATATACACAAAAGAATAAGTACCGAAAGCTTTAGCTCCGAAAGAAATAGAGCTCCGCTATGTAGTCCCTGAGTAATGTAGCTACGAATCAAGTCTGTCTACTTGGGCACCTGCGGGCATGACGCAGCGTCCACAAACAAAAGGACGTCAGTACGAAGAATGTACTGAGTATGTAAGCATGATCAATATCAATATGGAAGCATAATAAGCAACATAAGGAATAGCATAAGATGGGAGAAAGTAGAATCATCGTCATAAGCACTTACTTGATTATCATAAGGACTTTCCATTTCTAATGCGAGGTTGTGTACATACATCCATAACCGTTTCCGTATTCGTATCCGTACTCATTTACATTTCGTATCCATAATCGTATTCATATGCCTATTCTTATTCCTATTCGTATCATGACCGTATTCATACTCTTTTACATACCATATACTTATTTATTGTTATACCCTGTATGTTTATACGTCGAATTATTCGCAAGCAAATCGACCCAAGTTAAAGACGGAAATATTTTCGGACACGAAATAGGAACATTTAATTTCCAAGTTTAATTATCACATAAATTGTTTATAAATTCTATTTAGTATAAACATATTATTGGAGATTAGGGATCAATTAATTGTGATTAGATTATTAAGTAAGAATTAGTGATGAATTAAATTAATTAATTTAATTTTTAGTTTGTGGGTCCCACCCGTTTTAATAAAACAAAAGAGGAAAAAAAAAACAAAAAAACAAAACAAATCAGCAAAATGTTTGGTGAGTCATGGTAGTGGACAAGGACACGTGTCCAATAAATGGACACCATATAAAAATACATGGCAATGATCAAATTGTTGTCATTTTTCATTTGCAAGTTGAAAAGAAAGAAAATAAAAGGGGCAACACTTCCATGGCTGCTCGGCCAGCCATGGATGGAGGAAAAAATTCACTTTGTTGCTATGTTGGATCATGTTCAAGTGATATAAAAATTCAAGGAGGTGATAGCAACATTGGATATTGAATCGAGGAAGAAGAAATTGCGAAATTGGAGCAATTAAGAATAGAAATTCCTCCGAGAAAAATAAGGTAAGATTTTCTTGTTTTATGGTGTAATTGTGTTAATAGTGTTGTAATGGAGTTATTAAAAATTGGATTGGCCGAAATTGGAATTAAGAAAATGCATGAAATCGATGTTATAGGGAATTGTGGGTTGTTGTTATTGTTATGGGCTGAATTGTGAGAATTATATATATATATATATATATTTCTATTGTTGGTATTTCTGTGTTAACAGGAGAATAATTGGAAATTCGGGTTAGGGGAAATGCTGCCCGATTTTCGTTAAATCCTTAATAATGAAAAACCCTTAACGAGGAATTATAAGTTAAAGAATAAGTTCTATAAACGATGGGCTACGGACTTATAAACTAGAAGGTGTAGTTACTAGCGATAACGTTACTCTTGTATTAAATAGGCTAAAAGAGTGACAAAGCGAACGGGTTTGCGAATAGTCGCTAACAGGTATGTAAAGCTGTACCTTCTTTCTTTTGGCATGTCTTAGACCTAAGTGATGAATGATATGAACTTTGGGGTAATCCTATTCATAAGTTTTGAGTGTGATTTATGATTCTTATTCACTTCTTGATGTTAGAACTCCCAAGTGATTGAGCCTCCCTCTTCAGTTTTCTGTACGTTGGATAATAGTTGATATGTATCTATTCCTATTCTTAGGAACTCTATGATAACTAATGTTCAGACTTATATAAGATGTTTCTTACTATATTGACCTATGACTAGGATTCCTAAGGCTCCTTGATATACTTTATGATGACATTCGAATGATGGTTGATATGGTACCGAGTGACATTCGAAAGATATTTGATACGACTATTGTCTTGATTTTCAAATGATAACTCGTCTTGATTATTCCATTGAGTCTTTGGAAATATTTTAAATTGCATATGGTTGCTCACTACTCCACTCGTGCATGCCTCAATATGTCTTTCACTGAGTCCCGGGCTAGGACATGTTTTCGTGCACAGTTTCACTGCATTGTTCATCGAGTCCCTCACTAGAGGGCCAGGACACGTTATATATATATATATATATATATATATATATATATATATATATATATATATGATATGATGATATGGTGAGGGCTAGGGAAACTAGGCCCGAGGCAGAGGCCTCAGAAGCTATGATCTCAGGTACCATTTCTATCCGTCATAGAGCAACATCTGTGTTATTTGATCATGGATCCACTTATTCGTTTGCATCTGCATTTCATGCCGTTGGTTGGGATTTTCCATGTGATAGCATAGATATACCTGTTCATATATCTACTCCGGTTGGAAATTCAGTGGTTATTGATCGTGTCTACCAGTCATGTTTAGTTACTTTTATGGGGTACGACACTTGGGTAGATTTGATGATTCTGGATATGGTGGACTTTGATATTATATTGGGTATGTCCTGGCTTTCTCCTTATGATTCTGTTATATCCCGCATTTTTCGCATTCGGATAATTTAACGTAATTGCGGGAGATTAAGAGCAAGATTATAATTTTGATCTTGTTTGGTGTACAAGTTGTTTATAAAAATTTTGAAGTGGAAATATGGAGAAAGGCGAACGGAAAATTTGGAAGCTGGAAAAATGCTTCATGAATTACATAAACTAGCTAAAAATTCAAGTGGGCTTGAAACATTTTTTTAAGACAAAATTGAGGCCCAACCGGCCATGGCAAGCAAAAATTGGCCCAAGCCCATGTCTTGATTTAATCCAAGTGAATAAATAAATTAAGGGAGGCTTATCACTTAACATTATTCAAGAACTTTCAAGAAAGAAGAAAAAAAAAAGAATTGAGAGCAAAAGCCTTGGAGGCTTTCGGCCATAGAAAATTTTTCCAAGAAGAGTTGATAAGAATTTCTCCAAAAATCATTTCCTACCAATCTAAGGGTGCTTAACAAAGTGGAGTGGTTATTGAAGCAAGAAAAACACATATTCATACAAGATGTGGATTCTAGTCAAGTGGAGAATTGAGGAAAAAGGTAAGGTTTAATCTTTTTTATGTTATGGAGGCTTGTCCATGTTGTAGTGTATGAAAATGAATGGAATTCATGAAGAACATGAATATAGAGGTGGTGGCCATGTGGTGTATATTATATGTATAGACGTGTGTGTGTGTTGTGTGTTGTGTGTTGTGTGTTGTGTTGTGATATGTTGTGTGTTGGTTATTGTTGTAAAGTATAGAAAATATGAAAATTCATGAAAATATGTATATGGGGTGTGTTGGCCGAATGGTGTATGCTATGGAAAGGTGTGGTGAATTAATTTTACTTAGTATGGTAATTGTTGTTATGGTTGTAAATGATATGCGGAAAATGGAAGTTGAATGAAATTGGATAGAATGCAGCTGTGTGTGCATGATATGGCCGTGTAGTGTGTGGTGTGTATGTGGTTGTGTATACTTAATGTATAGTCGTGTATATTGGTGAGTTGTGAAAGAATAATGAGCGAGTTGTAATTAATATCTTAGTCGTTGTGTTGTAGATGTTATATCGCAAATAAAGGGTTGATAACTTTGGTGAAGTATTGATAATTGGGAGATTATGTATATTGAAGGAAATATGTGAATTGTTAGTGCGATTGTTGAATTATGTTGATAGTTTGGCCGGGTTTGAATTCCCGGATTGTGTTTGATGAGAATTTGACTAAATTGCATGTCGAGGATGGTATATTTACAGAGGAAATGCTGCCGAAATTTCGGTAGCAAAATGTTTCCTTAAGGTTTTGACTCTAAGTATACTAATGGAAGTTTTGGTAAAAATGACCAATTCGCAGATTTTGACGAAATTGTGACGTGAATTTGGAATAGCTAAAGGAGCGGAAAGAGGTATGTAAGACTTCACCTTTCTTTCTATGGCATGTCTTAACTAAAAGAAGTCGGGTACGAGTCTCGGGGACAACCCTAATCCTCGGAATCCGTACCTAAAGTTTTCAACTTCTCGTTCAATTGAATTGAAGTAAAAAGTGTGCAAAATGATGAAAAGACCTTCTAGACCCCTATAACTTGCCTAAGTGGGACCCGATTACCCTAAGACTTATACAAGTAACGCTATGACACGTAATATGGGTAAATTGTATACGCTACCTCGTCCGGCCCGAAGTGGGCCCGTTACTCTCGGATCTTCCTATAATCTTGGTTAACGTACTTGAAGTGAATCCAAACGGGGCCTTCGATCCCGATTTCGTCACCAAGTGATAAGTACTATGACTACTCCAGCGGGAGTGTTTCTATGATGATAATGATGATGACAATGTCGGACAAGAGAATGTAGCTATGATAAGTACGACCGGAACGACTCTACGACTAAGCCAAGTACTTCATATAAACATGAAAGCGATAAACTAATTTTTGAATCATATTTATATTTTCTAGTTATAACTTTATTTTCTAAAATACCGAAGATTTCATTTTCGGTTACTGTAACACTATTTTCCGTTGACAGTTTCGCCTTAAAATACTTGTTCCTTCAAGGTGAGACAAAGCTATCACTAGCATTCCGTAATGTAATCGGAGGTCACCGACCTTATGTCACCCCGATGGATACATGATTTTCCTTGGCTCTGTTGTGCGCTTATATGACATATATATATAAAACGGGTATACGTGTATGGGTATGTATATATATGTTATGTCCCGTGTTTTCGTATAATTGGAAATCGAGGAATAATTACGACTTGTGTGTTATAAGGACATAATTTGATTTTAGTGAATATGACTATGTTGGTTATGGAATCTTTAATGTTAAGACATCGGGAAAGGCCGAGGGTAAATTTGGAATTTCGGAAATTAGTTTCGGGAATTACAAAACGGGACGTTTAGTGAATTGGGCCAAGAAAGTTGAAGCAAAAATTGAGGCCCAAAGTAGTGGGGTGGCCGGCCAAAGGCCAAAGCCCAACCCATTTTTAATGTCATGTGTTGAGCACATGACTTACACAATTGGATATAAATCACTTCACACATAGAATTTTCAAGAACAAAAATCAAATTCAAGAACACCACAAAAAAGAGGGTTCGGCCGAAGCTAAGAAAAAGGAGAAAGAAAAAAAAAATTCAAGCTTTGTTGTGGATCAAAAATTCTTGTCCTTCCCATAGTTGTGAAGTGCTCAAGACCCTCTTCAACGGGGTATAATTAGTTTGGCACAAGAACCTCGTTTGCGACAAGTCGGAAATTCAAGAAAAGGTAAGAATTTTGCCCCTCTAATGTTATAGAATTGACATGAATGTGTTAAGGATTGGGAATAGACGAGAATCCCGTAACTTTGGGGTATATAGAAAGTCGTGGGTGTGTGTGTATATTGTATGTTGGCCGTGAGCCTAGGAAGAAGAAAGTGGTGTGAATTGATCTTGTTTAGTTTGTATAATGTGTTGTTGTGATCTTTATGTCGTAAATGATTGATTGATGAATTAAATTGGCGTTGGAAAATGATTTCGGACATTATCGGAAAGTGCATACCTTTGGTATAATTGTGTATGTCATTGTATATTTAGGGTGCTAAATACTTTAAATATGAGTTATAGTTGATATTAATGAATTCGGAATGAAACGACGCAAGTTAGAATGTTCGTCGTGAATTTTCGATGTTTTGAAGAATTATGGAAAGTAATGGATTTTGGGGCAATTTCGTGTATGGCTTGGATTGTATTTGGGATGTGATTGTATAAGTTTGAATGAGGAAATGAATACAATTATGTAGATATAGAGTTGGAGTTTTGGAAGTTTGAATGAAAGTTGCCAACTTAGGTAACAAAGTAGAACTTTGAAGCTAGAGTGGTTTGATTATTACTTGTGTTGTTTGTTGATGTGTGGGCTGTTGTATTGATGTATTTTGAGCCGAGCTAAGTCTCGGGGATGTTAGATTTTTAGGGGAAATGCTGCCGAAATTTCGGTAGACAAAAATGAAGTTAAGGCATTTTTAAGCCTAAGAATCTCAATTGGTAACTTTGACCATTTGCAGATTTCAGACGAAACGGGACTTGACTTTTGGGAGAGCGTAAGACGTCTGTAAGGTATGTAAAGCTTCCCACTCCTTCGTTTGGCATATCTTAGTATGATAGGCGAATATGAGAACTTCCGGTGCATTTCTGCTCCTCGAAACCCGATCCAAAGAAAAGTTACTATTCATTCAATTCAATTGAAGCCTAAGGGCTCTATTTTGGCTAGAATGCCACCACTCGTCCGAAACCTATCGAAATGTGGTCGGGTAACTTAGAAATGATTATGTATGACCCTTTGGCCTATAAATGTTCGGAAAAATATGTTCGCCACCTCAATTTGACTCGAGGTGGGCCCGCTAACCCCGAGACGCCCTATTTGTCTTATTGGGCTGTCCTTTTGAATAAAGTTTGAAATGATACTTTCGAATTTGGAACTTCCTCCTACGGGATATGTTTTGAATATTACGATACGCTAAGTTACGTTTTGAGCTATACGTACTATTTTGGAAATGTTTTGTGAAATGAAACTTTATATCGACTAAGTATGCGATTATTTTGTATTATGAAATGATTTATGAGATTACTATGTTTTGAAAGACTATTTTGAAATACGATTTGCATTTGTCTGCTCACGACTCCGCTCGTGCCTTGTTATGACTTCGTTCACCGGTTCCCGGGCCGGTTTTGATTCGTGCGCCTTATGATAATTCGGCCGTATGCTGTGTTACGGTTCCCGAGGCTTCGCCATAGGGCCGGGTTCCGTTTGGAGTTATGCTGTGATATGGCTCGTGATGCGATACGCTCACCTATGATTATGTTTGTGTTCGGGGATGTACGGAGATTTGAAACCTTCTGGTGTTATGCTGTGTGTGGCGCCAGCGTCGGAGTGGCGACCACGTTCTTAAGCGTTTGCATGATTTCGTTTGCATTATGTATACGTATATGATTTTGATACGGATTTGTACTCCATTTTGTCATCTGATTTGCTTTTGGTTTTGATCTATATTTCTGTACTCCGTGCTTTACATACTCAGTACATATTTCGTACTGACCCCCATTCTTCGGGGGCTGCGTTTCATGCCCGCAGGTGCAGATATTGGTGATCCTCCACTGTAGGCTTCCCCCTTTGCTACTTCGGAGTACTCCTTCTTGACTCGGAGTCCCCTTTTTGTACAGACTCCTTTTTGCTATGTATACTCTGTGCATTTGACTATTTGGGTACGGCGGGGCCCTGTCTCGCCATATGTCTTTGTTTTGAGTTCGTAGAGGCCTGTAGTCATATATGTGGGGCGAGGGTCCTATATATGTTTGTTTGATTTTGTTTTCTGGTCTAAAAGCGGTCCGTTTGTTTTGATGGCCCGGAATGTCCCTTATGCTTATGATTGCACTTTTGACCGGCGATGTCTATTCCGCCGCTCAGTTTGGATCCGATATGACATTTTGATTTGTGCGACCGCTTAAGACATATTTTGATATAAACTATGTTTGATATAACTTTTATGAGATTCTGAAATAAGTTGGATTTGGTAATGAATATATAATTTGGTCTGGGTACCCAAGTAGGGTGCCAGTCGCGGCCCACGGGGCTGGGTCGTGACAAAAGTGGTATCAGAGCGGTTTGTCCTCGGAATGTCTATAGGCCGTGTCTCGTAGAGTCTTGTTTATCGATGTGTTGTGCACCACATCTATAAACAGGAAGCTATAGGGCATTTAGGATGTTACTTTCTTTGGAATCTTAGATCGTGCGATAGAGCTGTGCTACTAGGATGATTTTGATCTGACTCGCTATTGTGCTTGCAGTGATGCCTCCAAAGAAGGCAACGGCGGCCCAGAAGGGCAAAGCGAGGATGGGAGAGACTAGCCAGGCACAGCGAGCTACCCGGGCTCGTGTTTATTATTTGCCTGAGGATGTGCCTCATTCTGAGGGGTCTGCCACACCCCCACCAGTACAGCCTGGAGCAGGACCTTCAGCAGCTCCAGAGGTCCGTGTACCCGCACCTGAGACTCCAGCTCCTCAGCCAGGGGCGGAGGATAGGACCCTGAGAGAGGCTGTACAGTTGCTGACTACACTGGTAGCAGGACAGGCTCGCAGACGTGGGCGGAGGGACGATGATGACGATGACAGGCGGGACAGACTGAGAGTTCGGGAGTTTTTGTTATGTGGCCCTCCAGAGTTTTTCGGGTCTAAGCCCGATGAGGACCCCCATGACTTTATTCGGGGGATGCGGCGCTCACTGGACTTAGTCACGGCTTCAGAGACCGAGTCGGTCGAGCTGGCTTCGCACAGACTTCGAGATGTTGCTACCCACTGGTACGAGACTTGGGAGCTGTCTAGGGGAGAGGGTGCCCCTCCAGCCACTTGGGATCAGTTTGTGACAGCATTCACCCGCCACTTTTTGCCCCCAGAGTTACGACGGGAGCGAGCTGATCGGTTTTTACATTTGCAGCAGAGGGGTCGAAGCGTTCGTGAATATAATTTGGAGTTTGATTCCCTGGCCCGGTATGCCCCTGCCGTGGTAGCTGATATGTCTGATCGGATGCATAGATATGTTATGGGGTTGGATCGTTACCTGATTGACGACTGTATGGCGGTGTCATTGCAGACAGATATGGACATTGCCCGTCTACAGGCCTACGCCCAGGGGATGGAGAACCGGCACCGAGCAGATCGGCCCAGTAGAGAGTATGATGGTAGGCGGCCCAAGAGGGCCAGATCAGTGGGGTATTCTGGAGATTCTCGGGGCGGGCAGCCTCAGTATCAGTCCAGTGGATACTTCTCTCCGTCAGGCCAGGATACACAGTCTGCTAATAAGCGATTTGATAATGCGGGACCGTCTGGGGCCGGTCAGAGCCCCAGAGTGGCAGGTTCACAGGTATCCAGGGGTCCCAGCCAGGCCAGACCACCCAGGCCCCGTTGTTCTCATTGCGGGAAGTCTCATCCTGGGGAGTGCTATCGAGCGATTGAAGCTTGTTTTTCTTGTGGTGGTCAGGGCCACTTTATGAGAGACTGTCTGTTGGCTAGCAGTTCTAGTAGTGTGGCTCAGCCGACAGGGTCAGCCGCCGGTTCATCATCTGCTCCATCTGTTGCACGCCCTGGAGGGCGAGGTATGCCAGCACCGGTAGGACGCGGTCGAGGCCGCGGTGGCGGTTCAGGTTCTAGCGGTCCCTCGAACCGCATATACGCTTTGGCTGGTCGGCGTGACCCAGAGGCATCACCAGACGCAGACCCAGGTATACTACTAACCGTTTTCTGAATGAACGTGTGCAATGATAGGTCTGTATTTCAGTATATTATGCGATATCCTCTTTCTGCGTGTCAGTAAAAGTAGGGTAAGAATCCGAATCAATGAAAATATTTGAGGCGGCTATCTATGCATGTGGGGGGCGAATATAGGGAGTTTGGCAGGCTAAAACGAGAAACCACATAGCCAGGAGGGCAAACGACCTATTAGGGTCGGAGTGGGACCCGCTACGAAAACTTCCCGAAAAATTTGCTAAAACCCCGATTGGCCCTGAAATTACGTGACAAAGGTCGTGCGGGGCAATTGATGAAATTATATCAGCCCTAACGCGTCAAAATGCATGAAAGTTCTGGGGTTAAGCGTGCTCAAGCCAGAGCAATTCTGGGATGGGTGACCCCTTGGGAAGTAATGTAAAGTTTTTCATAAGTGAGAGTGCGATAAATATAAATGGAAATTTGGGGTAACCAAAAGGTAAATAGAATGTGTGTGGAGTAAGTAGTGCCCTTTCGGGAGTCGCGCAGAACGAGGGGGACTAAATGGACAAAAAAGAAAAGGGTACAACACCGCTTGGGAAATTGAACGAATTTGAATAACAGTCAGAGACGTTCGCCAGTAAGGTATTAGTAAATGTGTATATGTATGTGTATGTGTGTGTGTATGATTTTCGTTTGGTGCCCATGTGGGTTGAGAGTCGAGCCCCGATAACTAATGTTATGATAGACGAAAGGTTTTACTAAACCGAATACATGAAGCGAAGCGGGGGCGACGATCCGAATGTTGTCAAGGGATAGAAAATCCCCAATTACATTATAACTCAGTTTAAAATGACGATGTCTGAAGGAGAAAATGAGTATGGAGGGTAGGAAAGATGAAAGATAGGCAGTGTAAATAAGTGGAATCTTTGAAAGAGTCGATACGTGAGACACAACACAAATTGTGTGACAATTGGGCGAATAAGTTTACCAATAAAGGGGAAATTCTCATGAATTATTGGAGCCTTAATAGGAGCGATTTGATTCTAATTCGACACTCTATCTGTTGTGCGTTTGCACTCCCGATTCCGATAAGGCTCTGTCTAGTACGCCTCTGTATTTCTGAGTTCGATTATGTTCCCGTCTGATGAATCTTTGTGCGTCTGATTTTGGATACGTTTCTGTCTGGCACACCTCTATATGTCTGACTCTGGATATAAATCCGTCTGATATGCTTCTGTGCGTTTGATTTTGATCACGCGTATGTTCGCTACATTTCGGTCTGTTTGATCACGACTCTGTATAATACGATTCGGTACATTTGATTCTGATTTCGAATCTGTCCGATATGATCTTGTACGTCTGACTCCGATCTCAGATTTGTCTGATATACTTCCGTACCTCTGATGTTGACTATGAATCTGTTCGATATGCTTATACGCGTCTGGCCCTAGTTCTGAATCTGTTTGGCATAAAGTATCTGGTATGAAGTAAAGTGGGATTACGACGATGTGGTAAGAAACTCAGAAGGGTAACAAAAAAAAATGATATTGACTATGATGTCTGGAAAGCGTTCGTCCATTACAAGAATATAGCGTATGGTTCGGTGATTACTTGGGGTATGAGAAAATGTATTGTGAAGGCATTTGAATCACTGATGTGAAAAATTTACCCCCCTAAAGTTAGTAAAGAAGCCGTGTCGGAAAATCAATAAAGGACAATTATAAAGAGAACCCTCCCGGAGCACTATGACGCCCCATAAGGTTGATTCAACATTCGAGGACGAATGTTCTAAAGGGGGGGAGAATGTTATGTCCCGTGTTTTCGTATAATTGGAAATCGAGGAATAATTACGACTTGTGTGTTATAAGGACATAATTTGATTTTAGTGAATATGACTATGTTGGTTATGGAATCTTTAATGTTAAGACATCGGGAAAGGCCGAGGGTAAATTTGAAATTTCGGAAATTAGTTTCGGGAATTACAAAACGGGACGTTTAGTGAATTGGGCCAAGAAAGTTGAAGCAAATATTGAGGCCCAAAGTAGTGGGGTGGCCGGCCAAAGGCCAAAGCCCAACCCATTTTTAATGTCATGTGTTGAGCACATGACTTACACAATTGGATATATATCACTTCACACTTAGAATTTTCAAGAACAAAAATCAAATTCAAGAACACCACAAAAACGAGGGTTCGGCCGAAGCTAAGAAAAAGGAGAAAGAAAAAAAAATTTCAAGCTTTGTTGTGGATCAAAAATTCTTGTCCTTCCCATAGTTGTGAAGTGCTCAAGACCCTCTTCAACGGGGTATAATTAGTTTGGCACAAGAACCTCGTTTGCGACAAGTCGGAAATTCAAGAAAAGGTAAGAATTTTGCCCCTCTAATGTTATAGAATTGACATGAATGTGTTAAGGATTGGGAATAGACGAGAATCCCGTAACTTTGGGGTATATAGAAAGCCGTGGGTGTGTGTGTATATTGTATGTTGGCCGTGAGCCTAGGAAGAAGAAAGTGGTGTGAATTGATCTTGTTTAGTTTGTATAATGTGTTGTTGTGATCTTTATGTCGTAAATGATTGATTGATGAATTAAATTGGCGTTGGAAAATGATTTCGGACATTATCGGAAAGTGCATACCTTTGGTATAATTGTGTATGTCATTGTATATTTAGGGTGCTAAATACTTTAAATATGAGTTATAGTTGATATTAATGAATTCGGAATGAAACGACGCAAGTTAGAATGTTCGTCGTGAATTTTCGATGTTTTGAAGAATTATGGAAAGTAATGGATTTTGGGGAAATTTCGTGTATGGCTTGGATTGTATTTGGGATGTGATTTTATAAGTTTGAATGAGGAAATGAATACAATTATGTAGATATAGAGTTGGAGTTTTGGAAGTTTGAATGAAAGTTGCCAACTTAGGTAACAAAGTAGAACTTTGAAGCTAGAGTGGTTTGATTATTACTTGTGTTGTTTGTTGATGTGTGGGCTGTTGTATTGATGTATTTTGAGCCGAGCTAAGTCTCGGGGATGTTAGATTTTTAGGGGAAATGCTGCCGAAATTTCGGTAGACAAAAATGAAGTTAAGGCATTTTTAAGCCTAAGAATCTCAATTGGTAACTTTGACCATTTGCAGATTTCAAACGAAACGGGACTTGACTTTTGGGAGAGCGTAAGACGTCTGTAAGGTATGTAAAGCTTCCCACTCCTTCGTTTGGCATATCTTAGTATGATAGGCGAATATGAGAACTTCCGGAGCATTTCTGTTCCTCGAAACCCGATCCAAAGAAAAGTTACTATTCATTCAATTCAATTGAAGCCTAAGGGCTCTATTTTGGCTAGAATGCCACCACTCGTCCGAAACCTATCGAAATGTGGTCGGGTAACTTAGAAATGATTATGTATGACCCTTTGGCCTATAAATGTTCGGAAAAATATGTTCGCCACCTCAATTTGACTCGAGGTGGGCCCGCTAACCCCGAGACGCCCTATTTGCCTTATTGGGCTGTCCTTTTGAATAAAGTTTGAAATGATACTTTCGATTTTGGAACTTCCTCCTACGGGATATGTTTTGAATATTACGATACGCTAAGTTACGTTTTGAGCTATACGTACTATTTTGGAAATGTTTTGTGAAATGAAACTTTATATCGACTAAGTATGCGATTATTTTGTATTATGAAATGATTTATGAGATTACTATGTTTTGAAAGACTATTTTGAAATACGATTTGCATTTGTCTGCTCACGACTCCGCTCGTGCCTTGTTATGACTTCGTTCACCGGTTCCCGGGCCGGTTTTGATTCGTGCGTCTTATGATAATTTGGCCGTATGCTGTGTTACGGTTCCCGAGGCTTCGCCATAGGGCCGGGTTCCGTTTGGAGTTATGCTGTGATATGGCTCGTGATGCGATACGCTCACCTATGATTATGTTTGTGTTCGGGGATGTACGGAGATTTGAAACCTTCTAGTGTTATGCTGTGTGTGGCGCCAGCGTCGGAGTGGCGACCACGTTCTTAAGCGTTTGCATGATTTCGTTTGCATTATGTATACGTATATGATTTTGATACGGATTTGTACTCCATTTTGTCATCTGATTTGCTTTCGGTTTTGATCTATATTTCTGTACTCCGTGCTTTACATACTCAGTACATATTTCGTACTGACCCCCTTTCTTCGGGGGCTGCGTTTCATGCCCGCAGGTGCAGATATTGGTGATCCTCCACTGTAGGCTTCCCCCTTTGCTACTTCGGAGTACTCCTTCTTGACTCGGAGTCCCCTTTTTGTACAGACTCCTTTTTGCTATGTATACTCTGTGCATTTGACTATTTGGGTACGGCGGGGCCCTGTCTCGCAATATGTCTTTGTTTTGAGTTCGTAGAGGCCTGTAGTCATATATGTGGGGCGAGGGTCCTATATATGTTTGTTTGATTTTGTTTTCTGGTCTTAAAGCGGTCCGTTTGTTTTGATGGCCCGGAATGGCCCTTATGCTTATGATTGCACTTTTGACCGGCGATGTCTATTCCGCCGCTCAGTTTGGATCCGATATGACATTTTGATTTGTGCGACCGCTTAAGACATATTTTGATATAAACTATGTTTGATATAACTTTTATGAGATTCTGAAATAAGTTGGATTTGGCAATGAATATATAATTTGGTCTGGGTACCCAAGTAGGGTGCCAGTCGCGGCCCACGGGGCTGGGTCGTGACAATATATATGACAAAGTAACTGTATATAAGACATGTATATGCATAAGGGATGAGTAAATGTACGTGTATGTGGGGAAAAAGGGAAGGGCCACTGTTATATCACCACCTGATTCAGCTGGATTCCATCCTGGACGCGGGATGCCCGAACGCGGGATATGGGAAGAGCCGTACGCGGCGACTGTATACATATATATATGATGTATGGTACATATGTAATGTAATGTGTTGGGTCACCGTTGGGGAGGGGGTTGGGAGAGCCGATGTATTCGGCGCCTGTAAATGTGAATGAAAGATACCGTTATTGAAATGTACTGTTTTCTGCACACGAGAATAAGAAATATAAAAATGTTGACCCCTGTGCCCATGAAAAGAAACGTTTCAAAGATGAAAAGACAAGCCTACATGACAGCCGGCCTAAAGAGGGGCCTTCCTATGTACAGGTTACGTTCTTGCCTCGTTATACACCCTATGGCTCCGTGATATTATTATTGATTGTACTCTATGTTACTGCTTGCATTGTTTTCCATGCCTTACATACTCGGTACATTATTCGTACTGACGTCCCTTCTTGTGGACGCTGCGTTCATGCCGCGCAGGTTAGCAGGTATACGGACCGGGTTTCTAGGGCTCTATCTACAGCATTGGGCAGCGCTCCAGTTGTTCCGGAGCCTCATATCATCGGTACTATTTTGTGTATGTATTTTCGGGCGCGACAGTACTCGGCCCTTCCTATGTATAAATGTACTATGTCTAGAGGCTCGTAGACAGATATACACAGTCAGCTATGTACAGTTAAACGTATTGTGTTTTGAATGGTTCGCGTCCCTGTGTAACGCGATATTAGAAAGTTTACTGCTAATGTTAATGCAAAAAAAATGTGCCACTGTTCATACAGGATAGCGAACGGGTGCTCGGTACAAGTATCGGGTACTCGTCACGGCCCCTAGTCGGGTCGTGACAGAAGTGGTATCAGAGCAGTTCGGTCCTAGGGTTTGTCTGCGAGCCGTGTCTAGTAGAGTCTTGTCTATGGGTGTGTAGCGCGCCATACTTATAGACAGGAGTCTACAGGGCGTTTAGGAAATATGACCTTCTTTGTGTCCTAAGATCGTGCGATAGAGCTATGCTATCAGGCTTCCACATTCCTTTCCTAATCCTATGCTATGGTTTCAGTAATGCCGCCGAAGAGAAAGGCTACGCCGGCCGAGAAAGCCAAGAGGGTGGCGGGCAGCAGAGTCGAGCGGGAGCTAGAAGAAGGAGAATCTCATAATGAAGCTCCCCCTCAGACTTTTCCTGCTCCCCCTGCACCGACAGAGCAGGGAAGAGCTCCAGCTCCAGCCCCCGCACGTCCAGTTCCGCCGCCAGCAGTTCCGAGCCAGCAAGTGGCAGAGGCCATCCAGTTACTGACCCAGTTAGTCGCCACACAGGCTCAGCGGCGAGATGCAGATCCGGGAGATAGGGCGGTAAGTACAATAGCCCGTGACTTCATTACCCTGAAGCCGCCAGAGTTTTATGGGTCAAAAAACCAGAGGAAGACCCGCAGAGCTTTATAGATGAAATGCTGAGGACTCTGGGGATAATGCATGCTTCAGATACAGAGTCAGTAGAATTGGCATCGTACAGGTTGCGGGATGTAGCAGTATTGTGGTATAACAGTTGGATATCCTCTAGGGGAGTAAATGCCCCTCCCCGGGTCTGGCAGGAGTTTACGGAGGCATTTCTACGACATTTCCTACCACCAGAGGTTTGACGGGCTCGAGCCGACATGTTCCTGAACCTTAGACAGGGAAATATGAGTGTTCGGGAATACAGCCTTCGTTTCAACTCGCTAGCCAGGTATGCCCCCGCCCTGATAGCGGATAGGGGAGACCATGTGCACCGGTTTGTAAGTGGGCTAGGGCCACATTTGGTTAAGGAGTGTTTGACGGCCTCACTCCAGGACGGGATGACTATTACCCGCATCCAGGCCCACGCCCAAAATCTGGAAGAGCAGTATCAGACACGGAGAGAGGAGAGCTATCCAGATAGGGGTTCTAGAAAAAGAGGCAGATTTTCCAGGGGTAGGAGCGAGTATAGAGGGGGGCAGGCACAAGAGCAATCTGGGTATTCGGGCCAAACAGCGGCCAGTGCACCTCCTCGATTTGCGGAATGGGGATTTGACCAACCTACCAATTCAGGAACAGGACAAGGCTCTAAGGCTTCAAGACTCCAGTACAGAGCCGATTCTAGCAGGACGGGGCTTCCCCCACCACGATGTGCTTGGTGTGGCAAGCCACACTCTGGGCAGTGCTACCTAGACACCGGTGGTTGTTTTTCCTGTGGTCGGACTGACCATTTTGTACGTGATTGCCCACTAAAGGACGGAGGAGGCCAAACTCAGCCAGCCGGCTCAGCGATCGGTTCATCGTCGACCGTGCGCCCTCGTGGACAGATTTCTCAGGCCCTAGCGGGCCGCGGCCGAGGTAGAGGAGGGGCACCCAGTTTAGCTGGTCCTCCGCACCGCCTATATGCACTGACAGGACGACAGGACCCTGAGCCTCCCGCAGACGCGGCCACAGGTACTTTTTCCGCATTTTCTATGATATGTGTATTAATTGATTCAGATTCTACCTTATCCTACCCTGCCCTTTGTATTGTCGAACATACCAAGAATTTGGAAATTTGAGTGAAGGGTAGCCACCCGCACAGGTAAAAAAAAACGTGAATATTTGTGATCACGAAAGCTAAAATAGTCATTAAAAGAGAAATACGCGCTATGAGTGCGTTCGAATATTGCCGAGACCCCAACTTGCCCCATTTTATGTGATATAGGTAAAACGGGGAAGCGGAAGTAAAAATGCTAATACCGAGAAACTGAAATGCATCAAAGTTCCAAGGTTAAGCGTGCTCAGGTGGGAGTAATTCCATGATGGGTGACCCCCTGGGAAATAAGCTGAAAATTTCATAGATGCGGAAACAAGAGACGAGTGTAAAAGTAGGTAGCCCAGAGTAAATTGGGGTGTGGGTTAGAAACCCCACACGAGTCACATAGGCCGAGCCGGACTAGACTAACAGAAAAAGGGAAGTCGTGACAACGGAAAGCTTTGGGAACGAAGGAGAAAAGTACAAATGTCACAGGGTGAGGCCAATATTGAGTCCACACTAGCTAAGGCAAGGAATCCCTAATATGGCGGTATACGGGGACATGTCTAGTGAGGGGATAGACGCGGCAGACGCCACGAAGGAGGAATTACAACTGTGAAGATCGCAAAGAGAGCAACCTAAGCTCCGAAGATGGACATGCTAAGTGACATGAGGTATCTACAAGGGAGACCTCCCCGAAGTACTATACTATGTTATGAGGCCAGTTTAACATTCGAGGACGAATGTTCTAAAGGGGGGGAGGATGTTATATCTCGCATTTTTCGCATTCGGATAATTTAAGGTAATTACGGGAGATTAAGGGCAAGATTATAATTTTGATCTTGTTTGGTGTACAAGTTGTTTATAAAAATTTTGAAGTGGAAATATGGAGAAAGGCGAAGGGCAAATTTGGAATTTGGAAAAATGCTTCATGAATTACATAAACTAGCTAAAAATTCAAGTGGGCTTGAAACATTTTTTTTAAGACAAAATTGAGGCCCAACCGGCCATGGCAAGCAAAAATTGGCCCAAGCCCATGTCTTGATTTAATCCAAGTGAATAAATAAATTAAGGGAGTCTTATCACTTAACATTATTCAAGAACTTTCAAGAAAGAAGAAAAAAAAAAGAATTGAGAGCAAAAGCCTTGGAGGCTTTCGGCCATAGAAAAATTTTCCAAGAAAAGTTGATAAAAAATTCTCCAAAAATCATTTCCTACCAATCTAAGGGTGCTTAACAAAGTGGAGTGGTTATTGAAGCAAGAAAAACACATATTCATACAAGTTGTGGATTCTAGTCAAGTGGAGAATTGAGGAAAAAGGTAAGGTTTAATCTTTTTTATGTTATGGAGGCTTGTCCATGTTGTAGTGTATGAAAATGAATGGAATTCATGAAGAACATGAATATAGAGGTGGTGGCCGTGTGGTGTATATTATATGTATAGCCATGTGTGTGTGTTGTGTGTTGTGTGTTGTGTTGTGATATGTTGTGTGTTGGTTATTGTTGTAAAGTATAGAAAATATGAAAATTCATGAAAATATGTATATGGGGTGTGTTGGCCGAATGGTGTAGGCTATGGAAAGGTGTGGTGAATTAATTTTACTTAGTATGGTAATTGTTGTTATTGTTGTAAATGATATGCGGAAAATGGAAGTTGAATGAAATTGGATAGAATGTAGCTGTGTGTGCATGATATGGCCGTGTAGTGTGTGGTGTGTATGTGGCTGTGTATACTTAATGTATAGTCGTGTATATTGGTGAGTTGTGAAAGAATAATGAGCGAGTTGTAATTAATATCTTAGTCGTTGTGTTGTAGATGTTATATCGCAAATAAAGGGGTGATAACTTTGGTGAAGTATTGATAATTGGGAGATTATGTATATTGAAGGAAATATGTGAATTGTTAGTGCGATTGTTGAATTATGTTGATAGTTTGGCCGGGTTTGAATTCCCGGATTGTGTTTGATGAGAATTTGACTAAATTGAATGTCGAGGATGGTATATTTACAGAGGAAATGCTGCCGAAATTTCGGTAGCAAAATGTTTCCTTAAGGTTTTGACTCTAAGTATACTAATGGAAGTTTTGGTAAAAATGACCAATTCGCAGATTTTGACGAAATTGTGACGTGAATTTGGAATAGCTAAAGGAGCGGAAAGAGGTATGTAAGGCTTCACCCTTCTTTCTATGGCATGTCTTAACTAAAATAAGTCGGGTACGAGTCTCGGGGACAACCCTAATCCCCGGAATCCGCACCTAAAGTTTTCAACTTCTCGTTCAATTGAATTGAAGTAAAAAGTGTGCAAAATGATGAAAAGACCTTCTAGACCCCTATAACTTGCCTAAGTGGGACCCGATTACCCTAAGACTCATACAAGTAACGTTATGACACGTAATATGGGTAAATTGTATACGCTACCTCGTCCGGCCCGAGGTGGGCCCGTTACTCTCGGATCTTCCTATAATCTTGGTTAACGTACTTGAAGTGAATCCAAAGGGGGCCTTCGATCCCGATTTCGTCACCAAGTGATAAGTACTATGACTACTCCAGCGGGAGTGGTTCTATGATGATAATGATGATGACAATGTCGGACAAGAGAATGTAGCTATGATAAGTACGATCGGAACAACTCTACGACTAAGCCAAGTACTTCATATAAATATGAAAGCGATAAACTAATTTTTGAATCATATTTATATTTTCTAGTTATAACTTTATTTTCTAAAATACCGAAGATTTCATTTTCGGTTACTGTAACACTATTTTCCGTTGACAGTTTCGCCTTAAAATACTTGTTCCTTCAAGGTGAGACAAAGCTATCACTAGCATTCCGTAATGTAATCGGAGGTCACCGACCTTATGTCACCCCGATGGATACATGATTTTCCTTGGCTCTCTTGTGCGCTTATATGACATATATATATAAAACGGGTATACGTGTATGGGTATGTATATATATATGACAAAGTAACTGTATATAAGACATGTATATGCATAAGGGATGAGTAAATGTATGTGTATGTGGGGAAAAAGGGAAGGGCCACTGTTATATCACCACCTGATTCAGCTGGATTCCATCCTGGACGCGGGATATGGGAAGAGCCGTACGCGGCGACTGTATACATATATATATGATGTATGATACATATGTAATGTAATGTGTTGGGTCACCGTTGGGGAGGGGGTTGGGAGAGCCGATGTATTCGGCGCCTGTAAATGTGAATGAAAGATACCATTATTGAAATGTACTGTTTTCTGCACACAAGAATAAGAAATATAAAAATGTTGACCCCTGTGCCCATGAAAAGAAACGTTTCAAAGATGAAACGACAAGCCTACATGACAGCCGGCCTAAAGAGGGGCCTTCCTATTTACAGGTTACGTTCTTGCCTCGTTATACACCCTATGGCTCCGTGATATTATTATTGATTGTACTCTATGTTACTGCTTGCATTGTTTTCCATGCCTTACATACTCGGTACATTATTCGTACTGACGTCCCTTCTTGTGGACGCTGCGTTCATGCCGCGCAGGTTAGCAGGTATACGGACCGGGTTTCTAGGGCTCTATCTGCAGCATTGGGCAGCGCTCCAGTTGTTCTGGAGCCTCATATAATCGGTACTATTTTGTGTATGTATTTTCGGGCGCGACAGTACTCGGCCCTTCCTATGTATAAATGTACTATGTCTAGAGGCTCGTAGACAGATATACACAGTCAGCTATGTACAGTTAAACGTATTGTATTTTGAATGGTTCGCGTCCCGGTGTAACGCGATATTAGAAAGTTTACTGCTAATGTTAATGAAAAAAAAAATGTGCCACTGTTCATACAGGATAGCGAAGGGGTGCTCGGTACAAGTATCGGGTACTCGTCACGGCCCCTAGTCGGGTCGTGACAGATTCGATCTTGGAATGTCACGCCAAGACAGTCACTTTGGCAATGCCGGGCATTCCTAGGCTTGAGTGGAGAGGTACTCCTAGTCCCGCTCCGAAGAAGATTATTTCTTTTCTTCGAGCGAAGGAGTTAGTAAGTAAGGGGTGTTTAGCATATTTGGCGTATGTTCGTGATACGACTTTTGTATCTCTACCCCTTGAGTCTATCCCTATTGTGAGCGAGTTCGCGGCGGTGTTTCCGTCAGATTTACCGAGTAGGCCACCTGATCACAACATTGATTTCTGTATCGACGTGGACCCAGGCACTCGTCCTATTTCCATCCCACCATATCGGATGGCACCTGGCGAGTTGACGGAGCTTAAGGAACAATTGTAGGATCTATTGAGCAAAGGGTTCATTAGACTGAGCGTCTCTATTGGGGTGTCCCAGTGTTACTTGGAAAGAAGAAAGATGGGACCACGAGGAAGTGTATTGATTACCACTAGTTGAACAAGGTCACCATTCGAAACAATTGCCCTATGCTTCGTATTAATGATCTGTTTGACCAACTTCAGGGTGCTTCGGTGTTTTCGATGATTGAATTGCGTTCCGGCTATCAATTGAAAATTAGGGCGGAGGATATTCTGAAGAAAGCATTTCGGACGAGATATGGCCACTATGAGTTTTTAGTGATGTCTTTTGGGCTTACCAATGCCCCGACTGTATTTATTACTTTGATGAATGGCAATTTTAGGCCGTTCCTTGATTCATTTGTGATTGTATTCATTGATGACACCTTGGTGTATTCCGAGAGTATGGGGGGGGGGGGCATGAGAGCCATCTTCGCACCGTTCTTGGGTTGTTGAAGAAGCATAGCTTGTTTGCTAAATTTTCCAAGTGTGAGTTCTGGTTGGAGTCAGTAGCATTCTTAGGCCAAGTGGTGCCCAAGGAGGGGATTATGGTTTATCCATAGAAGATTGAGGCTGTGAGGGGTTTTGTGGGTTTGGCAAATTATTACTGTCCCTTTGTGAAGGTTTTTGCTGCCATTGCTTCATCTTTGACCAGATTGACTCAGAAGCATGTTCCCTTCCAGTGGACAGATGATTGTGAGGAAAGCTTCCAAAACCTCAAGCTTCTTTTGACCACACCCCCGATCCTAGCCTTACCGGTGGAAGGTAAGGACTTTGCTGTCTATTGTGATGCTTCTTGTATGGCTTTCGGTGCGATGTTGATGCAAGAGGATAGAGTGATAACTTATGCTTCCCGTCAATTGAAAGTTCACAAGAAGAATTACCCTACCCATGATTTGGAGTTGTTGGCCGTAGTCTTTGCCTTGAAGCTTTGGAGACATTACTTATACGGTGTCCATTGTGAGGTTTTCACTGATCACCGTAGCCTTTAGCAGGTGTTTACCCAGAGAGATCTTAATTCCAGGCAGCGCCGATGGATGGAGATCCTGAAAGACTATGACATCTCTATTTTGTATCACCCTGGTAAAGCCAATGTGGTGGCCGATGCATTGAGTCACAAGGCAATGAGTATGGGGAGTTTGGCTTGATTGATTGTTTTCGAGCGTCCGTTGGCCATGGAGGTTCAGACTCTGGCCAACGGTTTTGTCCGTCTTGATATTTCAGCCCCAGGCAGGATTTTGGCTTGTATAGAGGCAAGGTCATCGTTATTGGATCGGATCAAGGCTCATCAGTTTGAGGATGATCAGTTGAGCAAGATTCGAGATAGGGTTTCGAGGGGTGATGCCAAGGAGGCCGTGATTGATTCTAAGGGCATACTGAGGATTAGAGGATGCGTGGGTGTTCCTCGTGTTGGTGATCTGATTCAGTTGATTTTATCTGAGGCCCATAACTCTCGCTATTCCATTCATCCAGGAGCGACCAAGATGTACCGTGATTTTAGACAGCACTAATGGTGGCGTCGTATGAAGAGAGATATAGTTGATTTTGTGGCTAAGTGTGGAAATTGTCAGCAAGTAAAGTATGAGCACCAGCGACCCGGTGGAGTGCTTCAGAGGATGCCCATTCCCGAGTGGAAGTGGGAGAGGATTACTATGGATTTTGTCACGGGTCTTCCAAAGACCCTCGGCAATTTTGATTCTATTTGGGTGATAGTTGATCGGTTGACTAAGTCCGCTCACTTTGTTCCAGTTCAAGTTTCCTATATCGCGAAGAAGTTAGCCAAGATGTATATTCGGGATATTGTGAGATTACATGGGATCCCTATTTCGGTTGTATCTGATCGGGGTACTATCTTCACTTCCCAATTCTGGAGAGCCTTTTATGAGGAATTGGGTACCCGATTGGACTTTAGTACAACTTTCCATCCCCAGACCGATGGCCAGTCCAAGCGGACCATTCAGGTGCTCGAGGACATGTTGAGAGCATGTGTTATTGACTTTGGTGGTCATTGGGAACAACACTTTCCTTGGTAGAGTTTGCATACAATAACAGTTATCATTCGAGTATTGGTATGGCGCCTTTTGAGGCCTTATATGGTAGGAGGTGTAGATCTCCAATTTGTTGGTTTGATGGGTTTGAGGCACGACCTGGGAGCACGGATCTATTGAGAGAGTCCCTTGATAGAGTGAGAGTTATTTAGGCCAAGCTCGTGGCAGCTCAGAGTCGGCAGAAGATGTATGCTGACTGGAAGGTTTGGGATTTGAAGTTTGCTATTGGTTACCAAGTTCTATTGAAGGTTAAGGGTGTTGTGAGGCTTGGTAAGAGGGGCAAGTTAAGACCCAGGTGCATTGGTCCGTTTGAGATTGTAGTTTGTATCAGCGAGGTAGCTTATGAGTTAGTATTACCGCCAGGCTTGGCAGGAGTTCATCCAGTCTTTCATGTTTTGATGCTGAAGAAATACCATGCTGATGGTACCTACATTGTTTGTTGGGATTCTATATTGCTTGATGATAATTTGACATATGAGGAGGAGCCTATCGCGATCTTAGATAAGCAAGTTCGAAAGTTGAGGTTAGAGGAGATTGCTTTTGTGAAGGTGCAACGGAAGCACCGTCCTGTTGAGGAGGTTACCTGGGAGACTGAGTCCAATATGCGCAGCCGTTAGCCCTAGTTGTTCACTGATTTATGTATTTCCCTACTTTCCTTTTTTCCTTTGCTCGACGATGACCAACAGTTCAATTTGTATCTGATGTAACGACCCATTTGGTCGTAATAGTTATTTCGGCATTTTCGCCCATTCCCGAGCATTGATTTTCTCGCTTTTGACCCGAGGGCACCGTTGATATGCTTTCCAGGGCACCTAGACCGAATTCGGGCAACTTTGGTGAAAATATAGGCTTAAAGTGAAAAATGGTTGACCTAAAGTTGACTTTGGGCAAACAAACCTTTTTCAAAATTTTGTCTATTTCGAGTGGTCTGGAAGGCCGTTTAGAACCTGTATGAGTATTTAGTTCAGTTCCTAATACATTCGGATGCATTTCGGGACATGGAATGGGAAATTGGAATTAAGGCATTGGGGGTTGACTCGGCCACCGAGGGCTCTGTTGGAAATTTCGATACCACGAGCGCATTCGAAGAGTAATTTTGTGTGGGTTTGTGAGCAGATGGTCTCGGGAATGACCCAGGATTTCAATTGAAGACTTTGAAAATTCGGGGATTTCCGGTGTCTGGTACCCGCAATAGCGGCACCAGAGTAGCCCCAGCTGCACCGTTGTGGCGGTGTCATGACCACTGAGCAGCCATGTGTAATGTTGACCCTACCGCTGTGGCAGCATCGGGCAGTTAATTTACATTTAATGTGTCTTAAATAATTCCTAGACCCTCATTATTTCTCATCTCAATATTTGAGTTTGGAGAAACTTTTCTTGGAGATAATTTGAAGAAATTCTTAGAGGTAAAACTTGCCTAATCCTTTACCCTTCCTTAATCACAATCATCTCAGATTTCCCCCTTCCTTTTAACAATCCCTTAGAGATGGAATTTGAGAGAGGGTTTTGGAAGAACATTTTCCTAGATTATTAATGATAAATTGATGATGGTTATGCCAAAACTTGATGAATCTAAGCTTATTAATCACGTCTCTTCCACTTTTAACGTTGAATTTCGAATATGGAGATTTAGGGTTTATACCTAATTTGAGGGTTTTTGCTTGAAATCAGATTTTGCCCTATCCTTGAGTTAAATCAACAATTAGTGGTTGGGTTATGACCACCTCATACTTAATTTGGTATTTTGCCCCCGAATTTCCCGTTTTGCCCCTGTGGGCATGTTTCCCCAAATTCTAGGGTTAAAGTTGACCTAATTGATACCATAGCAATATTAGTATCATTCTTCATGATTTCTAATATAGAATTCGATTATGCTTAGAATACTTTGATTCGGAGCTTCAGAGGAAGGGAAAGGCAAAAGAGTGGCTTGTTGGGGTTGCGGTTCGACAGTCCAGGTAGGTTATGGTTTATCTTTGGTGAAACTTCGTATACTGAATCATATATTTAGATTATAATGTCAGAGAAAGCATGTGAACCTTCAGGTATGAATTTGGGATTGATATTACCTTAGGTTGGGCCCTGATGTGTGTTGGGACTACCCACCCCGTTATGTGTGCTTTATTATTTATTTGTGTTAGCTTAATGCCATGTGTAGTTGGTAGATATCGAGTTATGTTTTTTCGTCTTGATTTGGTTAGAATTGACATACCCGTTGTTGGTATTTGTACTCGATATATGTTGGCGTACCCACTGTTGGTACTCGAGTTATTGATATATGTTCGCGTACCCACTGATGGTACTTGACTTCATATATGTTGGCATACCCACTACTGGTATTGTGATGTGATACATTGTCGGCATACCTCGTTGTCGTACTTGTGACATTGAACTTGATTGTTGATGACTGACATATGCATTGCACGCATTCTCTCATATTCATGCATGGCCGATACCCGGTAATGCTCCCGTACCGCTGACTGAGGGAAACTGATATTTGATAAACTCTTTTACTTTAGCGATTGTGAAACGGCCAATGTCCAAAGATCAATTCCAGAATCGTTGATTATATGATACTGATATTTGATGAACTCTTTTACTTGAGTGATTTTGAGAAGGTCGATGTCCGAGGTTCAATTCCGAAATTGTTGATTTGTGTGAAACTGATATTTGACAGACTCTTTTATTTGAGTGACTGTGAGGAGGCCGATGTCCGATGAGCTAGTTTGGGCATCGTTGTTAGTGCAGGGACTCCGCGGGTCCCCCAGGGTGGTGCTAGTGAGATTTTCCTCCTGTGACCAATTAGCCAGGATCCTGTCTGCCTGTTGGGAAAATATCCGGGATCGGTGGCTTTATGACTTTGAGAGTCACGCTGGGTTGTGCTACTGAGACGTCGATATTTCCGTCCAGAGTACATGTGTAAACCTCATTTGAATGGCATGGCATCACATTCATACCATTATTGCACTGCATTACATTATGACGTGATTGAGATATTGTGCTGACTCTGTTGTGATGATTGGATTGTGATGATTCTATTGTGGTGATTGGATTGGATCGGATATACTCAGACTTATCATATTTGGGTTTAGATGCTTACATAGGTGATGATGGATATTCGATCGCGATTATATTGTCTCATGCTTGGTTGGATTATTTGCTTATCCGCTTTATTTTCTGAATTGTGTTAACTATGCTTATCGGCCGATGATGCCTACCCGTACTGTTGTTTTCACTTACCTGCACTTGTTGCATTCTTTTATTAATACAAAGTACCAGGTTGGATCTACTTCTCTGACCCATGGCTGATCTAATCTTCCGTTCCGCTCGAGTTTCCAGGTTGAGCATGGCGTCTGCTGACCTTGAAGACTTTCCTATTAAATGTCTTACTTTTATTCCAGAGACATAGACATTATGTATTAGTACTTCCAGACTGTATTATTCTTCTTAGATGCTCTTGTATTATTCAGACTAGACCTTGGGGGTATTTGTTGTCTTCCGCACTTTTTACTACTATCTATCTATATATATATATCGAGACTTGCGTATTTATTGACTTTCGCTACTTAACTCTCTTCAATTTATGTATTAGTTCGTTGTTGAGATGAGGGTTCGCTTACCGAGATGGGAAGGTAGGTGCCCATACGGCCCAGGTTAAATAGGCCCTGACTGACCAAGTCCTGTTAGCTGCATATGAGGTAGGAAACAAATGTTGGATTGTCTCTTCCTTAGGATTACAACAACACCAATACCAACATCTGGATGCTAGATTATAATGCATTTTCTTCAAAACATCATCCAATGGTATCTTGTATTTCAAACATCTCCATAAGAAAAAAGATATCTTGAATGGAAACCCTATAATCCATATGTTCTTATAAACATCCATAGTTTTCCCTCTCAATATAATATACTCCCATGCTGATTTTACAGTAAGTTCACCCGTAGTATCCATAATCCACCATGGCCCGTCCATTTCCCTTTCTATCATTATAGGTCTAATTCTGTTGCTCATATGCTGCACTATATCATCGGGAAGTAATTCTGTTAATCTCTCAAAATTCCACTATCCCTGATCCACCACATCAGTAACATTTTGGACATTCTCATCATAACCTTCTACAGAGTAGTACAGAGCACCCATTCCTGTCCAATTATTAAACCAAAATTGAGAATTTCCTATACCTACTTGCCACTAAATGTGCTATTCTATCTGATCTTTAGCTTGCAACAAGTTCTTCCAGGTTTGAGATCCATATTTCCATTGAATAATAAGAGGATTCTCTTTTGTACAATATTTATTGATCATAAAGGCACTCCATAAAGAAGGTTTTGATCTCAGATTCCACAACAATTTACAAAATAAAGCCACAGATACATCATGTAAATATTTAAAACCCATCCCACCTTCCACTAATGGTAAACATAGGTGCTTCCATAAATTCCAATGTCTACTTTTAACTCCCACTGTACTGCGTATTGCTAAAAAAACGGAGCAAACATTTTATGCATTTGCCTGATTACACCTATAGGAGGATTAACTACTGATAATAGGTGGATTGGCATACTTTGAAGCACATGCTTAATAAGGATAGCTCTAACCCTAAATGATTAATGTTTTCCTTTCTAACTCTGTAGTCTATTCATTATTTTCATCAAGATGTGAGTGAAAATATCTTTCTTTCTCCTACTATGGTACATAGGACAACCTAAGTAAGTGAGAGGAAAATGTTTCCTCCTAATTCCGGTAACAATTTCTATAGTAATGCTTATATCACCGGGTACATTTTATGCAAGTAAACTGCACTCTTCTCCCTATTGATCTTCTACCCTGATGTTTTCTCATACTTCTTCAAAATTTCCATAACAACCTGTAAGGATAACGCCTCTGCTGAATAAAAAATGATCATATCATCAACATAAGTTAGATGATTCACTTTAGGACTCCATTTAGGCATACGATAACCTTTAAATTGATGAATCTGACGAAGAGCATTAAGTTTTCTAGTCAAAACCTCTGCAGCTAGAATGAACAAAGTAGGAGATAAAGGATCCCCGTGTTGGACACTTCTGGAAGATTGAAAGAATCTTTGTTGTTGCCCATTAATTAAAACAGAATACCAATTGTTGCTAACCAGCCTTAAGATCATGTCTATCAAGACTTCTGAAAATCCAAACTTTCTTAATATCCTTCTTAGGCAGTAAAACCAGATTAGTATGTGTAATAAATCTAGGTAACTCAGCTCCACAAAAAAATGACTTCACCATGTTTGTGACATATTCCATTATGATATCCCAACAAGTTTGATAGAAAACTACAGTGAAGCCATCTGGCCCAACTGCACTTTCTCCATTGAAACTAAAAACCACTTTCTTTACTTCCTCCTCAGTTGGTAATCCACTCATGAAGATATTTTGTTCTGTAGTAATCATTTATGGAACATGATCCAATATTTCAAAATCAGTTGGATCTTGTTCCTTAGTAAACTGGTCTAAGTAAAATCTGATTGCCTTTTATGACAATTCCTCCTTAGCTTCTATCCAATTACCATTCTGATCCTATATTCTCCTCTATTGCATCCTGTTCCTTCTTCCCTGTACATAAACATGAAAAAAGCTAGTGTTTTTCTCCCCATCCTTGAACCATTGCATTCCTGCCTTTTGCTTCCAAAATTCCTCCGCTAAGTGCAAGCACTTGTTTGAGTGTGAAGTACTTGTTTAAGTCATCTTGTACTCTGTGTAATCTCTCCCTATTTGCTGGTGTAGGTTGAAGTTCAACCTAAAATTTCATGCACTTTAACCACATTCTCAAAGTCTCAATCGCCTAAAAAATATTCCCATAAGTGTCTTTGTTTTTACTCCATTTAGTTAAAGCAGCTTTCACTTTCTTCAACTTGTAGCTAAACAAATAAAAAGGATTAGCCATAAAATAAGCTTTCCAATGCTTCTTCACAGTTTCAACAAAAGTACCGTGTTTAGCCCAGAAGTTGAGAAACTTAAAAGATTTTCTTAAAGTTTCAGTCTCTCCAGAATAGGAAATTAATAGAGGTGCATGCTCTGATCCTATTCTTGTTAAATGTGACACCTCCTGGCTAGGGTATTTATCCTACAAAGCCTGATTCCCCAAACATCTGTCTAATCTCTTAAAAATACAATCTTCTCCACTTTGACCATTCCACCAAGTAAATTTTCCCCCTTTAAATCCCAGGTCAAATACTGAACAATTTTGAATACAAGTTTTGAAGTCATGTACTTCATTCTTGGTGACTGTTAAGCCTCCATATTTTTCTTCTTCAGAGGTGATGACATTAAAATCCCCACCAATCATCCATGGTACATGAGTTGTAACAGCCAGATTCTCTAAAGAGTCCCACATTTCCAATCTTTTAACTTGAGTACACTTTTCATACACCAATGAAATAACCATCTTATCCATAGTACCTTGAATCTTCAATTTGAGAGTTAATTGTTGTGGATGAACTGCAATTGATACCTCAAACATATCATCCATAAAAGCCCAAATTTTAGTTGTACAGTTAACAAAAGCATGTTCCAAACCTGTTCTCCTACTGTACTCTTCTACCCTGTCAGCATCTTGAAAAAGTTCAAATAAACCAATGAAACCAAAATTATATTTTGATGCATCTTCATTAACCTTGTATAAGCCTCCATACTATTCATAGATCTAATATTCCAAATGATAGCATTCATAAGGCAACATTAGGTTTCTGCATAGTTCTTCTTATTTAAACCCAACCACTTGGTGCAACATTATTATCTCTTACATGCTTCTTCTTACCTCTCTCTATTGCTTTTTCCACCCGCTTAGGAGAAATAACTACAGCTCTAGCGGCTTCTTGTATGTTATGATCAATTGTATGAATATCCAGATCCTTTCATCCTAAAGTTTATGTTCGTACAGGTCCTGTATCATGCTGAGTATCAATCACTTCTAAAGCTCTACTTTCACCTTTGTCTCCACTTACAACCTTCACCCCTTTTGATCCACCATTTGTTTTATTGGTAGATTCTCTAGCTTTGTGTGGTGTGGTAATAATATACTACTTACTTTTAGTTGAAGAATGTGTAGAATTATTTCCTTAGGGTTGACTTGCATGCTCCTGAACTTGAATTACTACTTCTGGCCTAACATTCTCCTTATGTGTACTGGTTATATCATTTGGATGCTTGCAACTTTCCCTATTAATTGTACCTTCACTGAGCTTTTGTTGCTTGCTGAACTAATGTCCGCTTCTTCTCTTATTCTATGCTCTGTGTTATTGCTTTCAACTAAATTTTTCTTAGGTGTTACCTTCTCCTGTTCCATTATTGGATTTTTTACTCTTCACTGGACTTATTACTGGAGATTTATCATCTTTCTTTTCTTTTTCTTCATCATGCTGGGCTGCTATGCTTTTCTTCTGACATATTACTTGATCTTTTTGTGTCCCAGCTGCTTCATGTTCATCAAGTGTCTTCTCTGCTGCAAGTCTATCTGCATCCAGCTCTTGCTCTTCATTTTCATAATTTGCCAAGATATCAAAGGTTTTATGAGTGTCTACCTTGTCTTTATTCTCTTGTGACCTCGTCCCTTATTTCTCCTAGTATGACTCCACTTGAATCCTTAATATATTTATTCTTCCTTCTCGGCATCCATTCTGGTTTTGCCTGATAATAATCTCTACCTCTTTTCCTCCATGTGCACCATTCTTCTGATCATGTTAATCTCGTTAGAGTTGTCCTCTTTTTTGTTTTCCTATCTCAGTTCCTCCCTATATTATTTTCCGACTCTTGATGTAAAGCTCTGGATTCTACCTCATCAGGGCCTTGTAATTTGAAATGCTTGCAGTATTTATGTAAGAAATCATAATTGATTTGCACCCATTTTGAAAGAGCTTTCCCAGTTTGTTCATCTCTCTCTGTTATATGAATTCTCTGAGGGCGTGTTGCTAACAAATCTAATTCAACTACCAAGGGCTTGCCAACTGCAGATGCCAAAGAGAAGACAGCTTCCTTAGTAAAAAGGTTTGGAGGACGTTCAGGAAAACTTATCCATGCAACTACCACAGAAGTGTCCACATCTTGCTTAAACCAAGGGTATAATGACCCGTTCGGTCGTTATAGTTGTTTTGGCACTTCCGCCTACTTCCGAGCATTTATTTACTCATTTTGATCCAAGGTTGACTTTTGGGCAAACTGATAATTTTCGGAGTTTCGTCAACTCCGAGAGGTCCGGATAATTATTTAGAACTTGTATGTATGATTGGATCGGTTCCCAATGCATTTTGGTGCATTTCGAGACTTTGGATGGGAAATGAGAAGTAGGCACCAGTGGTTGAATCGGCCAACGAGACCTCCGTTGGAAATTTTGAGACCACAAATGCGTTCGTAGCGTATTTTTGTATGGGTTTAGGCGGTCGGATTATGAGCAGATGGCCTCGGAAATAACCCAAAAATTCGATGGAAGACTTAGGGAATTTAGGGGATTTCTGGTGTCTGGTATCTGCAACGGCGGCACCAGAGCCGCCCCGGCGGTACCCCCGTGGCGGTGTAGTTACCGATGGGGCGGTCATTAGTAAAAAGGGCCTTCACCGCTGCATCGGTGTCCCCGACGCCACAGCGGCGCCGCTGTAGTGGCAATACCTTCGCTGTGGCGGTCACGAGCAGGGGAATTTCATTAAAGGTGTCTTAAAATAAGACCTAGTCCCTCATTATGTCATAACTAAATATTGGAGCTTGGGAAGGCTGTGTTGGAGGGTAAATTGAGGAATTTCTTAGAGGTAAAGCTTTGTCTAATCACTTTCGTCTCTTTAATCATTATCATATTAGAATCATTCCTTCCATTTCGAAGTAGAATTTGAAGAAGGGGTTTGGGAGACTTCTCCCTAGTGTTATAATTGATAAAATTGATGATTCTAATACTAAAATGTGACGAATCTAAGCTTGGTAACCCCATATCTTCTACTTTTAATGTTGAATTTCAGATTTAGGGAATTAGGGTTCATACCTAATTTGGGGGTTTTACTAGAAATCAGATTTGGGGATAGTTTTTGAGCTAAATCAATAATAAATGATTGGGTTATGATTAACTAGGATTCAATTTGGTATTTTACTCGTGAATTTCTTATTTCGCCCTTGTAGGCCCGTTTTTTCAATTTCTAGGGTTAATTGGACCTAATTGATATCATAGCAATATTAGTATCATTATTCATAATTTCTAACTCAGAATTCGATTATGCTTAGACTACTTTGGTTCTGAGCTTCAGAGAATGGGCAAGGCGATAGAGTGACTTGTTGGTGTTGCAGTTCAGCAGCCTAGGTAGGTTATGATTTAGCTTTAGTGAGACTCAGTATAGTGAATCACATATTTAGATTATGATGTCAGAGACAGCATGTGAACCTTCGGGTGTGAAGTTGGGATGGATATTGCCTTAGGTTGGGCCCTGATGTGTGTAGGGACTAGACACCCCGTTATATGTGTTTAATTGTTTAATGGTGTTGGCTTGATGCCATGTGTAGTTGGTATAAAGCGAATGTCTCTTGTTGTCCTGATTGGGGAGAGGATTGGCATACCCTTTGTTGGTATTTGTACTATGATACGTTATTGGCATACCTACTGTTGGTACTTGAGTTATTGATGTATGTTGGCATACCCACCGTTGGTATTGTGATGTGATGTATTGTTGGAGTACCTGTTGAGGTACTTGTGATATTGAGCTTCTTGTTAATGATTGACATATGCATTGCATGCATTCTCTCATATTATCATACATGGCCAATATCCGGTTATGATTCGGTATCGTTGATTGAGCGAAACTGATAGGTGATTAACTCTTTTACTTGAGTGATTATAAAAAAGGCCGATGTCTGAAGATCCATTCCGGAATCATTGTTAATATGAAACTGATACTGAATAAACTCTTTTACTTGAGTCTATTCGCCCTGGTGATGGATGAATTAATGCGACAAATACAAGGTGAGGTGCCGTGGTGTATGTTGTTCGCGGATGACATAGTCTTGATTGATGAGACTTGCAGCAGAGTTAACGATAAGTTGGAGGGCTGGAGACAGACGTTGGAGTCTAAAGAATTTAAATTAAGTCAGACCAAGACAGAATACTTGGAGTGCAGGTTCAGTGGCATACCGCATGAGGTTGACGAGGAAGTGAGTCTTGGTACCCAGGCCATTCAAAAGAAAGTAAGTTTCAAGTATCTTGCGTCTATTATACAGGGAGATTGGGATATCGACGATGATGATTCACATCGTATTGGTGCAGGGTGCATGAAATGGAGGCTCTCTTTCGGAGTGTCGTGTGACAAGAAAGTGCCACCAAAACTTGAAGGCAAGTTCTACAAAGTGGTGCTTAGACCGATTTTATTGTACGGGGCGGAGTGTTTGCCAGTCAAGAACTCTCATGTTCAAGTTGAAAGTCGCGGAATTGCGAATGCTGCGATGGATGTGTGGGCACACTAGGAGGGATAGAATTAGGAATGAAGATATTCGGGACAAGGTGGGAGTGGCATCGGTGGAGGACAAGATGCGGGAAGTGAGGTTGAGAAGGCTTGGGCATGTGAAGAGGAGAGACACAGATGCTCCAGTGCGGAGGTGTGAGAGGTTGGCTGTGGATGGTTTCAAGAGAGGTAAAGGAAGGCCGAAGAAGTATTGGGGAGAGGTGATTAGACAGGACATGGCACAGTTTCAGCTTACCGAAGAAATGACCTTAGATAGGAGGTTGTCGAGGACTCATATTAGGATAAAAGGCTAGGTTGCTTATCCTTTCACCCTAGTAGTTGTAGTTTTGCTCATTCATTTATTGCCATTTGATTTCTGCTTATATTTGTTAGGCCTTGTACTTTGATTATCTTATTTATCTATGGTAGCTAATGCTCCTTTCTTTCCAGACTTTTCTATCATGACTTTCTCGCTTTTGTTATTTCTCATTTTCATAGTGCTTTTGATATGCTTGTCCCTATCTGACTTTTTCTCTTGTTTTCTCTCTTGAGCCGAAGGTCATTCGAAAACAGCCGCCCTACCTTTCAAGGTGGGGTTAGGTCTGCGTACATTCTACCCTTCCCAGACCCCACATTGTGGGATTCTACAGGGCATGTTGTTGTTATTGTTGTTGATTGTGAAGAGGCCGATGTCCGAGGTTCAATGCCGAAATTGTTGATTTATGAACTGATATTTGACAACCCTTTTGAGTGATTGTGAAGAGGCTGATGTCTAATGGTTATATTCGGGCATCGTAGTGCATGACCGTTTATGATGTTATCCCGGATTCGATTGTAGTGCATGGTCTCCGCGGGTCCCCCAGAGTGGTGCCGGTGAGACTTCCCCTATGAGCAATTAGCCAGGGTCCCGTCTATATGTTTGCCAAAGATCCCGAATTGGTGACACTTAGACTTCGCGAGTCACACTGGGTTGTGCTGCGGGGACGTCGATATTTCCATCCGGCGTACATGTTACAGTTATATTGTTCCATGCGTGATTGGTTTACTTGTTTATCGGCGTTATTTTCGGAATTGTGTTAACTATGCTTAGTCGGCCTATGATGCCTACCAGTACTGTTTTTTGTACTGACCTGCACTTACTGCATTCTTTCATGAATGCAGAGTATCAGGCCGGATCTTCTTCTCTGACTCATGGCTGATCGATTCCTCAGTTTCTACTTGAGTTTTCCAGGGTGAGCATGGCGTCCGCTGACCTCGAAGACTCTTCTATTGTTTGTCTTACTTTTCTTTCAAGACATGATATGAGACATTTTATGTATTATTATTCAGACCAGAGTTGTTTGGATTTAGATGCTCTTGTATGACCAGACTAGATACTGGGGTGGTTTCATTTACTTCCGTACAAATCTATGTTATATTATATTGTGAGACATACATCATTTACTCTTCTACTATTTTATTATATTTATTAATTATGAACGATGAGTTAAGGGTTCGCCTACCTAGAGGGGAATGGTAGGTGCCCATATGACCTAGGATAATATGGGCTGTAAAAAGTTGGTATCAGAGCCCTAGGTTATCCGATTTTAATACAAGAGTGTGTGTAGTAGAGCCTCGTGGATCGGTATGATCAGCTCCGTGCTTATCTGCAGGAGGCTATGGGACATTTAGGAAATCTTATCTTCTTTCTTTCTATCATGCTACTTTATTCAAATTTATTCAAATTGGTACTCGTCCTGTTTCCATCCCACCATATCGGATGGCACCTGCTGAGTTGAGAGAACTTAAGGAGCAATTGCATGATTTATTGAGCAAGGGGTTCATTAGACCGAGTGTCTCCCCTTGGAGTGCTCCAGTGTTATTTGTGAAGAAGAAAGATGGGACCATGAGGATGTGCATTGATTATTGCCAGTTGAACAAGGTCACTATCCGGAACAATTGCCCTATGCCTTATATTGATGATCCCTTTGACCAGCTTCAGGGTGCTTCAGTGTTTTCTAAGATTGATTTGTGTTCCGGCTATCAACATTTGAAGATTATGGTGGAGGATATTCTGGAGACAGCATTTCGGACGAGATATAGCTACTATGAGTTTCTAGTGATGTATTTCGGGCTTACCAATGCCCGGCTGCATTTATGACCTTGATGAAAGGCATCTTTAGGCCGCTCCTTGATTCTTTTGTGATTGTGTTTATTGATGACCTCTTGGTGTATTCCAAGACTAGAGTGGAGCATGAGAGCCATCTTCGTACCGTCCTTGGGTTGTTGAAGAAATATAGTTTGTTTGCTAAATTTTCTATGTGTGAGTTGGGTTAGAGTCTGTAGCATTCTTGGGCCATGTGTTATCCAAAGAGGGGATTATGGTTGATCCACAGAAGGTTGAGGCTGTGAGGGGTTGGGCGAGGCCTACTACTGTTACCGAGATTAATAGTTTTGTGGATTTGGCCAGTTATTACCATCGTTATGTGAAGGGTTTTTCTACCATTGCTTAGTCGTTGACCAGATTGACTCAAAAGGATGTTCCCTTCTAGTGGATGGACGATTATGAGGAGAGCTTTCAAAAGCTCAAGCTTCTTTTGACCACAGCCCCGATCCTAGCCTTACCTGTGGAGGGCAAGGACTTTGTGGTCTACTGTGATGCTTTCCGTATGGTTTTTGGGTACGGTGTTGATGCAGGATGGTCGGGTGATAGCTTATGCTTCCCGCCAATTGAAATTTCATGAGACGAATCACCCTACCCATGATTTAAAATTGTTGGCCGTAGTTTTCGCTTTGAAACTTTTGAGGCATTACTTGTACGGTGTCCATTGTGAGGTTTTTACCGATCAACGTAGCCTTCAACATGTGTTTACTCAGAGAGATCTTAATTCCAGGCAGTGCCGATGGATGGAGCTCCTGAAGGATTATGACATCTATATTCTCTATCACCGAGGTAGTGAGTATGGGGAGTTTAGCTCGATTGATTATTTTCAAGCGTCCGTTAGCCATGGAGGTTCAGACTTTGGCTAACTATTTCGTTCGTCTCGACATCTCGACCTCGAGGAGGATTTTGGCTTGTATAAAGGAGATATTATCGTTATTGGATCGGATCAAGGCCCATCAGTTTGAGGATTCTCAGTTGAGCAAGATCCGAGATAGGGTGTCGAGAGGTGAGGCCAAGGAGGTCGTGATTGATTCTGAGGGAATTCTGAGGATTAGGGGACGCGTATGCATTCCTCGTGTTGGTGATCTGATTCAGTTGATCTTATCTGAGGCCCACAACTCTCGCTATTCCATTCATTCGGGGTGACTAAGATGTACCGTGACTTGAGACAGCACTATTGGTGGCGCCGTATGAAGAGGGATATAGTTAATTTTGTGGCTAAGTGTGGAAATTTTCAATAGGTAAAATAAGAGCACCAGCGACCCGGTAGGGTGTTTCAGAGGATGCCCATTCCCGAGTGGAAGTGGGAGAGGATTACCATGGATTTTTTCACGGGTCTTCCGAAAACCCTTGGCAAGTTTGACTCTATTTGGGTAATAGTGGATCGATTGACTAAGTCCTCTCACTTTTTTCCTATTCAGGTTTCTTATACCGCGGAGAAGTTATCCAAGATGTATATTCGGGATATTGTGAGATTACATGGAATCCCTATTTCTGTTGTATCTGATCGGGGTACTATATTCACTTCCTGATTCTGGAGAGCGGTTCATGATGAGTTGTGTACCCGATTGGACTTTAGTACAGCTTTCCATCCCCCTACCAATATCCAGTCCGAGCGGACTATTCAGGTGCTCGAGGATATGTTGTGAGCGTGTGTTATTGATTTTTGTGGTCATTGGGATCAGCACTTGCCCTTGGTGGAGTTTGCGTACAACACCATTTATCATTCGAGTATTGGTATGGCGTCTTTTGAGGCATTATATGGCAGGAGGTGTAGATCTCCGATTGGTTGGTTCGAGGCTCGACCTGAGAGCACGGATCTATTGAGAGAGTTCCTTGATAGAGTAAGATTTATTCAGGCCAGACTCGTGGCAGCCCAGAGCTGGCAGAAGATGTATGCGGACCGGAAGGTTCGGGATTTGAAGTTTGCTATTGTTGATTAGGTTCTATTGAAGATTTCACCCATGAAAGGTGTTATGAAGTTTGGTAAGAGGGGCAAGTTGAGCCCTAGATACATTGGCCCGTTTGAGATCGTGGATTGTATAGGTGATGTAGCTTATGAGTTAGTATTGCCACCAGGTCTGGCGGGATTTCACCCAATTTTCCATGTTTCGATGCTGAAGAGATACCATGCCGATGGTACCTATATTATCCGTTGGGATTCTATATTGATTGATGAGAATTTGACTTATGAGGAGGAGCCTACCGATCTTGGATAGGCAGGTTCGAAAGTTGAGATCCAAGGAGATTGCTTCTGAGAAAGTGGAATGTAAGCACCGTCCTGCGGAAAAGGCTACTTGGGAGACTGAGTCTTATATGCATAGCCGATATCCCCAGTTGTTCACTGATTTAGGTATTTTCGTACTTTCCTTCTTTACTTGCTCGAGGACGAGCAACGGTTCAATTGGCATTTGATGTAATGACCCGTTTGGTCGTTATAGTTCTTTTGGCACTTTCGCCTGCTTCCAAGCGTTTGTTTACTCATTTTGACCCAAGGTTGACTTTTTTCAGAGTTTCGTCTACTCCGAGAGGTCTGGATAATTGTTTAGAACTTGTATGTATGATTGGTTCTGTTCCCTATGCATTTTGGTGCATTTCGGGACTTTGGAAGGGAAATGGGATGTAGGCACCGGTGGTTGACTCGGTCAATGAAACCTTCGTTGGAAATTTTGAGACCACGAGCGCGTTCTTAGAGTATTTTTGTATGGATTTAGGTAGTTGGATTATGAGCAGATGGCCTCGGGAATAACCTGAAAATTCGATGGAAAACGTAGGGAATTTGGGGGATTTCAGCTGTCTAGTGTCCGGAACGGCGGCACCAGAGCAGCCCCGGCGGTATCGCCGTTGCAGTGCAGTGACCGCTGGGGTGGTCATGAGTAAAAAAGGCCTTCACCGCTGTAGCGGTGTCCCCGACGCCGCAGCGGCGCCGCTGTAGCTGCAATACTCTCGCCGTGGCGGTCACGGGCAAGGGAATTTCACTAAAGGTGTCTTAAGATAAGACCTAGTCCCTCATTATGTCGTAACTCGATAATGGAGCTTGGGAAGGCTGTTCTTGAGGGTTAATTGAGGAATTTCTTGGAGGTAAAGCTTTGTCTAATCACTTACTTCTCTTTAATAATTATCATTTTAGAATCATTCCTTCCCTTTTCAATCCCTTATAAGTAGAATTTGAAGAAGGGTTTTTGGAGACTTCTCCCTAGGGTTATAATTGAAAAAATTTATGATGCTAATACTAAATTGTGACGAATCTAAGCTAAGTAGCCTCGTATCTTCCACTTTTAATGTTGAATTTCTGATTTAGGGAATTAGAGGTCATACCTAATTTGGGAGTTTTTCTAGAAATCAGATTTCGGGATAGTTTTTGAGCTAAATCAACATTAACTGATTGGGTTATGATTACCTAGGATTCAATTTGGTATTTTACCCGTGAATTTCCCGTTTCGCCCTTGTGGGCCCGTTTCCCCAATTTCTAGGGTTAAATTGGACCTAATTGATATCATAGCAATATTAGTATCATTATTTATGATTTCTAACTTTGAATTCCATTATGCTTTGACTACTTTTGTTCTAAGCTTCAGAGAAAGGGCAAGTCTATAGAGTTACTTTTTAGTGTTGCAGTTCGGCAGTCCAGGTAGGTTATGATTTACCTTTGGTGAGACTCAGTATAGTGAATCACATATTTAGATTATGATGTCGGAGACAGCATGTGAACCTTCGGGTGTGAAGTTGGGATGGATATTGCCTTAGGTTGGGCCCTGATGTGTGTTGGGACTAGCCACCCCGTTATATGTGTTTAATTGTTTAATGGTGTCGGCTTGATGCCATGTGTAGTTGGTAGATAGTGAATGTGGATTGTTGTCCTGATTAGGGATATTCGGGCATCGTTGTGTATGGTCGTTTCCGATGTTATCCCGAATTCGATTGTAGTGCATGGGCTTCGCGTGTCCCCCCAGAGTGGTGCCGGTGAGACTCCCTCTGTGAGCAATTAGCCAGGCTCCCGTCTGTCTGTTTGGCAAAGATCCGGGACGGGTGGTACTCACACTTCGCGAGCAACACTGGGTTGTGCTGTTGGGACGTCGATATTTCCGTCCGGAGTACATGTGTACATCTCATTTGCATAGCATGGCATGGCATCACATTGATACCATCATTGCGTTGCATTGCATTATGACTTGAGTGAGATGTCGTGATCACTGTATTGTGATGGATTGATTTTTTGATTCTATTTTGTTAATTGTTCCAGGATTAGATATACTCAGACATATTATCTTGGGGGTTTGATTCTTACATAGATGTTGATGGATGCTCGGTTACAGTTATATTGTTCCATGCGTGATTGGTTTACTTGTTTATCTGCGTTATTTTCTAAATTGTGTTAACTATGCTTAGTCGGCCTATGTTGCCTACCAGTACTGTTGTTTGTACTGACCTGCACTTGCTGCATTCTTTCATGAATGTAGAGTATCAGGCCGAATCTATTCTCTGACTCGTGGCTGATCAATTCCTCAGTATATACTTGAGTTTTCCAGGGTGAGCATGGCGTCCGCTGACCTCGAAGACTCTTCTATTGTTTATGTCTTACTTTTCTTTCAAGACATGATATGACACATTTTATGTATTATTATTCAGACCATAGTTATTTGGATTTAGATTCTCTTGTATGACCAAACTAGATACTGGGGTGGTTTCATTTACTTCCGCACTTATCTATATTATATTATATTATATTGTGAGACATACATCATTACTCTTCTGCTATTTTATTATATTTATTAATTGTGAACGTTGAGTTAAGGGTTAGCCTACCGAGGGGGGAATGGTAGGTTCCCATATGACCTAGACTAATATGGGCCGTAACAAGTTGCTATCAGAGCCTTAGGTTATCCGGTCTTAATACAAGAGCGTGTCTAGTAGAGCCTCGTGGATCGGTACGATGAGCTTCGTACTTATCTGCGGGAGGCTATGGGACATTTAGGAAATCTTATCTTCTTTCTTTCTATCATGCTACTTTATTCAAATTGGTATCTGGAAAGATCAATTGTTATCTGACTCTTATCTCTTCTCTCACAGATGGTGAGGACTCCAGCTGCTATAGCTCGAGGTTAGGTGCCGGAGCCCGCAGCTACGGCTGGCACCAGAGGGTGCGCTATAGTCAGAGGACGCAGCAGAGCGAGAGGCCGCGGGACTACCCCAGCTTGGGGTAGAGGTCCGACGGTGGGTTAGCTATAAGAGAGGTCTACATCTCCCAAGCCTGAGTACCAGCCGGGTAGAGACCAGACCGTAGCGGATGGCGTGACCCCAGCACGGACACAGCCGGAGGTTACTTATGACCAGGCTGTGCATGACACTATGGCCAGCATCCTACATCACCTTGATGCTCAGCAGGCGGCTGTCGGTGCTACAACTCCCGGTGGGGATTCACAAACTAGAGTTGGGGCGCAGACCCCTGAGCAGGGACCTACACGGGTAGCACATCCCGCCGTAGGTATGGCTCCCCGCATTGATGCTATACCCTCCCCTGGGGAGGATATTAGGCCCATGGATGGCGCCGTTATGACTGCTGCTGATCAGGACCTAGTGGGGAGGTTCAGGAAGTTAGAGCCACTGAGGTTCTCTGGTACTTCGTCTGAGGATGCCCATGAGTTTATTCTTGATATGCATGAGTTGCTGCACCATATGGGGATAGTGCAGACCCACAGCATTTATTATGTGTCTTACCAGTTTCGCGGTGACGCGAAGACGTGGTGGAGGTATTTCGTGTCATGCAGACCTAAGGCTTCTTCTCTGTTAACTTGGACTCAGTTCTATCAGGCCTTCCTTGAGAAGTATGTGCCCCGGTCATTGAGAGAGGCTCGTAGGGAGCAGTTTCTAATCCTTGACCGGAGGGGCATGTCCTTGGAGTCTTATGTGACCTGTTTTCTCTATTTGGCCCGATACTCTACTCCGTTGATTCCTACTGAGGCGATAGGATCAGACGCTTTGTTGGAGGACTAGTGGGCTCTCTACAGATTCCTTGCCTTCTGATGGAGTCTATGGGGGCTTCTTTCCAGTCCATTATTGAGCAAGCTTTAATGGTTGAGGGCGCCAAGGCCCGTGTTTTTAGTGGTAGTGACAAGAGGCCACTTCAGACTGGCAACTTTGGGGGTTCTGGTATAAGGGGCGTCGGTTAATTTTCGAGGCCACCGCAGCCCTATTCCGTCCATCCCATACATTCAGCATTACCGGCTTCCTCTAGTGAGCCACCTAGACAGAGACTTCCTGAGAGCTCGTCCACTAGACCAGTGGACAGGACTGCTTCATCCGGGTCTTCAGTTTTCATGTTTCAGCATTCGACTCCACTTATCTCTTTCACTTATGGGGAGGTTAGGCATATTGCCAGGAGATGTCCCCGACCTAGGCGAGATTATCAGTCGCCGAGGACTCCTGTATCATCCGGTGGTTGGGAGGACTTCTCAGAGAGGTGAGTCCCAGTCAGCTAAAGGTGGTACTCAGAGTTTGAGATGGGGATCCCAGAACTAGGCTGGTGGAGCCCATTATTACTCATATCCTAGTAGGCCCGAGGTAGAGGCCTCAGATGTTGTGATCTCAGGTACTATTGTTGTCCGTCATAGAGCAGCATCTGTGATATTTGATCCTGGATCCACTTATTCGTATGTATCTGTATTTCATGTCGTTAGTTGGCGTTTACCCCGTGATAGTATATATATACCTGTTCATATGTCTACTCCAATCAGAGATTCTGTGGATGTTGATCGAGTCTACCGATCTTGTCTAGTTCTTTTATGGGGTATGACACCTGGGTAGATTTGATGATTCTTGATATGGTGGACTTTGATATTATATTTGGTAAGTCCTAGCTTTCTCCTTATCATGCGATCTTGAACTGTCACGTCAAGACATTCACTTTACCCATACCAGGCATCCGTAGGCTTGAGTGGAGAGGTACTCCCAGTCCCACTCCGAAGAAGATTATTTCTTTCCTTTAGGCGAAGAAATTAGTAAGTAAGGGGTGTTTAACATATTTGGCGCATATTCGTGATATGACTGTTGCATCTCCATCCCTTGAGTCTATTCCTATTATGAGCAAGTTCGCGAAGGCATTTTCATCAGATTTGCCGGGTATGCCACCCGATCGTGACATTGATTTCTGTATTGACATGGACCTGGGTACTTGTCCTGTTTCCATCCCACCATATCGGATGGCACCTGCCGAGTTGAGAGAACTTAAGGAGCAATTGCAGGATTTATTGAGCAAGGGGTTCATTAGACCGAGCGTCTCCCCTTGGAGTGCTCCAGAGTTATTTGTGAAGAATAAAGATGGGACCATGAGGATGTGCATTGATTATTGCCAGTTGAACAAGGTCACTATCCGGAACAATTTCCCTATACCTTATATTGTTTATCCCTTTGACCAGCTTCAGGGTGCTTCAGTGTTTTCTAAGATTGATTTGCGTTCCGGCTATCAACAATTGACAATTAAGGTGGAGGATATTCTGAAGACAGCATTTCGGACGAGATATAGCTACTATGAGTTTCTAGTAATCTCTTTCGGGCTTACCAATGCCCTAGGTGCATTTATGACCTTGATGAATGGCATCTTTAGGCCGTTCCTTGATTCTTTTGTGATTGTGTTTATTGATGACCTCTTGGTGTATTCCAAGACTAGAGTGGAGCGTGAAAGCCATCTTCGTACCGTCTTTGGGTTGTTGAAGAAATATAGTTTGTTTGCTAAATTTTCGAAGTGTGAGTTCTAGTTAGAGTCTGTAGCATTCTTGGGCCATGTGGTATCCAAAGAGGGGATTATGGTTGATCCACAGAAGATTATGGCTACGAGGGGTTTGGCAAGGCCCACTACTGTTACCGAGATTCATAGTTTTGTGGGTTTGGCTAGTTATTACCGTTGTTTTGTGAAGGGTTTTGCAGCCATTGCTTCGTCGTTGCCCAGATTGACTCAAAAGAATGTTCCCTTCCAGTGGACGGACGATTGTGAGGAGAGCTTTCAAAAGCTCAAGCTTCTTTTGACCACAACCCTGATCTTAGCCTTACCTGTGGAGAGCAAGGAATTCACGGTCTACTATGATGCTTTCCGTATAGGTTCGGGTACGGTGTTGATGCAGGAGGGTCGGGTGATAGCTTATGCTTCCCGCCAGCTGAAAGTTCACAAGAAGAATTACCCTACCCATGATTTAAAGTTGTTGGCCATGGTTTTCGCTTTGAAACTTTAGAGGCATTACTTGTACGGTGTCCATTGTGAGGTTTTAAGTGATCACCGTAGCCTTCAACATGTGTTTACTCAGAGAGATCTTAATTCCAGGCAGTGCCGATGGATGGAGATTCTGAAGGATTATGACATCTATATTCTCTATCACCCAGGTAAAGCCAATGTGGTGGATGATGCCCTGAGTCGCAAGGCAATGAGTATGGGGAGTTTAGCTCAATTTATTATTTCTGAGAGTTCATTAGCCATGAAGGTTCAGACTTTGGCTAACAGTTTCGTTCGTCTCAACATCTCGACCTCGAGAAGGATTTTGGCTTGTATAGATGAGATATCATCGTTATTGGATCAGATCAAGGCCCATCAGTTTAAGGATTTTCAGTTGAGCAAGATTCGAGATAGGGTGTCGAGAGGTGAGGCCAACGAGGCCGTGATTGATTCTGAGGGCATTCTGAGGATTAGGGGACGCGTATTTATTCCTCATGTTTGTGATCTCATTCAGTTGATCTTATCTGAGGCCTACAACTCTCGCTATTCCATTCATTCGAGGGTGACTAAGATGTACTGTGACTTGAGACAACACTATTTATGGCGCCGTATGAAGAGGGATATAGTTGATTTGGTGGCTAAGTGTTGAAATTATCAACAGATAAAGTAAGAGCAACAGCGACCCGATGGGGTGTTTCAGAGGATGCCCATTCCCGAGTGAAAGTGGGAGAGGATTACCATGGATTTTTCACGGGTCTTCCGAAAACCCTTGGCAAGTTTGACTCTATTTGGGTGATAGTACATCGATTGACTAAGTCCGCTCACTTTGTTCCTGTTCAGGTTTCTTATACTGCGGAGAAGTTAGCCAAGATGTATATTCGGGATATTGTGAGATTACATGGGATCCTATATTGTGAGAATTTGAATAAAGTATCTGATTGGGGTACTATATTCACTTCTCGGTTTTGGAGAGCGGTTCATGATAGTTGGGTACCCGATTGGACTTTAGTACAGCTTTCTATCACCCTACCTATAGCCAGTCTGAGAGGACTATTTAGGTGTTCGAGGACATGTTGTGAGCGTGTGTTATTGATTTTGATGGTCATTGGGATCAGCACTTGCCCTTGGTGGAGTTTGCGTACAACAACAGTTATCATTCGAGTATTGGTATGGCGTTTTTTGAGGCATTATATGGTAGGAGGTGTAGATCTCTGATTGGTTGGTTCGATGGGTTCGAGGCTCGACCTGAGAGCACGGATCTATTGAGAGAGTCCCTTGATAGAGTGAGAGTTATTCAGGCCAGACTCATGGCAGCTCAGAGCCGGCAGAAGATGTATGCGGACCGGAAGGGTCGGGATTTGAAGTTTTCTATTAATGATCAGGTTCTATTGAAGATTTCACCCATGAAGGGTGTTATGAGGTTTGGTAAGAGGGGCATGTTGAGCCCTAGATACATTGGCCCGTTTGAGATCGTGGATTGTATAGGTGATGTAGCTTATGAGTTAGCATTGCCGCCAGGTTTGGCGGGAGTTCACCTAGTTTTCCATGTTTCGATGCTGAAGAGATACTATGCCGATGGTACCTACATTATCCGTTGGGATTCTATATTGCTTGATGATAATTTGACTTATGAGGAGGATCCTATCTCGATCTTGGATAGGCAGGTTCGAAAGTTGAGATCCAAGGAGATTGCTTCTGTGAAAGTGCAATGCAAGCACCATCCTGCAGAAGAGGCTACTTGGGAGACAGAGTCTGATATGCATAGCCGATATCCCCAGTTGGTCACTGATTCAGGTATTTTCGTATTTTCCTTCTTTACTTGCTCGAGGACGAGCAACGGTTCAATTGGTATCTGATGTAAAGACCCGTTTGGTCGTTATAGTTCTTTTGGCACTTTCGCCTGCTTCCAAGCGTTTGTTTACTCATTTTGACCCGAGGTTGACTTTTGGGAAAACGGACTTTTTTCAGAGTTTCTTCTACTCCGAGAGGTCTGGATAATTGTTTATAACTTGTATGTATGATTGGTTCAGTTCCCTATGCATTTTGGTGCATTTCGGGACTTTGGAAGGGAAATGGGATGTAGGCACCGGTGGTTGACTCGGTCAATGAAACCTCCGTTGGAAATTTTGAGACCAGGAGCGCGTTCTTAGAGTATTTTTGTATGGGTTTAGGTAGTCGGATTATGAGCAGATGGCCTCGGGAATAACCTGAAAATTCGATGGAAGACTTAGGGAATTTGGGGGATTTCTGCTGTCTGGTGTCCGCAACGGTGGCAACAGAGCTGCCCCGGCGGTACCGCCGTTGCAGTGTAGTGACCGCTGGGGTGGTCATGAGTAAAAAGGGCCTTCACCGCTGCAGCGGTGTCCCCAACGCCGCAGCGGCGCCGCTGTAGCGGCAATTCTCTCGCCGTGGCAGTCACGGGCAAGGGAATTTCATTAAAGGTGTCTTAAAATAAGACCTAGTCCCTCATTACGTCGTAACTCGATATTGAAGCTTGGGAAGGCTGTTCTTGAGGGTAAATTGAGGAATATCTCAGAGGTAAAGCTTTGGCTAATCACTTACTTCTCTTTAATCATTATCATTTTAGAATCATTCCTTCCCTTTTCACTCCCTTAGAAGTAGAATTTCAAGAAGTGTTTTGGGAGACTTGTCCCTAGGGTTATAATTGATAAATTTCATGATGCTAATACTAAAATATGATGAATCTAAGCTTAGTAACCTCATATCTTCCACTTTTAATGTGGAATTTCATATTTAGGGAATTAGGGGTCATACCCAATTTGGGAGTTTTACTAGAAATCAGATTTCGGGATAGTTTTTGAGCTAAATCAACATTCACTGTTTGGGTTATGATTACCTAGGATTCAATTTGGTATTTTACCAGCGAATTTCCCGTTTCGTCCTTGTGGGCCCATTTCCCCAATTTTAAGGGTTAAATTGGACCTAATTGATATCATAGCAATATTAGTATCATTATTCATGATTTCTAACTTAGAATTCCATTATGAAGACTACTTTTGTTCTAAGCTTCAGAGAAAGGGCAAGGCTATAGAGTTACTTTTTAGTGTTGCAGTTCGGCAGTCCAGGTAGGTTATGGTTTACCTTTGGTGAGACTCAGTATAGTGAATCACATATTTAGATTATGATGTCGGAGACAGCATGTGAACCTTCGGGTGTGAAGTTGGGACGGATATTGCCTTAGGTTGGGCCCTGATGTGTGTTGGGACTAGCCACCCCGTTATATGTGTTTAAATGTTTAATGGTGTCAGCTTGATGCCATGTGTAGTTGGTAGATAGTGAATGTGGATTGTTGTCCTGATTAGGGATATACGGGCATCGTTGTGTATGGTCGTTTCCGATGTTATCCCGGATTCGATTGTAGTGTATGGGCTCCGCGTGTCCCCCAGAGTGGTGCCGGTGAGACTCCCTCTGTGAGCAATTAGCCAGGTTCCAGTCTGTCTGTTTGGCAAAGATCCAGGATGGGTGGCACTCAGACTTCGCGAGCAACACTGGGTTGTGCTGCCGGGACGTCGATATTTTCGTCCGCAGTACATTTGTACATCTCATTTGCATAGCATGGCATAGTATCACATTCAGACTAGATACTGGGGTGGTTTCATTTACTTCCGCACTTATCTATATTATATTATATTTTGAGACATACATCATTTACTCTTCAGCTATTTTATGATATTTATTGATTGTGAACGTTGAGTTAAGGGTTTGCCTACCGAGGGGGGATGGTAGGTGCCCACATGACCTAGGCTAAAATGGGTCGTGACAAAGGGTTTCATATGATAGGTCTCATTTGGAAATATCTTTAATGCACTTTGCTATAATATGCTAGTGTAGATAATATTTTCACATAATCCTCCAACAAAGATAATCTCATCAAAATGTATTTGTCCTTTATTAGTCCAATTCACAATTACCTTTGATGCCATATTGATCCGAAATAGTAGTCCTTAGTTCCTTAATGTTTATTCCATTCCACATGGCATTCTCCATTGATGAAAGTAATAGGTTTTATAGGTATCAAGGGTTGATTTGTTCCTACATTTGGATGTAACAGATTAGCAAAAGTCATTTTTCTAGGCAACTGTTAGGAACATTTTGTTTTGGGGTTTGGGTAGTGGATGTTGAGGCTTTAGTTGTAGGATTTGATAAACAAAATTGTGCAGGATTTTGTTGTTCTATTTTCTATTTCGTATCTGGAGTTGGATTTGGTGGAACAACCCCAGGCGGGGGCTATCCACCGGCGAAATTGGCCACAGTCAGCGGCCGATTCGTAGGTTTAGGGTTTTAATTTTTGAAGAGAGAGAAGTTTTCAAAAGTATTTTGTTGGATTTGATCCCTTGCATAAATAGCACAACATTCAACCAAGTGGATCATTTAGCTCTCTTATTTTTTTTTAAAATTGTTTTATTACATAGGGGGTAGGGAAAGGGGAAGGGGATATGGGGAGGCGATTACAAGGTGGGAATCGAACCTAATCTAAATTGACTAAGTACTTATAAGCTGTATAATTTTTTACTAACGAAGTGTGGAGGTGAGCATCAGAAGGATCAACCCTCGTCATTGCTTCAGTTTAGGGTCATTCAATGATGCTACTGAGTACATGTGTTTCCCCGTACTCACTCTACCCTTGTTGCACCTTGTTGTAGGTTTTGTTCCAAGTTCGAGTAGTGGATGAGTTCTCGCCAATCGTTGTGGCATTTCTTGGAGTTTAGGGTGAACTGTTGGTTGCTCCACAGCACTGGACTCCATTTCTATCTTACTTGTTTGTCTTTACCTTTCAGACATTATCTGTAGTATTTCAGATTGTATTCTGGATTTAGAAGCTCTTGTTCTTATAACTTCAAGATTTTATGGAGATGTATGACTTACTCATTTATATAATAAGATATGAGACTTATTACTAACTAATGGGTTGTGTTTCTTCAAATTCTGCTTTTAATTTATGTGGTGAGACTTTAGCTTTCATTTGGGTTTGCCATCAGGTTCTAGATAGGTTCCATCACGACATGTTGGGATTTTGGGTTGTGACAAATTTAGTATCAGAGAGTTAGGCTCACTCATCTCATAAACACTAGAGAAATGTCTAGTAGAGTCTTGCATATAGGTACAATGACGGTTGCATCTATCTTCAAGAGGCTATAGGGCATTTAGGGAATTTTTCTTCTTTCATTCTTATAGTGCGTTCATGACTTTATTGAATTCTCAGTTTCCATTTTCATTCTTTCTCATAGATGGTGAAGACTTGGTCTACCGCTGCTAGAGAGCAAGAGCCAACAACCGCACCTGCACCTGCTGCCGGGACTTCTATACTGGGCAGTGGTAAAGAACGAGGTAGGCGTAAAGCTTGAGCTGCACCACCAGCCTGAGGCCAAGCACCAGGGGCTGTCCAGGGTCGTACTAGGTTGTATCTCCTTAACCGGATGCTATTAACAAGGATGAGCCCCTTTAGACTGAGGAGATTTGATCGGGAAGGGCACCTCAGAGTTTCATTGCTACACCTCTACTTCGTGATATTTTCCTTTGTCTTCTGTTATATCCCGTATTTTTGTGCATTCGGATAACTCAAGATAATTGCGGGAAGTTAAGGACAAAGTTATATTTTAATTTTGTTAAGCACACAAGTTGCGTATGAAAACTTTGATGTGGAAATATTAAGGAAGGCTAGGGGTAAAAAGGGAAATACGCAACATGACTCATGGAAATATGGAGGAAGGCTGAGGGCAAATCCGAAATTTGGAAAATTATTTTTCATGAATTACAACACTAGATACAAAAAAAAAATGTGGGCTTATTGAATGGGCCAAAGTGGCCGGCTAAACATGGGTGGGCATTAGCCCACATGGATGTTTAAAAAGATGATTAATTCATCATAATTTTCATCTTCAACTTAAGAAGGTTCAAGAAGTTTGGAGAGGAGAAAAAAATAAGAGGCCTATTCGGCCATAGAGCAAAAAAATTGAACCATTGGAAATCTTGATCAAAAAATTATTTCTTCTAGTATTCCTACTAATTCAAGGGTCCTCTTTAACGTGGTATAATCATTGGAGCAAGAAAAACATCTATTCTTGCAAGGAGCAACTTTAGCCAAGAAGGAAGATAAGTGGAAAAGGTAAGATTTAATCTTCTTTTATATGTTATGGAAGGTTTGTGTATGTTGTAGTATGTAGAAATGAATGAAATTCATGAAAACATGGAAGTTGTGTGGTGGCCGTGTGTGTGGGTGTTGGCCATGTATGTATTGTAATGTGTAGGGATGATGAACTAATTTTATCTAGTATTTTGGTTGTTGTGGTCATGAATTCTATGATGAAAATGAATGCTTAATGATTCTAGTGAAGTTGTAATGGTTGGAGAGTTGTTTTAGAAGTTAATGTGATTTGAATATAGCCTTCTTGTAATTATGGAAAACAATGTTGTTGGTGTACGAATTGTTGGTATAATTCATGAATTTGAAAGGAGAAAATGTGTTGTTGTTGTTGTTGTTATTGCATGTGGGAAGTTTCGGGTGGAATGGCATTTTGGTTGGATTATTTTGAATATAGTATGGATTGTTTGAAGTATCCTTGAATATTGTTTGAATGGTTTCAGATTAATACTTGAATATGTGAGCAATTATGAATTGAACTTAAATGGAAAGTCGTCAAAGTTTGTAGAAAGAAGTTGCTAATGTTAGTATGCGTTTTGAATCGATTGTGGATATTGCTAGAATAATCGTTGGTATTGTTGTTGATAATTTGGCCGAGTTAAATTCTCGGATTTGTTGTTGATGATATAGCCTAGTTGGATTCTCGGGGATGGTAGTATTTACAGGGGAAATGCTGCCGAAATTTCTGTAGACAAAGTGTTAGTTAAAGATGAGATTCTTGGATATCTATAGCTAATGTTTGTTATTCACTAACATTGTTATAGATTTTGGAAAGGCCAAGACCTAAGTTGGATTAGCTAAGGAAGCGGGCAAGGTATGTAAGGCTTACCCTTCTTTCTTTTGGCATGATCTTTATGAAACGAACAAATGACGTATATGTATGATTTCAAAGAAACTCCTATTCTTAGAGCCACTAGGATGGCTACTATCCTTGATTTCCATAAGTTGTTTCATATGATTTTGATGCGTATCTATGTTGTCCGAAGATCTACTTGATATGTTTCCGATTGGCATTCAAGGGATAAGTGATACGGCTAATGTCTTGGTTTTCAAATGATAGCACGTCTGACTATTCCGTTAAGTCTTTGATACATTTTGATATGTACATATGATTCCAAAAGGTATATTTTATTTGATCCATACGATATCTGAAAGGTACCTGATATGATTGTTGCCTCGATTTTCAAAAAACGACTCCTGAAACGTTCATAGAAGGTTCTGTACTTCAAACGCTCATAACTTTCTTATACTAAATCGGATTGACCCAAAACTTGTCTCTGAGCCTTCAGGTGTTGGAAAGTATACGTGTCCATCGAGCCTTAGAATTGACACATTATGACATATGGATCGATCCGTACGTTCCACGGCATTATATTAATACGTTATGATAAATGGATCGTGCCGTACGTTCCACGGCATTATATTGATACATGACTTTCATTTATAATTTATGCTGATGACATACATGATTTTCGTTTTTTTTTTTTAAAAAAGGCAAGTGCTTTGATGTTTGTAAAGATCATGCTTGGTTCTGGTAAATCTCTGTTTCAGTTATGATCCTCAAGTGTCAATTTGCGCACCTATCTATCGAGTCTTGATTTATATGCATATAGTTTCTCACTACTCTGCTCGTGCACGCCTCAATATGTCTATTCACCGAGTCCCGGGCCGGGTATGATATCGTGCGCACTCCACTGCATTGTTCACCGAGTCCCTCGATAGAGGGCTGGGTACGGTATATGCATATGATTATGTGATGAGATGATGATACGTTATGGTGGCCAGGAGGGCATATGATGATTTGATTCACCGAGTCCCTCACTAGAGGGCCGGGTACGGTATGTATACATGTATATGCATGATGATATGATGGCATACTGATATGATGATATGACTTCACTTACCGAGTCCCTCATTAGAGGGCCGGGTACGGTATATATATGATATATAATGTTGACATGCATGACTTTGTTTACCGAGTCCCTCACTAGAGGGTCGGGTACGGTATATATATGATATATAATGTTGACATGCATGACTTTGTTCACCGAGTCCCTCAGTAGAGGGTCGGGTACGGTATATGTATACATGTATTCATGATGATACAATGACATGATTTCATTCACCGAGTCCCATAATGGGCCGGGTACGGTATGCGATATGAAAATGTTTGATTCTGTTCCGTACTACACAGGTACAGTGGTTTCCTTATTATGATACTTGACTCCCGGAATCTCTATTTCAGTTATGATCTTTCCAGTTGTATTTCATGCCTTACATACTCAGTACATATTCCGTACTGACCCCCTTTCTTCGGGGGCTGCGTTTCATGCCCGCAGGTACGGATGCGCACGTGAGTGGTCCGTCAGGTTAGGCCATCCATTCTGCTGTGTTGAAGTGCTCCCTCGTTCCGGAGCCCATACTTTTGGTACAGATCTTTCTGTTGTACATGCTTATGTATATATGACTATTTAGGGGTACGACGGGGCCCTGTCCCGTCATATGATTCTGCTGTATTTGTTAGAGGCCTGTAGACATATATGTGGGTCATGGGTCGCTATTGTTCGGCTATGTCTGTGATTTGCGTCTAAGCGGTCCTATTTGCTATGACAGCCTTTACGGCTTCTATGTATATATATACTTATGTATATGCTTTGGACGATACATTCTACGACAGCCTTGGTGGCTCCTGTATGTTGTGCTTGATATATGCGACCGCTTAAGATAACATCTGCCTTTAATATCTGTAATAATTAATATATGTTGGATATGGATAAGTCGTTGATATGCTGATTTGGTATGTAAGTGTGTATGGGTGTCCAGCTCGGGTACTAGTCACGGCCCACGGGGTTGGGTCGTGACATATTCTAGTATCAGAGCGGTTTGTCCTCGGAATGTCAACAGGCCGTGTCTAGTAGAGTCTTGTTTATCGGTGTGTGGTGCACCACATCTATAAATAGGAGTCTACAGGACATTTAGGATGTTACCTTTCCTTCGCTCTTAGATCGTACGATAGAGCTGTATTTATTAGGATGGTTCCCTTCCAACGAATTGCTGTGTCTACAGCGAGGCTCCAAAAAGAGCGATAGCATCAGTATTTTGGGAAATTGTTTCTGATCCTTTTCCTGCAGGTGATTGTAGATTGACGAAATATGAAGAGGACAACTTCTGATAGTGGGGGTGCTAAGAAGGCCCCTAGGATATCTCTAGGACCGAGTAAGAGCAGCCTCATCTATTCGATTGAGACTGATCCTTTGGAGGACCCAGCAACAATTCCTCCAGAGTTTTTGACCCCAGGGAAGAGGACCCTGCGGAGGGTAGTTACGATACAGATCCCTCGGAGGACCCGGCGACAATACCTCCAGAGTTTCTTACCCCTAGGGAGGGGGATAGTTATGATACAGATCCATCAGAGTATTCTTCTGGGACACCGGAGGAGGAGATTTCTGGGGCCATGCCAGCTGCCCGTGTGGTGGAGCACTATGTTAGACAGGCCTCCCCGGTGAGTGTTACGAACTACTCCAGTCCCTTATCCTGGCCGTCAGTAAACCAGGAATTGCCTGGTTATCTATACTCCTCCGATTCAGATGCAAGCTGTTATATCCCGTAATTTTGCACATTCGAGAATTTCGAAACAATTGTGACTTGTAGGAGATAAGGCGATATTTTGACTTTAGTTAACATGCATATGTTGTTCATGAAAAGTATTGACGCGGAAATATCGAGGAAGGTTAAGGGCAAAATTGGAATTTGGAAATTTGTTCCGTGAATTACAAAATAAAATCCATAACCAATTGGGCTAAAAAAAATGAAAAACAAAGGCCCAATTAGGAGAGGTGGCCGGCCATGGAACAAAATAAAGATGCCCAAGCCCAAGTTGTAACATTATGTGATAAATATAAGAAAGGAGGGGCTAAGTCTTCATTTTGTAAGAAGCTTCAAGAACAATTGAGAGAAAAAAAATAAGAAAGGCCTACGGCCAAGAGAAAGAGAGAAAGGAAAGAAAAAAAAAATTCTAGCTTCCAATCTTGATTCAAAAATCTTGTTCCTCTTGAATTCCTAACAAGTTCAAGACGCACTTCGACATGGCATAATTAGTTAAGCAAGAGGACAACGTTTGCGGCGAGTTGAAATTTGAAGAAAAGGTAAGAATCTTACTCTTTTATATTGGAAGAATTATATATATATGTTGTAGCATGTGGAAATGAATAAAAGTGTGAAATTGATGTGTTATGGGTGTGCTTGTATGTGGCTGAATGTGGTGAGTGTTGGAGAGAAGATGAATTTATTTTATTTAGTATGTTAATTGTGTTGTTGTAGTCCTGTGATGAAAATGGAAGGTTAATGGTTCTAGTTGGCATGAGAAAATTGTTGTTAAGTGGTTGTCGGAAAGTATGTGATTTTATTATAATTTATGTAATTATGAGAATGAAGTTGTAAGATGCAATTTGTTGTGGTTGTAAATGAAATTGGAAGATAAGAATATGTTGTGGATGTTTATGTTGAAGATTGGAAGTTTAGGTGGATTATGGTTTTGGTGGAAAGTTTGTATATTTTGTATATCTTGTGAATAGTTTGTAGAAATGATATGAAATGCTTCCAAAGCGTATTGTAATGATCTTGAATTAGTTAATGGATATGGAAAATGTTGATATTAGTTTGATAGTGTGAAGTTGGAATGGAAGTTGTTGAACTATATAGAAAAGATGATTATTTATGTTATAGTGTGTTGTGTGGTAATTGTTGGTGTTGTTGGATTGTTGGGTTGTTGTTGTTGATATATTGGGCCGAGCTAAGTCTCGGGGATGCTATATGTATAGGGGAAGTGCTGCCGAAATTTCGGCAGACAAATATAGACTTAAGTTTGAATTCCTAAAAACTAGCAACTCATAATTGGTAACTACGACCAATTGTAGGTTTTGGGCGAAACGGGAATTGAATTTGAGCAAGCGTAAGGTGCAACTAAGGTATGTAAAGCTACCTTTTTCTTCTCTTGGCATGTCCTAGGTGTACTAGATTCGGATTTGAGCCTCGTGGGTTATTCTGCTCATAGAAATGCGAGTCTGAATTTTGGTACTATTCATTCAGCACAATTGAATTATAGCCCTTAAGTTTTGTTGGAAAACTGTTCAAACATCCATAACCCGTACAGACGTGATAGACTCGCTTTGAAACCTTCATGGATGACTCCATAGAGTCCAATGTTTGTAATTTATATCTGCCACCTCGACTTGACCCGAGGTGGGCCCATAAGTTCCGAAACTTCCTTCGTTTGTCTCACTTGTGCTATTCTTGTATGATATAAAAGTAAGTATTCTGATATTCTGGATAAGCTACTCACCTTCTGTATTTTTTCCTGATATACGATTCTTGTGTGATGCATGATTCTGGCATGTGTGATTTATATTTGGAAAGTAATAAAGTTGGCATTTATATTATTGTGCGCACTATGTGATATTGACCGCTGGACCCCTGACCGCGGTGTGTGCGACATTGACCGCTGGACCCCTGACCGCGGTATGCAGCACTATGTGATGTTGATCGCTGGACCCCTGACCGCGGTATCTGCGACATTGACCGCTGGACCCCTGACCGTGGTATGTCGAGTTTGGGATGCTAACCGCTGGACACTTGGTCGCGGTATGTGTGATAGTGACCGTTGGACTTTTGGCCGCGGTAATTGTGTGTTTGATTTTCTGTGTGTATGAGACGGAAATGTTTTTCAAAAGAAAGCAAAGTATTTTGGCATTTTGATTGCCGTATTTGTCTTCCGGAACCTTTTATGTACGATTTGTACGTCAGATGCAACACTTTGGTATTCTGGCTATTGTGCTCACCTTCTATACATTTTACTTCGGTTATGTCTTCGTTTTCTGTACTTCATGCTTTGCATACTCAGTACATCTTTCGTACTAACCCCCTTTCTTCGGGGGCTGCGTTTCATGCCTTCAGGTACAGATTCACGTTTTGGTGACCCACTGGCGTAGGATTTCCCTTTTGCGGTTCGGAGTGCTCCCTTTGTTCCGGAGCCGACGTTTTGGGTACATACTCTTCCGATGTATATGTTTATGTTTATTCAGGGTACGGCGGGGCCCTGTCCCACCATCTGATTCTGTTGTTCCGTGTTAGAGGTCTGTAGACATAGACGTGGGTAATGTACAGTTTTGTTTGGGCGCGTTGTGTGAATTGTGTTTGGGCGGCCCATCCGCCGTGGCAGCCCTATCGGCCGCGTGTATGTATGCTTTGGTAAGTTATGTATAGTATGATAGCCTTGCCGGCTTCTGTGCAGTATATATGATTGTAGGCACCAGTGTGGAGCCACGTCTGATATTTATTTGTGTACGAGTCGTCTGTATGCTGAATCTGGTAAATGAGTGCGTAGGGGTGCCCAGTTCGGGCACTAGTCACGACCTACGGGGATGGGTCGTGACAGAAGTGGTATCAGAGCGGTTCGTCCTCGGATTGTTTACAGACCATGTCTAGTAGAGTCTTGTTTATCGGTGTGTTGTGCACCACATCTATAAACAGGAGGCTACAGGGCATTTAGGGTGTTATCTTTCCTCCTGGTCCTAGATCGTGCGATAGAGCTGTGTTATCAGGATGGTTCTTCCCTGACGAATTGTTATATTTTCAGCGATGCCTCCGAAGAAGGCCACAGCCGCCCCGAAGGGCAAGTCTACAGCGGTAGGTGAGACCAGCCGAGCTCAGGTGACTACTAGGGCTCGTGCCCAGATTGAGCCAGATGTTGCGCCTTCGATGGCCAGTTCTGCTACGCCACCAGTATCGGAGGGATTTGGAGCAGCCACAGCTGCAGCACAGGGGGCGGCTCCACCGCCAGCTCCCGCGGCACCAGTACCTGTACCTCCAGCCCCTCAGCCAGGGGCGGATGATGGGACCCTGCGAGAGGCAGTCCAGTTATTGATTCAATTGGTAGCGGGGCAGGTTTACAGACAGGGAGCAGGGGATGATCGTGTAGACAGGCGCGATAGTCAGAGGGCCCGTGATTTTCTGCTTTGTCACCCACCAGAGTTTTCCGGGTCAAAGCCCGCAGAAGACCCTCAGGAGTTCATCCGACAGGTGCAGCGTACCCTCCGATTGATTAGTGCCTCCGAGACAGAGTCGGTTGAGTTGGCGTCGTACCGGTTGCACGATGTAGCGGCTAATTGGTATGAGTCTTGGATGTTGTCCAGAGGCAAGGGTGCCCCTCCAGCCGTATGGGGAGAGTTTACAGAGGCCTTCCTGGCCCATTATCTACCTCCGAAGGTCAGGCTGGCTAGAGTAGACAGATTCCTGCTATTGAGACAGAGGGGCAGGAGTGTCAGGGAGTACAGTCTGGAGTTTGATTCGCTGGCCAGATATGAGCCCGCTTATGACGCCGATATGACTGACCGGATGCACCGGTATGTGATAGGGCTGGATGATAATTTGGTTGACAGCTGCACCGTGATGGCGGCCCAGACAGGGATGGACATTGCCCGTATACAGGCGCACGCCCAGAGTATGGAGGACCGATACCGAGGGCGTCAGCCTGACAGAGATTATGACAGGGGTCCGCCCAAGAGGTCCAGATCCGCGAGATAATCGGGGGAATCGCGAGGCAGGCAGCCCCAGCAGCAGCAGAGCAGATATCCTCCCCAACCAGCATAGAGCACGCCCCCACAGTTCCTCGGCTGGGGACCGGATGGTGCAGAGTATTCAAGGGCAGGCCAGAGCTCTAGGGCTTCAGGCTTACAGACGGACAGAGGTTCCAGCCAGTTGAGGCTACCCTACCCCGATGTCCTCACTGTAGGAGACACCACCCGGAAGGGGAGTGTCGTCATGCCACGGGTGCTTGCTTTACCTGCGGCCAGCAGGGCCACTATATGAGAGATTGCCCACTCAGGGACAATGCCGGGGGAGCAGCTCAGCCTACCGGGTCAGTCGCCGGTTCGTTTTCCCCTTCCGTAGCTATGCGCCCGATGGGACGGGGCACACCGGCACCAGCAGGCCATGGCAGAGGCCGTGGCGGAGCCTCCAGTTCCGGCGGTCCATCGAACCGCCTATATGCTTTGACCAGCCGGCAGGACCCAGGAGCGTCACCAAGTACAGACCCAGGTATATTATTAATCTTTTCTTAAGAGATATGTGTATGGATAGATCTGTACTCTACCATATTACGTGATTTTCTTCTTCTGGGTATTGGTAAAAGTAAGGTAATTCAACCCAATAGAACTATATGAGATAGCCATAAATATACAGATGGAAATGGACATTGAGGATGCAGAAGGACGATATGATAACTGTATGGTTTAGACCGGGGTGGGACCCGCTACGAGAACTTTTCAAAAATTTACTAAGACCCCGATCTACCCTAAATTGTGTGACAAAGGTCGTGTGGGGCAGTCGACGTAATTATATTAGCATTAACACATCAAAACGCATAAGAGTTTTGAGGTTAAGCGTGCTGGGGCCAGAGTAATTTTGGGATGGGTGACCACCTGGGAAGTACCCCGAAAGTTTCATAAATGTAGATATAAAAGACAAATGGGGAATTTGGAGTAACCTAAAGGAAATTAGATGTACTGAACGGTTAGAAACCCTAAATAGGTCGAGTAGGCTAAGGCGGACCCAGCCGGTAACGAAAAAAAAAAGGGGAGCGCAACACAGTTTTGTGATCAGAGTAAGTTTGAATAAGTGTTCGGAAATGTCTTGTGAGCAGAATGATAGTAAATATACGTGCATGCGTACGACATCCCATTTATGACCAAGTCGATCGACGGTGGGCCCCAGCAGTCGGTGTTGTAATACATGAGAGACAATGACTAAACGGAATTTACAAGACAAAGCGAAAAATATGGTATGGCTGTTATGAGTAGACGGATGCTAGTTCCACCATCAGGAAAAGCTGAAAGGTTTTAGTATAGCGATACTCGGGAATAGAAGGAAATGAGTAAGGGAAAAAGGGAAAATAACTATGGTAGCGTTTAAAAATTCTTGAAGGAAAGACAGAGACCTCCCCGAAGTATGACGAAACCCCATGAGGTTAGTCGAACATTCGAGGACGAATGTTCTAAACGGGGTGAGGATGTTATATCCCGTAATGTTGCACATTCGAGAATTTCGAGACAATTGTGACTTGTAGGAGATAAGGCGATATTTTGACTTTAGTTAACATGCATATTTTGTTCATGAAAAGTATTGACGCGGAAATATCGAGGAAGGTTAAGGGCAAAATTGGAATTTTGGAAATTTGTTCCGTGAATTACAAAATAAAATCCATAACCAATTGGGCTAAAAAAAAAAAAGAAAAACAAAGGCCCAATTAGGAGAGGTGGCCGGCCATGGAACAAAATAAAGAGGCCCAAGCCCAAGTTGTAACATTATGTGATAAATATAAGAAAGGAGGGGCTAAGTCTTCATTTTGTAAGAAGCTTCAAGAACAATTGAGAGAAAAAAAAAATAAGAAAGGCCTACGGCCAAGAGAAAGAGAGAAAGGAAAGAAAAAAAATTCTAGCTTCCAATCTTGATTCAAAAATCTTGTTCCTCTTGAATTCCTAACAAGTTCAAGACGCTCTTCGACGTGGCATAATTAGTTAAGCAAGAGGACAACGTTTGCGGCGAGTTGAAATTTGAAGAAAAGGTAAGAATCTTACTCTTTTATATTGGAAGAATTATATATATTTGTTGTAGCATGTGGAAATGAATAAAAGTGTGAAATTGATGTGTTATGGGTGTGCTTGTATGTGGCCGAATGTGGTGAGTGTTGGAGAGACGATGAATTTATTTTATTTAGTATGTTAATTGTGTTGTTGTAGTCCTGTGATGAAAATGGAAGGTTAATGGCTCTAGTTGGCATGAGAAAATTGTTGTTAAGTGGTTGTCGGAAAGTATGTGATTTTATTATAATTTATGTAATTATGAGAATGAAGTTGTAAGATGCAATTTGTTGTGGTAGTAAATGAAATTGGAAGACAAGAATATGTTGTGGATGTTTATGTTGAAGATTGGAAGTTTAGGTGGATTATGGTTTTGGTGGAAAGTTTGTATATTTTGTATATCTTGTGAATAGTTTGTAGAAATGTTATGAAATGCTTCCAAAGCATATTGTAATGATCTTGAATTAGTTAATGGATATGGAAAATGTTGATATTAGTTTGATAGTGTGAAGTTGGAATGGAAGTTGTTGAACTATATAGAAAAGAGGATTATTTATGTTATAGTGTGTTGTGTGGTAATTGTTGGTGTTGTTGGTGTTGTTGGATTGTTGGGTTGTTGTTGTTGATATATTGGGCCGAGCTAAGTGTCGGGGATGCTATATGTATAGGGGAAGTGCTGCCGAAATTTCGGTAGACAAATATAGACTTAAGTTTGAATTCCTAAAAACTAGCAACTCATAATTGGTAACTATGACCAATTGTAGGTTTTGGGCGAAACGGGAATTGAATTTGAGCAAGCGTAAGGCGCAACTAAGGTATGTAAAGCTACCTTTTTCTTCTCTTGGCATGTCCTAGGTGTACTAGATTCGGATTTGAGCCTCGTGGGTTATTCTGCTCATAGAAATGCGAGTCTGAATTTTGGTACTATTCATTCAGCACAATTGAATTATAGCCCTTAAGTTTTGTTGGAAAACTGTTCAAACATCCATAACCCGTACAGACGTGATAGACTCACTTTGAAACCTTCATGGATGACTCCATAGAGTCCAATGTTTGTAATTTATATCCGCCACCTCGACTTGACCCGAGGTGGGCCCACAAGTTCCGAAACTTCCTTCCTTTGTCTCACTTGAGCTATTCTTGTATGATATAAAAGTAAGTATTCTGATATTCTGGATAAGCGACTCACCTTCTGTATTTTTTCCTGATATACGATTCTTGTGTGATGCATGATTCTGGCATGTGTGATTTATATTTGGAAAGTAATAAAGTTGGCATTTATATTATTGTGCGCACTATGTGATATTGACCGCTGGACCCCTGACCGCGGTGTGTGCGACATTGACCGCTGGACCCCTGACCGCAGTATGCCGCACTATGTGATGTTGACCGCTGGACCCCTGACTGCGGTATCTGCGACATTGACCGCTGGACCCCTGACCGCGGTATGTCGAGTTTGGGATGCTAACCGCTGGACACTTGGTCGCGGTATGTGTGATAGTGACCGCTGGACTTTTGGCCGCGGTAATTGTGTGTTTGATTTTCTGTGTGTATGAGACGAAAATGTTTTTCAAAAGAAAGCAAAGTATTTTGGCATTTTGATTGCCGTATTTGTCTTCCGGATCCTTTTATGTACGATTTGTACGTCAGATGCAACACTTTGGTATTCTGGCTATTGTGCTCTCCTTCTGTACATTTTACTTCGGTTATGTCTTCATTTTCTGTACTTTATGCTTTGCATACTCAGTACATCTTTCGTACTGACCCCCTTTCTTCGGGGGCTGCGTTTCATGCCCGCAGGTACAGATTCACGTTTTGGTGACCCACTGGCGTAGGATTTCCCTTTTGCGGTTCGGAGTGCTCCCTTTGTTCCGGAGCTGACGTTTTGGGTACATACTCTTCCGATGTATATGTTTATGTTTATTCAGGGTACGGCGGGGCCCTGTCCCGCCATCTGATTCTGTTGTTCCGTGTTAGAGGTCTGTAGACATAGACGTGGGTAATGTACAGTTTTGTTTGGACGCATTGTGTGAATTGTGTTTGGGCGGCCCATCCGCCGTGGCAGCCCTATCGGCCGCGTGTATGTATGCTTTGGTAAGTTATGTATAGTATGATAGCCTTGCCGGCTTCTGTGCAGTATATATGATTGTAGGCACCAGTGTGGAGCCACGTCTGATATTTATTTGTGTACGAGTCGTCTGTATGCTGAATCTGGTAAATGAGCGCGTAGGGGTGCCCAGTTCGGGCACTAGTCACGACCTACGGGGATGGGTCGTGACACGAGCAATGACGGAAGTCAGACGAGCGGATGGCAAATAGACGATGATGAGGTGCACACTTCACATGGCAGCTCCCCAGATCAGACCCGAGACCGATCGGCTACAGGTATATGAGTTTTCTTGGAATTTTCTATGTATGCGTAACTTCCGTAGAGTCTCATTTAATGACGGTAAACGGAAATCTAAAAAGGGCCGATGACCCAGTGGTTATAAGTAACGGCGACTGAGATGTCTCCACCACCAGTGGGAATTTAGGAACCCCGGATGAAAGGTAATTATATGTACAGATAGAAGTGAATATTGAGGATTCAAAAGGGCAACACGATAATTGTATGGTTAGAAAAATAAAAGACCCTCTCTAGATCGGAGTGGGACCCGCCACGAGAACCTTCCGAAAATTGTTAAGACCCCGACTTGCCCTAGATTACGTGATTAATTAAGGTCGTGCGGGGAAGTGGATGCAATTATACCAGTATTAACACATCGAAATTCATCAAAGTTTCGAGGTTAAGCGTGCTAGGGCAAGAGCAATTTTGGGATGGGTGACCCCTTGGGAAGTATACTAAAAGTTTCACAAATGTAGATATAAGAGACAAATGGGAATTTGGGGTAACCTAAAGGAAATTAGAGTATGTGGAGTGGTTAGAAACCTTATAGAGGTCGCGTAGGCTGAGACGGACTAGATTGGTGAAAAGGAAGAAAGAGCAATGCAGCTCTGGAATCAGAGTAAGTTTGAATAAGCGTTTGGAAGTGTTTTGTAAAAGAAATGGCAGTAATGTATATGTATGCATAGGACATCCCATTTATGACTATATCGATCGATAGGTGGACCCTAACCACCAGTGTTGCAATGTATGGAAGACATTAACTGGACGGAATTCAAGAGACAAAGTGAAAGGTATGGTACAGATGTTATGAGATAAACTGATACTGATTTCACTACAGGTTAAGATTGGAAGATTCTAATACAACGACATTTGGAAAGAAAAGAGAGTAAGTAAATCGAAGACAATGAGATCAAAATGTCGGAAAAAGTGAAAAAGGTAAGAAATATAATTAAGCAAAGCCTCTAAAAGAACCGATGGACAAAGCATGAAATTATTTGCGTAGAAATTTGAAGGACAGATCTGTAAAGGAATTAGAATGTAATAGTATAGGACAAAAAGAGGGACAAACCTGAAAAAGGTTAACGGTGGAAATAGGACAAGCATATGGGAGTACGGAGGATACTCTAATAAGTTGGCGATAGCCGACTGATTACTTATCAAAGGAAGGACTAAGATAATGAGTTGACGCAGTTGATAAGAAAACCTACGACATAGAATGAGAATTCATATGAAAACTAAGAAATTCGATTATCGAGAAAATGGAACGAAAGATAAGGAACGGGCATGAAGGAAAGGAAAGCTTGGCCGAATCCTCTATTGTAGAAGGGTATAATTACAAAAGGAGAATTTCATAGCCATGTTGGTATAGTTGTTTTGAACATAGAGAAGCCTTCCTGGAGGGTGACTTAAGAAGGGAACCGATGGCTGGATAGAAGGAAAATGAGGGTGTACGCCATGGGAGTGTAAAAATAATTAACATGAAGCTATGCCAATTATAACTATAAGGAGTCTACGCAGGAGAGCCAGCAAGGAATAACGGTTAATGGAGCGATCACCAATCCAAGGAAGTTATAGACAAGTATACTGGCTTCGAGGAATGTGAGGAAAGGAAACAAGGAAAAAGTTGCGGCAAGAACCCAAAGATGTTGCGAGTTAAGAAATTAACTGAACTAGAATCATAAGTTTCCATGAGTATCGTTGAGCTGCGAAGGATAAGAAATGGCAAGGCAATATCATGTATATACGTTTTGGGTAGTGATAAACTGGCCTTAGAAAGGAACATAACCATCTTGTTCATTAGCGACAAAGTCATGACTGGATAAACATTTAGAATGTAGAATTTGGAGGGAAAGCCCGAAAGGGATACCAAAAAGATAAACACAAGAATATGTCATATATGAGTAGGGTAATTGCCCATTAGCAAACAACAAGGAGTGAGAAAAGAAGAATACTTAAAGACCGAAAATCAACGTCGACACTTAGAGTCCCAGATTGGCAAATGGCTATTCCTGAAGACGTCACCTATGGGAAGTATAATAAGATTCGGCAGGAAGGGAAAGTTCAATCCGAGATACAGTAGACCTTATTAAATTGTCTGTACTATTGGCAAAGCCACCCGTGAATCAAAGTTACCACCTGAATTAGAAGCAGTACGTCCAGTCTTCCACGTGCCTATGCTTCGCAAATGTGTTGGTGACCCTTCCCAAGTGTTGCATATAAATGATATCTAAGTGATAGAGAAGCTACCATATAAGGAATAATCTGTGTCCATAGCGGGTGGTCAGGTGATAAAGTTATACGCCAAAGACGTGGTTCCGGTTAAAGTATTGCGGACAAACAATAATAAAGAGGAGACGATCTGGGAAGCCGAAAGAAGAAATGAAGAGGAAATATCCCCAATTGTTTTCTACGCCACAGGCAACTTAAGCCTTTAAAACGAATATGTTAAATGATCGTATGTAGCAACCATAAAGGAGACCCTCGAAGTATCACAATACCCCATGAGGCCAGTTTAACATTCGAGGACGAATGTTCTAAAGGGGGGTAGGATGTTATATCCCGTATTTTTGTGCATTCGGATAACTCAAGATAATTCCGGGAATTTAAGGACAAGGTTATATTTTAATTTTGTTTAGCACACAAGTTGCGTATGAAAACTTTGATGTGGAAATATTAAGGAAGGCTAGGGGTAAAAAGGGAAATATGCAAGATGACTCATGGAAATATGGAGGAAGGCTGAGGGAAAATCCGGAATTTGGAAAATTATTTTTCATGAATTACAAAACTAGATACAAAAAAAAAAGGGAAGAAGTGGGCTTATTGAATGGGCCAAAGTGGCCGGCTAAACATGGGTGGGCTTTAGCCCACATGGATGTTTAAAAATATGATTAATTCATTATAATTTTCATCTTCAACTTAAGAAGGTTCAAGAAGTTTGGAGAGGAGAAAAAATAAGAGGCCTATTCGGCCATAGAGCAAAAAAATTGAACCATTGGAAATCTTGATCAAAAAAAATTATTTCTTCTAGTATTCCTACTAATTCAAGGGTCCTCTTTAACGTGATATAATCATTGGAGCAAGAAAAACATCTATTCTTGCAAGGAGAAACTTTAGCCAAGAAGGAAGATAAGTGGAAAAGGTAAGATTTAATCTTCTTTTATATGTTATGGAAGGTTTGTGTATATTGTAGTATGTAGAGATGAATGAAATTCATGAAAACATGGAAGTTGTGTGGTGGCCGTGTGTGTGGGTGTTAGCCATGTATGTATTGTAATGTGTAGGGATGATGAACTAATTTTATCTAGTATTTTGGTTGTTGTGGTCATGAATTCTATGATGAAAATGAAAGTATAATGATTCTAGTGAAGTTGTAATTGTTGGAGAGTTATTTTAGAAGTTAATGTGATTTGAATATAGCCTTCTTGTAATTATGGAAAACAAAGTTGTTGGTGTGTGAATTGTTGGTATAATTCATGAATTTGAAAGGAGAAAATGTGTTGTTGTTGTTGTTATTGCATTTGGGAAGTTTCGGGTGGAATGGCTTATTGGTTGGATTATTTTGAATATAGTATGGATTGTTTGAAGTATCCTTGAATACTGTTTGAATGGTTTCGGATTAATACTTGAATATGTGAGCAATTATGAATTGAACGTAAATGGAAAGTCGTCAAAGTTTGTAGAAAGAAGTTGCTAATGTTAGTATGCGTTTTGAATCGATTGTGGATATTGCTAGAATAATCGTTGGTATTGTTGTTGATAATTTGGCCGAGTTAAATTCTCGGATTTGTTGTTGATGATATAGCCGAGTTGGATTCTCGGGGATGGTAGTATTTACAGGGGAAATGCTGCCGAAATTTCTGTAGACAAAGTGTTAGTTAAAGATGAGATTCTTGGATATCTATAGCTAATATTTGTTATTCACTAACATTGTTATAGATTTTGGAAAGGCCAAGCCCTAAGGTGGATTAGCTAAGGAAGCAGGCAAGGTATGTAAGGCTTACCTTTCTTTCTTTTGGCATGATCTTTATGAAATGAACAAATGACGTATATGTATGATTTCAAAGAAACTCCTATTCTTAGAGCCACTAGGATGTCTACTATCCTTGATTTCCATAAGCTGTTTCATATGATTTTGATGCGTATCTATGTTGTCCGAAGATCTACTTGATATGTTTCCGATTGGCATTCATGAGATAAGTGATACGGCTAATGTCTTGGTTTTCAAATGATAGCACGTCTGACTATTCCGTTAAGTCTTTGATACATTTTGATATGTACATATGATTCCAAAAGCTATATTTGATTTGATCCATACGATATCCGAAAGGTACCTGATATGATTGTTGCCTCGATTTTCCAAAAACGGCTCCTGAAACGTTCATAGAAGGTTCTGTACTTCAAACGCTCATAACTTTCTTATACTAAATCGGATTGACCCGAAACTTGTCTCTGAGCCTTCAGGTGTTGCAAAGTATACGTGTCCATCAAGCCTTAGAATTGACACATTATGACATATGGATCGGGCCGTACGTTCCATGGCATTATATTAATACGTTATGATAAATGGATCGGGCCGTACGTTCCACGACATTATATTGATACATGACTTTCATTTATAATTTATGCTGATGACATACATGATTTTCGTTTAAAAAAAAAAAGGCAAGTGCTTTGATGTTTGTAAAGATCATGCTTGGTTCTGGTAAATCTCTGTTTCAGTTATGATCCTCAAGTGTCAATTTGCGCACCTATCTATCGAGTCTTGATTCATATGCATATAGTTTCTCACTACTCTGCTCGTTCACGCCTCAATATGTCTATTCACCGAGTCCCGGGCCGGGTATGCTATCGTGCGCACTCCACTGCATTGTTCACCGAGTCCCTTGATAGAGGGCCGGGTACGGTATATGCATATGATGATGTGATGAGATGATGATATGTTATGGTGGCCAGGAGGGCATATGATGATTTGATTCACCGAGTCCCTCACTAGAGGGACGGGTACGGTATGTATACATGTATATGCATGATGATATGATGGCATACTGATATGATGATATGACTTCACTTACCGAGTCCCTCATTAGAGGGTCGGGTACGGTATATATATGATATATAATGTTGACATGTATGACTTTGTTTACCGAGTCCCTCACTAGAGGGTCGGGTACGGTATATATATGATATATAATGTTGACATGCATGACTTTGTTCACCGAGTCCCTCATTAGAGGGCCGGGTACGGTATATGTATACATGTATTCATGATGATACAATGACATGATTTCATTCACCGAGTCCCATAATGGGCCGGGTACGGTATGCGATATGAAAATGTTTGATTCTGTTCCGTACTACACAGGTACAGTGGTTTCCTTATTATGATACTTGACTCCCGGAATCTCTATTTCAGTTATGATCTTTCTAGTTGTATTTCATGCCTTACATACTCAGTACATATTCGCTACTGACCCCCTTTCTTCGGGGGCTGCGTTTCATGCCCTCAGGTACGAACGCGCACGTGAGTGTTCTGTCAGCTTAGGCCATCCATTCTGCTGTGTTGAAGTGCTCCCTCGTTCCGGAGCCCATACTTTTGGTACAGATCTTTCTGTTGTACATGCTTATGTATATATGACTATTTAGGGGTACGGCGGGGACCTGTCCTGCCATATGATTCTACTGTGTTTGTTAGAGGCCTGTAGACATATATGTGGGTCATGGGTCGCTATTGTTCGGCTATTTCTGTGATTTGCGTCTAAGCGGTCCAATTTTCTATGACAGCCTTTACGGCTTGTATGTATATATATACTTATGTCTATGCTTTGGACGATACGTTCTACGACAGCCTTGGTGGCTCCTGTATGATGTGCTTGATATATGCGACTGCTTAAGATAACATCTGCCCTTAATATCTGTAATAATTAATAAATGTTGGATATGGATAAGTCGTTGATATGCTGATTTGGTAAGTAAGTGTGTATGGGTGTCCAGCTCGGGCACTAGTCACGGCTCACGGGGTTGGGTCGTGACATATTCTGGGTTTTCTCAAAAGTATGGCACATACAAGTATTCTACCAGCTACTTCTGATGGTTTATAGACCATAGTTTGAGGACAGACTCCCAATCATATGACTACTTCCGAACATCAGACACTAGATGCTAGGCCAACACTTGTGGTGGCTCCCCGTTTCTTGGATGTGGCAGTGCCTGCCTTTGGTTCACCCCTAGCAACTCATCCCACAATGACCATGAAGGAACAGAAAATATTTGATCGATTTAGGAAGATAAATTCCAATAGATATGATGGAGACCTAGAGGATAACACTTATGATCTCTTCGGAGATGTTGCATACTTCGAGTTAATGGAGTCTGATTTAGTGGGATACACCACTTTTCAGATGATTGGACCCGCCAAGCAGTGGTGGAGGTGAAAGTGAAAACCTATACTTCATGGCAATTAAAGATACATGAGAAGAACTACCCTATTCATGACTTTGAATTGACAGCGGTAGTGTTCCCTTTGAAGATTTGAAGGCATTATCTTTATGGAGTGCATTGTGAGGTATTCATAGATCATCGCAGTATTCAATACATATTCAACTAGAGGGATCCTAATTTGAGGCAATGTAGATGATTAGAGTTTCTCAAGGATTATGACATGACTATTCTTTATCACCCTGGCAAGGCCAATATTGTAGTGGATGCCTTGAGATTGGAAGGCAGTGAGTATGGGTAGTCTATCATCGTTAAATATGGGGAAACGTCCTTCGCCTATGGATGTTAATTCTATGACTACCTGTTTCGTGAGACTTGATATTTCGTAGCCCGATAGGGTTCTAGCTTGTGTGGAAGCACAATCTTCCTTATTGGAAAAAAAAGGTTCAGCAGTTTGACAATGTGAAGCTGTGCAAGATTCATCACAAGTTATTACAGGAGAGGCTAAGGATATGATTCTTGAAGGTGATGGTATATTGAGAATCAAAGGTCGGGTTTGTGTTCCTAGAGTGGGTAATTTGACTCGATTGATCATGGAGAAAGCTTATAGTTCAAAGTACTCCATTCACTTAGAGGCTACAAAGATGTATCATGACTTGAACAAATGTTAGTAGTGGTGTTGGGTGACGAGGTATATAGTGGAGTTTGTATCTCGGTGTTTGAATTGTTAACAAGTGAAGTATGAACACCAGAAGCCTGGTGGTGTGATTCAGAGGATGCCCATGCCCTAGTCGAAGTGGGAGCGAATTGCTATGGACCTCATGGTAGGATTTCCATGGATGTTGGGTATGCTTGATGCTATTTGGGTCATTGTAGATAGTTTGACCAAATCTGCACATTTCATTCCGACTCAGACTACTTGTAATTTTGAGAAGCTGGCCAAAATCTACATTTGGGAAATAATTCATATTCATGGTATGCCCATTTCTATCATTTCAGATCGAGGCATGCAATTTACATCCATTTCTAGCAGTCCATGTAGAAGGGACTGGGTACTATAGTGGAGCTCAATACAGCCTTTCACCCTCAGACTTGTGGCCAGTCTGAACAAGCTATTCAGGTTCTCGAGGCTATGTTGCAATCTTGTGTGATTGACTTTGGAAGTCATTGGGACAATTTTCTACCCTTGGCGGAGTTTGCTTACAACAATAGTTATCATTCAAGTATTCATATGGCATCATTCGAGGCATTATATAGTTGGAGGTGTCGCTCTCCATTTGGTTGGTTTTACGTCTTTGAGGTTAGGCCGTGGTGTATGGATTTGTTGAGGGATTCCTTGAATAAGGTTAAGGTAATTCAAGAGAGGCTTTTCACAACTCAAAGTTGGCAAAAGATTTATGTAGATCGGAAGGTTCCAGAGTTAGAGCTCATGGTTAGAGAGCGGGTTCTGTTGAAAGTTTCACGCGTGAAGGGTATGATGAGCTTTGGAAAGAAGGGCAAGTTGAGCTCGAGGTATATTGGCCCATTTAAGATAGTTCATCGTATTGGTGAGGCGGCCTATGAGTCGTCTTTACCTCACAATTTGTCTAGTGCTTTTCCAATCTTTCGTGTTTCGATGTTGAAAAAGCATCATTTAGATGGTTCACATATACTTCAGTGGGATTCAGCACTGCCTGATCAGAACCTGGCTTTTGAGGAAGACCCGATAACCATTTTAGATAGGCAGGTTCAGAAGTTGAGATCAAAGGATATACCTTCAATGAAAGTGCAATAGAGGCATCATCCAATTGAAGAGGCTAACTGAGAGACCGAGTCGTATAGTGCTAATGACCCTTTTACCCCTGTTGACCCTTCCCTAGGTTATCGGGCGGGTTTTAGAGTGACTTTTGGAAGTTTGAGCCTCAAAGTGGAATCCGTTTGACCCAAAGATATTTTTTGAGTTAACGCGCCTTTTTCTGAATTCTATAGATTTCGGGAGATCCGGATAGTCATTTATGGCTTGACAGTGTGTTCAGTTCGGTTTCCAATGCAGTTGGGAGTGCTTTGGAACTTGGGTTGGGAACTTGGCTTTACACCATTAAGGGTTGACTTGGTTAAATAGACCTCCGTTGGGAAATTTGAGGCCACAGGTGAATTTGTAGCACACTATTATGTGTGTTTGCATATTTTTTTGGTGTCCGTGGGGCCTTGGGTGATAGTCAAATTTCGGGATGAGATTGGTTGATCTGGTGTAGGCGCTGCAGCAGTACCATAACCGTTATAGCGGTCATGCTATAGCACCTAGGAGATAGCTATAGCGGACTGGAATGTTTGGTGATTAACCGTCATAGCAGGTTTCTTGCTGCTATAGAGGCATACTGATTTTTGACTGGAGGCCGCCATGGCGAGCCTATGGCGCCATAGCGCATGCGCTGCAGTGGCTCCTTGACCGCTGCATCCGTAGTCGGGTAGAATTATTTCTCTTTTCTCTAGTTAAGTCCCTTTAACCCTATCACTTCTTCACATCAATTCTCTAAGCACCCTTTGGGGGAATAGAGCAAATTGTGGACTGATTGTTCCTGGAGGTAAGATCTATGACCCTAGCCTTCATCATTGCCTTCTTATATTCCTATTCAATGCTTAGAATCACTAGAAATCTAGATAGTGAAGATGAGGTAAAATTCTTGAAATATGAGTCGTGTGGTAAAATTCATGAAATGGGTTTATACTTATAAAATAGAAATTAGTGGTGAAATTGACTAGAATAACCATTGAGTTTGATGAATTCCTTGTTGTTTAGCTTTTTTCTTCCATTATTAATGGTTAATTTTAGGATTGAAGAATTAGGGTTCATACCCAAATTTAGGGGTTTTGCTTTAAATCCGAATTAGGCTTCATCTTGAGTTGTTTTAGCAAATGATTAGTGGGTTTTATTACCCAGAGCTTGAATTGCATGTTCCATCTTTTAATTTCCCGTTTTGCCCTTATGGGCCCATTTCCCCAATTTTCCTGGGTTAGAATTTGACCTAGCTAGAAGTATAGAAATATGGGTGTCATTTCTTATGGATTTTAATATAGAATTCGATAATGACTAGACTTTGAGTACTTGGAGGCATTATGGAAAGGCAAGGCCAAGGTGTGACAGTTCGAGGCTCTTGCTCGGCTTTCCATGTAGGTTACAACTTACCTTTCTATTAGATTTCGTTTAGCTGATTATATATATAGTTAGTGATTACTAGAGAAAGCATGTAAACCTTCGGGTATGAAGTTGGATAGAAGACTTAGGTTGGTATTATTGTGATTTTTGGCTTGTTACCTCATTGTGTTCTTCCTTATTGTGAGTAGTTGGTCGGGCACCACGTGATTGATTCGAGAGAGTTGATGCTTAGCGATTACTTATGTGTCAAAAAAAATATTTATCATGAATGAGGTTGTTGGAAAGGAAGTAAGGATTACGTTATTGTTATTATGAGTGAGATTTGTGTCCATGTGTGCCACCATTGATTATATATTCTTATTGGCATTGTAATCATGCATCGGGTTGCACGTACCGCAACACTGACTGGGATCGGGTTGCACGTTCTGTAACACTAACTATTTGATCAAGCCGTGCGTTCCGCAGAATGTACATGGACTTAGCAGTCCCCTATGGATCATGACTGTCGAGGCGACGAGATATTCTGCCCGAAGCGTGTGTGTATCATTGAATATGCATTGCATTCATCTCATACTATTTATGGCATTGTTTAGGACTCGTTGATTGATTATTAGTGACTCATGTACTTGATAGTAGTTCTTGAGATGTGGATCAGAATTATAGCACACTTGAGGTGATTGATTTGACTTGGTGGTTTGGTATTGGATTCAGTAATTGGATTGTGTTGAGTTTATTCTGATTGTGAGCATGCCTACTGTTTCAGTCTCTTCCAATTATATATGATTTTCTAACTGTTTTCGGCCTATGATGCCTACTCAATATCGTGTTTGTACTAATGCTACCTTGTTGTACTCTTTTTATGAGTGCAGAGTTTGCTGTTGGAGAGACTTCCACACCTTGCGATTGATCTTGAGGTGACGTCCCTAGAGTTCTGAGGGTGAGCTACTGATGATCCACGTAGCCTGAGACTTTATCTTCTTTATTGTCTCATTTCTATTTCGAGACAATACGTATTTCAGATATTCAGACTTGTAGTAGTATTTAGTAGCTCTTGTACCGATCCGACAAGATTTTAGGATTTGTCGATCTTCCAGACTTATTGTATTATTCTTGGGTTTTAATTTATTTAGTTATTGTTGGTTGCTTGCATAAGTAAAGGGTTCGCCTACCGAGGTGGAAAATAGTAGGTGCCCGCACGATTCCCCAAGTTAGGGTGTGACAAGTTGGTATCAGAGCCCTAGGTTACCCAGTCTATGAGTACAAGAGTATGTCTAGTAGAGTCTTGTGGATTAGTACAATGAGCTCCGTATTTATCTGCGAGAGGCTATGGGACATTTAGGAAATTTAACCTTCTTTTATTTCTTCGTGCTACTTTATTCAAATTGGTATATTGCTTTTTCTAATTGGTATCTTACCTACCTCTATTCTCTAACAGATGTTGCGGACATAAGCAACCATCGCGAAGGACGAGGTGCTCAAGCCCGCTGCTGGAGCAGGCACCAGATGACTAGCGAAGGCGAGAGGTCGCGGATGAGCTCAAGGCTATGGAGCTACATCGGCTAGGGGTGGGGCCCCTATGACTGGATAGAGGCGAACACATTCATGTTCTCCCGAGCGTCAGCTCGAGAGAGCACAGGCAGCTGGGGGAAGTGAGGGGCCAGAACTGACTCATCCTGATGTTATGTCTGATTAGGCATTCTAGGATATGATGGCCTGTGTACTTCTTCATCTTGACGGACAGCATACCGTAGGGGGTGCCACTACTACAGGTGGTTCCCAGACTCGATTGGGGGTACAGACTCCCGAGCAGGGCCAGACTATAGGGATGCATCCTGTTGCTGCTATGGCCCCAAGTTTAGATTGCTTATCAGTTCCTGAGGGTGCTCCCAGACCCGTGGCAGTTCAGCCTTTGACCGTTGAGGATCAGAAGCTTGTTGGGAGGTTCCTGAAAATGGAGCCGCCCAAGTTCTTTGGCTTGTGTAGTAAGGATGCTTATGAAATCATTATGGAGATACATGACAGGCTCTATAAGATGCGCATTTTGGAGATGTGTCATTTCAATTTCGCGACGACGGGAAGACTTGGTGGAAGACTTTTATTGATAGCAGACCCATGAGTGCACCTCCACTTACTTGGATCCAGTTCCACCAGGCTTTCTTCGAGAAGTATGTGCCGCGTACTTTGAGGGATGAGCATAGAGATGAATTCCTCTATTTGCGACTGCGAGGTATGATTGTGTCCGAGTATGAGGCCAAATTTCTATTTTTGGCTAGGTATGTTGTTCAGTTGGTCCCCACGGATGAGGAGAGGATTCATAGGTTTGTGTGTGGACTTTCATATTCACTCCATGTTGTTTGTCTCCAGTTGTTGGCCTTGGGATCTTCATTCCAGGTGGTTGTTGATTATGCCGTGAGTGTCAAGTTTGCCAAGACTCGTTCTTTGGAAGAGTTTATCAAGAAGAGGCCGCGTCATCTTGGTGGTTATAATAGTTCTGGCTACAGAGGTGGGGGACAATCATCGAAGTCTTATCATTCAGCCCCCAGCCGCCCTGTTCAGTCAGCCTTATAGGCTTCGTCAGGTCGTCCTTCTAGACCCAGTGGTTATGGCGCTGGACAGTCCCATGGTGGTTATTACTCTCGTCCAAATGATCGTGATGGCCTCTCTAGTTCGTTGCCTCCAGGCCTAAGAGCTTGCTATATTTGTGGTGATTTTGTCCACTTTATGAGATATTGTCCCAGAGCCGGATAGTATGGATTCCAGTAGGGTTCCTGGTTCCAGACTTCGATGGCTCTGGCACCATCTAGTTGCTGGGGTGGTTCGTCAACCAAGGGCGATGCTTAGTCAGGCCGTGGTGGATCTCAGCAGTCCGGGGTGGATACTAGTCTAGTATAGGTACTTCTCAAGCCTCTAGAGGTGGGGCACAGTCAGGCTAGAGTGGCCGCGGTGGTGGTCTTTGCTATTCCTTTCCGAGTAGACCCGAGGTAGATGTCTCTGATGCTATGATCTCAGGTACTATTCTGTTCGTCATCGACCTGCTTCGGTATTGTTTGATCTGGGTCTACTTTCTCCTATGTATCTGCCTATCATTCTAATTGGTTGGGATTTGATGAGGGACCATGTTGGTATGCCTATTCATGTATCTACTCCAGTTGGAGACTCAGTCGTTGTTGATCGAGTCTTTCGGTCTTGCTTGGTCACGTTTATGGGGTAGGATACTTCGGTAGATTTGATGATATTGGATATGGCAGACTTTGATATTATTTTGGGTATGAATTGGTTTTTGCCATACCATGCAATCTTGGATTGTCATGCCAAGACAGTCACATTAGCCATGCTTGGGATTCGTAGATTAGAGCGGAGGGGTACTCCGAGCCCCGCTCCAAAGAAGATCATTCTCTATCTCTGCCCGAAAAATTTAGTTAGCAAGGGGTATTTTGCTTACTTTGCCCATGTTCATGATACCAGTGTTGACTCTCCGCCCCTTGAGTCGGTGCCTATTGTATGTGAGTTCGCAGAGGTCTTACCTTCTGATTTATGGGGAATGCCACCCGATAGCGACATTGATTTCTGTATTGATTTGGATCCGAGCACGCACCCTATTTCTATTCCTCCCTATTGGATGGAACCCGCCGAGTTGAGGGAGCTTAAGAAGCAGCTACCGGATCTTTTGAGTAAAGGGTTCATTAAACTGAGTGTCTCTCTTTGGGGTGCTCCTGTTTTATTTGTGAAGAAGAAGGACGGTACGATGAGGATGTGCATTGATTACCGTCAGTTGAATAAGGTCACACCATTCGTAATAAGTATCCCATTCCTCGCATTGATAAATTTTTCGACCAGCTTTAGGGTGCTTCGATATTTTCAAAGATTGATTTGAGGTCAGGCAACCATCAGCTGAAGATTCGGGCCGAGGATGTTCTGAAAACGACCTTTAGGACTCGTTATGGTCATTACGAGTTCCTTGTGATGTCATTTGAGCTTATGAATGCCCCAGTTGGTTTTATGACTTTGATGAATGGAATCTTCCTGCCATATCTTGATTCCTTCATCATTGTGTTCATCGATGATATATTGATGTATTCGAAGAGTAGGGACGAGCATGAGCGTTATTTGAGGAACTTCCTCGGGTTATTGAAGGAGAAGGAGCTTTATTCCAAGTTTTTGAAGTGTGAGTTTGGGCTTGAGTCTGTGGCATTCTTAGGCCACATTATGTCTAAGAAGGGGATCATGGTTGATACAAAGAAGATTGAGGTTGTTAGAGATTTGGCGAGACCCACTATAGTGACTGAGATTCGTGGCTTCGTGGGGTTGGCTAGCAATTACTGTCAATTTGTGAAGGGTTTCACATATATTGCCTCTTGGTTGAATAGATTAACTAAGAAGGAAGTTCCCCTTTAGTGGTCTGATGCTTGGGAACAGAGCTTTCAGTAGCTCAAGACTCTTCTGACTTCAGCCCCGATTCTAGCATTACCTGTGGAGGGTAAGCATTTCTAAGTATATTGTGAAGCATCCCGTGTTGGTTTAGGTGCCATATTGATGTAGGAGAATAGAGTAATTGCCTATGCTTTCCATCAATTGAAGATCTACGAGAAGAACTACCCTACCCATGATTTAGGGTTGCAAGTTGTGGTCTTCGCTTTGAAGATCTGGAGGCATTACTTGTAAGTTATCTATTATGGGGTTTTCACCGACTACCATAGCCTTCAGCATATGTTTACTTAGAGAGATCTTAATTCCAGGCAGCGCCGATGGATGGAGCTCCTAAAGGACGATGACATCTCTATTCTTTATCATCCAGGGAAGGCTAATGTTGCTGTTAATGCCTTGAGTCACAAGGCAGTGAATATGGGAAGCATAGCCCGATTGGTTGATTTTGAGCGCATGTTAGCCATGGAGGTTCAAACTTTAGTAAACAGCTTTGTATGCCTTGACATCTCAGTTCCGGGCAGAGTCTTAGCTTGTGTTGAGGTGAGGTCGTCCCTCTTGGAGCAGAATAGGGCCCAGTAGTTTGAAGATGCCCAGTTGTGCCAGAATCGTGATAAGGTTCTGAGAGGTGAGGGCAAGGAGTCCATTCTTGATAGTGAGAGCATTCTGAGGATCAAGGGACATGTGTGCATTCCTCGTGTTAGTGATTTGATTCTTTTGATTTTGACTGAGGCCCATAGTTTAAGGTAATTCATTCATCCGGGTGCCACGACGATGTATCGACATTTAAGGCAGCACTACTAGTGGGGGAGGATGAAAGGAGATATTGCAGATTTTATAGTTGGGCGTGGGAATTGTCAGCAAGTATAGTATGAGCACCAGACACATGGAGGGGTGCTTCAGAGGATGCCCATTCCCAAGTGAAAGTGGAAGAGGATTGCCATGCATTTTTTGGTGGGTCTTCCGAAGACCTTGGGCAAGTTTGACTCAGTTTGGTTTATTGTTGACTAATTGACTAAGTCCGCTCATTTCATACCAGTTCAATTTACTTACACTGCGAAGAAGTTAGCCAGGATTTATATTCGTGATATTGTGCCATTTCATGGGGTCCCTATTTCCATTGTTTCGGATCGAGGTCCCTAGTTTACTTCAAGTTTTCGGAAGGCTTTTCAGACAGAGTTAGGTACTCAGTTGGACCTCAGTATAGCTTTTCATCTCCAGACTGATGGTCAGTCCGAAAGGACTATTCAAGTGCTCGAGGATATGTTGAGAGCATGTGCCATTGATTTTTGTGGTCATTGGGACAAGTTCTTGCCCCTAACGAAGTTCACATACAATAATACCTACCATTGGATTATTCATATGGCGCCGTTCGAGGCTTTGTATGGTAGGAGGTGTCAATCTCCTATTGGTTGGTTTGATGAGCTTGAGGTTCGTCCATGGGACACAGATTTGTTAAGAGAGTCCGTGGATAGAGTGAAGCTTATTCAGAAAAAGCTTCTAGCAGCTCAAAGTCGACAAAAGATGTATGCATACTGGAAGGTTTGGGGCATAGAGTTTTGACTGGGCGAGCAGGTGTTTCTGAAGATCTCACCCATGAAGGGTGTTATGCGATTTGGGAAGAGGGGCAAGTTGAGTCTGAAGTACCTTGGCCCATTTGAGGTTCTCTTAGAGTTTGAGATGTTGATTATGAGTTGGCATTGCCACCGGGCCTGTCAGGTGTTCAATAGGTTTTTCATCTATCCATGCTGAAGAAGTATCATTCTGATGGTTCCTATATAGTTCGTTGGTATTCTGTGTTGCTTGATGAGAATTTGTCTTATGAGGAGGAGCCTATAGCGATTCTAGATAGGCAGGTTAGAAAGCTGAGGTCGAAAGAGATTTCTTTGATCAAGGTTCAGTGGAAGCTTCATCCCGTTCAGCAGGCTACTTGGGAAACCGAGTCCGATATGTGCGAGAGATATCCCTAGTTGTTTGCTGATTTAGGTACTTTAGCCCATTTGTACTACTTGTCGCTCAAGAATGATTGATTGTTTAATGGTATCATATTACACCTCGGAAAATTTTCTGTTCAAGTACAGTGAATAGACTGACGAAGGGCGCGACGTATGCGATGTTTTGATAAGTAAAAGATGGCAATTAATGATTCTAATCAAGGTTCAACACATTAGACGTAAAGGAAGAAGTTTGACAAAGAAGGTAAAACAATATGTTGCGCGTCGGGTAAGAATTATGAGCGACGAGTTAATGATGGCATAATGATGTCTTGGAGATGAGCGGTAACGTCCCTTAGATTGGTATTGATGTGTTAAAAAAGTGTCAAGAAGGTTCCACAAGGGTTGGAGATCAAACGAGTCGACGAGAACAAAATCAGAACAACTGGGCACTATACGGCCCAACATACAGACCGTATAAAATATACTGGCCGTATGTTAGGCCGTATATTTAGCCAAGGGGACATGAACTACTGGACCAAACATACGGCCACACATACGGCCCGTATAAAATGTAAGGACCGTATGTTGGTCCGTATAACTTGGTCGGGACAGGTCTCAATTTAATATAAGGGACCCTTTCTCATTTCATTTCATTTCATTTCCACTCTCCTCTCTTCAAGAAAACTCTAGAACACTCTAATATTCATCCACAAGAATTCAAGGGAAAACCAACATCAACTACACCAAATCCATGAAAACAAGTGTGTGAAACCTAGCAAAAGCTCATCTACACCAAGAAAACTCAAGGGAAGTGAATTAGGGTTTTAGTGCAAGAAGAAAAGTTCCACTCAAGGGTTGTTCATCCATCATCTAAGGTAGGTTTCATTACCATATCATGTTGTTTAAGGTATTGGAAGGCTAAGACACTTGAATTGTAGAAAGACATAGAAAATGGGTCATAAATGAGTGAATAGTGTCATTGTTGAATAGTGGTTGGGGTGAATCATGAATGTTGGTATGTTGTGATTGTGAATATGTTATAAATGAAATTTAGACCATGGAATAAGTATTATATATGAGAAAACGCGATAACGAGCTATAACCATAATTGTGGAGAAATTGAAGGGAAATGGTGCATTGTGGTAAATGTAGATAAACGATGGTTGTTGCTTGCGAAATTGTGAATGTTGTTATGAACGTTTGGGAGTTGATATACTATATGAGGAAATTTGTATAAACAAAGGAGATGCTGCCCAGATTTTCCTAGAAATAGTAAGCACGCTTAAGTAATCGATTGACTAACGTTCGTACGACTTCTCTTGAAGGTAGGAACGCAAATATTGAAGGGGAACGATCAAGCGGTGGAATAGCTAAAGGAAAAGGTATGTAAGGCCAGTACCTTCTTTCTAAGGCATTAATCCTATAGTATGATGTCCCCTCCTTCTTCATGATTTTCCTACGTATCAAAAACTATGAGTCTACGATTATAAAAAAGTATCACAAGATAAAGAAAAGAGACACGTTATGAGCATGACGATATTGGTGATGAATCTAAGTCTAGGAGTCCTACACCTTATGAACGACATTACTACGAAGATGGCAATCCTTATACGATTCCTATGATACTATTTCTCTACCTCTCCCTGACTTTCTTATATTCCGAAACTACGAGTCAACATTGATAGAGATCTTCTTATGAGATAAAGATGAGGAATGCGATATGAATATGATATTGAAGATGATAAGCTGAAGTCTAAAGATTATAGAGTTCATGGTATAATGTTTCTATCAAGCTAACGACATTAACTATAATCTATTGGTGTTACTTGTTGTACACACTCACCTTATATACTAATTCCTTCAAGGTGAGGCGGAATACCTATGAATGCTGCATAATGTAATCGGGGGTTCTCGACCTTATGTCACCCTGACATTGTTATAGATTGTACGTAAGCCTTATTGCAAATCTTATGACCAATGTTCCGCAAAGTTGCGAGTCTATGTCCATAGAGGATATCATATGAGATAAAGGTAAGAGATATGCTATATAAACGATAATGGTAATTTTGAGCTTAAGCCTAGAGATTATAAAGTCTATCCTACAATATTTATACGAAGTCCATGCTACGGATATGATGTGATTTTCATAGATTGTCTTTAAATTTAAAGGTGAAAATGCCCCAGTGCGAAGGTGCGAGAGGTTGGCCAGCGACGGTTTCAGAAGAGGTAGAGGTAGGCCGAAGAAGTATTGGGGGGAAGTAATTAGACAGGACATGGCGCATTTCCTGCTTACCAAGGACATGACCTTAGATAGGAGGGTATGGAGGACTCATATTAGGGTAGAAGGCTAGTAGGTAGTCGCGTTTATCCTTTCTTACGAGTAGTTATGTTGCTCTATAATTTCTTGTCTCTTTATTTCTGCAAGTATCTATTTGTTTATAATGGCTATTTACTTTCATTGTTTTCATTTTCATAATTGCTTTGATTTGTTCGCCCGTATCTGACCTTTCTTAGGCTTTTTCTTGAGCCGAGGGTCTTCCGGAAACAGCCTCCCTACCTAAGGTGGGGGTAAGGTCTGCGTACACTCTACCCTCCCCAGACCCCACGTTGTGGGATTCACTGGGTATGTTGTTGTTGTTGCTGTCTTTAAATTTAAAGATATGCATTAATGAAAGGTTACGATATGCTTATAAGATGTATGTGATGACAATGATGATGATGAGATATACTGATCCTTGTTATGATGTATGTGATATGGTCGAGCCACTACGTGGCCGAATACGGAAGATATGTATGTGATACTGTCGAGCCACTGCGTGGCCGAATACGGATACTGTCGAGCCACTACGTGGCCGAATACGGATATTGTCGAGCCCCTACGTGGCCGAATACGGATAATGTTTTATGTGTATGAGCAGATATGATACTACAATGATGAATTATATGACATAATAATGTATACGCTATGATGATTCATGTACGACGATTATGTATATATGATATATGTATGAAATATATTCATCCACAAAGGTCTCGCAGGTTTTGCCTTCACCCTATGACTTATGATTTCTCTATTATGTTTATTTCATTCATCCCTTACAAACTCAGTACAATATTCGTACTAACGTCCGTTTTCTTTGGACGCTGTGTTCATGCCCACAGGTAGACAGGGAGACGGCGCAGACCTTTAGGAGCTATCAGCAGATTTGCAGGAGCACTCCATTATTCCGGAGGTGCTAATCGGGTTTATACTTTTTTGTATATATATATACATGTATATGCATTTTGGGCACGATGGGGTCTTATCCCGTCCCTATGTCTAGCACTCCAGTAGAGGCTCGTAGATTCGCAGTGTGGGTTATATGATCTCACGAGGATGCTATTATGTAAATATATATTATTTTGATGGTCGAGAGATATGTATATGAAAGTAATTATGTTTCAAAATGAAAGATGATTTTCTTATAATTGGGTATAAATTTGATAAAAGAGCATTAAATTAGTATGATGAGTAATAGAATGAGCGGTGCTCGGTGGTTAGCCCCGGGTACCCGTCGCGGCCCCTAGCTGGGTCGTGACAAAAGTGGTATCAGAGCAGTTCAGTCCTAGGAAGTGTCTACGAGCCGTGTCTAGTAGAGTTTTGTTCATGGTGTGTTGTGCACCACATCTATAAATAGGAGGCTACAAGGCATGTAGGATGGTTATTCTTCTTTCATCTCAAAGATCGTGCGATAGAGCTAAGCCATAGGAAATGAGATTCCTTGTACTAACCCTTGATTGCAGCAGAAGAACGATAATGATAGAAGAAAGAGATTGATGACATTGAATGTTATAGAGGTAAGTCAGTGTTCATATGATGGAGAAATTGATTAAATGTATCTCTTGATGATAAGTTCAGTTATAAGTAGAGGGCTAAGCAAATTGAATGAATCAGAACAAAGGTAAACGATGGTACGAAAGATGTGTGTCGAATAAAGTAAGAATATTGAGATATGATCGAAATGTAAAGTCGAAGAATGAAAGAGAAAGTAAATAGGAAGAGGTAACAGGGCAGATCGCTAAAGGATCAGGCACATCTTGAAGCGTGCTATATGAGGTAAGTTTCGACATCTTTGTGTTTTTACTTGAAAGTGGGAGCCCTGTGTGGCTGAGATATGTCGTGTATATATATATATATATATATATATATATATATATATATTGGCCCTGTGAGGCATTGTTGGTATTTGCTGCGTGCAGGTTTTGAGATAGTAAGAAATATAGAGGAAACTCTGCCGAAATTTTCCTAGAATCTAAAGGAGATAAGATATAAGCTTGCAATATGTCCTGATGGGAAAATATGTTGTGCAAAAAGTTAGGGCAGGACGAGATTAAGTTAGGAGTATCATTGACGATTATAAGAGATGAGCTAAATGTTGTTGAATTGATAGTAATGGCAGTTATAAGAGCGACATTGATACGGTAAAGAGAAATGCTAGAGTAAATTTAGGAGATTGGTAGCACTAAAGCATGACATATAAAAGAAAGGGTAACTCCAATAGAGTGTGATACTGAAGTATTGATTGGAGGGATAAGCACGAGAAGGAAGGAATGTAAAAGGATAAGAATGGGATTAGAAAGAGAAGGAAAATGCGCCGCAAAGTACGCGCGCTTAAGAAGTAGTCGTGTTATGATTAAAGGAAGATGCATCTCCTACGAATATCCGATACCAAGTTACAACGAGTAAGGTATATGAAGAATGAGTTGGAAGGAAAAAGATGATCATAAGTTATAAGTTTACCGTACGACGACAAAACGATAGAATAAAGATATCACCAATGACAAACGCAATATGATCATGATTGGTTTTGAAACTAATGTGGAGTACAAAACAAGAGTAAAAGAGTATGAGGCATAAGGAGTATTAATTGCACATGAGACTTAGGTCCTGGAAAACAAAGATGACGTTACAAGTGAATTTTGAGCACCGAAGAAGCGGGCAAGTGACATTATATGGAGGGTGTGGATAACTATACCTACTACTCTTGTGGGCATCCCTATGGGGCAAAAAGTTGTGAATTGGAGCGGATTTAAACATTGACTTATAACTACCAAATGAACTAAGTAAAATACATTCTTGTTCGGATTGCTATGCCGGTTGTATTACTTGATTACAAAACTGCAAGATGAGTATGTTAAGACCTCCCACATGAATTATCGTAGTTACAAATGATGGGAAATAGCACAAATGAGATGTAGTATAGTAAGGGATATATGAATTCAAGATTTGAAGGTGAGGCAACAGATTTGAGAATAGTACAAGTAAAACCCTTAAAGGGGGGAAACGAGTAAAGAGAATACGACTGTATAGATTGAAATGATGGACTCTAAGATGTCACAGATATAGACTCTCAAACAAAGAGTGAGAGTTATGCAGAAATGAGTCTAATGACTAGTAAATGAATGAACACGAATTGAGCAAGCATCTGAGACCGTACGGGAGATCATTCATACAGACCTTGAAACACGTGACATTGAGAGCAAATAACTCAAGGGGTATTCCAAAGGATGGCGATGTGATACTAGAATGGAGGCAAAGGCACTAACGGTAGAGTCGTTGTTAATGATATTGCTATTTATAAGTGATAATGAAGGAAGAGACTTAAAGTATCTATAGTAGAACATAAGATATAATAATCAAGGAAAGATAAAGGAAGAAAAAGAGTATGACGAGATAAGTTATTACGGATAGACAAAAGAGTTTAGGTATATATGATCACCGACCTTAGTCATGGTCGGGCATGCGAAACACCGAACCTTCGTGGTCGGGCATGCTATGTAAATGATAGGCATAAGAATATGACTATGGATACGATAAGTAAATGAGTACGATTATGAATACAGATACGGATGTGGATACTTGTATATGTATAGAAATGTACGTACACGAATCACACAAGAACGATTATGCGGCTTGCAAGTGTTTATGCGTCGCCAATGAAACCAAGTGGGTACTCAAAAAGAGGAATAAGAGGTAAGAAAGAATAGTGTGGTCATGGTACTCCGGGTCAGTTGAAGGAAAATACATGGTGAAATTTTCATAGAATCCCGGATAGCTTAACATTCGAGGACGAATGTTCCTAAGGAGGGAAGAATGTTACACCTCGAAAAATTTTCCGTTCAAGTACCGTGAATAGACTAACGAAGGGCGCGACGTATTCGATGTTTTGATAAGTAAGAGATGGAAATTGATGATTCTAATCAAGGTTCAAGACATTAGACGTAAAGGAAGAAGTTTGACAAAGAAGGTAAAAGAATATGTTGCGCGTCGGGTAAGAATTATGAACGACGAGTTAATGATGGCATAACGATGTCTTAGAGATGATCGGTAACGTCCCTTAGATTGGTATTGATGTGTTAAACAAGTGTCAAGAAGGTTCCACAAGGGTTGGAGATCAAACGAGTCAACGAGAACAAAATCGGAACAACTGGGCACTATACGGCCAAACATATGGACCGTATAAAATATACTGGCCGTATGTTACGCGGTATATTTATCCAAGGGGGACATGACCTACTGGGTCAAACAAAACGGCCACACATACGGCCCGTATAAAATGTAACGACCGTATGTTGTTCCGTATAACTTGGTCGGGACAGGTTTTAATTTAATATAGGGGACCCTTTCTCATTTCATTTCCACTCTCCTCTCTTCAAGAAAACTCTAGAACACTCTCTAATATTCATCCACAAGAATTCAAGGGAAAACCAAGATCAACTACACCAAATCTATGAAAACAAGTGTGTGAAACCTAGCAAAAGCTCATCTACACCAAGAAAACTCAAGGGAAGTGAATTAGGGTTTTAGTGCAAGAAGAGAAGTTCCACTCAAGGGTTGTTCATCCATAATATAAGGTACGTTTCATGGCCATATCATGTTGTTTAAGGTATTGGAAGGCTAAGATACTTGAATTGTAGAAAGACATTGAAAATGAGTCATAAATGAGTGAATAGTGTCATTGTTGAATAGTGGTTGGGGTGAATCATGAATGTTGGTATGTTGTGATTGTGAATATGTTATAAATGAAATTTATACCATGGAATAAGTATTATATATGAGAAAACTCGATAATGAGCTATAACCATAATTGTGGAGAAATTGAAGGGAAATGGTGCATTGTGGTAAATGTAGATAAACGATGATTGTTGCTTGCGATATTGTGAATGTTGTTATGAACGTTTGGGAGTTGATATACTATATGAGGAAAGTTGTATAAACAAAGGAGATGCTGCCCAAATTTTCCTAGAAATAGTAAGCACGCTTAAGTAATCGATTGACTAACGTTCGTACGGCTTCTCTTGAAGGTAGGAACGCGAATATTGAAGGGGAACGATCAAGTGGTGGAATAGCTAAAGGAAAAGGTATGTAAGGCCAGTCCCTTATTTCTAAGGCATTAATCCTATAGTATGATGTCCCCTCCTTCATGATTTTCCTACGTATCAAAAACTATGAGTCTACGATTATAAAAAAGTATCACAAGATAAAGAAAAGAGACACGTTATGAGCATGACGATATTGGTGATGAATCTAAGTCTAGGAGTCCTACAGCTTATGAACGACATGACTACGAAGATGGCAATCCTTATACAATTCCTATGTATGTGATACAGTCGAGCCACTGCGTGGCCGAATACGGATACTGTCGAGCCACTACGTGGCCGAATACGGATATTGTCGAGCCCCTACGTGGCCGAATACGGATAATGTTTTATGTGTATGAGCAGATACGATACTACAATGATGAATTATATGACATAATAATGTATACGCTATGATGATTCATGTACGACGATTATGTATATATGATATATGTATGAAATGTATTCATCCACAAAGGTCGCGCAGGTTTTGCCTTCACCCTATGACTTATGATTTCTCTATCATGTTTATTTCATTCATGCCTTACATACTCAGTACAATATTCATACTGACGTCTGTTTTCTTTGGACACTGTGTTCATGCCCACAGGTAGACAGGGAGACGGCGCAGACCTTTAGGAGCTATCAGCAGATTTGCAGGAGCACTCCATTATTCCGGAGGTGCTAATCGGGTTTATACTTTTGTGTATATATATATATATATGTATATGCATTTTGGGCACGACGGGGTCTTGGCCCGTCCCTATGTCTAGAACTCCAGTAGAGGCTCGTAGATACACAGTGTGGGTTATATGGTCTCACGAGGATGCTATTATCTAAATATATATTATTTTGATGGACGAGAGGCATATGTATGTGAAAGTAATTACGTTTCAAAATGAAAGGTGATTTTCTTATAATTGAGTATAAATTTGATTAAAGAGCATTAAATGAGTATGATGAGTAATAGAACAAGCGGTGGTTGGTGGTTAGCCCCGGGTACCCGTCGCGGCCCCTAGCTGGGTCGTGACATATCAGATGTACTGACCTTGTTGGTCGTGATTGTGCGAATGAACCTTTTACCGCTGTTGACCCTTCCCTAGGTCATCAAGTGGGTTTTAGAGTGACTTTTAGAAGTTTGAGACTCAAAGTGGAATCTGTTTGACCTAAACATGACTTTTGAGTAAACAGACTTTTTTTGAAATTTTGTTAATTCCCAGACGTCCGGAAAGTCATTTATGACTTGGTAATGTGTTCGGTTTGATTCCTAATGCAATTGGGAAAGTTTGGGAACTTGGGTTGGGGACTTGGCTTTAGGCCATTAAGTGTTGACTTGGTCAAATAGACCTCCGTTGGGAAATCCGAGGCCACGGGTGAATAGATAGCGCGTTTTATGTATGTTTGCATGTTTGTTTGGTGTTTGTGAGGCCTGGGGAGATAGTCATATTTCGGGATCAGATTGGTCAAAACCAGAAAATTCTGGTTCTGGTGTAGACGCTGCAGCAGGACCATAACAGCTGTAGCGGGCACGCTATAATGCTTGAGAGACGGCTATAGCGGACGGGGAAATTTTGTGATTAGCCGCCGTACGGGTTCCTTGCCGCTATAGTGACATACTAATTTTTTAGTGGAGGATGCCGTGGCAAGCCTTATGGCGCTGCAGCGCACTCCTTGACTGCTGTAGCCATAGTCGGGCATAATTATTTCTCTTTTCTCTAGTTAAGTCCCTTAAAACCTATCACTTCTTCTCATCACTTCACTAAGCACTCTTTGGGGGTAAGATCTATGACCCTAGCCTTCATAATTTGCCTTCTTAAGTTCATATTTCATGCTTAGAATCACTAGAAATCTAGATAGAGAAGATGACTCTTGTGGTAAAATTCTTAAAATGGGTTTGTGGTAAAAATTTTAAAATGGGTTTAGACTTCTAAAATAGGGTTTGATGAATTTCGTGTTGTTTTGCTTATTGCTTCCATTATTAATGGTTAATTTGAGGATTAAAGAATTAGGGTTCTTACCCAAATTTGTGGGTTTAGCTTTAAATCCTAATTAGGCATAATCTTGAGTTGTTTTCGCAAATGATTAGTGGATTTAATTACCTAGAGCTTGAATTGCATGTACCATCTTTTAGTTTCCCGTTTTACCCTTGTAGGCTTGTTTCCCCAGTTTTCGTGGGTTAGAATTTGGCCTAGCTAGAAGTATAGAAATATGGGTGTCCTTATTCATAGTTTGTAATATAGAATTCGATTATGACTACACTTTGAGTACTTGGAGGCGTTATGGAAAGGCAAGGCCAAGGTGTGATGGTTCGAGGCTCCTGCTCGGCTTTCCAAGTAGGTTACAGCTTAGCTTTCGGTTAGACTTCGGTTAGCAGATTATATGTATAGTTAGTGATTGTTGGAGAAAGCATGTAAACCTTCGGGTATGAAGTTGGGATAAAAGACTTATGTTGGTATTGTCGTGATCTATGGCTTGTCGCCTTATTGTGTTCCATTATGTTGTTGCTTATTGTGAGTTGTTGGCTTGCCGCCACATGATTGATTCGAGAGAGTTGATGCTTAGCGATTACTTGTGTGTCAGAAAACATATTTATCTTGAATGAGGTTGTTGGAAAAGATGTAAGGATTATGTTATTGTTATTGTGAGTGAGATTTGTGTCCATGTTTGGCACCATTTATTATATATTCTTGTTGGCATTGTTATCATGCATTTCACTTATTCATGTATATATATTAGGATCGATTTGCACACCGCAACACTAATTAGGATCGGGTTGCACGTACCGCAACACTAATTGGGATTGGGAACTGTGTGTGTATCATTGCATATGCATTGCATTCATCTTATACTTATTGTTGGCATTGTTTTGGACTCGCTGATTGATTATTGGTGACGCGTGTACTTGATAGTAGTTCTTGAGATGTGTATCATTTGACTTTGTGGTTTGGTACTGGATTCGGTAATTGGATTGTGTTGAGTTTATTCTGATTGTGAACATGCCTACATTTTCAGTCTCTTCCTAATATATGTGATTTTCTAATTATTGTCGGCCTATGATGCCTACTTAATACAGTGTTTGTACTGATGCTACCTCTTACAGTTCGCTTTTACACGAGTTAAGCCATAAAAGTTACTACGAGGTTGTTGGTGCTCTAATTTGATTTTAGTATTTTTAGAGTCGCCACCGAATTTATTTATGGAAGACAGGAAAGCCGGGTTTAAAGATTTTTTCCAAATAAGAAAAAATCTTTTGGACCAAAGTTCAAGGTAAGGGTTCTGGTGATCCCCTAGGGAAGATATTACACACTCTAGTATTAATGATCCGTAGAATACGGTTGACCTGCGAGCTTCAGTGTGTGATTAATGCACTTATTTGTTGAAAAGTGTTTAGTTTTCCGACAAAAATGTCATTTATGTATCACATCATAATTTCAAGAAAAATTAGGCAAAAAGTCCCCTTATAAAAAGGGGTTTAGGTTTAGAAAATCCGCACAAGTGTTCAAATCACTTTGTTGCCAGACTAGGACACACTCGGGATTTCTCCCGAGTAAAGTCACTATTATTTTAATCCTAACAAAATGGGTTTAGTACCTACCGGTTTTTATATGTATATATGAAAATGTGGAGTATATCTCCATTTTTATATACATATATGAGAAAACAAATCACAAGTTATATTAAGTCCAAATTTTAATCATTTTGAATCCCATAGGTCAACTTGTATTCCAACCAATTTCCATCTCATCTTTAAGTCCGGTCCAAGTAGATTTCACCCTGATTTCATCCAGAAAGTTTTGGGCTTCGGCCCAAAAGGTGTCGCTTTTCTGAAAAATTATTCAAGTCCCAACCATAACATTTTCATTGCATTTTCTGGAAATTTCCTAAGTTTCGATCTCTTATTAAAAATCTTAGCGCAAGACCCAAGACCACTTTCACAAAAAACTATCCAACAACCATTTTTTTCTGTTTAGTTCAAATTAGATTTGAAGTCCAATAAGCAGTTGCAATTCTTAGTGGCGGGCCTAAGACCCAAGACCACTTTCATTTCCAACTATTTCGTTGCAGATTTTTGCCAAAGGGGCGAGAGGCCCAAAATTTTACCACTTAGTTCTTTTTAGAAATCATTTAGCTTTATTAAAATGTTGAACCAGTTTTCAACCTCAAAAAATCAAAATAAGTATCAATTTCATGCAATTTTGAGAATAGCCAAATTTTGAAAATGTTTTAGGTGACTTCTTAAATATACTAAGTGTTTTTTCCTAAGTTCTAAACATACATAAGGGTTCCAATATTTTCAAGATTTTTTACATATACAACATATATACATGCAATATATATGTGAAGTAAAGAAGAGAAGAAAGTAGATTTCAACTGATGGGCCTACCTAAGCCCATCAGTGCCATTTTCACCCATGGCTGGGCCTTCAATCTGTTAGCTTCCCTTGCCATTTTTTCTCACGGACTCGATCGAAATAAGGAGAGTTGGACCTCTGGCCCAACTGGTATAGTGCAGGAAAGTGTCTCGAGGATGCTATCACATAAACACACAAAATGATAAGGATTAGTATCTACTTCTAAGTATTCAAACAATCACATAATCAGCTAGGGTGAAACACATAAGTTCAATAAACATGCGGATGAATAAAGAGTATATCACAAAACAAATTCCTGGTTAACATAAACAAAGCCCAAACTTAAAATAAGTCATCGAAAGAGAGGGGAGTATGAGTAGATTGGGCCAAATACTTATTCCATTAAAACAGAGGCCCAACGGTCATGAAATGGCATAATCACACACAACACCAATTATATTTGTAAGGTAATGAAGGAATATACACTTCTGTATACCAAATATATCACTTCATATACGCTGGAGTGTATATGGAGTTAAATATACCTTGTATATCAAAGGGTATACCTCCCATATATGGGGAGTTCAACAAGGAAAGGCAAAGAGAGTTAAAAAATATGACACTTAACGCCAACTCCATGCATACATAGGAAATAAGGTAAAGTGCACAGACACAACATTGAATTTAGGTCTACTTTTGACATTTTTCTAAGCATAGACAAGCAGTCATTTAAGGTCATGGAAGATTGAAATAGGTATGTACGGCAGATTCAGGTGAGGTACAAAGTGCAAATTTTCCCAACAGGGCACCCCAAAGAAACTAGCAGAATTCCACAACAAAATACATAGTTACTAAATTCAGAATCTCCTAAACCTTTCTTGCAGACCATTTTACTTTGACACTTAAGATACTAAATCAGCAATAGAATATAAGTCCCTTAACTTAGAACAGACATCATAGGAGCATACAAAGGTCTAGCTCACTAGGTTCATCTCAATAATATTTCTAAGTAAGGCCACATATAACTTTAATCATGCACTACCAAAACAGGTATTAAGGGCAACAACATATGCACATAAGTTTCTGGCCTTCCTCATTACTTTAAAATTGCCAAACTAATCACTTTAAACATGGGACAGTATTACCTTTAAGGTTTAAAAGGGCATTTTTTAGAGGTTCAGACAGATTTAGGTTCAGTCATAGGGAGTTATAATCACATGCTTTTGACTAAATAAAGGACTTGTCATACAACACTTAACCATAAAGCAACAGTTTAGGTGATAGATGATCATTGGACTTAATCAAACATACTTCATAGCCATAACTGGTTTCAAAATAGAATAAGACAAGTAGGGATAGGCCCTTCCAAAATTATGTTTAATATACTACATGCCGATAGCAAGCAGGGGACAATATAGGGGTTCAAGCCAAAGTTCATAGACTCAAGGAGATCACAGGCTCAACCAGCTAAGATCAAAGCCAAACAATACAGAGTAACAACTTACTTTAGACCCTTCTACTCACATGAAAGCAACTGACAGGGACTTAAACAAACTAATCCATATAAGCATTTCCAATAGACTACACTGGGGCAACCTATTTAGGCCAATAGAGTTTTATTGAACACATTAGTGACAGGATTTGAGTGATATTGAATATAGGCAAGCAATCACAAAAGGTTCACATGTATAAAAATGGTTATCAGACATACAACATAGTTTGAAAAGTCTTTTATAACACAAGTAGATCTTAATAGGTACCATACTCAAATAAACATGGCTTAAAGCAGCTGCTCTTAAGGTCTTAAGATAGTAAAGATAGATTCAAGCAAATGACAACAGGACACAACTTCAACATGAAAAAAAGAAAGAATAAGAACTAAAAACAAGCATGATATCAAATAAGTTGTCCATTTATATACTGAATCTGCCTTAGTAGTCCTTACCCTTTATCAGACAACACATGTGAACAATCTAAATAGCTTAAATATTTACTAATGGATCAAGGAGTACATGGAGAACTCAGATAGGTCTACAGATGCTTCTTAGACAAAATTATGGCCATTTGAGATTAGGAAACTATCTATATTAGGCCAAACTTCAGATTAACCGTGAAGGCAAATAATGAGTGTTCATTGAGAGACTAAAACATGCTGACTCTATGCAAGACGTTCGAAATAGTTTCTATGCCAAGTTAAATGGGAATAGGTTCAAATAATCATGTTAAAGCTTTTCAATGCTACTTAAGTTTAATTTACATATAAGGACTCCATATAATCTGTTGGACCCTCAATTCTGCCATTTATTTTGGACTTAAGCTATTCAGGAATCATTCAATGACAAACTAGTGCAATATTTCAAACTAATGAAGTATTGAAAAGTTTTTTAAATACATACTGATGTATTAATCAGACTGCATTAAACCAAACCTAAAACAAACATGGCATTCACTATGATTGATGACCCTTTGGCCAACAACAAACACCACCCAACCGCAGTTACACTTAACAAGCATAGAAAATCAGTATTGCCCTAATCTATGACCATTTCCTAAAATAACGCATAAGAAGGAGATTTACACCTATTAATGGCCTCAAGTAGTACTGTTTAACCTCTAGTTAACAAGAATTAAACAAAACTTAAATATGCTTAAGCCACTTTAAGCAAACACATCATTGACCATGAACTGAATTAGATCAGGCTATACAATATGCATAATGACCATGCTAGATAGTGATTTAAGCTAAGTTGCAAGTATGTTAAGTAATTAATCATGATGAGAGATTACAACAGGCTAAAGACCAAATTAATCTTATCTAATAACTAAAGTTAAGCTAACTCCAATATCACATTAACACATCTATTAACATATATTGACTGAGGAACAACATATTGCTTACTCCACTTGAAAATAATATAATCTAACTAAAAAAATAGATCATTACATGTTTGTAACTAATCTGGGCTAACATATAACTAGGCAGGAAATCAAGCATAAATAAGCATGTACACAGGCTCATGTCTAGCCTAGTCCAAGCATATCACTAAAGTAGAAATTAAACTAAATGAAACCATACAAATAAGGATAATATCTAAACTATTCTAAACACCTAACCACATAAATAACAAGAAATGAAAATAGAAAGGATAAGCAATTACCTTTTCTAGGTGCAGCCCTTTGTCGAGAATGGAGTTGGAGATCTTCTTGCTCCTCCACCACACGAACTCAGCCACAAATAAAAAAATCAAAAATTAGACTATTACTCGATAAAGACTAAGTAAATTCAACTAAGTGTCCAATTCTAATGTCAGTTACTACTATTTTTTTTTTTTTTACCCTTTTTCGGTCTCGCCGGCGGCGATCCGTTTCTCGTCGGAGCTCCGACTTATCCACCTTCCCTCTCCTCTCTTTATCTAAATTATAAAAAAACAAAAAAAAGCAAAAAAGAAAATCTATCGGAAAAAATATCAAAATTTCTAGGGTTTCGGGTTTCAGTATCTAAATTTCTCAATCTCATCGAGTTCGATAGATATCGACTTTTTTTTATTTATTTGTATGAGATTTTGTTGTATCTGCGAATAAAAAGAGGAGAGGGAAGTCAGAAAAAAAAAATAAGAAAAAAGAAAATTATTGTTTTTTTTTTTTTTTTTTTTGGTGTTGAATTGTGATGGCGCAGGTTCAGGTGCAGCAGCAGGCACAGGGACAACAGGGTGGGAATGCAAACCCTAACCAGTTTGTGACGTCACTGTATGTGGGTGACCTTGATGTGAATGTGACTGATTCACAGCTGTATGATCTGTTTAATCAGTTAGGACAAGTTGTTTCTGTTAGGGTTTGTAGGGATTTGACTAGTCAACGTTCCCTCGGTTATGGTTATGTCAATTATGGCAACCCACAAGATGCTGCAAGGGCTTTGGAAGTGCTTAACTTTACTCCTCTCAATGGAAAGCCCATCAGGATAATGTACTTAAACCGAGACCCAACTGTACGAAGAAGTGGCACTGCGAACATATTTATTAAGAATCTGGACAAGGCAATTGACCACAAAGCACTACATGATACATTTTCTGCATTTGGAAACATTCTATCTTGTAAGGTAGCTGTGGATTCATCAGGTCAGTCCAAGGGGTATGGGTTTGTGCAGTATGACAGTGAGGATGCTGCCCAAAAAGCTATTGAGAAACTGAATGGTATGCTGCTGAATGATAAGCAAGTATATGTTGGACCCTTCGTTCGTAAGCAAGAAAGAGATATGGCTGTGGATAAGACAAGATTTACCAATGTATTCGTGAAAAATTTATCTGAAGCAACATCAGAAGAAGATCTCGAGAAAACCTTTGGTGAATTTGGTGCTATTACTAGCGTCGCAATTATGAAGGATGAAAATGGAAACTCCAGGTCCTTTGGATTTGTCAACTTTGAGAATGCTGAAGATGCTGCTAGAGCTGTTGAAGCTCTGAATGGTCACAAATTTGATAACAAAGAGTGGTTTGTAGGAAGAGCTCAGAAGAAATCAGAGAGGGAAATGGAATTGAAACATCGATTTGAGCAAAGTGCCAAGGAGGCAGTTGATAAATCACAAGGTTTAAATCTATACATTAAAAATTTAGATGACAGCATTAGTGATGACAAGCTCAAGGAATTGTTCGCTCCATTTGGCACAATCACTTCATGCAAGGTTATGAGAGATCCTAGTGGGGTAAGCAAAGGATCAGGATTTGTTGCATTCTCAACCCCTGAAGAGGCTTCAAGAGCGCTCTCAGAGATGAATGGAAAGATGATCGTTAGCAAGCCTCTGTATGTTGCCCTTGCGCAACGCAAAGAAGAGAGAAGAGCAAGGTTACAGGCTCAGTTTTCTCAGATGCGTCCAATCGGAATGGCATCTTCAGTCGCTCCTCGAATGCCTATGTACCCTCCTGGCGGTCCTGGTCTAGGTCAACAAATATTCTATGGCCAGCCACCACCATCCATGCTTCCCCCACAAGCTGGTTTTGGATATCAGCAGCAACTTGTACCTGGAATGAGGCCTGGTGGGGGACCTATGCCGAATTTCTTTATGCCCATGGTTCAGCAAGGGCAGCAAGGCCAACGTCCGGGTGGCCGACGTGGAGGTGCTGTTCCATTGCAGCAAGGCCAGCAGCCAGTTCCACTGATGCAGCACCAGATGTTTCCGAGGGGGCGTGGGTATCGATATCCTCCAGGACGTGGCCTTCCTGATGCTGGCTTTCCAGGCGTCGGTGGTGGCATGTTCTCTGTCCCATATGATATGGGTGGCATGCCTGTGCGTGATGCAGGAGTTGCTCAACCAATTCCAGTTGGGGCTTTGGCTACTGCTCTGGCTAACGCTTCTCCAACAGAGCAAAGGACGATGCTCGGCGAAAATTTGTATCCCTTGGTCGAACAGCTTGAGCCAGAAACAGCAGCCAAGGTGACTGGTATGCTTTTGGAGATGGACCAGACAGAGGTATTGCACTTGCTTGAGTCTCCTGAAGCCCTGAAAGCCAAGGTTGCAGAGGCGATGGAGGTTCTGAGGAATGTTCCTCAGCAGCAGTCCAGCAATCCTGCTGATCAGTTGGCTTCATTGTCACTCAATGATGGTCTGGTTTCTTAAGTTAAAAAATATCCCGTTTGCTTCACCAACAAATACTAGTTCGTTTCTAGTGTGATTTTACTTCTGGATTTTCTTCACTTAGAAAATCGCTCTTGCATTTTGGTTCAGTTTGGTATTTGTTGGACAACCGGTTTATCAGAACCTTTGAGCTGGTACTTTTATTTATGGATTTTTGATAGACTTTGGATTAAAAAAAAAAAAAAAAAAAAAAAAAAAAAAAAAAAAAAAATGTCAGTTACTCGTTAAAAACCCTAGTATCGAGTTTTTTATGTGAATATATCTTATCTTCCCCTTTTTTTTGTAAATTAAGGTCCATTTATATAGAAACCCCCAAATCCTTGAAACCCTAGCCGCATCGATGTGGCACAAGTCCATTTTTTAGTCTTGCTTACTCAGAATTATCAACGTGCAGTGCGGATTGATTGGGAAAATCAAACAAAGGGTTAGATTCAAACCCAAATCAGATCTATCCGTTGAGCACTGATCAAACCAATGAGAAACCTTGATTCAAAAATTGATCAAGACAAACCCCATTAACGGATTCATCCTTGTTTGACCTCAAAACGCTGAAAAAGTAAGAGAGAGAAAGAGTTTTACCTCTTTGGTGGTGGTATCATGGTGGTGTGGAGGAGAAAGGTTGAGAACAATTAATGTTCTCACACAAAACGGCCACACAATACTGTAAGAGGCTAATACGCCTGAGGTCTTTGCCAAATTCGGCGTATGACGTCCTAGACAGAGGAAAAGGGGAGGGGTGGCGGCTAGGGTTTTCCCCCACCCCCCTCTCATCCATGTTTGACACAAATGAGACCTTAGGGTCTGTTTGTGTTCGTTGTTGTTTGGATATGAGCGACGAGTTGGGCCGAGTCGGGCCTTGTTGGGCTGGACTCGACTAAAGATTTAAATAATTAATAAAAAGAACCTGATTTGTTATATATGTACATGACATACATGGTATACATGTATACTCATGTATATTCATTTATATATGGGCGGGGAAAATATGCAAAATTTAACAAGTAGCCAAAATTTAAAACGATTCCCACTAGTTGGATATTTAAAATAAGACCCTATTTAAACTAATTGGTAAATTTAAAAGAAATAATAACAACAAAAATAAATAAAAATTTTCAAAAGTGACCTTAATTAAATTGAGCCATGAGCTTGGCTAGTTCAAATTATTTCCATAATTGGCTAATAACTGATTATTTCAATTATAGCCGCTTAATGGCAATTTTCATAATCAATTATAGTTAAAACTTAAGTAGTTATGAAACAATTCTAATAATTTTATAAATAAGAATTGAGGGGTATAAATTGTTAATTTACTTAATTCAACATATTCCTTATACTAAACGGAGTAAAATACTTAGCAAATTGACATTTTAGCAATTTAGACAATTAAGTGAATAATTATGGAAAATTATTCTCTCTTCTGGTTAATTTAGCAAAAGTATTATAATTGTGAAAATACTTAAATTAATTTATAATATTATAGAAATTATTTTATCAAACAAAATTAGTAAAATATTATCTAAATAATTTTATAAAATTATTTTGACTTCTAAAAAAATACATATTTCACTCTGTTTAGTATTCAAGGACTCTAGGTAATTAAAGAAAATTATGGGAGGTCAAAAATTAGGAGTCAACAACTACCCCTTCAGTGATCGGGGATGGCGGGACCATCCCTGAGTAATGAATTTTGACTAACCTTGATTTTTGACTGACCCAACTTATACTACCTCTCATTTTTATGCAAATTTCAAAACATGTGGCCGGATCCTGGTTTTTGGGTTTCCTACATATCTCAAGTTTCATGAGAAGTGAGGCCATTTAGGAAATCTCGCTTTCTATCTTTCCGTCGTTCCACTTCATTCGAATTGGTATCTAGAAAGATCAAATTGGTATCTGACTCTTATCTCTTCCCTCACAATGGTGAGGATCCGCGACACGCCTGCATAGAGGATGTACATGAGGTTGACCACACCGATTTTTACGGGGGCACCAGATGAGGATTCCTACGAGTTCATCGTAATCACGCACGAGCTACTCTATGCAACAAGGATTACGGATACCCTTGTAGTTAGGTATGTTACTGTTCGACTCAACGGTGGCGCGAGGTCATAGTGGAGAGACTACCTTACCAGCAGGCGCGCGTCCACCTACTTGGAGCAATTCTATGGGGTGTTCCTGGAGAGATACTTGCACTGTTCGCTAAGAGACGAGCGCCAGAGGCAGTTCCTCGAGCTCCGTCAGGAGGGCATGCCAATCGCTACCTATGCACTGTCTCCTATCTGGCTCACTACTCCTATCCCTTGACTCCGATGGAGGCCAGTAGAATCTGTTTGTTCATTAGCAGACTGGATGGTCCGTTCTGGCTACCCTCTATCCAGCTGGAGCCCGAGGGCACTTCATTCCAGGCCATTATTGATTCTGCAGTGAGAGTTGAGGCTGTGAGGGCTAGGGCAGCTAGGCCCGAGGCAAAGGCCTCAGAAGCTGTGATCTCAGGTACCATTTCTATCCATCATAGAGCAGCATCTGTGTTGTTTGATCCTGGATCCACTTATTCGTATGCATCTGCATTTCATGCCATTGGTTGGGATTTTCCATGCGATAGCATAGATATACTTGTTCATATGTCTACTCCGGTCGGAGATTCTATGGTTGTTGATCGAGTCTACCGGTCATGTTTAGTTACTTTTATGGGGTACGACACTTGGGTAGATTTGATGATTCTTGATATAGGGGACTTTGATATTATATTGGGTATGTCCTGGCTTTCTCCTTATCATGTGATCTTGGACTGTCACGCCAAAACAGTCACTTTAGCAATGTCGAGCATTCCTAGGCTTGAGTAGAGAGGTATTCCTAGTCTCGCTCCGAAGAAGATTATTTCTTTTCTTCGGGCGAAGAAGTTAGTAAGTAAGGGGTGTTTAGCAAATTTGGCGCATGTTCGTGATACGACTGTTGCATCTCTACCCCTTGAGTCTATCCCTTTTGTGAGCGAGTTCGCGGAGGTGTTTCCGTCAGATTTACCGGGTAGGCCACCCGATCGCGACATTGATTTCTGTATCCGCGAGGACCGAGGCACTCATCCTATTTCTATCCCACCATATCGGATGGCACCTGCCGAGTTGAGGCAGCTTAAGGAACAATTGTAGGATCTATTGAGCAAAGGGTTCATTAGACCGAGCGTCTCTTATTGAGGTGCCCCAGTGTTACTTGCAAAGAAGAAAGATGGGATCATGAGGATGTGTATTGATTACCGTTAGTTGAACAAGGTCACTATTCGAAACAATTGCCATATGCCTCGTATTGATGATCTATATGACCAGCTTCAGGGTGCTTCGGTGTTTTCGAAGATTGATTTGCGTTCCGGCTATCAATTGAAAATTAGGATGGAGGATATTCTAAAAATAGCATTTCGGACGAGATATGGCCACTATAAGTTTTTAGTTATGTCTTTTGGGCTTACCAATGCCCCGACTGCATTTATGACTTTGATGAATGGCAATTTTCGACCGTTCCTTGATTCATTTTTTATTATGTTCATTGATGACACCTTGGTGTATTCCAAGAGTAGGGGGAGCATGAGAGCCATCTTCGTACCGTTCTTGGGTTGTTGAAGAAGCATAGCTTGTTTGCTAAATTTTCCAAGTGTGAGTTCTGGTTGGAGTCAGTAGCATTCTTGGGCCAAGTGGTGCCCAAAGAGGGGATTATGGTTGATCCGTAGAAGATTGAGGCTATGAGGGGTTAGACGAGGCCCACTACAGTTACCGAGATTCATAGTTTTATGGGTTTGGCCAATTATTACTGTCTCTTTGTGAAGGTTTTTGCTGCCATTGCTTCATCTTTGACTAGATTGACTCAGAAGCATGTTCCCTTCCAGTGGACGGATGATTGTGAGGAAAGCTTCCAAAAGCTCAAGTTTCTTTTGACCACACCCCCGATCCTAGCCTTACCCGTGGAAAGTAAGGACTTTGCTGTCTATTGTGATGCTTCTTGTATGGGTTTCGGTGCGATGTTGATGCAGGAGGATAGAGTGATAGCTTATGCTTCCCGTCAATTGAAAGTTCACAAGAAGAATTACCCTACCCATGATTTGGAGTTATTGGTCGTAGTCTTTGCCTTGAAGCTTTGGAGACATTACTTGTACGGTGTCCATTGTGAGGTTTTTACCGATCACCGTAGCATTTAACACGTGTTTACCCAGAGAGATCTTAATTCCAGGCAGCGCCGATGGATGGAGCTCCTGAAGGACTATGACATCTCTATTCTGTATCACCCTGGTAAAGCCAATGTGATGGCTGATGCCTTGAGTCACAAGGTAGTAAGTATGGGGAGTTTGGCTTGATTGATTGTTTCCGAGCGTCCGTTGGCCATGGAGGTTCAGACTTTGGCCAACAGTTTCGTCCGTCTTGATATTTCAGCCCCAGGTAGGATTTTGGCTTATATAGAGGCGAGGTCATCGTTATTGGATCGGATCAAGGCTCATCAATTTGAGGATGATCAGTTGAGCAAGATCCGAGATAGGGTTTCGAGGGGTGAGGCTAAGGAGGCCGTGATTGATTCTGAGGGCATACTGAGGATTAGAGGATGCGTGGGTGCTCCTCGTGTTGGTGATCTGATTCAGTTGATTTTATCTGAGGCCCATAGCTCTCGCTATTCCATTCATCCGGGAGCGACCAAGATGTACTGTGACTTTAGACAGCGCTATTGGTGGCGTCATATGACGAGAGATATAGTTGATTTTGTGGCTAAGTGTGGAAATTGTCAGCAAGTAAAGTGCGAGCACCAACGACCCGGTGGAGTGCTTCAGAGGATACCCATTCCCGTGTGAAAGTAGGAGAGGATTACTACGGATTTTTTCACGGGTCTTCCAAAGACCCTTGGCAAGTTTGATTCTATTTGGGTGATAGTGGATCGGTTGACTAAGTCCGCTCACTTTGTTCGGGTTCAAGTTTCCTACACCGCGGAGAAGTTAGCCAAGATGTATATTCGGGATATTGTGAGATTACATGGGATCCCTATTTCGGTTGTATCTGATCGGAGTACTATCTTCACTTTCCAATTCTGGAGAGCCTTTCATGAGGAATTGGGTACCCGATTGGACTTTTGTACAACTTTCCATCCCCAGACCGATGGCCAGTCCAAGTAGACCATTCAGGTGCTCGAGGACATGATGAGAGCATGTGTTATTGACTTTGGTGGTCATTGGGATCAGCACTTGCCCTTGGTAGAGTTTGCATACAATAACAATTATCATTCGAGTATTGGTAGGGCGCCTTTTGAGGCCTTATATGGTAGGAGGTGTAGATCTCCGATTGGTTGGTTTGATGGGTTCGAGGCACGATCTGGGAGCACAGATTTATTTAGAGAGTCCCTTGATAGAGTGAGAGTTATTTAGGCCAAGCTCGTGGTAGCTCAGAGTCGGCAGAAGATGTATGCTGACCGGAAGGTTCGAGATTTCAAGTTTGCTATTGGTGACCAAGTTCCTTTGAAGGTTAAGGGTGTTATGAGGCCTGGTAAGACGGGCAAGTTGAGACCCAGGTACATTGGTCCGTTTGAGATTGTAGACTGTATCGGCGAGGTAGCTTATGAGTTAGTATTATCTCCAGGCTTGGCAGGAGATCATCCGGTCTTTTATGTTTCGATGCTGAACAAATACCATGCTGATGGTACCTACATTGTCTGTTGGGATTCTATATTGCTTGATGAGAATTTGACTTATGAGGAGGAGCCTATCGCGATCTTAGATAAGCAAGTTCGAAAGTTGAGGTCAAAGGAGATTGCTTTTGTGAAGGTGCAACGGAAGCACCGTTCTATTGAGGAGGCTACCTGGGAGACTGAGTCCAATATGCACAGCCGTTATCCCCAGTTGTTCACTTATTTAGGTATATCCCTACTATCTTTTTTTTCTTTGCTTGACGACGACCAACAGTTCAATTAGTATCTGATGTAACGAACCATTTGGTCATTATAGTTCTTTCAATATTTTCGCCCATTCCCGAGCATTGATTTGCTCCCTTTTGACCCGAGGGCACCGTTGATATGCTTTCCAGGGTACCTAGACTGAATTCGGGGAACTTTGGTGAAAATTTAGGCTTAAAGTGAAAAATGGTTGACCTAAAGTTGACTTTGTGCAAACAGACCTTTTTCAAAGTTTTGTCAATTTCAAGCGGTCCGGATGGCCGTTTAGAACCTGTATGAGTATTTAGTTCAGTTCCCCATGCATTCAGATGCATTTCGGGACTTGGAATGGGAAATTGGAATTAAGGCATTGGGGGTTGACTCGGCTAACGAGGCCTCTGTTGGAAATTTCGAGACCACGAGCACATTCGAAGAGTAATTTTGTGTGGGTCTGTGTGTTTGGTTTGTGAGCAGATGGCCTCGTGAATGACCCAGGATTTCAATTGAAGACTTAGAAAATTCGGGGATTTCTGGTGTCTGGTGCCCGCAACAGCGGCACCACTGTGGCGGCCATGTGTAGTGTTGGCCCTACCATTGTGGCAGCATCAGGCAGTTAGTTTTCATTAAATGTGTCTTAATTAAGTCCTAGACCCTCATTATTTCTCATCTCGTTATTTGAGTTTGGAGAAACTTTTCTTGGAGATAATTTGAAGAAATTCTTGGAGGTAAAACTTGCCTAATCCTTTACCCTTCCTTAATCACAATCATCTTAGATTTCCCCCTTCCTTTTACCAATCCCTTAGATATGGAATTTGAGAGAGGGTTTTGGAAGAACATTTTCCTAGATTATTAGTGATAAATTGATGATGGTTATGCTAAAACTTGATGAATATAAACTTATTAATCACGTATCTTCCACTTTTAACGTTGAATTTCGGATTTGGAGATTTAGGGTTTATACCCAATTTGCGAATTTTTGCCAATCCTTGAGTTAAATCAACAATTAGTGGTTGGGTTATGACCACCTCATATTTAATTTGGTATTTTCCCCCCGAATTTCCCTCTTTGCCCTTGTGGGCCCGTTTCCCTAAATTCGAGGGTTAAAGTTGACCTAATTGATACCATAGCAATATTAGTATCACTCATCATGATTTCCAATATAGAATTCGATTATGCTTAGACTACTTTGATTCTGAGCTTCAGAGGAAGGGAAAGGCAAAAAAGTGACTTGTTGGGGTTGCAGTTCGGCAGTCCAGGTAGGTTATGGTTTATCTTTGGTGAAACTTCGTATAGTGAATCATATATTTAGATTAAAATGTCGGAGAAAGCATGTGAATCTTCGGGTATGAATTTGGGATTGATATTGCCTTAGGTTGGGCCCTGATATGTGTTGGGACTACCCACCCCGTTATGTGTGCTTGATTGTTTATTTGTTTTGGCTTGATGCCATGTGTAGTTGGTAGATATCGAGTTCTGTTTTTTTGTCTTGATTTGGATAGAATTGAAATACCCGTTGCTGGTATTTGTACTTGATATATGTTGGCGTACCCACTGTTGGTACTCGAGTTATTGATATATGTTGGCGTACCCATTGATGGTACTTGACTTCATATATGTTAGCATACCCACTACTGGTATTGTGATGTGATACATTGTCGGCATACCTCATTGTCGTACTTGTGACATTGAACCTGATTGTTGATGACTGACATATGCATTGCACACATTCTCTCATATTCATGCATAGCCGATACCCGGTAATGCTCCCGTATCGCTGACTGAGCGAAACTGATATTTGATAAACTCTTTTACTTGAGTGATTGTGAAACGGCCAATGTCCGAAGATCCATTCCATAATCGTTGATTATATGAAACTGATATTTGACGAACTCTTTTACTTGAGTGATTTTGAGAAGGCCGATGTCCGAGGTTCAATTCCGAAATCGTTGATTTGTGTGAAACTGATATTTGACAGACTCTTTTATTTGAGTGACTGTAAGGAGGCCGGTGTCCGATGAGCTATTTTGGGCATCGTTGTTGCATGGCCGATTCCGATGTTATCCCGAAATCGTTGTTACTACATGGACTCCGCGGGTCCCCCAGGGTGGTGCCGGTGAGATTCCCCTTGTGACCAATTAGCCAGGGTCCTGTCTGCTTGTTGGGCAAATATCCGGGATGGGTGGCACTATGACTTCGCGAGTCACGCTGGGTTGTGCTACTGAGACGTCGATATTTCCGTCCAGAGTACATGTGTACACCTTATTTGCATGGCATGGCATCGCATTCACATTATTATTGCACTGCATTACATTATGACGTGATTGAGATATTGTGATGATTAGATTGTGATGATTCTGTTGTGATGATTGGATTGTGGTGATTGGATTGGAACGGATATACTCAGACTTATCATATTTGGGTTTAGATGCTTACATAGGTGATGACGGATACTCGATCACGATTATATTGTCTCATGCTTGGTTGGGTTATTTGCTTCTCCGCTTTATTTTCTGAATTGTGTTAACTATGCTTATCGGCCGATGATGCCTACCAGTACTGTTGTTTTTACTTACCTGCACTTGCTGCATTCTTTTATTAATGCAAAGTACCAGGTTGGATCTACTTCTCTGACCCATGGCTGATCAAATCTTCCGTTCCGCTCGAGTTTCCAGGGTGAGCATGGCGTCCGCTGACCTTGAAGACTTTCCTATTAAATGTCTTACTTTTATTCCAGAGACATAGACATTATGTATTGGTACTTCCAAACTGTATTATTCTTCTTAGATGCTCTTGTATTATTTAGACTAGACCCTGGGGGTAATTGTTGTCTTCCGCACTTTTTACTACTATCTATCTATATATATCGCGAGACTTGCGTATTTATTGACTTCCGCTACTTAACTTTCTTCAATTTATGTATTAGTTCATTGTTGGGATGAGGGTTTGCTTACCGAGATGGGAAGGTAAGTGCCCATACGGCCCAGGTTAAATGGGTCGTGATTGACCAAGTCCTGTTAGCTGCATATGAGGTAGCAAACAAATGTTGGATTGTCTCTTCCTTAGGATTATAACAACAACAACACCAACATCTGGATGCTAGATTATAATGCATTTTCTTCAAAACATCATCCAATGGTATCTTGTATTTCAAACATCTCCAAAAGAAAAAAGATATATTGAATGGAAACCCTGTAATCCATATGTTCTTATAAACATCCATAGTTTTCCCTCTCAATATAATATACTCCCATGCTGATTTTACAGTAAGTACACCCGTAGCATCCATAATCCACCATGGCCCGTCTGTTACACCTCGGAAATTTCCAATCTTGTACAGTGAATAGACTAACGAAGAATACAAGTATACGATGTTTTAATCAGAAGGGAATGATGTTTGACGACCCTAAGTAAGATTTCAAAGGAAATGGGAATAAGAGGTAGGTTACGATCCCAACGACTATTTATAGGTTCTGAAAATGTGAAAAGTTGCAGATTTGCACTTCGGCCCAGTCGATCGTAAAATGAAATACGGACCGTAAATTAGTTTACGGGCCGTAAAATGTCATGTCGTGTTTCAACTTACAAAACTTCAACTTTCTGCCAAAGACTTGAATGGTTAAAAACGACTTGAAATACGGACCGTAAACTAAAATACGACCCGTAAACTGAGTCGTAAACCACCATGTCCTCAGCCTGACTTTCTGGTTCTATTATGCTTTAATACATCCACATAATACGGGTCGTAAACTGAAAATACAGACCGTAAACTGGGTTTACGACCACTGTGCACTTCAACTACTGTTCATTTCGGATCAGATTTTAAGTCATTAAAAAGGAGACCCAAGCTCATTAATTCATTTCATTTCCACGATACTTCTCTCTAGAAACCTCTAGAATATTCTCCACTCTTCATCTATAAGAAAACAAAGGAAATCAAAGATCAATATCAAGAATCCAAGTGAATCAAGTGTATGAAACTCATCAAAGTTCATCCAAGTTAAGAAATTTCAAGAGAAGTAAACTAGGGTTTTGGTGCAAGAAGAGTAATACCACTCAAGGCTTGTTCCTACACCATCTAAGGTAAGTTTTATGGCATTACATATTATTTAGGGTATGGAAGAGTTGAAACACTTGGATTATAGAAGGATGTAAGAAATGGGTCATGAAAGTGTGAATAGTAGCATTGTTGAGTAAAGGTTTGAATTGAGCCATGATCATTGATAATTTGTGATTATAAAAATGTTATGAATGACATTTAGAACATGGAATAAGTATCCTATGTGAGAAAATGCAACAATGAACCATGGCCATGATTATGGAGAAACTGAAGACAAATTGTGAAATACGGATATTGTAAATGAATGATGAGTGTTGTCTATCATATTGAGAATGTTATTATGAACCCTTGAGAGTTGATATCGAATATGGAAAGAGTTGTATAAACGAAACGAAATGTTGTCCAATTTTCTCTAGCGTTAGTAAGCTGTTTTTATAATCGCTAGCTAATGTCGATATAAATTCTCTTGAAGGTAGAACATACGCACTAAAGAAGAACAAGCAAGCGATAGATTAGTAAACGACAAAGGTATGTGAGGCTATTCCTTTCGTTCTAATGGCATGAATCCTATAACATGACTCGTTTTCCTCTTCATGAGTTCCTATATTCCAGAAAGCTAAAAGCTAGGTCTATGAATAGCTATATAAGATAAGAGACATGTGATGATCCTACAGTGATAATGATGTTATTTATTGCTCACACTCACCTTATATGTTAGTTCCTTCAAGGTGAGGCAGAATGTAAAAGAATGCCCCATAATGAGATCGGGGGATCACGACCTTACGTCACCCCGATAAAATATAGTTGTTCTTGAGCCTTATACATGTACTATGATAAGCATATTATGATGAGAATACCATGATGAGCATGTTATAATGCTGATATACGCCGCGCCTATATAGCCAGGCAGTAACTGCTAAGGTGGGAAACGTATACACCATAGCCAGATGGCATGGGCAGACACCACTAGTGGGCGGCATGAGATGATACCCCGGATGCGGCAGGCCTAGACGCAGGCTAATGTTATGATTATCACGCCGATCCGATATGGACGGGCAGTTTATACACTATCACACCGTACCTATATGGGCGGGCAGCTTATACATTTATGCATATATGATTTGACGATGAGTATGAGTAAGACAGTATGCATTACTTCTTTTGTATTTGACAGTCAGATACAGATGTTCCATATTGATATTTCTTTTATATCATTTTCTTATTTCATTGTTTATGCCTCTCATACTCAGTCCAATGTTCGTACTGACGTCCATTTTCTTTGGACGCTGTGTTCATGCCCACAGGTAGACAGGAAGGTAAGCTTGATCCTGATTCGTAGAAGCTAGTAGTTGATTGAGAGCACTCCATTGTTCGGAGGTGCTTATGATGATTCTTTTGTGTATATTCATGTATATGTATTTTGGGCATGACGGGGTCTTGTCCCGTCTTCATGTTAGCACTCCAGTAGAGGCTCGTAGATACGCAGTGTGGGTTAGATGGTCTCACGAGATTGTTACTATGTGTATATATATACTCTTTTGATGGCCGAGAGGCTTATGCATATAAAAGTATTTTATGTTCTCAAATGAAAAGATGATTTTCTTATATCTTGATTAAAAATTGATAAAAGAGCATTAAATGAGTAAGATGAGTAGTAGAACAAGTGGTGCTTGCTGGCCAGCGCCGGGTACCCATCGCGGCCCCTAGCTGGGTCGTGACAAAAGTGGTATCAGAGCAGTTCAGTCCTAGGAAGTGTCTATGAGCCATGTCTAGTAGATTCTTGTTTATGGTGTGTTGCGCGCCATATCAATAAACAAGAGGCTACAGAGCATTTAGGAAAAATGACCATCTTTCTTCCTATGAGATCGTACGATAGAGCCGTGTATAAGATTTTATCCTCCCTAATAGTGTGTTGTGATTTCAGAATGCCGCCAAAGGGAAAGGTTATAGCCGCCCAGAAGGGCAAGACTACGACAAAGAGGCGGGTGGAAAGAGAGCCTCCGATGAATGTATAAGAGGGCAAGTCACATAATGAGGCCCCATTTAATACTTCCTCCACCCCGCCTAATGTGGAAGAACAAGGAGGAGCTCCAGCTCCAATCCCTCCACCAGTTGCATCAGATCAACAAATGACCGAGGCCATACATCTATTGACACAGTTGGTCACCGCTCAGGCACAACGGCAAAATACAGGCCCAAGTGATCGATCGGCCTGTACTAGAGCCCGTGATTTCATGACTTTAAATCCTCCAGAGTTCTTCGGGTCGAAGCCGGATGAAAATTCGTAAGGCTTTATTGATGAGATGTTGAGGACCCTAAAGATTTTTCATGCCTCCGAAACTGAATCCGTGGAGTTGGCATCTTATAGACTCCAGGACGTGGCAGTCTTATGGTATAATAACTGGGTATTATCGAGAGGAGAAAATGTGCCTCCTCCGGTTTGGAAAGAATTCGTGGATGCTTTTATTCGTAACTATTTGCCACCCGAGGTCCGCCGAGCTAGAGCGGATAGATTCCTAAATTTTAGGCAAGGGAATATGAGTGCCCGAGAATATAGTCTTCAATTTAATTCATTGGCTAGGTATGCCCCGACTATGGTGGCCGACATAGGAGACCGGGTACATAGATTCGTGAGTGTCTTAGGGCCCATTTATTCAAAGATTGCTTAACAGCTTCGCTACAAGATGGGATGGATATTTCCCGGATACAGGATCATGCTCAGACCTTAGAGGGGCGACAACAACCACAAAGGAGTGATTGCGACATTGATTGGAGGCAAAATAAGAGGGCCAGATCTATGGGAGCAGGCAGTGATTATAGAGGGGGATCAAGGCAGACATATTCAAGGCATTCAGGCCAGTCGGTGACTAGTGCACCTCCTCGATTCGCAGGTAGAAGATTTGATCGCTCCTTCCGTTCAGGACAGGGCCAGTGTTCGAGGGCCACAGATTCCTAGTTCAGGGAAGATTATAGTCAGAGGAGACCCCCCGTACCGCGATGCAGCCAGTGCGGTAGATTACATTCCGAACAGTGTCGCCAAGGTTCGGATGCTTGTTATACTTGTGGCCAAGTTAGGCACATGATGGGAAATTGCCCGTCGATGAGTGGTAGAGTTGGGGTTCATCCTACAGGTTCAGCAGCTGGTTCTTCCTCAGTGCGCCCGGTAGGGCAGACTCCCCAGATGTCAGCAGGCTGAGGTAGAGGCAGAGGGGCAGCATCTACTTCAGGTGCCACTCAGCCCCGTGTATATGATTTAGCCGGACGGCAGGATCTTGAGTTCTCCCCGGATGTGGTTATAGGTACATTGTCAATATTTCCCTGTGATGTATATGCCTTGATAGATGCGGGTTCTACTCTTTCCTATATTACCCCATATGTTGCTGGTTGTATTGGGGTGAAACCTGAGCCAGTCAAAACTTTTGAGGTATCTACTCCGGTTGGTAATCCCGTGATAGCTAGGCAAGTGTATAAAAACTGTGTGATAGTGAAATGTGATCGCCAAACCAAAGCTGATTTGATTGAATTGAAAATGTTAGATTTCGATGTAATTAAGGGTACAGATTGGTTGGCATCATGTTATGCTAATGTCGGTTGCCGGTTGAAAGTAGTTCAATTCCAATTTCCGGGAGAGCCCGTGCTTGAATGGAAGGGTAATGCAGCATCTCGAAGAGGTAGGTTTATTTCCTACCTTAAGGCAAGGAAGATGATAGCCAAGGGGTATATTTATCATCTAGTCCGAGTTCATGACACCGAGGCAAAGTCGCCAACTTTCCAATCAGTTCCGGTAGTGAATGAATTTGCGAATGTGTTCCCGGAAGAGCTTCCAGGCCTTCCTCCCGAGCGGGAGATTGATTTTGCTATTGATGTGTTGCCGGACACCAAGCCTATTTCTATTCCTCCGTATCGAATGGCTCCGGCAGAATTGAAAGAGTTAAAGGCCCGGCTGAAAGATTTGCTTGAAAAGGGGTTTATTAGACCCAGTTCATCACCGTGGGGAGCCCCAGTCTTGTTCTTGAGAAAGAAAGACGGATCCCTACGAATGTGCATCGATTATAGACAATTAAACAAGGTGACAATAAAGAACAAATATCCTCTTCCGAGGATTGATGATTTATTTGATCAACTACAGGGTGCCAAGTGGTTTTCAAAAATAGACTTGAGATCGGGTTATCATCAAGTGAGAGTTAGAGAAGCGGATATTCCCAAAACAGCCTTCAGAACGAGATATGGCCACTACGAGTTCCAGGTGATGTCGTTTGGATTAACCAATACTCCGGCCGTGTTCATGAATTTAATGAACAATGTATTCAGGCCTCTCTTGGATTTGTTTGTGATACTATTTATTGATGATATTCTGGTGTACTCTCGCACAGAGTCAGAACATGCAAACCATTTACGTATTGTACTTGGTATCCTTCGAGCCCGAGAATGGTATGTAAAATTTTCAAAGTGCAAGTTTTGGCTGAATTCTGTAACATTTCTGGGCCATGTTATTTCAGATGATGGCATTCGAGTCGACACTCAGAAAATTAAAGTTGTGAAACTTGGCCAAGGCCTACAACGCCTACGGAAGTTCGTAGGTTTTTGGGTTTGGCGGGTTATTATAGAAGATTCATAGAGGGCTTTTCATCTATTTCATCCCCATTGACGAAGATAACCCAGAAGTCGGCTAAATTTCAATGGAGCGATGCTTGTGAGCGCAGCTTCCAAGTGTTGAAAGACAGATTAACCTCAGCTCCGGTCTTAACACTTCCAGAAGGGTCAAATGGCTATGTTGTGTATTGTGACGCTTCCGGTGTTTGATTAGGGTGTGTCTTAATGCAGCAAGGTAGAGTTATTGCGTATGCTTCAAGACAATTGCGGAAACATGAAAAGAACTATCCAACTCATGACCTCGAATTGGCTGCGGTTATTCATGTCTTAAAAATGTGGAGACATTACTTGTATGGTGTGCATGTTGACATTTACACCGATCACAAGAGTCTTCAATATATTTTCAAGCAAAAGGAGTTGAACCTGCGGGAAAGGCGGTGGTTAGAATTACTGAAAGATTATGATTTTAGCATTTTATACCACCCCGAAAAAGCGAATATAGTAGCCGATGCACTTAGCCGCCGATCAATGGGCAGTTTATGCAAAGTCCCTCCGGAAAAGAAAGAGATAGTTAATGAGCTCCATCTACTAGCTAATCTTGGAGTACGTGTAATTGATTCGGGTAATGCAGGGATTAGTATTAATAATCCCACAGTCTCATCCTTGAACATGGAAGTGAAAGAGCACCAGTATGAGGATCCTAAACTGTGCCATTACAGAGACATATCTCATGGAAAAGAGAAGTCTCCATTTGAAGTTTCTATGGATGGAATTCTTAAATACCGAAGTAGGCTATGTGTGCCGAATGTGGCAGAATTACGCCGACGAATTCTAGAAGAAGCCCATTGTTCTCAGTATTCTATTCACCCAAGTGCAACCAAAATGTATCATGATCTCAAGATGATGTATTGGTGGGATGGCATGAAGAGAGACATAGCAAAATTTGTAGCACAATGTCCAAATTGCCAACAGGTAAAGATTGAACATCAAAAGCCAGGAGGCTTATTGCACGCAATGGAAATCCCAACTTGGAAATGGGAAGTGATCAACATGGATTTTATTGTGGGGTTACCTCGTTCCCGAGGCAAGTATGATTCTATATGGGTGATCGTGGATAGATTGACAAAAGCAGCCCATTTTCTTCCAGTTAAAACCACGTACTCAACAGAAGACTATGCAAGGTTTTATCTCAAAGAAATTGTGCGACTTCATGGTATTCCATTTTCTATTATCACAGATAGAGGAGCACAGTTTACAACCAAGTTATGGAAGTCCTTCCAAGAAGGTCTAGGCACTCAAGTGAAGCTTAGCAAGGCATTTCATCCACAGACCAATGGACAAGCCGAGCGTACTATTCAGACCTTGGAAGATATACTACGAGCATGTGTCCTGGATTTCGGTGGTAGTTGGGACGACCATTTGCCGCTAATCGAATTCGCATACAACAATAGCTATCATTCCAGTATTCAAATGGCTCAATATAAAGCTTTATATGAGAGGAAATGTAGATCCCCAATCGGATGTTTTGAAATAGGAGAAGTACAGCTAGTAGGAATTGATTCAACAAGCGGTGGAAAAAGTTAAGGTAATCCGAGATCGATTGTTGACAGCCCAAAGTCGCCAAAAGTCTTATACGGACAATTGCCGACGAGACTTGGAATTCCAGGTTGATGATTGGGTATTTTTGAAAGTGTTGCCAATGAAAGGGGTGATGATATTTGGCAAGAGAGGGAAGTTAAGTCCTAGATATATTGGACCACATAAAATTATCCGCAAGGTGGGTCATGTTGCTTATGAATTGGACTTGCCTTCGGAGCTTGAATCAGTCTATCCAGTCTTCCATGTTTCGATGCTCCGCAAGTGTATTGGAGATCCCACAAATATTGTCCCGATAGATGACGTGCAAGTAACACAAAAGCTAACCTATGAAGAAGTGCCTATTGCTAATCTAGACAGGCAAGTGCGAAGACTTCGAAATAAAGAGGTAGCTTCAGTTAAAGTCTTGTGGCGAAACAATAACCGGGAAGAAATGACTTGGGAGGTGGAAGAGAAGATAAAATCCACGAACCCGCATTTATTTCAACCCCCAGGAGAGATTCAAGATGAAACGCCAACGATATAAGGTATATATGCTTACTTTTCAGGCTTCTGGTCGTGCGTGGCCATAGATATGTTGATATTGTGATGTAGCCCTGTGAGGCAATGATATTATCGGTTGTTGTGACATAATGGTAGTGCCATATTATAGGGGAAACTCTGGCAAAATGTTTCTATAATCCCCGATAACTTAACATTCGAGGACGAATGTTCCAAAAGGGGGGAAGAATGTTACACCTCAGAAATTTCCAATCTTGTACAGTGAATAGACTAACAAAGAATATGAGTATACGATGTTTTAATCAGAACAGAATGACGTTTGACGACCCTAAGTAAGATTTCAAAGGAAATGGGAATAAGAGGTAGGTTATGAGCCCAACGACTATTTATAGGTTTTGAAAATATGAAAAGTTACAGATTTGCACTTCGGCCCAGTCGATCGTAAAATGAAATACGGACCATAAAGTAGTTTACGGGCCGTAAACTGTCATGTCGTATTTCAACTTGCAAAACATCAACTTTCTGCCAAAGACTTGAATGGTTAAAAACGACTTGAAATACGGACCGTAAACTGAGTCGTAAACCACCATGTCCTCAGCCTAACTTTCTAGTTCTGTTATGCTTTAATACGTCTAAAGAATACGGGTCGTAAATCGAAAATACGGACCGTAAAATGGGTTTACGACCACTGTGCACTTCAACTACTGTTCATTTCGGATCAGATTTTAAGTCATTAAAAAGGAGACCCAAGCTCATTAATTCATTTCATTTTCACGATACTTCTCTCTAGAAACCTCTAGAATATTTTTCACACTTCATCTATAAGAAAACAAAGGAAATCAAAGATCAATATCAAGAATCCAAGTGAATCAAGTGTATGAAACTCATCAAAGTTCATCCAAGTTAAGAAATTTCAAGAGAAGTAAACTATGGTTTTGGTGCAAGAAGAGTAATACCACTCAAGGCTTGTTCCTACAACATCTAAGGTAAGTTTTATGGAATTTACATGTTATTTAGGTTATGGAAGAGTTGAAACACTTGAATTATAGAAGGATGTAGGAAATGGGCCATGAAAGTGTGAATAGTAGCATTGTTGAGTAAAGGTTTGAATTGAGCCATGATCATTCATAATTTGTGATTATAAAAATGTTATGAATGACATTTAGAACATGGAATAAGTATCCTATGTAAGAAAATGCAACAATGAACCATGGCCATGATTATGGAGAAACTGAAGACAAATTGTGAAATACGGATATTGTAAATGAATGATGAGTGTTGTCTATCATACTGAGAATGTTATTATGAACGCTTGAGAGTTGATATAGAAAATAGAAAGAGTTGCATAAACAAAAGGAAATGTTTTCCAATTTTCTCTAGCGTTAGTAAGCCGTTTTTATAATAGCTAGCTAATGTCGATATAAATGCTCTTGAAGGTAGAACGTACGCTCTAAAGGAGAACAAGCAAGCGATAGATTAGTAAACGACAAAGGTATGTGAGGCTAGTCCTTTCTTTCTAATGGCATGAATCCTATAGAATGACTCTCTTTCCTCTTCATCAGTTCCTATATTCCAGAAAGCTAAAAGCCTATGTCTATGAATAGCTATATAAGATAAGAGACATGTGATGATCCTACAGTGATAATGACGTTATTTATTGCTCACACTAACCTTATATGTTAGTTCCTTCAAGGTGAGGCAGAATGTCAAAGAATGTTCTATAATGAGATCGGGGGATCACGACCTTACGTCACCCCGATAAAGTATAGTTGTTCTTGATCCTTATACATGTACTATGATAAGCATATTATGATTATCATACCATGATGAACATGTTATAATGATGATATACACCGTGCCTATATGGCCGGGCAGTCACCGCTAAGGCCAGATGGCATGGGCCGACACCACTAGTGGGTGGCATGAGATGATACCCTGGACGCGGGAGGCCTGGACGCTGGCTAATGTTTTGATTATCAACCGATCTGATATGGACGTACAGTTTGTACACTATCACACCGTACCTATATAGGTGGACAGCTTATACATTTATGCATATATGATATGATGATGAGTATGAGTAAGACAGTATGCATTACTTCTTTTGTATTTGACAGTCAGATACAGATGTTCCATATTGATATTTCTTTTATATCATTGTCTTATTTCATTGGTTATGCCTCTCATACTCATTACAATGTTCGTACTGACGTCCGTTTTCTTTGGACACTGTGTTCATGCCCACAGGTAGACCGGGAGGTCATCTTGATCCTGATTAGTAGAAGCTAGTAGATGATTGAGAGCACTCCATTATTTTGAGGTTCTTATGATGATTATTTTGTGTATATTGATGTATATGTATTTTGGGCATGACGGAGTCTTGTCCCGTCTTCATGTTAGCAGTCCAGTAGAAGCTCGTAGATACGCAGTGTGGATTAGATGGTCTCACGAGATTGTTACTATGTATATATATATATATATATTCTTTTGATGGCCGAGAGGCTTATGCATATAAAAGTATTTTATGTTCTCAAATGAAAAGATGAATTTCTTATGTCTTTAGTATATATTGATAAAAGAGCATTAAATGAGTAAGATGAGTAGTAGAACGAGTGGTGCTCAGTGGCTAGCCCCGGGTACCCGTCGAAGCCCCTAGCTGGGTCGTGACACTGTCCATTCCCCTTTCTATCATTATAGGTCTAATTCTGTTGCTAATATGCTGCACTATATCTTCGGGAAGTAATTCTCTCATTCTCTCAAAATTCCACTGTCCCTGATCCACCACATCAGCAACATTTTTGACATTCTCATCATAACCTTCTACAGAGTAGTACATAGCACCCATTCCTGTCCAATTATTAAACTAAAATTGAGAATTTCCCATGCCTACTTGCCACCAAATGTGCTATTCTATCTGATCTTTAGCTTGCAACAAGTTCTTCCAGGTTTGAGATCCATATTTCAATTGAATAATAAGAGGATTTTCTTTTCTACAATATTCATTGATCATAAAGGCACTCCATAAAGAAGGTTTTGATCTCAGATTCCACCACAACTTACAAAATAAAGCCACAGATACATCATGTAAAGATTTAAAACCCATCCCACCTTCCACTAATGGTAAACATAGGTGATTCTATAAAGTCCAATGTATACTTTTAACTCCCACAGTACTGCGTATTGCTTCAAAAAAAACTAAGCAAACATTTTATGCATTTGCCTGATTACACCTATAGGAGGATTAACTACTGATAATAGGTGGATTGGCATAATTTGAAGCACATGCTTAATAAGGATAGCTCTAACCCCAAATGATTAAAGTTTTCCTTTCCAACTCTGTAGTCTATTCATTATTTTCATCAAGATGTGAGTGACAATATCTTTCTTTCTCCTACTATGGTACATAGGACAACCTAAGTGAAAGGAAAATATTTCCTCCTAATTCCGGTAACAATTTCTACAGTAATGCTTGTATCACCAGGTACATTTTTATGCATGTAAACTGCACTCTTCTCCCTATTGATCTTCTACCGTGATGTTTTCTCGTACTTCTTCAAAATTTCCATAACAACCTGTAAGGAAAATGCCTCTGCTGAATAAAAAATGATCATATCATCAACATAAGCTAGATGATTCACTTTAGGACTCCATTTAGGCATACCATAACCTTTAAATTGATGAATCTGACGAAGAGCATTAAGTTTTCTAGTCAACACCTCTGCAGCTAGAATGAACAAAGTAGGAGATAAAGGATCCCCGTGTTTGACACTTCTGGAAGATTTAAAGAATCTTTGTTGTGGCCCATTAATTCAAACAGAATACCAATTGTTGCTAACCAGCCTTAAGATCATGTCTTTCAAGACTTCTGAAAATCCAAACTTTCTTAATATCCTTCTTAGGTAGTAAAATTAGATTAGTATGTGTAATAAATCTAGGTAACTCAGCTTCACAAAAAAATGCCTTCACCATGTTTGTGACATATTCCTTTATGATATCCCAACAAGTCTGATAGAAAACTCCAATAAAGCCATCTGGCCCAGCTGCACTTTCTCCATTGAAACTAAAAACCACTTTCTTTACTTCCTCCTCAGTTGGTAATCCACTCATGAAGATATTTTATTCTGTAGTAATCGTCTGTGGAACATGATCCAAAATTTCAAAATCAGTTGGATCTTCTTCCTTAGTAAACTGCTCTAAGTAAAATATGATTGCCTTTTATGACAATTCCTCCTTGGCTTCTATCCAATTACCTTTCTGATCCTAATTCTCCTCTATTGCAGCCTGTTCCTTCTTCCCTGTACATAAGCATGAAAATATCTAGTGTTTTTCTCCCTATCCTTGAACTGCTGCATTCCTGCCTTTTTCTTCCAAAATTCCTCTGCTAAGTGCAAGCAGTTGTTTAAGTGTGAAGTACTTGTTTATGTCATCTTGTAATCTATGTAATCTCTCCCTATTTGCTGGTGTAGGTTGAAATTTAACCTAAATTTCATGCACTTTAACCACATTCTCAAAGTCTCAATCGCCTAAAAAATGCTCCCATAAGTGTCTTTGTTTTTACTCCATTTAGTTAAAGCATCTTTCACTTCTTTAACTTGTAGTGAAACAAATGAAAAGGATTAGCCATAAAATAAGCTTTCCAATGCTTCTTTACAGTTTCAACAAAAGTACCATGTTTAGCCCAGAAGTTGAGAAACTTAAAAGATTATCTTAAAGTTTCAGTCTCTCCAGAATAGGAAATTAATAGAGGTGCATGCTCTGATCCTATTCTTATTATATGTGACACCTCCAGGCTAGGGTATTTATCCTACAAAGCCTGATTCCCCAAACATCTGTCTTATCTCTTAAAAATACAATCTTCTCCACTTTGACCATTCCACCAAGTAAATTTTCCCCCTTTAAATCCCAGGTCAAATACTGAACCATTTTGAACAGAAGTTTTGAAGTCATGTACTTCATTCTCGGTGACTGTTAAACCTCCATATTTTTCTTTTTCAGAGATGATGACATTAAAATCCCCACCAATCATCCATGGTACATGAGTTGTAACAGCCAGATTCTCTAAAGAGTCCCACATTTCCAATCTTTTAACTTGAGTACACTTTGCATACACCAATGAAACAACCATCTTATCCATAGTACCTTGAATCTTCAATTTGAGAGTTAATTGTTTTGGATGAACTACAATTGATACCTCAAACATATCATCCATAAAAGCCCAAATTTTAGCTGTACAGTTAACAAAAGCATGTTCCAAACTTGTTCTCCTCCTGTACTCTTCTACCTTGTCAGCATCTTGAAAAAGTTATAATAAACCAATTAAACCAAAATTATATTTTGATGCATCTTCATTAACCCTGTATAAGCCTCCATACTGTTAATAGATCTAATATTCCAAATGATAGCTTTCATAAGGCAACATTAGTTTTCTGCATAGTTCTTCTTATCTAAACCCGACCACTTAGTGCGACACTATTATCTCTTATATGCTTCTTCTTACCTCTCTCTATTGCTTTTTCCACCTGCTTAGGAGAAATAACTACTGCTCTAGCAGCTTCTTGTATGTTATGATCAATTGAATGAATATCCAGATCCTTTCATCCTAAAGTTTGTGTTCTTATAGGTCCTGTATCATGCTGAGTATCAATCACTTCTAAAGCTCTACTTTCACCTTTGTCTCCACTTACAACCTTCACCCCTTTTTATCCACCATTTGTTTTATTGGTAGATTCTCCAGCTTTGTGTGGTGTGGTAATAATATACTGCTTACTTTTAGTTGAAGAATGTGTAGAATTATTTCCTTGGTGTTGACTTGCATGCTCCTGAACTTGAATTACTTCTTCTGGCCTAACATTCTCCTTCTGTGCACTGGATATATCATTTGGATGCTTGCAACTTTCCCTATTAATTGTACCTTCACTGCACTTTTGCTGCTAGCTGAACTAATGTCCGCTTCTTCTCTTATTCTCTGCTCTGTGTTATTGCTTTCAACTGATTTTTTCTTAGTTGTTACCTTCTCCTGTTCCATTATTAGATTTGTTACTCTTCACTGGACTTATTACTGGAGATTTATCATCTTTCTTTTCCTTTTCTTCATCATGCTGGGCTGCTATGCTTTTCTTCTGACCTATTACTTGATCTTTTTGTGTCCCAGCTGCTTCATGTTCATCAAGTGTCTTCTCTACTGCAAGTCTATCTACATCCACCTCTAGCTCTTCACTTTCATTATTTGCTGAGATATCAAAGGTATTATGAGTGTCTACCTTGTCTTCATTCTCTTGTGACCTTGTCCCTTATTTCCCCTAGTATGACACCACTTGAATCCTTAATATATTTATTCTTCCTTCTCGGCATCCATTCTTGCTTTGCCTGATAATAATCTCTACCTCTTCCTCCATGTGCACCCTTCTTCTGATCATGTTAATCTCATTAGTGTTGTCCGCTTTTTTGTTTTCCTATCTCAATTCCTCCCTATATTGTTTTTCCGACTCTTGATGTAAAGCTCTGGATTCTACCTCATCATGTCCTTGTAGTTTGAAATGCTTGCAGTATTTATGTAAGAAATCATAATTGATTTGCACCCATTTTGAAAGCACTTTCCCTTTTTGTTCATCTCTCTCTGTTATATGAATTCTCTGAGGGCGTGTTGCTAACAAATATAATTCTACCATAACGTTTGCACACCTGGGCCTTGATTTGTTAGCAGTGGCTAAATCAACTACCAAAGGCTTGCCAACTGCAGATGCCAAAGAGAAGACAGCTTCCTTAGTAAAAAAGTTTGGAGGAAGTTCAGGAAAACTTATCCATGCAAGTACCACAGAAGTGTCCTCATCTGTCTTAAACCAAGGGTGTAACGACCCGTTCGGTCGTTATAGTTCTTTTGGCACTTTCGCCGCTTCCGAGCATTTATTTACTCATTTTGACCCGAGGTTGACTTTTGGGCAAACAGACGTTTTCCGGAGTTTCGTCAACTCCGAGAGGTTAGAATAATTATTTAGAACTTGTATGTATGATTGGTTCGGTTCCCAATGCATTTTGGTGCATTTCGAGACTTTGGATGGGAAATGGGAAGTAGGCACCAGTGGTTGACTCGGCCAATGAGACCTCCGTTGGAAATTTTGAGACCACGAATGCGTTCTTAGCGTATTTTTGTATGGGTTTAGGCGGTTGGATTATGAGCAGATGGCCTCGGAAATAACCCGAAAATTCGATGGAAGACTTAGGGAATTTGAGGTATTTCTGCTGTCTGGTGTCCGCAACGGCGGCACCAGAGCCGCCCCGGCGGTACCCCTGTGGCGGTGTCGTTACCGCTGGGCCGGTCATGAGTAAAAAGGGCCTTCATCGCTGCATCGATGTCCCCGACGCCACAGAGGCACCATTGTAGCGGCAATACCTTCGTCGTGGCGGTCACGAGCAGGGGAATTTGATTAAAGGTGTCTTAAAATAAGACCTAGTCCCTCATTATGTCATAACTCAATATTGGAGCTTGGGAAGGCTGTGCTTGAGGGTAAATTGAGGAAGTTCTTAGAGGTAAAGCTTTGTCTAATCACTTACTTCTCTTTAATCATTATCATCTTAGAATCATTCCTTCCATTTCAATCCCTTAGAAGTAAAATTTGAAGAAGGGTTTTGGGAGACTTCTCCCTAGTGTTATAATTGATAAAATTGATGATTCTAATACTAAAATGTGATGAATCTAAGCTTGGTAACCCCATATCTTCTACTTTTAATGCTGAATTTCATATTTAGGGAATTAGGGTTCATACCCAATTTGGGGGTTTTACTAGAAATCAGATTTGGGGATAGTTTTTGAGCTAAATCAATAATAAATGATTGAGTTATAATTAACTAGGATTTAATTTGGTATTTTACTCGTGAATTTCTCGTTTTACCCTTGTAGGCCCGTTTTCCTAATTTCTAGGGTTAAATTGGACCTAATTGATATCATAGCAATATTAGTATCATTATTCATGATTTCTAACTTAGGATTCGATTATGCTTAGACTACTTTTGTTCTTAGCTTCAGAGAAAGGGCAATGCGATAAAGTGACTTGTTGGTGTTGCAGTTCGGCAGCCCAGGTAGGTTATGATTTAGCTTTAGTGAGACTCAGTATAGTGAATCACATATTTACATTATGATGTCAGAGACAGCATGTGAACCTTCGGGTGTGAAGTGGGGATGGATATTGCCTTAGGTTGGGCCCTGATGTGTGTTGGGACTAGCCACCCCGTTATATGTGTTTAATTGTTTAATGGTGTTGGCTTGATGCCATGTGTAGGTTGTATATAGTGAATGTCGCTTGTTGTCCTGATTGGGGAATGGATTGGCATACCCTTTGTTGGTATTTGTACTATGATACATTATTGGCATACCCACTGTTGGTAGTTAACTTATTGATATATGTTGGCATACCCACCGTTGGTATTGTGATGTGATGTATTGTTGGCGTACCTGTTGAGGTACTTCTGATATTGAGCTTATTGTTAATGATTGACATATGCATTGCACGCATTCTCTCATATTATCATACATGGCCGATATCCGGTGATGATCCGGTGATGATCCGGTATCGTTGATTGAGTGAAACTGATAGTTGATAAACTCTTTTACTTGAGTGATTATGAAAAAGGCCGATGTCTGAAGATCCATTCCAGAATCGTTGTTTATATGAAACTGATACTGAATAAACTCTTTTACTTGAGTCTATTCGGCCTGGTGATGGATGAATTGACGCGACAAATACAAGGCGAGGTGTCTTGGTGTATGTTGTTCGCGGATGACATAGTCTTGATTGACGAGACTTGCAGCAGAGTTAATGATAAGTTGGAGGGCTGGAGACAGACGTTGGAGTCTAAAGGATTTAAATTGAGTCGGACCAAGATAGAATACTTGGAGTGCAGGTTCAGTGGCGTACCGCATGAGGCTGACGAAGAAGTGAGGCTTGGTACCCAGGCCATTCAAAAGAAAGGAAGCTTCAAGTATCTTGGGTCTATTATACAGGGAGATGGGGATATCGACGATGATGTTTCACATTGTATTCGCGCAGGGTGGATGAAATGGAGGCTCGCTTCTAGAGTGCCGTGTGACAAGAAAGTGTCATCAAAACTTGAAGGCAAGTTCTACAAAATGGTGCTTAGATCGATTTTATTGTACGGGGCGGAGTGTTGGCCAGTAAAGAACTCTCATGTTCAGAAGTTGAAAGTCACAGAAATGCGAATGTTGCGATGGATGTGTGGGCACACTAGGAGGGATAGAATTAGGAATGAAGATATCCGGGACAAGGTGGGAGTGGCATCGGTGGAAGATAAGATGCGGGAAGCGAGGCTGAGATGGCTTGGGCATGTGAAGAGGAGAGACACAGATGCTCCAGTGCGGAGGTGTGAGAGATTGGCTATGGACGGTTTCAGGAGAGGTAAAGGAAGGCCGAAGAAGTATTGGGGAGAGGTAATTAGACAGGACATGGCACAGTTTCACCTTACCGAAGAAATGACCTTAGATAGGTGGTTGTGGAGGACTCAAATTAGGATAAAAGGCTAGGTTGCTTATCCTTTCACCCTAGTAGTTGTAGTTTTGCTCATTCATTTATTGCCATTTGATTTCTGCTTATATTTGTTGAGCCTTGTACTTTGATTATGTTATTTATCTATGGTAGCTAATGCTCCTTTCTTTCCAGACTGTTCTATCATGACTTTCTCGCTTTTGTTATTTCTCGTTTTCATATTGTTTTTGATATGCTTGTCCCTATATGACTTTTTGTCTTGTTTTCTCTCTTGAGCCGAAGGTCTTTCGAAAACAGCCGCCCTACCTTTCAAGGTGGGGTTAGGTCTGCGTACACTCTACCCTTCCCAGACCCCATATTGTGGGATTCTACTGGGCATGTTATTGTTGTTGTTGTTGATTTTAAGGAGGCCGATGTCCGAGGTTTAATGCCGGAATTGTTGATTTATGAACTGATATTTGAAAACTCTTTTGAGTGATTGTGAGGAGGCCGATGTCCGATGGTTATATTCAGGCATCGTTGTGCATGGCCGTTTCCGATGTTATCCCGGATTCGATTGAAGTGCATGGGCTCTGCGGGTCCCCCAGAGTAGTGCCGGCGAGACTTCCCCTGTGAGTAATTAGCCAGGGTCTCGTCTGTCTGTTTGGCAAAGATCCAGGATGGGTGACACTTAGACTTCACGAGTCACACTGGGTTGTGCTGCCGGGACGTCGATATTTCCGTCCGGAGTACATGTGTACATCTCATTTGCATAGCATGGCATGGCATCACATTCATACCATTATTGCATTGCATTGCATTATGACTTGAGTGAGATGTCGTGATGACTTTATTGTGATGGATTGTTTTGTTGATTCTATTGTGTTAATTGATGCGGGATTAGATATACTCATACTTATTATCTTGGGGGTTAGATTCTTACATAGGTGTTGATGGATACTCGGTCACAGTTATATTGTTCCATGTGTGATTGGTTTACTTGTTTATCTACGTTATTTTCTGAATTGTGTTAACCATGCTTAGTCGGCCTATGATGCCTACCAGTACTGTTGTTTGTACTGACCTGCACTTGCTGCATTCTTTCATGAATGTAGAATATCAGGCCGGATCTACTTCTCTGACTCATGGCTGATCTATTCCTCAGTTTATACTTGAGTTTTCCAAGGTGAGCATGGCGTCCGCTGATCTCGAAGACTCTTCTATTGTCTATGTCTTACTTTTCATTCAAGACATGATATGAGACATTTTATGTATTATTATTCAGACCAGAGTTATTTGGATTTAGATGCTTTTGTATGACCAGACTAGATACTGGGTGGTTTCATTTTGTCACGACCCAACTAGGGGCCGCGACGGATACCCGATACTTGTACCGAGCACCCCTTATCTATCATTTTACCTCTATTTCTGAGTTGGCCGTATGAACTATACCATTTTTTTTTTTACTTAACAGTAACATTAGTAGCATAATTATAAACATAGGCTAATAAACTTTGCTAGCACATTATACCGCGATACGGACAATCAAAAGTACAAAACATCTAACTGTACATATCTGTCTACGAGCCTCTAAACAAAGTACACATATACATAGGAGGGGCCGGATTCTGCCGTGCCTGAATATATACACAAAATAGTGCCAAGGAACCGAGGCTCCGGAACAACTGCAGCGCTGCCAAGTACTGCTGATAGAGCTCCTAGGAATCAAATCTGCCTACCTGCTGACCTGCGCGGCATGAAACACAGCGTCCACAAGAAGGGACGTCAGTACGAATAGTGTACCGAGTATGTAAGGCATGGAAGATAATACAAACAACAACTTAAAGTATGAATAACAGTATCATGGGATCATCGGAGATATAATGAGATAAGAAGTAACCTGTACATAGGAATACCCTTTCAGGCCGGATACCATGCATGCTTGTTTTTCCCTTTCTAGAAACATTTCTTTTTCATAGACATAGAAAATAGAACTTATATCATGTCATGTCTTATCATATCATATCATATCGTATCATATCATATCATATCATGTCATATCATATCGTGTTATATCATAGCATGTTATATCATAGCACCGAACAATGTCGGCTTGCCCACATAGCACAGAAATACGTCGGCTCGCCCATATATCCCGCGTTCGGACATCCCGCGTCCGGGATGATAACGCCAGCTGACCAGGTGGCAATGAAACATGTGTCCCTTCCCATCCCCCATGTACATATTCATATATCGTATACATATGTCACATAAGCATGCAGGAGAGCCCAAAGAAAATCATATATCTATCGGAGTGACGTAAGGTCGGTGACCTCCGATTACATTATGGAATAACCGTGATCGCTTTGTCTCACCTTGAAGGAACGAGTATTTATAAGGCGAGACTATCAACGGAGAATAGCGTTGAAAGAAACATAGAATGAAGTCATGGATGTCATAGAAATCAATTCATCTGCTTTGGAATCATTAGAAGATAGTGTCATAACCAAGGAATGGAATTAAAGATCAAGAACTAGTTTGATACTTTCATACTCATATTGAATCCTTAGCTTAAGACTCTTAGTCATGGAATCATTCTTGTCATACTTATCATAGGCATATTCTCTTTCTTAACAACATCGTTATCATTATCATCATAGATGTATTCTCATTAGGATAGTTACAGTACTTATCGTTTGATAAACGGAACAAGGATCAAAAGTTTCCTTTGGATTCTACTCCAAAATAAGTCAAACGGAACAATAAGTAAAATCCGGGAACAATGGGCCCACCTCGGATCAAATGAGGCGGCGTACCAAATTTACGTACATTACATTTCATGACGTCACTTGTGAGGGTTTTAAGGTAGTCGGGTCCTATTTATGCAAGTTCTAGATGTTTAGGAAGTTTTTCCAATATTTCACACAATTTCTAATTCAATTCTACTGAATGAAAAAGGGGTAACTTTAGGTGCGGATTCCGGAGAATAGAGTTGTCCCCGAGGCTCGTATCCAACCTAGTATGCCTAAGACATGCCAAGGAAGAAAGAGTAAAACCTTACATACCTTTTTCCGCTCCTTATGCTATTCCAAATTCAAGTTGCAAATCCGCCACAATCTACAATTTGGTCACATTCACCAAACATTGATTAGAGCATTTAGAAGTTGAATCTTAAGATAACACTTGTCTACCGAAATTTCGGCAGCACTTCCTCTATAAATACACCATCCCCAAAACTCAACTTAGCCAATTTTTAATCAACAACAATCCGGGAATTCAACCCGGCCAAACTATCAACATAATGTCAACAACCATACTAACAATTTCCATATTCAATCCAAGATACATTATAACAACTCAATCAATATACTACTTCCTTCAAAGCCTTCCAACTCCAATAAAAACAATAACAGCTTAATAATTTACGCAGTAACAACTTCACACTAACAACATTATATTTCCATACATGCATGAACATCATATTTAATTTACATAATTTTCCAAGACAAGCCTCCAACTACTAATACTTCACTAAGCTCATTAGGCTTTCATTTGCAATATAAAATTCACAACACAACAACCAACATACTAAATAAAACTTACTCACCATTCATTCATGATTCACCAAATATACACGGCTATACATGTGATATACAACTCACGGCCAACATCATACACACATGGCTACAACTTCACTAAAATCATCCAACTTCCATTATTAACATAGCATTCATTACAACCACAACTAACCACGAGATAAAATAATTAAGACATGATTCCTACACACACACATACATGCACGGCCACACCCCCATATTCATATTCCTCATGAATTTCATCCATTTTTGTACACTACAACATGAACCAATATCCATAACATATAAAGAAAGGAGAAGAATGAATTCTTACCTTCTTCCTTAACTTCCCACTTAGTTAAGACTTGTAACTTGCAAGAATATGAATTTCTCTTGTTCCAAGAACCACTCCACCTTGCTAGGAACCCTTCAATTGGTAGAAAATGATTTTTGAAGAAACATTTTTCCAAGGTTTTGTTGGATCTTACTATGGCCGAATGGCCTTGGAAATTTTTTTTTCTCCTTCTTCTCTTCTTGAGACTTCTCAAAGTTTCTAGGAGATATTATGAGGATAAAGATGACTTAGTCATCTTTTAAGTCTTGTCCATTAAGCCTTTAATTGGGCCAAGCCCACCCACTTGGATGGCCAACATTGTCCAATGACCCAAGCCCATTATTTTTTGTTCTATTTTGCACTTCATGAAAAATAAATTTTTCTGAATTCCAAATTTACCCTTCGTCTTCCTCCATATTTCCACGAGTCATGTTGCGAATTTCCCTTTATACCCTTGACCTTTCTCAACATTCCCACTTCCAAATACTTCATAAACAACTCATATGCCAAACAAAAATAAAAATGAAGCCTTGTTTGTCATCTTCCCGCGATTATCTTGAGTTATCAGATTGCACAAAAATGCGGGATATAACATCCTCCCCCCCTTTAGAACATTCATCCTCGAATGTTAAACTGGTCTCATAATGTATTATAATGCTTCGGGGAGGTCTCCTTTGTAGATATCTCACACGTCGCTGAACATATCCTTTTTAGGAGCTTGGGTTGCTTGTAGGTCAATTGACTTAACTCCGCTAATACCAATCCAACCGATTAATGACTTACTCTTCCTAAGATACAAATCCCCACCTAGTACCGTCTCATTTGTCGTTTATATACGGCGACCTTTCCAGGTATCCCTCGTATGGCCTCCTGGTTTCTACCTCATATTACATCCGTTGCCAACTTATTTCTACGCTCTTTCATGACCCTCACGATATGCCAACATACTTAGAACTCTGGCCCTACGTTAATAAGCCCTGTTTATTGGAAATTGAATCGTCATAGTCCATTTTAGGCCTAACATGTTCCCCCCCCCCCCTTTATTAAGAGGGTCTACACACGCCTATGCCCTTTAAATAATTGTCGCATTCCGCGATCTTTTACAATTGTAATCCCTTTTTCGCGGAGTCTGCCGCGTCTATTCCCTCGCTAGATATGTTCCCATATATCACCGCATTAGGGCCTTCTAGCCTTAACTAGTGTGGGTTCGGCATCGGTCTTACCCTGTGACATCCGTACTTATATCCTTCATCACGTCTTTTGAATTTCATTCAGCTAGCATATTCTATGTATCGCGACACTGTTTGTTAGTGTTCTACAGTCACAGATAAGATGTCATATACATATATACATTTCCACCACTACTTTACTTACAAACACTTTCAAACACTAATCAAACCTTCTCTAGTCCTGAAGCTCTGTCATGCTTTCTCCCCTTCTGCTAGTCTAGTCCGTCTCAGCCTACACGACTTCTACAGGATTCTTAACCACTTCACACACTCTAATTTACTTTAGGCTACCTCATTTCACATTCGTCTCTTGTTCCCACATTTATGAAATTTTCAGCATATTTCCTAGGGGGTCACCCATCCTCCCACCTTAGCACGCTTAACCTCGAAACTTTGGTGCATTTAAATGCGTGAATACTGGTATAATTATATCGACTGCCCCGCACTACCTTTGTCACATAATTTAAGGTAAGTCGGGGTTCTAACAACTTCCCAAAACGTCCTCACAGCGGGTCCCACTCCTATCTTCACTTTCCTGACCATACAATTACCGTATTGCCTTTGTTTAAGTCTTCACTATTTACTCCCATCCATACATATGATTATCTTTTATCCGGGGTTTCTAAATTCGCACTGGTGGCGGAGACATCTCAATTGCCATTATTCACAACCGCTAAGTCTTTGGCCCCTTTTGAATTTCTGTCTGCCGTCACTAATTAGTATTTTGCAAAGATTACGTATACATAGAAAGTTTCAAAGAAAATCTCATATACCTGTAGCCGATCAATCTCGGGCCTGGTCCAGGGAGCTGCCATGTGAAGTGTGCTCCTCATCCTCATCTGTCTGCTCTCCATTAGTTTGACTCCCGTCATTTCCTGCATCCGAATCGGAGGCGTATAGATAACCAGGCGATTCCTGGTTCACTGATGACCAGGACAAAGGACAGGAGTAATCCGTAGCACTTTCCGGGGAGGCCTGTCTGACATAGTGCTCCATCACAGGAGCAACTGGCATATCCCCGGAAGTCTCCTCCTCCGGTGTCGTAGAAGAATGCTCCGATGGGTCTGTGTCATAACTATCCTCCTCCCTGGAGGTAAGAAACTCTGGAGGAATCGTCGCCGGATCCTCCGAGGGATCCGTATCATAGCTACCCTCCGTGGGGTCCTCTACTCTAAGGGTCAGAAACTCTGGAGGAATTGTTGCTGGGTCCTCCGACGGATCTGTATCATAGCTGTCCTCCGTGGGATCTTCTGCTCTGGGGGTCAGAACCTCTAGAGGAATTGTTGCTGGGTCCTCCGACGGATCAGTCTCAATCGAATAGCCGAGGCTCCCCTTACTCGGCTCTGGAGATACTCTAGGGGCCTTCTTGGTGCCCCCACTATCTGAAGCTGCTATCTTCATCGACATTACTGAAACCATAACATAGGATTAGGAAGAGAATATGGAAACCTGATAGCATAGCTCTATCGCACGATCTAGAATACAAAGAAGGTCATATTTCCTAAATGCCCTGCAGCCTCTTGTCTATAACTGTGGCGCGCTACACACCCATAAGCAGGACTCTACTGGACACGGCTCGTAGACAAACCCCTAGGACCGAATTGCTCTGATACCACTTCTGTCACGACCCAACTAGGGGCCGCGACGGATACCCGATACTTGTACGGAGCACCCCTTATCTATCATTTTACCTCTATTTCCGAGTGGGCCGTATGAACTATACCATATCTTTTTTTTTTTACTTAACAGTAACATTAGTAGCATAATTATAAACATAGGCTAATAAACTTTGCTAGCACATTATACCGCGACAAGGACAATCAAAAGTACAAAACATCTAACTGTACATATCTGTCTACGAGCCTCTAAACAAAGTACACATATACATAGGAGGGGCCGGATTCTGCCGTGCCTGAATATATACATAAAATAGTGCCAAGGAACCGAGGCTCCGGAACAACAGGAGCGCTGCCAAGTACTGCTGATAGAGCTCCTAGGAATCAAATCCGCCTACCTGCTGACCTGCGCAGCATGAAACGCAGCGTCCACAAGAAGGGACGTCAGTACGAATAGTGTACCGAGTATGTAAGGCATGGAAGATAATACAAACAGCAACTTAAAGTATGAATAACAGTATCATGGGATCGTCGGACATATAATGAGATAAGAAGTAACCTGTACATAGGAATACCCTTTCAGGCCGGATACCATGCATGCTTGTCTTTCCCTTTCTAGAAACATTTCTTTTTCATAGACATAGAAAATAGAACTTATATCATGTCATGTCATGTCTTATCATATCATATCATATCATATCGTATCATATCATATCATATCATGTCATATCATATCGTGTTATATCATAGCATGTTATATCATAGCACCGAACAATGTCGGCTTGCCCACATAGCACCGAAATACGTCGGCTTGCCCATATATCCCGCATCCGGGCATCCCGCGTCCGCGATGATAATGCCAGCTGACCAGGTGGCAATGAAACATGTGTCCCTTCCCATCCCCCATGTACATATTCATATCTGATATACATATGTCATATAAGCATGCAGGAGAGCCCAAAGAAAATCATGTATCCATCAGAGTGACGTAAGGTCGGTGACCTCCGATTACATTATGGAATAACCGTGATCACTTTGTCTCACCTTGAAGGAACGAGTATTTATAAGGCGAGACTATCAACGGAGAATAGCGTTGAAAGAAACATAGAATGAAGTCATGGATGTCATAGAAATCAATTCATCTACTTTGGAATCATTAGAAGATAGTGTCATAACCAAGGAATGGAATTAAAGATCAAGAACTAGTTTGATACTTTCATACTCATATTGAATCCTTAGCTTAAGACTCTTAGTCATGGAATCATTCTTGTCATACTTATCATAGGCATATTCTCTTTCTTAACATCATCGTTATCATTATCATCAGAGATGTATTCTCATTAGGATAGTTACAGTACTTATCGTTTGATAAACGGAACAAGGATCAAAAGTTTCCTTTGGATTCTACTCCAAAATAAGTCAAACGGAACAATAAGTAAAATCCGGGAACAATGGGCCCACCTCAGATCAAATGAGGCGGCGTACCAAATTTACGTACATTACATTTCATGACGTCACTTGTGAGGGTTTTAAGGTAGTCGGGTCCTATTTATGCAAGTTCTAGATGTTTAGGATGTTTTTCCAACATTTCACACAATTTCTAATTCAATTCTACTGAATGAAAAAGGGGTAACTTTAGGTGCGGATTCCGGAGAATAGAGTTGTCCCCGAGGCTCGTATCCAACCTAGTATGCCTAAGACATGCCAAGGAAGAAAGAGTAAAACCTTACATACCTTTTTCCGCTCCTTATGCTATTCCAAATTCAAGTTGCAAATCCGCCAAAATCTACAATTTGGTCACATTCACCAAACATTGATTAGAGCATTTAGAAGTTGAATCTTAAGATAACACTTGTCTACCGAAATTTCGGCAGCACTTCCTCTGTAAATACACCATCCCCAAAACTCAACTTAGCCAATTTTTAATCAACAACAATCCGGGAATTCAACCCGGCCAAACTATCAACATAATGTCAACAACCATACTAACAATTTCCATATTCAATCCAAGATACATTATAACAACTCAATCAATGTACTACTTCCTTCAAAGCCTTCCAACTCCAATAAAAACAACAACAACTTAATAATTTACGCACTAACAACTTCACACTAACAACATTATATTTCCATACATGCATGAACATCATATTTAATTTACATAATCTTCCAAGACAAGCCTATAACTACTAATACTTCACTAAGCTCATTAGGCTTTCATGTGCAATATAAAATTCACAACACAACAACCAACATACTAAATAAAACTTACTCACCATTCCTTCATGATTCACCAAATATACACGGCTATACATGTGATATACAAGTCACGGCCAATATCATACACACATGGCTACAACGTCACTAAAATCATCCAACTTCCATTATTAACATAGCATTCATTACAACCACAACTAACCACGAGATAAAATAATTAAGACATGATTCCTACACACACACATACATGCACGGCCACACCCCCATATTCATATTCCTCATGAATTTCATCCATTTTTGTACACTACAACATGCACCAATATCCATAACATATAAAGAAAGGAGAAGAATGAATTCTTACGTTCTTCCTTAACTTCGCACTTAGTTAAGACTTGTAACTTGCAAGAAAATGAATTTCTCTTGTTCCAAGAACCACTCCACCTTGCTAGGAACCCTTCAATTGGTAGAAAATGATTTTTGAAGAAACATTTTTCCAAGGTTTTGTTGGATCTTACTATGGCCGAATGGCCTTGGAGATTTGTTTTCTCCTTCTTCTCTTCTTGAGACTTCTCAAAGTTTCTAGGAGATATTATGAGGATAAAGATGACTTAGTCATCTTTTAAGTCTTGTCCATTAAGCCTTTAATTAGGCCAAGCCCACCCACTTGGATGGCCAACATGGTCCAATGACCCAAGCCCATTTTTTTTTTCTTCTATTTTGCACTTCATGAAAAATAAATTTTTCTGAATTCCAAATTTACCCTTCATCTTCCTCCATATTTTCACGAGTCATGTGGCGAATTTCCCTTTATACCCTTGACCTTTCTCAACATTCCCACTTCCAAATTCTTCATAAACAACTCATATGCCAAACAAAAATAAAAATGAAGCCTTGTTTGTCATCTTCCCGCGATTATCTTGAGTTATCCTATTGCACAAAAATGCGGGATATAACACATTTACTTCCGCACTTATCTATAATATTTTATATTGTGAGACATACGTCATTTACTCTTCTGCTATTTTATTATATTTATTGATTGTGAACGTTGTGTTAAGGGTTCGCCTACCGAGGGGAGAATGGTAGGTGCCCACATGACCTAGGCTAATATGGGTCGTAACAAGTTGGTATCAGAGCACTAGGTTATCCGGTCTTAATACAAGAGCGTGTCTAGTAGAGCCTTGTGGATCGGTTTGATGAGCTCCGTACTTATCTGCGGGAGGCTTTGGGACATTTAGAAAATCTTATCTTCTTTCTTTTTATCATGCTACTTTATTCAAATTGGTATCTAGAAAGACCAATTAGTATTTGACTCTTATCTCTTCTCTCACAGATGGTGAGGACTCGAGCTGCTATGGCCCGAGGTCAGGTGCCGGAGCCCGCAGCTACGGCTGGCACCAGAGGGTGCGCTACAGTCAGAGGACACGGCAGAGCGAGAGGCCGCGGGGCTACCCCAGCCAGGTGTAGAGCTCCGACGATGGGTCAGTGATGAGAGATGTCTCCATCTCCCCAGCCCGAGTACCAGCCGGGTGGAGACTAGACCGTAGGGGATGGCGTGACCCCAGCACGGACACAGCCGGAGGTTACTTTTGACCAGGACGTACATGACACTATGTCCAGGATCCTACTTCACCTTGATGCTCAGTAGGCGGCCGCCGGTGCTACTAGTCCCGGCGGGGATTCACAAACTAGAGTTGGGGCGCAGACCCCTGAGCAGGGACCTACACGGGTAGCACATCCCGCCGTAGCTATGGCTCCCCACATTGATGCTATACCCACCCCTGGGGAGGATATTAGGCCCATGGATGGTGCCGTTATGACTTCTGCTGATCAGGACCTAGTGGGGAGTTTCAGGAAGTTAGAGCCACCGAGGTTCTCTGGTACTTCATCTGAGGATGCCCATGAGTTTATTCTTGATATGCATGAGTTGCTGCACCGTATAGGTATAGTGGAAACCCACAGCGTTGATTATGTGTCCTACCAGTTTCGCGGCGACGCGAAGACATGGTGGAGGTATTTCGTGTCATGCAGACCTAAGGGTTCTCCTCCGTTGACTTGGACTCAGTTCTATCAGTCCTTCCTTGAGAGGTATGTGCCCCAGTCTTTGAGAGAGGCTCGTAGGGAGCATTTTCTACACCTCGAGCAGAGGGGCATGTCCTTGGAGTCTTATGTGACCTGTTTTCTCTATTTGGCCCGATACTCTACTCCGTTGATTCCTACCGAGGCTGCTAGGATCAGACGCTTTGTTGGAGGACTAGTGGGCGCTCTACAGATTCCTTGCCTTCAGATAGAGTCTATAGGGGCTTCCTTCCAGTCCATTATTGAGCATGCTTTGATGGTTGAGGGCACCAAGGCCCATGCTTTTAGTGGTAGTGACAAGAGGCCACTTCAGACTGGCAGCTTTGGGGGTTCTGGTACGAGGGGCGTCGGTTAATTTTCGAGGCCACCGCAGCCCTATTCCGTCCATCCCATACATTCAACATTACCAACTTCCTTTAGTGAGCCACCTAGACAGAGAGCTCCTGAGAGCTCGTTCTCTAGACCAGTGGACGGGACTGCTTTATCCGGGTCTTCAGTTTTTGTGTTTCAGCATTCGACTCCTCTTACCTCTTTCACTTGTGGGGAGGTTGGGTATATTGCCAGGAGATGTCCCAGACCTAGGCTATATCATCAGTTGCCGAGGACTCCTGTATCATCTGGTGGTCGAGGGGACTTCTCAGAGAGGCGGTGCTCAGTCAGGCCGCGGTACTTCCCATAGTTCTAGAGGTGAGTCCCAGTCAGCTAAAGGTGGTACCCAGAGTTTGAGAGGGGGATCCCAAAACTGGGCTGGTGGACCCCATTATTACTTATTTCCTGGTAGGCCCGAGGCAGTGGCCTCAGATGCTATGATCTCAAGTACAATTGTTGTCCGTCATAGAGCAACATTTGTGTTATTTGATCCTGGATCCACTTATTCGTATGTATCTGCATTTCATGCCATTTGTTGGGATTTACCCTGTGATAGTATAGTTATACCTGTTCATATGTCTACTCCAGTCAGAGATTCTGTGGTTGTTGATCGAGTCTACCGATCTTGTCTAGTTACTTTTATGGGGTATGACACCTGGGTAGATTTGATAATTCTTCATATGGTGGACTTTGATATTATATCGTGTATGTCCTGGCTTTCTCCTTATCATGCGATCTTGGACTGTCACGCCAAGACAGTCACTTTAGCCATACTAGGCATCCCTAGGCTTGAGTGGAGAGGTACTCCTAGTCTCACTCCGAAGAAGATTATTTCCTTCCTTTGGGCGAAGAAATTAGTAAGTAAGGTGTGTTTACCGTATTTGGCGCATATTCGTGATACGACTGTTGCATCTCCATCCCTTGAATCTATTCCTATTATGAGCGAGTTCGCGGAGGTATTTTCATCAGATTTGCCGGGTATGCCACCCGATCGTGACATTGATTTCTGTATCGACATGGACCCGAGTACTCGTCCTATTTCCATCCCACCATATCAGATGGCACCTGCCGAGTTGAGAGAACTTAAGGAGCAATTACAGGATTTATTGAGTAGGGGGTTCATTAAACCGAGCGTCTCCCCTTGGGGTGCTTTAGTGTTATTTGCGAAGAAGAAAGATGGGACACTGAGGATATGCATTGATTATTGCCAATTGAACAAGGTCACTATCCGGAACAATTGCTCTATGCCTTATATTGATGATCCCTTTGACCAGCTTCAGGGTGCTTCAGTGTTTTCTAAGATTGATTTGCGTTCCGGCTATCAACAATTGAAGATTAAGGTGGAGGATATTCTGAAGATAGCATTTCGGACAAGATATAGCCACTATGAGTTTCTAGTGATGTCTTTTGGGCTTACCAATGCCCCAGATGCATTTATGACCTTGATGAATGGCATCTTTAGGCCGTTCCTTGATTCTTTTGTGATTGTGTCTATTGATGACCTCTTAGTGTATTCCAGGACTAGAGTGGAGCATGAGAGCCATCTTCGTACCTTCCTTGGGTTGTTGAAGAAATATAGTTTGTTTGCTAAATTTTCTAAGTGTGAGTTCTGGTTAGAGTCCGTAGCATTCTTAGGCCATGTGGTTTCCAAAGAGGGGATTATGGTTGATCCACAGAAATTGAGGCTGTGAGGGGTTGGGCGAGGCCCACTACTGTTACCAAGATTCATAGTTTTGTGGGTTTGGCCAGTTATTACCGTCGTTTCGTGAAGGGTTTTGTTGTCATTGCTTTGTCCTTGACCAGATTGACTCAAAAGGATGTTCCCTTAGAGTGGACGGACGATTTTAAGGAGAGCGTTAAAAAGCTCAAGCTTCTTTTGACCACAACCCCGATCCTAGCCTTACCTGTGGAGGGCAAGGATTTCGCGGTCTATTGTGATGCTTTCTGTATGGGTTCTGGTACGGTGTTGATGCAGGAGGGTCGGGTGATAGCTTATGCTTCCCGCCAGTTGAAAGTTCACGAGAAGAATTACCCTACCCATGATTTGGAGTTATTGGCCGTAGTCTTCACTTTGAAACTTTGGAGGCATTACTTGTACGGTGTCCATTGTGAGTTTTTTACCGATCACCGTAGCCTTTAACATGTGTTTACCCAGAGAGATCTTAATTCCAGGCAGCGCCGATGGATGGAGCTCCTGAAGGATTATGACATCTATATTCTCTATCACCCTGGTAAAGCCAATGTGTTGGCTGATGCCTTGAGTTGCAAGGCAGTGAGTATGGGGAGTTTAGCTCGATTGATTATTTTCGAGCGTCCGTTAGCCATGGAGGTTCAGACTTTGGCTAACAGTTTCGTTCATCTCGACATCTCGACCTCGAGGAGGATTTTGGCTTGTATAGAGGAGATATCATCATTATTGGATCAGATCAAGGCCCAGCAGTTTGAGGATTCTCAGTTGAGAAAGATCCGAGATAGGGTTTCGAGAGGTGAGGCCAAGGAGGCCATGATTGATTCTGAGGGCATTCTGAGGATTAGGGGACGCGTATGCATTCCTCGTGTTGGTGATCTGATTCAGTTGATCTTATCTAAGGCCCACAACTCTCGCTATTCCATTCAATCTGAGGTGACTAAGATGTACCGTGACTTGAGACGACACCATTGGTGGCGCCGTATGAAGAGGGATATAGTTGATTTTGTGGCTAAGTGTGGAAATTGTCAACCGGTAAAGTAAGAGCACCAGCGACCCGGTGGGGTGTTTCAGAGGATGCCCATTCCCGAGTGGAAGTGGGAGAGGATTACCATGGATTTTGTCACGGGTCTTCCGAAAGCCATTGGTAAGTTTGACTCTATTTGGGTGATAGTGGATCGATTGACTAAGTCCGCTCACTTTGTTCTGGTTCAGGTTTCTTATACCGCGGAGAAGTTATCCAAGATGTATATTCGGGATATTGTGAGATTACATGGGATCCCTATTTCTGTTGTATCTGATCGGGGTACTATCTTCACTTCCCGATTCTAGAGAGCGGTTCATGATGAGTTGGGTACCCGATTGGACTTTAGTACAACTTTCTATCCCCCAACCGATAGCCAGTCCGATCGGACTATTCAGGTGCTCAAGGACATGTTGTGAGTGTGTGTTATTGATTTTGGTGGTCATTGGGATCAGCACTCGCCCTTGGTATAGTTCGCATACAACAACAGTTATCATTGGAAACTAGACTTCCCGAACTTCACTTTAGACTTTTGTTCCACTTCAAAACTCTTAATATACTCGGAGATATACCCCTCCAAAGTTGACCCAAAATTCTGTCCATAATTCTGCCAATTTTTTTCCAATTTTTCGACAAATTTATTTTCTTTCGATTTGCTTGGTCCCGGAGTTTACCATAGCTTATTATATCAACGTAAACCGTCATGACCATAGGATTACTTTGTATAATATCATATATCCTTGAAGGGAGCTCCAGTATCCATAATTAGAATGTGCAACACTTATAAATTTCCACGTACGAAACTACGGGGTGTAACATTAGCGATTACTTGTGTGTCAGAAAACATATTTATCTTGAATGAGGTTGTTGGAAAGGAAGTAAGGATTATGTTATTGTTATTGTGAGTGAGATTTGTGTCCATGTTTGGCACCATTGATTATATATTCTTGTTGGCATTGTTATCATGCATTTCACTCATTCATGTATATATATTAGGATCGGATTGCACACCGCAACACTAATTGGGATCGGGTTGCACGTACCGTAACACTGACTGGGATCGGGTTGCACGTTCTACAATACTGACTATTTGATCGGGCTGTGTGTTGCACAACAAGTACATGGACTTAGCATTCCCCCATGGGTCATGATTGCCGAGACGATGAGGTATTCCTCCTGAAGCGTGTGTGTATCATTGCATATGCATTGCATTCATCTTATACGTATTGTTGGCATTGTTTTGGACTCGCTCATTGATTATTGGTGACGCGTGTACTTGATAGTAGTTCTTGAGATGTGTATCATTTGACTTGGTGGTTTGGTAATGGCTTTGGTAATTGAATTGTGTTGAGTTTATTCTGATTGTGAGCATGCCTATATTTTCAGTCTTTTCCTAATATATGTGATTTTCTAACTGTTGTCGGCCGATGATGCCTACTCAATACATTGTTTGTACTGATACTACCTCTTACAGTTCGCTTTTACGCGGGTTAAGCCATAAAAGTTACTACGAGGTTGTTGGTGCTCTAATTTGATTTTAGTATTTTTAGAGTCGCCACCTAATTTATTTATGGAAAACAGGAAAACCGAGTTTAAAGATTTTTTCCAAATAAGTAAAATCTTTTGGACCAATGTTCGAGGTAAGGGTTCTGGTGATCCCCTAGGGAAGGTATTACGCACCCTAGTATTAAAGATTCGTAGAATACGGTTGACCTGCGAGCTTCAATGTGTGATTAATGCACTTATTTGTTGAAAAAGTGTTTAGTTTTCTGACAAAATGTCATTTATGTATCACATCCTAATTTCAAGAAAAATTAGGCAAAAAGTCCCCTTACAAAAAGGGGTTTAGGTTTAGAAAATCCACACAAGTGTTCAAATCACTTTGTGGCCAGACTAGGACACACTAGGGATTTCTCCTGAGTAGAGTCACTACTATTCTAATCCTAACAAAATGGGTTTAGTACCTACGGGTTTTTATATGTATATATGAAAATATGGAGTATATCTCCATTTTTATGTACATATATGAGAAAACAAATCACAAGTTATATTAAGTCCAAATTTTAATCATTTTGAAGCCCATAAGTCAACTTGTATTCCAACCAAATTCCATCTCATCTTTAAGTCCGGTCCAAGTAGATTTCACCCTGATTTCATCCAGAAAGTTTTGGGCTTCGGCCCAAAAGGTGTCGCTTTTATGAAAAATTATTCAAGTCCCAACCATAAAATTTTCATTGCTTTTTCTGGAAATTTCCTAAGTTTCAATCTCTTATTAAAAATCTTAGCCCAAGTTTAAAGAATGCTCATTATCCTTTACAATCACGAAAAACTGTCCAACAACCATTTTTTTCTGTTTAGTTCAAATTATATTTAAAGTCCAATAAGAAGTTGCAATTCTTAGAAGCGGGCCTAAGACCCAAAACCACTTTCATTTCCAACTATTTCGTTGCAGATTTTTGCCAAAGGGGCGAGAGGCCCAAAATTTTACCACTTAGTTCTTTTTAAAAATCATTTAGCTTTATTAAAATGTTGAACCAGTTTTAAGCCTCGGAAAATCAAAATAAGTATCAATTTCATGCAATTTTGAGATTAGCAAAATTTTGAAAATGTTTTAGGCGACTTCCTAAATAAACTAAGTGTTTTTTCCTAAGTTCTAAACATACATAAGGGTTCCAATATTTTCAAGCATTTTTACATATACAACATATATACATGCAATATATATGTGAAGTAAAGAAGAGAAGAAAGTAGATTTCAACTGTTGGGCCTACCTAAGCCCATCAGTGTCATTTTCACCCATGACTGGGCCTTCAATATGTTAGCTTCCCTTGCCATTTTTTCTCACGGACTCGATCGAAATAAGGAGAGTTGGACCTCTGGCTAAAACTGGTATAGTGCAAGAAAGTGTCCCGAGGATGCTTTCACATGAACACACAAAATGTTAAGGATTAGTATCTACTTCTAAGTATTCAAATAATCACATAATCAGCTAGGGTGAAACACATAAGTTCAATAAACATGCAGATGAATAAAGAGTATATCACAAAACAAATTCCTGGTTAAGATAAACAAAGCCCAAACTTAAAATAAGTCATCAAAAGAGAAGGGAGTATGAGGAGATTGGGCCAAATACTTATTCCATTAAAATAGAGGCCCAACAGCCATGAAATGGCCTAATCCCACACAACACCAATTATATTTATAAGGTAGTGAAGGAATATACACTTCTGTACACCAAATATATCACTTCATATGCACTGGAGTGTATATGGAGTTAAATATACCTTGTCTATCAAAGGGTATACCTCCCATATATGGGGAGTTCAACAAGGAAAGGCAAAGAGAGTTAAAAAATATGACACTTAACGCCAACTCCATGCATACATAGGAAATAAGGTAAAGTGGACAGACACAACATTCAGTATGTTGGTTAACACTAAGCTAGATGAAGAAGATTCCTAAAAAGTTACATATACAGAATGAACAAACTCAGTCCTTCACACAAAAGATGCTATCAAACAAGAGAGAGTGAATGAATGCAGTTTTATTACAAGCATCATACGATTTATGCTTTGTTACTTTATCCCTCAACATTCATTTACACACATCTGTAAGTATTAGTGTAATTTCAGCTAAAGCGTAGGCTAAACAACAAATAGTGTGGTTTTTATAACCCCAAGCAAGAATCAATTAGGGAACACATAGGTCAATGGTTTTAATCTGGTCTACTTGATGTGTCTTGCTGATTTGAATAAGTGTCCATTCAGATTCAGCAAATGTAGAGGCTTCAATTTTGACATTAAAATGAAAGCAATAATGTTTAGTTTAGAGATAGGGGAAGTATACATACCACAGGAAGATAGCTTGACATCTTAAACATCATGAATCACATAAGTCCTAGAAAACACTCATTTTCAGTCTAGGTCCCTCCTCATTGCTAGTTTACATTGAACTTAGGTCTACTTTTGACATTTTTCTAAACATAGACAAGCAGTCATTTAAGGTCATGGAAGATAGAAATAGGTATGTACAGCAGAGTCAGGTGAGGTACAAAGTGCAAATTTTCCCAACAGGGCACCCCAAAAAACTAGCAGGATTCCACAACCAAATCCATAGTTACTAAATTCAGAATCTCCTAAACCTTTCTTGCAAACCATTTTACTTTGAGACTTAAGATACTGAATCATCAATAGAATGCAAGTCCCTTAACTTAGAAAGACATCATAGGAGCATACAAAGGTCTGGTTCACTAGGTTCATCTCAATAATATTTCTAAGTAAGGCCACATATAACTATAATCATGCAATACAAAAACAAGTATTAAGGGCAACAACATATGCACATAAGTTCCTGGCCTTCCTCATTACTTTAAAATGGCCAAACTAATCACTTTAAAAATGGGATAGTGTTACTTTTAAGGTTTAAAAGGGCATTTTTTAGAGGTTCAGACATATTTAGATTCAGTCATAGGGAGTTATAATCACATGCTTTTGACTAAATAAAGGACTTGTCATACAACACTTAACCATAAAGCAACAGTTTAGGTAATAGATGATCATTGGACTTAATCAAACATGCTTCATAGCCATAACTAGTTTCAACATAAAATAAGACAAGTAGGGATAGGCCCTTCTAAAATTATGTTTAATGTACTACATGCCGATAGCAAGCAGGGAACAATATAGTGGTTCAACCCAAAGTTCATAGACTCAAGGAGATCACATGCTAAACCAGCTAAGATCAAAGCCAAACAATACAGAGTAAAAACTTACTTTGGACCTTTCTACTCACATGAAAGCAACTGACAGGGACTTAAACAAACTAATCCATAGAAGCATTTCCAATAGACTGCACTGGGGAAACCTATTTAGGCCAATAAAGTTTTATGTAACACATTAGTGATAGGATTTGAGTGATATTGGATATAGGCAGGCAATCACAGAAGGTTCACATGTATAAACATGGTTATCAGGCATACAACATAGTTCAAAAAATCTTTTATAACACAAGTAGATCTTAATAGGTACCATACTCAAATAAACATGGCTTAAAGTAGCTGCTCTTTGGGTCTTAAGACAACAAAGATAGATTCAAGCAAATGACAGCAGGACACAACTTCAACATGAAAAAAGAAAGAAAAAGAACTAAAAACAAGCATGATATCAAATAAGCTGTCCATTTATATACTGAATCTGCCTTAGAAGTCCTTACCCTTTTATCAGACAACACATGTGAACAATCTAAATAGCTTAAACCTTTACTAATGGATCAAGGAGTACATGGAGAACTCAAATAGGTCTACAGATGCTTCTTAGACAAAATTATGGAAATTTGAGATTATGACACTATCTATATTAGGCCAAACTTCAGATTAACCATGAAGGCAAATAAAGAGTGTTCATTGAGAGACTAAAACATGCTGACTCTATGCAAGCAGTTCAAAATAGTTTCTATGCAGAGTTAAATAGGAATACGTTCAGACAATCATGTTAAAGATTTTCAATGCTACTTAAGTTTAATTTACATATAAGGACTCCATATAATCTGTTGGACCCTCAATTTTTCCATTTATTTTGGACTTAAGCTATTCAGGAATCATTCAATGATAAACTAGTGCAATATTTCAAACTAATCAAGTATTCAAAAGTTTTTTAAATACATACTGATGTATTAATCAGACTGCATTAAACCAAACCTAAAACAAACATGGCATTCACTATGATTGATGACCCTTTGGCCAACAACAAACACCACCCAACTGCAGTTACACTTAACAAGCATAGAAAATCAGTATTTCCCTAATCTATGACCATTTCCTAAAATAACGCATAAGAAGGAGATCTACACCTATTAATGGCCTCAAGTAGTACTGTTTAACCTCTAGTTAACAAGAATTAAACAAAACTTAAATATGTTTAAGCCACTTTAAACAAACACATTCCTGACCATGAACTGAATTAGATCAGGCTATACAATATGCATAATGACCATGCTAGATAGTGATTTAAGCTAAGTTGCAAGTATGTTAAGCAATTAATCATGATGAGAGATTACAACAGGCTAAAGACAAAATTAATCTTATCTAATAACTAAAGTTAAGCTAACTCCAATATCACATTAACACATCTATTAACATATACTACCTGAGGAACAACATATTGCATACTCCACTTGAAAATAATCTAATCTAGCTAAACAAATAGATCATTACATGTTTGTAACTAATCTGGGCTAACATATAACTAGGCAGGAAATCAAGCATAAATAAGTGTGTACACAAGCTTATGTCTAGCCTAGTCTAAGCATATCACTAAAGCAGAAATTAAACTAAATGAAGCCATACAAATAAGCATAATATCTAAACTATTCTAAACACCTAACCACATAAATAACAAGAAATGAAAATAGAAAGGATAAGCAATTACCTTTTCTAGGTGCAGCCCTTTGTCGAGAATGGAGTTGGAGATCTTTTTGCTCCTCCACCACACGAACTCAGCCACAAATAAAAAAAAATAAAAAATTAGACTATTACTCGATAAAGACTAAGGAAATTAAACTAAGTGTCCAATTCTAATGTCGGTCACTCGTTAAAAACCCTAGTACCGAGTTTTTTGTGTGAATATATCTTATCTTCCCCCTTTTTTGTAACTTAAGGTCCATTTATATAGAAACCCCCAAATCCTTCAAACCCTAGCCGCATCGATGTGGGAGAAGTTTATTTTTTAGTCTTGCTTACTCAGAATAATCAACGTGCAGTGCGGATTGATTGGGAAAATCAAACAAAGGGTTAGATTCAAACCCAAATCGGATCTATCTATTGATCATTGATCAAAACAATGAGAAACTTTGATTTAAAAATGGATCAAGACAAACCCCATTAACGGATTCGTCCTTGTTTGACCTCAAAGCGCTGAAAAAGCAAGAGAGAGAAAGAGTTTTACCTCTTTGGTGGTGGTATCGTGGTGGTGTGGAGGAGAGAGGTTGAGAACAATTAATGTTCTCACTCAAAACGGCCACACAATACTGTACAAGGCTAATACGCCTGAGGTCTTTGCCAAATTCGGCATATGAGTTCATAGAGAGAGGAAAAGGGGAGGGGTGGCGGCTAGGGTTTTCCCCCACCACCCTCTCTTCCATCTTTGACACAAATGAGACCTTAGGGTCTGTTTTTGTTCGTTTTTTTTTGGATATGGGCGACGAGTTGGGCTGCGTCGGGCCTTGTTGGGCTGGACTCGACTCAAGATTTAAATAAATAATAAAAAGAACTTGATTTGTTATATATGTACATGATATACATGGGTATACATGTATACGCATGTATATTCATTTATATATGGGCGGGGCAAATATGCAAAATTTAACAAGTAGCCCAAATTTAAAACGATTCCTACTAGTTGGATATTTAAAATAAGGCCCATTTAAACTAATTGGTAAATTCAAAAGAAATAATAACAACAAAAATAAATAATTTTTTTCAAAAGTGACCTTAATTAAATTGAGCCATGAGCTTGGCTAGTTCAAAATATTTCCATAATTAGCTAATAATTGATTATTTCAATTACAGCTGCTTAATGGCAATTTTCATAATCAATTACAGTTAAAACTTAATTAGTTATGATAAAATTCTAATAATTTGATTAAATAAGAATTGAGGGGTAGAAATAGTTAATTTACTTAATTCAACATATTCCTTATACTAAACGGAGTAAAATACTTTGCAAATTGACATTTTAGCAATTTAGACAATTAAGTGAATAATTATGGCAAATTATTCTCTTTTCTGGTTAATTTAGCAAAAGTATTATAATTGTGAAAATACATAAATTAATCTATAATATTATAGAAATTATTTTGTCAAACAAAATTAGTAAAACATTATCTAAATAATTTTATAAAATTATTTTGACTTCTAAAAAATACATATTTCACTCTGTTTAGTATTCAAGGACTTTAGGTAATTAAAGAAAATTATGGGAGGTCAAAAATTAGGAGTCAATAACTACCCCTTCAGTGCTCGGGTATGGCGGGACCATCCCTAAGTAATGAATTTTGACTAACCCTAATTTTTGACTGACCCAGCTTATACTACCTCTCATTTTTATGCAATTTTCAAAACATGTGGCCGGACCCCAATTTTTGGGTTTCCTACATATCTCAAGTTTCATGAGAAGTGAGGCCAGTTTTAGTTCGACTCAATTATGACTTCTTAATGCAACTTTAAAGGAATCTCAGATCTCCCGTCTATCAAACTGGGAAGTCTGGGGTGATTAGTTCGAGTGTGAATGACTCTCTGCATTGAGTCTGACTACATGTCCTTGTTTTTGGGACTTAAGTCACTTATAGTTCGACTCAATTGGAGGAAAAGTGTATTTGTTATGCGGGAATGCCTTTGTGTGTACCGGTGTGTGTCCGATCAGTGGCCGAATAATAAAAACAAATAAAGCACATAAGCAAATAAGAAATCGTGTATGGCTGAGCATGGTGAGGAATGATCTTCCGAGTCCTAGGAACCTTATCTCGTCTGACAGCCTAAGAAAAAGCTCCATGTTTGCTCCGCAATTTGTCTGGATTTGATTTGATCAGACTGCTCTATTTGGTGGCTCCAAATCTGCTTCCATCTGTTGAGTAACGTTGATTTTCTGGTGATAAATATTGCGGTCTTCTGACCGAATTTGCATCGTCTTGTCATCTTGAGCGAATATTGCGGTCTCTTGACCGATTTTACATAGTTTTGCCTTTTTTGAGCGAATACTGCAGTCTCTTGACCAGTTATACATCACTTGTCGTCTTGCTATATCTGGTAGTTTGTATGCATGGCCCTCTTTAGCACGTCTATACGAATGGCCCTCTTGGCATGTTTGTATGAATGGCCCTCTCGGCACGTCTGTATGAATGGCCTCTTTGCATGTTTGTATGAATGGCCCTCTTGGCATGTTTGTATGAATGGCACTCTTGGAATTTTTTTAGGAATGGCCCTCTTGGCATGTTTGTATGAATGGCCCTCTAGGCATGTTTGTATGAATGACCCTCTTGGCATGTTTGTATGAATGGCCCTCTTGGCATCTTTGTACGAATGGCCCTCTTTGAATGTTTGTATGAATGGCCCTCTTGGAATATTTGTATGAATGGCCCTCTTGGCATGTTTGATGACTGGCCCTCTTGGCAGTAAGAAAAATAGTTATAGCATATCTGTATGAATGGCCCTCTTGGCAGCCGGAAAAATAGTTATGCAATGGCCCTCTTGGAAAATAAGAAGAAGTGATGGAAATCACAGATATGGCCCCTTCGGCTGAATCGTGTCTCTTTTGCCCTTTATGCCAGCTGTAGCCCTCTTGGTCTGGTATGCCGTGTTATTTTACTATGACCCCATTGGCCGGTGTCTTTGCTATTATGGCCTTTTGCCTTTTGGGGACCCTTATGGCCAGATATTTGCCCGTTTAAATCCTTATAGCCTTGTTGCTAGATATTTTGCTCTTATGGCAGTCAGATCTTCGGATTGCTTCGATATCTTCGTAGGAGTTTGTATGGCATATGATGAGTATGTTCTCCATTGGCGGGCCCGGCTCGGGTCGATACCCGTCCGTGGGTCCCGCGACTTTCCTTTATGTAATTCGGAAGACTTTTGAAAGAATTTGGTATGACTATTATTTCGATTTTCAAGTATGGTCATTTTACTTATATTTGAGTCCATGATAATGATTTTATGCATATGGTTACTCACGATTCTGCTCGTGCGTTCTGTTATATCTTTCGCCAGATCCCGGGCCGGTTCTGTTGTCGTGCGCACTTTTGATATACTCCGGTGTTATGCTGTGTTTATGGTTCACCGAGCCACTAGCTGGAGGGTCGGGTTCCAGTTATATTGGTGTTATGCTGTGTATGGTGTTATGCTGTGTTGTGATATGCGATGGGGATACGGAGATTTGAAACCTTCTGGGGTTATGTTGTGTTATGGCGCCATCGACGGGCGGGCGACAATATTCTCTGTGCCCTAAGCATGACTTATATTTTGAGAGTAAACATTTTGGTATTTTGGGTTTGCACTTATGTTCTGTACATCTATTTCGTTTATGCATCAGATTTGTTTTCTGTATCTTCTGCTTTGCATACTCAGTACATATTTCGTACTGACCCCCTTTCTTCGGGGGGCTGCGTTTCATGCCCGCAGGTGCAGACGCACAGTTTGGTGATCCAGCCGTTTAGGATACCCTCTTCTGCTGTTTGGAGTGCTCCTCTTATACCGGAGCTTACATTTTGGTATATATCTTCGTTCGTTGCATATGTATGTATTTGTTCAGGGGTACGGCGGGGCCCTGTCCCGCCATATGATTCAGTCTGTCTGTTTAGAGGTCTGTAGACGTATATGTAGGTTTTGTGCCTACTTCTGTACAGGTGTGTTTGTATGATCCCACTTACCATGGCAGCCTTGTCGGCGTGCGTTTGTATATGTTTTGGGCCGTTACGCCATTTGATAGCCTCGTCGGCTTCTGATATATATGTACATATATGGTTGTGTTTGAAATGTGTCTGAGACAGTTTGATATAATTTGAGGCAGCGTGTGATATTTGTGCCCGTATACGCTATCTGTATGTGATTCGGATTTGATGAGTGTGTTCGGGTGCCCAGTTCGGGCACTAGTCACGGCCTATGGGGTTGGGTCGTGACAATTCCAATATCTTATCAATCTTTGTCCCCTCCTTATCCTCCCTTCTTTACCGTAACTTGTCCATATTTTTACATATCCCTCGTATATTCATCCTATTTACTTTGTGATCGAATTTCCGTACTTTTTATCAAGACTCTTATCCCCTGTTATTGACATGTTTTCTCTTGCCAGACTTGTTAGCTTATTAACCTTCATCTTATCCTTCGTGGCTATTTCACTGAACTTTTATCTTAGTCTACCATCTACTTCGAATACCATCATACTCAATCCTTCCCTGCTTCCTCATTTCTGAACTTCCTATTACCCCCCCCCCCCCCCCCCCCCCCCCCCAATTTTTTTTTCTTTCGAATTCTTGGGTAATTTCTTCTTTCTTAGTGTACTCCTTTTCAATCTTTATTTAGTCATGCACATGACTGGCTGGGTATTGTCATCATCAAATCGTCATTTCATCTTATCGGCCTGCTAGTGTAGTTCCCTTTGTGGTGGTTTCCAATTTCCTTTATTGCCATATTTCTATCTCTTAACAAGGCCTACTTCTGGTCCAATACTTGTTTGTCTCATCTTTCCCCACTTCCTTATCGTGATGGTATCTGGCGCCAATTTTGATTCTCAAAATCTACCCTGATTGTTAAGGTTCCTCCTTCTGTTTGCCACATAAACACTCGGTCTTTAGACAAACCTATTTTAAACTACAAATTCATCTTCTCAATGGAGGGTACATCTTATATCAATTCGTGATTTCCAACTCATTCGCCTACCATTACATAACCAATCTCTTCAACACATCATTCACACCCTTCATTGTTCATTCAACCTTATATTACTAATTCAATAGTCGTATAACAAGAAGACTTCTAAAAAAGAATATTTTTGCACCTTAGTCTTAACTTTGTCTCATATTCGTATATCCCTATACTCATACCTCCATACAACATCCTTGCTAATATACTTTATATGATAAAAAGGCTCTTATCGATATCTAGCTTTATTGGCATGCATATCGTCCTCTTACCTCTTCTACCGCTTCGTACTCATAACTTATTAGCTTATTTATGCTTAAGGGTCATTCCTAAATATATACTTATCCCTTCCACTTCATACTTCAAGCAGAAGTTACAACTCCTATCTAATCGTATTTACGTCTCACTAATGGAACACTTTGAAAGATATAATCAACTCAAGTTTCTCTCCGGTCCCACGAGTAATATAAGAAGTAGTAGCAATGTAGAACTCGGTTCAATCAACGCACATATATCATGGGAGAATATTGGCAATATACCTGTGTCTGTATCAGGGGAGGACTCAAGATCCTGTCGTCCAACTAGTGCATAGATACGGTTTTGAGGGCCACTTGAACTGGATGCTCCTCCCCTACTTCTACTGTGACCTAGTGGCACTTGCGAACCTTTCCTCACCGGGCGTATGGACATTGAAGAGCCAACCGCTGATCCTGTGGGCTGAGACTTATTTTCGCCATTCCTTAATGGAAACTCGCGCATCATATGACCAATCCAACCGCAGGCGTAGCAAGCGCCTGAACCTATGCAGCACTGCCCAGAGTGTGGCCTGCCACACTAAGCACATCGGGGTGAAGGTGGTCTCACCCAGCCTGAATCATCCCTATACTGGGAGCCAAAAACTCTAGAGCTTTTGCCTTGTCTAGAATAAATAGGATGATCAAATCTCTTGCCCGCAAATCGAGGGGGTGCGCTGGCCACTGATTGACCTGAATACCTCGAATATTATTGTTTATGCCCTCCTCTATACTCACTGCTAGCATTACAAGATCTGGCACTTTTACTGCGCCCTTTACCAGAATCACGTTCACCACTTTGTGGCTGCTGCTGCACCACCAGGTTCTAGGCGTGGGCCTGAATACGGGAGATGTCCATCCCCTCCTGTAGTGAAGCTGTCAAGCAATCCTTGATCAAATGCAGCCCTAACCCGCTTACAAACCTATGCACATGGTCTCCCATGTCGGCTACCACAGCTGGTGCATACCTAGCCAAGGAATTAAAGGGGAGGCTATATTCCCGGGCACTCATATTCCCTTGCTTGAGATTTAGGAAATTATTGGCTCGGGCCCGTCGAAGCTCCGGTGGTAGGTAATGTCGCACAAAAGCGTTTGAGAATTCTTGCCAAGCTGGGCGAGGTGCATTTTCCTTCCTTAAAGATATCCAATTATTGTACCATAAAACGGAAACATCCCGAAACCTATAGGATGCCAACTCCACTGACTCTGTATCTGAATCATGTATTATCCTTACTGTCCTCAGCATCTCATCTATAAAACCTTGCGGGTCTTTATCTGGTTTCGATCCATAAAATTCTGAAGGATTTAGACTGATAAAATCGCGGGCTCTTGCACTCACCGCCCTATCACCTTGGCCCCCACCTTGCTGCTGAGCCTGCGCGGTAACCAACTGGGTCCGCAACTGAATAGCATCTGTCATCAGCTAGCTCGGAGCTCCTGGCGGTGGAACTGGAGGTGCTGAGGCTGGAGTTGAAGTTCTTTCCTACCCCGGTGACGAGGGTGAAGCATGAGAGGTCTAGGAGGGAACCTCGTTATGAGACTCACCTTCTTCTACCTCCACTGGTGGCTCCCGTTCAACTCTCCTTTTGGCCACCGTCTTGCCCCTTTGTGCCGTCGTAGCTTTCCTCTTCACAGGCATTGCTGAAATCATAACACACGATTAGGAAGGGGGGGGGGGGGGGGGGGGGGGAACCTGATAAGATGGCTCTACCGCACGATCTAAGATAAGAAAGAAGGTCAGTTATTCCTAAATGCCCCGCAACCTCCTGTTTATAAGTGTGGCGCGCTTCACACCCATAAACAGGACTCTACCGGACACGGCTCATAGACATGCCCAAGGAGAACTACTCTGATACCACTTTTTCACGACCCCGCTAGAGGCCATGACGGGTACCCATTACTAGCTTACCGAGCACCTCTGATCTAACATTCCTTTCTCACTACTAGGTTGGTCACACGGACAATTTACGAACATCTCACTTAATATAGCTATCCATAGTTATACCCGCAAGCATATATCAATAAGCTTAACCAAAATATTAATCAACAACAAGGACGGACAAAGTTACGAAACATCTACCAATAATACGTCTGTCTATGAGCCTCTAAATAAGATACATAAATCCACGAGGACGGGGCAGGGTTTCACCGTGCCCAAATATATACATAAGAGTAGTACCAATAAGTTGTAGCTTAGGAACAACTGGAGCACTTTCGAGATGCTGCTGGTGGAACTCCTAGAAGCCCGACGCGTCTACCTATTTACCTGCGGGCATGAACTCATCGTCCACAAGAAAGGACGTCAGTACGAACAGAGTACTTAGTATGTAAGGCATGAATAATAATATTATAAGACACATAGAGCATATCATGAGGGAAAAGGGTAACCTGCACATCTGAGTGCCTCTTAAGGCGGATACCATGCATACTTAGCTCTCTTTTTGAAAAACATTCCTCATACATGTATACATAAGATGGAATTGCTGCGGAACCTGCAGCCCGATCCAAAAGCATATCATTTTGCCGTGGAATGAACGACCCGATCTATCTACATATTATATACATAATAGTGCTGAGGAACGAACGGCCCGATCCATTTAAATGTATATCCCATGTTCGGGACGATATCATAATATACCAGATTATCAGGTTGCCATGCGTCTATAACGCCTTGCCTTCCCCCATATCGCCCATATATATATATATATATATATATTATAACATAAGTAGCATGCATGAGAGCCCAAAGAAAGCTACAACTCTATCGGAGTGACGTAGGGTCGGTAACCTCCGATCATTTTATGGAATAAGCATCATCGCTATATCTCACCTCGAAGGAACGAACATTTTGAGATGAGACCATAAAAAATGAATAAATTTGAGAAAGTCAAGAAGATAGCTCAATACTCTCACATCATCATTGAGCTCACAACTTGAGACTTTTAACCATAAAATCATCATCATCATAATCATCATAGAAAATATTCTCATCTTTGACATCATCATTATCATTGTAAAAACATGTTCATCGATGTTATCATGAGAGCTTACATAATCATGCATCTCTGTTTCGGAACATACGAACATTTTGGAAAACATTTATGGATCATCAAGAAATGAGTCATGCAGTTGAGTCGTGAACTTCTAGATTTTGAAAACCAAGAGGTCATGGATACATTTATGGAATCATAACTTAGGACTCATGCCTTTTGAAAGAAAGGGGACTAGCCTTAACATACCTGTTCAACCTCCTATTAGTTATGTTTATCCGTCCGAGCTCGTAAATCTACATTAAAGAGGATTTACACTAATGTACTCATTATCGCACCCTTGTTCCAAGTTTCAAATCAAACCATTTTATATTCTGCCAAAAATCGGGCAGCATCTCCCCTGTATATATGCCTAGCCCGAAATCTTAATTCAGCAACTAACAACAACAACAACAATACAAACATCAACCATAATATTATCAATACCAAAATACTTCATAAACATCCCATATGGTTTTTGTCCCATATTTCCACCAACAAAATTATTTTATAACTATTTAATACCTCTATCTCCATAACAGAACCAAGATTAATATTAATAATAGGAGATTCATACCTTCCTCTCGATAATATTGCTGTATCTTCACTTCTTCACCTTAAGCTTAGGCCACAACGCGCTGCTATATGATTTTGTAATCGTAACTATACGCTATCCGGACCGGGATTCGGGAATTATACCTGGTTTTGGCTTAAAAGTGGGTGTTGGGAGTTTGGGGACATTTCCAGAAGATTAGAGAGGATTTGGGGTGTTTTGGCTGAGGAAATGAAGGGGGTGATGCCTTTTTATAACGGTCCAGGTTCTGCCTAGACTGACTTAAAATTTACTCAGCGCGAAGAGGGTCTTGCCCTGCGCATTCGCGTCACCTTCTAGCGCGTTCGCGTAGGGTTAATTTCCTGCCCTGACAACCGATCTTAAAATGCGCATAACGTGTGATACCGATATTGTATAAGGGCCCACGACCTATGGTTGGAAAGATATTTCAATTATTTACAACTTTCATTTTTGGTGTGTTTCCAAACTCCAAACTTATAATGGTGTTTTGACCTCTTCAAGTCAGATTATCGGAAAGCACCTCCTTAAATTATCCTTTTGGAGGGCCTATGCCCATATTTGTCTTAAGGGTTCTTCTTAAGACTTGCTCAACTTTCTATATACTACTCATATAAAAAGTTAAAGTTGGCATGCATGGTATCCGCCTTAAGAGGAAATCAGATATACAGGTTATCTCTTTATCTCATGCTTCTTTATTCTTGTTTATGTTGTTATTCATTCCTTACACACTCAGTACACTATTCGTACTGACGTCCTTTTGTTTGTGGACGCTGCGCTCATGCCCGCAGGTAGGCAGGGAGACGGATCAGATTCGTAGGTGCTTTATCAGCGGATTCTCAGAAGCACTCCACTTACTTCGGAGCCGTAGTCTATTGGTATTGGTCCTTTTGGTCACTTGTATTCTCTGTAAAGGCTCGTAGATATGTGTGTACAGTTAGACATTTCATAACCCTACCGGGTCATATCGTTGTATAACATTTTAGTAGCCTTGTCGGCTGGTGATGATGAGCATACTTGTTGAAGATTATATAGAGATATGTCGTTATGTTGTGACATATGTCCTTACCAATTATGATATCCATGAGCTATCTTTATGGTCCACCCAGAAATGATTATGTGTTACACCTCGGAACTTTGGGTTGCTGAGCGGTGGATGGACTAACGTAAGTTAAGGTGTACATGATGTCCCTACAAGTAAGATGGGATGCTTAATGATTCCAATTAAGATTCCAAAGAAGTTAGAGGAAAGGGAGAAAAGTTCGTCAAATGAAACTCCACTGCAGTTCTACAAAAGGGGGTTCGACGGTCGTTCTTTGTACCGTTGGACGGGCCGACGATTCGTCGATTGTGCCGTAGAATTGAGTTAGTGCGAAGACCATTCGACAGATCAGATCGACGCTCCATCGATTAGTTCGACGGACCGTCCTTCTTATCGTAGAATGAAAGGAAACAAAAGGTTGCTCACTGGAAATTCAACGACTTCGACGATCAGATTGACGCCCCGTTGATCCGATCGACGCTTCATCGGTCGTACCGTATATCTCGGTCGGGACTAATTTCAAGATTTTATATAAGGGCCTTCTCTCATTTTAATTCATTTTATTTCCACTTCTCCACACACCAAGAAGCCTCTAGAACTTTCTCCATCATTCATCCACAAGAAACTAAGGGAAACCCATGATCAACTACACCCAATCCATGAAATCAAGTGTATGAGACCTAGTAAAAGTTCATCTACACTAAGAAAACTCAAGGGAAGTGAGTTAGGGTTTTGGTGCAAGAAGAGAAGTTCCACTCAAGTGTTGTTCATCCATCATCTAAGGTAAGTTTTATGATATTTTCATGATGTTTAAGATATTTAGAAGTTGAAACACGTGGATTGTAGAAGAATATAGAAAGTGGGTCATAAATGTGGGAATAGTGCTCTTGTTGAGTAGTAGTTTGGAATGAATCATGAATACGGATATGTTGTGATTGTAAGTAGGTTATGAATGATATTTAGAACATGGAATGAGTATGACATGTGAAAGAACGTAATAGTGAATTATGACCATGATTATGGGGAAATTGAAGTGAAATTGTGAAATGTGGATATTATGGATAAATGATGATTGTTATTTATGATATTGTGAATGATGTTACGGGTGTTTGGGAGTTGATATAGAATATGGGAAAAGTTGTATAAATAAAGAAAATGCTGCCCAATTTTCTTTAGCTCTAGTAAGTACGTTTAAGTAATCGATTAGCTAATGTTAATGCGAATTCTCTTGAAGGTAGAAACGTGGGCATTGACGGAGAACGAGCAAGCAATAAATTAATTAAACGCAAATGGTATGTCAGGCTAGTCCTTTATTTCTATGGCATGAATCCGATGGTATGATTCTTCTTTCTTCTCCATGAATCTCCTACATTCCGGAAAGCTAATAGTCCATGTTCCCGAATAGCTATATGAGATAAGAGATATGTTATAAGCCCAATGATGATGATGATGATAAGCTTGAGTCTAAAGATTCTAGAGTTCATGATATGATGTCCCTATAAAGTTAATGCTATTTTATGTTGTACACACTCACCTTACATAATATTTCCTTCAAGGTGAGGCAAAATACCATTGAGCTAATGATTTCATTATTGCATACACTCACGTTATACATATAGTTCCTTCAAGGTGAGGCAGAATACTATTATGTTAATGATGTCAGTTATTGTATACACTCACCATATATATTATTTCCTTTAAGGTGAGGCAGAGTACTTATAGATGTCCATAATGGAATCGGGGGTTCACGACCTTATGTCACCTCGATAAAGTATAGCTATCTTGGAGTTATTATACATGCATTATGATGAGTATATATTGATGATATGACACCATACCTATATGGACGGGCAGACACACACCACTATAGTGGGCAGCTTATACCCCGGACGCGGGAGGCCTTGACGCAGGTTAATTATTATCACACCGTACCTATATGGACGGGCAGCTTATACTTATACACTTATACATTTATGCATTTATGACATGATGATGAGTATGAGTAAGACAACATGATTTATTTCCTTTATAATTGACAGTCAGATATAGATGTTCCTTATTGATGTTTCCTTTATTTCATTGATGTATCATTATCGTTTATGCCTCTTATACTCAGTATAATGTTCGTACTGACGTCCGTTTTCTTTGGATGCTGTGTTCATGCCCACAGGTATACAGGGAGGTGATCCTGATCCATACTCGTAGGAGCCAGTAGCTGATTTGATAGCACTCCATTATTCCGGAGGTGCTTATGATTATTCTTTTGTGTACATGTATATTTTGGGCACGACGGGGTCCTGTCCCGTCTATATGTCTAGTACTCTAGTAGAGACTCGTAGATACGCAGTGTGGGTTATATGGTCTCACGAGGTTGCCATTATGTATATATACATATACTATTTTGATAGTCGAAAGGCTTATGTCTATAAAAGTATCTATGTTTTCAAATGAAAAATGACTTGCCTTATGACTTGAGTATGTATTTGATAATAGAATGTTTAATAAGTATGATGAGTAGTAGATTGAGTGGTGCTCGGTGGTTAGCCCCGGGTGCCCGTCGCGGCCCCCAGTCGGGTCGTGACATTATGAGACGTATGTTTAGAGGTGCTCGGTATGTTACCTCCGGGTGCCCGTCATGGCCCTCTATTTGGGTCGTGACACTAAAAAATAATTTGAAAAAAAAATTGAATCGTTCCTGATATGAAGAAAATTACTAGTGAAAATAATTGATGAATAAAGGGCTGAAATATAAAGTGAAGCGGTGAAAATAATGGGCAATGAAGTCTAAAAGTGCAAAGTGCTTAGGGAAGTGTAAGTCACTATTATATAGTTATCCTACCCATACCCTAGCCAACATTGCAACCCGTTAAAGTCCTATTTGATTCTATCCGAACACACTTAATTAATAGAGATGTACATAATGGGCAAGCCTATGGTTTTGTGTGCATATATGTGAATTTCTTTGTGAGTGCGAGAGTAGCGCTTTGATGTTAAGTTCTTAAATTACATTCGATTCATTTATTTGAGTTTGTGGACTATTTCTTCTTGTGAGGGCACTTGTTTCATGATAGATAGGTGATGTTATTAACTTCTTTGATAGACTAGGTGAGCGAGCTTAAATTTTATGAGTTAGAGTCCGTCTCTAAGAGGAGGTTAGAAGTTAGTTGTTTGTTTGTTGACTTGTATATCTTGTATGAGGATCAGGAAGTGTATGTTTCATGTGCTGAGTTGCTATAGGGCCTAATTGTTGGTATCAACTAGAGTGGTGGCGTTCCTAGGATTGATTTATTGAGAGTGAGTTAAATGCTTACTCGAGGACGAGCAAGAGTTTAAGTGTGAGGTGGTAATGTTCGGTCAAAAATTTATATAGTTACCCATTGTTGCCTCACATTTTAGTACTTTTAATCATTTTTTGAGTATAAATTATTTTACTTTATGCTTAATATTATATTTTTACTATGTAGGAATAAAACGGCGTGAAGATGAAGAGATTTGAAATAAAAGGAGGAAAGTTATAACATTGGAGGAAGCTTAAGCTGAATTTGAAATCACAAAAAAAAAATGAAGAAAAAGTAAGGTATAGGGAGTACAGAATGATTACGTGTGATGATTAGGCTTAAAATTCTGCAAAAGAATTAAAGGAAGGAATGAAGTCTTACCTAACAGCAGATGGAATTGAGGTGGCAGCAAGGCAAGAAAGTTCAACAAATATTGAAGACGTTCAGTTGATGTTGTTGTGCACTCACGACACACAGCCAACACAGAAACTTGCTGCCTTTGAACTTAATTTAGCTTAGCCCGCTATTATTCCTGGTCTGAGTTGGATTTGGTTTTAAAAATCCCATGCCTTTTGGTACTCTATAAATACATATTCTACACGGTTTTTACATAACTTTGGAAAACTTGAAACCCTTAGTTCATAACTTTTGACCTAGAGAGAGATTAGAGCCGCCGTGAAGGACGGAGTTACGGGGTTTTACCTTCTCTTCTCTATAATGCTTATTTTGATATTTTTATTCGGATGATTTGTTGTTTTTTTTTCCATGTCTATGTGGAGCTAAACTCTTTAGTTCTAGGGTTTGGACGCAAACATGAAAGTTGACGTTTGATTATCGTTTCTGTCTATTAAATTTCCATATTTTTTGGTTGCTTATTTATTCTTGTGCTTAATTGTTTAATTACTTGATCACTAATTAGACACTATCTGTGGCTTCTGAATTGAAATAGGGATAGGAAATTTGTATGCGTAATAAGAATAAATAGAGCTTGTTCGATTAATTGTTTCGCTAATGAGGATAGGAATATACCCTTTAGCCTTGCTTAGTTGAATACGGAGAAGTAAATGCGTTCTTATTACCTCTGACGACCATAGGAATATAGGCGTTATTGTAGCATCTGCAGGCTTGTGAGAAACTCGGAAGATACTCATAAAGTTAACATCAACCCGTTAACTAGTAACCCGTAGGTAGAACGATTTGAAGACTCAACTGGATTGTTAGTGGTCATAGCCCTAGATCTATCTCTTATCCGATAAAAATCCGCTCTTTCTTGGTTGAAGTTCATTATTTGATTTCTCTTATTTTTATTTACTTTATAAATATAAATTTGGCTTTTAATTCTTGTTTAGATAATTAGCATTAGTTTAATTTAGTAAATAGTTAATCATAAGTACCGGTGGGTACAATATCTGGACTTTAAATCCTATATTACTTGTACAACCACGTATACTTGTGTGTGCATTTGGGAGCAACAATCTTGTTCTCCGAGCTTATGTCTATTAACTTGCGACGTAATTTAGCATACGAAAGTACGAGTGTAACAATTACAAGGCCATTGAAATGAGGAATGTAGAATTCTTCATCCCGAATTGTGTAAACCAATAGAAGAAGAGTTTGCATGTTACACCTCGGGAATTTCCCCGTGAACGTACAACGAATAGACTACGAAGAATACGGGTATATGATGTTTCAAAAGAAGGGAATGACGTTTGACGACCCTAAGTAAGATTTCAAAGGAAATGGGAACAAGAGATAGGTTATGCTCCACAATGACTAATTATAGGTTTTGAAGATGTGGAAGTTGCAGATTTGCACTTTGGTCCAGTCGGTTATAAAATGAAATACGAACCGTAAAGTGGTATACGACCCGTAAACCACCATGTCGTATTCCAACTTACAGAACTTCAACTTTCTGTCAAATGTTCAAATGGTTAAGTACGACTTGGAATACGGACCGTAAATTGAAATACGGCCCGTAAACTGCGATTGTAAATCACCATGATCCTCAGCATACCTTTCTGGTTTTGATATGCTTAAATACGATCATGATATACGGCCCATAAACTGGAATACGGACCGTAAACTGGGTTTACGACCACTATGCACTTCAGTCACTGTTCATTCCGAATTAGATTTTTAGTCATTAAAAGGAGACCTAACCTCATTCAATTCATTTCAACTCCACGATATTTCTCTCTAGAAACCTCTAGAATACCCTCTACTCTTAAACTACAAGAATTCAAAGGAAATTAGTGATCAACTACATGAAACCCACGAAATCAAGTGTAAGAATCACACTAAAGTTCATCTTTCTGAAGAAAACCCAAAGGGAGTGAAGTAGGGTTTTGGTGCTAAAGGAGTAATTCCATTCAAGGATTTTTCAACCATCATATAAGGTAAGTTTCATGACTAAACCATGTTGTTTAAGGTATTGGAAGATTAAGATACTTGAATTGTAGAAAGACATAAGAAATGGGTCATTAAGGAGTGAATAGTGTCATGGTTGGATGGTAGTTGGGTTGAACCATGAATGTTGGTGTGTTGTGATTATGAATGCGTTATAAATGACATTTAGATCATGAAATAAGTATTATACATGAGAAAACACGATAGTAAGCTATAACCATAAATGTGGAGAAATGGAAGAGAAATGGTGGATTGTGGTCGATGTATACAAATGACGATTGTTGATTTCAATATTGTGAATGTTGTTGTGAGTATGTGGGAGTTGATATAGAATATGGGAAAGTAGTATAAACAAAGGAAGTGCTGTCCATTTTTCCCTAGAATTAGTAGCGCATTCTTATAGTCGAATTAACTTACGATAGTGCGAATTCTCTTTTGAAGGTAGAAGCGTGAGATTTAAGGAGAACAAGCAAGCGATAGCTTAGTTAAACGTCAAAGGTATGTGAGTCTAGTCCCTTCTTTCAAATGGAATGAATCTCATAGCATGATTTTCCTTCCTCTTCATGAGTTCCTATATCCCGAATAGCTAAAGGCCTATGCTCATAATTGGCTATGTAAGATAAAAAGATATGATATGATGATTCTATAGTGCCAATGATGTTATTTATTGCTTACACTCACCTTATATGCTAATTCCTTCAAGGTGAGGTAAAACATCCATGATTGCTCCGTAATAAAATCGGGGGATCACGACCTTACGTCACCCCGATAAAGTAAAGTTGTCCATAAGCCTTATGCATGTACTATGATAAGCATATTATGATGAGCATGTATAATGATGATATAACACCGCGCCTAGTTGGCCGGGCAGTCACCGCTAAGGCGGGCAGCTATACGATACACCATGGCCAGATGGCATGGGCAGACACCACTAGTGGGTGGCATGAGATGATACCCCGGATGCGGGAGGCCTGGACGCAGGCTAATGTTATGATTACCACACCGATCCGAAATGGTCGGGCAGTTTATGCATTATCACACCGTACCTATATGGGCAGGCAGCTTATACATTTATGCATATATGATATGACGATGAGTATGAGTAAGAAAGTAGGCATTACTTCTTTTATATTTGGCAGTCAGATGCATGTGTTTCATATTGATATTTCCTTTGTATCATTGCCTTATTTCCTTTCTTATGCCTCTCATACTCAGTACAATATTCGTACTGACGTCCGTTTTCTTTGGACGCAGTGTTCATGCCCACAGGTAGACAGCGAGGAGAGCTCGACCCAGACCAGCAGTAGCTGTCAGCTGATTGAAAGCACTCCCTTGTTCGGAGGTGCTTATGACGATTCTTTTGTGTATATTCATGTATATGTATTTTTGGGCATGACGGAATCTTGTCCTGTCCTTATGTATAGCACTTCAGTAGAGGCTCGTAGATGCGCAATGTGGGTTAGATGGTCTCACGAGATGCTATTATATGTATATATATTTTGATGGCCGAGAGGCATATGTATATAAGAGTATTTATGTTTCCATATAAAATATGATTTTCCTACAATTTGAGTATAAAGTTGATGAAAGAGCATTAAATGAGTAAGATGAGTAGTAGAACGAGTGGTGCTCGGTGGCTAGCCCCGGGTACCCGTCACGGCCCCTAACTGGGTCGTGACATTGCAAATACTACTCTAGAAGTTAATGTGGATAAGGAAAAACAATAGGGGCACAGAAGACATTATGGAAGGAGTTATAATATGCAAAAATATTTGCCTGGAGTACTGTCACGACCCAACCCGTCATGATGGCACCCACACTAACCCCCCTGGTAGAAGAACCAACTCCGTAACAAAATTCTCATTCATTACCCAATTGCAAATCAATAACAATGGAGATAATCATAAACTATCTAGTCATGCAATACAAAAATAAAAGTGTGGAATTCTAAACTATTACAACCCCGAAGATCCGAAAATCATTGTACAAGCACTTTAAACATAAAGTTATCTAAAGAATAAATAATTGCCTGAAATAGCATAAGTGTCTAGAAATGAAATAGACATCAACATGGAAAGAGCTTCCGGCAGCATGGCATGGATAGGAGCTCACCCTCTAATCTGAACGGAAAATGGCCTCAGGCTGAACGTGAGTGGCTATGATACCATAGTGACCATGGAGCAGAAGAAACCCCAACATTAATAGATAGGAAGGTAAGCTCTTTGTGTCGTTTGCTTCTGCACATGATTTGATTGGTCTGGACGAAGTCTCTAGTACACAATCTACACTCAAAAAAGGTATAGCAAAGTAGTATCAGTACAAACACTATGTACCGGTAGATATTATAGGTCGACTAAGATTAGTATCATGCATACGTTCATTAAATCAACATAATAGGTAGATAGGAGCAACAACGCAACAACCAAAATAATCAACAACAGTCATCAACCCATCACAAGAATAAGATAAGTCCAATGCAATACAAGGCAACCAATGATAGTATCTCAACCGTACACACATGCTAAAGGCAATTTTCGCACAATAGTCATGACCTGCAGAGGACCTATAGTGTCCATGTACCACTCACTCTGGAACTGACCTCAGATCACCAGCCCATAACTAAGCCACTTCCTCACCCCCTGTCAAATGTGCCTTAAACTAGGCCACATCTTCACCCCTGTCAAATATGCCTCACATATATATACAACAACAACAAGCTAGTGGAATCCCACAACGTGGGGTCTGGGGTGGGTAGAGTGTACGCAGACCTTACTCCTAGCAAGGTAGGACGGCTATTTCCGAAAGACCCTCGGCTCAATAGAAAGCATAAAAAGAGATCAGATAAGGCCAAGAAATTCAAAGCGATATGGAAATGAAAATAACGAAAGCGACTAAGCCATGATGAAGCAGTTTGCAAAGGGGCAGTAGCTATCACCGATAAAATAAGATAATCAAAGTACAGAAAATAACAGATAGTAGCAGAAATTGTTATACCCCATATATTTATACGTCGAATTATTTGCAAGCAAATAAACTCAAGTTAAAGGCGGAATTATTTTCGGACATGAAATAGGAACTTTTAATTTTCAATTGTAACTAGTACACAGATAGTTTATAAATTTTATTTAGTGTAGAAATATTACTAGAGATTAGGGATTAATTAATAGCCATGCTCAGGTCATTAGTGGGGATTAAGGATTTATTTAAGTTAATTACACCATCTAGTGGGCCCCACCCGATTTGCAAATAAAAAAAACAACAAACAAAAAAAATAATTATAAAGAATTAAGTGGGGCACGTGTAAATAGAATAAGCAGCATATATATGCATTTGTTGGTGACTAATGTTGATCATAAACTTCATTTGTAATTTCCATTTCAATGGAGAGAAAAGAGATACATAGCCATGGCTGCCACTGTTCACGGCCAGCCATGGTTGAAGGAAAAAAATATTTTTGTTTCTATTTAAATTAAGTTCCAAGTAATTTGCAAGTTCAAGGAGGTGATAGCAACATTGGATATTGAATTGAGGAAGAAGAAATAGTGAAATTGGAGCATATAAGTGTAGAAATTCCTCCGATTAAATTAAGGTAAGATTTTCTTATTTTGTGGTATAATTGTATTAAGGGTGTTGTAATGGAAGGATTAAAATTGGGTTGCATTAGATTGGAAGTAAGAAATTACATGAAATCGTTGATATTAAGAGTTGTAGTTGTTATATGGAATTGTTGAGTTGAAAAGATTAAAAGTGTGGTTTATGTTCATATGTTGTTGTTCGTGTTGTTGTCGTGTTGTCGTTGATATGGCTTCTAAATTTGGAAGAAAGAAGTGTATAGCGTATTGTATACAAAGCATATGTTGGTCTGTTTGGTTTATAATCTTAAATGTTAATGATTTGGATTGGAAAAGGATTAAGAAAGGTTATTGGGTTGTTTGAGTTTTTTATGGACTGGATTGTAAGGATATGATATGAATATTTCTATTACTGTCGTTGTTGGTATTGCTGTGATAACAGGATATTAATTGGAAGTTCGGGTTAGGCGAGTATATAGAGGAAATGCTGCCCGATTTCCGTTAAGTTCTTAACTAATAAAAATTCTAACCAAGGAAGTAGTAACTGAAGAATGATTCCTATAAGCGATTAATCGTAGATTTATAAGCTAGAAAGTATAGTTTACTAACGATAGCGTTACATTCATATTAAATAGGCTAACGAAGCGATGAAGTAAGCTTGGTTACGGTTGATCTACGACAGGTATGTAAAGCTAACCCTTCTTTCTTTTGGCATGATCTTGATGAAACAAACAGACGACGTATATGTATGATTTCAGAGAAGCTCCTATTCTTAGAGCCACTAGGATGGCTAATGTTCTTGACTCCCAGAAGCTATTTCATTATGTCTTGATATGTGTATATGATTCCAAAAGTTCTATTTTGATATAATCCATAGTGATATTCGAAAGGTACTTCATATGACTATTGCCTTGATTTTCAAATGATAGCTCGTTTTGATTATTCTATCGAGTCTCATATGTGTTTTAACTTGCATATGGTTTCTCACTATTCTGCTCATGCATGCCTCAATATATCATTCAATGACTCCCGGGCCAGGACATGTTTTCGTGCACAGTTTCACTGCATTGTTCACCGAGTCCCTCACTAGGGGGCCGAGACACGTTATATATATATATATATATGATATGATCTGATAATATGATGATATGGTGATGTGATTATGGCGCCAAGGATGACTTTATTCACCGAGTCCCTCACTAGAGGGCCGGGACACGTTATATATATATATATATGATGATGATATGATTATGTCACCGAGTCCCATAATGGGTCGGGTATGATATATGATATTGACATGCATGATTTATGTTTCAAAAGGCAAGTGTTTTGGTATTCTTGATGTTATCCTTGTCTCTTGTACTCCCTATTTCAGTTATGATCCTTTTTACTGTATTTCATGCTTTATATACTCAGTACATATTCCGTACTGACCCCCTTTCCTCAGGGGGCTGCGTTTCATGCCCGCAGGTACAGATAGTCGGTTTGGTGACCCTTCGGCATTGGACTTCTACTCAGCTGTCTTGGAGGGCACCGTTGTTCCGGAGTCTAGACTTTTGGTACAGATCTTATGATGTATATATGTATGTTTATCCAGGGTATGACGGAGCCCTGTCCCGTCATATTTCACTGTTAGTACTCTTAGAGGTCTGTAGACATATGTGTGGGTTGTGTATATGTTCTGTTCAGCTGTGTCTATCCGATGCGCTATGATATGATGTCCATCTGTAGTGGCAGCCTTGACGGCTTGCACATGACATGATGTTGATGTGTAGTGGCAGCCTTGTTGGCTTGCGTATCATTTTACGATTTGGTCAGTTGTGACTCCTCAGGAGACAGTTTATCTGAATATACATATATGATGACGTTATGAACCATTGGAATTCTTTTGCAAGTTTGCATATTGTTCATGGATTCAGTGATTATATTTTAACAGGTTCGTATGCGGGTGTCCAGTTCGGGCACTAGTCATGGCCCACGGGGTAGGGTCGTGACAAAAGTGGTATCAGAGCAGTTCATCCTCGGAGTGTCTACAGACTGTGTCTAGTAGAGTTTTGTTTATTGGTGTGTTGTGCCCCACATCTATAAACAGGAAGCTACAGGACATTTAGGATGTTACCTTTCTTTCATATCTAAGATCGTGCGATAGAGCCCAGCCATAGGAAATGAAATCCCTTTCACTAACCCTTGATTTCAGCTGAAGAACGGCATCGACAGAAGAAAGTGGCTGATGATATTGGGAGCTACACAGTACACAGGTAAGCAATGGTGCGGAAGAGGCATGTCGAATAAGGTAAGAATATTGAAATATGATTGAAATGTAAAGTTGAAGAATGAAAGAAAAGGTAGATAGGAAGGTATAACAGGACGGATCGTTAAAGGATCAGGTACGTCTCTAGGTGCGATATGTGAGGTAAGTTTCGGCACCTTTATACTTTTATTTGAAATTGGGCGCCCTGTGTGGCTATGAGATTATATGATATACACGTATATATGTTGGCCCTGTGAGGCATTGTTGGTATTTCCTGCGTGCAGGTTTTGGGATAGTAAGATGTACAGAGGAAACTCTGCCAAAATTTTCCCAGAAATAGAAAAAAAAAAGAGAATGAGATATAAGTTTATAATATGCCTTGAAAGTCGATACCGATAGGAGAAAATTTATTATGTTAGATTAAACCTTTAAGAGGTACCCTCCATGTCATCCGTAAGAGACACCATTCTTACTTGGGAAGTTTTATTTCGAAGAAGCATATATGAGCACCAAAGTTTGGAATTCATTTAATGGACCAGAATACTTTCCAACCACATTTTGCCTTAGAAAAAGCTCATATTGAAGGGCAAAAACGTCCAGCAATTAAGTTTCACTTCATTGGAAGAATACAGAGTATACGGCAAGTAGTTTATGAACTAAATGATTCAGACACGACTTAAGAATAAATCTAGGGGTAAACCATGTGAATCAAGCACTAGAAGTCCTGTGGTACTTATCGGATTCTAGTTTTCCTTCTGGTGGTGGTTGGAGAATGCTTCATGGTGACATTTTATTAGTTCTTAACCAACCAATTGAAGATGGAATTTGCGGAAGGAAAACTCAAACTTGTGAGCTGTCATGGATCATCTGTTTCATATGTTGTTGATGAAATGCTAGGGTAATTTGGAAGGGCTTGAGATACTAAAAGATGATTTAGAAAAGGTGGCAAATCTTAACACATATTTTTGAAGTATCGAGTGAACTGATAAGTAGGGATAAATTACGACGAGTTTATAGTTAAAAGGAGTGATAGTATAATTGAGATAAAAGTACGGAGAAGGAAGAATTATGAAAAATATGAAGGTATTAATAAGACAGCTCGTGAGATGTTAAGGATAAGATTGATCAGAAAGGGTGAAGGGTTAAGTACGCCTACTCCCCAGAGTGTAATTAAAACATAGTAAGAATCGCGAATAAGGTTAAGAAGTGTTACGTTATAGGATGGATTAGGAACAGGATTTAAGGTGAATACCATGAGGATTGCTATAGAAATGAGTAAAGCCTAGCAAGGAAGTAAATAAAGAATGTAATGTGACTGGTGTGAAACGGAAAAGCAAATGTAGGACGAATAAGAAAAACTTACAAAGTTCTATAGGGAAAGTTCAGAATAAAAGTCAAGTAGTAACGAAAGTGAAAGCGAGCACAGGAAGAAAAGGAGTTAAGAGGAAGATAAGAAGAAAGCGAGTGGGATTACAGTATAGCGATGTGTTATGACGTGGATAGCTAAGGAAACGAGTAATATAAGCGACAGAATTGTGAAAGATCGAACTAAAGGGAGATGAGCAACGAGACAGAATGAGTGTCAGAAATGACTGGTATGATAAGAACGAATAGGGATGAACAGAATATGTTTTGAAAATAAAAAAAGAGTTATGTAGAAGTGGTGTTCTCAGAAGGATACAGGAGTAGCATGAGATTCCTCGCGCACAAATAAAAGATGGACATAGACTGGAGAAATGAAAGGAATACTAAAGGAAGCACTTACTACGGACGTAACCAATTGAGTATGAGTGTAGGGTAAAAGGGAAACATATAGCTACGAACTTAAGGTGTAGTACGACGAGAAGGTGATAAGACAAGACCACTATGAAGACGAATTTGATATGATTTTGAGTAAGTTAGAAGTCAGCGTTGGGTATACAATAAGGGTGAAAGCGCATGAGGCATAAAGGAGTATTGCGTATATGTGACTCCACCTCGGAAAATAGTGAAATCCTTAAAGGACAAGGATTGTAGATTTGCGAAACAACTGATGTATTGTGAGTTTATTAGAGGAAACAGGTGATATCCGTTGGGATAAAGATAGTGTCATAAGAAATCTTGGGACACTTATCATTAGAATATAAGTGCTACCGAATGGAGAATTTGAAACGACTATAAGCACTAGCTAATTACTGATTGGAATGAATGGAATGTGGCTTTGGATAAATTGCTACATTACTTATATTACTCGAGTACCAACCATCAGATAAAATATTGTACTATATATCGAGAGTTCTCATCGCCTCATGATTGTGTTGGGGTTTCATACATGGGTAATCTAAGTTATAGGTGATATAAAGGAAGACATGGATCTGGTGCAGTATACCAAATGCATTGGAAAAGAATCATATGAATTTGAAAATTTGAAATGGGGACATAGAGTAGAATATAAATAGATAATGATGTGGGTACACCCTAAAGGGGGGAAGCGGATGAGAGAAATGCAAGTGTAAGATGAAATCAACTGACACTGCAATACATTTAATGTGAAAACTTAAACTTCAAGTGAGATCCCATGTTGAAACAAGTTGGTAGGATCTTAAAGCCAGCGATAAACGAATAGTAGTCAAAACGGTATTTGAGACACTGCTGAGAATTAATTGTAAAGACCTTGGATGATATGACATTAGAAAGTATATGCTTATAAAAAGGGAGAATGCGACAAGAGAATGGTAGCGAGTAACTTAAAGGATATTATAAAGGATAGTAAGGCTATACCAGATTAGAGGTTAAGATGTTGGCAACAGAGCCATTGGCTAATGATATTGTGACATACAAGTAGCAAAGGAGAGAGGATAGGAATCTCCTGTAGTAGAATATGAGAACATTTAATGGTAAGTAAAGGAAGGGAAAGGAGTATGACAAAATAGACGGCAAGTAAGTTTTAGTACAATAAGATATGTAGAGCAGAATAAACCAGGAGAAGGAAAGACTATGACTAAGATTGGATATATTTTATACAAGTTGTACAAGAATCTACGAATATTTATATGCTAAGAATGAGACCAAGTGAGTATTTGACAAGAAGAGTGAGGATTCAGTAATAACTATGTGGTTACAATATTTCGGGCGCATTAAGGAAAGGTGTAAGATGGTTTGAACCAATGTACCGAGATAGGATTTGTACTGAGTGCAACTAGGACGTGGCCATAGTTGAGCCCCAATACCGATTGAAAGATACAAGAGGAAAATGCAAAAGTAAAGCATAAAGACTAGTGGAACGACGCTAAGGTATTTGAGCACCTTCGTATATTCTTGTAAGGATTGCAACATAATGTGTAACAGGAAAACTAAAAACAAAACCTGAGCTAAGGGGCAATAGAATATGCCTAAAGTGTTACAAGTTGGATTAAGAGAAATTATGGAATAGCTTAAGCGAGACGAGCAGGACGAGCTGGTTACTAGAAGACAGTGAATTTATATGTCAAATCAAGAACTCTTTCGGAGTTATACCGATTGATAATAGACAGACCACAGAGCGGCTATGTGAAGTTATAAAATGAGGAAACTCTAGCGCTATTTGGTAACCCACCCTAAGGATCGATATTAAGAGCTAAAAGCAAAATGACAGTTAAAAAGAAAGTCGAGAAGTGATACCTGAGGCTGAAGATTCCAGAATATAGATTGGAATAGCAGGGCGATATAAGGTCATTGAAGTAAAATTGCACCTTGGAAAATTTCATTTTATTCGCAGAGTTACGAAGGGTCTACAAGTTACCAGAGGTATAAGTACTCCATGGATTTCAAACTCTAACAAACCGATGAGGGATATCCGCGCGTTATAAGAGCTTGTTTAAAAATCAAAAGGCAAAGTGAAGTGAACGATACATCATCTTAAGGGAGTAACTGTAGAAAAAGAAAGAGTCGAGTTATGACTAAGTGCACCATGGATACACGTCCGAATCAATTAGTGACAGTACAACTGAACAGTATGCAAACAAGAGAGAGAGTAACGCTCCCGCAGAAGAGCTGGTAATACAAATGTCAACCATAAAAACAATGACGTGGAATTATTACTTCAAGAAGCAACAGAAAGAGGAAATATTACAGAAATGGTTACTTAGAGATCTGGGGTGCATTATAACAAATTGAAGGGAATCGACCGACGAAAGAGGCATGTGAACGGTATAATTCAATAAAAAAAAATGGCATTTCAGGAAGTATTGGAAGCGCAGGACTAGTTCAACATTCGGGGACGAATGTTCTAAAGGGGGGACGAATGTTCTAAAGGGGGGAAGGATGTTATACCCCGTATATTTATACGTCAAATTATTCGCAAGCAAATCGACTCAAGTTAAAGGCGGAATTATTTTCGGACATGAAATAGGAACTTTTAATTTTCAATTGTAACTAGTACACAAATTGTTTATAAATTTTATTTAGTGTAGAAATATTACTAGAGATTAGGGATTAATTAATAGCCATGCTCGGGTCATTAGTGGGGATTAAGGATTTATTTAAGGTAATTACACCATCTAGTGGGCCCCACCCGATTTGCAAATAAAAAAAAACAACAAACAAACAAAATAATAATAAATCATTAAGTGGGGCACGTGTAAATACAATAAGCAGCATATATATGCATTTGTTGGTGACTAATGTTGATCATAAACATCATTTGTAATTTCCATTTCAATGGAGAGAAAAGAGATACATAGCCATGGCTGCCACTGTTCACGGCCAGCCATGGTTGAAGAAAAAAAATATTTTTGTTGCTATTTAGATCAAGTTCCAAGTAATTTTCAAGTTCAAGGAGGTGATAGCAACATTGGATGTTGAATTGAGGAAGAATAAATAGTGAAATTGGAGCAAATAATTGTAGAAATTCCTCCGAGTAAATTAAGGTAAGATTTTCTTATTTTGTGGTATAATTGTATTAATGGTGTTGTAATGGAAGGATTAAAATTGGGTTGGATTAGATTGGAAGTAATAAATTACATGAAATCGTTGATATTAGGAGTTGTAGTTGTTATATAGAATTGTTGAGTTGAAAAGATTAAAAGTGTGGTTTATGTTCATATGTTGTTGTCGTGTTGTTGTTGATATGGCTTTTAAATTTGGAAGAAAGAAGTGTATAACGTATTGTATACAAAGCGTATGTTGGTCTGTTTGGTGTATAATCTTAAATGTTAATGATTTGGATTGGAAAAGGATTAAGAAAGGTTATTGGGTTGTTTGAGTTGTTTATCGACTGGATTGTAAGGATATGATATGAATATTTCTATTACTGTCGTTGTTGGTATTGCTGTGATAACAGGATATTAATTGGAAGTTCGGGTTAGGCGAGTATATAGAGGAAATGCTGCCCGATTTCCGTTAAGTTCTTAACTAATAAAAATTCTAACCAAGGAAGTAGGAACTAAAGAATGATTCCTATAAGCGATTAATCGTAGATTTATAAGCTAGAAAGTATAGTTTACTAACGATAGCGTTACTTTCATATTAAATAGGCTAAAGAAGTGACGAAGTAAGCTTGGTTACGGTTGATCTACGACATGTATGTAAAGCTAACCCTTCTTTCTTTTGGCATGGTCTTGATGAAAAAAACAGACGACGTATATGTATGATTTCAGAGAAGCTCCTATTCTTAGAGCCACTAGGATGGCTAATGTTCTTGACTCCCAGAAGATATTTCATTATGTCTTGATATGTGTATATGATTCCAAAAGTTCTATTTTGATATAATCCATAGTGATATTCGAAAGGTACTTGATATGACTATTGCCTTGATTTTCAAATGATAGCTCGTTTTGATTATTCTATCGAGTCTCAGATGTGTTTTAACTTGCATATGGTTTCTCACTACTCTGCTCGTGCATGCCTCAATATATCTTTCACTGAGTCCCGGGCCAGGACATGTTTTCGTGCACAGATTCACTGCATTGTTCACCGAGTCCCTCACTAGAGGGCCGGGACACGTTATATATATATATATATATATGATATGATAATATGATGATATGGTGATGTGATTATGGCGCCAAGGATGACTTTATTCACCGAGTCCTTCACTAGAGGGCCGGGAAACGTTATATATATATATGATGATGATATGATTATGTCACCGAGTCCCATAATGGGTCGGGTATGATATACGATATTGACATGCATGATTTATGTTTCAAAAGGCAAGTGTTTTGGTATTCTGGATGTTATCCTTGTCTCCTGTACTCCCCATTTCAGTTATGATCCTTTTTACTGTATTTCATGCTTTATATACTCAGTACATATTTCGTACTGACCCCCTTTCCTTTGGGGGCTGCGTTTCATGCCCGCAGGTACAGATAGTCGGTTTGGTGATCCTTCGGCATAGGACTTCTACTCAGCTGTCTTGGAGGGCTCCGTTGTTCCGGAGTCTAGACTTTTGGTACAGATCTTATGATGTATATATGTATGTTTATCCAGGGGTACGACGGGTCCCTGTCCGATCATATTTCACTGTTAGTACTCTTAGAGGTCTGTAGACATATGTGTGGGTTGTGTATAAGTTCTGTTCAGCTGTGTCTATCCGATGCGCTATGATATGATGTCCGTCTGTAGTGGCAGCCTTGTCGGCTTGCACATGACATGATGTTGATGTGTAGTGGCAGCCTTGTCGGCTTGCGTATCATTTTATGATTTGGTCAGTTGTGACTCCTCAGGAGACAGTTTATCTGAATATACATATATGATGACGTTATGAACCGTTGGAGTTCTTTTGCAAGTTTCCATATTGTTCATGGATTCAGTGATTATATTTTAACAGGTTCGTATGCGGGTGTCCAGTTCGGGCACTAGTCATGGCCCACGGGGTGGGGTCGTGACAGAAATCAAAGCACAAGAACTTATATTGCAATAGTGCGACTACTAATATGAAAGGATAAACGATACTATCTACTAGCCTTCTAACCTAATATGAGTCCTCCATACCCTCCTATCTAAGGTCATGTCCTCGGTAAGCTGTAACTGCGCCATTTCCTATGTAATGACCTCTCCCTAATACTTCTTCGGCCTACCCCCACCTCTTCTGAAACTATCCATGGCCAACCTCTCACACCTCCGCACTGGGACATCTGTGTCTCTCCTCTTCACATATCCAAACCATCTGAGTTTCGCTTCTCGCATCTTGTCTTCCACCGAGGCCACTCCCGTCTTGTCTTTCACACACACAGACATGTATATGTATATGTATCTGATCACAAGATGAATCTCAACATACCTCAAATTCAACACTTAGTATGCAACATGATCAGTCACTAATATCAATGTCAAGAATACAGGGCACTATGCCACACGTCACAACAAGTCTCAGTAAATCAACTCAATAATAGCATAAATGCAGAAGTCATCTCAATCAACAAGAAGAGTATATATATCAACTCCTTCCTTCCCATAACACAACAAATACACCTCAGGTTTCAGTACATAAAGTAATGGCGACAAACCCACATAATCAGCAATCATACCAACCTAAGTAATATCCAACCAGATGTTATGTCCGAAGACCTAATCATGCTTTCTCTCATAAATTCTACTACATATACAGTAAACTAATCAAAGTATAGCTCAAGTAAACCATAACCTACCTCAGATGCAGAACTGGAACAAGTACAAGCTACTCCGCTAGAGCTTTCCCTTTTCGTAACGCCTCGGAAAGCTCAAAATCTAGCAACATAGAAGTCAACATTGGAAAAGAGTGCCCTAAACCACCCATAACCATTCGAATGGGCGAAGCCAGCATTTATGGGTGAATTTATCTTACCCTCAGTCCCAACAATCATAATTCTCCAATTTATAGGTTTCTAATCAATTTAACCCTTTCAAATAAGATTTAAGTTAAAATCCCTATTTGGGTGGAACCCTAAGTCTCAATACATAATTCTCACCATAATTAATGAATTTCCCATCCTAGAAAGTGATAACCAACAATGCTAGATGATAGAAAAGTAATAAAGTCAACAATCCACAATTCATTCAAGGGTTTACTAATTCTAGGGTTTTAGGACTGTCACCAACCATTAATGGACCTTAAACTAGCCATGGAACTTATAGAAGAAAGGTAAAGGAATAATTAAAGGTTAGGACTTACCCTCAAAGATGCTTTCACCAAACAATGGAATAAATTAGCCTCTTTCTCCCTTGGAAACTTCAGTTTTGTGACTAATGACTCGAAATTTGCAATATAAAAGTGGGTTTCTGCCTCCCGTCAACCGCTGCAGGGGTCTAGCTGTAGCGAAAATAATCACCACTACGGCAGACCTCATTAATTGTCCATACTCACCATAATGGTCAAGACCGAGCCGTAGCGGTCCCGCTACGGCAGTCCACCACCCGCTATGGCGGACTTTCCCCTAAGTCTCAGATCTCGCAATGGAGAACTCACTGTAGCGGTCCCATCTGCTTCAATAGTCGCAACAGAACCAGTAACCTCTGGTTTTTCACCATGTTTTTACCCAAAATCCCAACATCAATCCGAGACCCTTCATACACAAACCGAACATGCACCCATATGTAAAAACGCGCTAAGGACTCATTTGTGGCCTCGAAATTCCCAAAAGAGATCTAATTTACTAACTCAACCCCTAAACGGAATAAAACAAGTCATCAAACAAGTGCACATAATAAAATCAAATGCCTTCGTTTTAGAATTCTAAATCTTTAAGTTTCCTCTAGGCTCGTTCCTAGTCTTGGAAATGAACCAATAGGGATAAAATGATCAAAATGCACATGGATCAGATACCTTAAACAACCGTTCGTCCTCGAATGGATAAAAGGAAGGAAATAAAAGGAAATATACCTAACTGGGTGAAAATCTAGGGATACTTATTTCGTATATCAGACTCGAGTTCCCAAGTAGCATCCTCAACTGGATGATTCTTCCAATGAACCTTCATTGTCGCTATTTTTTTAGACCTCAACTTTCAAACCTCTTTATTTAAAATGGCAATAGGCTTTTCCTCATAAGACAAGTTCTCATCCAACAAGACTAAATCCCAACGAATAATGTAAGAACCATCACCGTGATATCTCTTCAACATAGAGACATAAAACACCAGGTGAACACCTGACAAACTTGGAGGCAGAGCCAACTCATAGGATACCTCTCCCACACGGCTAAGAACCTCAAATGGACCGATGAACCTTGGACTGAGCTTGCCTGTCACGACCCAACCCCGTAGGCCGTGACTAGTACCCGATCTGGGCACCCAAACACATCTATCCAATGCTATCTCAAAGGTTATCGAACGCATTCAAGTATAAAGCAGAAGCCGTCAAGGCTATATTTCAAATTTGGATAATTTCCAGAAAATTTTGGCAGAGTTTCCTTTGTTTTACAGACTATCCAAAATAACCCTGCGCACAGAAAATACCAACAAAGGCCACACTGGCCAACAAAGCAACATATAAACATATGCGGACCGGCCGCCGCGGCGAATGGGATCGCCCCAAACACAACCTATACACACATCCGTACAGAAAGTCCCTAACCCACAAACATGTCCATAGACCTCTAAACAGACATACAAAATCATATGACGGGACAGGGCCCCGCAGTACCCAGAATTACCATACGTACAGAATGTACAGATGTCAGAAGATATATACCAAAAGTACACGCTCCGGATCAAAGGAGCTCTCCAAAATAGCAGAATCTGAGCCCTAGACTGGCAGCGTGTCTCCAGGTGCGTCCGTACCTGCGGGCATGTAACGTAGCCCCCGAAGAACCGGGGGTCAGTACGAAATATGTACTGAGCATGTAAAGCGGAAACATAACAAACATAATCATGGTCTGAATCAGAAGCACAGAAGTATAGCAAACGGAATCGTAATCCAACGAACAGACAGAGATATACCGGACAGAGTCGTAGTTCAGACAGACAGACGGAAGGATACCGGACAGAATCATAATAGGGCACAAGAACGTGGTCGCCACTCCTGCCTTTGGCGCCACAACATATCATATTTTAGAAGATTTCAAATCTTCGAACATCTCCGTCACATAACACATCATATCAAAACCACGGTAACCCCGGGGACAGATCACACGCCGGGAAACCGGACACATCATACTTCGTAACATATACACGGTAACCGGGAACGACATGTACCACAGTACCCCGGAACCGAACACATCATACTTCGGAATTCATACATGGGACCCGGCCCCCGACAAGGGACTCGGCGGCCCATCCGCACGATATCAACCGGCCCGGGATCCGGTGAAAGGAATCATAGCACATGCACGAACTGATTAATGAGAGACCACACACACACAGATCATTATACAGACCCAATCAAATTGAGGAAGGCCATATGGCGAGTCAACTCAGAGTATTCGGATAGTGTTCATAATACGCGCCTCTATCCTACTTGGGAAGGCACGACAGATTATCACCGAAATCAGATTTCCAGATACCAAAACCATTTCGTAGGATTTATATAAAAATAGTCATATCATGATCAGGATAATAGTCCAGATGTTACTTTTGAAAAACGGACATGAATAAGGCAATTTAGGTCATACAAGAGATATCGGGGCTCCGTGGCCCACCTCGGACCAACCCGAGGCGACATACGTAAATATACTGATAATAGACCTTATGAGGTCATCCATACTCATTTGGAAGTACCCCGACTCCGTTTAGGAAGGTTTCGTACAAAAGTTCACTTTAAAGGCATTTTATAAGGAAATGGTTTCAATCGTACTGAAAGAATTGGAGCGGATTTCCATCTCGAATTCCGAGGAACGGAGTCGTATCTAAGGCTCGCGGCCGAGCCTATTATGTTCAGGACATGCCTAAGAATGAAGGGGTAAGCTTTACATACCTCGATTGCGCCTTGCGCTCGCTTGGCTTCGATTCCAATCTCGTCCAGAATCTACAAATGGTCATGTTTGCCAAATGTCAAATTCAAGCTTTTCAATAATCCAAACTTATTACATACTTGCCTACCGAAATTTTGGCAGCATTTCCCCTATACATATAACATCCCCGAGACTTAGCTCGGCTTAATATATCAACACAACAACCCAATAACAACATCAATAACAACAACAAGTATCACAAAACACATAGTATGGCCTACTAGCCATCTTTCCGTCATAACATAACATCCTTCATTCCGACCTTGCATTTCCAAACCAATCTTACCATTTTCATATTCAATACTTATCAAGGTCATTACAACATACTTCGGGGGCATATCATACCATTTTCACAAAATATTCATAAGGTATACACAATATACAAGCTTACTACCAAAGTCATGTTTCACCCACAACTTCCAATCTTTAGCATATATGTTCATGATATATTTCTATCTTTCGACTTCATCAATGATAATCATAATTTGCATCTTCCTACGTTCATTTTCACATTTACATAAACCACAATAAAGTTACATAATTTCCAACAACATCTTAACAACGATTCTTCCATAACAACAAAACCCATTATTCTTCCATTCCCTTCACAATAACACAATTAACATACTAAAGAAAATTTAATTCACTTTCCATAATCCACATCACACCACATCACACCACACGGCCACACACTATGTTTCCAACTTCCACAATTTCATTCAACTTTCATTTCTAATACAAATTCCACCATAACCACAACTAGATTACCACATAAAATTCAATTCATATTATTCATATTTCTACACATACTCACGGCCAACATGCACATACCCTTAATACATAAAATTTTCATGCTTTTTAATCATTTCCACACACTACAACATGCATACATCTCCCACAACATAACAAAGGCACAAAATTCTTACCTTTCCTCCAAGTTCTTCACTTGCCACTAGGGTTGTCCTCTTGCCAAGATAATTATACCAAGTTGTAGAGAATCTTGCACTTAGTAATAATCCCACAAGAAAGGAATTTTGAACCAAAGGATTTAGCTCCAAGATTTTTCTTTTCTTTTTCTCTTTCTCTTTCTCTCTAGCCGTGACCTTCTTTCTTTTTTTTGTTCTTGCTTTTACTTTGTTTTTTTCTTGAATGTTCTTAGGATATGGATGAATATATCATCACATGGAAATTAATCCCATGGGATTGGGCTAAGTGTACATGGCCGGTTGGGCCTTCCCTTGTTGGGCCTTATTCCTCTTATTTTTTTTGAGTCCAATTTGGTTAGAATTCTTGTTTTGTAATTCCCGAAACTAATTTCCAAAATTTCAATTTTTGCCCCTTGGCCTCCTTCCATATTTCACACCAATAATTTCATAGCCAACACATTCATACTAAGCAAGGTCCAAATTTGGCCTCATTCCATACGAATCAAAATTATTTCGCATTTTCCGAATATGCAAAAATGTCGGATGTAACATTGCCCTTCTTCGCAAACCTCATCACACCTTCATGGGTGAGACCTTCAACAAGACATGCTCCCCAACCATGAACTCAAAATCTCAGACCTTTTGATCCGCATATTCCTTCTATCTACTCTGAGCCGCTAAGAACTTATCCTGAATCACCTTAAACTTATCTCATGACTATTTTAAAAGGTAGTACCTCATGGCTTTACCTCAAATGCATCAAACCACCCAATAGGAGATGTATATCGCCTCTTATAAAGAGCCTCAAATAGAGCCATATCAATGCTCGAGTGGTAACTATTATTATAAGAAAACTCTGCCAATGGTAAAAAATGGTCCCAATGACCACCAAAGTCAGTCACAGAAGCTCGGAGCATATCCTCGAGAACCTGAATCATCCGATCAGACTGACCGTCTGTCTGAGGGTGAAAAGTTGTACTGAGATCCAATCAAGTACCCAACTCAGCCTGTAAAGTCCTCCAAAACTAGGACATAAACTGTGTGTCTCTTTCAAATAAGATGGAAATAGGGACCCTATGCAAATGAACAATCTCACGATTATAAATCTAGGCTAACTTCTGAGCATTGTAGGTAACCTAAACCGATAAGAAATGGGAAGACTTAGTCAACCTATCAACAATGACCCATATCGAATCAATCTTGCCCAAAGTCTTGGGAAGACCAATAAATACATCCATGGCTATCCTCTCCCACTTTCACTCCAGAATGGACATCCTCTAAAGCGTACACCCGAGTCTCTGGTGCTCGTAACCTGCTGAAAATTTTGACACTAGTAATCAAACTCAACAATATCATGCTTCATCCTATCCCACTAATAATGCTACCTCAGATCACGATACATCTTGGTAGCACCTGGACAAATAAAATATGTTGAACTGTGGAACTTCTCCAAAATCATCTGAATCAAGTCATCAACATAAGAAACACAAATATGTCCCTTGTGTAACGACCTGACTAGGGGCCATGACGGGTACCCGGGGCTAACCACCGAGCACCGCTCATATAATTACCCATCGAACGCATCAAGCGTTTGATCACTAATCTCATACCCAAATCATAGGAAAACCATTTTCACTTTGAAACATAATTACCTTTATATACATAAGCCCTTCGGCTATCTAAATATTACATATATACACGAGGGAGAAATAGTGAGACCATACTACCCACACATGCGCAACTACGAGCCTCTACTAGAGTACTAGACATATGGGCGGGACATGACCCCGTCATGCCGAAAACATATATATATATACACAAAATAATGAATCAATGGCACCTCCGAAACAATGGAGTGCTCTCAAAGTCTTCTAGTAGCTCCTACGAGTCTGGATCACCTCCCTGCCTTACCTGTGGGCATGAACACAGCATCCAAAGAAAACGGACGTCAATACGAACATTGTACTGAGTATGTAAGGCATGAATGAAATGAACATAACAGAGAAATGATAAGACATAAGGTGAAGATATAACCTGCGTAACTTTTAAGGGTGGATACATTTCATACATATATCATATATAATCATAGTACATGTATCATCATAGTGCATACATCATCGTATCATATATATATCATCATCTTTAACCCGCGTCCGGGTAACCATCATATGCTGCCCACTAGTGGTGTCTTGCCCGGCCCTCTAGGCTAGGTGTAAACATAGCAGCCCGCCTTAGCGATGACATGCCTGACCATTTAAGCACGGTGGAATCGTATGCAGCCTGCCTTCACGGTGACATGCCCGGCCATTTAGGCACGGTGGAATCGCATCGTCATATACCCATTGTAAACTTAACATTTTCATACATTGCATAGGCATATCATAAGCTTAGCGTCATTATACATTTATCATCAAACATACATTAGAACTTGAAGGAAACTATGGCTATGTTGGGGTGACATAAGGCCGTGAACCCCCGATTACATTATGGAGTGATCATAATCATTATGTCTCACCTTGAGGGGACTAACATTTTAAGGTGAGTGTACACAAGAAAAGCATCAATGGAACCATATTTAGGATTATTAACCTCATGGACATCGTATGTTACTCTAGGATTCTTTATACTTAAATTCATCATCATCAATATCATGCTCGTATTGTATCTCTTTTCTTTATCATGTGCGTATGTAGCTCTTTATAGTCATGGACTCATAATTTCCATTATTCAGGAAGATCACGGAAAAATAGGAAGATTCATGTCATAGGATTCATGCCTTAGGAGGAGAGGATTAGCCTTACATACCTCTTTCGTTTAGCTATTCTATCGTTTGATCGTTCTCCTTCGATGCTCGCGTTTCTACCTTCAAGAAAGTTCGTATTAACATTAGCTAATCGATTATAAGAACATGCTTACTAAAGCTAGAGAAAATTGGGCAGAATTTCCTTTGTTTATACAACTTTCCTCATGTTACCTATCAACTCCTAAACATTCATAACAAATTTCACAATATCATAAGCAACAATCATCATTCATCTACGTTAACCACATTTCACAATTTCACTTCAATTCCTCCATAATCATGGTCATAGCACATTATTACATTTTCTCACATATAATGCTTATCCCATGTCCTAAATGTCATTTATAACATAATTTTAATCACAACATATCAATATTCATGACTTATTCGAAACTACCACTGAAAATGTCACTATCCTCACATTCATGACCCTTTTTCTATATCCTTCTACAATCCAAGTCTTTCAACCTCTCATTACTTTAAACAAAATGGAATGATCATAAAACTTACCTTATATAGTATAAGAATAAGCCTTGAGCGGAGATAATCCTCTTGCGTCAAAATCCTAGCTTCACTTCTACTTAGATTCCTTGTCTTGGATGAACTCTAGTGAGCTTCTTACACTTAACTCTCTTAGTTTGATGAAGTTGATCTTGAATATCTCTTGAGTTCTTATGGAAGAAGTGTGTGGAACCCTCTAGAAGCCTTGAGAGAGATGAAGAAGTGTCGAAAATGAAATTAGTGAAGTGGGATCACATTTATATAATTGAACTTAACTCAGCCCGTCGGGACTTCCACGGACACTTATATGGTCTGTATAACATTGCACGGCCCGTATAAGTGGTCGTGGCTCACCACCAGGCAAACATCATCTCTACTGGGTGTTATATGGTGTTATAGCCCGTATCTTGTACGATTGGAAATTCCGGAGTCGTCGTGGAAAGTCAAGGGCGAGACCATTTTTGAAAATTATTTTAATGCACAAATTGGTTATGAATATTATTTATGAATATCATTGCATGGAAATATTGAGAAAGGTTAAGGATAAAAATGGGAATTCGAAAAGTGGTCAATGGAAATAATGTGGAAGGCTAGGGGTAAAATGGTAATTTCACAAGTATTCAAGAAAATGGAAGAATTCTCTAGGAAATAAAGAAAGAAGCATGTGGCCATTTCATATTAAGTGAGGGGCTAAAGTGTACCATGGAAAAATATTTGGTCTTCTTTGACCAAATAAGGCAAAAAAAAAAAGGGGGAGAAGACACTTGGTCTTCTTTGACCAAGTAAAACAATTCAAGAAAAATCAAGAAATTGGAAGAAAAGTCTAGAAGAGAAAGAAAGGGGGCATGTGACCATAATTGAGGGACTAGGGTGCAAATATGAGAAGATGACTTGTTCATCTTTTATTTAAAAGTTGGAGAATTAGAAAGAAAGGAAAGAAAACAAAGAACAAAAAAAAAAAAAAAAAAAGATGGAAACGGAAATAGGGGCTGGCCGAACCAGCCCCATAAATTGTTCATGGAATTTTTTTTTTCTTCAAGCTTTCATACCAATTGGAAGGTCCTTTATCATATGGAGTAGTTGTTGGAATGAGAAAACCATTTATCTTGCAAGGAAACACTTCTAGCCATGTGGAAGAATAGGGTGGAGAAGGTAAGATTCAATCCTTTCTTGTGTGTTTTATGGATGTTGAAACACGTTGTTATGTGTTGGAATAGGTAAAACTCATGAAAATAAGGATGTTGTGTGTTGGAAGTTGAGGCCGTGTGTATGTCTCCTTGGTGTAAACATGATGAACAAATTTTATTCAATGTTATTTGATTGTTGTATATGTTGTGGAGTGTGGAATGAATGAAAAATCATGGAATTTGTGTGTTGAAGGGGCTGGCCGAAAATGGACTGTTTTGCATGTCTAAGAATGAACTAATTTATTTAGTATGTTTGGGTTATTGTGTTGTGGGTTATGTGATGTAAATGAGAGTTTAATGATCCTAGTTGGTGTCGTAATTGTTGTGGGCTGTTTTGGAAGCTAATTTGAATCAAGTGTAGTTTCTTGTAATTATGATAATAATGTTGTTAAAGTATGGTTTGTTGGTGTAGTTTGTGAACTTTGAAGAAAGAAATGTGTTGTGATGGCTCCTATGGAAGTTGGAAGATTTCGGGTTCTATGGTGCGTTATTGGATTGTTTGGAGAATTGTGTGAATTGTTTAAAGCATTCTTGAATATCGATTGAATGGTCTTGGATTAGTAATCGAATGTATAAACGTTGATATTAGTTGAAATATTGCGAACGTTGTTGGATTATGTAAAAAGAGCGCTTAATGTTAAAACGTATTCTTGAATTGATTAATGATGCTATAGTTTGCTTGTTGGTTGGGTTGTTGTTGATTTGGGGCCGAGCCTTATTCTCGGGGTTAGTAGATTTACAGGGGAGATGCTGCCGAAATTCCGGCAGAACATAAGTAAACGTGTTTGAAAGGTTAAGGCAAGTATGTGACAACGAGTCTAACGAATGAATGAATCCTTTTGGACGTAGATTGACAAGATGGATAAACTCTCTTGCATGTAAGCAAACAAGTTGGATGCGTAAGCGCAACTAGTTGGTCGTCACTCAGGTATGTGAGGCTTACCTTTCTTTCCTTGGCATGCCCTAGAGCCATGTAGGATATGATATGATATGTATCTTGAGGTTACTCCATTCTGAAATTCTGAGTCTGTCTGTGATCTGTATGTTTTCCCTAACTTAAGTGTCAAATGAGCCTGATAGGCGAATCGTGATCTAAGTATTTTGATGTAAACCTTCTGGGCTAATCATGCCAACACAAATGTTCTGACGTAAGTATTTGGCATAAGTGTTCCGATATGAGAAATTCCGATACAAGTAGGTACTCTGATCTGAACATTCCGATATAAATATGTGGAATTAAGTATCCTGGCATAACCCTTTTGATATATTTATTCTGACTTAAGTGTTCCGACGTACGTATGATTCCAAGAGTTCTATTTGGTTTGATCCACAATCATGTCTAAAAGGTAGTTAACCTAATTACAGCTTTGGTTTTCCAAGAAAAGCTTCTGAAATGATTATAGAGCGTTTTGTACTTCGAACGCTCGTAACTTTTGTATACTAGCTCCGATTGACCCGAAACTCGTTCTGGACCCCCACATGTCTATAAGCATTCCGTCATAACCCTTCTGATATATGTATTCGGACATAAGTAGTCGGTTATGGGTAATCCGATGCAAGCAATTTGGAACACGTATTCTGATTGAGTAAAAGTGATAAGTACTTTGATAGAAATAGTCTTTTAAAAGTAATTTGACATAAAGTATTCGGTAATAAGAAATCTGTTATGGATATTCCGAGAATATGTTTGAATAATCTATAAGTAATCTGTAATAAGTGATATGTATGGACATTCTGAGAATACGTTTGATTAACTTATTGAGCTTGAGTTATGCGCATTTGATTCTTCACGACTCTGCTCGTGCATATGCTATGACTTCCTTCGCCGAGTCCCGGGCCGGTATGTATCGTGCGGATGGTTCGCCGGGTCCTCTGTTGGGGGACGGGTTCCATATATGAATTCCGAAGTATGATGTGTCCGGTGCTGGGGTACTGTGTTATATGTCCGTCCCCGGTTACCGAGGTTATGTTACGAAGTATGATGTGTCCGGGCTCGGGGTGCTGTGTTATCTGTCCGCCCCCGGGTACCGTGGTTATGTGTGATGTGTGACGGAGATCGGAGAAAAACTTCTGGAAGTTAGATGTGCTGTGGCGCCAAAGGCAGGAGTGGCAGCCACGTTTCTATGCTACCGTGCGCATTCATTGGCACTGTTCATCAGTTCCTCGGCGTGCTATTTGTCCCCGAGGTTATCGTCTGTATGATATGGCACTTGTCCCGGCGTGTTAATTGTCCCCGGGGTTGCCGCGGATGTGAAACGATATCCGATTCTGATATGCATGACTTATGTGGGAAAGTAAGTATTCTGACCTTCCGTACATTCTGTATTCCGTCTACTATGTGATGTCATTCAAGCAATTTGTACGTTCTGTAATCTGTCTGGTATACGAGATGAGTAAGTATGATTCGTGTCTGGAAAAGAAAAATGATAAGCGTTTGATATTTCTGAATAAGTTTTTGTATGTTGTTCTGTCTATATTAGTCATGGTTTCGTTTTTTGTACTTATGCCTTACATACTCAGTACATATCCGTACTGACCCCTTGTTCTTCGGGGGCTACGTTTCATGCCGCGCAGGTACTCCCAGACGAGATGAAGACATTATAAAAGCTATTTCAGTGCTGGCGAACTCCAATTGCTCCTGGAGGACTGTCGAGTCAGGGTTTGACATAGCATATACGTTATGGATTCTGTATGATGTTAGAGACTTTGCAGACAGAGTCGTGGGTGTGGTATGTCAGTTTAGTAAGTGGCTCCAGCAGCCAATGTGTCGTTCTGTGTTATGCTATGACGTCTGTGGGATTTACAGACCCCTTTTGATTTGAAAGCTAAGAAAAAAAAATATATGTGTATTTTTCTGTAAGATTTGCTATGTATTGTGTTTTATGAAGTTTAAGAGTCCGGAAAGATTTTGTACGAATGAATGTCTGTGGGTTCGCTCGGCTCCGGATATGGGGTCGGGTGCCCATCACACCCTAGGGGAAGCAGGGTGTGACATATGGACCCTCATATGGACCGTATAATGTTATACGAACCGTATATGTCGGTCGTATAATCCCATTTCCCTGAAATGATCTCCGTCGTTCGTTTGATCTCCAATCCTTATGGAACCTTCTTGACACTTGTTTAACACCTTGTTAACAATATAAGGGACATTATAACTCTTCTCCCAGACATCATTAAATCATCGCTAACTTATCACTTGTAAATCCTTTCCTATTCGTAACGTATACCTTGCCTTTCTTAGCAAACTTTCTTCACTTACTTCAAATGCCTTTGAAATCTCAATTAGGATCACCAAGTGCTATTTCTTACTTATCAAAACATCATATACTTCGTGCCCTTCGCTAGTCTATTCACTGTACATGAACGGAAAATTTCTGGGGTGTAACATTCTTCCCCTCTTTTGGAACATTTGTCCTCGAATGTTAAGCACTCGGGAATTCTACGAAAATTTCGCCAGAGTTTCCCCTGTAATATGGCACTACCAACCTGTCACAACAACCCATAATAACATTGCCTCACAGGGCCACAACACAATAGCAATATATGTTGGCAACACACGACCCATATGCATAAAAATAAAACATACATACCTCATAATCCCGATGTTTCATCGTGGATCTCTTCTGGGGGATGAAATAAGTGCGGGTATTTGGATTTCATACTCTTTTTTTCTTCCCAAGTCATTTCTTCTCGGTTGTTATTTCGCCATAAGACTTTAACTGAGGCAACTTCGTTATTTCGAAGTCTCCGTACCAGCCTGTCTAATATGGCAATGGGCACTTCTTCATAGACTAGCTTTTCTGTCACTTGAACATCATCTACTGGAACAATCCTCGTAGGATCTCCAACACACTTGCGGAGCATTGAGACATGAAAAACTGGATGGACTAATTTAAGTTCTAGAGGCAAGTCCAATTCATAAGCTACTTGACCCACCTTGCGGATAATCTTATAGGGTCCAATGTATCGAGGACTTAACTTTCCTTTATTACCAAATATCATAACTCCTTTCATTGGTGACACCTTTAAGAATACCCAATCATCAACTTGAAATTCTAAGTCTCGCTGGCGGTTGTCCGCATAAGATTTTTGGCGACTTTGGGCTGTCAATAATCGATCTCGGATCACATTGACTTTTTCTACTGCTTGTTGAATTAACTCAGGCCCTATTAGTTGTACTTCTCCTATTTCAAACCATCCAATTGGTGATCTGCACTTCCTTCCATATAGAGCTTCATACGGAGCCATTTGTATACTGGAATGGTAGCTATTGTTGTATGCAAACTCAATTAGAGGTAAGTGGTCATCCCAACTACCACCAAAATCTAGAACACATGCTCTTAGCATATCCTCCAAGGTCTGAATGGTACGTTCGGCTTGCCCATCAGTTTGCGGATGAAATGCCATGCTGAGCTTTACTTGAGTACCCAATCCTTCTTGGAAGGATTTCTAGAACTTGGCTATAAATTGCGATCCTCTATCTGTGATAATGGATATCGGAATACCATGGCGTCGCACAATATCTTTGAGATACAACCTTGCATAATCTTCTGCTGAGAATGTGGTTCTAATAGGAAGAAAATGAGCTGCTTTCGTCAATCTATCCACAATCACCCATATAGAATCATACTTGCTTCGGGAACGAGGTAATCCCACAATAAAATCAATATCTATCACTTCCCATTTCCAAGTAGGCTCCATTGTCTGCAATAATCCTCCTGGCTTTTGATGTTTGATTTTCACTTGCTGGCAATTTGGACATTGGGCTACAAATTCTGCTATGTCTTTCTTCATTCCATCCCACCAATAAATTAACTTGAGATCATGATACATCTTTGTCGTTCCTGGATGAATAGAATACCGAGAATAATGAGCTTCTTATAGAATTTGGCGACGTAATTCTGCAACATTCCGAACACATAGCCTGCCTCGGTATCTAAGAATTCCATCTATAGAAGTTTCAAATGGAGACTTCTCTTTTTCATGAAATGTGTCTCTATAATGGCTCACCTGAGGATCTTCATATTGACGCTCTTTCACTTCCATATTCAAGGACGAAACTGTGGGATTATTAATACCAATTCCTGCACTACCTGAATCAACTAGACGTACTCCAAGATTAGCTAGTTGGTGGAGCTCATGAATTACTTCTTTATTCTCCGGAGGAACTTCACGTAGGCTGCCTACCGATCGGTGGCTAAGCGCATCAGCTACTACATTTGCCTTTCCGGGGTGGTATAAAATACTCACATCATAATCTGTCAATAATTCTAACCACCGCCTCTACCGCAGATTTAAATCCTTCTGTTTGAAAATGTATTGAAGACTCTTGTGATATGTATAAATATCAACATGTACACCATACAAGTAATGTCTCCACATCTTTAATGCATGAATAACTGTAGCCAATTCGAGACCATGAGTTGGGTAGTTCTTTTCATGTTTCCGCAGCTGTCTCGAAGCATAAGTGATGAATTTACCGTGCTGCATTAACACACATCCTAACCCAATACCGGAAGCATCACAATATACAACATAACCATCTGGCCCTTCTGGGAGTGTCAAGACTGGGGCTAAGGTTAATCTGTCCTTCAACTCTTGGAAGCTGTGTTCACAAACATCATTCCACTGGAATTTAGCTGACTTTTGGGTTAGCTTCGTTAATGGGGCTGAAATAGAGGAAAATCCTTCTACGAATCTTCTATAATAACCTGCCAATTCCAGAAAACTACGGACATCTGTAGGCGTTGTAGGGCTTGGCCAAGTCTTCACAGCTTCAATTTTCTGAGTATCAACTCGAATGCCATTATCCAAAATTACATGACCCAAAAATGTCACAAAATTCAGCCAAAACTCGCACTTTGAAAATTTTGCATACAATTCTCGAGTTCGAAGAATTCCAAGAACAATATGTAAATGATCCGCATGTTCTGATTATGTGCGAGAGTATACCAGAATATCGTCAATGAATACTATTATAAATAAATCCAAGAGAGGCTTGAATATGTTATTGATCAAACTCATGAACACTGTCGGAGCATTACTTAACCCAAATGACATCACCCGGGATTCATAATGGCCATATCTCGTTCTGAAAGATGTTTTGGGAATATCTTCTTATTTAACTCTCACTTGATGATAACCTGACCTTAGGTCTATTTTGGAGAACCACTTGGCACCCTGTAGTTGATCAAACAAATCATCAATTCTCGGAAGAGGATATTTGATATTTATCGTCACCTTATTCAACTGCCTATAATCGATACACACCCATAAAGAACCATCCTTCTTCCGCACAAATAGGACTGGTGCTCCCCACGATTATGAACTAGGCCTAATGAATCCTGTTTCAAGCAAATCATTCAATTGTGCCTTTAGCTCTTTCAATTCTGTAGGAGCCATTCGGTAAAGAGGAATAGAAATAGGCTTGGTATCCGGCAACACATCAATGGAAAAATCAATCTCTCTTTCCGGTGGAAGACCTGGAAGTTCATCTGGAAATACATTCGGAAATTCATTCACTACCGGAACGGATTGGAAAGTTGATGGCTTTGCTTCGGTGTCATGAAGTCGAACTAGATGATAAATATAGACTTTAGCTATCATTCTTCTGGCCTTAAGGTAGGAAATAAACCTACCCCTTGGAGATGTTGCATTTCCCTTCCATTCAAGTACGGGCTCTCCCAGAAATTGAAATCGAACTACTTTCATTCGGCAATCAAGATTAGCATAACATGAGTCCATGCCCATAATTACATCGAAATCTAGCATTTCCAGCTCAACTAAATCAACTTTAGTCTGGCGGTCACATATCACAATTACACAATTTTTGTACACTTGTCTAGCTATCACGGGATCACCAACCAGAGTAGATACCTCAAAGGTTTAATTGGCTTGGGTTTCACCCCAATACGACCAGCAACATACTGAGTAATATAAGATAGGGTAGAACCCGGATCTATCAATGCATACACGTCATGGGAAAATACGGATAATATACCTGTAGCCATATTCGAGGAGGACTCAAGATCCTGTCGCTCGGCTAAAGCATACATACGGGGCTAAGTGGCACTTGAAGTAGATGCTCCCCCTCTGCGTCTACCTCGACCTGCTTGAATCTGGGGAGTCTGCCCTACCGGGCACACTGAAGAGGAACCAACTGCTGATCCTGTGGGCTGAACCCCATTTCTACCATACCTCGAGGGACAATCACGCATCAAGTGCCCAGTTTGTCCACAAACATAGCAAGCATCTGTGCCCTGGCGACATGGCCCCGAATGTAATTTACCACACTGACTACATCGCGACACTGGTGGTCTCCTCTGACTATGATCACCCCTAAACTGAGAACCTGAAGCTCTCGAACTTTGACCCTGTCCTGAAGGAAAGGAGTGATCAAATCTCCTACCTGCAAATCGTGGAGGCGCACTAGTCGCTGACTGGCCTGAGTGTCTAGAATATGCCTGCCTTGATCCCCCTCTATAATCACTACCTGCCCCTATAGATCTGGCCCTCTTGCTTTGCCCTCTATCAATATCACGATCACCCTTTTACAGATGTTGTTGTCCTTCTAAATTCTGGGCATGGGCTTGAATGCGGGAAATATCCATCCCATCTTGCAACGAAGCCGTCTAGCAGTCCTTGAACAAATGTGGCCCTAATCCATTCACGAATCTGTGCACTCTATTCCCCATGTCGGCCACCATAGTCGGGGCGTATCTAGCCAATGAATTAAACTGAAGGCTATACTCCCGAGCACTCATATTTCCTTGTTTCAAATTTAAAAATCGATCCGCTCTAGCTCGGCGGACCTCGGGTGGCAAATAGTGGCGGATGAAGGCATTTATAAATTCTTGCTAAACGGGAGGAGGCGCGTTCTCTTTTCTTAATGATATCCAATTATTGTACCATAATACCGCCACATCTCGGAGTCTATAAGATGCCAACTCCACAGATTCAGTTTCAGAGGCATGAATAATCTTCAATGTTCTCAACATTTCATCAATAAAATTTTGCGGGTCTTCGTTCGGCTTTGACCTGAAAAACTCCGGACGATTCAAACTCATGAAATCACGGGCTCTAGTACTAACGGCCCTGTCACTTGAACCTGAACCCGGCCACTGCACCTGGGCGACAACAAACTGCGTCAATAGATAAATAGCCTCGGTCACTTGTTGACCTGAAGTAGCTGGTGGAGGCACTGGAGGAATAGGAGCTGGAGCTGAAGCCTCTTCCTATTCTTCTACAATATGTCACGACCCAACCCCGTAGGCCGTGACTAGTTCCCGAGCTGGGCACTCGTATACACCTGTTATTATAATCGTTCACAACTAGCATAATAAAGAACTTATATATATACAAAGGCAGGGCGGCATCCCAAAACTGTCACATATATATATAGCATAGCTGTCACGACCCAACCCCGTGGGCCGTGACTAGTGCCCGAGATGGACACCCATACACACTTACATACCAAATCAGCATATCAACGCCTTATTCATATCCAACATATATTAATTATTACAGATATTAAGGGCAGATGTTGTCCCAAGCGTCGCATATATCAAACACATCATACAGGAGCCACCAGGGCTGCCGTAAAACATATCGCCCAAGCATATGCATAAGTATATGTACATACAAGCGTAGCAAATAGGACCGCTTAGATGCAAATCACATAGACATAACTGAACCATAACGACCCATGACCCACATACATTTCTACAGGCCTCTAACAAAGACAACAGAATCATATGACGGGACAAGGCCCCGCCGTACCCCTAAATAGTCATATATACATAAATATGTACAACAGAAAGATCTGTACCAAAGTATGGGCTCCGGAACAAGGGAGCACTTCAACACAGCAGAATGGAGGTCCTAAGCTGACGGACCACTCACGTGCGCGTCTGTACCTGCGGGCATGAAACGCAGCCCCCGAATAAGAGGCGGTCAGTACGGAATATGTACTGAGTATGTAAGGCATGAAATACATCTGGAAAGATCATAACTGAAATAGAGATTCCGGGGGTCAAGTATCAGAATAAGGAAACCACTGTACCTGTGTAGTACGGAACAGAATCAAACATTTTCATATCGCATACCGTACCCAGCCCATTATGGGACTCGGTGAATGAAATCATGTCATTGTATCATCATGAATACATGTATACATATACCGTACCCGGCCCTCTAATGAGGGACTCGGTGAACAAAGTCATGCATGTCAACATTATATATCATATATATACCGTACCCGGCCCTCTAGTGAGGGACTCGGTAAGTGAAGTCATATCATCATATCAGTATGCCATCATATCATCATGCATATACATATATACATACCGTACCCGGCCCTCTAGTGAGGGACTCGGTGAATCAAATCATCATACGCCCTCCTGGCCACCATAACATGTCATCATCTCATCACATCATCATATCCATGTACCGTACCCGGCCCTCTATTGAGGGACACGGTGAAAAATGCAGTGGAGTGCGCACGATAGCATACCCAGCCCGGGACTCGGTGAATAGACATATTGAGGCTTGCACGAACAGAATCGTGAGAAACTATATACATACAAATCAAGACTCGATAGATAGGTGCGCAAATTGACACTTGAGGATCATAACTGAAACAGAGATTTACCAGAATCAAACATGATCTTTAAAGACATCAAAGCACTTGCCTTTTTAAAACGGAAATCATATTTGTCATCAACATAAATCAAAAATGAAAATCATGTATCAATATAATGTCGTGGAACGTACGGCCTGATCCATATATCCTATTATGTTAATATAATTCCGTGGAACGTACGGCCTGATCCATATATCATAATGTATCAACTCCAAGACTCGATGGATACGTATACTTTCCGACACCCGAAGGCTCCGAAACAAGTTTCGGGTCAATCTGACTTAGTATGAGAAAATTATGAGCGTTTGAAGTACAGAACGTTCTACGAACATTTCAGAAGTCATTTTTGGAAAATCGAAGCAATAATCATATCAAGTAGATCTTCGGACCACATAGATACGCATCAAATGCATATGAAATAGCTTATGGAAATCAAGGACATTAGCCATCCTAGTGGCTCTAAGAATAGGAATTTCTTTGCAATCATACATATACATCATCTGTTCGTTTCATAGAGATCATGCCAAAAGAAAGAAAGAAAGGTAAGTCTTACATACCTTGCCCGCTTTCTACGCTAATCCGAACTTAAGCCTTTCGCTTCGCAAGATCTACAACAATATTCATATATACCAAACATTAGCCATAACACTTAAGAGTCCATTTCTAAACCAACACTTTATCTACAGAAATTTCGGCAGCATTTCCCCTGTAAATGCAACATCCCCGAGAATTCAACTCGGCTATATCATCAACAACAAATCTGAGCATTTAACTCGCCCAAAATATCAATAACAATACCAACAATTATTCTAACAATATTCACAATCGATTCAAGACGCTTACTAACATTAGCAACTTCTTCCTACAAACTTCAACGGCGTCTCATTTATATTCAATTCATATTTCCTCACACATTCAAGTATTAATCCGAAGCCTTTCAAACAATATTCAAGAACGTTTCAAACAACCCGCACAATATTTAAAATAATCTGACCATTATTCCACTCTACCCGAAAGCTTCCAATTGCAACAAGAACAATAACAACACATTTTATTCCTTCAATTTCATGAACTACACCAACAATTCACCCATTAACAACATTGTTTTCCACAAATACAAGAAGACTATATTCAAATCACATTAACTTCTAAAACAACTCTCCAACCATCACAACTTCACTAGAATCATCAAACTTTCATTATCAACATAGCATCCACAATAACCACAACCAAAACACTAGATAAAATAAGTGACTCATTATTCTTACACACACACACACATACACGGCCACACACACCACATATACACGGCCACCACACACTTCCATATTTTCATGAATTTCATTCATTTCTACATACTACAACATACACAACCATCCATAACATATAAAAGGTGATTGAATTCTTACCTTTTCCACTTATCTTCTCTCTTGGCTAAAGTTGCCTCTTGCAAGAATGGATGTTTTTCTTGCTCCAATAATTACTTCACTTTGCTAGGGATCTTCCAATTAGTAGGAAAATAATTTTTGAACAATTTTTTCTCAAAGTTCTTCTCCCACCATGTATGGCCGAATGGCCCCTTATCTCTTTCTCTTCTCCAAATTTCTTGAATGTTCTTTAGTTGAAGATGAAATAATACATGGGTTATCTTTTACACTTATTTATTTTGCTCCCTTATGGGCCTTGGCCCATTTAGTTTTTTGGACGGCCAAATGGCCCCTTATGTCCAAGCCCACATTTTTTTTTGTTTTGTAATTCATGAAAAATTATTCTCCAGTTTCCAAATTTGCCCTTAGCCTTCCTCCGTATTTCTATGAGTCATCTTGTGAATTTCCCTTTTTACCCCTAGCCTTTCTTAATATTTCCACATCATTAACTTTCATAAACAACTTGTGTGCTAACAAGATCAAAAATATAGCTTGGCTCTTAACTTCCCACAATTATCTTGAATTATCCGAATACGTAAAATGCGGGATATAACATCCTCCCCCCCTTTAGAACATTCATCCTCGAATGTTGAACTTGCCTCATGGTGCATTATAATACTTCGGGGAGGTCTCCTCTATAATTGTCACATACGATCATTTAACATATCCATTTATATAAACACTTGGGAAAGGTCACCAACACATTTTGGAGGCATAGGCGCGTGGAAGACTGGATGTACCGCTTCTAATTCGGTGATACCCCTGATTCATGGGTGACCTGCCAATCCTACGGACAATTTGTTAAGGTCTACTATATCTCGAATTGAGCTTTCCCTTTTAACTTTACATTCTAAGTGTTTATCCAATCATGACTTTGTCGCCAACGAGCATAATGGTTATGTTCCTTTCCAAGGCCAGTTTATCAATATCCAAAACGTATATACATGATATTGCTTTGCCATTTCTAATCCTTCGCAGTCCAACTATACTCATGACAACTCATGATTCGAATTCAGTTAATTTCTTAACTCGCAACATTTCTGGGTTCTTGCCGCAACTTTTCCTCGTTTCCTTTCCTCACATTATTCGATGCCAGTATCCTTGTCTGTAACTTCCTTGGATTGGTGATCGGTTCATCAATCGTCATTCCTTGTTGGTTCTCCGGCGTGGAATCCTTATAATTGTAATTGGGTATAGCTTCATGTTAATTATTCTTTCAATTACCTTGCGTATACCCCCATGTTCAATATGATTCATGGTCCATGAACTATCTTTTAATAACCGGTGGCTTCTTTTATCATTTGTTCATATAAGCAGTGCGCTTCCTTTCTTCGGGAAGTTATCAACTACCAACTGTTGTTACTTCATTAAAACTGTTGTCACTCGAGGCGTCTTTTGGATCTGTTATCCTCTTCATTGACCTTGTGGATTCAGCCTGTATACCTTTCTTGCTCTCTTTATCACTTTCTTCTGGGACTTAGATAATCATAATTCATTTCAAATCTAGTATGTTCTCCCCCCCCCCCCCCCTTTATTAAGAGGGTCTATATATGTCTATGCCCGTTAAGTAACCATCGCTTTACGCGATCCTCCTTACATTTGAAGCTCCTCCATCGCGGAGTCTGTCACGGCTATATCCTTGTTAACTACGTTCTCATATTTAGTCGGAATACTCATAAGAGCATCTATTTCTGGCGCTTACTTGTTTCCATTTTGACATACCTCTGTCCCTTATGTCTAATAATGTCACTAACCTCTTTTGTGCATATCTCTTTCCAGTCACTTTCTTCCTAACCACTCTCCCTTTCCTTCTATCAAGCCATCGGTATCTGTAATCCTTCTTAGGGAGTAGCTCCCTTCTCTTATCGTTTGTAGCATCGGCTCTGAGGTTCGTAAGATATTACTTTTATTCGTGCGAATCGGTTCCATTCTTAAGTCACCCTCCAGAAAGGCTTCTCTATGTTCAAATCAACTATACCAACATGGCTGTGGAATTATCCTTCCTTTGATAAGTGGTCAGTCGGCTATCGCCAACTTATTAAAATATCCTCCGTACTCCCATATACTTGTCCTATTTCCACCGTTAACCTTCCTCAAGTTTGTTTCCCTTTTTGTCCTATACTATCACATTCTAGTCCTTTTACAAACCTGTCCCCTAAATTTCTACGCGAATAGCTCCATGCTTTGCCCGTCGGCTCTTCTAGAGGTTTTGCTCAATCATATTTCTTACCTTTCACTTTTCTCGACATTTTAATCTTCTTACCTTCCATTTGCTCACTCTCTTTATTTTCCAACTATCGTTGTATTAGAGTTTTCCAATCTTACTTGTAGTGAAATCAGTATCAGTCTATTTCAGAACCTCTGTACCATACCCTTCGCTTGTCTCTTGGATTCCGTCCAGTTAATGTCTTCCATACGTCGCAACACTGGTTGCTAGGTTTCACCTATCGATCGAGACAGTCATAAATGAAATGTCATATACGTACATATATGTTTACTACCATTTCGCTTACAAAATATTCCCAGACGCTATTCAAACTTACTCTGATTCCAGAGCTGCATTGTGCGTTCTTCTCTTCACCAATCTGGTGTGCTTTTGCCCACGCGACCTCTGTAAGGTTTCTAACCGCTCCGCATATGCTAATTTCCTTTAGGTTACCCTAATTTCACATTTGTCTCTTATATCTACATTTGTGGAAATTTTAGTACATTTCCCAGGGGGTCACCCATCCCAAAATTGCTCTGGCCCTAGCACGCTTAACCTCGAAACTTTAATGCATTTCGATGCGTTAATGCTAATATAATTGCATCCACTACCCCGCACGACCTTTATCCCGTGATCTAAGGCAAGTCGGGGTCTTAACAACTTTCAAAAGGTTCTCGTAGCGGGTCCCACTCCGATCTAGAGAGGATCCTTTATTTTTCTGACTATGTAATTATCGAGTTAGCCTTTTAAATTCTCAACATTCACTTTTCATCTGTACGTATAGCTATCCCAGACGGTCCTATCAATTTCGGGTTTTTATCCCAGTTCTTCTAGCAATCAGGGGGAAATATATAATAAAATAGAGTCTGAATCTATCAATGCATATACATTTCAGTAGAAGATCAACAGTATACCTGTAACCCCGTCTAGTGACGCCTCCTTATCCTATCGGCTGGCCAAAGCATATAAGCGGTTCAAAGGACCGCTAGAACCGGGAGCTCCGCCTCGACCTGTACCGCGACCTGCCGGTGTCAGCCGCATAGCTACAGAAGGGGAAGATGAACCAGCAACTGATCCCGTGGGCTGGGCTGAACCACCTGGACCACCCCAAAACGGACACTCCCTCATAATATGGCCTGGACGGCCGCAAGTAAAGCAAACATCTGTAGCAAAACGATACTCTCCGAAATGGGGCCTACCACAACGGGAACACCGAGGCAAAGGTGGCCTCGTCTGACCGGAACCTCTGTCCACCCGCGAACCCGAGGCCCTGGAACTCTGGCCTACTCCTATGTGCCCAGTACTGTCGAATCGCCTACCCGTGAACTGTGGAGGCGTACTACGGAATGGCCAAGAAAAATACCCGCTATGCTGCTGCTGAGGCTGCCCGCCTCGAAATGCATTAACCAGCTGGCCTAGCCCTCTTGGGTTGTCTCCTATCACGATCCCTATCGGGCTGACGCCCTCTATGTCGGTTCTCCATTCCTTGTGCGTGTGCCTGCAGCCGGGCAATGTCCATCCCAGGCTGAGATTCCACCGCCATACATCTATCCACCAAATAATGATCCAGTCCCATCACATACCGGTGCATCCTGTCAGTCATATCGGCTACAATGGTAGGTGCATATCTGGCCAGGGAGTCAAACTCTAGGCTGTACTCCCGAACACTCCTGCCCCTCTGTCTCAGCTGTAAAAATCTGTCAACCCTTGCTCGCCGCATCTCGGGAGGCAGAAAATAGCCGAGAAAGGCGGCTGTAAACTCGTCCCACACAGCTGGAGGGGCATCCTCGGCTGTGGACAGCTCGCAGGACTCATACCAATTAACCGCTACATCACGCAGTCTATATGAAGCCAGCTCGACAGACTCAGTCTCAGAAGCTCTGACTAATCTCAGCGTACGCTGCATCTGTCGAATGAAGTCCTGGGGATCCTCCTCGGGCTTGGACCCGTAGAACTCTGGGGGATTACAGGTCAAGAAATCACGAACCCTCAAACTGTCACGTCTATCCACATCATCACCCCCTAGGTCGCGTCTGCGAGCCTGCCCTGCGACTAGCCTCGTCAATAACTGTACAGCATCTCTCATCGCCCTGTCCTCTGCTCCTGGCTGAGGAGCTGGTGGCTCGGGCGCTAGGGCCTGTGGAGTTAATGGTGGAGCCGCCTCCTGATCCATGGTGGCAGCGGCTGCTGCTCCAGGCTCCTCTAATGGTGGGGGTATAGCAGAACCCGCTGACTGGGGTGCAATATCGGGCATGGCCTGGGCACGGGCCCTGGTAACTCTCTGGGCCTGGCTAGTCTCTCCAACTGCTGCTGACTTGCCCTTCTGGGCAGCCGTCTCTTTTTTTGGAGGCATCGCTGAAAACATAACATTTCGTCAGAAAGGAACCATCCTACTAATACCGCTCTATCGCACGATCTAAGATCGAAAGAAAAGGTAACACCCTAAATGTCATGTAGCTTCCTATTTATAGATGTGGTGCACAACACACCGATAAACAAGACTCTACTAGACACGACCTGTAGACATTCCGAGGACAAACCGCTCTGATACCACTTTTGTCACGACCCAACCCCGTGGGCCGTGACAAGTGCCCGAGATGGACACCCATACACACTTACTTACCAAATCAACATATCAACGCCTTATTCATATCCAACATATATTAATTATTATAGATATTAAGGGCAGATGTTGTCCCAAGCGTCGCATATATCAAACACATCATACAGGAGCCACCAGTGCTGTCGTAGAACATATCGCCCAAGCATGTGCATAAGTATATGTACATACAAGCCGTTAAGGCTGTCATCGCAAATAGGATCGCTTAGACGCAAATCACATAGACATAACTGAACCATAACGAACCATGACCCACATACATTTCTACAGGCCTCTAACAAAGACAACAGAATCATATGACGGGACAGGGCCTCGTCGTACCACTAAATAGTCATATATACATAAATATGTACAACAGAAAGATCTGTACCAAAAGTATGGGCTCCGGAACAAGGGATCACTTCAACACAGCAGAATGGAGGTCCTAAGCTGACGGAAAACTCATAATAAGATCATAACTGAAATAGAGATTCCGGGGGTCAAGTATCATAATAAGGAAACCACTGTACCTGTGTAGTACGGAACATAATCAAACATTTTCATATCGCATACCGTACCCGGCCCATTATGGGACTCGGTGAATGAAATCATGTCATTGTATCATCATGAATACATGTATACATATACCGTACCCGGCCCTCTAATGAGGGACTCGGTGAACAAAGTCATGCATGTCAACATTATATATCATATATATACCGTACCCGACCCTCTAGTGAGGGACTCGGTAAGTGAAGTCATGTCATCATATCAGTGTGCCATCATATCATCATGCATATACATATATACATACCGTACCCGGCCCTCTAGTGAGGGACTCGGTGAATCAAATCATCATACGCCCTCCTGGCCACCATAACATGTCATCATCTCATCACATCATCATATCCATGTACCGTACCCGACCCTCTATTGAGGGACTCGGTGAACAATGCAGTGGAGTGCGCACGATAGCATACCCGGCCCGGGACTCGGTGAATAGACATATTGAGGCTTGCACGAACAGAGTCGTGAGAAACGATATACATACAAATCAAGACTCGATAGATAGGTGCGCAAATTGACACTTGAGGATCATAACTGAAACAGAGATTTACCAGAATCAAACATGATCTTTAAAGACATCAAAGCACTTGCCTTTTTAAAACGGAAATCATGTATGTCATTAGCATAAATAAAAAATAAAAATCATGTATCAATATAATGTCGTGGAACGTACGACCCGATCCATATATCCTATTATGTTAATATAATGTCGTGGAACGTACGGCCCGATCCATATATCATAATGTATCAACTCCAAGACTCGATGGACACGTATACTTTCCGACACCCGAAGGCTCCGAAACAAGTTTCGGGTCAATCCGACTTAGTATGAGAAAGTTATGAGCGTTTGAAGTACAGAACGTTCTACGAACATTTCAGAAGCCATTTTTGGAAAATCGAAGCAATAATCATATCAAGTAGATCATCGGACAACATAGATACACATCAAATTCATATGAAACAGCTTATGGAAATCAAGGACATTAGCCATGCTAGTGGCTCTAAGAATAGGAATTTCTTTGCAATCATACATATACGTCATCTGTTCGTTTCATAGAGATCATGCCAAAAGAAAGAAAGAAAGGTAAGCCTTACATACCTTGCCCGCTTTCTACGCTAATCCGAACTTAAGTCTTTCGCTTCGATAGATCTACAACAATATTCATATATACCAAACATTTGCCATAACACTTAAGAGTCCATTTCTAAACCAACACTTTATCTACAGAAATTTTGGCAGCATTTCCCCTGTAAATTCAACATCCCCGAGAATTCAACTCGGCTATATCATCAACAACAAATCCGAGCATTTAACTTTGCCAAAATATCAACAACAATACCAACAATTATTCTAACATTATTCACAATCGATTCAAGACGCTTACTAACATTAGCAACTTCTTCCTACAAACTTCAACGGCGTCTCATTTATATTCAATTCATATTTCCTCACACATTCAAGTATTAATCTGAAGCCATTCAAACAATATTCAAGAACATTTTAAACAACCCGCACAATATTCAAAATAATCTGACCATTATTCCACTCTACCCGAAAGCTTCCAATTGCAACAAGAACAATAACAACACATTCTATTCCTTCAATTTCATGAACTACACCAACAATTCACCCATTAACAACATTATTTTCCACAAATACAAGAAGAATATATTCAAATCACATTAACTTCTAAAACAACTCTCCAACCATCACAACTTCACTAGAATCATCAAACTTTCATTATCAACATAGCATCCACAATAACCACAACCAAAACACTAGATAAAATAAGTGAGTCATTATTCCTACACACACACACATACACGGCCACACACACCACATATACACGACCACCACACACTTCCATATTTTCATGAATTTCATTCATTTCTAAATACTACAACATACACAATCATCCATAACATATAAAAGGAGATTGAATTCTTACCTTTTCCACTTATCTTCTCTCTTGGCTAAAGTTGCCTCTTGCAAGAATGGATGTTTTTCTTGCTCCAATAATTACTTCACTTTGCTAGGGACCATCCAATTAGTAGGAAAATAATTTTTGAACAATTCTTTCTCTTCTCCAAATTTCTTGAATGTTCTTTAGTTGAAGATGAAATAATACATGGGTCATGTTTTACACTTATTTATTTTGTTCCCTTATGGGCCTTGGCCCATTTAGTTTTTTGGACAGCCAAATGGCCCCATAAGTCCAAGCCCACATTTTTTTTGTTTTGTAATTCATGAAAAATTATTCTCCAATTTCCAAATTTGCCTTTAGCCTTCTTCCGTATTTCTATGAGTCATCTTGCGCATTTTCCTTTTTACCCCTAGCCTTTCTTAATATTTCCACATCATTAACTTTCATAAACAACTTGTGTGCTAACAAGATCAAAAATATAGCTTGGCTCTTAACTTCCCGCAATTATCTTGAATTATCCGAATACGTAAAATGCGGGATATAACAATAGCAACCTGTCTCCTGAGGAGTTACAACTTTCAACAGATAATATCGCACATAAGCCGGCAAGGCCATCACAATATAGGGGGGAACGCCCCAGCCATACACGAGCCAACAAGGCTACCATAACACACGGCTTCCAAAACACATACGTATATATATCTACGCAAGCCATCAAGGGTGCCACTACACACAACATCCCAAAACATATATATACGCAAGCCGACAAGGCTGCCACTACGAATGGGTACTCCCAAAACATATGTCATATCCACACAACTAAACAACAACTATATACAGACCCACACATATGTCTACAGACCTCTAAGAGTAACAACAGTATCATATGACGGGACAGGGCCCCGCCGTACCCTTGGGTAAACATATATATACAGCAGGAGAATCTGTACCACAAATCTAGGCTCCGAAACAAGGGAGCACTCCAAGATAGCTGAATATATATCCTAAACTAGCGGATCACCAAAACGAGCGTCTGTACCTGCGGGCATGAAACGCAGCCCCCTGAAGAAAGGGGTGGTCAGTACGGGATATGTACTGAGCATGTAAAGCATGAAATATAGTGAACAGGGTCATACTGAGATAAGGAGTGCAAAAAACTAGTACAATAACCAGAAAAACCACAAGGCTTACCTTTGAACATAAACCATACGTGTCAATATCATATCCAACCAGTTATAGGACTTAGTGACATAATTAGATAATCATCCTGTACAAATGCATATCAAACGTGTCGCGGCCCTTTAGTGAGGGACTCGGTAATTAAAATCATCATATACATGCACATATAACGTATCACGGCCCTCTAATGAGGGAATCGGTGAATAAAGTCATCATATGCCATCCTGGCTGCCATCCCCATATCATCATATGCATATACATATAACGTGTCCCGGCCCTCTAATGAGGGACTCGGTGAATAATGGAGTGGATCTGTGCACGAGAAAATGTCCTGGCCCGGGACTCAGTGAAAGATATATTGAGGCATGCACGAGCAGAGTAATAAGTAACCATATACACATAAATCATCTTTTGAGACTCAATAGATAAGTAGACTAGTCAACGCTCGAGTATCAAAATAATGGTCACACTCAGTACTCTTTGAAAATCATTACGAACTATGTCAGATAACGTCTCAGGAATCATAGACATGTATCAAGTCAATCCGAGGCAACTTATAAAATTTATGGTCATTAGGCAATATGGAGTTTTTCAGGAATAGGAACTTTCATGAATCATTTACTATTCGATCATATAGAAAGCTCGAGGGCAGTAGTTCGACTATTTTAAGAACTCTAATATCAAGAAATGGATAAGAATCATAATACATGCTCGGAACTTATGAGTAGAATTACCCCGAATCTCATATCGTGTCATACTTACATCTAGGACATGCCAAAAGAAAGAAAGGATAGGCTTTACATACCTTTAGCGTTTACTCGCAACACAACCCATATACGCTGCCCAATAGTACTTTATTCTATATTAAGATGTCAAGAACTACTATTAGGCTATGAGGGAATTCAATACGCATTCTAACGTTAGTAACCCTTTCTAAATAATTTGACGACCTTCCCTTTACATTCAAATCTACCACATACAATCAAGCCAACACCAATGATCACGCGTTCAAGTGTTAACCCGAGGCTATTCAAACAATACTCGAGAACACTTCGGACAACCCGCACAATATTCATAACAGCCCGACCAACATACCATACAACCCGCAATCCTTCAAACTCAACAAGAACAACAACAACACATTCTTTTCTTCCAATTTCACAAATCCTACCAACAACCACACGTTTAGCAACATTATTTATACAAATGCAAGAAACTATATTAACATCGTATTAGCATCTACCACAGCCCACAAACAATTACAACTCTAGTTTGAACCATTAAACTTTCATTTTCATCATGGAATCCACAACAACAACAATAAAAAATACTAAGTAAACTTAGTTCATCATTCCTACACAAACAGCCCCTACACGGCTTCAACACTAACACACATTATTCAATGATTTTCATTCATTTCTACACACTACAACACATTCAAACCATCCACAACACATGCAAAAGAAGATTAAACCTTACATTTAATACTTGGCTTTTCAACGTGGCTCCAATTTGTGTCTTGAATTTTTATACTTGTTCTTGTTGCCCTAGAATCAATTCCACGTTATTATACACCTTCTAAGGAGTTGAATTGCTTGGAAAAAATATTTTTGATCAACTTTCAATGGCATCAATCTCGGCCAGCCATGGTCGAGAGTCTCTCACTCTATCTCTAAGGTTTCTTAGGTTTGTGAAGATGAAGAAATGAAGTGGATAGTTGATGAATGAATCATCAACATACTATATATAGGATGTCCATGGGCTGGACATGTGTCCCACCCAAAGTTTGAGCCAATTGCACTTGGCCATGTCACGGGTGGGGCCCACACGGCCACTTATGGTCAATTAATGAAGTAATTAAATTTTAATCCCACTTAATAATCTAATCATGATTAATTAATCCCTAATCTTAATTAATAATTCCATACCACATAAAATTTATAAACAACTTGTTCAATTAAACAAACTCGGAGATTAAAAATCTCTACCTCGGATCCCAAAATAGTCTTGTCCTTAACTTGTCGCGACTAGCTTAAAATATCCCAATGTACAAAAATACAGGATGTAACATCCTTCCCCCCTTTAGAACATTCGTCCTCGAATATTAAATCGGTCTTAAGGGTCTTATAAGCACTTCGGGGGAGTCTCTTTCATAGTTGTCACATATAACTTTATTTACCAATCAATATAATCAACGAGGAGTTTAGATTACCTTTAGGCATAGGAAACAAGTGAGGATATTTCTTCTTCATCTCCTCTTCAGCTTCCCAAGTCATTTCATCCCTGTTATTATTTCGCCACAATACTTTAACAGAAGCCACGTCTTTAGTACGCAACATTCTCACCTGACAATCTAGTATAGCTATAGGCTGCTCCTCGTAAGATAACTCCTCCGTCACCTGGATATCATCTATGGGAAATACTTTGGACGGATCGCCTATACATTTGCAAAGCATTGACACGTGGAAGACTGGATGCACTGTCCCCAAATCAGCTGGTAGGTCTAATTCGTAGGCAACTCGGACAACCTTACGGATAACCTGATAAGGCCCAATGTACCTCGGGCTTAACTTTCCTTTCCTGCCGAATCTCATAACACCCGTCATGGGTGACACCTTCAAGAACACCCAGTCACCAACCTGAAATTTCAAGTGTCGACGTCGATTATCTGCATATGATTTCTGCCGACTCTGGGCTGCCAGTAATCTTTCCTGAATAAGCTTCACCTTATCGATAGCCTGCTGAACCATATCTGGGCCTATCAACTTAGTCTCACCAACATCAAACCAGCCTATATGTGATCTGCACTTTCTGCCATATAGAGCCTCGTACGGTGCCATCTGGATGCTAGAATGGTAGCTGTTATTATAGGTGAACTCAATAAGTGGCAAGTGATCATCCCAGCTACCCCCGAAATCAATAACACAGGCCCGTAACATATCTTGTAGTGTCTGAATGGTACGCTCGGCCTGTCCGTCAGTCTGAGATTGAAATGTTGTGCTGAGACTCACTTGTGTCCCCAATCCCTCTTGGAAGGATCTCCAGAAGTTAGCTGTAAAATGGGCTCCTGTATCGGAGATAATAGCTGTGGGAACCCCATAAAGTCTCACTATCCCCTTAAGGTACAATTTGGCATAATCCTCAGCTGAATATGTAGCCCTGACTGGAAGGAAGTGGGCTGATTTTGTCAATCTATCAACGATGACCCAGATAGAGTCATATTTTCGCGGAGTGCGAGGTAGACCTGTGACGAAGTCCATATTGATTACCTCCCATTTCCAGGTCGGAATCTCCATCTCCTGTAACAGTCCCCCAGGCTTCTGGTGCTCGATCTTAACTTGTTGACAATTCGGACACTGAGCAACAAACTCTACTATATCCTTCTTCATGCCATCCCACCAATACAAGCATCTGAGGTCATGATACATCTTTGTTGACCCTGGATGAACAGAATAACGGGCATAGTGTGCCTCCCCCATCACTTGTTGTTGTAACCCTGTAACCTCAGGTACACATAATCTGCCTCTGTATCGTAGTACCCAGTCGGGTGCAATATCGAATGGGGTCTCCTTCTTTTGAAGAGCTGCATCTCTATAATGTAGAAGAATAGGGTCCTCGTACTGATGTCTCTTTACCTCTTCTATAATAGAGGACTCAGCAACACCTCGCATAGAAATCCTACCATTATCAGAATCAGCCAAACGGACTCCCAAACTAGTTAACTGACGAACCTCACAGACTATCTCTTTCTGCTCTGGTTGTACATCTGCCAAACTACCCATAGATTTACGGCTGAGTGCATCTGCTACAACATTGGCCTTTCCTGGGTGATATAAAATGTCAACATCATAGTCCTTCAACAATTCTAGCCATCTCCTCTGCCGCAAATTTAACTCCTTCTGCTTGAAGATGTATTGGAGACTCTTGTGATCTGTATAAATATCAACATGCACGCCACATAGATAATGTCTCTATATCTTCAACGCATGAATTGCCGCTGCTAACTCCAAATCATGTGTAGGATAATTCCTTTCATGTTTCCTGAGCTGTCAAGAGGCATAGGCTATAACTCTGCCATGCTGATTTAATACACAACCTAGCCCAACACCGGAAGCATCACAATAAATGTCGTAGCCATCTGGTCCCTTGGGAAGGGTTAGAACTGGAGCTGTAGTTAACTTCTCTTTCAGCAACTGGAAGCTTCGTTCACAAGCATCAGTCCACTGGAATTTAACTGCTTTCTGAGTTAGCCTTGTTAAAGGCGCTGAAATCGAAGCAAACTTCTCTACGAATCTCCTGTAATATCCTGCTAGCCCCAGAAAACTACGTACCTTAGTAGGTGTCGTAGGTCTAGGCCAAGTCTTTACGGCCTCAATCTTCTGTGTATCTACCCGTATGCCGTCAGCTCCAATAATATGCCCCAGGAATGCTACTGAAGTCAACCAGAATTCACATTTAGAGAATTTAGCATATAATTTCTGGTGCTGGAGAACCCTAAGTACCGTCCTCAAGTGGTCTGCTCGCTCATCTCCTGATCGTGAATAGACCAGAATATCATCAATGAATACAATCACGAACAGGTCAAGGAATGGCTTGAACACTCGGTTCATCAAATCCATAAATAATACTGGAGCATTGGTCAACCCAAAGGACATCACTCTAAACTCGTAATGCTCGTATCGGGTCCTGAATGCAGTCTTCAGAATGTCTGCCTTCTTTACCCGCACCTGGTGATTACCTGACTGCAAGTCTATCTTCGAGAAACACTTAGCACCCTGCAACTGGTCAAATAAATCATCGATCCTGGGGAGGGGATATCTATTCTTTATTGTTACCTTGTTCAGCTGCCTATAATCAATACACATCCGCAGCGACCCATCTTTCTTTCTTACAAATAATACCGGTGCTCCCCAAGGTGATGTACTGGGCCTAATGAAGCCCTTCTCTAATAAATCCCTCAGCTGCTCCTTCAATTCTTTCAGTTCTACAGGTGCCATTCTGTAAGGAGGAATAGATATGGGCTGAGTGTCTGGCAATACATCTATAGTAAACTCTATCTCCCGCTCAGGAGGAAGACCTGGAAGTTCATCTGGAAATACATTCGGAAATTCATTGACTACCGGGACTGACTGGAGAGTCGGTGCCTCTGCTTTCAAGTCATGCACACGAACCAGATGATAAATATAACCTGTCCTAACCATCTTTCTTGCCTTGAGGTATGAAATAAACTTACCCCTCGGCGATGCCGTATTCCCAAGCCATTCTATGGTTGGCTCCCCTGGAAACTGAAACCGAACAATCTTGTTTCTACAATCAACGTTAGCATAACAGGAAGCTAACCAATCCATACCCATAATAACATCAAACTCAGTCATATCTAACTCTATCAATTCTGCTTTGGTGCAACGACTATATATGATTACCGAACAATTTCTATATACTTGTCTTGCTATAACAGAATCTTCTACTGGTGTAGCTACCTCAAATGGTTCTATCAATTCAGGTTTTATCCTAATTCTACTAGTAACAAATGGAGAAATATACGATAATGTGGAGCCTGGATCTATCAATGCATATAGGTCCCGAGAGAAAATCGATAATATACCTGTAACCACATTTGGTGACGCCTCCTGATCCTGTCTACTAGCCAAAGCATATATGCGGTTTGAAGGACCGCTAGAACTGGAAACTTCGCCGCGGCCTCTACCACGGCCTGCTGGTGTCTGAATACCCTGCCCCATAGGGCGCATAGCCACAGAAGAATATGAACCGGCAACTGACCCAGTAGGCTGAGCTGCACCACCTGAACCATGCCCAAATGGACACTCCGTCATAATATGGCCTTGACGGCCGCAAGAAAAATAACCACCAGTAGTGAGACGACATTCCCCCGGATGGCGCCTGCCGCATCGAGAGCACTGAGGCATAGATGGCCTCATCTGACCTGAACTCCTGTGCATCTGTGAACCTGAAGCCATGGAGCTTTGACAAGCTCCTGAATACCCCGTGCTATCAAATCTCCTACCAATGAATCGTGAGGGTGCAATCTGTGCTAGCTGAGAAGGATATCTACTATGCTGCTGTTGGGGCTGCCCACCTCGAAACTCGCCAGAATACCCAGCTGATCTAGCTCTCTTATGCTGACCCCTATCATGATCTCTATCAGGTTGATGTCCTCTATGTCAGTCCTCTACCCCCTGTGCATATGCCTGCACTCGAGCAATATCCATACCGGGCTGAGAAGCCATTACCATACAACTATCAATCAAGTAACGATCCAACCCCATCACATAACGATGCACCCTATCAGCCATGTTAGCTACAATAGTAGGCGCATACCTAGCCAGCGAATCAAATTCGAGACTATAATCTCGAACACTCGTGCCATTCTGCCTTAGGTGTAGGAATCTATCAACTCTGGCTCGCCTCATCTCCGGAGGCAGAAAATGGCCCAGAAAGGCCTCCACGAACTCATCCCATACTGCTGGAGGAGCATCCTCACCCCTAGATAACTCCCAGGACTCATACCAATTAACAGCTACATCACGCAACCGATATGAAGCCAACTCAACAGACTCAGTCTCGGAAGCTCTAATTATCCTCAATGTATGATGCATTTGTCGAATAAAATCCAGTGGATCCTCTGCGGGCTTTGACCCATAGAACTCTGGGGGATTACAAGTCAAGAAATCACGGGCCCTCAAACTATCATGTATGTCCGCATAGTCGCCTCCTAATCCGTGCCTGCGAGCATGCCCTGACACTAATCTGGTCAGCAACTGAACTGCATCTCTCATGGCCCTATCCTCCGCCCCTGGCTGAGGAGCTGGAGGATCGAGTACTGGGACCTCGGGAGCTGGCGATGTAGCCGCACCCTGATCTGCAGCTGCTGCTGCCCTATGCTCCTCTGGTAACGGCAGTGTAGCAGAGCTCGCTGACTAGAGCACAACCTCAGGCATAAGCTGGGCATGGGCCCTAGTAACTCTCCGAATCTGGCTGGTTTCTCCAGCCACTGCCTTGCCCTTCTGGGCAGCTTTCGCTTTCTTTGGAGGCATCGCTGTAAACATACCAATCCGTTAGGGAGGAATTATCCTGATAATACAGCTCTATCGCACGATCTAGAGTAAAAAGGAAATATGACATCCTCAATGTCTTGTAGCTTCCTGTTTATAAATGTGGTGCACAATACATCGATAAACAAGACTCTACTAGACACGGTCTGTAGACACTCCCAGGATGAACCGCTCTGATACCACCTTTGTCACGACCCAACCCGGTAGGCCGTGACTAGTGCCCGAGCTGGGCACTCGTATACACCTGTTACTATAATCGTTCACAACTAGCATAATAAAGAACTTATATATATACAAAGGCAGGACAGCGTCCCAAAACTGTCACATATATATATAGCATAGCAACGTGTCTCCTGAGGAGTTACAACTTTCAACAGATAATATCGCACATAAGCCGGCAAGGCCATCACAATATAGGGGGAACGCCCCAGCCATACACGAACCAACAAGGCTACCATAACACACGGCTTCCAAAACACATACGTATATATATCTACGCAAGCCGACAAGGCTGCCACTACGAATGGGTACACCCCAAAACATAAGTCATATCCACAACACTAAACAACAACTATATACAGACCCACACATATGTCTACAGACCTCTAAGAGTAACAACAGTATCATATGACGGGACAGGGCCCCGCCGTACCCTTGGGTAAACATATATATACAACAGGAGAATCTGTACCACAAAGCTAGGCTCCGGAACAAGGGAGCACTCCAAGATAGCTGAATATATATCCTAAACTGGCGGATCACCAAAACGAGCGTCTGTACCTGCGGGCATGAAATGTAGCCCCCCCCCCCCCCCCCCCCCCCCCCCCGAAGAAAGGGGGGTCAGTACGGGATATGTACTGAGCATGTAAAGCATGAAATATAGTGAACAGGGTCATACTGAGATAAGGAGTGCAGAAAACTAGTACAATAACCAGAAAAACCACAAGGCTTACCTTTGAACATAAACCATACGTGTCAATATCATATCCAACCAGTTATAGGACTTAGTGACATAATTAGATAATCATCCTGTACATATACATATAAAACGTTTCCCGGCTCTCTAGTAAGGGACTCGGTAATTAAAATCATCATATACATGCATATATAATGTGTCCTGGCCCTCTAATGAGGGACTCGGTGAATAAAGTCATCATATGCCATCCTGGCTGCCATCCCCATATCATCATGTCATCATATCATCATATGCATATACATATAACGTGTCCCGGCCTTCTAATGAGGGACTCGGTGAATAATGCAGTGGATCTGTGCACGAGAACATGTCCTGGCCCGGGACTCAGTGAAAGATATATTGAGGCATGCACGAGCAGAGTAATAAGTAACCATATACACATAAATCATCTTTTGAGACTCAATAGATAAGTAGACTAGTCAACGCTCGAGTATCAAGATAATGGTCACACTCAGTACTCTTTGAAAATCATTACGAACTATGTCAGATAACGTCTCAGGAATCATAGACATGTATCAAGTCAATCCGAGGCAACTTATAAAATTTATGGTCATTAGGCAATATGGAGTTTTTCAGTTATAGGAACTTTCATAAATCATTTACTATCCGATCATATAGAAAGCTCGAGGGCAGTAGTTCGACTATTTTAAGAACTCTAATATCAAGAAATGGATAAGAATCATAATACATGCTCAGAACTTATGAGTAGAATTACCCCGAATCTCATATTGTTTCATACTTACATCTAGGACATGCCAAAAGAAAGAAAGGATAGGCTTTACATACCTTTAGCGTTTACTCGCAACACAACCCGTATACGCTGCCCAATAGTACTTTATTCTATATTAAGATGTCAAGAACTACTATTAGGCTATGAGGGAATTCAATACGCATTCTAACGTTAGTAACCCTTTCTAAATAATTTGACGACCTTCCCTTTACATTCAAATCTACCACATACAATCAAGCCAACACCAATGATCACACGTTCAAGTGTTAACCCGAGGCTATTCAAACAATACTCGAGAACACTTCGGACAACCCGCACAATATTCATAACAACCCGACCAACATACCATACAACCCGCAATCCTTCAAACTCAACAAGAACAACAACAACACATTCTTTTCTTCCAATTTCACAAATCCTACAAACAACCACACGTTTAGCAACATTATTTATACAAATGCAAGAAACTATATTAACATCGTATTAGCTTCTACCACAGCCCACAAACAATTACAACTCCAATTTGAACCATTAAACTTTCATTTTCATCATGGAATCCACAACAACAACAATAAAATATACTAAGTAAACTTAGTTCATCATTCCTACACAAACAGCCCCTACACGGCTTCAACACCAACACACATTATTCCATGATTTTCATTCATTTCTACACACTACAACACATTCAAACCATCCACAACACATGCAAAAGAAGATTAAACCTTACCTTTAATACTTGGCTTTTCAACTTGGCTCCAATTTGTGTCTTGAATTTTTATACTTGTTCTTGTTGCCCTAGAATCAATTCCATGTTATTATACATCTTCTAAGGAGTTGAATTGCTTGGAAAAAATATTTTTGATCAACTTTCAATGGCATCAATCTCGGCCAGCCATGGCCTAGAGTCTCTCACTCTATCTCTAAGGTTTCTTAGGTTTGTGAAGATGAAGAAATGAAGTGGATAGTTGATGAATGAATCATCAACATACTATATATAGGATGTCCATGGGCTGGACATGTGTCCCACCCAAAGTTTGAGCCAATTGCACTTGGCCATGTCACGGGTGGGGCCCACACGGCCACTTTTGGTCAATTAATGAAGTAATTAAATTTTAATCCCACTTAATAATCTAATCATGGTTAATTAATCCCTAATCTTAATTAATAATTCCATACCACATAAAATTTATAAACAACTTGTGCAATTAAACAAACTCGGAGATTAAAAATCTCTACCTCGAATCCCAAAATAGTCTTGTCCTTAACATGTCGCGACTAGCTTAAAATATCCCAATGTACAAAAATACGGGATATAACACAATAGGCGGAGTGGGAGAAGTATTAGACGGTGCCTCATTATGTGATTCACCCACTTCTACATTCATTGGCGGCTCTCTTTCTACCCGCATTTTTATCGTAATCTTGCTGTCACGAGGGGCCGCGAGGGGCATCCGGTGCCAGCCCACCCGGGCACCCCTTAGCACACTTTTACACTTACCTCTAGGTGAGCCACATGATAAAATATATATTTCTATTCATCCATCATACTAGTCCCTTTGGACGGCAATAACTTTATATCATAATTGGCAACTAGCCCATGTCAAAGTACATAAGCCGACAAGGCTATCAAAATAATATCCAAAAATATAGACCGACAAGGCCAAACACATCTGACTATACACACATGTCTACGAGCCTCTAAGGAGAGTATGTCATATCATACAGGCGGGACAGGACCCCGCCGTGCCCATAAATATGTACACAAAATAATCTATACCAAAAGCTGCAGCTCCGAATGAAATGGAGCTCCGCTATGTAGTCCCTGAGAATGTAGCTATGGATCAAGTCTGTCTCCCTGTGCACCTGCGGGCATGTCGCAGCGTCCACAAACAAAAGGACGTCAGTACGAAGAATGTACTGAGTTTGTAAAGCATGATCAACATCAATATAGGAGCATAATAAGCAATGTGAAAAATAGCATAGGAGGGGAGATAGCAATATCAACGTCATAAGCACTTACTTGCTTGCCATAGGGACTTTCCATTTCTAGCGCGTATTCGTGTACATACACCCATTTCCGTATCCGTACTCATATCCGTATTCATTTATATATCCTTATTCACATTCGTATCATGTACATATTCTTATTCGTAACTGTATCATATTCGCATTCATTCTCATACTTGGCCAGCCAAGGCTCAAGGTTACACATACCTGGCCCTACCAAGGCTTCAGGGTTACATCTACCTGGCCCTACCAAGGCATTAGGGTTATCCGTACCATCTGCAGAGGTGTGCGGGCGTTATTTAAATAGATACATATCCTACCCGGCCTCATAAGCTTGGGGTTCCATAATAATCATACATAGATACACATATATAATAGCTCATAAGCATCTTATTATTATCATCATCGTCATCGTTATCATCATCGCTATTACCATTATAGTCGTCATCGACATCATTATCATTATTATCGTCATTCATTACATCTATCTTTATAGGCTTACTCGTCATACACGGAACTTAGTACAATCGTAGCATATCAAGAGTCTTGAGCTCAATAGCTCATAAGATCGAATCATTTGAAAGATATCATAGACTTATGGAGGATTTAGATGTTTGGCCAAAGAACCATGCCTTATGATAGAAGGGTTAGCCTTACATACCTTTCCGTTCAACTATTTACCACTTGCACGTTCTCCTCCGAAGCTCACGTTTCTACCTTCATTAAAGTCATACTATCATTAGAAATCGATAGCTAGCATACATGACTAAAACTAGAGAAAATCGGACAGCATCTCCTTTATTTATACGACAATCCTCCATGGCGTATATCAACTCCCAAACGTCAATAATACATTCACAATGGCCTAACAATAATCTTTATCCATCCACATTATCCGCATTTCTCAATTCACTTTCAATTACTCATATCCAGGGCTATAACACACGACTACGTTCATTCACTTACATTGCCTGTCCCATGTTCTCAACGTCATTTATAACATATTTACATCACAACACATCAAGAATCATTACTCAATTCAAGCTATTACTCAAAATGGCACTATTCCACATTCATGACCCATTTTTCTATACCCTTCTACAATCCAAGTATTTCAACTCTTAAATACCTTAAACAACATAGAAACACCATAAATCATACCTTAGATGTTGTAGGAACAAGCCTTGGTTGCTAATACTTCACTTGAGCAAAAACCCTAGTTCATCTCCAATGAGATTTCTTGACTTGAATGATCTTTAATGGGTTTTTTTGCACTTGATTCACTGAGTTTATGTTGTTGATCACTAATAATCCTTGAATTGTTATGGAATAAATGTAGAGAGATGTTTTAGAGAGAAGGGGTGTGATATGGAAGTGAAATGAAATAAAACTTGGATCCTTATTTAATGAACCATTTCAGTCTCCGACCCAATGTACGGACAACATACAGTCCATATATTTTATATGGGCCATATGTTTGGCCGTATATTTGTGTTACACCTCGGAACTTTTAGTTCTCTGAGCGTTAAAGGGACTAACGTAAGTTAAGGTGAACACAATGTCCCTACAAGAAAGAAGGGATACTTAACAATCCTAGTTAAGATTTCAAAGAAGTTAAAGGCAAGGGAGGAAAAGTCCGTTAAATGAAACTTCACTGCAGTCCTACAAAAAAGGGGTTCGACGATCGTCCTTTGTACCGTCGAACAAGTCGACGCCCGTCGATGGCGCCGTAAAACTGAGCTGGAGCGAAGACCATTCGACGAACAGGTTGATGCTTCGTCGATCAGTTCGACGGACTGTCCTTCTCACCGTCGAACGAGGAGAAATGAAAGATTGCTCACTGGAAATTTAATGGTTTCGACGGTCAGATCGATGCCCCGTCGATCGCACCGTACATCTCGGACGGGACTGATTTCATGAATTAATATAAGACCCCTCCTCCATTTTATTTCATTTCATTTTCCACTCTCTTCTCTCCAAGAACTCTCTAGAACCTTGTCCACCATTCCTCCACAATAAATCAAAGGAAATACATGGTCAACTACACTAAATCCATGAAATCAGTTTATGAAACCCATTAAAAGTTCATCTAAGCCAAGAAAACTCAAGAGAAGTGAGTTAGGGTTTTGGTACAAGAAGAGAAGTTCAACTCAAAGGTTGTTCATCCATCATTTAAGGTGAGTTTTATGACCCTTTTCATATGGTTTGAGTGGTTAAAGTTGAAACACTTGGATTGTGGAAAGACATAGAAATTGGGTCATGAATGTGTGAATAGTGTCATTGTTGAATAGTGATTGGGGTGGATGATGAATAATTGGTATGTTGTGATCGTAAATATGTTATGTACGACATCTAGAATATGGAATAAGTATTATTTGTGAAAAAGTACAATAATGAATTATGACCATAGTAGTGGAGAAATCAAAGAGAAATGGTGAATTGTGGGAAGTGTAGATAAATGATGAATGTTGTTATTAACGTTGGGCGTTGAAATATAATGTGGGAAAAGTAGTATAAACAAAGGAAGTGCTGTCCAATTTTCCCTAGAAATAGTGAAATGTTCTTTTAGCAAGGTAACTAATATTAATGCGATTCCTCTCGAAGGTTGAAATGCGAGCATCGAAGGGGGACGATCAAGCGATAAGATAGTTAAACGACAAAGGTATGTGAGGCTAGTCCTTTCTTTCTATGGCATGAATCCTATAATATGACTTTCTTTCTTCTTTATGAATCTCTTAAGTTCTGAAAGAGAAATACGAGCTGATACCCCTAATTTGCTACACAAGGTAATGAGTTAGAGTATAGGACTTCTAAATATTCATGATATGATGTCATTATTGCTTACATTTACCTCATATACTATTCCCTTCAAGGTGAGGCAGGATGTTAATGAGTGCTCCATAATGGAGTCGGGGATCACAACCTTATGTCACCCCGACAAAGCATAGTTAACCTTGAGACTTTATGTATGCATTATGATGAGTATATTATACTGATGATATCACACCGTGCCTACTTGGCCGGGCAGTCACCGCTAAGGCGGGCAGCTATACACCATGGCCAAATGGCATGGGCAGACACCACTAGTGGGGGCAGGAGATGATTCCCCGGACGCGGGAGGCCTGGAAGAAGGCTAATGATTATTAGACCGATCCGATATGGACGGGAAGTTTATATATTTATGCATATATGATATGATGATGACTATGAGCAAGCCAACATGCATCACTCCTTTCCTATTTGACAGTCAGATACATATGTTCCTTATTGATGCTCCTTTTACTTCGTTCATTTGATATTATTGTTTATGCCTCTCATACTCAGTACAATGTTCGTACTGATGTCCGTTTTCTTTGGACGATGTGTTCATGCCCACAGGTAGACAGGGAGATGATCCTGCTCAAGACTCGTAGGAGCTGTTAGCTGTTAAGAGCTCCTCATTGTTCCGGAGGTGCTTATGGTTATCCTTTTTGTGTACATGTATGTTTTTGGGCACGACGGGGTCCTGTCCCGTCCAAATGTCTAGTACTCTAGTAGAGGCTCGTAGATACGCAGTACGGGTGGTATGGTCTCACGGGGTTGCTATTACGTGCATGTATATATATATATATATATATATATATATATATCTATTATTTCGATGGCCAAAAGGCTTGTGCATATAAAAGTATTCATGTTTCCGAATGAAAGATGTTTTTCGTATAATTTAAGTACGATTTTGATAAATGAACGTTTAATAAGCATGATAAGAAGTAGAATGAGGGATGCTCGGTGGTTAGCCCTGGGTACCCATCACGGCCCCTAGTTGGGTCATGACAAAAGTGGTATCAGAGCAGTTCAGTCCTAGGAAGTGTCTACGAGCTGTGTCCAGTATAGTCTTGTTTATGGTGTGTTGCGCGCCACGCAAATAAACAGGAGGTTACAGGGCATTTAGGAAAAATGACCATCTTTCTCCTTATGAAATCATGCGATAGAGCTGTATATAAGATTTTATCCTCCCTAATAGTGTGTTGGGATTCCAGAATGCCGCCAAAGGGAAAAGCTACAGCTGCCCAGAAGGGCAAGACTACGACAAACAGGCGAGTAGTAAGAGAGTCGCCAACGGATATAGAGGGAGGTGAATCACATAACGAGGCCTTATCTAATACTTCCTCCACCCCGCCTAATGTGGAAGAACAGAGAGCAGCTCCAGCTCCAATCCCTCCACTAGTTGCTTCGTGTTATATCCCGTATTTTTATACGTCGAGTTATTCGCAAGAGAATCGACTCAAGTTAAAGACGGGATCATTTTCGGATACGAAATAGGAATTTTTAATTTTTAATTTTAATTACAACATAAATTGTTTATAAATTTTAATTAGTGTAAAAGAATATTATTGGAGATTAGGGATTAATTATTTGTGATTAGATTATTAAATAAAAATTAGCGATTAATTAAATTAATTAAGCTTAATTACCATAGTGGGCCCCACCCGAATTAATTAAAAAACAATAAGTGACACATTAGGAGGGCACGTGTAGAGCCTAGGGGGCACATATATAAACCATCAAGATGACTCATGAATCATCATTTCAACATTTTCAACTAAAGTGAAAGAGAGAAATTGAGATGGAGAGCAAAGGAGAGCTCTCGACCATAGCCATGGCTGGCCGAGAATGACCCTTGGTGAAAGTATGTTTGGAAACTTAATTTCTAAGGAGTTGTAGGTGTTTAAGAGAATTGCAACGTGAATCGAATCGTTGAAGGCGACAACCAAGATCGTTAAGGTGAGATTCAAACTTTTTTTTACACGTTTTGGAGGTAGTTTAAACTTGAAAAACTTGATAGATATGAGTTGAATGTAAAAGGTTGTAAGTGTTGATGTTGAAGTATGAGTTGCTGTTTTGGCCGTGAGTAGGGGCTGTTTTAACTTAAAATGATGAATTAATATTGATGTTGTTGTTGTTATGGTTGTTATTGATCGTTTGACGAAAGTAAGGGAATTAGATAATTAAAGTTAAAGTCGTGTTGTTACGAACATGTTGTTATCCTGGTTAATTTGAAAGGATTGGAGATATGATCATGTCCATATATTGTTGTTGGTATTTCTGTGTTAACAGGAGGATAACTGAAAATTCAGGTTAGGCGAACATATAGGTGAAATGCTGCCCGATTTTCATTAAGTCTCTAACTAATGAAAAACCCTAAACGAGAAAGTATGAGTTAAGGAGTAAGTTCTATAAGCGATAAGCTGCAGAATTACGAACTAAAAAGTATAGTTACTAACGATATCGATACTTTTATATTAATAGGCTAAAGGGGCGACGAAGCGAACGGGTTTGCGATTAATCGTTAACAGGTTTGTAAAGCTTTCCCTTCTTTCTTTTGGCATGTCTTAGATATAAGTGACGAATGATATGAGCTTTGGGGTAATTCTATTCCTAAGTTTCAAGTGTGATTTATGAGTCCTGTTCTTAGAGACTCTACGACAGTTAATATCCTTGACTTCTATAAGTTATTTTGTATTCATGTCTACGATTCCTATGGCTCTTTTGATATGATCTATAATGACATTCGAGGGATATTTGATATGATTGCCGCTACTAATACTCAGGTGTTAATCTCTTCTTCTTATTCTGTTTTAGTCTTGATAATGATTTAAATTGCATATGGTTACTCACTACTCTGCTCGTGCATGCCTCAATATGTCTTTCACCGAGTCCCGGGCCGGGTATGTTATCTTGCACAGTTTCACTGCATCTTTCACCGAGTCCCTCACTAGAGGGACGGGTTCGGTATATATATATATATATATATATATATGATATGATGATATGTTATGGCAGCCAGGAGGGCATATGATGACTTTATTCACCGAGTCCCATAATGGGTCTAGTATCATATATGATATTGACATGCATGATTTATGTTTCAAAAGGCAAGTGTTTTGGTATTCTAGACATTGTACTTGTTTCCTGCACTCCCTATTTCGGTTATAATCCTCTTTACTGTATTTCATGCTTTACATACTCAGTAGATATCTCGTACTGACCCCCTTTCTTCAGGGGGGGGGGGGGGGGCTGTGTTTCATGCCCGCAAGTGTAGATACTCGCTTTGGTGATCCGCCAGGTTAGGACTTCTATTCAGCTATTTTGGAGTGCTCCATTGTCCCAAATCCTAGATTTGTTGTTCAGACCTCCTTATGTATATATATATGTTTGTCCAGGGGTACGACGGGTCCCTGTCCCGTCATATTTCACTGTTGATACTCTTAGAGGTCTGTAGACATGTATGTGAGTTGTATATAGACTATGATCAGCCGTGTCTATATAGTTGTTGTGGATGTTTCTGTTTGTTGTAGCAGCCTTGCCGGCTTGCATATGTTATCGATATGTAGTGGCAGCCTTGTCGGCTTGCGTAATATATTGACATGTGGTGGCAGCCTTGTCGGCTTGCGTATTATATGATGTATAGTGGCAGCCTCGTCGGCTTGCGTATTTATTGCGTTATGATTGATTGGGAACTTTTGGGTCTACGCCGATTCCCATGTTGTCTATAGTGTCAGTCTGGTTTTGTCTAACAGGTACAAATGGGTGTCCAGCTCGGGCACTAGTCATGGCCCACGGGGCTGGGTCGTGACAAAAGTGGTATCAGAGCAATTCGTCCTCGGAGTGTCTACAGACCGTGTCTAGTAGAGCCTTTTTTATCGGTTTGTTGTGCACCACATCTATAAACAAGAAGCTATAGGTCATTTAGGATGTCATCTTTTCTTCTTATCCTGGATCGTGCGATAGAGCTATATTATCAGGATAATCCTTTCCTAACAGACTATTATGTTTACAGCTATGCTTCCAAAGAAAGCGACAGTTGCCCAAAAGGGCAAATTGGTAGCAGGTGATACTAGCCAAACTCGGAGAGTTACTAGGGCTCGTGTCACGACCCAACCCCATGGGCCGCGACTGGTGCCCTACTTAGGCACCCCAAACAGACTCACAACCGGATCATCGTATTCAGACTCATTCAGACTTAACGTACATTGTTCGAATTGAAAATTAACAACAGACGTCACACAAACATTTATCGAACACTTATCTTAAGCGGTCGCCCGTGCAGAACAGTCAAATCAAAATCAGAAAGGTGGCGGAATATACATCGCCCAAATGCACACACACACGTACAAACTCATGGGCCGTCCTGGCCATAGTAGCATACTGGCCGCTTAAGAACGCAAAACAGATCCACATACAAACACACCGGACCCACGACCCACAAATATGACTACAGGCCTCTAAAACAAAACAGAACATACGAACATATGACGGGACATGGCCCCGCCGTACCCACACTGCCACAAATGTACAGAATACACACACAACTGAATTGCTCTGGCTTGAGCACGCTTAACCCCGAAACTTTCATGCATTTTGACGCGTTAGGGCTGATATAATTTCGTCAATTGCCCTGCAGGACCTTTGTCACATAATTTTAGGGCAAATCGGGGTCTTAGTAAATTTTCGGAATATTTTTGTAGCAGGTCCCACCCCCGGCTAAGTTGCACAATTACCATATTGCCTTTCTGAATCACCGATATTCACTTTCATACACATACACATACAATTACAGACAGGCCACAAATTTAAGTCTTCGTCCCACGAATTCCGTCTCCAAATAGTCGGTGAAATCTGATAAAATATTACCATAAGGTGCTCTCCAACAAACGACAGAAGAAAACTAAATTCCGACAAGTATCGCGGAACCTGTTTGTACTTACTTTATATATATTTACTTCCATATCTCTGGAAAAAAAAATTTGGGCAGAGGTTCCTCTGTGTTTCTTACTATCCGAAACCTGTACACGAGAAATACCAACCATGCCTCACAGGGCCAACACATATACGCATCTATATACATCATATCATGTAGTCTCGTAGCCACACGGGGCTAACAATTACAGATAAAATTATACAGATGTCGAGGCTTACCTCACATGCCCAACTCGAACAACATTGGAGGCTCCTTCCTGTTCACTTTTCTGTTCAATCTTCAACCTTATATTTCTACCACGCTTCAAACAACTTCTCCGACACACAGCTTTCATATTATTGCTTACCTGAGTACTGTGCGGCCTCCAATATCATCAGCCATTGCCTTCTGTCGATGCCGTCCTTTGGCTGAAATTAAAAGTTAGTCGAAAGGAATTCATATCCTACAGCTGGCTCTATCGCATGATCTAAGATTCAAAGAAGGGTAACATCCTAGATGCCCTGTAGCTTCCTGTTTATAGATGTGGTGCACAACACATCGATAAACAAGACTCTACTAGACACGGCCTGTAGACTTTCCGAGGACTAACCGCTCTGATACCACTTTTGTCACGACCCAACCCCGTGGGCCGCGACTGGTGCCCTACTTAGGCACCCCAAACAGACTCACAACCGGATCATCGTATTCAGACTCATTCAGACTTAACGTACATTGTTCGAATTGAAAATTAACAACAGACGTCACACAAACATTTATCGAACACTTATCTTAAGCGGTCGCCCGTGCAGAACAGTCAAATCAAAATCAGAAAGGTGGCGGAATATACATCGCCCAAATGCACACACACACGTACAAACTCATGGGCCGTCCTGGCCATAGTAGCATACTGGCCGCTTAAGAACGCAAAACAGATCCACATACAAACACACCGGACCCACGACCCACAAATATGACTACAGGCCTCTAAAACAAAACAGAACATACGAACATATGACGGGACAGGGCCCCGCCGTACCCACACTGCCACAAAAGTACAGAATACACACACAACTGAAGGTATGTACCAAAAGTTAGGCTCCGGATCAAGGGGAGCTCTCCAACACATCAGAATAAGTAGCCTAAACCAGAGGATCACCCAAACGAGCTTCTGTACCTGCGGGCATGAAACGCAGCCCCCGAAGAACCGGGGGTCAGTACGGGAGAAGTACTGAGTATGTAAAGCAGAAGGTACAGAAATCACAAACACAACTGAAGTCAGAATGGAACAAACACAAACGTCAAGGTAGCAAAGCAAACCTGTGCGGAAGGCAAATGTACAAATGCAAATCAAATCATGTATAGGGTTTAGGAACGTGGTCACCCCCGACGCTGGTGCCACAACACATCATAACTCCAGAAGTTTTCAAATCTCCGTACAGTCTCCAGACACATCATATCACACATATATCACATCATCAGAACACATCAAATGCCATATCACATCATAACTCCATAGACGGTAACCGGCCCTATGGCGAGGCCTCGGAAACCGTAACACATCATAACTTCCGAATATGGTATAGCGCGCACGATCACAAAGCCGGCCCGGGTACCGACGAACAAAATCATAGTGAATGGCACGAACGGAGTAGTGCAGAAACCATATGCATATTATAAGTAAGTTACCGGACTCGACATATAGTTACATATAGGAATATACCGACGCCAGAAGGCTCGGAGTAGAAGTCAGGTCGATCAAAATTAATGTATAAAAGTTACGAAGTTCCAAACTGCAAAACCTTTGAAAAACGATTCACAGGTCATCCTCCGAAAATCTAACATCATTCAAAGTGCAAAACGTTCAATAACGGCATAGGGAATTTCAAACGAACCCTTAAGTCATAAACAAACGATTGCCTTTCATATCGGACGAAAATGAGCCAAACGAACCAAATAATGGAAGCCTCAGGGCTTGCGGGCCCACCTCGAGTCAAATTGAGGCGGCGGACACAAATCACAAACTTTCGGCTCCATAAAGCCGTCTACAAAAGTTTCGGAGGGATTCGGACACAACAACAAAAGTTATGAAGGTTCGAACATTCTTTCAACCAAATGTAAAGATTAGGTTTCAATTATGCTGAATGAATAGTGCCTAAACTTGAACCTAGATTTCCAAGAGCAGAGTTATCCCCGAGGGTCCGATCTTAACCTAGCGTAACTAGGACATGCCAAAAGAAGGATAGATAGGCTTTACATACCTGGATTGCGCCTTACGCTCATCAAATCTCAATTCCCGTTTCGTCCAAAAACTGCAAATGGTCACTTTTACCAGTTACTATTCATGAAAGTTAACATCCTAATCTTTGGGGTTATACTTGGCTACCGAAATTTCGGCAGCATTTCCCCTATAAATCTAACACCCCCGAGACTTAGCTCGGCTCAAAACATTCAACAACAACAACCCAACAACACCAAACGACGTCAAAGTTCACAACGAAATAGGTTTTAACATCAATGATCTTCTTTCTACATAAAATGAAAATTTTCGTACAAACTTTACAAGGTCAAACCAACATCAACATTATCATATTCATTATCCATCAAAATCATAATTTTCCTCTTGATACTTTCATCTCCATTTTTACATAAACCATAACAAAGTTGTATGTTTTCCTACAACAACTTAATAACCATTAAGTTCCTTCACTCTCCTCACATAGTCCATGATTAACACAACCAAAATATTAATTCAAATCAGTCCATCAATTTCAATTAAAACAGCCCCTCACCCATAAATTTCAACAAAACAACAAACGGGTTTATAATGTTGTTTTCTCCGTTCTAATTCGTTAAAACTCTAAATAAACACTTTAATAACATAAAAGGAATTTTATAAATACCTTATCAGAAGATCCACCACGAAAATTTCATCCCCCAAGACCAATATTTATCTCAAATTGAAGGCAACGCAACGTACAACGTTTTTCTCTTCATGAGCTTCGGGATTCGGAGCTCGGATTTTGATCAAAATGGCTTCCTTAGCCTTGAAGTTTTCTCTCTCTCTCTCTAATGTTCTTGGAAGATATTATCTGAAAATGATCAGCCCTCACATAATTTTTCCTTATATTTATGACGTTAATGGGCCTCATGGGCCGAATGTGAATGTTGGATCGGGTCACCATTTTCTGCCCCGCCAGCCCAACTTGCATCGTCCATATTTGCTTATCCAGATATCTTTTTGACGAGCGGTTTGTTGCGTTGGAAACTAGACTCGATGAACTTAATTTTAGGCTTTTAAAACACCTTAAAACTCCTCATATACTAGGAGATATGCCTCCAACAATATGGGCTAAAAATCTGGTCCGAGATTTTTCTGAAGTTGTTCGGATTCATTTCGTTCAGATTCGTTTAACTTCTAATCCTCTTCCGACCCTCGTGTAACCTCTTATACATGCATATACATAGTCATATACATACATAACAATCCATACACATCTCGAAGGGTCCGGAGAATCACAATAACCTTAAACGTAACTGGAGAACTTAGGAAGCTTCGACGAAACTCCAATCGCAAAAATATATTCATATCTTTTATCCATCTTCTATAACATTACTAATAATCTCAAATACTTTAAAAGGGCACTCACATTACCTCATATACGCTCATAACGCGATTTCAAATCCTTTAGGTTACGATGTCACCTCGGGATACTTAAGGCAACCATATATATATAACGATATTCTTACTAACTCGATTAACTTTCCTTGAACTTTCTTAACTCATTTTTTTCTTGTCTTAATTAAAATAGCACAGACTCTTACGGGGTGTAACATCCTCCCCCTCTTTAAAACATTCGTCCTCGAATGTTAAATTGACCTTATGGGGCGTCATACCATTTCGGGAGGGTTCCTTTCATAATCGTCCTTCGTGGACTTTCCGACATGGCTTCTTTACCAGCATGATGGGGTAATTCTTCACATCACTGATTCAAATGCCTTCATAATATATTTTCTCATACCCCACATAATTATCGGACCATAAACTATATTCTCATAGCAGACGAATGCCTTTCAGACATTATAAGTAATCATCACTTCTTGGTACACTTCTGAGTTTCTTACCACATTATCGTAATCCCACTTCATACCAGACACCTCATACCAAACAGATTCAGAACTAGGACCGGACGCGTAGAAGCATATCGGACGGATTCGTAATCGGAGGCAGACGTATTAAACTATGGCGGACAGATTCATAGTCAAAATCAGAGGTACGGAAGTATGTCAGACAAATATGAGATCGGAGTCAGACGTACAGAGAGGTATCAGACAGATTCGAAATCGGAATCAGACGTACAGAAATGTATCATACAGAGTCGTGATCAAAGTCAGACAGACAGAAATGTATCAGACAGAGTCGTAATTAAAATCAGACATACGGAGATGTATCAGACAGACGCGTGATCAAGATCAGACGTACAGAGGCGTAATAGGCAGAGCCTTATCAGAATCGGAAGTGCAGAAGTATAACAGATAGAATCCGAATTAGAGTCAGATCACTCCTATTAAGGCTCCAGTGATTTATAAAAATAAAAAATTCCTTATTGGTGAACTTGTTTGCCAAGTTATCATATAAATCGTCTTGCGTGTCGCTTATCGACTCTTTCGGAGATTTCCCCTTATTCACACTTCTTATTTTTCACCTTTCCTACTATTCTTCATCTATCACAACCTTAGTTGCCGGGACTCGGCTCTTGATCCATATGGGCACCAAACGAAAATCATACACACACACATACACACATACAGATATATTTACTAGTATCTTACTGGCGAACGTCTCTGACTGTAATTCAAATCCGCTCAATTTCCCGAGCGGTGTTGCACCTTTTCTTTTTGCCCATTTAGTCTGCCTCGTTCTGCGTGACTCCTGTAAGGGCACTAAATTACTCCACACATTCTATTTTCCTTTTGGTTACCCCAAATTTCCATTTATATCTATCATACTTACTCTTGTGCAAAATTTTGCATTACTTCCCAGGGGGGTCACCCATCCCAGAATTGCTCTGGCTTGAGCACGCTTAACCCCGAAACTTTCATGCATTTTGACGCGTTAGGGCTGATATAATTTCGTCAATTGCCCTGCAGGACCTTTGTCACATAATTTTAGGGCAAATCGGGGTCTTAGTAAATTTTCGGAATATTTTTGTAGCAGGTCCCACCCCCGGCTAAGTTGCACAATTACCATATTGCCTTTCTGAATCACCGATATTCACTTTCATACACATACACATACAATTACAGACAGGCCACAAATTTAAGTCTTCGTCCCACGAATTCCGTCTCCAAATAGTCGGTGAAATCTGATAAAATATTACCATAAGGTGCTCTCCAACAAACGACAGAAGAAAACTAAATTCCGACAAGTATCGCGGAACCTGTTTGTACTTACTTTATATATATTTACTTCCATATCTCTGGAAAAAAAAATTTGGGCAGAGGTTCCTCTGTGTTTCTTACTATCCGAAACCTGTACACGAGAAATACCAACCATGCCTCACAGGGCCAACACATATACGCATCTATATACATCATATCATGTAGTCTCGTAGCCACACGGGGCTAACAATTACAGATAAAATTATACAGATGTCGAGGCTTACCTCACATGCCCAACTCGAACAACATTGGAGGCTCCTTCCTGTTCACTTTTCTGTTCAATCTTCAACCTTATATTTCTACCACGCTTCAAACAACTTCTCCGACACACAGCTTTCATATTATTGCTTACCTGAGTACTGTGCGGCCTCCAATATCATCAGCCATTGCCTTCTGTCGATGCCGTCCTTTGGCTGAAATTAAAAGTTAGTCGAAAGGAATTCATATCCTACAGCTGGCTCTATCGCATGATCTAAGATTCAAAGAAGGGTAACATCCTAGATGCCCTGTAGCTTCCTGTTTATAGATGTGGTGCACAACACATCGATAAACAAGACTCTACTAGACACGGCCTGTAGACTTTCCGAGGACTAACCGCTCTGATACCACTTTTGTCACGACCCAACCCCGTGGGCCGCGACTGGTGCCCTACTTAGGCACCCCAAACAGACTCACAACCGGATCATCGTATTCAGACTCATTCAGACTTAACGTACATTGTTCGAATTGAAAATTAACAACAGACGTCACACAAACATTTATCGAACACTTATCTTAAGCGGTCGCCCGTGCAGAACAGTCAAATCAAAATCAGAAAGGTGGCGGAATATACATCGCCCAAATGCACACACACACGTACAAACTCATGGGCCGTCCTGGCCATAGTAGCATACTGGCCGCTTAAGAACGCAAAACAGATCCACATACAAACACACCGGACCCACGACCCACAAATATGACTACAGGCCTCTAAAACAAAACAGAACATACGAACATATGACGGGACAGGGCCCCGCCGTACCCACACTGCCACAAAAGTACAGAATACACACACAACTGAAGGTATGTACCAAAAGTTAGGCTCCGGATCAAGGGGAGCTCTCCAACACATCAGAATAAGTAGCCTAAACCAGAGGATCACCCAAACGAGCTTCTGTACCTGCGGGCATGAAACGCAGCCCCCGAAGAACCGGGGGTCAGTACGGGAGAAGTACTGAGTATGTAAAGCAGAAGGTACAGAAATCACAAACACAACTGAAGTCAGAATGGAACAAACACAAACGTCAAGGTAGCAAAGCAAACCTGTGCGGAAGGCAAATGTACAAATGCAAATCAAATCATGTATAGGGTTTAGGAACGTGGTCACCCCCGACGCTGGTGCCACAACACATCATAACTCCAGAAGTTTTCAAATCTCCGTACAGTCTCCAGACACATCATATCACACATATATCACATCATCAGAACACATCAAATGCCATATCACATCATAACTCCATAGACGGTAACCGGCCCTATGGCGAGGCCTCGGAAACCGTAACACATCATAACTTCCGAATATGGTATAGCGCGCACGATCACAAAGCCGGCCCGGGTACCGACGAACGAAATCATAGTGAATGGCACGAACGGAGTAGTGCAGAAACCATATGCATATTATAAGTAAGTTACCGGACTCGACATATAGTTACATATAGGAATATACCGACGCCAGAAGGCTCGGAGTAGAAGTCAGGTCGATCAAAATTAATGTATAAAAGTTACGAAGTTCCAAACTGCAAAACCTTTGAAAAACGATTCACAGGTCATCCTCCGAAAATCTAACATCATTCAAAGTGCAAAACGTTCAATAACGGCATAGGGAATTTCAAACGAACCCTTAAGTCATAAACAAACGATTGCCTTTCATATCGGACGAAAATGAGCCAAACGAACCAAATAATGGAAGCCTCAGGGCTTGCGGGCCCACCTCGAGTCAAATTGAGGCGGCGGACACAAATCACAAACTTTCGGCTCCATAAAGCCGTCTACAAAAGTTTCGGAGGGATTCGGACACAATAACAAAAGTTATGAAGGTTCGAACATTCTTTCAACCAAATGTAAAGATTAGGTTTCAATTATGCTGAATGAATAGTGCCTAAACTTGAACCTAGATTTCCAAGAGCAGAGTTATCCCCGAGGGTCCGATCTTAACCTAGCGTAACTAGGACATGCCAAAAGAAGGATAGATAGGCTTTACATACCTGGATTGCGCCTTACGCTCATCAAATCTCAATTCCCGTTTCGTCCAAAAACTGCAAATGGTCACTTTTACCAGTTACTATTCATGAAAGTTAACATCCTAATCTTTGGGGTTATACTTGGCTACCGAAATTTCGGCAGCATTTCCCCTATAAATCTAACACCCCCGAGACTTAGCTCGGCTCAAAACATTCAACAACAACAACCCAACAACACCAAACGACGTCAAAGTTCACAACGAAATAGGTTTTAACATCAATGATCTTCTTTCTACATAAAATGAAAATTTTCATACAAACTTTACAAGGTCAAACCAACATCAACATTATCATATTCATTATCCATCAAAATCATAATTTTCCTCTTGATACTTTCATCTCCATTTTTACATAAACCATAACAAAGTTGTATGTTTTCCTACAACAACTTAATAACCATTAAGTTCCTTCACTCTCCTCACATAGTCCATGATTAACACAACCAAAATATTAATTCAAATCAGTCCATCAATTTCAATTAAAACAGCCCCTCACCCATAAATTTCAACAAAACAACAAACGGGTTTATAATGCTGTTTTCTCCGTTCTAATTCGTTAAAACTCTAAATAAACACTTTAATAACATAAAAGGAATTTTATAAATACCTTATCAGAAGATCCACCACGAAAATTTCATCCCCCAAGACCAATATTTATCTCAAATTGAAGGCAACGCAACGTACAACGTTTTTCTCTTCATGAGCTTCGGGATTCGGAGCTCGGATTTTGATCAAAATGGCTTCCTTAGCCTTGAAGTTTTCTCTCTCTCTCTCTAATGTTCTTGGAAGATATTATCTGAAAATGATCAGCCCTCACATAATTTTTCCTTATATTTATGACGTTAATGGGCCTCATGGGCCGAATGTGAATGTTGGATCGGGTCACCATTTTCTGCCCCGCCAGCCCAACTTGCATCGTCCATATTTGCTTATCCAGATATCTTTTTGACGAGCGGTTTGTTGCGTTGGAAACTAGACTCGATGAACTTAATTTTAGGCTTTTAAAACACCTTAAAACTCCTCATATACTAGGAGATATGCCTCCAACAATATGGGCTAAAAATCTGGTCCGAGATTTTTCTGAAGTTGTTCGGATTCATTTCGTTCAGATTCGTTTAACTTCTAATCCTCTTCCGACCCTCGTGTAACCTCTTATACATGCATATACATAGTCATATACATACATAACAATCCATACACATCTCGAAGGGTCCGGAGAATCACAATAACCTTAAACGTAACTGGAGAACTTAGGAAGCTTCGACGAAACTCCAATCGCAAAAATATATTCATATCTTTTATCCATCTTCTATAACATTACTAATAATCTCAAATACTTTAAAAGGGCACTCACATTACCTCATATACGCTCATAACGCGATTTCAAATCCTTTAGGTTACGATGTCACCTCGGGATACTTAAGGCAACCATATATATATAACGATATTCTTACTAACTCGATTAACTTTCCTTGAACTTTCTTAACTCATTTTTTTCTTGTCTTAATTAAAATAGCATAGACTCTTACGGGGTGTAACAGCTCGTGCCCAGTTTATGCCTGAGATTGTGTTCCAGTCCGCGAGGTCTGCTACACCGCCACTTCCAGAGGAACCTAGGACAGCGGCAGCTCCAGGTCAGGTGCCGGCTCCACCGCCAGCTCCCGAGGTTCCAGCACCTGAGCCTCCAGTTCCTCGGCCAGGGGCGGAGGATAGAGCCATGAGAGATGCAGTTCAGTTGCTCACCAGATTAGTGGTAGGATAGGCTCGCAGGCATGGACTAGGGGTTGACCAGACGGATCGATATGACAGTTTGAGAGCCCGTGACTTCCTAAGCTGTAATCCTCCAGAGTTTTTCGGGTCGAAGCCCGAGGATGACCCGCAGGAGTTCGTTGGGCAGATGCAGCGTACGTTGAGGATAATTAAGGCTTCTGAGTCTGAGTCTGTTGAGTTAGCTTCGTATCGATTGCGGGATGTGGCTGTCAATTGGTATGAGTCGTGGGAGTTGTCTAGGGGCGAGGATGCTCCTCCAGCAGTATGGGATAAGTTTGTGGAGGCCTTCCTTGGCCACTATCTGCCTCCAGAGATGCGGCGAGCTAGAGTTGATAGATTCCTACAGTTGAGGCAGAGGGGCAGGAGTGTTCGAGAGTATAGCCTAGAGTTTGACTCGTTGGCTAGATATGCACCCACTATTGTAGCTGATATGGCGGATAGAGTGCATCGGTATGTGATAGGGTTAGATCGTTATTTGGTTGATGGTTGTATGGCAGTGGCTCTTCAGCCAGGTATGGATATTGCTCGGGTACAGGCATATGCACAGGGGGTAGAGGATCGACACAGAGGATGCCAGCCAGATAGAGATTATGATAGAGGCCAGTATAAGAGGGCCAGATCGGCTGGCTATCCTGGTGAGTTTCGAGGCGGGCAGCCTCAGCAGCATATTAGATATCCGTCCTAGCCAGCACAGAGTGCACTTCCACAGTTTGCAGGTAGAAAGTTTGACAGCACAGGGTATTCAGGAGCCGGTCAGAGCCCCAAGGCTTCGGGTTCGCAGATGAATAGAGGTTTTAGTCAGTTGAGGCCACCTTTGCCTCAGTGCTCTCGGTGTGGTAGGCCCCATTCTGGGGAATGTCGTCTCGTTACAGGTGGTAGGGCTCAGCCCACTGGGTCGGTTGCTGGTTCATCTTCTTCTGTACCTATGCGCCCTATGGGGCAGGGTGTTCAGGTACCAGCAGGCCGTGATAGAGGTCATGGCGGAGCTTCTAGTTCTAGCGGTCCTTCAAATCGCATATATGCTTTGGCTAGTAGACAGGATCAGGAGGCGTCACCAAATGTGGTTACAGGTATACTATCGATTTTCTCTCGAGACGTGTATGCAATGAAAGACCCAGGCTCCACATTATCGTATATTTCTCCCTTTGTTGCTAGTAGAATTGGGATAAAACCTGAATCGATAGAACCATTTGAGGTATCTACACCGGTAGGAGATTCTGTTATAGCAAGGCAAGTATATAGAGATTGTTCGGTGATTATATATAGTCGTTGCACCAAGGCAGATCTGATAGAGCTAGATATGACAGAGTTTGATGTTATTATGGGTATGGATTGGCTAGCTTCTTGTTATGCCCACGTTGATTGTAAAGGAAAGGTAGTTTGATTTCAGTTCCCAGGAGAGCCAATTAAAGAGTGGATGGGAAATACAGCATCGCCGAGGGGTAAGTTTTTTTCATACCTCAAGGCAAAGAAAATGGTCAGAAAGGGTTATATTTATCATCTGGTTCGGGTGCATGGCCTGAAGGCAAAGGCGCTGACTCTTCAGTCAGTGCCGATAGTTAGCAAGTTTCCAAATGTATTCCCAGATGAACTTCCAGGCCTTCCTCCTGAATGGGAGATAGAGTTTACTATAGATGTGCTACCAGATACTCAGCCCATATCTATTCCTCCTTATAGGATGACACCTGCAGAACTGAAAGAGTTGATGGAGAAGTTGAGAGATTTGATAGAAAAGGGCTTCATCAGGCCCAGTACATCACCTTGGGGAGCACCGGTACTATTTGTGAGAAAGAAAGATGGGTCGCTGCAGATGTGTATCGATTATAGGTAGCTGAATAAAGTGACGATAAAGAATAGATATCCCCTCCCCAGAATTGATGATCTATTTGACCAGTTGCAGGGTGCTAAGTGTTTCTCGAAGATAGACTTGCGGTCAGGTTATCACCAGGTGCGGGTAAAGGAGATAGATATTCCGAAGACTGCATTCCGGACCCGATAAGGGCATTATGAGTTTAGAGTGATGTCTTTTGGACTGACCAATGCTCCAGCAATATTTATGGATTTGATGAACCGAATATTCAAGCCGTTCTTAGATATGTTTGTGATTGTGTTTATCGATGATATTCTGGTCTATTCACGATCAGAAGAGGAGCATGCGGACCATCTGAGGGCAGTACTCAGAGTGCTCCAGCGCCAGAAGCTGTATGCTAAATTTTCTAAATGTGAATTTTGGCTGACTTCAGTAGCATTCTTGGGGCATATTATTGGAGATGATGGTATTCGGGTAGACTCACAGAAGATTGAGGCGGTGAAGACATGGCCTAGACCTACGACACCTACTGAAGTACACAGTTTTCTGGAGCTAGCAGGGTATTACAGGAGGTTCGTAGAGAAATTTGCCTCAAATTTAGTGCCTTTAACAAGGCTAACACAGAAGGCCACCAAGTTTCAGTGGACCGATGCTTGTGAGCGAAGCTTCCAATTATTCAAGGATAAGTTGACTACTGCTCCAGTTCTAACACTCCCTGAGGGGCCAGATGGCTATGTTATTTATTGTGATGCCTCAGGCATTGGGCTAAGTTGTGTGTTGATGCAGCAGGGAAGAGTTATAGCCTATGCCTCCCGACAATTCAGAAAGCACGAAAGAAATTATCCCACTCATGATCTAGAGTTAGCAGCGGTGATTCATGCCTTGATGATATGGAGACATTATCTATATGGTGTGCATGTTGATATTTACACAGATCATAAGAGCCTCCAATATATCTTCAAGCAGAAGGACCTAAATTTACGGCAGAGGAGGTGGCTAGAGTTGCTGAAAGACTATGATGTTGATATTCTATACCATCGAGGGAAAGCAAATGTTGTAGCAGATGCACTAAGCCATAAATATATGGGTAGCTTGGTAGATGTATAACCAGAACGGAAGGAGATAGTCCATGAGATTTGCCAGTTAGCTAGCCTTGGAGTCCGTTTGGCTGATTCCGATGATGGCGGAGTTTCTGTTCGAGCAGTTGTCGAGTCCTCTATTATAGAAGAGGTAAAGAGACACCAGTACGAGGAACTTATTCTTGTATAGTACAGGGATGCAGCTCTTCAGAAGGAGGAGACCCCATTCAATGTTGCACCTAACGGAGTGCTACGATACAGAGGCAGATTGTGTGTACCTGAGGTTGCAGGGTTGTGACAACAGGTTATGGGAGAGGCACACTATGCCCGTTATTCTGTTCATCCAGGGTCAACAAAGATGTATCATGATCTCAGATGTTTGTATTGATGGGATGGCATTAAAAAAGATATAGCGGAGTTTGTTGCTCAGTGCCCGAATTGTCAACAGGTTAAGATTGAGCACCAGAAGCCCGGTGGATTATTACAGGAGATAGAGATTCCAACCTGGAAATGAGAGGTAATTAATATGGACTTCGTCACAGGTTTACCTCGCACTCCGCGTAAATATGAATCTATTTGGGTTATCTTTGATAGGCTGACAAAATCAGCCCACTTTCTTCCAGTCAGGACTACGTATTCAGCTAAGGACTACGCTAGGTTATACCTCAAGGAGATAGTGAGACTTCACGGGGTTCCCACAGCTATTATCTCTGATAGAGGAGACCAGTTTATAGCTAACTTCTGGAGATCCTTCCCGGAGGGATTGGGGATACAAATGAGTCTTAGCACAGCATTCCATCCTCAGACTGATGGACAGGCCGAGCGTACCATTCAGACACTACAAGATATGTTACGGGCCTGTATTATTGATTTCAGGGGTAGCTGGGATGATCATTTTCCACTTATTGAGTTTGCCTATAATAATAGCTACCATTCGAGTATTCAGATGGCACCGTATGAGGCCTTGTTTGGGAGGAAGTGCAGGTCACCTATTGGCTGGTTTGATGTTGGTGAGACTAAAGTAATAGGCCCAGATATAGTTCAGCAGGCTGTTAATAAAGTGAAGCTTATTTAGGAAAGATTACTGGCAGCCCAGAGTCGACAGAAATTATATGCAGATAATTGACGTCGACACTTAGAATTTCAGGTTGGTGATTGGGTGTTCTTGAAGGTGTCACCCATGAAGGGTGTCATGAGATTCGGAAACAAAGGGAAGCTAAGCCCGAGGTACATTGGGCCTTATCAGATTATCTGTAGGGTAGGCCAGGTTGCCTACGAGTTGGACCTACCGTCTGATTTGGAAGCAGTGCATCTAGTCTTTCACGTGTCAATGCTTCGCAAATGTATAAGTGATCCTTCCAGAGTATTTCCCGTAGATGATGTCCAGGTGATAGAGGAGTTATCCTACGAGGAGCAGCCTATAGCCATACTTGATCGGCAGATTAAGAGATTGCGTACCAAGGATGTGGCTTCTATCAAAATATTATGGCGAAACAACAATAGAGAAGAAATGACTTGGGAAGCTGAAGAGGAGATGAAGAATAAGTACCCTTACTTGTTCCCTATGCCTACAGGTAACTTAAACTCCTCACTTGATTATATTGATTGCCCGATGAAACTATATGTTAGACGATAAGGAAGACGTCCCCAAAATTCTTATAGAACCTTATAGGACAAATTCAACATTCGAGGACGAATGTTCTAAAGGGGGGAAGGATGTTATATCCCGTATTTTTATACGTCGAGTTATTCGCAAGAGAATCGACTCAAGTTAAAGACGGGATCATTTTCGGATACGAAATAGGAATTTTTAATTTTTAATTTTAATTAGAACATAAATTGTTTATAAATTTTAATTAGTGTAAATGAATATTATTGGAGATTAGGGATTAATTATTTGTGATTAGATTATTAAATAGAAATTAGTGATTAATTAAATTAATTAAGCTTAATTACCATAGTGGGCCCCACCCAAATTAATTAAAAAAAACATAAGTGACACATTAGGAGGGCACGTGTAGAGCCTAGGGGGAACATATATAAACCATCAAGATGACTCATGAATCATCATTTCAACATTTTCAACTAAAGTGAAAGCGAGAAATTGAGATTGAGAGCAAAGGAGAGGTCTCGGCCATAGCCATGGCTTGCCGAGAATGACCCTTGGTGAAAGTGTGTTTGGAAGCTTAATTTCTAAGGAGTTGGAGGTGTTTAAGATAATTGCAACGTGAATTGAATCGTTGAAGGCGGCAACCAAGATCGTTAAGGTGAGATTCAAACATTTGTTTACACGTTTTGGAGGTAGTTTAAACTTGAAAAACTTGATAGATGTGTGTTGAATGTAAAAGGTTGTAAGTGTTGATGTTGAAGTATGAGTTCCTGTTTTGGCCGTGAGTAGGGGCTGTTTTAACTTAAAATGATGAATTAATATTGATGTTTTTGTTGTTATGGTTGTTATTGATCGTTTGACGAAAGTAACGGAATTAGATAATTAAAGTTAAAGTCGTGTTGTTACGAACATGTTGTTATCCTAGTTAAATTGAAAGGATTGGAGATATGATCATGTCCATATGTTGTTGTTGTTATTTCAGTGTTAACAGGAGGATAATTGAAAACTCGGGTTAGGCGAACATATAGGGGAAATACTGGCCGATTTTCGTTAAGTCTCTAACTAATGAAAAACCCTAAACGAGAAAGTATGAGTTAAGGAGTAAGTTCTATAAGCGATAAGCTGCGGAATTATGAACTAAAAATTATAGTTACTAACGATAGCGATACTTTTATATTATTAGGCTAAAGGGGCGACGAAGCGAACAGGTTTGCGATTAATCGTTAACAGGTATGTAAAGTTGTCCCTTCTTTCTTTTGGCATGTCTTAGATTTAAGTGATGAATGATATGAGCTTTGGGGTAATTCTATTCCTAAGTTTCAGGTGTGATTTATGAGTCCTGTTCTTAGAGACTCTACGGCAATTAATATCCTTGACTTCTATAAGCTATTTTGAATTCATGTCTACGATTCCTAAGGGTCTTCTGATATGATCTATAATGACATTCGAGGGATACTTGATATGATTGTTGCTACTAATACTCAGGTGTTAATCTCCTCTTCTTATTGTGTTTGAGTCTTGATAATGATTTAAATTGCATATGGTTACTCACTACTCTGCTCGTGCATGCCTCAATATGTCTTTCACCGAGTCCCGGGCCGGGTAGGTTATCGTGCACAGTTTCACTGCATTGTTCACCGAGTCCCTCACTCGAAGGCCGGGTACGGTATATGTATATATATATATATGATGATATGATGATATGTTATGGCGGCCAGGAGGGCATATGATGACTTTATTCACCGAGTCCCATAATGGGCCGGGTATGATATGTGATATTGACAAGCATGATTTATGTTTCAAAAGGCAAGTGTTTTGTATTCTAAACATTGTACTTGTTTCCTGCACTCCCTTTTTCGGTTATAATCCTCTTTACTGTATTTCATGCTTTACATACTCAGTACATATCTCGTACTGACCCCCTTTCTTCGGGGGGGGCTGTGTTTCATGCCCGCTAGTGCAGATACTCGCTTTGGTGATCCGCCAGCTTAGGACTTCTATTCAGCTGTTTTGGAGTGCTCCATTGTCCCGGAGCCTAGATTTTTGGTACAGACCTTCTTATGTATATATATATGTTTGTCCATGGGTACGACGGGGCCCTGTCCCGTCATATTTCACTGTTGATACTCTTAGACGTCTGTAGACATGCATGTGGGTTGTATATAGACTATGATCAGCCGTGTCTATATAGTTATTCTGGATGTTTCTGTTTGTTGTAGCAGCCTTGCCGGCTTGCATATGTTATCGATATGTAGTAGCAGCCTTGTCGGCTTGCGTAATATATTGACATGTGGTGGCAGCCTTGTCGGCTTGCGTATTATATGAAGTATAGTGGCAGCCTCGTCGGCTTGCGTATTTATTGCGTTATGATTGATTGGGAACTTTTGGGTCTACGCTGATTCCCATATTGTCTGTAGTGTCAGTCTGATTTTGTCTAACAGGTACAAATGGGTGTCCAGCTCGGGCACTAGTCATGGCCCACAGGGCTGGGTCGTGACACTTCGGGTCAACAAATGGCCGAGGCCATATATCTATTGACGCAGTTGGTTGCCTCTCAGGCACAGCGGCAGAATACGAGCGCAAGTGATCGATCAGCCAGTACCAGAGCCCGTGATTTTATGAGTTTAAATCCTCCGGAGTTTTTCAGGTCAAAGCCGGATGAAGACCCGCAAGGTTTCATAGATGAGGTGTTGAGGACATTGAAGATTGTCCATGCCTCCGAAATTGAATCCGTGGAGCTGGCATCTTATAGACTCCGGGATGTGGCAGTCTTATGGTATAATAACTGGGTCTTATCAAGAGGAGAGAATGCGCCCCCTCCGGTTTGGCAAGAATTTGTTGACGCCATCAGCCGCCATTATTTGCCACCCGAGGTCCGCCGAGCTAGGGCGGATAGATTTCTAAATTTGAGGCAAGGTAGTATGAGTGCCCAGGAGTATAACATGCAATTTAATTCTCTGGCTAGATATGCCCCGGCTATGGTGGCCGACATGGGAGATTGGGTACATAGATTCGTCAGTGGCTTAGGGCCACATATATTCAAAGACTGCTTGACAGCCTCGCTACAAGATGGGATGGGTATTCCTCGGATACAGGCCCATGCCCAGAATTTAGAGGGGGACCAATGCAGACATATCCTAGACATTCAGGCCAGTCGGTGACTAGCGCACCTCCTCGGTTTACAGGTAGGAGATTTGATCGCTCCTTTCGTTCAGGGCAGGGTCAGAGTTCGAGGGCCTCAGATTCTCAGTTCAGGGAAGATTATAGTCAAAGAAGACCCTCAGTACCGCGATGCAGCCAATGCGGTAGACTACATTCCGGACAATGTCGCCAAGGTTCGGATGCTTGTTATACTTGTGGTCAGGTGGGGCTCATGATGAGTGATTGCCCGTCGGTGAGTGGCAGAGTTGGGGTTCAGCCCACGGGCTCAGCAGCTGGTTCTTCCTCGGTGCTCCCGGTAGGGCAGACTCCTCAGATGTCAGCAGGCCGAGGTAGGGGCAGAGGGGAAACATCTACTTCAGGTGCCACTTAGCCCCATATATATGCTTTAGCCGGACGACAGGACCTTGAGTCCTCCCCCGATGTGGTTACAGGTACATTACGCATATTTTCCTATGATGTGTATGCCTTGATAGATCCGGGTTCTACTTTTCCCTATATTACCCCACACGTTGCTGGTCGCATTGGGGTGAAACCTGGGCCAATCAGACCTTTCGAGGTATCTCTTATATCCCGTGTTTTCACACCTTTGGAAAATTGGAAATAATTTGGACTTGTATGAAATAAGGTCATAATTGAATTTATGTAACCCTTGAGTTGTTATGAAAGAATATTAATATGGAAGTGTTGAGGAACGCTAAGGGAAAATTTGGGATTTCGAAAATTAGTTTCGGGAATTACAAAACGGGAATTATAATCCATTGGGCCCAAATAATTGAAAGAAAAATTTGGGCCCAACTCAAATGGGGTGGCCGGCCAACATACTTGGCCCAAACCCAAGTCACATGGCAACCATGTGACAATTTAATTAAGGGGCTATTATATACATTGGAAAGTTCAAGAAAAACTTAGAAGACAAGAAAAACAAAGCAAGAGAGGAGAAAGAGAAGAGGGTTTCGGGTTTGGAGTGCAAAAATAAGCCACAAAAATCTTGCTTCAAAAATTTATATTTTTTGGTTTTCCTACTAATTTGGGTAGCCTCTTCAACTTGGTGTAGTTGTCTTGGAGGAAGAAGCACTTGGTTCCTCAATTTGATCACTAGTTCAAGTAAAGAAGACTAGAGAAAAAGGTAAGGATTCATTCCTTTTTATTGTGTTATGAAGTTTTGTTTGTGTTGTAGTATGTGAGAATGAGTTGATTGTACGGAAAAATAGAAGTTTACCAAGTGGATATGTATATAGGCATGTGGCCGTGTAGATATATGTATGTGTATAATTGTAAGGTGTTGAATTTATATCATATTCTAGTTGTGGTTGGGATGAAATGCATCTTGGAAATGAAAATTGAATGAATTGGATAGTAGTTGGTAGTGGGGTGTTTGGCCGTGTGGTATGGGGTGTGTGGAATGGAAATGGATTAAGTTTGTCTAGTGTGTTAATTGTGATTCTTGCAATGTAAATGAAAGTAAAACGATATGAGTTTGCTTTGAAATGGAATGTAGAAAACTTATGTCGTTTAAGTATGATTTTGCGACATTATGAAAATGAAGTTATTAGGTTGCAAATTATGACGGGTATTGATGAATTTGGAAGATGGCATCATGTTATGAATACGTAAGTCAAAGATTAGAAGTTTCGAATGCGTTATGACTTTGGCGGAAAGTTTGTATATTATGTATATCGTATGAATATCTTGTGGAAAACGATATGAAATGCTTTTAAACTATGTTGTGGTAATCTAGATTGATAATGAATGTGAAATTGTTGAGAATAGTTTGAAAGTTAAGGTTAAAGTAAAGGTTATGACATTATGTCGGCAAGTAGAACTAGTGTTGCCATATTGTGTTTCTAATGTTTGTTGTTGATGTTGATGTTGTTGCTTGGGTTGTTGTTGATGATTGTGAGCCGAGTTAAGTTCTCGGGGGTGCTATATGTATAGGGGAAGTTCTGCCGAAATCTCGGTAGACAAATAAGAGTTGAATTGAATTTGTAGCATCTATAACTTACAATTGGCAAACTTGACCATTTGTAGATTTTTGACCAAACGGGAAGTGAGTTTGGAAAGGCGTAAGGAGCTTGAAAGGTATGTAAAGCTACCCCGATCCTTCTTTTGGCATGTCTAAGTGTTTTAGGATCGGATTCGGGCCTCAAAAGACCTTCTTAGCCATCGGAATCCGCAAGAGAAAATCTCAGTTTTTCCTTCAGTAGAATTGAACCATTTTGATATGCTTTTCCTGAAAGTATGTGGACTTCCTCTAAACTCCTTGAAAAGCTATAGAATGTCCGTAGAACCTTTATAGGTGACCCCATAAGCTTAAAGGGCGTAATTTGAGCCCACCGCCTTGCTTGTTCTGAGGTGGGCCCGCTATTCCCGATTTTGCCCTTAATGTACTAAAGTCCCCTTTTTGAACGATTTTTGAAAGAAACGTTTCGACTACCCTTTTAATTACCTAACTAATATGGTTTTAAATATTCCATTAAGTCTGATAAATTGTTTTGATACTCGAAACTCATTTACTATGATTCCTTCCGACTTCATCGGATCGGTTTGTCTTTGATATGCCTCATCGAGTCTATGGAAACATTTATGATATTTTTCTTGCATTAGTTTCTCACGACTCTATTCGTGGATGCCCCAAAGTTTCCCATACTGAGCCCGGGCCAGGATATGTTGTCAAGCGTAATCCCCTGCATTGTTCGCCGTGTCTCGATGTGAGGGGGCAGGTATACGCGTACATGGGTTTGTGGAGTATGTTGTGCCATGTACGTTTGTTCTGATATGATTTACTATGGCCATCTGATATGACATATTATGTTACGGGGTTATGCCCTTATTCTGATTCTTCTGTGTTGTGGCACCAGCGTCGGGAGGGTGGCCACGTTCTGTCTGCCGAGTCCCTTGGCAGGGGCCGGATTTGATATGACATATGTTTCTGTACACACTCTGCATGTTTTGAAAATATGTGTTTGATACTTTGGATTTTCTGCTTACTTTCTGTACGTTCTGTACCGGTTATGATCTTGTTTCTGTAATTCAGGCTTTGCATATTCAGTACATATTTCGTACTGACCCCCTTTCCTCGGGGGCTGCGTTTTCATGCCACGCAGGTACCGACGACAGGTTTGCTGATCCGTCCGCTTAGGATCTCCTTCTGCTATTTTTGGAGCGCTCTTTTATTCAGAGCCATCTTTTGGTATAGTCTGTCACTTCTATATATGTATGTTCTCGTTCATGGGTATGGCGGGGCCCTGTCCCGTCATATGATTCTGTCGGTCTGTTTAGAGGTCTGTGGACATGTTTGTGGGTTGGGATCTTTCTGTACAGCTGTGTGTATATGTTGTGTTTGGGGCGATCCCATTCGCCGCGGCGGCCGGTCCGCATATATTTAAATATCACTCTGTTGGCCCTGTGTGGCCTTTGTTGGTATTTTCTGCGTGCAGGTTATATGGGATAGTCCGTAAAACAAAGGAAACTCTGCCGAAATTTTTCTGGAAACTATCTAAATTGGAAATAAAGCCTTGTCGGCTTCTGCTATATATAAAGCTATATATACTTGAATGTGTTTGAGTGCCCAGATCGGGCACTAGTCACGGCCTACGGGGTTGGGTCCTGACAAAAGTGGTATCAGAGCGGTTCGTCCTCGGAATGTCTACAGACCGTGTCTAGTAGAGTCTTGTTTATCGGTGTGTTGTGCACCATACCTATAAACAGGAGGCTACAGGGCATTTATGATACTACCCTTCTTTCTGTCTTAGATCGTGCGATAGAGCTGTGTTATCAGGATGATTCCTCCCTAACGAATTGTTACATTTGCAGTTATGCCTCCAAAAAAGGCGACAACGGCCCAAAAGGCCAAGGCAGCAGCTGTGGGAGAGACTAGTCGGATCCAGAGGGTGACCAGGGCCCATGCTCATATTGCTCCTGATATTTTGCCCCCGGCAGAGGGCTCTTCCACCCCGCCACACGTAGAGGATATTGGAGCAGCAGCGGCTGCAGGTCGAGGGGCGGCTCCACCGCCAGCTCCCGAGATTCCAGTACCTGAGCCTCCAGCTCCACGGCCAGGGACTGAGGATCAGACTATGAGAGAGGCAGTCCAGCTATTGACTAGACTTGTGGCAGGACAGGTTCAGGGGCACAGACTGGGAGGTGACCGGGCTTACAGGCGTGACAGTTCGAGAGCCCGTGAGTTCTTGACTTGTGGCCCTCCAGAGTTCTTCGGGACAAAGCCCGAGGAGGATCCCGAGGAGTTCATCAGGAAGATGCGGCGCACCTTACAGTTTATTAATGCTTCCGCGACAGAGTCAGTCACATTGGCTTCTTACCGGTTGTATGATATAGCGGCAAATTGGTACGAGTCATGGGAGTTATCCAGAGGCGACGACGCTCCCCCAGCAGTTTGGGATGATTTTTCTCAGGCTTTTCTTAGCCACTTTCTGCCTCCGGAGTTACGGCGGGCCAAGGCTGACAGATTCTTATTGCTGAGGCAGAGGGGTCGCAGTGTTCGAGAGTATAGTATGGAGTTCGACTCATTGGCCCGATACGCACCTGCTGTGGTAACTACTATGGCTGACAGGATGCACAGGTACATTATGGGGCTGGACCGTTATTTTGTCGATAGTTGTTTGGTATTGGCTGCTCAGCCCTGCATGGATATTGCCCGGATTCAGGCCCACGCCCAGGGCATGGAGGACCGTCATAGGGAGCGTCAGCCTGATAGGAACCAGGATCGGAGACAGCCCAAGAGGGCCAGATCATCTGGGTATTCTGGAGATTCTAGGGGCAGGCAGCCTCAGCAGCCGCAGCAGCCTAGCAGACATCTATCCCAGCCGGCACAGAGCGCACCTCCACAGCCTACAGGTCGCAGATTTGATAGCCCAGGTTATTCAGGAGCAGGTCAGAGCTCCAGGGCTTCAGGTTCGCGGACAGACAGGGGTTCTGGTCAGACGAGGCCACCTAGGCCTCAGTGTTCTTATTGTGGCAGATACCATCCTGGGGAGTGCTACAGAGCCACCGGTGCATGTTTTTCTTGTGGCCGCCAGGGCCATTCTGTGAGAGATTGCCCGTATAAGGGTAGTTCGGGTGGTGCAACGCATCCTACCGGATCAGCCGCCGGGTCTTCATCTTCATCAGTGGCTATGCGCCCTACGGGGCCGGGTACTTCAGCACCAGCGGGTCGCGGCAGAGGCCGTGGTGGAGCTTCTGGTACTAGCGGTCCTTCGAACCGCATTTATGCTCTGTCCAGCCGCCAGGATCAGGAGGCATCGCCTAATGTCGTTACAGGTACATTATTGGTTTTCTCTCGGTCTGTGTAAGCATTGATTGATCCAGGTTCGACTTTGTCATATATGTTGCCTCTGGTTGCTTGTAAAATTGGTATAACATCTGAACCTATAGAGCCGTTTGAGGTAGCCACACCGATTGGGGACTTTATTGTAGCAAAACAGGTATATAAGAACTGTTCTGTAATTGTATGTGGCCGTGACACTAAGGCAGACCTGGTGGAGTTAGATATGGTCGAGTTCGATGTTATTATGGGAATGGACTGGCTAGCCTCCTGTTATGCTAATGTTGACTGCCAAAATAAGGTAGTTCGTTTCCAGTTTCCTGGGGAGCCAGTTATAGAATGGGCCGGTAATACAGCATCGCCGAAAGGTAAGTTTATTTCATACCTTAAGGCAAAGAAAATGATCAGAAAGGGTTATTTTTATCATCTGGTTCGGGTACAAGATTTGACAGCAGAAACGCCGACTCTTCAGTCAGTTCCCGTGGTTAATGAATTTCCAGATGTGTTCCCAGAAGAGCTTCCAGGCCTTCCTCCAGAGCGGGAGATAGATTTTACTATTGATTTGCTTCCAGATACTCAGCCGATATCTATTCCCCCGTACAGAATGGCACCGGCAGAATTGAAAGAACTGAAAGAGCAGTTGAAGGATCTGTTAAAAAAAGGCTTCATTAGACCCAGCACTTCGCCTTGGGGAGCCCCGGTATTATTTGTGCGTAAGAAAGACGGGTCGTTGCGTATGTGTATTGATTATCGACAGCTGAATAAGGTAACCATAAAGAATAAATACCCCCTCCCCAGAATTGACGATTTTTTTGATCAGTTGCAGGGCGCCAAGTATTTTTCGAAGATATATCTTCGGTCTGGCTATCATCAGGTACGGGTACGGGAGGCCAATATTCCTAAGACAGCATTCCGGACCAGATATGGGCATTATGAATTCAGAGTCATGTCTTTTGGGCTGACTAATGCTCCTGCGGTTGTCACGACCCAGCCCCGTGGGCCGCGACTGGCACCCTATCTGGGTACCCAGACCAAACCGCATATTCATTTACCAAATCCGAGCATATTCCAAAAATTCATAAAAGTCATATCAAACTGAATCTTTATCAAATATGTCTTAAGCGGTCGCACAAATCAAAATGCCATATCAAATACAAACTGAGCGGCGGAATAGACATCGCCGGTCGAAAGTGCAAACATAAGCATAAGGGCCATTTAGGGCCATCAAAACAAACGGACCTCTTTAAGACCAGAAAACAAAATCAAACAAACATATATAGGACCCTCGCCCCACATATATGACTACAGGCCTCTACGAACTCAAAACAAAGACATATGGCGAGACAGGGCCCCGCCGTACCCAAATAGTCAAATGTACAGAGCATATACATAGCAACAGGAGTCTGTACCAAAAGTGGACTCCGGATCAGAAGGAGTACTCCAAAATAGCAGAAAGTGAAGCCTACAGTGGAGGATCACCAATGTCTGTACCTGCGGGCATGAAACGCAGCCCCCGAAGAAAGGGGGTCAGTACGAAATATGTACTGAGTATGTAAAGCACGGAGTACAGAAATATGGATCAAAACTGAAAGCAAATCAGATAACAAAGTGGAGTACAAATCGGGATGTCAAAATCCGTATCAAAATCATATACGTATACATAATGCAAACGAAATCATGCAAACGCTTAGGAACGTGGTCGCCACTCCGACGCTGGCGCCACACACAGCATAACACCAGAAGGTTTCAAATCTCCGTATCTCCGAACACAAACACAAACATAGGTGAGCGTATCGCATCACGAGCCATATCACAGCATAACTCCAAACGGAACCCGGCCCTATGGCGAAGCCTCGGGAACCGTAACACAGCATACGGCCGAATTATTGTAAGGCGCACGAATCATAACCGGCCGGGGAACCGGTGAACGAAGTCATAATAAGGCACGAGCGGAGTCGTGAGCAAACAAATGCAATTCATATTTCAAAATAGCCTTTCAAAACTTAGTAGTCTCATAAGTCATTTCATAGTACAAAATAATCGAATACTTAGTCGATACAAAGTTTCATTTCACAAAACGTTTCCAAAATATTACGTATGGCTCAAAATGTAACTTAGCATATCATAATATTCAAAACATATCTCGTAGGAGGAAGTTCCAAAACCGAAAGTATCATATCAAACTTTATTCAAAAGGACAGCCCAATAAGACAAATAGGGCGTCTCGGGGTTAGCGGGCCCACCTCGAGTCGAATTGAGGTGGCGAACATAATTTACGAACATTTAGGGGCCAAAAGTTCATACATAATCATTTCTAAGTTACCCGACCACATTTCGATAGGTTTCGGACGATTGGTGGCATTCTAGCCAAAATAGAGCCCTTAGGCTTCAATTGAATTGAATGAATAGTAACTTTTCTGTGGATCGGGTTTCGAGGAGCAGAAATGCTCCGGAGGTTCCAATATTCACCTAGCATACTAAGACATGCCAAACGAAGAAGTGGGAAGCTTTACATACCTTACAGACGTCGTATGCTCTCCCAAAAGTCAAGTCCCGTTTCGTCTGAAATCTGCAAATGGTCAAAGTTACCAATTGAGATTCTTAGGCTTAAAAATGCCATTAACTTCATTTTTGTGTACCGAAATTTCGGCAGCATTTCCCCTATAAATCTAACACCCCCGAGACTTAGCTCGGCTCAAAATACATCAACAACAACAGCCCACACATCAACAACAACACAAATCATAATCAAACCACTCTAGCTTCAAAGTTCTACTTTAGTACACAAGTTGGCAACTTTTCATTCAAACTTCCAAGACTCCAAATCTATATCCACATCATTATATTCATTTACTCATTCAAGATCATTCAATCACATCCCAAATATATTCCTAACCATATACGAAAGTTCCCGAAATTCATTATTTTCCATATTTCATTCAAAACATCAAAAGTCACGACGAACATTCTAACTTGCGTCGTTTCATTCCGAATTCATTAACATCAACTACATGTCACATTTAAAGTCTTTAGCATCAACGATATACAATGATATACACAAATATACCAAAGGTATATACTTTCCGATAACGTTTCGAAATCATTTTCCAACGCCAATCCAATTCATCAATCAATCATTTATGACATAAAGGTCACAACGACACATTATACAAACTAAACAAGATCAAATTCACACTCCTTCTCCTTCCTAAGGCTCACGACCACAATGCAAAATATACACACACCCATGGCTTCATTCACACATCAAAGTTACGGGATTCTCGTCTATTCTCAATTCTTAACACATTCACATCAATTCCATAACACATAAGTGGAAGAATTCTCACCTTTTCTTGAAAACCCGACTTGTCGCAAACGTCGCTCTTGTGCCAAAAAAATTGTACCCCGTTGAAGAGGGTCTTGAGCACTTCACCACTATGTAGAAACTAAGATTTTTGGATTAATAACAAAGGCTATGGAATTTTTTTTTCTCCTTGTATGGTTCTCGGCCGAGAGCCCTTTTCTTGGTGCTCTTCAAATTTTTTTTTTTTTGATTTGGTTTCTAGATAATTCAAAGGGGCATAGGTGATATATATCCAAATATAGATCATGTGCATGGCACATGATCACTAAAAAGGCTTGGGCCTAGCCAATATGGCCGGCCACCCCACAAACTTTGGGCCTCATTTTGTGTTCTAATTTTTCTTGGCCCAATTCATTAAACGTCCCGTTTTATAATTCCCGAAACCAATTTCTGAAATTCCAAATTTACCCTCGGCCTTCCCCAATGTCTTAACATTAATGATTCCACAACCAACATAGTCATATTCACCAAAATCAAAAATATTTCCTTATAACACACAAGTCTTGTTTATTTCTCGATTTCCAATTATACGAAAGCATGGGACATAACATTCTCCCCCCCTTTAGAACATTCGTCCTCGAATGTTAAATTGACCTCATGGGGTGTCATACTACTCCGGGAGGGTTCTCTTTATAGATGTCCTTTATTGATTTTCCGACATGGCCCCTTTCACCACGTCATGGGGAAATTTTCACATCACTGATTCAAACGCCTTCCTGATTTATTTTCTCATACCCCTCGTAATCATCGAACCATAAGATATATTCTTATAACAAACGAACGCTTTCCAGACATCATAGTCAATATCATTTTCTTTGTTACACTGCTGAGTTTCTTACCACATCGTCGTAATCTCACTTTACTTCATACCAGACACTTCATGCCAAACAGATTCAGCACTAGGGCCAGACGCGTATAAGCATATCGGACGGATTCATAGTCAACATCAGAGGTACGGAAGTATATCAGACAAGTCTGAGATCGGAGTCAGACGTACAAAGGCGTATCAGACGGATTCGTAATCAGAATCAAACACACGAGGATATACCAGACAGATTCATAATCGGAGACAAGATCATATCGGACAGGTTTGAAATCAGAATCAAATGTACAGAATTGTATCATACAGAGTCGTGATTAGACAGACCGAAATGTATCGAACATACGCGTGATCAAAATCAAACGCACAGAAGCATATCAAACGGATTTATATCCAGAGTCAGACGTACAGAGGTGTGCCAGACAGAAACGTATCCAGAATCAGACGCACAAAGATTCATCAGAAGGGAACATAATCGAGCTCAGAAATACAGAGGCGTACTAGACAAAGCCTTATCGGAATCGGGAGTGCAGAAGCACAACAAATAGAATGTCAAATTAGAATCAAATCGCTCCTGTTAAGGCTCCAATAATCCATGAGAATTTCCCCTTTATTGGTAAACTTATCCGCCAAGTTGTCACACAAATTGTCTTACGTCTCGCGTATCGACTCTTTAAAGGATTCCACTTGTTCACACTGCTTACCTTCCATCTTCCTACCCTCCATACTCATTTTCTCTTTCAGACATTGTCATTCTAAACTGAATTATAATGTACTTAGGGATTTCCTATCCCTTGACAACTTTCGGATTGTCGCCCCCGCTTCGCTCTATGTATTCGTTTTAGTAAAACCTTCCGTCTACCACAACATTAGTTGCCGGGTCTCGGCTCTTAACCCACATGGGCACCAAACGAAAATCATACATACACACATACACATACACATACTCACATACACATACATTTACTCATATCTTACTGGCGGGCGTCTCTGACCGTTATTCGAATTCGCTCAATCTCCCGAGCGATGTTGTACCTTTTCTTTTTGCCCATTTAGTCCGCCTCATTCTGCGCGACTCCCGAAAGGGCACTAATTACTCCACACACATTCTATTTACCTTTTGGTTACCCCAAATTTCCATTTATATTTATCGCACTCTCACTTATGAAAAACTTTACATTACTTCCCAGGGGGTCACCCATCCCAAAATTGTTCTGGCTTGAACACGCTTAACCCCGGAACTTTCATGCATTTTGACGCGTTAGGGCCGATATAATTCCATCAATTGCCCCGCACGACCTTTGTCACCAAATTTTAGGGCCAAACGGTGTCTTAGCAAATTTTTCGGGAAGTTTTCGTAGCGGGTCCCACTCCGACCCAAATAGGTCGTTTGCCCTCCTGGCTATGTGGTTCTCATTTTAGCCTGCCAAACTCCCTATATTCGCCCCCCACGTGGATAGATAGCCGCCTCGAATATTTTCATTGATTCGGATCCTTACCCTACTTTTACTGACACGCAGAAAGAGAATATCGCATAATATACTGGAATACAGACCTATCATTGCACATATTCATTCAGAAAAAGGGTAGTAATATACCTGGGTCTGCGTCTGGTGATGCCTCTGGGTCACGCCGACCAGTCAAAGCGTATATGCGGTTCGAGGGACCGCTAGAACCTGAACCGCCACCGCGGCCTCGACCGCGTCCTGCCGGTGCTAGCATACCTCGCCCTCCAGGGCGTGCAACAGATGGAGCAGATGATGAACCGGCGGCTGACCCTGTCGGCTGAGCCACACTACCAGAACCGCTAGCCAACGGACAGTCTCTCATAGAGTGGCCCTGACCACCACAAGAAAAACAAGCTCCAATCGCTCGATAGCACTCCCCAGGATGAGACTTCCCGCAATGAGAACAACGGGGCCTGGGTGGTCTGGCATGGCTGGGACCCCTGGATACCTGTGAACCTGCCACCCTGGGGCCCTGACCGGCCCCAGACGGTCCCGCACTATCCAATCGCTTATTAGCAGACTGCGTGTCCCGGCCTAACGGAGGGAAGTATCCACTGGACTGATACTGAGGCTGCCCGCCCCGAGAATCTCCAGGATACCCCGCTGATCTGGCCCTCTTGGGCCGTCTCCCATCATACTATCGGCTGGGCCGATCTGATCGGTGCCGGTTTTCCATCCCCTGGGCGTAGGCCTGTAGACGGGCAATGTCCATATCTGTCTGCAATGACACCGCCATACAGCCGTCAATCAGGTAACGATCCAACCCCATAACATATCTATGCATCCGATCAGACATATCAGCTATCACGGCAGGTGCATATCGGGCCAGGGAATCAAACTCCAAATTATAATCACGAACGCTTCGACCCCTCTGCTGCAAATGTAAAAAAACCGATCAGCTCACTCCCGTCGTAACTCTGGGGGCAGAAAGTGGCGGGTGAATGCTGTCACAAACTGATCCCAAGTGGCTGGAGGGGCACCCTCTCCCCTAGACAACTCCCAAGTCTCGTACCAGTGGGTAGCAACATCTCGAAGTCTGTGCGAAGCCAGCTCGACCGACTCGGTCTCTGAGGCCCTGACTAAGTCCAGTGAGCGCCGCATCCCCCGAATAAAGTCATGGGGGTCCTCGTCGGGCTTAGACCCGAAAACCTCTGGAGGGCCACATAATAGAAACTCCCGAACTCTCAGGCTGTCCCGCCTGTCATCGTCATCATCGTCCCTCCGCCCGCGTCTGCGAGCCTGACCTGCTACTAGTGTAGTCAGCAACTGTACAACCTCCCTCAGGGTCCTATCCTCCGCCCCTGGTTGAGGAGCTGGAGCCTCAGGAGCGGGTACACGGACCTCTGGAGCTGCTGAAGGTCCTGCTCCAGGCTGTACTAGTGGGGGTGTAGCAGACCCCTCAGAATGAGGCACAACCTCGGGCAAATCATAGACACGAGCCCGGGTAGATCTCTGTGCCTGACTGGTCTCTCCCATCCTCGCTTTGCCCTTCTGGGCAGCCGTTACCTTCTTCGGAGGCATCACTGCAAACACAATAACGGGTCAGGTCAGGATGACCCTAATAGCACAGCTCTATTGCACGATCTAAGATTCCAAAGAAAGTAACACCCTAAATGCCCTGTAGCTTCCTGTTTATAGATGTGGTGCACAACACATCGATAAACAAGACTCTACGAGACACGACCTGTAGACATTCCGAGGACAAACTGCTCTGATACCACTTTTGTCACGACCCAACCCCGTGGGCCGCGACTGGCACCCTATCTGGGTACCCAGACCAAACCGCATATTCATTTACCAAATCCGAGCATATTCCAAAAATTCATAAATGTCATATCAAACTGAATCTTTATCAAATATGTCTTAAGCGGTCGCACAAATCAAAATGCCATATCAATATAAACTGAGCGGCGGAATAGACATCGTCGGTCGAAAGTGCAAACATAAGCATAAGGGCCATTTAGGGCCATCAAAACAAACGGACCGCTTTAAGACCAGAAAACAAAATCAAACAAACATATATAGGACCCTCGCCCCACATATATGACTACAGGCCTCTACGAACTCAAAACAAAGACATATGGCGAGACAGGGCCCCGCCGTACCCAAATAGTCAAATGTACAGAGCATATACATAGCAACAGGAGTCTGTACTAAAAGTGGACTCCGGATCAGAAGGAGTACTCCAAAATAGCAGAAAGTGAAGCCTACATTGGACGATCACCAATGTCTGTACCTGCGGGCATGAAACGCAGCCCCCGAAGAAAGGGGGTCAGTACGAAATATGTACTGAGTATGTAAAGCACGAAGTACAGAAATATGGATCAAAACTGAAAGCAAATCAGATAACAAAGTGGAGTACAAATCGGGATGTCAAAATCCGTATCAAAATCATATACGTATACATAATGCAAACGAAATCATGCAAACGCTTAGGAACGTGGTCGCCACTCCGACGCTGGCGCCACACACAGCATAACACCAGAAGGTTTCAAATCTCCGTATCTCCGAACACAAACACAAACATAGGTGAGCGTATCGCATCACGAGCCATATCACAGCATAACTCCAAACGGAACCCGGCCCTATGGCGAAGCCTCGGGAACCGTAACACAGCATACGGCCGAATTATTGTAAGGCGCACGAATCATAACCGGCCCGGGAACCGGTGAACGAAGTCATAATAAGGCACGAGCGGAGTCGTGAGCAAACAAATGCAATTCATATTTCAAAATAGCCTTTCAAAACTTAGTAGTCTCATAAGTCATTTCATAGTACAAAATAATCGAATACTTAGTCGATACAAAGTTTCATTTCACAAAACGTTTCCAAAATATTACGTATGGCTCAAAATGTAACTTAGCATATCATAATATTCAAAACATATCTCGTAGGAGGAAGTTCCAAAACCGAAAGTATCATATCAAACTTTATTCAAAAGGACAGCCCTATAAGACAAATATGGCGTCTCGGGGTTAGCGGGCCCACCTCGAGTCGAATTGAGGTGGCGAACATAATTTACGAACATTTAGGGGCCAAAAGTTCATACATAATCATTTCTAAGTTACCCGACCACATTTCGATAGGTTTCGGACGATTGGTGGCATTCTAGCCAAAATAGAGCCCTTAGGCTTCAATTGAATTGAATGAATAGTAACTTTTCTGTGGAACGGGTTTCGAGGAGCAGAAATGCTCCGGAGGTTCCAATATTCACCTAGCAAACTAAGACATGCCAAACGAAGAAGTGGGAAGCTTTACATACCTTACAGACGTCGTATGCTCTCCCAAAAGTCAAGTCCCGTTTCGTCTGAAATCTGCAAATGGTCAAAGTTACCAATTGAGATTCTTAGGCTTAAAAATGCCATTAACTTCATTTTTGTGTACCGAAATTTCGGCAGCATTTCCCCTATAAATCTAACACCCCCGAGACTTAGCTCGGCTCAAAATACATCAACAACAACAGCCCACACATCAACAACAACACAAATCATAATCAAACCACTCAAGCTTCAAAGTTCTGCTTTAGTACACAAGTTGGCAACTTTTCATTCAAACTTCCAAGACTCCAAATCTATATCCACATAATTATATTCATTTACTCATTCAAGATCATTCAATCACATCCCAAATATATTCCTAACCATATACGAAAGTTCCCAAAATTCATTATTTTCCATATTTCATTCAAAACATCAAAAGTCACGACGAACATTCTAACTTGCGTCGTTTCATTCCGAATTCATTAACATCAACTACATGTCACATTTAAAGTCTTTAGCATCAATGATATACAATGATATACACAAATATACCAAAGGTATATACTTTCCGATAACGTTTCGAAATCATTTTCCAACGCCAATCCAATTCATCAATCAATCATTTATGACATAAAGGTCACAACGACACATTATACAAACTAAACAAGATCAAATTCACACTCCTTCTCCTTCCTAAGGCTCACGACCACAATGCAAAATATACACACACCCATGGCTTCATTCACACATCAAAGTTACGGGATTCTCGTCTATTCTCAATTCTTAACACATTCACATCAATTCCATAGCACATAAGTGGAAGAATTCTCACCTTTTCTTGAAAACCCGACTTGTCGCAAACGTCGCTCTTGTGCCAAACAAATTGTACCCCGTTGAAGAGGGTCTTGAGCACTTCACCACTATGTAGAAACTAAGATTTTTGGATTAATAACAAAGGCTATGGAATTTTTTTTTCTCCTTGTATGGTTCTCGGCCGAGAGCCCTTTTCTTGGTGCTCTTCAAATTTGTTTTTTTGATTTGGTTTCTAGATAATGCAAAGGGGCATAGGTGATATATATCCAAATATAGATCATGTGCATGGCACATGATCACTAAAAAGGCTTGGGCCTAGCCAATATGGCCGGCCACCCCACAAACTTTGGGCCTCATTTTGTGTTCTAATTTTTCTTGGCCCAATTCATTAAACGTCCCGTTTTATAATTCCCGAAACCAATTTCCGAAATTCCAAATTTACCCTCGGCCTTCCCCAATGTCTTAACATTAATGATTCCACAACCAACATAGTCATATTCACCAAAATCAAAAATATTTCCTTATAACACACAAGTCTTGTTTATTTCTCGATTTCTAATTATACGAAGGCACGGGACATAACAGCGGTATTCATGGATCTAATGAACCGGGCATTCAGGCCATTCTTGGATATGTTCGTAATTGTATTTATCAATGACATTCTGGTCTATTCTCGGTCCGAGGCAGAGCACGCAGATCATCTGAGAGCGGTATTAGAGGTACTTCGGCATCAGAAATTATATGCAAAATTTTCTAAATGTGAATTCTGGCTGGCTTCAGTGGCATTCCTGGGCCATGTTATTGCAGCTGATGGTGTCCGGGTGGATACACAGAAGATTGATGCCGTGAAAAATTGGCCCAGACCCACGACGCCCACAGAGGTACGTAGTTTCCTGGGGTTAGCAGGCTATTACAGAAGATTTGTGGAAAAGTTTGCTTCGATTTCAGCGCCTTTGACAAGGCTAACTCAGAAGGGAGCCAAGTTCCAGTGGACTGATGCTTGTGAACGAAGCTTCCAGTTGCTGAAAGAGAAGCTGACTACAGCCCCAGTTCTGGCTCTTCCAGAGGGACCCGATGGATATGTTATTTATTGTGACGCTTCTGGCGTGGGATTGGGCTGTGTATTGATGCAGCACGGCAGAGTTATAGCTTATGCTTCTCGGCAATTGAAAAAGCATGAAAAGAATTATCCTACTCACGATCTGGAGCTTGCAGCGGTGATCCATGCCCTGAAGATATGGAGACATTATTTATATGGCGTTCATGTTGATATCTATACAGATCATAAGAGTCTCCAGTATATTTTCAGGCAGAAAGAGCTTAATTTGCGGCAGCGGAGGTGGCTGGAGCTCCTGAAAGACTATGATGTGGATATTCTGTATCATCCGGGCAAGGCTAATGTTGTTGCAGATGCGCTTAGCCGGAAATATATGGGCAGCTTGGTCGATTTACAGCCAGACAGGAGAGAGATAGTACGTGACATTCATCAGTTGGCTAATCTTGGGGTTCGTCTGGCCGATTCTGGAGGTACACGAATTTCTGTCCGAGGGGTTTCTGAATCATCTATTAAGGAAGATATCAAACGGCATCAATATGAACATCCTGTTTTGGCACAGTACAGAGACACAACCTATGATAAGGAAAAGACTCCGTTCGAGTTCACTCCGGACGAGACTTTATTATTCAGGGGCAGGTTGTGTGTACCTGATATTGCAGGCCTTCGGCAGCAGGTTATGAGCGAGGCACATTATGCTCGCTATTCGGTCCATCCTGGGTCTACCAAGATGTACCATGATCTCCGATGCTTATACTGGTGGGATGGCATGAAACGGGATATCGCAGAGTTCGTCACCCAGTGTCCCAATTGTCAACAGGTCAAAATTGAACATCAGAAACCGGGTGGACTGTTGCAGGAAATGGAAATTCCGACGTGGAAGTGGGAGATCATTAATATGGACTTCATTACAGGGTTGCCTCGCACTCCACGGAAGTATGATTCCATCTGGGTTATTGTTGATAGGCTGACAAAATCAGCCCATTTCCTCCCCGTCAGAACTACTTATTCCGCTGAGGATTATGCCAGGCTTTATATTAAAGAAATTGTACGACTTCACGGAGTTCCTATATCTATTATCACTGACAGAGGTGCTCAGTTCACAGCGACCTTCTGGAGATCTTTTCAGGAAGGATTAGGGACTCAGCTGAGCCTGAGCACAGCTTTCCATCCTCAGAGTGACGGACAGGCCGAGCGCACTATCCAGACGCTTGAAGATATGTTGCGGGCCTGTGTTATCGATTTCAGAGGTAGCGGGGAGGATCACTTGCCATTGATTGAATTTTCTTATAATAACAGCTACCATTCCAGCATCCAGATGGCTCCGTACGAGGCTTTATATGGTAGGAAATGCAGGTCACCTATCGGCTGGTTTGATATTGGCGAGACAGAATTAATCGGCCCAGATATGATCCAGCAGGCCGTTGATAAGGTGAAACTTATTCGGGAACGACTATTGGCAGCCCAGAGTCGACAGAAATCATACGCTGACAAACGACGTCGTCCCTTGGAATTCCAGGTTGGTGATTGGGTATTTCTGAAGGTATCGCCTATGAAAGGCGTAATGCGGTTCGGCAGAAAGGGTAAGCTTAGTTCGCGTTATATTGGGCCTTATCTGATCGTGCGGAAAATCGGAAATGTCGCCTATGAGTTAGACCTGCCATCTGATTTGGAAGCAGTACATCCGGTATTCCATGTGTCTATGCTCCGCAAATGCATTGGTGATCCCTCCAGAATATTCCCTGCGGATGATATTCAGGTGACGGAGCAGTTATCTTATGAGGAGCAGCCCGTAGCTATTTTGGACCGTCAGGTACGGAGGCTCCGTAATAAGGATGTAGCCTCTGTTAAGGTACTGTGGCGGAACGGGAATAGGGAGGAAATGACCTGGGAGTCCGAGGAAGAAATGAAGAATAAATATCCTCATATGTTCCCTATGCCCACAGGTAACCTTGAATCCCTACTTAATTTCATTTCAATGCCAATCGTATGTCATATGTGTTGCTTGTAACCATGAACTCCCCCAAAGTGTTTTCAAACCCTATAAGATTAATTTTACATTCGAGAACGAATGTTCTAAAGGGGGGGGGAGGATGTTATATCCCGTGTTTTCACACCTTTGGAAAATTGGAAATAATTTGGACTTGTATGAAATAAGGTCATAATTGAATTTATGTAACCCTTGAGTTGTTATGAAAGAATATTAATATGGAAGTGTCGAGGAATGCTAAGGGAAAATTTGGGATTTCGAAAATTAGTTTCGGGAATTACAAAACGGGAATTATAATCCATTGGGACCAAATAATTGAAAGAAAAATTTGGGCCCAACTCAAATGGGGTGGTCGGCCAACATACTTGGCCCAAACCCAAGTCACATGGCAACCATGTGACAATTTAATTAAGGGGCTATTATATACATTGGAAAGTTCAAGAAAAACTTAGAAGACAAGAAAAACAAAGCAAGAGAGGAGAAAGAGAAGAGGGTTTCGGGTTTGGAGTGCAAAAATAAGCCACAAAAATCTTGCTTCAAAAATTTATATTTTGTGGTTTTCCTACTAATTTGGGTAGCCTCTTCAACTTGGTGTAGTTGTCTTGGAGGAAGAAGCACTTGGTTCCTCAATTTGATCACTTGTTCAAGTAAAGAAGACTAGAGAAAAAGGTAAGGATTCATTCCTTTTTATTGTGTTATGAAGTTTTGTTTGTGTTGTAGTATGTGAGAATGAGTTGATTGTACGGAAAAATAGAAGTTTACCAAGTGGATATGTATATAGGCATGTGGCCGTGTAGATATATGTATGTGTATAATTATAAGGTGTTGAATTTATATCATATTCTAGTTGTGGTTGGGATGAAATGCATCTTGGAAATGAAAATTGAATGAATTGGATAGTAGTTGGTAGTGGGGTGTTTGGCCGTGTGGTATGGGGTGTGTGGAATGGAAATGGATTAAGTTTGTCTAGTGTGTTAATTGTGTTATTGTGATTCTTGCAATGTAAATGAAAGTAAAACGATATGAGTTTGCTTTGAAATGGAATGTAGAAAACTTATGTCGTTTAAGTATGATTTTGCGACATTATGAAAATGAAGTTATTAGGTTGCAAATTATGAAGGGTATTGATGAATTTGGAAGATGGAATCATGTTATGAATACGTAAGTCAAAGATTAGAAGTTTCGAATGCGTTATGACTTTGGCGGAAAGTTTGTATATTATGTATATCGTATGAATATCTTGTGGAAAACGATATGAAATGCTTTTAAACTATGTTGTGGTAATCTAGATTGATAATGAATGTGAAATTGTTGAGAATAGTTTGAAAGTTAAGGTTAAAGTAAAGGTTATGACATTATGTCGGCAAGTAGAACTAGTGTTGCCATATTGTGTTTCTAATGTTTGTTGTTGATGTTGATGTTGTTGCTTGGGTTGTTGTTGATGATTGTGAGCCGAGTTAAGTTCTCGGGGGAGCTATATGTATAGGGGAAGTGCTGCCGAAATCTCGGTAGACAAATAAGAGTTGAATTGAATTTGTAGCATCTATAACTTACAATTGGCAAACTTGACCATTTGCAGATTTTTGACGAAACGGGAAGTGAGTTTGGAAAGGCGTAAGGAGCTTGAAAGGTATGTAAAGCTACCCCGATCCTTCTTTTGGCATGTCTAAGTGTTTTAGGATCTGATTCGGGCCTCAAAAGACCTTCTTAGCCATTGGAATCCGCAAGAGAAAATCTCAGTTTTTCCTTCAGTAGAATTGAACCATTTTGATATGCTTTTCCTGAAAGTATGTAGACTTCCTCTAAACTCCTTGAAAAGCTATAGAATGTCCGTAGAACCTTTATAGGTGACCCCATAAGCTTAAAGGGCGTAATTTGAGCCCACCGCCTTGCTTGTTCCGAGGTGGGCCCGCTATTCCCGGTTTTGCCCTTAATGTACTAAAGTCCCCTTTTTGAACGATTTTTGAAAGAAACGTTTCGACTACCCTTTTAATTACCTAACTAATATGGTTTTAAATATTCCATTAAGTCTGATAAATTGTTTTGATACTCGAAACTCATTTACTATGATTCCTTCCGACTTCATCGGATCGGTTTGTCTTTGATATGCCTCATCGAGTCTATGGAAACATTTATGATATTTTACTTGCATTAGTTTCTCACGACTCTATTCGTGGATGCCCCAAAGTTTCCCACACTGAGCCCGGGCCAGGATATGTTGTCAAGCGTAATCCCCTGCATTGTTCGCCGTGCGTCGATGTGAGGGGGCAGGTATACGCATACATGGGTTTGTGGAGTATGTTGTGCCATGTACGTTTGTTCTGATATGATTTACTATGGCCATCTGATATGACATATTATGTTACGGGGTTATGCCCTTATTCTGATTCTTCTGTGTTGTGGCACCAGCGTCGGGAGGGTGGCCACGTTCTGTCTGCCGAGTCCCTTGGCAGGGGCCGGATTTGATATGACATATGTTTCTGTACACACTCTGCATGTTTTGAAAATATGTGTTTGATACTTTGGATTTTCTGCTTACTTTCTGTACGTTCTGTACCGGTTATGATCTTGTGTCTGTAATTCAGGCTTTGCATATTCAGTACATATTTCGTACTGACCCCCTTTCCTCGGGGGCTGCGTTTTCATGCCGCGCAGGTACCGACGACAGGTTTGCTGATCCGTCCGCTTAGGATCTCCTTCTGCTATTTTTGGAGCGCTCTTTTATTCAGAGCCATCTTTTGGTATAGTCTGTCACTTCTATATATGTATGTTCTCGTTCATGGGTACGGCGGGGCCCTGTCCCGTCATATGATTCTGTCGGTCTGTTTAGAGGTCTGTGGACATGTTTGTGGGTTGGGATCTTTCTGTACAGCTGTGTGTATATGTTGTGTTTAGGGCGATCCCATTCGCCGCGGCGGCCGGTCCGCATATATTTAAATATCACTCTGTTGGCCTTGTGTGGCCTTTGTTGGTATTTTCTGCGTGCAGGTTATATGGGATAGTCCGTAAAACAAAGGAAACTCTGCCGAAATTTTTCTGGAAACTATCTAAATTGGAAATAAAGCCTTGTCGGCTTCTGCTATATATAAAGCTATATATACTAGAATGTGTTTGAGTGCCCAGATCGGGCACTAGTCACGGCCTACGGGGTTGGGTCGTGATAGTATCTACCCCGGTTGGTGATCCCGTGATAGCTAGGCAAGTGTATAAAAATTGTGTGATAGTGACATGTGATCGCCAAACTAAAGCTGATTTAGTCGAACTTGAAATGTTGGAATTCGATGTGATCATGGGTATGGATTGGTTGGCCTCATGCTATGCTAATGTTGATTGTCGAACGAAAGTAGTTCGGTTCCAATTTCTGGGAGAACCCGTGCTGGAATGGAAGGGTAATACAGCGTCTCCAAGAGGTAGGTTTATTTCCTATCTCAAGGCAAGAAAGATGATAGCCAAAGGCCACATTTATCATCTAGACCGAGTCCATGATACCGAAGCTAAGTCGCCAACTTTCCAATCTGTCCCGGTAGTAAATGAATTTCCGGATGTGTTTCCAGATGAACTTCCAGGCCTTCCTCCAGAAAGAGAAGTTGACTTCGCCATTGATGTGTTGCCGGACACCAAGCCTATTTCTATTCCTCCTTATCGCATGGCTCCGGCAAAATTGAAAGAGCTAAAGGCGCAGGTAAAATATTTGCTCCAAAAGGGGTTTATCAGACCCAGTTCGTCGCAGTGGGGAGCACCAGTCTTGTTTGTGAGGAAGAAGGACGGTTCCCTACGAATGTGCATCAATTATAGGCAGCTGAACAAGGTGATGATAAAGAACAAATATGCTCTCCCAAGAATTGACGATTTATTTGATCAGCTGGAGGGTGCCAAATGGTTCTCTATAGTAGACCTGAGGTCGGGCTATCATCAAGTGAGGGTTAGAGAAGAAGATATTCCTAAGACAGCCTTCAGAACGAGATATGGCCATTATGAGTTTCGGGTGATGTCGTTTGGGTTGACTAATGCTCCGACCGTGTTTATGAATTTGATGAATAACGTGTTCAGGGCACTTTTGGACTTATTTGTGATAGTATTCGTTGATGATATTCTGTTGTATTCTCGCACAGAATCAGAACATGCTGATCATTTGCGTATCGTACTTGGAATTATCCGAACACGAAAACTATATCCAAAATTTTCAAAGTGCGAATTTTGGCTAAATTCCGTAACATTTCTGGGCCATGTTATTTCAGATGACGGTATTGGAGTTGACACTCAGAAAATTGAAGCGGTAAAGAATTGGTCGAGGACTACGACGCCTACCGAAGTTCGTAGTTTTCTAGGATTGGCAGGTTATTATAGAAGATTCGTAGAGGGCTTCTCATCTATTTCAGACCCATTGACGAAGTTAACCCAGAAGTCAGCCAAATTTCAATGGAATGATGCCTGTGAACGCAGTTTTCAAGAGTTGAAGGACAGATTAACTTCAGCTCCGATGCTAACACTTCCAGAAGGATCCGATGGTTATGTAGTATACTGCGATGCTTCCGGTGTTGGGTTAGGGTGTGTGTTGATGCAGCACGGAAGAGTTATTGCTTATGCCTCGAGACAGCTGCAAAAGCATGAACAACACTACCCAACTCATAATCTTGAATTGGCTGCAGTTATTCATGCGTTGAAGATATGGAGGCATTACTTGTATGGCGTACATGTTGATATCTATACAGATCACAAAAGTCTCCAATATATTTTCAAGCAGAAGAAGTTAAATCTGCGGCAGAGACGGTGGTTAGAATTGCTGAAAGATTATGATGTGAATATTTTATACCACCCCGGAAAAGCAAATGTGGTAGTTGATGCGCTTAGCTGCCGATCCATGGGTAGTTTATGTGAAGTGCCTCCGGACAAGAAAGAAATGGTTCATGAGCTTTACCAGCTAGCTAATCTTGGAGTGCGTGTGATAGATACGGGTAGTGCGGGGATTGATATTAATGATCCCGCTATTTCGTCTCTGAATGAGGAAGTGAAAGAGCGGCAATATGAAGATCCGCGGTTGAGCCACTACAGAGACACATTTCATGAAAAAGAGAGATCTCCATTTAAAACTTCGATGGATGAGGTCCTTAGATACCATGGCAGGCTGTGTGTTCCGAATGTTGTAGAATTACGCCGACGAATTGTAAAAGAAGCCCATTACTCTCGATATTCTATTCACCCTGGTGCAACAAAAATGTACCACGATCTCAAATTGATATATTGGTGGGATGGCATGAAAAGAGACATAGCAGAATTTGTAGCCCAATGTCCAAATTGCCAACAAGTAAAGATTGAACACCAAAAGCCAGGGGGGTTATTGCAAGCGATGGAAATTCCCACGTGGAAATGGGAAATTATCAATATGGATTTTATTGTGGGGTTACCCCGTTCCCGAGGCAAGTGTGATTCCATATGGGTGATCGTGGACAGATTAACCAAGGCATCTCATTTCCTTCCAGTTAGGACCATATACTCCACAGAACATTATGCGAGGTTGTATCTCAAGGAAATTGTGCGACTTCATGGTGTTCCATTATTCATTATTACGGATAGAGGAGCATAATTTACAGCCAAGTTCTGGAAGTCTTTTCAGGAAGGTCTAGGTACCCAAGTGAAGCTCAGTACAGTATTCCATCCGCAAACTGATGGGCAGGCCGAACGTACTATTCAGACCTTGGAAGATATGCTCCGAGCGTGTGTGCTGGATTTTCGTGGTAGTTGGGATGATCACCTACCCCTTATTGAGTTCGCCTAGAACAATAGCTACCTAATGACTTCGTGTGAAGCCCTATATGGAAGAAAGTGTAGGTCCCCAATTTGATGGTTCGAAATAGGTGAGGTGCAGTTAATCGGCCCGGAATTGATTTAGCAAGCGGTCGAAAAAGTCAAAGTGATTCGGGAACGATTGTTGACAGCTCAATGTCGCCAAAAGTCTTACGCGGACAACCGCCGTCGAGACTTGAAGTTTCAGGTTGATGATTGGGTATTTTTAAAGGTGTCGCCAATGAAAGCAGTGATGAGATTTGGCAGGAAAGGGAAGTTAAGTCCTCGATACATCGGACCTTACAAAATTATCCGTAAGGTCGACCAAGTAGCCTATGAATTGGAGTTGCCTTCACAGCTTGAATCCGTTCACCCAGTTTTTCATGTCTCAATGCTCCGCAAGTGTGTTGGAGATCCCAAGAGAGTTGTTCCGATAAATGATATACAAGTGACAGAAAAGCTGGCGTATGAAGAGGTACCCATTGCCATCTTAGATAGGCAGGTACGAAGACTTCGAAACAAAGAAGTGGCTTCAGTTAAGGTCTTATGGCGGAATAACAATCGAGAAGAGATGACTTGGGAAGCAGAAGAGAAAATGAGTTCCAGGTATCCACACTTATTCCAACCCCTAGGAGAGGTCCAAGATGAAGCGCCGACAGTATAAGGTATGAATGCAATAAATGAAGTGTAATAATTATAGTATCTGAATACCCCTATTTCTATCATTACTCAAAAATTATGTCCCCTATTTTCGGCATCTTTCATAAGTCTTTCTTAGAGTTTAATTGTATTGTAGCCCTGTGAGGCAGATTATTATGGGTTGTTGTGACAGAACGGTAGCGCCATATTACAGGGGAAACTCTGGCGAATTTTTTGTAGAATCCCCGATAACTTAACATTCGAGGACGAATGTTCCAAAAAGGGGGGAAGAATGTTACACCTCGGAACTTTTGGTTCTCTGAGCGGTAAAGGGACTAACTTAAGTTAAGGTGAACACGATGTCCCTACAAGTAAGAAGGGATACTTAAGAATCCTAGTTAAGATTTCAAAGAAGTTAAAGGCAAGGGAGGAAAAGTCCGTTAAATGAAACTTCACCGCAGTCCTGCGAAAAGGGGGTTCGACGGTCGTCCTTTGTACCGTCGAACAAGTCGACACCCGTCGATGGCGCCGTAAAACTGAGCTGGAGCGAAGACCATTCGAAGAACAGATCGACGCACCCAATCAAGTAACGATCCAGCCCCATCACATAATGTTGCACCCTATCAGCCATGTCAGCTAGAATAGTAGGCGCTTACCTAGCCAGCGAATCAAATTCGAGACTATAATCTCGAACACTCCTGCCATTCTGCCTCAGGTGTAGGAATCTATCAACTATGGCTCGCCTCATCTCCAGAGGCAGAAAATGGCCCAGAAAGGCCTCCACGAACTCATCCCATACTGCTGGAGGAGCATCCTCACCCCAAGATAACTCCCAGGACTCATACCAATTAACAGCTACATCACGCAACCAATATGAAGCCAACTCAACAGACTCAGTCTCGGAAGCTCTAATTATCCTCAATGTACGCTGCATTTGTCGAATAAAATCCAGTGGATCCTCTGCGGGCTTTGACCCATTGAACTTTGGGGGATTACAAGTCAAGAAATCACGGGCCTTCAAACTATCATGTATGTCCGCATAGTCGCCTCCTCATCCGTGCGTGCGAGCCTGTCCTGACACTAATCTGGTCAGCAACTGAACTGCATCTCTCATGGCCCTATCCTCCGCCCCTGGCTGAGGAGCTGGAGGCTCGGGTACTAGGACCTCGGGAGCTGGCGATGGAGCCGCACCCTGATCTGCAGCTGCTGCTGCCCTATGCTCCTCTGGTAACGGCGGTGTAGCAGAGCTCGCTGAGTAGAGCACAACCTCAGGCATAAGCTGGGCATGGGCCCTAGTAACTCTCCGAATCTGGCTGGTTTCTCTAGCCACTGCCTTGCCCTTCTGGGCAGCTGTCGCTTTCTTTGGAGGCATCGCTGTAAACATAACAATTCGTTAGGGAGGAATTATCCTGATAATACAGCTCTATCGCACGATCTAGAGTAAGAAGGAAAGATGACAGCCTAAATGTCCTGTAGCTTCCTGTTGATAAATGTGGTGCACAATACATCGATAAACAAGACTCTACTAGACCCGGTCTGTAGACACTCCGAGGATGAACCTCTCTGATACCACTTTTGTCACGACCCAACCCCGTAGGCCGTGACTAGTGCCCGAGCTGGGCACTCGTATACACCTGTTACTATAATCGTTTACAACTAGCATAATAAAGAACTTATGTATATTCAAAGGCAGGACGGCGTCCCAAAACTGTCACATATATATAGCATAGCAACCTGTCTCCTGAGGAGTTACAACTTTCAACAGATAATATGGCACATAAGCCGGCAAGGCCATCACAATATAGGGGGAACACCCCAGCCATACACGAGCCAACAAGGCTACCATAACGCACGACTTCCAAAACACATACGTATATATATCTACGCAAGCAGACAAGGCTGCCACTACGAATGGGTACGCCCCAAAACATAAGTCATATCCACACAACTAAACAACAACTATATACAGACCCACACATAAATCTACAGACCCCTAAGAGTAACAACAGTATCATATGACGGGACAGGGCCTCGCCGTACCCTTAGGTAAACATATATATACAACAGGAGAATCTGTACCACAAAGCTAGGCTCCGGAACAAGGGAGCACTCCAAGATAACTTAATATATATCCTAAACTGGCGGATCACCAAAACGAGTGTCTGTACCTGCGGGCATGAAACGCAGCCCCCCGAAGAAAGGGGGGTCAGTACGGGATATGTACTGAGCATGTAAAGCATGAAATATAGTGAACAGGGTCATACTGAGATAAGGAGTGCAGAAAACTAGTACAATAACCAGAAAAACCACAAGGCTTACCTTTGAACATAAACCATACGTGTCAATATCATATCCAACCAGTTATAGGACTAAGTGACATAATTAGATAATCATCCTGTACATATGCATATAAAACGTGTCCCGGCCCTCTAGTGAGGGACTCGGTAATTAAAATCATCATATACATACACATATAACGTGTCCCGGCCCTCTAATGAGGGACTCGGTGAATAAAGTCATCATATGCCATCCTGGCCGCCATCCCCATATCATCATATCATCGTGTCATCATATCATCATATGCATATACATATAACGTGTCCCGGCCCTCTAATGAGGGACTCGGTGAATAATACAGTGGATCTGTGCACGAGAACATGTCCTGGCCCGGGACTCAGTGAAAGATATATTGAGGCATGCACGAGCAGAGTAATAAGTAACCATATACACATAAATCATCTTTTGAGACTTAATAGATAAGTAGACTAGTCAACGCTCGAGTATCAAGATAATGGTCACACTCAGTACTCTTTGAAAATCATTACGAACTATGTCAGATAACGTCTCAGGAATCATAGACATGTATCAAGTCAATCCGAGGCAACTTATAAAATTTATGGTCATTAGGCAATATGGAGTTTTTCAGGATAGGAACTTTCATGAATCATTTACTATCCGATCTTATAGAAAGCTCGAGGGCAGTAGTTCGACTATTTTAAGAACTCTAATATCAAGAAATGGATAAGAATCATAATACATGCTCGGAACTTATGAGTAGAATTACCCCGAATCTCATATCGTTTCATACATACATCTAGGACATGCCAAAAGAAAGAAAGGATAGGCTTTACATACCTTTAGCGTTTACTCGCAACACAACCCGTATACGCTGCCCAATAGTACTTTATCCTATATTAAGATGTCAAGAACTACGATTAGGCTACGAGGGAATTCAATACGCATTCTAACGTTAGTAACCCTTTCTAAATAATTTGACGACCTTCCCTTTACATTCAAATCAACCACATACAATCAAGCCAACACCAATGATCACACGTTCAAGTGTTAACCCGAGGCCATTCAAACAAGACTCGAGAACACTTCGGACAACCCGCACAATATTCATAACAGCCCGACCAACATACCATACAACCCGCAATCCTTCAAACTCAACAAGAACAACAACAACACATTCTTTTCTTCCAATTTCACAAATCCTACCAACAACCACACGTTTAGCAACATTATTTATACAAATGCAAGAAACTATATTAACATCGTATTAGCTTCTACCACAGCCCACAAATAATTACAACTCCAATTTGAACCATTAAACTTTCATTTTCATCATGGAATCCACAACAACAACAATAAAAAATACTAAGTAAACTTAGTTCATCATTCCTACACAAACAGCCCCTACACGGCTTCAACACCAACAAACATTATTCCATGATTTTCATTCATTTCTACACACTACAACACATTCAAACCATCCACAACACATGCAAAAGAAGATTAAACCTTACCTTTAACACTTGGCTTTTCAATTTGGCTCCAATTTGTGTCTTGAATTTTTATACTTGTTCTTGTTGCCCTAGAATCAATTCCACGTTATTATACATCTTCTAAGGAGTTGAATTGCTTGGAAAAAATATTTTTGATCAACTTTCAATGGCATCAATCTCGGCCAGCCATGGCCGAGAGTCTCTCACTCTATCTCTAAGGTTTCTTAGGTTTGTGAAGATGAAGAAATGAAGTGGATAGTTGATGAATGAATCATCAACATACTATATATAGGATGTCCATGGTCTGGACATGTGTCCCACCCAAATTTTGACCCAATTGCACTTGGCCATGTCACGGGTGGGGCCCACACGGCCACTTATGGTCAATTAATGAAGTAATTAAATTTTAATCCCACTTAATAATCTAATCATGGTTAATTAATCCCTAATCTTCATTAATAATTCCATACCAAATAAAATTTATAAACAACTTGTGCAATTAAACAAACTCGGAGATTAAAAATCTCTACCTCGGATCCCAAAATAGTCTTGTCCTTAACTTGTCGCGACTAGCTTAAAATATCCCAATGTACAAAAATACGGGATAAAACACAATAGGCGGAGTGGGAGAAGTATTAGACGGAGCCTCATTATGTGATTCGCCCGCTTCTACATTCATTGGCGGCTCTCTTTCTACCTGCCTTTTCATTGTAATCTTGCTGTCACGAGGGGCCGCGACGGGCACCCCTTAGCACACTTTTACACTTACCTCTAGGTAAGCCACATGATAAAATATATATTTCTATTCATCCATCATACTAGTCGCATTGGACGACAATAACTTTATATCATAATTGGCAACTAGCCCATGTCAAAGTACGTAAGCCGACAAGGCTATCAAAATAATATCCAGAAATATAGACCGACAAGGCCAAACACATCTGACTATACACACATGTCTACGAGCCTCTAAGGATAGTATGTCATATCATACAGGCGGGACAGGACCCCGCCGTGCCCATAAATATGTACACTAAAGAATCTATACCAAAAGCTGCAGCTCCGAATAAAATGGAGCTCCGCTATGTAGTCCCTGAGAATGTAGCTATGGATCAAGTCTGTCTCCCTGTGCACCTGCGGGCATGACGCAGCGTCCACAAACAAAAGGGCATCAGTACGAAGAATGTACTGAGTATGTAAAGCATGATCAACATAAATATATGAGCATAATAAGCAATATGAGAAATAGCATAGGAGGGGAGATAGCAATATCAACGTCATAAGCACTTACTTTCTTGTCATAGGGACTTTCCATTTCTAGCGCGTATTCGTGTACATACACCCATTTCCATATCCGTACTCATATCCATATTCATTTACATATCCTAATTCACATTCGTATCATGTACATATTCTTATTCGTAACCGTATCGTATTCGCATTCATTCTCATACTTGGCCAGCCAAGGCTCAAGGTTACACATACCTGGCCCTACCAAGGCTTCAGGGTTACATCTACCTGGCCCTACCAAGGCATCAGGGTTATCCGTACCATCTTCAGAGGTGTGCGCGCGTTATTTAAATAGATACATATCCTACCCGGCCTCATAAGCTCGGGGTTCCATAATAATCATACATAGATACACATATATAATAGCTCATAAGCATCTTATTATTATCATCACTAACATTATCATCATCGTCATCGTTATCATCATCGCTATTACCATTATAGTCGTCATCGACATCATTATGACTATTATCGCCATTCATTACATCTATCTTTGTAGGCTTACTCGTCATACGCAGAACTTAGTACAATCGTAGCATATCAAGAGTCGTGAGCTCAATAGCTCGGAAGATCGAATCATTTGAAAGACATCATAGACTTATGGAGGATTTAGATGTTTGGCCAAAGAACCATGCCTTATGAAAGAAGGGTTAGCCTTACATACCTTTCCGTTCAACTATTTACCACTTGCACTTTCTCCTCCGAAGCTCACGTTTCTACCTTCATTAAAGTTATACTATCATTAGAAATCGATAGCTAGCATACATGACTAAAACTAGAGAAAATCGGACAGCATCTCCTTTATTTATATGACAATCCTCCATAGCGTATATCAACTCCCAAACGTCAATAATACATTCACAATATCCTAACAATAATCTTTATCCATCCACATTATCCGCATTTCTCAATTCACTTTCAATTACTCATATCCAGGGATATAACGCACGACTAGGTTCATTCACTTACATTGCCTGTCCCATGTTCTCAACGTCATTTATAACATATTTACATCACAACACATCAAGAATCATTACTCAATTAAAGTTATTACTCAAAATGGCACTATTCCACATTCATGACCCATTTTTCTATACGCTTCTAAAATCCAAGTATTTCAACTCTCAAATACCTTAAACAACATAGAAACACCATAAATATTACCTTAGATGTTGTAGGAACAAGCTTTGGTTGGTAATACTTCACTTGAGCAAAAACCCTAGTTCATCTCCAATGAGATTTCTTGACTTGAATGATCTTTAATGGGTTTTTTTGCACTTGATTCACTTAGTTTATGTTGTTGATCACTAATAATCCTTGAATTCTTGTGGAATAAATGTAGAGAGATGTTTTAGATAGAAGGGGTGTGATATGGAAGTGAAATGAAATAAAACTTGGATCCTTATTTAATGAACCATTTCAGTCCCCGACCCAATGTACGGACCAACATACGGTCCGTATATTTATACGGGCTGTATGTTTGGCCGTATAATTGTGTTACACCTCAGAAATTTGGTTCTCTGAGCGGTAAAGGGACTAACGTAAGTTAAGGTGAACACAATGTCCCTACAAGTAAGAAGGGATACTTAACAATCCTAGTTAAGATTTCAAAGAAGTTAAAGCCAAGGGAGGAAAAGTCCGTTAAACGAAAATTCACCGCAGTCCTGCAAAAAGGGGGTTCGACGATCGTCCTATGTACCGTCGAATAAGTCGACGCCCGTCGATGGCGCCGTAAAACTGAGCTGGAGTGAAGACCATTCGACGAACAGGTCGATGCTCCGTCGATCAGTTCGACGGACCGTCCTTCTCACCGTCGAACGAGATGAAATGATAGATTGCTCACTGGAAATTTAATGGTTTCGACGGTCAGATCGATGCCCCGTCGATCGCACCGTACATCTCGAACGGGACTGATTTCATGAATTAATATAAGACCCCTCCTCCATTTTATTTCATTTCATCTTCCACTCTCTTGTCTCCAAGAACTCTCTAGAACCTTGTCCACCATTCCTCCACAATAAATCAAAGGAAATCCATGGTCAACTACACCAAATCCATGAAATCAGGTTTATGAAACCCATTAAAAGTTCATCTAAGCCAAGAAAACTCAAGAGAAGTGAGTTAGGGTTTTGGTACAAGAAGAGAAGTTCCACTCAAAGGTTGTTCATCCATCATTTAAGGTGAGTTTTATGACCCTTTTCATATGGTTTGAGTGGTTATAGTTGAACACTTGGATTGTGGAAAGACATAGAAATTGGGTCATGAATGTGTGAATAATGTCATTGTTGAATAGTGATTGGGGTGGATGATGAATAATTGGTATGTTGTGATCGTTAATATGTTATGTACGACATCTATAATATGGAATAAGTATTATTTCTGAAAAAGTGCAATAATGAATTATGACCATAGTAGTGGAGAAATCAAAGAGAAATGGTGAATTGTGGGAAGTGTAGATAAATGATGAATGTTGTTATTAACGTTGGGCGTTGAAATATAATGTGGGAAAAGTAGTATAAACAAAGGAAGTGCTGTCCAATTTTTCCTAGAAATAGTGAAATGTTCTTTTAGCAAGGTAACTAATGTTAATGCGATTCCTCTCGAAGGTTGTAATACGAGCATCGAAGGGGGACGATCAAGCGATAAGATAGTTAAACGACAAAGGTATGTGAGGCTATTCCTTTCTGTCTATGGCATAAATCCTATAATATGACTTTCTTTCTTCTCTATGAATCTCTTAAGTTCCGAAAGAGAAATACGAGCTGATACCCCTAATTTGCTACACAAGGTAATGAGTTAGAGTATAGGAGTTCTAAATATTCATGATATGATGTCATTATTTCTTACACTCACCTCATATACTATTCCCTTCAAGGTGAGGTAGGATGTTAATGAGTGCTCCATAATGGAGTTGGGGATGACGACCTTACGTCAACCCGACAAAGCATAGTTAACCTTGAGCCTTTATGTATGCATTATGATGAGTATATTATACTGATGATAGCACACCGTGCCTACTTGGCCGGGCAGTCACCGCTAAGGCGGGCAGCTATACACCATGGCCAAATGGCATGGGCAGACACCACTAGTGGGCGGCAGGAGATGATACCCCGGACGCGGGAGGCCTCGACGCAGGCTAATGATTATTACACCGATCCGATATAGACGGGAAGCTTATATATTTATGCATATATGATATGATGATGACTATGAGCAAGCCAGCATGCATCACTCTTTTCCTATTTGACAGTCAGATACAGATGTTCCTTATTGATGCTCCTTTTACTTCGTTCATGTGATATTATTGTTTATGCCTCTCATACTCAGTACAATGTTCGTACTGACGTTCGTTTTCTTTGGACGCTGTGTTCATGCCCACAGGTAGACAGGGAGGTGATCCTGCTCAAGACTCGTATGAGCTGTTAGCTGTTGAGAGCTCTCCATTGTTCCGGAGGTGTTTATGGTTATCCTTTTTGTGTACATGTATGTTTTTGGGCACGACGGGGTCCTGTCCCGTCTATATGTCTAGTACTCTAGTAGAGGATCGTAGGTACGCAGTGTGGGTGGTATGGTCTCACGGGGTTGCTATTACGTGCATGTATATGTATATATATATATATATATATATATATATATATATATATATATATATATATATATATATATATATATATCTATTATTTCAATGACCAAAAGGCTTGTGCATATAAAAGTATTCATGTTTCCGAATGAAAGATGTTTTTCGTATAATTTGAGTACGATTTTTATAAATGAACGTTTAATGAGCATGATAAGAAGTAGAACGAGGGATGCTCGGTGGTTAGCCCCGGGTACCCATCACGGCCCCTAGTTGGGTCGTGACAAAAGTGGTATCAGAGCAGTTCATTCCTAGGAAGTATCTACGAGCTGTGTCCAGTAGAGTCTTGTTTATGGTGTGTTGCGCGCCACGCTAATAAACAGGAGGTTATAGGGCATTTAGGAAAAATGACCATCTTTCCCCTTATGAAGTCGTGCGATAGAGCTGTATATAAGATTTTATCCTCCCTAATAGTGTGTTCTGATTCCAGAATGCCGCCAAAGGGAAAAGCTACAGCTGCACAGAAGGGAAAGACTACGAAAAACAGACGAGTAGTAAGAGAGCCGCCAACGGATATAGAGGGAGGTGAATCACATAACGAGGCCTTATCTAATACTTCCTCCACCCCGCCTAATGTGGAAGAACAGAGAGCAGCTCCAGCTCCAATCCCTCCACCAGTTGCTTCGTGCTATATCCCGTATTTTTATACGTCGAGTTATTCGCAAGAGAATCGACTCAAGTTAAAGACGGGATCATTTTCGGATACGAAATAGGAATTTTTAATTTTTAATATTAATTAGAACATAAATTGTTTATAAATTTTAATTAGTGTAAAAGAATATTATTGGAGATTAGGGATTAATTATTTGTGATTAGATTATTAAGTAGAAATTAGTGATTAATTAAATTAATTAAGCTTAATTACCATAGTGGACCCCACCCGAATTAATTAAAAAAAAAGTGACAAATTAGGAGGTCACGTGTAGAGCCTAGGGGGCACATATATAAACCATCAAGATGACTCATGAATCATCATTTCAACATTTTCAACGAAAGTGAAAGAGAGAAATTGAGATGGAGAGCAAAGGAGAGCTCTCGGCCATAGCCATGGCTGGCCGAGAATGACCCTTGGTGAAGGTGTGTTTGGAAGCTTAATTTCTAAGGAGTTGTAGGTGTTTAAGAGAATTGCAACGTGAATCGAATCGTTAAGGTGAGATTCAAACTTTTTTTTACACGTTTTGGAGGAAGTTTAAACTTCAAAAACTTGATAGATGTGTGTTGAATGTAAAAGGTTGTAAGTGTTGATGTTGAAGTATGAGTTGCTGTTTTGGCCGTGAGTAGGGGTTGTTTTAACTTAAAATGATGAATTAATATTGATGTTGTTGTTGTTATGGTTATTATTGATCGTTTGACGAAAGTAAGGGAATTAGATAATTAAAGTTAAAGTTGTGTTGTTACGAAAATGTTGTTATCCTGGTTAAATTGAAAGGATTGGAGATATGATCATGTCCATATGTTGTTGTTGGTATTTCAGTGTTAACAGGAGGATAATTGAAAATTCGGGTTAGGCAAACATATAGGGGAAATGCTGGCCGATTTTCGTTAAGTCTCTAACTAATGAAAAACCCTAAACGAGAAAGTATGAGTTAAGGAGTAAATTCTATAAGCGATAAGCTGCGGAATTACGAACTAAAAAGTATAGTTACTAACGATAGCGACACTTTTATATTAATAGGCTAAAGGGGCGACGAAGCGAACGGGTTTGCGATTAATCATTAACAGGTTTGTAAATCTGTCCCTAGTTTCTTTTGGCATGTCTTAGATTTAAGTATGAATGATATGAGCTTTGGGGTAATTCTATTCCTAAGTTTCAAGTGTGATTTATGAGTCCTATTCTTAGAGACTCTACGACAGTTATTATCCTTGACTTCTATAAGCTATTTTGTATTCATGTCTACAATTCCTATGGCTCTTTTGATATGATCTATAATGACATTCGAGGGATACTTGATATGATTGCCGCTACTAATACTCAGGTGTTAATCTCTTCTTTTTATTCTGTTTGAGTCTTGATAATGATTTAAATTGCATATGGTTACTAACTACTCTGCTCGTGCATGCCTCAATATGTCTTTCACCGAGTCCTGGGCCGGGTATGTTATCGTGCACAGTTTCACTGCATTGTTCACCGAGTCCGTCACTAGAGGGACGGGTTCGTATATATATATATGATATGTTATGGCGGCCAGGAGGGCATATGATGACTTTATTCACCGAGTCCCATAATGGGCCTGGTATCATATATGATATTGAAATGCATGATTTATGTTTCAAAAGGCAAGTGTTTTTGGTATTCTAGACATTGTACTTGTTTCCTGCACTCCCTATTTCGGTTATAATCCTTTTTACTATATTTCATGCTTTACATACTCAGTAGATATCTCGTACTGACCCCCTTTTTTCGGGGGGGGGGGGGGGGGGGCTGTGTTTCATGCCCGCAAGTGTAGATACTCGCTTTGGTGATCCGCCAGCTTAGGACTTCTATTCAGCTATTTTGGAGTGCTCCATTGTCCCAAAGCCTAGATTTTTGGTACATACCTTCTTATGTATATATATATGTTTGTCCAGGGGTACGACGGGGCCTTGTCCCGTCATATTTCACTGTTGATACTCTTAGAGGTCTGTAGACATGTATGTGGGTTGTATATAGACTATGATCAGTCGTGTCTATATAGTTGTTGTGGATGTTTCTGTTTGTTGTAGCAGCCTTGCCGGCTTGCATATGTTATCGATATGTAGTGGCAACCTTGTCGGCTTGCGTAATATATTGACATGTGGTGGCAGCCTTGTCGGCTTGCGTATTATATGATGTTTAGTGGCAGCCTCGTCGGCTTGCGTATTTATTGCGTTATGATTGATTGGGAACTTTTGGGTTTACGCCGATTCCCATGTTGTCTATAGTGTCAGTCTGATTTTGTCTAACAGGTACAAATGGGTGTCCAGCTCGGGCACTAGTCATGGCCCACGGGGCAGGGTCTTGACAAAAGTGGTATCAGAGCAGTTCATCCTCGGAGTGTCTACAGACCGTGTCTAGTAGAGCCTTGTTTATCGGTCTGTTGTGCACCACATCTATAAACAAGAAGCTACAGAACATTTAGGATGTCATCTTTTCTTCTTATCTTGGATCGTGCGATAGAGCTATATTATAAGGATAATCCCTTCGTAACAGACTATTATGTTTACAGCTATGCCTCCAAAGAAAGCGACAGCTGCCCAGAAGGGCAAATCGGTAGCAGGTGATACTAGCCAGACTCGGAGAGTTACTACGGCTCGTGCCCAGTTTATGCCTGAGATTGTGTTCCAGTCCGCGAGTTCTGCTACACCGCCACTTCCAGAGAAACCTAGGACAGCGGCAGCTCCAGGTCAGGGGGCGGCTCCACCGCCAGCTCCCGAGGTTCCAGCACCTGAGCCTCCAGTTCCTCAGCCAGGGGCGGAGGATAGAGCCATGAGAGATGCAGTTCAGTTGCTCACCAGATTAGTGGCAGGACAGGCTCGCAGGCATGGACTAGGGGTTGACCAGACGGATCGATATGACAGTTTGAGAGCCCATGACTTCCTAAGTTGTAATCCTCTATAGTTTTTTGGGTCGAAGCCCGAGGATGACCCGCAGGAGTTCGTTCGGCAGATGCAGCGTACGTTGAGGATAATTAAGGCTTCTGAGACTGAGTCTATTGAGTTAGCTTCGTATCGATTGCGGGATGTGGCTGTCAATTGGTATGAGTCGTGGGAGTTGTCTAGGGACGAGGATGCTCCTCCAGCAGTATGGGATGAGTTTGTGGAGGCCTTCTGTTTTATCCCGTAATTTTGCACATTTGGATAAATCGAAATAATTATGACTAGTAAGAGATAAGGCAATCTTTTGATCTTATTTAATATATAAGTTGTTCATGAAAAATATTGATGCGGAAATATTGAGGAAGGCTAAGGGCAAAATTGGAATTTTGAAAAGTAGTTTCATGAATTACAAAAAATTAGTCATAAACAATTGGGCTTGGAAAATCAAAAAAAAAAAAAGGAGAGGCCCAAAGGGGGCCGACATAGGGGCAATGGGCCAAGGCCCATGTTGAATTTTAATCCAAGTCAAATAAAATGAGAGGGCCACTAGTATTCATCACATTTTAGAACATTCAAGAAAAACAAGAATTGAGAGCAAGAAAGAGACAGGGGTTCGGCCAAGGAAAGAAAAAAATAATTCTTGAAGCCTTTAATCTTTGATCCAAAACTTATATTTTCCTAGTATTTCCACTAATTCAAAGACCCTCTTCAACGTGGTACAATTATTAGAGCAAGAAAACTACTTTTGTGGCAAGTGCAAAAATTCTATTCAAGTGGGAAGTTGAGGAAAAAGGTAAGAATTCATATTCTTTTATATGTTATGGAGGATTTATGTATGTTGTGGTATGTAGAAATGGATAAAAATCATGAAACTATGCATGTTGGTGTTAGCCGTGTAAGTGTATGTTGTGTAGGAAAGATGAACAAATTTCTATGTAGTAATTTGATTGTTGTTAATATGTATTGTATGATGAAATGAGAATTTGATGATTCAAGTTGAAGTTGGGGAGGTTTCGGGTGGAGTATGGTGTGTTGGTGGAAATGTTTGAATATTGTATAGATTGTTTGAAATGTTCTTGAATTGTATTTGAATGATCTGGGATTAGTAATGAATATGTGAGCCTTGATATTGGCTTGGATGTACGTAGTTAAATTGAATGTTGATAAGCTACGTAGAGAAGAAGGTTACTAATGTGATTTAATATGGTTTTACGTAATTGTGAAAGTGAAGTTGCTAAAGTGTGAATTGTTGTTGTAGTTTACGAATTTGAAGGAAGAAAATGTGTTGTTGTAGCTTTTGTTACAATTGTAGAGTTTCGGGTGGAATAGAGTTAGTTGGATTGTTTTGAATGTTGTGCGAGTTAATAATGTTAGAATATGTTTCAAATTGATTGTTGGTGTAGTAGAAATGATTGTTGCTATGGTTGTTGATAAATTTGGCCGAGTTAAATTCTCGGGGTTGTTGTATTTACAGGGGAGATGCTGCCGAAATTTCTGTAGACAAGTGCTAATTAGAATTGAATTTCTAGGTACTTGTAGTTAATGTTGGGTAATTAATAACGTTATTGTAGATCGTGGGGAGCCCGAGACTTGAGTTGCTATTAGCTTAGAAGGCGAGCGAGGAATGTAAAGCCTAACCTTTCTTTCTTTTGGCATGACCTTTATGGAACGAATAAATGACATATATGTATGACTATTTGGGGTACGGCGGGACCCTGTCCCGTCATATGTTTCTGTTGTTGTTTGTAGAGGCCTGTAGACGTATATGTGGGTCATGGGTCATTATTGTCTGGTTCTGTCTGTGATCGGTGTCTTAAGCAGTTCTGTTTACTGTGATGGCCGAAAAGGGCCCATATGTGTGTGTATGGATATGTATATTTGGGCGATGTATTTTCCGCCAGCTTTGCCGGGTTCTGTATGATATTTGCTATATATGACCCCTTAAGGCGATATCTGGCTCCAGAATCTGTACGACCTAATGTATGCTAAATATGGATAAGTCCTAGATATATCGATTTGGTAAGTAAGTGTGTATGGGTGTCCAGTTAGGGCACCAGTCACGGCCCACGGGGTTGGGTCGTGACAAAAGTGGTATCAGAGTGGTTTGTCCTCGGAATGTCTACAGGCCGTGTCTAGTAGAGTCTTGTTTATCGGTGTGTTGTGCACCACATCTATAAGAAGGAAGCTACAGGACATTTAGGGTGTTACCTTTCTTTCGATCATAGATCGTGCGATAGAGCTGTGCTGTTAGGATGATTTCTTTCTAACCGATTGTTATGTTTACAGTGATGCCTCCGAAGAAGGCGACGGCTGCCCAGAAGGGCAAAGCAGTGGTAGGAGAGACCAGTCAGATGCCGAGAGTTAGTCTGGCTCGTGTTCAGACTATGCCCGATATTGCACCCCAGTCGGCAGGTTCTGCTACACCCCTACCATTAGAGGAGCCTTGTGCAGCAGCCGCTGCCACCACGGATCAAGAGGTGGCCTCACCATTAGCTCCGGAGACCCCAGCACCCGAGCCTCCAGCACCTCAGCCAGGGGCAGAGGACAGGGCGATGAGGGATGCGGTGCAGTTATTGACAAGATTGGTAGCAGGACAGGCTCGCAGACGCGGGCTAGGGGGTGATGATGTGGACAGACTTGACAGTTTGAGGGTTCGTGATTTCTTGAACTGTAATCCCCCAGAATTCTACGGGTCTAAGCCCGAGGAGGACCCCCAGGATTTTATTCGATAGATGCAGCGTACACTGAGACTAGTCAGGGCTTCTGAGACTGAGCCTGTCGAGTTGGCTTCACATAGATTGCGGGACGTAGCGATTAATTGGTACGAGTCTTGGGAGCTGTCCAGAGGCGAGGATGCTCCTCCAGCTGTGTGGGCTGAGTTTACAGCAGCTTTTCTCAGCCACTTTTTACCTCCAGAGTTGCGGCGGGCGAGAGTTGACAGATTTTTACAGCTGAGGCAGAGAGGCAGGAGTGTCCGAGAGTACAGCCTAGAGTTTGATTCTCTGGCCAGATATGCGCCCACCATTGTAGCTGATATGGCCGACAGGATGCACCGGTACGTGATGGGTTTGGATCATTACTTGGTTGATAGCTGTATGGTGATGGCATCGCAGACTAGTATGGACATTGCCCGGTTACAGGCATATGCACAAGGAATTGAGGACCGGCACAGAGGGCGTCAGCCCGATAGTGATCGTGACAGAGGCAGCCCAAGAGGGCTAGGTCAGCCGTTTATTCTGGGGAGTCTCGAGGCGGGCAGCCTCAGCAGCAGTATAGCAAATATCCTCCTCAGTCAGGCCGGAGTGCACATTCACAGTGTATAGGCAGACGATTTGATAGTGCAGGGCACTCAGGGGTAGGCTAGAGCTCCAGAGCCTCAATTTCGCAGATGAGCAGAGGTTCCAGCCAGGCGAGGCTACCTATGCCTCGATGTTCTTATTGTGGGAGTTCTCACCCAGGAGAGTGTTATCGAGCCACGGGTGCCTGTTTTTCTTGTGGCTGCCAGGGCCATATTATGAGAGATTGTCTGTTGGCGGGTGGTTCTGGTGGTGCAGCTCAGCCGACGGGATCAACTGCTGGTTCGTCCTCCACTTCTGTTGCTATGCGCCCTATGGGGCGGGGTATGCCAGCACTAGCGGGCCGCAGCAGAGACCGTGGCGGGGTTTCTGATTCTAGCGGTCCCTCGAACCGCATATATGCCTTGGCTAGCCGACAGGATCAGGAGGCGTCGCCAAATGTAGTCACAGGTACATTATTGGTTTTCTCTCGAGCTGTATATGCATTGCTCGATCCAGGTTCTACTTTATCATATATTTCTCCCCTTGTCGCTAGTAAAATTGGGATAACACCTGAACCGATAGAACCGTTCGAGGTAGCTACACCGGCCGGGGATTCTATTATAGCAAGGCAGGTATATAAGGATTGTTCTGTAATTATATGTGGCCGATGCACCAAGGACGATTTGATAGAGCTGGATATGACTGAATTCGATGTTATTATGGGCATGGATTGGTTAGCTTCTCGTTATGCAAATGTCGATTGTCAGAAAAAGGTAGTTCGCTTCCAATTTCCAGGGGAACCAGTTATAGAATGGGCAGGAAATACAGCATCGCCGAGGGGTAAGTTTATTTCATACCTCAAGGCCAGGAAGATGATTCAGAAAGGGTATATTTATCATTTGGTTCGTGTGTATGATATTAAAGCAGAAACACCTACTGTCCAGTCAGTCCCGGTAGTCAACGAATTTCCAAATGTATTTCCGGACAAGCTTGCAGGTCTTCCACCTGAACGGGAGATCGAGTTCACGATAGATGTGCTGCCAGATACTCAGCCTATATCTATTCCTCCTTACAGAATGGCACCTGTAGAATTGAAAGAATTGAAGGAGCAGCTGAAAGATCTATTAGAAAAAGGCTTCATCAGACCCAGTACGTCACCTTGGAGAGCACCGGTATTGTTTGTAAGGAAGAAAGACGGGTCGCTGCGTATGTGCATTGATTACAGACAGCTGAATAAGGTGACTATAAAGAATAAATATCCCTCCCCCGGATTGATGATTTATTTGACCAGTTGCAGGGTGCTAAATATTTTTCGAAGATAGATTTGCGTTCGGGCTATCATGAGGTGCGGGTACGAGAGGCAAATATTCCAAAGACTGCTTTCAGGACCCGATATGGGCATTATGAGTTCAGAGTATTGTCTTTTGGGCTAACTAATGCTCCAGCAGTGTTTATGGATTTGATGAACCGGATATTCCGGCCATTTCTAGACATGTTCATGATCGTATTTATTGATGATATTCTGGTTTATTCATGATCAGAAGAAGAGAATTCAGATCATCTGAGGACAGTACTCGGGACACTTCGGCAATAGAAATTATATGCTAAGTTCTCCAAATGTGAATTCTGGTTAACCTCAGTGGCATTCTTGGGGCATATCGTCAGAGCAGATGGTATTCGGGTTGATACACAGAAGATCGAAGCTGTAAAGAATTGGCCTAGGCCTACGACACCGACTGAGGTACGCAGTTTTATGGGATTAGCAGGGTATTACAGAAGGTTTGTGGAGAATTTTTCTTCTATTGCAGCACCATTAACGAAGTTAACTCAGAAGGCAGCAAAATTCCAGTGGACCGATGCTTGTGAACGCAGCTTCCAGTTGCTGAACGAAAAGTTGATTACAGCTCCGGTTCTAACTCTTCCCGAGGGGCCAGACGGGTATGTTATTTATTGTGATGCTTCAGGCATGGGAATAGGTTATGTATTAATTCAGCATGGTTGAGTTATAGCCTATGCCTCCCGTCAGCTCAGACCGCACGAGAGAAATTATCCCACTCATGATCTGGAACTGGCAGCGGTAATTCATGCATTAAAGATATGGTGGCATTACTTATATGGGGTTCATGTTGACATTTATACGGACCACAAGAGCCTTCAGTATATTTTTAAGCAAAAGGAGTTGAATTTGCGGCAAAGAAGATGGCCCGAGTTATTGAAAGATTATGATGTTGACATTTTATATCATCCTGGGAAAGCCAATGTTGTAGCAGATGCACTTAGCCGCAAGTCCATGGGCGGTTTGACCGGCGTGCAGCCAGAAAGAAAAGAATTAGTTCGTGAAATTCATCAGCTAGCCAGTCTTGGAGTCCGTTTGGCCGATTATGGAAATATTGGGGTTTCTGTCCGAGGAGTTGCTGAACCATCTATTACCGAAGAAGTAAAACGATGCCAGTACGAGGATCGAATTCTGGTGCAATACAGAGATGCAGCCCTTGATAAGGAGAAGGCCCAGATCGAGATTTCACCTGACGGAGCATTATTATATAGAGGTAGGTTATGTGTATCTGACGTTGCAGGGCTACGGCGACAGATTATGGGAGAGGCACATTATGCTCGGTATTTTGTTCATCCGGGATCCACAAAAATGTAACATGATCTTAGATGTTTATATTGGTGGGATGGTATGAAAAGAGACATTGCAGAGTTCGTTGCTCAGTGCCAAAATTGCCAACAAGTTAAGATCGAGCATCAAAAGCCCGGTGGATTGCTACAGGAAATGGAAATTCCAGCTTGGAAATGGGAAATAATTAATATGGATTTCATTACAGGTTTACCGCGCACTCCACGAAGGTATGATTCTATATGGGTTATTGTTGACAGGTTGACGAAATCAGCCCATTTTCTTCCGGTCAGGACCACCTACTCGGCTGAGGATTATGGCCAGTTGTATATTAAAGAGATAGTAAGGCTTCACAGAGTTCCTACATCTATTATATCCGGCAGAGGTGCACAGTTTATAGCTAACTTCTGGAGGTCGTTTCAGGAAGGATTAGGGACTTAGGTGAGTCTTAGCACAGCGTTCCATCCTCAGTCTGACGGACAGGCCGAGCGTACTATTCATACGCTGGAAGATATGCTACGGGCCTGTGTTATTGATTTCAGAAGTAGCTGGGATGATCATTTGCTGCTTATTGAATTTGCTTATAATAATAGCTATCATTACAGCATCCAGATGGCACCGTATGAAGCCCTATATGGTAGGAAATGCAGATCTCCGATTGGTTGGTTCGATGTGGGTGAAACTAAGTTAATTGGTCAAGATATGATCCAGCAAGCAGTCGATAAGGTAAAACTCATTCGGGAACGGTTATTAGCAGCCCAGAGTCGACAGAATTCTTATGCAGACAATCGACGTCGACACTTGGAGTTCCAGATTGGTGACTTGGTATTTCTGAAAGTGTCACCTATGAAAGGTGTAATGAGATTCGGCAGAAAAGGAAAGCTCAGTCCAAGATATATTGGTCCTTATTAGATTGTTCGAAAGATAGGCAAGGTCGCCTATGAGTTAGACTTACCGTCCGATCTGGAAGCAGTAAATCCGGTATTTCATGTATCAATGCTCCGCAAATGTATTGGCAATCTTTCCAGAATATTTCCTATAGAAGATATCCAGGTAACGGAGGAGCTGTCTTATGAAGAACAACCTGTAGCCATCTTGGATCATCAGGTGAGGAGACTGCCTACCAAAGATGTGCCTTCTGTTAAGGTCTTATGGCGGAATAATAACCGAGACGAAATAACCTGGGAAGCAGAGGACGAGATGAAGAAGAAGTATCCTCACTTGTTTCCTATGCCTACAGGTAATCTAAATTCCTTAATTGGTTATATTAATTGGTGAATGAATTATATGTGCTGCCCATAAAAAAGAAACTCCCCCGAAATGCTTGCAAGACCCTATAAGACTAGTTTAACATTCGAGGACGAATGTTCTAAAGGGGGGGGGAAGATGTTATATCCCGTAATTTTACACATTTGGATAAATCGAAATAATTGTGACTAGTAAGAGATAAGGCAATATTTTGATCTTATTTAATATATAAGTTGTTCATGAAAAATATTGATGCGGAAATATTGAGGAAGGCTAAGGGAAAAATTGGAATTTTGTAAAATAGTTTCATGAATTACAAAAAATTAGTCATAAACAATTGGGCTTGGAAAATCAAAAAAAAAAAAAAAATCTTGAAGCCTTTAATCTTTGATCCAAAAATTATATTTTCCTAGTATTTCCACTAATTCAAAGACCCTCTTCAACGTGGTACAATTATTAGAGCAAGAAAACTACTTTTGTGGCAAGTGCAAAAATTCTATTCAAGTGGGAAGTTGAGGAAAAAAGTAAGAATTCATATTCTTTTATATGTTATGGAGGATTTATGTATGTTGTGGTATGTAGAAATGGATAAAAATCATGAAACTATGCATGTTGGTGTTAGCCGTGTAAGTGTATGTTGTGTAGGAAAGATGAACAAATTTTTATGTAGTAATTTGATTGTTGTTAATATGTATTGTATGATGAAAATGAGAATTTGATGATTCAAGTTGAAGTTGGGGAGGTTTCGGGAGGAGTATGGTGGGTTGGTGGAATTGTTTGAATATTGTATAGATTGTTTGAAATGTTTTTGAATTGTATTTGAATGATCTCGGATTAGTAATGAATATGTGAGCGTTGATATTGGCTTGGATGTACGTAGTTAAATTGAATATTGATAAGCTACGTAGAGAAGAAGGTTACTAATGTGATTTTAATATGGTTTTACGTAATTGTGAAAGTGAAGTTGTTAAAGTGTGAATTGTTGTTGTAGTTTACGAATTTGAAGGAACAAAATGTGTTGTTGTAGCTTTTGTTACAATTGTAGAGTTTCGGGTGGAATAGAGTTAGTTGGATTGTTTTGAATGTTGTGCGAGTTACTAATGTTAGAATATGTTTCAAATTGATTGTTGGTGTTGTAGAAATGATTGTTAGTATAGTTGTTGATAAATTTGGCCGAGTTAAATTCTCGGGGTTGTTGTATTTACAGGGGAGATGCTGCCGAAATTTCTGTAGACAAGTGCTAATTAGAATTGAATTTCTAAGTACTTGTAGCTAATGTTGGGTAATTAATAACGTTATTGTAGAACGTGGGGAGCCCGAGACTTGAGTTGCGATTAGCTTAGAAGGCGAGCGAGGTATGTAAATCCTAACCTTTCTTTCTTTTGGCATGACCTTTATGGAACGAATAAATGACATATATGTATGACTATTTGGGGTACGGCGGGGCCCTGTCCCGTCATATGTTTTTGTTGTTGTTTGTAGAGGCCTGTAGACGTATATGTGGGTCATGGGTCATTATTGTCTGGTTCTGTCTGTGATCGGTGTCTTAAGTGGTTCTATTTACTGTGATGGCCGAAAAGGGCCCATATGTGTGTGTATGGATGTGTATATTTGGGCGATGTATTTTCTGCCAGCCTTGTCGGGTTCTATATGATATTTGCTATATATGACCGCTTAAGGCGATATTTGGCTCCAGAATCTGTATGACCTAATGTATGCTACATACGGATGAGTCCTAGATATATCGATTTGGTAAGTAAGTGTGTATGGGTGTCCTGTTAGGGCACCAGTCACGGCCCACGGGGTTGGGTCGTGACACCTTCCTTGGCCATTTTCTGCCTCCAGAGATGCGGATTCCTACAGTTGAGGCAGAGGGGCAGGAGTGTTCGAGAGTATAGCCTAGAGTTTGAATCGTTGGCTAGATACGCACCCACTATTGTAGCTGATATGGCGGATAGAGTGCATCGGTACGTGATAGGGTTAGATCGTTATTTGGTTGATGGTTGTATGGCAGTGGCTCTTCAGCCAGGTATGGATATTGCTCGGGTACAGGAATATGCACAGGGGGTAGAGGATCGACACAGAGGACGTCAGCCAGATAGAGATTATGATACAGGCCAACATAAGAGGGCCAGATCGGCTAGCTATCCTGGCGAGTTTCGAGGCGGGCAGCCTCAGCAGCATATTAGATATCCGTCCCAACCAGCACAGAGTGCACCTCCACAGTTTGCAGGTAGAAGATTTGGCAGCACAGGGTATTCAGTAGCCGGTCAGAGCTCCAAGGCTTCGGGTTCGCAGATGAACAGAGGTTTTAGTCAGTCGAGGCCACCTTTTCCTCAGTGCTCTCGGTGTGGTAGGCCCCATTCTGGGGAATGCCGTCTCGTTATGGGTGCTTGCTTTTCTTGCGGCCGTCAAGGCCATATTATGAAAGAGTGTCTGTATGGGGGAGGTTTAGGTGGTAGGGCTCAGCCCACTGGGTCGGTTGCTGGTTCATCTTCTTCTGTAGCAATGCGCCCTATGGGGCAGGGTGTTCAGGTACCAGCAGGCCGTGGTAGAGGTCGTGGCGGAGCTTCTAGTTCTAGCGGTCCTTCAAACCGCATATATGCTTTGGCTAGTAGACAGGATCCGGAGGCGTCACCAAATGTGGTTACAGGTATACTATCGATTTTCTCTCGAGACGTGTATGCAATGAAAGACCTAGGCTCTACATTATCGTATATTTCTCCCTTTGTTGCTAGTAGAATTGGGATAAAACCTGAATCGATAGAACAATTTGAGGTAGCTACACCGGTAGGAGATTCTGTTATAGCAAGGCAAGTATATAGAGATTGTTCGGTGATTATATATAGTCGTTGCACCAAGGCAGATCTGATAGAGCTAGATATGACTGAGTTTGATGTTATTATGGGTATGGATTGGCTAGCTTATTGTTATGCCCACGTTGATTGTAGAGGAAAGGTAGTTCGATTTCAGTTCCCAGGAGAGCCAATTATAGAGTGGATGGGGAATACAGCATCGCCGAGGGGTAAGTTTATTTCATACCTCAAGGCAAAGAAGATGGTCAGAAAGGGTTATATTTATCATCTGGTTCGGGTGCATGACCTGAAGGCAGAGGTGCCGACTCTTCAGTCAGTGCCGATAGTTAGCAAGTTTCCAGATGTATTCCCAGATGAACTTCCAGGCCTTCCTCCTGAACGGGAGATACAGTTTACTATAGATGTGCTGCCATATACTCAGCCCATATCTCTTCCTCTTTATAGGATGGTACCTGCAGAACTGAAAGAGTTGAAGGAGCAGTTGAGAGATTTATTAGAAAAGTGCTTCATCAGGCCCAGTACATCACCTTGGGGAGCACCGGTACTATTTGTGAGAAAGAAAGGTGGGTGGCTGCGGATGTGACGATAAAGAATAGATATCCCCTCCCCAGAATTGATGATCTATTTGACCAGTTGTAGGGTGCTAAGTGTTTCTCGAAGATAGACTTGCGGTCAGGTTATCACCAGGTGCGGGTAAAGGAGGCAGATATTCCGAAGACTGCATTCTGGACCCGATAAGGGTATTATGAGTTTAGAGTGATGAATTTTGGACTGACCAATGCTCCAGCAGTATTTATGGATTTGATGAACCGAATATTCAAGCCGTTCTTAGATATGTTTGTGATTGTGTTTATCGATGATATTCTGGTCTACTCACGATTAGAAGAGGAGCATGCGGACCATCTGAGGGCGGTACTTAGAGTGCTCCAGCGCCAGAAGCTGTATGCTAAATTTTCTAAGTGTGAATTCTGGCTGACTTCAGTAGTATTCTTCTGGCATATTATTGGAGCTGATGGTATTCGAGTAGACTCACAGAAGATTGAGGCGGTGAAGACTTGGCCTAGACCTACGACACCTGCTGAAGTACACAGCTTTTTGGGGCTAGCAAGGTATTACAGGAGGTTCGTAGAGAAATTTACCTCAAATTCAGCGCCTTTAACAAGGCTAACACAGAAGGCAGCCAAGTTTCAGTGGACCGATGCTTGTGAGCGAAGCTTCCAATTATTGAAGGATAAGTTGACCACTGCTCCAGTTCTAACACTCCCTGAGGGGCCAGATGGCTATGTTATTTATTGTGATGCCTCAGGCGTTGGGTTAAGCTGTGTGTTGATGCAGCATGGCAGAGTTATAGCCTATGCCTCCCGACAATTCAGAAAGCACGAAAGAAATTATCCCACTCATGATATGGAGTTAGCTGCGGTGATTCATGCCTTGAAGATATGGAGACATTATCTATACGGCGTGCATGTTGTTATTTACACAGATCATAAGAGCCTCCAATATATCTTCAAGCAGAAGGACCTAAATTTGCGGCAGAGGAGGTGGCTAGAGTTGCTGAAAGACTATGATGTTGATATTCTATACCATCTAGGGAAAGCAAATGTTGTAGCAGATGCACTCAGCCATAAATCTATGGGTAGCTTGGTAGATGTACAACCAGAACGGAAGGAGATAGTCCATGAGATTTGCCAGTTAGCTAGCCTTGGAGTCCGTTTAGCTGATTCCGATGATGGCGGAGTTTCTGTTCGAGCAGTTGCCGAGTCCTCTATTATAGAAGACGTAAAGAGACACCAGTACGAGGACCCTATTCTTGTACAGTACAGGGATGCAGCTCTTCAGAAGGAGGAGACCCCATTCCAAGTTGCACCTGACGGAGTGCTACGATACAGAGGCAGATTGTGTGTACCTGAGGTTGAAGGGTTGCGACAACAGGTTATGGGAGAGGCACACTATGCCCGTTATTCTGTTCATCCAAGGTCAACAAAGATGTATCATGATCTTAGATGTTTGTATTGGTGGGATGGCATGAAAAAAAATATAGCGGAGTTTGTTGCTCAGTGCCCGAATTGTCAACAGGTTAAGATTGAGCACCAGAAGCCCGGTGGATTTTTACAGGAGATAGAGATTCCAACCTGGAAATGAGAGGTAATTAATATGGACTTCGTCATAGGTTTACCTCGCACTCCGCGTAAATATGACTCTATTTGGGTTATCGTTGATAGGCCGACAAAATCAGCCCACTTTCTTCCAGTCAGGACTACGTATTCAGCTGAGGACTACGCTAGGTTATACTTCAAGGAGATAGTGAGACTTCACGGGGTTCCCCCAGCTATTATCTCTTATAGAGAAGCCCTGTTTATAGCTAACTTCTGGAGATCCTTCCAGGAGGGATTGGGGACACAAGTGAGTCTTAGCACAACATTCCATCCTCAGACTGATGGATAGGACGAGCGTACCATTCAGACACTACAAGATATGTTACGGGCCTGTATTATTGATTTCAGGGGTAGCTGGGTGTTACACCTCGGAAATTTCTCCGTACTTGTATGATGAGTGGAATGATGAAGAGTTTGAGTGAACGATGTTTTATTAAGTCGGGAATGGCTAATTAAGAATTTTTGGAAATAAGAAAGTCGCGAAAATTTTTTCAGCCCAGTGGTCGTATATGGCACTATACGGCCCGTAAAGTGATTTACGGACCGTATAGTGCAGTCGTCCTCCAGCTTGTCAAAAATCTCAACTTTCTGTAAATTGTGAAAATGGTTAAATACGACTTGGAGGACGACCCGTAAACTGGTTTACGGACCGTAAACCTCAGTCCTAAATTTCCATAATCCCCAGCCAAACTTTCTGTTTCTGGGATGATTAAAAACGACCATGGAGGACGGACCGTAAACCACAATACGGTCCGTAAACTGCAATTTACGACCATTGTTCATCCCGACAAGAATTCATTAAAGATCAGATTTGTGATTTTTAAAGGGGACTTAAGCCTCATTTTAACTCATTATTCATTCAACCAACTCAAGAAACTTCTAGACCTCTCCACATACTTCATCTATAGAAATCCCAAAGAATCAAAAGAACATCAAGACCAACAACACCAAATTCACAAAAATAAGTGTAAGAACACATCAAAGGATCTTCTAAGTCAAGATATTCCCAAGAAGGTGGAACTAGGGTTTTGGCTAATTGAAGTATTTCAACTTAAGGATTGTTCAATCATCATCCAAGGTAAGTTTCATAATTATTCCATGTTGTTTGAAGTATTGGAAAGCTTAGACACTTGAAATGTATAAGAACATGGAAATGGGTCATTATTGAGTGGAATAGTGACATAAATGTATGATAGTGGAATTGAACTATGAATATTGAAGTGTTGTGAGTACTAATACGTTATAAATGATGTTTATATCATGAAACAAGCATTAAAGGCATGAAAACGCAAGGATGAGCTAGAAGTAGAAATAAAGGAAAATTGGAGGAAAATGGTGGATTTTGCCAAATGTACGTAAATGACGATTGTCGATGATGATATTGCGAGTGATATTATGAATGTTGGGAGTTGATATAAAACATGAGAAAAATGGTATGAGCAAAGGAAGCGTTGTCCGACTTTTCCTAGAATTAGCGATGCGTTCTTGTAGTTAGTTTACTAATGTTGATACGGATTCTCTTATGAAGGTAACGACGTGATATCGACGGAGAACAAGTGAGCGATATCTTAGCTAATCGACCAAGGTATGTGAGGCTAGTCCTTCTTTCTAATGGCATGAATCTTTTAGCTTGAATCCCTATTCCTTCCATGAGTTCTTACATTCTAAGAAGTTAAAAGCTTATACCTATGAATGTCTATATGAGATGAGTTATACGATATGAGGACACTGGAATGATGATGATGTTATTCCTTGCCTACACTCACCTTATGTACTAGTCCTTTCAAGGTGAGGCAAAATGTCCTTAATGTAACTGGGGGATCACGACCCTACGTCACCCCGAAAGAGTAAAGTTGATCATGAGTCTTATATACGCATTATGATAAGATAAGTATTTTATGATAAACATAATACTATGAGTATTTACATTAAGCATGTCATGATTGCATTCACACCGGGCCTAGTTGGCCGGGCAGACACCGCTTCGGCGGGTGGCGATACGGATACACCACGACCTACGAGCGTGGGCAGACACCACTAGTGGGCGGCATGAGATGGTACCCCGGACGCGGGAGGCCTGGACGCGGACTAATGTTATTGATTATCACACCGTTCCGACATGGACGGGCAGCTTGCATATGATGCTTACATGTTATGATGATGAGTATGAGTAAGACAACATGTATTACTTCATTTATGATTATCAGTCAGATTCAGTCGTCTCATGTTGATGTTATTCCCCTATTATTGATGTCTTCTTTCATTATGTATACCTCTCATACTCGGTACAATATTCGTACTGACTTCCTTTCTTCGGACGCTGTGTTCATGCCCACATGTAGACAGGGAGGAGAGCTTGGCCCAGGTCCTCAGTAGTTGTCAGCTGATAGATAGCACTCCATTGTTCGTAGGTGCTTATGGCTATTCTTTTGATGTACATTCATATATGCATATTTTGGGCATGACGGAGTCTTGTTTCGTCTATGTATTCATTTTGTTAGTAGAGGATCGTAGATACGCAGTGTGGGTAAGATGGTCTCACAAGATGTTTTCATATGTATGTATATTATTTTGATGGCCAAGAGGAAAATGTATATAAAGTATTTTTGTTTTGATTAAATATGATTTTCCTACAATTGGTATGTAAAATTGATAAAAGAGTATTAAATGAGCAAGATAAGTAGTAGAGTGAGCGGTGCTCGGTAACTAGCTCCGGGTACCCATCGCGGCCCCTAGCTGGGTCCTGACACTGGGATGATCATTTGCCACTTATTGAGTTTGCCTATAATAATAGCTACCATTCGAGTATTCAGATGGCACCGTATGAGGCCTTGTATGGGAGGAAGTGCAGGTCACCTATTGGCTGATTTGATGTGGGTGAGACTAAATTAATAGGCCCAGATATAGTTCAGCAGGCTGTTGATAAAGTGAAGCTTATTCAGGAAAGATTACTGGCAGCCCAGAGTCGACAGAAATCATATGCAGATAATCGACGTCGACACTTAGAATTTCAGGTTGGTGATTGGGTGTTCTTGAAGGTGTCACCCATGAAGGGTGTCATGAGATTCGGAAAGAAAGGGAAGCTAAGCCCGAGGTACATTGGGCCTTATCAGATTATCCGTAGGGTAGGCCAGGTTGCCTACGAGTTGGACCTGCCGTCTGATTTGGAAGTAGTGCATCCAGTATATTACATGTCAATGCTTCGCAAATGTATAAGTGATCCTTCCAGATTATTTCCCGTAGATGATGTCCAGGTGACAGAGGAGTTATCCTACGAGAAGCAGCCTATAGCCATACTTGATCGGCAGATTAGGAGATTGCGTACCAAGGATGTGGCTTCTGTCAAAATATTATGGTGAAACAACAATAGAGAAGAAATGACTTGGGAAGCCGAAGAGGAGATGAAGAATAAGTACCCTTACTTGTTCCCTACGCCTACAGGTAACTCAAACTCCTCACTTGATTATATTGATTGCCCGATGAAACTATATGTTAGACGATAAGGAAGACTTCCCCAAAATTCTTATAGAACCTTATGGGACAAATTCAACATTCGAGGACGAATGTTATAAAGGGGGGAAGGATGTTATATCCCGTATTTTTATACGTCGAGTTATTCGCAAGAGAATCGACTCAAGTTAAAGACGGGATCATTTTCGGATACGAAATAGGAATTTGTAATTTTCAATTTTAATTAGAACATAAATTGTTTATAAATTTTAATTAGTGTAAAAGAATATTATTGGAGATTAGGGATTAATTATTTGTGATTATATTATTAAGTAAAAATTAGTGATTAATTAAATTAATTAAGCTTAATTACCATAGTGGGCCCCACCCGAATTAATTAAAAAAAAAAGTGACACATTAGGAGGGCACGTGTAGAGCCTAGGGGAACATATATAAACCATCAAGATGACTCATGAATCATCATTTCAACATTTTCAACTAAATGTAAGAGAGAAATTGAGATGGAGAGCAAAGGAGAGCTCTCAGCCATAGCTATGGCTGGCCGAGAATGACCCTTGGTGAAAGTGTGTTTGGAAGCTTAATTTCTAAGGAGTTGTAGGTGTTTAAGAGAATTGCAACGTGAATTGAATCGTTGAAGGCGGCAACCAAGATCGTTAAGGTGAGATTCAAACTTATTTTTACACGTTTTGGAGGTAGTTTAAACTTGAAAAACTTGATAGATGTGTGTTGAATGTAAAAGATTGTAAGTGTTGATGTTGAAGTATGATTTGTTGTTTTGGCCGTGAGTAGGGGCTGTTTTAACTTAAAATAATGAATTAATATTGATGTTGTTGTTGTTATGGTTGTTATTGATCGTTTGACGAAAGTAAGGGAATTAGATAATTAAAGTTAAAGTCGTGTTCTTACGAACATGTTGTTATCCTGGTTAAATTGAAAGGATTGGAGATATGATCATGTCCATATGTTGTTGTTGGTATTTCTGTGTTAATAAGAGGATAATTGAAAATTCGGGTTAGGCGAACATATAAGGGAAATGCTGCCCGATTTTCGTTAAGTCTCTAACTAATGAAAAACCCTAAACGACAATGTATGAGTTAAGGAGTAAGTTCTATAAGCGATAAGCTGCGGATTTACGAACTAAAAAGTATAGTTACTAACGATAGCGATACTTTTATATTAATTGGCTAAAGGGGCGACGAAGCGAACGGGTTTGCGATTAATCATTAACAGGTATGTAAAGTTGTCCCTTCTTTCTTTTGGCATGTCTTAGATTTAAGTGATGAATGATATGAGCTTTGGGGTAATTCTATTCCTAGGTTTCAAGTGTGATTTATGAGTCCTGTTCTTAGAGACTCTACGGTAGTTAATATCCTTGACTTCAATAAGTTATTTTGTATTCATGTCTATGATTCCTAAGGCTCTTCTGATATGATCTATAATGACATTCGAGGGATACTTGAAATGATTGTCGTTACTAATACTCAGGTGTTAATCTCCTCTTCTTATTCTGTTTGAGTCTTGATAATGATTTAAATTGCATATGGTTACTCACTACTCTGCTCGTGCATGCCTCAATATGTCTTTCACCGAGTCCCGGGCCGGGTATGTTATCGTGCACAGTTTCACTGCATTGTTCACCGAGTCCCTCACTAGAGGGACGCGTTCGTATATATATATATATATGATATGATGATATGTTATGGCGGCCAGGAGGGCATATGATGACTTTATTCACCGAGTCCCATAATGGGCCTGGTATCATATATGATATTGAAATGCATGATTTATGTTTCAAAAGGCAAGTGTTTTGGTATTCTAGACATTGTACTTGTTTCCTGCACTCCCTATTTCGGTTATAATCCTCTTTATTGTATTTCATGCTTTACATACTCAGTACATATCTCGTATTGACCCCCTTTCTTCCGGGGGGGCTGTGTTTCATGCCTGCAGGTGCAGATACTCGCTTTGGTGATCCGCCAGCTTAGGACTTCTATTCAGCTGTTTTGGAGTGCTCCATTGTCCCGGAGCCTAGATTTTTTGTACAGACCTTCTTATGTATATATATATATGTTTGTCCAGGGGTACAACGGGGCCCTGTCCCGTCATATTTCACTGTTGATACTCTTAGGGGTCTGTAGACATGTATGTGGGTTGTATATAGACTATGATCAGCCGTGTCTATATAGTTGTTGTGCATGTTTCTGTTTGTTGTAGCAGCCTTGCCGGCTTGCATATGTTATCGATACGTAGTAGCAGCCTTGTCGGCTTGCATAATATATTGACATGTGGTGGCAGCCTTGTCGGCTTGCGTATTATATGATGTATAGTGGCAGCCTCGTCTGCTTGAGTATTTATTGCGTTATGATTGATTGGGAACTTTTGGGTCTACGCCGATTCCCATATTGTCTATAGTGTCAGTCTGATTTTGTCTAACAGGTACAAATAGGTTTCCATCTCAGGCACTAGTCAAGGCCTACGGGGCTGGGTCGTGACACTTCGCGTCAACAAATGACCGAGGCCATATATCTATTGACGCAGCTAGTTGCCTCTCAGGCACAGCGGCAGAATACGAGCCCAAGTGATTGATCAGCCAGTACCAGAGCCCGTGATTTTATGAGTTTAAATCCTTCGGAGTTTTTCGGGTCAAAGCCGGATGAAGACCCGCAAGGTTTCATAGATGAGGTGTTGAGGACAGTTAAGATTGTCCATGCCTCCGAAATTGAATCCGTGGAGCTGGCATCTTATAGACTCCAGGATGTGGCAGTCTTATGGTATAATAACTGGGTCTTATCAAGAGGAGAGAATGCGCCTCCTCCGGTTTGGCAAGAATTCGTTGACGCCTTCATCCGCCATTATTTGCCACCCGAGGTCCGCCGAGCTAGGGCGGATAGATTTCTAAATTTGAGGCAAGGTAGTATGAGTGCCCAGGAGTATAGCATGCAATTTAATTCTCTGGCTAGATATGCCCTGGCTATGATGGCCGACATGGGAGATTGGGTACATAGATTCGTCAGTGTCTTAGGGCCACATATATTCAAAGACTGCTTGATAGCCTCGCTACAAGATGGGATGGGTATTTCTCGGATACAGGCCCATGCCCAGAATATAGAGGGGCGACAACAACCACAAAGAAGTGATCGTGATATTGATAGACGGCAAGGCAAGAGGGCTAGGTCTATGGGGGCAGGTAGTGATTACAGAGGGGGACCAATGCAGACATATCCTAGACATTCAGGCCAGTCCGTGACTAGCGCACCTCCTCGGTTTACGGGTAGGAGATTTGATCATTCTTTTCGTTCAGGGCAGGGTCAGAGTTCGAGGGCCTGAGATTCTCAGTTCAGGGAAGATTATAGTCAAAGATGACCCTCAGTACCGCGATGCAGCCAATGCGGTAGACTACATTTCTGACAATGTCGCCAAGGTTCGGATGCTTGTTATACTTGTGGTCCGGTAGGGCACATGATGAGTGATTGCCCATCGGTGAGTGGCAGAGTTGGGGTTCAGCCCACGGCCTCAGCAGCTGGTTCTTTCTCGGTGCGCCCGGTAGGGCAGACTCCTGAAATGTTAGCAGGCCGAGGTAGGGGCAGAGGGGAAGCATCTACTTCAGGTGCCACTCAGCCCCATATATATGCTTTAGCCGGATGCCAGGACCTTGAGTCCTCCCCCGATGTGGTTACAGGTACATTACGCATATTTTCCTATGATGTGTATTCCTTGATAGATCTGGGTTCTACTTTTTCCTATATTACCCCATACGTTGCTGGTCGCATTGGGGTGAAACCTGAGCCAATCAGACCTTTCGAGGTATCTACCCCGGTTGGTGATCCCGTGATAGCTAGGCAAGTGTATAAAAATTGTGTGATAGTGACATGTGATCGCCAAACTAAAGCTGATTTAGTCGAACTGGAAATGTTGGAATTCGATGTGATCATGGGTATGGATTGGTTGGCCTCATGCTATGCTAATGTTGATTGTCGAACGAAAGTAGTTCGGTTTCAATTTCTGGGAGAACCCGTGCTGGAATGGAAGGGTAATACAGCGTCTCCAAGAGGTAGGTTTATTTCCTATCTCAAGGCAAGAAAGATGATAGCCAAAGGCTACATTTATCATCTAGACCGAGTCCATGATACCAAAGCTAAGTCGCCAACTTTCCAATCTGTCCCGGTAGTAAATGAATTTCCGAATGTGTTTCTAGATGATCTTCCAGGCCTTCCTCCATAAAGAGAAGTTGACTTCGCCATTGATGTGTTGCCGGACACCAAGCCTATTTCTATTCCTCCTTATCGCATGGCTCCGGCAAAATTGAAAGAGCTAAAGGCGCAGTTAAAATATTTGCTCCAAAAGGGGTTTATCAGACCCAGTTCGTCGCCGTGGGGAGCACCAGTCTTGTTTGTATGGAAGAAGGACGGTTCCCTACGAATGTGCATCGATTATAGGCAGTTGAACAAGGTGATGATAAAGAACAAATATCCTCTCCCAAGAATTGACGATTTATTTGATCAGCTGGAGGGTGCCAAATGGTTCTCTAAAGTAGACCTGAGGTCGGGCTATCATCAAGTGAGGGTTAGAGAAGAAGATATTCCTAAGACAACCTTCAGAACGAGATATGGCCATTATGAGTTTCGGGTGATGTCGTTTGGGTTGACTAATGCTCCGGTCGTGTTTATGAATTTGATGAATAACGTGTTCAGGCCACTCTTGGACTTATTTGTGATAGTATTCATTGATGATATTCTGGTGTATTCTTGCACAGAATCAGAACATGCTGATCATTTGCGTATCGTACTTGGAATTATCCGAACACGAAAACTATATGCAAAATTTTCAAAGTCCGAGTTTTGGCCGAATTCCGTAACATTTCTGGGCCATGTTATTTCAGATGACGGTATTCGAGTTGACACTCAGAAAATTGAAGTGGTAACGAATTGGCCGAGGCCTACGACGCCTACCGAAGTTCGTAGTTTTCTGGGATTGGCTGGTTATGTCACGACCCAGCCCCGTGGGCCGCGACTGGTGTCCTTCTGGGACACCCCAAACGAACTCACACCCAGACCATCGTAATCAGACTCGTCCAAACTTAACGTACGTTATTCGAACTCAACATCGTAATCAGACATCTACCGAACACTTATCCTAAGCAGTCGCCCGTACAGATCAGACAAATCACAAATCAGAAAGGAAGCGGAATGTACATCGCCAAATTTCACACACACACATCAGAAGGGTGGCGGAATGCACATCGCCCCCAAATGCATACACATACATACAGACTCAGAGGCCGACTTGGCCATAGTAGCGTACGGGCCGCTTAAGATCGTAAAACAGACTCACATGCAAACACACCGGACCCACGACCCACAAATCTGACTACAGGCCTCTAAACAAAATAGAACATAAGAACATAGGACGGGACAGGGCCCCGCCGTACCCACTCATCCAAATATACAGAATACAGACACAACAAAAGATATGTACCAAAAGTAGGCTCCGGATCAAAAGGGAGCTCTCCAACACAGCAGAATGAGTAGCCTAAACTGGAGGACCACCCAAACGAGCTTCTGTACCTGCGGGCATGAAACACAGCCCCCGAAGAAATGGGGGTCAGTACGGGAGAAGTACTGAGTATGTAAAGCAGAAGGTACAGAAATCACAAACACAGCTAGAGTCAGAAAGAACAAACACACCAACATCGCAACAAAGCAAACCTGTGCGGGAGGCGAACGTACAAATGCAAATCAAATCATGTATAGGGTTTAGGAATGTGGTCACCCCCCGACGCTGGTGCCACAACACATCATAACTCCAGAAGGTTTCAAATCTCCGTACAATCTCCAGACACATCATATCACACACACATCATATCATCAGAACGTATCAAATGCCATATCACATCATAACTCCATAAACGGTAACCGGCCCTATGGCGAGGCCTCGGAAACCGTAACACATCATAACTCCCGAATATATTATAGTGCGCACGATCACAAAGTCGGCCCGGGTACCGACGAACGAAGTCATAGCAGGCAGCACGAACAGAGTAGTGCAGAAATCATATGCATATCAAAAATAATTTGTCGGACTTAACATATAGTTTACGTAGAGGTATATACTGACGCCCGAAGGATCGGAGTAGGAATCAGACTGATCAAAGTATGCGTATAAAAGTTACGAAGTTCCAAACTGCCACATTCGCAAGAAAACTGTTCATAAGTCATTTTCCGAAAATCTCACATCATTCAAGTACAGAACGTACATTAATGGCATAGAAAGTTTCAAACACATCCTTGGGTCCTAAACAGACGGTTGCGGATCATAACGGACACAAATGAATCAAACAAACCGAATAAGGGGAGCCTCGGGGCTCGCGGGCCCACCTCGAGTCAAATTGAGGTGGCGGACACAAATCACAGACTTTCGGCTCCATAGAGCCATCTACAAAAGTTTCGAAGAGTTTCGGACACAACAGCACAAGTTATGGAGGTACGAACATTCTTTTAACCAAAGGTGACAAAGAGGGTTCAATCGCGCTGAGTGAATAGTGCTCGAACTTGAACCTCGATTTCCAAGAGTAGGATTATTCCCGAGGTTCCGATATTAACCTAGTAGGACTAGGACATGCCAAAAGAATGATAGGTAGGCTTTACATACCTGGTTGGCGCCTTACGCTCCTCAAATCGAAATTCCCGTTTCGCCCAGAAACTGCAAATGGTCACTTTTACCAGTTACTATTCATGAGAATTAACATTCTAGTCTTTGGGCTATATTTGGCTACCGAAATTTCGGCAGCACTTCCCCTATAAATCTAACACCCCCGAGGCTTAGCTCGGCTCAAAATATAACAACATCAACAGCCCAAACATCATTACACAATACGAATCACAATCAAACACACTAACTTCACAATTGCACTTTATTTCATAAGTTGGTAATCCTATTTCCAAACTTCACAATTTCAACTCATATCCACATTATTGTATTCATTCATTCAAGATTATTCCACTACATAACAAACAAGTTCCAAACCACATACAAACATCCCCAAAATTCACTACTTTCCAATTTTCATTCAAAACACCAAAAGTTACGACGAACGTTCTAACTTGCGTCGTTTCATTCCAAACTCATTATCATCAACCATAAATCATGTTCAAAGCCTTTAGTATCATAAATATACTATGATATACACAAATATACCAAGGGTATACACTTTCCGATAACGTCAAAAATTATTTTCTAATACCAACTCACTTCCTTAATCAATCATTTACAACATAATGACCACAACAACACATTATTCAAACTAAACAAGCTCAAATTCTTAGGCCTTTCACCTCCCTCACTTTCGGCCAAACACACCCTTTATACACACACACACCATGCACAAACACAACACCATTCCAAAATCTTCATGCTAATTCAATCACTAACACATATGTATCCCTTTCATAACATAAAAACATTGAAACCTTACCTCTTTCTTTAAATTCCGATTCGCCGCAAACGTCGTCCTCTCGTCAAACTAATTGTACCACCACGAAGAGCACCTCGAACTCATCAATTATTCCAAAAGAGACTAGGTGATTGGATTAGAAACAAGGCACGAAAATTTTTCTCTTTTTTTTTTTTCTCTTTGGCCGAGAGCACCTATCTTGGTGTTCTTGAATTTTTCTTGTTTTGATCTTGATAAGGTTAAGTCCATATCATATATATCCACTACTAAGTGTCATGTGCATAGCACATGACATTTAAAGATGGGCTTGGGCCAACCAAGTGGCCGGCCACCCCACAAAATCTTGGGCCCAATTTCTTTGTTCAATTTCTTGGCCCAATTCATTACGTCCCGTTTTGTAATTCCCGAAACTAATTTCTAAAATTCCGAATTTACCCTCGGCCTTCCCCGAGGTCTTGACATCAATGATTTCATGATCAATATGAGCATACCAACTTGAATCAAATTATTTCCTCAACACACACAAGTCTTATTTATTTCTCGATTTCCCGTTATACGAAAATACGGGACATAACATTCTCCCCCCCTTAAGAACATTCGTCCTCGAATGTTGAATCGACCTCATGGGTGTCGTACAACTCTGGGGGGGTTCTTTTGATAGTTGTCCTTTATTGATTTCTCCGACATGGCTCCCTTACCAGTACTCGGGGTAGATTTCTCACATCACCAATCCAAATGCCTTCATAATCCATTTTCTCGTACTCTACGTAATCACCGAACCATACGCTATATTCTTGTAATAGGCGAACGCTTTCCAGACATCATAGTCAATATCATTTTCTTGTCACACTTTTGAGTTTCCCTCACCCCATCGTCGTAATCTCACTCTACTTCATATCAGACACTTCATGCTAAACAGATTCAGAACTTAGGCCGGACGCGCATGCGTATATCGGACGGATTTATATCCAGAGTCAGACCCACAGAGGCGTGCCAGACAGGAACGGATTCAGAATCAAACGCACAAAAGGTTCATCAGACGGGAACCTAGTCGAACGCAGAAGTACAGAGGTGTACTAGGTAGAGCCTCATCGGAATCGGAAGTGCAGAAGCACCACAGATAGGATGTCAATTTAGAATCAAATCATTCATATTAAGGCTCCAATAATTCATGAGAATTTTCCTTTATTTGCAAACTCACTCACCAAGTCGTCACACAATTTACTTTGCGTCTTACGTATCGACTCCTTCAAAAATTCCAATTACTCACACTGCTTATCTTTTATTTATCACAACATTAGTCGCCGGGCTCAGCTCTTAGCCCTCCTAGGCACCAAATGACAATCATACACACACATACACATACATATACACCTACACACGTTTACTCATACCTTACCGGCGAACATCTCTGGCTGTTATTCAAATTCGTTCAATTTCCCAAGAGGTGTTGTATCCTTTCCTTTTCGCCCATTTAGTCCGCCTCGTTCCGCGCGACTCTCGAAAGGGCACTAATTATTCTCCACACATTCTATTCACCTTTGGTTACCCCAAATTCCCATTTACGTTAATCATACTTACACTTGTGCAAAATTTTGCGTTACTTCCCAGGGGGTCACCCATCCCAGAATTGCTCTGGCTTGAGCACGCTTAACCCTGAAACTTTTACACATTTTGACGCGTTAGGGCTGATATAATTTCGCCAATTGCCTCGCACGACCTTTGTCACGTAATTTTAGGCCAAACGGGGTCTTAGCAAATTTTTCGGAAATTTTTCGTAGCGGGTCCCATTCTGACCCAAAGAGGTCGTTTGCTTTTCCGGCTGTGAGGTCTATCGTTCTAGTCTTCCAAATCCCATATATTTTCCTCCCACATGTACAGATAACTGCCTCGGATATTTTCATTAATTCGGATTCTTACCTTACCTTTACTGACACACACAAAAAAAGTATATCTCATAATACTGAGGTACAAACCTACCATTGCACATATTCATTAAACAAAAAGGTTAGTAATATACCTGGGTCTGTGTCTGGGGGTGCCTCTGGGTCCCGATGACCATTCAAAGCGTAGATGCGGTTCGAGGGACCGCTAGAATCTGAACCCCCACCACGGCCTCTACCGCGGCCCGCTGGTGCTGGCATACCTCGCCCTGTCGAGCGCGTGGCCGAAGGGGTAGATGACGAACCCGCAACAGATCTCATCGGCGGTGCTGCGCTACCGGAACCGCCTGCCTACGGACAATCCCGCATGATATGGCCCTGGCGGCCGCAAGCAAAACAGGCCCCCGTGGCCCTAAAGCACTCACCTGGGTGCGATCTTCCACAATACGAACACTGGGGTATGGGGGGTCTAGACTGACTGGGACCCTTGCTCGCCTGAGGACCTGGGGCTCTGGAACTCTGGTCTGCCCTGGACGGTCCTGCTCCATCAAACCTCTTACCAATAGACTGTGTGTCCCGGCCTGACGGCGGAAAGTGCCCGCTGGACTGATACTGCGGCTGCCCGCTCCGAGAATCTCCAGAATACCCCGCTGATCTGGCCCTCTTGGGCCGTCTCCCATCATACTCTCGGCTGGGCCGATCTGCTCGGTGCCGATTCTCCATCCCCTGGGCGTAGGCCTGTAGACGGGCAATGTCCATATCTGTCTGCAATGACACCGCCATACACCCGTCAATCAAGTAACGATCCAGCCCCATAACATATCTATGCATCCGATCTGTCATATCTGCCACCACGGCAGGGGCATACCGGGCCAGGGAATCAAACTCCAAATTATATTCACGGACGCTCCGACCCCTCTGCTGCAGATGCAAAAACCGATCAGCTCGCTCCCGTCGTAACTCTGGGGGCAGGAAGTGGCGGGTGAAAGCAGTCACAAACTGATCCCACATAGCTGGAGGAGCACCCTCACCCCGGGATAGCTCCCAAGTCTCATACCAATGCGCGGCAACGTCCCGAAGTCTATGCGAAGCTAGCTCAACCGACTCGGTCTCTGACGCCCTGACCAAGTCTAATGCACGCCGCATCCCCCGAATGAAGTCATGGGGGTCCTCGTCGGGCTTAGACACGAAAAACTCTGGAGGGCCGCATAACAAGAACTCCCGAACTCTCAGGCTTTCCCGCCTGTCCTCATCATCATCGTCCCTCCGCCCGCGTCTGCGAGCCTGGCCGGCTACAATCGTGGTCAATAACTGTACAGCCTCCCTCAGGGTCCTATCCTCCGCCCCTGGCTGAGGAATCTCAGGAGCGGGTACACGGACCTCTGGAGCTGCTGAAGGTCCCGCTCCAGGCTGTACTAATGGGGGTGTAGCAGACCCCTCAGAATGAGGTGTAACCTCAGGCAAATCATAAACACGAGCCCGAGTAGCCCGTTGTGCCTGACTGGTCTCTCCCACCTTCGCCTTGCCCTTTTGGGCCGCCGTTGCCTTCTTCGGAGGCATCACTGCAAACACAACAACGGGTCAGATCAGAATGACCCTAATAACACAGCTCTATCGCACGATCTAAGATTCCAAAGAAAAGGCAACACAACATCCTAGATGTCCTGTAGCTCCCTGTTTATAGATGTGGTGCACAACACATCGATAAACAAGACTCTACTAGACACGGCCTGTAGACATTCCGAGGACAAACCGCTCTGATACCACTTTTGTCACGACCCAGCCCCGTGGGCCGCGACTGGTGTCCTTCTGGGACACCCCAAACGAACTCACACCCAGACCATCGTAATCAGACTCGTCCAAACTCAACGTACGTTATTCGAACTCAACATCGTAATCAGACATCTACCGAACACTTATCCTAAGCAGTCGCCCGTACAGATCAGACAAATCACAAATCAGAAAGGAAGCGGAATGTACATCGCCAAATTTCACACACACACATCAGAAGGGTGGCGGAATGCACATCGCCCCCAAATGCATACACATACATACAGACTCAGAGGCCGAATTGGCCATAGTAGCGTACGGGCCGCTTAAGATCGTAAAACAGACTCACATGCAAACACACCGGACCCACGACCCACAAATCTGACTACAGGCCTCTAAACAAAACAGAACATAAGAACATAGGACGGGACAGGGCCCCGCCGTACCCACTCATCCAAATATACAGAATACAGACACAACAAAAGATATGTACCAAAAGTAGGCTCCGGATCAAAAGGGAGCTCTCCAACACAGCAGAATGAGTAGCCTAAACTGGAGGACCACCCAAACGAGCTTCTGTACCTGCGGGCATGAAACACAGCCCCCGAAGAAATGGGGGTCAGTACGGGAGAAGTACTGAGTATGTAAAGCAGAAGGTACAGAAATCACAAACACAGCTAGAGTCAGAAAGAACAAACACACCAACATCGCAACAAAGCAAACCTGTGCGGGAGGCGAACGTACAAATGCAAATCAAATCATGTATAGGGTTTAGGAACGTGGTCACCCCCCGACGCTGGTGCCACAACACATCATAACTCCAGAAGGTTTCAAATCTCCGTACAATCTCCAGACACATCATATCACACACACATCATATCATCAGAACGTATCAAATGCCATATCACATCATAACTCCATAAACGGTAACCGGCCCTATGGTGAGGCCTCGGAAACCGTAACACATCATAACTCCCGAATATATTATAGTGCGCACGATCACAAAGTCGACCCGGGTACCGACGAACGAAGTCATAGCAGGCAGCACGAACAGAGTAGTGCAGAAATCATATGCATATCAAAAATAATTTGTCGGACTTAACATATAGTTTACGTAGAGGTATATACTGACGCCCGAAGGATCGGAGTAGGAATCAGACTGATCAAAGTATGCGTATAAAAGTTACGAAGTTCCAAACTGCCACATTCGCAAGAAAACTGTTCATAAGTCATTTTCCGAAAATCTCACATCATTCAAGTACAGAACGTACATTAATGGCATAGAAAGTTTCAAACACATCCTTGGGTCCTAAACAGACGGTTGCGGATCATAACGGACACAAATGAATCAAACAAACCGAATAAGGGGAGCCTCGGGGCTCGCGGGCCCACCTCGAGTCAAATTGAGGTGGCGGACACAAATCACAGACTTTCGGCTCCATAGAGCCATCTACAAAAGTTTCGAAGAGTTTCGGACACAACAGCACAAGTTATGGAGGTACGAACATTCTTTTAACCAAAGGTGACAAAGAGGGTTCAATCGCGCTGAGTGAATAGTGCTCGAACTTGAACCTCGATTTCCAAGAGTAGGATTATTCCCGAGGTTCCGATATTAACCTAGTAGGACTAGGACATGCCAAAAGAATGATAGGTAGGCTTTACATACCTGGTTGGCGCCTTACGCTCCTCAAATCGAAATTCCCGTTTCGCCCAGAAACTGCAAATGGTCACTTTTACCAGTTACTATTCATGAGAATTAACATTCTAGTCTTTGGGCTATATTTGGCTACCGAAATTTCGGCAGCACTTCCCCTATAAATCTAACACCCCCGAGGCTTAGCTCGGCTTAAAATATAACAACATCAACAGCCCAAACATCATTACACAATACGAATCACAATCAAACACACTAACTTCACAATTGCACTTTATTTCATAAGTTGGTAATCCTATTTCCAAACTTCACAATTTCAACTCATATCCACATTATTGTATTCATTCATTCAAGATTATTCCACTACATAACAAACAAGTTCCAAACCACATACAAACATCCCCAAAATTCACTACTTTCCAATTTTCATTCAAAACACCAAAAGTTACGACGAACGTTCTAACTTGCGTCGTTTCATTCCAAACTCATTATCATCAACCATAAATCATGTTCAAAGCCTTTAGTATCATAAATATACTATGATATACACAAATATACCAAGGGTATACACTTTCCGATAACGTCAAAAATTATTTTCTAATACCAACTCACTTCCTTAATCAATCATTTACAACATAATGACCACAACAACACATTATTCAAACTAAACAAGCTCAAATTCTTAGGCCTTTCACCTCCCTCACTTTCAGCCAAACACACCCTTTATACACACACACACCATGCACAAACACAACACCATTCCAAAATCTTCATGCTAATTCAATCACTAACACATATGTATCCCTTTCATAACATAAAAACATTGAAACCTTACCTCTTTCTTTAAATTCCGATTCGCCGCAAACGTCGTCCTCTCGTCAAACTAATTGTACCACCACGAAGAGCACCTCGAACTCATCAATTATTCCAAAAGAGACTAGGTGATTGGATTAGAAACAAGGCACGAAAATTTTTCTCTCTTTTTTTTTTCTCTTTGGCCGAGAGCACCTATCTTGGTGTTCTTGAATTTTTCTTGTTTTGATCTTGATAAGGTTAAGTCCATATCATATATATCCACTACTAAGTGTCATGTGCATAGCACATGACATTTAAAGATGGGCTTGGGCCAACCAAGTGGCCGGCCACCCCACAAAATCTTGGGCCCAATTTCTTTGTTCAATTTCTTGGCCCAATTCATTACGTCCCGTTTTGTAATTCCCGAAACTAATTTCTAAAATTCCGAATTTACCCTCGGCCTTCCCCGAGGTCTTGACATCAATGATTTCATGATCAATATGAGCATACCAACTTGAATCAAATTATTTCCTCAACACACACAAGTCTTATTTATTTCTCGATTTCCCGTTATACGACAATACGGGACATAACAGGTTATTATAGAAGATTCGTAGAGGGCTTCTCATCTATTTCAGCCCCATTGACGAAGTTAACCAAGAAGTCAGCCAAATTTCAGTGGAATGATGCATGTGAACGCAATTTTCAAGAGTTGAAGACAGATTAACTTCAACTCCGATACTAACACTTCCAGAAGGATCCGATGGTTATGTAGTATACTGCGATGATTCCGGTGTTGGGTTAGGGTGTGTGTTGATGCAGCACGGAAGAGTTATTGCTTATGCCTCGAGACAGCTGCGAAATCATGAACAGAACTACCCAACTCATGATCTTGAATTGGCTGCAGTTATTCATGCGTTGAAGATATGGAGGCATTACTTGCATGGCGTACATGTTGATATCTATACAGATCACAAAAGTCTCCAATATATTTTCAAGCAGAAGGAGTTAAATCTGCGGCAGAGACGGTGGTTAGAATTGCTGAAAGATTATGATGTGAATATTTTATACCACCCCGAAAAAGCAAATGTGGTAGCTGATGCGCTTAGCCGCCGATCCATGGGTAGTTTATGTGAAGACCCTCCGGACAAGAAAGAAATGGTTCATGAGCTTTACCAGCTAGCTAATCTTGGAGTGCGTGTGATAGATACGGGTAGTGCGGGGATTGGTATTAATGATCCCGCTATTTCGTCTCTGAATGTGGAAGTGAAAGAGCGTCAATATGAAGATCCACGGTTGAGCCACTACAGAGACACATTTCATGAAAAAGAGAGATCTCCATTTAAAACTTCAATGGATGAAGTCCTTAGATACCATGGCAGGCTGTGTGTTCCGAATGTTGTAGAATTGCGCCGACGAATTGTAGAAAAAGCCCATTACTCTCGATATTCTATTCACCCTGGTGCAACAAAAATGTACCACGATCTCAAATTGATATATTGGTGGGATGGCATGAAAAGAGACATAGCAGAATTTGTAGCCCAATGTCCAAATTGCCAACAAGTAAAGATTGAACACCAAAAGCCAGGGGGGTTATTGCAAGCGATGGAAATTCCCACGTGGAAATGGGAAATTATCAATATGGATTTTATTGTGGGGTTACCACGTTCCCGAGGCAAGTGTGATTCCATATGGGTGATCATGGACAGATTAACCAAGGCATCTCATTTCCTTCCAATTAGGACCACATACTCCACAGAAGATTATGGGAGGCTGTATCTCAAGGAAATTGTGCGACTTCATGGTGTTCCATTATCCATTTTACGGATAGAGGAGCACAGTTTACAGCCAAGTTCTGGAAGTCCTTTCAGGAAGGTCTAGGTACCCAAGTGAAGCTCAGTACAGCATTTCATCCGCAAACTGATGGGCAGGCCGAACGTACTGTTCAGACCTTGAAAGATATGCTCCGAGCGTGTGTGCTGGATTTCCGTGGTAGTTGGGATGATCACCTACCCCTTATTGAGTTCGCCTATAACAATAGCTACCATTGCAGTATCCAAATGACTCCGTATGAAGCCCTATATGGAAGAAAGTGTAGGTCCCCAATTGGATGGTTCAAAATAGGTGAGGTGCAGTTAATCGGCCCGGAATTGATTCAGCAAGCAGTCGAAAAAGTCAAAGTGATTCGGGAACGATTGTTGACAGCTCAATGTCACCAAAAGTCTTACGCGGACAACCGTCGGCGAGACTTGAAGTTTCAGGTTGATGATTAGGTATTTTTAAAGGTGTCGCCAATGAAAGGATTGATGAGATTTGGCAGGAAGGGAAGTTAAGTCCTCGATACATCGGACCTTACAAAATTATCCGTAAGGTCGTCCAAGTAGCCTATGAATTGGAGTTTCCTTCAGAGCTTGAATCCGGTAACCCATTGTTTCATGTCTCAATGCTCCGCAAGTGTGTTGGAGATCCCAAGAGAGTTGTTCCGATAAATGACATACAAGTGACAGAATAACTGGCGTATGAAGAGGTACCCATGTCCATCTTAGATAGGCAGGTACGAAGACTTCGAAACAAAGAAGTGGCTTCAGTTAAGGTCTTATGGCGGTATAACAATCGAGAAGAGATGACTTGGGAAGCAGAAGAGAAAATGAATTCCAGGTATCCACACATATTCCAACCCCCAGGAAAGGTCCAAGATGAAGCGCCGGCAGTATAAGGTATGAATGCAATAAATGAAGTGTAATAATTAGAGTATCTGAATACCCCTATTTCCATCATTACTCATAAATTATGTCCCCTATTTTCGGCATCTTTCATAAGTCTTTCTTAGAGTTTTATTGTATTGTAGCCCTGTGAGGCAGATTATTATGGGTTGTTGTAGCAGAACGGTAGTGCCATATTACTGGGGAAACTCTGGCGAAATTTTTGTAGAATCCCCGAGTACTTAACATTCGAGGACGAATGTTCCAAAAAGGGGGGAAGAATGTTACACCTCGGAACTTTTTGTTCTCTGAGCGGTAAAGGGACTAATTTAAGTTAAGGTGAACACGATGTCCCTACAAGTAAAAAAGGATACTTAACAATCCTAGTTAAGATTTCAAAGAAGTTAAAGGCAAGGGAGGAAAAGTCCGTTAAATGAAACTTCACTGCAGTCCTGCGAAAAGGGGGTTCGACGATCGTCCTTTGTACCGTCGAACAAGTCGACACCCGTCGATGGCGCCGTAAAACTGAGCTGGAGCGAATACCATTCGAAGAACAGGTCGACGCTCCGTCGATCAGTTCGATGGACCGTCTTTCTCACCGTCGAACTAGGAGAAATGACAGATTGCTCACTGGAAATTTGATGGTTTCGACGGTCAGATCGACACCCCATCGGTTCAATCGACGCCCCATCGATCGCACCGTACATATCGGACAGGACTGATTTCATGAATTAATATAAGACCCGTCCTCCATTTTATTTCATTTCATCTTCCACTCTCTTCTCTCTAAGAACTCTCTAGAACCTTGTCCACCATTCCTCCACAATAAATCAAAGGAAATCCATGGTCAACTACACCAAATCCATGAAATCAAGTTTATGAAACCCATTAAAAGTTCATCTAAGCCAAGAAAACTCCAGAGAAGTGAGTTAGGGTTTTGGTACAAGAAGAGAAGTTCCACTCAAAGGTTGTTCATCCATCATTTAAGGTGAGTTTTATGACCCTTTTCATATAGTTTGAGTGGTTAAAGTTGAAACACTTGGATTGTGGAAAGACATAGAAATTGGATCATGAATGTGTGAGTAGTGTCATTGTTGAATAGTGATTGGGGTGGATGATGAATAATTGGTATGATGTGATCGTAAATATGTTATGTACGACATCTAGAATATGGAATAAGTATTATTTGTGAAAAAGTGCAATAATGAATTATGACCATAGTAGTGGAGAAATCAAAGAGAAATGGTGAATTGTCGGAAGTGTAGATAAATGATGAATGTTGTTATTAACGTTGGGAGTTGAAATAGAATGTGGGAAAAGTAGTATAAACATAGGAAGTGCTGTCCAATTTTCCCTAGAAATAGTGAAATGTTCTTTTAGCCGAGTAACTAATGTTAATGCGATTCCTCTCGAAGGTTGAAACGCGAGCATCGAAGGGGGACGATCAAGCGATAAGATAGTTAAACGACAAAGGTATTTGAGGCTAGTCCTTTCTTTCTATGGCATGAATCCTATAATATGACTTTCTTTCTTTTCTATGAATCTCTTAAGTTCCGAAAGAGAAATACGAGCTTATACCCCTAATTTGCTACACAAGGTAATGAGTTAGAGTATAGGAGTTCTAAATATTCATGATATGATGTCATTATTGCTTACACTCACCTCATATACTATTCCCTTCAAGGTGAGGCAGGATGTTAATGAGTGCTCCATAATGGAGTCGGGGATCACGACCTTACGTCACCTCGACAAAGCATAGTTAACCTTGAGCCTTTATGTATGCATTATGATGAGTATATTATACTGATGATATCACACCGTGCCTACTTGGCCGGGCAGTCACCACTAAGGCGGGCAGCTATACACCATAGCCAAATGGCATGGGCCGACACCACTAGTGGGCGGCAGGAGATGATACCCCGGACGCGGGAGGCCAGGACGCAAGCTAATGATTATTACACCGATCCGATATGGACGGGCAGTTTATATATTTTTGCATATATGATATGATGATGATTATGAGGAAGCCAGCATGCATCACTCCTTTCCTATTTGACAGTCAGATACAGATGTTCCTTATTGATGCTCCTTTTACTTCGTTCATGTGATATTATTGTTTATGCCTCTCATACTCAGTATAATGTTCGTAATGATGTCCATTTTCTTTGAACGCTGTGTTCATGCCCACAGATAGACAGGGAGGTGATCCTGCTCCAGACTCGTAGGAGTTGTTAGCTGTTGAGAGTTTTCCATTATTCCAGAGATGCTTATGGTTATCCTTTTTGTGTACATGTATGTTTTTGGGCACGACGGGGTCCTGTCCCGTCCATATGTCTAGTACTCTAGTAGAGGCTCGTAGATACGCAGTGTGGGTGGTATGGTCTCACGGGATTGCTATTACGTGCATGTATATGTATATATATATCTACTATTTCAATGACCAAAAGGCTTGTGCATATAAAAGTATTCATGTTTCCGAATGAAAGATGTTTTCGTATAATTTGAGTACGATTTTGATAAAGGAACGTTTAATGAGCATGATACGAAGTAGAACGAGGGATGCTCGGTGGTTAGCCCCGGGTACCCGTCACGGCCCCTAGTTGGGTCGGGACAATTTGGTCTAGAAAAGTATGCCATTCTGGGCTGATTATACGGTCCCGACATATGGACCGTATAATTTATACAGCCAGTATGTTAGGCTGTATAGTCCCCAGTGATTCTGAAGCTCGTTTCGTCGACTCGTTTGATCTCCAATCCTTATGGAACCTTCTTAGCACTTGTTCAACACCTCAATACCAATCTAAGGGATGTTGTCACTCTTCTCCAAGAAGTCATTAAATCCCCATTAACTCGTTACTCGTATCTCCTTTCCGATACCTATCGTATGCCTTCTCTTGGTCAACTTTCTTCCCCTATCTCAAACATCTTTGAAATCTTAACTAGGGTCATCAAACGTCATTTCTTACGTATGGAAATACCATATAATCATACTCTTCACTAGCCCATTCACTTGTGCATCAACGGAAGATTTTTCCGAGGTGTAGCACTTGCCCTTCTGGGCGGCTGTAGCTTTTCCCTGCGATGGCATTTCTGAAATCATAGCACACTATTAGGGAGGAGAAAATCTTATACATGGCTCTATCGTACGATCTCATAAGAATAAGAAGAATGGCCATTTTTCCTAAATGCCATGTAGCCTTTTGTTTATTAGTGTGGCGCACAACACACCATAAACAAGACTCTACTAGACACGGCTCGTAGACACTTCCTAGGACTGAACTGCTCTGATACCACTTTTGTCACGACCCGACTAGGGGCCATGACGGGTACCCGGGGCTAACCACCGAGCATCGCTCATACCATTACCCATCGTACACATCAAGCGTTCGTTCACTAATCTTATACCCAAATCATAGGAAAAACATTTTCACTTTGAAACATTATTACCTTTATATACATAAGCCCTTCGGCTATCTAAATATTACATATATACATGGGGGAGAAATCGTGAGACCATACTACCCACACATGCGCATCTACGAGCCTCTACTAGAGTACTAGACATATGGGCGGGACAGGACCCCGTCATGACCAAAACATATATATACACAAAAGAATGAATCAATGGCACCTCCAGAACAATGGAGTGCTCTCAAAGTCTGCCAGTAGCTCCTACGAGTCTGGATCACCTCCCTGTCTACCTGTGGGCATGAACACAGCGTCCAAAGAAAATGGACGTCAGTACGAACATTGTACCGAGTATGTAAGACATGAATGAAATGAACATAATAGAGAAATGATAAGACATAAGGTGAAGATGAGGTCGTGACATGAGGTCGTGAACCGCCGATTACATTATGGAGTGATCATAATCTTCAAAGCAAATATCACTACTGCTAACTCCAAATCATGCATAGGATAGTTCTTTTCATGAATTTTCAGCTGTCTTGAAGCACAGGCCATAACTTTCTTTTCCTGCATCAACGCAGCACCCAAACCAGAACGAGGAAAATCACAATAAACCACAAAGTCCTTGCCCTCCACGGGCAATGCTAGAATCGGAGTTGTACTTAGTAAAGTATTGAGCTTTTGAAAGCTCTCCTCGCATTCGTCGGACCACTAAAAAGGTACTTCTTCCTGAGTCAATCGGGTCAAATGTGAGGCAATAGAAGGAAACCCCTTCACAAACCGACGGTAGTAACTGGCCAAACCCACGAAATTGCGAATCTCTATCACTGAAGTAGGCCTAGCCCAATCTCTAACTACCTCAATCTTCTTAGGATCAACCATAATCCCTTCCTTCGATGCTACATGGCCCAAGAAGGATATAGACTCAAGCCAAAACTTGCACGTGGAGAACTTGGCATTGTCACGCCCCAAAACCTACCCTAGACGTGACCGTCATCCTACGTCATGAACAACATCAGAAGAACCTAAAAGATGCACAATGACACTTGAACCCACCGGGGTCAATAATCACCTCCAACAGTTTATAAAATAAATTTAAACAAGTCATGATGTAAGAATAAAATCAGCAGAAGTCTTTATAATTTAAAGAATTCAAACAAAACATGATAGTGTGCCTGAAAGATTTAAACAACAACTCTTCTTCTACCCACATTCGAATGTATACTAAGGAACTTCTAAGAATAAGGAATAAACGTCTAACTCATCGGGACGCAGCCTGGAAACTAATATAAATAAATGGAATCAATAAATGGGGTGTCCCACGAACAAGCATGTGGGTTCACCAAATCAGCAACATCAGCAAGTTCTCCTAAACGTTACGAATGTCACGAACCTGCTCTTCTTTGTTACCTAACATACCATCAAAAACAACAATGGTATGCCTGAGTACTACATACTTAGTGAATGCCTCCGGGACAACAAGTGATATGAAAATAAAGTGTAAAAACATATAAAGAAATCAGTTATGAGGATAGTGTGACACAATATGGAAACAGTTATTCAGTTTGTTTATCTCAATGAAAGACAATTATCAAAAATAGGTTATAAAGTCCTAGTCAAGTTCCAACCTCCAAATATGCCATTTAAGTTGATCATGATTAGTAACAACAGTTCCATTAAAAGATAGGAATATCACACTTGCCAATACAGGCCCAAAAATCAATCATAACGAAGGGATGACCTTCGAGGTTCCCTAATCATAGCAACGCATCACACTGGAATATGAAATTCAACAGTGGTCCTTCCTCCCGAATAACTAGGCATAATCACACCTCAGGTAGCGAACCCCGAAGTGGCCACTCTTTCTCCCGAATGGCTAGGAATTATCACACTAGGATACATAGTGGCTGCCCTTCCTCCTGAGTAGCTAGGAAAAACACAACAACCAGTTTTCACAGCATAGAAGACAATTCATAGTTCATTTGTAATGTAGTCACATCATCAATTGTCATTAAGGTTCATTAGGCCATGTTGAAAGAATAAGTCATTTCAATCAATGTTTTGAAAACATTTAACTTCTTTACGAAAGATTTCCATGTCCTAATTCATCAATGAGAATATCATTAGCAACCCTTAACTATCATTATGATGCATCTCTTATAGAGGAAAACGTTCATAATATCATATACATATACAGGGTTTGTTACAATCTAGGTTTAATGTGGGTTTTTTCCCTCACACACATTAACCACCATTTAGACATGAATTAGAGTTCAAGAAATATGAAAAGATTACTTTTCTTTTTATTCATTAAAGAACCTCGAATGAAATTTCTACTTCCAACAATAGTTTCAAAAACTGATTTTCATTCAAAAGAGACATACCTTAATATGTTAAACGAAGTTTAACAATTCACTTTTCTAATGAAATCCTAGCTTGAGTCACTTTGAGAAGGATTACTTTGCAAACCCTAGGTTTTTGTTACAAGAATTATGTTAAGAATCATGGGTTTGATGCTAGGATGGATTAATAATAATAAATATATTCTTACCTTTGAGCGTAAGACTTGGAGAAATGGTTTTCGTTCTTGGGGTTTTTCAGAAAGTGGAGGAGTGAATAAAATAACTAAACTATTTATAATTTTTGAGTGAAAAAATTGACGTTACGGTAGCGTGTTACGGTCTCGTAACGCGTGTTACAGACTGTAACACCTCACCGTAACGTGACAAAAATTTTTAGAATGTTTGGTGAAAAAAATTGACGTTACGGTATGGTGTTATGGTCCGCAACGCCTCACCGTAGCGTGGCCCAAAAATCCAGTAAAGACAGGCTTCAGTAACATGAGCATAACTTCTTGTACGTAACTTTTTTGGGCTGGAAAACCTACTGTTGGAAAGATATTTTAAAGATCTACAACTTTCATCAAGGAGATGTTTCCAAATTCTAAACACATTTTCACGAAAATCACCAAGAAGACAGACCTACCGAAACATAGGCGAGATTAAGAGCCCTTAAGAACTTCACTAGTTGGTTTGAGTTCAAAACAACTACCTTCCACCCGAATGGATTCATATATATAAAATATCATCTTAACACTAGATTTTTACACATTCACACCTAGTTCAAGTTTACGGGGTGTTACATTATCCCCCCCTTAAGATAATTCATCCTCGAATAAGAATTGTATTCTTGGAAGGTCACTAACCACCAAGAATTTTAACCATGCAATCCCCTTGCGAATGAATAGCTCGAAAATTAACTCATACCTGAAATAGGGAACAATCTTAACTGCTGAGCTGACATCCTACTGACCCCTGTCATCTCCAGAGCAAATGGAGTGCAACAATCTTAACTGTTGAGTTGACATCCTACTAGATGGATCACCAACCTGCATCTTGGGACCTGCGGGCATGAAACACAGCACCCAAAGAATAGGGAAGTCATCACGAATAATCTACCGAGTATGTAAGGCATGAAAAAAACATATATAAGAATCATGAAAGAAATCTAGGACATGAGAGTCAATCTGTATATCTGAATGTGTCTGTATAACTCTGTACATCTAAAAGTGCCTCTGAGGGCGTCTGATATGCATGCTTTCTTTCAAAAATAATATACATATATCGTAATACCGTACCCGGCCATATAATATAGGCTCGGTGTTATCCATACCCAGCCATAACAGGCTCGGTGTTATCCGTACCAAACTGTAGTGGTGTGCACAGTAGGTGTGGTACTCGGCCGACTATAGTGCAGCTCGGTGTGATAAAATAAGTGTATACATATATATATAATGCACAAATGACTCATAGGAGTAACTTCTGTGCCATTCGGAGTGACGTAGGGTTGGTAACCTCCGATTATCATTATGGAAGTAACATCATCATGTCTTACTTGTACTGAATCAATGATCACATTTTCAAATCAATAATCATCAAAGGTAAGTAGTAACATTATTGATAATCCTAAGAACATAAGCTTTCTAGCATTCTAAGAGTGCAATCATTATGGATAACGTTCGTTCGCTCGTTTCGTTCTTTTCATAAGATTCATGCCAAAGAGAAAGAAGGGATAGCCTTAATATACCTTTGTTGTCAATGACTCAATATATACTGCCCATAGTGCTTCAACCAACATCAATGTATTAGAACTACGGTTAATACCACAGATGAACTTGAAACGCATTTCTAAGCTAGTAGCGCTCTTACGAAAAATTGGGCAACACTTCCCCTACATTTCCTCACTTCCCCGAATTCAAAACATCACCAAACAACAACATCAACAATATCAACAACCAATCCTATCTATTCAGCCCTTCAACAATGTAAGAACATATTCAGCAAGTCAAACAATAGTACAACGAGAGGCAAGCTCGGTTTACGATTAAACAAGCATAGTTTTAAACCCCTTCTTCCTTCCAGAATTTAGCAACAACATTAACCACAACATATTCAATTATCTATACTGATTTTCATCCATAATACAACTTTAAAATGACCCCGTAATAGTCCCACAAGTTCAGCAACTCAAACTGATTTTTCAGGTCACTAAAACAAGTTTACGACTTATACTTTCTTTCAAATCAAGCAACACAACCAGAAGTACATAAATAAGACTCTTCTTATATAAACCAGCCATGAATTCAACTTAAAAACAAGTTCACAACCATCCAGCAATGGCACAACAACAACCATCATGCTACTCTTTCGAAACCCGCAAGTTCTAGTCTCTACGATCGAGCTACAACTCGTACAAGCTTAGATGAGGGAAGGAAAAGCATAAAATTACCTTGTACTGAGTATAAGCCACGAAACCTAGCCCTTATTAATCTCAAATCAGTCCCCCAACGCAGCTACAAGAAGGAGAAAGAGAAACTAGCAAGCAGTCTGGGTTTTTCGGCACTAGAATCACTTCGTTTCACTCGAATTCACCTAAGGTTTGTGGAGCTTTTGGGGAGAGGAGTTGCAGGGCATTTTCTCCTGTGTTTTTATCTAGAAAATATGGTGAAAATGTGAGGGGATCATCCCATATAAAGGGCTCCTTGGCCGTCCTAAATCTGCCCCTTTTTGCGTATGTAAATCTTGGCCTTTCCATTTTATGCAAGTAGGTGATGCACCTACTTGTCACCTACTTGCGTACTTAAATAGGTGTCACTTTACTGGTCTGTTGAATTTAACATATGTCTCATTCTTACTTCGTAGTTAAGATACGTATGAAGTAGCTCAAGCAAGTAGTACGGGAAGTTAGTTGGTGAAGCAGGCACGTCGGGTAAGCGAGCAACTCATTTTTATTTGTCCAAAATCTCATTTCTCACGCTTAAATGCACTCGTCAACCTCAACCTAGTTGTGTATCTTCCAACTCTTATATCCTTTCAATATGTCACAACCCAAACTAGAGGGCCATGACGGCCACCTGACCGTACTAGCCAAGTACCGCCTAACATGCATCTGTAACATCAACATAATCATAGGTGGACCGATAGGGCCATCATATGACTCTCGATGAACTCATAAGGAACATGCGTGTATTAACTAATCTGAAGGACTCATCTGTATGAATATGCTGAACATACTGCATAAGCCGATAAGGCTATCATAACCATCTGTGACAACATGTGAAACCACAAATTTGGACATTATCTCACAATACATAACTGTCTATAAGTCTCAATTAGAAAACATAACATAACATGGTCAGGACAGGGCCCCACCATACCCATACATATGTGCATACATAAATATACAGAAGACCATGCTGACTTTTGGCATCTCCAAAACAAATTGCATCAATCTCATCTGCTAAGCTGACACCCCAATAGATGGATCACCAACCTGTATCTCAGGACCTGCGGGCATGAAACGCAGGCCCCCCAAGCGATAGGAGAGTCAGTACGAATAATGTACCGAGTATGTAAGGCATGAAAACAGTATATACATAAGAATCATGAAAGGAATCTGAGATATGAGAGTCAATCTGTATGTTTGAATGTATTTGTGTGACTGTACATCTGAAAGTGTCTGTATAACTCTGTATAACTAAAAGTGTCTCTGAGGACGCATGATATGCATGCTTTCTTTCAAAAATCATATACATATATCATAGTATAGCTGTTAGTGTTGTGGAACGTACAACTTGATCCATAAATGTTAGTGCTACGGAACGTGCAGTCCGATCCATATATCATATTATCCCGCATCCGGGGTAACATCATAACGTACACACTGCAGTGGTGTGCACATCTATGTGTCGTCCCAGCTGACTATAGTGCGGCTCAGTGTGAGAACATAGTTGTACATATATATGTGCATGCTAGAATCATGAAATATCACTCTGAACTCTGGAAATACATACATAAACTATGTTCAAATATACATACGAAGCTAAAAATATGAGTATCTCTAAAGGATCTAGGAGTAGAATTCTTTGGAACTTGATCGTTTACTTCTTTCATTCGTATCGTAATGCCAAAATAAAAGAAAAGGATAGCCTTAACATACCTTAAGTCACCAATATGAACCAACAACGAACTCTATGTAACGCTTACGCCAATCCTATAACAAGGGAATGCGTATATGAACTTAGATTATGCTAGCATATCATATATCTCAAATGATAATTCGATTCTAAAATGAAACAGGCAGCACCTCCTTTACTTTATCTTAACTACCACACAATCAGCAGCCAACAACAACAACAAGGACTTCAATTAACTCCTTTCTAAACTCAATCCATCAAGACACATGAGTATACACCAAAACAGTTCGATATACCCTTCGTATACGATACTTATACCCTTTCTTTCTTCGCAAACAGGTAGCATACATTAACAACATAGCAACAACATCAACTACTATCCATTTGCAAGATAATTTCATCGATAACTATATAATAACATGGTCCAAGACAGTCCACACGATAACAACAATAAATTATACGATTCCCCGCTATTAATTTCATATTTCTCACCTCACACTTTAGTTATGACTTCGATGAATTTAAATATATCCATGAGTGGATAATTATTACCTTATATGCCAAGAACTTATTTTCTTCCACCTTACTTCACTACGACAAAATCTCTAATTTGCTATAATTTAGCTTCTGTTGGTGCCATTTTTGAACAAACCAAAAATGAAGGATATGGTGTATTGTAATGACCCATTTGCTCGTTATAGTCTTTTCGGCATTTTCGCCCATTCCTGAGAATTGATTAGCTCATTTTTTACCTGAGGGAATTGTTGGCACCCTTCCCGAGGTGTCTAAGCTGGATTTGGGCAATCTTTGTGAATTATGGCCTTAAAGTGAAAATGGTTGACCCAAAGTTGACTTTTAGGTAAACAGACCTTTTTCAGAATTTCGTCGCTTCCGAGAGGTCCGGATGGTTATTTAGAAATTTTGAGTGTAATTGCATCAATTCCAATGCACTCGGATTCATTTTGGGACTTAGGTTAAAAAATTGGAATTAAGTCATCAGGGGTTGACTCGGTCAACGAGACCTCCAATGAAAACTTTGAGGCTACGAGCTCGTTTGTAGCGCATTTTTATGTGTGACCAGATGGCCTCGGGAATTAGTCAAAAAATTGGATCAAATTGTGATACATGGGAGATTTCCTAGTGTCTGGTGCCCACTTTGGCATCACCAACACCGCGGCAGCGGCATTGCTGGAGCAGTAGCCCTGCCGCTGGAGCGGTCCAAGGCCTGTTGCCTTGACCACTAAAGTGGTCATGTGACTGCTGAAGCGGCGCCGCTGGGGCAGTCCCAGTGTCGCTAAAGCAAGTGACGGGCAGTTTGTAAAATTAATGAAGTGTTAAAATCCTTTAGACCCTCATTATTTCCCATTTCGAAATTTGAGCTTTGGGGAACAGTTCTTGGAGATATTCTTGGAGGTAAATCTTGCTTGTTCCTTTACTTTTCCTTGAATCATAATCATCTTGGATTCCCCATTCCCTCTAATAACCCCTTAGTGATGGAAGTTGGAAGAGGGGTTTGATGAACTTTTTCTTAGCCTCATTAATGAGGAAATTAATGATGTTTATGTTAGATTTTGATGAATCTAAGCTTGTTAATCATATATCTTCCATTTCTAGTGTTGAATTTCGGAATCAAAGAATAGGGTTTATACTCAATTTGCGGGTTTTGCTTGAAATTAGAAATTAGGCCAATCCTTGAGTTAAATAAGCAATTAGTGGTTGGGTTTTATGATCACCTACTACTTAATTTGATATTTTGCTTCCGAATTTCCCGTTTGCCCTTGTGGTCTCATTTTTCCAAATTCTAGGGCTAGAATTGACCTAATTTGAATAGTAGCAATATTAATATCATTCTTCATGATTTCTAATCTAGAATTCGATTATGCTTAGACTACTTTGGTTATGAGGTTCAGCAGAAAGGCAAGGCAAATGAGTGAGTTGTTGGTGTTGCGGTTCGGCCATCCAGGTAGGTTATGTCTTCCCTTTGGTGAGACTTCGCATAGCGTAGCACATATTTAGATTATAATGTCGGAGACAGCATGTGAACCTTCGGGTATGCAGTTGGGATGGATATTGCCTTAGGTTGGGCCCTGTTGTGTGTTGGGGCTAGCCACCCCGTTGTGTTGTGATTTGATTGTTCTATTGTGCAAGCTTAATGCCATGCAAGCTTAATGTCATGAGTTGTTGATAGATATTGGATTCTGTTTTGTCTTCTTGATTATGATATAGTTGGCATACCCATTGTTGGTATTTGTGATTCGGTTATATTATTGGCGTACCCATGTTGGTACTTGTGACTTTGATATGTTATTGGCGTACCCATGTTGGTACTTGTAACTATGATATGTTATTGGCGTACCCATACTGGTACATGTAACATTGATTATATTGTTGGCGTACATGTGTTGGTACTTGTGATACTGATCAAATTATTGATGTTGACATATGCATTGCATGCATTCTCATCCATTCATGATACATTGTTGATACCTTGATGATACTGATGAAACACTATGATGAACTGAGCTCGATTTTTACTTGAGTGACGTGAGAGTTCGATATCCGATGTTTGTCCCAGAATCGTGGATTGAGTGAACTAATACTTGATGATAACTCAGTTTTACTTGAGTGGCGTGAGAGTCCGATATCCGATGTTAGTTCCAGAATCATTAATTGCATGGCTGATATCCGATGTTAGTTCCGAAATCGTTGATAGTGCATGGGCTCCGCGGATCCCCCAGGGTGGTGCCCGTGAGCACCCCCTGTAGGCAAAGATTCAGGGTCCCGTCTGTCTGTTGGGCAAATATCCGAGACGGGTGGCACATAGACTTCGCGAGGCACACTGGGTTGTGCTACTGAGACGTCGATATTTTTGTCCGGAGTACATGTGTACACCGCATTTGCATGGCATTGCATTGCATTCATACACTACTGCATTGCATTATGACTTGAATTGAGATGTTTGGTGTTGTATTGTGATGTTGGCTTAGATTGGATATATCCAGACCTTGTACATTTGGGGATTAAATGCTTTACATAGGCAATGACGGATACGTGGATTGATTACATTGACTTATACTTGTTGGTTTATTGCTTATTTTCTTTATTATCTGAGTTGTGTTAGCTATACTTAGTCGGACGATAATGCCTACCAGCAGTGTTATTTTTTACTGACCTGCACTTGCTGCATTCTTTTATGAATGCAGAGTATCAGGTTAGATCCACTTCTGTGATGTGTGGCTGATAGTCGCTTAAGCTTCTCTTTGAGTTTCCAGGGTGAGCATGGACATCCACTGCCTTGAAGACTTTTCTATCGTTATGTCCTATTCTATTCAGAAATAGATACTCTATGTATTAGTATTACAGATTGTATTATTTCCCCTTTAGATGCTCTTGTGTTATTCAGACTAGACCCTGGGGGTGTTATCGTTATTCCGCACTATTCTACTACTTCTATATCAATATCGTGAGACTTATGTATTTGTTCTATTCCGTTGCTTAATTTCATTCTTTTATGTATTTATACATTGTTAGGTTGAGGGTTGGCTTACCGAGGTGGGATGGTAACTGCCCACTCGGTTTAAGCAAAATAGGTCGTGACATGTATACATTTATACCACCACTTGAACTAGTTATCATCAAATTAGGTGTTGATTCCCTCTATAAAATAATGTTGTGACCAGCCCCAAATTTGTATCTATAGATGTGTATTTGCTCCACTCATTTTGTTCTACTACTTGGTCCTTTTACTTACGAGAATTGTTGGATTGTTGTGAAAAATCTTACCCTATTCCCCCTTCCATAATGAAGTGATAGGATTATATAAAAAATATATAGAGAGAGGTTGAAGTGGGTCCACACAATTTACACTTCATATTTATAAAGCATTCTTTTTCCAAAAACGTGTCCACTATCTAAATCTATATGTGACAATAGTCAGATATTGCCATGTATATCATGATGCCATGTGGGCTTCAACTTATCCACTTTGTCTCCATCCATAATATGGTAATTAATTATTTGTTCCAAATTTACTTAAATATCAACCACTTTTAACGCTCCTCATATACTCATTATCATAATCATGTGGTAGAGTTCTAGTCCATAGCCTCTTTATACATACACCAAATATTATTTTCAATTACCGTCGTCACACTTGTTAAGTCCTAAAATATTTCGGGACCTCATCCTTTTATACACCGATCTCTTTATTTGCATACTTGAATATTACCAAAATTCTCCGATGCGAGCGATTCGAACCATTAACCCAAATTGTTTAAACTCCAACCTTCACAACACTTACTTATCAATTGTTAAGCATTACATAAATACTTATACTCGCAAAAAATAGTCTAGTCCTTCGAGCTTATGCCGGTTAACTTACGATAAATCCAACGTACAAAAGTACAGGATGTAACATCCACTAATGTAGGAGAAATCTCGAGGCGAAACCCTATCTTGGTTGTTTAACTCACAGAAGCTATAGAACTCATCCTGTTCATGCAAGCTTGCTTACGTCATAAGATAACAAAATTTTCTGGGGTGTAACATTCCCCCCCCCCCCCCCCCAAAGAAATATTCGTCCTCGAATGTTAAGGGTATGCTAGTATCAATTCAAGTACTCGTAGTAATTCCTACTATGTATAGCTTTGATTAATACCTCTCAATCTTTTGAGTTAGCCTTCAGATTTTTAATTACATTCCCAAGTCTAAGCATTTTTATCATCGATATCCTTCTAGTTAGTTTACTCCTGTCGTAGTTCTTTATCATCCTTGTCTGATACTTCTTGCTTTCTCTAGTATTATGATTCATATCATTACGTTAACCATCCCTTCCATTACTTCTGCTAAGTTGTTCTCCTTTGTCCGTTTTCCTCATATCATTAACTCATCTATCATGCTATATCTCTCTTCTCTTAACCTAATACTAATCACCCTGTGGCATCAGTTTATATTGAATCTCCAAAGAAAGTGGTCATAACTTAGCTACCTTCGTAATTGACTGTAACTTACTATATCCATCTATACTTGAAGCTTAAGAAAAGTTTTTCTTGTCTTGTAGTTACCCTTCTAATAACACTATATAATAGGAGTTATCTTCCCCCTGGGTCGGGTCACCATCGCATACTAGCTTCTTCTATTCCCTTTTTAACTCCTATAGGTCCACTTCCATTCTTTATTGAGATCATAATAGATCCTTCTTGAAATCACTTCTGGCATGCAGCATCTATAACACTCAGTCTAAATAATCGAGAATAAGCCCCTTCCTTACTAATGACTCCCTGTCGCTAGCTTTGCTTCTTTATCTTGCTTATATCTTTGCCTGTCTTGTATACTCTCCATCTTCTGCTGAGTTACTTATTCAACACTTACCTCGTCTTTTTCTTACTACTTGCGCCCCTATATCTCCTGGTATTTTTTCGTCAAGCTCGTCTAGTACTATACATTTCTTGTGAGTCATTATTGAAATCCATTCTCGTTCGGAATTTGTTGAGGTCTATAATACCATCTTCGTTAACTACTCCCTGGACACCTCACAAATATTCTTTCAAAAGATATACATAAGTTGCTCTTCTGGTATGGCCCTTCGTGATACCTGAACTCGTCAATCCTTATTCATACTTAATTATTCGAGATACATTTTGTTCTTATCATTTACTTCTCTCCCTAATCTTAATCTTTATAATCATTGCCTCTGTATCCCCATTACGAAATCATTCATATGAGCCTTTTGTTTATGGGGATACCGTCTTATTCTCGTTGATCTTACACCTGAGCAGAAGCCATAATACTCACATGATTTATCATCTTAAGGGGTTTTAAATTTTGTGTTAATCATGTCCCGCAATAGGCCTTGTAAGAGTACCATTTTGGGTAACTACTTGTATACATATATTGAATCAGCACCGATATAGGTAATTTTCTTTGTACTGCACCTATCATCATCTTAAGGTTAATACCGTTTTTCTATTATATGCCCATCCTTTAACTCTGTCTCATAATCTGTTTTACAACTACAATGTTGGACTTTCCGCCCCTCTTCCATTCTACAGCCCATATCTTATATTATCTTATCCTTACGTCTCTGCTTGCCAAATTGCCTCGGAATGTCCACGATTAATTCTTTGATTGCCTTTGATTGTCTTCTGGTTGGTACAACCATTAAACCATGAGGGAATTGCCTTTATCCTAATGCTTCCTTCCACGATCCCATTAAGACCCGTAAATCGTCTTACGTATTAGTCACCTTCATCGATATAGCTCGTAACTAATCTATGTTCCCTGTATCGCATCATCCACAAACTTACCATTTCTTGACTTACCTCTTCTCAATAATATTTCCTTGAGACATTTCCGTATAACTCACCGGGGATGCTATTCCATTTGTTGCTTTGTTGACATACACATAAAGCCAGACCGTCAATCATTCACAGTTAGACCTTGTTTCTTCTTTTCCTAGCTTCTCATCCTTTTTCTCAAATGATTTCGTTCATAGTACAATAGTAATAAGCATATTTCATAATACCATTGACTTTCCATTAGTAAAACTGTAACTTAAGGCTTCACGGCAGTCATTACAAACTCTTCTCTGATAAGTTCACACTATCATAGGAACATTATCCACTGCTATCTCAATATATTAGTAACAGGGTTATATGTGGTCCTTTTAGAATCCTTTGGAGATATGTTGTGCGTAAAGTCACTCTTTATGCATAAGATACTTTACACAATAAATAATCCCATATCCTTCGTCGTAATCTAATTAGTCACACATCACACATACTGGACATTCATCACTTATCGTTCTTTTTTTTCATTGATTAATCTTGTCTCCTTTTTCATTAGCATAGTCTGAATCCCTTCCTTTCTGCACCTCTCACTTTCCTTCATATTAGTAATAGCAAACTCCTATCATGTAACCATTCGGGTAAGTTCCAGGGTAAATAACCTGAACTGTAACACAGAACGCAACTGCAGTCGTAAGATCAACCAATTACCAGGCAAGGAGCTTTAGTAAACTAATTCCTTTCGATCTGTTATCTCGAGGTATCACTAAGGTCAATAGGGTTGGCCCATAGTGACTTAAAAGTTTTCCGCTATAATCATCGGGTGAAATCTAACTTAATAATCTAAATCAGTATTACATGCATAAGTGTATACATATATACCAAGTTCATTTCATAACTCAATCTTCCAAAAACATAAAAAGGTTAATCAAATTCTCCTGACTTGTAAACTTCTTTTGGAATGCTTATCTCTTTAATTCTCCTTGGTACATAAGACGTCTTTCTACCCCAAGCACATCATTTTCCCTTCGCATGTTTCTTATTCTATCCTGACCTAATATTATTCCTTTTAGCTTAATACATACGTGCTAAATTTTAACCAGCAATTGATTACTAACTTCATCTCTAATCACTCGCTTCTAGGCCCTTTCTTTCTCCTCATCATAATCCCACTTTTGGATTTCCATAATTTCCCTTATGTCCTCGGGAAATTTTGGCAGAGTTTCCTCTATAAGTATAACAATCCCAAACCTGCACACAGCCCAAAAAATACATCTCATGCCTTAGAAGGCCATATATAGAAACACATATGATATACAACTTGTTACACCTCGGAAAATCTTCCGTTGGTACACAAGTGAATGGAATAGTGAGGGCTATGAGTATTCGATATGTTCATGAGTGAGTGATGACGCTCGACGAACTCTAGAAAAGATTTCAAAGATGTTAGAGATGGGGGAAGAGGATTGCCAAGATAAGGCAAAGTATTTGATAAGTATCGGAAAGGAATTTCGAGTAACGAGTTAGCAAGGAATTAACGAAGTCTTGGAGAAGAGTAATAACATCCCTTGGATTGGTATTGAAGTGTTGAACAAGTGTTAAGCAGGTTCCATAAGGATTTGAGATCAAACGAATCGACGAAACGAAATTCGGGATCACTGGGGATTATACGGCCAAACATATTGGTCGTATAATTTATACGGTCCGTATGTCTGGACCGTATAATCCACCCAGATTGGCCAACTCTCTGGACCAAACATACGTCAAGGACATACGGTCCGTAGATTTTATACGGACCGTATGTTGGTCCGTAGATTTTATACGGACCGTATGTTGGTCCGTATATCTGGTCGGGCAGCTTTTTGCTCAATAAATGTAATGGACCAAGTCATTTTCATTTCATTTCCCTTGCACCCCCCTCTCTCTAAAAACATCTATCCACATGTATGATACATGTTTTCAAGGATATTAATCCATCAACAACATTAGATAAGTGAATCAAGGGTAAGAACCCATCAAAGATCTTCCAAAGTCAAGAAACCCAAAAGGAGGAAAACTAGGGTTTTGATCAAATTGGAATATTATCAACTCAAGCTCATTCCTACGACATCTAAGGTAAGATTCATGTTATTTGTATGTTGTTTGAGATATTTGAGAGTTGAAATGCTTGGTCACTAGAAGAGTTTAGCGAAATGGGTCTTGAATGATGAATAGTGACGTTTTGAGAGCATAGTCGAATTGGATCATGATTGTTGTTGAGTTGTGATATAAATGTGCTATAAACAACGTTGAGACCATGAACTAGACATTTTAGGCGAATGGGCGAAGTGGGGTATTATGACCATGAATGTGGGTGAATTAGAGCGAATTGAGAAATTTAGATAATGTGGGTAATGTGGATGGTTAATGACTATTGTTATGATATTGTGAATGTATTGTTGATGTTTGGGAGTTAAATTACGAAATGGGTGAATGATGTATAAATAGAGGAGATGCTGCCCGATTTTCTTTAGCTTTAGCCATATGTGCTAGTTATCGATTCTAACGATAGTATGCCCTTATTGAAGGTAGAAACGTGATCATCGGAGGAGTACGTGCAAGTGTAGAATAGTTCGACAAAGAGGTATGTAAGGCTAACCCTTCTTTCATAAGGCATGGTTCTTTGGCCAAACTCCTAATCCCTCTATATGAGTATGTTGACTATAATTGCTTCACATTCCGAGCTCATAAGCTCACTATCCTTGATATGTACTACGAATGCACTACGCACCCCAAGTGACGAGTAAGACTATGATATAGAAGTAACGATAATGATAATGATAGCAATGATGATAATGATAATGATAGTAATGATGATGATAATAATAATGATGCTAAAGGTGCCTACGGGCTATTTTGCTCAAACGTGCCTATGAAGAGCTATAATGAAACCCCGAGCTTATAACGCCGGTTAGAATATATGTGTATGAATATGTATAGAATATGTATACGATTACGAAACGCGCGCATACATCTGCAGATGGTACAGATAACCCTGAAGCCTTGGTAGGGCCAGGTATGAGTAACATTGAGCCTTGGTTGGCCAAGTATGTATATGAAACACTGATCCAATGAGGTCGGGTACGCTATGTAAATGCTATGTATATGAAATGACTATGTATATATTATGTAAAAGAATGTGATAAGACTATGTATAAGAATACGAATAAGGACATGTATACGAATACGAGCACAAGTATGGTACGAGTTTCATTATGGGACACGAATGACGATGTAAGTAAGTAAGCGACATGATGATGATGATATTATTGTCTCCCCTCCTATGCTATTCCATATGTTGTTCGTTATGTTTATATATATCAATGTTAATCATGCTTTACATACTCCGTACATTCTTCGTACTGACGTCCTTTTGGTTGTGGACGCTGCGTCATGCCCGTAGGTGCACAGGGAGACAGACTTGATCCATAGCTGCTCATTCAGAGTTGCATAGCAGAGCTCCATTCCTTTCGGAGCCGTAGCTTTGAGTACTTATTCTTTTGTGTATATAATTATGGCCATAGCGGGGTCCTGTCCCGCTCATACGACATGTCATATTCTTAGAGGCTCGTAGTCATGTGTATGTGGGTAGAGATGTTCGGCCATGTCGGCCTATGTTTTGTATATCTTTTGTTGGCCTCGTCGGCCTTGTACTTATGATGTGGCATAAATGCCTATGATATGTTAAACGATGATGATCGTCTAATGGGATCAATATGATTAACGATAAGAAAAGCACGAATTGACTTATGGTTCACCTAAATGTTATGTTATGTACGATACAGGGGTGCTCGGGTGGGGTAGTACCGGGTGCTCGTCGCGGCCCCCTAGCCGGGTCGTGACAAAAGTGGTATCAGAGCAGTTCAGTCCTAGGGTGTGTCTACGAGCCGTGTCTAGTAGAGTCTTGGTTATGGGTGTGTTGCGCGCCACACTTATAAACAAGAAGCTGCGGACATTTTAGGAATGAATGACCTTCTTTCTTCATAAGAATCGTGCGATAGTGCTAAGTCATAGGAAATAAGATTCCTTATACTAACCCTGATTGCAGTAGAAGAATGGTAATGATAGAAGAAATTGATTGATGACATTGGAAGCTACGGAGCTATAAGTTGAGAACTCAGCGAATTGAATGAATCCGAACAACGGTAAGCAACGGTACGAGGGATGTGCATCAAATAAAGTAAGAATATTGAGATGTTATCAAAATGCAAAGCTGAAGAATGAAAGAGAAAGTAAATAGGAAGAGGTAACAGGGCAGATCGCTAAAGGATCAAGTACATCTCGTATATTTATATAATATATGAGGTAAGTTTCCACATATTTGTTCTTTTAGTGAAAGTGGGAGCCCTGTGTGGCTGAGACATGTCGTATATTTATATATATATTGGCCTTGTGAGGCATTGTTGGTATTTGTTGCGTGCAGGTTTTGAGATAGTAAGAAATACAGAGGAAACTCTGCCGAAATTTTCCAGAATCTAAAGGAGATAAGATATAAGCTTGCAATATGTCCTAACGGGAAAATATGGGGTGCAAAAGAGTAATGGCAGAATGCGACTAAGTTAGGAGTATCGTTAATGACTACAGGAGTCGAGTTAGATAGTATGAAATTGATAGTAATGGCAGTGATGAGAGCGATATTGATACGGTAAAGAGAATGCTAGAGTAAACAAAGGGGGTTGGTAGCACTAAAACATGACATGGAGGAGAAAGTGTGACTCTAATAAAATGCGGTACTGGAGTAACGATTGGATGTATAAGCACGAGTAAATTACAATAAGTTTATTAGCAAAATAAAGTAACAGCGCCCGGAGACAGAGATATGAATATGAAAGGTATAATGAAGACATAGCGAGAACTGGGATACAGGGTAGGTAAAGTAGAGCAAGGAAACGATTAAAGATGTGGCATGTCCTATATGAATAAAGAGTGAATTCGAGTGTGAAACCAACAAGCGAACCATGGGGCAGTAGATAAGAAAGCTTGTAAGCCCGTGTTAAGGGAAAGTCCAGCACAGAGGTTCCTCAATGATAGAAATGATAGCGAGCAATGACAAAAAAAAAATTGATAAAGAGGAAAAAAAATGTGATATGGTAGAGTAGTAGTAGTTTGTGATTTGTATAATCAAAGGTATAAGTGATATCTTTGGATGGATGTAAAAGATCAATACCATGGAAAGATGAATAACGAAATAGGACGATTATTAGAAAGAGGATCTACACAAGGAGGATGAGAGGGGATGATCAGAATGAACAGAATAAGTCTTGGAAATGAAGAATGAATTGTACAAAGGCAGTATATTCTAAAGGACAAAGTGGTGCTAAGTTGAGAATAAGGTTCCACGTGCAAATAATCAAGGATTGATTATAAAATGGGAGGAAACAAGATAAATTGAGGAGGAAGGTATGTAAGGGAATAAGAATGAGAATAGAGAGAAAATGAAATATACAAAATACGCGTGCTTAAGAAGTAGTTGTGTTATGGTTAAAGGAAGATGGATCCCCTACGACTATCCTATACCAAGTTAGAATGACTAAATTATATGAAGTAATAAGTTGAAAAGAAAGGATGATCATGAGTTATGAAGTTTACCGTACGACGATAAAAGGATAGGTTAAAGCTATCACCGATGACAAGTGCAATGTGATTATGATTGGTTTTGAAACCAATGTGAGAGCAAGACAAGAGTGAAAGAGTTGAGGCATAAGAGGTATTAGTTGCGCATGAGACTTGTGTCCTGGAGAACCTAGATGACGTTACAAGTGAACTTCGAGCACCGAAGAAGAGGGCAAGTGACATTATATGACCGGTATGGATAGCCAGGCCTACTATTACTGTGAGCATCCCTATGGGGCAAAGAGTTGTTGATTGGAGCAGATTTGGACATTGACTTATAACTACCAAAGGAGCTAAGAAAAATACATTCTTGTTCGGATGGCTATATCGGTGGTGCTACTTGATTATAAACTGCAAGGTGAGTATGTTAAGACTTCACACATAAATTATCGTAGCTATAAATTATGAGGAAAGGCATGAATAAGATGTAGTATAATGAGGGATCTATGAATTAAATATTTGAAGGTGAGGCAACAGATTTGAGAATAGTACAAGTAAAACCCTCAAAGAGGGGGAAACGAGTAAAGAGAATACAAGTGTAGATATTGAAATGATGGACCCTAAGATGTGACAGACATAGACTCTAAAACAAAGAATGAGAGTTACGTATAAACGAGTCTAATAACGAGTAAATGAACGAACCTGAATTAAGCAAGCATCTGACACTGTACGGGAAATCATTCAAGAGGACCTTGACCCACGTGACATTAAGAGCAAATAACTCAAGGGGTATTGCAAAGGATGGTGATGTGATGCTAGAACGGAGGCAAAGGCACTGGCGGTATAGTCGTTGTTAATGATATTGCTATTTATAAGTGATAATGAAGAAAGAGACTTAAAGTTTCCATAGTAGAACACAAGATATGATAATCAAGGGGGAAAATAAGGGAAGAAAGAGAGCATGACGAGACAAGTTACTACAGATAGACAAAAGAGTTTAAGTATGTATGATCACCGAACCTTCGTGGTCGGGTATGCTGCATAAAGGATATGTGTATGATGTGATTACGAATAAAAATATGTACATGATATGCATATGGACATGACTATTGATACGACGGGTAAATGAGTACGATTACGAATACGGATACGGATGTCGATACCTGTATATGTATAGAAACATATGTACACGAATCACGCAAGAATGATTATGCCACCTGCAAGTGTTGGTGCGTCGCCAATGGAACCAGGTGATGTACGACCAGAAGAGAAAGAGATGGCCCGTGAGATTCAATAGTTAGCTAGCCTAGGAGTCCGAGTAGTGGACTCAGGTAGCAGCGGAGCTACTATTCAAAATTCAGCAGTCTTATCGCTAGTAGCGGAAGTAAAGAGTGACAATATGAGGATCCCATGCTAATGCAGTACAGAGATACACTCTCTCAGAAAGAGGAGTCCTCGTTGATATTTCAGGAGACGGAGTTCTCCGATGCCGAGGCAGCTTATGTGTCCCTGATGTGGCAGGTCTACGCCACCAGGTTTTGAGAGGAACTCATTATTCCCGTTACTCTGTTCACTCTGGGGCGACGAAAATGTATCACGACCTTAAGACTATATATTGGTGGAATGGGATGAAGAAAGACATAGCGGGATTTGTAGCTCAATGTCCCAATTGTCAACAGGTGAAAATCGAGCACCAAAAGCCCGGTGAATTATTGCAAGCTATAGGAATCCCAACGTGGAAATGGGAAGTGATTAACATGGACTTCATTTCTGGCTTACCCCGTTCTTGACAGAAGTATGATTCAATATGGGTGATTGTGGATAGACTAACCAAGTCAGCTCATTTCTTACCGGTCAGAACGACCTATGCAGTAGAAGATTATGCAAGGTTGTACCTTAAAGAGATAGTGAGACCCCCATTTATTTCAGCCCTTGGAAGAGGTCCAAGATGAGACGTCAAAATCATAAGGTATGAATGCTTTCCTTTTTTTTTTGCTTTTGGGTCGTGTGTGGCAAAATTTTTATGCTATTGTGTTGTGGCCCTGTGAGGCATCGATATTATGGGTTGTTGTGACAGGTTGGTAGTGCCATATGATAGGGGAAACTCTGGCAAAATTTTTATAGAATTCCCGAACCCTCTAACATTCGAGGACGAATGTTCTTAAGGGGGGAAGAATGTTACACCTCGGAAAATCTTCCGTTGGTACGCAAGTGAATGGACTAGTGAGGGCTATGAGTATTCGATATGTTCATGAGTGAGTGATGACGCTCAACGAACTCTAGAAAAGATTTCAAAGATGTTAGAGATGGGGGAAGAGGATTGCCAAGATAAGGCAAAGTATTTGATAAGTATCGGAAAGGAATTTCGAGTAACGAGTTAGCAAGGAATTAATGAAGTCTTGGAGAAGAGTAATAACATCCCTTGGATTGGTATTGAAGTGTTGAACAAGTGTTAAGAAGGTTCCATAAGGATTGGAGATCAAACGAATCGACGAAACGAAATTCGGGATCACTAGGGATTATACGGCCAAACACACTGGCCGTATAATTTATACGGTCCATATGTCTGGACCGTATAATCCACCCAGATTGGCCAACTCTCTAGACCAAACATACGGCCAGGACATACGGTCCGTAGATTTTATACGGACCGTATGTTGGTCCGTAGAATTTATACGGACCGTATGTTGGTCCGTAGATTTTATACGGACCGTATGTTGGTCCGTATATCTGGTCGGGCAGCTTTTTGCTCAATAAATGTAATGGACCAAGTCATTTTCATTTCATTTCCCTTGCACCCCCCTCTCTCTAAAAACATCTCTCCACATGTATGATATAAGTTTTCAAGGATATTAATCCATCAACAACATTAGATAAGTGAATCAAGGGTAAGAACCCATCAAAGATCTTCCAAAGTCAAGAAACCCAAAAGGAGGAAAACTAGGGTTTTGATCAAAGTGAAATATTATCAACTCAAGCTCATTCCTACGACATCTAAGGTAAGAGTCATGTTATTTGTATGTTTTTGAGATATTTGAGAGTTGAAATGCTTGGTCACTAGAAGAGCTTAGCGAAATGGGTCTTGAATGATGAATAGTGACGTTTTGAGAGCATAGTCGAATTGGATCATGATTGTTGTTGAGTTGTGATATAAATGTGCTATAAACGACGTTGAGACCATGAACTAGACATTTTAGGCGAATGGGCGAAGTGGGGTATTATGACCATGAATGTGGGTGAATTAGAGCGAATTGAGAAATTTAGATAATGTGGGTAATGTGGATGGATAATGACTATTGTTATGATATTGTGAATGTATTGTTGATGTTTGGGAGTTGAATTATGAAATGGGTGAATGATGTATAAATAGAGGAGATGCTGCCCGATTTTCTTTAGCTTTAGCCATATGTGCTAGTTATCGATTCTAACGATAGTATGCCCTTAATGAAGGTAGAAACGTGATCATCGGAGGAGTACGTGCAAGTGTAGAATAGTTCGACAAAGATGTATGTAAGGCTAACCCTTCTTTCATAAGGCATGGTTCTTTGGCCAAACTCCTAATCCCTCTATATGAGTATGTTGACTATAATTGCTTCACATTCCGAGCTCATAAGCTCACTATCCTTGATATGTACTACGAATGCACTACGCACCCCAAGTGACGAGTAAGACTATGATATAGAAGTAACGATAATGATAATGATAGCAATGATGATAATGATAATGATAGTAATGATGATGATAATAATAATGATGCTAAAGGTGCCTACGGGCTATTATGCTCATACGTGCCTATGAAGGGCTATAATGAAACTCCGAGCTTATAACGCCGGGTAGAATATATGTGTATGAATATGTATAGAATATGTATACGATTACGAAACGCGCGCATACATCTGCAGATGGTACGGATAACCCTGAAGCCTTGGTAGGGCCAGGTATGAGTAACATTGAGCCTTGACTGGCCAAGTATGTATATGAAACACTGATCCAATGAGGTCGGGTACGCTATGTAAATGCTATGTATTTGAAATGACTATGTATATATTATGTAAAAGAATGTGATAAGACTATGTATAAGAATACGAATAAGGACATGTATACGAATACGAGCACAAGTATGGTACGAGTTTCATTATGGGACACGAATGACGATGTAAGTAAGTAAGCGACATGATGATGATGATATTATTGTCTCCCCTCCTATGCTATTCCATATGTTGTTCGTTATGTTTATATATATCAATGTTAATCATGCTTTACATACTCAGTACATTCTTCGTATTGACGTCCTTTTGTTTGTGGACGCTGCGTCATGCCCGCAGGTGCACAGGGAGACAGACTCGATCCATAGCTGCTCATTCAGAGTTGCATAGCAGAGCTCCATTCCTTTCGGAGCCGTAGCTTTGAGTACTTATTCTTTTGTGTTTATAATTATGGGCATAGCGGGGTCCTGTCCCGCTCATACGACATGTCAGATGTTATATCCCGCATTTTTGTGCAATCAGATAATTCAAGACAATCGCGGGAGGACAACAAGCAAGGCCATATTTTATCTTGTTTGGCACATGAGTTGCTTATGAAAAGTCTAGAAGTGGAAATATGGAGAAAGACGAAGGGTAAATTTGGAAATTGGAAAAATACCTTCCATGAATTACAAGAACTAGCCAATACAATTGGGCTTGAAATTTTAAGCAAAAAGGAGAGGCCCAACCGGCCATGGACACGGGCTAGGCCCATATTGAATAAAATCGGTGAATAAAAAAGATGACTAAGTCATCTTTATCACCAAAAATCTCTAGAACTTTCAAGAAAGCAAAAGAGAGAAAAGAAGGAGAAAAACCCCAAGGCCTTTCGGCCAAGAGAAAAATTGCCAAGAAAAATTGATAAAAATTTCTTCAAAAGTCATTTTCCACTAATTAAAGGGTCCCAAACAAGGTGGAGTAGTCATTGGAACAAGAAAATACAAGTTCTTGAAGTTACAACTTTGGCTAAGTTGGAGGATCAAAGAAGAAGGTGAGAATTCATCTCCTTTAGATGTTATGAATATTTATGCATGTTGTAGTGTGCAAAAGTGAATGAAATTCATGAAGAACAAGAAAATAGCATGTGGCCGTGCATGTATATGTAGGTGTAAGAATCATGTTTCAATTATTTCATCTAGTATTTGGTTATTATTGTTGAGAATGTTATGTGGAAAGTGAAAGTTGAATGATTTTGTGAAAGAATAATGAGCGAGTTGTAATTAATGTTTTAGTTGTTGTGTCGTAGATTTTATATCGCAACTAAAGACTTGATAAGTTTGATGAAGTTTTGGTAATTGGAAGATTGTGTGAATTGAAAAATGATGTTTTTGCATGGATAGCGTGTAATGATATTAGTATGATGTTGTTGGAACGTATACTATAAGGTCGCTATTGTGTTCATTGAAGTTGGAAGGTTTTGAAGAAAGTGGTAAATTGAGATCATGTGTCTTGAATGGAATATGTGAATCGCTAGTGTAGTTGTTGAATTATATTAATAGTTTGGCCGGGTTTGAATTCCCGGGTTGTGATTGATGAGAATTTGGCTATGTTGAAGGTTGAGGATGGTATATTTACAGAGGAAGTGCTGCCGAAATTTCGGTAGCCAAGTGTTTCCTTAAGATTCTAACTCTAAGTATCCTAATAAGAGTTTTGGTAAACATGACCAATTTGCAGATTTTGACGAGATTGCAACGTGAATTTGTAATAGGAAAAGGAGCGAAAAGAGGTATGTAAGGCTTCACCCTTCTTTCTATGGCATGTCTTAGATGTAATAAGTCGGGTACGAGCCTCGGGGACAACCCTATTCCCCGGAATCCGCACCTAAAGTTTTCTCCTTTTTGTTCAATAGAATTGAACTAGAAAGTGTGCAAAATGATGGAAACACCTCCTAAACCCCTAGAACTTGCATAAATGGAACCCGATTACCCTAGAACCCTCAAAAGTAACGCCATGACATGTAACATATGTAAATCATATACGCCACCCCATCCGGCCCGAGGTGGGCCCGTTACTCTCAGATTTTCCTTATAGTCTTGCTTGACTTACTTGAAGTGAATCCAAAGGGAACCTTTGATCCCGATTTCGTTACCAAATGATAAGTACTATGACTCCTCTAACGAGGGCACTTCCATGACGATAATGATAACAATGATGTTAGATAAGAGGATATGCCTATGATACGTACTACCGGAATGACTCTATGACTAAGATGACTAAGCTAAGTATCTTATGTAAACACGAAGATGTTAAACTAATTTTTGAATCCTATTTATATTTCCTAGCTATGACTTTATTTTCTAAAGATTTCAAAGTCTAGGAACTGTCATCTATGATGCCCACGATTTCATTCTACGTTTACTTTAATATTATTCTCCGTTGATAGTCTCACCTTAAAATACTCGTTCCTTCCAGGTGAGACAAAGCGATCACAAGTATTCTATAATGTAATCGGAGGTTACCGACTTTATGTCACTCCGATAGACGAAACTTTCTTTGGACTCCCGTGCATGCTGGTTATATGATACAGGGATATGTGTATAGACATGTATATGTATATAGGACAAGTATTTGTATATAAGACATGTATATGTATAATAGAGAAGTAAATGTACACGTATATGTATATGGGGAAAGGGGAAGGGCCACTGTTATATCACAACCTGATTCAGCTGGATTTCATCCTGGACGCGGGATGCCCGGACGCTGGATATGGGAGAGCCGTACGCGGCGTCTGTATATATATGATGTATGATATATATGATATGATGTGTTGGGACACCGTTAGGGAGGGGGGTTGGGAGAGCCGATGTATTCGGCGTCTGTAAATGTGAGTAAAAGATACCGTTTACTGAATTGTACTGTTTTCTGTATACGAGAATAAGGGACCCCGTGTTCTGAAAAAGGGGCAATGCTATGACATGATACGCTATGCCAAGATATACTATGATATGAGATGCTACGACCTGACGTGATACGACACGCTATGATAGAGCAGCATAATATGATAAAATATGACACGATATAAATCCTATTTTCTGTGTCTACGAGAAAGAAATGTCTCAAAGAGAAAAGGACAAGCCTACATGATAGCCGGCCTGAAATAGAGGCCTTCCCACGTACAGGTTACTTTCCTGCCCCGTTATATGTCCTATGACTCCATGATATTGTTAATCGTACTCTATGTTACTGTTTATATTATCTTTTATGCCTTACATACTCGGTACACTATTCGTACTGACGTCCCTTCTTGTGGACGCTGCGTTTCGTGCCGCGCAGGTCAGCAGACAGGTGGACGTGATCCTTAGAAGCTCTACCAGCCACACTTGACAACGCTCCAGTTGTTTCGGAGCCTCACTCCAGCGGTACTATTTTGTGTATGTACATTCGGGCACAACAGTACTCGGCCCTTTCTATGTATAAGTGTACTATGTCTAGAGGCTCGCGGCCCCCTAGCCAGGTCGTGACACAACTCAACCACACAGGGTTGATTACCATAAAGAATGCAAAAGAATAAGGCTCACTCGTAAGTCATATCTGAACACCCTTCACTAGAATTTTATCTTTCCCTTCTAAACATTTCATCAATCAACCCCCTTTACCGAGGTGTATGTACTCGTAAATCATATATTCCCCTTATCTTCCTTTTCTTTGACCTCTTGCAAGTGAATCTGGATATACTACAACAATTAGTACTTATATTACATAACTTACCAGTATCCTTCTAAAATGATTGAACGATAAACTTTACTTCCTTATATAAGCACTGACGTCCTAAAGTTGCAACAACGGAAACCCTTACCTTGGCCCCACTTGAGAACTCTAATTCGGTACAAATTGATCTAATGGTGGTTGGGGGAGTTCTTCATCTGGTTGCTCTTCCACAGGTTGTTCTGTGATACCCAGACTGTCTACAAATGTACCAATTATACTGACTTTCCCAAACTTACCACTGTTCTCATTTGACCCCCATTCTGCGGATACCGTCAATCTGGGATTGCACGAATAGTCATCTCCTAATACTTGTCTATCCCTTACCTACTCAGTGGACTCCTCCTGGATCTCAGACGGGTCTATCTCCATGGAGGACATAACTTCTGATGGATCTGTATTGATAGAACATTCTCTGATGGGTCCGTATCATAAGAATGACTGACTCTGGAAGCCCCTAGACCATCAGACTTCTTTTCCATTGAAGTCATCTCACAGCTACAAAAACAATCAAGGTTAGGGTTGGAAATATTATATCCTGTGACTTAGCTCTATCGCACGATCTAGGATAAAAAGGAAGGTAACTATCCTAAATGCCCTGCAGCCTCCTGTCTATAAGCATGGCGCATAACACACCCATAAACAAGACTGTACTAGACACAACCTGTAGATAACCCTAGGCCAGAACTGCTTTGATACCACTTTTGTCACGATCCAAACCAGAGGGCCATGATGGGCACCTTACCGTACTAGCCAAGTACCGCCTGACATGCATCTGTAACATCAACATAAACATAGGTGGGTCGATAGGGCCATCATATGACTCTCAATGAACTCATAAGGAACATGCGTGTATTAACTAATCTGAATGTTACACCTCACACTTTCAGAACATGAGCACGTCACATATTTCACCTTAATGGAGTATCAGAGACGTCCCATGAAGTTTTGAAAGGTACAAGCCATGGGAAGTACGTAACAATGAAATAAAGAATGAATTACGATCCCGTAGGTCATAACGGGGAAGGAAAACCTTGGAACCAAAGGATATGACCCTTATTAAGTGTGATTAATGATAAATATCATGTATGGAGAGTTTTGAAAGATTTCGGGATCAAGCAAATTGAAGAAAATAAGTTTGACAAAAATTTGGAAAAAAAGTTGACAGAATTTTGGACAGAATTTTGGGTCACATTTGGAACTGTATATCTCCTACTATATCAGGAGTTTTGAGGTGTTTTAACATCCTAAAAATAAGTTCGTCGAATCTAGTTTCCAACGCAACAAACCGTTCGTCGATACGACATCGGAGCAGGGAGTTATGGGAATTTTAAAACGGATTGTCAGAAGCCCGTGAACCGACGCAGAAATTCTAGAAACCACTTAAAAAGGCCCAACAATTTCGGCCCATTATCCCAAAACTGAATTGGACTATTATATATATACCCCTTAAGTCATCTAACTTATCATTTTTCATCAATTTCTCACCATCTCTCACCTCCACACCTCTCTAGAATCTCCCACAACATTCATCCAATCCAAACCTCTCTAAACTTATCCCAAATCCTCTAGAACCTTCTTCCAACTTGTACAACATGCACATATATTCCTACAAGTCTATATGACAATTTTGGGTCATTTTTATTTCATTTTTCACATAGCCGCAAGTCCTAGAAACTTCTCCAAATATATTCCAACATATTTCCAAGCCCAAACCACAGATCAAATTGAAGATTAAAGTGGTTAAGGGTTTCCAAGGGAGGTCTACACTTGTCTCCCCTTCATGAAGATGTTGGGGTGAGCATTTTTAAGGTGGAGAAATCATGGAATTGAAGTGTTCTTGAATTTTGAGGTAACTTTTCATATTAGTTTCATGTTTATGAGTTTGTTTGGTAATTATGTTAAGATTTAAGGAGGAGGAAATTGGAGGAAAAGTTCAAATATGCAATTGATGATATTTTGAGTTGTGAATTAACTTGAATTATAATTGTTAGTATGTTTTGAGCATAATCTTGTTATGAGGGATAATAATGATTTTAAGGAATTGTCGTATACGAGTATATAAGGGGTTGTATGAAGTTGTTGTTATGGATTGACTATGAAAAGAAGTTTTAGGATTGAATTGAGTATAGTTTGAATGTAATCTTTTGATTATGGAATTGTTGATGTTTTATTGTGCTTTGGGAGTTGTTTTGAAGATTGGAGGGAGTAGAAGATATAGGGGAGATGCTGCCCCAATTTCGGCAGATTCTAAAAGGGTTTAATTTGGAGGCTTAAGATAAGCATATGACAATAAGCCTAACAATACCATGAATTCTCTTGAATGTAGATTACGAGCTTGGGAGGACACGCGTTAAGTAGTTGAAGTTAAGGCAACCGAAAAGGTATGTTAAGGCTAGTCCCTTTTCTTTCAAAAGGCATGATTCCTATGTTATGATTCCATATATGTTTCCATAACCTTCTTACTTCCAAAAGTTAGAAGTTCATGATTCTTAAAAGCTTCTTATGATACTAAAGATGAGATGTTTTCGAAGATGAACATGATGCTGATGATTTTAATTCTAAAAATTCCAAAGCTTATGATTTTAATGCTATTATGAGATTATTGAGCTTATTTCATGATTTCCTTGATTTTATTCTTTGTTGTTGATCTCACCTTATGTTACATGTTCCTTCAAGGTGAGATGTAGTGATAATGATTGTTCCATAATATAAATCGGAGGTTACCAACCTTACGTCACTCCGATAAAGTAGTAGCTTTTATTTGGGCTCTCATGCATGCTACTTGTTTTATATATGCATATGATGTATATATGCTTATATATATATATATATATGTATGGGATATGGGGAAAGGTGAGGCGTTATATATGCATAACCACCTGATCAGTTGGTATAATATGATATTGTCCCGATCGCGGGATGCCCGGACGCGGGATATATGGATAAATGGATCGGGCCGTTCATTCCGCGGCAATATATAATATATAATATATATATATATATATATATATATATATATATATATATATATATATATATATATATATATATATAAGGAATGTTTATTTAAAAAAGTTAAAGTTAGCATGCATAGTATCCGCCTTAAGAGGCAACCAGATGTACAGGCTATCTTTATCTCATGATATGTTCTATCTCTCTTGTATGTTGTTATTCATACCTTACATACTCGGTACATTGATCGTATTGACGTCCTTTCTTGTGGACGCTGCATTCATGCCCGTAGGTAGACATGTAGACGGATCTGACCCCTAGAAGTTTCATCAGCGGATTCTCAGGAGCACTCCACTTACTTCGGAGCTGCAGTCTATTTGGTATTGGTCCTTATGGTCACTTGTATTCTATGTAGAGGCTCGTAGACATGTATGTACAGTTAGACATTTCACAACCCTACCGGTTCATATCGTGTGTAACATTTTAGTAGCCTTGACTGTTGGTGCTAATGGACATAATTGTTGAAAATTATAAAGAGATGTGCCATTATGTTGTGATATATGTCCTTACAGATTATGATATCCATGAGCTATCTTTATGGTCCACCTAGAAATGTTTATGAGATGTATGTTTAGAGGTGCTCGGTGTGTTAGCTCCGGGTTCCCGTCATGGCCCTCTGGTTGGGTCGTGACAAAAGTAGTATCAGAGCAGTTCGTCCTACGGTATGTCTTCGAGCCGTGTCCAGTAGAGTCTTCAATATGGGTGTGAAGCGCGCCACACTTGTAAACAAGAGGCTGCAGGGCATTTAGGAACCATTGTTTCACGACCCAAACCGATGAGTCGTGACGAGTGTCTGACCGCCAGTGACCAAACACCCCTATACACATATCTGAACCATACTGAACATCAAGGGCCCATAAGTGACTCAAACTGATCTCATAAATGGGGGTGATATCATAAACTCTGTACAATCTATATATACATATACATGCTGAAGGAATAGTGCAAGCTGGGTAAGCTGCTACATATACTGTACACAAAAGAATAGAAGCTGACAAGGCCACATCATCTGACTAATACATACAACTGTCTACAGACCTCTACTGGAATAAAGCTGTAGAAGGAACGGGACAGGGCCCCGTCATACCCATATGCATATACATCTCAAAAGGGTGGAATACCAAAACTGACTGCAGCTCCGGATCAAATGGAGCGCACTGACCACTGCTGGATATAGAGGTCTTACTGAGTTGGACTACCTATCGATCTACCTGAACTTACGGGCATGAACGCAGCCCCCTGAGTAATAGGGAGTTAGTACGAAAAATCTATTGAGTATGTAAGGCATAAGAACAACATGTATATATATAAGAATCACAAATAAAATCTGAACTCATAAGCTGAAATGACTATCTGCATGTACTTGTATAAACTAGTATCTGTATGTATCTGTATAAATCTGTATAACTGACAATGGCTCTGTGGGCGTATAATATGCATGCTCTCAATGATGATCGTGCTCATGTATATATATATATATATATATATATAGGTCGTAGTGCTGAGGAACGTTCAGCCCGATCTATATCCCATTTAATAATGTTGAGGAACTTATGGCCCAATCCATATATCACATAATAATGCCGAGGAACATACGGCCCGATCCATATATCATCATCAAGGTGCACTAGCTGATCAGGTGGTAATGCTTATATAACGCCTATCCCTTTCCCCCTTACCCCATATACATATAGTACACGCGTATATAATGCCTTTTGGTCATGGGTCAATATGCATATGTATATGAATGCAATGCATACTGAAACGTGTACATAGAACGCTCGGAGTGACATAAGGACTTATTACTTCCGATGGACAACCTTTGAACTAATTTCATCATCATAAGAAATCTCAAGACCCATGAACAGAATGAACAATCATACGGGGTGTAGGAACATCAAAGATTGAAGTACTCCTAGTGCTTCTAAGAGTAGAGTAATATGGAAGTTCGATTACTTGCTAGTTGGCTCATATCATAGGATCATGCCAAAAGAAAAAAAAGGGGGTAGCCTTAACATACCTTAGAATATATCCAATCGTCCAACTTCTACTCCTCGAACTTGTAAGTCTACAATTAAGATAACATAGGCCTTAATTAGACTATTTACCTCGTTTACTAACCTTTTTTAAATACAAATAGAGCTTAACGAATTATGGACCACACTTCCCTTGTAAGCTTACAAATCTTTAACTTCCCATTCCATCTAGCATCAACCACAATAGCCACAACAACATTGACAACACTTACATATCAAAATATAATCAAATCCATTCCCAATCATCTCTTAAAATAGCCCCAAGTCACTATCTTAGCCTTCATCCATTTACCACTTCCATAAGTATCCTCTCTTCACTTAAAACCACTAAAACTCTTGATAATTAACTTAATCACAAGGGTCGAAATCATTTACATACCTTGAGAGGTCTAAGAGTCCAAGGATCAACTTCAACTCTAACTTCCTAAGCTTCACAACTTTGAAAAAACCCTAGAAACAACCTTTTTCTTCACAAGCTCGGGTCATACAGGGTTCGGATCTTACCAAATCTCCACTATTATGTTAGAAAATTTTGGAAGTAAATATACTAGGGTTTTCTCTGACTTGGAAGAGAGAAAATGAGAAATAAAGTTGTGGGATCATATATTTATACTTGGAACTAAAAATTTCCAGCGGTGTGGTTCGACGAACGGGTCGACGACCCGTCGACGTGTCAACGGTCCGTCGACTTGCTCCGTCGACCTGCGCTTGCAGATTCAAAGTTGCGAAAACATAATGATGCCGCACAACGACGGTGATGACTGGTCCCTGCAGATTTTCCTGAATCAGTTCAGGTTGCGTCGATTCGGTTCGTTCAACCTCCAATCCTGTAAATTACCAGGAATACCTGCTGGTGCCTTTGCACACGGGTTATGATAATTTCTATCTCCAAAACTCCGGCACAGGTCTCTATCCCAAAGGCATACCCGACTAGAAAACCATAAGTCCTATGACGAACACGAGAGGCGTAACACATTAACCCTTGCTTCTCATCTTAGATCGTGTCGTAGAGCTAAATTATAGGATGTGATGTCCCTGATTCTAACCCTAAATGTTTTGATTGTGAATAAGCAGTCGATTATGCCACTATGAGGTAATTGATGAGAATTGAAGTTGTTACTCCGAAAGGTATGTTTCCTGCCTCATTGATATTGATTGACTTTGATATAAGAACTTAAGCTAGATGTTACGGGTTTTTGTGATCACCCTGTGAGGCATTGGATGTGTTTTCTGGGCTGTGTGTAAGAATGAGGCAGTAAGAAGTATAGGAGAAACTCTGCCGAAATTTTTACAAATTGAATTGTTTGAGTGTCTATGCTATAGAGAAAGAATGAGGGAAAAATGTGACAATCGGATGTTTGGTAAGTCATGATTGAATGAACAATTATGAAATGCTTTCAAAGAGAAGTTTTAGAATGATTTCAATTTAATTTAAGGGAAGAACCTTGTAAGGAAAAAATGATTAGTAATTAAAGGAATTGGAATGAGTTGCATTCGAGATTTTAGAGAATTGAGATTTATTGAAGATATAGGGAAAGTTGACATTAAGAACTCAAATGCAGTATTACAATTTATAGATTGGCGAGTAAGAGAGGATGAGGAGATATTGATATGGAAAAGGAAGTTAACGAGCAGGGGAAAGTTTTACTCTATAAATTTATATATACATAAGATCAGGACGGGTTGATGACGGGTTTGTACTTATAGTGGAATGTTTTACAGATTTCTAGGCACGCACTATCAAATGGCAAAGGGGAAAAGAGTACTTCAAGGTCAAAGGAAATCAAGAAGGACCTTGAGGATGAAAATAAAAGAAAATACGTTAATGAATTGGTTAAAGCAAGTTATGTGACCATCGATGATAAGAGGAATTCTAATAAATTAGTAAGGTTGGCCAAAGGTAGACATTGATAGCATAAGACAATGGACTTGAAATAGAGATACGATTACAAAGGAAACAGGACAATCTTAAATAGTATTAGGATATTTTGTAAGTGAGATATTAATAAGCGATGTAAACGATAACTCATGAGTGGTCACATTAAATATTATGCGTGCCCTTATGTCACGACCCAGCCCCGTGGGCCATGACTAGTGCCCGAGCTGGACACCCGTAAGTACCTGTCAAACATAATCGGACTAATACTATAGGTCCTCAATCAATCACAACGTAATAACATACGCAAGCCGACGAGGCTGCCACTACGAAACGATAATATAAGCAAGCCGACACGGCTACTATAACAAAACGACAATATATGCAAGCCGGCAAGGCTGCTGCAGCGACAGAACATCCATAATGATCAAAATAACACAACTGATCACATCTGAACACAACCCACATACATGTCTACAGACCTCGAAGAGTATCGACAGTAACATATGACGGGACAGGGCCCCGTCGTACCCATAAACAAAAACATATATATATACATATCAGGAAGTCTGTACCAAAATCTGCACTCCGGAACGACGGAGCTCCCCAAGACAGCAGAAAGGGAATCCTAAGCTGGCGGATCACCAAAGTGAGTATCTGCACCTGCGGGCATGAAAAGCAGCCCCCCCCCCCCCCCCCACAAGAAAGGGGGTCAGTACGGAATATGTACTGAGCATATAAAGCATGAAATACAGTAAACGGGGTCATAACTGAAATAAGAAGTACAAAAAACGAGTACAATAACCAGAATACCAAAATGCTTGCTTTTGAAACATAAATCATGCATGTCAACATCATGTATCATATCCGGCTCATTATGGGACTCGGCGAACATGGTCGTCACCCCGTCTTTGGCGCCATAACATGGCATACTCCAGAACATAGCATAACTCTGTAACACAGCATAACGCCATAATACCATAACACAGTATAATACCATAACACAGCATAACACCATAATATATATATATATATATATATATATATATATATATATATATATATATATATATATATATATATTAATATATATCGTACCTGGCCCTCTAGTGAGGGACTCGGTGAACAATGCAGTGGAAGTGTGCACGCTAACAGATCCTGGCCCGGGACTCAGTGAAAGACATATTGAGGCATGCACGAGCAGAGTAGTGAGAAACTATATGCAATTTAAAACATTTTCAAGACCCAATATAATAATCAACACGAATTACCATTTGAAATTCAAGACAATAGTCGTATCAAATACCTTTCGAATGTCATTCGGAACATGTCAAACATCCCTTGAATGTTATCATATGTATATCACAAAGCCTTTAGGATCATAGTCATATGTCACTATAGTATGAAACACCTCATAACGTACAGTCACTAGTTATCACAGAGTTCCTAAGAATAAGAACGGGTATATATATATCGATTATTATCCAACGTACAGAAAACTAAAAAGGGAGACTCAATTACTTGAGAATTGCAATATCACGAAGTGAATAAGAATCATACATATCATTCAAAGGTTAGGAATGGAATTACCCCAAAATTTCATATCAGTCATCACTTAAGTTTAAGACATGCCAAAAGAAAGAAAGGATATCTTTACATACCTGTTAGCGACTATTCGTGAATCCTTTCGCCTCGTCGCTCTTTTAACCTATTTATATAAGAGTAACGTTATCGTTAGTAACTATATTTTCTAGTTCACGAATCTATAGCCCGTTTCTTATAGAAGCTATATTTCCGCTTATATATTCTCGTTTAGGGTTCTTTTCATTATTAAGGATTTAACGAAAATCGGGCAACATTTCCTCTATATGTTCGCCTAACCTGAATTTCCAATTATTCTCCTGTTAACACAGAAATACCAACAACAGAGATATACATAATAAATTCTCAAAATTCAGCCCATAGCAATTCTAACAACCCAACAATTTCTCTTAATCCATTCCAACCCACAATTTCCTATAACATCGATTTCATGCATTTTCTTAATTCCAATTTCATCCAATCCAATCCTAATAATTCCATTACAATACTATTAACACAATTACATCATAAAAAAAGATAATATTACCTTAATTTTCTCGGAGGAATTTTTACTCTTTATTGCTTCTATTTCGCAATTTCTTCTTCCCCGATTCAATATCCAATGTTGCTATCACCCCCTTTAGTTTGTAAATCACTTGAAGCTTGATTAAAACATTTAAGAACCAAAATTTTCTTCAACACCATGGCTGGCCGAGAGCAGCCGTGGTGGTTTTGTGATTACTCTTCACTTAACTTTCTTGAAAATGAAATCAAACTTGATTTCTCTATTAGCCACCATTTTATATATGGTTTCCCACATGGTGACACGTCCACCCCCCACCCAATGACTCACTAATCAATTTCTATTGAATTGTCATTTTCCTTTTCTCTTATTGTTTTTATATATTCGGGTGGGGCCCACTTAGTAATTAGGCTTAATTAATATTAATTAATCACCAATTCTTACTTCATAAGTTAATCATAATTAATTAGTTCCTAATTTCCAATAATATTTCTTCATTAAATAAAATTTATAAACAATTTATGTTCTAATTAAAAATTGAAAATTAAATTTTCCTATTTCATATCCAAAATAATCCCATCTTTAACTTGAGTCGATTTGCTTGCGAATAATTCGACGTATAAATATACGGGGTATAACACCTTATGATCGATCTTACGATATGTTAAAGGTACTGATTGAGCTGGGTATTAAAGTTAAGTTAGCAAATGCTACAGGGCAGGTTGATATTGTTTTCTCCGAATGTTAAAGTAGGATAATCATGATGTAATAATATCGGGGAGAAGAAGAATATCTTTATATAAGAGTAAGAAGATTATGATGTCATGAGAAGAGGAGAAGGGTAAGCAAGGTAAGTATGTTGCTAGTAAGGGTCAAGTAAGGTTTCCAAGAAAAGGGTTAAGGCGAAGGTAGAGGCGAAGAGCCATCCGGATAAATTTCTAAAGTAAGTAAGCAGGAAGGATAGAGTATGGCAATATGGAATAAAAGACGAATGCGAAGATTCTGAAACAGATCTTGATAAACAGGTTTGAAGTAATAACGATAGACATGGATATAACCTGAAAGGGAATAATCTGATTTTATGAAAAGTGTAAAGGGAAGATGAGGAATAGATGCAAGGAGAAAGAAAAAGGTGTGCTTCGTGAAGATTTCCTGATAAGAACCGGAACCGGCAGAATATTAGAAGGACTATGATGCATTACTGTAATGCAAACAAGTATTTAAGAGAACTATGGGACAATATGAGCTAAGCTAATAAAAGGATGAGTCGTGGGAATGAATATGTCACGACCCGACTAAGGGGCCATGACGGGTACCCGAAGCTGGCTACCGAGCACCACTTACTATGCTAATCATCTTGCTCAACCTGGACATACACCATCTCCAAGGCAACACACACATATATATATAAGCTCTCACGGCTACGAAAAATAATGTACAAGAATATAAACTGATAAATCTTTAAGACCACTACTACCCACGCGTACGTATCTACGAGCCTCTACTAGAGTACTAAGACATAAGGACGGGACAGGATCTCGTCGTGCCCAAATATATACACAAAATAATGTATCAAAATGGCACCTCTGGAATAGTGGAGTGCTCCTGTGTAGCTGCTGATAGACTCCTATGAATCTGGGCCACCTCTCTGTCTACCTATGGGCATGAACACAGCGTCCAAAAAGAAAAGACGTCAGTACGAACTTTGTATTGAGTATGTAAGGCATGAACAATAATAACATGTCGAAGAGATAAGGAAACAACCGGTAACTGAATGTCACTTAAGACGGAGTAATGCATCCTATCTTACATTATAAACAACATCATATCAAGTGTGTATATATAAGCTTCCCAAGCATATAAGTACGGTGTGATCATCATTAGCCCGCATCCGGGGTAACCATCTCATGCCGCCCACTAGTGGTGTCCACCCATGCCATCTAGACATGGTGTATATACTGCCCGCCTTAGCGGTGTCTGCCCGGCCATATAGGAACAGTGTAATCTCATTATCATAAACTTATCATAACGCATGCATAAGAACTCAAGGACAAGCTATAACTCTATCGGGGTGATTTAAGGTTGAGAACCCCCCGATGCCATTATGGAGTAGTCATGATCATTATGCCTCACCTTGAAGGAACAAGCATTTTAAGGTGAGTCTAACTACAATGAATAACATCAAAGAATCGTATAAGGATCATTAGCTTGGTAAAAGTATCATATCATGAGCTTTAGAATCTCTAGACTTAGACTCATCATCATCATTATCATATTTGTAACGTATCTCTTATCTTTATCTCATGAGAAGCTCTTGATAATCATAGACTTATAGTTCATGGAATATAAGAGAGTTATGGAAAGATAAAGGAAGTCATATTTTAATGATCATGCCTTAGAAAAAAGAAGGGACTAGCCTCACATACCTTGATGTCGCTCTAACTTTATCAATTTAAGCGCTTTCCTCCAATGTTCACGATTCTACATTCAAGAAAATTCATACTAGAATTAGATAATCGAAACATACTTAAGCTTAAGCTAAAGCTAACGAAAATTGGACAACATCTCCTTTGTTTCTACAACTTCCTCCATATGACATAACAACTCCCAACATCAATAACAACATTCAAAGCATCATAATCAATAACTTTGTCAAGTTCGACATTATTCAATTCTCACAATTCCCTCTCGAAGTCATCCATCACCATGGTTATCACCCAACATCGTATTCATCCACATATAACGCTTCTCCAAAATTCTTAGTATTATTTATAACAATATTATACTCATAATATCGCAAGAGTTATGGTTCACGTCAAACTATTATTCAAGAACACCATTATTTCACATTTGAGCTCCATATTCTACTTTCTTCCATAATCCAAGTCTTTCAACCCCTCAATATTCTAACGAACATAAAATGATCATGAAACTCACCTTTGATCGCGTAGGAATGGGTTTTGGACGGAGTTGCCTCACTTGGAGAAAACCCTAGCTTCAATTCAAAGAGATTTCTTGACTCCAAGCAACCCTAGAGAGCTTCTTCACACTTGATTTCCTTGAATTGATGAAGTTGATTTTTGATTTCCCTTAAATTCTTGTGGATGAAGTGTGTGGAATATTCTAGAGAGTTTGAGAGAAATGGAGAAGTGGAAAGAATGAAAAATTAGAAGTGGGATCACATTTTTATACTTGGAAAATGCTCAGCCCGTCGGGTGTTATACGGACCCTTATACGGTCCGTATAAGTGACCGTATTTCACCATCAGCGATTTTTCTTTCCTGTTGGGGGTTATACGGACCCTTATACGGACCGTATACGTGGTCGTATAACTCCAATTTTCCGAAGTTCATCTCGTCGTTTCATTTGATCTCCAATCCTTATGGAACCTTCTTAGCACTTGTTTAGCACTTCATTAACAATCTAAGGAGCTTTATAACTCTTCCTCAAGACATTATTAAATCCATATTAGCTCGGTACTTTGAAAACCCTTCTTCAAAACACGACTTATGCTTGACATTCTTTAACAAACTTTCTTCTCTCACCTCAAATTCCTTTAGAATATTAATTAGAACTGTTGAATACCACTTATTACTTGTAGAAACACCATGTACTTTTTACCCTGCGTTAGTCTATCTACCATACGATGACATGAAATTTTCCGAGGCGTAACAGAATGGTAGAGAGTATCAACTCCTAATAGTATAGTATAAATATAAATCGGAATTGGGAACTAAGAGCAAGAAGAATCTCAAGGATATTAGTAAAAAGATAGTTATGAAGGTTAAGACTGGAGGTCGAACACTCCATAAGGAGTCTAATGAATTTCGGTGTCATCATTGATTCATGAGCCTAGGGGACTGTTAGTTATGAAAGGAAGAGGTGATCAATAAAGAAAGCATCTAAATTATATCCGATATGTGTAAACATTTGACTTAGTACAAGAATCCAGTTAGCAAAAAGGAAATATGTTAAACCATTCGATGAAAAGAACTCCGGCATTGTATGGAATAGCGGAGTTGAAGGATCTCTAAGGTCGACCAGATGACTATCAATGACAGTTAATACTCGAATATTATTGGTATATGAATACATCCTTTTAAAGGGGGGAAGAACAAATTTAGTTCTAAGATGAACTACAATATTCCCAAGTTCAAAAGAGGAAAATATACTGGCTTGAAGGATCCAAAATTCGAGATGAACTGATATATCAAGAATGCGCTAAAGAAAAGTGAGAATGGACTAAATGCAAGTATATTATGAGACAAATGTGGAAAAGGAGGCATGACAAGATGATGAAGGTTTAGCGAATCAAAGAGAATAAGTTTCGTCAACACGATACGTTGTGTTCCGGGCAATGATTCGAATCACTCACACCGGAGAAATTTTGGTTACAACTAAATATGTAGTAACGTACTCTAAAAGGTAACAGGAAGAGTAAGACGGTCCTGTAAGCTGACCAGGAATAAATATAAGGGACAATCGGGATTATTAAAAAGAACTTGTAGCACTAGAAGAGATGAAAGCTTTAAAAGAGGAATATTTATAGGAAGTTCAATGATCTTCAAAGGAAAGGAAGATAGTGTGCCTATGGATAGCAAGAAGCATTACTGCCAGAGATTAGAAAGTACCTCGTAAGTTATGAAATTCCAAGTCGTCGATTGTATCAATTGTTAGAGTGTATGACATAGAACAATATAAACAATCGCCGTAATGAAACGGCCAGTAGAATGGTGCAAGGTCGACGAGTAAGAAAAGGGATAATCTAAAGTAGCACCAGAGAAGCAAGTAAGAAAAAGTGCCATATCTGAACAAGAGAGTTTGTCCACTAGTAAAGAAATAAGGACAATTAAGGGTACTCACAGATCGGCAGGGAGCAGAAGCAATCATGAGTTAAGACCGTTTTAATGGCAGCAGGTCCCGGGACGGTAGCTAAATATCAGTTGACCAGTGGGTACATACATAAGAACATGAGGATATGGAACTAATGAATGAGTTTGACAAATAATTGGTAGAATATAAAATAAGACTAATGAGCCCATAGTGTAAGAGCATCAAGATCAGGAACTAAAGGAGGAACACAATTTTAAGAAACTAATGAAAGCATCGTAAGCTACAACATTCGAGGACGAATGTTTCTAAGGAGGGAAGGATGTTGCACCTCGCACTTTCAGAACATGAGCACGCCACGTATTTCACCGTATTAACGGAGTATCAGCGATGTCCCATGAAGTTTTTGTTATAGCCCGTATTTTGTACGTTCGGATAATTCGAGATAGTCGTGATACGTTGGGGGCAAGACCATTTTCAAAAATTATTTTAATGTACAAGTTGTTATGAATATTATTAGTATGGAAATATTGAGAAAGGCTAAGGGTAAAAAGGGAAATTCGCAAAGAGGTTCATGGTAATATTGTGGAAGGCTAGGGGCGAAATGGGGATTTCACAAAAACAACATTCAAGAAAATTCTTGAAAAGGGCCACTTTGGCCGTGTACCATAGATGGGGGGGGCCCCACCCAAGACCATGTGCCCATATTTTATTTGAGGGACTTAATTATAAATATAGATAAGTGGTGGAGGAAATAATAAGACATAATATTCCCTCACAAGTTCATGAAACTTCAAGAAGAAGAAATATGGAGAAGCATTCGGCCACCATGGCCAAAATTGAAGCCATGGAAATTGATCAAGAAAAATTATTTTCTTCTAGCTTTTCTACTAATTGGAAGGTCCTCTTTAACGTGGAGTGATTGTTGGAGTAAGTAAAGCAATTGTTGTGCAAGTTGTGAACCTAGCCGAGCAAGAAGAGATAAGGGGAGAAAGGTATGTGTTTAATCTTCTTTTATATGTGTTATGGGTGATTTGTACATGTTGTAGTGTGTAGAAATGAATGAAAATCATGAATTTGGTGTGTTGGGGTGTTGGCCGTGTACATGCTATGTTGTAGGAATGATGAACTAATTTTTATTTAGTATTTGATTGTTGTAGTTGTGAATTCCATGATGTGAAATAAGGATTTAATGGTTTGAAGTGAAGTTGTAATCGTTTGTGGATTATGGAAGAAGCTAATGTGATATTAGTAAGGTTCCTTATAATTATAAGAATAAAGTTGCTAATGTGTAGATTGTAAATATAATTCATGAATTAGAAAGTGAGACATGTGTTTGGAAGATTGTAAGTTGGGTTGTTGTAATTGAATTTGAAAGAAGGAAATGTGTCGCTATTGTTTTTGTCGAATTTGGAAGGTTTCGGACGAAGTAATATGTTGATTGGGTTGTTTGGAAAATTATGAGAATTGTTTGAAGTATTCTTGAACCATGTTAGGATGATTTCGGATTAATACTTGGATGTGAGATCATTGATGTTAGCTTGACTATATGTGATTGAATTGAATATGAGTGAAATGTCGTGGAATTTTGTGATAAGGGTTGTAATGTTAGAATATGTTTGGATTGATTGTTGAAGTTGTTAGTAAGATTGTTGGTAATGTTTTTGATAATTTGGCCGAGTTGAATTCTCGGGTTTGTTGTTGATGATTTCGCCGAGTTAGATTCTCGGGGATGGTGTATTTACAGAGGAAATGCTGCCGAAATTTCGGTAGAATGTAAATGAATTCATTTGAAAGGCTAAGACAAGTATATGTCGATGAATCTAATGATTATGTCAATTCTCTTGAATGTAGACTAACAAGTTTGGGCGAATAAGCGTAGCTAATAGAACGTGGGACTGGTATGTAAGGCTTACCCTTTCTTTGTTTTGGCATGATCTTTGTGAAACGAGCAAATGACGCATATGCATGATTTCAAAGGAATTTCCTATTCTTAGAGCCACTATGATGGCTAATATTCTTGACTTCCGAAGTTTGTTGATATGTTTCCGAATGGCATTCGAAAGATAAGTGATATGGCTAATGTCTTGATTTTCAAATGATAGTACGTCTGATTATTCTGTTAAGTCTTTGATACATTTTGATATGTACATATGATTCCAAAAGCTATATTTGATTTGATCCATACGACAGCCGAAAGGTACTTGATATGATTGTTGCTTCGATTTTCCAAAAATGGCTTCTAAAATGTTCGTAGAAGGTTTTGTACTTCAAACGCTCATAACTTTCTCATACTAAGTCGGATTGACCCGAAACTTGTTTCTAAGTCCTCAAATGTCGGTAAGTATACTTATCTATCGAGTCTTGATTTATATGCATATAGTTTTTCACGACTCTGTTCGTGCAAGCCTCAATATGTCTATTCACCGAGTCCCGGGCCGGGTATGTTATCGTGCGCACTCCTCTGCATTGTTCACCGAGTCCCTCTCACTTGCGGGCCGGGACACGTTATATCTATATGTATATGATGATATGATGATACGGGGATGGCGACCAGGATGGCATATGATGACTTTATTCACCGAGACCCGCAATAGAGGGTCGGGACACGTTATGTATATATGGTATGTGACCCTGACATGCATGATTCTATCCACAGAGTCCCTCAATAGAGGGTCGGGACACGTTATGCATACATGATATATTATGATATATGGATCGGGCCATACGTTCGACGACACTCTATTGATACATTATGATATATGGATCGGGCCGTACGTTCCACGGCATTATATTGATACATGACTTTCATTTATGATTTGTGATGATGACATACATGCTTTTCGTTTTAAAAAGGCAAGTGTTTTGATGTTTTAAAAGTTCATACTTGATTCTGGTAAATCTCTGTTGCAGCTATGATTCTCTCCTACTGTGAAAAAGTCCAAAAGATTATGTATGTAATAAGAGTCTGCGGGTTCGCTCGGCTCCGAATATGGGGTCGGGTGCCCATCACACCATAGTAAGGTTAGGGTGTGACAGTTTTGAAAGGTAAAAGCCATGGGAAGTACATAACAATGAAGTAAAAGATGAATTACGATCTCGTAAGTCGTAACCGGGAAGGAAAACATTGGAACCAAATGATATGACCATTATCAAGTATCATTAATGATAAATATCATGTATGGAGATTTTTGGAAGATTCCGGGATCAAGCAAATCGAAGAAAATAAGTTTGTCGAAAATTTGGAAAAACAATTGGCAGAATTTTGGGTCAACTTTGAAGGGGTATATCTCTGGGTATATCAGGAGTTTTGAGGTGGTTCAATAGTGTAAAATGAAGTTCCGAGTCTAGTTTCCAACAAAACAAACTGTTCGTCGATATGACATCGGAATAGGGAGTTATGGGCATTTAAAAACGGACTGTCAGAAGCCTGTGAACCTACGCGGAAATTCTAGAAACCACTTAAAAAGGCCCAACTATTTTGGCCCATTAGCCCAAAACCGAATTGGACAATTAAATATATACCCCTTAAATCATATAACTCATCATTTTTCATCAATTTCTCACCATCACTCACCTTCACACCTCTCTAGAATCTCCCACAAGATTCATCTAATCTCCAAACCTCTCCAAACTTATCTGAAATCCTCTAGAACCTTCTCCCAACTTATACAACATGCACATATATTCCTACAAGTCTATATGACAATTTTGAGTCATTTTTATTTCATTTTTAGCATAGCCTCAAGTCCTAGAAACTTCTCCAAATATATTCCAACATAATTCCAAGCCCAAACAAGGGATCAAAATGAAGATTAAAGTGGTTAAGGATTTCCAAGGGAGGTCTACACTTGTCTCTCCTTCTTGAAGATGTTGGGGTGAGTATTTTTAAGGTGGAGAAATCATGGAATTGAAGTGTTCTTGAATTTCGAGGTAAGATTTCATATTAGTTTCATGTTTATGAGTTTGTTTGGTAATTATGTTAAGATTTGAGGAGGAGGAAATTGGAGGAAAAGTTCAAATATGCAATTAATGATATTTTGAGTTGTGAATTAACTTGAGTTATAATTATTAGTGTGTTTTGAGCATAATCTGTTATGAGGGATAATAATGATGTTAAGGAATTGTCGTAAACGAGTATATAAGGGGTTCTATGAAGTTGTTGTTATGGATTGATTATCAAAAGAAGTTTTGGGATTGAATTGAGTATAGTTTGAATGTAATCTTTTGATCATGGAATTGTTGATGTTTTATTGTGCTTTGGGAGGTTTTTTGAAGATTGGAGAGAGTCGAAGATATAGGGGAGATGCTGCCCGAATTTCGGCAGATTCTAAAGGGGTTTAATTTTGAGGCTTAAGATAAGCATATGACGATAAGCCTAACAATAGCATGAATTCTCTTGAATGTATATTACGAGCTTGGGAGGACAAGCGTTAAGTAGTTAAAGTTAAGGCGACCAAAAAGGTATGTTAAGGCTAGTCCCTTTCTGTCAAAAGGCATGATTCCTATGTTATGATTCAATATATGTTTCCATAACCTTCTTACTTCCAAAAGTTAGAAGTTCGTGATTCTTAAAAGCTTCTTGTGATACTAAAGTAGAGATGTTTTCGATGACGAACATGATGATGATGATTTTAATTCTAGAAATTCCAAAGCTTATGATTTTAATGCTATTATGAGATTATTGAGCTTATTTCATGGGTTTCTTGATTTTATTCATTGTTGTTGATCTCACCTTATGTTACTTGTTCCTTCAAGGTGAGATATAGGTATAATGATTGTTCCATATTATAAATCGGACGTTACCGACCTTACGTCACTCCGATAAAGTGGTAGCTTTTATTTGGGTTCTCATGCATGCTACTTGTTTTATATATGCATATGATGTATATATGATTATATATGTATGGTATATGGGGAAAGGTGAGGCATTATTTACGCATAACCACCTGATCAGTTGGTATATTATGATATCGTCCCGGACGCGGGTTGCCCGCATGCGGGATATATGGATAAATAGATCGGGTCGTTCGTTCCGCGGCAATATATATATATATATATATATATATATATATATATATATATATATATATATATATATAATGATGATATGATATATGGATCGGGCTGCACGTTCCGCAGCACTATTATTTATATTTATATTTGCGGAATGTTTTTCTTAAAAATTTAAAGTTAGCATGTGTGGTATCCGCCTTAAGAGGCAATCAGATGTATAGGTTATCTTTATCTTATGTTATGTTCTATCTCTCTTGTATTTTGTTATTCATGCCTTATATGCTCAGTACATTCCTCGTACTGACGTCCTTTGTTGTGGACAGTGTTCATGCCCGCAGGTCGATAGGTAGACGGATCTGACCCCTAGAAGTTTCATCAGTGGATTCTCAGGAGCACTCCACTTACTTTGGAGCTATATTCTATTTGGTATTGGTCCTTATGGTCACTTTTATCCTATGTAGAAGCTCATAGACATGTACGTACAGTTAGACGTTTCATAACCCTACGGGTTCATATCGTTGTGTAACATTTTAGTAGCCTTGACGGTTGGGGATGATGGACATAATTATTGAAGATTATACAGAGATGTGCCGCTATGTTACAGATTATGATATCCATGAGCTATCTTTATGGTCCACCCAGAAATGTTTATGAGATGTATGTTTAGAGGTGCTCGGTGTGTTAGCTCCGGGTGCCCGTCATGGCCCTCTGGTTGGGTCGTGACATTGGAGACTCATATGTATTTTCACGACTTGACTAGGGGGCCATGATGGGTACTTGGAGCTAACTACCGAGCACCACTCATCAGACTATTCATCATACTCAACTTGAACATACATAAACCCCAAAGCTATACATAAGCCCGTACGGCTACAAAATGTACACTGACATCATTATGGGACACAAATTACCCACACGTACATATTTACGAGCCTCTACTAGAGTACTAGACATAAGGACGGGATAGGACCCAGTCGTGCCCAAATATGTACACAAAATAATGTATCAAAATAGCACCTCTGGAATAATGGAGTGCTCCAGAAAATCTGCTGATCAGCTCCTATGAATCTGGGCCACCTCACTATCTACCTGTGGGCATGAACACAGCGTCCAAAAAGAAAGGACGTCAGTACGAACATTGTACTGAGTATTTAAGCATAAACAACAATAATAAATCAATGAAACAATGAGACATCATGTAAGGAACAACCTGTAACTGACTGTCACTTAAGACTGAATAATGCATGCTAACTTACTTCATAAACACCATCATATCATGTATGCATATATAAGCTGCCCGACCATATAGGTACGGTGTGATCATCATTAGCCCGCGTCCAGGCCTCCCGCGTCCGGGGTAAACATATCATGCCGCCCACTAATGGTGTCTGCCCATGCCCTCTAGACATGGTGTATATGCCGCCCGCCTTAGTGGTGTCTACCCGGCCATCTAGGCACGGTGTAATCTCATCATCATATACTCATCATAATGCATGCATAAGAGATCAAGGATAAGTTATAACTCTATCGGGGTGACGTATGGTCGAGAACCCTCAATCCCATTATGGAGTAGTCATAATCATCTTGTCTCACCTTGAAGGAACTAGCATTATAAGGTGAGTGTAACAACAATAAATATCATCAAGGAATCATTAAATTCATAGGGATATGATATCATAGGCTTTGGAATCTTTAGACATAGACTCATCTTCATCATTATCATATTCATAACATGTCTCTTATCTTTATCTCATGAGAAGCTCTTTAGAAATATAGACTCATAGTTTCCGGGATGTAGGAAGGTCATGGAAAATAAAGAGAGTTATATCATGAGAATCATGCCTTTGAAAAAGAAAGGACTAGCCTTACATACCTTTACGTTTCGCTACTTTATCAATTGAACGCTCCCCTCTAATATTCACGTTTCTACCTTCAAGAGAGTTCGTACTAGAATTAGATAATCGGAAACATACTTAAGCTCTTGACTAAAGCTAACAAAAATTGGGCAGCATCTCCCTTTGTTTCTACAACTTCCTCCACATGATACAGCAACTCCCAAACATCAATAATAACATTCATAATATCATGATCAACAATCTTTATCAAGCTATACCTTATTCAATTCTCCCAATTCCCTTTCAAATTATCCATAATCAAAATCATCACACAACATCATATTCGTTCTTATTTTATACTTCCTTAACATCATTTGTATCATTTACAACAAGATTTTACTCATAACACATCAAGAGTCATGATTCATGTCAACTACTATTCAAGAATACCATGATTTTCACATTTGAGCTCCATATTCTATTTTCTTCCTTAATCCAAGTCTTTCAACTCCTCAATAATCTAAATAACATGAAATGATCATAAAACTTACATTTGATAATGTGGGAATGGTCTTTAGATGAAAATGCTTCACTTGAGGAAAAACCCTAACTTCAATCCAAAGAGATTTGTTGACTTTAGGCAACCCTAGAGACTCCCTTACACTTGATTCCCTTGGATTAGTGATGTGGATCTTTGATTTATCTTGGGTTCTTGTAAATTAAAAGTGTGGAAAGTTCTAGAGGTGTGGAGAGTGTTAGAGAGGAGATGGGAAATGAAATAAATGAACTTGGGGCCTCCCTTATAAAACTTAAAATCTGTCCCGACCATTTTATACGGACACATATACGGTCCGTATAATTTATACGGTCCGTATATGTGACCGTATAATACTTCCAGTGGAGACTCTTCTCTGGACAGGTTATACGGTCCCTTATAAGGACCACATGAATTATACGGGCCGTATAAGTTGGTCGTATAACTCCAGTCTTTCGAAGTTGTTCTCGTCGTTTCGTTTGATCTCCGATTCTTATGGATCCTTCTTAACACTTGTTTAACACTTTGTTAACAATATAAGGGGTTTTATAGCTCTTCTTTAAGACATCATTAAGTCAACATTAACTCGGTGCTTTGCAAGCCCCTTTTTAAAACATAACTTATGCTTCGCCTTCCTCAATGAACTTTCTTCCCTTGCCTCAAACACCTTTGGAATCTCAATTAGAACCATTAAATACTGCTTCTTACTTATAGAAACATCATATACTTCTCACACTGCGTTTGTTATATCCCATATTTTTGTACGTTGGATTATTCGTAAACTAATCGACATAAGTTTAAGGACGAGATTATTTTTGGGATATGAGACAAGGACTTTTAATCCTGATTTTTACTATGGCACGACTTTCTTGTAAATTCCAATTAGTGTAGAAATATTAGTGGGGATTAATGATTAATTAAGCTAATTAGACCACTAAGTGGGCCCCACAACACATGGCTTAATCTGATTGGTGGTTAATTGAGTAGGTACACATGTCATAAAGGTGGACACATGTCCGATGGAGGGGCTGCCTATATAAGGCATTGTGATGACTCATTATCACCATTTCTTCATCATAATTCTATTCACAAACCTAGTGAATGAGAGAGGAGCTCCCAAGCCATGGCCACTCACGGCCATGGCAGCCCTTGAACAGTTCACGGCCAGCCTCCTCCCCTCTACATAAATAAATTGACAATCTTCAAGTTCAATTGGAGAAAGAAATGGAAATTTCAACGGCCATGGCAGCTCACGGCATGGCAGATTTTGATCAACTTAAGCTTCTAAGGTGTCCTAATTGAATTTGAGGTAAGGTTTAATACTCTCCTACATGTTTTAGAATTGATTTGGTCTTTGTATGAATTGGTGGATATGGAATTGAATGCGAGAATTGTGTATGTTGATGTTGAGACTTTGTTTGGGCCGTATATGGGGCTGTTTTAAGCTAGTGAGGATGAGTTAATTTTAATTGGTATTGTTGTTGTTGTGTCATGGATTAAATGATGAATGTAAAGCAATTTGATGGTTAAAGTTGGAGTTATATGTATTTAGTGGGCTGTTCTTGTTGAATTGAGGGATTAAGGGTTATGATTATGCATTGTGTTGTTGATCTTGTGAAATTGGAGGGCTAAGTGTAGTTAAGACTTGTATTGTGTTGATTGTGATTGATGGGCTGCCTTAAGACTTGTTATAATGTTAAGATAATTTTCTTGCATATAGGAGTTGAGGTCGTTGCTGTGTTGTTTCTAATGTGAATCACTAATTTGATACGAAAGGAATGTATAAGATATCGTATGCGAAGCGTATGTGGCTTGTTGGGTGTATATTTTAGATATTTGAAGTGTATTGGGCATTGTTATATTATGTGGGCTGTTTTGGGGTATCCTCGGAGCTTGTTTTAACTAGTTCTTGATACGATAATGTTATAGCAAGTATTTTATACGTTCGGATAATTCGAGATAGTCGTGATAAGTTGGGGGCAAGACCATTTTCAAAAATTATTTTAATGTACAAGTTGTTATGAATATTATTTATGAATATTATTAGTATGGAAATATTGAGAAAGGCTAAGGGTAAAAAGGGAAATTCGCAAAGAGGTTCATGGTAATATTGTGGAAGGCTAGGGGCAAAATGGGAATTTCACAAAAACAACATTCAAGAAAATTCTTGAAAAAGGCCACTTTGGCCGTGTACTATAGATGGGGGTCCCACCCATGACCATGTGTCCATATTTTATTTGAGGGACTTAATTATAAATATAGATAAGTGGTGGAGAAAATAATAAGACATAATATTCCCTCACAAGTTCATGAAACTTCAAGAAGAAGAAAAATGGAGAAGCATTCGGCCACCATGGCCAAAATTGAAGCCATGGAAATTGATCAAGAAAAATATTTTTCTTCTAGTATTCCAACCAAGTTGAAGGTCCTCTGTAACATGGAATGGTTGTTGGAGCAATAAAATCATTTAATTGTGCAAGTTCACAACCTTAGTCAAGCCAAGAAGTTGAGTGAAAAAGGTATGTGTTCAATCTTCCCTTTCATATGTTATGGATGATTTGTGCATGTGGTGGTATGTGGAAATGAATGAAATTCATGAAACTATGGTGTGGAAGTTGTAGCCGTGCCTATGTTGTGTTGTGTAGGAGCGGAGAACTAATTTTATGTAGTATTTTTGGATTGTTGTGTTGTGGATTCTATGATGTTGAATGAAGATTTAATGGTTTGAAATGAAGTGGAAATCGTTTGTGGATTATTGAAGACGTTAATGTGATATTAGTATGACTCCTTATATTTGTACGAATGAATTTGTTAATGTGTGGGTTGTGGACATAACTCTTGAATTTGGAAGCAAGAGATGTGTTTGGAAGATTGTAAGTTGGGTTGTTGTGATTGTATTGAATATAAGAAAAATGTCGTTGAATTATGTAAAAGAAATTACTAACGTTAGAATGTATTTTGAATTGATTGGCAAAGTTGTTAATATGTAGATTGTTGGTGTAGTTCATGAATTGGAAGAAAACAATGTGGTTATTGTCCTTGCTAAGTTTGGAAGATTTCGGATTATTGTTAATAATGTGGCCGAGTTGCATTCTCGGATTTGTTGTTGATAATTTGGCCGAGTTAGATTCTCGGGGATGGTGTATTTACAGGGGAGATGCTGCCGAAATTTCGGCAGATTATAAGTAAATTCATTTGAAGAACTAAGACAAGTGTGTGATGATGTGTCTAATGATTATGTGAATTCTCTTGAATGTAGATTAGCAAGTTTGGACAAATAAGTGTAGATAATTGGACGTAGGACAGGTATGTAAGGCTTATCCTTTCTTTCTTTTGGCATGATCTTTGTGAAACGAGCAAACGACGCATATGCATGATTTCAAAGAAATTTCCTATTCTTAGAGCCACTAGGATGGCTAATATTCTTGACTTCCATAAGTTGTTTCATATGGTTTTGATGTATATCTATGATGTCCGAAGTTTGTTGATATGTTTCCGAATGGCATTCGAAAGATAAGTGATATGGCTAATGTCTTGATTTTCAAATGATAGCACGTCTAATTATTCCGTTAAGTCTTTGATACATTTTGATATGTACATATGATTCCAAAAGCTATATTTGATTTGATCCATACGATCCGAAAGGTACTTGATATGATTGTTGCTTCGATTTTCCAAAAATGGCTTCTGAAATGTTCGTATAAGGTTCTGTACTTCAAACACTCATAACTTTCTCATACTAAGTCGGATTGACCCGAAACTTGTTTCTGAGTCCTCAGATGTCGGTAAGTATACTTATCTATTGAGTCTTGATTTATATGCATATAGTTTCTCATGACTCTGTTCGTGCAAGCCTCAATATGTCTATTGACCGAGTCCCGGGCCGGGTATGTTATCGTGCGCACTCCTCTGCATTATTCACCGAGTCCCTCTCACTTGCGGGCCGGGACATGTTATATGTATATGTATATGATGATATGATGATACGGGGATGGCGGCCAGGATGGCATATGATGACTTTATTCACCGAGACCCGCAATAGAGGGCCGGGACACGTTATATATATAAGGTATATGACCCTGACAGGCATGATTCTATCCACCGAGTCCCTTAATAGAGGGCCGGGACACGTTATGCATACATGATATATTATGATATATGGATCGGGCCGTACGTTCCACGGCACTCTATTGATACATTATGATATATGGATCGGGCCGTACGTTCCACGACATTATATTGATACATGACTCTTATTTATGATTTATGATGATGACATACATGCTTTTCGTTTTAAAAAGGCAAGTGTTTTGATGTTTTAAAAGTTCATACTTGATTCTGGTAAATCTCTGTTGCAGCTATGATTCTCTCCTACTGTAATTCTTGCCTTACATGCTCGGTACATTTTCCGTACTGACCCCTTTTCTTCGGGGGCTGCGTTTCATGCCACACAGGTACACCCAGATGAGTAAAGCACATTGCTAGAAGATGCTTCAGCTGGATTGGTAAGCTCCATTTGCCCTGGAGTGTTGCCGGGTCAGAGTATTATGCTATGATGTTTCGTTCGAAGTTAGAGACTTTGCAGACAGAGTCATGGGTATTGGTTGTCAGTTCTGTAAGCGGCTCCACCAGCCGATATGTCATTTTGTGTTATGATAAAGGTTCTATATGATTAAAGATTTTGTTTGATTTGAAAGCAACGAAAAAGAATATTTCTGAAAGTTGTGCTATGCAATTCATCTTTATTTGATTTAAAAAGTCCAAAAGATTATGTATGTAATAAGAGTCTGTGGGTTCGCTCGGCTACGAATATGGGGTCGGGTGCCCATCACACCCTAGTAAGGTTAGGGTGTGACAGATAACTTAGACGTGCCTTAGTTGATGCTATGTTGGTTGTTGTATAGATGGCTTAAGTGTGACGAAATTGAACAATATAGGGAAAGTGCCGCCCAATTTTCTAGAAATAAGCTACTAACGTTTGAATACGTTTTGAATCTTTCTGTAGCTTAACCATAGTTCTTAACGTCGTAATATAGGTTGAGACACTTCGGGCAGCGCATACGTATTGTGTCACGGATAAGCGTTAAAGGTATGTAAAGCTAACCCTTCCTTCTTTTTGGCATGATCTTTGTGAAACAAACAGACGACGTATATATGACTCCAAAGAAGTCCCTATTCTTAGAGCCACTAGGATGGCTAATGTTCGGAGGTCGTTAGCGCTACCAACCAGTGTATTTGTTCTTCTGCTTGTGGTACTCTACCTCACCTTGAACGAAATAACATATAAGGTGAGTGGATACAATGAATGACTTCATTAGCCTAATGGTATTCTGCCTCACCTTAAAAGAGATAATGTATGAGGTGAGTGTATACAACGTACGACATCATTAGCATTATAGGAATATCATATCATGAACTCTAGAATCTTTATACTCAACTCATCATCATCCTCCTCGAACTCATAACACATCTCTTATCTCATTTGGCTATTCATGATCATAGACTATTGGCTTTCCGGGATATAGAGAATTCATAGAGAAGAAGGAAAATCATACCATAGGATTCATGCCATAGAAAGAAAGGACTATCCTCACATACCTTTGTCGTTTAACTACTCTATTGCTTGCTCGTTCTCCTTTAATGCTGACGTCTTTACCTTCAAAAGAATTTGTATTAACATTAGCTAAGCGATTATAAGAACGTGCTTACTGAAGCTAAGGAAAATTGGGCAGCATTTCCTTTGTTTATATGATTTCCTCCATATTCCATATCAACTCCCAAACATCCGTAACATCATTTATAATATCATAAATAACTATCATCATATATCTACATTATCCACATTTCACAATATCACTTCAATTTCCCCATAATCATGGTCATAGTTCACTATTACGTTCTTTCACGTATAATGCTCGTTCCATGTTCTAAATGTCATTCATAATCTGCTTACAATCACAACATACCCATATTCATGATTCATTCAAAAACTACTCAACAATAGTACTATTCCCGCATGTATGACCCATTTTCTATATTCTTCCACGATCCAAGTGTTTCAACTTCTCAATATCTTAAACATCATGAAAATATCATAAAACGTACCTTAGATATTGTAAGAACAATCCTTGAGTAGCAGTACTCTTCTTGCACCAAAAACCCTAACTCACTTCCTTTGAAATTTCTTGGCTTGGATGACTTTAACGGGTTTCATAATCTTGATTCTTGCTGGTTTGACGAAGTTGATCATCAATTTCCTTTGAATTCTTGTGGATGAAATGTGTGGAACCTTCTATAGGTCTTGAGAGAGATGAAGGAATGTGGGAAAATGAATTTAATGAAGTGGGAACACATTTAACTCGTCAGGACTTTCACGGACCGTGGAACATTGTACGGTTTGTGGAACTGGTCGTGGATCCCCACCACAAGGCCATCATCTCTGCTGGGTATTCCACGGGCCAGTATACGGTCCGTGGAAGGTTTCACGGTCCGTGAAAGGGGTCGTATGACTCATAGCTTTTTCCGAAGTTTTCCGCGTCGTTTCGTTTGATCTCCAATCCTTATACAACCTTATTAACACTTGTTTAATACTTCATTAATGATCTAAACATCCCAATAACTCATCCTCAAAACCTTACCAAACACTCCTTAACACAATAATTTACGGAACCTTTCCTATACCTCACTTATACTCCACTTGTCCTTATCAATTCTTATTTCATCAATTCATATAACTTCAAGATCTTAACGTACGCATTCTAAGACCACTAAACATTCGTCTTATAGTCTTAAGAACTTTATGTGACCCTTAAGCTCGCGTTGGTTCATTCGCTATGTGATGACATGAAATTTCCAAGGTGTAACAAAGAGACTCTTGTTGTAGTGCCTTTTAAACGAGGGTATGCATGCCGGTAACCTAGTGAAAATTCTTACCTGCCTCTTCTGACAATTTTAAACTTATCTGGTGTAACTTTCATCATTTGCCTATCTCTTAACCTTGTTTATTTTTTTCTTGCGTTGTGTTGTGCTTATGAATGAAGGTTTCCTCCTAGAAATAGCATAGGAGGGGAGACAATAATATCATCGTCATAGTACTTACCTGCCTTTCGTAGGACTTTCCATTTTTCATACGTATTAGTACACCTACGTCGTCATCCGTATTCCATAATAGTACTCGTACCATACTTGTGCTCATATTCGTATACATGTCCTTATTCGTATTCTTATACATAGTCTTATCACATTCATATTCATATTATATACATAGTCATTTCATATACATAGCATTTACATAGCATACCCGACCTTATAGGATCGGTGTTTTATATATATACTTGGCCAACCAAGGCTCAAGATCATGCATACCTGGCCCTACCAAGGTGTTTTATATATATACTTGGCCAACCAAGGCTCAAGATCATGCATACCTGGCCCTACCAAGGCATCAGGGTTATCCGTACCATCTGCAGAGGTGTGCGCGCGTTACGTAATCGTATACATACTTTATACATATTCATATACATATATCCTACCCGGCGTTATAAGCTCGGGGTATCATTATAGCCTTTCATAGGCACATATAAGTATAATAGCCCGTAGGCGCCTTTAGCATCATTATTATTATCATCGTCATCACTATCATCGTCATTTTGGCTATATCTATATCTTATGTTTACTCGTCATATGGGATGCGTAGTACAATCGTAGCACATATCGAAGATCGTGAGCTTATGAGCTCGGAGTGTCAATCATTTGAATACAACATACTCATATAGAGGAATTAGAAATTTGGCCAAGAACCATGCCTTATGAAAGAAGGGTTAGCCTTACATACCTTTTCGTCGGACTATTCTACACTTGCACGTTTCCTTCCAATGCTAGCGTCTATACCTTCATTAATATCATAACAATGGCCATTAGTCATTCACATTATCCACATTATCTGATTCCTCAATTTGCCTCTAATTCACCCACATTCATGGTCATAACACCCAACTTCGTCCATTCGTCTAAAGTGTCTAGTTCATGATCTTAATACTATTTATAACACATTCATATCACAACACAACAACATTCATAACTCAATTCAAACTATTTCTCAAAATGTCACTATTCATCATTCATGACCTAGTTGACCACATTTTCTACAATCCATGTATTTTAATTCTCCAACACCTTAAACATGATGTAAAAATCATGAATCTTACCTTAGAAGTTGTAGGAACAAGCTTTGGTTGATAATACTTCTCTTTGAGCAAAACCCTAGTTTTTCTCCATTTGGATTTCTTGACTTGGATGATCCTTGATGATTCTCTTATCCTTGATTCACTTGTCTTAATGTTATTGATGGCTTATAATCCTTGAAAAATCATATAATAAATGTAGAGAGAAGTTTTAGAGAGAAGTGGTGTAATGTTGTAATGAAATAAAACAAGTGTTGGTCCCTTTATTTAATGACTTGTGAAATCTGTGCTGAGATGAGCAGTAGTCGTCCATCGTGGTTTACGGCCCGTATTCCACTATACGGCTCGTCCTCCATGGGCGTGTTTAACCATTTCCAGAACCAGAAGCTGGACTGCCTTCATGGTGGTTTACGACCATGGTTTACGGGTCGTAAATCACTTTACGGTCCGTCCACCAGGTCGTATTTAACCATTTCCTCGGCTGGCAGAAAGTTGAAACCTTGCATGGCAGTTTACGACTGCCAGTTTACGGACCGTATTTTGCAATATACGACCACTGGGCAGTTGCAATTATGCAACTTCCCATATTTCTTAGACTTCTCATTTTAATCACCCCCGTCCATGCACATGCATTGCTCACCTTGTATCTCATCTTAACTTAGCCAACTTCCTCGTCTCACATCGGATACTTTCAAAATCTCTCCTAAGGTCATCAAACGTCGTTTCTTGCTCATGGACATCATGCACTCATATTCATCACTAGTTCATTCTCTTGCGTACCAACGGAAAATTTTCCGAGGTGTAACACTATTGTTATATGCAAACTCGATTAAAGGTAAGTGATCATCCCAGCTACCACCAAAATCTAGAACACATGCTCTTAGAATATCCTCCAAGGTCTGAATAGTACGTTCAACTTGTCCATCAGTCTGCGGATGAAACGTCATGCTAAGTTTCACTTGAGTACCTAGACCTTCTTAAAAAGATTTCCAGAACTTGGATGTAAACTGTGCTCCTCTATCTTTGATAATGGATAGTGGAATACCATGAAGTCGCACAATCTCTTTGAGATACAACCTTGCATAATCTTTAGCTGAGTACGTGGTTCTGACTAGAAGAAAATGAGCTGCTTTGTTAATCTGTCCACAATTACCCATATAGAATCGTACTTACCTCGAGAACGAGGTAACCCCACAATAAAATCCATGTTGATCACTTCCCATTTCCAAGTAGGAATTTCCATCGCTTGCAACAATCCTTCTGGCTTTTGATGTTCGATTTTTACTTGTTGGCAATTTGGACACTGAGCTACAAATTCTGCTATGTCTCTCTTCATGCCATCCCACCAATATATTAACTTGAGATCATGATACATTTTGGTTGCACCTGGGTGAATAGAATACCAGGAATAATGTGCTTCTTCTAGAATTCGTCGGCGCAATTCTGCCACATTCGGCACACATAGCCTACCTCGGTATCTAAGAATTCCATCCGTGGAAACATCAAATGGGGACTTCTCTCTTCCATGAGATATGCCTCTGTAATGGCTCAACTGAGGATCTTCATATTGCCGCTCTTTCACTTCCATATTCAAGGACGAAACTGTGGGATCATTAATACTAATCCCTGCATTACCCGAATCAATTACGCGTACTCCAAGATTAGCAAGTTGATAGAGCTCATGAACTATCTCTTTCTTTTCCGGAGGAATCTCACATAGACTACCCATGGATCGGCGGCTGAGCGCATCGGCTACTACATTCGCTTTTCCGGGGTGGTAAAAAATATTCACATCGTAATCTTTCAATAGTTTTAACCACCGCCTCTACCGTAGAGTTAACTCCTTCTGTTTGAAAATATACTGAAGACTCTTGTGATCTGTATAGATATCGACATGCACTCCATACAAGTAATGTCTCCACATTTTCAATGCATGAACGACTACAACTAATTCAAGATCATGAGTTGGATAGTTCTTTTCATGTTTCCGCAGCTTCCTTGAAGCATAAGCAATAACTCTACCATGTTGCATCAATACACATCCTAATCCAACACCGGAAGCGTCACAATACACGACATAGCCATCTGACCCTTCTGGGAGTGTTAAGACCGGAGCTGAGGTTAATCTGTCTTTCAACTCTTGGAAGCTGCATTCACAAGCATCATTCCATTGAAATTTAGTTGACTTCTGGGTTAGATTCGTCAATGGGGCTGAAATAGATGAGAAGCCCTCTACGAATCTTCTATAATAACCTGCCAATCCCAGAAAACTACGAACTTCTGTAGGCGTGGTAGGCCTTGGCCAAGTCTTCACAGCTTCCATTTTCTGAGTGTCGACTCAAATGCCATCATCTTAAATAACATGGCCCAGAAATGTTACAAAATTTAGCCAAAACTCGCACTTTGAAAATTTTGCATATAATTCCCGGGCTCGAAGAATGCCAAGAACAATTCGCAAATGATCTGCATGTTCTGATTCTGTGCGAGAGTACACCAGAATATTTGTCACGACCCAACCCCGTGGGCCATGACTAGTGCCCGACCTGGACACTCGTATACGTACCTGTTAGATATAGTCAACTGAAGCTAAAATCAATATGGAAACTTGCAAAATAACTCCAAGGGTTCATAACATCATCATATATACATATATCTAAATAACCGGTCTCCTGGGGAGTCACAACTGATCAGAACACAATATGATACGCAAGCCGACAAGGCTGCCACAACATATCAACATGATACGCAATCCGACAAGGCTGCCACTACAGAAGAGCATATAGCACATCGTATAGACACAGCTGAACAAACTTATACACAACCCACACATATGCCTACAGACCTCTAAGAGTATTTATAGCGAAATATGACGGGATAGGGCCCCGTCGTACCCCTGGATAAACATATATATATATATATATATATATATATATATATATATATATCAAATGTCTGAACTCCGGAACGACGGAGCTCTCCAAGACAGCTGAGTAGGAGTCCTAAGCTGAAGGGTCACCAAACCGACTATCTGTACCTGCGGGCATGAAACGCAGCCCCCCGAAGAAAGGGGGTCAGTACGAAATATGTACTGAGTATATAAAGCATGAAATATAGTAAAGAGAATCATACTGAAATAGAGATTACCAGAAACAAGTATGGCTTTTAAAACATCAATACACTTGCCCTATGAAATGAAAATCATGCATATCGATATCATATATCATATCCAGCCCATTATGGGACTCGGTGAATAAGGTCGCCACATACCATCCTTGGTGCCATACACATCATAACTCCATAAACACATCATAACGCCATAAACACATTATAACACCATCACATCATCGCATCCTCACGCCATCACATCATAACATCATCATATATATATATATATATATATATATATATATATATATATATATATATATATATAGTATCCCGGCCCTCTAGTGAGGGGCCCGGTGAACAATGCAGTGAAACTGTGCACGAAAGCGTATCCTGGCCCGGGACTCAATGAAAGACATATTGAGGCACGCACGAGTAGAGTAGTGAGCAACCATATGCAAATTAAAACATTATCAAAGACTCAATGGAATAATCAAAACGAACTATCATTTGAAAATCAAGACAACAGGCATATCAAATACCTTTCGAATGTCACAGTGGATTATATCAAAATAGAACTCCTGGAATCATATACACATATCAAGATATAATGAAATAGCTTCTGGAAATCAAGAACAGTAGCCATCCTAGTGGCTCTAAGAATAGGAACTTTTTTTGAATCATATACACATCGTCCATTCATTTCATAAAGATCATGCCAAAAAGAAAGAAGGGCTAACTTTACATACCTGTTATAGGTTAACCGCAATTAAGTGCGCTTCGTCGCCCCTTTAGCCTATTTGATATGAAATTAATGCTATCGTTAGTAAACTATACTTTCTAGCTTATAAATCTGCAACCAATCACTTATAGGAATTATTCTTTAATCCATACTTCCTTGATTAGGATTTTCATTAGTTAAGAACTTAACGGAAATTGGGCAGCATTTCCCCTATATAACTCGCCTAACCCGAACTTCCAATTAACCTCCTGTTATCACAACAATACCAACAATGACAATAATATAAATTTTTGTATAAAAACCCTTACAATTCAGTCCATAAACAATTCAAACAATCCAATAACTCTTCTTAATCCTTTTCCAATCCAAATCATTAACGTTTAAGATCATACGCCAACAAACCAACATACGCTTTGTATACGATACCTTAATTTAATCGGAGCAATTTCTACACTCGTTTGCACCAATTTCACTATTTCTTCTTCCTCAATTCAATACCCAATGTTGCTATCACCTCCTTGGACTTGCAAATCACCTTAGAATTAATCTAACAAGAACAAATTATTATTTTTTTTAATGGGGGCTGCCATGGCCGAAGCTAGGCAGCCATGGCTAGGTATTTTTTTTACTTCACAATAGAGTGAAATTTGCAAATGAAAATGAATGGCAAGATTAGTCACAATTTGGCTATATATACTTTGTCCATTTATTGGACACGTACCCCCCCCCCCCCCAATAGTGAATCATCCACCTTATTTTACTTTATAATTATTTTGTTTTTTTTTTTATTTTTTTTTTTTTTTTAAAACGGGTGGGGCCCACAAGTTATAATTAACTTAATTAATTTTAATTAATCACTAATCCCTACTTAATAATCTAATCATAGTTAATTAGTCCCTAATTTCCACTGATATTTCTATACCAATTAAATTTACAACCAATCGCGCACTCATTAAAAATCGGGAATTTAAAAGCCCTTGTCTCATATCCCAAGAATAATCTCGTCCTTAAAATTACGTCGATTAGCTTTCGAATAATCCGACGTGCAAAAATACGGGATATAACATCCTTCCCCCCTTTAGAACATTCGTCCTCGAATGTTAAGCTAGTCGTGCAATCCCAATACTTCCTTAAATGTTCTTTTATTGAATTATGCCCTTCACATGATTCTTTCGTTGGTCGATTTCCTTCAATCTATTATGATGCATTTCAGATTTCTACGTAACCATTCCCGTAATATTTCCCCCCTCTGTTGCTTCTCGAGGTAATTATTTCGCGTCGTTGTCTTTACTCTCCTCTTTATTTCGCAGTCAGTTGTCAGTTGTATTGTGAGCTCTTCTACTGAAGTGTTACTCTTTCTCTTGCCTGCATACTGTCTAGTTGTACTATCACTGATTGATTCGGACTTGTATTCATGGTACATGTAGTCATGACTCGACTTTTTCTTTTTCTATAGTTACTCCTTTAAGATAATGTATCGTTCACTTCACTTTACCTTCTGATCTTTAGAAAAGATCTTGTAACGCGCAGATAGCCCTCATCGGTTGATTAGACTCTGCAATCCTTGGAGTATTTATACCTCTGGTAACTTGTAGACCCTTCGTAACTTTACAAATAAAATGAAATTTTCCAAGGTGAAATTTTACTTCAATAACCTTATATTGCCCCGCTGTTCCAGTCTATATTCTGGAATGTTCAGCCTCAGGTATCACTTCTCGACTTTCTTTTTAACTGTCATTTTGCTTTTAGCTCTTAATCTCGATCTTTAGAGTTGGCTACCAAGTAGCGCTGGAGTTCCCTCATTTTATAACTTCACATAGCCGCTCTGTCCTCTGTCTATTATCAATTGGTATAACTTGAAAAAAGTTCTTAATTTGACATATAAATTCCCTGTCTTCTAATAACCGGCTCGTCCTGCTCGTCTCGTTTAAGCTATTTCACCATTTCTCTTAACCCAACTTGTAACACTTTAGGCGTATTCAATTGCCCCTTTACTCAGATTTTGTTTCTAGTTTTCCTGTTGTATATTATGTTGCAATCTTTACACGAATATGTGAAGGTGCTCAAATTAGACCGAGAGATACCTTAGCGTCGTCTCACTAGTCTTTATGCAGACCTTACATTCTTCGCTTGAATATTTCAATTGATATCGGGCTCAACTTTGGCCTTTGCCCTCAGTACTAATCCTATTTCGGTACTTTGGTTCGAACCATCTTACACCTTTCCTTAATGTATCCGAAATATCATAATCACATTTCTATTACTGAATCCTTACGCTTATTATCAAGTCCCCACTTGGTCTTATTCTTAACATACAAATATGCGTAGATCGCATAACTATTCTTGTGCGACTTGTATAAAGTATATCCAATCTTAGTCTTAGTCTTTCCTTCTCCTGGTTCATTCTGCTTTACATATCTTATGTTATACCCCGTATATTTATACGTCGAATTATTCGCAAGCAAATCGACTCAAGTTAAAGGCGGAGTTATTTTCGGACACGAAATAGAAATCTTTAATTTTCAATTTTAATTAAAACATAAATTGTTTATAAATTTTATTCAGTGTAAAAATATTATTGGAGATTAGGGATTAATTAATTGTGATTAGATTACTAAGTAAGAATTAGTGATTAATTAATTTAATTATTGAGAGTGGGCCCCACCCGAAAAACAAATTAAAAAAAAAATAAAACAAGTCAAGAAAATAATTTAATGAGTCACAAGGAGGGGGGGGGGGGGGGGGGGGGGGGGAACGTGTCTACACATGGGAAACCATATATAGGTTGTTGGCAAGTGAAGAAATCAACACTTGATTTCATTTTTGCAAAAACATTTTGCTTAAGAAAAAAAAAAAAAAAAAGCAGCCATGGCTGCTACTGTTCACGGCCAGCCATGGCTGTTTTAAAAAAAAATTGCTTTGATTTAATTCCAAGGAAATTTACAAGTTCAAGGAGGTAATAGCAACATTGGATATTGAATCGAGGAAGAAGAATGGAGTTATTAAAATTGGATTGGACGAAATTGGAATTAAGAAAATGCATGAAATCGATGTCATAGGGAATTATGGGTTGAAATGGATTTAGAAAGGTTGTTGGGTTGTTAGAATAGTTATGGGCTGAATTATGAGAATTTTATATATATATTTCTGTTGTTGGTATTTCTATGTTAACAGGAGAATAATTGGAAATTCGGGTTAGGCGAATAGATAGGGGAAATGCTGCCTGATTTTCGTTAAATCCTTAATAATGAAAAACCCTAAACGAGAATGTATAGGTTAAAGAACAAGTTCTATAAAGCGATGGGTTACGGATTTACGAGCTAAAAAGTATAGCTACTGAAGATAACATTACTTTTATGTTAAATAGGCTAAAAGAGCGACAAAGCGAACGACTTTGCGATTAGTCGTCAACAGGTATGTAAAGGTGTCCCTTCTTTCTTTTGGCATGTCTTAGATTTAAGTGATGAACGATATGAACTTTGGGGTAATTCTATTCGTAAGTCTTGAGTGTGATTCATGATTCTTATTCACTTCTTGACGTTAGAACTCTTAAAATGATTAAACTTCTCTCTCAAATTTTCTATGCGTTGGATAGTAATCGATATATATAAGACCCTATTCTTAGAGAGTGTAGAGATATTGGTATCGTTGGCCTCTTATGTTTATGACCATAATTCCCAAAGATTTTTCATATTAGCTTCTTATGTCACCAGAAGAGTTCAGAGTATCCTTTTCTGAGTTTTACATGCATGTCTATGTATTATATTATATTATATATGGATCGGGCCGTACGTTCCTCGGCACTAACATATTATATTATATATGGATCGGGCCGTACGTTCCTCGGCACTAACATATTATATTATATATGGATCGGGCCGTACGTTCCTCGGCACTGACATATTATATTATATATGGATCGGGTCGTACGTTCCTCGGCACTAACATATTATATTATATTTGGATCGGGTTGTACGTTCCACAGCATTATCAGTTATATTGTAATCTATGCCTATCATACGCCGTAGAGTCAGTTTCTGTCATATAGAGTTATGCAGATATTCTCAGATGTTAGCCACAGATGCATTCCATTATTGAGGTTGGTTTTCATGATTCATCTGTACTTGATGTTCTTATGCTTTATATACTCAGTACATATTCCGTACTGACCCCCTTTCTTCGGGGGGATGCGTTTCATGCCCGCAGGTACAGATAGTCGGTTTGGTGACCCTTCAGCATAGGACTTCTACTCAGCTGTCTTGGAGAGCTCCGTTGTTCAGGAGTCTAGACTTTTAGTTCGGATCTTATGATGTATATGTATATGTTTATCCAGGGGTACGGCGGGGCCCTATCCCGTCATATTTCACTATCGATACTCTTAGAGGTCTGTAGACATATGTGTGAGTTGTGTATAAGTTCTGTCCAGCCTTGTCTATACAATGTGCTATGGATATGTTTGTGTCACGACCCAACCCCGTGGGCCGTGACCGGTGCCCTAGGTGGGCACCTATACGTACCCGATACCCAGATTAGCAAATTAACATAATAATAATATAATAACATTAGTGAATACTACAGAAATTAACAGAAAGGTAGGCTTGGCACACATAGGCCGAGAAGGCCGTCATAGAACAAAATACCCCAAACGTATGTACAGAACCCACACAGATATATCCACAGACCTCTACAGAACATAACACAGTCATAAGACGGGACAGGGCCCCGTCATACCCAGAATACTGTACACATCCAGATAGTGGTGTCAGACTGTACCAAAATATGGGCTCTGAAGAAGAGAGCGCCCCAAAATAGCAGTAATAGGATCCTAGACGTGTGGATCGGCAAACCTGTCGTCTGTACCTGCGCGGCATAAAAACGCAGCCCCCGAAGAAAGGGGGTCAGTACGAAATATGTACTGAATATGTAAAGCAGAATTACAGAAGCATAAACCATAACAGATTCAGAAAACTGAGTAGAAAATCCTGAGTGTCATATGCATATTTTCAAAACAGACAAAGTATGTACAAAATCATATGTCATATCATATCCGGCCCCAGCCATGGGGCTCGGCAGACAGAACGTGGTCACCCTCCCGACATCGGTGCCACAACAGATGGGAATCAGAAAAAGGGGGCGTGGCCCCGTATCATAAAATGTCATATCAGAATGGCCATAACAGATCAGATCAGAACGGCGGACATGGCACATCATACTCCACAGACCCATGTACGCGTATACCTGCCCCCTCACCTCGGGGCGCGGCGAACAATGCAGAAAATTACGCTTGACAACATATCCTGGCCCGGGCTCAGTGTGGGAAACGTTGGGACATCCACGAATAGAGTAGTGAGAAACTAATGCAATTTTAAAACGTCATAATTATCTTCAAAGACTCGACGAAGCGTATCGAAGACGAATAAATCAAATGGAATAAAACGGGATCAGAATAACACATTTCGTATGTCAAAATAAATTACGGAAGTATGGCTTTCCCGAAGTCATACCGGGTATCAAAATAATTCATTAGGCTTGATAGAATATTTAAACCACATTCTTTAGATAATTTAAAGGTAGTCAACACATTTTCTTTCAAAAATTTGCTTAAAAAGGAAGCCTTGACTCATAAGGGTAAAATCGTAATTAGCGGGCCCGCCTCGGGACAAACAAGGCGGCGGGCTCAAATAGTGTTCTTTAACCAAATGGAGTCACCTAAAAAGGTTCTACGGACATTCGGCGACGTTTCGAGTAGTTTGAAGCAAAGGTGCCTTATTTCAAGCAAAGGGCACCAAAGATGTTCAATTCCATTGAAGGACAAACGGAAAATTTCCTTTGCGGATTCCGAGGGCCACGAGGTCCTTCGAGGCCCGGATCCGACCCTAACTCACTAAAGGCATGCCAAGGGAAGTAATAGGGTTGCTTTACATACCTTTCACGCTCCTAACGCTTTCCAAAAGTCACTTCCCGTTTCGTCGAAAAACTGCAAATGGTCAAGTTTACCATTTGTAAGCCATAATTACCAAAGTCTCAATTTAATGCAAATTTGGCTACCGAAATTTCGGCAGCACTTCCCCTATACATATAGCACCCCGAGAATTCAACTCGGCTATAATTCATCAACAACAACCCAAACAACCACAACAATAGCATTAATGAACATTAAAAGTACAAATATCCTTCAAGTAGCAATTTTCCTCACAAGTTGACATAATTATCAATTCAATCCAAATTTTCGAATTAACATTATAATGTCACACCCATTATCATCTAAGATCATCACCACATAACTTTAGAGGCATATCATACCATTTCTCTTGGGATATACACTTGATATACAAGATATACACTTTTCCGCCAAAAGAATAACTTATGCAAAACATCAAATCTTTGGCATATGATTTCATAACAAGTTTCCAACTTCCAAATACCTCAATGAACATCATAATTCACAACCAAACACTTCATTTCCTTAACGTCGGAAAATCATACTAAAATGACATAAGTTCCTACCTTCCAATTCAATACAAACTTATATCATAATAACTTCATTCACATTACAAACATCACAATACCAACGCTCTAACACATTAAACAAACTTAATCCATTTTATTCTCAAGCCACATACACCACACGGCCAAGTGCTATTGTTAACCATTCAATCAAATTTATTCTACTTTCATTCTCAACATGAATCCCATCACATTCACAACTAGAATACCACATAATTTCAACACATTGGTGGCTATACATCATATGTATACACACGGCTACACACTCACACACACACCCACTTTGCAAACTTCTATTCCTTCATACAATCAACACATTTCCATAAACTACAACACAATCAAAACTTCATAACACAAATAAAAGGTAGAAATCCTTACCTTTTCTTCAAGCTCTCTTCACTTGGACTTGTGTTCAACTTGGAGATTCTAGAGCTCCCCACTCCAAACCAACTATACCAAGATGCAAAGAAGCCTTGAATTAGTAGGAAATCAACAAGATTTGAATTTTTGGGACAAGATTTTTTAGGGCTAAATTTGAAGGGCAAACCCGAGAGCCTCACTTTCTCTTGCTCTTGATCTCTTTTTTTTTTCTAAGTCTCTTAATGGATACATATGAAGACTTGGTCTTCTCTTATAATTAGTGGTCACATGCCTTGCACATGACCACATTAATTGGGCTTGGGCCAAGGCCTACTATGGTCGGCCACTTCAATGGATTGGGCTCCAATTCACTTAAATTTTTTTTGAGCCCAATAACTTATGGATCACATTTTGTAATTCCCGAAACTAATTTCCAAAATTCCAAAATTACCCTTAGCCTTGTCCCACACTTTCATGATTCTATTCTTTCATGCATAACTCCTATGTTCAACAGAACATCAAATTTGACCTCATATCTCAAAAATCCAATATAATTCAAGTCTTTCCAAACGTGTGAAAACACGGGATATAACATCCTCCCCCCCTTTAGAACATTCGTCCTCGAATGTAAAATTAATCTTATAGGGTTTGAGAACACTTTGGGGAAGTTCATGCTTACAGACAACATATAATTTCATACGATTTATTTTGAAATGAAATTAAGCAGGGATTTGAGGTTACCTGTGGCCATAGGGAACAGATGAGGGTATTTCTTCTTCATTTCTTCCTCCGACTCCCAGGTCATCTCCTCCCGGTTATCATTCCGCCACAGTACCTTAACGGAGGCCACATCTTTATTTCGGAGCCTCCTTACCTGGCGATCCAAAATAGATACGGGCTGCTCCCCGTACGATAACTGCTCCGTCACCTGAATATCATCGGCAGGGAATACTCTGGAAGGGTCTCCGATGCATTTACGAAGCATAGAGACGTGGAACACCGGATGCACCGCTTCCAAATCAGATGGCAGATCTAACTCATAGGCGACATTCCCAGCTTTCCGAACAATCTGATAAGGCCCAATATAACGCGGACTGAGCTTACCCTTCCTGCCGAACCGCATCACGCCTTTCATAGGCGATACCTTCAGAAATACCCAATCGCCTACCTGAAACTCTAACGGTCGACGCCTTCTATCCGCGTATGACTTCTGTCGACTCTGGGCTGCCAACAGTCGCTCTCGAATAAGTTTCACATTATCCACAGCCTGCTGGACCATATCTGGGCCGATTAACTCTGTCTCGCCAATATCAAACCAGCCAACCGGCGATCTGCACTTCCTGCCATATAAAGCCTCGTACGGAGCCATTTGGATGCTGGAATGGTAACTATTATTATATGCAAACTCGATCAACGGCAAGTGATCGTCCCAGCTGCCTCTGAAATCAATAACGCAGGCCCGCAACATATCCTCCAGCGTCTATATAGTGCGCTCGGCCTGACCGTCGCTCTGAGGATGAAACGCTGTGCTCAAGCTCACCTGAGTCCCTAGACCCTCCTGAAAAGATCTCCAGAAATGCGCCGTAAACTGGGCGCCTCTGTCAGAGATAATAGATAGAGGAACTCCGTGAAGCTTCACAATCTCCTTAATATAGAGCCTGGCATAATCCTCGGCGGAATAAGTAGTCCTGACGGGAAGAAAATGGGCTGATTTCGTCAGCCTATCCACGACGACCCAAATGGAGTCATACTTCCGTGGAGTGCGAGGCAAACCCGTAATGAAGTCCATATTAATAGCCTCCCACTTCCATGTCGGAATCTCCATCTCCTGTAGCAGTCCTCCCGGCTTCTGGTGCTCAATCTTGACCTGCTGACAATTACGACACTGAGCGACGAACTCTGCAATGTCCCGCTTCATACCGTCCCACCAGTAAAAACATCGAAGGTCATGATACATCTTCGTAGACCCCGGATGGACTGAATAGAGAGCATAATGTGCCTCGCTCATAACCTGCTGCCGAAGGCCTGCAATGTCAGGTACACACAACCTGCCCCTGTATAATAAAGTGCCGTCCGGCGAAAACTCGAACGGGGTCCTCTCCTTATCATAAGCTGTGTCCCTGTACCGAGCTAAGACAGGATCCTAGAACTGATGCCGCCTAATATCGTCTCTGATGGAGGACTCAGAAACCCCTCGAACAGAAATCCGGGTGTCTCCAGAATCGGCCAGACGAATCCCAAGACTGGCCAACTGCTGAATATCACGGGCTATCTCTCTCCTGTCTGGCTGTAAGTCTGCCAAACTGCCCATGGACTTCCGACTGAGCGCATCCGCAACAACATTAGCCTTACCCGGATGATACAAAATATCCACGTCATAATCCTTCAGAAGCTCCAACCACCTCCGCTGCCGCAAATTAAGCTCTCTCTGTCTGAAAATATACTGGAGGCTCTTATGATCAGTATAAATATCCACATGAACGCCATATAAATAGTGTCTCCATATCTTCAGAGCATGAATCACCGCTGCGAGCTCCAGGTCGTGAGTAGGATAATTCTTCTCATGCTTCTTGAGCTGCCGGGAAGCATAAGCTATAACTCTGCCGTGCTGCATCAATACACAGCCTAACCCAATGCCAGAAGCGTCACAATAGATGACATACCCATCCGGTCCCTCGGGAAGAGTCAGAACTGGGGCTGTAGTCAGCTTCTCCTTCAGCGACTGGAAGCTTCGTTCACAAGCATCAGACCACTGGAACTTAGCTCCCTTCTGAGTCAGCCTTGTCAAAGGCGCTGAAATCGAAGCAAACTTCTCCACGAATCTCCTGTAATAACCTGCTAAGCCTAAGAAACTGCGTACCTCTGTAGGCGTCGTAGGTCTGGGCCAATTCTTCACAGCCTCGATCTTCTGTGTGTCCACCCGGACACCATCAACTGCAATAACATGGCCCAAGAAAGCCACTGAAGATAGCCAGAATTCACACTTAGAAAATTTCGCATACAGCTTCTGATGTCGGAGTACCCCTAATACCGATCTGAGATGATCCGCGTGCTCCGCCTCAGACCGAGAATAAACCAGGATATCGTCAATAAATACAATCACAAACATGTCCAAAAACGACCTGAATACCCGGTTCATCAAATCCATAAATGCCGCGGGGGCATTAGTAAGCCCAAAAGACATGACCCTGAACTCATAATGCCCGTATCGGGTCCGGAAAGCTGTCTTAGGAATATCAGCCTCGCGAACTCGTACCTGGTGATAACCGGACCGAAGATCTATCTTCGAGAAGCACTTAGCACCCTGCAGCTGATCAAACAAGTCATCAATCCTGGGGAGGGGGTATTTATTCTTTATAGTTACCTTATTCAGCTGCCGATAGTCAATACACATACGCAGCGACCCGTCTTTCTTACGCACAAATAATACCGGAGCTCCCCAAGGCGAAGTACTGGGCCTGATGAAGCCCTTATCTAGCAAATCCTTCAACTGCTCTTTCAACTCCTTCAGTTCTGCCGGCGCCATTCTATACGGAGGAATAGAGATAGGCTGAGTACCTGGGAGTAAATCAATAGAGAAATCTATCTCCCGCTCTGGCGGAAGACCTGGAAGCTCGTCGGGAAAAACATCTGGAAACTCATTAACCACGGGGACTGACTGAAGTGCCGGCGTCTCTGCTGTCAAGTCTTGTACCCGTACCAGATGATAAATATAGCCCTTTCTGATCATTTTCTTTGCCTTAAGGTATGAAATAAACTTACCTTTCGGCGATGCTGTATTACCAGCCCACACTACAACTGGCTCCCCGGGAAACTGGAAACGGACTACCTTATTCTGGCAGTCCACATGAGCATAACAGGAAGCTAGCCAATCCATACCCATAATAACGTCGAATTCAATCATATCTAGCTCCACCAAATCTGCCTTAGTGTCACGGTCACATACAACTACAGAACAATTTTTATACACCTGATTCGCTACAATATAGTCTCCGATCGGTGTGGCCACCTCGAATGGCTCTATAGGCTCAGACATAATACCAATTTTACCAGCAACAAGGGGCGAAATATATGATAAAGTCGAACCTGGATCAATTAATGCATACACATATCGAGAGAAGACCGATAAAGTACCTGTAACGACATTAGGAGATGCCTCCTGATCCTGACGACTGGCCAAAGCATAGATGCGGTTCGAAGGACCGCCAATACCAGAAGCTGCACCACGGCCTCTGCCGCGACCTGCTGGTGCCGGAGTACCCTGCCCCGTAGGGCGCATAGCCACTGATGAAGATGAAGACCCAGCGGCTGATCCGGTAGGCTGCGCTGTACCACCCGCACTGCCCTTATACGGGCAATCTCTCACCGAATGACCCTGACGGCCACAAGAAAAGCATGCCCCGGTGGCTCTGTAGCACTCGCCCGGGGTGATATCTACCACAGAAAGAACACTGAACTCTGGGTGGCCTCATCTGACCAGAACCCCTATCTGTCCGCGAGCCTGATGCCCTGGAGCTCTGGCCTGCTCCTGAATACCCTGGGCCATCAAATCTGTGACGTGTAGGCTGGGGAGGTGCGCTCTGTGCCGGCTGAGATGAAAATCTGCTAGGCTGCTGCGGCTGCTGGGGCTGCCTGCCCCGAAAATCTCCAGAATACCCCGATGATCTGGCCCTCTTGGGCGGTCTCCGGTCCTGGCCCCTATCGGCCTGCTGTCCCCCTCGGCCCCTATCCTCCATGCCCTGGGCGTGCGCCTGAATACGGGCAATATCCATATCGGGCTGAGCCGCCAATACCAAACAACTATCAATAAAATAGCGATCAAGCCCCATAATATATCTGTGTATCCTGTCCGCCATCGTAGCCACCACAGTAGGCGCATATCGGGCCAAGGAATCAAACTCCAAACTGTAGTCCCGGATACTGCGGCCCTTCTGTCTCAATAACAAAAATCTGTCAGCCCTGGCTCGTCGTAACTCTGGGGGCAGAAAATGTCCAAGAAAGGCCTGAGAAAAGTCACTCCAAACTGCTGGGGAAGCGTCGTCCCCTCGGGATAGCTTCCACGACTCATACCAGTTCGCTGCCACGTCATATAACCGGTACGAAGCCAATGCGACTGACTCTGTCTCGGAAGCATTAATCAGCTCTAGAGTGCGCCGCATCTTCCTGATAAACTCCTCGGGATCCTCGTCGGGCTTTGTCCCGTAGAACTCTGGAGGACCACAAGTCAAGAACTCCCGGGCCCTCGAACTGTCACGCCTATACATCCGGTCGCCTCCCAGTCCGTGGCCCTGGGCCTGTCCTGCCACCAATCTGGTCAATAACTGAATCGCCTCCCTCATGGACTGATCCTCAGTGCCTGGCCGTGGAGCTGGAGGCTCAGGTACTGGAACTGCAGGAGCTGGCGGAGGAGCCGTCCCCCGATCTGCAGCTACGGCTGCCCCAATCTCCTCTACTAGCGGCGGTGTAGACGAACCCTCTGTCTGGGGCAAAGTCTCCGGAGCAATATATGTCTGGGCCCTGGTAGTCCTCTGGACCCGGCTCGTCTCTCCTACGGCCACTGACTTGCCCTTTTGGGCCGCTGTTGCCTTTTTCGGAGGCATATCTGCAAATGTAACCATTCGTTAGGGAGGAGTCATCTTTATAACACAGCTCTAACGCACGATCTAAGACAGAAAGAAGGGTAGTATCCTAATGCCCTGTAGCCTCCCGTTTATAGGCGTGGTGCACAACACACCGATAAACAAGACTCTACTAGACACGGTCTGTGGACATTCCGAGGACGAACCGCTCTGATACCACTTTTGTCACGACCCAACCCCGTGGGCCGTGATCGGTGCCCTAGGTGGGCACCTATACATACCCGATACCCAGATTAGCAAATTAACATAATAATAATAATATAATAACATTAGTGAATACTACAGAAATTAACAGAAAGGTAGGCTTGGCACACATAGGCCGAGAAGGCCGTCATAGAACAAAATACCCCAAACGTATGTACAGAACCCACACAGATATATCCACAGACCTCTACAGAACATAACACAGTCATAAGACGGGACAGGGCCCCGTCATACCCAGAATACTGTACACATCCAGATAGTGGTGTCAGACTGTACCAAAATATGGGCTCTGAAGAAGAGAGCGCCCCAAAATAGCAGTAATAGGATCCTAGACGTGTGGATCGGCAAACCTGTCGTCTGTACCTGCGCGGCATAAAAACGCAGCCCCCGAAGAAAGGGGGTCAGTACGAAATATGTACTGAATATGTAAAGCAGAATTACAGAAGCATAAACCATAACAGATTCAGAAAACTGAGTAGAAAATCCTGAGTGTCATATGCATATTTTCAAAACAGACAAAGTATGTACAAAATCATATGTCATATCATATCCGGCCCCAGCCATGGGGCTCGGCAGACAGAACGTGGTCACCCTCCCGACATCGGTGCCACAACAGATGGGAATCAGAAAAAGGGGGCGTGGCCCCGTATCATAAAATGTCATATCAGAATGGCCATAACAGATCAGATCAGAACGGCGGACATGGCACATCATACTCCACAGACCCATGTACGCGTATACCTGCCCCCTCACCTCGGGGCGCGGCGAACAATGCAGAAGATTACGCTTGACAACATATCCTGGCCCGGGCTCAGTGTGGGAAACGTTGGGACATCCACGAATAGAGTAGTGAGAAACTAATGCAATTTTAAAACGTCATAATTATCTTCAAAGACTCGACGAAGCGTATCGAAGACGAATAAATCAAATGGAATAAAACGGGATCAGAATAACACATTTCGTATGTCAAAATAAATTACGGAAGTATAGCTTTCCCGAAGTCATACCGGGTATCAAAATAATTCATTAGGCTTGATAGAATATTTAAACCACATTCTTTAGATAATTTAAAGGTAGTCAACACATTTTCTTTCAAAAATTTGCTTAAAAAGGAAGCCTTGACTCATAAGGGTAAAATCGTAATTAGCGGGCCCGCCTCGGGACAAACAAGGCGGCGGGCTCAAATAGTGTTCTTTAACCAAATGGAGTCACCTAAAAAGGTTCTACGGACATTCGGCGACGTTTCGAGTAGTTTGAAGCAAAGGTGCCTTATTTCAAGCAAAGGGCACCAAAGATGTTCAATTCCATTGAAGGACAAACGGAAAATTTCCTTTGCGGATTCCGAGGGCCACGAGGTCCTTCGAGGCCCGGATCCGACCCTAACTCACTAAAGGCATGCCAAGGGAAGTAATAGGGTTGCTTTACATACCTTTCACGCTCCTAACGCTTTCCAAAAGTCACTTCCCGTTTCGTCGAAAAACTGCAAATGGTCAAGTTTACCATTTGTAAGCCATAATTACCAAAGTCTCAATTTAATGCAAATTTGGCTACCGAAATTTCGGCAGCACTTCCCCTATACATATAGCACCCCGAGAATTCAACTCGGCTATAATTCATCAACAACAACCCAAACAACCACAACAATAGCATTAATGAACATTAAAAGTACAAATATCCTTCAAGTAGCAATTTTCCTCACAAGTTGACATAATTATCAATTCAATCCAAATTTTCGAATTAACATTATAATGTCACACCCATTATCATCTAAGATCATCACCACATAACTTTAGAGGCATATCATACCATTTCTCTTGGGATATACACTTGATATACAAGATATACACTTTTCCGCCAAAAGTATAACTTATGCAAAACATCAAATCTTTGGCATATGATTTCATAACAAGTTTCCAACTTCCAAATACCTCAATGAACATCATAATTCACAACCAAACACTTCATTTCCTTAACGTCGGAAAATCATACTAAAACGACATAAGTTCCTACCTTCCAATTCAATACAAACTTATATCATAATAACTTCATTCACATTACAAACATCACAATACCAACGCTCTAACACATTAAACAAACTTAATCCATTTTATTCTCAAGCCACATACACCACACGGCCAAGTGCTATTGTTAACCATTCAATCAAATTTATTCTACTTTCATTCTCAACATGAATCCCATCACATTCACAACTAGAATACCACATAATTTCAACACATTGGTGGCTATACATCATATGTATACACACGGCTACACACTCACACACACACCCACTTTGCAAACTTCTATTCCTTCATACAATCAACACATTTCCATAAACTACAACACAATCAAAACTTCATAACACAAATAAAAGGTAGAAATCCTTACCTTTTCTTCAAGCTCTCTTCACTTGGACTTGTGTTCAACTTGGAGATTCTAGAGCTCCCCACTCCAAACCAACTATACCAAGATGCAAAGAAGCCTTGAATTAGTAGGAAATCAACAAGATTTGAATTTTTGGGACAAGATTTTTGAGGGCTAAATTTGAAGGGCAAACCCGAGAGCCTCACTTTCTCTTGCTCTTGATCTCTTTTTTTTTTCTAAGTCTCTTAATGGATACATATGAAGACTTGGTCTTCTCTTATAATTAGTGGTCACATGCCTTGCACATGACCACATTAATTGGGCTTGGGCCAAGGCCTACTATGGCCGGCCACTTCAATGGATTGGGCTCCAATTCACTTAAATTTTTTTTGAGCCCAATAACTTATGGATCACATTTTGTAATTCCCGAAACTAATTTCCAAAATTCCAAAATTACCCTTAGCCTTGTCCCACACTTTCATGATTCTATTCTTTCATGCATAACTCCTATGTTCAACAGAACATCAAATTTGACCTCATATCTCAAAAATCCAATATAATTCAAGTCTTTCCAAACGTGTGAAAACACGGGATATAACAGTTTGTCTGTAATGGCAGCCTTGTCATCTTGCATATGATATGATGTTCGTATGTAGTGGCAGCCTTGTCGGCTTGCGTATCATTTTATGATTTGATTAGTTGTGACTCCTCAGGAGACGGTTTATCTGGATATACATATGTGATGACGTCATAACCTTTGGAGTTCTTTTGTAAGTTTCCATATTGTTCGTAGTTTCGGTTTGACTATATCTAACAGGTACGTATACGGGTGTCCAGGTCGGGCACTAGTCATGGCCTACGGGGCTGGGTCGTGACATAAGTGGTATCAGAGCAGTTCGTCCTCGGAGTGTCTATAGACCGTGTCTAGTAGAGTCTTGTTTATCGGTGTGTTGTGCACCACATCTATAAACAGGAAGCTACAGGACATTTAGGATGTTACTTTTCTTTCATATCTAAGATCGTGCGATAGAGCCCAGCCATAGGAAATGAAATTCCTTATACTAACCTTTGATTTCAGCTGAAAAACGACATCGACAGAAGAAAGCGACTGATGATATTGGAAGTTACAAAGTACACAAGTAAGCAACGGTGCGAGAGGGGCATGTCAGATAAGGTATGATCGACATGTAAAGTTGAAGAATGAAAGGGGAGGTAGATCGGAAGGTATAACAGGATAGATCGTTAAAGGATCAGGTACGTCTCGAGGTGCGATATGTGAGGTAAGTTCCGACACCTTTATACTTTTTATTGGAAATTGGGAGCCCTGTGTGGCTATGATACGATATGATATATACGCATATATGTTGGACCTGTGAGGCATTGTTGGTATTTCCTGCGTGCAGGTTTTGGGATAGTAAGATGTACAGAGGAAACTCTGCCCAAATTTTCCCCGGAATAGAAAAAAAAAGAATAAGATATGAGTTCATAATATGTCGTGAAAGTCGATACCGATAGGGTAAATTTGTTATGTTGGATTAAAGCTTTAAGAGATACCCTCCATGTCATCCGTAAGAGGCACCATTCTTATTTGGGAAATTTTATTTCGAAGAAGCATGTATGAGTAGCAAAGTTTGGAATTCATTTGAACGGACCAGAATACTTCCCAGCCAAATTTTTACCTTAAGAAAAGCTCTTGTTGAAGGGCAAAAACGTCCAGCGATTAAGTTTCACTTTATTGGAAGAGTACAAAACATACAGTAAGTAGTTTATGAACTAAATGATTCGTTCACGACTCAAGAATAGATCTGGAGGTAAACCATGTGAATCAAGCACTAGAAGTCCCGTGGTGCTTGTCGGATTCTAGTTTTTCTTCTGGTGGTGGTTGGAGAATGCTTCACGGTGACATTTTATTAGTTCTTAATCAACTAATTGGAGATGGAATTTGTTGAAGGAAAACTCAAACTTGTGGGCTGTCCAGGATCATGTATTTCATATGTTGTAGATGGAATGCTAGGATGATTCGGAAGGGCTTGTGATACTAAGGGATGATTTAGAAAAAGGTGACAAAAGTGACAAAGGTGACAAAAGGTGGCAACCGTTAACAAAACATTTTATTGGGGTATGGAGTGAACCGGTAAGTAGGGATAAATTACGACGAGTTTACAGTTAAAAAAAAGTAGTAGTATGATTGAGATAATAATACGGAGGAGGAAGAGTGATGACAAATTATGAAGGTATTGATAAGACAGCTTGTAATATACTAACGGTAACATCGATCATAAAGGGTGAAGGGTTAAGTACGCCTAATTCACAGAATATAATTACAACATGTTAAGAATCGTGAATAAGATTAAGAAGTGTTACGTTATCGGATGGATTACAAACAGGATGTAATGTGAACACCCTAAGGATTGCCATAGAAATAAGTAAAGCCTAGCAAGGAAGTAGCTAAAGAATACAATGTGATTAGTGAGAAACGGAAAAGCAAATGTAGAACGAATAAGAAAGACTTACAAAGTTCTACAGGGAAAGTTCAGAATAGAGATCAAGTGGTAACGAAAGTGGAAGCGAGCACAGGAAGAGAAGGAGTTAATTGAAAGAAGAAGATAAGAAGAAAGCGAGTGGGATTACAGTATAGCAATGTGTTATGACGTATAGATAAGAAAACGAGTAATATAAGCGACAGAATTGTGAAAGCCCAAACTAAAGGAAGATGAGCAACGGGACAGAATGAATGCCAGAAATGACTGGTATGATAAGAACAAATAGGGATGAACAGAATATACTATGAAAATAAGAAAGGGGTTATGTAGAAATAGTGTTTTCTGAAGTATACAGGAGTAGCGTAAGAATTCTCGTGTACAGAATAAAAGATGGACATATACTGGAGAATGAAAGGAATACTAAAGGAAGCACTCAAGACGGACGTAATTAATTAAGTATGAGTATAGGACAAAAGGGAAATATATAGCTATGAACTTAAGGTGTAGTATGACGAGAAGGTGATAAGACAAGACCTCTATTAAGACGAATTTGATATGATTTTAAGTAAGTTAGAAGTTAGCGTTGGGTATACAACAAGGATGAAAAAGCAGGAGGCATAAAGGAGTACTGCATGTGTATGAGTGCACCTCAGAAATGGTGAAATCCTTAAAGGACAAGGATTGCAGATTTGCGAAACAACTGATGTATTGTAAATTTATTAGAAGAAATAGACGATATCCGTTGGGATAAAGATAGTGTTATGAGAAAGCTTGAGACACTTGTCATCAGAATATAAGTGCTACCGAATAGAGAATTTGAAATGACTATAAGCACTAGCTAATTACTGATTGGAATGAACGGAATGTGGATTTGGATAAATTGCTACATTAATTACAATACTCGAGTACCAACCATCAGATTAGATTTTGTACTATATATCGAGAGTTCTCATCGCCTCGTGATTGTGTTGGGGTTTCATACATGGGTAATCTAAGTTATAGATGATATAAAGGAAGACATGGATATGGGGCAGTATACCAAATGTATTGGAAAAGAATCATATGAATTTGAAAATTGGAAATGGGGGCATAGAGTGGAATATAAATAGATAATGATGTGAGTACATCCAAAAGGGGGGAAGCAGATGAGAGAAATGCAAGTGTAAGATGAAATCAACTGACACTGCAACACGTTTAATGTGAATACTTAAACTTCAAGTGAGATCCCATGCTGAAACAAGTTAGTGAGATCTGAAAGCCAGCGACAAATGGATAGAAGCCAAGATGGTATTTGAGACAGTGCTAAGAATTATTGGTAAAGACTTTGGATAATATGACATCAGAAGGTGGATGCTTATAAAAAGGAAGAATACGACAAGAGAATGGTAACAAGTAACTTAAAAGGATATTATAAGGATAGCAAGACTATACTGGATTAGAGGTTAAGATGTTGACAACGGAGTTATTGGCTAATGATATGGTGACACATAAGTAGCAAAGGAGAAAGAATAGGAAATCTCTCCTATAGTTGGATAAAAAACCAACATACGCTTTGTATACGATAATTTATACACTTCTTTCTTCCAAATTTAGAATCCACATCAATGACAACACAACAATAACATATGAACATAACCACACTTTTATTCTTTCAACTCAACAATTCCATATAACAACCATTAATCCAATTATACCATAAAATAAGAAAATCTTACCTTAATTTAATCGGAGCAATTTCTACACTCGTTTGCACCAATTTCACTATTTCTTCTTCCTCAATTCAATACCCAATGTTTCTATCACCTCCTTGGACTTGCAAATCACCTTAGAATTAATCTAACAAGAACAAATTATTATTTTTTTTAATGGGGGCTGCCATGGCCGAAGCTAGGCAGCCATGGCTAGGTATTTTCTTTACTTCACAATAGAGTGAAATTTGCAAATGAAAATGAATGGCAAGATTAGTCACAATTTGTCTATATATACTTTGTCCATTTATTGGACACGTACCCCCCCCCCCCCATAGTGAATCATCCACCTTATTTTACTTTATAATTATTTTGTTTTATTTATTTTTTTTAAAATGGGTGGGGCCCACAAGTTATAATTAACTTAATTAATTTTAATTAATCACTAATCCCTACTTAATAATCTAATCATAGTTAATTAGTCCCTAATTTCCACTGATATTTCTACACCAATTAAATGTACAACCAATCGCGCACTCATTAAAAATCGGGGATTTAAAAGCCCTTGTCTCATATCCCAAGAATAATCTCGTCCTTAAACTTACGTTGATTAGCTTTCGAATAATACGACGTGTAAAAATACGAGATATAACAATATCATCAATGAATACTATCACAAATAATTCCAAGAGCGGCCTGAACATATTAGTCATCAAATTCATAAACACGGTCGGAGCATTGGTCAGCCCAAACGATATTACTCGGAACTCATAGTGGCCATATCTTGTTCTAAAGGTTGTTTTGGGAATATTCGCTTCTCTAACTCTCACTTGATGATAACCAGAACTCAAGTCTATTTTAGAAAACCACTTGGCACCCTGTAGTTGATCGAATAAGTCATCAATCCTTGGGAGAGGATATTTGTTCTTTATCGTCACTTTGTTCAACTGCCTGTAATCGATGCACATTCGTAGAGAACCGTCTTTCTTTCTCACGAACAAGACTGGGGCTCCCCACGGTGATGAACTGGGTCTAATAAATCCCTTTTTAAGCAAATCTTTCAACTGCGCCTTTAGCTCTTTCAATTCTGCCGGAGCCATTCGATAAGTAGGAATAGATATAGGCTTGGTGTCTGGCAACACATCAATGGCGAAGTCAATCTCTCATTCTGGAGGAAGACCTGGAATTTCATCTGGGAATACATCCAAAAATTCATTCACTACCGGAACTGGTTGGAAAGTTGGCGACTTTGCCTCGGCGTCATGAACTCGGACTAGGTGATAAATATATCCCTTGGCTATCATCTTTCTTGCCTTGAGGTAGGAAATAAACCTACCCTTCGGAGATGCTGCATTACCCTTCCATTCAAGCACGGGCTCTTCCAGGAATTGAAATCGAACCACTTTCATTCGGCAATCGACATTAGCATAACATGATGCCAACCAATCCATACCCATAATTACATCAAAATCTAACATTTCTAGCTCAATCAAATCAGCTTTGGTCTGGCGATCACATATCACAATTACACAATTTTTATACACTTGTCTAGCTATCACGGGATCACCAACCGGAGTAGATACCTCAAAAGGTTTGATTGGCTCAGGTTTCACCCCAATATAACCAGCAACATATGGAGTAATATAAGAAAATGTAGATACCAGATCTATCAATGCATATACATCATGGGAAAATACGGATAATGTACCTGTAACCACATCTGGGGAGGACTCAAGATCCTGCCGTCCAGCTAAGGCATATACACGGGGCTGAGTGGCACCTGAAGTAGATACTACCCCTCTGCCTCTACCTCGACCTGCTGACATCTCGGGAGTCAGCCCTACCGGGCGCACTGAGGAAGAACCAGCTGCTGAGCCCGTGGGCTGAAACCCACCTCTACCATACCGCGAGGGACAATCTCGCATCAAATGCCCAGTCTGTCCACAAATATAACAAGCATCCATGTCCTGGCGACATGGTCCTGAGTATAATTTCCTGCACCGGCTACATCGTGGAACTGAAGGTCCCCTCAGACTATAATCGCCCCCAAACTGAGAACCCGAAGCTCTCGAACTCTGACCCTGTCCTGAAGGGAAAAAGCGATCAAATCTCCTGTCCGCGAATCGTGGAGGCACACTAGTCACTGACTGGCCTGAATGTCGGTAATAAGTCTGCCTCGATCCCCCTCTATAGTCACTACCTGTCCCCATAGATCTGGCCCTCTTGTTTTGCCTTCTATCAATATCACAATCACTCCTTTGTGGTTGATGTCGCCCCTTTAAGGCCTCATTATGTGATTCGCCCTCTTCTATATTCATCAGAGACTCTCTTTCTACCTACCTCTTTGCCGTAGTCTTGCCCTTCTGGGCGGCTGTAGCTTTTCCCTTTGGCGGAATTTTGAAATCACAACACATTATTAGGGAGGATAAAATCTTATACACGGCTCTATCACACGATCTCATAAGAAGAAAGATGGTTATTTTTCCTAAATGCCCTGTAGCCTCTTGTTTATTGATGTGGCACGCAACACGCCATAAACAAGACTCTACTAGACACGGCTTGTAGACACTCCCTAGGACCGAACTGCTCTGATATCACTTTTGTCATGACCCGGCTAGGGGCCGCGACGGGTACCCGTGGCTAACCACGGAGCACCGCTCGTTCTACCATTTATCATACTCATTAGACATTCCTTTATCAAATTCATGCTCATTTTATAAGAAAATCATCCCTCATTTGAAACATAAATACTTTTATAGACAGAAGCCTTTAGGCTATCAAAATAATATATGTATATATATATATATATTTTCATAATGGAAACCTCGTGAGACTACATAACCCACATTGCGTATCTACGAGCCTCTACTGGAGTGCTAGACATAAAGACGGGACAGGACCCCGTCGTGCCCAACATATACAAATGTACACAAAAGAATAATCAAGCACCTCCGGAACAAAGGAGTGCTTTCAATCAGCTAACAGCTCCTACGAGTCTGGATCAAGCTCGCCTCCCTGTCTACCTGTGGGCATGAACACAGCATCCAAAGAAAACGGACGTCAGTACGAACATTATACTGAGTATGTAAGATATGAATGAAATAAATATAATAGAAGGATCATGAGTTATAAGAGAAAGATATAACCTGCATGAGTGTCATAGGCAAATACCTTTCGTACATATATCATATTTTACATAATCATGGTACATATGTCATCACATCACCTATATCATCACATCATAATCTTCGTCGTTAACCCGCGTCCGGGTAACCATCATATGCCGCCCCCTAGTGGTGATCATGCCCGGCCCTCTAGGCTCGGTGTAAACATAGCAGCCCGCCTTAGCGGTGACATACCCGGCAATCTAGGCACGATGGAATCATATGCAGCCCGCCTTAGTGGTGACATGCCTGGCCATCTAGGTACAGTGGAATCATATGCAGCCCGCCTTAGCGGTGACATGCCCCGCCATATTGGCGCGGTGGAATCATATCATCATATAGTCAATCATAACCCATCATTATTACACATCTCATGAACATATCATAACCTTATCATAGCTCGGCATTTTTATACATAGCACAAGCATTCTATAAGCTAGTATTATTAATCATCTTGTAGACATATCATGACTTAGCATCATTTCACATTTATTATTAGGAGCATACATTAGGCTTTGAAGGCAACTATGGCTATGTCGGGGTGACGTAAGGTCGTGAACCCCCGATTATATTATGAACATTTATGAGTATTCTGCCTCACCTTGAAGGGAATAGTATATAAGGTGAGTGTTAACAATAATGACATCAATAACGTTATAGGATCATCACATCATGAACTCTAGAATCCCTATACTTTAGCTCATCATCATCATTATCATGCTCGTATGTAGTTTGGTATATTTACGGACTCATAAGCTCCATCATATCGGAGAATCATGGAAAACTTCAAAGATTCATGCCTTTGAAGGAAGGGATTAGCCTTACATACCTTTGTCTTTTACTAATCTATCGCTTGTTTGTTCTCCTTTAATGCCCACGTTCTACCTTCAAGAGAATTCGTATCGATATTAGCTAACAATTATAAGAACGGATTTACTAACGCTAAAGAAAATTGGGCAGCATTTCCTTTGTTTATACTACTTTTCCCATGTTCTATATCAGCTCCCAAACGTTCATATCAACATTCACAATATTACAACTAACAATCATCATTTATCTACATTTACCACAATTCACCATTTCTCTTCGATTTCTCCACAATTATGGTTATAGCTCATTATCGCGTTTTCTCATATATAATACTTATTCCATGGTCTAAATGTCCTTATAACGTATTCACGATCACAACATACAAACATTCATCATTCATCCCAACCACTATTCCACAATGACACTATTCCCTCATTTATGACTCATTTTCTATGTCTTTCTACAATTCAAGTGTCTTAGCCTTCCAATACCTTAAACAACATGGTATGGTCATGAAACTTACCTTGGATGATGGATGAACAAGCCTTGAAGGGAAATGCTCTTCTAGCACCAAAACCCTATTTCACTTCCCTTGGGTTTTCTTGAGGTAGATGAACTTTTACTAAGTTTCACACACTTGTTTTCATGGATTTGAAGTGGTTGATCTTGGCTTTCCTTTGATTTCTTATGGATGAAGAGTGGAGAGAATATTCTAGAGGTCTTGACCAAAAATGGTGAAAATATGATTTTTGGGTCGAGTTTGATCTATATATAGTGGTCCAGAAAATTCTGGACCGACACAACATGCGGCAAGCTTTGCTAGACGCAATGTATGCATTGCGAGCCGCATGTTGTGTCGCAGACCGTGCACAACACCAATTTTCACTGTCACACTTTGTTGTGCAACTGCGTGGCTGCAAAGCGTGTTTGCTGCTCGCATGTTGCATCGCAAAGTGCGCCATAATGTGACATTTTACCCAACTTCCACCGAAATTTAACTCCGATGATCCGACGAGTCTTAAACTTTGACGAGGCTTACTAAACATGGTTTCTCTCCATTATATACTCAAGATGGACATATCTATCCCCATGACCTCGAAAAAATTTATCCTACTTCCTAAGGCTAGGACAATTAGCATTCGGCGAAACTCAACGTATGAAAATGAGAGGTGTAACAGAGGAAGACAGGTGATTCAGATATCTGCGTTTGCTTTGCCCAAAGGAGATCCAGATATCCACATTTGATTCCATTTCCAAAGGGGATTAGACTGAGACATCATAGCCTTCAGGTATGTATATGTTGCTAGTTACTATCATTGGTCGTATGGGGCCATTATTGTTACTGATTGCTTATTGTGGCCCTGTGTGGCATTGTATATTTTGGGTTGCTGTGTCACAGGTTTGTAGTGATACAATTATAGGGGAAGCTCTGCCAAAATTTCTATAAGATCTCCGAGAGTTTAACATTCGAGGACGAATGTTTCTAAGGGAGGAAGGATATTACTCCTCAAAAAAATTCTCATCGTTTACGTTGTAAGTAAACTAATATAAGCCATAGAAGTCACGGAACCCTTATAAGGATAAGGATGACTTCTAACAAGTGCTAAACAAAAGTCTAAAGGTTTCAGAATATGAAAGTTATAGAATCCATAACCTACTTTCAATGTCCAAATTGTCAGCAGGTAAAGATTGAACATCAGAAGCCTAGGGGATTGTTGTAAGCTATGATAATTCCGACTTGCAAATGGAAAGTAATTAATATGGATTTCATTACAGGCTTGCCTCGCTCTCAGCGTAAGTATGATTCTATATGGGTGATTGTGGATAGACTCACAAAGTCAGCTCATTTCCAGCCTATTAGAACTACATACTCAGCTGAAGATTATGCAAAGCTTTATATCAAAGAGATAGTACGACTCCATGGTGTTCCAGTATTCATTATTTCTGATAGAAGAGCACCGTTTACATCTAATTTTTGAAAATCTTTCCAAGAAGGTTTGGGGACTAAGGTGAGTGTTAGCACAGCATTTCATCCATAGACTGATGGACAAGCTGAGCATACTATTTAGACTCTCGAGGATATGCTACGAGCATGTGTGTTAGATTTTGGAGGTAGTTGGGATGATCACTTACCGCTTATTGAGTTTTCATACAACAATAATTATCATTCCAGTATCCAAATGGCCCGTATGAGGCTTTATATGGGCAAAAGTGTAGATCACCAATTGGATGGTTTAAAGTATGGGAGACTAAATTAATAGGGCCAGATTTGATCCAGCAAGCAGTGGAAAAGGTCAAGCTTATTTAGGATCGATTATTGGAAGCCCAAAGTCGACAGAAGTCTTATGCAGATAATCGCTGATGAGACCTGAATTCTAAGTTAATGACTGGGTATTCTTGAAGGTGTCACCGATGAAGGGCGTCATGAGACTTGGTAAAAAGGGTAAGCTTAGTCCTTAGTATATCGGGTCATACAGGATTGTACGCAAGGTAGGCCAGGTGGCTTATGAGTTAGATCTACCTTCAGATTTGGAGCCAGTTCATCCGACTTTCCATGTATCAATGCTTCGCAAATGCATTGGAGATCCTTCCAAAGTTGTATCCATCGATGATGCTCAAGCTACCGAGAAATTAGCCTACGAAGAAGTTCCCATTGCGATCCTTGATAGACAAGTTCGGAGATGAAGGACTAAAGATGTAGCTTCAGTAAAAGTTTTATGGAGAAACAATAATAAGGAAGAAATGTATTGGGAAGCTGAGAAACATATGAAGTCCAGGTATCCACATTTTTTTCCACTCCCAGAGGAGGTTCAGACAGAGCCACCATTGTCTTTAGGTGCGTAATGCTTTCTTGTGATGATTTCTTGGTCGTGTGTGGCCATTATTATTGTTGTTGTTGTAACCCTGTGAAGTATTATATATTTTGGGTTGTTGTAACAGGATGGTAGTGAAACATTTATAGGGGATACTCTAGCGAAATATTTGTAGAATCCCTAAGAGTCTAACGTTGGAGGACGAATGTTCTTAAAGGAGGAGGAATGTTACACTTTGGAAATTTCGTGTCGTTTGCATTATGAGTAAAACTAATGCAACCCTAAAGTGGACATGAAGCCTTTATCAGGTTAAGGAGGTTATTTGATAAATTTAAGTGTGTACCTTAAGGTTTCAGAGTTAAATGAATCGGCGGAAGTAAGTTCGTTGAGGGATTGAAAATTTGAGTGATGCTTTGGGGAGATTTCGCTTTATTTGAGTTATACATTGCTTAGAATTACCTTTATGGGGATTTATAGGGCCCCTTAGATGGTTAATGAAGTTTTATACAAGTGTCAAGAAGGTTCCATAAGGATTGGAGGTCAAACGAATCGAAAAAAATGCGTTTTCGCGAAAAGTGGAGTTTGTGGACCAATATGCGGCCGCAAACTGATTTTGCTGTGCAGCATATTGGCCCAAAAATCATCAAAATGGCTGGCCTCACTTCCCAACCTCCTCCTTATGGAGAGGATGGGAGATGCGGCCGAATATCCATTATGCTGAGCCGTATCTCCACCGCAAATGGTAGCGGGGGGAGAGGGTGACTTTAAGACCTTTTTAAGTCCCAAAAGATCCCATTTTCATAACCGCCTCCCACACTTATTTCTCCACATTATAAGAGAGTTCTTTAAGGTTCCACAATATTCCAAAACCTTCCATACCATCAAGAGAGAAGATCAAACACCAAAACCTCAAGATAAATCCATGGAAGATGATGGTTCTTGCTTCTCTTCAAGGTTGTGATGCACTTGGTCTTTAGATAAGTTGAGTGAGGTGAACTTATTCTATTATAAGTTAAGTTATTCATCCTATTTATATGATTGAGTTGGTTTAAAGTTTTAGTAACTCTTGGAAAGAAAAATAATTAAAGTGGAGAAGTCATAAAGTGTTGAATTGAAGTTGATGACTATGAGGTTAATTTGAAAGGGGAAATTGGATTAATTTGAGATTAAATTGAATATAATTTCTTGATTATGCTATTTTTGATGTTATTATTGTTGTTTGGGGTTTTTTTTGGAGTTTGGTGGAAGTCGATAGAATAGGGGAAGTGCGTCCCAAATTCCGCTAGGTCGCTACTTACTCTAGTTTGAACTTAAGAGAGTTTTCAAGACTTAACTTTAGTATAAATCCTCTTGAATGTAGATTTGCAGGCTTGGGAGGAGAACATTAAGTAATTAAGGAGACATAAAGGTATGTTAAGGCTAACCCTTTCTTCTTAAGGCATGATCTCATTGTCGCGAACTTATACATGAGATTCATAATGTCTTCCACGATGACTCCCTTCCTAGAAGTGCTAAAGCTTATAATTCTTGATGCTCTTATGATATTATTGATCTTGTTCTTCGTTGTTGATCCCATCGTATGATAGTTGACCCTAATGAGAAGATATAGTCATAACGATGATTCCATAATGGTAATCGGAGGTTCAATGACCTTGTGTCACTCCGATGGAGTTGTAATGTTTCCTTTGGACTCTCATTCATGCTTTATATATATGTGTGTGTGCATGCATTTTCTTACACCGAGCCACGCTATAGTCGGCCGGGTATGGCACCTATTGTGCATACCACTACAGTTGGGTACGGATAACTCCGAGCCTTGTTATGGCCGAGTATGAGGGACACCGAGCCTATATGGCCAGGTACGGTATCATTATGTATGTATGTATGATAACGTTTTCTTTAGAGAAAGATTAAGTATGTACAACAACAGCCTTCTGAGGTATAGCATGATCTCTTCCTTATATGCTATTTGCATTCTTGCATTATGATATTATTCATGCCTTACACACTCAGTACATTACTCGTACTGACATCCTTTTTGTTTGTGGATGTTGCGTTCATGCCCACAGGTAGACAGGGAGACGAACCAGACCCCTAGGCTGTTTCATCAGCGATTGCATAGAAGTGCTCTATTTGATCTGGAGCCACAGTTTAGTTATTACTATTCTTTTGTGTACATACTTGGGCATGGAGGGGTCCTGTCCCGTCTTTATGATGTTATGCACTCCTTGTAGAGGCTCGTAGACTGATGTATATAGTTAGATGCTCCATAACCTTACCGGTTCATATTTTGTATATCATTTTTGGCAACGTTGTCGACTTGTACATATGGGCATAGTTGATGATGTTTATATAGGCGTGCATATGTTCGATGGAACTTGTGTCTCTTCAGTTGTGGTAATTATGAGTTAGCCATGTGGCTCACCTAGATATGATTATGAGAAGTATGTTAAGAGGTGCACGGTAGGTTAGCTCCGGGTGCCCGCCAAGGCCCTCCGGTTGGGTCGTGACAACAGGAGCACTCCACTTGTTTCAGAGCTGCAGATCAGTTGGTATGATTCTTTTCTGTATATATAGGCATAGCGGGGTTCTGTCCCGTCCTTATCATGTTATGTACTCCATGTAGAGGCTCGTAGACATATGTTCACAGTTAGATGTCTTTTGACCTCCGCGGCCTATATTTTGTTGTATCCTTTGACAGCCTTGTCGGCTTACATATAGGCACACTTGATAATGTACATTTATATATGTATCTTTTAAGGGCATGTGTCCATCCCAGCTTATAATACATATGAGTTAGTCTTATGGCCCACTCAGATATGACTATGATATGTACGTTTTGAGGTGCTCAGTAGGTTAGCTGTAGGTGCCCGTCATTGCCCTCCGATTGGGTCGTGACACTACAAGAGCAGTTGGCTAAGCCCTGGAGTCTGGAACCCTAGAGCATGCATCTGATCTAGAGTCTAACCTCTAACCCTAGTTTATGAGCCATTTGGGGTGACAAGAAAAATTCCCCTCTTATCCATCCCTAAAAAAAATCCCAACATATTAACCAATGTATCTTGAAGCACTAGAGTAGCAATAAAACAAAGTGGTGCCTGTGCTGGCCCTTACTCCTCTGCCGAAATCGACGCATGCTCAAGAACTACTTCTGGATCGGGGAGATACTGCTCTAGCATGATTCTAAGCGTATGTCGGTTCTCGGCCTCTAACAGGAAACACTGGTTTACCTCAACCTCCCCCCTACCTTTACCTCATGCAATGCCCATAGCAGCGAGTGCGGGTACGGGTTCCTGATCTCCAGCCGCGGATGAACGAGTCCTCACCATCTGTGAGAGAATGAAACAATGAAATTTAGAATTCAAATAAAGTCAAGTACGCATGATAAATAATGAAAGAATAGAAGTTTCTTAAATGTCCTATAGTCTCTCGAAGGTAGGTACGGACGTCATCGTGCCAATCCACAATCCTCTACTAGACATTGTTCTTAAACTTATTAGGCCGGTGAACCTAGTGCTTTGATACCATTTTGTCACGAAAAACTAATTTTCATGAACACACCTAATCGCATCCACTCTTATACCAAATTGTCATGACCCAACAAATAATAGATGTGAAGGTACCTAGGCCAACCAAGGAAGTAAGCCAAGACCGATTAACAACCAATTCAATTTAAAAGTTAATTAAGTTGAAAGTAAAGTAATACGCAATTATATAAAACAAATACAAAGTATTTTATAAAGAGACAAGTGCGGATCCAAATATCACACAAGATAGTGTCATGTGTACGAACATAAATACAAGTCTGAAATTTCTAATGCACTATAAAATAAAAGAGAGGAATGCATAAAGGATAGAGGGAGAAGAGTGTCATGGATTAGACAAGTAGTACACCACAATCTCCTGAAATCAGCGTTTCAGACTCAAACAGCTCTGTTGGTCTCGGTCGTACTCAGAACTGCATATGCACCATAAAGAGTGCAATGTAGTATGAGTATGAGAAACAGATGTACTCTGTAGACTCATAAACTGACAAGGAAGAAGTAGTGACAAAGTCTTTCAAAAAATCTCAATTTAACATGATCTGGCTTACCTTACTCGGGATCGTTCAATTAACAAGGTAGAGGATAAACAAAAAGTCAAGTAAATTCAAATACCAAGTAATCAGGTAAAACATATAATTAGTTAAGGATATGTCATACAATACAATGAAATGTTATTCAACGAAATTTACTTTCCAAAAATTTGTATATAGACGGAGCTCCACGAGACTGTTTGGGAGACGTAACCCATCCATATACTTCTAGAACCATTTCCCTTTGATATACATATATCTGCTGGAAGCACTTCCCTTCGGCGTACATGCATTCGCCGGAACTATTTTCCTTCAGCATATCTGCTACTCCTTGGGATTTCGTGTCGCTCGTGTTATGAGCATGCCAATGTAAAGATAAAGTGGAAATGAATCCCTTGTAAGGTTAATAAGGATGTTTGATGATTCTAATTAAGATTCCAAAGGCATTCGAGGCTAAAGAAGTAAGTTCGTCGGAGAAAGTTAAGGGTGACCCATGTTTTGGGAAATTTCGTATCATTTGAGATATGACTCACCTAGAATCACCTTGAGGAAGAGATATGAGGCTAATTAGATTGTTAATGAAGTTCTATACAACTTCCAAGAAGTTTCCATAAGGATTGGAGATCAAACGAATCGAAAAGATAGCATTTTCGCGAAACCGGGAGAAAGTGGGCAGTATGCGGTCGCACACTAAAGGTGCTGACCTGTACACTGGGTGCCAACTTGACAAAATGGATGTCCTTTCATCCCAATACACTCCCAAAACCAAGGGTGGAGTGTGCGGCGGCACACTCAGTGTGCTAGGCCGCATACTTTTCGCCAAGTGCGTCGGGGTATGATTTGGCCACCTTTTTAAAACCCAAACGACCCCAAATTAATTTTGACCCTCCCCTCACTTATGTCCCTACCTTTATAGAGTCTTCCTGAGAGCTTTTGAAGGTTCCCTAACCTTCCTCGCCTTTCCATATCAGCCAAGGAGAGAATCAACATCAAAACCCAAAGCTGATCCAAGGAAGGTGATTGTTCTTGGTTTTCTTCAAAGTTGTGGTGAATGTGAACTTGGAGAAAGTTGAGTGAAGTGAAGTTATTTGATTACAAGGTATGTTTTCCATCTTATACTTATGGTTGAGTTGATATAAAGGTTTAGTACTCCTTAGAGAGGAAAAGAATGAAAGTGGAGAAGTTATGGATGGTGTAATGAAGAAGATGACTTTGAGTGAGCTTAAAAAGGGGATTTCGGCCCAACATGGGATTTAATTGAATATAACTTCTTGATTGTGATATTATGGATGCTGTTATTGTTGTTTGGGAATTGTTTTTCCATATGGTGGCATTCGATAAAATAGGGGAAGTGCTGCCCAAATTTCATTAACTCGTTAATTGTGCTAGATTGAGCTTAAGAGTGCTTTCCAAGACTTACCCTTAGTATGATCCTCTTGAATGTAGACTTTGCGAATTGGAAGAAGAACGTTAAGCGATTAAGGAGACGTTAAGGTATGTTAAGGCTATCCTTTCCTTCATTTTTGGCATGATCTCATGATATGAACAAACAAGCCAGCTACGAACTTACATATTACTCCACTCTTAGAAGCACGAGGAGTACTTCAGTCTTTGATGTTACTATACTCCATTTATGATTGTTCCTTCTACTCATGGGTCTTGAGATTTCTTATATTGATGATGTTAGCTCAAAAGTGCATCGTAGGTAGTACAACCTTGTGTCACTTTGAGAGTACTATGTATTCAGTTTATACATGCATTGCATCCATATATTCATATGCATATCGACCCGTGACCAGAAGGCGTTATATACACGAAAATTATATGTTTATGGGGTATGAGGAAAGGGAGTGGCATTATATACGCATTACTACCTGATCAGTTGGTTCACCATGATGATGATATAAAGATCGGGTTGCACGTACCGCAACAATGTATATGATGATGATGGCCGCAGAGAGGCCGATGGGATATGAGATAATGGATCAGGCTGAACGTTCCTCAGCACTATGACCTATATTTATATGCATGAGCATGATTATCATTGAGGGCATGCATATTATGCGCCCACAGAGGCATTGTCAGTTATACATATTTATGCACATACTTATAGATACTGGTTCATACAAATCTATGTGGACAGTCAGTGACATTTGAGTTCCAGATTTCGTTCATGATTCATATGCTTATGCTTATGTTACTCTTATGCCTTACTTACTCAGTACATTAATCGTATTGACTTCCCTATTGCTCGGGGAGCTGCGTTCATCCCCGCACAGACAGGTGTTCCAGTTCAGTAGGACCTCTATATTCAGCAGTGGTCAGTGCGCTCCATTTGATCCGGAGCTGCGGTCTATTTTGGTATACCACTCTTTTGAGATGTATATGCATATGGGTATGACAGGGCCCTGTCTTGTCCTTTCTATAGCGTTATACTCCAGTATAGGTCTGTAGACAGTTGTATGTATATGCCAGATGATGTAGCCTTGTCGACTTTTATTCTTTTGTGTACAGTATATGTAGCTGCCTAGTTGGCTTGCATTGTTATTTCAGTATGTGTATATATATATATTTAGATTGTGCAGAGTTCATGAGGTCATCCCTTCCATGAGGCAGTATGAGATCAGTTTGAGTTACTTATGGGTCCTTAATGTTCATTATTGTCCCGATATAAGTATAGGGGTGTTTGGTCACTAGAGGTCAGACACTCGTCACGATTCATCGGTTTGAGTTGTGACAGAAGTAGTATCAGAGCAGTTCCGTCCTAGGGTTGTCCACAGACCGTGTCTTGTAAATTCTTATTTATAGGTGTGTTGTGCACCACGCTTACAAACATGAGGCTATAAGACATTTAGGATGATGTCATTATTTCCACTCTTAGATCGTGCGATGGAGACATGAGTGGAGAGTTTGCCTTCTGATGATTTTTTCTGATTTTAGCGATGCCTCGCAAGAAAGCTAAAGCTACCCAGAAGGGCAAGAGAGCGGCCGGTGAGGCCACTAGCCGTACTCGGCAGGCTATGAGGCCTAGAGATGAGATTCAAAGTGAGAGCCCATCTCAGACTTCGCATACCCCGCCTCCAGTACCTGCCCCAGTTCTTCAGCCAGATGCATCGGGCTAGGATGTGCGAGATGCTATGCAGTTATTGACCATATTGGTAGCCGCTCAGGATCAGCGGTAGGGGGTTGATGTTGATCAGGCAGATAGGGCTGGTAGTTCGAGGGTTAAGACTTTCCTCGAGTTAGATCCTCTAGAGTTTTCTGTGATAAAGCAAAATATGGACCCCCAGGATTTCATTGATGGTATGCAGAGGACCTTGAGGTTTATGCACACGGAAGAGGTCGAGTCTGTGGAGTTGGCTTCGTATAGGCTTCGTGATATTACAGTACAGTGGTATCAGACTTGGGAGTTATCTAGGGGAGAGAATGCTCCTCCAGCTGTTTGGTGATAGTTTTCAGATGCTTTTATTCGCCATTATTTACCTCTAGAAGTCCAACGAGCCCGAGCAGATAGGTTTTTGCGCATTGAGCAGGGCAATATGAATGCCCAGGAGTATTGTGTGTATTTTGATTCTATGGCTAGATATGCCCCAGCCATAGTGGCTGAGATGGAGGACCGAGTTCATCATTTTGTGGCTGGCCTAGGGCCACATTTGATAGATGCTTGTATGACTGCCGCATTACCGCCAGGCATGGATATCTCCCGTATATAGACATATGCATAGAATCTGGAAGATCGCAAGCGTCAGAGGAGGACAGAGCCTGATTGTGACCGGGGCAATGGTAAGAGGGCTAGATTTTTAGATATCGGGGCAAGTCTAGGGGAGGACAGAGGCAGCAGTATTCTCGATAGCCATTCCATTCGGTAGGGAGTGCAACTTCATGGTTTTCAGATCCGAGAGTTGATCGGTCTTCTTATTCCGGAGCGGGCCGGAGTTCTAGAGCATCAGGATCTCAGCACAGACCAGAGTTAGGCCAAATGAGACCCTTTTTGCCGCAGTGTGCCCAATGTGGCAAGTTACACGTAGGTCAGTGTCAGCTAGGATTAGATGGTTGTTATGCTTGTGGCCAGCTAGGTCACAGGGTACGGCAGTGTCCGATGAGAGAGAGTGGGAGTATGGTTTAACCCACAGGGTCTGTAGCTGGTTCTTCTTCTGCAGTGCGCCCTCCAGGGAAATTTTCTCAGACACCAACAGGATGAGGTAGAGGGAGGAGTGGCGCATCCAGCTCGAGCGGTCCTCAGCACCGCGTATATGCACTGGCTGGTAGGCAGGGTCGTGAGTCATCTCCTAATGTCGTCACAAGTATATTATCAGTCTCCTGTTATGATGTGTATGCACTAATTGAGCCAGGTTCCACTTTATCATATGTTATGCCATTTGTTGCCAGTATGTTTAGGATAGAGCCCTAGTTGATTAAACCTTTTAAGGTGTCTACGCTAGTTGGTGATCCAGTCATAGCTAGGCGAGCATTCCGGACAAGATATGGATACTATAAGTTACGTGTTATGTCGTTCGGGTTAACTAATGCTCCAACATTCATGGACTTGATGAATCGTGTATTCGGACCTTTCCTAGATCGGTTCGTGATTGTGTTTATAGATGATATTTTGGTTTATTCATCATTAGAGGCTGAGCACACAGAACATCTATGAGCAGTGCTTGGAGTTCTTCGAGGTAGAGAGTTGTATGCCAAGTTCTCCAATTTTGAGTTCTGGTTGAACTCTGTGGCTTTTCTGGGCCACAATATTTTAGACGAAGGCATTAAAGTAGATGCTTAACAGATTGAGGCTGTGAAGAATTGGCCAAGGCCCACGACACCAACGGAGATACGTAGTTTCTTGTCTTTGGCTAGTTATTACAGAAGGTTCGTAGAAGGGTTTTCTTCTCTTTCAGCTTCGTTGACTAATGTCACGACCCAGCTCCGTGGGCCGCGACTGATGTCCTATTTGGACACCCCAAACAGACTTACATGCTAACTCGTCATATTTTAATCTAACTCAGACTTTCATATTAATCACCTCAAACAGATTGAAAGCAACTATTATCTTAAGCGGTCGCACGTGCAAAATATCTTATCAGAACCAACAGAGGCGGCGGAATACACATCGCCGAATATATGCACATATACAACCATACAGGACATTTAGGCCGCATCCAAATCTGATAGATTGGCGGAATATACATCGCCAGATACATACACGTGTACAGACAATTAGGGCGTCTTGGCCATAATAGCAAACAGGACCGCATTAAGACGCAGAACATAGACAAGCGAGCACACACATGACCCATTACCCACATATATGACTACAGGCCTCTACAACCATAACAGAATCATATGACGGGACGAGGCCCCGCCGTACCCCAAATAATCAAATGTACAGAAGCATATACATCACAAAAGATATGTACCAATATATGGGCTCCGGATCAAAAGGAGCACTGTGTAACAGCAGAATGTGTGGCCTACACTGACAGATCACGAACCTCTGTACCTGCGGGCATGAAACGCAGCCCCCGAAGAAAGGGGGTCAGTACGAAAGATGTACTGAGTATGTAAAGCATAAAGTACAGAAACCCAAACCATAACTGAAGTGAAGGGTTCAAAAAGAGAATACCGGATCAAAATATCAAAACCTGTACGGAAGACATATGTACATAATGCAAACAGAAATCATGCATAAGGCTCAGGAACGTGGTCACCACTCCGACGCTGGTGCCACAACACAGAATACTCCAGAAGGTTTCAAATCTCCGTACACACCCCGAACACAGCATATCATCACAACATATCATATCATCAAAACATATCATAAGCCATATCACAACATAACTCCATAAACGGAACCCGGCCCTATGGCGAGGTCTCGGTAACCGTAACACATCATACTGCCGAATATATCATAGTACGCACGATTACAAAACCGGCCCGGGAACCGGCGAATGATATCATAGTAATAGGCACGAGCAGAGTAGTGCGGAAACCATATGCATATACACAATTAAATTCCAAGACTCGACAAATAAATACATATACATATATATATTGAGATCGGAAAGCTCAAAGTAAGTATCGAGCCTGTCAGAATTAGTATACAAAAGACATGAGCCTTTAAATTTACAAAACTTTCGAAAAATACCTCATAAGCCATTTTCTGAAAATTTAGTATCATTCACATTAAGGAGCTTTCAAATAACTTATGGAGCAAATCAAACGGAGCCTTAAATTCATAGGCAAAAGTCCCCTTTTTATATCATACAAAAATAGATCAAGTAAGACAAATGAAGGAAGTCTCGGGACTAGTGGGCCCACCTCGGGTAAAGTCGAGGTGGCATACGAAATTTACAAACGTTAGACTCTATGGAGTCATCCATGAAAGTTTCAAAGCGATTCGATTACGTATGTGAAAGTTACGAGTGCTTGAGCATTTCTTTCCAACAAACATATGATTCTAATTCAATTTTATTGAATGAAATAGTACTAAAAGTAAACTCGGATTTCTAGGAACAGGATATTCCCCGAGGCTCAAATTCAAACCTAGTACACCTAGGACATGCCAAAAGAAGGAAAGGGATAGCTTTACATACCTTTTTCACTTCTTACGCTCGCCCAAACTCAAATCCCGTTCGCTCCAAAATCTACAATTGGTCACAATTACCAAATGTGAATTTCAAGCTTTTAAGAATTCAAACTTAAATCCATATTTGTCTACCGAAATTTCGGCAGCATTTCCCCTATAAATTCAACATCCCCGAGAGTTAACTCGGCCATAACATCAACAACAACACCCACAACAATACCAACAACATCAAAAATCACAATAAAACACATTCTAACATAAAGGCTCTCCTTTTCTACATTGTGCAACAACTCCCATTCCAACTTCACACTTCCAACCCAATGTAAATATTCTCACAATTATTTACTACTTCAAGGTTATTCAAACATAATCCAATAACATTCCAAATAATACTCAAGGATTCAAACAATCCCGCCAATTCCATATTCCATCCGAAGCTTCTACAAACGCAACAAAACAACAAGGTTGTATTGTTTTCTTCCAAGTTCATTAATGACAATCATAATTCACATTTTAGAACTCCATTTCCATAATTACATAAAAATTATATTAAAAACACATAATTTCCCCATATCAACATACTACCAATTCCAATGCCGATTTAAATCGTTAAACCTTTATTTACGTCATAAATGTCATAACGACACAACTAACAAGCTAAATAAAATTAAATTTTCTTCTCCCCTTCATCACTATGGCTCACGGCCATGTACACATCACACACACACACGCCATACACCCACACGCCACAATTCCATAATCCTCATCTAATTCCGATCATTATAACATATACACTTCTTCCATAACATAAAAGAATAGAATTCTTACCTTTTTCTTCAATTTCCCACTTTCCACAAACGTCGTCCTCTCGCTAAACTAATTATACCACGTCGAAGAGCGTCTTGAACTTATTAAGAATTCAAGAAGGACAAGATTTTTGAATCAAAGTTGAAGGCTAGAAATTTTTTTTCTATTTTTCTTGAAGGGGGGCCGAACCCCTCTCTCTTGTTCTTCTTTCTTTCTTTTGTTTTGTTTGAGTCTTGAATGTTCTAGTAAGGGATATATATAATAAGCCCTCTTAATTAATTGTCACATGGATAATTAATTATGGGCTTGGGCTAGCACATAGCCGGCCACCCCCTATTTTTGGGCTTCAATTTCTCTATTAATTTTTTTTTGCCCAATTCATTAAAAATCTTATTTCGTAATTCACAGAACTAATTTCTAAAATTCCAATTTTGCCCTTGGCCTTCCACCGTATTTCCACATCAATATTTTTCATAATTATCACACACATGTTAAATAAAATAAAAACATAGCCTTCATTTCCTACAAAGCAAGATTATTCCAAATTTTCCAAATGCGCAAAACGCGGGATATAACAACTAAGATGACTCAGAAATCAGCTAAGTTTCAGTAGACGGATGCATGTGAGTTGAGTTTTCAGATATTGAAAGACAAGTTGACCTCAACACCCGTTTTGACTCTTCTCGGGGGAGCAGATGGCTATGTGATTTATTGTGATGCTTCAGGCATTGGGTTAGGATGTGTATTGATGTAGCACGGTAAGGTTGTTTCTTACACTTCTAGACAACTGAAGAAGCACGAGAAGAAGTATCCAACCCATGATCTTGAGTTAGCGGCGGTGATCCATACTTTGAAAATGTGGAGACATTATTTATATGGTGTTCATGTGGATATCTATACTGACCATAAGAGCCTTCAGTACCTCTTTAAGCAGAAGAATTTGGACTTACGTCAAAGGCGATGGCTAGAGTTGCTAAAAGATTATGATGTTGATATTCTGTACCATCCTGGGAAGGCCAATGTAGTAGCCGACGCTTTTAGTCATAAGTCTATGGGTAGCCTATCCTATTTACAGCCGGAGAAGAGGGAGCTAGCCCGTGATCTTTGGCAGATAGCCAGTTTGGGAGTCTGGTTGATAGACTCAGGTGATGCAGAAGTTACAGTTCAGGATACAGCGATGTCATCTTTAGTAGCGAGATAAAGGAGCGTTAGTACAAGGATCCTGTCTTAGTTCACTACTGAGATATAGCTCCACAGAAAGAAAAGACACCCCTTGTGATCACAAGAGATGGAGTACTCAGATATCGAGGTAGATGTACGTTCCTAACGTTGCAGGCCTCCGTCAGCAGGTTATAGAGGAAGCCCATTATTCTTGCTATTCTATCCATCCGGGCACAGCAAAGATGTATCATGATCTCAAGGAAGTGTATTGGTGGGATGGTATAAAGAAATATATAGCAGAGTTTATCGCGCAGTGTCCGAATTGTCAGCAAGTCAAGATAGAGCACTAGAAGCCCGGGGGTTTATTGCAGGCTATGGAGATTCTAACATGGAAATGAGAGGTAATTAATATGGATTTCATTACAGGTTTTCCCCGTACGCAACGGAAGTATGATTCAATATGGGTCATAGTTGATAGGATTACAAAGTCATCCCATTTCCTGCCTGTTAGAACTACTTATGCAGCTGAAGACTATGTGAAGCTTTACCTTAGAGAGATGGTGCGACTTCACGGTGTTCCTACAACCATTATTTCAGATAAGGGAGCGCAGTTCACAGCTAACTTCTGGAAATCTTTCCAGAATGGATTGGAGACTCAGGTGAGTCTTAGTACTGCATTTCACCCACAGACAGGTGGACAAGAGGAGCGTACTGTACAGACACTTGAGGATATGTTGAGATCTTGTGTACTTGATGTTTCAGGCAGTTGGGATGATCATTTACCTCTTATCGAGTTTGCCTATAATAACAGTTATTAATCCAGTATTCAGATGGTTCCTTATGAGGTTTTATATGGAAGGAGATGTAGATCCCCTATAGGGTGGTTTGATATTGGAGAAAACTAGTTAGTGGAACCAGATTTAATTCAGCAAGTAGTTGATAATGTGAAACTGATTCGGGAGAGATTGCTAGCAGCACAGAGTCGATAGAAATCCTATGCGGATAATCGGCAACGCAAGTTAGAGTTTGAGGTAGGCGATTGTTTTTTTTAACGTGTCACCTATGAAAGGAGTAATGAGATTTGGAAAGAAAGGTAAATTAAGCCCTCGATACATAGGACCATAAAGAATTATTCATACGGTGGGCAAGGTGGGATATGAGTTCGAGCTACCTTCTGAGTTGAAGTCTATACATCCGGTATTTCATGTGTCCATGCTCTGTAAGTGTATAGGGGATCCTTCGAGAGTCGTACTAGTAGATGATATCTAGGTGACTAAGCAGTTATCATATGAGGAGGTCCCTATAGCTATATTGGATTGACAAGTTCATCGATTGCGGACTAAGGATGTTGCTTCTGTTAAAGTGCTTTGGAGGAACAATAATGTTCAAGAAATTACTTGGGAAGCTGAAGAGGAGATGAAGACAAAGTACCCGTACTTGTTTCCGTCATTCCAGGAGACTCAGTGTGAAACATCATCATCCCCAGGTATTGATTTTATTTATAGTTGTTGTGGTTGGTTGTGTGAGGCCATAGTATTGATTTATGGTTATGGTGGTTGGTCGTGTGTGGCCATGCTGTTGTATATTTTAGTATATGGACCTGTGTGGCATTATTTTGGGTTGTTGTGTACAGGATGGATGGATTGGTAAATTTACAGGGAAAACTCTGGCAAAATATTTATAGAATCCTTGAGAGCTTAACATTCGGGGACGAATGTTCCTAAGGGGGGGGGGGGGGGGGGGGGGAGAATGTTACACCTTAAGATTTCGTGTCGCTCGCGTTATGAGCATGCCAATGTAAACCTAAAGTGGATATGAAGCCCTTGTAAGGTCAATAAGGAAGTTTGATGATTCCAATTAAGATTCCGAAGGCATTTGAGGCTAAAGAAGTAAGTTCGTCGGAGAAAGTTAAGATGAGCCATGTTTTGGGAAATTTCGTATCATTTGAGCTATGCCTTTCCTAGCATCACCTTGAGGAACAGATATGAGGCCCCTTAGATGGTTAATGAATTTCTAGACAAGTACCAAGAAGGTTCCATAAGGATTGGAGATCAAACGAATAGAAAAGATCGCATTTTCACGAAACCGGGAGAAAGTGGATAGTTTGCGGTCGCACACTCAAGGTGATGACCCACACACTGGGCGCCAACTTTCCAAAATGGTTGGCCTTTCTGCCCAATACACTACCCAAGCCAAGGGTGGATTTTACGGCGGCACACTCAGTGTGCTAGGCCGCATACTCTTCGCCAAGTGTGTCGGGGTGTGATTTGGCCACCTTTTTAAAACCCAAACGACCCCAAATTCATTTCCATCCTTCTCTCACTTATTTATCTACCTTTCTAGAGTCTTCTTGAGAGCTTTTGAAGGTTCCATAACCTTCCTCACCTTCCTCACCTTTCCATATCAGCCAAGGAGAGAATCAACATCAAAACCCAAAGCTGATCCAAGGAAGGTGATTGTTCTTGGTTTTCTTCAAAGTTGTGGTGAATGTGAACTTGGAGGAAGTTGAGTGAAGTGAAGTTCTTTGATTACAAGGTATGTTTTCCATCTTATTCTTATGGTTGATTTGATATAAAGCTTTAGTAATCCTTAGAGAGGAAAAGAATGAAAGTGGAGAAGCCATGGATGGTGTAATGAAGAAGATGACTTTGAGTGAGCTTAAAAAGGGGATTTCGGCCCAACTTGGGATTTAATTGAATATAACTTCTTGATTGTGATATTATGGATTCTGTTATTGTTGTTTGGGAATTGTTTTTTCATATGGTGGAATTCGATAAAATAGGGGAAGTGTTGCCCAAATTTCGTTAACTCGTTAATTGTGCTAGAATGAGCTTAAGAGTGCTTTCCAAGACTTAACCTTAGTATGATCCTCTTGAATGTAGACTTTGCGAATTGGAAGGAGAACGTTAAGTGGTTAAGGAGACATTAAGGTATGTTAAGGCTATCATTTCCTTTATTTTTTTGCATGACCTCATGATATGAACAAACAAGCGAGCTACGAGCTTACATATTACTATAATCTTAGAATCACTAGGAGTACTTCAGTCTTTGATGTTCCTATACTCCGTTTATGATTGTTCCTTCTGTTCATGGGTCTTGAGATTTCTTATATTGATGATGTTAGCTCAAAAGATGTTCATCGGAGGTAGTACAGCCTTGTGTCACTTCGAGAGTACTATGTATTCAGTTTATACATGCATTGCATCCATATGTTCATATGCATATTGACCTGTGACCAGAAGGCGTTATATACACGAGTATTATATGTTTATGGTGTATGAGGAAAGGAAATGTCATTATATATGCATTACCACCTGATCAGTTGGTGCACCATAATGATGATATAAGGATCGGGTTGCACGTACCGCAGCAATGTATATGATGATGATGGCCGCAAAGAGGCCGATGGGATATGAGATAATGGATCGGGTTGAACGTTCCTCAGCACTATGACCTATATTTATATGCATGAGCATGATTATCATTGAGAGCAAGCATATTATGTGCCCACAGAGGCATTGTCAGTTATACAGATTTATGCACATACTTACAGATACTGGTTCATACAAATCTATGTGGACAGTCAGTGACATTTGAGTTCCAGATTCCGTTCATGATTCATATGCTTATGCTTATGTTACTCTTACGCCTTACTTACTCAGTACATTAGCCGTACTAACTCCCCTATTGCTCGGGGGGGCTGTGTTCATGCCTGCAGGTTCAGGTAGACAGATAGGTGGTCCAGTTCAGTAGGACCTCTATATTCAACAGTGGTCAGTGCGCTCCATTTGGTCTGGAGTTGCGGTATATTTTGGTATGCCACTCTTTTGAGATGTATATGCATATGGGTATGGTATAGGTCTGTAGACAGTTGTATGTATATGTCAGATGATGTAGCCTTGTCAGCTTCTATTCTTTTGTGTACAGTATAAGCAGCGGCCTAGTTAGCTTGCACTGTTATTTTAGTATGTATATATATACATATATTCAGATTATGCAGAGTTCATGAGGTCACCCCTTCCATGAGGGAGTATGAGATCAGTTTGAGTTACTTATGGGTCCTTGATGTTCATTATTGTCCAGATATAAGTATAGGGGTGTTTGGTCACTAGAGGTCAGACACTCGTCACGATCCATCGGTTTGGGTTGTGACAATATCACTCCAAACCAAATTGATCTCAAAATCATATCTAGCCAAAATTGCGTGAACTATGATCAAATATTGATATGGATGATCACATGAGCATGAATATCAAATACATTTAAACTATAACCATGAACCGTGCTTGAATAGGCCACTAGCTCGATTATCATAAGTAAGCAGATTAAATGGAGTGACGTATGCACATAACAGGCAAATCAAGTTAAATAACTACCAGCTAATGCTCATGCTTTGACATTCTCAGATTTCAATCCGTAACTACATAATTACATAATTCCCTATGCAGGGCATCGGTACTCGTACCAATGCCTGTCACATACGGGGTATGTGATCCTGTTTTTACACCCTTGCCCCTTATTATTATCATTGTTAAACTTTACTTATAAAAAAGATCCCTCATATGAAGTGTAGGTAGTCTTAACATACCTCAAGGCCAAGCAAATGAATCAAGCGCCTTCCTATTTTGAAGTGTCTCAGAACACTCCCATCCTATTAAATATGCGATGTTCTTAAGTAAACGAGTCCGTAGACAACCATATTGCTATAGTTATAACCAATGCCCAAAAAGTCAACTAACCAGTCAAATCTGAGTCCCCAAGGGAAAAAATAGAACTTTATTAGAAAATTAGTTTACGAATAGCCAAAGTAGTCTAAATTCAAAAAATTACCCAAATCCATCCACACATTAGATCCCAAATCAAGGATTTACATTTATTCAACTTAGGGCTCAAAATCACCCCAATTTCCCATTTAAAACTTATGGATTAAACGCTAAGTAAATGGGAGGAATCAAGAGGAAACACCAAAATAAGGGTTAGAATCTTACCCTGAGTCAAATCTTGCATAGTACTTTGGATTCACCTCAAATCGAGCTCTAGAACTCAAAATTTGAAAATGAGGAAATGGAATTCGAATTGGGAAATTTAATCTGCCAGATATAGTGCCTTCTTCGCTATCGCGAGGCCCATCTCACGATCTCAAAGCAATACTCGCCACGGCCCACACGATTGTCCATCGAGATCACATCAAAAACCCAACTATCACGTAAGAAACTTCCCCCAGGCACCACGATCACGATCCTTCTCACGTGATCGCGAAGGAGGATCACTGCACCAGCAAAAACCAACAACTTTCGCTATGCCCCTCTTTTTGTTTTGGCACTCGAAACTCATCCGGGACTCCCCCTCCCCCGGCCGCCACACACCAAATATACATTTCAGTCATAAACACACACCGCAACCCTGCTCGCAGTGTTGATCCGATGTTGACCGTGGTCAACTATAATTCTTAAACTTGACTAGTTTCCCAACCAAATGTCCAAATCACTCCTAAGCCCCTCGAAATCCATACCAATCACTCGACTTAGTCATAAATCATGTTTCGGGACTTATAGAATCTTCGAAACTCCAATCCGAGTTTATTAGCCCCGATATTAACTTTGGTCAAATTTTTCCATTCTCTTAATTTTAGAACTTTCAATTTTACTATTTCTTCTCTGATACCCACCTGATTGCCTCCGGAATTGCGCCACCCATCCCTGCAAGTCAAGAATACCATTTAAAAGCTATAGAAAGAGTATTTTGGTGAAAAGAGTCCAAAAGTTTAAGACAACATAACGAATCATTATGGTATATGCCAAAGACTGGAGGTGGAAAAAGCTGTTAATGTGGTAGTAGAAGCCAGAGCTAATGGAAGGTATATATTATTGTTTTGAGCATCCATTACATCCACTGATACTGGAAAACAGACTTATTACTAATGAAGAACATTATAGAAGGATCATGGTAATATCCTTTGTGCACGGTGATAGAAGTGGAGAAGATTGAGAGGATGAGGTGTAGCTTCAATGTGATATTCCAGCATGTATACAGAGAAGGCAAAACTCTGGCAGATTTATTAACTAACTATGTTATTGATTTTGTAGGTAAAGCCAGTTCCAACTCTATCTCTAAACTATCATATGTAGGGAGAAGAATATTAAATTTGGACAAGTCCCATACTCCTAATCTCAGAAATAGATATGTCAAGAGAATGGCTCCTGATTGAGACCATAAAGCTCTTCAAAACATGCTCTCTATTACATATTGTCTGAATTATGAGAAGTCTTCAATGTGTGGTGTTAGATTAGGCTCATTTTATTGGAGGTCCATCACTTTCTGGATAATATATAGTGGGAAGCAGTCATATGCTACAGATAGGAACTCAAGGACAAGGATCATTAAGAATACCTTTATCATAGAAAGATGGGGAGGTTGCTTTAGCTTCACCAGTTCAGCCGAGGAAGATCTTTCAGAATGTACTACTGTGGTGTTGATTAGAAGTTTTGGTAGCCTTGAGAGATGCTCATTTTGGTTGGAATCATGGCGCCTGGTGAGAGCTTAGAGGTGCTGATATATAGACACAACCAGAGCATACAGAAGTGACTAATCAACTTCTTTACTATGGTGTTGCTCCTTTGATATTTTATATTAGTTTTCTGCTTTATTTTTGTTGTCTTCTTTGTTTTGTAAGACTATTTTCTTTTGTTGATTAATTTAATATTAACCTTTAGGTAGTCTGGCTAAAGGTATTTGCTAAAAATATGTTTCAAGAAATTTCTTTACAAAAATTTGGTTTTGAAACATGAAATGATTGTAATGGTTAATTCAAAAAGCTAATTTCCCAAGTATCTTAAACAAAAACGAATTTAAGTTTTATCCAATCAACCCCATTATAGTGTTAACAGATTTAAGGATATTTTAGTTAATTTAACACAAAAAGTGCTTATCAACACATCAACAATTTATTTTTAGCTTCAGCACTTCCATAAACACGTAATTACTTATTTTTAATATTAGCTCCAACACTTAAAAATACGTTTCAACGATTGGTGCTTAAAAGCTACTCTATCAGTCCCAATTTAAGTGTCTTAGTTTGATTAAGCACGGATTTTAAGAAATAAAGAGAGACTTTTGAATATTGTGATTCTAATTTAAAGATATGTCTAATGCAGTAAAATGTCCTTTCAATCTTGTGTTTATAAACTTGCCATGTAGGATTTGAAACTTACTAAATATAGAAAGAGTCACTCTTTTTGGGACAGAAAAATATGACACTTAAAATGAGATGGAGCACTCAAATTCAGCTAAACCACGGGCTCTACATAGTTTGATTTAAGATAATCTAAAAATTATAACCTACACAAATTATTGAAATTAAATATTATTACTTGTTGTTATTTGTTTTATCTCAATAATTTTTCAGATGCAAATTTTTTTGTTACAAGGGGATATAAGTTTTGATTTTAACATACAAGAGGAGTATCTATAATTGTCATATTACAAGGGATTTTAGTGAAAAATTAATGAGATAAGGGTCAAAAACGCACCCTAACTATAATTTTTTTTGGAGTTTCATACCTAAATAATCATAAGGTTGAGAAAACTACCTAAACTATCATTATCTAGTTTGTAAAATACACCTGAACTAAATGTGTGAACTCACTCTCCAAAAGGCAAGTTAAGTTGAAATTTTCTCAAAAAAATCGTCCACATGGCATAAGTAATGTTATGGAGGCACCTACTTGGAAATTAAAAAATAATATTTTTTTTATAAAAAAAATTGCATTATTTTTTTTAATAAATCAACATTTTTGAAAAAAAATAAAATCTGGATTTTTAAAAAAAATATCAAAAAATTTAGAAAATCAGAAAAAAAAAAGATTTAAAAAATGGAAAAGTTGTTTTTTTTTTAAATTTTAAAAAAGTGAAAACTAAATAATCAGTTTTCTTATTTTTTTTTTTTTAAAATTACTTTTCCATTTTTAAAACTATTTTTTTTTAATTTTCTATAATTTTTGATATTTTTTTACAAAAAATATTATTTTTCAGTTTTTTTTTAAATAAATAGTTTTTTTTTTTAAATTTTCATGTGAGTATTATTATGACATTATTTATCCACACGGACAACACTTGGCCACATTTTTATAGAAAATGGAGAGTGTAGATCACATGCTATTCAAGAATAATTTGAGGTGTATTTTGCAAACTAGATAATAATAGTTTAGGTAATTTTCTCAACGTTATGATAGTTTAAGTATGAAACTAAAAAAAAAATGTGATAGTTGAAATGTGTTTTTGATCCTTATCTCAGAATTAATACAAGAAGAAAGAAGGGGTGAATTGAAATTTAAAAGATAAGAATTAATACAAGAAGAAAGAAGGGGTGAATTGAAATTTAAAAGCACTCTGGGGACGAAGAAAACAATTGTTTCCTCCGTTATCCATTCGTTTATGTCTCTCTTAACTCTGAAACAGCCTAGCGGAAGAGGACGGATATGAAAATGCTAGAGTTTAGAACTGTACCTCACTTGTTTTCTTTAAACCCAAAGGTACCCAAACCCTCTTCACTTGTCTTTTTTATGTTCATTTCTTTGTAAATTCAATTATGCTATATATGCCGGAACTTAAGTTTTTGTGAGAGTTTATCTGTGATATTGGTATATGGTGTAATTTTTGCTAGACTAATTTGTATAATTTTTGTTCTGAGTTTGATGTTTTTGGAGGGGTCAATGTGGTAGATATCTGTAACTAAGTGCTCACTCTCGTCAATTGATGTGGCCTAATTTGATAGGCACGTAGTTTTAAGAAAGAAAAAAAAAAGAACTTTAGAACTTATGTTTTAAACATGCTATGAAATTTCTGGTGCTATAAAAATATGTCATTTATGGTAAAATAAAAAGTTTAAAACTAAATTATTTCCAAATATAGCAAGGGCCATTATTTTTGGAACGGACTAATAAGGAAATATTACCACATAAAATGGAACAGATGGAGTAACATCTTTTGCTAGTCGTTCTTGAGTAACATTGGGGGCCGCTGAAATACTACATCAGTGTATCCTTATCAAATTTGAGCTTGTTAACTATTTTAGCTTAGTCGACCCCCAACAATACTGTTGTCAAACAAACAAAAAAAAAGGTAAAACAGAATGTGAAAAACTTCAACAATGTTATCAAAACAAAACAAGAAAAAGGTAAAAAGAATGTGTCTGCTGAATAGCATGTACCCGGTGGAATAGTCGAGGTGCATGCGAGCTGGTCCAAACACCACCGTCATAAGGAAGAAAAAAGAATGTTTAAGTGTTTCAACTTTCTACTTCTTAAAATTAATGTTTTCCTTCTTAGCTTGGTGTGCTAATGAGTTTTTTTTGTCGCTATCGTCCTAGTCAATATCTTTTTACGTTGCAAATAGTCTATTCTGTGATCACTGAGATATGTGTTTTAAAGTGCAGGTTGTGCCTCCAATTCGGCATGTTGATTTCTTGATTCCAAACAACATGTTGGGAAGAAAATGTGTTTCTCTTAGGATGGGCTGTGGTCTAGGACACTTTTCTGACAGGTACTTATTTGGCTGTTAAGTTATTATTTTTTTTTTTGCGTGCTTCCACTGATTTGTAAGATAAATGTTTTTCATGGTTTCCTAGTATGTAGTGGATTTCCCAGGTTAACTGCAACAGTTCAAGAAACAATTTGATTTTCTCCGAAATTAAATCTTAGTGCAGTTTACCTGTAATTCTAACTTTTATTCCGTTAAACTCTAGTTTTTTTAAGAATAAATTAAGACTAGTTACACTATCCTCCTAAACTATGACTTGGTCCTGTAAAGTGGCAGTTAGTTTATACACCTCCAATTAGTGTTAAAGATTGGCTTACACTTTACCACAACCCCGACAACTGGATAAGAACCAACTAATCCAGGAAAATAGCATTATAAGAAAACATACCCTCTCTGTAAGGGTGCATTGTATTTCTCCCTTGCTTTGCTTACAACCCATGCTCAATTTTAATGCCTCTTACTTTGTGCAGGACAAGAACTGGACGCTGTGCTGTATTATTAGGTGCAAATGCAAGTCAGATCCCTTCCTCTTGATAATGGGTTTCAAAGCTTTTGACTGTGGCATGGCTAACTTTTTTTAGTTCCTTCTTGATTAGGAGTTGGAGACACTGAAGTTTCTACATCTGAATTTGAAGATTTTTCTGTCACCACAAGGGGTGCCAGTGGTTCAAATGAATTAAAGGTAAGAATGAGATAAATTCACGGAAAGTGGTTTATTCTATTACTTGGTCTATTCATTCATGATATGTATGGAGAAAGTAGTCTGTGCAGATCAAAGCTTGTAAAGGTTTGTTCTATCGTTCTATCATTTGAAGGTGGCCTCTGACTGGAATTATCTTATGCAAGCAACACTATTCCTAAGGAACTTCTTTTCCTCGGTAAAGCAACTATGAGGGAATGGTTTAGTTAATCCTGTTATTTTAGAGTGCGCCTATACACAAGTAGAGGGGGTTGAATTATGTAATACCCCATTTTCCCAGAATTTGTTTACCTACGAAAACACTTCTCAAAGCAAAATATGTTATAATTTTAGAACAATGAACCGAGACTCACCAACTAAAGAACAAGACAGCATTCTCTTCTGATTAGGTTCTTCAGATATGCTGCTCGAATCCTTGAAAGCACCTTCTTGAGTGAGTGTATCTCAGTAATTGCGTGAGCATAACATGAGTTCCAGCAGCAACAATAGGGTGCTTTATATATGTGTAGTTGGGGCTAAATACTTCTTCAATTTATGCTCCAAAACCTAGAAGAAATCGGTTAAGGAAAACAATCCTAATAGCCATGTTGCTCGGACTCGGGTGTGGATGTCTGATACGGGAACGGATCTAGAGTCGTCATGATCTAAATTTTAAGATTCGTGGGTACGGATCCAGATACGGGTGGGGGGATTCGGCAAAAAATAATTCAAAATTCTAAAAATAGAATTATAAAACCTAAATTATGAGATATTATGTGGAAAACTTGAGGAGAAAATATTGATCAAGAGGAGATAAAAGGAAAAGGAGTGACCTAGAAATTTCTATACACAAGTTATTCTATTTTCTTCAATTTCACCATAGCTTTTGTTTTGATTACATAAATCATTGAATCCGTCCGGAATTTCTCCCTCGATTTTGGTCAAAGTATCCAAAATTGGTTGACCAGATTGGGTATGGATTCCACACCCACACCCTTGTCGTGTCGACACGGGTGTGGCACCGAAAGTGAAGAGTCCAAGCAACATAGCCTAATAGGACTTGGTTTCCTTAATTGAATCCTACTTCAGACGCCTTTCCTTCTACATAAGTGGTTCCATAAATTGAATCCTAGTTGAACACGAATCTTCCAGCTGATACAATGTTTGAAGCCCACTAAGTCAATCCTTCCATAAAATATTATTGCTGAAGAATTCTACTTGCATTCAGAATGTTTGCAGCTCCTGATCAACGATACATAGAGGGACCTGGTTCTTCGTTATCTGCTTGACAAGTCATCAAGATAATTTATTAGTACAACAAATATCTTCAAGGGACTTGGTTCATACGCTAATGTTTGTTTATCATCAAAATCAATTTTAGCTAAGCTCAACACATTCTTACTAGGTTCATAAGTATTTTTAACATTTGGACATCAACACATAGATTTATGGATCTTTTGCAGATAAGTGTTAATGTCTCCGGCGGCAAAACTCAAGACATCTTTGACAAGGTATTCTCCAGAATGGTTGAAGATGCTCAACCTATTCCAGGGTTTCAAAGAGTAAAAGGAGGTAACATTGAATAATTTTCTATTTAATTCTAAGTTTGTAGTATGTAACGCCAATTTCAAAATCCATATAGGAGCAGTGGTAGATTTTCTACCCTGATATTTTGATACTTAATTTTTTTTTCTTATTGGCGTCATTTATTTCCTTTTCATGCCTGTGTTTCTAGAACTGCTGACTACTTACTGATTTTTTGCATTGGTTGTCTGCATCTCCTTTGAACAACTTGGAATCTGTTAGGAAAAACTCCCAATGTAAGTTTCTTTAGTACTTTATCTGTCTTTCATATTGTTCTATATACATAACATGGATGGGAAAAATATACTATTAAACATGACGCAAGGACTTGATTTTTGTTCTTGAGATATAATCATTTTTGTGTGCTGTATGTTGATGATTAAGGTCCGAATTAGTGGGAATTACTTATTAAAACCAAAAAAAGAAGTCCAGAATAAGAATAGGGCATCTGGGTCGAGCTCGTCCCACGGGGCTTGCCTAGGGCGGGTTATCTCTCCTGTGTGGTTTGCGAGCTATTGCACAGGAACGGGTTTACCCTGTGCGCACCCAAAGGGTAGCGGCTGCGGGTTCCCTTGTCATTAAAAAGAATAGGAATAGGGCATCTCAGTTTTTGGTCACGGAATCGATCAAAGGTTGCAGCATAAAAGTGTCAGTTTCTTAACAGGAAGGTTTCTAGTGAATAAAATTGTATGCCTTTTGCAGTTTGACCAACCCAAGCAGAATATGTTGCTTGCTCTATGTCCGTTAGGAGTTTGACAGTTTCTCTCCAAATTTGTAATGTTTTATCCTACAGTTCTGTTCTTCAGTTGAGTTATAACATTTTTCCTAAGAACAAAGATACTGAGTGGAAACTAATGAATCTGGCTTGTCTTGTGTCACTTATGGTTCTTAGGCAAGATATACTATGTTTATGCTTATTTTCCACGTCTGACAGATACCAAGAGAGATTCTTTTGGAAATTCTTGGATACTCAAAAGTTTATAAGCAAGTTATCAAGAAAATAATCAACTCTACCATCAGCAAATATGTAGAAAAGGTAGATACCCCTCTTTCTCTCTCTCTCTCTCTCTCTCATCTTATGCATCTCAGTCATTTTGTCATCTCGCATTCACACCCTTCTTTTATATCTTGAACTTCGATAGATACAGGATGGCGATGCTATGGGTGCATTAACTATGTTATGCTGATTACGATCAGTTCTGCTGACTCGTAGGATTGATATTCCCTCTGTCCCGTTTATGTGACATACTTTTTCTTTTTAGTATGTCCCAAAAAGTATAAGATATTTCTCTATTTGGAAACTATTGAAATTAGCACCCTAATATTACTGTTAATGACATGACTTGTTTGGACCCACTTGATATAGAAGTTCATTCTTTTACTAAGAGAGATAAAATTAAAAGACATGTGGAATTCTCACCACCACTCATTTAATTTTTGGTAGTGTCGATGATTTTGGTAATTTGCATATTATTTTATTTAGCTTAGATGTCACAAAACTTTCTTTATTTCTTAAACAGTGCACTGCTCTCAACGGAAGCTTCATTGTGCCAGCAACTTATTTTTTGTTAAAAGGGAATTTGTACAATTTGTTGACTTTTTTCTTATTCCGATATAGTTTCTATTTTGTAGACTTTGTAGATTCTACTGCAGCTTTAAGGGTCATTTGGTTGCTGGTTAGGAAGGGTGTTATTCATACATTAAAATTAGCATAACTAATATTATGTTTGGTAGTAATTAGTTGCTTTGTATAAAATTCAGTACACCAAATAAGGTGTTTGGTTATTATTTTACAATCCCAAATAAATAAAATAAATATAAGTTATGAGTCCATTTATTTATTAAATCATGCGGTTTAGAAGATGGAATAACCAACATAGGGATTAGTAATACATGGATAGATCAACTGATGACAAATTTACCCTCTATCACTCTACACCTACATTTATGGCTTTGATTGCGGTGCTTTCACATGCCACCTATATACCTTGCCTTGCCTCATTTTTAAAGATCAGACATTGTGTCATTCATTGTAAACAAATATTTTATTTTGAGAATTATATAATGTATATTACTCCCTCTGTCCCAATTTAAGTGGCACTATTTCCTTTTTCGTCTGTCCCAAAAAGAATGTCATCTTTCTATATTTAGAAACAATTTAACTTTATTAGATGATTTACGGCCACACATTTATATAAGACTTATTTTGGATCAAACATTTCAAAAGTCTTCCTTCTTCTTAAACTTCGTGCCAAGTCAAATGGTGCCACATAAATTGGGACGGAGGAAGTAATTTCTAATGCAACAAACCAAACATCCAAAGAAATAATTCATGTGTTGTAATCTCTGTATAACTGTAAAGCTGCATAACTAATCCTTGCATTGCTAATACCTGCATAACTTTAACCAGCAATCAAGCACCCCTTGGGGTCTCTTGCGTGATACCTTTTTCCTTATCTGTATAGTTTGTCCTTGCACCTCTGTCTTGCCTCCTGTTTTATATTAATACGAACCCCTTTACCGATCTAAAAAAATGAGTTGACAAGAAATTGAGGCACAATTCAATTTTTTAGAAAAGAAATCGAGGCACAATCTACAATCCTTTTATTGATCTAGAAAATGGCTTAGAAGATTTCATGGAATAGTTTGGGGGATCAAAAGACCCAGGCCGAATAAGCATTAATATACATCAGGGTTGGAAGATATACAACTTTGTTAGGGCCTGGCTGTGGCTCCTAGCTGAGTTATAGAGGTCAAAGTTGACTTTATTTGAAGTTTGAAAAACGGGAGTAGGTATTTATTAAATTTTCATAGGACGGGATTAAGCCTTAGGGGAGAAGAGGAGAGGTGGGGGATTATCAGAAATTAGGCTTAGAATAAAACATTATATCACTCACATGAAAAAAAATATATCATTCACATGTTCATCTTCCTTTGTTGAGTCTTAACTATATGTATGAAGTTTGAGTCTTTGCTTTGTACATGTTGCATGAATGTATACAAATGTTTCTTGAATGTGAATTGCTTTGCCTTATGCTTTTGAAATCCAATTGCAGGACAATCTAAGAATGTCGAAAGATCTACAAATTGAGCAAAGTTTTGAAGATCTTGAAGCAATATTTGAACCTGGTGATCCGTTCACATTCAGTGCAATAGTTCAGCGTCAACATCCTCAGTGAACTGATTATACAATTACCATTCTTTGGACATCTATGGTTTTATGTTGGATTCAGTTAACAACAGCAGTGGCTTGAAAATTATTAACTGTTGCAAAAGAGTATGTGGAAGGTTCTTGTTCTTTTCTTCTTTTTTGTCATGGCAGGTTTAGGTAGAAGGTCGAAGAACGATGAATTTTCGGCAGGATTTTTCTGGTGATGGATATGAAAGTGCATCCTTGTTGTCTCTGAATTAGGCTTCAATTTAAATTTATAGTGAGTGAATTGCCAACATATTAAAAAATCAGCATGAGAAAACATCTAAGGGTTTGATCTAGTGGTCAGTGAAGTGGGTGTAAACCTTGAAGGACAGGGTTCAGGCCTAATAGTGTGACAATCTAAACCTTCATTTTGAATATGCCTATAAGTTGGTATATGACTTGTTGGTATGGTTTGGGTTGAGTCTTAACGGGCTCCCCATATTTTGGATCAGTTTTAGACTTAAATATTGTGCTGGTGCACAATGTCTGGTGCCCTTGTTATTGCGATATCGCAGTCGCGATCACGAGGTCGGTTGGGGTTGATTGGTGTGAACACGAGAAACATTCAACTATTGCAGATGAAGATCGTGAAGAAGTTGTCACAACAGTGACCTGACTGATTTGATGAACGCTAGGGTTTGGGAGTTGCAGATTTGGGAGCGCAATGATCTGGCCTAGGTCCATTTTCGAATTTTTGATTGCCCATCGTGATTGTGAGGTTGCTCTTGATAAAAAAATATCAATTGTTCGCGAACAACTATTATGCTTTCACATTGTTTAGAGCTATACCCACACAAATGGAGGGATTTGGATTGAGGATCTTCACATTGCTTCAAGGTAGGAACTCTAAATGAGTATTGGGATTTTGTCCATGATTATATACTATAACATGAGATTTAGTGGGTAGATTGGAACTTTTAGCCCTCAGTCTTTAAAGTAGGAAATCATGGTTTTGAATGCCTAAATGGACTCAGATCGGATTAACTTAGAAAATGAAAGATTTTCAAAAAATAAGTATCTAATTATAATTGGCTCGGGGAATTGATCGTGTTTTCCATGAGTTGACCTTTTGGATTGAGTTTGACCAAGCTATAAATTATGGAAATGAGTCCAATGAGCTAGTCTAACATTGTTAAGTATTCTTTTTCATCGATCAGAGTCGCTTAGTTACTAAACATAGTAGCTTGACCATATTGAGGTAAGCTAAAGACATTGACCTCGTTTTCTCCTTAACTGTAACATGTTATATACAGCTAGGGGTGGCAAAATCAAGCCCAACCTGCCCAACCCATCCGGTATTTTTAGTGGTTGGGTCATGACCCGTTTGTTGAGTTGACCTAATGGGTTGAACCCGAACTAACCCATCAAACAATCGGGTCAAAATGGGTCAAAGTAGTGCAACCCGCCGGGTCAAAATGTAACCAGCCTAGACAAGCAAAGAATATTAGAAAATGAAAGTCTCAAAAGCATTTTATTAGCTCCATATCATGAAATGAGTGAGGGAATGTTTGGGTTAAGTTGGGCGGGTTGAGTTATAACCTACTTTTTAATCCAAATTGATCCAAGTATATCTGGGTTGGGTTGGGTTTTGACCCATTCATTGAATTAACTCATTTTGAACCAACATAGTTTGACCTAACCCGTCCATTTTCCACCTCTAGTAATACAACTTTGTATATGTGGGTTACTGTATACGAGAGGGGATGAGCATATGCATAGGGATAGAGTTTTAATACGGGATAGTATTGTTGATACCTTTATGTGCATGATGTGTTTGTACCTATTGTTGCCTATATTTGCATTTTATACATGTTAGTATCATGCTATTTTGGAAATTATATATGCTTGAATAAAATTATGGAATCTATGTATGCTGGGTACATTTTTTGTATGGACTATCATGCACATTTCTACTATCACGATCGAACTCTAGCAATTAGGTTGTGACTGGCACCTAACGAGCCTCTACCCACGCCATAAAAATTGGCTTAGCGACACATCATCTAATATTGCACAAGCATGCTAAAACAATAATATTAAGGCGTTCTCATAATCATGAATACAGAATGAGAGTATACAAGTCAAATGCGAACCCAAATATCTCGAATATCACTAAGTCGTGGAGCAACTAAGAATTTGAATATTGTAAGGATCTATGAACTTGCACATATATAAATACTTGATGTGGTTAGCCAGTGCTGAAGCACGAGCCCAACAATTTATGTTATTAAATACTTTTGTTTGTTCAATGTTAAAAGATATTTGATGTAGAATTTTATTTGATAAAAGGAGATAACTCACATTCAGAGAGTTGTAGTATGCAAGTGAACTTCTTGCGTTTAAAAAGGGCAAGCATTGATGGTTTCTGTTACACCTTGGAAAACTTTGCGTCGTTTGCATTATAAGTAAACTAACGCAAGCCCAAAGTGGACATGAATGTCACGCCCCATATCTAGAGAGGCGTGGCCGGCACTCGGTGCCACACTCGGATCGAGCGAACCACTCTGAATCTGTAACTCTGAAGGGTAACCTCAACATAGGTCGATAAGCTTACCTGCACACAAACAATACCAACAAGCCGACAAGGCCACATTCTGAATATATATATATATATATATATATAAAGATGGGTTATCTCATCTGAACAGGGCACGCGCACCCAAGACATATATATATATATATATATATATATATATATATATATATATATATATATATATATATATACACACACAACTGAGCAAGCCAACGAGGCTGCTATGACCATACAAAACCAACAATGCCCATAATAGAGATATACAAGGCCAACAAGGCTGTCATACTGGCACACTATAACAAGACTTATCTGCAAGCCTCTAGAGAAAGCATAATTGTATCATGGTCGGACAGGGCCCCGACCTACCCATCCAATCTGTAATCATAAAAAAAGGACTCCAAAAGACCTGGCAACTCCGAACAAAGGGAGCTCACCAACCAGCTGATATTAGGTGCTGCTTACAGGGGAGGTCGGTCAACCTGTCTATCTGTACCTCCAGGCATGAATGCATCACCCCCGGCAAAAGGGACGTCAGTACAAAATAATGTACCGAGTATGTAAGGCCACAGATAACTGAAACTGAAACTAAACTGAAAACAATATAATCTGGAGGCCAAAGAATGCCTGAATATCTCACCTGATCTGTCTCATATGAAATGCAAAGCAATAATATAATATATCTCACTGACTAAGTGGCCAGACAACTGTAATATATATATATATATATATATATATATATATATATATATATATATATATATATATATATATATATCTCACTGGCCATAAGGCCAGGCAATCTGTCTCACTGACCCGTCGGCCAGACAATCTGTCTCAATGACTCATCGGCCAAGCAATACTGTCTCACTGACCAAGAGGCCAGGCTAAATAAAATGTCTCACAGACCAAGTGGCCAGGCTAAATAAAATATATGTACAGCATGCTGTATATCATGTGTAGACTAAAATATATGAAAATGTCAACATGTCTTTCTCTAACTCATCTACTAACAATGAACTAAGGAGAGGATAGGAATCCCTCTGAAGATACAACACCACATCTAGAAACGTTACACCTCTATGACAACTCTACACAATATTTCTCTTTCTTTAAGATTCGATAAGAACTTATTGTCTATGGATCATTCCAAGAAAAGAAAGGATAGCCATTACATACCTTGGTTTACGACCCTCGGAACAATTACGACCCCTGGATTAGCCCCTTTTTAAAACTTTATCTACAAGATAATGATAGTAACACTAGCATCAGCCAACTTGTAACCAAGCACAACCAACAAGACAACATATCGACAATACGACTGTTATATCCCGCATTTTGTACATTCGGATAACTCAAGATAATCGCGGGAAGTTAAGGACAAGGTTATATTTTGATTTTGTTTAGCACACAAGTTGTTCATGAAAGTTTTCGAAGTGGAAATATTAAGGAAGGCTAGGGGCAAAAAGGGAATTTCACAAGATGGTTCATGGTAATAATGAAGAGAGCTAAGGGAAAATTTGGAATTTGGAGAATGAAATTTCCATGAATTGCAAAACCAAAAAAAAAAAAAAGTTGGACTTAAGTAAAAATCCCAAGTGTGGCCGGCCACCTTGGATGGGCCAAGGCCCACTTGGGGACTTAATGCTAGTAAATAAAAAGGGGTGATCCATTATTATTTTGTCATCTCCAACATAAGAAAATTCAAGAAGCTTTGAGAGAAAGAAAGAGAGGCCTATTCGGCCAAGTGAGGGAGAAAATTGAAGCTTCCAAATTTGATCCAAAAATATATTTTCTTCTAGTATTCCTACTAATTCAAGGGTCCTCTTTAACGTGGTATAATTATTGGGGCAAGAAAAACATCTATTCTTGCAAGGAGCAATTTTAGCCAAGAAGGAAGATAAGTGGAAAAAGGTAAGAATTAATCTTCTTTTATATGTTATGAATGATTATGTATGTTGTAGTATGTAAAAGTGGATGAAATTCATGAAAATAGGGAACCTAGGTTGTGGCCGTGTATATGTGTGGTGTGTAGGAACAATGATTCAATTATTTTATTTGGTGTTTTAGTTGTTGTTGTTGTGGATTCTATGTTGATAATGAAAGGTTGATGATTCTAGTTGAAGTTGTAAGTGTTGGAGAGTGGTTATGGAAGCCAATGTGACCATAATATTATTTCTTGTATTTATGGAAGACAATGTTGCTAGCATGTGAATTGTTGGTATAGTTCATGAATTTGGAAGAAGAAAATGTATTGTTGTTGTTCTTGTTGAATTTGAAAGGTTTCGGGTAGTATGTTGGTTTGGCCGTTTGGAATGTATAATGGATTGTTGAAGTGTTCTGGAATATTGTTTGAATGGTTTCCGATTAACACTTGAATATGTATGCAATTATGAATTGAACGTAAATGGAAAGTCGTCAAAGTTTGTAGAAAGAAGTTGCTAATGTTAGTATGCGTTTTGAATCGATTGTGGATATTGCTAGAGTAATTGTTGGTATTGTTGTTGATATTTTGGCCGAGTTAAATTCTCGGATTTTTTGTTGATGATATAGCCGAGTTGGATTCTCGGGGATGGTAGTATTTACAGGGGAAATGCTGCCGAAATTTCTGTAGATTAAGTGTTGGTTTAGAAATGGGACACTTAAGTGTTTATGACTAATGTTTGGTATGTGTGAATATTGTTGTAGATCTTGCGAAGCCAAAGACTTAAGTTCGGGTTAGCGTAGAAAGCGGGCGAGGTATGTAAGGCTTACCCTTTCTTTCTTTTGGCATGATCTTTGTGAAACGAGCAAATGAAGTATATGTATGATTTCAAAGAAACTCTCATTCTTAGAGCCACTAGGATGGCTAACGTTCTTGATTTCCATAAGCCGTTTCACATGATTTTGATGTGTGCCTATGATGTCCGAAGATCTATTTGATATGTTTCCGAATGGCATTCGAAAGATAATTGATATGACTAAAGTTTTGATTTCCAAATGCTAGTATGTTTGATGATCCCGTTGAGTTTTTGATATGTTTTGATACGTACATATGGTTTCAAAAGCTCTACCTGATTTAATCCATAACGATATCCGAAAGGTTCTTGACATGATTATGACCTTGATTTTCCAAGAATGGCTTCGGAAACGCTTATAGAACGTTCTGTACTTCAAACGCTCGTAACTTTCTCATACTAAGTCGGATTGACCCGAAACTCGTTTCTGAGCCTTCAGAGGTCGGTAAGTATACTTATCCATCGAGTCTTGGTATATGTGCATTTAGTTTCTCACTACTCTGCTCGTGCATGTGTCATTACTACTTTCGTCGAGTCCCGGGCCGGTGTGTATCGTGCGTATGGTTCGCCGAGTCCCTTGCTTAAGGGCCGGGTTCCATGTATATATATTCCGGAGTATGATGTGTCCGGTTCTGGGGTACCGTGTATATGTGTCCGGCCCCCGGTTACCGTGTATATGTTATGGAGTATGATGTGTCCGGTTCCCGGGTTCTCGTGTATATATGTCCGGTTCCCGGGTACCGTGTATATGTTATGATGTGTTATGTGCGACGGAGATTACGGAGCAAATCTTCTGGAGTATGATGTATGTGGCGCCAAAGTTAGGGTGGCGCCACGTTCCCCGGGTCCCGCAAAGTACCGGATACCGTTCTTGGCATGCATGGTTTGTGTTTCCAGTAAGTTGTTTTTATTATTTTGCATATCGTGCTTACTTTCTGTACTTATCTTCTGTACTATTTATTCAACTTGTGATTCCGTTCATATTACTCTATGCTTTACATGCTCAGTACATATTTCGTACTGACCCCCTTTCCTTCGGGGGCTGCGTTTCATGCCCGCAGGTACAGACGTTCGTGTGAGTGACCCGACAACTTAGGCTATCTGTTCTGTTGCCTTGGAGTGCTCCCTTGTTCTGGAGCCCATATTTTGGTACAGGCTCTTCCGTTATATATATGTATGTGTATATTCAGGGGTACGGCGGGGCCCTGTCCTGTCATATGATTCTGTTGTGTTCGTTAGAGGCCTGTAGACATATATGTGGGTCATGGGTCGTTGTTGTTCGGTTATGTCTGTGATTTGCGTCTAAGCGGTCCTATTTGTTATGACAGCCTTAGCGGCTTGTATGTATATATACATATATATATGCTTTGGACGATATGTTCTACGACAGCCCTGGTGGCTCCTGTATGATGTGTTTGATATATACGACCGCTTAAGGCAACATCTGCCCTTAATATATGTGATAATTAATATATGTTGGATATGGATAAGTCATTGATATGCTGATTTGGTAAGTAAGCGTGTATGGGTGTCCATCTCGGGCACTAGTCACGGCCCACGGGGTTGGGTCGTGACAACGACGAGCGACGAGCTCGCTATATGACAACAATTCGGCATTTCACCTTGCCCTTCCTCCTCCCAAACTCCATAACAACAATAATACATCTAGGCTATGTACACATCACCTCAACATCATATTCAGAAATTTAATTACAATAAGAGCAACCCGGCTATAGCCTATACAAATTCAAATGATTAAACTCACGGCTTCCGAGCATCGTCTAGTGAGTTCTAACTGGAAAACATATTAACATCGCTTCTATGATTTAATCTTACAACTATAGGAGAGGACATCATACCTTACTTGATGCATTTATCAACAACATTTACTTGGGCTTTCCAAGAACAAGTCTTACTCCTACAACCCATGAAGAATATGATAAAATTCCATAACTTGGAAGAAGAATCAAGTAGAATTAATGTCACGACCCAACCGGAGGGCCATGACGAGCACCCGAAGCTAGCCTACCGAGCACCTCTTAACATACTTCTCATAATCACATATAGGTGAGCCACATGGCTAACTCATAATTACCACAAATTGAAGAGACACAAGTTCCATCGAACATAGGCACGTCTATATAAACATCATCAACTATGCCCATGTATAAGCCGACAAGGCTGCCAAAAAAATGATAAACAAAATATGAATGTCACGACCCAACCCCGTAGGCCGTGACTAGCGCCCGAACTGGGCACCCGAACACACTCATCCAATCCGAATCACATACAGATAGCGAATACGGGCACAAATATCACACGCTGCCTCAAATTATTTCAAACTGTCTCAGACACATTTCAAACACAACCATATATATATATATATATATATATATATATATATATATATATATATATATATCAGAAGCCGACAAGGCTATCAAATGGCGCACCGGCCCAAAACATATACAAATGCACGCCGACAAGGCAGCCATGGCGAGTGGGATCATACAAACACACCTGTACAGAAGTAGGCACAACCCACATATACGTCTACAGACCTCTAAACAGACCAACCGAATCATATGACGGGACAGGGCCCCGCCGTACCCCAAATAGTCAGATATACAAAGCATATATGTCACAAAAGGTGTGTACCAACATATGGGCTCCGGATCAAAAGGAGCACTCTATAATAGCAGAATAGGTGGCCTACACTGGCGGATCTCGAACCACTGTACCTGCGGGCATGAAACGCAGCCCCCCGAAGAAAGGGGGTCAGTACGAAAGATGTACTGAGTATGTAAAACATAAAGTACAGAAATCCAAACCATAACTAAAGTGAAGGGTACTGAGAGAAAATACCGGATCAATATATCAAAACCTGTACTGAAGACATATGTACATAATGCAAACAGAAATCATGCATAAGGCTCAGGAACGTGGTCACCACTCCGACGCTGGTGCCACAACACAGCATAACTCCAGAAGGTTTCAAATCTCCGTACAACCCCGTACATAACACATCATCACAATATATCATAAGCCATATCACAGCATAACTCCATAAACGGAACCCGGCCCTATGGCGAGGTCTCGGGAACCGTAACACAGCATACTGCCGAATATATCATAGTGCGCACGATCACAAAACCGGCTTGGGAACCGACGAACGATATCATAGTCATAGGCACGAGCAGAGTAGTGCGGAAACCATATGCATATACACAATTTAATTCCAAGACTCGACAAATAAGTACACATATATGTATATATATATATATATTGAGGTCAGAAGGTTCAAAATAAGTATCGAGTCTGTCAGAATTAGTATACAAAATATGAGCCTTTAAATTTACAAAACTTTCGAAAAATACTTCATAAGCCATTTTCTGAAAATTTAGAGTCGTTCACATTTAGGAGTTTTCAAATAACTTATGGAGCAAATCAAACGGAGCCTTAAATTCATAGACAAAAGCCCTCTTTTTATATCATACCAAAATAGCTCAAGTAAGGCAAACGAAGAAAATCTCGGGGCTAGCGGGCCCACCTCGGGTCAAGTCGAGGTGGCGGATGTAAATTACAAACATTAGAATCTATGGAGTCATCCAAGGAAGTTTCAAGGAGATTCGGTTACACTTATGAAATTTACGAATGTTTGATCACTTTTCCAACTAAACATAAGAATCGTAGTTCAATTATATTGAATGAATAGTACCCAAAATCTAGCTCGGGTTTCTAAGAACAGAATTATCCCCGAGGCTCAAATCTCAACCTAGTATAACTAGGACATGCCAAAAGAAGAAAAGGGATAGCTTTACATACCTCACTTGCGCCTTACGCTCGTCCAAACTCAATCCCCGTTTCGTCCAAAATCTACAATTGGTCATAGTTGCCAAATATGAGTTTCAAGCTTTAAGAATTTCAAGTCTTAAATTCATATTGTCTACCGAAATTTTAGCAGCATTTCCCCTATAAATTCAACATCCCCGAGAATCACCTCGGCCATAATATCAACAACCAACACTCACAACAATCACAACAACATCAACAACCACAATAAAACACATTCTAACATAATTATTCTTCCTTTCTTCATAATGCCACAACTTCTACTCCAACTTCATACTTCCAAGCTATTATCAACATTTTCATATTCATGTGCTAATTCAAAACCATTCAAACGCAATTCAGAAGCATTTCACATTATTCTTACAAAGTATACAAAAATTCCACCGAAACCATAATTCATCCAAAACTTCCAACCTTCGACATAAACATTCACAATACATTTTTTTCCTTCCAATTCATTAATAACAATCATAATTTGCAACTTAGCACTTTCATTTCCATATTTACATAAACTACAATAAAATTGCATATTTTCCTACAACAACCTTACAACAAATTTTCCATAACAACAAGAACCATTAATCTTCTATTTACGTTCCAAGGCCATAACAACACGATTAACATACTAAATAAATTTAATCCATCTCCCTTCATGAATGGTGTCACACAGCCACACACCACACACACACACATACACACGGCTCACACACACCACATCACAATTCCATGATTTTCATTCAATTCTACTCACTCTAACATCTATAAATCTTCCATAACATAAAAGAAACATAAAATCCTTACCTTTTTCCAATAAGTTCTCCTTGCCACCAAAGTCACTTTCTTGCCAAAATAATTATACCACTTTGTAGAGAATCTTGAACTTAGGAGGAATACAAGGAAATTATAATTCTTGAATCAAAGTTGAAGGCTTGGAATTTTTCTTTTCTTTTTTTCTCTCCTTTTTCTCCTTTAGCCGTAAGCCTCTCTTTTCTCCTCTCTTCTTTGATTTTTCTTGAAACTTCTAGTGAAGATGATAAGTGCCCCCCTTTTTATTTAATAATCACATGACAATTTCCATGGGCTTGGGCCATGTAGCATGGCTGGCCAAGCCCCTTGAATTGGGCCTCATTTTCTCTTAATTTAACTAATCTTTTTTTTTTAGCCCAACTAGTGATGGATCACACGTGGTAATTCACGGAACTAATTCCCAAAATTCCAATTTTGCCCTTGGCCTCCTTCCATATTTCCACATCAATATTTCATGAACATCACACATGTATTAAGTAAAATAAAATCATAGCCTCATTTCTTGCGAGTCAAAATTATTTCGAATTTTTTCAAATGCGCAAAAACGCGGGATATAACATTCTCCCCCCCTTTAGAACATTCGTCCTCGAATGTTAGATTGGCCTTATAGGGTCCCACAAGCATTTCGGGGGAGTTTCTTTTTATGAGGCGATGAGAACTCTCGATTACATAGTACAAAATCTTATCTGATAGCTGGTCCTCAAATAATATAATTAACGTAGCAATTATCTTTTAGTAATCATATCCTTCCTCCATACCCGTTTCTTATCTGTCGTTCTGTTTTCTCGATAATTGAATTACTTGGTATTCACATGATTCATCATTCCATACCATAGGTTTCCCTGCACTATTACATTCCAGTTCCTTTTTGCAAATAATTTCGTGATTTGCCCGTCGGCTCTTTTGAGGCTCTGCTTACTTACGTTTATTACTTTTCACCTTTCTGACATTTTGATCTCCTTATTTTCCACTCAATTACTCTCTTTCCTTTTTATAAATTTGGAAAAATTTGGGCAGAGGTTCCTCTGTACTTCTTACTATCCCAACACCTGCACGCAGAAATACCAACAATGCCTCACAGGGCCAACATATATACGTACGTATCATATCGTATCATAGCCACACAAAGCTAATAATTTCCAAGTAAAAGTATGCATATATCGAGACTTACCTCACATACAAAACCCAGACGGCACCGGTGGCACTTTCCTATTTACCTTCCTTTTCGATTTTCAACTTTATATTTCAATCATACTTCCAATGACTTCCCCAACATAAATCTTTCAACCATTGCTTACCTGTGTACTGTGTAGCTGCCAATATCATCAGTCACTGTCTTCTGTCGATACCGTTCTTCGGCTGAAATCAAGGGTTAGTAACAAAAAAAAGAATTCATTTCCTACGGCTGGCTCTATCGCACGATCTAAGATCCAAAGAAAGGTAACACCCTAAATGTCCTGTAGCCTCCTGTTTATAGATGTGGTGCACAACACACTGATAAACAAGACTCTACGAGACACGGCCTGTAGACATTCTGAGGACAAACCGCTCTGATACCACTTCTGTCACGACCTAACCCCGTAGGCCGTGACTAGTGCCCGAACTGGGCACCCGAACACACTCATCCAATCCGAATCACATACAGATAGCGAATACGGGCACAAATATCACACGCTACCTCAAATTATATCAAACTGTCTCAGACACATTTCAAACACAACCATATATATATATATATATATATATATATATATATATATATATATATATATATATATATCAGAAGCCGACAAGGCTATCAAATAGCGCAACGACCCAAAATATATACAAATGCACACCGACAAGGCAGCCATGGCGAGTGGGATCATACAAACACACCTGTACAGAAGTAGGCACAACCCACATATACGTCTACAGACCTCTGAACAGACCAACCGAATCATATGACGGGACAGGGCCCCGCCGTACCCCAAATAGTCAGATATACAAAGCATATATGTCACAAAAGGTGTGTACCAACATATAGGCTCCGGATCAAAAGGAGCACTCTATAATAGCAAAATGTGTGGCCTACACTGGCGGATCTCGAACCACTGTACCTGCGGGCATGAAACGCAGCCCCCCGAAGAAAGGGGGTCAGTACGAAAGATGTACTGAGTATGTAAAGCATAAAGTACAGAAATCCAAACCATAACTGAAGTGTAGGGTACAGAGAGAAAATACCGGATCAATATATCAAAACATGTACTGAAGACATATGTACATAATGCAAACAGAAATCATGCATAAGGCTCAGGAACGTGGTCACCACTCCGACGCTGGTGCCACAACACAGCATAACTCCAGAAGGTTTCAAATCTCCGTACAACCCCGTACATAACACATCATCACAACATATCATAAGCCATATCACAGCATAACTCCATAAACGGAACCCGGCCCTATGGCGAGGTCTCGGGAACCGTAAGATAGCATACTGTCGAATATATCATAGTGCGCACGATCACAAAACCGGCCCGGGAACCGGCGAACGATATCATAGTCATAGGCACGAGCAGAGTAGTGCGGAAACCATATGCATATACACAATTTAATTCCAAGACTCGACAAATAAGTACACATATATGTATATATATATATATATATATATATATATATTAAGGTCAGAAGGTTCAAAATAAGTATCGAGTCTGTCAGAATTAGTATACAAAATATGAGCCTTTAAATTTACAAAACTTTCGAAAAATACTTCATAAGCCATTTTCTGAAAATTTAGAGTCGTTCACATTTAGGAGTTTTCAAATAACTTATGGAGCAAATCAAACGGAGCCTTAAATTCATAGACAAAAGCCCTCTTTTTATATCATACCAAAATAGCTCAAGTAAGGCAAACGAAGAAAATCTCGGGGCTAGCGGGCCCACCTCGGGTCAAGTCGAGGTGGCGGATGTAAATTACAAACATTAGAATCTATGGAGTCATCCAAGGAAGTTTCAAGGAGATTCGGTTACACTTATGAAATTTACGAATGTTTGATCACTTTTCCAACTAAACATAAGAATCGTAGTTCAATTATATTGAATGAATAGTACCCAAAATCTAACTCGGGTTTCTAAGAACAGAATTATCCCCGAGGCTCAAATCTCAACCTAGTATAACTAGGACATGCCAAAAGAAGAAAAGGGATAGCTTTACATACCTGTTACACCTCGGAAAATCTTCCGTTGGTACGCAAGTGAATGAACTAGTAAGGAGTACGAGTACACAATATGTTCATGGGTAAGCGATGGCATTCGACGACTCTAGATAAGATTTTAAAGATGTTAGAGATGGGGGAAGAGGATTGCCAAGAGAAGGCAAAGTATTTGATAAGTATCGGGAAGGAAATACGAGTAACGACTTAATGGGCACTTAGTGATGTTTTGAAAAAGTATGATAACGTCCCTTAGATTACTAATGAAGTGTTGAACAAGTGTTAAGAAGGTTCCATAGGGATTGGAGACAAAACGAATCGACGAATCGAAGTTCGGAATCACTGGGGATTATACGGCCAAACATACTGGCCGTATAATTTATACGGTCCGTATGTCTGGACCGTATAATCAACCCAGAATGGCCAAAAGTTTCTGGACCAAAAGTACGGCCAGACATACGGCCCGTACAATTTATACGGACCGTATGTTGGTCTGTATATTTTGGTCGGGACAGATTTGCTCAATAAATGTAAGGGACCAAGGTTATTTCATTTCATTTCCCTTCCACACCCCTTCTCTCTAAAACATCTCTCTATATCTATTTCATAAGTTTTCAAGGGTTTGTAGTGATTAACAACATAAACAAGTGAATCAAGAGTAAGAACCCATCAAAGATCATCCAAAGTCAAGAAATCCAAATGGAGGAAAACTAGGGTTTTGATCAAAGTGGATTATTATCGACTAAGGCTTGTTCCTACAACTTCTAAGGTAAGATTAATGATATTTATATGTTGTTTAAGGTATTTGAGAGTTGAAATGCTTGGTCATTAGAAGAGAATAGCAAAATGGGTTATGAATGATGAATAGTGACGTTTTGAGAAATAGTTTGAATTGAATCATGATTGTGGATAATGTAGATGATTAATGGCCATTGATATGACATTATGTATGTATTGTTGACGTTTGGGAGTTGAATTACGATATGGAAAAATGTTGCATAAATAAAGGAGATGCTGTCCGATTTTCTCTAGCTTTAGCCATGTGTACTAGTTATCGGTGCTAATGATAGTATGACCCTAATGAAGGTAGAATCGTGAGCATCGATGGAGTACGTGCAAGTGTAGAGTAGTCCGACGATAAGGTATGTAAGGCTAACCCTTCTTTCATAAGGCATGGTTCTTGGCCAAATTCCTAAATTCCTCTATATGAGTATGTTGTCTTCACATGGTTGACATTCCGAGCTCATAAGCTCACGACCCTTGATATGTACTATGCTTATACTACGTTCCTCGTATGACGAGTAAGTCTATAATGTAAATGTAACAATAATGATGAGGATAGTAATGATGATGAGAGTAAAATGAGACAAGATATGCTTACGAGCTACGATATATGTGTATGTGTGCCTATGAAGGGCTATAATAAGACCCCGAGCTTATGATGCTGGGTAAGACTATATGTATATGACTATGTATAAAGTATGTATACGATTACGAAACGCGCGCACACCTCTGCAGAGGGTACGGATAACCCTGATGCCTTGGTAGGGCCAGGTATGTATGACCTTGAGCCGTGGTTGGCCAAGTACGTAAAAGACACCGATCCCATGAGGTCGGGTATGCTATGTAAATGCTATGCATGTGAAATGACTATGTATATAATATGAATATGAATGTGAAAAGACTATGTATAGGAATACGGATAAGGACATGTATACGAATATGAGCACAAGTATGGTACGAGTATTACTATGGGATACGAACGACGATGTATGCAAGTAAGCGACATGATGATGATATTACTGTCTCCCCTCCTATGCTATCTTCATATGATATCTGTTATGCTTCTATATTGATGTTGATCATGCTTTACATATTCAGTACATTCTTCATACTGACGTCCTTTTGTTTCTGGACGCTGCGTCATGCCCGTAGGTGCGCAGGGAGACAGATTTGATCCTTAGCTGCCTATTCGGAGATTTCATAGAGAGCTCCATCTCCTTCGGAGCCATATCTTTTGGGTACTCATTCTTTTGTGTATATAATTATGGGCATAGCGGGGTCCTGTCCCGCTAATGTGATATGTTATACTCTTAGAGGCTCGTAGACGTATGGGTGTGTGGGTAGATGTGTTTGGCCTTGTCGGCCCATGTTTTGTATATCATTTTGTCGGCCACTTTGGACCATGTACATTGATGTGGCATAAATGCCTATGATGATATAAATGTGTGGTTGTCCATATGGGACTAGTTGACGAATCAATGGAAATGCATGTATAATTATGTGGCTCACCTAGATGTAAGTATAAGAGTAAGCTAAGAGGGTGCTCGGGTGGGTTAGCACCGGGTGCTCGTCGCGGCCCCGAGTCGGGTCGTGACAATACCTCACTTGCACCTTACGCTAGTCCAAACTCAATCCCCGTTTCGTCCAAAATCTACAATTGGTCATAGTTGCCAAATATGAGTTTCAAGCTTTTAGAATTTCAAGTCTTAAATTCATATTGTCTACCGAAATTTTGGCAGCATTTCCCCTATAAATTCAACATCCCCGAGAATCACCTCGGCCATAATATCAACAACCAACACTCACAACAATCCCAACAACATCAACAACCACAATAAAACACATTCTAACATAATTATTCTTCCTTTCTTCATAATGCCACAACTTCTACTCCAAATTCATACTTCCAAGCTATTATCAACATTTTCATATTCATGTGCTAATTCAAAACCATTCAAACGCAATTCGGAAGCATTTCACATTATTCTTACAAAGTATACAAAAATTCCACCGAAACCATAATTCATCCAAAACTTCCAACCTTCGACATAAACATTCACAATACATTTTTTTCCCTTCCAATTCATTAATAACAATCATAATTTGCACCTTACCACTTTCATTTCCATATTTACATAAACTACAATAAAATTGCACATTTTCCTACAACAACCTTACAACAAATTTTCCATAACAACAAGAACCATTAATCTTCTATTTACGTTCCAAGGCCATAACAACACGATTAACATACTAAGTAAATTTAATCCATCTCCCTTCATGAATGGTGTCACACGGCCACACACCACACACACACACATACACACGGCTCACACACACCACATCACAATTCCATGATTTCCATTCAATTCTACTCACTCTAACATCTATAAATCTTCCATAACATAAAAGAAACATAAAATTCTTACCTTTTTCCAATAAGTTCTCCTTGCCACCAAAGTCACTTTCTTGCCAAAATAATTATACCACTGAGTAGAGAATCTTGAACTTAGGAGGAGTACAAGGAAATTATAATTCTCGAATCAAAGTTGAAGGCTTGGAATATTTCTTTTCTTTTTTTTTTCTCGCCTTTTTCTCCTTTAGCCGTAAGCCTATCTTTTCTACTCTCTTCTTTGATTTTTCTTGAAACTTCTAGTGAAGATGATAAGTGCCCCTCTTTTTATTTAATAATCACATGACAATTTCCATGGGCTTGGGCCATGTAGCATGGCCGGCCAAGCCCCTTGAATTGGGCCTCATTTTCTCTTAATTTAACTAATCTTTTTTTTTTAGCCCAACTAGTGATGGATCACACGTGGTAATACATGGAACTAATTCCCAAAATTCCAATTTTTCCCTTGGCCTCCTTCCATATTTCCACATCAATATTTCATGAACATCACACATGTGTTAAGTAAAATAAAATCATAGCCTCATTTCTTGCGAGTCAAAATTATTTCGAATTTTTCCGAATGCGCAAAAACGCCGGATATAACAATGAACCAGTATGGTTTTGGACCATCTAGCTATATACATCTGTCTATGAGTCTCTACAAGGAGTGCGTAACATCATAAAGACGGGACAGGACAAAAGAATAGTACCAACTAAACTGCAGCTCTGGGTCAAATGGAGCACTTCTATGCAATCGCTGATGAAGCAGCCTAGGGGTCTGGTTTGTCTCCCTGTCTACCTGCGGCCATGAACGCAACATCCACAAGCAAAAGGATGTCAATACGAATAATGTATTGATTATGTAAGGCATGAATAACAGCATAATGAAAGAATGTGAATAACATGAGATGAAGAAATCAAATTATACCTCGGAGGGTGGCTTTCGTGCACACCACAACTCCTCATATTCTAGGAGATATACCTCTCTCAAGTTGGACCAAAAATCCTGCCCAAAATTCTGCCAAGTTTTCCCAAAGTTCCGATAAACTTAATTTCCTTAATTCTCTTGTTCTCCAATCACTCCAAAGCTTATTACATTAACTTAAACCCTCATAACCATAAGATAGGCACATATAATCTCATATATCCTAAAAGATAACTCCAGTGTCCATGATTAGGACAGCTAACACCTAACGAATCTCAACGTACAAAACTATGAGGTGTAACGGTTTGTCTACGAGTCATGTCCAGTAGAGTCTTGTTTATGGGTCATTTTTTTCTCATCTTAGTTCATGCGATAAAGCCACGTTATAAGGACTCTCATTTTTCTAACAGTGTGTTATGATTTCAGCGATGCTTGTGAAGAGAAAAGCTACAACTGCCCAGAAGTGTAAGTCATTAGCAGGTAAGAGAACTGGACGGGTACTGCTTACAGATGTAGAGGCGGGCGAGCCCGAGAATGAGGTTCCACCTCGATCCTCTCACACTCCGCCCGCTCTAGAGGAGCTCCAGTTCTAGCACCCCCAGTTCCTCCATCGGATGCCTCAGGCCAGAATATGAGTGTTACACCCCGGAAAATTTCGCGTTATCAAACTGTAGACGGCTTAGCATGGACCAAAAGAAGAGTAAAGTTACGCCAGGATTAAGGAGGTTAAGCTTCCGAGCCTTTGAAAGAAAGTTAGGCAAGGACTGACACGAAAAGTTTGGTCTAAATGGAAGAAACGATATGTTTTAGTATATTAACAGTTTTGGGGTAAAACAAAAGTTTAAAGTGAAGTTCGGAAAGTCTAGTTTCCAAAGGAACAAGCGGCTCCTCAATCGGACATCGAGGTAAGGAGATATGGACATTACAGGTTGGATGGGCAAGCCAGGAAAATGGTCTGCGCGAACGCGCAGAAGGCCAAAGGGCCGATACAGCGCGAACGCGCCCCCACGTAGCGCGAACGCGCTGAACAAGAAATTTGAGAATCAAGTTCGGAATTAAGGTTGTGTTATATATGACATTTGGAGACCATATGGTGTGAACTAGTTCATATGTTATTTGACGAAAAACCCTTGCCGCTGCGAGCTAATTGGGACCCACATGTTGGAGTCTTATAAAAGACGTGTGAAGAGACATATGAATAGTATATGGAAAGTTGAGCAAGTCCTAAGAAGGACCCTTAAGCCAAAAATGGGCATAAGCCCTCCAAAAGGACGATTTAAGGAAACATTTTCGGATGATCTGACTTCGAGGGGCAAAAACGGCATTATATGTTTGGAATTTGGGAAAACGCTCAGAAATAAAAATTGTAGATAATTGAAAGAGATTTCCAACCATATGTCATGGGCCCTCACACGATGTCTGGATCAAGAGTTATGACTGTTTTACTGAACGAAGGTGCAGTCAGAAAAATTGAAGCTCCGCGAACGCGCCCAAAGGGGGCGCGAACGCGCAGAAGGAATTTAATGTCGGTTCCAGCCGAACTGAAACGATTATAAAAAGGGGGAGACGCCCTCATTTTCAGCCAAAACACACAAAAAACACCCCAAATATTCCAGAAAATTCCCCAACTTTCCACCACCAAATTTTATCCCAAACCTGGTATAATTTTCCAATTCCAGTCCGGATAGCGTATAGTTTTCGCTGCAAAATCGTATGGCGGTGCGTTGTGGCATAAAACTAAGGTGAAAAAGGGAAGATACAACAATATTAAAGGGAGAAAGGTATGAATCTCTTTCTACTTGTGTTAATATGGGATTATTTACGAAGAAAGCGTGATTAAATGATTGTATACTGAGTTAATTAGTTGTAAAAGTTGGAAAACAGCGTGTGGGCTGTTTTATGAGATATTTTGGAGTTGGAAACATTATAATTGATGTTGGTATTGTTGTTGTTGTTGTTGGTTGCTGAATTGAGAGTTCGGGCTAGGCATATAAACAGGGGAGGTGCTGCCCGATTTTCGGCAGAATATAAAATAGTATAATTTGAAATATGGTACAGATGTACGATGAAAAGGCTAACATTAGTGTGAATCATCTTAAATGTAGACTTACGAGCTCGGACACATAAGCATAGCCAATAGGAGGTGGAACAGGTATGTAAGGCTTACCCTTTCTTTCTTTGGCATGTCCTAGAGCCACATAAGGTATGATATGATATGCACTTTGGGGAAATTCTACTCTTGAATTCTGAGTTTTGTCCCTAAAGAGTCTGTATGCGTAAATGTTCAAAGTTTTGTTTGATATGTTTCTGAATGGTATTCGAAAGACAATTGGTATGATTAACATTTTGATTTTCAAATGATAGTGCGTTTAACTATTCCATTGAGTCTTTAATATATTTTGATATGTACATATGATTCTAAAGGTTATATTTGATTTGATCCATATGATATTCGGAAGAGATTTGTTTCTGAAGTTCTATTTAATATGTTTCCTAGTCTGCCTATGATTCTGATTCACTTCTGATATAAGTATGTCTGATATGATCCAGTTTGATATACGATTGAGTAACGAGATAAGTATAAAGAGTTTTGTTTCTGAAAGAATTTAGTGAGTCATAATGTCCCTAACCTTCGGAAAAGATCTCAGATTTGCTCTAAAATGCTTATAGAACGCTCTGTACTTCAAACGTTTGTAACTTTCTCATACGAAGTCGGATTGACCTGAAACTTGTTTTGAGCCTTCAGATGTCAGTAAGTGTACGTATCTATTGAGTCTTGATTTGTGTGCATATGGTATCGCACTACTCTGTTCGTGCAAGCTTCAGTTTGGATTTCACTGAGCCCGGGCCAGGATATGTTCTCGTGCGTATTCCATTGCATTGTTCACCGAGACCCACCAGTAGAGGGCCGGGACACGTTATATGATGATGGTGCCAGATCCGGACTGGATCCCCTCTACCGAGTCCCTTACTGAAGGGCCGGGACATGTTATCCACCGAGTCCCTCACTGGCGGGCCGGGACACGTTACATGCATACATGATATTTGGTGTGAGATGCATGATTTTATTTACCGAGTCCCTCGTTCGAGGGCCGGGACACGTTATGCATATGTGATATACGATGTCGACATACATGATTCTATTCACCGAGTCCCTCACTGGAGGGCCGGGACACGTTATTTGCACATGTGATATGTTATATGGATCGGGCTGCACGTTCCGCAGCGATATATATGTATATATATGTAGGGATCGGGCCGTACGTTCCGCGAAATTATTATATTACGTATGACATTGGCATCCATGTTTTGTGTCTGGAAAAAGAAACAAGCATCTTGATATTCTGGTGTTTTGGTATTTTGGGTCTGTACTTCTTCTGATACATGATTCGCGTTTGGAAATTAAGTATTTGGTGTTCTGGGTGATGTACGTACCTTTTGTACTGTTTGTTTCGATTATGGTTCCGTTTTCTGTACCTTATGCCTTACATACTCAGTACATATTCCGTATTGACCCCTTTTCTTCGGGGGCTGCGTTTCATGCCACGCAGGTACCTACGGATGAATAGAAGAATTGTCAGAAGATGTTTCAGCAGGATTTGCGAGCTCCATTTGCTTCTGGAGCGTTGCCGAGTCAGAGTATATGTATGTTCTGATTTCTGGACTGATGTTAGAGACTTTGCAGACAGCGTCGTGAGTATTGGTTGTCAGTCAGTAAGCGGCTCCATCAGCCGATATGTCGATCTGTGTTATGTAATAAATTTTGTATAATTACAGATTTTGTTAAATTTTGAGAACGATAAAAGAAAGATTTTGAAAGCTTAATATGTATTTTTTTTTACTTTTATTTGATTTTCAGAGTCGAAGAAATTATGTGCGTAATAAGAATCTGTGGGTTCGCTCGGCTCCGGATATGGGGTCGGGTGCCCATCACACCTTAGGGGCATTAGGGTGTGACAATGAGGGAGGCCATTCAGTTGCTAACCCAGTTAGTAGCCACTCAGGCTCAGCGGCAGGGTACAGGTCATGGTGATAGAGTTGTCAGCACTAGAGTTCGTGATTTCATCAACTTAGACCCTCCAAAATTCTTTGGGTCAAAACCATACGAGGACCCGCAAAACTTCATAGATGAGATGTTGAGGACATGTTGAGGTCAAAACCATACGAGGACCCGAAAAATGTACTGAGTATGTAAAGCATGATCAATATCAATATAGAAGCATAATAAGCAACATAAGAAATAGCACAAGATGGGAGATGGTGATATCATCGTCATAGGCACTTACTTGCCTTTCATAGGGATTTCCATTTCTAATGCGTATTTGTGTACTTACATCCAAATCGTATCCGTTCCATAGTTGTACTCGTATTCGTATACATGCCCTTATCTACATTCATATCGTATCATATTCGTATTCATATCATATACATAATCATATCATATACATAGCATTTACATAGCATACCCGACCATGCAGGATCGGTGTTTCATACATACTTGGCCAACCAAGGCTCAAGGTTACTCATACCTGGCCCTACCAAGGCTTCAGGGTTATCCGTACCATCTGCAGAGGTGTGCGCGCGTTACTTAATCATATACACACTTATTTACATATCTTACCCGGCCTCATAAGCTTGGGGTTCCATAATAGTCATACATAGACACATACATAATAGCTCATAAGCATCTTTACTATTTACATCATTATCATCATCGTCACCAACATCGTTATACTATCATCGTCATTCTTCACATTTATCTTTATCGGCTTACTCGTCATAAGAGGGATTTAGTACAATCGTGGCGTATCAAGAATCATGAGCTTACTAGCTCGGGAGATCAAGTCATTTGAAGGACATCATAGTCTCATAGAAGAGTTAGATATTTGGCCAAAGAACCATGCCTTATGAAAGAAGGGTTAGCCTTACATACCTTTTCCGTTCACTATTTTACACTTGCGCGTTCACCTCCAATGCTAGCGTTTCTACCTTCATTGAAGTCATATTATCATTAGAATCGATAGCTAGCATATACGACTAAAGCTAGAGAAAATTGGACAACATCTCCTTTATTTATACGACATTCCTCCATAACGTATATGAATTCCCAAACGTCAATAATACATTCACAATAATAGTCATTATTCATCCGTGTTATCCACATTTCTTAATTTGCTTTCAATTACTCATATCCAAGGCTATAACACACGACTATGTCCATTCACTTACATTGATCATCTCATGTTCTCAACATCATTTATAACACATTTACATTACAATACATCAAGACTCATAACTCAATTCAAACTATTTCTCAAAATGGCACTATTCCACATTCATGACCCATTTTGCCATACCTCTCTACAATCCAAGTATTTCAACTCTTAAATACCTTAACCAACATAGAAACATCATAATTCTTACCTTAGATGTCGTAGGAACAAGCCTTGGTTGATAATACTTCACTTGAGCAAAACCCTAGTTTATCTCCAATGAGATTTCTTGACTTGTATGATCCTTAATGGGTTTTCTTATACTTGACTCACTTAGTTTATGTTGTTGATCACCAAATATCCTTGAATTCTTGTGGAATTTATGTAGAGAGATGTTTTAGAGAGAAGGGGTGTCATGTAGAAGTGAAATGAAATGAAATAATAAACTTGGTCCCCTTTTTAATAACCCAAAATTTGATCTGAAATGAACAGTCGTCGAAAGTGCACAGTTGTCGTAAACCTAGTTTACGGTCCGTATTCTAGTTTACGGGCCGTATTTCGTGGTCGTATTTAAGCATAACAGAACCAGAAAGTATGCTGGGGATCATGGTGATTTACGATCGCAGTTTACGGGCCGTATTTCAATTTACTGTCCGTATTCCAAGTCGTATTTAACCATTTGAACATTTGACAGAAAGTTGAAGTTTTGGAAGTAAAAATAAGACATGGCAGTTTACGGGCCATATGCCACTTTACGGTCCGTATTTCATTTTACGTCCAACTGGCCAAAATGCAAATCTGCAACTTTTCACATTTTCAGAACCTATAATTAGTCATTATGGAGCATAACCTATCTCTTATTGCGATTGCCTTTGAAATCTTACTTAAGGCCATCAATTGTCATTTCTTACTCATGGAAATATCGTATACTCGTACTCCTCACTAGTTCATTCATTTGAGCAACAAAGGAAGATTTTCCGAGGTGTAACATACTTGATCCGGGCTAAAATTTGATAGCGGGAAGTTGTGGGAGGTTTTCAGAATTTTTGGAGGTTTTTCTGGGTGTTTTGGATGAAGAAGGGGGGGGGGGGGTAAGCCCCCTTACATAGAGTTCCAGAATCTGCCCAAACCGACCTAAAATCTGGTCAGCGCGTTCGCGGTGCCTTTTGGCGCATTCGCGGAAGCTTATTTTTCTGCATGCGCGTTCATTCAGTAAAAAGGTCATAACTCTTGATCCCGATATTGTGTGAGAGCCCACAACCTATGGTTGAAAATCTAATTCAATTATCTACAACTTGCATTTTTGGTGGGATTCCAAATTCCAAACTTCGCATGGAGTTTTGGCCTCCTCAAGTCAGATCATCCAAAAACGTACCCTTAAATCACCCTTTTGGAGGGCTTACGCCCACATTTGGCTTATGAGTCCTTCTTAAGACTTGCTCAACTTCCCATGTACTGCTCTTATAATTTTTCATATGTCCTTTATAAAACCCCGGCATGTGGGCCCCATCTTAGCTTGCGGTTACGAGGGCTTTTCATCAAGTAACGTATGAATTAATTTACACCATACGGTTTTCAAATGTCATATATATATATTCTTATACACAGATCATATAATCTTCATCCCTGACTTGAGCCTAAAATTTCCTCAGGGCGTTCGCGCCCTGCGGTGGCGCGTTCGCGCCACTCCCCGGTGCGTTCGCGCAGGCTATTTTCCTGGCCTGCCATCCCAACTTGTAACGTCCATATCTCCTTACCCTAGTGTCCTATTAAGGAGCGGTTGACGCCTGCGAAACTCAACGTTCAGCTACGAGGTGTAACAGCAGGTTATTACAGCATATTTGTAGAAGGTTTTTCTTCTATTTCTTCAACACTGACAAAGCTGACTTAGAAATCGGCTAAGTTCCAATGGACGGATGCTTGTGAACACAATTTCCAAGAGTTGAAGAACAGATTGACTTCGACCCCAATTCTGACACTTCCTAAAGGATCTGAGGGCTATGTTATCTATTGTGATGCCTTAAGCGTTGGGTTAGGTTGTGTGTTGATGCATCACGGTAAAGTTATTGGTTATGCTTCAAGGCAGTTATGGGAACACGAGAAAAACTACCCGACACATGATCTAGAATTGGTTGCAATGATTCTTGCTTTGAAGATGTGGAGGCACTTTTTGTATGGCGTCCATGTTGACATCTATACAAACCATAAGAGTCCCCAATATATTTTCAAGCAGAAGGAGTTGAATTTGCGGCAAAAGCAATGGTTGAAGCTATTGAAAGATTATGATGTTAGCATCTTATATCATCCTGGAAAGGCGAACGTTGTAGCCGATGCCCTTAGCCGTAGATCCATGGGTAGCTTATGTGATGTCCAGCCAGAGAAGAGGGAGTTAGCTCGTGAGCTTCAGCAGTTAGCTAGCCTAGGAGTTAAATTATTGGACTCGGGCAACTCAAGAGTTGTTATTCAGGATTCAGCAGTCTCGTCTCTAGTAGTTTAGGTGAAAGAGTGTCTGTATGAAGACCCCACATTAGATCGTTACAGAGATACATTTTCCCAGAAGAAAAAACAACCATTTGAGATTTCTGCAGATGGAGTTCTTAAGTATCGGGGCAGACTATGTGTTCATGATATTGCAGGATTACGTCGCCAGATTTTGGGAGAGACTCGTTGTTCCCGTTATTCTATTCATTCGGGAACGACAAAGATGTACCTTGATATTAAGGAAGTTTATTGGTGGGACGGAATGAAGAAAGACATAGTGGAGTTTGTAGCTCAATGTCTTAATTACCAACAGGTAAAGCTCAAGCATCAGAAGCCAGATGGATTATTGCAAGATATTGAGATTTTGACTTGGAAATGGGAAGTAATTAATATGGATTTCATTAAAGGCTTGCCTCGTTCTCAGTGTAAGTATGATTCCATATGGGTAATTGTGGATAAACTTACAAAATCAGCCTATTTTCTGCCTGTCAGGACTATGTACTCAGCTGAAGATTATGCAAAGCTTTATATCAATGAAATAGTACAACTCCATGGTGTGCCGGTATCCATTATCTTCGACAGGGGTGCGCAGTGTACAACTGACTTCTGGAAGTCCTTCCAGAAAGGTTTGGGGACTCAGGTGAGCATACTATTCAGACTCTCGAAGATATGCTATGGGCATGTTTACTAGACTTCGGAGGTAGTTGGGATGATCATTTGCCGCTCATTGAGTTCGCGTATAATAATAGTTATCATTCCAGTATCCAGATGTCCCCGTATAAATCTTTATATGGGCGGAAGTGTAGATCACCAATTGGATGGTTCGAAGTAGAGGAGACTAAATTAGTAGGGCCAGATTTGATCCAACAAGCAGTGGAGAAGGTCAAGCTTATTCAGGATCTATCATTGGCAGCTCAGAGTCGTTAGAAGTCTTATGCAGATAATCACAGACGAGACTTAGAGTTCCAAGTTAATGACTGGGTATTCATGAAGGTGTCGGATATGAAAGGCGTTATGAGATTTGGAAAACAGGGTAAGCTTAGTCCTCGGTACATTAGGCCTTACAGGATTGTACGTAAAATGGGCCAGGTGGCTTATGAGTTAGATCTACCTTCAGAATTGGAGTCAGTACACCCGATTTTCTATGTGTCAATACTTCGCAAGTGTATTGGAGATCCTTCCAGAGTTGTACCCGAAGATGATGTTCAAGTTACTGTGCAACTATCTTACGAAGAGGTCCCCATTGCTATCCTAGATAGGCAGGTTCGGAGATTGAGGACTAAAGATGTAGCTTCAGTGAAGGTCCTTTGGAGGAATTGGAATAAGGAGGAAATGACTTGGGAAGCTGAAGAATACATGAGATCCAGATATCCACACTTGTTTCCACTTCCAGAGGAGATTCAGACAGAGACGCCATTATCTTCAGGTGCATAATATTCCCTTTTTATGGTTTCTTAGTCGTGTGGGGCCATTATTGTTATTGTTGTTATGGACCTGTGAGGCGTTGTATATTTTGGTTGTTGTAATAGGATGGTAGTATTATAGTAACAGGAGAAACTCTGCCCGAAATGTTTGTAAGACCCCTAAAAGTCTAACATTCGAGGACGAATGTTCCTAAGGGGGGAAGAATGTTACACCTTGGAAAACTTTGCGTCGTTTGCATTATAAGTAAACTAATGCAAGCCCAAAGTTGACATGAAGACCTTATGAAGTTAAGGAAGGTATCTAACAATTTTAAGTGTGTACTCAAGGTTTCAGAGTTAAATGAATTGGCGGAAGCAAGTTCGTTGAAGGTTAGAATTAGTGTCATGTTTTTGGGAAGATTTCGCATCAATTTTGCTATACATTGTTTAGAATTAGCTTGAGAGGGAGTTATAGTTCTCATTATATGGTTAATGAAGGTTTACATAAGTGTTAAGAAGGTATCATAAAGATTGGAGGTCAAGCGAATCGAAAAGAAAGCATTTTCGCGACAATTGGAGTTTGTGGGCAGTTTGCGGCCGTATACTGAGTTTGAGTGCAGCATACTTGCCATTTTTGCTGAGATTACTGCCCATCACCACCTCCATGTTGTGGAGTGAGTATGCGGCCGCAAATTCAACTTGCGGTGCCACATCTCCCCCGCAACACGGGACGGTGGGTCTCTTTTAAGCCCTTTTTAATATCCAAAAGATCCCATTTTTCATATCCACTTTTACCACTTCTCTCCCCATATTATTAGAGTGTCCTTGAAGTTTATCCATCATTCCAAAACCTTCACCATTACAAGAGAAAATCAAACATTAAAACCCTAAGAGAATCCATGGAAGATGATTATTCTTGCCTCTACTCAATGTTGTGATGAATTTGGTCTTGAAAGAAGTTGAGTGAGGTTAATTTCTTCTATTATAAGGTATGTTATTCATATTATTTATATTATTTAGTTGACTAAAAGGTTTAACAAGTCTGGGAAAGGAAAAGAATCATAGTGGAGAAGTCACAAGGTATCAAATTGAAGTTGATGGCTATGAGTTGAATTTGAAAAGGGATTTTGGATTAATTTAAGTTAGATTGAATGAAATATTTTGATTATGGTATCGTTGATGTTGTTATTGTTGTTTGGGAGTTGTTTTGGAATTTAGTGGAAGTAGATAAAGTAGGGGAAGTGCAACCCAAATTCCGCTAGCTCACTAATTACTCTAGTTTGAACTTATGAGTGTTTCCAAGACTTAACTCTAGTATGAATCCTCTTGAATGTAGATTTGCGAGCTTGGGAAGAAATCGTTAAGTAGTTAAGGAGGTGAAAAATTATGTTAAGGCTAACCCTTTCCTTCTTATGGCATAATCACTTCGATACGAGCCTATATACAAATGTCCTCCATGATGACTCCATTTCTAGAAATACTAAAGCTTATAGTTCTTGATGTTCTTATGATATTATTGAACTTTGTTTCACGATTAGTGATCTTGTTCATTGTTGTTGATCTCATCTTATGGTAATTGTTCCTTCAAGGTGAGATATAGCTATGATGATGATTCCATAATGGCAATCGGAGGTTTACCGACCTTACGTCACTCTGATAGAGTTATAGCTTTCGTTTGGGCTCTCATGTATGCTTTATATATATATATATATATGTATTTTCTCACATCGCGCCGCGCTATAGTCGGCTGGGCAGGCACGTAGATGTGCACACCACTGAAGTGGGGCAGGTTATGATAATACCCGGACGTGGGATGATGATGATATGACGATAACACTGAGCCTATATGGCCGGGTACAATACTATATATGTATGTATGAAAATGTTTTTTTTTAAACCTAAGCATGCATCATCCTCCTTAAGAGGCATTCAGAGGTACAGATTGATCTCTTTATCTTATGTTATCTTCATACTTTCATCATTTTGTACTCATGCCTTACATACTCGGTACATTATTCGTACTGACGTCCTTTTATTTGTGGACGCTGCGTTCAGCCTTGTTAGCCCTTTATATATGGGCATAGTTGATCGTGATTATATAGGTGTGCATATATCTCTTGGACTTGTGTCTTTTACAGATTTTGATAGTTATGAATTAGCCACGTGGCCCACTTAGAGATGATTATGAGATGTATGTTAGGAGATGCGCAGTAGGTTAGCTCTGGGTGCCCGTCACGGCCCTCTAGTTCGGTCGTGACAGTTTTTGTCACGACCCAACCCCGTGGGCCGCGACTGGTACCCTAAATGGGTACCCATACATACCTACCGAACACAATTGGCGTACCAAACAGAAAATTCAGAATAGTTGTTTACAGATGGCGAATCAGACGGAGAACCCATAATCAGTGATCACAGATCTGAGCCAATACAGATGCAGCGCGCGCTATAACATACACATATCTGAACATACTGAAATTTACATATAAGCCGATAAGGCTAACATAACAGACAGAGTCGTAAAATCGTACGTACCTACCCGAACAGTAGCAACCCGTAACCCACATACATATCTACAGGCCTCTAACAGACATACAAAATCCGATGGCGGGACAGGGCCCCGCCGTACCAAAAATTACCATACATACAGAATATACAGATGTCAGAAGGTATATACCAAAAGTACTCGCTCCGGATCAAAGGAGCTCTTTAAAATAGCAGAATCTGAGCCCTAGACTGGCGGCGTGTCTCCAGGTGCGTCCGTACCTGCGGGCATGTAACGCAGCCCCCGAAGTACCGGGGGTCAGTACGAAAAATGTACCGACAATGTAAAGCAGAAACATAACAAACATAATCATAGTCTGAACCGGAAGCACAGAAATATAGCAGACAGAACCATAAATCAAACGGACGGACAGGATCATGGTCCAGACGAACGGGCAGAATCACAATCCATACGGACAGACGGAATCATAATCCATACGGACAGACGGAATCATAATCCATACGGACAGACAGAATAATAATCCATACGGACAAACAGAATCAGAATCCATACGGACAGACAGAATCAGAATCCATACGGACAGACAGAATCAGAATCCATACGGACAGACAGAATCAGAATAGGGCACAGGAACGTGGTCGCCACTCCTGCCTTTGGCGCCACAACATATCATATTTCAGAAGATTTCATATCTTCGAACACCTCCGTCACATAACACATCATATCATAACCACGGTAACCCCGGGGACAGATCACACGCCGGGAAACCGGACACATCATACTTCGTAACATATACACGGTAACCGGGGACGGACATATACCACAGTACCCCGGAACCGGACACATCATACTTCAGAATTCATACATGGGACCCGGCCCCCGACAAGGGACTCGGCGGCCCATCCGCACGATATAAACCGGCCCGGGATCCGGTGAAAGGAAGCATTGAGACATCCACGAACAGATTAATGAGAAACCACATACATACAGATCGTTATACCGACTCAATCAAACTGAAGTAGGCCAAATGACGAGTCAAATCAGAGTATTCGGATAGCGTTCATAATATGTGCCTATATCCTGCTTGGGAAGGCACGACAGATTATTACCAGAATCAAATTTCCAGATGTCAAAGCCATTTTGTAAAATTTATATAAAAAGTAGTCATATCATGATCAGAATAATAGTCCAGATGTTGCCTGTGAGAAACGGACAGAAATAGGGCAATTTAGGTCATACAAAAAGTGTCGGGGCCTTGTGGGCCCACCTCGGACCAACTTGAGGCGACATACGTGAATTACTGATAATAGATCTTATGAGGTCATCCATAATCATTTGGAAGTATTCCGACTCCGTTTAGGAAGGTTTCATACAAAAGTTCACTTTAGGGACAAGTTATAAGAAAGTGATTCAATCTCACTGAAGGAATTGGAGCGGATTTCAATCTCGAATTCCGAGGAACGAAGTCGTATTTAAGGCTCGCGGCCGAGCCTATTATGTTCAGAACATGCCTAAGAACGAAGGGGTAGGCTTTACATACCTCAATTGGGCCTTCTCCTCGCTTAGCTTCACTTTCAATTTCGTCCAGAATCTACAAATGGTCAAGTTTACCAATTGTCAATTCAAGCCTTTAGGATTCCATACTTAATCACATAATTGCCTACCGAAATTTCGGCAGCATTTCACCTATATATATAACATCCCCGAGACTTAGCTCGACTTAATATATCAACACAACACCCAACAACAACATCAATAACAACAACAAGTATTACAAAATATGCAATATGGCATTACTAGCCATCTTTCCGACATAGCACAATATCTTTCATTCCGACCTTACACTTCCAACCTAATCTTACCATTTTCATATTCATCACTTAATAAGGTCATTACAACATACTTCGGAGGCATATCATACCATTTTCACAAAATATTCATAAGGTATACACAATATACAAGTTTCCTACCAAGGGCATAATTCACCCACAACTTCCAATCTTTTAGCAAACATGTTCATGACATATTCATATCTTCCAACTTCATCAATGACAATCACAATTTGCCTCTTACTACCTTCATTTCCATATTTACATAAGTTACAATGAATTTGCATAATTTCTTATAACAACATAGCAACCATTTTTCCATGACAACAAGAACTATTATCTTTTCATTTACTTCACCATAACACACTTAACATACTAACAAAACTTAATTCACTTCCATTTCACTCCTTACATCTCACGGCCACATACTATTTTTTTTCAACTTTCACTTCCAATACACTTTCTACTATAACTACAACAAGATTATAACATAAATTCGACTCATCATAAGTATACAACACACACACACACACGGTCAAAACCTCCCACACGGCCAACACATATTCATACACATAACACACAAGTTTCATACTCCTTACTCAATTCCACACTCTAAAACATGCATACACCTTCCATAACATAAAAAAGGCATGAAATTCTTACCGTTTCTTCAAATTCTTCACTTGCCACTAGAGTTGTCCTCTTGCCAAAATAATTATATTACTTTGTAGAGGATCTTGCACTTAGTAATAATCCCACAAGAAATGGATTTTTGAACCAAGGATTTAGCTCCAAGATTTTTTTTCCTTTTCTTTCCTTTCTTTCTCTCTTGGCCGTGCTCTCTCTTTCTTTTTTTGTTCTTGATTTTTCTTTGTTTTTCTTGAAGGTTCTATGGATATAGATGACCATATATAATATCACATGGAAATTAATTAATTTCCATGGACTTGGGCCATAAGTGGCCGGTTGGGCCTCCCTTTGTTGGGCCTTATTCTTTTTTTTTTAGTCCAATTGGTGGCTAAATGTTGTAATTCATGAAGCAAGCTTCCAAAATTCCAATTTTGCCCTTGGCCTCCTTTCGTAATTCCACACCAACGTATTCATAGCCGACACATTCATACCAAGTAAGGTCCAAATATGGCCTTATTCCTTACAAGCCAAGTTATCTCGAATTTTTCGAATATGCAAAAATACCGGATGTAACATCCTCCCCCCCTTTAAAACATTCGTCCTCGAATGTTAAATTGACCTCATGGGGCGTCATACTACTTCGGGAAGGTTCTTTTTATAATCGTCCTTTGTTGACTTTTCGATATGGATTCTTTTCCAATATGATGGAGTAATTTTTCACATTACTGACTCATATGCTTTCATAACGTATTTCCTCGCATCCCACACAGTCACTGGGCCATGAACTATATTCTAGTAACAGATGAATGCTTTTCGCTCTTTCACGGACGTTATGTCCCTTCTTCCTTTCCTTCGAAGCTTTTCAAACATTATAATTAATATCACTTCTTGTTACACTCCTCAGTTCCTTACCACATTATCATAATCCCACGTCATACCAAACAGATTCATTATTGGGATCGGACGCATAGAAGCGTTTTGGACAGATTCGTAATCGGAGGAAAACGTACTAAACTATGGCGGACAGATTCGTGTTCAGAGTCAGACGTATAGAGATGTACCAGACAGATTCGTGATCAGAATCAGACATATAGAGACATGTCAGACAGAAACATAATCGGATTCAGAAGTACAAAGGCGTAATAGGCAGAACCTCATCAAAATCAGAAGTGCAGAAGTATAACAAATAGAGTTTTGATTAGCATCAGACCACTCCTATTAAGGCTCCAGTGATTTACGAAAATTTTCCTTTGTCGACATTTCATTGTTCACCCTGACAATTATACCACGGATTATCTCGTCGAAATCTGTTCACTCATTCACAAACTTGTTCGTCAAATTGTCATAAAAATCGTCTTACGTGTCGCTTATCGACTCTTTCGAAAGTTTTGCTTAATCACATCTCTTATCCTTCATCTTTCCTACTATCCATGCTCATTTTCTTTTTCAGATATCGTCGCACTAGACTAAGTTGTAAGGTAATTGGGGTTTTTCTATTCTTTGACAACATTCATATCCTCACCTCCTCTTCGTTTCATGCATTCGGTTTAGTAAAACCTTTCGTCTATCACAACATTAGTCGCCGGGACTCAGCTCTTGATCTATATGATCACCAGACGAAAATCATACACATACGTATGCATTTACTAATATCTTATTTGCGAACGTCTCCGACCGTTATTCAAATTCGCTCAATTTCCCGAGAGGTATTGCGCTTCTTCTTTTCGCCCATTTAGTCCGCCTCAGTCCGCGCGACTCCTGTAAGGGCGCTAGCTATTCCACACATTCTCTTTTCCTTTAGGTTACCCCACATTTCCATTTACATCTTATACTTGCACTTGTAAAAATTTTAGTATCCTTCCCAGGGGGTCGCCCATCCCAAAATTGCTCTAGCCTTAGCACGCTTAACGTCGAAACATTCATGCATTTGGACCCATTAAGGCCAGTATAATTTCGTCAACTTCCCCGCACGACCTTCGTCACGTAATTTAGGGCAGATCGGGATCTTAGTAAGTTTTCGGAAAATTCTCATTGTGGGTCCCACCCTGGGCTAAACCATACAATTATTATATCGCCCTTTCGAATCCTTAGTATCTATTAGGTCGAAAATTACCTTACTCTTACTAATACCCAGAAGAAGAAAGTCACATAATGTAATAGAGTATATACCCATCCATACACATATCCCTCAAGAAAAGATCACTAACACACCTGGGTGTGCACTTGAAGACGCTCCTGGGTCCTGCCGGCCGGTCAAAGCAAATACGCGGTTCGTAGGACCGCTGTGACCAGAAGCTGCACCTCGACCTCTGCCACGACTCGCTGGCGCTGGTGCTGGTGCTCCTCGCCCTGGGGGGCGTATGGCTGCCGAAGGAGAACGTGAGCCAGCAACTGACCCGGTAAGCTGGGCTGAACCACCTGGACCACCCCTATACGGACACTCTCCCATCGTATGGCCTTGTCGGCCACAAGAAAAGCAGGCACCAGTGGCACGATAACACTCACCAGGGTGACACCTCCTGCAATAAGGACACCGAGGTATGGATGGCCCCATCTGACTGAAACTCCTATTTACTCGCGAACTCGAAGCCATGGAGTCTTGTCCCGAGAACTGTGGGGGCGTACTGTGTGCTGGCTGGGACGAATACCTGTTACCCTGCCGCTGAGAAAACGCACTCTGAAATCCCCCTGAATACCCGGCCGATCTGGCTCTCTTAGGCCGGCTCCTGTCGTGACCCCTATCAGGCCGACGTTCCCTACGTCGGTCCTCTATGCCCTGGGCGTATGCCTGTACCCGGGCAACATGCATCCCCGGCTGAGAAGCCATCGCCAAGCAACTATCGATCAAATAAAGGTCTAGCCCCATCACATACCGGTGCACCCTGTCGGCCATCTCTGCTACTATATCGGGTGCATACCTAGCCAGTGAGTCGAACTCTAGGCTATACTCTCGGACACTTCTACCGTTCTGCTTCAGGTGCAAGAATCGGTCAACCCTAGCTCTCCGCAGCTCTGGAGGTAGAAAATGATCAAGAAAGGCCTTAGTAAACTCGGCCCATACTGCTGGGGCAGCATCGACACCCCTAGATAGCTGCCAGGACTCATACCAATTCGCCGCTACCTCATATAACCGATACGAGGCCAACTCGACGGACTCAGTCGGCGAAGCCTTAATCAACCGTATCGTGCTCTCCATCTTTCTGATAAAATCCTGGGGGTCCTCTTCGGGTTTTGTCCCGGAGAGTTCTGGAGGATTACATGTCAAGAACTCACGAGCCCTGGAGCTTTCATATCTATTCGCACGACCACCCCCGAATCCATGCCTGCGAACCTGCTCTGTCATCAGTGTGGTCAATAACTGAACCGCATCTCCCATGGCCCTGTCCTCCGCCCCTGACTGGGGGGTTGGAGGCACAGGTACTGGTGCTGCTGGAGCTGGCGGTGGAGCCGCCCCCTGTACTGCAGCTGTGGCTATTCCAAATCCCTCAGATACTGGTGGCATAACAGAACTGGCCGTCGAAGGCACAACATTTGGCTCAATCTGGGCACGAGCCCTAGTAGTCACCTGAGCTCGGCTGGTCTCACCTGCCGCTGTAGACTTGCCCTTCTGGGCGGCTGTTGCCTTCTTCGGAGGCATCGCTAAAAACATAACAAATCGTTAGGAGGGGATCATCCTACTAATACAGTTCTATCGCACGATCTAAGATCCAAAGAAGGGTAACATCCTAGATGTCCTGTAGCCTCCTGTTTATAGATGTGGTGCACAACACACCGATAAACAAGACTCTACTAGACACGGCCTGTAGACACTCCGAGGACAAACTGCTCTGATACCACTTCTGTCACGACCCAACCCCGTGGGCCGCGACTGGTACCCTAACTGGGTACCCATACATACCTACCGAACAGAATTGGCGTACCAAACAGAAAATTCAGAATAGTTGTTTACAGGTGGCGAATCAGACGGAGAACCCATAATCAGTGATCACAGATCTGAGCCAATACAGATGCAGCGCGCGCTATAACATACACATATCTGAACATACTGAAATTTACATATAAGCCGATAAGGATAACATAACAGACAGAGTCGTAAAATCGTACATACCTACCCGAACAGTAGCAACCCGTAACCCACATACATATCTACAGGCCTCTAACAGACATACGGAATCAGACGTTGTTCATTATGCTTATATATCGATGTTGATCATGCTTTACATACTCAGTACATTCTTCGTACTGACGTCCTTTTGTTTGTGGACGCTGCGTCATGCCCGCAGGTGCACAGGGAGACAGGCTTGATCCATAGCTGCTTATTCAGAGATTGCATAGCAGAGCTCCATTTCTTTCGGAGCCGTAGCTTTTGGGTACTTATTCTTTTGTGTATATAATTATGGGCATAGCGGGGTCCTGTCCCGCTCATACGATATGTCATACTCTTAGAGGCTCGTAGTCATGTGTATGTGGGTAGAGATGTTCGGCCATGTCGGCCCATGTTTTGTATATCTTTTATTGGCCTCGTCGGCCTTGTACTTTTGATGTGGCATAGATGCCTTTGATATGTTAAATGATGATGGTCGTCTAATGGGATCAATATGATTAACGATAAAAAGAAAAAGCACGAATTGACTCATGGTTCACCTAGATGTTATGTTATGTACGATAAGGGGGGTGCCCGGGTGGGGTAGCACCGGGTGCTCGTCGCGGCCCCCTAGCTGGGTCGTGACAAAAGTGGTATCAGAGCAGTTCAGTCCTAGGATGTGTCTACGAGCCGTGTCTAGTAGAGTCTTGGTTATGGGTGTGTTGCGCGCCACACTTATAAACAAGAAGCTGCGGACATTTTAGGAATATATGACCTTTCTTCATAAGAATCGTGCGATAGAGCTATGATGTAAGAAATTCTTGTTCCTAAATCGTGTGTTGTGTATTTCAGAGATGCCTAAAAAGAAAAAGGCTACAACAGCCCAAAAGGGCAAGACGGTGGCAGAAAAGCGGGCTGAAAGAGCACCGCCATCGGTAGTAGAGAAAGATGAGTCCCAGAGTGCGGCTCAATCTCAGTCCTCCCAGACAGTGCCTATTACCGAGGAGCACGTGAGAGCCTCAGCCCAAGCTCCAGCTCCTCCACCGAATGCTTCGGGCCAAGACGTGAGAGAGGCCATTAATTTGTTGACTCAGTTAGTTGCAGCCCAGACTCAGAGGCCAAGTGCAGGGCAAGGTGACAAGGCTGTTAGTGCAAGGGCCCGTGACTTCATTGATTTGAAACCCCCGGAATTCTTTTGGTCGAGACCGGAGGAGGATCCCCAGGACTTTATTGATGGTATGCTAAGGGCGCTCCGGTTGATACATGCTTCAGACACTGAGTCGGTAGAGCTAGCGTCCTATAGATTGAGAGATATCTCGATCCAGTGGTATACAGTATGGATGGCTTTGCGGGGAGCCACTGCACCTCCGCCGGTATGGCAAGAGTTTGTCGATGATTTTCTCCGTCACTACATGCCTCCAGAAGTTCGGCGAGCTAGGGCCGATAAATTCTTGAATTTGAGGCAGGGTATCATGAGTGCTACAGAGTATAGTCACCGCTTTAACTCCTTGGCCAGGTATGCTTCGACCATGGTAGCAAATATGGGCGACCGGGTACACCGATTTGTAAAGGGCCTAGGGCCCCATCTGATGGACAAATGCTTGACTGCGTCCCTTCAGGACGGTATGGATATTGCACGCATTCAGGCACATGCTCAAAACTTAGAGGAAATCCTACAATAGCGGAGAAGTGAACGTGAACAGGATAGGGGACATAGCAAGAGGGCCAGATCTTCGGGCCCAATAAGTGAGTCAAGAGGCGGACACAGGCAACAGTTCCCTAGACCTTCGGGCTATTCTATGACCAATGTACCTCCACGGTTTTCAGGCCAGAGCCTTGATAGATCTACTCATCCCGGGCCGAGTCAGAGTTATTCAGGGTCCCAGTTTAGAGGTGATTCAGGCCAGTCAAGGCCACCTATACCACGATGTTCCCAGTGTGGGAAGTCGCATTGGGGTCAATGCCGATTGGGTTCAGATGTTTGCTATTCATGTGGTCGACCGGGCCATATTATGCGTGATTGCCCCTCAGTGCATGGTAAAGGTAGGACCCAGCCATCAGGGTCGGTAGCTAGATCTTCGGTATCTGTACGCCCTACGGGGCCAGGTTCACATGCGCCAGGCGGCCATGGTAGAGGTAGGGGCAGAGCTCCCAGTACTAGCGGTTCTCAGCACCGTATTTATGCTTTGGCTGGACGCCAAGATCTTGAGTCTTCTCCTGATGTGGTCACAGGTATATTATCGGTATTCTCTCATGATGTATATGCTTTGATTGATCCGGGCTCCACATTATCATATGTTACTCCATATATTGCGGGTCGTTTTATAATTGAGCCGGAGTCTATCAATCCTTTTGAGGTGTCTACACCCGTGGGTGAATCGGTAATAGCTAGTCGAGTATATAGGAATTGTGTGATTGGGATTTGTGATCATCGTACCATGATTGATTTGCATGAGCTAGAGATGGTAGATTTTGATGTCATTGTGGGCATGGATTGGTTGACTTCTTGTTATGCCAATGTTGATTGTAGAACGAAGATGGTTCGTTTCCAATTTCCGGGAGAACCAGTCTTAGAATGGAAAGGAAATTCAGCATCACCAAAAGGTAGGTTTATTTCCTATCTAAAGGCAAGGAAGATGATCACGAAAGGGTGAATTTATCACCTAGTGCGAGTTCAAGATGTAGAAGCTGAGTCGCCGACTCTTCAGTCAGTTCCGGTAGTGAACGAATTTCCGGATGTGTTCCCGGAAGAGCTTCCAGGCCTTCCTCCCGAGCGAGAGATCGATTTTGCGATTGATGTGTTGCCAGGCACTAATCCCATATCTATTCCTCCCTATAGGATGGCACCCGCAGATTTGAAAGAGTTGAAGGAGCAATTGAAAGACTTGCTTGAAAAAGGCTTCATTAGGCCTAGTTCATCCCCGTGGGGAGCACCCGTATTGTTCGTCCGAAAGAAGGATGGCTCCTTGAGAATGTGCATTGATTATCAGCAATTGAATAAAGTGACGATTAAGAACAAGTATCCCCTCCCGAGGATTGATGATTTATTTGATCAATTGCAAGGTGCCAAATGGTTTTCAAAGATTGATTTCAGGTCCGGGTATCACCAAGTAAGAGTTAGGGAGAAAGATATCCCTAAGACAGCTTTCAGAACAAGATACGGTCATTTTGAGTTCCGAGTGATGTCGTTTGGGCTAACTAATGCACCGGCAGTGTTTATGGACTTAATGAACAATGTATTCAGTCCTTTTCTGGATTTATTCGTGATTGTATTCATCGATGACATCCTAGTGTATTCTAGATCCGAGGCAGAACATGCGGATCACTTGCGTATTGTCCTTGGAGTTCTTCGAACTCGAGAGTTATTCGCGAAGTTTTCCAAATGCGAGTTTTGGTTGAACTCAGTGGCATTTCTGGGCCACATTGTTGCAGCTGACGGTATTCAAGTGGATAGCCAAAAAGATTGAGGCAGTGAAGACTTGGCCAAGGCCCACGACCCCTACGGAGGTTCGTAGCTTTTTGGGCTTAGCAGGTTATTACAGAAGATTTGTTGAGGGTTTCTCTTCTATTTCTGCACCGCTTACAAAGTTGACTCAGAAGTCAGCTAAGTTTCAATGGACAGATGCTTGCGAGCATAGTTTCCAAGAGTTGAAAGACCGATTGACTTCAGCCCCAGTCTTGACACTTCCAGAGGGATTGGAAGGATATGTCATTTATTGTGATGCTTCAGGCGTCGGGCTAGGCTGTGTATTGATGCAAAATGGTAAGGTGATTGCGTATGCTTCTAGACAATTACGGAAACATGAGCAGAATTATCCTACCTATGACTTAGAATTGGCCGCGGTGGTCCATGCTTTAAAGATATGGAGACATTACTTATATGGTGTCCACGTGGATATTTATACAGATCATAAGAGTCTCCAGTACATCTTCAAGTAGAAAGAGTTGAATTTGCGGCAACGACGATGGCTAGAGTTGCTAAAAGACTATGATGTTAAAATCCTGTACCACCCCGGAAAGGCAAATGTTGTGGCTGATGCTCTTAGCCGTAGGTCGATGGGAAGTCTAAGTGATGTACGACCAGAAAAGAAAGAGATGGCCCGTGATCTTCAACAGTTAACTAGCCTAGGAGTCCGAATGGTGGACTCAGGTAGCAGCGGAGCTGCTATTCAGAATTCAGCAGTTTCATCGCTAGTAGCGGAGGTAAAAGAGCGACAATATGAGGATCCCATGCTAATGTAGTATAGAGATACACTCCCTCAGAAGGAGGAGTCATCATTTGATATTTCGGAAGACGGAGTTCTCCGATGTCGAGACAGGTTATGTGTTCCCGATGTGGCAGGTCTACGCCACCAGATTTTGAGAGAAGCTCATTGTTCCCGTTACTCCATTCACCCTGGAGCGACGAAAATGTATCACGATCTTAAGTCTATATATTGGTGGAATGGGATGAAGAAAGACGTAGCGGAATTTGTAGCTCAATGTCCTAATTGCCAACAAGTGAAGATCGAGCACCAAAAGCCGGGTGGCTTATTGCAAGCTATAGAAATCCAAACTTGGAAGTGGGAAGTGATTAATATGGATTTCATTACAGGGTTACCCCGTTCTCGACGTAAATATGATTCTATATGGGTGATCGTGGATAGACTCACAAAGTCAGCGTATTTCTTACCGGTCAGAACGACCTATATGGCAGAAGATTATGCCAAGCTTTATCTTAAAGAGATAGTGAGACTCCATGGCGTTCCGGTATCTATTATATCCGATAGAGGGACTCAGTTCACAACTAAGTTTTGGGAGTCTTTCCAAGAGGGTTTAGGGACCCAAGTGCTCCTTAGCACGACATTTCACCCCCAGACCAGTGGGCAAGCTGAACGTACTATTCAGACTCTTGAAGAAATGTTACGGGCATGTATGATAGATTTTGGAGGAAATTGGGATGACCATTTGCCACTCATTGAGTTTGCTTACAATAACAGTTATCATTCTAGCATTCAAATGGCACCGTATGAAGCTCTATATGGGCGAAAGTGTAGATCCCCAATTGGGTGGTTTGAAACCGGAGAAGCTAAGTTGATAGGGCCAGACTTGGTCCAGCAAGCAATAGAGAAAGTTAAGCTCATACAAGATCGGTTGTTAGCGGCTCAAAGTCGCCAGAAGTCCTATGCGGATAATCGTCGAAGGGACTTAGAGTTCCAAGTTAAGGATTTGGTATTCTTGAAAGTGTCGCCAATGAAAGGCGTTATGAGATTTGGCAAAAAGGGGAAGCTCAGTCCCCGGTATATCGGACCCTATGAGGTTGTGCGCAAAATAGGCAAAGTGGCCTATGAGCTAGATCTACCTCCAGATTTGGAGTCAGTCCATCCAGTATTTCATGTCTCGATGCTTCGGAAGTGTGTTGGAGATCCTACGAGGATCGTCCCAGTGAATGATATTCAAGTGACAGAAAAGCTAACTTATGATGAAATACCCATTGCCATATTAGATAGGCAAGTACGGAGGCTTAGAAACAAAGAAGTGGCCTCAATTAAAGTTCTGTGGAGAAATAACAATCGAGAGGAAATGACATGGGAAGCGGAAGAGAATATGCGATCCAAATACCCACATTTATTTCAGCCCTTGGAAGAAGTCCAAGATGATACGTCAAAATCATAAGGTATGCATGTTTTCCCTTTTATACATTCAGGTCGTGTGTGGCCAAATTTCTAGTGCTGTTGTATTATTGCCCTGTGAGGCATTGTTGTTGTGGGTTGTTGTGACAGGGTGGTAGTGCCACATTACAGAGGAAACTCTGGCAAATTTTTTATAGAATTCCCCAAGCCTTTAACATTCGAGGATGAATGTTCCTAAGGGGGGTAGAATGTTACACCTCGGAAATTTTTCCGTTGGTACGCAAGAGAATGAACTAGTGATGAATATGAGTGCATGCTGTCCTTGAGCAAGAAACGACGTTTGATGACCTTAGGCGAGATTTCGAAAGTATCCGATGTGAGACGAGGAAGTTGGCTAAGTTAAGATGAGATACAAGGTGAGCAATGCATGTGCATGGACGGGGGTGATTAAAATGAGAAGTCTAAGAAATATGGGAAGTTGCATAATTGCAACTGCCCAGTGGTCGTATATTGCAAAATACGGTCCGTAAACTGGCAGTCGTAAACTGCCATGCAAGGTTTCAACTTTCTGCCAGCCGAGGAAATGGTTAAATACGACCTGGTGGACGGACCGTAAAGTGATTTACGACCCGTAAACCATGGTCGTAAACCACCATGAAGGCAGTCCAGCTTCTGGTTCTGGAAATGGTTAAACACGCCCATGGAGGACGAGTCGTATAGTGGAATACGGGTCGTAAACCACGATGGACGACCACTGTTCATCTCAGCACAGATTTCACAAGTCATTAAATAAAGGGACCAACACTTGTTTTATTTCATTACAACATTACACCACTTCTCTCTAAAACTTCTCTCTACATTTATTATATGATTTTTCAAGGATTATAAGCCATCAATAACATTAAGACAAGTGAATCAAGGATAAGGGAATCATCAAGGATCATCCAAGTCAAGAAATCCAAATGGAGAAAAACTAGGGTTTTGCTCAAAGAGGAGTATTATCAACCAAAGCTTGTTCCTACAACTTCTAAGGTAAGATTCATGATTTTTACATGATGTTTAAGGTGTTGGAGAATTAAAATACATGGATTGTAGAAAATGTGGTCAACTAGGTCATGAATGATGAATAGTGACATTTTGAGAAATAGTTTGAATTGAGTTATGAATGTTGTGTTATGATATGAATGTGTTATAAATGGTATTAAGATCATGAACTAGACACTTTAGATGAATGGACGAAGTTGGGTGTTATGACCATGAATGTGGGTGAATTAGCGGCAAATTGAGGAATCTAGATAATGTGGATAATGTGAATGACTAATGGCCATTGTTATGATATTAATGAAGGTATAGACGCTAGCATTGGAAGGAAACGTGCAAGTGTAGAATAGTCCGACGAAAAGGTATGTAAGGCTAACCCTTCTTTCATAAGGCATGGTTCTTGGCCAAATTTCTAATTCCTCTATATGAGTATGTTGTATTCAAATGATTGACACTCCGAGCTCATAAGCTCACGATCCTCGATATGTGCTACGATTGTACTACGCACCCCATATGACGAGTAAACATAAGATATAGATATAGCCAAAATGACGATGATAGTGATGACGATGATAATAATAATGATGCTAAAGGCGCCTACGGGCTATTATACTTATATGTGCCTATGAAAGGCTATAATGATACCCCGAGCTTATAACGCCGGGTAGGATATATGTATATGAATATGTATAAAGTATGTATACGATTACGTAACGCGCGCACACCTCTGCAGATGGTACGGATAACCCTGATGCCTTGGTAGGGCCAGGTATGCATGATCTTGAGCCTTGGTTGACCAAGTATATATATAAAACACCGATCCTATAAGGTCGGGTATGCTATGTAAATGATATGTATATGAAATGACTATGTATATAATATGAATATGATTGTGATAAGACTATGTATAAGAATACGAATAAGGACATGTATACGAATATGAGCACAAGTATGGTACGAGTACTATTATGGAATACGGATGACGACGTAGGTGTACTAATACGTATGAAAAATGGAAAGTCCTACGAAAGGCAGGTAAGTACTATGACGATGATATTATTGTCTCCCCTCCTATGCTATTTCATACGTTGTTCATTATGCTTATATATCGATGTTGATCATGCTTTACATACTCAGTACATTCTTCGTACTGACGTCCTTTTGTTTGTGGACGCTGCGTCATGCCCGCAGGTGCACAGGGAGACAGGCTTGATCCATAGCTGCTTATTCAGAGATTGCATAGCAGAGCTCCATTTCTTTCGGAGCCGTAGCTTTTGGGTACTTATTCTTTTGTGTATATAATTATGGGCATAGCGGGGTCCTGTCCCGCTCATACGATATGTCATACTCTTAGAGGCTCGTAGTCATGTGTATGTGGGTAGAGATGTTCGGCCATGTCGGCCCATGTTTTGTATATCTTTTGTTGGCCTCGTCGGCCTTGTACTTATGATGTGGCATAGATGCCTTTGATATGTTAAATGATGATGGTCGTCTAATGGGATCAATATGATTAATGATAAAAAGAAAAAGCACGAATTGACTCATGGTTCACCTAGATGTTATGTTATGTACGATAAGGGGGGTGCCCGGGTGGGGTAGCACCGGGTGCTCGTCGCGGCCCCCTAGCCGGGTCGTGACAAATAGCTACCATTCCAGTTTCCAAATGGATCCGTATGAAGCTTTATATGGAAGAAAGTGTAGATCCCCAATCACATGGTTTGAAACAGGAGAAGTACAGCTGATAGGCCCTGAATTGATTCAGCGAGCGGTAGAAAAAGTCAAGGTGATCCGAGATCGATTGTTGACAGCCCAAAGTAGCCAAAAATCTTATGCGGACAACAGCCGGCGAGACTTGGAATTTCAGGTTGATGATTTGGTATTTTTGAGGGTGTCGCCAATGAAAGGGGTGATGAGATTTGGCAATAAAGGAAAGTTAAGTCCTCGATACAATGGACCCTATAAAATTATCCACAAGGTGGGTCATGTAGCCTACGAATTGGACTTGCCTTCAGATCTTGAATCAGTTCACCCAGGTTTTCATGTCTCAATGCTTCGTAAGTGTATTGGAGATCCTACGAGGATTGTCCCGATTGATGATGTTCAAGTGACAGAAAGGCTAGCCTATGAAGAAGTGCTCATTGCCATCTTGGATAGGCAAGTACGAAGACTTCGAAATAAGGAAGTAGCCTCAGTCAAGGTCTTGTGGCGAAACAACAACCGGGAAGAAATGACTTGGGAAGCGGAAGAGAAAATGAAATCCACGTACCCGCATTTATTCCAACCCCCAGGAGAGATTCAAGATGAAACGCCAACAATATAAGGTATGTACGTTTATTTTTCATGCTTTTGGTCGTGTGTGGCCGTAGATATGTTGCTATTATGTTGTGGCCCTGTGAGGAAGTGATATTATGGGTTGTTGTGACAGGATGGTAGTGCCATATTACAGGGGAAACTCTGGCAAAATTTTCGTAGAATCCCGAGTGTTTAACATTCGAGGACGAATGTTCCAAAAGGGGGGGAAAATGTTACACCTCTCATTTTCATACGTTGACTTTCGCCGAATGCTAATTGTCCTAGCCTTGGGAAGTAGGATAAAAATTTTCGAGGTCATGGGGATAGATATGTCCATCTTGGGTATATAATGGAGACAAACAATGTTTAGTAAGCCTCGGGAAGGTTTAAGACTCGTCGGATCATGGGAGTTAAGTTTCGGTGGAAGTTGGGTAAAATGTCACATTATGGCTCACTTTGCGGCGCAACATGCGAGCAGCAAACACGCTTTGCGGCCACACAGTTGCACAACAAAGTGTGACAATGAAAATTGGTGTTGTGCGCGATCTGCGACACAACATGCAGCTCGCAAAGCATGCTTTGCGTCTAGCAAAGCTTGCCGCATGTTTTGTCGGTCCAGAATTTTCTGGACCACTATATATAGATCAAACTCGACCCAAAAATCATATTTTCACCATTTTTGGTCAAGAAACCTCTAGAATATTCTCTCCACTCTTCATCAACAAGAAATCAAAGGAAAGCCAAGATCAACCACTTCAAATCCATGAAAACAAGTGTGTGAAACTTAGTAAAAGTTCATCTACCTCAAGAAAACCCAAAGGAAGTGAAATAGGGTTTTGGTGCTATAAGAGAATTTCCATTAAAGGCTTGTTCATCCATCATCCAAGGTAAGTTTCATGACCATACCATGTTGATTAAGGTATTGGAAGGCTAAGACACTTGAATTGTTGAAAGACATAGAAAATGGGTCATAAATGAGGGAATAGTGTCATTGTTGAATAGTGGTTGGGATGAATGATGAATGTTGGTATGTTGTGATCGTGAATACGTTATAAAGGACATTTAGACCATGGAATAAGTATTATATATGAGAAAACGCGATAATGAGCTATAACCATAATTGTGGAGAAATCAAAGAGAGATGGTGAATTGTGGTAAATGTAGATAAATGATGATTGTTAGTTGCAATATTGTGAATGTTGATATGAACGTTTTGGAGCTGATATAGAACATGGGAAAAGTAGTATAAACAAAGGAAATGCTGCCCAATTTTCTCTAGCGTTAGTAAGTCCGTTCTTAGAATTGTTAACTAACGTCGATACGAATTCTCTTGAAGGTAGAACGTGGGCATTAAAGGAGAACAAACAAGCGATAGATTAGTAAAAGACAAAGGTATGTAAGGCTAATCCCTTCCTTCAAAGGCATGAATCTTTGAAGTTTTCCATGATTCTCCGATATGATGGAGCTTATGAGTCCGTAAATATACCAAACTACATACGAGCATGATAATGATGATGATGAGCTAAAGTATAGGGATTCTAGAGTTCATGATGTGATGATCCTATAACGTTATTGATGTCATTATTGTTAACACTCACCTTATACACTATTCCCTTCAAGGTGAGGCAGAATACTCATAAATGTTCATAATATAATCGGGGTTTCACGACCTTACGTCACCCCGACATAGCCATAGTTGCCTTCAAAGCCTAATGTATGCTCCTAATAATAAATGTGAAATGATGCTAAGTCATGATATGTCTACGCTAAGGCGGGCTGCATATGATTCCACCGTGCCTAGATGGCCGGGCATGTCATCGCTAAGGCGGGCTGCTATGTTTACACCGAGCCTAGAGGGCCGGGCATGATCACCACTAGTGGGCGGCATATGATGGTTACCCGGACGTGGGTTAACGAAGAAGATTATGATGTGATGATATAGGTGATGTGATGACATATGTACCATGATTATGTAAAATATGATATATGTACGAAAGGTATTTGCCTATGACACTCATGCAGGTTATATCTTTCTCTTATAGCTCATGATCCTTCTATTATATTTATTTCATTCCTGTCTTACATACTCCGTACAATGTTCATACTGACGTCCGTTTTCTTTGGACGCTGTGTTCATGCCCACAGGTAGACAGGGAGGCGAGCTTGATCCAGACTTGTAAGAGCTGTTAGCTGATTGAAAGCACTCCTTTGTTCCGAAGGTGCTTGATTATTCTTTTGTGTACATTTGTATATGTTGGGCACGACGGGGTCCTGTCCCGTCTCTATGTCTAGCACTCCAGTAGAGGCTCGTAGATACGCAGTGTGGGTTATGTGGTCACATGAGGTTGCCATTATGTAAATATATATATATATACATATATTAATTTGATAGCCTAAAGGCTTATGTCTATAAAAGTATTTATGTTTCAAATGAGGGATGATTTTCTTATAAAATGAGCATGAATTTGATAAAGGAATGTCTAATGAGTATGATAAACGGTAGAACGAGCGGTGCTCGGTGGTTAGCCACGGGTACCCGTGGCGGCCCTTAGCCGGTTCATGACATCATCAGCTTCTCAAGGCATTTCCTCTACGTTCACATTCTTTTATAGTATTTTACCAAGATTACATCTTTGATTCTCAATCCACAACCTTAGAACTTGGTGATATGAGAGGGTAGTAGGAGCTTCCTTGTACGATAATTGTTCTGTAATACAAATATCATCAATTGGTACAACTGTGGGGGATTTCTCAATACACTTACAGGGGCCATCCCGCGCATACTATTGTGAAGTCTAAAATATCCAACGGTAAACTCGTCTTGCTTAATAATTCTCATAAATATTTTCAGAATGAAATTCCAAATCTCTAACAATCTGATACTCTCCCAGTCTTATAGAACTTTCATACGAGCCATCTGGATATGAAAATTCAAGCCACATTAACTAATTATCCCAAATTTCTTAAAGGTCTAGCATACATGTTCGTAATATATCCTAAGACGTCTAAAAAGCATACTCTTCCTTCCCACTTACCTCAAGGTGGAAGTCAACACTGGGGTAACCTACATTCTCCAGGTTTCTCTGAATGTACTGATCCTCAGGCGCTAGTAGAGAACTGGACATCTTAACCAAATAATTCCATATATAGATTACATGATCCCTTATAATTATAAAATCCATATCGATAATTCCTTCATTCCTTAACGACATATCCATTTGTTTCATTGGTCTTTCAGGCTTCTGTTTATTTATTAACGAGCTATGAACTCTCTGTATTATTTCCTTTTTATCGATCCACTAAGGTCATGATACATCCTTGCTACTTCTGAATAGATCATATAACTTTGATATATTCAGCATATGGTCGGTTCTGATATCTAGAAATCCATCCTGCTGAGATACTCCCTTCCTGAATACCCTTTTAAGCTTTGGTTAAAGAGATATACCATATCTAGGATACTATATCTTTACTCAAGTTTCCCAACATATACCATATCTTGTTATTACTATCCTCGGCTATGGTACACTTCACCAGTTGAAGCTCTTTACCGATCTTGGCAAGCTTCTCGTATACTTATATCATCTCTGCGGTATAGAATTCTATACCCTTCTGCTGTTTCTTAGAATAAACGTATCCATTCCGGTTCTAAATCCAACCTTATTCATCTTAATGCCATAAAGTTGTCTTACATGAACTTACTCCTTATTATCCTCTTCACTACCGCTATTAGCCTTTAGTTCCTCATTTAGGTCCATCTTATTCCATTTACTTACAACACGACTTTAATTCTTTTGCATCCTGAATATTCTATGCCTGGAATTCTTGTATCATTATAAGCTTTCGCTTCCATATAATCATGCACATTTATTCTTTTTCATCATAGGCTGTTACCGTCAAGTACTCACGTGCCTTCAAATAGTTCATTTCCACTTTAGCCCTCTTCTATTGTTAACTCCGCATCCTTCCCTTGAAAATGACGTTACTAGATTCTAACTCGAATGCTTTTGCCTTTAAAGCTTTCGCTGTACAATGCTTTTCTAACCGGTATGCGATGTTGGAACTTCGTATCCACACAACTAGCTCGAGGTGGTTATTTCACTTAACTTCTCATCTTAGTCCATTATTTACTTCGAGTGTCATCATATTTAATACTTCTCTGTTTCTCCAACACTGAACCTCCTATTACACTGTTACACCTCGAAAAAATCCTCCATTGTTGCCCAAGTGAATGGACCCGCGAGGGGTACGAGTATCCGATATTTTCATGAGTAAGAAATAACATTTGACGACCCTAAGTGAGATTCTGAAGGTAATTGCAATAAGAGATAGGCTATGCTCCATAATGAATAATAATAGGTTCTGAAAATGTGGAAAGTTGCAGATCTGCATTTTGGCCAGTTGCACGTAAAATGAAATACGGACCCGTAAAGTGGTTTACGGCCCGTAAACTGAGACCGTAAATCACTATGTCTTCAGCCTGCCTTTCTGGATTTTGATATGCTTAAATACAGTCACAAAATACGGTCCGTAAATTGGAATACGGACCGTAAACCCAGTTTACGACCACTGTACTGTTTATTCCGGATCAGATTTAAGTCATTAAATAAGGGATCCAAGTTTATTATCTCATTTCCACATTTCATCCCTTCTCTCTAAAAACATCTCTATACATTTATTTCCACAAGTTTTCAAGGGTTTTTAGTGACCAACAACATAAACCAAGTGAATCAAGTGTAAGAAAACCCATTAAAATCATTCAAGTCAAGAAAACTCATCAAAGGGAAAACTAGGGTTTTTTCTCAAGTAGAGTATTTTGACCAAGGCTCGTTCCTACAACATCTAAGGTAAGATTTATGGTATTTATATGTTGTTTAAGGTATTTGAGAGTTAAAATGCTTGGACATTAGATGGGTATAGGAAAATGGGTCATGAATGATAAATAGTGGCGTTTTGAGAAATAGTTTGAATTGAATTGCGATTCTTGTGGTTAATGTAAACGATTAATGGCTATTGTTATGGTATTGTGAATGTATTGTTGACGTTTGGGAGTTGAATTACGATATGGAGGAATGTTGCATAAATAAAGGAGATGCTGTCCGATTTTCTCTAGCTTTAGCCATGTGTGCTAGTTGTCGATTCTAATGATAGCATGATTTTAATGAAGGAAGACACAGAAGCTTCGGAGGAGAACAAGAAAGTATAGAATAATTGATCGGAAAGGTATTTAAGGCTAACCCTTCTTTCATAAGGCATGGTTCTTTGGCCAAACGTCTAAATCTTTTATAAGACTATGATTTCTTCAAATGACTTGATCTTCCGAGCTAGTAAGCTCACGATCCTCGATACACTATGATTGTACTAGATCCCTCGTATGACGAGTACGCCTGGAAAGATAGACGTGACGAATGACGATAATAGTGATAATGATAGTAATGATGATGAGAATAATATGATGCTAAAGGTGCCTATGGGATATTGTATGTACATGTGCCTATGAAGGGCTATAATAAGACCCCGAGCTTATGATGCCGGGTAGAATATATGTATATGAATATGTATAGAGTATGTATATGAATATGAAACGCGCGCGCACTTCTGCAGAAGGTACGGATCACCCTTATGCCTTGGTAGGGCCAGGTATGTATGACCTTGAGCCTTGGTTGGCCAAGTATGTATGAAACACCGAACCCTCGTGGTCGGGAATGCTATATTTGTATATATATATATGCTATGTATATGACATCTATATGAGTACGAATATGTTATGTATATGAGATGTAAACGATATGAATGTGAGTAAGGATATGTAAATGGTTACGGGTACGGTTATGGAGCTATGTACACAAATACGCATTAGAAATGAAAAGTTCCTATGTACGGTAAGTAAGTGCCTGTGACGATGAGATTACTGTTTCCCATCTTATGCTAATTCTCATGATTGTTCATTTTGCTTCTATATCGATATTGATCATGCTTTACATACTCAGTACATTCTCCGTACTGACGTCCTTTTGTTTGTGAACGCTGCGTCATGCCCGCAGGTGCACAGGGAGACAGACTTGATCCTTAGCTGCTTTCTTAGAGATTACATAGCAGAGCTCCATCTCATTTGGAGTCGTAGCTTTTGGGTACTTATTCTTTTGTGTACATGATTATGGGTATAGCGGGGTCGTGTCCCGCTTATGTGATATGTTATACTCTTCTTAGAGGCTCGTAGTCACGTGTATATGGTTAGATATGTCCGGCCTTGTCGGCCTATATTTTGTATGTCTTTTGATAACCTCGTCGGCTTATGTACATTGATGTGGCATAGATGTCAATGATGTTTTAATGATGTTGCCGTCCAATGAGACTAGCGTGATTGATGAAAGGAAATGTATGTTTAATCGTATGGCTCACCTAGATGTAAGTATATGTGTAAGCCAAGGGTGCTCGGGTGGGCTAGCACCGGGTGCTCGTCGCGGCCCTCTAGACGGGTCGTGACATACACCCTTATCTTGAAACTTTGAGTAATTCCTTCTTTAGAGTACTATCTCCCAATCTTTATTAACTCATGCATATGACTGACTATTATGTTTATTGTCGAATCGTCCTCACACCCTATCCGCCTGCTAGCGTAATATCCCTTTGAGGTGATTTCCAATTCCTTGTTATTATCTTTCCATCTTTTAACAAGGCATACTTCTGATCCTATACCTGTCATCACGTCTTCCCCTCTTAAAGTGTTAACCTACTACTTTATGTTCGATATCCCATTTAACTCTCCTTTTTTCTCGTAAGTATTTACTCCCAGTGATTTCCGCGACTAGTCTTTACCGTAACTGTTCATCTTATGATTCTATCAGGTCAGTTGCATACACATATAAAGGGTCACATACTTTTATAAACGTACTGGCCCTGGATGGGTCTAATCTTCCATCGAAGAGATCTTCATAATTTTCCTTATCATCCTTCCAGGAATCATCTTTCTCCTTTTACTTGCTCCCCCCTTTCATCACTGTAATGGTATCTAAATACAAAATTCTATTCTCAAAAACCTGCTCTGATGGTTAGTAATCCTACCTTTATTTGTTACATCAATGCTCATTCTTTTAACAGGTCTCTTTTAGACTACAAGTTCATCTCACCAATGAAAGGCATATCTATATCAACTTGAGACCTCATACTCATTCATTTCCCATCATACAGTTAATTCTTCCAGGATATCTCTCGCTTCCTTCATTAACTATTCAGCCTTGTATTACTAGGTCAATAATCCTGTGATAGTAAAACTTCTGAAGGGAAATTTTTTCGTACCTGGGTCCTACCTTTGCCTTATACATACCTGCGAAACAACTCATGTTTCATATATCCTTATACTCATACCTTTGTATAACATCTTACCAATATACTTTATACGATGAGAAAGCCCTCGTCAATATCTAGCTCATTTAGTAACGTACATGATTCTTTTACCTCTTCTAACCAATCATATCTTTTCTTTAACATTCAAAACAATAACTATTCTTGGAAAATCTTGCTGTCACACCCCGACTATAATAGGGTGTGATGGGCACCCAACCCCATATTCGGAGCCGAGCGAACCCGCTGACTCTTATTACCTACTTAATCTCCTTAGACTCTTACCTCAATAAGAAATGAAAAACATAATAAAGCTTTCAGATTTATTTTTCTTTCTTTTCCATCGTACTCAACTCAAATAGAATCTGTAATCTCATGGACTTTGATACATAACACAAAATGACATATCGACTAGTGGAGCCGATTACAATACCGACATTCTATACCCAAGACTCTGTCTGCAAAGTCTCTAACATCAATCCAGAAATCCTAGCATACAGGCTCTGACTCGGCAGCATTCCCAGGAACAAGTGGGGTCTACCAACTTCGCTGGAACCTCTTCTATACTAGCTTTTGCTCGTCTGGGTGTACCTGCGCGGCATGAAACGCAGCCCCCGAAGAAGAGGGGTTAGTACGAGCAATGTACTGAGTATGTAAGGCATGAATAGTAACAAAGTAAGGAATATAAATATGAACAGTAACAAAACGGAAACATAGGGCATATCATGAAGTAAAAGAGTAACCTGTACATCTGAGTGCCGCTTAGGCGGATACCCTACATGCTTGGTATGTCATATTGCCGAGGCGTCGGTTCCGATCCATTTAACCCCATATATATATATATATATATATCATACTTTACTTTCTTTGAAAAACATTCATTCCTTTTTCATATATATATAGAAAATAGAACATATCATATCATATTGCCGAGGCGTCGGCAGCCGATCCATTTAACCACATATCCCGCGTCCGGGACGATATCATATCATACCAACTGATCAGGTGGCTACGCGTATATAACGCTCTGCCCTTTTTCCCATCTTCCCCATATACGTATACATATACATATATCAGCGTCTATAGCGCTCTGACCCTTTCTCCCCTCTTTCCCAATATACATATACATATACATATATCATATAGCAGCACGCAGGAGAGCCCAAAGAAAGTCATATAACTATCGGAGTGACGTAAGGTCAGTAACCTCCGATTACATTATGGAATAATCAGGATCATCATGTCTCGCCTTGAAGGGACTAGTATTATAAGGCGAGACTATCAATGAAGAATAGCGTCAAGAGAACACGTAGAGTAAGGTCATAAGCCTCATAAAACATCAATTTATACCCTTTGGAGTCTTTAGAAAATAGAGTCATAATAAGGAATAGAATTAAAATCAAGACTAGCTCTTTGTTCTTATATTCGTATTGGCTCCTAAACTTAAGACTTTTAGACATGAAACCATTCTTGTCATAACCATCCTAGACATATTCTCTTTTTGACATCATCGTTATCATTACAAAAGCATATTCATCGTTGTAACCATAAAAGTTTACAAAGTCATGAGCCTTTGTTTTAGGAAAGTAAAGACATTTTGGAAAACGCTTACGGGTTATTAGAAAGGAAATCATGCCATAGAATCACAAGCTTCTAACTTTTGAAAATAAGGAAAACATGGAAATATTTATGAAATTACAACCTAAGGATCATGCCTTTGAAAGAAAAGGGACGAGCCTTAACATACCTGTGCCGCGCCTTACTAGCTACGCTTATTCGTCCAACTTGTTAGTCTACATTCAAGAAGATCGACGCAATCATTAGATTCATTTCCACACACACTTGTCTTAGTCTTTCAAATAAATTCACTTATGATCTGCCAAAATTTTGGCAGCATCTCCCCCGTTTATATGCCTAGCCCAAAATTACAATTCAGCAACCAATCAACAACAACAATAATACCAATAGTATTAATACCATTTCCAACACCAACGTATGCCATAAAATAGCCCGCACACTGTTTTCTAGATTTCTCAACCCACCAAATTTGCGCTATACTTATATAATAATTTTATTTCCGTAAAGGAGTCGGAATTCATATGAACAACATCAATAACATCATCCTCCACATTCTACAAGTTAACTACATTTATTTTCATCCAAAATTCTCTTCAAATTTCATCCCATAATTCACAATGCCAACGGACGAATTTATATCGCTATTTTCCCCGTTCTAATCCGTTAAAACTTTAAATAAACTTATTAGCAATGAAAAAGAACCTTATCCATACCTTAATCATTCAGCCACCACGTTATCATCCTCCTCCTTGGTTGATATTTAGATCAAATTGAAGACAACGTAGCGTACAACACTTTTTCCTTCATGGGCTTCGGGATTCGGGGCTCGGATTTTGGTCAAAATTGGTTTTTCTTCTCCAAGGCTTTTTCTCTATCTCTCTCCAGAATTTTCTAGTTGTTCTAGATCTTAAAATGAGGAGGGAAGGCCTAAAATATTACTTATATAACATGGGTCATGGGCCTAACCCGGTTGGGCCCGAGTTGGGCCTAGCCCACTGACCTTTCGACCTTAAAACGTACATATCTCCTTGTACCGACATCACCTGGGAACCCACGACCTATGGTTGGAAAGATAATTAACTTATCCATAACTTATATTTCTTGGTATTTTTCCAAATTCCAAACTTGTAATACCGTGTTTTCCTCTCGAAGTCAGGTCACCCGAAAACGTTTTCTTAAAAATATTCGTTTGGAGGACTTCCACTTTGATTCGGCTCAAGGGTCCTTCTTGAGTTGTGTTCTACTTCACATGTGTGCTTAATATAACTTTTCACGTGTTCCTAAAAAAGTTCGATGTGTGGGCCCCACCTCCGCTTACGACTAATCCGACGTGCAAAAATACGAAATATAATACCATCAACGTGAGTTTGAATTATGTAGAGACAACATGATTGTAAATTTTGAGGAAGCACATGTCACGATCATACTCTTAAAACGCGGGGTATAACACTTGCATTCCGTATCCTACCCCGTTAGAACTTAAGCACCGTCATCCTTATAACTGATACACTTTTTCATTTTCGCAGTTCCTGCTTTACGTCTTTTTACTCGTAAATCATTCACATATTTATAATCAAGTGTCATATTTAAGCATATACCTATCCTTTCTACTTCTTACCACAAGGAGAAAATACATTTCGCATCTAATCATACCGATATCTCATTAATAAAATACTTCTAAGGTTGCTAACCCCTCACAGTATAAGCACAATTATTTGCTGTCGCCTTGTTACACCTTGGAAAATTTCGCGTCGTTTGCATTATAAGAAAACTGACGCAAGCCTAAAGTGGATATGAAGACCTTATAAGGTTAAGGAGGGTATCCAATAATTGTAAGTATGTACCTTAATGTTTTGGAGTTAAATGAATCGGCCGAAGTAGTTCGTTGAAGGTTAGGATTAGTGTCATGTTTCTGGAAAGATTTTGTGTCATTTGAGCTATACATTGCTTAGCATTAAATTGAAGGGGATTCATAGGGATCCTTATATGGTTAATAAAGTTTTATATAAGTACCAAGAAATTCCCATAAGGATTGGAGGTCAAACGAATAAAAAAGAATGCATTTTCACGAAAATTGGAATTTTGGGTCAGTATGCGGCCACAAACTGGCTGTAAACTTGACATTTTGGGTGGGATCACTTCCAAACACCACCCCCATATTTTGGAGGGAGTATGTGTCCGCTTATTGAGTTTGTGGTGCCGCATACTCCCCGCAACACGGGGCGGTGGGGCGGTTTTCAGCCCTTTTTAATATCCAAAAGATCCTATTTTTCATATCCGCCTTCCACACTTATCTCCCCACATTATAAGAGAGTTATTGAAGGTTATCCATAATTCCAAAACCTTCCACACCATCAAAAGAGAAGATCAAGCATTAAAACCTCAAGATAATCCATGGAAGATGATTATTCTTACTTGTATTCAATGTTGTGATGAACTTGGTCTTGGAAGAAGTTGAGGGAGGTAAAGTTCCTCTATTATATGGTATGTTCTGCGTCTTATCTATACGATTATGTTGGTTTAAAGGTTTAGCAACTCTTGGGAAGGAAAAGAATCATAGTGGAGAAGTCAAAAAGTATTGAATTGAAGTTGATGACTATAAGGTGAATTTGAAAGGGGATTTCGGATTAATTTAAGTTTACTTTGAAGGAAAACTCTTTATTATGGAATTATTTATGTTGTTATTTTTGTTTGGGAGTTGATTTGGAATTTTGTGGAAGTATACAAAATAAGGGAAGTGCCCAAATTCCGCTAGCTTACTAATTACTCTAGTTTGAACTTATGAGTGTTTTCAAGACTTACCTCTAGTACGAATCCTCTTGAAGGTAGATTTGCGAGCTTAGGAGGAGAACGTTATGTAGTTAAGGAGACGAAAAGGTATGTTAAGGCTAACCCTTTCTTTCTTATGGCATGATCACTACGATACAAACATATATACAAATGTCCTCTATGATAACTCCATTTCTAGAAATGCTAAAACTTGTGATTCTTGAGGCTCATATGATATTGTTAATAATTGTCTCATAATTATTGATCCTTCTCATATTATTATTGATTTTTTTCATTGATGTTGATCTCATCTTATGGTAATTATTCCTTCAAGGTGAGATATAGCGATGATGATGATTCCATAATGGAAAATCAGAGGTTTACCGACCTTACGTCACTCCGATAAGAGTTATAGCTTTCATTTGGGATCTCATTAATGCTTTATATATATATATATATGTATGTATTTTCTCACACCACGCCACACTATAGTCAGCCGGGCAGGCACGTAGATGTGCACACCACTGTAGAGGGCAGGTTATGATGTTACCCTGAACGCGGGATGCCCCGGGATGATGATAACACCGAGCCTAAATGTCCTGGTAGGATACTATATATATGTATGTCTGAAAATTCTTTTTTTTAAAAAGTAAGCATGCATGATATCCGCCTTAAGAGGCATTTGGAGGTACAGATTGATCTCTTTATCTTATGATATCTTCATATCTTTATTATTTTGTTACTCATGCCTTACATACTCGGTACATTATTCGTAATGACGTCCTTTTGTTTGTGGACGCTACGTTCATGCCCTCAGGTACACAGGGAGACAAACTAGACCCCTAAGCTACTCAACTATTGTTCAGGAGTGCTCTATTTGTTTCGGAGCTGTAGTACAACTGGTATTATTCTTTTGTGTTCATATATGGGCATGGTGGGGGTCCTGTCTCGTCTTTATGATGTTATGCACTCTATGTAGAAGCTTGTTGTTATGCCCCTCACTTTCATCGTGGTAGGACATATGGTTCCTAGTCGGGTATGCCTTAAGAATGGAGACCCGTGCCCGAGTTCGGGAATATAAAGTGTCTTACCCCTTGTATAAATGTACCATCAGGTATTCTTGGTAACCTACAGGATTGGAAGTTAAACGGATCGAATCGTCGCAATCTGAACTGAATCAAGAAATTCTGCAGACATCAGTCAGTGTCGACGAGCCGTCAACAAGTCGACGGACCATCGTTGGGGCACCGTAAACATGCTTCTGCAATAAGAGATTTGCAGGCGTAAGTCGATAGAGCAAGTCGACGGGTCGTTGACCCACTCGGCGAACCGCCTCGCTAGAACTTTCCAGTTCTAGTTATAAATAGATGACCCCTGCTCTTATTTTTCAGTTTCCACTTTCCCCACAAGTCTTGAGAGCTCTAGAATATTCCCTCCACCATATTAGCACAAATTCAAGAGAAAACAATGATTAATCACCAAGAATCAAGAGGATCAAGTGCAAAAGAGGCTCACTAGGTTTGATCGAAGTCAAGATTTATTTTGGCATTGAAGTTAGGGTTTCTCTCAAGTAAAGTATATTCATCGAAAGATCATTCCTGTATAATCAAAATCAAGGTGAGTTTTACATCTGTTTCATGTTATTAAATGTATTGAGTGGTTGAAAGACTTGGATTAGAGAAGAAAGTAGAATATGAGTTCAAATATGAAAATAATGTTTTTAAGTAGTAAGTTAATTTGAGTCATGATCCTTTGTATGAGATGAGTATACTCTCGTTATGAATGATGTTAATGTCATTGAGGAAGTATTTTGTGAAGAATAAGTATGGTGTTGTATTGTAGTCATGGTTATGGATGGCTTTGAATGTGAATTTGAGAAGTGCACAAAGTTTAACTTAAGAAATCTATTGATTATGATATTATGGGTGTTGCTATTTCTATTTGGGAGTTGTTTATTATATGGAGAAAGTGGTCGAAACAAAAGAAATGTTGCCCAATTTTCGTTAGCTCTTAGTCGCTTTAGATTAGACTTAAGCATGTTTTTAATGATTTAACTTAGTACGAATCTTCTTGAATGTAGAGTTGCGAGCTTGGAACGAGAACATCTAGTCATTAAGAAGACATAAAGGTATGTACGGCTAGTCCCTTTCTTTAAAAAAGGCATGACTCTTATATCACCATCTCTTACATGTTTTCATGACCTTCTTACATCCCATAAGTTGAAATTTTATGATCCTTAAGAGCTTCTCATTAGATAGATATGAGATCCGTTCCATGATAATGATGCTATTTTAGAGGTTCCAAAGCCTATGAGATGATGCTATTATGAGCTTGAAAGTTTTATCTTTATGATTTCATTGATATTATTTCTTATTGTTGCCTAACCTCATAATACTAGTTCCTTCAAGGTAAGACCTAGCAATGATGTTGGATCCATGACATAATCGGAGGTTACCGACCTTACATCACTCCGATCTAGTTGTAGCTTTCACTTGGGCTCTCATGCATGCTTTATGTTATTTTCATGTATGATCACACTGTGCCTACATGGCTGAGCTGTATAACACCGCGCCGCCCTATAGGCGGCCGGGCAGACACACCATTGCAGTGGGCAGTTTACGCCCTGGACGTGGGTTAATGATGCTCACACCGTACCTATATGGTCGGGTAGCTTATATAGGCATGATATGATATTATTTTTACTATAAAAGTTAGCATGCATGACTACGCCTTAAGAGGAAATCAATTATAGGTTTGCTCTTCATCTTATGCTCCTTTATTTCTTTATTATGTTGTTGTACATGCCTTACATACTCAGTAAATTGTTCGTACTGATGTCCTTTCTTTTATCGACGTTGCATTCATGCTCGCAGGTAGACAGGGGGACGAAACGGACACTTAGGAGCCTACTCAGCAGATTTGTAGGAGCACTCCACTACACCAGAGTCGCCACTTCTTGGTACATTATTTTGTGTACATATTGGGGCATGGCGGGGTTCTGTCCCGTCTCTATGATTTCAGTAATCTAGTTAGAGGCTCGTAGATACTTATGTGATGGGTAGTAGAGGTCTCGTGATATTTTTGGTGTATATATTGTATATCATTTTTTAGCCTTGTGGGCTTATGTACATTTTTTTATGAGAGGCATTCGAAGAGCATTTCATGATAAGCTTGTGTTGAGAACAATATATGTCCAGGTTGAGTATGATAGATAGCATGATGAATAGTTCACGGTAGCCAGCTCCGAGTACCTGTCATGGCCCACTAGTTGGGCCGTGACAAAGGTGGTATCAGATCAGTTCCATCCTGGGGCGTGTCTACGAGTCGTGTCCAGTAGAGTCTTGTTTATGGGTGTGAAGCGCGCCATACTTATAAACAAGAGACTGCGGGGCATTTTGGAATAATGACTGTCTTTCTTCTTCATAGATCGTGCAATAGAGCTATAATGTAAGATTTCTCTTTTCTCTCTAATTAGGCGTTATGATTTCAGCGATACCGGTAAAGAGGAAAGCAACAGCTTCCTGAAAAGGCAAGACTGCGACAGGAAGGCGGATTGAACCGGGGTCCCCAGTGAAAATAGAAGAGAGTGAGTCCTATAATGAGGTCCAACTCAGACTTCTCACACTCTGCCTGTCTTAGAGGAGCATGAAAGGGCCTTTGCTCCAGCTCCAGTTCCTCTACCGTGTGCTTCGGGCCAGCAAATGACCGAGGCTATTCAGTTATTGACCCATCTAGTTTCTGCTCAGGCTCAGCGGCAGAGTACGGGTCCTAGTGACAGAGCAAGAGCCCGTGATTTTATGAGTTTGAATCCTCCAGAAGTTTTCGATTCTAAGCCAGATAAAGACCCACAGGGCTTTATAGATGAGATGATGAGGACGCTGAGAATAATACATGCTTCCGATATGGAGTCAGTGGAGTTGGCTTCCTATAGGTTGCAGGATGTCGCCGTTCTATGGTATAATAATTGAATATCTTTAAGATAGGATAATGCACCTCCCCCGGTTTGGCAGGAGTTTGTAGATTCTTTCATTCGCCATTATTTGCCACCCGAGGTTCGAAGGGCCTGAGATGACAGGTTTTTGAATACAAAGCAAGGGAATAAAAGTGCTCGGGAGTATAGTCTCCATTTTAACTCATTGGCTAGGTATGCTCCGACCATGATAGCCGATATAGGAGACTGGGTGATCGGTTTGTGAGTGTATTAGGGCTACATTTGATCAAAGATTGCTTGATAGCTTTACTCCAGGAAGGGATGGATATCTCTCGTATTCAGGCTTACACTCAGTATTTGGAAGAGCAACAGCAGCCGCAAAGGGGTGAGCGTGATATGGACAGAGGGTATAGTAAGAGGGCTAAATCTGCCGGTGCTAGTAGTGAGTATAGAGGGGGCCAGAGGCAACCGCACTCTAGATATTCAGGCCAATCTGCGGCTTGTGAACCTTCTCGATTTGCGGGTAGGAGATTTGATCGCCCCGTTTATTCTGGACCAGGTTAGAGTTCGAGAGTTTCAGGTTCTCAGTTTGGAGGTGATCCCAGTCAGAGGAGACTACCAGTGCCACGATGCAGCTAATGCGGTAGATTATATTCGGGTCTGTGTCGTCGAGGCTCAGATGCTTGTTCGACCTATGGTCAGACTGAGCACATGATGCGTGATTGCCCTTCGATGAGTGGTCGAGGTGGGGCTCAGCCTATAGGATCGGCAGCCGGTTCTTCTTCGTCCGTGCGCCCTGTAGGGAAGGCTCCCAAGACTTTAGCAGGCCGTGGTAGGGGCAAAGGGGTAGCCTTCAGTTCAGGTGGCCCTCAGTCTCGTATTTATGCCTTAGCCGGACGACAGGATCTTGAGTCCTCCCCGGACGTTGTTACAGGTATATTATCCGTATTCTCCTATGAAGCTTATGCATTGATTGACCCGGGTTCTACTTTATCGTATATCACTCCTTATATTACTGATCGTATTGGGGTGAAACCCAAGCTAATCAAACCTTTTGAGGTGTCTACTCCTGTTGGTGACCCGGTAATAGCTAGACAAGTATATAGAAGTTGTATGATTATGGAATGTGATCGTCAGACTAAAGTTGATTTCATTGAGCTGGAAATGCTGGATTTTGACGTTATTATAGGCATGGATTGGCTAGCCTCCTGTTATGCTAATGTTGATTGTAGAAGAAAAGTTGTTCGATTCCAATTCCCAGGAGAACCAGTGCTTGAATGGAAGGGTAACACAGCGTCTCCAAGAGGTAGGTTTATTTCCTACCTCAAAGCAAGGAAGATGATTGCTAAAGGCTACATTTATCATCTAGTCCGAGTTCATGACACCGGAGCCAAACCGCCGACTCTTCAATCCGTCCCGGTAGTAAATGAGTTTCCGGATGTATTTTCAGATGAACTTCCAGGTCTTCCACTGGAAAGGGAGATTGATTTTACTATTGATGTGTTGCCGGACACTGAACCCATATCTATTCCTCCTTACAGAATGGCTCCTGCAAAATTGAAAGAGCTAAAGGCACGGCTAAAGGATTTGCTCTAGAAGGGATTTATTAGACGCAGTTCATCGCCATGGGGAGCACTTGTCCTGTTTGTAAGAAAGAAATATGGGTCCCTACGAATGTGCATTGACTATAGGCAGCTGAACAAGGTAAAGATAAAGAATAAGTATCCGCTTTCGAGAATCGATGATTTGTTTGATCAGCGACAAGGTGATAAGTGGTTTCCAAGATAGACCTGAGGTCAGGATATCACCAGGTGAGAGTTAGAGAAGAAGATATTCCGAAAATGGCTTTCAGAACTAGATATAGGCACTATGAATTTCGAGTAATGTCATTTGGGTTGACTAACGCTCCAGCAGTGTTTATGAATTTAATGAATAATGTATTCAGGCCTTTTTTAGATCTATTTGTGATCGTGTTCATCGATGACATTTTGGTATATTATCGGTCAGAGGAGAGTATGTAGATCATCTACGTACTATCCTTGGGATTCTTCGGACTCGAGAATTATATGCCAAGTTTTCAAAATACGAGTTCTGGTTGAATTCTGTAACTTTTCTGGGCCATATTATCTTAGTTGACAGCATCCGAGTGGATACTCACAAGATTGAGGCTGTGAAAACTTGGCCTAGGCCCACAATGCCTACAAAAGTCCGTAGCATTTTGGGATTAGCAGGCTATTATAGAAGATTTGTGGAAGGATTGTCCTCTATTTCAGCGCCGTTGATGAAGCTAACTCAGAAATCGATAAAATTTCAATAGACCGATGCTTGTGAGCGCAACTCCCAAAAGTTGAAAGATAGATTGACTTCAGCCAGTTCTGACACTTCCAGAAGGATCAGAAGGCTATGTTATTTATTATGATGCCTCCAGTGTTGGGTTAGGCTGTGTGTTAATGTAGCGCGGTAAGGTTATTGCCTATGCTTCCAGGCAGTTACGAAAACATGAGAAGAATTATCCGACCCATGATTTGGAATTAACTGTAGTTATTCATGCTCTAAAGATATGGAGACATTATTTTGTATGGTGTTCATGTTGATATTTATACAGATCACAAGAGTCTCCAGTACATTTTCAAACAGAAGGAGTTGAATCTATGACAGAGGCGATGGTTAGAGCTATTGAAAGACTACGATGTGAGTATTTTATATCATCCTGGAAAGGCAAATATTGTGGCAGATGCTCTTAGCCGTAAATCTATGGGCAGTCTATGTGATGTTTAGCCGAAAAAGAAAGAATTAACCCATGAGCTTCACCAGTTAGCTAGCCTAGGAGTCCACTTAATAGACTCAGGCAGTGCAGGAGTTGTTCATAACCCAGCTGTCTCATCCTTAGATACAGAAGTGAAAAAGCACCAATATGAAGACCCTAAGTTGAGTCATTATAGAGATACACTTCCCCAGAAGGAAAAGTTACTAGTTGAGATTTCTGCAGATGGGGATCTTAGGTATCGAGGTAGACTATGCGTCCCGGATGTTGCAGGATTACGCAGCCAAATTCTAGAAGAAGCACATTGCTCCCGGTATTCTATCCATCCAGGAGCGAAAAAGATGTACCATGATCTCAAGTCAATGTATTGGTGGGATGGAATGAAGAAGGATATAGCAGAGTTTGTGGCTCAATGCCCGAATTGTCAACAAGTGAAAATTGAGCATCAAAAGCCAAGAGGATTGTTGCAGGCTATGAAAATTCCAACCTGGAAATGGGAAGTGATCAACATGGATTTCATCATAAGTTTGCCTCGTTCTCGGCGTAAATATGACTCCATATGGGTGATTGTTGATAGACTCACAAAGTTATCTCATTTTCGACTAGTCAAAACTACATACTCAGCAGAGAATTATGCGAAGTTGTATCTTCAAGAGATAGTACGACTTCATGGTGTTCCAGTATCCATTATCACAGATAGAGGGGCACAATTTATAGCTAAATTCTGGATGTCTTTTTTCAATAAGGTTTGCGAACTCAAGTGAAACTCAATACAACATTTCATCCACAGACTGATGGCAAGCGGAACACACTATCCAGACCTTGGGAGATATGTTGTGGGCATGTATATTAGACTTCGGAGGTAATTGGGATGATCATTTTCCACTTATCGAATTTGCTTATAACAACAACTATCATTCCAGTATCCAAATGGCCCCGTATGAAGCTCTATACAGAAGGAAGTGCAAGTCGCCAATTGGGTGGTTCGAAGTAGGAGAGACACAACTAATAGGTCCAGGATTGATTCAACAAGCGGTAGAAAATATCAAGCTAATTCGAGACCGGTTTTTGATAGCTCAGAGTCGTCAGAAATCTTATGCAGACAATCATCGATGAAACTTGAAATTCCAAGTTAATGATTGGGTATTCTTGAAAGTGTCGCCGATGAAAGGCGTAATGCGATTTGGCAAAAAGGGGAAGCTTAGTCCCCGGTATATTGGACCTTACAGGATTGTGCGCAAAGTAGGCCAAATGGCTTATGAACTAGATCTACCTTCAGAATTGGAGCCAGTTCATCCAGTTTTTCATGTGTCGATGCTCCGTAAGTGTGTTGGAGATCCTTCCAAAATTATTCTTGTAGATGATGTGCAAATTACTAAGAAATTGGCTTGTGAAGAGGTACCCATTGCTATACTAGATAGGCAAGTCTGGAAACTCAGAAATAAGGAGGTAGCCTCAGTTAAGGTCTTATGGAGAAACAATAACAAAGAGGAAATGACTTGGGAAGCAGAAGAAGATATGAAGTCTAGATATTTGCATTTGTTTCTTCCCCTAGAAGAGGCTCGGAACGAGATGCCATTGTCCTCAGGTATGTAATGTTTCTTTTGATGCCTTTTTGGCCGTGTGTGACCATGTTTTTGTTGTTGTTGTTGTAGCTTTGTGAGGCAATATATTTTGGGTTGCTGTGACAGGATGGTACCACCATATTACAGGAGACACTCTGGTGAAATTTCTGTAAAATTTCTGAGAACTCGACATTCGAGGACGAATGTTTCTAAGGTAGGGAGAATGTTACGCCCCTCGTTTTCATCATCGTAGGACTTATGGTTCCTAGTCGGGTATGCCTTAAGAATGGAGACCCATGTTCGAGTTCGGGATATTAAAGTGTCTTACTCCGTGTGTAATGTACCATCAGGCATTCCTGGTAACTTACAGGATTGGAAGTTAAACAGATCGAATCGTCGCAATCTGAACTGAATCAGGAAATTTTGCAGACATCAGTCAGTGTCGACGGGCCGTCGTTGGGGCACCGTCAACATACTTCTACAATCAGAGATTTGCAGGCGTAAGTCGACGGAGCAAGTCGACGGACCGTTATAAATAGACGACCCCTGCTCTTATTTTTCAGTTTCCACTTTCCCTACGAGTCTTGAGAGCTCTAGAATATTCCCTCCACCATATTAGCACAAATTCAAGAGAAAACAAGGATTAATCACCAAGAATCAAGCGGATCAAGTGCAAAAGATGCTTACTAGGGTTGATAGAAGTCAAGATTTCTTTTGGTATTGAAGTTAGGGTTTCTCTCAAGTAAAGTATATTCATCAAAAGATCATTCCTATCTAATCAAGGTGAGTTTTACATCTATTTCATGTTATTAAACGTATTGAGTGGTTGAAAGACTTGGATTAGAGAAGAAAATAGAATGTGAGTTCAAATATGGAAAAAATGTTTTTAAGTAGTAAGTTAATTTGAGCCACAATCCTTAGTATGAGATGAGTATAATCTCGTTATGAATGATGCTAATGTTGTTGAGGAAGTATTTTGTGAAGAATGAGTAGGGTGTTGTATTTTAGTCATGGTTATGGATGGCTTTGAAAGTGAATTTGAGAAGTGCACAATGTTTAACTTAAGAAATCTATTGATTATGATATTATGGGTTTTGCTATTGCTATTTGGGAGTTGTTTATTATATGGAGAAAATGCTCGAAACAAAGGAAATGCTGCACAATTTTCGTTAGCTCTTAGTCGCTTTAGATTAGACTTAAGCATGCTTTTAATGATTTAACTTAGTACGAATCCTCTTGAATGTAGAGTTGCGAGCTTGGAAGGAGAACGTCTAGTTGTTAAGAAGACAATAAGGTATGTAAGGCTAGTCCCTTTCTTTCAAAAAGGCATGACTCTTATATCACCATCTCTTACATGTTTTCATGACCTTCTTACATCCCACAAGTTGAAAGTTTATGATCCTTGAGAGCTTCTCATGAGATAGAGATGAGATACGTTCCATGATAATGATGATGATAATGATTCTATTTTAGAGAGTCCAAAGCCTATGAGATGGTGCTATTATGAGCTTGACAATTCTATCTTTATGATTTCATTGATATTATTTCTTGATGTTGCCTCACATCATGATACTAGTTCCTTCAAGGTAAGACCTAGCGATGATGTTGGATCCATAACATAATCGGAGGTTACCGACCTTACGTCATTCCGATTGAGTTGTAGCTTTCACTTGGGATCTCATGCATGCTTTATGTTATTTTCATGTATGATCACACCGTGCCTACATGGCCGGGCAGTATAACACCGCACCACCCTATAGGCGGCCGGGCAGACACACCATTGTATTGGGTAGTTTACGCCCCAGACGCGGGTTAATGATTAACACACCGTACCTATATGGTTGGGCAGCTTATATAGGTATGATATGATATTATTTTTACTATAAAAGTTAGCATGAATGACTATGCCTTAAGAGCCAATCAGCTACAGGTTTGCTCTTCATCTTATGCTCATTTTTTTTCTTTATTATGCTGTTGTACATGCCTTACATACTCAGTACATTATTCGTACTGACGTCCTTTCTTTTATGGACGCTGCGTTCATGCTTACAGGTAGATAGGGAGACGACACGGATGCTTAGAAGCCTACTCAATATATTTGCAGGAGCACTCCACTACTCTAGAGTCGCCACTTCTTGGTACATTCTTTTGTGTACATATTTGGGAATGGCAGGGTCCTGTCCCGTCTCTGTGATTTTAGTAATCTAGTTAGAGGCTCGTAGATACTTATGTGTGGGTAGTAGATGTCTCATGATCTTCTTAGTGTATATCATTTTGTAGCCTTGTGGGCTTATGTACATTTATGTAATGAGAGGCGTTCGAAGAGCATTTCATGATAAGCTTGTGTTGAGAACAATATACTTAAGTTTCTAATGCTACGGAACCAGCTTTCCCAATCCGGTCTTGGTACATTTTTTTATGTTGGGAAGGCCCTTCTTACTATACCTCTCGGTCACAAAAAACTCCATGAGATGCGTCTTAGGCAAGCATGATGAAAGGGGAAGAAAGGAAAGATTACTACCTGAGAAAGAAGCTGTATGTCCAGGTTGAGTATGATAGATAGCATGATGATTGGTGCTTGGTAGCTAGCTCCGGTACCCGTCATGCCCCACTAGTTGGGTCGTGACACTCGTAAGCAGATGTATATAGTTAGATGCTTTATAACCTCATCAGGTCATATTTGTATATCATTTTTGGCAGCCTTGTCGGCTTGTACATATGGGCATAGTTGATGGTGATTATATAGACGTGCATATAATTATCGAACCTATGTCTCTTATAGATTATGATAATTGTTAGTTAGCCATGTGTCCCACTTAGATATGATTATGAGATGTTGTTAAGAGGTGCTCGGTAGGTTAGCTCCGGGTGCCCGTCACGGCCCTCCGATTGAGTCGTGACAAAAGTGATATTAGAGCAGTTCATCCTAGGGTGTGTCTATGAGCCGTGGCCAATAGAGTCTTGTTTATGGATTTGAAGCACGCCACTCTTATAAACAAGAGGCTGCGGGGCATTTAGCAATGATTGACCTTTCTTTCTCATCTTAGATCGTGCGATAGAGCCATGTTGTAAGGACTCTCCTTTTTTCTGACCATGTGTTATGATTTCAGCAATGCCTGTGAAGAGACAAGCTACAGCGGCCCAGAAGGGCAAGTCAGCGGCAGGCAGGAGAAATAAACGGGTACCGCTTACAGATGTGGAGGAGGGCGAGTCCAAAAATGAGATTCCATCTCGGTCCTCTCACACTCCTCCCGTTCCATAGAAGCATAGAGGATCCTTAGCTCCAGGTCCAGCACCCTCAGTTCCTCCGTCAGATGCCTCAAGCCAAGAGATGAGAGAGACCATTCAGTTGTTGACCCAGTTAGTAGCTGCTCAAGCCCAACGGCAGGGTATGGGTCATGGTGATAGAGGTGTTAGCGCCAGAGTTCGTGATTTCATCAACTTAGACCCTCCAAAATTCTTTGTGTAGAAACCACACGAGGACCCGCAGAACTTCATAGATGAGATGTTAAGGACATTACAGGCAATGCATGCTTCAGATGTTGAGTCGGTAGAGTTGGCCTCTTATAGATTGGGAGATAGGGCTATTTATTACTATAGTACCTGGGTGTTTTCTAGAGGGGTGAATGCACCTCCACCCGTGTGGCAGGAATTTGTAGATGATTTCTCCGACATTATTTGCCGCCAGAGGTTCGACTGGCTAGAGATGCTAGGTTCCTGAACCCTAGACAGGAGAACATGATTGCTCGGGAGTATAGTCTTTATTTTAATCCACTGGCTAGGTATGCTCCAACGATGGTAGCTAATATGGGAGATCGTGTTCACCGGTTTGAGAGTGGATTAGGACCCCATTTGATTGATGATAGTTTGACGGCCTCACTTCAGGAAGGTATGGATATTTCTCATATTCAGGCCCATGCCCAGAATCTTCAGGAGCGACAACAGCTGCGGAGGAGTGAGCGTGAGTATGATAGGAGTTATAGTAAGAGGGTCAGATCCTCAGGTGCTGTTACTGAGTTCAGAAGGGATTTGCAGGCAAGAGATTTGATCGACCGATTTATTTCAGACCGGGTCAGAGTTCCAGAGCTTTGGGTTCCTAGTACAGGGGAGATTTAGGCCAGATGAGGTTACCTTTACCACGATGTACTCAGTATGGTAAGCTACATTTGGGATAGTGCCGCTTAGGTTCAAATGCTTGTTATGCTTGCGGTCAGACTAGCCATATGATGCGTAACTGTCCATCGAGGGGTAGTAGTGGTAGAGGTATGATTGAACCCACAGGATCAGTAGTTGGTTCTTTATCATCTGTACTCCCTCAAGGGCAAAGTTCACAGATACTAGCGGGTCATGGTAGAGGTAGAGAGGAAGCATCCAGTTCGAGCGGTCCTCAGAACCGCATCTATACACTAGCTGGGCAACAGGATCTCGAGTCTTCACCTGATTTGGTTACAAGTATTATATTATCAGTATCTTCTCATAATTTATATGCATTGATTGATCCAGGTTCTACGTTGTATGGTACTGCTTAAGGTGACAATAAAGAACAAGTACCCACTTCTAAGGATTGATGACTTATTTGATCAGTTACAGTGTGCTAAATGGTTTTTGAAAATATATTTGAGATCAGGGTACCACCAGATGAGAGTTTGAGAGAAGGACATTCCGAAGGCTGCTTTCAGAACCAGATATGGTCATTTCGAGTTTCGGGTAATGTCGTTCGGATTGACTAATGCACCAGTGGTATTTATGGATTTGATGAACAGTGTTTTAGGCCTTTCTTAGATTCTTTTGTGATTGTGCTTATCGATGATATTCTGGTATATTCTCGATCCGAGGTAGAGCATGCAGATTATTTACGCACTGTCCTTAGAGTTCTTCGGGCCCGGGAGTTATATGCGAAGTTCTCAAAATGTGAGTTCTGGTTGAATTCTGTGACTTTTCTGGGCATATTATTTCAGCTGATAGTATTCGGATGGATACCCAGAAGATTGAAATTGTAAAGACTTGGTTGAGACCTGCAACACCTACTGAAGTTCGTAGTTTTCTGGGTTTGTCCAGTTTTTACAAAAGATTTGTAGAAGGTTTTTCTTCTATCTCTGCACCACTGATGAAGCTAACTTAGAAATCAGTTAAATTTCAATGGATGGATGCTTGTGAGTGCAGTTTTCAGAAGTTGAAGAACAGATTGACTTCGACCCCGGTTCTGACGCTTCCAGAAAGATCGGAAGGCTGTGCTATTTATTGTGATGCTTTAGATGTTGGACTAGGTTGTGTATTGATGAAGCACGGTAAAGTTATTTCTTATGCTTCAAGACAATTGCGAAAACATGAGCAGAACTATCCAACCCATGATCTAGATTTGGCTGCGGTGATTCATGCATTGAAGATGTGGAGGCACTACTTGTATGGCGTTTATCTTGATATTTATACAGACCATAAGAGTCTCCAGTACATTTTCAAGTAGAAGGAGTTGAACTTGCAGCAAAAACGATGGTTGGAACTATTGAAAGATTATGATGTTAGCATCTTGTATCATCCGGGGAAGGCGAACATCGTAGCCGATGATCTTAGACATAGATCCATGAGTAGCTTATGTGATGTTCAGCCAGTGAAGAGGTAGTTAGCTCGTGAGCTTCAACAGTTAGCTAGCCTAGGAGTTTGATTAATGGACTCGGGCAATACATGAGTTACTATTCAGAATTCAGCTGTTTTGTCTTTGGTAGTTGAGGTGAAAGAGCGCCAGTACGAGGATCCTATTTTAGTTTATTATATAGATACAATTCCTCATAAGAAACATTCACTATTTGAGATTTCGGCAGATGGAGTTCTCAGATATCGAGATAATTATGTGTTCCTAATGTTGCACGGTTACGTCTCTAGATTTTAGGGAAAGCCCATTGTTCCCGTTATTCTGTTCATCCGGGAGCGACGAATATGTATCATGAGATTAAGTCAATTTATTGGTGGGATGCAATGAAGAAAGACTTAGCAGAGTTCGTAGGTTAATGTCCTAACTGTCAGCAGGTAAAGATCGAGCATTAGAAGCCTGGTGGATTATTACAAACTATGGAGATTCTGACTTGGAAATGGAAAGTAATTAATATGGATTTCATTATAGGCTTGCCTCGTTCTCAGCGTAAGTGTGATTCCATATGGGTAATTATGGATAGACTTACAAAATCAACTCATTTTCTGCATGTCAGGACTACGTACTCAGCTGAAGATTATGCAAAGCTTTATATCAAGAAGATAGTACGACTCCATGGTTAATAGTTCATGGTGTTCCGGTAGCCATTATCTCCGACAGAGGTGCACAATTTACAGCTAGTGCGCAATTTACAGCTAACTTCTGGAAGTCCTTTCAATAAGGTTTGGGGACTTAGGTGAGTCTTAGCACAGCATTTCACCCCCAGACTGATGGACTAGCTGAACGTACAATTCAGACTCTCGAGGATATGCTACGGGCTATGCGACGTGCATGTGTGTTAGACTTTGGAGGTATTTGGGATGATCACCTGCCGCTTATTGAGTTTGTGTATACAACAGTTATAATTCTAATATCTAGATGGCCCCTATGAGGCCTTATATGGGCGGAAGTGTAGATCACCAATTGGATGGTCCGAAGTAGGGCAGACTAAGTTAGTAGAGCCAGATTTGATCCAACAAGCAATGAAGAAGGTCAAGCTTATTCAAGACCGATTATTGACAGCCTAAAGTCGACAGAAGTCTTATCCGGACAATCGCCGACGAGACCTAGAATTCTAAGTTAATGACTGGGTATTCTTGAAGGTTTCACTGATGAAAGGCATCATGAGATTTGGTAAAAAAGGTAAGCTGATTCCTCGGTACATTGGGCCTTACAGGATTGTACGCAAAGTGGGCCAGGTAGCCTGTGAGTTAGATCTACCAGGATTGTACGCAAAGTGGGCCAGGTAGCCTATGAGTTAGATCTACCTTCAGACTTAGATTTAGTCCATCCGATTTTCCATGTATCAATTCTTCGCAAGTGTATTGGAGATCCTTCCAGAGTTGTACCTATCGATGATGTCCAGGTTACCAAGCAATTATCTTACGATGAAGTTCCCATTGCGATCCTAGATAGACAAGTTCGAAGATTGAGGACTAAAGATGTAGCTTCAGTGAAGGTCCTTTGGAGGAATACGAATAAGGAAGAAATGACTTGTGAAGCTGAAGAAGATATGAGGTCCAGGTATCCACACTTATTTCCACTTCAAGAGGAGGTTCAGACAGAGACACCATTGTGTTCAGGTGTGTAATGCTTTCTTTTTATGATTTCTTGGTCGTGTGGGGATATTATTGTTGTGGCCCTGTGAGGCATTGTATACTTTTGGTTGCTGTGACAAGATGGTAGTGGTATAGTTACAGGGGAAACTCTGCCCAAATTTTTGTATAATCCCTAAGAGTCTAACATTCGAGGACGAATATTCTTAAGGGAGGAAGGGTGTTACACCTTGGAAAATTTCGTGTCGTTTGCATTTTAAGTAAACTAACACAAGCCTGTGAAGCCCTTACAAGGTTAAGGAGGGTATCCAATAATTTTAAGTATGTACCTTAAGGTTTCGGAGTTAAATGAATCGGCAGAAGTAAGTTCGTTGAAAATTAGGATTGGTGTCATGTTTTTAGGAAGATTTCGCTATACATAGCATTACCTTAAGAAGGAGTTATAGGGCTACGTAGATGGTTAATAAGGTTTTATACAAGTACGAAGAAGGTCCCATAAGGATTGGAGGTCAAATGAATTGAAAAGAAGCGAAAATTGGAATTTTGGGGCAGTATGCGGCCACAAACTAAGTTTGCTGTGCCGCAAACTGGCCGCAAACTTGCCATTTTGGCTGGGCTCACTGTCCAACACCACCCCCATATTGAGTTTGTGGTGCCGCATAGTCCCCGCAACACGGAGCGGTGGGGGCTGTTTTCAGTCCTTTTTACTATCCAAAAGATCCTATTTTTCATATCCACCTTCGACACTTATCTTCCTACATTATAAGAGAGTTCTTGAAGGTTTTACAACATTCCAAAACCTTCCACACCATCAAAATAGAAGATCAAACATTAAAACCTCAAGATAATCCATGGAAGATGATTATTCTTACTTCTATTCAACGTTGTGATGAACTTGGTCTTGGAAAAAGTTGAGGGAGGTGAAGTTGTTATATTATAAGGTATGTTCTTCATCTTATCTATATGATTAAGTTGGTTTAACGGTTTAGCAACTCTTGGGAAGGAAGAGAATCATAGTGGAGAAGTCACAAAGTATTGAATTGAAGTTGATGACTATGAGGTGAATTTGAAAGGGGATTTTGGATTAATTTAAGTTTAGTTTGAAGGAAAACTCTTGATTATGGAATTATTATTGTTGTTATTTTTGTTTGGGAGTTGATTTAGAATTTGGTGGAAGTAGACAAAATAGAGGAAGTGCTGCCCAAATTCCGCTAGCTTACTAATTACTCTAGTTTGAACTTATGAGTGTTTTCAAGACTTAACTCTAGTACGAATCCTCTTGAAGGTAGATTTGGGAGCTTGGGAGGAGAACGTTATATAGTTAAGGAGACGAGAAGGTATGTTAATGTAACACTCCGTAAATTCGAGTTAGGTGTGAAAGTATAAAACTAGTATTAAGATGATATTTTATCTATATGAACCCATTCGGGATGAATTCGGGTGGTAGGTAGTTGTTTTGGAGTCAAACCAACAATTGAAGTTCTTAAGGGCTCTTAAAATTCGCCTAGGTTTTGGTAGGTCTGTCTTCTGGGTGCCTTTCATGAAAATGTGTTGCGAATTTGGGAAATCTTTCTCAATAAAAGTTGTATATCTTTGAAATAGATTTCCAACGGTATATGGTGAAGCTAAAGCAAAGCTATGTACTAGATGTTATGACCAATTTACTGAGAGATGTCGAAGCAGTCAAAAATTGTAAAATTTTGGCTAAGTGTGAAATGGGTAGGAGAGCTCGCTGAGCTAGGCCCAAAGCGAGGTAGAGGCTTGCCGTAGCCCTCGCACAGCGAGGTAGGGTGGTCCAAAAGTGAAAACTTAAGAAAAATTGACTAAGTCCTTTTTGAGGGTGACCTCGCTGAGCGAGGCTCAAAGCAAGGTAGGGCCTCGCCGAGCGAGGGCCATAGCGAGGTCACCCCTGGCTTTGGGACTCACTCGACGAGCTAGGGGGTCCAATTTCCTAGTTATATAAATTCGTCCCTTAACTCGGAAAATCAGATTTCCCTCATTCTCTAAACCCTAGAACAACGTGTTATTCTCCTATCAACCTCCCACAACAGGGGTTGCAACATAATTCTTTGTAAAGTGATTCAAGCTAGGATTTTGGGTGTTCTTCATTAGAAAGTTGAATTGATAAACTTTGTTTAACGTATTAAGATATGTCTCTTTTAAAAATCATTTTTGACTATAAAGGTGATTTGTATGTCTCTCTTTTGAAAACTTATTCTGAATGAAAATCACTTTTTGAAACTATTGTTGGAAGTATAAATTTTATTCAAGATTCTTTAATGAATGAAAGGAAATGTAATCTTTTCATGTTTCTTGAACTCTAATTCATGTCTAAATGGTGGTTAATGTGTGTGAGGGGACAAACCCACATTAAACCTAGATTGTAACAAACCCTATATATGTATAAGATATTATGAATGTTTTCCTCTATGAGAGATGTTTAATAATGATTGTTAAGAGTTGGTAATTACATTCTCATTGATGAATTGGGACATGGAAATCTTTTGTAAAGAAGTTATACGTTTTCAAAACATTGATTGGAATGACTTATTCTTTCGATACGGCATAATGAACTTTAATGTTATTGATGGTGTGACTACTTTGAGATAAATTGTGAATCGGATTCTATGTCATGGACTTTGTTGTTGTGTTTTCCTTGCTATTCGGGAGGAACAGTAGCCACTATAGATCCTAGTGTATTAATTGCCTTGCATTCAGGGGGAAGAGTGGCCACTTCCGGGTTCGCTACCCGGGGTGTATTAATGGCCTTTCTATTCGGGAGGAAGAGTAGCCACCGTGAATCCATATTCTGGTGTATTGCGCAGTATTGTTGATATTGAGTTGTGCCTATATGGGCAATTGTGATATCCATCTTTATTATGGAACTGGTATTTATGCCTGATCGATTTAAAGCATAATGGAAACTGGGATTTTGAAATGGCTTGTAAACTGTTTAACAAATGATATTAAGAATCACAAAGTGGAATAACTGTTTTTATACTATCTTTTCAGGACTGATTTCTTTATGTATTATTATAATTTATTTTCGTATTACTTATTGTCCCCGAGGCACTCACTAAGTACGAAGTACTCAGGCATACCATTGTTGTTTTTTATGGTATGTTAGGTAACGGAGAAGAGTAGGTTCTTGATACTTCAGGTGCTTAGGAAGGACTTGCTGTTGCTGCTGATTTGGTGAGCCCACATGCTCATTCGTGGGACACCCTATTTATTCGTTCATTCATTATTAGTTTCTGGGCTGCGTCCCGATGAGTCAAACTATTATTTCTTTATCTTAGAAGCTCCATAGTATACATTCTTGTGGGTAGTTATTGAGTTATTGATTAACTCTCAGGCATGTTGTTATGTTTGACAAGTATTGATTATTAAAGACTTCCGCTGATTTAATTCATATACGTATGATTTTTTTACCTTTATTTTATAAACTGTTGGAGGCGAATGTTGAACCTGGCGGGTTCAAGTGTTATTATTGTGTCGTTTAGGTTCTTCCGATGTTGTTCATGACGTCGGATGCCGGTCACGTCTAGGGTGAATTTTGGGGTGTGACAGTTAAGGATAACCCTTTCTTTCTTATGGCATGATCACTCCGATACGAACATACATACAAATGTCCTCTATGATGACTCCATTTCTGGAAATGCTAAAGCTTGTGATTCTTGAGGCTCATATGATATTGTTAATAATTGTCCCATAATTATTGATCCTTCTCATATGATTATTGATTTTATTCATTGATGTTGATCTCATCTTTTGGTAATTGTCACTTCAAGGTGAGATATAGCGATGATGATGATTCCATAATGGAAAATCAGAGGTTTACCGACCTTACGTCACTCCGATAAGAGTTATAGCTTTCATTTGGGCTCTCATGCATGCTTTATATACATGCATGTATTTTCTCACACCGCACCGCGCTATAGTCGACCGGGTAGGTGTTACACTACGGAAAAATCTCGCACTACCAAGATCGTAGATGGCTTAGTATGAGCTCGAAGAAAAGCAAAGTTATACAAGGATTAAGGATGAAGATTATATTATATATGTAGTGCATGGGAAGTTGAGCAAGTCTTAATAAGGACCCTTGAGCCAAATATGGGTATAAGCCCTCCAAAAGGATGATTTAAGGAGATGCTTTTGAATGATCACTTGAAGAGGCGCAATCGCCATTATAAGTTTGGAATTTGGGAAAACACCAAGAATGAAAGTTGTAGATAATTGAAATAGCTTTCCAACCATAGGTCATGGGATCTTATACGATATCGGAATCACACGTTATACGCGTTTTAAGATAGGTTGTCAGGGCAGGAAATTAACCCTGCATGAACGCGCTAGAAGGTGGCGCGAATGTGCAGGGCAAGACCCTCTAACTCAGTACGAACGCGCCACGTGGCAGCGCGATCGCGCTGAGAAAATTTAAGTCGGTCTAGGCAGAACCTGGATCATTATATAAAGGGGTTACCCCCCTTATTTCTTTAACTAAACACACCCAAAATCCTCTCTAATCTTCTGGAAATTTCCCCAAGCTTCCCACACCAACTTTTAAGCCAAAACCAGGTAAAATTCCCAAATTCCGATCCGGATAGCGTATAGTTGCGATTACAAAATCGTATAGCGGTGCGTTGTGGCTTAATCTCAATGTGGAGAAGTGAAGATATAGCAATATTATCTAGAGAAAGGTATGCATCTCCTGCTATTAATGTTAATCTTGGTTTATTTACGGAGATGGAGCTGTTAAATAATTATAAAATGATTTTGTTGGTGGAAATATGGGATAAACACCATATGGGATGTTTATGAAATATTTTGGCATTGATACTATTATGGGTGATGTTGGTATTGTTGTTGTTGCTATTGATTGTTGAATTATAATTTTGGGCTAGGCATATAAACAGAGAAGATACTGCTGAAATTTCGACAGATTTTCGAATGATTTATTTGAAGGCTTAGGGTAAGTATATAACAACGGGCCTAATCATAGTATGAATGGTCTTATATGTAGACTTGCGGGCTCGAACAGATAAGTGTAGGTAGTTGGAGGCTGAACAGGTATGTTAAGGCTCGTCCCTTTCTTTCAAAGGCATGACTCTTTTCCTGATGATCCATAAATGTTTTCCAAAATGTCCGTATGTTCCGAAACAAAGATGTATGATTCTGTAAGCTCTTATGATAACAACGATGAACATGTTTTTACAATGATAATGATGTGTCAAAGATGAGAATATTTTCTATGATGATTATGACGATGATGATTTTATGGTTAAAAGTCTCAAGTTATGAGATCAATGAAGATGTGATAATATTGAGCTATTTTCTTGACTTTCTCAATTTTATTCATTGTTATTGGTCTCACCTTATAATAATTGTTCCTTCAAGGTGAGATAGAGCGATGATTATTATCCCTTAATATAACCGGAGGTTACCGACCTTACGTCACTCCGATAGAGTCATAGCGTTCTTTGGGCTCTCGTGCATGCTATATATATATATATATATATATATATATTCTAATTACTTTAACTTTTTCTTTCTGAGGTGTTATTTCAACCTTCTTCAATTGTTTTATTAGTTCCTCAACTTCTTTATTCTTTGGGGTTTTTATATTTTTCTCTTTTTGTTTTTCAATGATTACTCTTAAGTGCTCGCTTATTATTTCTAGCCTTGGAATTATTGTCTGCTCTACGTTCTTAGTTTTTTCCAATAATAAAGAAAGTATAGCAATATTTTGTTTTAGTACTATTTGATCAGATTTAGCGTTAGGTATATAGTCTATATAGTCTTGTGGTAAAGATTAGATTTTTCTATTAACTTTGAGGCTTCTTGTTGAACTATAGTTAATTTATTCGTGAAAGAGTAATTTTTTTAAGTTCCTCTAATGTCTTTTTCAAATCTTTAATATCGGTATTTAGTTTTTCTATTTGTTGTGTGGTTTGTGTTATTATGTGGTTTGTCTTTATTTCTATTTCTTTAGGCTTTTCTAGAATAGCTTTAATTAACTTTTCTATTTCAGTCTTTATGGGCGATTTTTCTAAATTCGATTTGTTAATTAAAATCTGAATTTTTCTTTCTAATTCTAATTTTTGCGTTTTTAAGTAATCAAAATTCTGCTAGAATTTTTCTAGCTTCTTCTTTTGATTAGTTTGAGAAACTTCTATGACTTATAATATTCTAGTAATATCTTTATTATTTTCTTGAGTCTTTTCACTAAAATTTATGACTAAATCAACTAGTCTATTAAATTGTTTGTCTTCACTATGTAACATATGTTATCCGTTACTAAAATTACACTTTATAATACTATGCTCTTTTAATGCTCTATATTTCTTTGGCAGAATGGTCTAGGACCCCCTTGAACTTGTCGATTTTTATTCAATGTACACCAAAAATTTACGTTGGCCTAATTACCCCCCTCAACTTGAAAATATGATAGCGTGGACCCCCCTAGACGCTGATGTGGCAAAGAGCGTGAATACACTCTCTTTTAGGCGCGTGGAAGGGTGAAAAATCGAAAAATCAGCTTCCAAATGGGGTATTTTTCAACTATTAATTGCCACATAATCAATATAAGGATTTTATTTGGTCCAATTGTATTTCTTATTGGTTTTTCTTAATATACATTGCATATTTTATCCCAATTGTGTTTTTTTCTTTTTCGATATGATGATTATTTATTTCAGCTATGTTTTTTTTTCTTTTTTCGGATCCAAATCTAAATAACTTAATTGAAAGTTTCAACTTGAAATTATATTTATTTTATTCAAATAAAAATAAGGTTTAGCAAAAGTAATGAAGTTTAGACGGTGTATTGTCTACAAAAACATTGTGTATTTTTCTTTTCATGCAAGTACTATTTATTTTAACTGTGCATTTTTTTTCGGGTCAAATTCGTAAAATATTTGGTTAATATTTTATTTGATTTCTTTTTTAGATTCAATGATTATTTGTTCTTACTGTGTATTTCTTCTTTTCCTAGCCAAATATATAAAAATAACTTGATTAGAATATCATAATCTTTAGGCAAATAAAAACATTATAGTCAAAATATTTTCAAGCTCTTTTTTTACAGATTTGGCCCGAAAAAGATGATTCAAATAATTGTTGAACTTAAAAAGTAAAAAATATATATTTTATCCTTTAAAAAATGCCACATGGACAAAAAAATCCATGTTGCAGCGCGTGTTGACCACCTCCATGGGTTGTCAGCGTCCAATGGGGTCGTGCCTATCATATTTTCAAGTTTAGGGGGGGTAATTAGGCCAACGTAAAGTTTAGGTGTACACTGAATAAAAATTGACAAGTTCAGGGGGGTCCCGATCTGTTCTGCCTATTTCTTTTCTGGGTATATTCTTAAGGCTAAATATTCTAGATTCTTTAGTGTATCTATTTTATCAAAATTTGTTTATTATCCTAAAGGAATTCTTATTTTACAAATTTTCTTTTGATATTCTATATTGTCTGTAAGTCGGTTTATATCTTCTCTTATGCCTTGTAATTCCCAAGTTATAGCCGAAATAGTATCTTCGTTAATTTGGCTTTGTAACAGTCTATTTTCTATTAGGGATGACAAAGTTTCTGTATTTATTATTTCTAAATATGAACTTAGGGCTTTTTCGACTTTTCCATATTCTCTTCTTTTCTTTATATCTCTATATAAATACCAATGGTTTATAGCTATTTGTCTAACAAAGGGTAGTGTTCTCATAAAAATAACTAATATGGCTTAAATCGTTCCTGGGTCTGCTTTTGAGAGTATTTCCTAGATCTTATATGTCCTAATAATTTATATTCTAAACCTGATATTATATCTATTAATTCTTGTAATCTTAACTGATTCTCTTTAGTATTACTTAGTATGATATATTCCTGATATAATTTTCTAGCTCTTGTTTTACCTCTAAATAATTATCTTGCATTACCCTAAGGGGATAAATTTTACTTTTTGCTCTAGATGTCTAATACGATCTTCAGCTCTAACTATCTCGTCGTTGATGAAAAATATTTCCCAATTAAGATTATTTCTTAAACTTAGTATTGTTATATTATTATGTAAGTCTCGGCTGTCACGACCCGGCTGGGGGACGTGACGGGTACCCGGGGCTAGCCACCGAGCACCACTCGTTCTGCTACTCACCTTACCCATTTAATGCTCTTTTATCAATTCATGCTTAGGACATATGAAAATCATCTTTTCATTTGGGAACATAAAAATACTTTTGTATACATAAGCCTCTCGGCCATCCAAATAATACATACATATACATGAAAGCCTCTCGTGAGACCATCTAACCCACACTACGCATCTACGAGCCTCTACTAACATACTATACATGTAGACGGAACAAGACTCCGTCATGCCCAAAATATACATATGTACCAAAGAATAATCATAAGCACCTCCAAACAATGGAGTGTTTTCAATCAGCTGACAGCTCCTAAGAATCCGGATCGAGCTCACCTCCCTGTCTACCTGTGGGCATGAACACAGCGTCCAAAGAAAACGGACGTCAGTACGAATGTTGTACTGAGTATGAGAGGCATGAACAATAACAACACATCAAGAAAATAAAGGGAGCATCAAGTATGGAGCAACTGTACCTGGCTAGGAATCGTATGAAAAGTAATGCATGCTGACTTACTTTTATGCTTATCATCATCTCATGTATGCATATCATATATATATAAACTGCCCGACCATATAGGTGCGGTGTGATAATCAGTAACATTAGCCCGCGTCCAGGCCTCCCGCGTCCGGGGTACCATCTTATGCCGCCCACTAGTGGTGTCTGCCCATGCCAACTGGCCATGGTGTATCGTATAGCTGCCCGCTTTCGCGGTGACTGCCCGGCCAACTAGGCCCTGTGTAATGTGATTATGACATGCTCATTATGAAATACTTATAATAATATGCTTATAAAAATATGCTCACAATTGTGCATGCATAGGGACTCTAGAACAAGTGTATTTTATCGAGGTGACGTAAGGTCGTGAACCCTCGATTCCATTATGGGCATTCATGAACATTCTGCCTCACCTTGAAGGGATTAGTATGTAAGGTGAGTGTATAAAATGGACGACATCATTTACTTTATAGGAACGTCATATCATATCTCTTGACTCATATAGCTATTCATGATCTTAAGCTCTTGGCTTTCCGGAATATAGGAGAATCATGGAGAGGAAGAAGAATCATATCATGGGATTCATGCCATAGAAAGAAAAGGATTAGCCTCACATACCTTTGTCGCTTAGTTAAGCTATCGTTCACTTGTTCTCCTTCAATATCACGTTGCTACCTTCACGAGAGAATACGCATTATAGTTAGTAAATCGACCATAAGAACGCATCGTTATTTCTAGAGCAAATTGGGCGGCGTTTCCATGTTTCTACTACTTTTCTAATGTTCAATTTCAACTCCCAAACATTTACAACAACACTCACAATATCGTATCAACATTCATCACTTATCTATATTTATCAAAATCCACCATTTTTCTCCAATTTATCCACATTTAATGGTTTTAGCTCATCATCATAATTTTGCTTACTTCACACCTATTCCATGGTCTATACGCCACTTATAACGTATTCATCATCACAACATATCAACGTTTATGATTCCATTCAACTATCATTCAATTGTGACACTATTCACTCAGTAATGGCCCATTTTCTATGTTCTTCTACATTTCAAGAATCTTAGCTTTCCAATACCTTAAATAACATGATAAAGTCATGAAACATACCTTAGATGATGGTGGAACAAGCCTAGAGTGGAATCACTCATTTAGCACCAAAACCCTTCTTCATCTCTTTTGGAATTTCTTGAAGGAGATGACTTCCAATTTGGTTTCATACACTTTGTTTCATATATTTGGTGTTGATGATCATTGATTTCCTTGGTATTCTTGTGGTTGAAGTGTTTGGAGTGTTCTAGAGACTTCTAGGGAGAAACTTCGTGAAGATGAAATGAGAAAATGAACTTGGGTCCCTCCTTTTTAATATCTAAAATCTGATTTTTATGAACAGTGGTCCAAGTGCACAGTGGTTGTAAACCCCACTTTACGGGCTGTATACTGGTTTACAGTCCGTTCCCCACGGCCGTAGTTAAGCATATCAGAAACAGAAAGGTTGGCTGAAGATCATGGCGGTTTACGACTCAGTTTACGGGCCGTATTTCAATTTACGGTCCGTATTCCAAGTCATTTTTAACCATTCGAAGCATTTGACAGAAAGTTGAAATTTTTGAAATGTTGAAGGACGATGGCACTTTACCGTCCGTAAATCACTTTACGGGCCGTATTCCATTTTACGACCACTGGCTGAAATGAAATTCTGCAACTTTCTTAATTTCAAAGTTCATAAATAGTCATTCCCTACTTAGTAAAACATCGCACACTCATGCCCTTCGTTGGTCTATTCATGGTTGGCTCACGAAAACTTTTCGAGGTGTAACACTCTTCCCCCCTTTTTGGAACATTCGTCCTCGAATGTTAATCATTCGGGATTCTACGAAAATTCCGCCAGAGTTTCCCCTGTAATTTGACACTATCAACCTGTCACAACAACCCATAATGTCATCGCCTCACAGGGCTACTGTCACGACCCAGCTAGGGGCCGTGACGGGTACCCGGGGCTGACCACCGAGCGCCGCTCGTTCTACTACTCATCATACTCATCAAACCTCTTTTTTTTCGTTCATAAACTCATAATCATAAGAAAATCATTTTCATTGCAGAACATAAATACTTTTATATACATAAGCCCTTTTACTATCAAAAGATAATGTACACATATCTACGTGTATACAGTAGTGACCTTGTGAGACCATATAACCCACACATACGTATCTACGAGCCTCTACAAGAGTACTAGACATATGGACGGGACAAGACCTCGTCGTGCCCAAAATATTTATACATATGTATATACACAAAAGTATAAGCCCGATTAGCACCTCCGGAATAATGGAGTGCTTCTGCAAATCTGCTGATAGCTCCTAAAGGTCTGCACCGTCTCCCTGTCTACCTGTGGGCATGAACACAGCGTCCAAAGAAAACGGACGTCAGTACGAATATTGTACTGAGTATGTAAGGCATGAATGAAACAAACATAATAGAGAAATCATAAGTCATGAGGTAAAGGCAAAACCTGCGCGACCTTTAAGGGTGAATACATTTCATACATATATCGCATATACATAATCGTCGTACATGAACCATCATAGCGTATACATCATCATGTTATATAATTCATCATCGTAGTGCAGTAGCTTATCATACACATAAAACATTATCCGTATTCGGCCACGTAGGGCTCGACAATATCCGTATTCGGCCACGTGGTGGCTCGACAGTATCCGTATTCGGCCACGTGGTGGCTCGACAGTATCACATACATATCTTCCATATTCGGCCACGTAGTGGCTCGACCATATCACATGCATCATACAAGGATCAATATGTCTGATCATTATCATAGCCATCACATACATCTTATAAGCTTATCATAACCTTTCATTAATGCACACATTTAAGTTTAAAGACAATCTATGAAAATCACATCATATTCGTAGCATGAATTTCGTATAAATATCGCATGATAGTCTTTATAATCTTTGGGCCTGGGCTCATCATTTCCATTATCATTTCTATAGCGTATCTCTTACCTTTATCTCACATGAAATATTTTATGAACATAGACTCGTAGCTTCTCGAAATACTGGTCATAGGACATACATTGAGGCTTATGAACAATCTATAACAACGTCGGGGTGACGTAAGGTCGAGAGCCCCCGCGTATATTATGAACGTTTATGAGTATCGTGCCTCACCTTGAAGGAAACAGAGCATAAGGCGAGTGTTAACAAAGATAACATCATTAGCCTTATAGGAACATCATGCCACAATTTCTTGAATCGCTATACTCTAGCTCATTATCATCACCATCATATTTTCGTATGTAATTCAATATATTGAAGAACTCATAGGCTTCATTTTGCAGAAGGATTATATGAGACTTGAAGGATTCATGCCTTTTGAAAGAAAAGATAATCCTTACATACCTTTTCCTTTAGCTATTCTACCGCTTGATCGTTCCTCTTCAATATTCGTGTCTTTACCTTCAAGAGAATTCGCATCAACGTTAGTTAATCGACTATAAGAACGCGTGACTATTATTTAGGGAAAATTGGGCAGCATTTCCTTTGTTTCTACTACTTCTCCCATGTTTCATTTCAACTACCAAACATTCACAATATCGTATCAACAATCGTTATTTATCTACATTTACTACATTCCACCATTTTTCTCCAATTTCTCCACATTTTCGGGTTTTAGCTCACCATCACATTTTCTCATACATCACACCTATTTTATGGTCTACACGTCATTTATAACATATTTATACTCCCAACTCATCAACATTCATAATTCAATCCAACTACCATTCAACTATGACACTATTCACATTTTATGACCATTTTTCATGTATTTCTACAATTCAAGCATCTTAGCTTTCCAATACCTTAAACCACATGATAAAGTCATAAAACTTACCTTCGATGGTGGTGGAACAAGCCTAGAGTGGAGTTCTTCCTCCTTCCTCAAAACCCTATTTTTCCTTCCTTGGAATTTCTTGGTTTGGATGAACTTCACTTGAGTTTCACACACTTTGTTTCATGGATTTGGTGTTGTTGATCTTGATCTCCCTTTGATTCTCTTAAATTTTGTGGATGAAATGTTTGGATAAGTTCTAGAGGGTTCTTGAAGGTTTTAGATGAAATATGAATGAAAATGAATGAGAAAGCCACTTATAATAATCACAAAATCTGATTTTTAATGAACAGTCGTCGGGGTGTACAGTGGTCGTAAACCACAGTTTACGGACCGTATACCAGTTTACGGGCCGTATAACGTGGTCGTATTTAAGCATATCAAAAACAGAAAGGTTTGCTGGAGGTCATGATGGTTTACGACCACAGTTTACGGGTCGTATTTCAGTTTACGGTCCGTAAACTGGGTCGTATTTTACCATTTAAACTTTGGACAGAAAGTTGAAATTTTTTTGGAACGTTGGAGGACGATGGCACTATACGGTCCGTAAATCACTTTACGGGCCGTATTCTGTTTTACGACCACTGGCTGAATTGAAATTCTACAACTTTCTTATTTCCAAAAATTCATGAATCGTCATTCCCTACTCAGTAAAACATCATACACTCATACTCTTCATTGGTCTATTCATTGTACGTTCACGGAGAAATTTCTGAGGTGTAACATTCTACATCACAATATCAACATATCCGTGGCCACACACGACCAAAGGCATAAAAATGAAGCGTACATACCTCATATCGTCGGCGTTTCGTCTTGGATCTCTCCCGGGGGTTGGAATAAGTGTGGGTACTTGGATTTCATGCTCTCTTCTGCTTCCCAAGTCATTTCTTCCCGGTTGTTGTTTCGCCACAATACTTTGACTGACGCTACCTCTTTATTTCGAAGCTTGCGCACTTGCCTATCTAGGATGGCAATAGGTACTTCTTCATAGGTTAGCTTTTCCGTTATTTGCACATCGGCTACCGGGACAATCTTGGTGGGGTCTCCAACACACTTGCGGAGCATCGAAACGTGGAAGACTGGATGGACTGATTCAAGCTCCGAAGGAAAATCCAATTCATTGGCTACCTGACCCACCTTGCGGATGATTTTGTAGGGTCCAATGTATCTGGGACTTAGCTTCCCTTTCTTACCAAATCTCATCACCCCTTTCATTGGCGACACTTTCAAGAACACCCAATCGTCAGCGATTGTCCGCATAGGACTTTTGGCGACTTTGAGCTGTCAACAACAGATCTTGGATCACCTTGACTTTTTCTATTGCTTGTTGGATCAATTCAGGGCCCACTAGTTGTGCTTCTCCTATTTCGAACCATCCGATTGGAGTTCTACATTTCCTTCCATATAAAGCTTCATATGGAGCCATTTGTATACTGGAATGATAGCTGTTGTTATATGAAAATTTAATTAGCGGCAAATGATCGTCCCAACTTCCACCAAAATCCAGTACACATGCTCGTAACATATCCTCCAAGGTCTGAATAGTACGCTCGGCTTGTCCGTCAGTCTGTGGATGAAATGCCGTGCTAAGCTTCACTTGAGTGCCTAGATCTTCTTGAAAGGATTTCCAAAATTTGGCTGTAAACTGTGCCCCTATGTCTGTGATGATAGATAATGGGATTTTATGGAGTCGCACAATTTCTTTGAGATACAACCTTACATAGTCTTCTGCTGAGTACGTGGTCTTCACTAGAAGAAAATGGGCTGCTTTCGTCAGCCTATCCACGATCACCCATATAGATTCATACCTGCCACGGGAACGGGGTAATCCCACGATGAAATCCATGTTTATCACTTCCCATTTCCAAGTAGGGATTTCTATTGCCTGTAACAAGCCCCCTGGCTTCTGATGTTCAGCTTTTACCTGTTGGCAATTTGAACATTGTGCTACGAATTCTGCTATGTCTCTCTTCATGCCATCCCACCAATACATCATCTTGAGATCACGATACATTTTTGTTACACCTGGATGAATAGAATACTGAGAATAGTGAGCTTCTTCTAGAATCCGTTGGCGCAAATCCGCCACATTCGGCACACATAACCTGCCTCGGTATCTAAGAATTCCATCCATAGAGACTTCAAACGGAGACTTTTCTTTCACATAAGATGTGTCTCTATAACGACATAACTACGGATCTTGGCACTGCCGTTCTTGTCACACCCTAATTTTACTAGGGTGTGATGGGCACCCGACCCTTACCTAGGGCCGAGCGAACCCGCTGACTCTTACTACACACATAACCGCTTTGGACTCTTTAAATCAAATAAGAATAAAATACATAATAAAGGCTTGCAGAATCATTTTTTCATCGTTCTCAAGGCAAGTAAATCTGTAATCATAAAGAATCTGTAACATAATACATAATGACACATCGGCTGGTGGAGCCGCTTACAAGACTAACATTCTATACCCACGATTCTGTCTGCAAAGTCTCTAACATCGACCAAGATACGATAGCATGAATACTCTGACTCGGCAACACTCCAGGAGCAAATGGAGCTTGCCAATTCCGCTGGAACATCTTCTATAATGGCTTGTACTCATCTGGGTGTACCTGCGTGGCATGAAACGCATCCCCCGAAGAAAGGGGGTCAGTACGGAATATGTACTGAGCATGTAAGGCAAGAATCACAGTAAAAGGATCATAACAAACGAAGATTTACCATAAACAAATATGACCTTTAAAAGCATCAATGCACTAGCCCTTTTGAAATGAAAATCATACATACATTATCATATACCGTACCAGACCCATTATGGGACTCGGTGGATAAAATCATGTCATCACATTATCATATCATCATGCGTGCATATATATAAATATATATACCGTACCCGGCCCTCTAGTGAGGGACTCGGTGAATGAAGTCATGCCGTACCCGGCCCTCTAGTAAGGGACTCGGTGAATGAAGTCATGTGCACATATACCGTACCCGGCCCTCTAGTGAGGGACTCGGTGAACAATGCAGTGGAGTGCGCACGATAACATACCCGGCCCGGGACTCAGTGAAAGATGCATTGAGGTATGCACGAGCAGAGTAGTGAGAAACTATATGCACATAAATCAAATTTTAAGACTCGATGAATAAGTACGCTAACCGACACTTGGAGGATCACAAACATGTTTCGAGGCAATCCGAGTTAGTATAAGAAAGTTATGGACATTTTACTACAGAAACCTCTACGAACGTTCCGAAGCAATCCCAGACCGTCGATGAAAGTTAGGGACATTAATACTTACAGAACTCTTTTAAAAACATATCAAAAAGTGAATAAGAATCATAAACAAAATCGGAATCACCGAATAGAGTAACCCCAAGGTGCATATCATACCTTATTTGGCTCTAGGACATGCCAAAAGAAAGAAAGAAAGGGTAAGCCTTACATACCTGCTCCACGTCCTATTAGCTACGCTTAATTGTCCAAGCTCGCTATCGCTAGTCTACATTCAAGAAGATTTACATAATCATTAAACTCGTCGTCATACGCTTGTCTTAGTCCTTCAAATAAATTCACTTATAATCTACCGAAATTTCGGCAGCATTTCCCCTGTAAATCAACCAACCCCGAGAATTTAACTCGGCCAAATTATCAATCAACAATCCAAGAATTCAACTCGGACAAATTATCAACAACAATACCAACAATCATATCTCCAACTTCAACAATTAATTCAAAATGCATTCTAACACTAGCAATCCTTTCTACACAATTCGACGACATTTCATTTATATTCAATTCAACCACATATAATCAAGCCAACATCAATACTTACACATTTAAGCACTAGCCTGAGAGCTTCCAAACAAGACTCAAGAACACTTTAACAATCCGCGCAATGTTCAAAACGGCCTAAGCAATATACAACACCTCCCGAATCCTCTCAACTCAACATAACCAACAACAACACATTCTTTCCTTCCAAATTCATGAAATATAACAACCACACGTTAACAATATCATTCATGCAAACATAAGAAATCATTCTAACGGCACATTAACTTCTACAATAATCCCACAACGATTACAACTTCATTTCAAGTCATCAAACCTTCATTTTCATCATGAAATCCACAACTACAACAATCAAAATACTAAATAAAATCAATTCATCATACCTACACAACACCACCCCCATTCGGCCATCACTTACACACACATATTTCATGAACTTCATCCATTTCTACACACTACAATATGTACATATCATCCATAACACATGTAAAAGAAGATTGAACACATACCTTTTTCCCACTCATCTTATTACTCGGCTAGATTCACAACTTGCACAACAAATGCTTTGCTTACTCCAACAATCACTCCATGCTGTTAGGGATGTTCCACTTGGTTGAATTACTAGAAGAAAATAGTTTTTTGATCAATTTTTCAAGGGGTCAATTTTTGGAGCTATGGCTGAATGCCCCTTTTCTCTTTTTCTTCTTCTCCAAGCTTCTTAACTTAAAAGGATGAATATGTCTTATTTTTCCACCACTTATCTATATATATACTTAGCCCCCTCCAATTGCAAAGTGAACACATGTCCCCACTTGTGGCTTGAAGCAATTGGCCAAGCCATGGGGTGGGGACCACACCCTCAACTCACAGGGCCAAAATGGCCTTTCATGAACTTTCTTGAACTTTTTGTGAAATTTCCATTTTTCCCCTAGCCTTCCACAATATTACCATGAACCACCTTGTGAATTTCCCTTTTTACCCTTAGCCTTTCTCAATATTTCCATACTAATAAACAACTTGTATATTAAAATAACTTTGGAAAATAGTCTTGCCCTTAACTTACCACGACTATCTTGAAATATCCGAATGTACAAAATACGGGATATAACAGTTCTTTCACTTCAATATCCAAGGATGAAATTGTGGAATCATTTATACTAATTCTGGCATCGCCCGAATCAATTATACGCACTCCCAAATTTTCTAATCAGTGAAGTTCTTGAACCATCTCTTTCCTTTTCGGAGGGGTTTCACATAAACTGCCCATCGATCGACGGCTAAGTGTGTCGGCTACTACATTCGCCTTCCCGGGGTGGTATAAAATATTAACAACATAATCTTTTAATAATTCTAACCACCGCCTCTGCCGTAAATTCAGCTCCTTCTGTTTAAAAATGTACTGGAGACTCTTGTGATCTGTATAGATATCAACGTGCACCCCGTATAAATAATGCCTCCATATTTTTAGGGCATGAATAACCGCAGCTAGTTCGAGATCATGAGTTGGGTAATTCTTCTCATGTTTCCGCAATTGTCTCGAAGCATATGCAATAACTTTCCCGTGCTGCATCAATACGCATCATAGTCCAACACCGGATGCATCACAGTATACCACGTAGCCATATGACCCTTTTGGGAGTGTTAAGATCGGAGTTGAGGTTAACCTGTCTTTCAACTCTTGGAAACTACGCTCACATGCATCGTCCCACTGAAATTTAGCGGACTTCTGAGTTAGCTTCGTCAATGGGGCTGAAATAGATGAAAAGCCCTCTACAAACCTTCTATAATATCCTGCCAAACCCAAGAAACTACGAACTTCTTTGGGCGTCGTAGGCCTTGGCCAAGTCTTCACAGCTTCAATTATCTGAGTGTCGACTCGGATACCATCATCTGAAATAATATGGCCCAAGAATGTTACAGAATTCAGCCAGAACTCACACTTTGCAAATTTTGCATACAATTCTCGGGCTTGAAGAATGCCAAGTACAATTCTCAGATGGTCTGCATGTTCTGATTCTGTGCGAGAATACACCAGAATATCATCGATAATGTCACGACCCAACCCCGTAGGCCGTGACTAGTGCCCGAGTTGGACACTCATATCACCTGTTAACTATAATCATCCACAACTAGAATATCGAGGTCCTATTCGTATACAAAGGCAAGACGTTATTTTTAAAGTTGTCACATATATGCATATCACAGCCACCTATCTCCTGAGGTGTTACAACTTTCATAGTTTACATCGCACATAAGTCGGTAAGGCTATCACTATACACAGCTCCCACAACAAATATATATATAGCTACGCAAGCCGAAAAGGCCGCCACTACACACAACATCCCAAACATATGTATATACATGCAAGCCGACAAGGCTGCCACTACGAATGGGTACGCCCCAAACATAAGTCATATCCACACAACGAAACAGCAACTATATACAGACCCACACATGTGTCCACAGACCTCTAAGAGTAATGACAGAATCATATGACGGGACAGGGCCTCGCCGTACCCCGAATAAACACATATATATACAACAAAAGGGAGTTATACCACAAGCTAGGCTCCGGAACAAAGGAGCAATCCAAAGTAGCTGAATAGATATCCTAGGCTGGCGGGTCTCCAAAACAAGCGTCTGTACCTGCGGGCATGAACGCAGCCCCCCGAAGAAAGGGGGTCAGTACGGAATATGTACTGAGCATGTAAAGCATGAAATATAGTAATAGACTCATACTGAGACAAGCTGTGTAGGACCCAATGCAACAAACAAAATTTCATAAAACTTACCTTTGAACATATTTCATCTGTATCGTTCTCATATCGATATTAATATAGAGTTTTGTAATCAAAGCTGAATAATCATTCTGTATATAACATATATATAACGTGTCCCAACCCTTTAGTGAGGGACTCGGTAATTATAATCATAGCATCATAAATATATACATATACGTGTCCCGGCCCTCTAGTGAGGGACTCGGTGATTAATGAACATATGCCCTTCTGGCCATCATCCCCATATCATCATGTCATCATATTATCATATCATCATATATATATAACGTGTCCCGGCCCTCTAATGAGGGACTCGGTGAATAATATAGTAAATATGCGCACGAAAACGTGTCCTGGCCCGGGACTCAGTGAAGGATGTTACGGTAAGCACGAGCAGAATAATAAGCAACCATATACATGCAAATCATCTTTTGAGACTCAATAAATAAGTAACTAATCAGCCCTCAAGTGTCAGGATAATAATTATATTCAGTTCTTTCTAAATCTCATTACAAACTCTAACAAGGAACGTTTCAGGTTTCATATACATGTATCAATTCGATATGATGTAGGTTTTGGAAGTCAAGCATGCCTCTAATTATGCAATTCTTTGAGAGTAGGAACTTGTATACATCATCCATTAGTCAATAACATAGTAAGCTCGTGACAGTAACATTACGGAATGAATAGAATCATAAGCCATGCTTGGGACTAGAGAGTAGAATTTACCCCAAGGTTCATATCATATAGGCTTTACATACCTTTAGCGTTTAGTCGTATATAACTTGTACTTTCTGCCCAATAGTACTTATCCTATATCAAAATATCAAGAGCTACGATTAGTCTACGAGGGAATTCAATATGTATTTTAACGTTAACAATCCCTTTCTAACATTTAGACGACGTTTCGTTCGCATTCGAACCAACTAGTGCTACAAGCTAACATTTCTAGTCATTCTTTCATGTACTAACCCGAGACTATTTAGACAGGACTTAAGGGAACTTTGGACAGCCTGTACATCATTCAAAACAGTCTCGTATTCACGGCCAAACAGCACACAAAACATCACCATTTTCACTTCGCAATTTTCCAACTTCAACTACAACGACAACAACACGTTTACAACATTACTTATACGATTATTGGAACTGTTTTAGGATCATATTTATTCTTACAACAGCCCACAAATCATTTCAATTTCAACTTGAATCATTAAACTTCACTTTCACTATACGTTCATAACCACAATCAACATTCAACATACACTAATTTACCCCCTCCATGAAAACAATCCACGGTTTGGACTGTTTTTATACTTCAACATAAATCATTTCTTTTACACCTCAATTCACGTATTCATAAGGCATACAATATAACACAATGTCCATAACAACAACAATCAAAACATGACACAAAACAGTCCACTAATTCCCTTAAATCAGTCCCCTACACGGCTCCAACACAACTACAACAACTTCATGATTTTCATCCATTTATCCATACTACAACACATTCAATTCATTCCCAATACACGCACAAGAAGATTAAGCATTATTCCATCCAAGTCTACAACACACGGCCCACCTCAATTTCAAGAAAAAACAGTCCAATACCAACATGCAACATCATAAACATTCAATTCACCACAAAACACATGAGAAGGGATCAATTCTTACCTTGTAACTCAACACTTCACTCGGCTAGCCCTTCACTTTCACTTTTTGAATTTTAACACTTGTTTTTGCTACCCCAATGAATGCTACACGTTATTATGCACCTATAAGGGAGTTGAATTGCTTGAAAACTGATTTTGTTGGATCAACTTGGAACACCTCACTCTCGGCCAGCTTGTAGCCGAGAGCTTCCCTCTCTATCACTATGTGTTCTTGACTTTGTAAAGATGAAAATGATGTAGTTAGTTGATAGTGAATCAGCATTTGTGTTATATATATGCATTAAAAGATTTGGACATGTGTCCCACTTAAATTTTGGGTCAATTATCTTTGACCATCCCACTAAACTACACGGCCAACTATGGCTATTTTTAATGGACTGATTTGATTCTTTTTATCCCACTTAATAATCTAATCATGGTTAATTTAATCCCAATTTTCCATTAGTGCTTCTATACCAAACGAAATTTATGGGCATTTTGTGACTTGAAACCAAAATTGGAAGTTAAAGTCTGTACTTTTTACCTTAAAATAGTCTTGTCTTTAACTTGTCGCGTTTAGTTTAAAACGTCCCAATGTATGAAAATATGAGATATAACATCCTCCCCCTCCTTTAGAACATTCGTCCGCGAATGTCAATTTTTATCCCGTCTGGTTCTATTAGAGTCTTGGGAAGGGTTTTTTTTTCCTTATCGCTAACATATAGATTGAGCAGACAATTAACAAAATCAAGCAAGGGGGTTTAGATTACCTGTAGGCGTGGAAAACAAGTGAGGATATTTCTTTTTCATCTCCTCTTCAGCCTCCCAAGTCATCTCCTCCCTATTATTGTTCCGCCACAACACTTTAATCGACGCCACATCCTTTGTTCACAACCTTCTGATTTGTCGATCAAGTATGGCTATAGGCTGCTCTTCGTATGATAACTCCTCTGTTACCTGGATATCATCTACAGGAAACACCCTGGAAGGATCGCCTATATACTTCCGAAGCATTGACACATGGAAGACCGGATGTACTGCTTCTAAATCCGCTGGTAGATCTAACTCGTAGGCAACTTGGCCTACCTTACGGATAACCTGATAAGGTCCAATGTATCTCGGGCTCAACTTCCCTTTCTTGCCGAATCTCATAACACCCTTCATGGGTGACACCTTCAAGAACACCCAATCGCCAACCTGAAATTCCAAGTGTCAACGTCGATTATCTGCATATGACTTCTGCCGACTCTGGGCTGCCAGTAACCTTTCCTGAATAAGCTTCACCTTATCGACAGCCTGCTGAACTATATCTGGGCCTATTAGCTTAGTCTCACCAACGTCAAACCAGCCTATAGGAGATCTAGACTTCCTGCCATATAGAGCTTCGTACGGTGCCATCTGAATGCTAGAATGGTAGCTGTTATTATTGGAAAACTCGATCAGCGGTAAGTGATCATCTCAGCTGCCCCTAAAATCAATGACACAGGCCCGTAACATATCTTGTAGCATCTGAATGGTACGCTCGGCCTGTCCATCAGTCTGAGGGTGAAATGTCATGCTGAGACTCACCTGTGTCCCCAATCCCTCCTGGACGGATTTCCAGAAGTAAGCTGTAAACTGGGCCCCTCTATCAGAGATAATAGTTGTGGGAACCCCATGAAGTCTCACTATCTCCTTAAGATATAATTTGGTGTAATCCTCAGCTGAATACGTCGTCTTGACTGGAAGAAAGTGGGCCGATTTTGTCAATCTATCAACGATGACCCAGATAGAGTCATATTTCCGTGGAGTGTGAGGTAAACCCGTGACGAAATCCATATTGATTACCTCCCATTTCCAAGTCGGAATCTCCATCTCCTGCAATAGTCCCCCAGGCTTCTGGTGCTCGATCTTCACCTGTTGGCAATTTGGGCACTGGGCCACAAATTTTGCTATGTCCTTTTTCATACCATCCCACCAATACAAACATCTAAGGTCATGATACATTTTTGTTGACCCTGCATGAATAGAATAACGAGCATAGTGTGCCTCCCCCATAACCTGTTGCCTTAATCCTGCAACCTCAGGTACACATAATCTGTCTCTGTATCGTAGTACTCCGTCAGATGAAATCTTGAATGGGGTCTCGTCCTTCTGAAATGTTGTATCTCTGTAATGTACAAGAATAGGATCCTCATACTGACGTCTCTTCACCTCTTCTATAATAGAGGACCCAGCAACACCTCGCACAAAAATGCTACCGTTATCAGAATCAACCAAACGAACTCCCAAACTAGCTAGCTGACAAACCTCGTGGACTATCTCTTTCTGCCCTGGTGGCACATCTGCCAAACTACCCATAGATTTACGGCTAAGTGCGTCTGCTACAACATTGGCCTTTCCTGGGTGATATAGAATATCAACATCATAGTCTTTCAGCAACTCTAGCCATCTCCTTTGCCGCAAATTCATCTCCTTCTGCTTAAAGATATACGGGAGACTCTTACGATATGTATAAATATCAACATGTACGCCATATAGATAATGTCTCCATATCTTTAAAGCATGAATCACCGCTGCCAACTCCAGATCATGGTAGGATAATTTCTTTCGTGCTTCCTGAGTTGCCGGGAGGCATAGGCTATAACTCTGCCATGGTGCATTAATACACAACCTAGCCCAACACCTGAAGCGTCACAATAAATAACATAGCCATCTGGCCCCTCAGGAAGAGTTAGAACTGGAGCTGTCGTCAACTTGTCCTTCAATAATTAGAAGCTTCGTTCACAAGAATTGGTCCACTGGAACTTAGATGCCTTCTGTGTTAGCCTTGTTAAAGGCGCTGAAATTGAAGCAAACTTTTCTACAAATCTCCAGTAATATCCTGCTAGCCCCAGAAAGCTACGTACCTCAGTAGGCGTCGTAGGTCTAGGCCAAGTCTTGACTGCCTCAATCTTTGGCGAGTCTACCCGAATACCGTCTGCTCCAACAATATGCCCCAGAAATTCTACTGAAGTCAACCAGAACTCACATTTAGAGAACTTAGCATATAATTTCTGATGATGGAGGACCTTAAGTACTGTCCTCAAGTGATCCGCATTCTCTTCTTCTGATCGTGAATAGACCAGAATTTCATCAATAAATACAATCACGAACAAGTCAAGGAATGGCTTAAACACCCTGTTCATCAAGTCCATAAACACTGCTGGAGCATTGGTCAGCCCAAAAGACATCACTTTAAACTCGTAATGCCCGTATCGGGTCCTGAATGCAGTCTTCGGAATGTCTGCTTCCTTTACCCGCACCTGGTGATAACCTGACCGCAAGTCTATCTTTGAAAAACATTTAGCACCCTGCAACTGGTCAAATAAATCATCAATCCTGGGGAGGGGATATTTGTTCTTTATTTTTACTTTGTTCAGCTGCCTATAATCAATACACATCCGCAGCGACCCATCCTTATTTCTTACAAATAATACCGGTGCGCCCCAAGGTGATGTACTGGGCCTAATGAAGCCCTTCTCTAATAAATCTCTCACTTGCTCCTTCAACTCTTTCAATTCTGCCGGTGCCATTCTGTAAGGAGGAATAGATATGGGCTGAGTGTCTGGCAATACGTCTATAGTGAACTCTATCTCACGCTCAGGAGGAAGACCTGGAAGTTCCTCTAGAAATACATCTGGAAATTCATTAACCACTGGGACTGACTGGAGAGTCGGTACTTCTGCTTTCAAGTCATGTACACGAACCAGATGATAAATATAGCCCTTTCTAACCATCTTCCTTGATTTGAGGTATGAAATAAACTTACCCCTCGGCGATGCTGTATCCCCCTTCCATTCCATAATTGGCTCCCCTAGGAACTGAAACCGAACTACTTTTCCTCTGCAATCGACGTTAGCATAATAGGAAGCTAACCAATCCATCCCCATAATAACATCGAAATCAATCATATCTAGCTCTACCAAATCTGCCTTGGTACAATGATTATATATAACCACCGAACAATCTCTATACACTAGTTTTGCTAAGACAAAATCCCCTACCGGTGTAGCTACCTCGAATGGTTCTATAGATTCAGATTTTATCCCAATTTTACTAGCAACAAAAGGGGAAATATATGATAATGTGGAGCCTGGGTCTATTAATGCATATACATCTCGGGAGAAAATCGATAGTATACCTGTAACCACATTTGGCGACGCCTCCTGATCCTGTCTGCTGGCTAAAGCATATATGCGGTTTGAAGGACCGCCAGTACTGGAAGCCCCTCCACGGCCTCTCCCACGGCCTGCTGGTATCGGAATACCTTGCCCCATAGGGCACATAGCCACCGAAGAAGATGAACCACCAGCCGATCCAGTAGGCTGAGCTGCACCACTGCACCACCCCCAAATCGACACTCCCTCATAGTATGGTCTTGACGGTCGCAAGAGAAACAGGCACCAGTAATAAGACGGCATTCCCCCGGATGGCGCCTGCCACATCGGGGGCACTGAGGTATAGATGGCCTCGTCTGGCCTGAATTCCTGTGCATCTGGAAACCTGAAGTCATGGAGCTTTGACCAGCTCCTGAATACCCCGTCCTGTCAAACCTCCTACCAGTGAATCGTGAAGGTGCACTCCGTGCCGGCTGAGAAGGATATCTACTATGCTGCTGTTGGGGCTGCCCGCCCCGAAACTCACCCGAAGAATACCCAGCTGATCTAACTCTCTTATGCTGACCCCTGTCCTGCTCCCTATCAAATCGACGCCCTCTATGTCGATCCTCAACCCCCTGTGCATATGCTTGCACTCGAGCGATGTCTATACCGGGCTGGGAAGCCATTGCCATACAACCATCAATCAAGTAATTATCCAGCCCCATCACGTAACGATGCACCCTATCAGCCATGTCAGCTACAATAGCAGGCGCATACCTAGCTAGTGAATCAAATTCAAGACTATAATCTCGAACACTTCTGCCATTCTGCCTCAGGTGTAGAAATCTGTCAACTCTGGCTCGCCTCATCTCCGGAGGCAGAAAGTGACCCAGGAAGCCCTCCACGAACTCGTCCCATACTGCTGGTGGAGCATCCTCACCCCTGGACAACTTCCAGGACTCATACCAATTAACCGCTACATCACGCAACCGATATGAAGCCAATTCAACCGACTCAGTCTCGGAAGCTTTAGTCACCCGCAACGTATGCAGCATCTGTCGGATAAAATCCTGTGGATCCTCTGCGGGCTTTGACCCATAGAACTCTGGGGGTTACAAGTCAAGAAATCACGGACCTTCAAACTATCATGTCTGTCTGTATAATCACCTCCAAACCCGTGTCTGCGAGCCTGCCCCGACACTAACCTGGTCAATAACTGAACGGCATCCCTCAGAGCTCTATCCTCCGCCCCTGGCTGGGGAGCTGGAGGCTCCGGTGCTGGAACCCCAGAAGCTGGCGGTGGAGTCGTCCCCTGATTTGCAGCTGCTGCTGCCCTAGGCTCCTATGATAATGGTGGGGTAGCGGAGCTCGCTGACTGGAGTCTAATCTCAGGCGCAGATTGGGCGTACGCCCTAGTAATCCTCCGGGTCTGACTGGTCTCTCCGGCTATGGCCTTGCCCTTCTGGGCGGCTGTCGCCTTCTTTGGGGCATCACTGTAAACATAACAATCCGTTAGGGAGAAATTATCTTGATAATACGGCTCTATCGCACGATCTAGAATAAAAGGAAAGATGAAATCCTAAGTGTCCAGTAGCTTCCTGTTTATAAATGTGGTGCACAACACATCGATAAACAAGAGACTCGACACGGTCTGTAGACACTCCGAGGATTGAACCGCTCTGATACCACTTTTGTCACGACCCAACCCCGTAGGCCGTGACTAGTGCCCGAGTTGGACACTGATATCACCTGTTAACTATAATCATCCACAACTAGCATATCGAGGTCCTATTCATATACAAAGGCAAGACGTTATTTTTAAAGTTGTCACATATATGCATATCAAAGCCACCTGTCTCCTGAGGTGTTACAACTTTCACAGTTTACATCGCACATAAGCCGGTAAGGCTATCACTATACACAGCTCCCACAACAAATATATATATAGCTACGCAGGCCGACAAGGCCGCCACTACACACAACATCCCAAACATATGTATATACACGCAAGCCGACAAGGCTACCACTACGAATGGGTACGCCCCAAACATAAGTCATATCCACACAACGAAACAACAACTATATACAGACCCACACATGTGTCCACAGATCTCTAAGATTAATGACAGAATCATATGATGGGACAGGGCCCCGCCGTACCCCGAATAAACACATATATATACAACAAAAGGGAGTTATACCATAAGCTAGGCTCCGGAACAAAGGAGCAATCCAAAGTAGCTGAATAGATATCCTAGGCTGGCGGGTCTCCAAAACAAGCGTCTGTACCTGCGGGCATGAACGCAGCCCCCCGAAGAAAGGGGGTCAATACGGAATATGTACTGAGCATGTAAAGCATGAAATATAGTAATAGGCTCATAGTGAGACAAGGTGTGTAGGACCCAATGCAACAAACAGAATTTCATAAAACTTACCCTTGAACATATTTCATCTGTATCGTTCTCATATCGATATTAATATATAGTTTTGTAATCAAAGCTGAATAATCATTCTGTATATAACATATATATAACGTGTCCCGGCCCTTTAGTGAGGGACTCGGTAATTATAATCATAGCATCATAAATATATACATATACGTGTCCTGGCCCTCTAGTGAGGGACTCGGTGATTAATGAACATATGCCCTCCTGGCCGCCATTCCCATATCATCATGTCATCATATCATCATATAATCATATCATCATATATATATAACGTGTCCCGGCCTTCTAATGAGGGACTCGGTGAATAATATAGTAAATATGCGCACGAAAATGTGTCCTGGCCCGGGACTCAGTGAAGGATGTAACGGTAAGCACGAGCAGAATAATAAGCAACCATATACATGCAAATCATCTTTTGAGACTCAATAAATAAGTAACTAATCAGCCCTCAAGTGTCAGGATAATAATTATATTCAGTTCTTTCTAAATCTCATTACAAACTATAACAAGGAACGTTTCAGGTTTCATATACATGTATCAATTCGATATGATGTAGCTTTTGGAAGTCAAGCATGCCTCTAATTATGAAATTCTTTGAGAGTAGGAACTTCTATACATCATCTATTAGTCAATAACATAGTAAGCTCGTGACAATAACATTACGGAATGAATAGAATCATAAGCCATGCTTGGGACTAGAGAGTAGAATTTACCCCAAGGTTCATATCATTTCTTACTTACGTCTAGGACATGCCAAGAAAAGGAAGGAATAGGCTTTACATACCTTTAGCGTTTAGTCGTCTATAACTTGTACTTGCTGCCCAATAGTACTTATCCCATATCAAAATATCAAGAGCTACGATTAGTCTACGAGGGAATTCAATATGTATTTTAACGTTAACAATCCCTTTCTAACATTTAGACGACGTTTCGTTCGCATTCGAACCAACTAGTGCTACAAGCTAACATTTCTAGTCATTCTTTCATGTACTAACCCGAGACTATTTAGACATGACTTAAGGGAACTTTGGACAACCTGTACATCATTCAAAACAGTCCCATATTCACGGCCAAACAGCACACACAACATCACCATTTTCACTTCGCAATTTTCCAACTTCAACTACAACGACAACAGCACGTTTACAACATTACTTATACGATTATTGGAACTGTTTTAGCATCATATTTATTCTTACAACAACCCACAAACAATTTCAATTTCAACTTGAATCATTAAACTTCACTTTCAATATACGTTCATAACCACAATCAACATTCAACATACACTAATTTACCCCCTCCATAAAAACAGTCCACGGTTTGGATTGTTTTTATACTTCAACATAAATCATTTCTTTTACACCTCAATTCACGTATTCATAAGTCATACAATATACCACAATGTCCATAACAACAACAATCAAAACATGACACAAAACAGTCCACTAATTCCCTTAAATCAGTCCCCTACACGGCTCTAACACAACTACAACAACTTCATGATTTTCATCCATTTATCCATACTACAACACATTCAATTCATTCCCAATAAACGCACAAGAAGATTAAGCATTATTCCATCTAAGTCTACAACACACGGCCCACCTCAACTTCAAGAAAAAACAGTCCAATACCAACATGCAACATCATAAACATTCAATTCACCACAAAACACATGAGAAGGGATCAATTCTTACCTTCTAACTCAACATTTCACTCGGCTAGCCCTTCACTTTCACTTCTTGAATTTTAACACTTGTTCTTGCTACCCCAATGAATGCTACACGTTATTATGCACCTATAAGGGAGTTGAATTGCTTGAAAACTGATTTTTTTGGATCAACTTGGAACACCTCACTCTCGGCCAGCTTGTAGCCGAGAGCTTCCCTCTCTATCACTATGTGTTCTTGACTTTGTAAAGATGAAAATGACGTAGTTAGTTGATAGTGAATCAGCATTTGTGTTATATATATGCATTACAAGATTTGTACATGTGTCCCACTTAAATTTTGGGTCAATTATCTTTGACCATCCCACTAAACTACACGGCCAACTATGGCTATTTTTAATGGACTGATTTGATTCTTTTTAACCCACTTAATAATCTAATCATGGTTAATTTAATCCCAATTTTCCATTAGTGCTTCTATACCAAACGAAATTTATGGGCATTTTGTGACTTGAAACCAAAATTGGAAGTTAAAGTCTCTACTTTGTACCTTAAAATAGTCTTGTCTTTAACTTGTCGCGTTTAGTTTAAAACGTCCCAATGTATGAAAATATGGGATATAACAGATAAATACTATCACAAATAGATCTAAGAGAGGCCTGAATATGTTGTTCATTAAATTCATGAATACCGCCGGAGCATTAGTCAACTCGAATGACATTACTCGAAATTCATAGTGGCCATATCTCGTTCGGAAGGCTATTTTGGGAAAATCTGCTTCTCTAACTCTCACTTGATGATAACCCAACCTCAAATCTATTTTTGAAAACCACTTAGCACCTTGCAGCTGATCGAATAAATAATCAATCCTTGGAAGAGGATATCTGTTCTTTATCATCACTTTGTTCAATTGCCTGTAGTATATACACATTCGTAAGGATCCGTCCTTCTTTCTCACAAACAAGACTGGTGCTCCCCACGGTGATGAACTGGGTCTTATAAACCCCTTGTCAAGCAGATCTTTCAGCTGTGTTTTTAGCTCTTTCAATTCTGCCGGAACCATTTGGTAAGGAGGAATAGAAATGGGCTCGGTGTCCGGCAATACATCAATGGCGAAATCAATTTCTCTTTTTGGAGGAAGACCTGGGAGTTCGTCTGGAAATACGTTTGGGAATTCATTCACCACCGGAACACATTGAAGAGTTGGCGAATCTGCTTCTGTATCATGAACTCGAACTAAATGATAAATATAGCCCTTGGCTATCATCTTCCTTGCCTTGAGGTAGGAAATAAACCTACCTTTTGGGGATGCCGTATTACCCTTCCATTCAAGTATGGGCTCTCCCGAAAATTGGAATCGGACCACTTTCGCCCGGCAATCAACATTAGCATAACATGACGCTAGCCAATCCATGCCCATGATTACATCGAAATCTACCATTTCAAGCTCAATCAAATCAGCTTTAGTCTGACGATCATATATCACAATGACACAATCCTTATACACTTGTCTGGCTATCACAGGATCACCAACCGGAGTGAACACTTCAAAAGGTCTAATTGGCTCAGGTTTCACCCCAATAAAATCAGCAATATACGGAGTAACATAAGAGAAAGTGAAACCCGGATTGATAAGAGCATATACATCACGGGAAAATATAGTCAATGTACCTGTGACCACATCTAGGGAAGACTCAAGATCCTATCGCCCAGCCAAAGCATATACGCGAGGCTGAACAGCACCTGAAATAGACGCTCCCCCTCTGCCTCTACCTCTACCTGCTGGAGTTTGATGAGTCTGTGCTGTCGGACGTACTGAAGAAGATCCCGCTGCTGAACCTATGGGCTGAGTCCCAACCCTATCTCTCACCGACGGGCAATCTCTCATCATGTGCCCGGTCTGACCACAAGTATCACAAGCATCCGTACCCTGATAACATCATCCGTAATGCAATTTACCGCACTGGCTGCACCGCGGTACCGGAGGTCTCCTCTGACTGAAATCTTCCCTAAACTGAGAATCTGAGGCCCTCAAACTCTGGCCCTGTCCTGACCGGGAAGAACGATCAAACCTCCTATCTGGAAATCTGGAAGGCGCACTAGTCGGTGACTGTCCTGAGTGCCTAGAATACATCTGTCTCGATCCCCCTCTATACTCGCTGCTCGTTCCCATAGACCTAGCCCTCACACCTTGCCTTCGGTCAATATCACGATCACTCTTTGGCGGCTGTTGTCGTACCTCTAAATTCTGAGCATGGGCCTGTATACGGGAAATATCCATCCCATCTTGCAATGAAGCCGTTAAACAATCTTTGAATAGATGTGGTCCCAAACCACTCGCAAACCTATGCACTCGATCCCCCATGTCGGCCACCATAGTCGGGGCGTACCTGGCCAGAGAATTAAATTGTAGGCTATACTCTCGAGCACTCATGCTTCCTTGCTTTAGATTCAAGAACTTGTCCGCTCTAGCTCAGCGGACTTCGGGCGGCAAATAATGGCGAATGAAAGCATCAACAAACTCTTGCCCAATCGGAGGAGGTGCATTTTCTGTCCTCGATGCTATCCAGTTGTTATACCATAATACCGCCACATCACGGAGTCTATAAGAAGCCAACTCTACCGATTCAGTCTCAGAAGCATGCATGAGTTTCAGCGTCCTCAGCATCTCATCAATAAAGCCTTGTGGGTCCTTATCCGGCTTCGACCCGAAAAATTCTAGAGGATTTAGAGTCAGGAAATCACGGGCTCTCGTACTAGTGGAACGATCACTCGGGCCCACATTCTGCCGCTGTGCCTGGGCGGCAACCAATTGCGTCAATAGATGAATAGCTTCGGTCACTTGTTGACCCGAAGCAGCTGGCGGAGGAATTTGAGCGGAGGCTCCTCCTTGCTCTTCTACATTGGGCGAGGCCTCATTTTGTGATTCGCCCTCGTCTACATTCATTTGAGGCTCTTCTTCCGCCCGCCTCTTTGTCGTAGCTTTTCCCTTTTGGGTGGCTGTAGCTTTTCCCTTTGGCGGCATTCTGAAATCACAATACACTTTTAGGAGGAGCAAAGTCTTATGCATGGCTCTATCGCACGATCTCATAAGAATAAAGACGGTCATTTTCCTAAATGCCCTGTAGCCACCTGTCTATTGATGTGGCGCGCAACACACCATAAACAAGACTCTACTAGACACGGCTCGTAGACACTTCCTAGGATGAACTGCTCTGATACCACTTCTGTCACGACCCGGCTGGGGGCCGTGACGGGTACCTGGTGCTAGCCACCGAGCACCACTCGTTCTGCTACTCCCCTTACCCATTTAATGCTCTTTTATCAATTCATGCTTAGGACATATGAAAATCATCTTTTCATTTGGGAAAATAAAAATACTTTTGTATACATAAGCCTCTCGGTCATCAAAATAATACATACATATACATGAAAACCTCTCGTGAGACCATCTAACCCACACTACGCATCTACGAGCCTCTACTAACATACTATACATGTAGACGGAACAAGAATCCGTCATGCCCAAAATATACATATGTACAAAAGAATAATCATAAGCACCTCCGAACAATGGAGTGCTTTCAATCAGCTGACAACTCCTAAGAATCCGGATCGAGCTCACCTCCATGTCTACCTGTGGGCATGAACACAGCGTCCAAAGAAAACGGACGTCAGTACGAATGTTGTACTGAGTATGAGAGACATCAACAATAACAACACATCAAGAAAATAAAGGGAGCATCAAGTATGGAGCAATTGTACCTGGCTAGGAATCGTATGAAAAGTAATGCATGCTGATTTACTTTTATGCTTATCATCATCTCATGTATGCATATCATATATATATATAAACTGCCCGACCATATAGGTGCGGTGTGATAATCAGTAACATTAGCCCGCGTCCAGGCCTCCCGCGTCCGGGGTACCATCTCATGCCGCCCACTAGTGGTGTCTGCCCATGCCAACTGGCCATGGTGTATCGTATAGCTGCCCGCTTTCGCGGTGATTGCCCGACCAACTAGGCCCTGTGTAATGTGATTATGACAAGCTCATTATGAAATACTTATAATAATATGCTTAGCAAAATATGCTCACAATTATGCATGCATAGGGACTCTACAACAAGTGTATTTTATCGAGGTGACGTAAAGTCGTGAACCCTCGATTCCATTATGGGCATTCATGAACATTCTGCCTCACCTTGAAGGGATTAGTATGTAAGGTGAGTGTATAAAATGGACGACATCATTTACTTTATAGGAACGTCATATCATATCTCTTGACTCATATAGCTATTCATGATCTTAAGCTCTTGGCTTTCCGGAATATAGGAGAATCATGGAGAGGAAGAAGAATCATATCATGGGATTCATGCCATAGAAAGAAAAGGATTAGCCTCACATACCTTTGTCGCTTAGTTAAGCTATCGTTCACTTGTTCTCCTTCAATATCACGTTGCTACCTTCACGAGAGAATACACATTATAGTTAGTCAATCGACCATAAGAACGCATCGTTATTTCTAGAGCAAATTGGGCGGCGTTTCCTTGTTTCTACTACTTTTCTCATGTTCTATTTCAACTCCCAAACATTTACAACAACACTCACAATATCGTATCAACATTCATCACTTATCTATATTTAGCAAAATCCACCATTTTTCTCCAATTTCTCCACATTTAATGGTTTTAGCTCATCATAATTTTGCTTACTTCACACCTATTCCATGGTCTATACGCCACTTATAACGTATTCATCATCACAACATATCAACGTTCATGATTCCATTCAACTATCATTCAATTGTGACACTATTCACTCAGTAATGGCCCATTTTCTATGTTCTTCTACATTTCAAGTATCTTAGCTTTCCAATACCTTAAATAACATGATAAAGTCATGAAACATACCTTAGATGATGGTGGAACAAGCCTAGAGTGGAATCACTCCTTTAGCACCAAAACCCTTCTTCACCTCTTTTGGAATTTCTTGAAGGAGATGACTTCCAATTAGGTTTCATACACTTTGTTTCATAGATTTGGTGTTGATGATCATTGATTTCCTTGGTATTCTTGTGGTTGAAGTGTTTGGAGTGTTCTAGAGATATCTAGGGAGAAACTTCTTGAACATGAAATGAGAAAATGAACTTGGGTCCCTCCTTTTTAATAGCTAAAATCTGATTTTTATGAACAGTGGTCGAAATGCACAGTGGTCGTAAACCCCACTTTACGGGCCGTATAGTGGTTTACGGTCCGTCCCCCACGACCGTATTTAAGCATATAAAAAACAGAAAGGTTGGCTGAAGATCATGGCTGTTTACGACTCAGTTTACGGGCCGTATTTCAATTTACGGTCCGTATTCCAAGTCGTTTTTAACCATTCGAAGCATTTGACAGAAAGTTGAAATTTTTGAAATGTTGAAGGACGATGGCACTTTACCGTCCGTAAATCACTTTACGGGCCGTATTCCATTTTACGACCACTGGCTGAAATGAAATTCTGCAACTTTCTTAATTCCAAAGTTCATAAATAGTCATTCCCTACTTAGTAAAACATCGCACACTCATGCCCTTTGTTAGTCTATTCATGGTTGGCTCACGAAAAATTTCCGAGGTGTAACATCGGCGATGGACTATGTCTATGTATCTACTGTATTCAGTTAAAAACTTTCCTGTTTGTCTAATATTTGTAAGTCTTTTTTGGGTGAAATATATCATAACTTATATATTGAGTAAAACTATGTTGTCTAATATAATCTTGTCTATAAACAAGTATAGCAGTTCGTCTTTTTAGTCTAGCAGAAAATGGTCTTCTCATAAAATGTTGTCTAAAATATAGGTTTAAGATATAGGTGTAGGTCCAAAAATCTTCTTGCTCACAAACGACAGAACAAGTTAAAGTAATTAGAAAATATTACTATACTTTCTTTATTATTACTATACTTTCTTTATTATTGGAAATAACTAAGAACGTAGAGCAGGCAATAATTCCAAGGCTAGAAATAATAAGCGAGCACTTAAGAGTAATCATTGAAAAGCAAAAAGAGAAAAATGTAGAAACCCCAAAGAATAAAGAAGTTGAGGAACTAATAGAACAGTTGAAGAAGGTTGAAATAACACCTCAGAAAGGAAAAGTTAAAGTAATTAGAAAACCATAAAAATGGACTTTCTTTCAACTAGACCAAGAAACGAAGGAGGACCAGAAAGGCAAGAACAAGAAAGACCCAGAGTAAGTTTTTCAGACAATAGAATAGGTAATAATATTCTATCAAGAATTCTAAATAGGAGAAGACCAGAAGAAAACAATCAACAGCTAAGTGAGGTAATAGACGTAGATAGATATATACAAATTTTCCAACAAAACCAATTAAAACTATTAAATCCAAAAACTTTATACAATATAGGACAGTTCTCCAGTACATCACAATTATATAGACATTATAGAGAAGAACAATTATCAGCCATAGGAACTAAAGTTACTACAATAAGTTTAATAGACCCAGCGGCTGTAAGACAAATAAAAAATACTGGAAGAAGTTTAATGCATATTGGATTAATAGTATTAGGATTAAAAGGATTAACTAGAAAGAACTTAGGAACTAAAGTTTTAATAGTAATTTATGACGATAGATGGTCAGACATGAAAAAATCAATAATAGGACTAATGGAAGTAGACATAACAAATAATGGAAGAATCTTTTATATTAGCCTAGATTTTATAATGAATTTAGCAGAATTTGGAAAGCACATAAAAATAGGAATACAGACCAAGGGATATGAAGAGATGTGTGACGGTAATAATTTATTAATGTGTGTAGGATTTCTATGAAAAATGACTAATAATAGTAATACAAAATTTAAAATTAAGGTAGAAGATGTAGTAGAAGTAATGGGAAATAGAGGAATAAGACTAATAAAACCCATAAAAATAAATCCTGAAGAATATGCAGGAATTGAATGGAATCTAGAAGATTTTAATAGAAAAAAGATTCTACATCCAGAATTTCACCTAATGTACACTAATTCTAGGGGAGATACATCTATACGTTTTACTAATTATAATTATACGCCACAAAAAGACATAGAAGAAGAAAGTACTTTAGATGAAAATAAAATTACAGAATCAAATTTTATGAATATAGAACTAATACAAGACGAGTTTGCGGTAGACATAGCTATAGAAGAAGCAAAAAGACTCCAAAAAGAAAACAAAAATATGCTTTTTAGATGTAAAGGGTGTAAGTTAGGAGAACTAACAATAGAAGAAACCATAAGTCATTTTAAATTATGTGAAGCTCGAACTGATAATTGGGGATATAGAGTAGAACATATATACCAAAAGCAATCAGAAGAATTCGATAAAATATTAGAAGATATGCAATATAGTGATGACGAAATAGAGATAGACTCGATAATAAGTCAAAAAGAATTAATGGAATCTAGTGCGTCTAGTTCTAGTCCATTCCAAAGAACAACTGTTGGAGAACAATACATTGTAGACACTAGTACAAGAAATGTACCAAGAAGAAGAGTTTTTAGAACAACAGGAGAACCCTTAGACAATGTCAAACCATCAGGGAAAAGAATGCCTATAGAAGAACCTATTATTCCTCAAGAAGGAGGTAATAAAGGTAAAATATTAAATATAGCAGCACATGATCCACAAAGATGGAATTCAGTAATAGATCTTTGGAAAGTAATAGTAGTAGCAGACTATATAAAAACATATAATGATACAGACGCAGAAACAATGTATAAATATTTAGAAACGTTTTTAGGAGAATCAGCCAAAGCTTTATGGGAAGCTTATAAGGAAAATTTTCCAATGGAATTTCAACACTTAGTATCCATGGGAGCAAATCCATATAATTTTACTAATAAAATACATACTTTAATTATAGGAGAAGATCCAAATAGTGGATTATTAGTACTACAAAGTAATAAAATTAGAACAACTAAGCATAAGTAGTTGGTTTCATATTAAGAAATTTTTAAATGATTATTTTTACTACTGTACTATTAGTGGAAATGCTTTAGATTAAGAATTAGGTAAAAAATTATTTAATAAACTACCAGGAGTCTTAGCTAGAGAAATAGAAGATAGATGGAATAAGAGAGACGGAGTAGTGCAGAATCCTAATCTAAAATGGTCTATAGGACATAGAATACAACATATAATGGATATACTACAAGAAAAATGTACCCATATACAGATACAAAAACAACTAAAGCAAAATGAAATGAACTTTTGTAAAAGTGTGATTTACGCTACTCAAAGTTATGATACAGACAATTATAAAAAGAGAAAGCATAAAAAATACATAACACATTATAATAGAAATTATCCTCAATATAATAGAAAGAAATATTATCTTAGAAAATCAGCAGCTAGAAAACCTTATTTAGACAGAAATAGGCTTGTAAGAAAATATCGAACAGAAAGGAATTATAAAAATAAACTAGAATGCTTTACTTGTGGAAGTGTAGAACACTTACCAAATACATGTCCAAAAAGAATAAACAATAATACAAGAAATTCTCAACTAATTGAAGATTTTCAAGAAACATTAATAAATGTAGATGAATATATGTCAGATATGGAAAGTGTATATTCTATAGTAAATGTAGACACTGAAGAAAAAATCAAAACAGACTTGTCAGACTCAGAAGCAGAAGAATTAATCAATGAAATAGGATTAGAAAATCTAGACTTAGAAGCAATAGATAATTTAGCAAATATAGCAGAAGACTATAACCATGAGTTCGAAAGAAATAAGGGATTGGATAGTAATGCATATTTCTTTTGTAAATGGTATCCTAGTAGAGACAAAACAGCTAAAAGTAAAAATTGTTATATAGAAGGATGTACAATGTGTATAGAAAAAAAATTTAAAACAAAAATAAATAGAGAAGAAACCCATAAAAAATTATTGAAGACCCGACTATTAATCTAAGAATGATAACATTAGAAACAAGAATAAATGAATTAGAAACTAGATTATGGAAACTGAAAAAAGGAAAACAAAAAAAAGTAGATAATGAAGATGAAGAAATAAGATTATCGAATATACAACCAATAATGAGACCATTAATAATAATACCAGAAGATTCTCAAGCTGAATTAATGAGTATAGAAGATCATGAAGCATTAGTATGTAATGAAGATAAACAATTAGGAACAATAAAAATACTTGCAAGAATTAAAATAGACGATTATGAGATAGAAACATTAGCATTAGTAGATTCAGGGTGCACGAAGTGCATAATAAATAAAAGAATAGTTCCACCTAATTTAATAAAAATTCTAGAAAAACCAGTTGCAGCCATGCAAAAGGATGAAACACATAACATATATAGACATTATGTTCATAAGGCCTACATTAGCTTTATAAATACATGTTCAAAATTTTACAAACCAAGCTATAAAATGGACAAGATATGGGCAAGAAACCTTAATATAAATGTAGATTTTGTCATAGGATTAGACTTTATGTTATATAATAATGGCAGTTGTATGATTACAAGAGATGGAGTAATTTTCTTAAAAAATATTACTCATACACCAGTACAAGTTCTTAAGACTGAAACTAGAATCCGTCATAAGAAGATCCCTACCACAGACCGAATCAACCTGCAAAAGAAAGAACATAGTTGTTGTAAAGAGTGTCAAGAAAGTAATACATGTTGTAAAGATAAGCCAGAAATAAAAAATTTAACTCTAGAAGAAGAAGAAATTCTAGGAGAAGAGGATTCGTTAGAAAAAAATTATACTTTAATAGATATAGAAACAGAGTTATATAATTTTAAAATAGGAATAGAAAGAATAGGAGTAATAAAGAATCAAAAAGACCTAGATAATATAATAAAAATACTAGATGAAATAGAAATTATAGGAGAAAAGCCATTAAAACATTGGAAAAATAATAGGATTGTATGTACATTAGATATAATAAATCCAAACGATACAATTAAAATAGCTTCGATTGAAGCAACAAATCAAGATGTAGAAGATTTTAAAGTACAAATAAAAGAACTATTGGATTTAGGAGTAATACGGAGATCTACTTCTAAACATAGATCTGCAGCATTTATGGTAAGAAATCATAGCGAAATAGTAAGAGGAAAAGCGAGAATGGTAATAAACTATAAAAGACTTAATGATAATACTAGAACAGATGGATATAAGTTACCAGACAAAACAGAATTAATAAATAGAATACAAAGAAAGAAAATATTTAGTAAATTTGATTGTAAATCAGGATATTAGCAGGTACGAATGCATGAAGAAAGTATAGAATGGACTGCATTCACCTATCCTGAAGGACATTTCGAATGGTTAGTAATGCCATTTTGATTAAAGACAGCTCTGCCAATTTTTCAAAGAAAAATGGATAGTATATTTGGAGAATACAAAACATTTGTATTAGTATATGTAGATGATATACTAGTATGTAGTAGAGATATTAAAGAACACTTAGGACACCTACAAACAGTATTTAGACTATTTGTAGAAAATGAAATAATAATTAGTAAGAAAAAAAATGAAATTATGTAAAAATTATATAAAATTTTTAGGAGTTGTACTAGGAGAGGGTAAAATAAAGTTACAACCTCATATAGCCAAAAAAGCTTTAGAAATGCCAGATAAGTTAGACAATGTTAAAGAATTGCAAATTTTTTTAGGAATAGTAAATTATGCTAGAAATTTTATAAAAGATTTAGGAAAAATAGCAGGACCATTGTATTCAAAGACTGGATCTAATGGTCAAAAACACTTTAATACTGAAGACATTAAATTAGTATAAAAAATTAAAGAAAAAATAAAAAACATTCCCGATTTAAACATGCCTCTAGAAACAGACTATTTAATTATAGAAACAGACGGTAGTTTTGAAGGATGGGGAGCAGTACTAAAAGCAAAACCCAATAAATATAATAATAAAAATGAAGAAAAGATATGTGCTTATCAAAGTGGTAAGTATAAATAAAAAGGAAATATGAGTAGTATAGATGCAGAGATTTTAGCTGTAATATATGGATTAAATAGTTTTAGACTATATATCCTAAATAAACCAGAAATACTAGTTAGAACAGACTGCGAAGCTATAGTTAAATTCTATCAAAAGATAAATGATAAAAATAGTTGTCACGACCCGACTCGGGGCCGCGACGAGCACCCGGTGCTAACCCACCCGAGCACCCTCTTAGCTTACTCTTATACTTACATCTAGGTGAGCCACAAAATTATACATGCATTTCCATTTATTTGACAACTAGTCCCATATGGACAACCGCACATTTATATCATCATAGGCATTTATGCTACATCAATATACATGGGCCAACGTGGCCGACAAAATGATATACAAAACATAGGCCGACAAGGACAAACACATCTACCCACACACACACACGTCTACGAGCCTCTAAGAGTATAACATATCGCATTAGCGGGACAGGACCCCGCTATGCCCATAATTATATACACAAAAGAATGAGTACCCAAAAGATATGGCTCCGAAGGAAATGGAGCTCTCTATGAAATCTCCGAATAGGCAGCTAAGGATCAAATCTGTCTCCCTGCGCACCTGCGGGCATGACGCAGCGTCCACAAACAAAAGGACGTCAGTACGAAGAATGTACTGAGTATGTAAAGCATGATCAACATCAATATAGAAGCATAATAGATATCATATGAAGATAGCATAGGAGGGGAGACAGTAATATCATCATCATGTCGCTTACTTGCATACATCGTCGTTCGTATCCCATAGTAATACTCGTACCATACTTGTGCTCATATTCGTATACATGTCCTTATCCGTATTCCTATACATAGTCTTTTCACATTCATATTCATATTATATACATAGTCATTTCATATACATAGCATTTACATAGCATACCCGACCTCATGGGATCGGTGTCTTATACATACTTGGCCAACCAAGGCTCAAGGTCATACATACCTGGCCCTACCAAGGCATCAGGGTTATCCGTATCCTCTGCAGAGGTGTGTGCGCATTTCGTAATCGTATACATACTTTATACATAGTCATATACATATAGTCTTACCCGGCATCATAAGCTCGGGGTCTTTTTATAGCCCTTCATAGGCACACATACACATATATCGTAGCTTGTAAGCATCTCTAGTCTCATTTTACTCTCATCATCATTTCTATCCTCATCATTATCGTTACATTTACATTATAGACTTACTCGTCATACGAGGAACGTAGTATAAGCATAGTACATATCAAGGGTCGTGAGCATATGCGCTCGGAATGTCAACCATGTGAAGACAACATACTCATATAGAGGAATTTAGGAATTTGGCCAAGAACCATGCCTTATGAAAGAAGGGTTAGCCTTACATACCTTTCCGTCGAACTATTTTATGCTTGCACGTTCCCTTCCAATGCTAGCGTTTATACCTTCATTAATATCATAACAATGACCATTAGTCATTCACATTATCCACATTATCTAGAATTCCTCAATTTGCCTCTAGTTCACCCACATGCATGATTATAACACCCATCTTCGTCCATTCGTCTAAAGTGTTTAGTTCATGATCTTAATACCATTTATAACACATTCATATCACAACACAACAACATTCATAACTCAATTCAAACTATTTCTCAAAATGTCACTATTCATCATTCATGACCTAGTTGACCACATTTTCTACAATCCATGTATTTTAATTCTCCAATACCTCAAACATCTTGTAAAAATCATGAATCTTACCTTAGAAGTTGTAGGAACAAGCTTTGGTTGATAATACTCTTCTTTGAGCAAAACCCTAGTTTTTCTCCATTTGGATTTCTTGACTTGGATGATCCTTGATGATTCCCTTATCCTTGATTTACTTGTCTTAATGTTATGGATGACTTATAATCCTTGAAAACTCATAAAATAAATGTAGAGGGGAGCTCTAGAGAGAAGTGGTGTAATGTTGTAAATGAAATAAGACAAGTCTTGATCCTCATATTTAATGAATTGAAAAATCTGTGCTGGGTGAACAGTGGTCGTCCATGGAGGTTTACGATCCGTATTTCAGTTTACGGACCGTCCCTCGTGGTCGTTTTTAAGCTTAAGCAGAACCAGAAACTTTGGCCTGCATGCATGGTGATTTACGACCATGGTTTACGGGCCGTAAATCACTTTACGGTCCGTCCACCAGGTCGTATTATACCTCTTCCTCAGCTGGCAGAAAGTTGAAGTTTGGCATGCCAGTTTACGACCTGGCAGTTTACGGACCGTATACCAGTTTACGGTCCGTATTTTCACTTTACGACCACTGGCAGAAAGCTGAAGCTTTTGCATGGCAGTTTACGACTGCCAGTTTACGGACCGTATTGCACTTTACGGTCCGTATTTTGCAATATACGACCACTGGGCAGTTTTGCCAACTTTCAATTTTTCTCATTTCTCGACTTTTCATTCTAATCATCCACATCCCTTTACATACATTTCCCATGAAACATTATACACTCGCACACCTCATTAGTTCATTTACTTGCGTACCAACGGGAAATTTTCCGAGGTGTAACAATAGTAGTAGAAGACGATGGCTAAATTTTTTAGATATCATTTCAATTTATAATTTAAAATTTTAACATATAAAAGGAAAATAAAATAATATAGCAGACCAATTAAGTAGAGTAAAGATTACTGCTAACTGATTTTCTATTTGAACAACATGAGACCTTCCAGTTCTCCGACAGCAGACAAGGGGAAAGGCATAGCCTCAACCCAAGACACATACAGACAGACAGTATTAGGTAACCTTCATTTTGGACCTACATCTTTATTAGAGAGAAATACTATGGAAAGAATACAATTCGGAGCCAATAATCTAGTAGCTTTTCCGCCATCAAATTGGACTTTTAAAGTATTACCAGAATATGTAATAGACAGACAACAAAGATGCTTAGTAGATAATCTATGGATCTCGCATAATAGAAAGGATGCTAAACATTTTGTAGCTACTATAAATTCTCTTTGTTAGTATTTTACAGATCGAAATTTAGACAAAAAATTTAAATTTTATGTTGTAGTGCATGGTAAAACTAATAGTGTTTTTCAAACTTGGCTAGAAGTTGTAGACTCTATTAAAGACATAAGAAAACCTCTTTTTAAAGGATTTAATGATTTTACTGAGGCATTAGACTATGCTATAGGAATGTTGGGTCCAAATTACTATTTTTCTCCAGCTCTTAGACAAAACCCAAACAAAATCCCTCAGTACAACGTACAAAAAGACACAGACAAGATAATTGTTTGTGATCACTGTTCTACTATGACTGAAGTGGTCAAGAGATTAAACCAACAGGAAGAGACATTAGTTCAAGAAAAAATGAAACTCTTGGATCAAGTGAAGACATTAGAACAAATACTACAAACAGTTAATGTTGAGTCAGTGCAATCGCAGAGCTCTCCATCTCCGATAAAAATGGATGAGACGGGTGTGCATTCCCCAATGAATGTAGTTTGTCCCACTATAGCGGGTAAGGATACAGCTAGTCCGGTTCAAACGGTAGCGGGTAAAGACTCATCAAATCCGTTGATGGCTGTCACTTTGCCAAAAAGTGAAGATGAGGCATGTTCATCTCTCCAAATAAGACAGAGACTACCAAAGACACTTACGCAAGGAGCAACTTCTACAAAGAAAAGCATACTTGCAAAAACGAAAAAGAATGAAAAAATAGAAAATATAGTAAAAGAGACACTAGAAAAAAAATTCCAGACAGAAGAACAAGATAAACATATAGTTAAAAATCCTAGTCCAGAATTATCTCCAAGTCAAGAGATGTCACCAGTCCATAGTTCAGATTTCAAAGGAGATGATATTAATTACCAAGACAGTGCATTTCAAGACTCTCAAGATCCAAATGATGTAGACTCAGGCATGAGTCTTGATTCAATTGCTCTACACAATCTAGACACTTAGATCAGTTAATGGAGAAAATAATAGAACCTAAGTAAAAAGAGACAGTTGAAGACATTGGTTGAAAACAATATGCCTAGCAAGAAGACAAAATAAAAAAAAGGTAATACAGAGAACAAAGATAGAAAGACATTTCAGAAAGGAAAATGAAAGGAAAAAGAAGCCAAAGACAATGACATTTGAAGACTTTAGTGGCATCATCTTTCAGAAAGAAAAAAGAAGACAAGACAATGACATTAGAAAAGGAAGACTTTTGGTGGAAATCTGACAAGGACATCTCAGAAAAAGAATACCAGACTTTACTAAAGTAGCTTTAATAAAGTAATGGGACAGCTCAGCAAACGGACAAAATTATAAAGTATCTTTTGAAAAGTTTCACGTGACGATGGGGCCCCAAGAGCACCCGGCTGAACTCAAAAGATTCTTCACAAATTTGAAGTCCGCAGTTGAAGTCCGCCAGACTCCTATAAATAGCAGCGTTTGTGGAGAAACAAATCATCGACAAAAAGAGAACTTCTGACACTTCTCTCAAAAAACCTCTCCATATTCCTCTTCCCTTTCACAATGTCCCAACTCCTTTTTCCAGTAAAACCTTTTGTAATATAACTTCCTTGCAAAATAGTATTAAGCCCTCAAGTAATTTTCTATTAGAGTGAAGTAGTTTTCGGGTTCCCCGAAAGGGAAACCTCTCTCCATATTCAAGTCATGTAATTTTTTTCTATGTTTTTTGTACTAATCTCCCTACTATGTAAATTATTCTATGTTTAATTAAAATATTATGTTGATAATGTTTGAGTAATTACTTACTTATTATTATGAATCTATTACTCTTAGTATATGGTTATTCTCTTAATTTCTTAATATACTCGATGGATTAACCTGTAAATTTTTAGGTGTTTGAAAGGCTGTTTTAATGTCCAAATGATAAGGGACGATATTGGCCGTGGTAACCAGGATGTGGTTAAAGAAGAGGGATATTAAGAACCAAGATTAAGAGAAAGAGATGAACAGTGTAATAAGATTCATAACTGAACAGATTTAAAAAAAAACGTAAAAATTGGGAGAATAGGCAGAAAATAAGAAATACACCTACATGATAAGAGGAATCAAGGGGTGAGGGAGTACCAAGTAGGATTGTTTAAAATATTAGCAAAAAAATCACTCAATATTGCTAGCCATATATATATATATATATATATATATATATATATATATATGTATACAGGGGATATGGGGAAAGGTGAGGCGTTATAGACGCATAGCCACTTGATCAGTTGGTATATTATGATATCATCCCGGACGCAGAATATATAGTTTAATGGATCGGGCTGTTCGTTCCTCGGCACTATTATATGTGTGTATATATATATATATATATATATATATATATATATATATATATATATATATATATATGGATCGGCCGTTTGTTCCGCGGCAAAATGATATGCTTTTGGATCGGGATGCACGTTCCGCAGCAGTTCTATTTTATGTATACGTGTATGAGAAATGTTTTTATGAAAAGAAAGTTAAGCATGTATGGTATCTGCCTTAAGAGGCAATCAGATGTTATGTTATGCCATGTATTTTTCATTATGTTATTTTCCATGTTCGGTATTTCTTACTATGTTACTATTTATGCCTTACATACTCAGTACTCTGTTCGTACTGACATCCCTTCTTGTGGGCGCTGCGTTCATGCCCGCAGGTTCAGATAGCCAGCCGAAAGAGCCAGACCAGTAGGGCCTCTTACCAATTCCAGCCAGCAAGCTCCATTTGGATCGGAGCTACAGCCTTTTGGTATGCTCTTTTTGGTATACAGGTATGACAGGGCCTTGTCCTGTCTTTTCTACAGTCTGTATTCTATAGAGGTATGCAGACAGTGATATGTAGCTAGGATGTTACTGTTACACCTCGAAAATTTCCCCGCGAACATACAATGAAAAGTTGCAGGTTTGCACTTTGACCCAGTTGGTCGTAAAGTGGAATACGGCCCGTAAAGTGATTTACGGACCGTAAACTACTATCATCCTCCAAACTTTCAAAAATTTCAAATTTCTGTCAAATGCTACAAATGGTTAAAAACGACTTGGAATACGGACCGTAAATCGAAATACGGCCCGTAAACTGAGTCGTAAATTGCCATGATCTCCAACATGCCTTTCTGGTTTTGATATGCTTAAATACGGTCATGAAGGACGGACCGTAAACTAGAATACGGCCCGTAAAGTGGGTTTACGACCACTGCACACCTCAGTTACTGTTCATTCCGGAATAGATTTTAAGTCATTAAAAAGAGACCCAAGCTCATTCAAATCATTTCATATTCACGATATTTCTCTCTACAAACTCCTAGAATACTCTCTACTCTTCAATTACAAGAACTGAAGGGAGATTGGTGATCAATTACATGAGACCCACGAAATCAAGTGTGAGAATCACACTAAAGTTCATCCTTCTCAAGAAAACCCAAAAGGAGTGAAGTAGGGTTTTGGTGCTAGAGGAGTAAATCCATTCAAAGCTTGTTCAACCATCATCTAAGGTAATTTTAATGACCATTTCATGTTGTTTAAGGTATTGGAAGGCTAAGATACCCGAATTGTAGAAAAGCATAACAAATGGGTCATAAATGAGTGAATAGTGCCATGAGTGAATGGTAGTTGAATTGAATCATGAATGATAGTGTATTGTGAGTATGAATACGTTATAAATAGATAAGTGTGAGACATGAGAAAATACGATAGCGAACCCACAACCATAATTGTGGGAAAAATGAAGAGAAATGGTGGATCGTGGTCATTGTATATGAATGATGATTGTTGATTGCTATATTGTAATTGTTGTTGTGGGTGTTGGAAGTTGATATGAAATATTGGAAAAGTAGTATAAACAAAGGAAGTGCTGCCCAATTGTCTCTAGAAATAGTAGTGCGTTCTTATAGTTGATTAACTAACGTTACTACGAATCCTCTTTTGAAGGTAGAGGCGTGACATTGAAGGAGAATAAACGAACGCTAGATTGCTTAAACGAGAAAGGTATGTGAGGCTAGTCCCTTCTTTCTAATGGCATGAATCGTATAGTGTAACTACTTTCTTATCCACGAGCCTATGGCTATAGTTAGCTACAAAAGGTAATGAGTTAAAGTATGGAGAGTCTAATGACGTTATTTATCGCTTACACTCACCTCATATGCTAATTCCTTCGAGGTGAGGTAGGATGTCAATGATTGTTCCATAATGCAATCGGGGGATCACGACCATACGTCACCCCGATAGAGCGTGGTTGATCTTGAGCCTTATGTATGTATGATGATAAGCTAAGTATATTGTGATGAGCATATGATGATACTACTATTACACCGGGCCTAATTGGCCGGGCAGTCACCGCCAAGGCGGGCAGCTATATGATACACCATGGCCAAATGGCATGGGCAGACACCACTAGTGGGCGGCATGAGATGTTACCCCGGACGCGAGAGGCCTGGACGTAGGCTCATGTTGTGATTATCACACCGATCCGATATGGACAGGCAGTTTATACATGATGCATATATGATATGATATGATGATGAGCATGAGTAAGACAGCATGATTTGTTTTCTTATACTTGGTAGTTAGATTCTGATGTTCCATATGAGTATCTTCCTTATATCATGGTCTTACTTCATTGTTTATGCCTCTCATACTCAGTACAATATTCGTACTGACGTCCGTTTTCTTTGGACGCTGTGTTCATGCCCACAGGCAGACAGGGAGGAGAGCTCGATCCAGATTCGTAGTAGCTATCAGCTGAGTGGAAGCCCTCCATTGTCCCGGAGGTGCTTATGATTATTATTTTGTGTATATATCGCCATGTATATGTATTGTTTTGGGCACGACGGGGTCTTATCCCGTCCCGATGTTCAACACTCCAGTAGAGGCTCGTAGATATGCAGTGCGGTTTAGATGGTCTCACGAGATCACTACTGTATACATATCTATATTATTTTGATAACCTAAGGGCACATGTACACGAAACTATTTTATGTTTTCATACGAAATATGATTTTCCTCCGCTATGAGTATAAAGATGATAAAAAGAGCATTAAATGAGTAAAATGAGCGACAGAGCGAGCGGTGCTCGGTGGTTAGCCCCGGGTACCTGTCGGGGCCCCTAGCTGGGTCGTGACAAAAGTAGTATCAGAGCAGTTCGATCCTAGGAAGTGTCTACGAGCCGTGTCTAGTAGAGTCTTGTTTATGGTGTGTAGTGCGCCACATCAATAAACAAGAGGTTACAGGGCATTTAGGAAAAATGACCATCTTTCTTCTATGTGATCGTGCCATAGAGTCGTGTATAAGAATTTAGCCTCCCTAATAGTGTGTTATGATTTCAGAATGCCGCTAAAGGGAAAAGCTATAGCCGCCCAGAAGGGCAAGACTACGACAAAGAGGTGAGTAGAAAGAGAGCCCCCAATGAATATTGAAGAGGGTGAATCACACAACGAGGCCTTGTCTAATACTTCTTCTACCCCGCCTAATGTGGGGGAACAAGGAGGAGCCCCAGCTCCAATTCCTCCGCCGGCTGCTTCGGGTCAACAAATGATCGAGGCCATTCAACTATTGACACAATTAGTTGCCGCACAGGCACAACGACAAAATGTGGGTTCAAGTGACCGGGCAGCAAGTACCAAGGCCCGTGATTTTATGAGTTTAAATCCTCCGGAATTCTTCAGGTCGAAGCCGGATGAGGATCCGCAATGCTTCGTAGATGAGATGTTAAGGACATTGAAGATTGTCCATGCCTCCGAGACTGAATCCATGGAGTTGGCATCGTATAGACTCCAGGATGTGGCGGTGTTGTGGTACAATAATTGGGTATTATCAAAAGGAGAGAACGCGCCTCCTCCGGTTTGGCAAAAGTTTGTGGATGCTTTTATTCATCACTATTTGCCACCCGAGGTCCGCCGAGCTAGAGCGGATAGATTTTTTAATTTGAAGCAAGGAAACATGAGTGCCCAGGAGTATAGCCTGCAATTTAATTCTTTGGCTAGATATGCCTCGGCTATTGTGTCCGACATAGGGGATCGGGTACATAGATTTGTAAGTGGCCTAGGGCCACATTTATTCAGAGATTGTTTGACAGCTTCCTTGTAAGGCGGGATGGATATTTCCCGAATACGGGCCCATGCACAGAATTTGGAGGGGCGACAACAACAACAAAGAGGCTATCGTGATGTCAATAGAAGACAAGGAAAGAGGGCCAGATCCATGGGAGCTAGCAGTGAACATAGAGGGGATCAAGGCAGACATATTCTGGGTACTCAGGCCAGTCAGGGACAAGTGCACCTCCTCGATTCACATGTAGGAGATTTGATCGCTCTTTCCGTTCAGGACAGGGCCAGAGTTCGAGGGCTTCAGATTCCCAGCTCAGGGAAGATTATAGTCAGAGGAGACCCCCAGTGCCGTGATGCAACCAATGCGGCATATTACATTTCGGACAGTGTCGTCAGGGTTCGGATGCCTGTTATACTTATGGTCAGGTAGGGCATATGATGAGGGATTTCCCGTCGATGAGTGGTAGAGTTGGAGTTCAGCAGCTGGCTCTTCATCAGTACGCCCGGTAGGGCAGACTCCCCAGATGACAGCAGGCCGAGGCAGAGGCCGAGGGGCAGCATCTACTTCAGGTGCCACTCAGCCCCGTGTATATGCTTTAGCCGAACAGCAGGATCTCGAGTCCTCTCCGAATGTAGTTATAGGTATATTGTCTATATTCTCCCGTGATGTGTATGCATTGATAGATCCGGGTTATACATTTTCTTATATTACTCCATATGTTGCTGGTTGTATTGGGGTAAAACCCGAGTCAATTAGACCCTTTGAGGTACTCACTCCAGTTGGTGATCCCGTGATAGCAAGACAAGTGTACAAAAATTGTGTCGTGATGGTATGTGATCGTCAGACCAAAGCTGACTTGATTGAGCTAAAAATGGTAGATTTCGATGTAATCATGGGTATGGATTGGTTGGCGTCGTGCTATGCAAACGTTGATTGCCGCACAAAAGTGGTCCGATTCCAATTTCCGGGAGAGTCTGTGCTTGTATGGAAAGGTAATACAACATCTCCAAAGGGCATGTTTATTTCTTACCTCGAGGCAAGGAAGATGATAGCCAAGGCTTATGTTTATCACTTAGTCTGGGTTCATGATACCGAGGCAATGTCGCCAACTTTCCAGTTAGTTCCAGTAGTGGATGAATTCCCAGATGTGTTTCCTGACGAACTTCCAGGCCTTCCACTAGAAAGAGAGATTGACTTCGCCATTGATGTGTTGCCAGACACCAAGCCTATTTCTATTCCTCCTTATCGAATGGCCCCGACAGAATTAAAGGAGCTAAAGGCACAGTTGAAGGACTTTCTTGAGAAGGGATTTATTAGATCCAGTTCATCACCGTGGGGAGCACCGGTCTTGTTTGTGAGAAAGAGAGACGGTTCCTTGCGAATGTGCATCGATTATAGGCAACTGAACAAAGTGACGATAAAGAAAAAATATCCTCTTCCAAGGATTGATGACTTGTTCGACCAGTTGCAAGGTGCCAAGTGGTTTTACAAAATAGATTTGAGGTCGGGTTACCATCAAGTCAGAGTTAGAGAAGCAGATATTCCTAAAACAATCTTCAGAACGAGATATGGCCACTATGAATTTCGAGTGATGTCGTTCGGGTTGACTAATGCTCCGACTGTGTTTATGAATTTGATAAACAACGTATTCCGACCTCTCTTTGATCTATTAGTGATAGTATTTATTGATGATATTCTGGTGTATTCTCGCACGGAATCGGAACATGGAGATCATCTGAGAATTGTTCTTGGTATTCTTCGAGACCGAGAATTGTATGCAAAATTTTCAAAGTGTGAGTTCTGGCTGAATTCTGCGACATTCCGGGGCCATGTCATTTCAAATGATGGTATTCGAGTTGACACCCAGAAAATTGAAGCTGTGAAGACTTGCCCAAGGCCTACGACGCCCACAGAAGTCCGTAGTTTTCTGGGTTTGGCAGGTTATTATCGAAGATTCGTAGAGGGCTTTTCGTCTATTTCAGCCCCATTGACGAAGCTACCCCAAAAGTCAGCAAAGTTTCAATGGGATGATGCCTGTGAGCGCAGTTTCCAAGAGTTGAAAAATAGGTTGACCTCAGCCCCGGTTCTAACACTTCCAGAAGGGCCAGATGGCTATGTTGTGTATTGTGACGCTTCCGGTGTCGGATTGGGATGCGTATTGATGCAGTATGGTAAAGTTATTGCATATGCTTCGAGACAATTGCAGAAACATGAGAAGAATTATCCAACTCATTATCTCAAACTATCTGCGGTCATTCATGCCTTAAAAATGTGGAGACATTATTTATACGGTGTGCACGTTGATATCTATACAGATCACAAAAGTCTTCAGTACATCTTCAAGCAAAAAGAGTTGAACCTGTGACAGAGTCGGTGGTTAGAATTATTAAAAGATTATGATGTTAACATTTTTTACCACCCCGGGAAGGCGAATGTAGTAGCTGACGCACTTAGCCGCCGATCAATGGGTAGTTTATGTGAAGTCCCTCCGGAAAGGAAAGAGATGGTTCAAGAACTTCATCGATTGGCTAATCTTGGAGTGCGTGTAATTGATTGCCGGGATTAGTATAAATGATTCCACAATTTCGTCCTTGGATATGGATGTGAAAGAACGGCAGTGCGAAGATCCGCAGTTATGTCGTTATAGAGACACATCTCATGGGAAAGAAAAGTCTCCGTTTGAAGTTTCCATGGATGGAATTCTTAGGTACCGAGGCAGGTTATGTGTGCCGAATGTGGCGGAAATGCGCCGACGCATTTTAGAAGAAGCACATTGCTCTCGATATTCTATTCACCCAGGTGCAACCAAAATGTATTATGATCTCAAGATGATGTACTGGTGGGATGGCATGAAGAGAGACATAGCAGAATTCGTAGCACAATGTCCAAATTGTCAACAGGTAAAAGCTGAACACCAGAAGCCGGGAGGCTTGTTGTAAGCAATGGAAATCCCTACTTGGAAATGGGAAGTGATCAACATAGATTTCATCGTGGGATTACCCCGTTCCCATGGCAGGTATGACTCTATATGGGTGATCGTGGATAGGCTGACGAAAGCAGCCCATTTTGTTCCAGTCAGGACCACGTACTCAGCGGAAGACTATGCAAGGTTGTATCTTAAAGAAATTGTGCGACTCCATGTAATCCCATTATCTATTATCACAGATAGAGGAGCACAGTTTACAGCTAAGTTCTGGAAATCTTTTCAAGAAGGTTTAGGCACGCATGTGAAGTTTAGCACGGCATTTCATCCGCAAACTGATGGGCAGGCCGAGCGTACCATTCAAACTTTAGAAGATATGCTACGGGTGTGTATGTTGGATTTCGGTGGTAGCTGGGATGACCACTTACCCCTTATTGAGTTCGCATACAACAATAGCTACCATTCAAGTATACACATGGCTCCATATGAAGCTTTATATGGAAGGAAATGCAGATCTCCAATCGGATGGTTCAAAATAGGAGAAGCACAATTAGTGGGCCCTAAATTGATCCAAGGTGGGTCAGGTAGCCTATGAATTGGATCTACCTTCGGAGCTTGAATCAGTCCACCCAGTTTTCCACGTTTCGATGCTCCGCAAGTGTATTGGATATCCCATCAATATTGTCCCGATAGCCGATGTGCAAATAACGGAAAAACTAACCTATGAAGAAGTGCCTATTGCCATCCTAGATAGGCAAGTGCGAAAGCTTCGAAATAAAGAGGTAGAGTCAGTCAAAGTATTGTGGCGAAACAACAATCGGGAAGAAATGACTTGGGAAGCGGAAGAGAGTATGAAGTCCAAGTAACCACGCTTATTCCAACCCCCGGGAGAGATCCAAGACGAAACGCCGACGATATGAGGTATGTACGCTTTATTTTTATGCTTTTGGTCATGTATGGCCACGGATATGTTGATATTGTGATGTAGCCCTGTGAGGCGATGATATTATGGGTTGTTGTGACAGGTTGGTAGTGTCAAATTACAGGGGAAACTCTGGCGAAATTTTTGTAGAATCCCGAGTGTTTAACATTCGAGGACGATTGTTCCAAAAAGGGGGGAAGAGTGTTACACCTCGGAAATTTCCCCACGAATGTACAATGAAAAGTTGCAGGTTTGCACTTTGACCCAGTTGGTCGTAGAGTGGAATACGACCCGTAAAGTGATTTACGGACCGTAAACTGCTATCGTCCTCCAACCTTTCAAAAATTTCAACTTTCTATCAAATGCTTCAAATGGTTAAAAACGACTTGGAATACGGACCGTAAATCGAAATACGGTCCGTAAACTGAGTCGTAAATTGCCATGATCTCCAGCATGCCTTTCGGGTTTTGATATGCTTAAATACGGTCGCGAAGGACGGACCATAAACCAGAATACGGCCCGTAAAGTGGGTTTACGACCACTGCACACCTCAGTCACAGTTCATTCGGGAATAGATTTTAAGTCATTAAAAAGAGACCCAAGCTCATTCAAATCATTTCATATTCACGATATTTCTCTCTAGAAACTCCTAGAATACTCTCTACTCTTCAATTACAAGAACTCAAGGGAGATTGGTGATCAATTACATGAGACCCACGAAATCAAGTGTGAGAATCACACTAAAGTTCATCCTTCTCAAGAAAACCCAAAAGGAGTGAAGTAGGGTTTTGGTGCTAGAGGAGTAAATCCATTCAAAGATTGTTCAACCATCATCTAAGGTAAGTTTCATGACCATTTCGTATTGTTTAAGGTATTGGAAGGTTAAGATACCCGAATTGTAGAAAAGCATAGCAAATGGGTCATAAATGAGTGAATAGTGCCATGAGTGAATGGTAGTTGAATTGAATCATGAATGTTAGTGTATTGTCAGTATGAATACGTTATAAATGACATGTAGACCATGAGATAAGTGTGAGACATGAGAAAATACGATAGCGAACCCACAATCATAATTGTGGGAAAAATGAAGAGAAATGGTGAATCGTGGTCATTGTATATGAATGATGATTGTTGATTGCTATATTGTAATTGTTGTTGTGGGTGTTGGAAGTGGATATGAAATATGGGAAAAGTAGTATAAACAAAGGAAGTGCTGCCCAATTGTCTCTAGAAACAGAAGTGCGTTCTTATAGTTGATTAACTAACGTTAGTACGAATCCTCTTTTGAAGGTAGAGGCGTGACATTGAAGGAGAATAAACGAACGTTAGATTGATTAAACGAGAAAGGTATGTGAGGCTTGTCCCTTCTTTCTAATGGCATGAATCCTATAGTGTAACTACTTTCTTATCCACGAGCCTATGTCTATAGTTAGCTACACAAGGTAATGAGTTAAAGTATAGAAAGTATAATGACGTTATTTATCACTTACACTCACCTCATATGCTAATTCCTTCGAGGTGAGGAAGGATGTCAATGATTGTTCCATAATGCAATCGGGGGATCACGACCTTACGTCACCCCGATAGAGCGTGGTTGATCTTGAGCTTTATGTATGTATGATGATAAGCTAAGCATATTGTGATGAGCATATGATGATACTACTATTACACCGCGCCTAATTGGCCGGGCAGTCACCGCCAAGGCGGGCAGCTATACGATACACCATGGCCAAATGGCATGGGCAGACACCACTAGTGGGCAGCATGAGATGTTACCCCAGACGCGGGAGGCCTGGACGTAGGCTCATGTTGTGATTATCACACCGATCCGATATGGACGGGCAGTTTATACATGATGCATATATGATATGATATGATGATGAGCATGAGTAAGACAGCATGATTTGTTTTCTTATACTTGGCAGTTAGATTCTGATGTTCCATATGAGTATCTTCCTTATATCATTGTCTTACTTCATTGTTTATGCCTCTCATACTTAGTACAATATTCGTACTGACGTCCGTTTTCTTTGGACGCTGTGTTCATGCCCACAGGTAGACAGGGAGGAGAGCTCGATCCAAATCCGTAGTAGCTGTCAGCTGAGTGGAAGCCCTCCATTGTCCCGGAGGTGCTTATGATTATTCTTTTGTGTATATATCGCCATGTATATGTATTTGTTTTGGGCACGACGGGGTCTTGTCCCATCCCGATGTTCAGCACTCCAGTAGAGGCTCGTAGATACGCAGTGCGGGTTAGATGGTCTCACGAGATCACTACTGTATACATATCTATATTATTTTGATAGCCTAAGGGCACATGTACACGAAAGTATTTTATGTTTTGATACGAAATATGATTTTCCTCTGCTATGAGTATAAAGATGATAAAAAGAGCATTAAATGAGTAAAATGAGCGACAGAGCGAGCGGTGCTCGGTGGTTAGCCCCGGGTACCCGTCGCGGCCCCTAGCTGGGTCGTGACAGTTACGCAGCCTTGTCAGCGCTTGTTTTGTTGTACAGTACATGTAGCAGCTAATTCGGCTTGCGCTGTTACTCTCAGTATTTATGTTTTGATGTATGTACTGTCCATGAGTTCTCGAGACAGTGTTTCTCGTGTTGATTTTCCAGGAGACAGTGTAGCTCAGTTATGGATTATGTATGGGCCCAGGTTAATCAGTAAGAAAGAAATGCAAGCACAGCAGTGCTTGACAAGTAGTGGTCGGACACTCATCACGGTTCTTTTGCTTGGGGCGTTACAAAAGTGGTATCAGAGCAGTTCGTTCTTGGGATTGTCTACAGACCGTGTCCGGTAGAGCCTTATTTATGGGTGTGAAGCCGGCCACACTTATAAACACGAGGCTGCAGGGCATTTAGGAACCATTGACCTTTCCTTCTGTCTTAGATCGTGCGATAGAGCCAGAGTCTAGGAAAGATCGCTTCTGACCCTTTTTTCCTGTAGATAAGTGTAGACTGGCGAAGGATGAAGAGATCAGCCTTGGGCAGTGGGGGTGCTAAGAAGGCCCCCAGAGTAGATCCAGGACCCCAGGCTCCAGGACCGAGCAGCAAGAGCCTTAGTTATTCCATTGAGACTGATCCCTTGGAGGACCCAGCGACGATTCCTCCAGAGTTTTTGACTTCCAGGGAGGAGGACCCCTCAGGGGATAGTTATGACACGAACCCGTCTGAGGGTTCGTCTGGGACACCAGAGGAGGAGATCCCCGAGGCCGTACTAGCTGCTCCTGTGGCAGAGCTCTACGTTATACCAGCTACCCCGGTAAGTTTTACAGATTACTCTAGCCATTTATCCTGGCCATCGGTAAACCAGGAGTTGCCCTATTATCCATATCCGTTGGGCTCAGATGAGAGAGATGATGAAGGCCAAACGAGCAGATGGTGGGTAGACAATAACGAAGAGCACATTTCACTTTATAGTCCACCAGATCAGACTAAGGACTGATCAACTGCAGGTATATGAGTCTTTATTGAAGATTCCTATGTATGTGCTTTTGTTGTAGATTATTACTTAATAGCGGCGAGCGAAAAAATCCTAAAAGGACCGATAACCAAGTATTTATAAGTAACTACGATCAAGGTGTTTTCGCCACCATTGGGAATCTTGAAATTTGGGATGAAAAGTAGTCATACATACATATGAAAGGTGAATATTGAGGATTAAAAAGGGCAAAATAGTATTTGTGTAGTCGGAAGAATAAGAGATCTTTTCTAATTCGGAGGGAGATGCATTACGAGAATGTTTTGGAATCTGTCAAAAACTTCAACTTACTCTAGGTTATGCGATGAAGGTCATGCAGTAATGTGTATGCGATCATACCTGCACTAACGCATCGGATTTCATTAGAGTTTCAAAGTTAAGCGTGCTGGGGTGAGAGAAATACTAGGATGGGTGACCTCCTGGGAAGTGTACTAAGAGTCCCACAAATGCGGACATAAGAGATAGATGAGAAGCTGGAGTAGCCTAAGGGAAATTGGAATGTGTGAAGGGGTTCGAAACCCTAAAAGGGCGCAAAGAATGAGGCGGACTAGACCATCAAAGAAAAGGAAGGTGCTCTAGAATTAGGATAAGTTCGAATAGTATTTGGAAATACTTTGTAAGCGAGGCATTACTAAATACATATATATATAAGTGTAGGATTAGAAGAACAAATATTGGTAAATGGGACTGAGGGGAAGTAACCACGAATAGGAAGGGGAATTAAGGAAGAATAGAAGGTTCGGTAACAATGTTAAGGGATTCCCAATTCTTGAGAGGTAATCGAAGAAATAAAGGCACAGCCAAGCAAACATAATCACCTTGAAAAGGGAGAAGGCTCTCCTAAAAGGTGATTTGGAAATAAAACGGATCTACAACTCTAAAAGGATATTCTATGAACTTCAGGGTCAATGTTATAACATGAGGAAGGGAGGAGAGCATTTAGGAGTAAAGTAACTGGAAATCTTTAACCACGGGAGTAAGAAAGATACTTTAACGATTTGGCTGTAGGAAATCGATCAATCATCGAGATAAGAACGAGGATAAAAGGGCGACAAAAATGACTAGAAAATTAATGACATGGGATAAGAATTCCTGTAAAGACCGAGAGATTCGATCATGGAGGAAATAGAATGAAATATAAGGAACGTGTATGGACGACAACCCGGCCGTAGCATCAGAAAGACAGATAAAGGCTCGATGAACGAGGAAGGAGAGAGTGTAAACTGTAAGAACTCCGTGCTAAGAGCAAGAAGTAGCAGGACACCAGAAAAATTTTGACGCACAACTGCAATATAAACGCGTAGTTAAGAAGAATTGCGAGTAAATGGGCTAAACGGGTGAAAGGACTGGTAGTGGATGGAAGAGTAAGGTATAGTCGAGCACTTCATAAAGAACGTAGTGAATCCCGATGTCCTCATTAACTTGTCGGTCCAGGAAATCATTAGTCATAAAAGACAGAGGTATGGAAAGACGGAAAAGAAGGCATCAGAATTGGATCTGACCCTTATAAGTATTCCGATTGAATACAAGATGGTAACTAGTAAAAAGATAGATACGTTAAACCATACGATGAAGGAACTCCGGCCTTAAGAAGATCGTGAAGGGCGGCAGATAATTATTGAAGACGATGGATACTCGAAGGCTATTGGTGTATAAGGACCTCCTTAAAAAGGGGGGAAAAGCATATTAGACTTGAAAGGAATTATGACGTTCCCAAGCTCTAGAATAAGAAATTTATTAGCTCGAGGCATATTGACATATCAAGAAGGTATCAGAAAGAAGCAGAAATGAATTGAAAATAAGTATGCAATGAGGCAGGTATAGGAAGAAAGTATGGAAAACAACCTAAGAGAACGCTTCATGCCGACATGAGCTACGACATTTCTCGACCATGGTTTGAATCCTTCGTATTTGGAAAAATTGTGCCATACCTAAGTATGCAGCGACATGTCCTAAGGGGTAATAAAGAGAGCAAGAAAGGTCTCCAAGCTAAATCCACCAAGGATGATGGAGAGGATGACGAATCCAACGGACACTTGGGATGACAACAAAAAGGGGATTTTAGCGCCGAAAGGGATAACAATTGTAGCAAAAGGAACAATGAGTGGTAGTTTGGCAATTTCTGAAGAAAGGGAAGAATGCTGCTCTTATGAATGGAAAGAGAGCCGTACCACTGGATATTTGAAAACGTTTCACGGATCACTAATTATACTGAACATGAGAGCATATGCTATGGAATTATATGAACCATCAACGTAAAGTTATGCCCAACTACAATTGCAAGAAGGCCACACCGGAAAGCCAACAAGGAATAACTACTAACGAAGTGATCGCCGGTATAAGAAAATAGAAGATAAATATACTTACATTGCAAGAGAGTCATAATGGAGTAAGAACTGTCGTAGTCCTATGCTTCTAGGATTGTACCGCGAGATGTGAGGGAAGGAAATTAAAGAAAAACTTGTGGCAGGAGCTCAAAGATGTTGTGAGCTATGAAATTAGTTTGAACTCGGATTATGAGTTGCCATAAGTGTAACTGTACTGCGAAGGATAATAGATGGTGAATAAAAATTATGTATAGACGTATTTTGGATATTGATATAACTGGTCTTGGAGAGGAACTGGGAGAATAGCTTAAGGAACATAACCATTATGCTCACTAGCGACAAAGTAATGTTGGATAAGCATTTGGAATGTAAGAGTAAGAGAGATAGTGACAAGGATGTAAAGGATTAGAGAGCCTGACTAATGAAATACAAGGAGTCGGTACAGTGTATATCTATGATCAACGGGTATAAAAAGGATAGCTCGAGATAGCACCGAAGGAGTAAATGAAAAGAGGGCGCCGTAAATGAGAAAGGTAGCTGCCCACTAAGAGGGAAACAAGGAGTAAGAAAAAAAAGGGAGTACTCACAAAACGACGAGTAGTTATGGCATGGCAAGGAAAAACTACGATAATAGAAACAGAATGAGAGTGGGATACTAGTTAATTTCTGATCATGTACATGAAGACAAAGAAGCGAAAGAAGTTGACTGAATGCAATAAAAGAGTTAAGGAAGAATGAGAAGAGACTGACCCAATTTATAGTTTAAGCACATAGTAATTGGACTCTAAGGGGACAATAACCATTCTGGGGAATCAAAGATTATGTCATGGGTTTACAAACTACAACATTCGAGGATGAATGTTTCTAAAGGGGGAAGGATGTTACACCCCGGAAAAAGCTCGCGCTACCAAGATCGTAGACGGCTTAGTATGAGCTCGAAGAAGAGTAAAGTCATACAAGTATTAAGGGTGAAGATTATATTATATGAGTAGTGCATGGGAAGTTGAGCAAATCGTAAGAAGGACCCTTGAGCTGAATATGGGTATAAGCCCTCCAAAAGGATGATTTAAGGAGATGCTTTCGGATAATCTGACTTGAAGAGGCCCAAGCGCCCTTATAAGTTTGGAATTTGGGAAAACACCATGAATGAAAGTTGTAGATAATTGAAATATCTTTCCAACCATAGGTCGTGGGCTCTTATACGATATCGGAATCACACGTTATGCGCGTTTTAAGATCGGCTGTTAGGGCAGGACATTAACCCTGTGCGAACACGCCAGAAGGTGGCGCGAACGCACAGGGCAAGACCCTCTAACTCAGTGCCAACGCGCCACGTGGCAGCGCGATCGCGCTGAGCAAATTTTAAGTTGGTCCATTCAGAACCTGGACCGTTATATAAAGGGGTTACCTCTCTTATTTCTTCAACCAAACACACCCAAAATCCTCTCTAATCTTCTGGAAATTTCCCTAAGCTTCCCACACCAACCTTTAAGCCAAAACCAGGTATAATTCTCGAATTTCAGTCCGGATAGTGTATAGTTGCAATATTACAAAATCGTATAGCGAGGCGTTGTGGCTTAAGCTCAAGGTGGAAAAGAGAAGATATAGCAATATTATCCAAAGAAAGGTATGAATGTCCTGCTATTAATGTTAATCTTGGTTTATTTACGGAGATGGAGCTGTTAAATAATTATAAAATAGTTTTGTTGGTGGAAATATGGGATAAACACCATATGGGATGTTTATGAAATATTTTGACATTGAGAATATTATGGGTGATGTTGTATTGTTGTTGTTGTTGTTGGTTGTTGAATTATAATTTTTGGCTAGGCATATAAACAGAGGAGATGCTGCCGAAATTTTGGCAGATTTTAGAAAGATTTATTTGAAGGCAAAGGGTAAGTATATAACAATGGGCCTAATCAGAGTATGAATGGTCTTATATGTAGACTTGCAGGGCCGGACGGATAAGAGTAGGTAGTTGGAGGATGAACAGGTATGTTAAGGCTCGTCCCTTTCTTTCAAAGGCATGACTCTTTTCCTGATGATCCATAAATGTTTTCCAAAATATCCGTATGTTTTGAAACAGAGATGTATGATTCTATAAGCTCTTATGATAACAGCGATGAACATGTTTTTACAATGATAATGATGATGTCAAAGATGAGAATATTTTCTATGATGATTATGATGATTAATGATTTTATGGTTAAAAGTTTCAAGTTATGAGATCAATGAAGATGTGAGAATATTGAGATATTTTCTTGACTTTCTCAATTTTATTCATTGTTGTTGGTCTCACCTTATAATAATTTTTCCTTCAAGGTGAGATAGACCGATGATGATTATTCCATAATATAATCGGAGGTTAGCGACCTTACGTCACTCCGATAGAGTCATAGCGTTCTTTGGGCTCTCATGCATGCTACTTATATTATATATGTATACGATACATATATATGTATACATGGGATATGGAGAAAGGTGAGGCATTATAGACGCATAGCCACCTGATCAGTTGGTATATTATGATATCGTCCCGAACGGGGGATGCCCGGATGCCGGATATATGGTTAAATGGATCGAGCCGTTCGTTCCATATATATATATATATATATATATTATATTTATGGATCGGGCCGTTCGTTCCGCGACAAAATGATATGCTTTTGGATCGGGCTGCACGTTCCGCAGCAACTCTTTTTTATGTATATGTGTATGAGAATTGTTTTTATGAAAAGAAAGTTAAGCATGCATGGTATCCGCCTTACGAGGAAATTAGATGTACAGGTTACTCCCTTATCTTATGTTATGCCATGTATTTTTCATTATGTTATTTTTCATGTTCGGTATCTCTTATTGTCACGACCCAAACCGATTTGGACACTCGTATACGAACCTGTTAGATATAGTCAGACTGATACTACGGACAATGTGGAATTATGTAAAAGCATGCTGTAGACGCATAATGCCATATATCAGAATGAACTTGTCTCCTGAGGAGTCACAGTTAACCATACATAATAAAAATATGCAAGTCGACAAGGCTGCCACTGTACGCGGGAATATCCAAAACAATCTATATCTGTATAGCTGACCAAACCATATACACAACCCACATATGTATACAGACCTCTAAGATTATAACAACATCTATGTCAAAAGGATCTGTGCCAAAATGACTCAAGCTCCGGAACAATGGATCTCTCCAAGCAGCTGAGTAGCAGTCCTAAGCTGGAGGATCACCAAACTAAGTATCTGTACCTGCAGGCATGAAACGCAGCACCTGAAGAAAGGGGGTCAGTACGGAAAATGTACTGAGTATGTAAAGCATGAAGTACAATAAAGAAGATCATGACTGAGTAAAAGATGACAAGAGGCAAGTATGATAATCAAAGATACCAATGCATCTGTGCCTTATGAGATGAGAGTCATGCATATATATAATATACCGTACCCGGCCCATTATGGGACTCGGTGAATGAAGTCATATACATATATATCGTACCAGGCCCATTATGGGACTCGAAGAAAAATATAACGTACCCGGCCGGTTATGGGACTCGGTAAAATATAGAGTTTACCTGGCCCATTATGGGACTCGATAAAATATATAGCATACCCGGCCCATTATGGGACTCGCTAAAATATGTAGCGTCTTACCCGGCCCATTATGGGACTCGGTAAAATATATAGCGTCTAGCCCGGCCATTAAGGCAAGGTAATATATATAGCATCTTGCTCGACCATTAAGGCATGGTAATATATATATATATATATATATATATATATATAGATAGATAGCATCTTGCCCAGCCATTAAGGCACGGTGTTATCTTGCCCGGCCATATAGGCACGGTGTTATCTTGCTCGGCCATATAGGCGTGGTGTTATCCCCAGCTGATCAGTGGGATGCAATGCATACATACATACATACACATAAAAATACATAAATGAAATCAACATCATCATTAGCATTACCATTATCATCGTATCATTCCTTGAAGGACCAACCATTGTAAAATGAAATCGATGATGTCATGGGAGTCTCGAGAATCATGAACTTAGATAGCACTGAAAATAGAATCATTATCTTCGCTATATCTCACCTCGAAGGAACGGATGACATGAGGTGAGATCATAAACAATAAGTAAGATCAAGGTATTCAGGGAATGGCTCAATAATCTCATAATTCTCTCAAATCATACTTTGGAGTTTCTAAATGAGAATCATCATCATCGTCACAATCATCATAGAACATTTTTTTCATTTAACATCATAAGAAGCTTTAAGATTCATGAACTTCGAGCTTTTGAAAACAAGGAGGTTATGGAAACATTTATGGAATCATAACATATGAATCATGCCTTTGAAAGAAAGGGACGGGCCTTAACATACCTGTTCAGCCTCCAACTACCTACGCTTATCCGTCCGAGCCTGAAAGTTTATACATAAGACCATTCATACTATGATTAGGCCCATTGTTATATACTTATCCTAAGCCTTCAAATAAATCTTTCTAGAATTTGCTGAAATTTCGGCAGCATCTTCTCTGTTTATATGCCTAACCCAAAATTACAATTCAGCAACCTATCAACAACAACAACAATACCAACATCAACAACACTATTATCCATACCAATGTATTCCATAAACATCTGACACGATGTTTTTCAACATACAACAACAATATACACTTCCTTTCTTTCCAATCAAGGAGCATAATCTCATCAACACACCAAAAACATTAGATACCATCTCTATACATGTAAATCAGCCCAGCCACATGGACACAACATGCTCAAAACAGTCCATAAACACAGCAACTACAACACAACACTTTATGACCTTTCCTCCATAACTATTTTCACTTTTAAGACTTGCTAAACCTTCAAATCAACTCAACATAAGAGATAGGATGAAGAACATACCTTATACTTGAAGAAATTCAGCCACACCAACTTTATTCAAGACCAAACTTACCACAACATCAAGTAGAAGCAAGAACAATCACCTTCTATGGACTAGTTTGGTGTAATCTTGTTAAATTCTTGATTTAATGGGCTATAAATGTTTGGGGGGTTGAATTGAGAAGTTTCTAGGACTATTGAGAATGTAAAAATGCTGAAAAATGGAGTTAATGGGGGTATTTATACCCCTTATAAGTCGGTTCCACCGACCTTCTCAAGTGGGGCCCGCGGAAGCCATTTGGTAGCTTGGAGTCTTTATCTTAAAATGACCATAACTCCTGATCCCGATACCGTATGAGGGCCCACGACCCATGTTGGAAATCTCTTTCAATTATCTACAACTTTCATTTTTGGTGTGTTTCCAAATTCCAAACTTATAATAGCATTTTGGCCCCTCCAAGTCAGATCATTCTAAAACGTATCCTTAAATCATCCTTTTGGAGGGCTTATGCACATATTTGGCTTAAGGGTCCTTCTTAAGACTTGCTCAACTTCCCTTGTACTACTTATATCACTTTTTATATATCCTTTATAAAACCCCGACATGTGGGCCCCACCTTAACTTATGGTTACGAGGGCTATTCATCAAGTAACGTGTTAACTGATTTACTCCAAACAGTCTCTAATATCATATATATATATTCTTATACTCATATAATATAATCTTCATCCCTAATCCTTGTATAACTTACTCTCCCTTGAGCTCATACTAAGCCGCCTACAGTCTTAGTAAGGCGAAATTTCCCGAGGTGTAATATCCTTTTCCCCTTAAAAACATTCGTCCTCGAATGTTGTAGTTTACAACCCATAACATCTCCGTTGGTTCGTTGCCTTCCTCTTAGAAACCGATCACCATATCTTTATACTATATATTGGTCAGTTTATTACCACGCTCTGAACTCTTTCATTGGACTCATCTATGCACTCCATCACCTCTTTGTTCTTATGTACATAATCAGATATCAACTCGTATCCCGTGCTCGCTCTGTTTTCTTTATCATAGTCCTGATTTATCATGCCATAATCGCTTGTCGTCTTGCAAGTACTCTGATAATCATGCCATTTTTTTCATCCTTATCTCCCTACTAATGGGTAGCTCCCGGCTGTGGCGCCCTTGGTTTTCATTACCCTTTCCATCGTTCTCTGTGAAATTATTTTGAAGACCTTTCTCTTTCTCGTTATTACTCTTTGGAATATGCCGAGCCTGGAAATCATATCTCACGTCCGCATGAAGTATTTCTTGATCCATCGTAATTCCTTTTTCATACCTGCTTGTGGTTTGCTTATCTTTAATTCATTTTTGCTCCTTCTTAATACATTTTTGATATGCCATTACATCCCGAGTCTTGTCCTCTTTAAGTTAACATCCTTCTTTCTTTGGAATTTTGACAATGCTACACCTCCTTTCAGAATTAGATCTGCTCTTCCCCCTTTTTTAAGGGTGTTCTGACACACTAATAACTCCCGAGTACAGGTAGTCATTGGCCAACCCTAACGATCTTCCAACTCGTTTGGTCTCTCATAATACCGGAGTTCTCTCATGGTATAGCTTGACCCATTTTTTTTCTTTTGCTAGTAGATGGTTTTGCATTTAGACGAAGCACTTATGCATTACAGATCCATTCTCGCTGCCTTCTTTAAGGCCTTTCTACTTCCATGTTTTATGAATGAACATTTCCCAAATCAACGGGTTAATGGGAACATTGGAATCCATCGAAATATTTTACGGAACGTTTGGTCACAGTTTGCTCTTTTTATCCCTCGTCTTCCTTCACAACTATTATCACTGAAATTATTTTTACTCTGAGTTTCTGATTTCACTTTACGTCTACAATATATCATTGAGAGTTAATATGCTGCACTCTTCCACTTCCACTATCAGTCCTTTTATTCACTTAGCTCACTTATCCGAAATTTTCCTTGACTAGTTATTTGCGTCCCACCTATACGTTGTAGTTCTTCCAGTGTTCTGCCACTTCCTGTTTGTATCGTGAAATCCCTGCATTATACTATCTTCTTTTTCCATGACATATTCCTTGAAACGCGCGAATTCGTTCTATTCTTAAACATCTTTTAGGAAGGCTCCTTCGTGTCCAAGGCAACCGTGTCAATATGACTACACATGTATCCCTTTATATACCTCTTGAGAGCTGGAAATCTCTTAGCATCATTGTAAGGCCTGATCATTCTTTCTCTTACTTTCCATCCCTATTGGTGATTACTATCCTTTAGTCCCACTTATCGAAGTTGATTCTCTGACCCTTCGCATTCATCTTTTGTTTCCATACTACCACACTTTATCTTTTTCGCATGCCTACCTTCGAATCTCATTCAAATAGTCCCTTGCCTTGCCCATTGTCCCTCTTGGAAACTTCACTCTCCCTCGTTCCTTACACTTAAGACATTCTAATCCTTTTACTTTCTATATATTCACTTTCTTCCTTTTCCTGGCGTTATGGCATTAGGACTTTCCAACTCTAACCTGTAGTGAAAATAACGTCAACTTAACTTATAGCATTTGTTACTTGAACTTCTCTACCCTGTTCGATTAATGCCTTCAGCATATAGCAACACCATTTGCTGGGACACACATACCAATTTGACGCGGTCACATATGGGATATCATACCTATACATATATGTGGTTACTAACCCCTCACTTACAAAGTATCTCCAAATACTATTCGAACTCATCCTAATTCTAGAGCTGTGATGTATCTTCTTTCTCGCCACCGATCTAGTCCGCCTTGTCCTTCGCGACCTCTTAAGGTTTCCAACCACTAGGCATACTCCAATTTCCCTTAGGCTACTCCAGCTTCTCATTTGTCCCTTGTCTCTGAATTTGTAGAGCTCTTAATGTACTTCGCAGCGGGTCCACCCATCCTAGTATTTCTCTCACCCCAACATGCTTACCTTGAAGCTCTGATGAAATATGGTGCATTAGTGTCGGTATGATTGCATCTACCTTACTGTGTGACCTTCCTCACATGACCTAGAACAAGCTGAAATTCTAACGGATTCCGATAAATACTCGTAATGCATCTCTCTCCAGATTAAAAGGATTCGTTACTCTTCCGACGAAGCAAATGCTATTTTAGCCTTTGGAACTCCCGATGACAAGCCATCAATCAACACATACAACTACTTTCCATTCCTAAATTTTTAAGATTCCTTGTAGCGGTAAAACTTCTTAGCCGCAGTTATCTATAAGTACTTTGGTTATCGGTGCCTTCAAAACTTCCATTTTTCAATGATCAATGGTATCATGCAATAGTTGTACACACATAAGAAGTTCCAATAAAAGACTCATATACCTGTAGCTGGCCTGTCCTCCTCTCTGTTTGGAGGGCTGTAGAGTGAAGTACCCTCCTCATCGTTCTTGCACCATTCTGTTAGCCATCTCATCATGGCGATTGTTTGTATGGTTCTATGTCATATACTCTCGCAATTGATATAACTAGTGGCTTGAAATTTCACGAGGGTTCATTGTCACCAGCTTGTTTCGACCAATGCAATATCCTTGAATCCTTTTCTTGCGATCTTATCTCCGTCTACTTTCATGTCTTCTCCTTGCATTTCCTTAGCTTATCTTGATTCATAACTCCCTATTACTTTTTGATTGCCCCATTGTCGGGTGTTGTAATTCCTCCAATACCTTAGTCAGTCCTTGTGCTCGTACTCAAGCTTACTTGTTTCCCCCCTTAAAGGTTTTACCTTATAGTGTTGTATTTCATTGCCATTCTCGATCGAAATTTATAGGGATACTCGAAATAGTGATCTGCCCAACTATCTGTCTAGCCAGAATAGTACTTTTGATTCCAATAACTGATGCCCGATGTCCACTTGTAGCGTCGTCTTTATTTTATCATCCCATATAAAAGTGTCCTATACTTTCCCTTTAATCAATCTATATCAATCATAGACGTATAATCTTTGTTATCTCTTAAATCCTTGGTACTCGTCCTTAAATTTGTAGGAAAATTTTGACAGACTTTCCCCTATACTTCTTACTATCCAAAACTTGCACGCAGCCCAGAAAATACATGCAATGCCTCACAGGGCCAAATATATACATGCGTAACACACCTTAGCCTCACAGGGCTCTCAATATCGAACAAAAATGCAAAGATGACGAAACTTACCTCATGCGTCACAACTCGGAATATACTTGAGCTTTTATCAATCGTCCTTGTATAATTCCCTGGTCACTTTCTGTTCCATTAATTGGTTATACATTATAATAATACTTGCAACATTCTTACCATATCTGACTTATAATCCTTTTTACCATTACTGTCACGACCCGGCTAGGGCCATGACGGTACCCGGGGCTAACCACCGAGCACCACTCGTTGTATTACTCATTCCGCGTACAATCATATTTCTTATGCTCATAATCGTAGGAAAACAATTTTTCATTTGAAACATAATTACCTTTATATACATAAGACCTTCGACTATCAAAATAATGTACATACAATAAGGACATCGTGAGACCATACTACCCACACATACGTATCTATGAGCCTCTACTAGAGTACTAGACATATGGACGGGACAGGACCCCGTCGTGCCCATAACATATATATACACAAAACAGTAAATCAATGGTACCTCCGGAATAATGGAGTGCTCTCAAAAGTCTTCTTACTGGCTTCTATAAATCTGGGTCGCCTCCCTGTGTACCTGTGGGCATGAACACAGCGTCCAAAGAAAAGGACGTCAGTACGAGCATTGTACTGAGTATGTAAGGCGTGAAGAAAATGAACATATTAGAGAAATCATAAGACATGAGATGAGGATATAACCTGCTTAACTTTTAAGAGCAAGTGCATTTTCATCATATCAGATATACCATGAAATCACATATATCATCATATCACGTTTATCATATCACATATGTCCTCATCGTTAACCCGCGTCCGAGTAACCATCATACGTCGCCCATTAGTGGTTGTCATGTCCGGACCTCTAGGAACGGTGTACTTATATGCAGCCCACTAGTGGTTGTCATGTCCGGCCATTCAGGCAAGATGGAACCATAAGCAGCCCGCCGTAGCAGTGACATGTCCGTCCATCTAGGCGCGGTTGAATCATATCATATTCGTAGCATGAACTTCATAAAAATAAATATCATATGATAGGCTTATAATCTCTAAACTTAGGCTCATCATTACCATTATCGTATTTATGGAATACCTCTTACCTTTATCTCATATGAAATCCTTTATGAACATAGACTCGTAATTATTCCAGAACGTTTGACATAGGGCATGCATTAGAGCTTATAGATAATCTATGAAAATATCGGGGTGACATAAGGTCGAGAACCACCGATTATATTATGGAGTGGTCATGTTCATTATATATGACCTTGAAGGAACTAACATTTTAAGGTGAGTTTACACCATGAACAACATCAAGGGATCGTAAATAGGATCATTAACTTCATGGACATCATATCTTGCTTTAGAATCACTAGGCTTAGACTTATCATCATTATTATCATATTCATGACATATTTCTCATCTTTATCTCATAAGAAGCTCTTTATCAACGTTGACTCATAGTTCCCGGAATGTAAGAAAAGTCATGGAGAGGTAGGGAAAATAATATCATAGGAATCACATAAGGATCAGTAGCTTCGTAGGAATGTCATATCATAAGCTTTAGGAATTATAGACTTAGATTCATCATCAGTATTGTCATGCTCGTAACATATCTCTTTTCTTTATCTTGTATGAAGCTCTGTATAATCGTAAACTCATAATTTCTGATATGTAGAAAAATCATAAGAAGATAGGAGGATTCATGCCATAGGAGTCATGCCTTAGAAAGAAAGGACTAGCCTTACATACCTTTTCGTTTATCTATTCTATCGCTTGCTCGTTCTCCTTCAATGCTCACGTTGTTACCTTCAAGAGAGTTCGCATTAATATTAGCTAATCGATCACATGAACATGCTCAACTAAAGCTAGAGAAAATTGGGTAGCATTTCCTTTGTTTATGCAACTTTCCTCATATTACATATCAACTCTCAAACCTCTATAACAACATTCACAATATTATAAGCAACAATCGTCATTCATCTACATTATCCACATTTCACAATTTCACTTCAATTCCTCTATAATCATGGTCATAGTTCACTATTGCGTTTTCTATATAATACTTATCCCGTAGTCTATATGTCACTTATAGAATACTTACATTCACAACATATCAATATTCATGACTCATCCCAAACTACTACTCAAAATCTCATTATTCCTATCTTTGTGACCCATTTTCTATCTCCTTCCATAATCTAAGTCTTTCAACCTCTCATTACCTTAAAAAACATGAAAAGATCATAAAACTTACCTTAGATAGTGTAGGAATAAGCCTTGAGTGGAAATATTTCTCTTGCACCAACACCCTAGTTTACTTCCATTGGAATTCCTTGGCTTGGATGAACTTTAATGTGTTCCTTACACCTAATTTTGTTTGTTTGATGAAATTGATCACCAATCTCTCTTGGGTTCTTGTGGATGAAGAGTGTGGAAGGTTCTAGAGAGTTCTTGAGTCATGGAGAAGAAATGAGAAGATGGAAAATGAAAATAATGAACTTGGGTCCTCTTATTTAAAACTTAAAATCTAACCCGTCGGGAAAATATACGGACACTTATACGGTCCGTATAAGTGACCGTGAAATCACCCCATCAACATCTCGCTTCTGTGACCGTTATACGACACATTATACGGTCTGTATAATTTTACACGGTCCATATAAGTGACCGTATAATCCCATCAGTGAGGGACCTTCACTGTGACGATTCTGCGGACCATTATATGGACCGTATAACATTATACGGACCGTATAATCGACTGTGTAACCTATCTTTTCTCTGATCTTGTTCTCGTCACTTTGTTTGATCTCCAATCCTTATGGAACCTTTTTGATACTTTTTTAACACCTCATTAACGATCTAAGGGACGTTATAATTCTTCTCCAAGACACTATTAAATCATCATTAACTTATTACTCGTAAATCCTTTCCGATACACATCGTATGCCTTGCCCTCTCTTGGCAAACTTTCTCCTCTTACTCCGAATGTCTTTGGAAATCTCAATTAGGGTCCTCAAATGTCATTTCTCACTTATTGCAATACCGTATACTTCGTGCCTTCTGTTAGTCTATTCACTGTGCATCAATGGGGAATTTTCCAGGGTGTAACATTCTTCCCCCCTTTGGAACATTCGTCCTCGAATATTAAGCACTCGGGAATTCTACGAAAATTTCGCCAGAGTTTCCCCCTTTAATATGGCACTACCATCCTGTCACAACAGCCTATAATAACATTGCCTCACAGGGCCACAACATCATAGCAATAAATTATGGCCACACACGACCAATATAGGAAGAGAAAGCCTACATACCTCAAAATGTTGATGTCTCATCTTGAGTCTCTTCCGGGTGTGGAGATAGATGCGTCTGCTTGGGCTTCGTACCCTCTTTCATTTCCCAGTGCATCTCTTCTACTTCAACGTTATTTTCTAATATCTTCATCAAGCTTACATTAGTTCTTTCCTTTCCACTTTAAAACCCATTTGAAAATAGCCAAAAATTCTCTTAAAATCTTTCAATAATCTTCTCCAATTCTCTCGAAATGTATCAGTATTTAGGCACTGGTAGAGAACCAAGCATTTTGACAAATTTTCATAGGTAGCTTATATGATTCCTTACACTGCCACACCTATTTCAGCTCTAAATCGATCCTCACCCTTGAACAGTACCGCGAAATTGTCTCACACAAGTTTACTCCTTATTTCCTTTTTCATTCCCACTGCTCGCTTCCAGTTTCTCGTCTAAATCTATCTTACTACATTTACTGTGCTATGCGGCCTTAATTTTCCTTGCGTTTGAGTACCTTAAGATTGAAATTCTTGCATAATCCATCAACTTTTTCTTCTAAATGACCATACATATCTTTTCCTTTGAATGTAGGTTGCTACCTTCTAGTATTTACACGCTTTTAAATAATTCATTTCCATTTCGGCCCTCTCTTATTGCTAACGCCGCAACTTTCCATTGGCAAAGGCATTACTAGATTCTGAGTCAAGCACTCCGCCTTTAAGGCTTTCACTATATAATACTTCCTAAATTGTTATGCAACATTGAAACTTCATATCCATGTAACTTGATCGCGGTGACTGTTGCACTTGACTTCCCATCTCAATCCATCATTCACTTCCCCTCTTTTAGTCCAAATCTTACCCTCGTCACTTGTAACTCCTCGCTATAAAATCATTCATAGGGGCTCTTATTATATGGAAACACCAGTTTATTCCTGTCTACCTTACGCTTGAGCTAAAGCCGCGATACTCACGTGATGTATCTCCTTGGGATTAATGCTGCTCTTCCGTCATATGCACATCTGTAAACTCTACCCCGTAATTTATTTATTATTGTACGACTGCCATGTTGGATTCTCCGCCCGTCTTACATTCTACGGCCCATATCCTGTGTCATCTCATTCTTACGCCTTCGGTGGTCACATTGCCTCGGATAGTCAGAGGCTACTTCTTTGATGATCTCTGTTTATTACCCGCTTATTGCCACCACTATCAACTATAAGGGGATTGCCTTTAGCCATATGTTTCTTTCATTACTTCTATCAACACCCATAGCCCATCTTGTATGCTCGCCATTTCCACTAATATAACTCATATTCACTCTACACTCTCTATACCGTATCATCCTCAACTTAGCCTCTCTTAACTAACCTTTTCTCAAAAATCTTTCTTTAAGACTTTCACTACATAACTCACCGAGGACGTGACTCCATTTGTTGATGTCTTGACATATATAAAGTCAGTTCATTGATCATTCATAATCAAACCTTGTTTCTTCTTTTGTCTTAATTCTCATCCTTTTTCTCCAATGATTTCATTCATAGGACAATAGTCCTAAACATTGAGTATCATTAACTCCCCTTTGATAAAGCTGCAACTTAAGATTCAACGTCACTCTTTGTATAATCTCCTCTGATCAATTCACACTGCCATAGAAGTACTATCCTCCACTACCTCAACATATTAATGGCAGGGTAATACATGGTCCTTTTAGAATTCTCCGAAAAGATATTGTGTAAAGTTGCCCTCCACATATAAGATATCTTACTTGATAGTTGGTTCCATACCTCGGGTCATAATTTAATTAGCCACACCGCTCTCATGGCTTGATTAAAAGTTTCAATCGCGTCACGACACATACTAAAATTTCCTCGTTGTATTAGGGGATCCGCAGGGTTTGATTCTCTTTCATCCTCTGCTTATCGAGTTACTGCTCTAGTGGGATTCCCTCCTATTGCCTCACTCCTACCCTTCCTTCCTTGTTTCTAACACTTCTACCACGTACATCACATATGCTGGGCGTTCATCACTTGTCATCCTTTTGTTTTGCCGATCACTTTTATCTTATTTTCACTTTTCCTCATATCTATAATAGCAATCCCTATCGTAATATCATCCGAACAGATTCCTGGAGGCATAACTTAAACTATAACACAGAACACAATCGCGATCACATGGTTAACCAGTTACTAGGCAAAGCGTTGTTGTGAACACATCTCTTCTAGTCTCTTTTCTCAAAGTATCGCCAAGGTCATTAAGGTTAGCTTATTGTGACATGAAAGTCTCTCCTATTATATTCCTCAGGTGAAGCATAGCTTAATAATCTTACTCGGCGCATCGTGCATCGGCTTACACATACACATCAAGTTTATCTCATAACTTAAGATCTCCCAAAACGAAGGATACTAACCAAACTTTCTAACTTACAACTTCTTCTGGAGTGCTTGTCCCTTTAATTCTCCTTAGTATATAAAAAATCTTTCTATCTCAAGCACACCATTCTCCCTTCCCATGTTCTTTATTCCATCCTAACCTATTTATCCTTTCCTTAGTATAATACATACTTGCTATGTTTATCCCACATTTTGGTCACTAGCTCCGTCCTTCATCACTCGTTGTGGGCCTTCTTTTCTTTTCACGGCAATTCTGTCTACAGTTCCCACAATTTCCTTTAGATTCTTGGGAGAATTTCGGCAGAGTTTCTCTTGTAAACATAACAATCCCAAACCTGCACATAGCCTAGAAAACACGTCCGATGCCTTAATAGGACATATATCGAGACACACATAATATGCAACTCAGCAACACAAGATCACTTACCATTAAAGGATATAAATAATAGAGCTTGTCTCATAAGTTGTGCCTGCACACTCGGTCTAGAATTCCAATATATATACATACACATATTATTTATGTTCACTCACGATCAATCAACTTACTCGTAAATCACGATTCTGGCTATCACTAGGTCACTAACAAATATAGTCATCTTAAATTGTTGGATTGGCTCAGATTTTTCACCTCAACACAATCGTCACATCGGGAGTAATATATGATAGTGTAGGACCCGAGTCAATCGACGCATACATATCATAAGAGATTACTGAAAATGTACCTGGGACAATATCAGAGGGATAATCAAGATCCTGTCGCCCAGCTAATGCATAGGTTTGGCGCTGGGATCCACTCGGACTGGGCAGTTCTCTTTGATCTCTATCACAACCTGCTACTATCTGCGGCCTTCGCCTAGGAGGGTGTACTGATGATGAGGAGCCAGCTACCACTCCCGTAGACCGAACCTTATCTTTACCACTGTCACGACCCAGCTAGGGGCCACGACGGGTACCCGGGGCTAGCCACCGAGCACCACTCGTTCTACTACTCATCTTACTCATTTAATGCTCTTTTATTACATTTATACACAAATTGTAGGAAAATCATATTTCATATGAAAACATAAATACTTTTATATACATATGCCTCTCGGCCATCAAAATAATATATATACATAGTAGCATCTCATGAGACCATCTAACCCACACTGCGTATCTACGAGCCTCTACTGAAGTGCTGAACATGAAGATGGGACAAGACCCCGTCATGCCCAAAATACACATACATGAATAATCAAGCACCTCCAGAACAAAGGAGTGCTTTCAATCGGCTGACAGCTACTACGAATCTGGGTCAAGCTCTCCTCCCTATCTCCCTGTGGGCATGAACACAACGTTCAAAGAAAACGGACGTCAGTACGAACATTATACTGAGTATGAGAGGCATAAACAATGAAATAAGACAATGATACAAAGGAAATATCAATATGAAACATCTGTATCTGACTGTCAAATAATAAAGAAGTAATGCATACTGTCGTACTCATACCCATCGTCATATCATATATGCATAAATGTATAAGCTGCCCGCCCATATAGGTACGGGTGATAGTGTATAAACTGCCCGCCCATATCGGATCGGTGTGATAATCATAACATTAGCCTACGTCCAGGCCTCCCGCGTCCGGGGTATCATCTCATGCCGCCCACTAGTGGTGTCTGCCCATGCCCTTTGGCCATGGTGTATAGCTGCCCGCCTTAGCGGTGACTGCCCGGCCATATAGGCGTGGTGTTATATCACAATATGCTCATCATAATGTACTCATCATAATATGTTTATCATAGTACATTCATAAGGCTCAAGGACAACTATACTTTATCAGGGTGATGTAAGGTCGTGATTCCCCGATTTCATTATGGAGCATTCATTGACATTCTGCCTCACCTTGAAGGAACTAGCACATAAGGTGAGTGTGAGCAATAAATACATCATTATCATTATAGGATCATCATATCATACATTTTAGAATCTTTATGCTTTAACTCATCACCATCATTATAGGGCTCATAACATGCCTCTTATCTTATATAGCTATTCATAGACATAGGCTTTTTGCTCTCTGGAATATAGGAACTCATGAAGAGGAAAAATAATCACACTCTAGGATTCATGCCATTAGAAAGAAAGGACTAGCCTCACATACCTTTGTCGTTTACTAATCTATCGCTTGCTTGTTCTCCTTTAGTGCGTACGTTCTACCATCAAGAGAATTTGCATCGACATTAGCTAGCGATTATAAAAACAGCTTACTAACGCTACAGAAAATTGGACAACATTTCCTTTCGTTTATGCAACTCGTCCCATATTATATATCAACTCTCAAGCGTTCATAACAACATTCTCATTATGATAGACAACACTCATCATTCATCTACAATATCCGCATTTCACAATTTGTCTTCAATTTCTCCATAATCATGGCCATGGTTCATTGTTGCATTTTATCACATAGGATACTTATTCCATGTTCTAAATGTCATTCATAACATTTTTATAATCACAAATTATCAATGACCATGGCTCAATTCAAACCTTTACTCAACAATGCTACTATTCACATTTTCATGACCCATTTCTTACATCCTTCTATTATCCAAGTGTTTCAACTCTTCCATACCCCAAATAACATGTAAATGCCATAAAACTTACCTTAGATGTTGTAGAAACAAGCCTTGAGTGGTATTACTCTTCTTGCACCACAACCCTAGGTTGCTTCTCTTGAAATTTCTTAACTTGGATGAACTTTGATGAGTTTCATGCACTTGATTCACTTGGATTCTTGATATTGATCTTTGATTTCCTTTATTTTATTGTAGATGAAGAGTGGAGAATATTTTAGAGGTTTCTAGAGAGAAGTATCGTGGCAATGAAATGAATTAATGAGCTTAGGTCTCCTTTTTAATGACTTAAAATTTGATCCGAAATAAACAGTGGTTGAAGTGCACAGTGGTCGTAAACCCAGTTTATGGTCCGTATTTCGGTTTACGGCCCGTATTCTGTGGGCGTATTTAAGCATAACAGAACCAGAAAGTCAGGCTGAGGACATGGTGGTTTACGACTCAGTTTACGGGCCGTATTTCAGTTTACGGTCCATATTTCAAGTCGTCTTTAACCATTCAAGTCTTTGGCAGAAAGTTGAAGTTTTGTAAGATGAAATATGACATGGTAGTTTACGGGCCATATACAACTTTACGGTCCGTATTTCATTTTACGATCGACTGGGCCGAAATGCAAATCTGCAACTTTCACGTCTTCAGAACCTATAATTAGTCATTGTGGAGCATAACCTATCTCTTATTCCCATTGCCTTTGAAATCTTACTTAGGGTCGTCAAACGTCATTCCCTTCTTATTAAAACATCGTATACTCGTATTCTTCGTTAGTCTATTTGCTGTACGTTCACGGGGAAATTTTCGAGGTGGAACAACTATGTAGCGATGGAAAATCGCGCCTAAAATGGCCTGGCCGAGCACAGGCATAACAAACATCCGAGTCATGTCAAGCTACTACTCAAGAATACTACTATTTTCATATTTGAGCTCCATATTCCATTTTCTTCCATAATCTAAGTATTTCAACCATTCAATATTCTTAATAACATGAAATGATCATAAAACTCATGTTTGATTGTGTAGGGATGGGTTTTGGATGGAAATGGTTCACTTGAAGGAAACCCTAGCTTCAATTCCAAAGAGATTTCTTGCTTTCATCAACCCTAGCTAGCATTCTTGCACTTGATTCTACTAGTTTTTTGTATTTGATCTTTATTCCATTGAATTCTTGTAAATGAAATGTGTAGAATGTTCTAGAGGTTTAGAGAGAGCTGGAGAAGTTGGAAGAATGAGAAATTAGAAGTGGGACCATATTTTTATACTTGAAAAATACTCAACCCGTCGGGTGTTATACAGACACTTATACGGTCCGTATAAGTGACCGTATTTCACCATCGGGGAAATCCCCAATTCTTTTGGGGTTATAGGTACCGTATAAAGTTATACGGACCATATAAGTGGTCGTATAACTCCATTTTTTTGAAGTTAAACTCGTCGTTTCATTTGATCTCCAATCCTTATGGAACCTTCTTAGCACTTGTCTAACACTTCATTAACAATATAAGGGGTGTTATAACTCTTCCTCAAGACATTCTTAGATCAATATTAGCTCGGTACTTTGCAACCCTTTTCAAAACTCGACTTATATTTTACATTCGTCAACGAACTTTCTTCTCTTGCCTCGAATGTCTTTTGAATCTTAATTAGAATCGTTAAGTATCCCTTTACACTTGTGGGGACATCATATACCTCTTACCCTGCATTAGTCTATCTACCATACGACGACATGAAATTTTCCGAGGTGTAACACTCTTCCCCCCTTTAAAAACATTCGTCTTCGAATGTTAAGTTCTCGGGAATTCTAAAAAATTTCGCCAGAGTTTTCCCTGTAATATGGCGCTACCATCCTGTCATAAAAGCCTATAATAACAATGCCTTATAGGGCTACAACACAATAGCAAGAAAAATATGGCCACACACGGCCAAAAGCATTAAAAGGAAAGCATTTCATACCTCATAATATCGATGTGTCATCTTGAATCTCTTCCGGGGGTGAAAACAAGTGTGGGTACTTGGACTTCATGTATTCTTCTGCTTCCCAAGTCATTTCTTCTCGGTTATTGTTTCTCCACAAGACTTTGATTGAAGCCACCTCTTTGTTTCTGAGCTTCCGCACTTGCCTATCTAGTATGGCAATGGGCACCTCTTCATACACCAACTTCTCAGTAATCTGGACATCATCTATCGGCATAACTCTTGATGGATCTCTGACACACTTACGGAGCATTGATACATGGAAAACTGGATGGACCGATTCAAGGTCTGGAGGTAAGTCCAGTTCATAAGCTACTTGGCCTATCTTGCAGACAATCTTACAGGGTCCAATGTATCGAGGACTTAATTTTCCCTTCTAACCAAATCTCATCACGCCTTTCATCGGTGATACCTTTAAGAATACCCAAACATCGACTTAGAATTCTAAGTCTCGCCGACGGTTGTCAGTATAGGATTTCTAGCGACTTTGAGCTGTCAACAACAGTTGGTTGCAGCTCAGGCTCAACGACAAAATACGGGTCCCGGTGATAGAGCCAATAGTGCGAGGGCTCGTGATATCAGTCATCCATAAGCATATCCATAATATAACACTACATTCATCCTCATATAGTGTTATATTATGGCTATGGTAATGGATGACCTTAAGAGGAAATGCTGAGAATTGAATAATGTCGAACTTGTCGAAGTTATTGATTATGGTATTATGAATGTTATTATTGATGTTTTTGAGCTGTTGTATCATATGAAGGAAGTTGTAGAAACAAAGGAAATGTTGTCAAATTTTCGTTAGCTTTAGCTTAGCTTCAAGTATGTTTCCGATTATCTAATCCTAGTACGAATTCTCTTGAATGTAGAATCGTGAATATTGGAGGAGAGCGTTTAATTGATAAAGTTGGAGAGACGTAAAGGTATGTAAGGCTAGTCCCTTCTTTTCTAAGGCATGATTCTTATAACATAACTTTCTCATATTCCGGAAATTATAAACTTATGACTATTAAGAACTACTCATGAGATAAAGGTAAGCGATATGTTATGAATACGATAATGATGATGATGAGTCTAAGTCTGGAGATTCTAAAGCTCATTATACAATATCCCCATGAAGCTAATGATCCCTATACGATTCTTTGATGTTATTAATTGTTGCTAGACTCACCTTATAATGTTAGTTCCTTCAAGGTGTGACATGATGATCATGACTGCTCTATAATGGAATCGGGGGTTCTCGACCTCACGTCACCCCGATAGAGTTGTAGTATTTAACTGATTCCTAATGCATGCTTTATGATAAGTACATAACGATGGGATTAAACCGTGCCTAAATAGTTGGCATGACACAACGAAGGCGCGCGGCTTATGATTACACCGTGCCTAGATTGCCGGGCATGACACCGTGAAGGCGGACGACTTATGATTACACCATGCCTTGATGGCCGGGCATGACACCGCGAAGGCGGACGTCTTATGATAACACCGTCCCTAGACGGTCAAGCATGACACCACTAGTGGGCGGCGTGCGATAGTTACCCGGATGCGGGTTAACGATGAAGGTGTAATTGGTATGCATAACATGTGTTTTCCATTGAAATCTAAGAAGGTTATATCTTCGCCTCATATTTGATTATTTCTTTACTATGTCAGTATTATTCATGCCTTACATACTCAGTACGTTGTCCGTACTGACGTCCTTTCATGTAGATGCTGCGTTCATGCCTGCAGGTAGACAGTGAGACAGTGCAGACTCATAGGAGTTTACCAGTGGATTTACCGGAGCACTCCACTATTCCAGAGGTGCTACTTATGATCATATGTTTTTGTGTATATATTTGGGTATGACGGGGTCTTGTCCCATCCTTATGTCTCAGTATTCTAGTAGAGGCTCGTAGATACAGATGCGTGGGTAGTTGTTGTCTATGGATATGTCAGTGTGTATTTTGTATATCATTTTTGTAGCCGTGAGGGCTTATGTATATATATGTATGTGTTGCCTTCGAGATTGTGTATGTTCAGGTTAGGAATGATGATTAGCATAATGAGTGGTGCTCGATAGTCAGCTCAGGGTACCCGTCATGGCTCCTAGTTGGGTCGTCACAAAAGTGGTAGTAGAGCGGTTCCGTCCTAGGGTGTGTCTACGAGCCGTGTCCAACAGAGTCTTGTTTATAGGTGTGAAGCGTCCCACACTTATAAATAGGAGGCTGTGGGGTATTTAGGAAAAACAATTGACCGTCCTTCTTCTTATTAGATCGTGCCATAGAGCCATGTTATAAGATTTCAGCGATACCGGTAAAGAGAAAAGATACGGCCGCCCAGAAGGGCAAGGCTACGATAGAAAGGTGGATGGAAAGGGAACCACCAACAAATATAGAAGAAGGTGAATCTCATAATGAGGCTTCATCCAATACCTCTCATACTCTGCCTATTCTAGAAGAACAAGAGGGGGCTTCAGCTCCGGCTCTTAATCCTCCAGTTCCTACACGGGTGCTTCGGGTCAACAGATGACCGAGGCCATTCAGTTATTGACTCAGTTGGTTGCCACTCAGGCTCAACGGCAAAGCGCGGGTCCCGGTGATAGAGCCACTAGGGCGAGGGCTTGTGATTTCATGAGTTTAAATCCTCAAGAATTTTTCCGGTCAAAGCCGGATGAAGACCCACAAGGTTTTATAGATGAGATATTGAGGACGTTGAGTATTATCCATGCTTCGGATACCGTGTCAATGGAGTTGGCATCTTATAGACCCCGGGATGTAGCAGTCCTATGGTATAATAATTGGATATCTTTGAGGAAGGAAAATGCACCTCCCCCGGTTTGGCAGGAATTTGTAGATGCTTTCCTTCGTCACTACTGTCACACCCTGATTCCCCTAGGGTGTGATGGGCACCCGACCCCATATCCGGAGCCGAGCGAACCCACAGACTTTCATTCGTACAAAATCTTTCCGGACTCTTAAACTTCATAAAACACAATACATAGCAAATCTTACAGAAAATACACATATATTTTTTTTTCTTAGCTTTCAAATCAAAAGGGGTCTGTAATTCCCACAGACGTCATAGCATAACACAGAACGCCACATTGGCTGCTGGAGCCACTTACTAAACTGACATACCACACCCACGACTCTGTCTGCAAAGTCTCTAACATCATACAGAATCCATAACGTATATGCTATGTCATACTCTGACTCGGCAGTCCTCCAGGAGCAATTGGAGTTTGCCATCTTCGCTGCAACGTCTTCTATAATGTCTTCAACTCATCTGGGAGTACCTGCGCGGCATGAAACGCAGCCCCCAAAGAACAGGGGGTCAGTACGGATATGTACTGAGTATGTAAGGCATAAGTACAGAAAACGAAACCATGACTGATATAGACAGAACAACATACAAAAACTTATTCAGAAATATCAAACACTTATCATTTTTCCTTTCCAGACACGAATCATACTTACTCATCTCGTATACCAGACAGATTACAGAACGTACAAATTGCTTGAATGACATCACATAGCAGACAGAATAAAGAATGTACGGAAGGTCAGAATACTTACTTTCCCACATAAGTCATGCATATCAGAATCGGATATTGTATCACATACGCGGCAACCCCGGGGACGAATAACATGCCGGGACAAGTACAATATCATACAGACGATAACCTCGGGGACAAATAACACTCCGAGGAACGGTCACATCATATCATATGCATGGTGGCCTCGGGGACAGATAACACGCCGAGGAACTGATGGACAGTACCAATGAATGCCCACGATAACATAGGCATGTGGCTGCCACTCCTGCCTTTGGCGCCACAACACATCTAACTTCCAGAAGTTTTTCTCCGATCTCCGTCACACATCACAACATAACCACGGTACCCCGGGGGTGGACAGATAACACAGCACCCCGAGCCCGGACACATCATACTTTGTAACATAACCTCGGTAACCGGGGACGGACATATAACACAGTACCCCGGAACCGGACACATCATACTTCGGAATTCATATATGGAACCCGACCCCCAATAGAGGACCCGGCGAACCATCCGCACGATACATACCGGCCCGGGACTCGGTGAAGGAAATCATAACATATGCACGAGCAGAGTCGTGAAGAATCAAATGCGCATAACTCAAGCTCAATAAGTTAATCAAACATATTCTCAGAATGTCCATACAGATTACTTATTACCGATTACTTATAGATTATTCAAACATATTCTCGGAATATCTATAACAAATTTCTTATTACAGAATACTTTATGTCAAATTACTTTTAACAGAATATTTCTATCAAAGTACTTATCGATTTTACTCAATCAGAATACATGTTCCAAATTGCTTGCATTGGATTACCCATAACCGACTACTTATGTCCGAATAAATATATCAAAAGGGTTATGACGGTATGCTTATAGACATGTGGGGGTCCAGAACGAGTTTCGGGTCAATCGGAGCTAGTATACAAAAATTACGAGCGTTCGAAGTACAGAACGCTCTATAATCATTTCAGAAGCTTTTCTTGGAAAACCAAAGCCGTAATCAGGTTAACTACCCTTTTAGACATGATTATGGATCAAACCAAATAGAACCTTTGGAATCATACGTACGTCGGAATACTTAAGTCAGAATAAATATATCAAAAGGGTTATGCCAGGATACTTAATTCAACCTACTTATGTCGGAATATTCAGGTCAGAGTCCATACTTGTATCTGAATTTCTCATATCGGAACACTTATGCCAAATACTTACGTCAGAACATTTGTGTGGGCACGATTAGTCCAGAATGTTTTTATCAAAAATACTTAAATCACGATTCACCTATCAGACTCATTTGACACTTAAGTTAGGGAAAACACACAGATCACAAACAGACTTCGAATTACAGAATGGAATAACCTCAAGATACATATCATATCATATCCTACATGGCTCTAGGGCATGCCAAGGAAAGAAAGGTAAGCCTCACATACCTGGGCGACGACCAACTGGTTGTGCTTACGCATCCAACTTGTTTTCTTACACGCAAGAGGGTTCATCCATCTTGTCAATCTACGTCCAAAAGGATTCATTCATTCGTTAAACTCGTTATCACATACTTGCCTTAACCTTTCAAACACGTTTTCTTATGTTCTGCCGGAATTTCGGCAGCATCTCCTCTGTAAATGTACCAATCCCGAGAATAAGGCTCGGCCCCAAATCAACAACAACCATCCGGGAATTTAATCCGGCCAAACCAACAAAGATACTAACACACCAATAAGAGGTTCAAAGCACATTTTCACATTAGCGACTCCTACACAATTCAACATCATAATCTTATACTTAATTCGACTACTTACACTCAAGCCAACATCATCGTTCATACATTCCATTTCTAATCCGAACCCAATCGAAACAATATTCCAGACCCTTTAAACAATTCACACGATATTACAAACAACTCAACCAACACTAAACACATTCTTTCCTCCCAAATTCACACATTATGTTACAATACATTCATTTACAACTTCATTTCATAAATTGAAGAAACCGTATCACGACTATATTACAATCACATTAGCTTCCAAATCAGCCCGCATAATTAAAATCTTAACTTGGATTATCAAAACTTCATTTCCATCATAGAACTCACAACGACGACAACCAAAATACTAACAACAATTTATTCATTCCCAACTACACAAAGGGGACCATACGGCCAACCCCCAACAATTCCATATTCCATGAATTTCTTCCAATTCCATATACTACAATACGCATGAATCCTTCATAACAACAATTTTAATACGAAGTAAATTTGCTTATTCTTTCTATTCCAAAACAGCCCATACACACGGCTACACACACCAATACACACATGTTTCACAAATTTCACTCATTTCTACATACTACAATACTTCAACAATATTCATAACACATAAAAGAGGATTGGTTCTTTACCTTCATTCTTCAACCTCTCCACTTGGTTAAGGCTCATAAACCATCCATATAAGTGTTCTACATGTTCCAACAATTCCACCATGTTAACAAGCATCCTCCAATTAGTATATAAGCATGAAAAAAATAATCCCTCATGAACAAAATTGAGGGGCTGGGGCCAGCCCCTAATCCGAACCCTCTCTCTCTCATTTTGTTTGTTGTGTTTTGTGCTTTTGTTCTTGTCTTGAATTAATAAGGGCTCATATATATATAGACACATAATTAAGGCATGTGAGGGGCACATGCTCCTCTCTAGAATGATCTTCTATTTTCATGAAATTTTTCCATAATTAAAAGATGATCCAAATTCTTGTCTTGTACACTTTGGCCCCGAGGTTTTCCATCACATAGCCAATGTGCCCCTTTTGAACCTTCATAAATTTTTTTGTGAAATTCCCGTTCCGTCCCTCGACTTTTCTCAATATGACCATTTTACCCCTAGCCTTCCACATTGTTTCCATTGGTCTTTTTGCAAATTTCTCCTCTTGCCCTTAGGCTCTCACATTATTTTCATACTAATAATGGTCATAAATAGTATTCTTAACGACTTGTGCATTAATGAAATATTTGAAATTGGTTTCGTCCTTAACTTTCCGTGACGACTTTAAAATATTCCAACGTCCAAAATACGGGCTATAACATCCTCCCCCCCTTTAGAACATTCGTCCTCGAATGTTCAACTAACCTTATGGGGCTTTATAATATTTCGGGAGGGTCCGTCCTATAGACGCTCTTTTCTTCATGCCCGTTCTTTATCCCTTATCTTATCCTCCTTGACCCTTTCACGCATCCTCGTTTCACGTCGTAGGTTTCTTTTTTTTTTTTTGTCAGTCGACGACATCATTCTCGTCGGCATTCCTACATCTTTCCGTTCGCCATTGATCCTTTCGCACATTTAGTTTGATGTCTTACTTGTAAATTTTCCTTAACCGTGCTCTTGCGTCACGTTCCTTATCGTGGCCGCTATTCCTTTGGCTCTACTTATTCAGATCGGTCTTCAACCCTTACACACTTTTCCTTTGTTCATGTTGCCACACTTGTTCTTTTTACGTACTTATACTTGCAATTTCACCTCAGATAATTCCGTGTGCTTCCAGTTATTCCTCTTTTTGGAAGTCTTGCCCATTCATGTTTCTTATCTTTCACTCCTTTCGGAGATTTAATCTCTTTATTTCCCACCTGCATACTCACTTTCTTCTTCAAACATCATAGTGCTCAGACTGTTCCGTCCTTAACCTGTAGCGAAGGTAGCAACTCATCACATAGTACTTACACCATTTGTTCCCTTACTACTGGTCAGGTTTCTGATGCCTTCTTTCTGCCATAACATAGATCGTTAGGGCACACGTGTCCACTGACACCTTCACACATGAGATATTACACATGTTCATACACACATACACACATAATCAATACCACTAATCCACAAAACACTTCTAGACGCTATTCAAGCCTATCCGAATTCCCGAGCTATGAGGTACTCTCGTCCCTTCACCGGGCTAATCTGTCCCGTTCTACGCATCTTATTAAGGTTTCCAGTCATCCTACATACTATAGTTTTCACTCAGAATATTCTGGATTTCCATTTGCCTTTTATATCAAAATATGTAGAATTTCTTGAAGACTTCCCAGGGGGTCACCCATCCCAGGATTGCTCCCACCTGAGCACGCTTAACTTTGAAGCTTGGCTGGAATCCAATGCCTTAATGCCGATATTTTCGCGTCAACTTCCGTGCATGACCTTTACTATATAATTTGAGGCTAATCGAGGTCTTACAGATCCCGGGACACCCTCGTAACATGTCTTTTCCTTCACAATTACCATTTTACCCTTTTAAGGCCTCAGAACTCATCTTTCGCTTCCGCGTATAATTACTTTTCATCCTAGGTTCCCAAATTCCTGATAGTAACAGATGCTTCTTCGTTTCCCTTACTTCATAATTGTCCGGATATACGTCCGTTCGAATTCCTTACTCACCGCTTTTACATAATAATCTGTAGTAAAATTAGTTGTCAACTTTTTGAATCCTTCATCCGACCTTGTTTTCCTTGTACAGAACAAATATCAATAACGACTTACAGAACATACGGCTACATCACATTCTGGCCATCCGGAATTGCCAATTCCAGGTAACAGGTCAAATACGTCAATACTGCCCCCGGTGACCTTCCATATCACCACTTACCTTTTGTGTCGTATGTGAGGCCCATATAAGAGATCTCATTTCCTATAGTTTGGCTCTATCGCACGAACTGAGACAGAAAGATGGTCAACAATTCCTAAATGCCCTGTAGTCTCCTGTTTATACATGTGGCCGGAAACACACCATAAACAGGACTCTACTAGACACGACTTTGCAGACAACCCACAGACAGACCTCGCTCTGATACCACTCTGTCACACCCTGATTCCCCTAGGGTGTGATGGGCACCCAACCCCATATCCGGAGCCGAGCAAACCCACAGACTTTCATTCGTACAAAATCTTTCCGGACTCTTAAACTTTATAAAACACAATACATAGCAAATCTTACAGAAAATACACATATATTGTTTTTTCTTAGCTTTCAAATCAAAAGGGGTCTGTAATTCCCACAGACGTCATAGCATAACACAGAACGCCACATTGGCTGTTGGAGCCACTTACTAAACTGACATACCACACCCACGACACTGTCTGCAAAGTCTCTAACATCATACAGAATCCATAACGTATATGCTATGTCATACTCTGACTCGGCAGTCCTCCAGGAGCAATTGGAGTTTGCCATCTTCGCTGGAACATCTTCTATAATGTCTTCAACTCATCTGGGAGTACCTGCGCGGCATGAAACGCAGTCCCCAAATAACAGGGGGTCAGTACGGATATGTACTGAGTATGTAAGGCATAAGTACAGAAAACGAAACCATGACTGATATAGACAGAACAACATACAAAACTTATTCAGAAATATCAAACACTTATCATTTTTCCTTTCCAGACACGAATCATACTTACTCATCTCGTATACCAGACAGATTACAGAACGTACAAATTGCTTGAATGACATCACATAGCAGACGAAATACAAAATGTACGGAAGGTCAGAATACTTAATTTCCCACATAAGTCATGCATATCAGAATCGGATATCGTATCACATACGCGGCAACCCCGGGGACGAATAACACGCCGGGACAAGTACCATATCATACAGACGATAACCTCGGGGACAAATAACACTCCGAGGAACGGTCACATCATATCATATGCATGGTGGCCTCGGGGACAGATAACACGCCGAGGAACTGATGGACAGTGCCAATGAATGCGCACGATAACATAGGCATGTGGCTGCCACTCCTGCCTTTGGCGCCACAACACATCTAACTTCCAGAAGTTTTTCTCCGATCTCCGTCACACATCACAACATAACCACGGTACCCCGGGGGTGGACAGATAACACAACACCCCGAGCCCGGACACATCATACTTCGTAACATAACCTCGGTAACCGGGGACGGACATATAACACAGTACCCCGGAACCGGACACATCATACTTCAGAATTCATATATGGAACCCGGCCCCCAACAGAGGACCCGGCGAACCATCCGCACGATACATACCGGCCCGGGACTCGGTGAAGGAAATCATAACATATGCACGAGCAGAGTCGTGAAGAATCAAATGCGCATAACTCAAGCTCAATAAGATAATCAAACATATTCTCAGAATGTCCATACAGATTACTTATTACCGATTACTTATAGATTATTCAAACATATTCTCGGAATATCCATAACAGATTTCTTATTACAGAATACTTTATATCAAATTACTTTTAACAGAATATTTCTATCAAAGTACTTATCGCTTTTACTCAATCAGAATACATGTTCCAAATTGCTTGCATCGGATTACCCATAACCGACTACTTATGTCCGAATACATATATCAAAAGGGTTATGACGGTATGCTTATAGACATGTGGGGGTCCAGAACGAGTTTCGGGTCAATCGGAGCTAGTATACAAAAGTTACGAGCGTTCGAAGTACAGAACGCTCTATAATCATTTCAGAAGCTTTTCTTGGAAAACCAAAGCCGTAATCAGGTTAACTACCCTTTTAGACATGATTATGGATCAAACCAAATAGAACCTTTGGAATCATACGTACGTCGGAATACTTAAGTCAGAATAAATATATCAAAAGGGTTATGCCAGGATACTTAATTCAACCTACTTATGTCGGAATATTCAGGTCCGAGTCCATACTTGTATCTGAATTTCTCATATCGGAACACTTATGCCAAATACTTACGTCAGAACATTTGTGTGGGCACGATTAGTCCAGAATGTTTTTATCAAAAATACTTAAATCACGATTCACCTATCAGACTCATTTGACACTTAAGTTAGGGAAAACATACAGATCACAAACAGACTTCGAATTACAGAATGGAATAACCTCAAGATACATATCATATCATATCCTACATGGCTCTAGGGCATGCCAAGGAAAGAAAGGTAAGCCTCACATACCTGGGCGACGACCAACTGGTTGTGCTTACGCATCCAACTTGTTTTCTTACACGCAAGAGGGTTCATCCATCTTGTCAATCTACGTCCAAAAGGATTCATTCATTCGTTAAACTTGTTGTCACATACTTGCCTTAACCTTTCAAACACGTTTTCTTATGTTCTGCCGGAATTTCGGCAGCATCTCCTCTGTAAATGTACCAATCCCGAGAATAAGGCTCGGCCCCAAATCAACAACAACCATCCGGGAATTTAACCCGGCCAAACCAACAAAGATACTAACACACCAATAAGAGGTTCAAAGCACATTTTCATATTAGCGACTCCTACACAATTCAACATCATAATCTTATACTTAATTCGACTACTTACACTCAAACCAACATCATCGTTCATACATTCCATTTCTAATCCGAACCCAATCGAAACAATATTCCAGACCCTTTAAACAATTCACACAATATTACAAACAACTCAACCAACACTAAACACATTCTTTCCTCCCAAATTCATGCATTATGTTACAATACATTCATTTACAACTTCATTTCATAAATTCAAGAAACTGCATCACGACTATATTACAATCACATTAGCTTCCAAATCAGCCCGCATAATTAAAATCTTAACTTGGATTATCAAAACTTCATTTTCCATCATAGAACTCACAACGACGACAACCAAAATACTAACAACAATTTATTCATTCCCAACTACACAAAAGGGGACCATACGGCCAACCCCCAACAATTCCATATTCCATGAATTTCTTCCAATTCCATATACTACAATACGCATGAATCCTTCATAACAACAATTTTAATACGAAGTAAAATTTGCTTATTCTTTCTATTCCAAAACAGCCCATACACACGGCTACACACACCAATACACACATGTTTCACAAATTTCACTCATTTCTACATACTACAATACTTCAACAATATTCATAACACATAAACGAGGATTGGTTCTTTACCTTCATTCTTTAACCTCTCCACTTGGTTAAGGCTCATAAACCATCCATATAAGTGTTCTACTTGTTCCAACAATTCCACCATGTTAACAAGCATCCTCCAGTTAGTATATAAGCATGAAAAAAATAATCCCTCATGAACAAAATTGAGGGGCTGGTTTCGGCCAGCCCCTAATCCGAACCCTCTCTCTCTCATTTTTTTTGTTGTGTTTTGTGCTTTTGTTCTTGTCTTGAATTAATAAGGGCTCATATATATATAGACACATAATTAAGGCATGTGAGGGGCACATGCCCCTCTCTAGAATGATCTTCTATTTTCATGAAATTTTTCCATAATTAAAAGATGATCCAAATTCTTGTCTTGTACACTTTGGCCCCTAGGTTTTCCATCACATAGCCAATGTGCCCCTTTTGAACCTTCATAAATTTTTTTGTGAAATTCCCGTTCCGTCCCTCGACTTTTCTCAATATGACCATTTTACCCCTAGCCTTCCACATTGTTTCCATTGGTCTATTTGCAAATTTCTCCTCTTGCCCTTAGGCTCTCACATTATTTTCATAATAATAATGGTCATAAATAGTATTCTTAACGACTTGTGCATTAATGAAATATTTGAAATTGGTTTCGTCCTTAACTTTCCGCGACGACTTTAAAATATTCCAACGTCCCAAATACGGGCTATAACAACTACTTTCCACCCAAGGTTAGAAGGGCCCGAGCTGACAGGTTTCCGAATCTAAAGCAAGGAAATATGAGTGCTCCGGAGTATAGTTTCTATTTCAATTTATTGGCCCAGTATGCTCCCACTATGTTAGCCGATATGGGAGATATAGTACACAGATTTGTGAGTGGCTTAGGGCCATATTTGTTCAAGGATTGCTTGACAACTTTATTACAAGAGGGGATGGATATTTCACGCATTTAGGCCCTTGCCCAAAACTTAAAAGAGCAGCAACATCCGCAAAGGGGTGAGCACGATATTGATAGAGGGCAGAGTAAGAGGGCCAGATCTGTTAAGTGGCGAGAAGGTAATTGTGGAAGTGTTAAGTTGATGAAGGGCAATGTAGTGATATTTGGCTATTTTAAGAGATGATTGTAAACGGGTTTACGTATGTTTTGATATATGTATATATATATATATATATATATATGTGTGTGTGTGTATGTATGTGTGTGTGTGTGTGTTGTAATTGTTGATGTGAGTATTGTAGTTGTTGTGGGTTCGAATGAGAAGTTGTAGAGTGGTAAGCTTGCAAAGGAAATTATTGTCTATAGTTCGTGGAACTTTATACGCATTTGAGGATGGTTAGTAAGCGAAGTAAATAACGTAATTATGCCCTATGTTACCTAAATTGTACATTTACAAGTTCAAGAGGTAGAGGTTGGGCGATAGGAGATACTCCAAGGTATGTAAAGGTCATTCCTTTCTTCTTTTGGCATGATCCTATGATATGATCCAACAAGCGAGTAAGCAAGCTTCCATATTACTATACTCTTAGAAGCATTAGAAGTACTTCAGTCTTTGATGTTCATGTACCCCATTTATGAGTAATCCTTCTATTCATGGGTCCAGTCTTATGTAGCTAGTTCTGTGCATACAGCTTAGTCATGCATTACATTCATTATATATTTATGTACACTGACCCGTGACTAGAAGGCGTTATATACGCACAAATATCAGGTGTTATATACAGACACATATTAGGCATTATATACACGAATATTAGATATATGTAAAGTATAAGAAGAGATATAGGCGTTATAGACGCATTAATAATATGATGATGATATTGATTATGGCCACAGAGGAGCCAATATGATATGACGATATGCCATAGAGGCTTACAGACGTTATATACGCACATACATCAGGCATTATATACGCGAATATTGGATATATGTAAAGTATGAGAAGAGATATAGGCGTTATATACGTATTACTACTATGATGATGATATTGATTATGGCCACAGAGGAGCCAATATGATATGACGAGATGCAATAGAGGCTTGCAGGCGTTATACACGCACATACATCAAGCGTTATATACACACTTATATAGATGCACGACCATCATTGATAGGTATGAGAATGCATATTATGTGCCCACAGAGGCATTGTCAGTTATGCAGATTTATGTAGATTTAGGCAGATACTAGTTCATACAAGTACATGCAGTCAGTCATTTCAGTTTATGAGTTCCGATCTTATCCATGATTCTTCTATATATATGTTGTTCTTATGCCTGACATACTCGGTACATTATCCGTACTGACTCCCCGTTGCTCGGGGGGCTGCATTCATGACCGCAGGTACAAGGAGACAGACAGGTGGTCCAGCTCAGTAGTAAGTCTAGATCTAGCAGTGGTCAGTACGCTCCATTCGATCCGGAGCTACAGTCAGTTTTGGTATGCCCCTTTTGAGATGTGTATACATATGGGTATGACGAGGCCCTGTCCCGTCCTTTCTACAACTTTTATTCCAGTAGAGGTCTGTAGACAGTTGTATGTTGTAGTCAGATGATGTAGCCCTATCATCTTCTATTCTTTTGTTTACAGTATATGTAGCAGCCTAGATGGCTTGCACTGTTCTTCCGCATGTTGTGTATATATATATGTAGATTATACATATTTCTGATGTTCCCTTTTATGAGATCAGTTTATCCATTTATGGGCCTTTGATGTTCAGTACGTTTCTGATAAGTGTTTAGGGGTGTTTGGTCGCTAGAGGTCAGACACCTGTCACGGCTCATCTGTTTGGGTCGTGTCAGAAGTGGTATCAGAGCAGTTCGTCCTAGGGTTGCCTACAGACCGTTTCTAGTAGAGTCTTGTTTATGGGCGTGTTGTCCACCACACTTATAAGCGGGAGGCTACAGGACATTTGGGATGATCTCAATCCTTTTCTCTTAGATTGTGCGATAGAGCCCTGTGTAAGCGTTCGCTTCTGATGAATTGTTCTGATTTCAGTGATGCCCCGCAAGAAAGCTACAGCCGCCCAGAAGGGCAAGAGAGCGGCCGGTGAGGCCACTAGTTATACTCGACAGGCCACAAGGGCCCAAGATGAGATTCAGAGTGAGGGGCCATCTGAGACATCGCATACCCCGCCTCCAATACCAGCCCCAGTTCCTCAGCCGGATGTAGAGGGACAGGATGTACTAGATGTCGTACGGTTGTTGACCAGATTAATAGCCGCCCAAGCACAGCGGTAGGGAGTTGGTGTTGACCCAGCAGACAGGGCCAGTAGTTCGAGGGTTAAGACCTTCCTTGGGTTAGGTCCTCCTGAGTTTTCTGTTGTAAAGCAAAATATGGACCCCTAGGATTTTATTGATGGTATGCAGAGGACTTTGAGGCTTATGCACGCGGATGAGGTTGAGTCAGTGGAGTTTTCTTCATATAGACTCCGGGATATTTCGATACAGTGGTATCAGGCATAGGAGTTATCTATCGGAGAAAATGCCCCTCCAACTGTGTGGCGAGAGTTCTCCGATGCTTTTCTTCACCATTACTTACCTTTAGAGGTCCGATGGGCCTGAGCAGATAGGTTCCTATGTATTGAGCAGGGCAGTATTAATGTGCAAGAGTATTATGCACATTTCGATTCCCTAGCTAGATATGCCGCAGCTATGGTGGCTGAGATGGAGGATAGAGTTCATCACTTGATAGATTAGTGCACGACTGCTGCACTACATCCATGCATGGACATCTCCCGTATACAGGCGTATGCACATAATTTGGAGGATCGTAAACGCCAGCGGAGGATAGAGCGTGAGCGTGACCGGAGTCGTGGTAAGAGGTCTAGATCTTTTGATATGGTTAGCGAGTTCAGGGGAGGACAGAGACAGCAGTATCCTAGGTATTCTTATCAGCCGGCAGGTAGTGCACCTCTGTGGTTCCAAGGTCCGAGGTTTGACCGGTCTTCTTATTTCGGAGTGGGCCAAAGTTCTAGAGCGTCAGGTTCTCAGTACCGACCAGAGTCATGTTAGATGAGGCTCCCTTTGCCGAGATGTACCCAGTATGGCAAGTTACACATAGGTCAGTGTCGGCTGGGTTCAGATATTTGCTATGCTTGTGGACAGTCAGGCCATAGGATGAGGGAGTGCCCGATGGGGATTGGTTCAGGTATGGTTCAGCCTGCAGGGTCTATGGTTGGCTCATCTTCTGCAGTTCGCCCTTCAGGGCAAGTTTTTCAGACGCCAGCAGGGCGAGGTAGGGGGAGGAGTGGAGCATCTAGCTCGAGTGGTCCTCAGTACTGCGTGTATGCATTGGCTAGTAGATAGGACCGTGAGACGTCTCTTGATGTTGTTACAGGTATATTATCAGTTTTCTCCCATGTTGTTTATGCACTGATTGATCCAGTTTCCACTTTATCATATGTTACGCCCTTTGTTGCCGGAAAGTTTAGGGTAGAGCCAAAGTTGATTATACCTTTTTAGGTGTCTATGCCAGTTGGTGATTCGGTTATAGCTAGGCGAGTATATCGAGACTGTGTTGTTATAGTTTGTGACCGCCATACCATAGGAGATCTAATTGAGATAGATATGATTGATTTTGATGTTATTATTGGCATGGACTGGTTGGCTTCTTGTTATGCTAATGTTGATTGTAGAGCAAAGATGGTTCGATTGCAGTTCCCAGGCGAGCCAATCCTAGAATGGAAGGGCGATGCTGCTTCGCCTAGAGGTAGGTTTATTTCCTACCTTAAGGCAGAGAAGATGATCAGAAAAGGGTATATTTTTCACCTAGTTCAAGTTCAAGATGTGCAAGCAGAGTCGTTGATTCTTCAATCTGTTCCTGTGGTTAATGAGTTCCCAGAAGTATTTCTAGATGAGCTTCCAGGCATTCCCCCAGAGAGAGAGATTGATTTTGCTATTGACCTATTGCCAAACACTCAGCCAATGTCTGTTCCTCCTTATAGGATTGCACCTGCGGAGTTGAAGGAATTGAAGGAGCAGTTGAAAGATTTACTTGAGAAGGGATTTATCTGGCCTAGTACATCACCGTGGGGAGCGCCGGTGTTATTTGTAAGAAAGAAGGATGGCTCTTTGCGAATGTGTATTGACTATAGGTAATTGAATAGAGTGACTGTAAAGAATAAGTATCCGCTCCCGAGGATCGATGATTTATTCGATCAGTTGCAAGGTGCTAAATATTTCTTGAAGATAGACTTGAGATCAGGATATCACCAGGTCAGGGTCAAGGAACAGGACATTCCGAAGACGGCATTCAGGACTAGATATGGCTACTATGAGTTTCGTGTTATGTCGTTCGGGCTAACTAATACCCCAGCTGTATTCATCGATTTGATGAATCGTGTATTCAGGCCCTTTCTAGATTTGTTCGTGATTGTGTTCGTAGATGATATTCTGGTTTATTCGCCATCAGAGGCCGATTATGTAGAACATCTACGGACAGTGCTTGGAATTCTTCGAGGTAAAGAGTGGTATGCTATGTTTTCAAAGTGTGAGTTCTGATTGAACTTTGTGGCTTTTCTGGGTCACATTATTTCAGAGAAAGGCATTAGAGTGGATGCCCAGAAGATTGAGGCTGTGAAGAATTGGCCAAGGCCTACAGCACCAACGGAGATGCATAGTTTCTTGGGCTTGGCAGGTTATTATAGAAGGTTTGTAGAAGGATTTTCCTCTCTTTCAGCCCCATTGACCAAATTGACTAAAAAATCCGCTAAGTTCCAATGGACAGATTCTTGTGAGCAGAGTTTTCAGACGTTGAAGGATAAGTTAACTTCAGCACTAGTTTTGACTCTTCCAGAAGAAGCAGATGGCTATGTGGTATATTGTGATACTTCAGGTGTTTGATTAGGTTATGTGTTGATGCAGCACGGTAAAGTTGTCGCTTATGCTTCTAGACAGTTGAAGAAGCACAAAAGGAATTATCCAACCCATGATCTTGAGTTAGCGACAGTGATTCATGCCTTGAAAATATGGAGGCACTACTTATACGGTGTCCATGTTGATATCTATACTGATCATAAGAGTCTCCAGTATATCTTTAGGCAGAAGGACTTGAACTTGCATCAAAGGCGATGGTTGGAGAGGATAAAACACTATGATGTGGATATTCTATACCATCCCGGGAAGGCTAATGTGGTAGCCGATGCCCTAAGTCGTAAATCTATGGCTATCTTGTCGCACGTGTCGCCAGAGAGAAGAAAAATGGTCCGTGAAGTTCATCGATTAGCTAGCCTCGGAGTTCGATTGATAGATTCAGGAAATGCAGGAGTTACTGTTCAAGACACAACGGTATCATCTTTGGTAGGAGAGATAAAGAAGCGTCAGTATGAGGATCATGTTTTAGTTCATTACCGAGATACCCCACCTCAGAAAGAAAAGACACCCTTTGTGATCACAGGTGATGGAGTACTTAGGTATCGAGATAGATTATGTGAGAGGCACATTTCTCCCGCTATTCTATTCATCCAAGCTCAACGAAGATGCACCATGATCTCAAGGAAGTTTATTGGTGGGATTGTATGAGGAGAGATATAGCAGAATTTGTCGCTCAGTGTTCAAACTGTCAGCAGGTCAAAATAGAGCACCAGAAGCCTGGAGGTCTATTACAGGCTATGGAGATTCCGTCATGGAAGGGGGGAGGTAATTAATATGGACTTTATTACAGGGTTTCCCCGTACTCAGCGGAAGTGTGATTCGATATGGGTCATAGTTGATAAGCTCATAAAGTCAGCTTATTTTCTGCCTGTCAGAACTATTTATACAGCCGAGGATTATGCAAGGCTTTATCTTAAGGAGATTATACGACTTCATGGTGTTCCTTCAACCATTATTTCAGATAGGGGAGCACAGCTCACAGCCAAATTCTGGAAGTCTTTTCAGCAAGGATTAGGGACTCAGGTGAGTCTTAGTACTGTGTTTCACCCCCAGACAGATGGACAGGCGGAGCGTACTATACAAGCCCTTGAGGATATGCTTAGAGCTTGTGTACTTGACTTTCAAGGCAGTTGGGATGATCATTTGCCAATTACCATTCCTGTATTCAGATGGCTCATTTTGAGTCCTTATATGGGCGGAGATGCAGATCGCCCATAGGGTGGTTCGATGTCGGAGAGAATCCGTTTGTAGGCCCAGACTTAATTCAGCAAGCAGTTGATAAGATGAAAGTGATTAGAGAGAGGTTGCTAACAGCTCAGAGTCGACAGAAATCCTATGCGGATAATCGGCGACGGAAGCTAGAGTTGAAGATGGGCGACTGGGTTTCCCTGAAAGTTTCGCCAATGAAGGGAGTGATGAGGTTTTGTAAGAAGGGTAAGTTGAGCCCCCGATATATCGAGCCATATAAGATCATTCGTACAATGGGTATGGTTGCATATGAGCTAGGGTTTCTTTCTGAGTTAGAGTCGGTACATCCGGTATTCCATGTATCTATGCTTCGTAAGTGTATCAGAGATCCTTCGAGAGTGATACCAGTGAATGACATTCAGGTGACCGAGTAGTTATCATACGAAGAAGTTCTAGTGGCTATATTGGACAGACAGGTTCGTCGGTTGCGGACCAAGGATGTAGCCTCCGTTAAAGTCTTGTGGAGGAATAAAAATGTTGAGGAAGTTACTTGGGAAGCGGAAGACGTAATAAAGACTGAGTACCCGCATTTGTTCCCAGCAGTACATGAGGTTCGATCTGAGACAGCATCACCCCCAGGTATTATTTCATTTCAGTTATCGTGATTGGTCATGTGAGGCCATGGTATTGTGTGTTATAGTATGTGGCACTGTGTGGCATTATTTTGGGCTGCTGCGTACAGGATGAATTGGTATAAGTACAGGGGAAACTCTACCGAAATTTTTATAACCCAGGGATGTTCGAACATACGAGGATGAATGTTCCTAAGGGGGGGAGAATGTTACACCACTCGTGTTCAGAGTAGTAGAACCTATGGTTTCCTAGTCGGGTATGCCCTTGGAATAGAGACCCGAGCCCAATTTTGGAGGTAGAAAATGTCTTACCCCGTGTACGAGCGTACCAGAAGATATTTCTAGCAATTTATAGAGTTAGAGGTTGAACGAATCGAATCGACGTGATCTAAACTGAATCAGAAAATCTGCAGGACACCAGTCATCGTCAACGGGTAGTCAACATAGTCGACGGACCGTCGACGTACGGTGTCGACAGGATCCCGCAGCCTTGCATCTGCAGGCACAGGTTGGCGGGGCAAGTTAACGGACCGTCCACATGTCGACGGGCCGTCGACCCGCTCGTCGAACCGAACGCTGCAGCCTTTTTGGCTTCTAAGTATAAATAGGTGGTCCATGACCCTATTTCATATTTTCCTCTTTCAAAAATCAGAAAAAACCTTAAGATATTCTCTCCCAATATTTTTCGTCATATTAGTGAAGATTTGACAAGACCCGGACCCCATAAACCTGAGATGGTGAAGAAGAAGGTTGCTTCTAGGGATTTTTCAAGTTGTGGAGTTTAGGGAGTTGAAGTTGAAGTGATTCTTGGGATTCTTGACCCCTCAAGGTATGTAAACGATTTCTACCCTTATATTTAAGTTGGTTATCAAGAGTTTTAGTAATGTTAAGTGGAGAGAAGTTAATTGTGGAAGTGTTAACTTGATGAAGGGCAATGTAGTGATATAGGGTTATTTTAAGAGATGATTGGAAACGGGTTTACGTATATAAATATATATATATATATATATATATATATATATATATATATATATATGTGTGTGTGTGTGTGTGTGTGTGTGTGTGTGTGTGTGTGTGTGTGTGTGTGTATGTGTTGTCATTGTTGATGTGAGTATTGTAGTTGATGTGGGATCGAATGAGAAGTTCGAGAGTGGTAAGCTTGCAAAGGAAATTATTGTCTATAGTTCATTGATCTTTATACGCATTTGAGGATGGTTAGTAAGCGAAGTAAATAGCATAATTAAGCCCTATGTTACCTAAATTGGAGATTTACAAGTTCAAGAGGTAGAGGTTGGGCGATAGGAGATACTCCAAGGTATGTTAAGGTCATTCCTTTCTTCTTTTGGCATGATCCTATAATATGATCCAACAAGCGAGTAAGCAAGCTTCCATATTACTTTACTCTTAGAAGCATTAGAAGTACTTCAGTCTTTGATGTTCATGTACCCCATTTATGAGTAATCCTTCTATTCATGGGTCCATTCTTATGTAGCCAGTTATGTGCATACAGCTTAGTCATGCATTACATTCATTATATATATATGTACATTGACCCGTGACTAGAAGGCGTTATATACGCACACATATCAGGCGTTATATACGCGAATATTAGATATACGTAAAGTATAAGAAGAGATATAGGCGTTATAGACACATTACTACTATGATGATGATATTGATTATGGCCACAGAGGAGCCAATATGATATGACGAGATGCCATAGAGGCTTACAGACGTTATATACGCACATACATAAAACATTATATACGCGAATATTGGATATATGTAAAGTATGAGAAGAGATATAGGCGTTATATACGTATTACTACTATGATGATGATATTGATTATGGCCACATAGGAGCCAATATGATATGACGAGATGCTATAGAGGCTTGCAAGCGTTATATACGCACTTACATCAGGCGTTATATACACACTCATATAGATGCACGATCATCATTGATAGGTATGAGCATGCATATTATGTGCCCACAGAGGCATTGTTAGTTACTCAGATTCATGTAGATTTAGGCAGATACTAGTTCATACAAGTACATGCAGTCAGTCATTTCAGTTTATGAGTTCAGATCTTATCCATGATTCTTATGTCTATATGTTGTTCTTATGCCTTACATACTCGGTACATTATCTGTACTGACTCCCCGTTGCTCAGGGGGCTGCGTTCATGCCTGTAGGTATCGGGAGACAGACAGGTGATCCAGCTCAGTAGGACCTCTAGATCTAGCAGTGGTTTGTACACTCCATTCGATCCGGAGCTACAGTCAGTTTTGTATGCCCCTTTTGAGATGTGTATACATATGGGTATGATGGGGCCCTGTCCCGTCCTTTCTCCAGCTTTTATTCCAGTAGAGGTCTATAGACAGTTGTATGTAGTAGTCAGATGATGTAGCCTTATCAGCTTCTATTCTTTTGTGTACACTATATGTAGCAGCCAAGCTAGCTTGCACTGTTCTTCTGCATGTTGTGTATATATATATGCATATTGTGCAGAGTTTTGGTTTTTCCTTTTATGAGATTAGTTTATGCCATTTATGGGCCTTTGATGTTCAGTACATTTCAGATAAGTGTTTAGGGGTGTTTTGTCGCTAGAGGTCAGACTCTCGTCACGGCTCATCGATTTCGGCCATGACAGGCACGATCCTAGTAGGATCTCCGACTCATTTACGGAGCATCGATACATGAAAAACTGGATGGACTGATTCAAGGTCTGAGGGTAAGTCCAATTCATATGCTACTTGGCCTACCTTCTGGATAATCTTATAAGGTCCGATGTATCGAGGACTTAACTTCCCTTTCTAACCAAATCTCATCACGCCCTTCATCGGTGAGATCTTTAAGAATACCTAATCATCAACTTGGAATTCTAAGTCTCGCCGACCGTTGTCCGCATAAGATTTATGATGACTTTGGGCTGTTACTAATCGATCTCGGATAACCTTGACCTTTTCCACCGCTTGTTGAATCAACTCAGGGCCTATTAATTGTGTCTCCCCGACTTCAAACCATCCAATTGGCGATCTGCACTTCCTTCCATATAGAGCTTTATACGGGGCCATTTGAATACTGGAAGGATAGTTGTTGTTGTATGCGAACTCAATGATAGGTAAGTGGTCATCCCAACTACCACCGAAATCTAGCACATATGCTCGTAACATATCTTCCAAGGTCTGAATAGTGCGCTCAGCTTGCCCATCAGTTTGTGGATGGAACGCTGTGCTAAGCTTTACCTGAGTACCCAAAGCTTCTTAGAAAGACTTCCAGAATTTGGTTGTAAATTGTGTTCCTCTATATGTGATAATAGATAACGGGACACCATGAAGTCTCACAATCTCCTTAAGATACAACCCTGCATAATCTTCTGCTGAATATGTGGTTCTGACTGGAAGGAAATGAGCTGATTTCATGAGTCTGTCTGCCATCACCTGTCACGACCCAGCTAGGGGTCGCGACGGGTACCCAGGGCCAACCACCGAGCACCGCTCATTCTACTACTCATCATGCTCATTAACTACTCTTTTAGCGATTTTATACTCAAATCATAAGAAAGTCATGTTTCATTTGTAAACATAAATAGTTTCATATACATAAGCCCCTTTAAGCTATCAAAATAATATATAAAATTATACCACACTGACCTTGTCAGACCACATAACCCACACTATGTATCTACGAGCCTCTACTGAAGTACAAAACGCATAGACGGGACAGGACTCCGTCAAGCCCAACATATAAAAATATACACAAAAGAATGATCAAGCACCTCCAGAACAAAGGAGTGCATTCAATCAGCTAGCAGCTCCTACGAGTCTGGCTCAAGCTCGCCTCCCTGTCTACCTGTGGGCATGAACACAGCGTCCAAAGAAAACGAACGTCAGTACGAATATTGTACTGAGTATGTAAGGCAAGAATGAAATAAATATAATAGGAGGATCATGAGCCATGAGAGAATGATGTAACCTGCAAGAGTGTCATAAGCAAATACATTTCGTACATATACCATATTTTTCGTGATCATGGTACATATGTCATCACACCACATATCTTGTCACATTACATATCTCATAACATCACATATCTCATCGTTATCCCGCGTCCAGGTAACCATCATATGCCGCCCACTAGTGGTGATCATGCCTGGCCCTCTAGGCTCGGTGTAACATCGCAGCCCGCGTTAGCGGTTACATGCCTGGCCATCTAGGCACGGTGGAACCATATGCAGTCCGCCTTAGCGGTGACATGCCTGGCCATTCTGGCGCGGTGGAATTTTATCATCACATAATCAATCATAACCCATCACTATTGCACATTTAATGAACGTATCATAATCTTATCATAGCTTGACGTGTTCATGCATAACATAGGCATATTATGAGCTAGCATTATTGATCATCTTATAGACATATCATAACTTAGCATTTTTTTCACATTTATCATTAGGAAAAATACATTAAACTTTGAAGTCAACCGTAACTACATCGGGGTGATATAAGGTCGTGAACCCCCGATTATATTATGAACATTTACGAGTAGCCTGCCTCACCTTGAAGGAAATAATACATAAGGTGAGTGTGAGCAATAATATCATGAACTCTAGAATCGCTATACTTTAACTCTTCATCATCACTATCATGCTCGTATGTAGTGTGGTATATTTACGGACTAGGACGGAACTGCTCTGATACCACTTTTGTCACGACCCGACTAGGGGACATGACGGGTACCGGAGCTGACTACCGAGCACCTATCATTAGGCTAATCATCATACTCAAACTAAACATATATAATCTCCAAAGAAACCCATATCTATATACATAAGCCCTACGGCTACAAAAATGATATACAAAAGTACAATGACATCATCATGGGACAGAATTTACCCACACGTACGTATCTACGAGCCTTTACTAGAGTAATAGACATAAGGATGGTACAGGACCCCATAATGCCCAAAATATATACACAAAAGAATATGATCTTAAGTACCACCTCCGGAATAATGGAGTGCTCCTGTGGATCTACTGATAAGCTCCTACGGATCCGCATCGTCTCCCTGTCTACCCGTAGGCATGAACACAGCCTCCAAAAAGAAAGGATGTCAATACGAACATTGTACTGAGTATGTAAAGCATTTATAGTAATAGCATAATAAAGAAACAATGAGACATGAGCTGAAGATATAACTTGCTTAACCTTTAAAGGAAAACACATGCATGCATATCATATATACCATCATCATTAACCCACGTCCGGGTAACCATCATAACACCGCCCACTAGTGGTGTCATGTCCGGCCCTCTAGGCACGGTGTAATCATAGGCAGCTGTATTAGCGGTGACATGTCTAGCCATCTAGGCACGGTGGAATCGTATGCAGCCCGCCTTCTCGGTGACATGTCCAGCCATATAGGCACGGTGTAATCTGATCATCATATACATCTCATAAATCATGCATAAGAACTTAAGACAAACTATAACTCTATTGGGGTGACGTAAGGTCGAGTAATCATAGTCATCATACCTCACCTTGAAGACATGCATATGATTACTCCTGATTCCATTATGGAGTAATCATAATCATCATACCTTACCTTGAAGGAACTAGCATCATAAAGTGGGTCTAGCAAGAATGAATAAAATCAAAGAAACCGTATAAGGATCATTAACTTCGTGGCAATATCATATCATAAGCTTTGGGGTCTTTAGGCTTAGACTCATCATCATCATCATCATCATCATCATATTCGTAACATAGCATAAGCCTTAGAATCTTTATAAACTTTGACTCTTATTTTCCGGAATGTAAGAAGGTCATGGAGAATAAGGATAGTCATGTCATAAGAATCATGCCTTAGAAAAGAAGGGACTAGCCTTACATACCTTTTGGTCTTTCTAACTTGTCAACTATACGCTTCCTTCCACGTTTGTCACTCTACATTCAAAGGAATTCGTGCTACGATTAGATATTCGAAAGCATACTTAAGCTTAGGCTAAAGCTAACGAAAATTGGGCACCATTTCCTTTGTTTCTACGACTTTCTCCATATAATGTAACAACTTTCAAACATCAATAACAACATTCATAGTATCATACTCAACAATCTTCATCAACCATACATTATTTAATTCTCCTACTTTCATTTCAAGGGCATCAATGACCATGGTCATAATACTACATTACATTCATCCACCTATAATGTTTCTCCCATACTCTTAATATCATTTACAACATAACTATACTCATAACATATCAAGAATCATGATTCATTTTAAGCTACTACCCAAAAATTCCACTATTCCCATATTTTAATCCATCTTCTACCTCCTTCTGTAATCCAAATCTTTCAACCCCTCAATAGTCTAAATAAAATGAATTTATCATAAAAATTACCTTTGATAGTGTGGGAATGATCTTTGGGTGGAAACACTTCACTTGAGAAAAAACCCTAGCTTCAATCCAAAGAGATTTCTTGTCTTTTATGAACCCTAGTGAGCTTCTTGCACTTGATTCCCTTGGTTTGCTGAAGTTGATCCTTAATTTATCTTGGATTGTTGAAAATAAATGGTATGTAAAGTTCTAGAGGTGTGGAGAGTGCTAGAGAGAAAATGGGAAATGAAATAATGAACTTGGGGTCCCTTATATAAAACTTAAAACTCTGTCCCGACCAAGTTATACGGACAAACATACCGGCCGTATAACTTATACGGTCCGTATGTGTGACCGTATAATGGTTCTAGTGGAAACCCCTTTCCTGGATAAGTTATATGGTCAGATATACAGGCCGTATCTTTTATATGGTCCGTATAAAGGACCGTACAATCCACAATTCCCCGAATCTTGTCCTCGTCGTCCCGTTTTGCCTCCATTCCTTATGGAACCTTCTTAACACTTCATTAAAAACTTAAGGAGAGTTATATATTTTCCTCAAGACATTATTAAGTCAACATTAACTCGGTACTTGTAAATCCTTTCCGAAACACAACGTATACTTTGCCTTTCTTAACGAACTTTCTTCTCTTGCCTCAAACGTCTTTGGAATATTTATTAGAACCATTAAATACTGCTTCTTACTTATAGAAACATCATAAACTTCTCACAGTGTGTTATTCTATCTACCATACTACAACATGAAATTTTTCGAGCTGTAGCAGGTGATCCCGTAATAGCTAGACAAGTATACGAAAATTGTGTGATTGTGGTATGTGATCGTCAGACTAAGGTCAATTTGGTCGAGTTTGAAATGCTGGATTTCGATGTGATTATGGGCATGGATTGGGTGGCCTCTTGTTATGCTAGTGTGGATTGCAGAACGAAAATAGTTTGATTCCAATTTCTAGGAGAACCAGTGCTTGAATGGAAAGGCAATACAGTGTCTCCAAGGGGAAGGTTTATTTCCTACCTCAAGGCGAGAAAGATGATCGCTAAAGGCTATATTTATCATCTAGTCCGGGTTCATGACACGGAGGCAAAGCCGCCGACTTTTCAATCCATCCCAATAGTGAAGGAATTTCCGGATGTATTTCCAGATTAACTTCCAGGCCTTCCTCCGGAAAGGGAAATTGATTTCGAGATGGATGTGTTGCCGGACACCAAGCCTATATCTATTCCTCCTTGCCAAATGGCTCCTGCAGAATAGAAAGAGCTGAAGGCGCAATTGACAGATTTGCTTGAGAAAGGATTCATTAGGCCCAGTTCATCACTATGGGGAGCACCTGTCCTGTTCGTGAGAATGAAAGATGGTTCCCTACGTGTCACGACCCAACTAGGGGCCGCGACGAGTACCCGGGGCTAACCACCGAGCACCACTCGTTATATTACTCATTATACTCATTCAACATTCCTTTATCAATTTCATACCCAAATCATAAGAAAATCATCTTTCATTTGAAAACATAAATACTTTTATATACTTAAGCCCTTCGGCCATCAAAATAATATATATACATAGTGGCAACCTCGTGAGACCATATAACCCACACAGCGTATCTACGAGCCTCTACTAGAGTACTAGACATATGGACGGGACAGGACCCCGTCGTGCCCAACATATACAAATGTACACAAAATAATAATCAAGCACCTCCAGAACAAAAGAGTGCTTTCAATCCGCTAACAGCTCCTACGAGTCTGGATCAATCTCGCCTCCCTGCCTACCTGTGGGTATGAACACAACGTCCAAATAAAATGGACGTCAGTACGAACATTGTACTGAGTATGTAAGACAAGAATGAAATAAATATAATAGAAGGATCATGAGCCATAAGAGAAAGATATAACCTGCACGAGTTTCATAAGTGAATACATTTCGTACATATATCGTATTTTTATATAATCATGGTACATATATCAGCCTATCACATATATCATCACATCATAATCCTCATCGTTATCCCGCGTCCGGGTAACCATCATATGCCGCCCACTAGTGGTGATCATGCCAGGCCCTGTAGGCTCGGTGTAAACATAGCAGCCCGCATTAACGGTGACGTGCCCGGCCATCTAGGCGCGGTGGAATCATATGCAGCCCGCCTTAGCGGTGACATGCCCGACCCTCTAGGCTCGGTGGAATCATATGCAGCCCGCCTTAGCGGTGACATGCCCGGCCCTCTAGGCTCGGTGGAATCATATCGTCATATAGTCAATCATAACCCATCATTATTACACATCTCATGAGCATATCATAATCTTATCATAGCTTGATATTTTCATACATAACATAGGCATATTATAAGCTAGCATTATTGATCATCCTATAGACATATCATGACTTAGCATCACTTCACATTTATCATTAGGAGCATACATTAGGCTTTGAAGGCGACTATGGCTATGTCGGGGTGACGTAAGGTCGTGAACCCCCGATTATATTATGAACATTTATGAGTAATCTGCCTCACCTCGAAGAAAGTAGTATATAAGGTGAGTGTTAACAATAATGACATCATTAACGTTATCAGATCATCATTATCATGCTCGAATGTAGTTTGGTATATTTACGAACTCATAAGCTCCATCATATAGGAGAATCATGGAAAACCTTTGAAGATTCGTGCCTTTGAAGGAAGGGATTAGCCTTACATACCTTTGTCATTTAACTAGTCTATCTATTGCTTGTTCTCCTTTAATGCACATGTTCTACCTTCAAGAGAATTTGTATCGACATTAGCTAACAATTATAAGAACGGACTTACTAACGCTAGAGAAAATTGGGCAGCACTTCCTTTGTTTCTACTACTTTTCCCATGTTCTATATCAACTCCCAAATGCTCACAACAACATTCACAATATCACAAACAACAATCATCATTTATCTACATTTACCAAAATTCACCATTTCCTTTCAATTTCTCCACAATTATGGTTATGACTCCCTATTGCGTTTTTTCACATATAATACCTATTCCATGGTCTAAATGTCATTTATAACATATTCACAATCTCAACTTACCAACATTCATGATTCATCCCAACCACTATTCAACAATGACACTATTCACTCATTTATGACCCATTTTCTATGTCTTTCTACAATTCAAGTGTCTTAGCCTTTCAATACCTTAAAAAACATGGTATGGTCATGAAACTTAACTTAGATGATGGATGAACAAGCCTTGAATGGAAATACTCTTCTAGCACGAAAACCCTATTTCACTTCTCTTGGGATTTGTTGGCTTGGATGACTTTCACTAGGTTTCATACACTTGTTTTCATGGATTGAAGTAGTTTGTTATATCCCGTATTTTTGAACGTCATATTATTAACTGAGGTGGGGCCCACACGTCAATATTTTTTTTGGGACACGTGACAAGTTATATGAATCGCATGTGTAAAGTAAAACACATCTTGTGAAGGGCCTTGGGGCCAAATCAAAGTGGAAGCCCTCCAAACGAATTTTTTAAGAAAACGTTTTCGGATGACCTGACTTGGAGGGGCAAAAACGGCATTATAAGTCTGGAATTTGGGAAAACGCCCAGCAGTAAAACTTGTAGATAATTGAAATAGCTTTCCAACGGTAGGTCGTGGGCCTATAGGTGACATCGGGATCAGGAGATATGAATATTTTAAGGCGGAAAGGTCAAGCTGGGCAGTGAAATGGGCCCAACCCGATTCCAATCCGGGTTAGGCCCATTTCCTTGTTATTTAAGGGAGGTTTCAGCCTTCTCCTCCACATTTTCAGATCAGAAATGATCCAGAAAATTATTTAGAGAGAGAGGGAGGAAAGACTTAGAGAGATAAATAAAGTTTGATCAAAATCTGAGCCCCGAATCCCGAAGCCCATGAAGAGAAAAGTGTTCTACGTCGCGTTGCCTTCGATTTGAGCTAAAAATCAACTAAAAATAAGAGGGTGGACGTGGTAGCTGTGCACTTAAGGTATGATTAAGGCCCTTTTTCATTGCCAACAAGTTTATTTAAAGTTTCAACGGAATAGAACGGGAAAATAGCGATATAAATTCGTCCGTTGGCATTGAAATTGATTGTAGAAGATTATGTCATTTTAATATGATTTTATGATATTATGTAAATGAAGTTGTTAAGATGTGAATTATGATTATGGTTGATGAAATTGGAAGGTGGAAATATGTTATGAATATGTATGTTGAAGATTTGAAGTTTTGGATGGATTATGGTTTGGTGGAAAATTTGTATATTTTGTATATCATGTGAATATTGTATAGAAATGATATGAAATACTTCCAAATCACATTGTAATGGTCTTGATTAATGATGAATATGGAAATGTTGATACTAGTTTGGGTTTGTGAAGTTGAAGTGGAAGTTGTTGGACCATGTGGATGTTGTATCCCGTATTTTTGAACGTCAGATTATTTGCTGAGATGGGACCCACACATCGAGATTTTTTTTTGGGACATCTGAAAATTCATATGAATCACATATGAGAAGTTAAACACAACTCAAGAAGGACCCTTGGGCCAAATCAAAGTGGAAGTCCTCCAAACGAATATTTTAAGAAAACGTTTTCGGGTGATCTGACTTCAAGGGGCAAAAACGGTATTATAAGTTTGGAATTTGGAAAAGTACCAAGAACTATAAGTTGTAGATAATTGAATTAGCTTTCCAACCATAGGTCGTGGGTCCCCAGGTGACGTCGGTACAAGGAGATATGAACGTTTTAAGGTCGAAAGGTCAGTGGGCTAGGCCCAACTCGGGACCAAACCGAGTTGGCCCAAAAAAATCAAAAACAATAATAAGGCCCAAATTTGTGAGGCCCAACCGGCCATGGTTATGGCCCAAGCCCATATTACATAAGATTTGGTCAATAAATAAGATGACTAAGTCATCTTTATCACACAACCTCTAGAATATTCAAGAAGTTGAAGAACAAGAAAGAGAAGGAGAAAAGTTGAAGGCCATTTCGGCCAAGATCAAATTTCCAAGGAAAAATTGATAAAAATTCTTCAAAAATCATTTTCTACCAATTAAAGGGTGATTAACAAGGTGGAGTTGTTGTTGGAGCAAGAAAAATTCAAAATCATACAAATTGTCAAGTTGTAGTCAAGTGAGAAGTTGAAGAAGAAAGATGAGTTTTGATCTTGTTTTATGTGTTATATATGGTTTATATGTGTTGTAGTATGCTAAAATGGATGAAATTCATGAAGGAGAGAAATATAGTACATGGCCGTGTGTATGTATATATGTGTAGGAGTCATGCTTCAATTATTTTAATTAGTGTTTGGTTGTTATTGTTGTGAATGATATATGGAAAATGGAAGTTGAATGAATTTTGAGAAGTTGTAGTGTGTATGTTGGTGTTGGCCGTGTGGTTATGGTGAAAAAAAATGGAAGAGAATGAGTTAATTTTATTTAGTATGATGTTGTTGGAATATAGATTATGAGGTTGTTATTGTTTTCATTAAAGTTAGAAAGTTTTTGGAAGAAGTAGTAAGTTGATTGAATATGGAAGTTGTTAGTATTGTTGTTGTTGGAATTGTGGTTAATATTTTGGCCGGGTTTGAATTCCCGGGATTGTTGTTGATTGAAATTAGCCAAGTTGAACTTGGTGGGATGGAGTATTTATAGGGGAAGTGCTGCCGAAATTTCGGTAGCCAAATGTTTCCTTAAGAATTAAACTCTAAGTACCCTAATAAGAGTTTTGGTAAACATGACCAATTTGCAGATTTTGACGAGATTGCGACGTGAATTTGGAATAGCAAAAGGAGCGGAAAGAGGTATGTAAGGCTTCACTCTTCTTTCTATGGCATGTCTTAGGTGTAATAAGTCGGGTACGAGCCTCGGGGACAACTCTATTCCCCGGAATCCGCACCTAAAGTTTTCTCCTTTTTGTTCAATAGAATTGAATTAGAAAGTGTGCCAATTGTGGGAAAACACCTCCTAAACCCTTAGCACTTGTATAAATGGGACCCGATTACCCTAAGATCCTCACAAGTAACGCTATGACACGTAATATATGTAAATCGTATACGCTACCTCATCCGGCCCGAGGTGGGCCCGTTACTCTCGGATTTTCCTTATAGTCTTGCTTGACTTACTTGAAGTGAATCTAAAGGGAAACTTTAATCCCGATTTCGTTACCAAATGATAAGTACTATGACTTCTCTAACGAGGGTACTTCCATGACGATAATGATAACAATGATGTTAGATAAGAGGATATGCCTATGATACGTCCTACCAGAACGACTCTATGACTAAGATGACTAAGCTAAGTATCTTATGTAAACATGAAAATGATAAACTAATTTTCGAATCCTATTTATATTCCCTAGCTATGACTTCACTTTCTAAAGACTTCCAAGCCTATGAACTGTCATCTATGACGCCCACGATTTCATTCTACGTTTACTTTAATACTATTCTCCGTTGACCATCTCACCTTAAAATATTCGTCCCTTCGAGGTGAGACAAGAGCGATCATGAGTATTCCATAATGTACTCGGAGGTCACCGACCTTACGTTACTCCGATGGCTACATGATTTTCCCTTGGGCTCCCTTGTGTGCTTATATGATGTATATTTATATAAAACATGTATATTTATATAAGATATGTATATATATATATATATATATATATATATATATATATATATATATATATATATATATATATATATATATAACATGTATATGTATATAAGATATATATAAGTATATAAAATATGTATATGTATATAAGATAAGTAAATGTATATAAGACATGTATATGTATACAAGCTATGTATATGAACCTGGGCTGGGGGGAAGGGATACATGGGGGAAATGGGAAGGGAAACATGTTTCATTGCTACCTGATCAGCTGGCTTATCATCCCGGATGCGGGGTGCCCGGACGCGGGATATATGGGTGAGCCGGTGTATATCGACGCTATGTGGGTGAGCCGACATTGCTCGGCTTTATGATATGACCTACCATGTCATGAACAGACATGCTATGATAAGATATGCTATGGTAAGCTATACTATGACATGATATGCTATGATCTACCACGACAGGACATGATATGACAAGCTATGCTATGGTATGATATGATACGCTATGACATGCCATGCTAAGGTGAGACATGCTATGACACGCTATGCTATGACACGACACGCTATGACATGCTATGCTATGATATGATGAACTATGATATGATATACTATAGCCTGACATACTATGACACGATATACTATAACGCGATATGCTACGACAAGACAAGATAAGATATGATACGATATGATAATACATGACATGGTATAAGTTCTATTTTCTATGTCCTATGACTCCATGACATTATTAATTATACACTATGTTATTGCTTGTGTTATCTTCTGTGTCTTACATACTCGGTACACTATTCGTACTGACGTCCCTTCTTGTGGACGCTGCGTTTCATGCCGCGCAGGTCAGCAGACAGGTGGACTTGATCCTTAAGAGCTCTACTAGCGGTACTCTACAGCGCTCCAGTTGTTCCGGAGCCTCACTTCAGTGGTACTATTTTGTGTATGTATTCTCGGGCACGACAGTACTCGGCCCTTTCTATGTATAAGCGTACTATGTCTAGAGGCTCGTAGACAGATATGTACAGTCAGTCAGGTACAGTTAGATATATGGTGTTTTAGCATGTTAATGTTGTTGTATAAAGTGATAACGAAGTTTACTAGTCTATGTTCATAATGACGCTGCTAATGTTAATGTTCAAAAAAATATATGGCACCGTTCATACGGCTTGCTAAGAGGTAAAGGCAAAACGATAGACACGGGGTGCTCGGTACAAGTATCGGGTACTCGTCACGGCCCCTAGTTGGGTCGTGACAGTGGAAAACAAGGCTAGTTATGCCATACTATGTGTTTTGTAATGCTTGTTATTGTTAGTGATGTTGTTGTTGGGTTGCTGTGTTGATATATTAAGCCGAGCTAAGTCTCGGGGATGTCATATATATAGGGGAAATGCTGCCGAAATTTCGGTAGGAAATTATGTGATTAAGCTTAGATTCTCGAAAAGCTTGAAATTGACAATTGGTAAACATGACCATTTGTAGATTCTGGACGAAATTGGAATTGAAGCCAAGCGAGCGTAAGGCGCAATCGAGGTATGTAAAGTCTTCCCCTTTGTTCTTTGGCATGTCCTAGATGTACTAGGTCAAGATCGGAGCCTCGGGGGCGATTCTGCTCATAGAAACTCGAGATTGATTTTTGATACTACTCATTCAATTCAATTGAATTTCAAAAGGCGCATTTCGCTAGAAAAGTGGTTAAACCTCCATAACTTGTACAAATGTAACCCGATCACTATGAAACCTTCCTGGATGACTCCGTAGAGTCTAATGGGCGTGATTCTTGTCCGCCGCCTCGACTTGGCCCGAGGTGGGCCCGCTATTCCCCGATGTTTCTCTTATTGTTCTGTCTGTCTTATTCCCATACGATAAGTCGAGGAAACTTATGGCTATTGTTCCGACTACTAAACGGGAGTTATTTTAACGAACCTGAATTGATTTAATGTTCATGGAAACAATTACGGGGACAGAAACCCTGATATAAATTTTGTATGGCTTTAGCCAATGTACTCGTGTCCGGAGCTCGCAGGTAGCTCCTGGTTATTATGTTGTTTACTATACGATAGGTGCTATGACCACCTTTATGAGCTTTATAAAATATTTTTTTTGACATCTAAAACGTTTTGAAAATATTACCCTGATATTTTGGATAAACTACTTACCTCCCGTACTTACTGATATACGATTTTGGTATACCTGAATCTTGTGTGATGTATGATCCTGGCGTGTGTGATTATGTTGGGAAAGTGATATTTTGGCATTCTGTATGGTTGTTTTCTGTTTTACCGAGTCCCGGGCCGGTTATGTGAATATGCGCATATGTAATATTGGCCGCTGGACCCTCGACCGCGGCGTGTCCGACATTGACATCTGGACCCTTGATCGCGTCATGCCGGACGTGTGGCATTGACTGCTGGACCCTTGACCGCGTCTGCCGCACTTGTGATTGTGCCTGACATAGACCGCTGGACCCTTGACCGCGGTATGTCAAACGTGTGATAGTGACCGCTGGGTACTTGGCCGCGGTATGCGTGGTAGCGACCGCTGGACTTATGGCTGCGGAAATTATGCGTTGATTCCTTTATATGTGTGAAACAAAAATGTTTTTCAAAAGAAAAGTAAAGCATTTTGACATTCTAACTGCCGTATTTGCCTGCTGGAACCTCTTGGGTATGACTTGTGCACTAGAGGTGACCCTGTGGCGACCTGGTTATTCGTGCACACCCCAGTGCACTGTCCATTGCGCCCCTCACTAAAGGGCCGAAACCTGAGGTAAATATATACTACCTGTGCTTGTGTAAGTTTATGATTCTGCATGCATGGTTCTGCCTGTTACATTTCTGGACAGCGGATTCGGAGAATGATTCTGTTGGTGTTGCTTCTGCATGATTGAGCCGGACTATGCTTCAGTCGGCTATAGTTCTACACCCCTAGCTTCGGTTGCGGGTATGTCAGTAGCACTCTGTGCCCCGATCCGCACGATGATCCTGCCAGTTAGGCTTTGTACCTCTGTTTCATATCACGATTCGGATGGCTACACCCCGTGCTTATGATATATATCGTGGTCCTGGCCACACACTCTGTATTTCCGTTTCGGACTTGGATCCGATACTACCTGTTCTATTTCTATACTTCTGGCTCGGTTTTGCTTATATTGTTATATTTCCGCTTTACATACTCGGTACATTTCCGTACTGACCCCCTGTTCTTCGGGGGCTGCGTTTCATGCCGCGCAGGTACTCCCAGTTGAGTTGAGGACAGATGGAAGATGTTCCAGTGCAGATGGCAAGCTCCATTTGTTCCCGGAGTGCTGCCGAGTCAGATTCTGTATGTTATGCTTTTGGGATCTTATTAGAGACTTTGCAGACAGTGTCGTGGGTATTGGTTGTCGGTCTGTGTACGTAATGAATTTTGTATAATCACAAGTTTGTTCGGCTTGAAAGCCACGAGAAAGAATATTTCTGAAAGAAAAGTTTTGCTATGTACTTTATTATTTGTTTTAAAGAAAAAAAAAGAGTTGACGTGATTTTATGTGCAGCGAGAGTCTGAGGGTTCGCTCGGCCCTAAGTAAGGGTCGGGTGCCCATCACACCCCAGCGAGGTCGGGGTGTGATATAGTTGATCATGGATTTACTTTGATTTTCTTGTGGATGAATGTTAGAGAGTGTTCTAGAGGTTTCTTAACTTGTGGAGTGAAAAATGAAATGAGAGAGGTCCCTTATATTAAATCACAATCTGTCCCGACCAACTTATACGGACCAACATACAGTCCGTACATTTTATACGGACCGTATGTGTGTCCATCTTGGCTAATTATACGGCCTCACATACGGCCAGCATAATTTATATGGTCCGCATGTTTGGCAGTATAGTGCCCAGTTGATCCGTTTTCGTTCTCGTCGACTCGTTTGATCTTTGATCCTTATGGAACCTTCTTGACACTTGTTCAACACCTCAATACCAATCTAAGGGACGTTATCAACCTTCTCTAAGACATCATTATTGTTATATCCGGCATTTTTGAATAATCGGAAAAATTCGAGATAACTTGATTTGTAATGAATGAGGCCATATTTGGACCTTACTTGGTATGAATGTGTCGGCTATGATAACGTTGGTGTGGAATTACGAAAGGAGACCAAGGACAAAATTGGAATTTTGGAAACTTGTTCCATAAATTACAATTTATTGAGCCTACAATTGGACTCAAAAAATAAGTTAGAAAATGAGGCCCAAAAGGGTGAGGCCCAACCGGCCATAGGGGGTCCAAACCCATAAGAATTCTTCTTATATTGTTAATTATATATATTGGATAAGCTTGTAAGAAGCTTCAAGAAATAAGGAGAAAGAACAAAAGAAAATAAGAGAAAAAGAAAAATGAGCTCACGGCCTAGGAGAAAAAGAGAAAGGAGAAAGAAGAAAACATTCTTGGAGCTTGATTCTTGGTTCAAAAATCCATCCCTTTTGGAATTTCTACTTAGCTCAAGATTCTCTTCAAGGTGATACAATTATTTTGGCAAGAAACTACCAATTGTGGCAAGTGGAAGAGTTGAGAAAAGGTAAGAATTTTATCATTTTTAAGCCATGAAATATATGTATATATGTTGTAGTGTGTGGGAATGAATGAAAAACATGAAAATTTTGTGTGTTGTGGTTGTATGTCTGTTGGCCGAATATAAGCATATATATTGCATGATTATGGTGACTTGAATTCATGTTGAAATTTAGTTGTAGTGTGGTAGAAATTGTATTAGAAATGAAGGTGGAATGAATTGTGGAAGTTGGAGAAACATAGGTTGTAGCGGTGTGGTGTTGTGTGGTGATGGAATATGAATTTAATCTTGTTAATATGTTAAGTGTGTTATGGTGAAATGAATGGAAAAATAATAGTCTTTGTTGTCATGGAAAAATGGTTACTAAGTTGTTGAAGGAAATTATGCAACCTTGTTATAGCTTATGTAAAAATGGAAATGGAAGTGTTAAGAGGCAAATTATGAGTAATGTTGATGAATTTGGAAGATGGATTGGTATAATGAACTTGTATGTTGAAGGTTAGGAGAATTGGATAAATTGTGGCTTTGATGGAAAGTTTGTAAGTTTGCATATCTTATGTATATCTTGTGAGAATGGTGTGATATGCCTCCAAATCGTGTTGTAATGAATTTGATGGGTAATGAACATCAAAATAATAAGTTTGGTTTGGAAGTGTAAGGTCGGAACGGAAAATGTTAAGTTATGACGGAAAGTTGGCAAATTGTGCCTTATTATGTATTTCGAGCTACTTGTCGTTATTATGAATATTGTTGTTGGGTTGTGTTGATTGTTTGGCTGTGTTTAACTTTTGGGGATGTCATATATATAGAAGAAATGCTGCCGAAATTTCGGTAGGCAAGTATGTGTTAAGTTGGACTATTCAAAAGTTGAAACTAACAAATGGTAAACTTGACCATTTCTAGATTTTGGACGAAATTGAAGTCGACGCCAAGCGAGCGTAAGGCGCTATCGAGGTATGTGAAGCATTTCCCTTTGTTCCTAGGCATGTTCTGGATGTGATAGGCTCGGCCGCGAGCCTTAAGTACGACTCCGTTCCCCGGAATTCGAGATGGAAAACCGCTCCAATTCCTTCAATCCAATTGAAGCTATTTTCTTACAATTGCCTTTAAAATGAATTTTTGTATGTAACTTCCCTAAACGGAGTCGGAACACTTCCAAACGATTACGGATGACCTCATAAGGTCTATTGTCGGTAAATTACATATGTTGCCTCGAGTAGGTCCGAGGCGGGCCCACAAGGCCCGATATCTTCTGTAATACTTTAAATACTTCCATTTTGTCCGATTTTCTCAGAAAACAATTGAACCATTATTTTGATTATGATACAACTATTGTTATGAAATTCTTACAAAATGACTTCTGAACATCTGAGAATTCGATTCTGATAACGATCTGTCGTGCCTTCCCAAGTAGAATGTAGGCGCGTACTATGCATACTATCTGGATACTCTGATTTTGGCTCGCCATTTGGCACCCTTCAGTCTGATTGAGTCGGTATGTTAGTTTGTATGTATGTGGTTTCTCATGGATCTGTTCGTGGCTGTCTCAATGCATTCCTTCACTGCATCCCGGGCCAGGTTCTGTTATCGTGCATATTCCTCTACATTGTTCACCGCGTCCCTCGGTGTGCGGGCCGGGATCTGTTATATCTGTATGATTATGATATATTGATCTGTGTATGGGGATGGCGGCCAGGATAACATCTGATATGATCTGATCTGATCTGATTCTGTCTGTCCACCGCGTCCCGTACTAAGAGGGCCGCAATCTGTATGTCTGTATGCATGTGCCATCAGTATCTATATAAGCACATGCCTCTGTATGATTCTGTATGATTCTGTATGGTTCAGTATGACTCTGCACTACTCTGCATGCATAATTCTGTTTGTCCGTCTGAATTACGACTATGTATGTATGTCCGTATGGATTCTGATTCTATATGTCCGTATGGATTCTGATTCTGTATGTCCGTATGGATTCTGATTCTGCTCGTCTGTCCGGATTATGATTCCGTCGGTCTGTCTGAACCATGATTCTGTTTATCTGTATGGACCACGATTCTGTATGTCTGTTTGGATCATGACTCTGCCCGTCTGTCTGATGTATGGTTCTGTCCGTTATGTTTCTGTGACTCCGGTTCGGACTATGATTGTATCTGTTATGTTTCTGCTTTACATACTCGGTACATTTTTCGTACTGACCCCCGTTCTTCGGGGGCTGCGCTACATGCCCGCAGGTACAGACGCACCAGGTGATACGCCGCCAGCGTAGGTTTCTGACTCTGCTGTTCGAAGAGCTCCTTTGATCCGGAGCGTACACTTTTGGTATATACCTTCTGTTTTCCGTATGTTCTGTATGTGTGGAAATTCTGGGTATAGCGGGGCCCTGTCCCGTCATCTGATTCTGTATGTTTGTAGAGGCCTGTAGATAGATGTGTGGGTTACAGGTTTCGTCTGTATGTTAGCCTTATCGGCTTATCTGTAAATGTCTGCTTGTCTAGGTATATATATATATATATCTTTGCGCGCGTGTCGTATCTGTATCGGCCTACTTCTGTAACATCTGTTTGAAAAAAAAAAAAAAAACCTGTATGATACGAAATTCGGTCAGGTAGGTATGTACGGGTACCCAGTTAGGGTACCAGTCGCGGCCCACGGGGTTGGGTCGTGACAGAAGTGGTATCAGAGCGGTTAGTCCTCGGTATGTCTACAGGCCGTGTCTAGTAGAGTCTTGTTTATCGGTGTGTTGTGCACCACATCTATAAACAGGAGGCTACAGGGCATCTAGGATGTTACCTTTCTTTGGATTCTTAGATCGTGCGATAAAGCTGTATGATTAGGATGATTCTCCCGTACGAATTGTTGTATCTACAGCGAGGCTCCAAAAGAGCAGAAGTGTCAGTATTTGGGGAAAATGTTTCTGACCCTCTTCCTACAGGTGATTGTAGGCTGATAAAGAATGAAGAAGAGCGTTTCGGATGATGGGGATGGGGGCGCTAAGAAGGCCCCTAGGACGTCACCAGGACCGAGTAGGCAGATCCCCAGCTACTCGATTGAGACAGACCCTTCGGAGGATCCAGAGACAATTCCTCCAGAGTTTTTGATCCCCAGAGCAGAGGCTTCCAAGGAAGACAGTTATGATACCGACCCCTCGGAGGACCCAACGACGATACCTCCAGAGTTTCTTACTCCCAGGGAGGAGGATAGCCCCGATGCTGAGCCACTAGAGCATTCCTCTGGGACGCCGGAGGAGGAGGTTCCCGAGGGCGTGCCAGCAGCTCCTGTAGTGGAGCAGTATGTTAGACAGGCCTCCCCGGAGAGTGTCACGCCCTACCCCAGCCCTTTGTCCTGGCCGTCGGTGAACCAGGAATTGCCGGGCTACTTATACTCCTCCGATTCAGATGCAGGTAATAGTGGGGGCCAGACAGACGATGATGATGAGGGACACAGTTCCCACGGCAGCTCCCCAGGTTAGACCCGAGTTTGATCAGTTATGAGTACATAAGTTTCCTAGAATTTTCGATGTGTGTATGATATCTGTAAAATGTTGTTCAATGACGACGACAGAAATTTAAAAGGATTAGAGACTTAGTGACCAAAGGTAAGGGAGACTGAGATGTCCCCACCGTCAGTGTGAGTCTAGAAATCCCGGATGAAAGTAAACGGGAAAGTGCCTCCGATGCCGTTTGAGTTGGGCACGTGTGGTAAGTGTCGACGACGTTATAATTCTTATTTGAAGTTATCAGCCCCGTGTGGCTGCGATACGATATGATATGATATGTATGTGTGTATATATGTGTTGGCCCTGTGCGGCATGGTTGGTATTTCTGGTGTACAGGTTTTGGATAGTAAGAAAAACAGAGGAACCTCTGCCCAAATTTTTCCAGAAATATGGAGGAAAACATGTAGATTAAGTACAAAAAGGTCCCGCGATACTTGTCGGACTTTAGTTTTCTTCTGTCGGTGGCCAGAGAACACCTTGCGGTGACATTTTATCAGATTCCATCGACTATTTGGAGGCGGAATTCGTGGGACGAAGACTTAAATCTGTGGGTTACCGTAATCATATGTATATGTGTATGAAAGTGAATGTTTAAGATTCAGAAAGGCGACATGGTAATTGTACGACTTAGCCGGGGGTGGGACCCGCTACAAAATCTTTCCGAAAATTTGCTAAGACCCCGATTTGCCCTAAAATTACGTGACAAAGGTCGTGCGGGGCAATCGACGAAATTATATTAGCCCTAACGCGTCAAAATGCATGAAAGTTTCAGAGTTAAGCGTGCTCAAGCCAGAGCAATTCTGGGATGGGTGACCCCCTGGGAAGTAATGCAAAGTTTTGCACAAGTGTAAGTATGATAGATATAAATGGAAATTTGGGGTAACCAAAAGGAAAATAGAATGTGTGGAGTAATTAGTGCCCTTACAGGGGTCGCGCAGAACGAGGCGGACTAAATGGGCAAAAAGAAAAAGGTACAACACCGCTCGGAAAATTGAGTGAATTCGAATAACAGTCAGAGACGCTCGCCAGTAAGATATTAGTAAATATATCTGTATGTGTGTATGTGTATGTGTATGATTTCGTTTGGTGCCCATATGGGTCAAGAGCCGAGTTCCGGCAACTAACGTTGTGATAGGCGAAAGGTTTTACTAAACCGAATACATGAAACGAAGTGGGGGTGAGGACACAAATGCTGTCAAGGACTAGAAAAACCCCTATTCCATTATAACTCAGTCTGGTATGACGATGGGCTGAAAAAGAAAAAGAGTATGGATAGTAGGAAAGATGGAAAATAAGAAATGTGAATAAACAGAATCCTTGAAAGAGTTGACAAGCAACGCGTAAGAAGATTTGTATGACAATTTGACGAACAAGTTTATGGATGAGTGAACAGGTTTCGATGAGATAATCTGTGACACAATGGTCGGAGTGAATAACGAGATGCCAACAAAGGGAAAATTTCATAAATCACTGGAGCCTTAATAGGAGTGATCTGATTCTAATTCAGATTCTATCTGTTATACTTCTGCACTCCCGATTCTGATAAGGCTCTGCCTATTACGCCTCTGTATTTCTAGACTCGATTATGTTCCCATCTGATAAATCTTTGTACATCCGATTCTGAATCTGTTTCTGGTTGACATACTTCTGTATGATTAAACTCTGATTGTGAATCTGTTTGACACACCTCTGTATGTCTGACTCTGGATATGAATTCGTCTGATATGCCTCTGTACGTCTGATTTTGATCACGCGTCTGTCTGATACACCTCCGTATGTCTGATTCGAATTACGACTTTGTCTGACACATTTCTTTCTGTCTGACTTGATCACGACTCAGTATGATACATTTCTGTACGTCTGATTCTGATTTCGAATCTGTCTGATACCTCTCTGTACGTCTGATTCCGATCTCAGATTTGTCTGACATACTTCCGTCCATCTGACTTCGACTACGAATCCGTCCGCCATAGTTTAGTACGTCTGCCTCCGATTACGAATCCGTCCAATATGCTTCTACGCGTCCGGTCCTAGTTCTGAATCTGCTGGTGTGATGTGTCTGGTATGAAAGGGGATTACGATAATGTGGTAAGGAACCGAAGAGTATAAGAAGAAATGATAGTAAGAATAATGTCTGAAAAGCTTTGAAGAAAAAGGAAGAAAGGACACAATGTCTGTGAAAGAGCGAAAAGCATTCATCTGTTACGAGGATATAATTCATGGCCTAGTGACTCTGTGGGGTAAGAGAAAATACGTTATGAAAGCATATGAGTCAGCAATGTGAAGAATTACCCCGTCATATTAGTAAAGAATCCATATCGAAAAGTCAACGAAGGGCGATTATAAAAAGAACCCTCCCGAAGTAGGATGACGCCCCATGAGGTCAATTTAACATTCGAGGACGAATGTTTTAAAGGGGGGGAGGATGTTATATCCGGCATTTTTGAATATTCGGAAAAATTCGAGATAACTTGATTTGTAATGAATGAGGCCATATTTGGACCTTACTTGGTATGAATGTGTCGGCTATGATAACGTTGGTGTGGAATTACGAAAGGAGACCAAGGACAAAATTGGAATTTTGGAAACTTGTTCCATGAATTACAATTTATTTAGCCTACGATTGGACTCAAAAAATAAGTTAGAAAATGAGGCCCAAAAGGGTGAGGCCCAACCGCCCATAGGGGGTCCAAACCCATAAGAATTCTTCTTATATTGTTAATTATATATATTGGATAAGCTTGTAAGAAGCTTCAAGAAATAAGGAGAAAGAACAAAAGAAAATAAGAGAAAAAGAAAAAGGAGCTCACGGCCTCGGAGAAAAAGAGAAAGGAGAAAGAAGAAAAAAATCTTGGAGCTTGATTCTTGGTTCAAAAATCCATCCCTTTTGGAATTTCTACTTAGCTCAAGATTCTCTTCAAGGTGATACACTTATTTTGGCAAGAAACTACCAATTGTGGCAAGTGGAATAGTTGAGAAAAGGTAAGAATTTTATCATTTTTAAGCCATGGAATATATGTATATATGTTGTAGTGTGTGGGAATGAATGAAAAACATGAAAATTTTGTGTGTTGTGGTTGTATGTTTGTTGGCCGAATATAAGCATATATATTGCATGATTATGGTGACTTGAATTCATGTTGAAATTTAGTTGTAGTGTGGTAGAAATTGTATTAGAAATGAAAGTGGAATGAATTGTGGAAGTTGGAGAAACATAGGTTGTAGCCGTGTGGTGTTGTGTGGTGATGGAATATGAATTTAATCTTGTTAATATGTTAAGTGTGTTATGGTGAAATGAATGGAAAAATAATAGTCTTTGTTGGCATGGAAAAATGGTTACTAAGTTGTTGAAGGAAATTATGCAACCTTGTTATAGCTTATGTAAAAATGGAAATGGAAGTGTTAAGAGGCAAATTATGAGTAATGTTGATGAATTTGGAAGATGGAATGGTATAATGAACTTGTATGTTGAAGGTTAGGAGAATTGGATAAATTGTGGCTTTGATGGAAAGTTTGTAAGTTTGCATATCTTATGTATATCTTGTGAGAATGGTGTGATATGCCTCCAAATCGTGTTGTAATGAATTTGATGGGTAATGAACATCAAAATAATAAGTTTGGTTTGGAAGTGTAAGGTCGGAACAGAAAATGTTAAGTTATGACGGAAAGTTGGCAAATTGTGCCTTATTATGTATTTCGAGCTACTTGTCGTTATTATGAATATTGTTGTTGGGTTGTGTTGATTGTTTGGCTGTGTTTAACTTTTGGGGATGTCATATATACAGAGGAAATGCTGCCGAAATTTCGGTAGGTAAGTATGTGTTAAGTTGGACTATTGAAAAGTTGATACTAACAAATGGTAAACTTGACCATTTCTAGATTTTGGACGAAATTGAAGTCGACGCCAAGCGAGCGTAAGGCGCTATCGAGGTATGTGAAGCATTTCCCTTTGTTCCTAGGCATGTTCTGGATGTGATAGGCTCGGCCGCGAGCCTTAAGTACGACTCCGTTCCCCGGAATTCGAGACGGAAAACCGCTCCAATTCCTTCAATCCAATTGAAGCTATTTTCTTACAATTGCCTTTAAAATGAATTTTTGTATGAAACTTCCCTAAACGGAGTCGGAACACTTCCAAACGATTACGGATGACCTCATAAGGTCTATTGTCGGTAAATTACATATGTTGCCTCGAGTTGGTCCGAGGCGGGCCCACAAGGCCCGATATCTTCTGTAATACTTTAAATACTTTCATTTTGTCCGATTTTCTCAGAAAACAATTGAACTATTATTTTGATTATGATACAACTATTGTTATGAAATTCTTACAAAATGACTTCTGAACATCTGAGAATTCGATTCTGATAACGATATGTCGTGCCTTCCCAAGTAGAATGTAGGCGCGTACTATGCATACTATCTGGATACTCTGATTTTGGCTTGCCATTTGGCACCCTTCAGTCTGATTGAGTCGGTATGTTAGTCTGTATGTATGTGGTTTCTCATGGATCTGTTCGTGGCTGTCTCAATGCATTCCTTCACTGCGTCCCGGGCCAGGTTCTGTTATCGTGCATATTCCTCTACATTGTTCACCGCGTCCCTCGGTGTGCGGGCCGGGATCTGTTATATCTGTATGATTATGATATATTGATCTGTGTATGGGGATGGCGGCCAGGATGGCATCTGATATGATCTGATCTGATCTGATTCTGTCTGTCCACCGCGTCCCGTACTAAGAGGGCCGGGTTCTGTTACTGCGCCCCCAGACAGGGCCGGAATCTGTATGTCTGTATGCATGTGCCATCAGTATCTATATAAGCACATGCCTCTGTATGATTCTGTATGATTCTGTATGGTTCAGTATGACTCTGCACTACTCTGCATGCATAATTCTGTTTGTCCGTCTGAATTACGACTATGTCTGTATGTCCGTATGGCTTCTGATTCTATATGTCCGTATGGATTCTGATTCTGTATGTCCGTATGGATTCTGATTCTGCTCGTCTGTCCGGATTATGATTCTGTCGGTCTGTCCGAACCATGATTCTGTTTATCTGTATGGACCACGATTCTGTATGTCTGTCTGGATCATGACTCTGCCCGTCTGTCTGATGTATGGTTCTGTCCGTTATGTTTCTGTGACTCCGGTTCGGACTATGATTGTATCTGTTATGTTTCTGCTTTACATACTCGGTACATTTTTCGTACTGACCCCCGTTCTTCGGGGGCTGCGCTACATGCCCGCAGGTACAGACGCACCAGGTGATACGCAGCCAGCGTAGGTTTCTGACTCTGCTGTTCGAAGAGCTCCTTTGATCCGGAGCGTACACTTTTGGTATATACCTTCTGTTTTCCGTATGTTCTGTATGTGTGGAAATTCTGGGTACGGCGGGGCCCTGTCCCGTCATCTGATTCTGTATGTCTGTAGAGGCCTGTAGATAGATGTGTGGGTTACGGGTTTCGTCTGTATGTTAGCCTTATCGGCTTATCTGTAAATGTCTGCTTGTCCACGTATATATATATATATATATATATATGTTTGCGCGCGTGCCGTATCTGTATCGGCCTACTTCTGTAACATCTGTTTGAAAAAAAAAAAAAACCTGTATGATACGAAATTCGATCAGGTAGGTATGTACGGGTACCCAGTTAGGGTACCAGTCGCGGCCCACGGGGTTGGGTCGTGACAATTATGCCATCATTAACTTGTCACTCATAATTCCTACCCGACACATAACATATCTTTTACTTTCTTTTCCTTAATTCTTCCTTTTTGTCACATGTCTTTGAATCTCGATTAGGACCATCAAATGCTATGTCTGTCACGACCCAGCCCATGGGCCGTGACTAGTTCCCTAACTGGACACCCATACAGACTTGCTTACCAGATCGACATATCAAAGACTTATTCAAATTTAACATACGTTATTTTGCACAGATACTGAGAACAGACGTCATCTTAAGCGGTCACCTGTAACAGAAATATCATACCAAAAGCCGGAAGGCTGGCGGAATCCATATCGCCCGAATATACATACATATACAAACATGTGGGCCGTTTTGGCCATAATAGCAAACGGGACAGCTTAAGGCACAAGTCACAGACATAATCGAATAAACACGACCCATGACCCACATATATGTCTACAGGCCTCTACAAACCATAACAGAAACATATGAAGGGACAGGGCCCCGCCGCACCCCAAATAGTCATATACATATATACATACAGAAATATGTACAATGGAAGATATGTACCAAAAATATGGGCTCTGGATCAAAGGGAGCACTCCGAATAGTAGAATAAGTGTCCTACACTGACGGGTCACCAGAACGAACGTCTGTACCTGCGGGCATGAAACGCAGCCCCCGAAGAAAGGGGGTCAGTACGAAATATGTACTGAGTATGTAAAGCATGAAATACAGTAATCCGAGTCATAACTGAAGTGAGAAGTACAGAAAATGGATACAGAATTAGTATATCGAAACCTGTGCTGAAAATATAAATAATGCAAATAAGAAAAATCATGCATAGGGCTCAGGAACGTGGTCGCCACTCCGACCCTGGCGCCACAACACATCATACTCCAGAAGGCTTCAAATCTCTGTACAATCCCCGAACATATCGTATCATCATAACATATCACAACATCAGAACACATCATATGCCATATCACATCATAACGCCGTATATAAGCGGTACCCGGCCCTATGGCGAGGTCTCGGGAACCGTAACACATCATACTGCCGAATATAACATAGTGCGCACGATCACAAAACCGGCCCGGGATCCAACGAACGATATCATAGTAGTATGCACGAGCGGAGTAGTGAGGAAACCATATGCATATAAGTACATAAATAAATTTCAAAACTTGATGGACAAATATATTTACCGACATCTGAAGGCTCAAAAATAAGACTCGGGTCAATCGGAATTAGTATGAGAAAGTTAAGAGCTTTTGAAGTACAGAACCTTCTAAAAGTATTTCATAAGCCATATTTGGAAATTCAAGTATCATTCATATTAGGAAACTTTCGAACATCATTATGGATCAAATCTTCATACTGGGAAACTTTCGAATAACATTATGGATAAAATAAAATGGAGACTTTTTGACTATATTTACGTACCAAAATATTCATCAAAGACTTTAGTCATCTCGATTTTCTTTCGAACAACATTCAGAAACATAACAACTAGAGTCTTCGAAAATCACAAATATGTATCAAGACATATGAAATAGCTTATGGAAGTCAAAGATGTTAGCCATCCTAGTGGCTCTAAGAGTAGGATTTTCTTTATAAGCATACATATACATTTTTGTTCATTTCAAAAGGATCATGCCAAAAGAAGGAAAGGTAGGCTTCACATACCTCGATCGCTCGCTAACCAAATCCCGACTCAAGTCTCGGGCTCTCCAATATCTACAATAACGTTATCAATTACCAAACATTAGCTACAAGTACTTAGAAATTCAATTCTAACTAGTACTTGTCTACAGATATTTCGGCAGCATCTCCCCTGTAAATTCAACATCCCCGAGAATTTAACTCGGCCAAATTCATCAACAACCATACCAACAATACCAACAACCATACTAATAACATCAAGAATCAATTTAAAGCGCATTCTAATACTTGTAATCTTCTATCTCTACGTCGCTTATCACATTCAATTCAACTACGTACATTCAAGCCAATATCAACGCTCACATATTCATTTCTAATCCGAGATCATTCAAATACAATTCAAGAACATTTCAAACAATCTATACAATATTTAAGAAATTCCACCAACACATCATGCTCCACCCGAAACTTCCAATTCCAACAAGGACGATAACAACACATTTCTATCTTTCAAATTCATGAACCACACTTAGCAATTCATACGTTAGCAATGTTATTCCCGCAAATACAAGAACTACATTAATGACCATGGTGGCTTCCAAAACAGCCCACAATCATCACAACATCAACTTGAATCATCAAATTCTCATTTTCATCATAGAATACATATCAACAACAACCAAATTACTACATAAAAATTAGTTCATCTTCCCTACACTACACACACATACACGGCCACATACACTCACACATACCCACACGGCCCACACACAATACACACCATTTCCATGATTTTGATTCAACTCTACTCACTACAACATATGTATAAGCCTCCCGTAACATAAAAGGGATAGAATTCTTACCTTTTCTAAAATTTCCACTTGCCACTAAAGTGGTTTTCTCGCTTAAATAATTATACCACGTTGAAGAGGGTCTTGAACTTAGTAAGAATTCAAGAAGAAAGGAATTTTTGGATCAATGTTGGAAGGCTTCCAATTTTTTTTCCTTTTTTCTCTTTGTTCAGCCGAATGGCCCTTTTGTTTGTGCTCTCACTCTTTTCATGAAAGTTCTTGAAGAATGGTGGATAATAATGGCCCTTTTGCTATTTATTAGTCTTGGATTAAATTTGCTCCATGGGCCTTGGCCCATGCTCCATATAGCCGGCCCCCTTTGGGCCCCCCTTTTTTTTTTTTGATTTTCCAAGCCCAATTTCTTTTGGTTAATATTTGTAATTCATGAAACTAATATCCAAAATTCCAATTTTACCCTTAGCCTTCCTCCATATTTCCACGTCAATATTTTCATGAACAACATATATATTAAATAAGATCAAAATATTGCCCTATCTCTCACTAGTCCCAATTATTTCAAATTTTCCGAATATGCAAAATACGAGATATAACATCCTCCCCCCCTTTAGAACATTCGTCCTCGAATGTTAAACTAGTCTTATAGGGTCTTGCACGCATTTCGGGGGAGTTTCTTTTTATGGGTAGCACATATAAATCATTTACTAATCAATATAACCAATTAAGAAATTTAGATTACCTATAAGCATAGGAAACAAGTGAGGATACTTCTTCTTCATCTCGTCCTCCGCTTCCCAGGTCATTTCTTCTCTGTTATTGTTTCGCCACAAGACTTTAAAAGAAGGCACATCTTTGGTACGTAGTCTCCTAACCTGACGATCCAAAATAACTACAGGCTGTTCTTCATAGGACAATTCCTCTGTTATCTGGATATCTTCTGTGGAAAATATTCTGGAAGGATCACCAATACACTTACGAAGCATTGATACATGAAATAACGGATGTACTGCTTCCAGATCGGATGGTAAGTCTAGCTCGTAGGCGACCTTGCCTATCTTTCGAACAATTTGATACGGCCCAATATACCTCGGACTGAGCTTTCCTTTTCTGCCGAATCGCATTACACCTTCATAGGTGACACTTTCAGAAATACCCAGTCACCAATCTGGAACTCTAAAGGTCGACGTCGTTTATCTGCATATGATTTCCGTCGACTCTGTGCTGCTAATAACCGCTCCCGAATGAGTTTCACCTTGTCGACTGCTTGCTGGATCATATCTGGACCAATCAATTTAGTTTCACTCACATCGAACCAACCAATCGGAGACCTGCATTTTCTACCATATAGAGCTTCATACGACGCCATCTGAATACTGGAATGATAACTATTATTATAAGTGAATTCAATGAGCGGCAAATGATCATCCCAACTACCTCTAAAATCAATAACACAGGCCCGTAGCATATCTTCCAGCGTCTGAATAGTGCGCTCGGCCTGTCCGTCAGACTGAGGATGGAATGTTGTACTTAGACTCACCTGAGTCCCTAATCCATCCTGAAATGACCTCCAGAAGTTAGCTGTAAACTGTGCACCTCTGTCGGATATAATAGATGTAGGAACTCCGTGAAGCCTTACTATTTCTCTAATATACAATCGGGCATAATCCTCAGCCGAATAAGTGGTCCTGACCGGAAGAAAATGGGCTGATTTAGTCAGCCTATCAACAATAACCCATATAGAATCATACCTTTGCGGAGTGCGCGGTAAACCTGTAATGAAATCCATATTAATTATTGCCCATTTCCAAGCTGGAATTTCCATTTCCTGTAACAATCCAACGGGCTTCTAATGCTCGATCTTAACCTGTTGGCAATTTGGGCACTGAGCAACAAACTCTGCGATATCTCTTTTCATACCATCCCACTAATATAAACATCTAAGATCATGGTACATTTTTGTAGATCCAGGATGAACAAAATACCGAGCATTATGTGCCTCTCCCATAATCTGTCGCCGCAGCCCTGCAATGTCGGGTACACATAACCTGCCTCTATATAATAATACTCCGTCAGGTGAAATCTCGAACAAAGTCTCTCCCTTACTAAGGGCCGCATCTATGTACTGTACCAGAATAGGATCCTCGAACTGACGTCGTTTTGCTTCTTCCATAATAGATGATTCCGCAACTTCTCGAACAGAAACCCCAATATTTCCAGAATCGGCCAAACGGACTCCAAGACTGGCTAGCTGATGAATCTCACGAACTAATTCTTTCCTTTCTGGCTGCACGTCGGTCAAACTGCCCATAGACTTGCGGCTAAGTGCATCTGCTACAATATTGGCTTTTCCCGGATGATATAAAATGTCGACGTCATAATCTTTCAATAATTCGAGCCACCTTCTTTGTTGCAAATTCAACTCTTTTTGTTTAAAAATATACTGAAGGCTTTTGTGATCCGTATAAATATCAACATGAACCCCATATAAGTAATGCCGCCATATCTTCAAAGCATAAATTACCGCGGCTAGTTCCAAATCATGAGTAGGATAATTTCTCTCGTGCGGTCTGAGCTGCCGGGAAGCATAGGCTATAACTCAACCATGCTGCATTAGTACACAACCTATCCAAATACCGGAAGCATCACAATAGATAACATACCCATCTGGCCCCTCGGGAAGGGTTAGAACCAGAGCTGTAATCAATTTTTCCTTCAGCAACTGAAAGCTATGTTCGCAAGCATCGGTCCACTGAAATTTTGCTGCCTTCTGAGTTAGCTTTGTTAATGGTGCTGCAATAGAAGCAAAATTCTCCACAAACCTCCTGTAATACCCTGCTAATCCCAGAAAATTGCGTACCTCTGTCGGTGTTGTAGGCCTAGGCCAATTCTGTACAACCTCGATCTTTTGTGTTTCGACCCGAATACCATCTGCTCCGACGATATGCCCCAAGAATGCCATTGAGGTTAACCAGAATTCACACTTGGAGAACTTAGCATATAATTTATGTTGCTGAAGTGTGCCAAGTACTGTCCTCAGATGATCTGAATGCTCCTCCGCTGATCGTGAATAAACCAGAATGTCATCAATGAATACGATCGCGAACATGTCTAAAAACGGCGTGAATACCCGATTCATCAAATCCATAAACACTGCTGGGGCGTTGGTCAGCCCAAAAGACATCACCCTGAACTCATAATGCCCATATCGGGTCCTGAAAGCAGTCTTTGGAATATCTGCCTCTCGTACCCGCACTTGATGATAGCCCGAGGGCAAATATATCTTCGAAAAATATTTAGCACCCTGCAACTGGTCAAATAAATCATCAATCCGGGGGAGGGGATATTTATTATTTATAGTCACCTTATTCAGCTGTCTGTAATCAATGCACATCCGCAGCGACCCATTTTTCTTTCTTACAAACAATACTGGTGCTCCCCAGGGGGACGTACTGGGTCTGATGAAGCCTTTTTCTAATAGATCTTTAAGTTTCTCCTTCAATTATTTCAATTCTGCAGGTGCCATTCTGTAAGGAGGAATAGATATAGGTTGAGTATCTGGCAGCACATCTATCGTAAATTCTATCTCCCGTTCAGGTGGGATACTTGGAGGCTCATCTGGAAACACATCTGGAAATTCATTAACAACCGGAACTGACTGGAGAGTAGGTGTTTCTGCTTTAGTATCATGCACACGGACCAAATGATAAATATACCCTTTCTGAATCATCTTCCTGGCCTTGAGGTATGAAATAAACTTACCCCTCGGCGATGCTGTATTTCCTGGCCATTCTATAACTGGTTCCCTCCCCCTCCTATGCTATTTCATATGTTGTTCATGATGCTTATTTATTGATGTTGCTCATGCTTTACATACTCAGTACATTCTTCGTACTGACGTCCTTTTGTTTGTGGAAGCTGCGTCATGCCCGCATGTGCACAGGGAGACAGACTTGATCCATAGCTGCCCATTCGGAGATTACATAGAGAGCTCCATTTCCTTCGGAGCTATATCTTTTGGGTACTCATTCTTTTGTGTATATAATTATGGGCATAGCGGGGTCCTGTCCCGCTAATGTGATATGTTATACTCTTAGAGGCTCGTATACATGTGTGTGTGTGGATAGATGTGTTTGACCTTGTCGGCCTATGTTTATATCATTTTGTCGGCCTATGTTTATATCATTTTGTCGGCCACGTTGGCCCGTGTACATTGACGTGGCATAGATGTCTATGATGATATAAATGTGCCGTTGTCCAAATGGGACTAGTTGACGAATGAATGGAAATGCATGTATAATTATGTGGCTCACCTAGATGTAAGCATAAGAGTAAGCTAAGAGGGTGCCCGGGTGGGCTAGCACCGGGTGCTTGTCGCGGCCCCGAGTCGGGTCGTGACACTCCGTTTGCCCATCTGTCTGCGGATGAAAAGCGGTACTAAGACTCACCTGAGTCCCCAATCCATCTTGAAAATAATTCTAGAAATTAGCTGTGAACTTTGGCCCCTTTATCTGAGATAATGGCTGTAGGGACCCCATGAAGTCGTACAATCTCTCTAAGATAGAGCTTGGCATAATCTTCAGCTGAATAAGTAGTTCTGACAGGTAGGAAATGAGCTGACTTTGTAAGCCTATCAACTATGACCCATATTGAAAACTATGACCCATATTGAATCATACTTCTGCTGAGTACGGGGTAATCCTGTAATGAAATCCATATTAATTACCTCCCATTTCCATGTCGGGATCTCTATAGCCTGTAATAAACCTCCAGGCTTCTGATGCTCTATTTTAACTTGCTGACAATTCGGACACTGAGCGACAAACTCTGCTACATCTCTTTTCATACCATCCCACCAATAAACTTCTTTGAGATCATGATACATCTTTGTTGTGCCCGAATTGATAGAATAGCGAGAATAATGGGCTTCCCCCATAACTTGCTGATGAAGGCTTGCAACGTTAGGAACGCATAATCTACCTCGATACCTGAGCACTCCATCTCCTGTAATCACGAAAGGTGTCTTTTCTTTCTGAGGAACTGTATCCCGATAATGGGGTAGAACGGGATCTTCATACTGACGTTCCTTTATCTCGGCTACCAAAGATGACATCGCTGTATCCTGAATTGTGACTCCTGTATCACCTGAGTCTATCAACCGAACTCTAATTAGCTAATCGGCGAACTTCACGTACTATCTCTCTTTTCTTCAGCTGCACATCTGTTAGACTGCCCATGGATTTACGACTAAGAGCATCGGCTACTACATTAGCTTTTCCAGGATGGTACAGAATATCAACATCATAATCTTCAACAACTCTAGCCACCGCCTCTGACGTAAATTCAAATCCTTCTGCTTAAAGGCATACTGGAGGCTCTTGTGATCAGTATAGATATCAACATGGACACCGTATAAATAATGTCTCCACAATTTCAAAGCATGGATCACCGCGGCTAACTCAAGATCATGGGTTGGATAATTCTTTTCGTGCTTCTTCAACTGCCTAGTCGCATAAGCAACAACCTTATCGTGCTGCATCAATACATATCCCAAACCAATACCCAAAGCATCACAATATATCACATAGCCATCTATTCCTTCTAGAAGAGTCAAGACAGGTGCTGAGGTCAACTTGTCCTTCATTATCTGAAAACTCCGCTCACATGCATCTGTCCACTGGAACTTGAATGATTTTTGAGTCAGCTTGGTCAATGGGGCCGAAAGAGAAGAAAACCCTTCTATGAACCTTCTGTAATAACCAGCCAGACCTAAGAAACTACGTATCTCCGTTGGTGTCGTGGGCCTTGGCCAATTCTTCACAGCTTCAATCTTTTGAGTATCCACTCTAATGCCTTCATCTGAAATAATGTGGCCAAGAAAAGCCATAGAGTTCAACTAGAACTCACACTTGGAGAATTTGGCATACAACTCTCTGTCTCGAAGGACTCTAAGCACTGCTCGTAAATGTTCAGAATGTTCCGCCTATGACGGCGAATAAACCAGAATATCATCTATAAAAACAATCACGAACAGATCTAGGAAGGGCCAGAATACGCGATTCATTAAGTACATGAACACAGCTGGAGCATTAGTTAATCTGGACGACATAACACGAAACTCATAGCGCCGATATCTAGTCCGGAATGCCGTCTGCGGAATGTCTTCCTCTTTCACCATAACCTGATGATACCCCGATCTCAAGTCTATTTTCGAGAAATATTTGGCGCCTCGCAGCTGATCAAATAAATCGTCAATCCTCAGAAGCGGATACTTATTCTTCACAGTCACCTTATTCAACTGCCTATAATCAATACACATCCACAAGGAGCCATCCTTTTTTCTTACAAATAATACCGGTGCTCCCCACGGTGATGTACTGGGCCTAATAAAACCCTTCTCAAGTAAATCCCTCAACTGCTCCTTTAATTCTTTCAACTCCCCAGGTGCCATTATATAAGGAGGAATAGATATTGGCTGAGTATCTGGCAATAAATCGATAGTGAAATCAATCTCTCGCTCTGGCGGAATGCCTAGAAGCTCATCTGGAAACACCTCTGGGAACTCATTAACCACAAGGTTAGACCGAAGGGACGGTAAGTCTGCTTGTACGTCCTGAACCCGAACCAAGTGATAAATGTACCCCTTTCTAATCATTTTCCTTGCCTTAAGGTAGGAAATAAACCTACCCCTCGGTGAAGCAGCCTTGCCCTTCCACTCAAGGACTGGCTCGCCCAGGAATTAGAATCGAACTACCTTCATTCTGCAATCAACATTAGCGTAACAGGAAGCCAACCAATCCATACCCATGATTACAACGAAATCAATCATGTCTAACTCAATCAAATCTGCTAAGGTACGGTGATTACAAACTATCACTACACAACCTTGATATATCCGCCTAGCTATGACTGGATCACCAACTGGTGTCGACACCTCAAACGGTTTAATCGATTCAGGTTCTATCTCAAACTTGCCGGCGACAAATTGAGTAACATATGATAAAGTGGAACCTGGGTCAATCAGTACATACACATCATAGGAGGAGACTGATAATATACCTGTGACGACATCAGGAGATGACTCATAATCCTGCCTACCAGCTAGTGCATATACGCGGTGTTGAGGACCGCCCGAGCTGGATGCTCCACTCCTCCCTCTACCTTGTCCTGCTAGTGTATGGGAAACTTTCCCTGAAGGGCGTACTGCAAAAGAAGAACTAGCCATAGACTCTGTAGGCTGAACCATACCCCCACTTGCTCTCATCGGACACTGCCGCATCCTATGACCTGGCTGGCTACAAGCATAACAAACATCTAATCCCAGCCGACACTGACCTACGTGTAACTTTCTACACTGGGCACACCGCGGAAAAAGGGGTCTCATTTGGCTTGACCCCAGTCTATGCTGAGAACCTGAAGCTCTAGAGATATGACCCGCTCTGGAATAAAAAGACCGATCAAATATCGGACCTGAAAACCGCGGAGGTGCACTCCCTACCGAATGGAATGGGTATCGGGGATACTGCTGCCTCTGTCCTCCTCTGGACTCACCCCCGATATTTAAAGATTTGGCCCTCTTGCCATGGCCCCAATCACGGTCACGCTCTGTTCTCCGCTGACGCTTGCGGTCCTCCAAATTCTGTGCATATGCCTTTATACGGGAGATATCCATGCCTGACTGTAATGCGGCAGTCGTACAAGTACCTATCAAGCACGGCCTTAAACCCGTCACAAAATGATGAACTCTATCCTCCATCTCAGCCACCATGGCTGGGGCATATCTAGCCATAGAATCAAAATACACACAATACTCCTGAACATTCATACTGCCCTGCTCGATACGCAGAAACCTATCTGCTCGGGCTCGTCTGACTTCTGGAGGTAAATAATGGCGAATAAAAGCATCTGAAAACTCTCCCCAAACAGCTGGAGGGGCATTCTCTCCCCTAGATAGCTCCCAAGTCTGATACCACTGTACTGCAATATCATGAAGCCTATACGAAGCCAACTCTACAGAGTTGACCGCATCCGCGTGCATAACCCTCAAGGTCCTCTGCATACCATCAATGAAGTCCTGGGGGTCCATATTTTTCTTTATCACCGAAAACTCTGGAGGGTCTAATCCGAGAAAAGTCTTAACCCTCAAACTACCAGCCCTATCTGCCTGATCAACACCAACCCCCTGCCGCTGAGTCTGGGCGGCTACCAATCTAGTCAATAACTTTACAGCATCCCATACATCCTGGCTTGGTGCATCTGGCTGAGGAACTGGGGCAGGTGCTGGAGGGGGGGTATTTCAAGTCTGAGATGGGCTCTCACTCTGAATCTCATCCCGAGTCCTAGTAGCCAGCTGGGTAAGTGTTATATCCCGTATTTTGCACATTCGGATATTTTGAGATAATTGCGACAAGTTAAAGACAAGGCTATATTTTGATCTTGTTTGGTATATTAGTTGATTATGAAAATTTTGATGTGGAAATATTAAGAATGGCTAGGGGTAAAAAGGGAAATTCGCAAGATGACTCGTAGAAATATGGAGGAAGACTAAGGGCAAATTTGGAAAATAAATTTTCATGAATTACAAAAAAAAATAAAAAAAATTGGTCTTGAATAAATGGGCCAAAGTGGCCGTCCAAATTGGGTATGGGCCAAGGCCCACATGGACAAATTATATATGTGAATTTAGATGATTAAATCCATCACACTTTTCATCTTTATCCCTTGGAAAATTTAAGAACTTTGGAGACAAGAAAGGAGAAGGCCATTTCGGCCATGGTGCCCAAAAATTAGGTCCAAAAATCTTGATCCAAAAAAATATTTTCTTCTAGTATTCCTACTAATTCAAAGGTCCTCTTTAACATGAAATAATTTTTGGAGCAAGAAAACCCCTCTTGGTTGCAAGTCCATAATTTTAGACAAGAGGGAAATCAAGGGAAGAAGGTAAGAATTAATCTTCTTTTATGTGTTATGGATGGTTGTGTATGTTGTAGTATGTAGAAATGGGTAAAATTCATGAGAATATGGATGTATATATGGTGGCCGTGTGTATGTGTGTGTAGGAATAATGACTTAATTATTTTATCTAGTGTTTTGGTTGTTATTGTTGTGGATTCTATATTGATAATGAAAGCTTGATGATTCTAGTTGAAGTTTTAAGTGTTGGAGAGTTGTTTTAGAGGCTAAATTGACTACAATATCACTTCTTGTATTTATGGAAAATAATGTTGCTAGCATGTAAATTGTTGCTATAGTCCATGAATTTGAAAGAAGAAAATGTATTGTTGTTGCTTTTGTTGCATTTGGAAGGTTTCGGCTGGAATGGAGTTTTGGTTGGATTGTTTGAATGTTGTGCGGGTTGTTTGAAATGTTCTTGGATCTTGTTTAAATGACTTTGGATTAGTGTTGGAGTATGCGAGCATTGGCGTTGGTTTGATTGTTGTAGTTAAAGTGAATGTAAACGGAATGCCGTTAAATTATGTTAAAGCGGGTTACTAATGTTAGAACATGTTTCAAATTGATTGTTGGTATTGTTGAAATAATTGTTGGTATGGTTGTTGATAAATTTGGCCGAGTTGAATTCTCGGGGTTGTTGTATTTACAGGGGAGGTGCTGCTGAAATTTCTGTAGACAAGTGCTAGTTAAGATTGAATTCCTAAGTACTTGTAGCTAACGTTTGGTATTTAATGACGTTATTGTAGATCTTGGGGAGCCCGAGACTGGAGTTAGGATTGGTTTAGGAAGCGGACGAGGTATGTAAGGCCTAACCTTTCTTTCTTTTGACATGTCCTAGCGCTGAGTAAGTTATGATACGTATCTTGGGGTAATTCTATTCTTGATTCCGAGTATGTTAATGATTCTTATTCACTTCTTGAAGATGCGTACCCTTAGTATAGTCGAGCTTATTGTACGATTGAACAACAGGCAAAACATAAAGAGTTCTGTAAGTATTGATGTCCCTAACTTTCGTGGATGGTCTCAGATTGTTTTGGAAATGTTCGTAGAGGTTTCTATAATGAATAACGTTCCTAGCATGAGTGTTGCTTTGATTTTCCAAAAATGGCTTCTGAAAAGTTCGTAGAAGGTTCTGTACTTCAAACGCTCATAACTTTCTCCCACTAAATCAGATTGACCCGAAACTTGTTTCTGAATCTTCGGGCGTCGGTAAGTATACTTATCCATCGGGTCTTAAAAGTTGACTTATGTGTATTTAGCTTCTCACTACTCTGTTCGTGCATATGGTTGTTAACTTTCTTATATTAACCCGGGTTTACTTGAAACGTGGTTGTGGTTTACTAATGATTTCAATAAAAATTGGTTTTGTACTAAAGGAAACATAAAGTTGATTTTCAAAACCACTCCGAAGGGGGTGCGAGAATTTTACTATTTAGATTTTCAAAACCACTCCGAAGGGGGTGCGATGGCCTCAGCTTATGTCTGGGTGTGCGATGGTCAGCTTATGTCTGAGCGTGCTATGGCCTCAGCTTATGCTTGAGTGTGCTATGGCCTCAACTTACGCCTGAGTGTGCCATGGCCTCAGCTTATGTCTGAGTGTGCTATTTTCAAAACCACTCTGAAGGGGGTGCGAGGTTTACTAATTCATTTCATTTACGACTTATTTTTACTTTACATACTATCATTATTATGCCGGAAGCGGCCGTCCGAAGGGACTATTATGTTGTTATGCCGGAAGCGGCCGTCCGAAGGGACTATTATGTTGTTATGCCGGAAGCGGCATGCCCGAAGGGGCCATCATCATTTTTATGCCGGAAGCGGCCGTCCGAAGGGACTATTATGTTGTTATGCCGGAAGCTGCATGCCCGAAGGGGCCATTATGATTATTATGCCGGAAGCGGCCGTCCGAAGGAACTATTATGTTGTTATGCCGGAAGCGGCATGCCCGAAGGGGCCATTATCATTATTATGCCGGAAGCGGCCGTCCGAAGGGACTATTATGTTACTATGCCGGAAGCGGCTGTCCGAAGGGACTATGGTGATACTATATTTATATTGTGTATTCTAGAATTTGTGTATGCCATATTTATATTGTGAATGCTAGAATTTGGGTAAGGTACCATATGGCACGGTTCAAAATGCTGATCCAGGTTACCCCCGGGCTGCTTCTAAACGTGTTTACTGCTACGCTTTTCCTTGTTTATGATTCCATAATGCTTTACATATTCAGTACATATTCCGTACTAACCCCCTTTCTTCGGGGGCTGCGTTTCATGCCCGCAGGTTCAGGGGCGCGGTTCGGCAATCCAGCCACCTAGGAGGAGTCAGCACTGGGAGTCAGACAACTTCACTTGCTTCGGAGGCTGTTCCTGTTTGGGTATAGTTTTGTGTATATATTGCGGGTCATACTCATTAGAAGTCTCTGAACAGCGTGGGTGTTATGGTTACTGTTTGGCCTTGCCGGCCACTATTTTGTTGTACAGAAGTGTTGGTAGCCTCGTTGGCTTGCCTTGTCATATGTTATGTATATATAAATATGCTTTGGGATGTTTTGAGTTACAGGTTGACTTCGGTATTCTATTTACAGCTTTCAGACTTAATTGAAAAAAAAAACCTATTGAATGTCATGCTTGAGCACAGGTAACATGAGTTGGGTTATCGGGCAGGTTAAGCTCGGTCACTCGTCACGGCCCTAGGTCGGGTCGTGACAGTAAGGCTAGTGGCCTCACAAGACACTCCCTTGCCCTTCTGGGCAGCTGTAGTTTTCTTGCAAGGCATCGCTGAAATCAGAACAAATCATTAGAAGGCCAACTCTTAACACATGACTCTATCGCATGATCTAAGAGAGAAGGAATGACAATTTCCTAAATGTCCTGGAGCCTCTGTTTATAAGTGTGGTGCACAACACACCCATAAACAAGACTCTACTAGACACGGTCTGTAGACAACCCTAGGACGAAACTGCTCTGATACTAGTTCTGTCATGACCCAACCGATGAGTCGTGAAGAGTGTCTGACCTCTAGTGACCAAATACCCCTATACTCATATCTGAACCATACTGAACATCAAGGGCCCATAAGTGACTTAAACTGATCTCATACTGCCTCATGAAGGGGTGGCATCACGAACTCTATACATTTACATACATACAAGTTGAAAGAACAGTGCAAGCCAACTGGGCTGCTACATATACTGTACATAAAAGAATTGGAGTCGACAAGGCTACATCATCTGACATGTACATACACTTGTCTACAAACCTCTAGTGGAATAGAAAACTGTAGAAAGGATGGGACAGGGCCCCGTCATACCCATATACATATACATCTCTAAAATAATGGCATACCATAATAGACTGCAGCTCCGGATCAAATGGAGCGCATCAACTACTGCTGAATAAAGGTCCTACTGAGCGGGAGCGCCTGTCTGTCTACCTGTACCTGCATGCATGAACGCAGTCCCTCAAGTAATAGGGGATTCAGCACGGATAATGTACGGAGTATGTAAGGCATAAGAGTAACATAAGTATAAGCATAAGAATCATGAGCGGAATCTGGAACTCAAAGCTAACTGACTGTCTGCATATATTTGTATGAACAAGTATCTGTATAACTGACAATGCCTCTGTGGGGGCATAATCTGCATGATCTCAATGATAATCATGCTCATGTATATAAATATAGGTCATAGTGCTGAGGAACGTTTAACCCGATCTATATCCCATATAATAGTGCCGAGGAACGTACGGCCCGAGCCATATATCATATAATAATGCCGAGGAACGTACGGCCCGACCCATATATCATCATCAAGGTGTACCAGCTGATCAGGTGGTAATGCGTATATAACTCATATCCATTTTCTCATACCTCATGTACATATAATATATGCGTATATAACGCCTTCCGGTCATGGGTCAATATGCATATATATATGAATGCAATGCATAACTGAAATGTATAAATAGAACTCTGAGAGTGACATAAGGTCATATTACCTCCGATGGACAACTTTTGAGCTGACATCATCGACATAAGTAATCTCAAGATTCATGAACATAAGGAACAATAATAAGGGGTATAGGGACATCAAAGACTAAAATACTCCTAGTGCTTCTAAGAATAGAGTAATATGGAAGCTCATTTAATCGTTTGTTGGCTCATAACATAGGATCGTGCCAAAATGAAGAAGGAATAGCCTTAACATACTTTAACGTCTCCTTAATTGTTTAACGTTCTCCTCCCACGATCACAAGATCTACATTTAAAAGGATCATACTAAGGTTAAGTCTTAAAGACACTCTTAACTTCAAACTAGAATAATTCATGACCTAGCGAAAATTGGGCAGCATTTCCCCTGTTTCATCGACTTCCACCATATAGAAAAATAACTCCCAAACAACTATAATAACATCTACAATATCATAACCAAGTAGTCACATTTCATTAAGTCTCAAAATTCATTCTCACATTCAACTTATATCAACAACTTCACACCAACCCTTTACATAAACGCACACAACACTTTTTTGTCATCGTTATTACCCTTCATAGCGAGATTATACTCATAACATTCTAACAATGATAACCCAAGGTAAGTTACTACTCAAAATATCATGAATTCTACATTTGAACTGCATCTTCTACTTTCTCCCTTCACCCAAGTTGTTCAACAACGAAGCATGCTTAACAACATGAAGTAGACATGAAAACTAACCTTTATCACACAAGAGCAAGCTTTGAATCAAATTATCCACTTGAGTGAAACCCCAACTTCAATACCGAAGAAAATCTTAAGTTATACAAACCCTAGTAAGCCTTCCAACACTTGAATCTCTTGATTCTTGCTATTTGATCTATGATCTCTCTTGGGTTTGTGTGGAATATGCTTGAGAGAAGGTTCTAGAGTTTTTAGGAGTTGAGGAGATGTGGAAAATGAGAAAATAGAACAAGGGTCGTCTATTTATACAAAAAAGAAAAAGCTGGCCCGGCCAATTATACGGCCATTTATACGGTTCGTATAACTTATACGGTCAGTATAAATGGACCGTATAATCCCACCATGGAATTACCCTTCTCTGGAAAGGGTTATACGGACCATTATACGGGCCGTATAACTTATACGGTCCGTATAAGTGGTCGTACAACCCAACATTTTCCGAAACTTTCTCGTGTCGATTCGTTCAACTCCCAATCCTTATGGAACCTTATTGACACTTATATAACACTTTATTAACCATCTAAGAGGCCCTATAGCTCCACCTGAAGACATTACTAAATAAATATTAGCTCAATTGTTACGAAACCTTCTCAACATAACTTGCGTTTCACTTTCTTTGACAAACTTAGTTCCACCGATTCGTATGACTTCAAAATCTCATGGTACGCACTTAAGGTTATCCAATACTCTCCTTTATCTCGTAAGGACCTCATGTTCATCTTAAGCTCGCGTTGGTCAACTCACAATGCAACAAATCCAAAATCTCCGAGATGTAACACATATAATCCTCTGGAAAATAAAAAATGTATGTAAATTAATGAGAGATATCATATCGTTGGTGTATAAAAGGATCCATAAACTCCCTTCTCCAAAAAGGTAACTGATCCCTAAACATAAGGGTGTCAGTTAAATAAAGCTACTCCATTAAAATTAAGCAAACATGTAGATGACAAATACATTAACTAAAGCTATTCAAAACACAGCCTTGGAACGCATGTTCTGAACCCTCCGCATTGCATGCAGGATTTGACGACTCAAGCAAGCAGCCATATTCAATAAGTAATGAGAGATTGGTTACGTGTTTATAATATAGATGTGGTTTTTATCATGATAACTTTCAGTTCAAATTCAAATATTTTTAATTTTCAATTCAAATTCAATCTTGTCTTTTATCTAATTCAAATATTCTTTCAATTCAAATAAAAAACAATTGTTTTTATCTCGATTCAAGAAATGTGATAAGTAATATATTTAATATAAAGAATAGAATTATTTGTATCTGACATATTGGATAAATTTAAATCCAAAGTTATAGCATTATCTCACTGAAATTTGAATTCAACGTCCTTATCTATAAAGGGGTTTGTTTTAAACTACGTAGTTATTTATGTTTAGATAAGCTCTATCAATTTATGATAAGGGGGAAAAAAGATTAATGATAAACATCTAGTTTTAAATCAATTATCATTATAATCAATTATTACTGTTATTATTAAATGATGACATGAGACAAAAGATAAGGAATAAAAGCAAAGTGATAAACATTCGTGGTAATACATACTGCAGAAAATCAGTCATTTGATAATAATAATAATAATAATAATAATAATAATAATAATAATAATAAAAAAAAAAAAAAAAAAATAGATATTAGATTTGAAACAAAAGATAATGAAAAAAGGGATAAAAATCCGATTTTGATTTTGTTTAGAGTTGAAAACTACTCTATATTAGAAGATTGAATTTTATCTTTCATTTAAATTCAAAAATTTTATTACAATTCTCATTAACTTTGTCCTAAAATTGCCAAGTGGCTTGTGATTAGCTTGCAACTTGGCTTAACCACATTACTTATACCTCTCTTATTTTATATATAAAATAGATATAGATATAGATTATACAAGTGTAAATAAATCACTCATACTTCATTCCTGCTAGTTTCTTCTTTTTCCCTTAAAATTGACTGTTAAATTTTCCTGCAATTCTAATTTATATGATACCTTTTCTACTTTTAGCATCCCCTAATATATCTGTTACTATTTAATTAATATACACTACTCGTATTACTTTACTAAATATGTTCGTGATAGACTATGTAATAGTCTATGTAAATATTGTAAATATTCTCTTCCTTATGTATAGTTATTAGGTCCTATAATTTAGCCGAGTATCATTCTGATAGGGAGATACCTACTTTGTATATAATGACTTTTATACATCAATACAAATCACGGATTGATTTCCTACATGGTATCAGACTAGGTTTCTTCTAAAAACCCTAGCTTCCTAAACCCTAGCCGTCCACCTCCCTCTTCTCTCCTAACCCTAGCCGTAGCCGCCACCCCTTCCTCCTCCCTCTTCTCTCTTCAATGGCTGACAACAAAAATTTCCATTCTGCTTTAACCGTCACGAATGTGAAATCTTTAATCCCAATCACTCTAGACATGGAAACCGGCCATTATCACGAATGGGCGACACTATTCAAAGTTCTAGCCCGCGTCCACTCCGTACTTGAACACATCATACCACCAACTGACACCACTGAACTCACCGCTTACAACGCAACAAAGGCGGCTAACCTTCCGCTCTGGAAACGGCTAGATGCGGTGGTCCTTCAATGGATATACGCCACCATATCCCATGATATTCTTACCTCTATTCTCGTGGCAGATGATGTTGCAAAGAAGGCTTGGAATAGAGTTGCTCAACTTTTCCAAGATAACAAGCACTCAAGGGCAGCGTACCTTGAAACTGAATTCACCACCACAAAAATGGCCGACTTCGGCTCGGTTATGGCCTATTATAATAGGCTCAAGTCTCTTGCGGACCAGCTTGCCAACGTGGGGTCGCCGGTGTCCGACCAACGTTTGGTCTTACGCCTCCTTGCAGGCTTACCCGAGACATATGCACACTTTGTCACCACCATCCAGCAGAAGGATGTGCTGCCCTCTTTCTCTGAAGTGTGCTCCAGACTCAAGCTCGAAGACGCAGCTGCCAAGGAACGTGACCGCGATTCTAGTCCCGCGACTCTACTTGTTGATAATGATACTCCCTCCCCGCCACCTGGCGGTAACAATAATTCAACTAACCGTTGTGATAATAATCGTGGCAGGAATTCTAACAGGAACAAGGGAAAAGGGAACAACAACAACAACCGCGGGAAATCCGGCCGCGACGGCGGTGGACAGACCAGCAACGGCCAGTGGCTGACGGGACAGCCACCGGCAGAGGGCTACTACTGGCCTGCCTGGCCGCCCCAGCAGTGGCCAATGCCCCCCTGCCTGTATCCGACGAGACAGTGGCAGCAGTGTCCCACCACACCGCGGCCCGGCAGCGGCATTCTCGGTGCGGGTCCACGACCTCAGCAGGCCTATTCCATGCATGGTCCGACCTATTCTGGGTACACTCCGACAGACGTGGAGGCAGCCATGCACACTCTGTCCATGCATCAACCGGATGATAATTGGTATATGGACACCGGAGCGACTTCCCACATGACTGCCAACTCAGGTACTCTCACGTCTTATTTTAATTTGAGAAAAAATTCGGGAATCATTGTTGGTAATGGTAGCACTATTCCAATTCGAGGCTATGGTCATGCATCCCTACCCCCACCTAATCCTCAATTACGTCTCCGAAATGTCTTGCATGCTCCAAAACTCATCAAAAACCTTATTTCCGTACGTAAATTCACTAAGGACAATAATGTTTCTGTTGAGTTTGATCCTCTTGGGTTTTCTGTGAAGGATTTACCGACGGGGAGCCGCCTAATGAGATGTGAGAGCACCGGGGAATTGTATCCTATCATTGCCACAAAATGGACCACTCCACCATCCACCTTCATTGCCGCATCACCTAGCTTGTGGCATTCCCGACTCGGCCATCCGGGAAATGCTATCCTTAGTTCTCTTCGTAGTAATGCCTTAATTGAATGTAATAGGGCCCGAACTTCTTTTTGTACCTCTTGTCCTTTGGGGAAACATGTTAAATTGCCATTTTATGATTCATTGTCATTAACTACTATGCCGTTTGATATCATTCATAGTGATTTATGGACATCTCCTGTTTTAAGTTCTAATGGGCACCGCTGTTATGTTTTCTTTCTTGATGATTATAGTAATTTTCTTTGGACTTTTCCAATCTCTAACAAGTCCCAAGTCTATTCCACTTTTCTATCTTTTAAGGCATTAATACAGACTCAATTCGAAAGAGACATTAAAAACATTCAATGTGATAATGGGCGAGAGTTCGCCAATGGGCATTTTTAATCTTTTTGCGCCTCAAATGGTTTAAATTTCCGATTTTCTTGCCCCCATACCTCTCCTCAAAACGGTAAAGTGGAAAGAAAAATTAAATCTATTAACAACATAGTGCGCACTCTCCTTGTCCACTCTTCCATGCCCCCCTCTTTTTGGCATCATGCTCTCCAAATGGCCACATACCTCCTTAATGTACTTCCCACCAAAGTCCTTGGGTATAAATCACCAACGCAAGTTCTCTATCAACGAACCCCCTCCTATTCTCATCTCCGGGTTTTTGGGTGTCTATGCTATCCACTTTTCCCTTCTACAACTATTCATAAGTTACAAGCAAGATCCACCCCGTGTGTATTTTTGGGCTATCCGTTGAATCGTCCTTTGTCGACTTTTCGATACGGACTCTTTACTAATATGGCGGAGTAATTCTTCACATTACTGACTCATATGCTCCCATAACGTGTTTTCTCATATCCCATATAATCGCTGGGCCATGAATTGTATTCTAGTAACAAATGAATGCTTTTCGCTCTTTCACAGACATTGTGTCCCTTCTTCCTTTCCTTCAAAGCTTTTCAGGCATCATAATCAATATCACTTCTTGTTGCACTCCTCGGTTCCTTACCATATTATCGTGATTCCACGTCATACCAAACAGATTCAGAACTGGGATCGGACGCACAGGAGCATATCAGACTGATTCGTAATCGGAGGCAAACGTACTAAACTATGGCGGACGGATTCGTAGTCAAAGTCAGATGTATGGGACGGTATCAGACAGATTCGAGATCAGAGTCAGACGTACAGAGATGTATCAAACAGATTCGTAATCAGAGTCAGACATACAGAGTTATATCAGACAGATTCATATCCCGAGTCAATCGGACAGAGGTGTATCAGACAGAAACGTAATCGGATTCAGAAGTACAGAGGCGTAATAGACAGAGCCTTATCAGAATCAGAGGTGCAGAAGTACAACAAACAGAGTTTTGATTAGAATCAGACTACTTCTATTAAGGCTCCAGTGATTTACGAAAATTTCCCCTTGTCGACATCTCATTATTCACCTCGACAATTATATCACCGATTATCTCACCGAAACCTGTTCACTCATTCATAAACTTGTTCGCCAAGTTGTCATACAAATCGTCTTACGTGTCGCTTATCGACTCTTTCAAAGATTCTGCTTAATCACATCTCTTATCCTTCATCTTTCCTACTATCCATGCTCATTTTCTTTTTTCAGATATCGTCGCACTAGACTAAGTTGTAAGGTAATCGAGGTTTTTTTTTTCTATTCTTTGACAACATTCGTATCCTCACCTCCGCTTCGTTTCGTGTATTCGGTTTAGTAAAACCTTTCGTCTATCACAACATTAGTTGACGGGGCTCGGCTCTTGATCCATATGGGCACCAGACGAAAATCATAAACATACATATACATTTACTAATATCTTATTCGTGAACGTCTCCGACCGTTATTCAAATTCGCTCAATTTCCCGAGCGGTATTGCGCTTCTTCTTTTCGCCCATTTAGTCCGCCTCGGTCTGCGCGGCTCCTGTAAGGGCACTAGCTATTCCACACATTCTCATTTCCTTTAGGTTACCCCAAATTTCCATTTATATATATATATATATATCATACTTACACTTGTGAAAATTTTTGCATTACTTCCCAGGGGGGGTCACCCATCCCAGAATTGCTCTGGCCTTAGCACGCTTAACCTCGAAACTTTCATGCATTTTGGCGCGTTACGGCTAATATAATTTCGTCGATTGCCCCGCACGACCTTTGTCACGTAATTTAGGGCAGATCGGGGTCTTAATAAATTTTCAGAAATGTTCTCGTAGCGGGTCCCACCCCGGGCTAAACCATACAATTATCATGTTGTCTTTCTGAATCTTCCATAATCACCTTCATCTGGGGTTTCTAGATTCACACTGATAGTGGGGACATCTCAGTCACCCTTGATTTTAACCACTAGGTCTTTAATCCTTTTAAACTCTCCGTCGTCGTCATCGAATAATATTTTACAGATATCATACACACATCGGAAATTCTAGGAAACTTATGTACTCATAAATGATCAATCTCGGGTCTAACCTGGGGAGCTGCCGTGGGAACTGTGTCCATCATCATCGTCGTCTGTCTGGCCCCCACTCGCCTGGCCCCCGCTATTACCTGCGTCTGAATCAGAGGAGTATAGGTAGCCCGGCAATTCCTGGTTCACTGATGACCAGGACAATGGACTGGAGTAGGGCGTGACACTCTCCGGGGAAGCCTATCTAACATAGTGCTCTATCACAGGAGCTGCTGGCACATCCCCGGAAACCTCCTCCTCCGGCGTCCCAGAGGAATGCTCGAGGGGATCTGCATCATGGCCATCCTCCTCCCTGGGAGTAAGAAGCTCTGGAGGTATCGTCGCCGGATCCTCCGAAGGGTCAGTATCATAACTATCTTCTCTGGGATCCTCTGCTCTGGGGATCAGAAACTCTGGAGGAATTGTCTCTGGATCCTCCGAAGGGTCTGTCTCAATCGAGTAGCTGGGGATCTGCCTACTCGGTCCTAGTGATATCCTAGGGGCCTTCTTAGCACCCCCACCCCCATCATCAGAAGCAGTCCTCTTCATTCTTGTCAATCTACAACCACCTGCAGGAAGAGGGTCAGAAACATTTTCCCCAAATACTGACACTGATGCTCTTTTTGGAGCCTCGCTGTAGATACAGCAATTCGTAGGAAAGAAACATCCTAACCATACAGCTTTATCGCACGATCTAAGATTCAAAGAAAGGGTAACATCCTAAATGCCCTGTAGCCTCCTGTTTATAGATGTGGTGCACAACACATCGATAAACAAGACTCTACTAGACACAGCCTGTAGACATTCCGAGGACAAACCGCTCTGATACCACTTCTGTCACGACCCAACCCCGTAGGCCGTGACTAGTACCCGATCTGGGCACCCAAACACATCTATCCAATGCTTTTTCAAATGTTGTCAAACGCATTCAAGTATAAAGCAGAAGCCGTCAAGGCTATATTTCAAATTTAGATAATTTCCAGAAAAATTTTGGCAGAGTTTCCTTTGTTTTACAGACTATCCAAAATAACCCTGCGCACAGAAAATACCAACAAAGGCCACACCGGGCAACAAAGCAACATATAAACATATGCGGACCAGCCGCGGCGGCGAATGGGATCACCCCAAACACAACATATACACACATCCGTACAGAAAGACCCTAACCCACAAACATGTCCACAGACCTCTAAACAGACCGACAGAACCATAGGACGGGACAGGGCCCCGCCGTACCCAGAATTACCATACGTACAGAATATACAGATGTCAGAAGATATATACCAAAAGTACACGCTCCGGATCAAAGGAGCTCTCCAAAATAGTAGAATATGTGCCCTAGACTGGCGGCGTATCACCGGGTGCGTCTGTACCTGCGGGCATGTAACGCAGCCTCCGAAGAACCGGGGGTCAGTACGAAAAATGTACCGAGTATGTAAAGCGGAAATATAACAAACATAATCATAGTCTGAATCAGAAACACAGAAGTATAGCAAACGGAATCGTAATCCAACGAACAGACAGAGATATACCGGGCAGAGTCATAGTTCAGACAGACAGACGGAAGGATACCGGACAGAATCTTAGTCCAGACGGACGGATAGAATCATAATCCATACGGACAGACAGAATCAGAATCCATACGGACAGACAGAATCATAATAGGGCACAAGAACGTGGTCGCCACTCCTGCCTTTGGCGCTACAACATATCATATTTCAGAAGATTTCATATCTTCGAACATCTCCGTCACATAACACATCATATCATAACCACGGTAACCCCGGGGACAGATCACACGCCGGGAAACCGGACACATCATACTTCGTAACATATACACGGTAACCGGGAACGACATATACCACAGTACCCCGGAACCGGACACATCATACTTCGGAATTCATACATGGGACCCGGCCCCCGACAAGGGACTCGGCGGCCCATCCGCACGATATAAACAGGCCCGGGATCCGGTGAAAGGAATCATAGCACATGCACGAACTGATTAATGAGAACCCACATACATACAGATCATTATACAGACCCAATCAAATTGAGGTAGGCCATATGGCGAGTCAAATCAGAGTAATCGGATAGTGTTCATAATACGCGCCCATATCCTACTTGGGAAGGCACGACAGATTATCACCGAAATCAGATTTCCAGATATCAAAGTCATTTCGTAGGATTTATATAAAAATAGTCATATCATGATCAGAATAATAGTCCAGATGTTGTCTGAGAAAGTCGGACAGAAACAAAGTAGTTAAAGTTATACAGAAAGTATCGGGCCTTGAGGGCCCACCTCGGACCAACCCGAGGAGACGTACGTAAATTACAGATATTAGACCTTATGAGGTCGTCCATAATCATTTGGAAGTATTCCGACTCCGTTTAGGAAGGTTGCATACTTAAAGCTCACTTTGAAGACAAGTTATAAGGAAATTGATTCAATCTTACTGAAGGAATTGGGGCGGATTTCCATCTCGAATTCCGAGGAACGGAGTCGTATGTAAGGCTCGCGGCCGAGCCTATTATATTCAGAACATGCCTAAGAATGAAGGGGTAAGCTTTACATACCTCAGTTGCGCCTTATGCTCGCTTAGCTTCAATTCCAATTTCGTCCAGAATCTACAAATGGTCATGTTTACCAATTGTCAAATTCAAGCCTTTAAGACTCCAAACTTAATACATACTTGCCTACCGAAATTTCGACACCATTTCCCCTATATATATAACATCCCCGAGACTTAGCTCGGCTTGGTTCATCAACACAGCAACCCAGAAACAACATCAATAACAACGACAAGCATAACATAATACACGATATGGCTTTACTAGCCGTCTTTCCGGCATAACGAAACATCTTTCATTTCAACCTTACACTTCCAAACCAATCCTACCATTTTCATATTCAACACTTATCAACATCATCACAACATATTTCAGGGTCATATCATACCATTTTCACAAGATATACACAAGATATACGCAATATACAAGTTTCCTACTAAGGGCAGATTTCGCCCACAACTTCCAATCTTTTAGCATAAACATCCATAACATATTCTTACCTTCCAACTCCATCAATGATAACCGTAATTTGCATCTTCCTACTTTCACTTCCGCATTTACATAATTATAATAAACTTATATGTTTTCCTACAACAACTTAATAATCATTTTTCCATAACAACAAAAACCATTACTCTTTCATTCCCTTCACAATTAACACAATTAACATACTAACAAAATTTAGTTCACCTTCCAACATCAACACACACCACACGGCCACATACTATATTCTCCAACTTCCATTAATTCATTCAACTTTCATTTCTAATACAATTCCCACATTAACTACAACTAGATTTCAACATAATTTCAAGTCACCATAGACATTCAACATATACATACATACGGCCATACACACACATTCACAACTCACAAGATTTTCATGCTTTTCATTCATTCCCACACACTACAACATATATACATATATCCCATGGTATAAAAATTGTAAAATTCTTACCTTTTCTCAACTTTTCCACTTGCCACAAATGGTAGTTTCTTGCCAAAATAATTGTATCACCTTGAAGAGAATCTTGGGCTTAGTAGTAATACACCACAACTACAATTTTTTTTGGCTCAAGATTGAAGGCTAGAATTTTTTTTCTTTTTCTTTCTTTCCTTTCTTTCTCTCCCTCACCCGAAACCTTCTCTTTTTTTTTTCTTGCTTTCTCTTGAAGCTTCTACAAGATATAGATGACTTAATAGATAATTGTCACATGGAAAAATAATTCCATGGACTTGGGTCAATGCTTGGCCGGTTGGGCCTCTCCCAATTGGGCCTCATTTTTTTATTTTTTTTTTTGAGTCCAATAGGCTAGATTTTTTTTTTAATTCATGGAGCAAGTTTCCAAAATTCCAATTTTGCCCTTGGCCTCCTTTCGTAATCCCACACCATTGTATCCACGACCAACACATTCATACCAAGTAAGGTCCAAACATGGCCTTATTCATTACAAGTCAAGTTATCTCGAATTTTTCAAATATACAAAAATACCGGATGTAACATCCATATACCTTGCATTTTCAGTCACAGCCTCCTCCACCCGTTGTTCCCTCGGTCCAGCCCCTCCCCCCCACTGCCGAGCAGCCTCTCCCCCCCGCTGCTCCACCCGTGACTGCCCAGTAGCCCTCCACCCCCACTGCCCAGCAGTCCAACCCCACGGTCACTGCCCCACAACCCCTACCCCCCACTGCCCCACCTGTGACTGCCTAGCAGCCCACCCGCATGGTCACTAGAAGCCAACATGGGATTTTTAAGCCCAAACAACCGTTCAACTTAAATACTTCTAGCACTCCCTCCATCTCGCTTATCCCACGAAATCCTGTCAGTGCTCTAAATGACCACAATTGGAAAGCTGTCATGGTTGATGAATATAATGCTCTAATTTGTAATAAGACGTGGGAGTTGGTTCCACGTCCCACTGATGTGAATCTTATTCGTTCTATGGGGATTTTTCGTCATAAAAAGAAATCTGATGGTTCTTTTGAGAGGCACAAAGCTCGTCTTGTCTGTGATGGAAGGTCTCAACAGGTTGGAGTTGACTGCGATGAGATTTTCAGTCCGGTTGTCAAACCGGCTACTATTCGCACTGTCTTGAGCATTGCACTTGCACACTCTTGGTCCATTCATCAGTTGGATGTCAAGAATGCTTTCCTACACAGTAATCTTAATGAGACTGTTTATATGCATCAGCCTATTGGGTTTAAGGATCCAAAGCATCCACAGCATGTCTGTCTCTTGAAGAAATCATTGTACGTACTTAAGCAAGCTCCCCGTGCATGGTTCCAACGCTTTGCAGAGTATGTCTCCACTATTGATGTTTCGCATAGCCGATCTGATCATTCTCTCTTTATTTATTGTCGAGGTTCTTACATTGCTTACATTCTGCTATATGTTAATGATATTATTCTCACAGCTTCCTCAGATGCTTTCAGAAAATCCATCATGTCTCTGCTTAGTGCCGACTTTGCTATGAAGGATTTGGGCCCTCTAAGCTATTTTCTGGGTATCGCTGTTACCCGGACTTCACACGACATGTTTCTCTCTCAGAAAAATTATGCAGCAGATATTATATAGCGTGCGGGCATGACTGCCTGTAAGCCAATTCTGACACCGGTCGACACCAAAGCAAACTTGGTGCCACGGCCGGGCCTCCTTGCGATGATCCCACCCAATATCGTAAGTTGGTCGGCGCGTTGCAGTACCTTACATTCACAAGACCAGACATCTCCTATGCGGTTCAACAAGTATGCCTTCACATGCATGATCCAAATGTTGCACATATGCATGCTCTTAAACGCATAGTTCAATACATTCAAGGTACTATTGAGTTTGGTCTCCATCTGTACAAATCCTCCATTGCCTCTCTTGTTTCTTATACAGATGCAGATTGGGGTGGTTGTCCAGACACTCATCGATCCACATCAGGTTACTGTGTCTTCCTTGGAGATAATCTCCTCTCATGGTTATCCAAACGACAACCTACTATGTCTAAGTCGAGTGCCAAGGCCGAATACCGTGGCGTCGCTAATGTCATATCTGAGTCCTGTTGGCTTCGCAACCTTCTTTTGGAGCTCCGTTGTCCCATCCAGACAGCTACATTGGTTTATTGTGATAATGTTAGTGCCATATACCTATCAGGTAATCCAATTCAACACCAACACACTAAACATATTGAGATGGACATACATTTCGTACGTGAGAAAGTAGCCCGTGGAGAAGTTCGTGTTCTTCACGTCCCGTCCCGTTACCAGATCGCAGATATCTTCACTAAAGGTCTTCCGCGCGTGCTCTTTGATGATTTCAGGGACAGTCTAAGCGTACGATAACCTCCTGCTTCGACTGCGGGGGTGTGATAGACTATGTAATAGTCTATGTAAATATTGTAAATATTCTCTTCCTTATGTATAGTTATTAGGTCCTATAATTTAGCCGAGTATCATTCTGATAGGGAGATACCTACTTTGTATATAATGACTTTCATACATTAATACAAATCACAGATTGATTTCCTACAGTTCGGATTTTGGAATCGTGTTTTATTTATCAAACAACTGTTTAGTTATTACCTTAATATGCTTTTCTATGGAGTACTAGTTACTAGTAGGAGTGTACATGGATCGGGTTGGTTCGGATTTTTTAAACACCAAACCAAACTAATTGCGTCGGGTTTTTAAATTTATACACCAAACCAAACCAAACCAATAAAATTCGGGTTTTTCAACCTCGGGTTTCCTCGGGTTTTTTGGATTTGTTTTCCGGAATAGTCTTGATGTAAAACATATAACTTTTACTTTAAATATTTCTGTAGTCCTAGTAAGATACAACTATATAATTAAAGAGTTTCATAAGAAAATAACACAAAATGTGAGAAGACTCATGACATTGTATTAAAATATTCAACAAAAGATAATAAAATCGGTTAAAATAAATATTGCTAATTAACAACCCATAAAGAAAATAACCATAATCTAAAAATACTAAGTCATGCTAAAATAAGTACGGCTACTAAGTATTTGTTATGTCCCGTGCTTTCGTATAATTGGAAATCGAGAAATAAACAAGACTTGTGTGTTATAAGGAAATATTTATGATTTTGGTGAATATGATGACTATGTTGGTTGTGGAATCATTAATGTTAAGACATCGGGGAAGGCCGAGGGTAAATTTGGAATTTCGGAAATTAGTTTCGGGAATTACAAAACGGGACTTTTATGAATTGGGCCAAGAATTGGACAACATAAAATTGAGGCCCAAAGTGTGAAGTGGCCGGCCAAGTTGAGGTCCAAGCCCATTCTTTGCAAGTCATGTGCTATGCACATGACTTTAAGTGGATATATATCAAAGCATACTTTGGAAATTATCAAGAAATCATTCAAAACAAAAAAAAAATTGGAGAACACTCCATTGGAGCTCTCGGCCGAACAAGGAAAAAGGGAAAAAAAAATCCATAGCCTTTGTTATTAATCCAAAAATCTTAGTTTCTACATAGTTGTGAAGTGCTCAAGACCCTCTTCAACGGGGTATAATTAGTTTGGCACAAGAACTACGTTTGCGACAAGTCGGGGTTTCAAGAAAAGGTGAGAATTCTTACACTTTTGTGTTATAGAATTGATATGAATGTGTTAAGGATTGAGAATGGACGAGAATCCCGTAACTTTGATGTGTGAATGAAGCCGTGGGTGTGTGTATATTTTGCAAGGTGGTCGTGTGCCCTTAGGAAGGAGAAATAAATGTGAATTGATCTTGTTTAGTTTGTTTAATACGTCGTTGTGACCTTTATGTCGTAAGTGAATGATTAATGAATTGAAATGGCGTTGGAAAATGATTTCGGAACGTTATCGGAAAGTATATACCTTTGGTATATTTTTGTATATCATTGTATATCTTTGATGCTAAAGACTTTAAATGTGACATATAGTTGATGTTAATGAATTCGGAATGAAACGACGCAAGTTCGAATGTTCGTCGTGACTTTTGATGTTTTGAATGAAATATGGAAAATAATGAATTTCGGGAACTTTCGTATATGGTTTGGAATGTATTTGGGATGTGATTGAATAATCTTGAATGAGTAAATGAATATAGTGATGTGGGTATAGATTTGGAGTTTTGGAAGTTTAAATGAAAAGTTGCCAACTTAGGTAATAAGGTAGAACTTTGAAGCTAGAGTGGTTTGATTATGATTTGTGTTGTTTGTTGATGTGTGGGCTGTTGTTGTTGATGTATTTTGAGCCGAGCTAAGTCTCGGGGATGTTAGATTTATAGGGGAAATGCTGCCGAAATTTCGGTAGGCAAAAAAAATGAAGTTAATGGCATTTTTAAGCCTAAGAATCTCAATTGGTAACTTTGACCATTTGCAGATTTCGGACGAAACGGGACTTGACTTTTGGGAGTGCATAAGACGTCTGTAAGGTATGTAAAGATCCCTGCTTCTTCGTTTGGCATGTCTTAGTATCACAGGCGAATATTGGAACTTCCGGAGCATTTCTGCTCCTCGAAACCCGATCCACAGAAAAGCTACTATTCATTCAATTCAATTAAAGCCTAAGGGCTCTATTTTGGCGAGAATGCCACCAATCGTCCGAAACCTATCGAAATGTGATCGGGTCACTTGGTAATGATTATGTATGACCCTTTTGGCCTATAAATGTTCGTAAATTATGTTCGCCACCTCAATTCGACTCGAGTTGGGCCCGCTAACCCCGAGACGCCCTATTTGTCTTATTGGGCTGTCCTTTTGAATAAAGTTTGATATGATACTTTCGGTTTTGAAACTTCCTCCTACGAGATATGTTTTGAATATTATGATATGCTAAGTTACGTTTTGAGCCATACGTACTATTTTGGAACCATTTTGTGAAATGAAACTTTGTATCGACTAAGTATTCGATTATTTTGTACTATGAAATGACTTATGAGACTACTAAGTTTTGAAGGGCTATTTTGAAATATGAATTGCATTTGTTTGCTCACGACTCCGCTCGTGCCTTATTATGACTTCGTTCACCGGTTCCCGGGCCGGTTATGATTCGTGCGCCTTATGACAATTCGGCCGTATGATGTGTTGCGGTTCCCGAGGCTTCGCCATAGGGCCGGGTTCCGTTTGGAGTTATGCTGTGATATGGCTCGTGATGCGATACGCTCACCTATGTTTGTGTTTGTGTTCGGGGATGTACGGAGATTTGAAACTTTCTGGTGTTATGCTGTGTGTGGCGCCAGCGTCGGAGTGGCGACCACGTTCTTAAGCGTTTGCATGATTTCGTTTGCATTATGTATACGTATATGATTTTGATACGGTTTTTGACATACTGATTTGTACTCCACTTTGTCGTCTGATTTGCTTTCGGTTTTGGCCCATATTTCTGTACTCCGTGCTTTACATACTCAGTACATATTTCGTACTGACCCCCTTAAGACGTATTTTGATATAAACTATGTTTGATATGACTTGTATAAAATTCTGAAATAAGTTTGGATTTGGCAATGAATATGTAATTTGGTCTGGGTACCCAAGTAGGGTGCCAGTCGCGGCCCACGGGGCTGGGTCGTGACAAAAGTGGTATCAGAGCAGTTTGTCCTCGGAATGTCTACAGGCCGTGTCTCGTAGAGTCTTGTTTATCGATGTGTTGTGCACCACATCTATAAACAGGAAGCTACAGGGCATTTAGGATGTTACTTTCTTTGGAATCTTAGATCGTGCGATAGAGCTGTGCTATTAGGGTATTCTGATCTGACCCGTTATGGTGTTTGCAGTGAAGCCTCCGAAGAAGTCAACGGCGGCCCAGAAGGGCAAAGCGAGGATGGGAGAGACCAGTCAGGCACAGAGATCTACCCGTGCTCGTGTCTATGATTTGCCCGAGGTTGTGCCTCATTCTGAGGGGTCTGCTACACCCCCACTAGTACAGCCCGGAGCAGGACCTTCAGCAGCTCCAGAGGTCCGTGTACCCGCTCCTGAGGCTCCAGCTCCTCAGCCAGGGGCGGAGGATAGGACCCTGAGGGAGGCTGTACAGTTGCTGACTACACTAGTAGCAGGTCAGGCTCGCAGACGCGGGCGGAGGGACGATGATGACGATGACAGGCGGGACAGCCTGAGAGTTCGGGAGTTTCTATTATGTGGCCCTCCAGAGTGTTTCGGGTCTAAGCCCGACGAGGACCCCCATGACTTTATTTGGGGGATGCGACGCTCACTGGACTTGGTCAGGGCTTCAGAGACCGAGTCGGTCGAGCTGGCTTCGCACAGACTTCGAGATGTTGCTACTCACTGGTACGAGACTTGGGAGCTGTCTAGGGGAGAGGGTGCCCCTCCAGCCACTTGGGATCAGTTTGTGACAGCATTCACCCGCCACTTTCTGCCCCCAGAGTTACGACGGGAGCGAGCTGATCGGTTTTTACATTTGCAGCAGAGGGGTCGAAGCGTTCGTGAATATAATTTGGAGTTTGATTCCCTGGCCCGGTATGCACCTGCCGTGGTAGCTGATATGTCTGATCGGATGCATAGATATGTTATGGGGTTGGATCGTTACCTGATTGACGGCTGTATGGCGGTGTCATTGTAGACAGATATGGACATTGCCCGTCTACAGGCCTACGCCCAGGGGATGGAGAACCGGCACCGAGCAGATCGGCTCAGCAGAGAGTATGATGGGAGACGGCCCAAGAGGGCCAGATCAGCGAGGTATTCTGGAGATTCTCGGGGCGGGCAGCCTCAGTATCAGTCCAGTGGATACTTCCCTCCGTTAGGCCGGGACACACAGTCTGCTAATAAGCGATTGGATAGTGCGGGACCATCTGGGGCCGGTCAGAGCCCCAGAGTGGCAGGTTCACAGGTATCCAGGGGTCCCAGCCAGGCCAGACCACCCAGGCCCCATTGTTCTCATTGCGGGAAGTCTCATCCTGGGGAGTGCTATCGAGCGATTGGAGCTTGTTTTTCTTGTGGCGGTCAGGGCCACTTTATGAGAGACTGTCCGTTGGCTAGCGGTTCTGGTAGTGTGGCTCAGCCGACAGGGTCAGCCGCCGGTTCATCATCTGCTCCATCTGTTGCACGCCCTGGAGGGCGAGGTATGCCAGCACCGGCAGGACGCGGTCGAGGCCGCGGTGGCGGTTCAGATTCTAGCGGTCCCTCGCACCGCATATACGCTTTGACTGGTCGGCGTGACCCAGAGGCATCACCAGACGCAGACCCAGGTATATTACTAACCTTTTTCTGAATGAATATGTGCAATGATAGGTCTGTATTCTAGTATTTTATGCGATGTTCTTTGTCTGCGTGTCAGTAAAAGTAGGGTAAGAATCTGAATCAATGAAAATATTCGAGGCGGCAATCTATGCATGTGGGGGGGGGGGGGGGGGGGGGCGAATATAGGGAGTTTGGCAGGCTAAAATGAGAAACCACGTAGCTAGGAGAGCAAACGACCTATTTGGGTCGGAGCGGGACCCGCTACGAAAACTTCCCGAAAAATTTGCTAAAACCCCGATTGGCCCTAAAATTACGTGACAAAGGTCGTGCGGGGCAATTGACGAAATTATATCAGCCCTAACGCGTCAAAATGCATGAAAGTTCTGGGGTGAAGCGTGCTCAAGCCAGAGCAATTCTGGGATGGGTGACCCCCTGGGAAGTAATGTAAAGTTTTTCATAAGTGAGAGTGCGATAAGTATAAATGGAAATTTGGGGTATCCAAAAGGTAAATAGAATGTGTATGGAGTAATTAGTGCCATTTCGGGAGTCATGCAGAACGAGGCGGACTAAATGGGCAAAAAGAAAAGGGTACAACACCGCTTGGGAAATTGAACGAATTTGAATAACAGTCAGAGACGCTCGCCAGTAAGGTATTAGTAAATGTGTGTGTGTGTGTATGATTTTCGTTTGGTGCCCATGTGGGTTAAGAGCCGAGACCCGGCAACTAATGTTGTGATAGACGGAAGGTTTTACTAAACCGAATACATGAAGCGAAGCGGGGGCGACGATCCGAAAGTTGTCAAGGGATAGAAAATCCCTAAGTACATTATAATTCAGTTTAGAATGGCGATGTCTGAAAGAGAAACTGAGTATGGAGGGTAGGAAAGATGAAAGGTAAGCAGTGTGAACAAGTGGAATCTTTGAAAGAGTCGATACGCGAGACGCAAGACAAATTGTGTGACAATTGGGCGAATAAGTTTACCAATAAAGGGGAAATTCTCATGAATTATTGGAGCCTTAATAGGAGCGATTTGATTCTAATTCGACACTCTATCTGTTGTGCGTTTGCACTCCCGATTCCGATAAGGCTCTGTCTAGTACGCCTCTGTATTTCTGAGTTCGATTATGTTCCCGTCTGATGAATCTTTGCGCGTCTGATTCTGGATACGTTTCTGTCTGGCACACCTCTGTATGTCTGACTCTGGATATAAATCCGTCTGATATGCTTCTGTGCGTTTGATTTTGATCACGCGTATGTTCGATACATTTCGGTCTGTCTGATCACGACTCTGTATGATACAATTCTGTACATTTGATTCTGATTTCGAATCTGTCTGATATGATCTTGTACGTCTGACTTTGATTATGAATTTGTCTGGCATATCTTCGTGTGTTTGATTCTGATTACGAATCCGTCTGATACGCCTTTGTACGTCTGACTCCGATCTCAGATATGTCTGATATACTTCCGTACCTCTGATGTCGATTATGAATCTGTCCGATATGCTTCGACGCGTCCGGTCCTAGCTCTGAATTTGTTTGGTGTGAAGTGTCTGGTATGAAGAGGGATTACGACAATGTGGTAGGGAACTCAGCAGTGCAATAAGGAATGATACCATGATGTCTGGAAAGCGTTCGTTTGTTATAGGAATATATCTTATGGTTCGATGATTACGAGGGGTATGAGAAAATAAATCAGGAAGGCGTTTGAATCAGTGATGTGAAAATTTCCCCATGATGTGGTGAAGGAGCCATGTCGGAAAATCAATAAAGGACATCTATAAAAAGAACCCTCCCGGAGTAGTATGACACCCCATGAGGTCAATTTAACATTCGAAGATGAATGTTCTAAAGGGGGGGAGAATGTTATGTCCCGTGCTTTCGTATAATTGGAAATCGAGAAATAAACAAGACTTGTGTGTTATAAGGAAATATTTTTGATTTTGGTGAATATGACTATGTTGGTTGTGGAATCATTAATGTTAAGACATCGGGGAAGGCCGAGGGTAAATTTGGAATTTCGGAAATTAGTTTCGGGAATTACAAAACGGGACTTTTATGAATTGGGCCAAGAATTGGACAACATAAAATTGAGGCCCAAAGTGTGAAGTGGCCGGCCAAGTTGAGGTCCAAGCCCATTCTTTGCAAGTCATGTGCTATGCACATGACTTTAAGTGGATATATATCAAAGCATACTTTGGAAATTATCAAGAAATCATTCAAAACAAAAAAAAAAATTGGAGAACACTCCATTGGAGCTCTCGGCCGAACAAGGAAAAAGGGAAAAAAAATCCATAGCCTTTGTTATTAATCCAAAAATCTTAGTTTCTACATAGTTGTGAAGTGCTCAAGACCCTCTTCAACGGGGTATAATTAGTTTGGCACAAGAACTACGTTTGCGACAAGTCGGGGTTTCAAGAAAAGGTGAGAATTCTTACACTTTTGTGTTATAGAATTGATATGAATGTGTTAAGGATTGAGAATAGACGAGAATCCTGTAACTTTGATGTGTGAATGAAACCGTGGGTGTGTGTATATTTTGCAAGGTGGCCGTGTGCCCTTAGGAAGGAGAAATAAATGTGAATTGATCTTGTTTAGTTTGTTTAATACGTCGTTGTGACCTTTATGTCGTAAGTGAATGATTAATGAATTGAAATGGCGTTGGAAAATGATTTCGGAACGTTATCGGAAAGTATATACCTTTGGTATATTTGTGTATATCATTGTATATCTTTGATGCTAAAGACTTTAAATGTGACATATAGTTGATGTTAATGAATTCGGAATGAAACGACGCAAGTTCGAATGTTCGTCGTGACTTTTGATGTTTTGAATGAAATATGGAAAATAATGAATTTCGGGAACTTTCGTATATGGTTTGGAATGTATTTGGGATGTGATTGAATAATCTTGAATGAGTAAATGAATATAGTGATGTGGGTATAGATTTGGAGTTTTGGAAGTTTAAATGAAAAGTTGCCAACTTAGGTAATAAGGTAGAACTTTGAAGCTAGAGTGGTTTGATTATGATTTGTGTTGTTTGTTGATGTGTGGGCTGTTGTTGTTGATGTATTTTGAGCCGAGCTAAGTCTCGGGGATGTTAGATTTATAGGGGAAATGCTGCCGAAATTTCGGTAGGCAAAAAAAATGAAGTTAATGGCATTTTTAAGCCTAAGAATCTCAATTGGTAACTTTGACCATTTGCAGATTTCGGACGAAACGGGACTTGACTTTTGGGAGAGCATAAGACGTCTGTAAGGTATGTAAAGCTCCCTGCTTCTTCGTTTGGCATGTCTTAGTATCACAGGCGAATATTGGAACTTCCGGAGCATTTCTGCTCCTCCAAACCCGATCCACAGAAAAGCTACTATTCATTCAATTCAATTGAAGCCTAAGGGCTCTATTTTGGCGAGAATGCCACCAATCGTCCGAAACCTATCGAAATGTGATCGGGTCACTTGGTAATGATTATGTATGACCCTTTTGGCCTATAAATGTTCGTAAATTATGTTCGCCACCTCAATTCGACTCGAGGTGGGCCCGCTAACCCCGAGACGCCCTATTTGTCTTATTGGGCTGTCCTTTTGAATAAAGTTTGATATGATACTTTCGGTTTTGAAACTTCCTCCTACGAGATATGTTTTGAATATTATGATATGCTAAGTTACGTTTTGAGCCATACGTACTATTTTGGAACCATTTTGTGAAATGAAACTTTGTATCGACTAAGTATTCGATTATTTTGTACTATGAAATGACTTATGAGACTACTAAGTTTTGAAAGGCTATTTTGAAATATGAATTGCATTTGTTTGCTCACGACTCCGCTCGTGCCTTATTATGACTTCGTTCACCGGTTCCCGGGCCGGTTATGATTCGTGCGCCTTATGACAATTCGGCCGTATGATGTGTTGCGGTTCCCGAGGCTTCGCCATAGGGCCGGGTTCCGTTTGGAGTTATGCTGTGATATGGCTCGTGATGCGATACGCTCACCTATGTTTGTGTTTGTGTTCGGGGATGTACGGAGATTTGAAACTTTCTGGTGTTATGCTGTGTGTGGCGCCAGCGTCGGAGTGGCGACCACGTTCTTAAGCGTTTGCATGATTTCGTTTGCATTATGTATACGTATATGATTTTGATACAGTTTTTGACATACTGATTTGTACTCCACTTTGTCGTCTGATTTGCTTTCGGTTTTGGCCCATATTTCTGTACTCCGTGCTTTACATACTCAGTACATATTTCGTACTGACCCCCTTTCTTCGGGGGCTGCGTTTCATGCCCGCAGGTACAGATATTGGTGATCCTCCACTGTAGGCTTCACTCTTTGTTACTTCGGAGTACTCCTTCTTGACTCGGAGTCCACTTTTGGTACAGACTCCCTTTTGCTATGTATATTCTGAACATTTGACTATTTGGGTACGGCGGGGCCCTGTCTCGCCATATGTCTTTGTTTTGAATTCGTAGAGGCCTGTAGTCAGATATGTGGGGCGAGGGTCCTATGTATGTTTGTTTGATTTTGTTTTCTGGTCTCAAAGCGGTCCGTTTGTTATGATGGCCCTAAATGGCCCTTATGCTTATATTTGCACTTCTGACCGGCGATGTCTATTCCGCCGCTCCGTTTGGATTTGATGTGACATTTTGATTTGTGCGACCGCTTAAGACGTATTTTGATATAAACTATGTTTGATATGACTTGTATGAAATTCTGAAATAAGTTTGGATTTAGCAATGAATATGTAATTTGGTCTGGGTACCCAAGTAGGGTGCCAGTCGCGGCCCACGGGGCTGGGTCGTGACAGTATTAATTACATGACAAGAAAAAAAACTTAAGTTATGTATTTCACTCTCTAAACCAATTATGCAAAACTAAAGAATAGATATTCATCATTAATTATTGTCATTCCTAGTGGTAAATTGAATTTCTTTTGTTAGTATTAGTGTTGAGTTGGTTTTGATTTGGACTTTATATGAGTTACTAACATCCGTAGGATATTAAACTTATTGACATTCAGAATTCTAAGTTCAAGCTTGAATATAATAATATGATAATAGACAAAAAACTACGAAAAATTTAAGAAATATTTATAAATTACATTACAAATAAATATTTTTATGTATAAAATATTTTTAAAATGGAATACATGTAATGTTGGGTTGGTTTGGTTCAGTTTGGCTTTTTTTAGCTAAAACTAAACCAAACAAATTATGGTTGGTTTTTTTTTTTCAACACCAAACCAAGTCAAACCAAACCACTAGTCAGATTTTTTTCTCGATTTATCAATTTGGTGCGGTTTGTCGGTTTACTTTGTACACCCCTAGTTACTAGTAGTAGTACTAATATTTTTCACAAGTCAAATCAATACCTTAATTTCCATACTCAAATCACACACTCAAACGTTTTGGGCTCGTTCTGGACTTCTGGTTGGTTCTTGAGATTATGAAAATAATTTCGGTATTGCTTTATATTTCGTTTGTTGCATTTTTATTTTTTGTACAAGAAATATTACTATATGCTTCCACTAAATCTTTGTATAATCAACGTGGGATAATAACTTTACCTAGATTAAACAAGTAAAATGACAAAATCGACTTTCTGCCAAAGCCCTTTTTAAAACTCCTTTTTAAAAGTGCAAATAAAATATATCCAAGTTTATCGAGTTTAAAACCAAAAACATGTTTGAAATGATGCACCATTTATTATTTTTACATAATAAATCAGCCAAATTCTAAATAAGAACTAAACCAAGGATTATTATTTTTTAGGGGCTATTTGGTAGGAGGTTAATTTTGGTATTTTTTTAATGGAATAATTACATTGTATGTTAATTAGGGTAACAATCCTACCTAAATTGACCCACCTTTATAATCTTACAAAAAATGACCCACTACCTCTTCCTTGCTCCTCTCTCGGTGTCTCGCTCTCAAACCAAACACAATTGATAAAAAATAATGCCAACATAACTAATCTCAACATTACTAATACACCATATTCCGTACTATTTTTATACATCCTACCAAATGAACCCTTAATTAATGATTAACAAACATGACAATTGTATTGGGCAGGGTATAACTAGCTTAAGGATGTCGTCATGTTGGGTGGTTCTTCAAAGTGTCAGCTGCCACTTTATTCTAATGGATTTAAGATTCACTTTTGCGAGTAATATTATCTTATGTTGTGTTATATGATCTAGTAGTTGCCCATTCTAATAGAGAATCTTGGAGGATCCTTATTATTATTAATGAGTCCAAATTTATAATAAAAGCCGTGCAACAATAGAAGTTTATTGTAAGAAAAGGCATGTATTTTTCTTGTACTTAATTCCCTTGTTTCTCTATGGTTAGAAGATCTTGTTATTTTTTCCATGTTTATCTCTAGCCTATGCTACTAACTGTGTGATCTATATATTGTATGAGTTTGCTTTCTTGCAGTTCTCGCTCACCTACTACAGTTAGAGTCTTGAGAGAGCAAAAGCAAGAAGTAATTATTATTGAATAAGATAGAAAAATTGAAGAACCTAGCTTTAAAGTTGAAGTTTCTTTCAGGTCTTTGATTCGTCCAGAATCTTGTAGTAGTTGTTCTTTAGTTGTAACCTAGTCTGCTTATTCTAGAAGCATTCTTGTTAATGTAATTTTTCAAAGGAAACATTTGTACCTGGGACTAGAGTTAGCTTGAAGGTGTTGCTATAATTTGAGTGATTGTAGGTAGTCAAGCTGCTCCGACTTAGTCTCTTAGGTTATATATAGAGTTGGTCGCCTAAAACTACTCATTCTTTTTAATGAAGTTTTGAAAGAAATCCCAGTAGTTTTTATTCTCTTGAACGATGAGATTTTCCACGTTAAAAATCATGTGTTACTTACTTCCGCACGTTATTTACTATAGAAGTAGGTTGGATCTGTACAAAAGAACTCGTTCCTTTTACTTGAGTTTAACTGTTGAACATTTACATAGACAAAATTTAAAAGACGAAAAATTATTAAGATATTATTCACCCCTCTAATGTCTATTATCAATCCAAGTATAGGAAATTTACGCTTCATAATCCCAGCACAAATTTGTATGTGAACCAAATTAATGAGCCATGTGTCCACTGCCTTCTAATTTCCGGGTAAAATCAAAGGTCAAAATGATTGTGCCCGTGTTTGAACGGTAAGTTAATGGTAATTTGAGAATCGCTAATGAGAGGTAAAATTTGTTAAATAATTACATACATATTCACGGAGTAATAAAGGTTTTCTAGCATAGCAACAGAAATGTAATCTTTAAATCTAACCTCCTATTATAATTCCACTGGTATTTGACCGTCGGCGTGAAACGAATGTACCATGCATCAACGTTGTTGCCTCTTCTAAACTCCGCATGACCTTGTTTCAACCGCGTGCGAGGCGATATTTGATTAAATAGAGGTAGATCCAAGATTTGAAATAGCGAGTGCACCATTTATTATATACTCGGAACCCAATGTCGAAATTTATGTGTACTCACCCTTTGTATGTTGGATCTGCCTCTATTTGGTGCTCTTCTTAAATAGTTTACCTCAAAAGATCTTTTTGCCGTCTTCACTTATAATGGCGTTGTTTACTTCAGCCATAGGCGTTTCAAGGCTTCTCCTCACCTCTTGTATGGCTCGTGACCTTTCGTCCGGCAATTTAAAGCTTTTACTCTTCATCTCTGGCCTCGTTGTAACTTCTGGTAATGTCAACTCATGATCCATATCATGTCTTAAAATATTGCTTATTGGTATTTTCCCTTTGGAAGGAGGAGACAATGGCAATCTTGCTGCAAAGTTCCTTGCAGGAAAGTCCTCATAATCATCAAAGGAAGTTTCGTCATCTTCAAAATTCATAGCATAACTAAGGGGATCATAGCTAAAATCTGCAGACACATGGCGACGCTGTCTACCCATGCGATGAATGAAACTCTTACATTTTCCTCTAATCTCGGGCGAATTATGATCATGTGTTATTTTGTTACGGAACCAACACGATGGGAACCTGGTAGGACTTGGCGAAGACTCAAAGAGGTCCGAACGACGATGGCTATTAATGAAGCAACATGATAGACTAGACGATGTTTTACGTCGTGTCCTTAAAGATGAGGTATCATGTTCATTCTCCATTGACTTGATTAAAAACAAAATAATATTGTGTGATCTTCCTAAGAAAATGTTTCAAGCAAAGATGAAGGGGAAAAAGCTTAGAAGTTGAAAGCTTGGTCGTATGGCAGATTGAAGATGAATATTGCATGGCTTGGTTCAAGTTTTATTTGGTTGCACAAACACGCTCAACATTTGGATGGTCATACGTAAATTAAGGGTAAAAGGAGAGAGAAATGAAAAAACTACTCTTAACATATTTTGTTTGCTAAATTTTCTAACCAAAGTAAAAGGAAATACCAAAAGGGTTAGCGATTAATATATGTGATTCGATAAGAATTTGAAGAGGAAAAAAAGTGGACAATGCTAGACTAATAGTAAACTGACAGATACTCAAACATCTTTGGCTGTTAATGCATATATCAAGAAAAGAAAGTGAGGCTGGCATATAGCCGCATTACAAGCCCCATGCATATTGTCAAAATTGGAAGGGGAGCTTAGAACAATAGGAAAGTTGTCTCCGTGTGATCTATTTACGGATTCGAGCCGTGGAAACAATCACTAATACTTGGGTAGGCTGTCTGCATCACCCCTTGGAGTGTGGCCCTTCCCCAGACCTTGCTAACACGGAATGTTTTGTGCACCGGAGTGCCCTGTATCATCAAAATTGGACTGTAACATAATATGGTAATTAGGAAGTTGCAAACCTTTTTCAAGTATTATGACAAGTTTTACATTCCTATTAGATCTATATATAAATTAATTAATTTTTTAAACTTTTATATTCGTTTTCTATGGTTTTAATCTATATATAACTAGTTTCTAAATACGTATATTGATATTTGGCAAAAAATTCATATTTAGCATCATGTCCTTTCAAGTTTTTAGTACTTTAATCGCACCTCTGATTCTAAATTGCTATGTTTGAGCTTATGTTGGGTTTTTTGATGTCTAGGTACATCTGAGAAGATTGATGATCTTTTGATCGTTTCGCTAAAGGTTTGAAATGTCAAACTTAATGACGCAAAAAAGAGATTTCAGGCAGCAGTTGCGTCGCGCCTTGCACAGCAAGGCTAGGGCGAGATAGTAGCAGTTTCAATGGGTAAGATGGCACGAAGGCAAAGCAAGAAATTTAGCTCTCTGAATCTTCATTACATTATTGCGACACCGATTGCACAGCAAGGACGACGCGATAACAAAATAGCTGCTACGGCAATAGGTGGCGCAAGGCCATCACACAAGAATTGCCTCTCTAAATTTTTTAGTCCTCCGCGCTACCAATTGTGCAGCAAGGGTGGCGCATGACGTCTGTTTTATCGGTCCGTTTGGGATTTGATTTTACAAGACCTAGGCGTCCCCATACTCTATAAATAGGACCTTTTGATGAGATAAAAGTGTCTTGGACATATTTTGAATCAGAGCTACAGCGTCGAGCGATTCGTTACTAAGTGTATTTCTTTTCTTCTTTATTGCATCATTATTTCTTCTCGTAAGCATCATAAATTCTTGTTTTGTCAATCATATCATAAATAGCTAATCTCTCTATGTTAGGATCGGGCTACTCCTATGTACTTAACATGGTTCTTTGAGCAACTATGCAAGAAGGTAAAGTTACAGAGTAATATATCAACACAAGAAGTTTTACGTGGAAAACTCCTTGCTTAAGAGAGGCAAAACCCCCGACCTATCTCTTGTAGGATTTTCCAAACGTCACTAAAACTTGAACAGTTTAACGGCTTACAATACCTAAGGACCTGTTCATTAACAGTCATGCCTCTACCCCTCTTAGTAACTTATTTCGAGACTCTACCCAGTCAAGAGATCCCTTAAAACTTGATAAAAACACCTATTACACAATACTTTCAAAGGTAAATAGATGAGACCACAATAGGAACCTGACTATTAAAAAGTAATGAAATATAATCTTGACAAGTTCGGATTATTTGTCGTTAATTGGTTCTTCGAAAGACTTGGTGTTGACTCCACTCACTTGTCACGACCCAAGCTACATGAGCCGTGATAGGCACCCAAGCCCAACCTGTCGAGCACCGCTAAACATACATCTACCTCATAATCAAAGCTGAGTGGGCCATAATGGTAACTCATAGATATCATAAGTTATATGGGACACAAGCCCAAAGATAGTATACATCGTCAAGCTGAAACTAAGTATACAAGCTGGACCAGACTATCACATGCATCTAACCATACATACTGTCTACAAGCCTCTACTAGAGTACATGACATAACGTGGCCAGGACAGGGCCCCGCCATATCCATACAAATGCATATGCAACCATGCTGACTCACAGAGCAACTCCGGAGCAAGTGGAGTGCCACGACACTGCCTGCTGAGCTGGTATCTTACTGAGAGATCCGTCAACCTGTATCTCAAGAGCTGTGGGCATGAAACGCAGCGGTCCCAACAAAGGGACATCAGTACGGACAATGTACTGAGTATTGAGTATGTAAGGCATGAAAAAAAAAACAGCATAATGGAGACATGAGAGTAACATGAAACATGAGAGTGAAAATAAACCTGTACATCTGAGTTATTTCTATAGACCAATGATATGCATAAATAATGTGGATCTGAATTGCCTCTGAGGGCTAATGATATGCGTAAATACTGTGCATTCATGCTTGAGGTCATACATATATATATATTCGTATATAACGCCTGTCTAGCCACTATGGGCATCCCATCGTATCGTATTGGCCGGCATCATTATCATCATCATCGTATCATCATATGACCAGCTGATCAGGTGGTACTGCGTATATAACGCCGTCACCTTCCCCATAGCCCATATATATATATGGGCGCATATAGCGCCTGAGGGGTCTCGGGTCTATATATGCATATGTATATATAAATGCAATGCAATGCATAAAACATGATAGGAGTACAAGTGACTCTAAAAGACCAAACTGGATCTAAGTAAGATTTTCTGAATATAGCAATATGGAGCATGAATCAAATGGATCATTCCTAACTCTAAGTGTAGAGTCATTATGGATTAACGTTACGTGTACGTTTGGTTCACAAGGATCATGCCAAAAAGAAATAAAGGGATAGCCTTACATACCTTGTCGTCTCCTTAACTTACTTAACGCTTATCCTCCCGAACTTGCAGATCTACATTCAATATAATTCATACTAAAGTTAACTCTTTGAAACTCTCATAAGGTAAAACTAAAGTAATTGGTAAGCTAATGAAAATTGGACAACATTTCCCTTATATCATCTACTCCCACCAACTCCAAAACAACTCCCAAAACCACAAGAAAGCATCAACAATTCCATAATCAAAAGATTACATTCAAATTATTCTCAATTCAATCCCAAAACTTCTCTTCATAATCAATCCATAACAACAACTTCAACACAACCCCTTATACACTTGTATACTACACCTCCTCAACATCATTATTATCCCTCATAACAAGATTATACTCATAACATGCTGACAATTATAGCTCAAGTTAATTTACAACTCAAAATATCATCAAATTCATATTTGAACTTTTTCTTCAATTCCTTCTCCTCATATCTTAACATATTTACCAAATAAACTCATAAACATGAAACTAAGATGAAATCTTACCTCAAAATGCAAGAACACTTCAATTCTAAGATTACTCCATCTTAAAATACCTTCCCAAGCTTTTACAAGAAGAAGAGATAAGTTTAAACCTCATTTTGAAACACTAAGCGCTTTAATCCTCACTTTGATCTTTGATTTTGGCTTCGAAAAATGTTTGAATGTGTTTTGGAGAGGTTTCTAGAGCTTTTTTGAACATGGGGTTATGTTTAGAATGACTAAAAATGAAGAGGGGTTGTCATACTTAAAATTTGGAAAATACCACTGACATAACATTATACTGGTCGTATTTTTTTTATACTAGCTGTATTTCTCAGCCGTATAAATTATACAGTCCGTATTTCAAATCATATAATTTTATATGGGCCGTAACTTTGGCCGTATTTTTCAGATTTGCAATTTGTCAGTTGCATTAGAAAGAAAACTCTCCGAACTTAAAATTACATAGGTTATCATTCTGTAACTCCTCATATGCTAAGAGATATGCCTCCCTCAAGTTGGACCAAAAATCCTGTCCAAAATTCTGCCAAGTGTTTCCAAAGTTTCGACAAACTTAATTTTTTCGATTCGCTTGATCCCGGAACCTTTAAATACTTGCTTAACACTTGTTAAAAGTATTCCTTACTCTTATAAGGGTTCCATGGCCTCTCCGGCTTACGCTAGTTTACCTCTTGACACAACCGACGCGAAAGTTTGCGAGGTGTAGCATCATACATATGTACGGTCTGTATCCTTGGTTATATAACATTATACGACCAACATCCTGGCCGTATAAAATTATACGGTCCGTATGATTGGCCGTATAATACCACCTCCAAAACTGCCTTCTCTGGAAATCTTTAAAATCCTTAAATACGGTCCATATCTCAAAATACCGACCATATCTCAATTACACGATCCATATTCTATATTTTCCAGAAACAACTTTTAACGAACCTTTCCGCTTCGCATATAAACTTAAACACTTTTTACCATAAGCTAGGCATATCCAACCTCGTATAACCTCGAAGGCAAATCCTGGTGTCCAAAATTAAGACAAATAACGTATGATGAATCATAATGCATAAAACTACAAGGTGTAACATCACTCTTATCTCACGTCGGAATTGTATCATTGATTGTGGTTAAGCTCCAAAATTTGTTCGTGTTGTTTTTATATAGAATAATTGCCGCCCTTGAGTTGTTGAATCCAACCAAGTATTGATTTCATAATTGTAAGCAAAAACCAATCTGTGTTTGACTTGGATCTTCATTATTTCCTTGTATGCGTGTCGGTTTCTCTCTCCTACTTCAATGCTAATTCCATGTTGATCAAATTATGGTAATTTTTTCATAACTTGAAATACAACCTTTCATCGAATAGGAATGAGTCAATATTCCCTTTCCTCCTAGTTGGCATGAAATAACTTTTGCAGTCTGCAGTGTTGCCTAGATAAGGATCAGTTCCTTTGAGCAATTCCTCTGATATTTTGACTGCTTTACTAAATCCTTTAGAGATGTTTTTGGACTTCTGGTTCTTCAATGCCTTCCTTATATCTCCCTTGATTGCCATTGTGTACAATGTTTGTAAAATCATCAAAACATCATTATAAGCTCATCATCTATTATTGAGCTAGCAGCTACCCAATAATTCCCCCCTTTTTAATGATGAGAAACATATAGCAGTTTCATATGTCTTTATGCGCCCTTGATCAACTTCTTCAATCTTCTTTAGCTCAGGATCAATTTTTCCCCATTGAGATCAGCTCCTATGTTGACAGTCTTACCCCTTGGAACCAGCTCCATTGTTGTTCTAACACTACAACTTCATGTTGATACAAATAAGGCTCACTACATGAGGTTCGTAAGCTCTCAATAGTTCACCCTTGATCACAACAAGGTTTGTAAGGTCACTGAGTGGGATGCTGGGACTCTACCTTCCATTTACTGCAGCCTGGTAGATGGTAGGGTTGTAAGACTAAGCTAGTTTTTGATGGCCTAGTTATTCTGTTAGGACTAACCTTCCACTCTTTGCAACCCTTTAGGCATCTAGGTTATGTGAAATCTGATAAATGTGTCCAATGATAAATGTAAGGACCGGGTCCTTTTATGCAAGACATATTTTCTTTTCCTCCCTTATATCTCCTATTTCCAGTGCCTTCTAATAGGACTGAGTTCTTTTATAAATAAAAACTAGTTCCTTTACAATGCATCCTAAGTGGCAACTGGAATTCATCAATGCAACTTTATTCTTTTCTTCTCCCCGCCTCTTATGCTAGTTTTTCTAAGTATAAATGAAATTTTATAAGTAAGAATCAAGTCCTTTATAATGTTGCCCATGAATTGGATGTATATGTGCTTCTTCACATAAATTAGTTCTTTTACGAATGAGAACCTATTTCATTACAATGTTCCATACTTCGCACAAGGAAATTTTGTTTGCTGTCTTTAGGGGGACCAGTTCCTTTAGATTATAATGTTTACTGTGAATTGGTATATGATCCACTACCAGTATTTTCCTCCTTCTATCATTATAAAAAAAACATAAGTAATAGCTTAATCTGGCCATTAATCACCAGCGCAGTCAAAATTTGTCATATGTTAAACCCAACATTCAAGCACATTATCACAAATGCAATATCAGAATTAGGGACATTTTCAACAAGCAAAGATAATTCATTAATGCATCAACAGAGTTATAAAAACTATGTCTAAACATGTAATTACAAAAGTTAGCCAGTTATAACCACGGTTACAGAAACAACACTATTAAAGAGGACCATTTTAATAGTGACACAATTAAAAATAGACTTAGGCTACATAGACTTTGGGAGGTCAGTCAGGAACTTCCTGATTTTCTCTATTGAGTTCCTATGTTCAGCTAGAAATTCAGCTGCTAAGTCTCTAATTTTTTTCTCTCAAAACTCTATTCTCTGCTTCCGTCCTCTCCTTTGTTTTTCTTTCTTATGTTTGTTCTTCCCGTAATCTTGTGACTTCACACCGTTTTCAACCCCTTTAGTCCTTGTAGACTAGGTCCTTTAATGGAGAAACCTATTTCTTCTATACCTTGGAGGGTTTTATCAGTTTGTTGAGGACTGTGTTTGGTCCTTTCTTTTGTCACTGGTTTCGCCCAGGAGGACCTTGTCCCTGAGTGCTGTCCATTCCTAGATTGATGAGGATCACTCACTGCTTCATCAACCTTTTCCCACAAGAAGACTCAAAATTTGACTATTTAGGCCAGTCCCAAGAACCACCATCTTTTTCCACATTCTTTCCCCCATCACTTAATTCTATGATGGTTGGTTCATTATGTGCCCCATCCATTGTCGTTCCTCGTTTATTTATTGTTATTCCCTTGATACTTTCTGTTGACACCTAATTTTTGACTTCCCGTAATTTATTTTAATCACTCAGAGTCCTTAAATAATAAATAAATGAGTTATGCATTAAATCATTTTTATAAACGGAAAAGGGCCTAAAATACCCCTGAACTATTAAATTTGGTGTAAAAATACCCTTCATCCACCTTTGGGGCCTAAAATACCCTTGACGTTAATCTTTGGGGCCTAAAATACCCCTGGCATTAACCTTTGGGGCCTAAAATACACTTATTTTTAATGGACCCATTTCTAAACCCAATTAACAATTTCATTTATTAAGTGGCAGCTTCTCATTGGTTAATAAAATAATTAACTTAAACTAATTAATCCCCCATTTAACCCGATCCAACTAATAAGTCCTACCCGCCCAATTAAATTCCCTTTTGTCCATATCAAAAGAAACCCTCGAACCCATTCAACTAATAAGCCCGACCCTCGAACGGTACCGACATTTGGGTGGTGATTCAACCAATACATGAAACAGTGAAAGAAATAGTGTGTTTCTGTTTCATGGTCTGTTTCTTTCAGTGTTTCATGATCGTAATTTGAGCTGAAAATGGCGTATTTAATTTCCTTTAACAAAAAATCTCTTGTAATCAAATTCTGGTAAGTCTTCAAGTGTTTCAACATAAAGGTTTATCAATCTAACTGATCCTTTTTATGTTTTGTTGAGTTATTTATTGGTGAATCATGAATGTATGAAGCAACATATATATAGCAATGAAAAAAAGAAAATAGAAAAGAATATTACTTTTATAGGGTGGTGTTTGGCTAATTCTACTTTGAAAGTTTGAACTAAAATAAAATAGAAACAGTGTTTTTCTTTCAGTGTTTCATGTATTGGTTGAATCACCATCCAAATGTCGGTACCGTTCGAGGGTCGGGCTTATTAGTTGAATGGGTTCGAGGGTTTCTTTTGATATGGATAAAAGGGGATTTAATTGGGCAGATAGGACTTATTAGTTGGATCGGGTTAAATAGGGGTATTAATTAGCTTAAGTTAATTATTTTATTAACCAATGAGAAGCTGCCACGTAATAAATGAAATTGTTAATTGGCTTTTGAAATGGGTTCGTTAACAATAAGGATATTTTAGGCCCAAAGGTTAACACCAGGGGTATTTTAGACCCCAAAGGTTAACGTCAGGGGTATTTTAGGCCCCAAAGGTGAATGAAGGGTATTTTTGCACCAAATCTAATAGTTCAAGGGTATTTTAGGCCCTTTTCCGTTATATAAATTATTCAGGTCAATATTTTACTCCTTTAAATTGGTGAAAAGGGTTTTTCATGCCATCACAAATTATTTAAAACTTAATTGGTACTTTTATGACATTTATGAGATACTTATTAGATTTAATCAAAGAAAAAGAAGGCATTTGGTTTAAGAAAATAATAATCATTTATTTAACTGTTCAAATTGTCAAAAAATCAAAATTAGCAAATACTTATTTCCCTTCAATTCAAGGAGTTTGAGTAATTTAAATAAATTAAACATTTCACCCCTTGATCATTAATTTTGCAAAATTGTGTAATTTGTCAAAACTATTTGCAATTGTCTATAAATGTTTTAATTAATCAATTAGGTGGTCATTACTGCAAATTGATTTTAAATTACTTAATTATTTTTGTTATGGCCACAATAAATTTAACCAATTCATGGTTTAAGGAAATTGGGGTCATTTTTGTAAAATTAGCCTCTTAATGGCCTTAATTGAAATAACCAAATTCATTGGCCCAAATTAATTAAGGTCATTAATGCAATTTAATTTTAAAAAATTTCTAATTAGGCCAAATATGGCAATAATTGAAATAATATGTTAGATTAAAATCAATCAGGGTCGCATTCGCAAAATTAAGCCCCTTAACACAGTTGGCCATTTTAAAATTATTTTAATAGGTTAATTATGTCTTAATTTACCTATAACTAAAATATTATCACCAATAATCAGTTTTAATTTTTATCTGATTATTAAACTACCTATTTTTACTCTATATATACACATGTATACACTATGTATACATATATATGTATACACTACAAACAAAAGGGGGCCAGTCTTATTTTAAGACTTAGACCGAGTCTAGCCCAAAATAGGCTAAGACCCAGCCCAATTCCACATGCGATTAAAAGGGTATACCCGCCTTTCACTTATTCAGAACCAAACGACCCTTCCCCCCTTTATCCCCTTCTCTCTCTTCCTCTTCCGCGAAAACCCTAGCGCTGCCTGGATATCCTCTCCCCTCTCTCTGCCAAAACTGGCAAAAATGCAGAGTTTAGTAGAGAAACATATCTTTTGCATGTCTATTGCGATGAAACAATTAATGTTTCACTTGATTTCGTGAAAGTATATTCAAAACACGGTAATAAATTGCCTCTTTGCTTTATTTTCTTTTATTATTCAAGATTTAAATCGGTGGTTTATGTGCTGTGTTGCTGTACTTTGCTTGACCCTCATTGGTTGAACAAGGATGGATCAGATCGAGTCGAGCAAGACTCAGATCTGACCATTCATTTGTTGAGTCGAGTTAATCTGAGCCGTGTGAAGGCTTACGAAGGTTAATTTTAGAGAAAATTGGTTTGTCCCACATCGTGTGTTTAATTCCTTGAATGAACCTTGGGGTAAATAGAACCCCAACACTGTGAAAGAGGAAAAAAAAAGAAGAGGTTTTGAGAGTTCGAAAAGAATTCTTGAAATCTCAGAGCTTTGATTTGAGCATTAAAACTCAAAGCCTAGGCTCATAGTAAAATTTTAAACGGTTTGGCCTTTGTTCTAGGGTTTAAATCTTCCTTTAGTTAAGAAATATTCGTATTTTTTCTTTCATTTTTGTGTGGTTTGAGTCGGGGTTGGAAGCACAAAGGCTCCAAGTTCAACTCTTGACAAGGCTGCTCAATAAAAAGGTAACATTGTATCTTATTATTGCCTCTTTATATTTACCTTTAAGTTGGATGATGATATGTCTAATTTAGGAGTATGGTTAATTCAGGAATATTGTTGTGCTTAGTTAAACTTGCCTTAACATTATTTTTTCTTTAAAATTGCTTGTCTAGATTATTGAGCATCACTGAGTTGAGCTATGTTAGTTCTGAAGTTTTCTGTGACCATTTTCCTGTAATCTTCGAGGTTTAGTTGAGTGTTGGTTTGTCAAAGTTACAAGGGTGAACTTGTTCAGCTTAAGTTGATCTCTTGATGAATTATATTGGTCTATGGTCGTGTGTAATGAACATGTGATCATGATTACTAAGTAGTACTTTATAAACCAAGATTAAATGGAGTTTTACTTAGAACCACTAGCATAATAATTCATGTCTTTATCTGAATTATTTACTTGAGTAAGATTTAATGAAGAGTAAAAATGGGAGAAAGAATGCTGAAGTAAGCTCATGTTATAGAGAGACTGTTTGTAGTTAAAATTTAGAATTGGTTGTGATATTTTGAGTCATTTGTCATTTGAGAAAAAATAATGATGTTAAAAGCATAAAAGGCATCTATTGTTTGTTCATTCCTAGTATGAATATTTTGCTTGGTTATTAGATGTTTGAACTAAATTGTTTATTAGTCATTAATCAGAAATAGGATAAACCTATTTGAATTACAGTAGTTGATCCAACACTAAGTGTTAATATACCCAATCATGAATGATCTCTCTATGTGGTCTCCTGAACTGATGGGATTAAGTGTTGTTTTGTAAAGTTTGTCTAACTTTGAATGGTTGTGTGTCATCCTCACGAAAGAAAAGTGTTAACTAATCTATCATTCCTTTGATGTACAATTAAGAACCCCTACCTTATCTTGATTTAATCCTGAGAGATAAAAGAGCACAATGAGAAAGAATGAAAATGGCAAATCTATTTTCTAGTTTGTCAAAGTTCTTTGTGAATGAACTTATCTATGTAGTGTCATGATCATAACTGGAATTAGACATAAGAGGAGAGTAGTCTTGACCCTTGGGAATTTTAACACATATGTCTGTTTGCTTCTATTTTGTTTTGTTTGTATATCACTTAGTCCATAACATAAAGAGTCACATGTTTGAGGTGTTGCATTAAAAATAGAAGATTAATTACCTAACCATTAGGAAGGTCCTGGTGGTGCCACTTGATTTAGGATGGGGATGGAGAAGGAGAGTTTGTTCCTGGGGAGTAAAGGGTGAGCTTAGGTATGAACTGGTTGTGATGACCAGTGGAGCCTTTGCTCCCTTTTTACTGAAAGGAAAGACTAGGAAAGGGTGGGGGGGGGGGGGGGGGGGAGGTGGTGACCTCACCTTGCACTTGTCTTTTCTTCAGGACCTGGGGACTCTTTCCTATTTCTAAGTCTCATGTCCTATAACCAGGGGATTTACCAGAGGTTCTTATGTGACTGTCCAAACACTAATTTTGAATAATAATAATTATTATTCATGAGGTCACTGAGTCCCAAGTACTAGTATGGTCTATCATGATAGCACTACCTAATTAACTATCTTCTTGACATATTTGAAATTGTTTAAAAACTCAGATAGATTCCCAGGTGTTAAGTGCCTTGACCTTGTTCTAAAATTCTGGGGATGCTTTGTAGATTTATCTATTTGGTTTGTGTGTTTCTCTCTCTTTTGAATTACTGTGTTGTGATACATTAGGTATCTTTTACTTAGAATAAATGAAGTCTGTGTATGACAACCTACTCATGAGATGTGTAATCCGTTTCCTGATGTGTGATGGCAATAATTGGTGTCTAAATGAAGGTTTTGATCCTTGCTCTTGTAGAATATTGATACACTAAATGATATGGTAAATTATGGTATATAATGGTTCCTAGTTCTAGTAATGGACATGGTGGAAAGGTAAAAATAAGTGTGGTGTGGTTAATTCATGACAGTGCCCCTTTTGATAAATGTGATTTATGATTGCTAAAATGGATTAAAATGATCTTGCTTAATCAGTAAAATGAATTGGAGAAGTCTTTTGGCACTTTAGTTGGTCTGAACTAGGATTCTATGATGTCAGCGTTCCTTAATGGTTTTAAACATGTGATTAAGGTCTAAGTTAGGCTAACATAAGTCATTGACATGAATTTGTGCTAATGGTGTCCCACTAATACCAATCATTTAGTCTTAAAGGATCAAGAAGTGCTAGAGGGGAGCTTTGATATGAAATCTATCTAGATCTCTCTTTGCTAAGCTTTTGCATCATTTTAAGTGTTAGGGTTCAAATGACAGGTTTGTGGTGATCATAACTAAGAATAAGATTGAGGGTGGTGTTTGGCTCTTTCTATTTCTGAGGTTAAAATATGCGGTGTCTGGCCTTTTTGGAACTCTGTCATTACCAAAAAGGGATTAAAGTCATACCATAATTAGAATTCTAGGCTAAAGAGCTAAAATCATTCGCCTGAGTCCATGTTAGTCAAGTATTTGGTTGGGAACTGATTCAATAATGGTGTTGGTGGGGAAAAAAGGGTTCATGGGCAAGCTGTGAGCCACTTGACAATAGAGGAGCCTTTTTAAAGGCATCTTAGAGAGAGGACTGGGTAGAACCAAGTCCAACGTGGTCCATAGTTCCCTCCTCTAAACTCATGCGGATCATCCTTGGTATTTGACCCGAAAATTTTTGGAGGATTACAACTTAAGAAGTCACGAGCCCTCAAACTATCAGATCTATCCGCATGGTCAACTCCAAGTCCGTGCCTGCGAGCCTGCCCTGCTACTAACCTGGTCAGCAGCTGAACTGCATCTCTCACGGTCCTATCCTCCGCCCCTAGCTGAGGAGCTGGAGGCTCAGGTACTGGGGCCTCGGGAGCTGGCGGTGGTGCCGCCCCCTGAACTGGAGCTGCTGCTGCTCCAAGCTCCTCTGGAGATGGCGGTGTAATAGAACTCGTCGACTGAAGTACAATCTCAGGCATAGATTGGGCACAGGCTCTAGTAACTCTCCGAGTCTGGCTAGTATCTCCTACTACTGATTTGCCCTTCTGGGCAGCTGTCGCTTTCTTTAGAGGCATAGCTGTAAACATAATAATTTGTTAGGGTGGGATTATCCTGATAATATAGCTCTATCGCACGATCTAGAGTAGGAAGGAAAGATAACATCCTAAATATCCTGTAGCTTCTTGTTTATAGATGTGGTGCACAACACACCGATAAATAAGACTCTACTAGGCACGGTCTGTAGACACTCCGAGGATGAACTACTCTGATACCACTTTTGTCACGACCCAACCCCTTGGGCCGTGACTAGTGCCCGAGCTGGACACTCGTAAACATACCTGTTAGATATAAAGGACTGAAACTAAGGACAATATGGAAACTTGTAAACACAAGACATTATCTCAGAATGCTATATATCATAATAAGCCCATTTCCTGAAGAGTCACAACGAACCAATAGATAACACAATACGCAAGACGACAAGGCTGCCACTATGTATAGGAACATCCCCAAAATAAGTCATATTGACACAGCTGAATGACACCTATATACAACCCACACATATGTCTACAGACCTCTAAGAGTATCAATAGTGAAATATGACGGGACAGGGCCCCGCCGTACCCCTGGATAAACATAAGTCTACATCAAAAGATCTGTACCAAAATAAGCTAGGCTCCGGAATAATGGAGCTCTCCAAACAGCTGAGTAGAAGTCCTAGGCTGGAGGATCACCAAATCAAGTATCTGTACCTGCGGGCATGAAACGCAGGCCCCCGAAGAAAGGGGGTCAGTACGAGATATGTACTAAGTACATAAAGCATGAAATACAATAAAGAGGATCATGACTGAAATAGAGATGACAAGAGACAAGTATGATAATCAAGAAATCACAGTACTTATGCCTTATGAAATTAAAATCATGCATAGCTGTATCATATACCATATCCGGCCCATTATGGACTCGGTGAATAAAGTCGTATACATGTATACCATGCCCGACCCATCAGGGGTCTCAGTGCCATCATCACATCATCATATCATCATATCACCATACTCAATAGAATATTCAAAACGAACTATCATTTGAAAATCAAAGACAATGGTCATGTCACGACCCGTCTAGGGGGGCTGCGACGAGCGCCTGGTGCTAGCCCACCCGAGCACCCCCCCTTGGCTTACTCTTATGCTTACATCTAGGTGAGCCACATAATTAAACGCATAATTCTATTCATTCATCATACTAGTCCCATTGGACAACAATGCCTTTACATTATCATTGGCATATATGCCACACCAATGTACATGAGCCGACAAGGCTATCAAAATGATATACAAAATATAGGCCGACAAGGCCAGACATATCTAACCATATACACATGTCTACGAGCCTCTAAGGAGAGTATAACATATCATATAGGCGGGAAAGGACCCCGCTATGCCCATAATTATGTACACAAAAGAATAAGTACCCAAAATCTATGGCTCCGAATGAAATGGAGCTCTGCTATGTAGTCCCTGAGAATGTAGCTATGGATCAAGCCTGTCTCCCTGTGCACCTGCGGGCATGACGCAGCGTCCACAAACAAAAGGACGTCAGTACGAATAATGTACTGAGTATGTAAAGCATGATCAATATCAATATAGAAGCATAATAAGCAACATAAGAAATAGCATAAGATGGGAGATAGTAATATCATCGTCACGGGCACTTACTTGCCTTTCATAGGGACTTTCCATTTCTAGCACATAATTGTGTACATACATCCGTATCCGTATCTATACTCATATTCGTACTTGCCTTTCATAGGGACTTTCCATTTCTAGCACATAATTGTGTACATACATCCGTATCCGTATCTATACTCATATTCGTACTCTTTTACATTTCGTATCCATAATCGTGTTCATATACATATTCTTAGTCATATTCGTATTCATACTCGTATCCATATCATATACATAATCTTATCATGCACACATCGTTTACATAACATACCCGACCTCGAAGGTTCGGTGTTTCACGTACCCGACCATAGCTAGGATCGGTGATCATACATACCCGGCCAACCAAGGCTCAGTGTTATACATACCTGGCCCTACCAAGGCTCGGTGTTATGCATACCTGGCCCTACCAAGGCTCAGTGTCGTCCGTACCCAACTGCAGTGGTGTGCGCGCTTTACATAAACATACATACATACTCATTTACATATCCTACCCGGCCTCATAAGCTCGGGGTTCCACAATAATCATACATAGATACATATACATAATAGCTCATAAACGTCTTTACTATTATCATTACTATCATCATCGTCATCGTTATCATTATCATTATTATCGTCATTCATCACATCTATCTTTATAGGCTTACTCGTCATACGAGGAACTTAGTACAATCGTAGCATATCGAGAATCATAAGCTTAGTAGCTTTGAAGATAGAGGCATTTGGGGAACATCATAAGCTCGTAGAAGATTTAGATGGTTGGCCAAAGAACCATGTCTTATAAAAGAAGGGTTAGCCTTACATACCTTTCCGTTGAACTATTCTACACTTGCACGTTCCCCTTCAACGCTCACGTTTCTACCTTCATTAAAGTCATACTATCATTAGAATCGATAGCTAGCATATATGACTAAAACTAGAGAAAATCGGACAACATCTCCTTTATTTATACGACATTCCTCCATAACGTTTATCAACTCCCAAACGTCAATGATACATTCACATTACCATAACAATAGTCATTATCCATCCACATTATCCGCATTTCTCAATTCGCTTTTAATTTCTCATATCCATGGCTATAACACACGACTATGTCCATTCACGTACATTGCTCATCTCATGTTCTCAACGTCATTTATAACATATTTACATCACAACACATCAAGAATCATGACTCAATTCAAACTATTCCTCAAAATGACACTATTCCACATTTATGACCCATTTTTCTATACCTTTCTACAATCGAAGTATTTCAACTCTCAAATACCTTTAAACAACATAGAAATACCATGAATCTTACCTTAGATGTAGTAGGAACAAGCCTTAGTTGATAATACTCCACTTGAGCAAAACCCTAGTTCATCTCCATTGGGATTTCTTGACTTGAATGATCTTTGATGGGTTTTCTTACACTTGATTCACTAGATTTATATTGTTGATCACTAATACTCCTTGAATTCTTGTGGAATAAATGTAGATATATTTTATAGAGAGAAGGGGTGTGATTTAGAAGTGAAATGAAATAAGACTTGGTCCCTTAATTTATTGACCAAAATCTGCCCCGACCGTATATACGAACCAACATATGGTCCGTATAATTTATACGGGCCGTATGTCTGGCCGTATATTTGGTCCAGAAACTTTTACCTTTCTGGGCTGATTATACCGTCCCAAACATATGGACCGTATAATTTATACGGCCAGTATGTTTGGCCGTATAACCCCCAGTGGTTCCGAAGTTCGTTTCGTCGATTCGTTTGATCTCCAATCCTTATGGAACCTTCTTAACACTTGTTCAACAATTCAATACCAATCTAAGGGACGTTATCACTCCCCTCCAAGACATCACTAAGTCCTCGTTAACTCGTTACTCTTATTTCCTTTCCGATACCTATCGCATGCCTCGCCTTCTCTTGGCCAACTTTCTCGTCTAACATCGGATGCCTTTGAAATCTCACTTAGGGTCATCAAATGTCATTTCTTACTCATGGAAATATCGTATACTCGTATTCTTCACTAGTTCATTCATTTGTGAAACAACGGAAGATTTTCCGAGGTGTAACATTCTTCCCCCCTTAAGAACATTCGTCCTCGAATGTTAAAGTCTTCGGGGATTCTATAAAAATTTCGCCAGAGTCTCCCCTATAATATGGCACTACCATCCTGTCATAACAACCCACAATAACAATGCCTCACAGGGCCACAACATAATAGCAATAAAATTTGGCCACACACGACCTAAAAGCATAAAAGGAAAACATACATACCTTATAATCTTGACGTCTCCTCTTGGATCTCTTCCAAGGGATGAAATAAATGCGGGTATCTGGATCGCATACTGTCTTCCGCTTCCCATGTCGTCTCTTCTCGTTTACTGCTTCTCCATAAAACCTTAACTCATGCCACTTCTTTGTTTCTAAGCCTCCGTACTTGCCTATCTAGTATGGCAATGGGTACCTCTTCATAAGTCAACTTGTCTATCACTTGCACATCACTTATTGGCACGATCTTAGTAGGATCTCCAATACATTTTCGAAGCATCGAGACATGGAAAACTGGATGGACTAACTCTAAATCGGGAGGTAGATCTAATTCACAGGCCACTTTGCCTATTTTGCTCACAATCTCATAAGGCCCAATGTATCGGGGACTAAGTTTCCCCTTCTTGCCAAATCTCATTACACCCTTCATCGGTGACACTTTCAAGAATACCCAATCTTTCACTTGGAACTCTAAGTATCTTCGACGATTATCCGCATAGGACTTTTGACGACTTTGGGCTGCTAACAACCGATCTTGTATGAGCTTGACCTTTTCTATAGCTTGCTGGACCAAGTATGGTCCTATCAATCTAGTCTCTCCTGTTTCAAACCACCCAATTGGGGATCTACACTTTCGCCCATATAAAGCTTCGTACGACGCCATTTGAATGCTAGAATGATAACTATTATTGTAAGCAAACTCAATGAGTGGCAAATGGTCATCCCAATTTCCTCCAAAATCTATCATACATGCCCGCAACATATCTTCAAGAGTCTGAATGGTGCGTTCAGCTTGCCCATCGGTCTGCGGGTGAAATGCCGTGCTAAGGCTCACTTGGGTCCCTAGACCCTCTTGCAAAGACTTCCAAAAATTGGCTGTAAACTGAGTCCCTCTATCTGAGATAATAGATACTGGAACACCATGGAGTCTCACTATCTCTTTAAGATAAAGCTTTGCATAATCTTCTGCCACATACGTCGTTCTGACTGGTAAGAAATGAGCTGACTTGGTGAGTCTATCCACAATCACCCATATGGAATTATACTTACGTCGAGAATGGGGTAAGCCTGAAATGAAGTCCATGTTTATCACTTCCCACTTCCAAGTTGGGATTTCTATAGCTTGCAACAATCCACCCGGCTTTTGATGCTCGATTTTCACTTGTTGACAATTGGGACATTGAGCTACGAATTATGCTATATCTTTCTTCATTCCATTCCACCAATATATATAATTAAGGTCATGATACATTTTTGTCGCTCCGGGGTGAACAGAATAACGGGAACAATGAGCTTCTCTCAATATCTGGTGGCGTAAACCTGCTACATCGGGAACACATAATCTGCCTCGATATCGGAGAACTCCGTCTCCTGAGATATCAAATGATGACTACTCTTTCTGAAGGATTGTATCTTTGTAATGCATTAGCATGGGATCTTCATATTGTCGCCCTTTCACTTCCACTACTAGCGACGAGACTGCCGAATTTTGAATAGTAGTTCCCCCACTACCTGAGTCCACTACTCGAACTCCTAGGCTAGCTAATTGTTGGAGCTCACGGGCCATTTCTCTATTCTCTATTCGTACATCACATAAACTTCCCATAGATCTGCGGCTAAGAGCATCAGCTACAACATTTGCCTTTCCGGGGTGATATAAGATATCAACATCATAATCTTTTAGCAATTCCAACCATCGTCATTGCCGTAAATTCAACTCTTTCTGCTTGAAGATGTACTGAAGACTCTTATGATCTGTATAAATATCCACATGGACACCATATAAATAATGTCTCCATATCTTTAATGCATGAACCACTGCAGCCAATTCTAGATCATGGGTCGGATAATTCTGCTCATGTTTTCGTAATTGCCTTGAAGCAGACGCGATTACTTTAGCATGTTGCATCAATACACAGCCTATCCCAACGCCTGAAGCATCGCAATAGACAACATATCCTTCCAATCCCTCTGGAAGTGTCAAGACTGGGGCGGAAGTCAATCTACCTTTTAACTCTTGGAAGGTACGTTCAGTGTTGAACAAGTGTTAAGAAGGTTCCATAAGGATTGGAGATCAAACGAATCGACGAAACGAACTTCGGAACCACTGGGGGTTATACGGCCAAACATACTGGCCGTATAAATTATACGATCCGTATGTTTGGGACAGTATAATCAGCCCAGAAAGGCAAAAGTTTATGGACCAAATATACGGCCATACATACGACCCGTATAAATTATACGGACCATATGTTGGTCCGTATATACGGTCGGGGCAGATTTTGCTCAATAAATTAAGGGACCAAGTCTTATTTCATTTCACTTCTACATCACACCCCTTCTCTCTAAAACATCTCTATACATTTATTTCACAAGAATTAGAGGAGTATTAGTGATCAACAACATAAATCAAGTGAATCAAGTGTAAGAAAACCCATCAAAGATCATTCAAGTCAAGAAATCCCAATGGAGATGAACTAGGGTTTTACTCAAGTGGAGTATTATACATACCTCAATCCCAAGGCTCAGTGTTATACATACCTGGCCCTGCCAAGGCTCAGTGTTATACATACCTGGACCTACCAAGGCTCAGTGTTATACATACTTCACTTGAGCAAAACCCTAGTTCATCTTCATTGGGATTTCTTGACTTGAATGATCTTTGATGGGTTTTCTTACACTATTCACTTGATTTATGTTGTTGATCACTAATACTCCTCTAATTCTTGTGGAATAAATGTAGAGAGATGTTTTAGAGAGAAGGGGTGTGATGTAGAAGTGAAACGAAATAAGACTTGGTCCCTTAATTTATTGAGCAAAATCTGCCCCGACCGTATATACGGACCAACATATGGTCCGTATAATTTATACGGGCCGTATGTCTGGCCGTATATTTGGTCCAGAAACTTTTACCTTTCTGGGCTGATTATACGGTCCCAAACATACGGACCGTATAATTTATACGACCAGTATGTTTGGCCGTATAACCCCCAGTGGTTCCGAAGTTCGTTTCGTCGATTCGTTTGATCTCCAATCTTTATGGAACCTTCTTAACACTTGTTCAACACTTCAATACCAATCTAAGGGATGTTATGAATCCCCTCCAAGACATCATTAAGTCCTCGTTAACTCGTTACTCTTATTTCCTTTCCGATACCTATCGCATGCCTCGCCTTCTCTTGGCCAACTTTCTCGTCTAACATCGGATGCCTTTGAAATCTCACTTAGGGTCATCAAATGTCATTTCTTACTCATGGAAATATCGTATACTCGTATTCATCACTAGTTCATTCATTTGTGCAACAACGGAAGATTTTCCGAGGTGTAACAGGTCATGTCATGTATCCTTCGAATGTCACTATGGAATATATCAAATAGAACTTTAGGAATCATAGACACGTATCAAGACATAATGAAGTAAGTTCTGGGAATCAAGAACATTAGCCATCCTAGTGTCTCTAAGATTAGGAGCTTCTTTGGAGTTATACATTCGTCGTATGTTTGTCTCACATAGATCATGCCAAAAGAAAGAAGGGTTAGCTTTACATACCTTTTGCGTTTAATCCGTGACTTGATATGTATACGCTGTCCAAAGTATCTCAACCTATATTAAGACGTCAAGACTATGGTTAATCTACGGAAAGGCGTAAAACGTACTTCAACGTTATTAGCTTATTTCTAGACAATTGGCGGCATTTCCCCTATATTGTTCATTTCCCTCACATTCAAGCCAACTATGAAACGACCAAATCAACATCAACAACCACACGTCCAAGTACTATATCAAGACTAACCAGAACAAGATTCAAGAATACCCCGAAACAGCCCGCACAACATTCCAAATCAGTACACGCATTACAACATTCAATAATAGTCAACATAACGACTACGACATATTCAAGTTATCTTTAATAATATATAACCACAACACTTCATCGAAACGACCTTATAACAGTCCAACAGTTACAATCACCCAAAATCAATCTTTCGGACTACTAGAAGTACGTTTTAAACTTATGTTTTCTTTGGAATCGAGCAACACAACAGTCAGTGACTATTATCCATATACAAGCAAATCCCATCAATAACTTAATAACAACATGCCTCAACATCCCCTAATTACAACATAACAATGCCCGATACACCTCGAACATCTAACAATATACACCAAACAAGCCACATACGCTTCGCATACGATATCTTATACATTTCCTTCTTCCAAGTTTGTGATTCATATCAGCAACAACACCACAACGACATCAACTACTATATGCAAGAAAACTATCCTAATATTACAACAAGTCCTAAAACAGCCCATGGAATCAATACAAATTCTAGCATAATTTAAGCTTTCCTTTCACAAATTCCACATCCACCAAATTATACAAAGACCAAACCATCTCTAAAACATGTAGGAGGGAATTAAACCTTACCTTAGCAAGCTTTGCCTCTCAACGTTGCTGAATTTGTGAATTAAAATTTCAAGTGTTCTTGCTGCCCCAAGGATTAAATTCACGTTGCTGCTCACCTTTGAATGTGTAGAACACCTTAGGAATTTAATTTTTTTCCATCAAGATCTTAAGCTTGGTCATGAACAGCCATGGCCGTGAGCTGCCATGGCTTGTGATGAATTTGCTTTTCAAGAATTTGTGATGAAAAACTTGTGAGTAATGAGTCATCTTAAGTCTTATATATGTTGCCCACAAATTTTACACGTGCCCCACTATAGCATGGACCAATCAGATTTGGCCATGTTGTAGTGGGGTCCATTCAGCCCACTAATTGATTTAATTAACCACTAATCACCAATTAATAATCTAATCATGGTTAATTAATCCCTAATCTCTACTAATATTTCTACACTAACCGAAATTTACAACAAATCGTGCACTTATTAAAATCGGGTTTAAAAAGTCCTTGTCTCATATCCCAAAAATAATCTTTTCCTTGAACTTATTTCGATTAGCTTATGAATAATCCATCGTACAAAAATACAGGATATAACACATGATGATCATGATTATTCCATAACATAATCGGAGGTTCCCGACCTTACGTCACTCCGATAGATTGATAGCTTTTATTTGAGCTCTCATGCATGCATTGGCTCATGTATATGTAAGATTTACCGTGCCTATACGGGCGGGCAGCACCGCTAAGGCGGGCGGCTTATGGATGATTACACCGTGTCTATATGGCAAGGGCAGCACCACTAGTGGGCAGCGTGAGATGATTACCCCGGACGTGGGCTAATGATGTTAGTGAGTCAGACAGATTATGTATGTATATGTGACATGTTTGAAAGGTAAAAGTGAGCATGCATGATTCCACCTCAAGAGGCAAGCAGCTCCAGTTATCTTCCTTCTTATGTTTTCTATGTTTCCTTATTATGTTATCATACATGCCTTACATACTAAGTACATTGTTCGTACTGACGTCCTTTTCTTTTATGGACGCTGTGTTCATGCCCACAGGTAGATAGGGAGACAGTGCGGACACCTAGGAGCTCTTCAGCAGATTTATAGGAGCACTCTACTACTCCGGAGTTGCCATTCTTGGTATATTCTTTTGTGTACATATTGGGGCACAGCAGGGTCCTGTCCTGTCCATAGGATTTCAGTACTTCAGTTAGAGGCTCGTAGATACTTATATGTGGGTTGTAGGTGTTATGTGACTTATGCAGCGTATATTTTGTGCATCATTTTTGTAGCCTCGTGGGCTTATGCATATATACTTGCTTGGGGAGATGTTTGGAGATTGTTTCATGATTAGTTCGTGTTGAGAATGATATATGCCCATGTTGAGTATGATAGTTAACATGATAAGAGGTGCTCAGTAGTCAGCTTCGGGTACCCGTCATGGCCCCTAGTTGGGTCGTGACAGTTATATACGAGTATATTATATGTATATGGGATATGGGAAAGGTGACGACGTTATATACGCATAACTGTTACATCCCAGAAAATTTCGCGTTACTAAGGCTGAAGACGGCTTAATGGGAGCTCAAGGACGAGCAAATATTATAATAATAAAGGATAGAATTCTACTGTATTAGCATGAGGATAGCATGAGTATGACATTTGGAATTCGTACAATATGATTGGAATGATACGTTAAGAGATATATAGCCCTCGTAACCGTAATCTGAGGTGGGGCCCACATGATGGGGTTTTAATAAAGGACATATGGCAAGCTATATGGAAAATATATGTGAAGTTAAACACAACTCAAGAAGGACCCTTGAGCCAAATCCAAGTGTAAGCCATCCAAAAAGATGTTTTTAAGTTATGTTTTCGGGTGATCTGACTTCGGGAGGCCATAACCCCATCATTATTTGGGCATTTGGAAAAACTCCAAATATTAAAGTTGTAGATAATTGCAATACCTTTACAACCATAGGTTGTGGGGCTTCACCCAACATAGGAATAAAAAGTTATAGATGTTTTAAGGCAGAAAGGTCAAGCTGGGCAGTGGACTCGGCCCAACCCAACTCAAGGTCGGTGGGAACCAACCCAAGACCCCTATATAAGGGCCAAATTCGTGCAATTTCTTCACATTTAACCCCAAAAAGACCTGAACATTTTATAGAGAGGGAAGAGAGCCCTTAGAGAGACAAACCAAGTTTTGATCAAGTTCGAGGTCCCGAATTCCGAGGCTCGTGAAGAGTAAAGTGTAGTACAAGTTGTTGCCGTTGTTTTAAGCTAAAAGTTGAACTTGGGGGATGTTGGTTTCATGGTGGATGCTCATATAAGGTATGTTTAAGATGTTAATGATGTTCTTACCATGATCATTGATAGATTTGACAGGTTAGAATAGAGAAAATGACGTTGAAAGTTCGGTTATAATTTTTGGATATCAAATGACTTGGGGGCTATTTTGTTATGATTAAATGGATAGAATTAGTTGGATATTGATATAAAATTATTGTTGATATTCTTGTTGATGTTGTTGATAAGCTGTTGTTCTTGAATTTGGGAGAATAAAATGTATGAAGATATCGTATACAAAGCGTATACTAGGTTGTTTTGGTGTATCTCTTTGGGAGTTGATGCTTTGAGTTTAAAGAGGCTTATATGAGATGGTTGTGTTGTTAAATTGAATTGGAATTATAGGGAAGTGAAGATTACAGGGAAAATGCTTCCCGAATTTACGGAAGTTAATTACGAGCTTAGAGAAGTATATGAAACTTTTTCAAGTTGTCTACAGTTTCCTTTACCTTAATTGTGGATTGGCCAGTGTTTGGAAGCATAAGTTAATCTAATCACGTAAGCGAAAAGGTATGTAAGGAAAACCTTTCTTATTTTGGCATGATTCTTGTTGTTATTCATTCTATATGTACTCCATATGACTTCATTCTTAGACGAGTAAGGTCTATATGTTTCTCGTGATGGTTTATTGATATAGTACTCCTATTCTGTTCTGAAGGGAACACACGTAAGGTGCCAAGTTTAGTTGTGTATGTAGTGTTACTAATGATTTCGAGGAAATGAGTTTTATACTAAAAGAAACATAAAGTTTTATTTTCAAAACCACTCCGAAGGGGGTGCGAGATTTTACTACTTGATTTCATTTACGATTTATGTTTACATTCCCTAGTATCATCCCTTTGTATTGATATGATCATTTATTCTTTGGGTAGGGCAATAAGATGAAATTGAGTAGAATGTAAGTAGTAAGAATTTCATAACAATTCTACCCTCAAACCCAGAAGTATGTCCTCCTAAGTCCAGTGAGATACAAATTTGATAACTTCTTATGAAAGACTAAGGCTAATAACTTTTCACGACCCGACTAGGGGCCATGACAGTTACCCGGAGGTAATCACCAAACGCCACTCATTCTATTACTTAGCATACTCATCTTACGCTCATTCATAATTATCATGCTCATAATCATAGGAAAACCATTTTTGAAGCACATTTACCTTTATATACATAAGCCTTTCAGCTATCAAAATAATACACATATAAAGAGGACATCATGAGGCCATACTACCCACACATACGTATCTATGAGCCTCTACTAGAGTACTAGATGTATGGACGGGACAGGACCCCGTCGTGCCCGAAATATGTGCACACAAAAATAATAAGCAATGGCACCTCCGGAACAATGGAGTGCTCTCAAAGTCTGCTGATAGCTCCTATGATTCTGGATCACCTCCCTGTCTACCTGTGGGCGTGAACAAAGCGTGAGCATTGTACTGAGTATGTAAGGCATAAACAACAACAATACATCAATGAAACAGGGGGATATCAAATGAAGAACAATCTGTGACTGACTGTCAGTTTTAATGGAAATAATGCATGCTGACTTACTTCATAAACATCATCATCATATCATGTATGCACATATATATATGTATAAGCTGCCCGACCATATAGGTACGGTGTGATCATCATTAGCCCGCGTCCAGGCCTCCCGCGTCCGGGGTAACCATCTCATTCCGCCCACTAGTGGTGTCTGCCCATGCCGTCTAGACATGGTGTATACGCTGCGCGCCTAAGTGGTGTCTGCCCGGCCATATAGGCACGGTGTAATATCATCATCATGTACTCATCATAATTCATGCATAGAAACTCAAAGGCAACTATAATTTATCGGGGTGATATAAGGTCGTGAACCCCCGATTCCGTTATGGAGCATTCATAAGCATTCTGCCTCACCTTGAAGGAATTAGCATATAAGGTGAGTGTATACAATAAAGAACATCAATGGATCATAGTTAAGACCATTAGCTTTAGGATCTTTAGACTTAACTCATCATCATCACTATCATGCTCATATCATATCTCGTTTCTCTATCTCATCTGAAGCTCTTTATAATCATAGACTCATAATTTCCGGGATGTAAGAAAGTCATGGGAAAACAGGATAATTCATGCCATTGGAGTCATGCCTTAGAAGAAAGGGACTAGCCTTACATACCATACCATTTCGTTTAGCTATTTTATCGCTTCATCGTTCCCCTTCAATGCTCACGTCTCTTCCTTTAAGAGAGTTCGTATTAACGTTAGCTAATCCATCAAACGAACATGCTCAATTAAAGCTAGAGAAAATTGAGCAGCATTTACTTTGTTTATAGAACTTTCCTCATGTTACGTATCAACTCCCAAACATCTATAATTACATTCACAACATCATAATGAACAATCTTCATACACCTACATTATCCACATTTCACAATTTCACCTCAATTCATCCATAATCATGGTCATGGTACACTAGTACGTTTTCTCACATATAATGCTTATCCCATGATCTTAATGTCATTTATAACATACTTATAATCACAACATATCAAGAATCATGACTCATTTCAAACTACTACCCAAAAATGCCACTACTCTCCCATTAATGACCCATTTTCTATCTCCTTCTACAATCCAAGTCTTTCAACCTCTCAATGATTTAAACAACATGGAATGATCATAAAACTTACCTTAGATAGTGTGGAAATGAGCCTTGAGTGGAAATACTTCACTTGAGCCAAAACCCTAGTTCACTTCCAATGGGATTTCTTGACTTGGATGAACTCTAATGAGTTTCTTACACTTGATTCTCTTGGTTTGATGAAGTTGATCATAAATTTCTCTTGAGTTCTTGTGGAAGAAGGATGGAGATCTTTCTAGAGTGTTCTTGAAGTGGAGTGAGAAAATGAAATGAAATAAATGAGGTTGAGGTCCCTTATATCAACTTAAAAATCTGACCCGACTCGATTTCACGGACCAACATACGGTCCGTATCTTTTATATGGACCATATGTCTGGCCGTATCTTTGGTCCAGTGAGGGTTGCCATTCTGGGCAGAACATACAGCCTAATATACATCCTGTATGTTTTATACGGTTCGCATGTTGGACCGTATATTGCCCAGCTTTCCGAAATTCGTTCTCGTCGACTCGTTTGATCTCCAATCCTTATGGAACCTTCTTAACACTTGTTTAACACATCATTAATAATTTAAGGGACGTTACAACTCTTCTCCAGACATCATTAAGTCATCACTAACTCGTCACTCATAAATCCTTTCCGATACATAACGTATACCTTGCCTTTCTTGGCAAACTTTCTTCTCTTGCCTCTAATGTCTTTGAAATGTCAATTAGGATCATCAAATGCTGTTTCTTACTTATCGAAACATCATATACTTCGTGCCCTTCGTTAGTCTATCCACTGTACGTTAACAAATTTTTTTTCGAGGTGTAACATAACTGGATTGTGATGAATTGATTAGTGACTTATGATATGAATTGAAATTGGTATTTGTGGATTGATTTTTTGTTGATATGATGGTGATATTAAGCCGGAAGCAGCTGCCCGAAGGGGCCATCATTATTATGCCGGAAGCGGCCGTCCGAATGGACTATTGTGATACTAGCCGGACCATTCTGTTAACATGTCGGAAGCGGGATATGTGTTGGATTGCATTATTTACTTAAAGATTTTTTTGAGACTTCGTGTGCACATTTATGTTTCTTCTAGCGAAGGCTGCAGGTATTGAGTTAGATTGTGATTTCTCTGTTCCTGAGTCAAATTATGATTATGATTTGTTACCATCTTACATACTCAGTACATTGTCTGTACTGACTTCCTTTTGCCTGGGGACGCTGCATTCATGCCTGCAGCCCCGGATTGTTTGGCAGGTTAAATGTATAGCTAGGATGCGTGGAGGTCAGCTGAGATTGGCAAATTCCACCTCATTATGGAGCTGTGCTAAGTCATGTATGATTATGGGTATGTCAGGGGCCCTGTCCTGACTCATAATGTTCAGTTTACTTCTTAGAGGCTTCTGTAAACAGTGTGGTATGTTTGTCGAGATGTCGACAAAGTGATGTCAGTTGAGTCATTTGTGGATTTTAAAAGAGTATGTATTTTAGATGATTTTCGCTGGTTTAAAGTATTTATTTGATTGAAAGTTTTCAGAATGGTTATGCAGATAATTGTTTCTATTTGGAAAAGTTTTATGTTCTTAAAAGTTTTTGAAATGAAAGGTTTTGATAAGGCGAATGTTTGAGGGTTCGCAGACTCTGATGAGAGTCGGGTGCCCGTCATGCCCTGCCATTGTTAGGGTGTGACAAAGTGGTATCAGAGCAGTCCGTTCTAGGGATTGTTTGCAAAGTTGTGTCAGGTAGATTCTTGTTCATGGGTGTGTTGTCGACCCCACTTATGAACAGGAGACTACAAGGCATCTAGGATGGTTTCCCTTCATTCAGATCATCGATTGTGCTATAGAGCTGTGTTATAGGCCTTGAATCCTCACCGCTAACTTTAAGATTTGAATTTTGATTAAGTGATTGTAAAGTGCAACTATGATTGCGAAATTGGAATTCCTCGTAAGAAATGTAAGTTCTCTGATGATTAATGATTTCTATTTAAGGTAAGTGCTACAGTTTAAGTATTATAGTAAGAAAGATATGCTTCTTATCGAATTAAGAATGCCATTGTGAAGAGCATTTGTATAGGTATGTATAGGGTGTTGTAATATGATTGTGGCCCAGTGAGGTAAGTTGATATTTTTTTATTGTGGCCCTGTGAGGCAAGTTGATATATTTTGATTGTTGCCCTCTAAGGCTTGTTGGTTAGCTGTATACAGGTGGGTAGTACAAATTACAGAGGAGGTTCTGCCGATTTGTTTTTTTTAAAAATTGATTGTGATCAGTATATATGTGTGTGCTATGTACATAAGTGTAAAACTGAAGAATGAAAGGTTAATAATAGTGTAAATCGGCTGAAAGGAGGGTTATGAGATGGGTTCAGAATGAGTTTGAGAGTTAGGTTGAAATTACTCGAGGATATAGAAGTGAGTCGAGGGTTAAGATAAGTTCTCTCGGGGATTAAGAGTAAGATTGATGAACTAAGATTAATGTGATTCGAATAATGTGATAAGATTATGAGAAGAGATTTAAGAGAGGAAGCAATGATAAGCAAGGAGTCATTCGAGAGGTGAGTTAGTATAAAAAAGGAGTAAGCTTAAATGAGTAAAGAATGAAACAAGGAAGAAAAAGAAACATGATTATATGTGTTTGAGGAAAGGGAGTAATGTGTCCCTCATAGAAAGAAATATAACTGAAAGCATCAATGAGGTTAAGGGAAGATGAAACTTATAGAGAAAGATAAGTGTCGAAAGGGACCTTAGGAATTGAGAAGGGATGAGTGATATTAGTAGGTGTTGGAATTGGATACGAGTATTAGTCTTCATTTAACATTCGAGGACGAATGTTTCTAAGAGGGGAAGGATGTTACACCCCTGAAATTTTCGCGTTACTAAGGCTGCAGACGGCTTAATGTGAGCTCAAGGAGGAGCAAATATTACAAGTATAAAGGATAAAATTCTACTATATTAGCATGAGGATAGCATGAGTATGACATTTGGAATTCGTACAATATGATTCGAATGATACGTTAAGAGATATATAGCCCTCGTAACCGTAACCTGAGGTGGGGCCCACATGATGGGTTTTTTATAAAGGACATATGACAAGCTATCTGGACAATATATTTGAAGTTAAACACAACTCAAGAAGGACCCTTGAGCCAAATCCAAGTGTAAGCCCTCCAAAAAGATGATTTGATTTCGGGAGGCCATCACCCCATCATTATTTGGGCATTTGTTGAAAACTCCAAATATGAAAGTTGTAGATAATTGAAATACCTTTCCAACCATAGGTTTTAGGCCTTCACACGACATAGGAATAAAGAGTTATAGACGTTTTAAGGCAGAAAGGTCAAGCTGGGCAGTGGGCTCGGCCCAACCCGACTCAAGGTCGGTGGGAACCGACCCAAGACCCCTATATAAGGGCCAAATTCGTGCAATTTCTACACATTTAACCCCCAAAAGACCTGAACATTTTAGAGAGAGGGAAGAGAGCCCTTAGAGAGAGAAACCAAGTTTTGATCAAGTTTGAGGTCCCGAATTCCGAGGCTCGTGAAGAGTAAAGTGTAGTACAAGTTGTTGCCATCGTTTTAAGCTAAAAGTTGAACTTGGAGAATGTTGTTTTCATGGTGGCTGCTCATATAAGGTATGTTTAAGATGTTGATGATGTTCTTACCATGATCATTGATATATTTGACGGGTTAGAATAGAGAAAATGACGTTGAAAATTCGGTTATAATTTTTGGATATCAAATGACTTGGGGGCTGTTTTGGTATGATTAAATGGATAGAATTAGTTGGATATTGATATAAAATAATTGTTGTTGATAAGTTGCTGTTCTTGAATTTAGGAGAATAAAGTGTATGAAGATATCGTATATAAAGCGTATACTGGGCTGTTTTGGTGTATCTCTTTGGGAGTTGATGCTTTGAGTTTAAAGAGTCTTATATGAGATGGTTGTTTTTATTTTTGGTTGCTGATTGTGTTGTTAAATTGAATTGGAATTAGAGGGAAGCGAAGATTACAGGGAAAATGCTGCCCGAATTTACGGAAGTTAATTACGAGCTTAGAGAAGTATATGAACCTTTTTCAAGTTGTCTACGGTTTTCTTTACCTTGATTGTGGATTGGCCAGTGTTTTGAAGCATAAGTTAAGCTAATCACATAAGCGACAAGGTATGTAAGGCAAACCTTTTTTCTTTTGGCGTGATTCTTGTTGTTATTCATTCTATATGTACTCAATATGACTCCATTCTTAGACGAGTAAGGTCTATATGTTTCTCGTGATGGTTTATTGATATTGTACTCCTATTCTGTTCCGAAGGGAACACCCATAAGGTGCTAAGTTGAGTTGTGTATATAGTTTTACTAATGATTTCGAGGAAATGAGTTTTATACTAAAAGAAACATAAAGTTTTATTTTCAAAACCACTCCGAAGGGGGTGCGAGATTTTACTACTTCATTTCATTTACAATTTATGTTTACATTCCATAGTATCATCCCTTTGTATTGATACGATCATTTATTCTTTGGGTAGGGCAATAAGATGAAATTGAGTAGAATATAAGTAGTAAGAATTTCATAACAATTCTACCCTCAAACCTGGAAGTATGTCCTCCTAAGTCCAGTGAGATACAAATTTAATAACTTCATATGAAAGACTAAGGCTAATAACTGGATTGTGATGAAATGATTAGTGACTTATGATATGAATTGAAATTGATATTTGTGGATTGAGTTTGTGTTGATATAATGGTGATATTAAGCCGGAAGCGGCTGCCCGAAGGGGCCATCATTATTATGCCGGAAACGGCCGTCCGAAGGGACTATTGTGATACTAGCCGGAAGCGGCTATCCGAAGGGACCATTCTGTTAACATGTCGGAAGCAGCATGTGTGTTGGATTGCATTATTTACTTAAAGATTGTTTTGAGACTTCGTGTGCACATTTATGTTTCTTCCAGCGAAGGCTGCAGGTATTGAGTTAGATTATGATTTCTCCGCTCCTGAGTCAAATTATGAATAAGATTTGTTACCACCTGTTATGTCCCGTGCTTTCGTATAATTGGAAATCGAGAATCCCGTAACCTTGATGTATATAGAAAGTCGTGAGTGTGTGTGTATATTGCATGTTGGCCGTGAGCCCTAGGAAGAAGAAAGTGATGTGAATTGGTCTTGTTTAGTTTGTATAATGTGTCGTTGTGACCTTTGTGTCGTAAATGATTGATTGATGAATTGGATTGGCGTTGGAAAATGATTTCGGAACGTTATCGGAAAGTGTATACCTTTGGTATAATTGTGTATATCATTGTATATCTAGGGTGCTAAAGACTTTAAATGTGATTTATGGTTGATGTTAATGAATTCGGAATGAAACGACGCAAGTTAGAATGTTCGTCGTGACTTTTGGTGTTTTGAATGGAATATGGAAAATAATGAATTTTGGGAACTTTCGTATATGGTTTGGAATATATTTGGGATGTGATTGAATGATCTTGAATGAGTAAATGAATATAATGATGTGGATATAGATTTGAAGTTTTTGAAGTTTAAATGAAAAGTTGCCAACTTAGGTAATAAGGTGGAACTTTGAAGCTAGAGTGGTTTGATTATGATTTGTGTTGTTGTTGATGTGTGGGCTGTTGTTGTTGATGTATTTTTGAGCCGAGCTAAGTCTCGGGGGTGTTAGATTTATAGGGGAAATGCTGCCGAAATTTCGGTAGACAAAAATGAAGTTAAAGGCATTTTTAAGCCTAAGAATCTCAATTGGTAACTTTGACCATTTGCAGATTTCAGACGAAACGGGACTTGACTTTTGGGAGAGCGTAAGACGTCTGTAAGGTATGTAAAGCTTCCCACTTCTTCGTTTGGCATGTCTTAGTATGCTAGGTGAATATTGGAACCTCCGGAGCATCTCTGCTCCTCGAAACCCGATCCACAGAAAAGTTACAATTCATTCAATTCAATTGAAGCCTAAGGGCTCTATTTTGGCTAGAATGCCACCAATCGTTCGAAACCTATCGAAACGTGGTCGGGTAACTTAGAAATGATTACGTATGAACTTTTGGCCCCTAAATGTTCGTAAATTATGTTCGCCACCTCAATTCGACTCGAGGTGGGCCCGCTAACCCCGAGACGCCCTATTTGTCTTATTGGGCTGTCCCTTTGAATAAAGTTTGATATGATACTTTCGGTTTTGGAACTTCCTCCTACGAGTTATGTTTTGAATATTATGATATGCTAAGTTACGTTTTGAGCCATACGTAATATTTTGGAAACGCTTTGTGAAATGAAACTTTGTTATCTGATTTGCTTTCAGTTTTGATCCATATTTCTGTACTCCGTGCTTTACACACTCAGTACATATTTCGTACTGACCCCCTTTCTTCGGGGGCTGCGTTTCATGCCCGCAGGTACAGACATTGGTGATCCTCCACTGTAGGCTTCACTTTCCGCTATTTTGGAGTACTCCTTCTGATCCGGAGTCCACTTTTGGTACAGACTCCTTTTGCTATGTATATGCTCTGTATATTTGACGATTTGGGTACGGCGGGGCCCTGTCTCGCCATATGTCTTTGTTTTGAGTTCGTAGAGGCCTGTAGTCATATATGTGGGGCGAGGGTCCTATATACGTTTGTTTGATTTGTTTTCTGGTCTTAAAGCGGTCCGTTTGTTTTGATGGCCCTAAATGGCCCTTATGCTTATGTTTGCACTTTTGACCGGCGATGTCTATTCCGCCGCCCAGTTTGGATTTGATATGCCATTTTGATTTGTGCGACCGCTTAAGACATATTTTGATATAAATTATGTTTGACACGATTTTGTAAAATTCTGAATTAAGTTTGGATTTGGAAATGAATAGGCGATTCGGTCTGGGTACCCAGGTAGGGTGCCAGTCGCGGCCCACGGGGCTGGGTCGTGACAAAAGTGGTATCAGAGCGGTTTGTCCTCGGAATGTCTACATGCCGTGTCTAGTAGAGTCTTGTTTATCGATGTGTTGTGCACCGCATCTATAAACAGGAAGCTACAGGACATCTAGGATGTTGTGTTACCCTTTCTTTGGAATCTTAGATCGTGCGATAGAGCTGTGCTATTAGGGTCATTCTGATCTGACCCATTGTTGTGTTTGCAGTGATGCCTCCGAAGAAGGCAACGGCGGCCCAGAAGGGCAAGGCGAAGGTGGGAGAGACCAGTCAGGCACAACGAGCTACTCGGGCTCGTGTCTATGATTTGCCTGAGGTTGCACCTCATTCTGAGAGGTCTGCTACACCCCCATTAGTACAGCCTGGAGCAGGACCTTTAGCAGCTCCAGAGGTCCGTGTACCCGCTCCTGAGGCTCCAGCTCCTCAGCCAGGGGCGGAGGATAGGACCCTAAGGGAGGCTGTACAGTTGTTGACCACGATAGTAGCGGGACAGGCTCGCAGACGCGGGCGGAGGGACGATGATGATGAGGACAGGCGGGACAGCCTGAGAGTTCGGGAGTTCTTATTATGTGGCCCTCCTGAGTTTTTCGGGTATAAGCCCGACGAGGACCCCCATGACTTCATTCGGGGGATGCGGCGTGCATTAGACTTGGTCAGGGCTTCAGAGACCGATTCGGTTGAGCTAGCTTCGCATAGACTTCGGGATGTTGCCGCGCATTGGTATGAGACTTGGGAGCTATCCCGGGGTGAGGGTGCTCCTCCAGCTATGTGGGATCAGTTTGTGACTGCTTTCACCCGCTACTTTCTGCCCCCAGAGTTACGACGGGAGCGAGCTGATCGGTTTTTGCATCTGCAGCAGAGGGGTCGAAGCGTTCGTGAATATAATTTGGAGTTTGATTCCCTGGCCCGGTATGCCCCTGCCGTGGTGGCAGATATGACAGATCGGATGCATAGATATGTTATGGGTTTGGATCGTTACCTGATTGACGGCTGTATGGCGGTGTCATTACAGACAGATATGGACATTGCCCGTCTACAGGCCTACGCCCAAGGGATGGAGAACCGGCACCGAGCAGATCGGCCCAGCAGAGAGTATGATGGGAGACGGCCCAAGAGGGCCAGATCAGCGGGGTATTCTGGAGATTCTCGGGGCGGGCAGCCTCAGTATCAGTCCAGTGGATACTTCCCTCCGTCAGGCCGGGACACACAGTCTGCTAATAAGCGATTGGATAGTGCGGGACCGTCTGGGGCCGGTCAGAGCCCCAGGGTGGCAGGTTCACAGGTATCCAGGGGTCCCAGCCAGGCCAGACCACCCAGGCCCCGTTGTTCTCATTGCGGGAAGTCTCATCCTGGGGAGTGCTATCGAGCGATTGGAGCTTGTTTTTCTTGTGGTGGTCAGGGCCACTTTATGAGAGACTGTCCGTTGGCTAGCGGTTCTGGTAGTGTGGCTCAGCCGACAGGGTCAGCCGCCGGTTCATCATCTGCTCTATCTGTTGCACGCCCTGGAGGGAGAGGTATACCAGCACCGGCAGGACGCGGTCGAGGCCGCGGTGGCGGTTCAGGTTCTAGCGGTCCGTCGAACCGCATGTACGCTTTGGCTGGTCGGCGTGACCCAGAGGCATCACCAGACGCAGACCCAGGTATACTACTAACCTTCTTCTGAATGAACGTGTGCAATGATAGGTCTGTATTCCAGTATATTATGCGATATTCTCTTTTTGTGTGTCAGTAAAAGTAGGGTAAGAATCCGAATTAATGAAAATATCTGAGGCAGTTATTTGTATATGTGGGAGGCGAATATATGGAATTTGGAAGGCTAGAACGATAAACCACACAGCCAGAAAAGCAAACAACCTCTTTGGGTCAGAGTGGGACCCGCTACGAAAACTTCCAAAAAAATTTGCTAAGACACCGTTTGGCCCTAAAATTACGTGACAAGGTCGTGTGGGGAAATCGATGAAATTATATCAGTCCTAACGCGTCAAAATGCATGAAAGTTTCGGGGTTAAGCGTGCTCGAGCCAGAGCAATTCTGGGATGGGTGACCCCCCCTGGGAAGTAATGCAAAGTTCTTCATAAGTGAGAATATGATAAAAATAAATGGAAATTTGGGGTAACCAAGAGGTAAATAGAATGTGTGTGGAGTAATTAGTGCCCTTTTGGGAGTCGCGCGGAACGAGGCGGACTAAACGGGCAAAAAGAAAAAGGGTATAACACCGCTTGGGAAATTGAACGAACTTGAATAATAGCCAGAGATGTTCGCCAGTAAGGTCTGAATAAGTGTGTGTATGTGTATGTGTATGTGTATGTGTATGTGTGTGTGTATGATTTTCGTTTGGTGCCCATATGGATTAAGAGCCGAGCCCCGGCAACTAATGTTGCGATAGATGAAAGGTAAGCAGTGTGAATAAACAGAACCTTTGAAAGAGTCGGTACGCGAGACGAAAGATAATTTGTGTGACAACTTGGCGAATAAGTTTACCAAAAAGGGAAATTCCCATGAAGTATTGGAGCCTTAATATGAACGATTCGATTCTAAATTGACATTCTATCTGTTGTGCTTCTACACTTCCGATTCCGATAAGGCTCTGTCTAGTACGCCTCTGTATTTTGAGCTCGATTATGTTCCCGTCTGATGAATCTTTGTGCGTCTGATTCTGGATATGTTTCTGTCTGGCACACCTTTGTATGTCTGACTCTGGATATAAATCCGTCTGATATGCTTCTATGCATTTGATTTTGATCACGCGTATGTTCGATACATTTCGGTCTGTCTAATCACGACTCTGTATGATACAATTCTGTACATTTGATTCTGATTTCGAATCTGTCCGATATGATCTTGTACGTCTGACTCCGATCTCAGATTTTTCGGATATACTTCCGTACCTCTGATGTTGACTATGAATCCGTCCGATATGCTTATACGCGTCTGGCCCTAGTTCTGAATCTGTTTGGCATGAAGTGTCTGGTATGAAGTAAAGTGAGATTACGACGATGTGGTAAGAAACTCAGCAGTGTAACAAAAAAATGATATTGACTATGATGTCTGGAAAGCGTTCGTTTGTTATAAGAATATATCTTATGGTTCGATGATTACGAGGGGTATGAGAAAATAAAGCACGAAGGCGTTTGAATCAGTGATGTGAAAATTTCCCCATGACGTGGTGAAAGGGGCCATGTCGGAAAATCAATAAAGGACATCTATAAAGAGAACCCTCCCGGAGTAGTATGACACCCCATGAGGTCAATTTAACATTCGAGGACGAATGTTCTAAAGGGGGGGAGAATGTTATGTCCCGTGCTTTCGTATAATTAGAAATCGAGAATCCCGTAACCTTGATGTATATAGAAAGCCGTGAGTGTGTGTGTATATTGCATGTTGGCCGTGAGCCCTAGGAAGAAGAAAGTGATGTGAATTGGTCTTGTTTAGTTTGTATAATGTGTCGTTATGACCTTTGTGTCGTAAATGATTGATTGATGAATTGGATTGGCGTTGGAAAATGATTTCGGAATGTTATCGGAAAGTGTATACCTTTGGTATAATTGTGTATATCATTGTATATCTAGGGTGCTAAAGACTTTAAATGTGATTTATGGTTGATGGTAATGAATTCGGAATGAAACGACGCAAGTTAGAATGTTCGTCGTGACTTTTGGTGTTTTGAATGGAATATGGAAAATAATGAATTTTGGGAACTTTCGTATATGGTTTGGAATATATTTGGGATGTGATTGAATGATCTTGAATGAGTAAATGAATATAATGATGTGGATATAGATTTGAAGTTTTTGAAGTTTAAATGAAAAGTTGCCAACTTAGGTAATAAGGTGGAACTTTGAAGCTAGAGTGGTTTGATTGTGATTTGTGTTGTTGTTGATGTGTGGGCTGTTGTTGTTGATGTATTTTTGAGCCGAGCTAAGTCTCGGGGGTGTTAGATTTATAGGGGAAATGCTGCCGAAATTTCGGTAGACAAAAATGAAGTTAAAGGCATTTTTAAGCCTAAGAATCTCAATTGGTAACTTTGACCATTTGCAGATTTCAGACGAAACGGGACTTGACTTTTGGGAGAGCGTAAGACGTCTGTAAGGTATGTAAAGCTTCCCACTTCTTCGTTTGGCATGTCTTAGTATGCTAGGTGAATATTGGAACCTCCGGAGCATCTCTGCTCCTCGAAACCCGATCCACAGAAAAGTTACTATTCATTCAATTCAATTGAAGCCTAAGGGCTCTATTTTGGCTAGAATGCCACCAATCGTTCGAAACCTATCGAAACGTGGTCGGGTAACTTAGAAATGATTACGTATGAACTTTTGGCCCCTAAATGTTCGTAAATTATGTTCGCCACCTCAATTCGACTCGAGGTGGGCCCGCTAACCCCGAGACGCCCTATTTGTCTTATTGGGCTGTCCCTTTGAATAAAGTTTGATATGATACTTTCGGTTTTGGAACTTCCTCCTACGAGTTATGTTTTGAATATTATGATATGCTAAGTTACGTTTTGAGCCATACGTAATATTTTGGAAACGCTTTGTGAAATGAAACTTTGTTATCTGATTTGCTTTCAGTTTTGATCCATATTTCTGTACTCCGTGCTTTACACACTCAGTACATATTTCGTACTGACCCCCTTTCTTCGGGGGCTGCGTTTCATGCCCGTAGGTACAAACATTGGTGATCCTCCACTGTAGGCTTCACTTTCCGCTATTTTGGAGTACTCCTTCTGATCCGGAGTCCACTTTTGGTACAGACTCCTTTTGCTATGTATATGCTCTGTATATTTGACGATTTGGGTACGGCGGGGCCCTGTCTCGCCATATGTCTTTGTTTTGAGTTCGTAGAGGCCTGTAGTCATATATGTGGGGCGAGGGTCGTATATACGTTTGTTTGATTTGTTTTCTGGTCTTAAAGCGGTCCGTTTGTTTTGATGGCCCTAAATGGCCCTTATGCTTATGTTTGCACTTTTGACCGGCGATGTCTATTCCGCCGCCCAGTTTGGATTTGATATGCCATTTTGATTTGTGCGACCGCTTAAGACATATTTTGATATAAATTATGTTTGACACGATTTTGTAAAATTCTGAATTAAGTTTGGATTTGGAAATGAATAGGCGATTCGGTCTGGGTACCCAGGTAGGGTGCCAGTCGCGGCCCACGGGGCTGGGTCGTGACAAAAGTGGTATCAGAGCGGTTTGTCCTCGGAATGTCTACATGCCGTGTCTAGTAGAGTCTTGTTTATCGATGTGTTGTGCACCGCATCTATAAACAGGAAGCTACAGGACATCTAGGATGTTGTGTTACCCTTTCTTTGGAATCTTAGATCGTGCGATAGAGCTGTGCTATTAGGGTCATTCTGATCTGACCCATTGTTGTGTTTGCAGTGATGCCTCCGAAGAAGGCAACGGCGGCCCAGAAGGGCAAGGCGAAGGTGGGAGAGACCAGTCAGGCACAACGAGCTACTCGGGCTCGTGTCTATGATTTGCCTGAGGTTGCACCTCATTCTGAGAGGTCTGCTACACCCCCATTAGTACAGCCTGGAGCAGGACCTTTAGCAGCTCCAGAGGTCCGTGTACCCGCTCCTGAGGCTCCAGCTCCTCAGCCAGGGGCGGAGGATAGGACCCTAAGGGAGGCTGTACAGTTGTTGACCACGATAGTAGCGGGACAGGCTCGCAGACGCGGGCGGAGGGACGATGATGATGAGGACAGGCGGGACAGCCTGAGAGTTCGGGAGTTCTTATTATGTGGCCCTCCTGAGTTTTTCGGGTATAAGCCCGACGAGGACCCCCATGACTTCATTCGGGGGATGCGGCGTGCATTAGACTTGGTCAGGGCTTCAGAAACCGATTCGGTTGAGCTAGCTTCGCATAGACTTCGGGATGTTGCCGCGCATTGGTATGAGACTTGGGAGCTATCCCGGGGTGAGGGTGCTCCTCCAGCTATGTGGGATCAGTTTGTGACTGCTTTCACCCGCCACTTTCTGCCCCCAGAGTTACGACGGGAGCGAGCTGATCGGTTTTTGCATCTGCAGCAGAGGGGTCGAAGCGTTCGTGAATATAATTTGGAGTTTGATTCCCTGGCCCGGTATGCCCCTGCCGTGGTGGCAGATATGACAGATCGGATGCATAGATATGTTATGGGTTTGGATCGTTACCTGATTGACGGCTGTATGGCGGTGTCATTACAGACAGATATGGACATTGCCCGTCTACAGGCCTACGCCCAAGGGATGGAGAACCGGCACCGAGCAGATCGGCCCAGCAGAGAGTATGATGGGAGACGGCCCAAGAGGGCCAGATCAGCGGGGTATTCTGGAGATTCTCGGGGCGGGCAACCTCAGTATCAGTCCAGTGGATACTTCCCTCCGTCAGGCCGGGACACACAGTCTGCTAATAAGCGATTGGATAGTGCGGGACCGTCTGGGGCCGGTCAGAGCCCCAGGGTGGCAGGTTCACAGGTATCCAGGGGTCCCAGCCAGGCCAGACCACCCAGGCCCCGTTGTTCTCATTGCGGGAAGTCTCATCCTGGGGAGTGCTATCGAGCGATTGGAGCTTGTTTTTCTTGTGGTGGTCAGGGCCACTTTATGAGAGACTGTCCGTTGGCTAGCGGTTCTGGTAGTGTGGCTCAGCCGACAGGGTCAGCCGCCGGTTCATCATCTGCTCTATCTGTTGCACGCCCTGGAGGGAGAGGTATACCAGCACCGGCAGGACGCGGTCGAGGCCGCGGTGGCGGTTCAGGTTCTAGCGGTCCGTCGAACCGCATGTACGCTTTGGCTGGTCGGCGTGACCCAGAGGCATCACCAGACGCAGACCCAGGTATACTACTAACCTTCTTCTGAATGAACGTGTGCAATGATAGGTCTGTATTCCAGTATATTATGCGATATTCTCTTTTTGTGTGTCAGTAAAAGTAGGGTAAGAATCCGAATTAATGAAAATATCTGAGGCAGTTATTTGTATATGTGGGAGGCGAATATATGGAATTTGGAAGGCTAGAACGATAAACCACACAGCCAGAAAAGCAAACGACCTCTTTGGGTCAGAGTGGGACCCGCTACGAAAACTTCCAAAAAAATTTGCTAAGACACCGTTTGGCCCTAAAATTACGTGACAAGGTCGTGTGGGGAAATCGATGAAATTATATCAGTCCTAACGCGTCAAAATGCATGAAAGTTTCGGGGTTAAGCGTGCTCGAGCCAGAGCAATTCTGGGATGGGTGACCCCCCCTGGGAAGTAATGCAAAGTTCTTCATAAGTGAGAATATGATAAAAATAAATGGAAATTTGGGGTAACCAAGAGGTAAATAGAATGTGTGTGGAGTAATTAGTGCCCTTTTGGGAGTCGCGCGGAACGAGGCGGACTAAACGGGCAAAAAGAAAAAGGGTATAACACCGCTTGGGAAATTGAACGAACTTGAATAATAGCCAGAGATGTTCGCCAGTAAGGTCTGAATAAGTGTGTGTATGTGTATGTGTATGTGTATGTGTGTGTGTATGATTTTCGTTTGGTGCCCATATGGATTAAGAGTCGAGCCCCGGCAACTAATGTTGCGATAGATGAAAGGTAAGCAGTGTGAATAAACAGAACCTTTGAAAGAGTCGGTACGCGAGACGAAAGATAATTTGTGTGACAACTTGGCGAATAAGTTTACCAAAAAGGGAAATTCCCATGAAGTATTGGAGCCTTAATATGAACGATTCGATTCTAAATTGACATTCTATCTGTTGTGCTTCTACACTTCCGATTCCGATAAGGCTCTGTCTAGTACGCCTCTGTATTTTGAGCTCGATTATGTTCCCGTCTGATGAATCTTTGTGCGTCTGATTCTGGATATGTTTCTGTCTGGCACACCTTTGTATGTCTGACTCTGGATATAAATCCGTCTGATATGCTTCTATGCATTTGATTTTGATCACGCGTATGTTCGATACATTTCGGTCTGTCTAATCACGACTCTGTATGATACAATTCTGTACATTTGATTCTGATTTCGAATCTGTCCGATATGATCTTGTACGTCTGACTCCGATCTCAGATTTGTCGGATATACTTCCGTACCTCTGATGTTGACTATGAATCCGTCCGATATGCTTATACGCGTCTGGCCCTAGTTCTGAATCTGTTTGGCATGAAGTGTCTGGTATGAAGTAAAGTGAGATTACGACGATGTGGTAAGAAACTCAGCAGTGTAACAAAAAAATGATATTGACTATGATGTCTGGAAAGCGTTCGTTTGTTATAAGAATATATCTTATGGTTCGATGATTACGAGGGGTATGAGAAAATAAAGCACGAAGGCGTTTGAATCAGTGATGTGAAAATTTCCCCATGACGTGGTGAAAGGGGCCATGTCGGAAAATCAATAAAGGACATCTATAAAGAGAACCCTCCCGGAGTAGTATGACACCCCATGAGGTCAATTTAACATTCGAGGACGAATGTTCTAAAGGGGGGGAGAATGTTATGTCCCGTGCTTTCGTATAATTAGAAATCGAGAATCCCGTAACCTTGATGTATATAGAAAGCCGTGAGTGTGTGTGTATATTGCATGTTGGCCGTGAGCCCTAGGAAGAAGAAAGTGATGTGAATTGGTCTTGTTTAGTTTGTATAATGTGTCGTTGTGACCTTTGTGTCGTAAATGATTGATTGATGAATTGGATTGGCGTTGGAAAATGATTTCGGAATGTTATCGGAAAGTGTATACCTTTGGTATAATTGTGTATATCATTGTATATCTAGGGTGCTAAAGACTTTAAATGTGATTTATGGTTGATGGTAATGAATTCGGAATGAAACGACGCAAGTTAGAATGTTCGTCGTGACTTTTGGTGTTTTGAATGGAATATGGAAAATAATGAATTTTGGGAACTTTCGTATATGGTTTGGAATATATTTGGGATGTGATTGAATGATCTTGAATGAGTAAATGAATATAATGATGTGGATATAGATTTGAAGTTTTTGAAGTTTAAATGAAAAGTTGCCAACTTAGGTAATAAGGTGGAACTTTGAAGCTAGAGTGGTTTGATTGTGATTTGTGTTGTTGTTGATGTGTGGGCTGTTGTTGTTGATGTATTTTTGAGCCGAGCTAAGTCTCGGGGGTGTTAGATTTATAGGGGAAATGCTGCCGAAATTTCGGTAGACAAAAATGAAGTTAAAGGCATTTTTAAGCCTAAGAATCTCAATTGGTAACTTTGACCATTTGCAGATTTCAGACGAAACGGGACTTGACTTTTGGGAGAGCGTAAGACGTCTGTAAGGTATGTAAAGCTTCCCACTTCTTCGTTTGGCATGTCTTAGTATGCTAGGTGAATATTGGAACCTCCGGAGCATCTCTGCTCCTCGAAACCCGATCCACAGAAAAGTTACTATTCATTCAATTCAATTGAAGCCTAAGGGCTCTATTTTGGCTAGAATGCCACCAATCGTTCGAAACCTATCGAAACGTGGTCGGGTAACTTAGAAATGATTACGTATGAACTTTTGGCCCCTAAATGTTCGTAAATTATGTTCGCCACCTCAATTCGACTCGAGGTGGGCCCGCTAACCCCGAGACGCCCTATTTGTCTTATTGGGCTGTCCCTTTGAATAAAGTTTGATATGATACTTTCGGTTTTGGAACTTCCTCCTACGAGTTATGTTTTGAATATTATGATATGCTAAGTTACGTTTTGAGCCATACGTAATATTTTGGAAACGCTTTGTGAAATGAAACTTTGTTATCTGATTTGCTTTCAGTTTTGATCCATATTTCTGTACTCCGTGCTTTACACACTCAGTACATATTTCGTACTGACCCCCTTTCTTCGGGGGCTGCGTTTCATGCCCGCAGGTACAGACATTGGTGATCCTCCACTGTAGGCTTCACTTTCCGCTATTTTGGAGTACTCCTTCTGATCCGGAGTCCACTTTTGGTACAGACTCCTTTTGCTATGTATATGCTCTGTATATTTGACGATTTGGGTACGGCGGGGCCCTGTCTCGCCATATGTCTTTGTTTTGAGTTCGTAGAGGCCTGTAGTCATATATGTGGGGCGAGGGTCCTATATACGTTTGTTTGATTTGTTTTCTGGTCTTAAAGCGGTCCGTTTGTTTTGATGGCCCTAAATGGCCCTTATGCTTATGTTTGCACTTTTGACCGGCGATGTCTATTCCGCCGCCCAGTTTGGATTTGATATGCCATTTTGATTTGTGCGACCGCTTAAGACATATTTTGATATAAATTATGTTTGACACGATTTTGTAAAATTCTGAATTAAGTTTGGATTTGGAAATGAATAGGCGATTCGGTCTGGGTACCCAGGTAGGGTGCCAGTCGCGGCCCACGGGGCTGGGTCGTGACAAAAGTGGTATCAGAGCGGTTTGTCCTCGGAATGTCTACATGCCGTGTCTAGTAGAGTCTTGTTTATCGATGTGTTGTGCACCGCATCTATAAACAGGAAGCTACAGGACATCTAGGATGTTGTGTTACCCTTTCTTTGGAATCTTAGATCGTGCGATAGAGCTGTGCTATTAGGGTCATTCTGATCTGACCCATTGTTGTGTTTGCAGTGATGCCTCCGAAGAAGGCAACGGCGGCCCAGAAGGGCAAGGCGAAGGTGGGAGAGACCAGTCAGGCACAACGAGCTACTCGGGCTCGTGTCTATGATTTGCCTGAGGTTGCACCTCATTCTGAGAGGTCTGCTACACCCCCATTAGTACAGCCTGGAGCAGGACCTTTAGCAGCTCCAGAGGTCCGTGTACCCGCTCCTGAGGCTCCAGCTCCTCAGCCAGGGGCGGAGGATAGGACCCTAAGGGAGGCTGTACAGTTGTTGACCACGATAGTAGCGGGACAGGCTCGCAGACGCGGGCGGAGGGACGATGATGATGAGGACAGGCGGGACAGCCTGAGAGTTCGGGAGTTCTTATTATGTGGCCCTCCTGAGTTTTTCGGGTATAAGCCCGACGAGGACCCCCATGACTTCATTCGGGGGATGCGGCGTGCATTAGACTTGGTCAGGGCTTCAGAGACCGATTCGGTTGAGCTAGCTTCGCATAGACTTCGGGATGTTGCCGCGCATTGGTATGAGACTTGGGAGCTATCCCGGGGTGAGGGTGCTCCTCCAGCTATGTGGGATCAGTTTGTGACTGCTTTCACCCGCCACTTTCTGCCCCCAGAGTTACGACGGGAGCGAGCTGATCGGTTTTTGCATCTGCAGCAGAGGGGTCGAAGCGTTCGTGAATATAATTTGGAGTTTGATTCCCTGGCCCGGTATGCCCCTGCCGTGGTGGCAGATATGACAGATCGGATGCATAGATATGTTATGGGTTTGGATCGTTACCTGATTGACGGCTGTATGGCGGTGTCATTACAGACAGATATGGACATTGCCCGTCTACAGGCCTACGCCCAAGGGATGGAGAACCGGCACCGAGCAGATCGGCCCAGCAGAGAGTATGATGGGAGACGGCCCAAGAGGGCCAGATCAGCGGGGTATTCTGGAGATTCTCGGGGCGGGCAGCCTCAGTATCAGTCTAGTGGATACTTCCCTCCGTCAGGCCGGGACACACAGTCTGCTAATAAGCGATTGGATAGTGCGGGACCGTCTGGGGCCGGTCAGAGCCCCAGGGTGGCAGGTTCACAGGTATCCAGGGGTCCCAGCCAGGCCAGACCACCCAGGCCCCGTTGTTCTCATTGCGGGAAGTCTCATCCTGGGGAGTGCTATCGAGCGATTGGAGCTTGTTTTTCTTGTGGTGGTCAGGGCCACTTTATGAGAGACTGTCCGTTGGCTAGCGGTTCTGGTAGTGTGGCTCAGCCGACAGGGTCAGCCGCCGGTTCATCATCTGCTCTATCTGTTGCACGCCCTGGAGGGAGAGGTATACCAGCACCGGCAGGACGCGGTCGAGGCCGCGGTGGCGGTTCAGGTTCTAGCGGTCCGTCGAACCGCATGTACGCTTTGGCTGGTCGGCGTGACCCAGAGGCATCACCAGACGCAGACCCAGGTATACTACTAACCTTCTTCTGAATGAACGTGTGCAATGATAGGTCTGTATTCCAGTATATTATGCGATATTCTCTTTTTGTGTGTCAGTAAAAGTAGGGTAAGAATCCGAATTAATGAAAATATCTGAGGCAGTTATTTGTATATGTGGGAGGCGAATATATGGAATTTGGAAGGCTAGAACGATAAACCACACAGCCAGAAAAGCAAACGACCTCTTTGGGTCAGAGTGGGACCCGCTACGAAAACTTCCAAAAAAATTTGCTAAGACACCGTTTGGCCCTAAAATTACGTGACAAGGTCGTGTGGGGAAATCGATGAAATTATATCAGTCCTAACGCGTCAAAATGCATGAAAGTTTCGGGGTTAAGCGTGCTCGAGCCAGAGCAATTCTGGGATGGGTGACCCCCCCTGGGAAGTAATGCAAAGTTCTTCATAAGTGAGAATATGATAAAAATAAATGGAAATTTGGGGTAACCAAGAGGTAAATAGAATGTGTGTGGAGTAATTAGTGCCCTTTTGGGAGTCGCGCGGAACGAGGCGGACTAAACGGGCAAAAAGAAAAAGGGTATAACACCGCTTGAGAAATTGAACGAACTTGAATAATAGCCAGAGATGTTCGCCAGTAAGGTCTGAATAAGTGTGTGTATGTGTATGTGTGTGTGTATGTGTGTGTGTATGATTTTCGTTTGGTGCCCATATGGATTAAGAGCCGAGCCCCGGCAACTAATGTTGCGATAGATGAAAGGTAAGCAGTGTGAATAAACAGAACCTTTGAAAGAGTCGGTACGCGAGACGAAAGATAATTTGTGTGACAACTTGGCGAATAAGTTTACCAAAAAGGGAAATTCCCATGAAGTATTGGAGCCTTAATATGAACGATTCGATTCTAAATTGACATTCTATCTGTTGTGCTTCTACACTTCCGATTCCGATAAGGCTCTGTCTAGTACGCCTCTGTATTTTGAGCTCGATTATGTTCCCGTCTGATGAATCTTTGTGCGTCTGATTCTGGATATGTTTCTGTCTGGCACACCTTTGTATGTCTGACTCTGGATATAAATCCGTCTGATATGCTTCTATGCATTTGATTTTGATCACGCGTATGTTCGATACATTTCGGTCTGTCTAATCACGACTCTGTATGATACAATTCTGTACATTTGATTCTGATTTCGAATCTGTCCGATATGATCTTGTACGTCTGACTCCGATCTCAGATTTGTCGGATATACTTCCGTACCTCTGATGTTGACTATGAATCCGTCCGATATGCTTATACGCGTCTGGCCCTAGTTCTGAATCTGTTTGGCATGAAGTGTCTGGTATGAAGTAAAGTGAGATTACGACGATGTGGTAAGAAACTCAGCAGTGTAACAAAAAAATGATATTGACTATGATGTCTGGAAAGCGTTCGTTTGTTATAAGAATATATCTTATGGTTCGATGATTACGAGGGGTATGAGAAAATAAAGCACGAAGGCGTTTGAATCAGTGATGTGAAAATTTCCCCATGACGTGGTGAAAGGGGCCATGTCGGAAAATCAATAAAGGACATCTATAAAGAGAACCCTCCCGGAGTAGTATGACACCCCATGAGGTCAATTTAACATTCGAGGACGAATGTTCTAAAGGGGGGGAGAATGTTATGTCCCGTGCTTTCGTATAATTAGAAATCGAGAATCCCGTAACCTTGATGTATATAGAAAGCCGTGAGTGTGTGTGTATATTGCATGTTGGCCGTGAGCCCTAGGAAGAAGAAAGTGATGTGAATTGGTCTTGTTTAGTTTGTATAATGTGTCGTTGTGACCTTTGTGTCGTAAATGATTGATTGATGAATTGGATTGGCGTTGGAAAATGATTTCGGAATGTTATCGGAAAGTGTATACCTTTGGTATAATTGTGTATATCATTGTATATCTAGGGTGCTAAAGACTTTAAATGTGATTTATGGTTGATGGTAATGAATTCGGAATGAAACGACGCAAGTTAGAATGTTCGTCGTGACTTTTGGTGTTTTGAATGGAATATGGAAAATAATGAATTTTGGGAACTTTCGTATATGGTTTGGAATATATTTGGGATGTGATTGAATGATCTTGAATGAGTAAATGAATATAATGATGTGGATATAGATTTGAAGTTTTTGAAGTTTAAATGAAAAGTTGCCAACTTAGGTAATAAGGTGGAACTTTGAAGCTAGAGTGGTTTGATTGTGATTTGTGTTGTTGTTGATGTGTGGGCTGTTGTTGTTGATGTATTTTTGAGCCGAGCTAAGTCTCGGGGGTGTTAGATTTATAGGGGAAATGCTGCCGAAATTTCGGTAGACAAAAATGAAGTTAAAGGCATTTTTAAGCCTAAGAATCTCAATTGGTAACTTTGACCATTTGCAGATTTCAGACGAAACGGGACTTGACTTTTGGGAGAGCGTAAGACGTCTGTAAGGTATGTAAAGCTTCCCACTTCTTCGTTTGGCATGTCTTAGTATGCTAGGTGAATATTGGAACCTCCGGAGCATCTCTGCTCCTCGAAACCCGATCCACAGAAAAGTTACAATTCATTCAATTCAATTGAAGCCTAAGGGCTCTATTTTGGCTAGAATGCCACCAATCGTTCGAAACCTATCGAAACGTGGTCGGGTAACTTAGAAATGATTACGTATGAACTTTTGGCCCCTAAATGTTCGTAAATTATGTTCGCCACCTCAATTCGACTCGAGGTGGGCCCGCTAACCCCGAGACGCCCTATTTGTCTTATTGGGCTGTCCCTTTGAATAAAGTTTGATATGATACTTTCGGTTTTGGAACTTCCTCCTACGAGTTATGTTTTGAATATTATGATATGCTAAGTTACGTTTTGAGCCATACGTAATATTTTGGAAACGCTTTGTGAAATGAAACTTTGTTATCTGATTTGCTTTCAGTTTTGATCCATATTTCTGTACTCCGTGCTTTACACACTCAGTACATATTTCGTACTGACCCCTTTTCTTCGGGGGCTGCGTTTCATGCCCGCAGGTACAGACATTGGTGATCCTCCACTGTAGGCTTCACTTTCCGCTATTTTGGAGTACTCCTTCTGATCCGGAGTCCACTTTTGGTACAGACTCCTTTTGCTATGTATATGCTCTGTATATTTGACGATTTGGGTATGGCGGGGCCCTGTCTCGCCATATGTCTTTGTTTTGAGTTCGTAGAGGCCTGTAGTCATATATGTGGGGCGAGGGTCCTATATACGTTTGTTTGATTTGTTTTCTGGTCTTAAAGCGGTCCGTTTGTTTTGATGGCCCTAAATGGCCCTTATGCTTATGTTTGCACTTTTGACCGGCGATGTCTATTCCGCCGCCCAGTTTGGATTTGATATGCCATTTTGATTTGTGCGACCGCTTAAGACATATTTTGATATAAATTATGTTTGACACGATTTTGTAAAATTCTGAATTAAGTTTGGATTTGGAAATGAATAGGCGATTCGGTCTGGGTACCCAGGTAGGGTGCCAGTCGCGGCCCACGGGGCTGGGTCGTGACACCACCTTACATACTCAGTACATTGTCCGTACTAACGTCCTTTTTCCTGGGGACACTGCGTTTATGCCCGCAGCCCCGGATTGTTTGGCAGGTTAAGTGTATAGCTAGGATGCGTGGATGTCTGCTGAGATTGGAAAGTTCCACCTCATTCTGGAGCTGTGCTGAGTCATGTATAGATATGTATGATCATGGGTATATCAGGGCCCTGTCCTGACTCATAATATTCAGTTTACTTCTTAGAGGCTTCTGCAGACAGTGTCCTGTGGTATGTTTGTCGAGATGTCGACAAAGTGATGTCAGTTGATTCATTTGTGGATTTTAAAAGAGTATGTATTTTAGATGATTTCGGTTGGTTTAAAGTATTTATTTGATTGAAAGTTTTCATAATGGTTATACAGATAATGGTTTCTATTTGGAAAAGTTTTTAAAATGACAGGTTTTGATAGAGCGAATGTCTGAGGGTTCGCTCGACCCTGATGAGAGTCGGGTGCCCGTCATGCCCTACCATTGTTAGGGTGTGACAATAACCACCAGATCAATTGGTATACTATGATATCGTCCCGGACCAGGGATATATGGTTATGGATCGGGTTGTTCGTTCCGCAGCAATACACACACACACACACACATATATATATATATATATATATATATATATATATATATATATATATATATATATATATATATATATATATATATATAAATGCTTATTTTTAAGTTGAGCATGCATGATATCCGGATTGAGAGGCAATCAGGCATATTGGTTATCTCTTTACCTCATGTTCCTCATATTTTTATTATGTTGTTGTTCATGCCTTACATACTCAGTACATTATTCGTACTGATGTCCCTTCTTTTGGACGCTACGTTCATGCCCGCTGGAAAGCATGGAAACAGATCAGATCCTTAGGAGCCTCATCAGTGGAGTCTCAGGAGCACTCCATTTGCTTCGAAGCTGCAGTCTATTGGTATTACTCTTTTGTGTATATACTTGGGCATGACAGAGTTCTGTCCCGTCTTTATGGATTCCTATATTCTATATAAAGGCTCATAGACAAATAACCTTATCAGTGCATATTGTTCTATAATGTTCTGGAAACCTTGTCAACTTGTGATGATGGGCATAGTTGTTGATGATATATATATAGAGATGTGCCGTTATTATGTGATATATGCCCTTACAGAGTATGACACCCATGAGCTAGCTTTGTGGCCCACCTAGAAATGATTATGAGATGTATATTTAGAGGTGCTCGGTAGGTTAGCTCTTGGTGCCCGTCATGGTCCTCCGGTTGGGTCATGACAAAAATTGTATTAGAGCAGTTCGTCCTAGTGTGTGTCTACGAGCCGTGTCTAGTAGAGTCTTGTTTATGGGTGTGAAGTGTGCCACACTTAAAAACAGGAGGCTGCGGGGCATTTAGGAATGATTAAGCTTTCTTCTTCTTCATAGATCGTGTGATAGAGCCGTGATATAAGAATTCCCCTTTTCTTAACCGTGCGTTATGTTTTCAGCGATGCCTATGAAGAGAAGAGCAACAGCGGCCCCGAAGGGCAAGCTAGTGGCCGAAAGAAGGACTGAGCGGGAGCCACCAGCAGATATAGAGGAAGGGGAGTCCCAGAATGAGGTTCCATCTCGGACCTCTCCTACCCCACCCATTTCAGAGGAGCATGAAGGGGCCTCAGCTCCAGCTCTAATAACCCCCAGTTCCTCCACTAGAGGCCATAGTCCAGGAGATGAGACAAGCCATTTTTTTGCTAACCCAGTTAGTAGCCGCTCAGGCTCAGCGATAGGGTGCGGGCCATGGTGATAGGGGTCAGAGGAAGAGGTTCAGGTCTTCAGGGTTTGACCGTGAGTTCAGAGGTTCCCCGAGGCAGCAGTTCTCTAGGCACTCAGCTCGTTCAACAACTAGTGTGCCTCCATGTTTCCTGGACCCAGGTTTGCTAGACCTACATATTTTGGGCTAGGTCAGAGCTCCAGAGTTTCGGGTTCCCAATATAGAGGTGAATTCGGTCAGATGAGGCCACCTTTACCCCGATACACTCAGTGTGGTAGGCCACATTCTGGACCGTGTCAATTAGGGTTAGATGTTTGTAATTCCTGTGCGCGGCCAGGCCATATCAGGCATGATTGTCCATGGATACGTGGTAGAGGTAGGGTCCAGTCCACAGGATCAACAACTGGTTTTTCGTCATTTGTACACCCTCTAGGGTAAGGCTCACAGACATCAACTAGTCGTGGTAGAGATCGAGGAGGAGCGTCCAGTTTAAGTGGCCCTCAGCATTATACCTATGCACTAGTTGGGCGACAGGACCTTGAGTCTTCCCCCGATGTTTTCACATGTATATTATCAGTATTTTCTTATGAAGTATATGTATTGATTGATCCGAGTTCTATGTTGTCATATGTTACTCCTTATGTTACCGGTCGGTTTGGGGTGACGCCTGAGTCGATTGGAACCTTTTGAGGTGTCTATACCTGTTGGTGACTCAGTGGTAGCTAGACGAGTATATAGGAATTGTGTGGATATAATTTGCGACCATCATGTTATGGCTGATCTAATTGAGCTGAAGATGGTGGATTTTGATGTTATTATGGGTATGGATTTGCTGGCCTCCTGTTATGTCAATGTTGATTGCAGAACCAAGATGGTTCGATTCTAGTTTCCGGGAGAACCAGTTTTAGAATGGAAAGGTAATACAGCGTTCCCAAAAGGTAGGTTTATTTCCTATCTCAAAGTGAGGAAGATGATTGCTAAGGGTTATATCTATCATTTAGTTCGGATTCAAGACACAGAAGCAAAACCGCCAACTCTTCAATCTGTCCCAGTCGTGAATGAGTTTCCAGATGTGTTTCTGTACGAGCTTCCAGGTATTCCACCAGAACGGGAGATTAAGTTTACCATTGATGTGTTACCGGATACTAAGCCCATATCTATTCCTCCTTATTGAATGGGCCCGACAGAATTGAAGGAGTTAAAGGAGCAATTAAAGGATTTTCTAGAAAAAGGCTTTATTAGGCCTAGTTCATCACCGTGGGGAGCACCTGTGTTGTTTATAAGAAAGAAAGATGGTCCATTGCAGATGTGCAATGACTATAGGCAGTTGAATAAGGTGACGATAAAGAATAAATACCCACTTCCAAGAATTGAGGATTTATTTGACCAGTGCAGGGTGCCAACTGGTTCTCAAAGATAGATTTGAGATCGGGGTATCATCAGGTGAGAATCAGAGAGGAGGAAATTCCAAAAATAGCCTTCGGAGATAAATATGGTCATTTCGAATTTCAGGTAATGTCGTTTGGATTCACTAATGCACTGGTGGTGTTTATGAATTTGATGAATAATATGTTTAGGCCTTTCCTGGATCTATTTGTGATTGTGTTTATTGATGACATCCTGGTGTATTCTCGATCTGAGGCAGAGCATGTAGATCATTTACGTACTGTCCTTAAGTTCTTTGGACCTGGGAGTTATATGCTAAATTTTCAAAAAGTGAGTTCTGGTTAAATTCTGTAACTTTTCTGGGGCATGTTATTTCAGCTGATAGTATTCAGGTGGATAACCAGAAGAATGGAGTTGTGAGGACTTGGACAAGGCCTACAACACCTATTGAAGTTCGTAGCTTTTTGGGGTTGGCCGGTTACTACAGAAAATTTGTAGAAGAATTTTCTTCTATTTCAGCACCATTGACGAAGCTGACTCAGAAATCACCTAAATTTCAGTGGACGGACACGTGTGAGAGCAGTTTTCAGGAGCTGAAGAATAGGTTGACTTCGACCCCAGTCCCGACACTTCCCTAAGGATCGGAGGGCTGTGTTATCTATTATGATGTTTTAGGTGTTGGGCTAGGGTGTGTGTTGATGCAGTATGGCAAAGTTACTATTTATGCTTCAAGGTAGTTGCGGAAAAAAACTACTCGACTCATGACCTAGAGTTGGCTACGGTTATTCGTGCACTGAAAATATGGAGATATTATTTATATGGAGTTCATGTTGATATTTATACAGACCACAAGAGCCTCCAATATATTTTCAAATAGAAGGAATTTAATTTGCAACAAAGACGGTTGTGGGAGCTACTGAGAGATTATGATGTGAATATTTTATACCACCCTGGAAAGGCGAATGTAGTAGTTGATTCTCTTAGCAGCAAATCCATGGGTAGCTTATGGGGTGTTAAGACATAGAAGAGGGAGTTAGCTCATGAGCTTCAATAGCTAGCCAGCCCAGAAGTTCGCTTGATGAACTCTGGCAATACGGGAGTTACCATCTAGAATTCAGCTATTTCGTCATTAGCGGTTGAGGTGAAAAAGCGCCAATATGAGGACCCCATGTCAATTCATTAGAGAGATACGTTCCTCAGAAGAAGGAGTCACCACTTGAGGTTCCTGCAGATAGGGTACTCAGGTATCAAGGCAGATTATGTGTTCCTGATGTTGCAAGGTTTCGACGACAGATTCTGGAGGAAGCTCATCGTTCCCGTTATTCTGTTCATCCGGGAGCAACAAAAATGTATCATAATCTGAAGTAAATTTATTGGTGGGATGGAATGAAGAAAAATATAGCCGAGTTCGTGGCTCACTGTCCCAATTGCCAGTAGGTGAAAACCGAGTATCAGAAGCTTGGGGGATTACTGCAAGCTATAGAGATTCTGACTTGGAAATAAGAAGTAATTAATATGGATTTCATTACGGGCTTGCCCCGTCCTCGGTGTAAATATGATTCTATATGGGTGATCGTGGATAAACTCACAAAACCAGCTCATTTCCTGCCTATCAAAACTACATACTCAGCCGAATATTATGCAAAACTTTATATCGAAGAGATAGTACGATTCCATGGCATTCCATTATCCATTATTTCTGACAGAGGAGTACAGTTTATAGCTAATTTCTGTAAATATTTCCAAGAAGGTTTGGGGACTCAAGTGAGTCATAGCACAGTATTTCATCCACAGACCGATGGACAAGTTGAGCGTACTATTCAGACCCTTGAATATAATTTAAGGGCATGTGTGCTAGATTTTGGAGCTAATTGGGATGATCATTTGCCACTTATTGAGTTACAACAATAGTTACCACTCCCGTATTCAGATGGCCCCGTATGAAGCTTTATATGAGCGAAAGTGTATATCACTAGTTGGATGGTTTGAAGTGGGAGAGAAGAAATTAGTAGGACCATATTTAATCCAGCAAGAAGTGGAGAAAGTTAAGCTTATTCAAGACCGATTATTAACAGCCTAAAGTAGACAGAAGTCTTATGCGGATAATCGCCAACGAGACTTGGAGTTCCAAGTTAATGACTGGGTATTCCTGAATGTGTCGCCGATGAAAGGATTTATGAGATTTGGTAAGAAGGGTAAGCTTAGCCCTCGATACATTGAACCCTACAGGATTGTACGTAAAGCAGGCTAAGTATCCTATGAGTTAGATCTACCCTCAGAATTGGAGACAATCCCTCCAGTCTTTCATGTATCCCTGCTTTGAGAATGTGTTGGAGATGCTTCTAGAGTGGTACCTGTTAATGATGTCCAGATCACTGAACAACTATCCTGCAAAGAAGTTCCCATTGCAATCCTGGATAGACAAGTTCGGAGGCTGAGAACTAAAGATGTGGCCTCGGTTAAATTTATATGGAGAAACAATAATAGGCAAGAAACGAATTAGGAAGCTGAGGAAGATATGAAGTCCAGGTATCCACATTTGTTTCCACACCCAGAAGAAGTTCAGACAGAGACATCATTGTTTTCAAGTGCGTAATGCTTTCCTTTTATAGTCCCTTGGTCGCGTGGGGCCGTTATTGTTGTTACTGTGGTAGCCCCGTGAGGCACTGGATATCTTGGGTTGTTGTGACCGGATGGTAGTGGTACAATTATAGGGGAAACTCTGGCGAAATTTCCGTAGAATTCCTAAGAGTTTAACATTCGAGGACGAATGTTTCTAAGGCGGGAGGAATGTCACACCTCGTGGTTTTGTAAGTTGAGATTCATTAGGTGTTAGTTGTTCAATTGTAGACACTGGAGTTATTTACTAGGGTATATGAGATATATGCACCTATTTTATGGTTATGAGGGTTTAAGTTCATGTAATAAGTTATGGAAGGATTGGAGAACAAGGGAATTAAGGAAATTAAGTTTGTTGGAACTTTGGATAAAGGATGGGCAAGGTTTCGTACGATGATTTTGGTCTAAATTGAGAAAGGAATATCTCCTAGTATATCAGGAGTTTTGAAATGAAACAAAAGCCTAAATTGAAGTTCAGGAGGTCTAGTTTCTAACGCAACAAACCGAGCATCGATCTGACATCGGAATCAAACGTTATGAGCATTTCAAGACGGACTGCCAGAGCAGGGATTAACCTTGCGTGAACGTGCAGAGGAGCACTAAGAAACTCTGTGCGTACGCACCCCGAGGCTGCGTGTACGCGTAGAGCAAGTTTTAAGTCGGTTCCCACCGACTTCAACACTCTATATAAGGGTCAAAACCCTTATTTTTCACCCAAATTATTTCCCCAAAATCTCAACAACATATAGAAGTGTGTGTGTGTTATAAAAGTGAGAGATTGGAGTGATTTCGAGTGGCGGAGTATTAATCGAGGCTCGGGTGACGCATAGCAGTGACTTCAGTATCGTTTTGTGTTGGATCTTGGCTTGGATTCAAGGTGAATATTGAAGATATTGTTGTTCTAGTGAGAACAAGGTAGATTACGAGACTACGAATGATCTTAAGTAGATCGCAAGACAGGAGGAAGGCTGGAAAGTCGAGAAGTAAGCTTCCAGGTATGTTAAGGCTAAATCCATTTCTTTCTAAAGGCATGATTCTCTTATTATGAACCCATACATGACTTACATAATATCCTTATTCCCAAAAAGCTAGAAGTTCATGATTCTCAAAGTTCTTGTTATGTTAAAGACCGATGTTTTCTATGATGATAATGATGATGATGGTGATGATGGATCCCATTTCTAGAAATTCCAAAGCTTATGGATTTGATGCTATTATGAGATTTATTGAGCTTATTTCATGACTTTCTTGATTTTATTCATTGTTGTTGATCTCACCTTATGATAATTGTTCCTTCAAGGTGAGATATAGCGATGATGATTGTTCCATAATATAAATCGGAGGTTGCCGATCTTACGTCACTCCGATAAAGTAGTAGCTTTTATTTAAGCTCTCATGCATGCTATTTATGTTACATCTGTCTATATGATATGGGAAAAGATGACAGCGTTATATACGCATTATATATGTATATATGGGATATGAGAAAAGATGACGGCGTTATATACGCATAACCACCTGATAAGTTGGTATACTATGATATCATCCCGGACGCGGGATGCCCGGACGCAGGATATATGGTTATGGATCGGGCTGTTCATTCCGCAACAATATATATATATATATATATATATATATATATATATGTATTTATGAAAATGTTTATTTTTAAGTTGAGCATGCATGATATCCGCCTTGAGAGGCAATCAGGCATATTGGTTATCTCTTTACCTCATGTTCCTTATATCTTTATTGTGTTATTGTTCATGCCTTACATAATCAATACATTATTCATACTGACGTCCCTTCTTGTGGACGCTGCATTCATGCCTGCAGGAAAGCAGGGAAACAGATCAGATCCTTAGGAGCCTCATCGGTTGAGTCTCAGGAGCGCTCCATTTGCTTCAGAGCTGCAGTCTACTGGTTTTACTCTTTTGTGTATATACTTAGGCATGGTGGAGTCCTGCCCCGTCTTTATGGATTCCTGTATTCTATATAGAGGCTCGTAGACAGAAGTATGTAGATAACCTTATCAGTTCATATTGTTGTATTATGTTTTGGAAACCTTGTTGGCTTGTGATGATGGGCATAGTTGTTGATGATATATATAGAGATGTGTCGTTATCGTATGATATATGCCCTTACAAAGTATGATGCTCATGAGCTAGCTTTGTGGCCCACCTAGAAATGATTATGAGATGTATGTTCAGAGGTGCTCGGTAGGTTAGCTCCGGGTGTCCGTCATGGTCCTCCGGTTGGGTCGTGACAATATCGAAGTGATCATGCCGTAAGAAAGAAAAGGTTAGCCTTAACATACCTTTTTGTCTCTTTAACTACTTAACGTCCTCCTCACTGGCTCACAAATATACATTCAAGAGGATTCGTACTAGAGTTAAGTCTTGAAAACACTCATAAGCTCAAGTTAGAGTAATTAGCTAATGGAATTTGGGCAACATTTCCCCCTATTTTTATCTATTTCCACCAAATTCCAAATCAACTCCGAACAATAATAGGGACATCAACAATGCCATGATTAAGAGATTCCATTCAAATTATACTCAATACAATCCCAAAACTTCATTCATAATCAATCCATAACAACAATTAATACCTCATATTAGCCTCTTATATTTTTTCTCAACAATAATACAAGGATATTCATCAATCAACTCTCAAATATACTAACCTGTAGCAACGATATACACTTCCCTTCTTGTCATCCATGAAGTATAAATTCAAAAATATCTTGAAAACATCAAGTACTATCCAAATTCATGTAAATCGTCCTAATAACACAACAACAACATGATCAAGATCAATCCACAACTCAACTTATAGCCAAGAACAAATTTAAGCTTTCTCTTCACAATGTCCTTATTTAACAAGTAGTAGAAAAGCTAACTAATTCCATGATCATGAAAAAAAAGTAATAGCTTACCTCCAAATCCCAATAGCCACCCAACATAGAAGTTTCTTCACCATTAAACTCTTCCCAAGGTCAGCATAAGAAGCAACACTAGGATTTAATATAAAACCCTAAGCTTGAATCACTTGCTTTGCACTTTTGATCTTTGATTCTTCTTGAGGATTAGTTAGATATGTTTAGAAGAGAGTTCTAGAGCATTCATGGACTTAGGGAAATGTTGAAATGAGCTAAAATGAACAAGGATAGAAAATATATATAAAAACTAGGATGTTATCACCTCAGATATACTGTCCAATATACGGACCGTATATAAATTACGGTCCGTACATTTGGACTGTAAATCACAAACAGAATGCCACTACCCACCGATTCAATTTTACGGTGAGGTCCACAAATTTTATGGTCCGTGTACCATATACGGTCCGTAAATCCAACCATAAATCTCAAATTTTGTCAAAACGTATTCTCGTCGATTCATTAAGCCTCTTATCCTTCCAACACTTGCTAAACATGAACTTAACCCCTTATAACTATAAGATAAAATTGTCTAATCTCATTTAACCTTGATAACTGTTGTATCCATGACTAGAACCACTAACACACGACGAATCTCAATTTACAAAGCTACGAGGTGTAACATTTTGAGTCTTGATTAAGGGATGGCTTTAGGAACCCAAATTAATTTTGAGTCCCCACTTATGAGATAATGGGTGGATTAGGTGTTTCTTAGTCCATCCAGGCAATTTATTCTCCTTTTGGGAAGAATCATGTCCTTTAATTTTCCACTTGCTTTTGTAAAGTGGATTTACCTGTGTTTGTTGACCTGCTTCCATAGTTCTTTTAGGAATTTTTTTTTGTCATACCGAGCAAAGTGTTTTTTCCTGGTAGTGGGAATATCTTCTCCCTTGTGTGTGTAAAGTGCCTTGATGTTCTTTAGTTTTTGAGCTTGTTTGTTGCTGTAGTACTTTGAGGGTGAAGGTGTCCTATTGTTTAAGGACCTGTTCCTTTTGACTGCATCATTGGTGCTATTATTAAGGTTGATAATTTTCCTCTAAAGTGTCCTGCCTTTTTCAATTCAGCTTGTAAGGATGCAACAACAACTTTTAGTTCTCTTTTCATTTTATTTTGAGAACTTTTGAGTGGATCTTCATCTTCAAAATGTGTTGATGCTTTCGTCATATATCCTAGGATTGTGTTTTCTGTTTTGGGATAAGAACCCATTCCTTTTAAGAACTTGTTGACTTCTTCAGATTCCCTTTCTTCTTGACTTCTTCCTAGTCATCTTTGTTTGATCCAGGCTGAGTATTGTTTAGGCTGTCCTCAGTTAATTGATCCTTTAGGGCCTTCATTAATATATGAGCTATACATTCCAGTTCTTGCTTATAATAGATGTGAATGGCATCTTTTAGTTTGTAGAATTTTCATCTCGCATGTCATTCTTAATTTTTGAATTTGTTTGAGTTATTAATGCTATGGTCATATCTTTGTTAAGTTATCCCTGGGTACTATTGTATCTTTCTTTCATCTCCAGACATCCATAGTTACTTTGTAGTGTATCCCATAATTGTTTGATGGTGACACAAGTGGAGACTTTGCTGAATTCATTTGGCCCAATACTACAAATGAGGAGTAGTCTTACCTTGGCTGAATTTCTGTCTTTTGAGTGCTTGTATCATTATAACTTCTCGGGCCATATTGGATGATGTCCCATAGCTTAGGATCTTCAAAGTCTAAATAATCTTGTATTATGATTTTCCACCATCCATAATGTACTCGTTTAAAGTATGGCGGTCTTGTGATTGATTGACCTTTTTGTACTGCTGGAGTGTGCCATCTTTCAAGGTGCTAGACTTTGTAGAAAGATCTAGCTCTGATACGACTCGTTAGGATCGGGCTACTCCTATGTACTCAAAGAACTTGGTTCTTTGAGCAACTATGCAAGAAGGTAAAGTTGTGAAATAATAAATCAACACTAGAATTTTTACGTGGAAAGCTCCTTTCTCAAGGGAGGCAAAAACCACGGCCTATCTTTTATCGGATTTCCCAACTTCACTAAATTTGAGCAGAGCAGTTTAAAGACTTGTTTCTTAACAGTTCTGACTTTACCCTTTTATTAACTTATCTCAAGACTCTACCAAGTGAAGAGATCCCTTACAAATCGGTGCAAACACTTATTACACAATATTTCCAAAGGTAAATAGATGGAACCACAATTAGAACCTTAATAGGAACAAAGAACTGAAATATAAATCTTGACAATTTCGGATTCTTTGTCATTGGTTCTTCGAGAGATTAGGTGTTGACTCCTCTCACTCTTTCCTCACGTTAGAACTATATCATTAATTGTGGTTAAGCTCCAAAGCTTATTTGTGCTATGTTTATATAGAAGTAGTTGCTGCACTTGAATTGTTGTATCCAACCATGTATTGGGTTCATAATTGTACCCGAAAACCAATCCTCGTTTAACTTGGATCTTCATAATTTCCTTGTATGCGTGTCGGCTTCCCTCTCCAACTTCAATGATAATTCCATGTTGATCAACTCATGGGAATATTTTCATAACTTGAAATCCAACCTTTCATCGAATAGGAATGACTCAACATTCCGTTTCCTCCTAGTTGACATGAAATAGATTTTTCAATCTCCAATGTTGCATAGATAAGGATCAGTTCCTTAGAGTGGTTCCTCTAATGTTGTGACTGCTTCACTGAATCCTTTGGAGATCTGTTTGGACCTCGGGTTCTTCAAAGGCCTTCCTTGTATCTTCCTTGATTGGCATTGCGTACAATGTTTGTCAAATCATCAAAACATCATTATAAGCTCATAATCTATATTGAGCCAACAAATACTCAACACTCTAGTTCTGTGGTTGTGGTATAACCATGAATATTGACGTTTGAAAACTGTTTCTATTTTAATACGAATTATCATTTGCGGTTGTTTCTTTAATTATGAGTTTAATTGCTTGATTGTAGCACAACAACTAAGTTTTATTGACTATCTAAGAAAATTTCTTTGAAAAGATATTCTTTTACTAAACAGGGTTTGATCTAATCCCCTCTAATTAGGACACCGATTTGCGGCTAGGATATGGATACACTTAGTTGCCTTGCTTTAAATACCGTAAACGTAATGCATTCTTAATCGATCTATTACACTGGGATATAGGTGGAGATTTATTAAGAATATGTGAGTGGTAGTTCGGGAGAAGACTACGAGTATTAATAATCCGGTTAATTAGCAATCGTCGATAATTTGGATTTAGGGAAGTAGTTTCAGAACTCAATAGGATTGGTGAACAAACCACAACTATGATATATTCATCTCTCTATCTTAAATCCTAAGCTTTGCACTCTAGTCCAGATAATTTGTTAGCATAAATTACTTAGTTTACATTTTTGTTGTAATTAATAAATAAAAATCATCTTTTTGAGAAAATACTTGATTAATTGATTAGTAGTAGTTAAGTCAGTTAACCGTTGATCATAATTTTATGTGGGTTTTGCGCTCCATTTCATCACAATATTACTTGGTGATGACATATATTTGTGTGTGTGTTGGGAGAAATAAGTATTTGGCGCTATTGCCGGAGACTTAGAAATTGACAGTGTTATAAGATTAAGCTATTACTATTTCTTTTTCTTTAGTATTATGTTATTTTTCATTGTTGTTATTCATGCAGGTATAAGAGTCTGCATGCGAAAGGTTTCTATATTTAACAACCTTGAGGATTTTTTCCACGAACCTGAATGAATATATCACAGGCAGTTGAGGGAACAAAGGTTGATTCAAAATCAACAGGCACTCATTCAATTGCTTTTAGATATAGGTAGAAACGACCGAGTACAAGCAGTGGTACAAAGGTGTTAGTTCCTCTTCTAAGTATCGTTACTTCAAATATTGTTGAGCCTGCCATAAATGGGTGCTTCAAGCTGAAACAAAGAATGATCTAGCTATTTCATGCTAGCGGACAATTTACCGGTTTGACGCACGAGGATCCTTAGCAACACATCCAAAACTTCCTAGAGGTTAGTGATACATATATCAATAAAAAGGTTAGTGCTGATTATGTCAGGCTCAGACTTTTTCTTTTTCCTTACTTGATAGGCGAAGAGATGGTTGAAGGCGGAACCACCAAATTCAATCAACACTTGGGAGGATTTAGCATGGAAGTTCTTGGCCAGATTCTTTCCATCCCGGAAAACTGTGGGGCTTAGGAGCGAGATTCTGACATTCAAACATGAGGAAGGGGAGAAACTTAGTTCGCCTTGGGAGCATTTCAAATTGCTCCTGAGAGATTGCCCACACCACAATCAGGACAATGTAGTGTTAGCTTACACATTCATGGAGGGATTGTATCCTCACACAAAAATTATGCTAGACGCAGCAACTGATGGGCAGATTTTAGAGAAGAACTACAATGAGATCTATGCCCTGTTGAACAAATTTTTTAAAAGCAATCGTGACTAGTAGGGCGATATGAGCAGAAGTGTAGTTCAGAAATCAGCTAGGGTTCTTGACCTTTGATGTAGTATTCGCGCTATCTGCGCCGATGGCAGCCATAAAAAGCAACTTAGCAATTCCATCGCAACCTCAGGTACAACTAGTGCAGTAGGCTATGGTTTTGCAAAGTTCGTAGAGAGGGCCACACTAGCTATATGTACCCAACAAATTCAGAGTAGGTATATTTTTGGGTAATGCCTGTTGACACCCGATTTTTGCCCTCTAAAAATTCAAATTAAATAGCCAAGTTTCTTGGATCGCACACAGAGTAAAAGAATTATTCAGAAAATCAAAACTACTTTCTAAGCTAGTTTTGGTGCCATTTGGCCATTTCATTTGGAAAAATCCCTAATATATATTGTGTATATTTTGCTTATAATTTAAAGTATTAATTGTTTTTATTTTGTATATTTGAAAATCAAAAGCAAGTATCTTGCTTAAGTACGTATTTCTAATTAAGGTCATTATAATTACTACGTTATCACAAATAAATAGTTCACTCTGTTAAAGTCAAGAAGCTTAGTCAATTAATTGAATAATCAATTTATCTCAATCTTTCAATTTGATTTATTTTTAAAAAATTGGTCTTGATTTAGACTTGAATTAAATTGGCTATATTTCACAAGAAATGGATTGTAATTGAATGAAAGGGGTACTGTTTAAATGAAAATCTAACCATTTTTAGAATCCCAAATTTCAACCCCTTTTCTCTATTTTTCAGCCTAATTAATCACTCAAATTTCCAAAACCCCAATCTTTTCCAAAATCAAAGAGAAAACCAAACGAAGCCTAAACCCCAACGTACCCGGTTCAATCCAGCAAAATCACAGCTGTTCACGACCATTTTTGACTAAGTCTCAAAGCACTTTTGCCTTTTTTAGTCATTGCTGGTATATTTCTATCAAAGGCATTCAAAGAAACTTGTCTTCTTCCACCGATTAATTCAAGTTCAAACGGTAACATGCTTTTTTCTAGTTATTTTTTATTTTATATTTTCTTTCGAACATGATTAGGATTTCAAACCCCACTAAATGAATAGTGATATCATAATCCTTCAGTATCTTCATCTACCTACGCTAACTAAAATTGAGATCCCTCTGACTGAACACGTGCTGAAGGCTGCTGTGATCGGAAAATACCTCATAATGGACTCCATACAGATAGTGCCTCCAAATCTTAAAAGCGAAGACTACCGCTGCCAACTCCAAATAATGAGTAGGGTTGTTCTTCTCATGGATCTTCAATTTCCTAGAAGCATAGACAGTGACCTTGCCCTCTTGTATCAACATGGTGCCCAAACCAACAGGAGACGCATCGCAATAAATTGAGAAATCTTTACCCTCCACGGGTAATGCCAAAATTAGTGCCGTGGTCAATAAAGTCTTGAGATTTTGGAAGCTCTCTTCACAAGCATCGGACCACTGGAAAGGAACCAACCTCCTTTTGAGTCAATCTAGTCAAGTAAAAAGCAATAAAAGCAAACCCTTTCACGAACCAACGGTAGTAACTAGCCAAACCCACGCAGCTACGAATCTCATTCACTGTAGTGGGCCTCACCTAATCCCTAACGGCCTCAATCTTCTTGGGATCAACCATGATCTCGTCCTTTGACACCACGTGGCCCAAGAATGCCACTGAATCAAGGCAAAACTCACATTTCGAAAACTTGGCATAAAGATCTTTCTCTCTCAATAACCCAAGGACAATCCTTAAATGATGCTCATGCTACTCTCTACTCTTCGAATACACCAACATATAATTGATGAAGACTATGACAAAGGAATCCAAGAATGACTTAAAAATGCCATCCGTCAAGTCCATGAAAGTTGTCGGGGCATTCGTAAGTCCAAATGACATAACAGAGAACTCTAATGACCATAACGAGTCCTAAAGGCCGTCTTAGGAATATACTCGGCCCGAATCTTCAGTTGGTGATAGCCTGACCTCAAATCAATCTTCAAAAATACCGAAGCACCCTAAAACTGGCCGAACAAGTCATAAATTAGAGGAATAGGAAACTTATTATGAATGGTGACCATGCTCAACTAATGGTAATCTATGCACATCCTCATCATCCCATCTTCTCCTTTCCAAATAACACAGGAGCGCCCCAAGGGGACACACTCGGTCTAATGAATCCCTTACTCAGAAGATCCTGCAATTGCTTCTTCAACTCTCTCAACTCAGCAGATGCCATCCTATGTGGAGGAATGGAAATAGGGAGAATGCCCTGCACTATATTTGATGCAGAAGTTAATGTCACGATCGGGTGGCATACCCGGTAAATCAAAAGGGAATACCTCCACGAATTCTTATACGACAAGCACGGACCCAAGGGGCAGAAAATTAACACTAGTATCACGAACATGGGCTAAGTAGGCCAAACACCCCTTGTCGACTAATTTCTTCGCGTGAAGATACGAAATGATCTTCTTTAGAGTGGGACTCGGAGTACCCCTCCACTCAAGTATAGGAATCCCAAGCATTGCTAAGGTGACTGTCTTGGCGTGACAGTCCAAGATCGCATGGTACGGAGACAACTAACTCATACCCAAAATAATATCAAAATCTACCATATCTAAGATCATCAAGTCTACCCACATGTTTTACCCCATAAAAGTAACTAAGAAAGACCGATAGACTCGATCAACCACAACTGAATCTCCAACCAGAGTATACATATGAATAGGCACATCAAGATGTGCACAAGTCAAATCCCAACCAACAGAATGATAAGTAGACACATATGAGAAGGTAGAACCGGATCAAATAAGACTGAAGCTTTTCGATGACGAACAAAAATGATACCTGAAATCATAGCATCGGATGCCTCGTTGTCACACCCCAACCTTGGTAAGGCGTGATTGGCACCTGACACCTTACTAGGGCCGAGCGAACCAAACTGTAACTTGCGCCTTCTATGACTCAAATGGTATAATAAGGCCAAGGAGGCTAACTATGAATATAATATCATGCCTATGTACATGTACAATGGGCCCACGATGCCGACGTAACCACTGACAAGACATAACTAATCTGTATACAAGAAACTGTCTGCAAAGCCTCTATGAACATACTGAAGTATACAAGTCGGGGCAGGGCCCCCGACATACCCGTAACACACAAGAATACATACACGGACCCAGACTCGGCAATGCTCTAGGAAGAAGTGGAGCCCACCAATCAAGACTAGTACCTGGAGGCAGCCTACTGTGGAAGGTCCTCGTCTCGTCTGTCTATACCTGCGGGCATGAACTTAGTGTCCACAAGAAAGGGCGTCAGTATGAATAGTGTACCGAGTATGTAAGGCGGAAATGTAACATAATAAACATATACTGCAAAGCAGAAGGATAAGAATCAACTTGGCACATCTGACTTACTAATGAGAATCTAGTACGCATGTCTCTTTATACTATCATATCTTTAACTACATCTATGTATCATACTGTGATCTTGATTTGTGTATCATCCTGGTACTATCTGCCCAACTGATCAGCGGTAACTGCCCAACCGGCCGTAGCACGGTGGTGACTGCCCATCCGATTATCGTCTGATGGTAGAGCGCGACTGCCCGACTGATCACTGGTAACTGCCCAACCGGCCGTAGCTCGGTGGTAATAACTGCCCAACCAGCTGTAGCATGGTGATAAATACATATCTGCCCAACTGGTCATAGACCAGTGGTAAATGTAATCAACATCATGACCTGGCCTCCCTGAGTAATCTCTATGCACTTCTCATGGTCATCACTTGTCCGTTATAGCATACACGATCACATAAGTCTTATAAGCATAGCTCTGGGCCATAAGGACCTCTTACCGCTTAACTGAACATTAACCAAGTTCTGAGATAAATCATAAGCCTCTCTTCTAGCATCAAATACCTTATTGGGGATTCTCTGCTAGCACTCTATTCATGTCCCACAAAACATTACTTAAGTACACATTTCTAAACGCATCGGAGTGACATAAGGTCGGTAAACCTCCGATTAACATTATGGAACTGTCATCATGAACATATTTCACCTTGAAGGAACAAGATTATAAGATGAGATCAACAACAATGAATAACATCTATAGTCATGAAACGAGCTCAATGATATCATAAGAACATCGGGAACTATAAGCTTTGGTACTTTTAGAAACAGGGTTATTCAAGATATAATGTAAAGGTTCACAACAAAGGAATCACGCCTTAAGAAAAAAATGTTTAGCCTTAACATACTTTTTCGGTCGCCTTAAGTTTAACTACTTAACACTTGTCCTCCCCAAGCTCGTAAATCTACATTCAAGAGAATTCATACTATTGTTAGGCTTATCGTCATATGCTTATCTTAAGTCTTCAAATTAAACCCCTTTAGAATCTGCCAAAATTCGGGCAGTATCTCCCCTGTTTATATCCCTAGCCCGAAAACACATTACCAATAACCAACACAACAACAACAACACTAACACCAACAACATCATAATCCATACCAAAATATTCCATAAAATATCTGACACAATGTTTATCAACATACAATAACAATATACACTTCCTTTCTTCCCAATCAAAGGGCATAACCTCATCAACACACCAACAGCATTAGATACCATCCATATTCATGGAAATTAGCCCAACAACACAGCCAAAACATGCTGAACACAGTCCATAAACTCAACAACTACAACACAACACTTTATGACCTTTCCTCCATAACTATTTTCACTTTTAAGACTTGCCAGACCTGCAAATCAACTCAAAATAAGAGATAGGATGAAGAACATACCTTATACTTGAAGAAATTTAGCCACACCAACTTTCTTCAAAACCAAACTCACCACAACATCAAGTAGAAACAAGAACAATCACTTTTTATGAACTAGTTTGGTGTAATCTTGTTGAATTCTTGATTTTAGGGGGTTATAAGTGTTTAAGAGAAGTGTATGGATGTCTCTAGAACTCCCAAGAAGTGTAAATGATGAAAAAAGTGGAATAATAGGGTATTTATACCCCTTGGGGCCTGTGGGGAGCCATTTGGCCCGACTTTCCAAGTGGGTTCCATCGACTTTCCAAGTGGGGCCTATGGGGAGCCATTTGGCAGCTTGGAGGCTTATCTTGAAAGCCCATAACTCCCTACTTCGGTGTTGTTTTGACCAACGGTTTGTTGCGTTAGTAACTAGATTTCCTGAACTTCAATTTAGGCTTTTGTTTCACTTCAAAACTCCTAATATACTAGGGATATACCCCTCTAAAGTTGACCCAAAATTTCTGTCCAAAATTCTGCCAACTTTTTTCAAATTTTCGACAAACTTATTTTGTTCGATTTTCTTGGTCCCAAAATCTTCTGAAACACTCCATACATGATATTTATCATTAATCATACTTGATAATGGTCATATCCTTTGGTTCTAAGGTTGTCTTTCCCGGTTACGACTTACGAGATCATAATTCATCCTTTACTTCATTATTACATACTTCCCATGGCTTGTACCTTTCAAAACTTCACAGGATGTCTCAGATACTTCATTAATACGGTGAAATACATGGAATGCTCATGCTCTGAAAGTGAGAGGTGTAACACTGTACTCAAGCCTACCAGGAAAAGCATAGCAATGAGCACTACCACGGCCACTCTGGCCAGACTGCACTCATCCGCTAGAGACCTAGGAACCACCCTTACCAGACTGATATCCACCCCTAAAATAATGCGAACCACCGCAGCCTGAATGAGCATCGCCTCAAGCTAAAGAGCCACCCAGGCTACCAGAAGATACCGGAGTCCTAAGGGTCTGGAACCGGGAACCCTGTTGGGTCCCACTCTTTCTAGGTAGGGTACAATCTCTCGCGATGTGACCAAGATCACCACAATCAAAACCAACTCTAGGTGTCGGGGGCTGAAGCACATAAGCTGAGGAACTAGAGTAACTACCTCGGTCGGCTGGTTGAGCATATTAACCTCCAGAAGCCTGCCACTCTGTCTAGAAGGGCCACCAGAAGATGCCTGAAGTGCGGACTAAATGGGGCGGCTGGGGTGTGACTGATAGTTCCTGGAAGACTGACCCCCGCCTCTATAACTGGAACCACTGTATGCACCATGCTGACAAGGCCTCTTCTCACTAAACCCTCTAAAAGATCGAGCCTTGGCCGACTCGACACCCCGGCATGATCCACTGCCACCTGAAAGGAAGACCCTAAGGATACAAGCTAAAGACAAACAATATGAAGTGAAAGCACAAGTCCACCTACAAATCTACAAACCCTCTCTGCCTCTATCGGAATCAACTGCGTTGCATATCGGGCCCAAAACTGGAACTGGGCCTCACATTCAGCCACTGACATACCTCTCTACTACAAATGAATGAAATCATCCCTGCGCTGATCCCTCAAAGCACATGGCTCTTACTTCTCCAAAAAGCCTGGTGAAATTGTGCCTAGGAGAGTGGAGGTGAACCAACAGGTCCGCCCTCAATAAAATACCTCCACCAAGTCTTCGTATCCCTGCGAAGCTGGAAAGACACATAATACACACCGTGCGACTCCACAACACTCATCTTGTAGAGCCTCTTATGCATATCCATAATGAACTCATATGCGTCATCACTAAGCATGCTAAAGAATTTAGGTAGCTCCATCTTCAAGAATGTGCTAACAAGCTCCTGATCCTCAAGTGTCATGACCTTGCCTGCTACTGGCCTAGAAGCACCCTCAAGGGTTGCTATACCATCAATGCGCAGGGCCATGGTAGCCATAGGCGACATTCCCGGTGTCTGCCCCTACTTAAGAGTTCGTACTCCTGCCCTGGTCTGTAAACCACCTAGAGTAGTGGCACCATCTACGGCATGCTGGGCATCAAGATGAAGAAGGATACGGGACATAGTGTCCTAGAATATTAGATAAGACATGACCTCGGGATGAGTCTGGGCTGCCCATACCTCTCCCAGCTTCCTGTGCTCTAGTGGATTGGCGCTCTGGCTGATGCTCTAGAGAAGTTGATCAAGTGCGCCTCTGTCCAAGCCGGTGCAGTACCACTGCCTCCAGCTTGGTTGTGGCCTCTAGCTTGTCCTCCTCCTCTCATTCCGATCCCAGCAGCTGGCTCGGGTACCTCGTCCCTCGCGATCATAGCTCGTGTTCTCACCATCAGTAAGGGAATAAAAATGAATCAGATACCAATTTGAACGTTCTAGATACCAATTTGAATAAAGTAGCATGAAAGAATGAAAGAATTTGAAGTTTCCTAAATGTCCCATAGACTTTCGCAGATAAGTACAGAGCTCATCGTACCAATCTGCAAGACTCTACTAGACGTGCTCTTGTACTTATAGATTGGGTAATCTTGGGCTCTGATACCAACTTGTCGAGACCCAAAATCGGTTAGATTTGCGGGCACCTATCATTTCCCACCTTTGGTAGGCGAAACCTTTTCCCAAATCATTAATTCGACAACAATGAAGTAATTAGGACAATAGAAATGTATAAGTCTCAACGTAAATATAAATAAGTGCGTAATACAATACTAATACAATTCCAAGGAATCTGGTCTAAAGGCAGCACAAGAGCCACTACTACATCACTACAAGTCTGGAATAAATACAAGTCTCAAAATATGAAATACTGTCTTGGAATAACAAAATAAGACAAGTAATAATGAAGAGTCTCCAGGCTGCGGATCCATTAATGTGCTCACCCTAGACACTCGACGGCAAAGGCCTCGGGAATCAGTTGCGTGGAGTGGATGTGGAACCTGTCACTTACTCTGCACTCATGAAAGAATGCAGCAAGATATTATCAGTACAAACACTATGTACTTATAGGTATCAGAGGCCGAAAACAGCTAGCAAACATATATAAATGAACAGAGTGAATAATAGACATACTCACGATCAAGTGCAACACAACACAATCCAAGAATAACAACTCAAGTACATAAATATCAAATAGCAGAATTATAGCCTATGGTGAAGCACCTAAGCACAAGTCTGCCAAGTTCCCACAATTCCTCAGAATATCCACAAACACAAGTATAACCAACAAATCCGATCAATAGATGTAAAATGAGATGATGACAGTGAATGCACATGCAATGGCCAATGTAATCTCCGTACACACATGCTTCGGGCTGAATACCTCTATGCCTTGGCAGTCATAACCCAGTGAGGACCCGTAAAGTCCATGTACCACTATCGTGATCCCGGCAAAGGCCTCGAGCATCGTACACTACCTCGATCCCTGTATAGACCTCGGGCATTAGCCTCTCATCTCTCTCATCATCACCAGTACCAAGTCTCAGCTCATATCAGTGTAACATGAAAGATGAGAATGAGTTCTATGCATAATATCAATGATAAATGATAACATATCAAATCAATCGTGCCACACATAGACACCTATCTCAATATTAATAATAAGTCAAGTTCTTTCCTCTATCCAAGATAATACTCAATAAGTGAAGGATATCAATTTCACAATCATGATAAAGCAACTAAGTGTCAAGTCTAGTATCAAAACACGTGGCAAGAAGCCAATAGATCACAACAAGGCAACAAGCCCACAATCAAACAATAGTACCAACCTAGGTAATCTATCCCAACTTCATACCCGAAGGTGTAACATGCTTTCTCTGACAATCACTAACTCCACATATGCTTCGCTAACCGAAGTCTAACCATAAGGTAAACCGTAACCTACCTGGCAGTCAAACGGAGCCACGAACAATCAAAACTTCTACTTGCTTTTTCGGAGAGCGTCCAAGTACTCAAAGTCTATCCATTATCAAATTCTAAGTTAGAAATAAGAAGCAATGATACCCATACTGCTACACTATCTTTCGAATCAAAATCAACTATGGGAAAAGGGGGAAATAGGCCCACAAGGGCAAAATATGTATTTCAAAAGTGAAATTGGTAACCCAACATTCTAGAAGTTCAATTTTACTCTTTAATTGGTAGATTAACTCAATAATAGGCCAATTTCATCATTCAAGTCAAAAACCCCAATTTGGGTATGAACCCTAACTTCCAATCTTACAAATCATCAACATAAATTGAAGATTCAAGCTTATTAGTCACCAATTCATCAAATTCCATGCGTAGATTAGTCAAATCCACCAACAAATATCATTTAGAAAAACTATAACTCAAATAATGAAGTAAACATCAAAACCCATCTTTCTTCTTAAGTTCTATGGAATTTCTAGCATGGATTCAAGCTTAAGAAAGGTAAAGGAATGAAGTCTAGGTTAGAGAACTTACCCACAAGATAAGTCAGCCAAGAACCTCCTCAAATCGCCTCAAAGATGCTTAGGAATAATAAATGTAAGGATAGGAAATGAAGGGTTTTGACTAGGCAATTGAATAGGATTCTATTCCTGTCGTTCACTACAGCGGTTGACTGTTCGCTACAACGGGCTCGCCACAACGGCCCTTCTCTCACTATCACCAGTCCACCACAGCAGATTCTCATCCACTGTGGTGACTTACCAAGATCCTCACGCACTCACCATATCCCGCTACGGCGGAAATGGTGCTGCTACGGCGGACACCAGACAACATAATAATCTTGGTTTTCACTAACCCAATCCCAAAATCTGACAATCACTCGAGTCCTTCTAGATACAAAAAATACATGCAATCATACATAAAAATATGCTACAGATACACTCGTGGTCTCGAAATTCCCAATGGAGGTCTATTTGACCAGGTCAACACCCAATGGCGTAAGACCAACTTTCCAACCAATAACCCAAAATGCTTCCGAGTGCCTCATAAACCGAACTGAACATCCCACCAATTCATAATCGACCATCCTGACCTCTCAGAACTGACAAATTTTCGAAAAGGGTCCGTTTACCCAAAAGTCAACTACTGGTCAAATGTTTTTCACTTTAGGACTCTATTTCACAAAAGTCATCATAAATCTCGCTCGACTACCTCGGGAACCATGTCACTCATCCCCGCAGGTCAAAATTATACTAATAGGGTTTTGAGGAAGGGTCAACGGGGATAAATGGGTCAAAAGCGCTATAACGACCAAATGGGTCGTTACACTAACACGGACCCATTTACCCCCGCTGTTAACTTTGGTAAAACTTCCTTATTTTCTTAACTTAAGAGCTTCCAATGTTACTATTTTTTCTTCGATACTCACCAGACTGCCTCGAGAATTGTGCCACTCATCCCAACAAGTCATAAATACAAATATGAAACTACGAGAAGGGTATTTTGGGAAAAACTTTCAAAAGACAAAAAAGAACGACCTAGCGGGTCGTTACATGGGCGAAGGTGTGACTTTTCCAGTTATTATTTTGTCTATGATGTCTGTTATGGCGGAAAGTAAGTTATTGAAAGTGTTGTGCAAAAACAAGAAAACTGTTGGTTGGAAACTTGCCGCATCGAAGGTTTTAGTCTTTTATTCTGCATGCACAAAATACTTTTCAAAGAGGGTGATAATACAAGAATAGAGCACTAGAAGCGACTTAATCCTGTGATCTAAGATGTGGTAAAAAAGGAGGTTATCAAGAGGCTAGACGCAATTATTATTTTCCGAACTCTATTAGCAGTTGGGTGAGTCCATTTTAGTGTATCATAAAGAAAGGAGGGATAACAGTAGTTGCAAATGAAAATGATGAGCTTATTTCAGCGAGAGCTGTGATGGGGTGGAGAATTTGCTCGGACTACTGGAAACTGAATAATGACACGGGGAAGAACCATTTTCCCATACCTTTCATTAATCAGATGATGGACAAGTTTGCAGGGAAAGAGTACTACTGCTTCATAGATGGGTACTACGGTTCTAATCAGATAGCTATCTCCAGACAAGACCAAGAAAAGAAGACATTTATCTGTCATTACGACACTTATGCTTTCAAGCGTATTTTGTACGAAGTATGTAATGCTGCAGTGACATATTATTGATACAACCCAATTGAAGGGGTTTAAAGAGACGAAATGAAAATTGGTGACTACACTTATCATAGTAGCTCTCCTACTAGAGTTTACCGCTAGAATTGATGTTGACACCACTGAAAGAGCGATTGGGACTGTGGTAGGCTAGAGAAAATATAAAGTATTTCACTTGATTTAGTATGGCATTAAGACTCTTGATGTTGCTCAAATGAACTACATCGTTACGAAAAAAGAATTGTTGGCGGTGGTTTATGCTTTCGACAAATTTCAAGCTTATCTAGTGGGTACTCATATGATTGTGTATATCGATCATGCTGCTATTCATTACTTAATTAGCAATCGCCGATAATTTGAATTAAGGGGAAGTGGTTTGAGAAATTAATAGGATTTGTGAATCAACCAGAACGTTGGAATATTCATCTCTCGTTCTTAAATCTTAAGCTTTGCACTCTCTGACTTGATCATTTGTTAGCATAAATAACCAATTTTACATTTTTGTTGTAGTTAATAGATAAAAACTATCTTTTGGAGAAAATACTTGATTAATTGATTGGTAGTATCAAGTTGTTAGCTATTCATCATAAGTCTCTGTGGGTTCGACACTTTATTTCATTACTATATTACTTGGCAAGCATGTACGCTTGCATGTGCATTTGGGAGAAACATATATTATGTGTACGGTGTACTTAATCTTTATGAATAGACCGGCTAAAGGCTCGAACCACATCGGACTTAGTATATGTGCCATAAAGAGATTTTTTTAGATCTCGCGTTGAAAAAACCTCTTTCTTTTGTTTTATTTGTTAAAATTAGATTCTCTGTTGTACTGCGCTCTCACTACTAGAAAATAAACCTATAGCAACAGTTATTTAGCAACGGTTATCTGACTATTGCAATAAATGGTCTATGGCAGTGGTTATGGTCGCTGCATAAGGATCATGGGTCTATTGATACCCAATGAAACTATTGCCATAGTGGAAGATTCATTGTCACAGAGCTAACTATTGCAAGGGTTTGTCCAACTGTTGCAATAAATAGCTCTATGGCGACAGTTGCTTTAGAAATATGTCACTAGCAACGGTTTCCCAAATCCTCTTATTTTTCCTCTTCTAATTTTCTAACAATTCCACCTTTTCTAAATAATATATTTATTGTTTTATTTTTCCCTCAAACTAAGAATGCCACAGAATTTCTAAGCCTTAGTTTTCTTCTGCATCTTAACAAAAATCCCAGTAAAGCTTCATCATCACTGACACCTCCAAGCTGCCTAACTTCCCAAAAATCTTTTTGGTAAAGCTCTCTTAGCTCCAAACACCTCAATTTTTCCCTATGGCACTGTAAGATAATCCATTTTCTTCTAAATTGGCTATAATTAGGTTAAGATCTTTTTCTTTTTATATAGTTGTATTGGTAAAAGGATTTTGAATACCCAAGTATCTTTTATTTTGTTGAACAAATTTTGATGTTGCATAAAAGGGTTCTGTATAACCTAGGTTTTCTTTGTTAGATTGAACATATTTTGATATTCTAATAGGGGACTTTCTTGTTTATTGGTGTTAAATATTATGTTTAATCTAAAATGTGTGGCACCTCAACTGCTCGACAAAATGCCTACCCATTAATGGCTAGTAGGTTTATTCTATTTATCTTCTTTGTAGCAAGAATTAGTAACTACTAATGTCCTACATCTCGTTTTTCCCTTTATTTTGTTTCAACTTTCTTTGTTCCTTACTAACTTTATACTTAATTGTATCATGAAGATGTGGTAATGGTTCTTTGGTCGTTGCTGTAGTAATTTTAGCAGTGGCTCTTTCTAAGTTTATATTCATAGCTTTGACATTGTATGATTTTGTGGCAACATCAGAGATAAGAATTGGTTGATTTCTGCTGGAACTTAAGACATTCTAGAATCTTTTCTTTTTAAAAATTTGCAAACTTATGTATGCTAGCTATTGAATTGTCAAACAATATTGTATATTTTATTTTTATAGATATTGATAGTTTGATATTTTGAGTTACTTGTTTTTGAATCGTTTACATTCATTATTTATATAAATTTTAGTGCATTATATATTTTTATATGAGTAAATAATATATATATATATAGATATTTAAAGCTAGGTATAGATGAGGCAAAGTGGCACATCTCTTAGGCCATGATTCATATTTATCTATTTTCTCAAAGTTTTACAATTTTTTTTTGTCTTTTTCTTCTTTATTCCTATCATTATCATTTAATAAACTTATTTTACTAATAGGTCAATAAAGTCTTATTAATTTGTTGAAATGGTGCAATCATTACTCATTCTTCTATTTATTTTATGGTATGAAACAGATCATAGATTACTCAATTAATGAAGGGTGTATTCATCTATGCATTTCATGTGAATCATTGTAAATCATGGTAACTCTTTCTTTTGTTTTCTATTGTGCATGTGAAGTCACGAAAATGAGGCCAACGCTCTCTTCTTTCATTGGTATATGGTTAAAAAACTCCATAAGTTATCATCTTTTTTAAATCAATTATAGCCACAAGGGGCTGATTTTATATAAAGCAAAATATAAAAGTCCAAGATGCAAAAAAAAAAAAAAGGGGGGGGGGGGGGGGGGGGGAGGTACAAAAACAAAGTTTCATTTGTATGAATTAAGAAAGTTACTCCTAAATCCTTAAATATCGGTTCATATCTCATCTTTGTTGTTGACGACTGCTGTTCATCTCTCTAATGGTGGATGACCTCCTCTCAGTCTGTTTTGCTTCATCTCCTTAATCCTTAGCTGAGTAAAGGTATGTTCTTGTATTTTCATCGCTTATTTGTTCCATTAATGTTCTGAATCTGCAATCGTTTGCTCGTCTCTTCATCTTCGATGTTGGTGGTGTTTGCTTGAGTTGAATCCTTTCTTGTCTTTTATCCTATTGAGCATGTGGATATTCTTGCATAAGGTTGCGGTGTTGTGTCCATCTCAGCTATTGCACAAAATCTCCAACAAGGTTCCGATCTCTGCTCCGGTCGGTGTTGTTGATTCCACCTCTCCAGGTAAGATGTTTGTTCCTCCCTTGTTTTTTTAGTTGCATCTGATTTCTCCTTTGATGATTTCTCTTTCCAAATGAAGAAATGTTGCTGTTGTTTCTCCCACTCATGCAAAAAATATTTTGGTGTGTTTGCAGCTGCTCCTTGATTTTTTCTGTGAGATTTTTCGTCCCGTAGACCATATGATTTAACGCTGCTTTTGCATCGTAATGTTGACATGATACCCTGGTTTTTGGGCTTGCATGTTTGAAATTGCAATCATTTCTTTGCTCAAACCCTCAAATAAGGAATTTGTGCCTTATCATTGTTGAGTATTCTTCTAAGATCACTATCCATCTCCCTAAAATTATAAAAAGTAGTCTCCCCTTTGTCTAAAGCATGATTTGCCAGTGCATTTGCAAATATATTTTCTTCTCTCAGAATGTGTCTGTATTGGACTTACATATCTCTACATATTTCTCTGATTTTTTTCAATCCAATTTACAATATTCCATGGTGGTTTCCACTCCTCTATCAAAATCTTTTGAATCAGCTTTAAGTCTGTCTGAAGAATTATATTGTTGAGTCTTCTACAACGACAGAACTTCATAACTTCCTTCACTGCTAAGACCTCAGCCTCTGTGTTAGCTGAAAACTCAATCTCCTCTGCCTTTGAATGTATCAAGTCCCCTTTTATATCCCTCACATAAAAATCATAAGAACCTTTACCTGGATTTCCCCTTGATGCTCAATCCGAGTTATAAATTATTCAACCTATGGGTGGTAATTGCCAATACTTGAATCATATCATCCCATCTATTTAGTAAATGTCTTATAGATGGATTCCTAAACTGAACCACTCTATATATTATTGAGAAGATCTGATAAATGCATTTTCTAATAGATCTTTTCTCCCCATACTTTATTGCATTATTTCTCTTCCGCAGCTTCCATACAACTATAGCAGGAACATATTGAAAGATTGATTTAAGCCTATCTGTGACAAGGGCTTGCCACCATTTCAAAATGATCTGCTGTAGCGGTAAACCTTCTATATTGATACTTGCAATAGAAAGAAAGTTAGTCCAGGTCTTGTTAGCAGAAAACAATTTGGCAAATAAATGTTGGAGTGTCTCCTCCCTAGGATTTGAACAACACTAGCATCAGATGCCATATTATAGTGCATCCTCTTTAACATATCGTCCAATGGTAATTTGAATTTCCAAATTCTCCACATGAAGAGGGATATTTTGAAGGGGAGTCCTTTTATCCACATGTTCTTATAAATTTCATGTTTAGTACTTCTTAGCCTTAAGTATTCCCAGACTAATATAACTGAGAATTCCCAATGCATATCCGATATCCACTAAGGTTTTTCCATCTTCCTTTCCATAACTGGTGGTTGTACAGTATCTTCAATGTGCTATACTATATCTACAGGCACTAATTCAGTCAATTTATCAGTGTTCCATCTTCCATCCTCCACCACTTAGTGCACATTCAGAACCTCTTCATTATAGTAACCCTCTGGAGCATTGATGTGCCGTGAAATTATAGCACATATGATGCTTTTTATTATAAGTTTTGCTTGTTTTCAAGCAAGCTGGTTTTGTTTTGATGTGTTTTTATCATGTTTTAGGTATTCAAGGTCCCGAGAGGCTAAGTTGTGAAAATGTTTTGTGAAAATTAAGCAAAAAGAAGTCAAAAAGACATAGAAGAGTGGAAATAACTGAAAGCACCATTCCACTAGAAGAAACACGGATCGTGGATCATTCCAAGACCCATGAAACTTAACATGAAGCAGTTCCAGTGACTCATATGGAGGAAGGTGATTCCACGATGGCATTCCACGGATCATGAAATATATTTCACGATCCATTAAACGACAGCGTCCAAATTATCCTGATTTCAGAAGAGTTGCAATTCCATGGTAGCTGAAGAAGTCTCACGGTCTGTGAAATATTTCCCGGTCCGTGAAAAGTTCTGTCGGGCCAGATCCGTTATTTGATTTTTGAGAGAATTGGGCCACTATAAATAGTTCGTTGTAGGGTTTTATTTACGACGAGTTGTCAGTTTTAAAAAATTATTCCCTAGCATTGAATACTCATAGTTTTGAAGCTTTTTGGAGAACAAACAATTGCAAGTACTTTCTTTCAATTCCAATCAATCAAAGTAAGCATTATGATTTCTATTATCTCTTCTAGCATTGTGATTTCTATTATTTCTTCTTGTTCTTCTTCCACTATGAGTAGCTAATTTCTCTTCTAAGGTTGTGAACCCTAGGATGGGTGTTCTATGATTGGGGATTGAGGTTTCTATATGCAGAATTGATTGTTAGGGTTTATTTATTCTTTGTTCTTCATTCATAATTGATGGCTGCAAACATTGATTAAAGCCATAAACTTTGCTTAACTTGGGAAAGTGAGTAGGGTTTGGTAGGAATAAATAACATTAACTCAAGGCATTAATCCTTGTTTAATAAATTCACTTAGGAATAAGTGGAATTTACTTGGCACGAATTAACTGTTCCTCAAGTACACTCTTTTATATTTGGGAAAATCATAAAGAGAAATAATCTTTAATTGTAGGGAAACATTAGGGATTCCATTAGAGGTTAAGTGCATTCTTATAACGATCCATTAGCAGTATATCATGATCATCATCATAGTATACACTTTATCTAAAGGGGGACACAACCTTGGTTTCTTTTACCATATATTACAATCTAAAGAAATTAGTTAGCAATTAGTCATAAATAACCTATCTTCTACGAACTCAACGGAATACGAAACTAGACCGCAAGAAAGTACCATACGACTTTACTAACCTTTTCACACCATATTCCCTACGGGATTCGACCCCAAACTAGTTAGGTTACTATATTTGGCATCGTCCGCTTTACATTATTTAATGGGCTTGTGGTCCGAGGTTTGTTCCAAAAATGAGAGGTACATTGATATGTCCTGCATTCGAGGTTCGTTCCGGAGCGGAGGTTTGTACTCGGGTCTAAGGAGTGGATCCAAAACGAGTGGTACATGGACACCATGGGTCCCCTGCATGTCATGACTACAGAGCTATAACATCAGATAGCATGTACGTACATCGACCGAGGTTGTCATAGTATATTTACTTCCGTTGTGCCTTACGTGATTGTGATACTTGATATCTTGGTGATTTGATTGTGATTGTCCTTGGTTGACTTGCTGTGATTTATTGATAATCGTGTCTGTTGACTGGCTTGTTTTATTCTATAGATTTTATGAAATATGCATGATACTAATCTTAGTCGGCCTATGATATCTACCGGTACATAGTGTTTGAACTGATACTACATTGCTGCATGCTTTTGAGTGCAGATTGTGATACAGAGAACGCTATTCGCCCTCACATCTAGTGTGGAGGACATTTGCTGATAGATTTAGTGTTATATCCCGTGTTTTCGCACATTTGGAAAATTAGAAATAATCTTGACTTTTAAGAAGTAAGGCCATAATTGATTCTATTTAACACATGAGTTGTTTAGGAAAGAATATTAATGTGGAAGTGTCGAGGAAGGCCAAGGGCAAAAATTGGAATTTCGGAAATTAGTTTCGGGAATTACAAAATAAATTTATAGCCAATTGGGCTCACAAAAATGGAAAGAAAAATGAGGCCCAAGAAGTTGAGGGTGGCCGGCCATGGACTTGGTCTTGGCCCAAGTCCATATAGTTGATCATGTGACTAAGCATGTGATCAACTAAAATAAAGGGGGCCAATGTTCATGAAAATTCAAGAAACAAAAAGAAAAATTGAAGAACATCCCACAAGGAGGCTCTCGGCCGAAACCCTTAGGAAAGAAAAAAAAAATTCTAAGTCCTTCAATCTTCTTCTTAAAATCTTGTTTTTCTTGTATTGGTAGCAAGTTCAAGACGCTCTCCGACGTGATATAATTGGTTTAGCGAGAGGGCGACGTTTGCGGCAAGATTGAAGTTTGAAGAAGAGGTAAGAATTTATCCCTTATTATTGTGTTATGAAGTCTTGTTTGTGTTGTAGTATGTAGAAATGTGTTGATTGTATGAAGAAATGGAAGTTTGCAAAGTGGGTGTGTGGTATATATGTGTAGCCGTGTGTATGCATGCATTGTATGCCAATGAAGAATTGAAATTATGTTGTATTCTAGTTGTGAATGTGATGGAATTCATATTGAGAATGAAAGTTGAATAAAATCGGATGAATTGGCAAAAGAGCATTGGGCCGTGTGGTATGTTGGAGTAGGAATAGAAATGAATCAAGTTTGGGTAATGTGTTAGTTGTGTTATTGTGATTCTTGCAATGTAAATGAAAGTAAAACGATATGAGTTTGCTTTGAAATGGAATGTAGAAAACTTATGTCGTTTAAGTATGATTTTATGACATTATGAAAATGAAGTTATTAGGTTGCAAATTATGACGGGTATTGATGAATTTGGAAGATGGAATCATGTTATGAATACGTAAGTCAAAGATTAGAAGTTTCGAATGCGTTATGACTTTGGCGGAAAGTTTGTATATTATGTATATCGTGTGTATAATTTGAGGAAACGACATGAAATGCTTCTAAACTATGTTGTGATGATTTAGTTTGGTAATGCATGTGAAATCATTGAAATTGGTTTGGAAATTGAAGTTGAAATGAAGGTTATGGCATTATGTCGGCAAGTAGAACTAGTTGTGCCATATTGTGTTTCTAGTGTTTGTTGTTGATGTTGATGTTGTTGTTTGGGTTGTTGTTGATGATTGTGAGCCGAGTTGAATTCTCGGGGGTGCTATATGTATAGGGGAAGTGTTGCCGAAATTTCGGTAGACAAATTAGAGTTGAATTGAATTTGTAGCATCTATAACTTACAATTGGTAAACTTGACCATTTGCAGATTTTTGACGAAACGGGAAGTGAGTTTGGAAAGGCGTAAGGAGCTTGAAAGGTATGTAAAGCTACCCCGATCCTTCTTTTGGCATGTATAAGTATTTTAGGATCGGATTCGGGCCTCAAAAGACCTTCTTGCCATCGGAATCCGCAAGAGAAAATCTCAGTTTTTCCTTCAGTAGAATTGAACCATTTTGATATGCTTTTCCTAAAATTATGTAAACTTTCTCTAAACTCCTTGAAAAGCTATAGAATGTCCGTAGAACCTTTATAGGTGACCCCATAAGCTTAAAGGGCGTAATTTGAGCCCACCGCCTTGCTTGTTCCGAGGTGGGCCCGCTATTCCCGGTTTTGCCCTTAATGTACTAAAGTCTCCTTTTCGAACGATTTTTGAAAGAAACGTTTCGACTACCCTTTTAATTACCTAACGAATATGGTTTTAAATATTCCATTAAGTCTAATAAATTGTTTTGATACTCGAAAATCATTTACTATGATTCCTTCCGACTTCATTGGATCGGTTTGTCTTTGATATACCTCATCGAGTCTATGGAAACATTCATGATATTTTACTTGCATTAGTCTCTCACTACTCCATTCGTGGATGCCCCAATGTTTCCCACACTGAGCCCGGGCCAGGATATGTTGTCAAGCGTGATCCTTTGCATTGTTCGCCGTGCCTCGATGTGAGGGGGCAGGTATACGCGTACATGGGTTTGTGGAGTATGCTGTGCCATGTACGCTTGTTCTGATATGATTTGCTATGGCCATCTGATATGATATAATATGTGACGGGGTTATGCCCCATTCTGATTCTTCTGTGTTGTGGCACCAGCGTCGGGAGGGTGGCCACGTTCTGTCTACCGAGTCCCTTGGCAGGGGACGGATTTGATATGACATATGTTTCTGTACACACTCTGCATGTTTTGAAATTATGTATCTAATACTTTGGATTTTTCTATTTATTCTGTACGTTCTATACCAGTTATGATTTTGTTTCTGCAACTCAGGCTTTACATATTCAGTACATATTTCGTACTGACCCCCTTTCCTCGGGGGCTGCGTTTTCATGCCGCGCAGGTACCGACGACAGGTTTGCTGATCCGTCCGCTTAGGATCTCATTCTGCTATTTTTGGAGCGCTCTTTTATTCAGAGCCATCTTTTGGTATAGTCTGTCACTTCTATATATGTATATTCTCGTTCATGGGTACGGCGGGGCCCTGTCCCGTCATATGATTCTGTCGGTCTGTTTAGAGGTCTGTGGACATGTTTGTGGGTTGGGATCGTTCTGTACAGCTGTGTGTATATGTTGTGTTTGGGCGATCCCACTCACCGCGGCAGCCGGTCCGCATATATTTAAATGTTACTCTGTTGGCCCTGTGTGGCCTTTGTTGGTATTTTCTGCGTGCAGGGTATATGGGATAGTCCGTAAAACAAAGGAAACTCTGCCGAAATTTTTCTGGAAATTAGTGAATTGTTACATTTGCAGTTATGCCTCCAAAAAAGGCGACAACGGCCCAAAAGGCCAAGGCAGCAGCTGTGGGAGAGACTAGTCGGGCCCAGAGGGTTACCAGGGCCCATGCTCATATTGCTCCTGATAATTTTCCCCCGGCAGAGGGCTCTTCCACACCGCCACACGTAGAGGAGATTGGAGCAGCAGCAGCTACAGGTCGGGGGGCGGCTCCACCGCCAGCTCCCGAGATTCCAGTACCTGAGCCTCCAACTCCACGACCAGGGACTGAGGATCAGACTATGAGAGAGGCAGTCCAGCTATTGACCAGACTTGTGGCGGGACAGGTTCAGGGGCACGGATTGGGAGGTGACCGAGCATATAGGCGCGACAGTTCGAGAGCTCGTGCGTTCTTGACTTGTGGCCCTCCAGAGTTCTTCGGGACAAAGCCCGAGGAGGATCCCGAGGAGTTTATCAGGAAGATGCGGTGCACCTTACATTTTATTAATGCTTCCGCGACAGAGTCAGTCACATTGGCTTCGTACCGGTTGTATGATGTAGCGGCAAATTGGTACGAGTCATGGGAGTTATGCAGAGAAGACGGCGCTCCCCCAGCAGTTTGGGATGATTTTTCTCAGGCTTTTCTTAGTCATTTTCTGCCTCCGGAGTTACGGCGGGCCAAGGCTGACAGATTCTTATTGCTGAGACAGAGGGGTCGCAGTGTTCGAGAGTACAATATGGAGTTCGACTCATTGGCCCGATACACACCTGCTGTGGTAGCTACTATGGCTGACAGGATGCACAGGTATATTATGGGGCTGGACCGTTATTTTGTCGACAGCTGTTTGGTATTGGCTGCTCAGCCCGGCATGGATATTGCCCGGATTCAGGCCCACGCCCAGGGCATGGAGGACCGGCATAGGGAGCGTCAGCCTGATAGGAGCCAGGATCGGAGACAGCCCAAGAGGGCCAGATCATCCGGGTATTCTGGAGATTTTCGGGGCAGGCAGCCTCAGCAGTCGCAGCAGCCTAGCAGACATCTATCCCAGCCAGCACAGAGCGCACCTCCACAGCCTACAGGTCGCAGATTTGATAGCCCAGGTTATTCAGGAGCAGGTCAGAGCTCCAGGGCTTCAGGTTCGCGGACAGACAGGGGTTCTGGTCAGACGAGGCCACCTAGGCCTCAGTGTTCTTACTGTGGCAGATACCATCCTGGGGAGTGCTACAGAGCAACCGGTGCATGTTTTTCTTGTGGCCGTCAGGGCCATTCTGTGAGAGATTTCCCGTATAAGGGTAGTTCGGGTGGTGCAGCGCAGCCTACCGGATCAGCCGCCGGGTCTTCATCTTCATCAGTGGCTATGCGCCCTACGGGGCCGGGTATTTCAGCACCAGCGGGTCGCGGCAGAGGCCGTGGTGGAGCTTCTAGTACTAGCGGTCCTTCGAACCGCATCTATGCTCTGTCCAGCCGCCAGGATCAGGAGGCATTGCCTAATGTCGTTACAGGTACATTATTGGTTTTCTCTCGGTCTGTGTATGCATTGATTGATCCAGGTTCGACTTTGTCATATATTTCGCCTCTGGTTGCTTGTAAAATTGGTATAACATCTGAACCTATAGAGCCGTTTGAGGTAGCCACACCGATTGGGGACTTTATTGTAGAAAACCAGGTATATAAGAACTGTTCTGTAATTGTATGTGGCTGTGACACTAAGGCAGATCTGGTGGAGTTAGATATGGTCGAGTTCGATGTTATTATGGGAATGGACTGGCTAGCCTCCTGTTATGCTAATGTTGACTGCCAAAATAAGGTAGTTCGTTTCCAGTTTCCCGGGGAGCCAGTTATAGAATGGGCCGGTAATACAGCATCGCCGAAAGGTAAGTTTATTTCATACCATAAGGCGAAGAAAATGATCAGAAAGGGTTATTTTTATCATCTGGTTCGGGTACAAGACTTGACAGCAGAAATGTCGACTCTTCAGTCAGTTCCCGTGGTTAATGAATTTCCAGATGTGTTCCCAGAAGAGCTTCCAGGCCTTCCTCTAGAGCGGGAGATATATTTTACTATTGATTTGCTTCCAGATACTCAGCCGATATCTATTCCCCCGTACAGAATGGCACCGGCAGAATTGAAAGAACTGAAAGAGCAGTTGAAGGATCTGTTAGAAAAAGGCTTCATTAGACCCAGTACTTCGCCTTGGGGAGCCCCGGTATTATTTGTGCGTAAGAAAGACGGGTCGTTGCGTATGTGTATTGATTATCGACAGCTGAATAAGGTAACCATAAAGAATAAATATCCCCTCCCCAGAGTTGACGATTTGTTTGATCAGTTGCAGGGCGCCAAGTATTTTTCGAAGATAGATCTTCGGTCTGGCTATCATCAGGTACGGGTACGGGAGGCCGATATTCCTAAGACAGCATTCCGGACCAGATATGGGCATTATGAATTCAGAGTTATGTCTTTTGGGCTGACTAATGCTCCTGCGGTATTCATGGATTTAATGAACCGGGTATTCAGGCCGTTCTTAGACATGTTCGTAATTGTATTTATCGATGATATCCTGGTTTATTCTTGGTCCGAGGCAGAGCACGCAGATCATCTGAGAGCGGCATTAGGGGTACTTCGGCATCAGAAATTATATGCAGAATTTTCTAAATGTGAATTCTGGCTGGCTTCAGTGGCATTCCTGGGGCATATTATTGCAGCTAATGGTGTCCGGGTGGATACACAGAAGATTGATGCCGTGAAAAATTGGCCCAGACCCACGACGCCCACAGAGGTACGTAGTTTCCTGGGGTTAGCAAGCTATTACAGAAGATTTGTGGAAAAGTTTGCTTCGATTTCAGCGCCTTTGACAAGGCTAACTCAGAAGGGAGCCAAGTTCCAGTGGACTGATGCTTGTGAACGAAGCTTCCAGTTGCTGAAAGAGAAGCTGACTACAGCTCCAGTTCTGACTCTTCCAGAGGGACCCGATGGATATGTTATTTATTGTGATGCTTCTGGCGTGGGATTGGGCTGTGTATTGATGCAGCACGGCAGAGTTATAGCTTATGCTTCCCGACAATTGAAAAAGCATGAAAATAATTACCCTACTCACGATCTGGAGCTTGCAGCGGTGATCCATGCCCTGAAGATATGGAGACATTATTTATATGGCGTTCATGTTGATATCTATACAGATCATAAGAGTCTCCAGTATATTTTCAAGCAGAAAGAGCTTAATTTGCGGCAGTGGAGGTGGCTGGAGCTCCTGAAGGACTATGATGTGGATATTCTGTATCATCCGGGAAAGGCTAATGTTGTGGCAGATGCGCTTAGCCGGAAATCTATGGGCAGCTTGGCAGATTTACAGCCAGACAGGAGAGAGATAGTGCGTGATCTTCATCAGTTGGCTAATCTTGGGGTTCGTCTGGCCGAATCTAGGGGTACACGGATTTCTGTCCGAGGGGTTTCTGAATCGTCTATTAAGGAAGATATCAAACGGCATCAATATGAAGATCCTGTTTTGGCACGATACAGAGACACAGCCCATGAAAAGGAGAAGACTCCGTTCGAGTTTGCACGAGACGGGACCTTACTATACCGAGGCAGATTGTGTGTACCTGATACTGCAGCAGGTTATGGGCGAGGCACCCTATGCTCGCTATTCTGTTCATCCTGGTTGTACGAAGATGTACCATGATCTCAGGTGCCTGTATTGGTGGGACGGTATGAAACGGGATATCGCAGAATTCGTCGCCCAGTGCCCAAATTGTCAGCAGGTCAAAATTGAACACCAGAAACCGGGTGGACTGTTGCAGGAAATGTAAATTCCGACGTGGAAGTGGGAGATCATTAATATGGACTTCATTACAGGGTTGCCTCGCACTCCACGGAAGTATGATTCCATCTGGGTTATTGTTGATAGGCTGACAAAATCAGCCCATTTTCTCCCCGTCAGAACTACTTATTCCGCCGAGGATTATGCCAGGCTTTATATTAAAGAAATAGTGAAGCTCCATGGAGTTCCTATATCTATTATCACTGACAGAGGTGCTCAGTTCACGGCGAACTTCTGGAGATCTTTTCAGGAAGGATTAGGGACTCAGCTGAGCCTGAGCACAGCTTTCCATCCTCAGAGTGACGGACAGGCCGAGCGCACTATCCAGACACTTGAAGATATGTTGCGGGCCTGTGTTATCGATTTCAGAGGTAGCTGGGAGGATCACTTGCCATTGATTGAATTTGCTTATAATAACAGCTACCATTCCAACATCCAGATGGCTCCGTACGAGGCTCTGTATGGCAGGAAATGCAGGTCACCTATTGGCTGGTTTGATATTGGCGAGACAGAATTAATCGGCCCAGATATGATCCAGCAAGCCGTTGATAAGGTGAAACTTATTCGGGAGCGACTATTGGCAGCCCAGAGTCGACAGAAATCATACGCTGACAAACGACGTCGTCCTTTCGAATTCCAGGTTGGTGATTGGGTATTCCTGAAGGTATCGCTTATGAAAGGCGTGATGCGGTTTGGCAGAAAGGGGAAGCTCAGTCCGCGTTATATTGGGCCTTATCTGATTGTGCGAAAAATTGGAAATGTCGCCTATGAGTTAGATTTGCCATCTGAGTTGGAAGCGGTACATCCGGTATTCCATGTATCTATGCTCCGCAAATGCATCGGTGATCCCTCCAGAATATTTCCTGCAGATGATTTTCAGGTGACGGAGCAGTTATCTTACGAGGAGCAGCCCGTAGCCATTCTAGACCGCCAAGTAAGGAAGCTCCGGAACAAAGATGTAGCTTCTGTTAAGGTGCTGTGGCGGAATAACAATAGGGAAGAAATGACCTGGGAGGCCGAAGAGGAGATGAAAAAGAAATACCCTCATCTGTTCCCTATACCCACAGGTAATCCTGAATCCTTCCTTAATTTTATTTCAATAATGAATGTGTGTCATATGTGCTGTCTATAAACATAAACTTCCCCAAAGTATTTTCAGACCCTATAAGATTAATTTAACATTCGAGGACGAATGTTCTAAAGGGGGGGGGGGGGGGAGAATGTTATATCCCGTGTTTTCGCACATTTGGAAAATTAGAAATAATCTTGACTTTTAAGAAGTAAGGCCATAATTGATTCTAATTAACACATGAGTTGTTTAGGAAAGAATATTAATGTGGAAGTGTCGAGGAAGGCCAAGGGCAAAAATTGGAATTTCGGAAATTAGTTTCGGGAATTACAAAATAAATTTATAGCCAATTGGGCTCACAAAAATGGAAAGAAAAATGAGGCCCAAGAAGTTGAGGGTGGCCGGCCATGGACTTGGTCTTGGCCCAAGTCCATATAGTTGATCATGTGACTAAGCATGTGATCAACTAAAATAAAGGGGGCCAATGTTCATGAAAATTCAAGAAACAAAAAGAAAAATTGAAGAACACCCCACAAGGAGGCTCTCGGGCGAAACCCTTAGGAAAGAAAAAAAAAATTCTAAGTCCTTCAATCTTCTTCTTAAAATCTTGTTTTTCTTGTATTGGTAGCAAGTTCAAGACGCTCTCCGACGTGATATAATTGGTTTAGCGAGAGGGCGACGTTTGCGGCAAGATTGAAGTTTGAAGAAGAGGTAAGAATTTATCCCTTATTATTGTGTTATGAAGTCTTGTTTGTGTTGTAGTATGTAGAAATATGTTGATTGTATGAAGAAATGGAAGTTTGCAAAGTGGGTGTGTGGTATATATGTGTAGCCGTGTGTATGCATGCATTGTATGCCAATGAAGAATTGAAATTATGTTGTATTCTAGTTGTGAATGTGATGGAATTCATATTGAGAATGAATGTTGAATAAAATCGGATGAATTGGCAAAAGAGCATTGGGCCGTGTGGTATGTTGGAGTAGGAATAGAAATGAATCAAGTTTGGGTAATGTGTTAGTTGTGTTATTGTGATTCTTGCAATGTAAATGAAAGTAAAACGATATGAGTTTGCTTTGAAATGGAATGTAGAAAACTTATGTCGTTTAAGTATGATTTTACGACATTATGAAAATGAAGTTATTAGGTTGCAAATTATGACGGGTATTGATGAATTTGGAAGATGGAATCATGTTATGAATACGTAAGTCAAAGATTAGAAGTTTCGAATGCGTTATGACTTTGGCGGAAAGTTTGTATATTATGTATATCGTGTGTATAATTTGAGGAAATGACATGAAACGCTTCTAAACTATGTTGTGATGATCTAGTTTGGTAATGCATGTGAAATCATTGAAATTGGTTTGGAAATTGAAGTTGAAATGAAGGTTATGGCATTATGTCGGCAAGTAGAACTAGTTGTGCCATATTGTGTTTCTACTGTTTGTTGTTGATGTTGATGTTGTTGTTTGGGTTGTTGTTGATGATTGTGAGCCGAGTTGAATTCTCGGGGGTGCTATATGTATAAGGGAAGTGCTGCCGAAATTTCGGTAGACAAATAAGAGTTGAATTGAATTTGTAGCATCTATAACTTACAATTGGTAAACTTGACCATTTGCAGATTTTTGACGAAACGGGAAGTGAGTTTGGAAAGGCGTAAGGAGCTTGAAAGGTATGTAAAGCTACCCCGATCCTTCTTTTGGCATGTCTAAGTGTTTTAGGATCGGATTCGGGCCTCAAAAGACCTTCTTGGCCATCGGAATCCGCAAGAGAAAATCTCAGTTTTTCCTTCAGTAGAATTGAACCATTTTGATATGCTTTTCCTGAAATTATGTAAACTTTCTCTAAACTCCTTGAAAAGCTATAGAATGTCCGTAGAACCTTTATAGGTGACCCTATAAGCTTAAAGGGCGTAATTTGAGCCCACCGCCTTGCTTGTTCGGAGGTGGGCCCGCTATTCCCAGTTTTGCCCTTAATGTACTAAAGTCTCCTTTTCGAACGATTTTTGAAAGAAACGTTTCGACTACCCTTTTAATTACCTAACGAATATGGTTTTAAATATTCCATTAAGTCTGATAAATTGTTTTGATACTCGAAAATCATTTACTATGATTCCTTCCGACTTCATTGGATCGGTTTGTCTTCGATATACCTCATCGAGTCTATGGAAACATTCATGATATTTTACTTGCATTAGTCTCTCACTACTCCATTCGTGGATGCCCCAATGTTTCCCACACTGAGCCCGGGCCAGGATATGTTGTCAAGCGTGATCCTTTGCATTGTTCGTCGTGCCTCGATGTGAGGGGGCAGGTATACGCGTACATGGGTTTGTGGAGTATGCTGTGCCATGTACGCTTGTTCTGATATGATTTGCTATGGCCATCTGATATGATATAATATGTGACGGGGTTATGCCCCATTCTGATTCTTCTGTGTTGTGGCACCAGCGTCGGGAGGGTGGCCACGTTCTGTCTACCGAGTCCCTTGGCAGGGGCCGGATTTGATATGAGATATGTTTCTGTACACACTCTGCATGTTTTGAAATTATGTATCTGATACTTTGGATTTTTCTGTTTATTCTGTACGTTCTATACCAGTTATGATTTTGTTTCTGCAACTCAGGCTTTACATAGTCAGTACATATTTCGTACTGACCCTCTTTCCTCGGGGGCTGCGTTTTCATGCCGCGCAGGTACCGACGACAGGTTTGCTGATCCGTCCGCTTAGGATCTCATTCTGCTATTTTTGGAGCGCTCTTTTATTCAGAGCCATCTTTTGGTATATTCTGTCACTTCTATATATGTATATTCTCGTTCATGGGTACGGTGGGGCCCTGTCCCGTCATATGATTCTATCGGTCTGTTTAGAGGTCTGTGGACATGTTTGTGGGTTGGGATCTTTCTGTACAGCTGTGTGTATATGTTGTGTTTGGGCGATCCCACTCGCCGCGGCGGCCGGTCCGCATATATTTAAATGTTACTCTGTTGGCCCTGTGTGGCCTTTGTTAGTATTTTCTGCGTGCAGGGTATGTGGGATAGTCCGTAAAACAAAGGAAACTCTGCCGAAATTTTTCTGGAAATTAGCTAAATTTCAAAATAAAGCCTCGTCGGGTTCTGCTGTATATTAGAATGGGTTTGAGTGCCCAGATCGGGCTCTAGTCACAGCCTACGGGGTTGGGTCGTGACATTTAGGGTGAGCTTCTTCCTATGCTTGGCCGCCCGAAGATCTTCTTGCTATGATGTCTTTTCGTACTCTGGACATTATGGTTAATTATTTGTTAGACTTCAGTTCTTAGACATATTTTAGATTAGAATCCTGTGCGATGACTTTTGGATTTTGGGAATTTTGTAATAGTTAGAACTTCCCCACTTATTTCATTATTTTATGGCATGACTTACTTAGTTTACTTGATGCATGAATGAGTATAATTGCTTGACTTGGTTAATATAAAATCAGAATTAAATGAATAGAGATCTTGTCTGTTAGTTCAACCACTAGGATTTAGTTGGGTGCCAGTCATGGAGGGTTGAGTCGTGACAGCGTTGGTATCAGAGCTTTAGGTTCGTCGATCTCATAGTATAAGGACATGTCTAGCAGAGTCTTGTAGATCGGTACGGAGACGTCTGGACTTAGCTTCGAGAGGCTGTCAGACTCTAGGAAAACTCCCTTTTCTTTCTTCTTTTGTGCTACTTGATTCCAATTGGTATATGCTGATTCAAATGGGTATATGAATATCCTTCATTCTCTCACAGATGGCGAGAACACGCGCGGCAGTAGCTATAGGTAGGGGTGGAGGCAGAGGAGCTGGCAGAGGGGCCGCCCTAGCTGGGTGCGGCATCCCAGTGGTTGACCCTGTGACTCTAGTGGTTCCTAATGAGGCAGCAGGAGATGCAGCCGTACCAGCCCAACAAGCAGCAGTACCAGTTCCACCAGGGGCTGCAGTTGCTCAGGGTATACCAGATGCTATGGCACATGTGCTGCATTGGTTGCATGGTTTAGAACAGGCCGGAGCTGTACCAGCAGGTCCAGCATGTAGGGGCACAAGAGTAGCGGCCCCAGGTCCAGACAGAGCACAGGCTTCGGGGGTTCAGCATGCAGCAGCGGTGGCACCTCGCTGGGATGAGTTTTCGAGTTTTGAGGTTTTCTAGAGGCCTGTTGCAGGGCCAGTGATGACTGGCGAGGAAAATGATCTGTTTTGGAGGTTTACTAAAATAAAGCGTCTTGTGTTCTATGGTACTGAGTCGGAGGACGTATATGAGTTAATCATCGACTGTCACGAGAGGCGCCATAAGATGGGGACCGTGGATAAGTACGGGGTAGAGTTTGTGACCTTCCAGTTCTTGGGTGATGCCAAGCTTTGGTGGAGGGCTTATGTTAAGTGTAGGCCAGCTGGGCCTCCTCCGTTGACTTGGGTTCAGTTTTACTCTGTGTTTCTGGACAAGTACGTCCCGCGTACTCTAAGGGACCGAAGGAAAGACGAGTTCGCTACTATTGGTTAGGGGGACTCATCAGTTGCTGTATATGAGTTCTGTTTTCTCGTTATGCTCTTCAGTTGCTGCCCACTGAGGGGGAGAGGATACGGCGGTTCATAAAGGGGTTGAACACTGGGCTTCAGTTATCGGCTTTTCAGCTTATAGCCACTGGGGCTTCATTTCAAGAGATGGTAGAGCATGTCTGTATCATTGAGGGGATTAGGCAGGAGAGTTATGCAAAGCGAGTTGAGAAGAAGGTCCGTAAGAGTGGGATGTTCAGCAACTCCTTCTCGAAGGTTCAGAGTTCGGTGGTATATTCAGGGCGTCCGGTCCAGTCCGCGATGCAGGTGTCAGCTGCGGCCCATCAGGGGCAAATTATCAGGCTTCCGGTCAACATGGAGGATACACTGCCTCATCAGCCTCTATTCAGCGGCCTACACTAGACCGTGCTTGCTTCGAGTGTGGTCCAATAGGGCATATCAAGTGGTATTGCCCCAGACTTTGACAGAGTGTGCAGGGGACTCAGTATCAGGCTCCCCGAAGCTCCATTTGCACCATATCGAGGGGGTAAGGATCGTTCACAGCCAGGGCGGGGCGGCCACACCACGGGTAGGGGTGGTGCCCACCCTAACCGAGGCGGTCCTCAGGCAGGTAGTGGCGGACAACAGCCCGGCAGGGGCGGGGCTCAGACTGGTTGGTAATCATGGTGGTTCACAGGCGATAGGAGGGCACGATCATTTGTACGACTTTCCAGGTAGACTCGAGGTTGAGGCCTCCGATGCGGTTATCACAGGTGTTATCTCAGTTTATGACAGTATGATTTCTATTTTGTTTGATCCGGGTTCTACTTTTTTCTATGTATCTACCTATTTTACTGTGGGTCTGGATATGATGTGTGATACCCTTGACACCCCTATTTATGTATCTAATCCTGTTGGGGACTCTGTGGTGGTGGATAGCATTTACCCAGGGTGTACGATTTCTTTTATGGGGTATAGTACTTGGGCAGATTTGATGATCTTCGACATGGTAGACTTTGATGTTATTTTAGGTATGAGTTGATTGATCCGGGTTCTACTTTTTTCTATGTATCTACCTATTTTGCTGTGGGTCTGGATATGATGGGTGATACCCTTGACACCCCTATTTATGTATCTAATCCTGTTGGGGACTCTGTGGTGGTGGATAGCATTTACCCAGGGTGTGCGATTTCTTTTATAGGGTATAGTACTTGGGCATATTTGATGATCTTAGACATGGTAGACTTTGATGTTATTTTAGGTATGAGTTGATTGTCCCCGCACTATGCTATACCTGATTGCCATTCTAAGACTGTTACACTAGCCATGCCCGGGGCACCTAGAATCGAGTGGAAAGGTAACCTTAGTCCCCCTCCCTAAGAAAGTAATATCCTTTGTTCGTGCTAGGTAGCTAGTAGAAAAGGGTTGTCTAGCTTATCTGGCACATATCTGTGACACCAGGGCAGATACTCCATCCCTTGATTTGGTTCCAGTGGTACGCGAGTTTGCGGATGTGTTCCCCGTGGACTTCCCTGTTATGCCACCGGATTGTGACATTAACTTCAGGATTGACTTAGCCCAAGGACTCGTCCCATCTCTATCCCACCTTATAAGATGGCGCCAGCAGAACTCAGGGAACTGAAAGAGCAGTTGCAAGATCTTCTGAGCAAGGAGTTTATTTGCTCGAGTGCCTCTCGGTGGGGTGCTCCTGCGCTGTTTGTTAAGAAGAAGGATGGTTCTATGCGTATGTGTATTGATTACCGTCAGCTGAATAAGGTAACTTTCCGAAACAAGTATCCCATTCCCCGTATTGATGACTTATTTGATCTGTTACAGGGAGCTTCTGTGTTCTCTAAAATCGATTTAAGCTCAGGGTACCATCCGTTGAAGATTCGGGTAGAGGATATCCCAAAAATCGCTTTTTAGACCAGGTTAGGGCACTATGAGTTCTTGGTTATGTGTTTTGGGCTTACAAATGCCCCTGCTGCATTCATGGATCTGATGAACAGTGTGTTTAAGCCCTATTTAGACTCATTCATAATATTTTTCATTGATGATATCCTAGTATACTCTAGAAGTGAGTAAGAACATGAGAAACATTTGAGGATTGCTCATGGGGTATTGCGGGAGAAGGAGTTGTATGCTAAATTCTCCAAGTGTGAATTCTGGTTGTCTTCTGTGTCTTTCTTGGGGCATGCTATTTAAAAGGAGGGTATTATGGTGGATCTTCAGAAAATTCTGGCAGTTAAGGAATGGGTTAGGCCAACATTAGTGACAGAGATCCGTAGTTTTGTGCGTCTGGCTAGCTACTATCATCGGTTTGTGAAGGGGTTTGCCTCTCTTGCTTCTAAATTGACCCATTTGACTCAGAAAGAGGTACCGTTTCAGCGGTCCGACGAGTGTGAGGAGCGCTTTCAAAAGCTAAAAACATTGTTGACCACAACAGCGATTCTAGCATTTCCTGATGATGGCAAGGATTTTGTTTTTTACTGTGATGCTTCACGTTCTGGTTTGGGTGCTGTTTTGATGTAAGAAAATAAGGTGATTGCTTATGCTTCTCGACAGTTGACGGTGCATGAGAATAACTATCCTACTTATGATCTAGAGTTGGCAGCGGTGGTGTTAGCGTTCAAAATCTGGAGGCACTACTTGTATGGTGTCCATTGTGAGGTGTACACACACCATCGCAGCTTGTAGCATGTGTTCACTCAGAAGGATCTGAACTCTAGGCAGCGGAGATGGATGGAACTGCTGTAAGACAATGACATCACCATTTTATACCACCCTGGTAAGGCAAATGTGGAAGCTGACGCATTGAGCAGGAAGTCGGCTAGTATGGGAAGTCTGGCTCCTCTGATTTCTTCTGAGCGTTCGTTGGCTAGAGAGGTTCATACTCTGGCTAACAATTTTATGAGACTGGATGTCTCTACCACAGGAAAAGTGTTAGCTTGTGTTGAGGCATGGTAGTCATTTTTGGAGCAGATTAATGCTAAGCAGTTTAAAGATGCTAAGTTATGTAAAATACGAGATAAGGTGTTGCGTGGTGAAACCAAGGGGGCCGTGATTGATGAGGAGGGAGTGCTGTGAATCAAAGAGCGAGTGTGTGTGCCACGTGTGGGTGACTTCATTAAGATCATTCTGATAGAGGCTCATAGTTCGATTTATTATATCCATCATGGTGCCACTAAGATGTATCGTGATTTGACGCAACATTATTGGTGGACTGGGATGAAGCGTGATATAGTAGAGTTCGTTGCTCAGTATCTGAATTACCACCAGGTGAAGCATGAACATCAAAAACCTGGGGGGTACACTGTAGAGGATGTCCATTCCTGAGTGGAAGTAGGAAAGGATAGCCATGGATTTCGTAGTGGGTCTTCCGATTACTCTAGGGAAGTTTGACGCTAACTGGGTCATTGTTGACAGGTTGACTAAGTCTGCCCATTTTATTCTGGTAAAGATAACTTATGATGCGGAAAAATTGACTAAGGTCTACATTCGGGAGGTGCTTAGACTCCACGGGGTTCCTATCTCCATCGTGTCCGACAGGGTCACCACGTTCACATCCAGGTTTTAGGAGTGTTTGCATGAGGACTTGGGTACGAAATTGGACCTTAACACAGCCTTTCACTCTCAGACTGACGGGCAGTCTGAGCAGACTATTCAGGTTCTTGAGGGTATGCTTCGTGCGTGCGTGATAGATTTCAGTGGGCATTTGTCACACCCTAATATCCCTAGGGTGTGATGGGCACCCGACCCCATATCCGGAGCCGAGCGAAACCACAGACTCTTATTACACACATAATTTCTTCGGACTCTGAAATCAAGTAAAGGTGAAATACATAGAAAGCTTTCAAAATCTTCCTTTTATCGATGTTTTCAAATCAGACAAAATCTGTAATCATATAGAGTTTATCACATAATACAGAACGACATATCGGCTGATGGAGCCGCTTACAAAACTGACATACTATACCCACGACTCTTTCTGCAAAGTCTCTAACTTCGAACAAACATCATAGCACATATAATCTGACTAGGCAGCACTCCAGGAACAGGTGGAGCCTGCCGACTTCGCTGGATCATCTTCTATACTAGCTTCAACTCATCTGGGTGTACCTGCGCGGCATGAAACGCAGCCCCCGAAGAAAGGGGGTCAGCACGGAATATGTACTGAGTATGTAAAGCATGAAACACAGAAAACAGAACCATATCTGAAGCAAACAGTACAAGAGTGAGTACATTATCCAGATTACCAAAGTGCTTATTTTCAAATCATAAATCGTGTATGCAGAGGTCATATGTCAGAAATGGTGCAGATCTAGAATATCAGAATGTTTGATTTCCAGACACAGATCATGTATGCCGATATCTTATGCCAGAAGAAGTACAGAAGGTACCGAATGACAAAATGCTTACTTTCCAAACACAAATCATGCATAACAGAGTCATATATCATATATGTATATAACGTGCCCCGGCCCTCCCGTGAGGGACGTGGTAAATCATATATCATGTAAGCATATAACGTGCCCCGGTCCTCCCGTGAGGGACGCGGTGAATCATGTATCATGTAGGTCAATGTCATGTATCATATATGCATATAACGTGCCCCGGCCTTCCTGTGAGGGACGCGGTAGATCATATATCATGTGAACATATAACGTGCCCCGGCCCTCGGTGAGGGACGCGGTAATTAGAATCATATATGTCCACATCATGTACCATGTATACATTTAACGTGCCCCGACCCTATTTTGCGGGACGCGGTGAATAAATCATGTGCCATCCTGGCCACCTCGGAAACATATCAAACAGAGTTTCGGAATCACAGATACACATCAAAACTATATAAAGTGGCTTGTTCATTTACTATACAATAGACTCAACCATACGAAACATGCTCATGTCATAAGAAAATAAGCATCATAACCAAGCTCGGAATCAAAGAGTAGAGTTACCCCAAGGTGCATGTTATGTCATACCTTACTTAGCTCTAGGACATGCCAAAAGAAAGAATGGGTAAGCCTTACATACCTGTCCCACGACCAACTAGCTACGCTTATTTGTCCAAACTTGCTAGTCTACATACAAAATAATTTACATAATCATTAGATTCATTGTCATTCACTTGCCTTAGTCTTCCAAATGAATTCACTTATATTCTACCGAAATTTCGGCAGCATTTCCTCTGTAAATACACCATCCCCGAGAATCTAACTCGACCAATTTAACAAAAACAAATCCGAGAATTCAACTCGGCCAATTTAACAACAATAAATCCGAGAATTCAACTCGGCCAAACTATCAATAACAATACCAACAATCATATCTTCCAACTTCGACAATTAATTCAAAATACATTCCAACATTAGTAGCTCCTTTACCTAATTCAATAACATTTCCTTTATATTCAATTCATACGTGTTCACATATTCAAATACTAATCCGAAACCATTCAACAATATTCAAGAACACTTCAACAACCCGCACAACATTTCAAACGACCCAACCAGCACATACACTACCCGAAACTTCACAACACAACATAACCAACAACAACACATTCTTTTCTTCCAAATTCATGAATTCCATCAACAATCTACATTAACAACTTCGTTCATACAAATATAAGAATTCATGCTAGTGTCGCATTATCTTCCATAACAATACCACAACGATTACAACCTCATTTCAAGCCATTAAATACTCATTTTACATCATGAAATCCACAACACAACAATCAAACTACTAAATAAAATTAATTCATTTGTTCTACATAACACAATTATATTCGGCCAAGTACCAACTTGCACGGCCACAACTCCCACACCATGATTTCATGAATTTCACCCATTTTCACACACTACAACATTCACAATCCTCCATAACATAGAAAGAAGGTTGATTCTTACCTTTTCTCCCTTAGCTTCCTTCTTGGCTAGAATTTGTAAAGTGCAAGAACACATGTTTTTCTTGCTCCAATAATTACTTCACTTTTCTAGGGACCTTCCAATTAGTAGGGAAATAATTTTTGAATTTTTTTTCTCAAGGTTCTCCTCCTTCCAAGCTTGGCCGAAAAGGCCTTTCTTTTTGGTCTTCTCCACAAGTTTCTTGATTCTTCTTATGGTTAAATGATAAATATGACCATTACCCTCTTTATATATATTTATAATTTGACCATGTGGGCTAAAGCCCACTCCAACCCAACCGGCCACTTGGCCCATTATTTTATTCAAGCCCACTTTTTGTTTTTTGTCTCGCAATTCATGATTTTTTTTTTCAAATTCCAAATTTGCCCTTAGCCTTCCTTCGTATTTCTATGAGTCGTCTTGCGAATTTACCTTTTTACCCTTTGCCTTTCTCAATATTTCCACGCCAATAATATTCATAAATAATATTCATAAACAACTTGTATATTAAACAAGATCGAAATATAACCTCGCCCTTAACTTCGCACTATTATCTTGAATTATCCGAACGTACAAAATGCGGGATATAACATCCTCCCCCCTTTTTGGAACATTCGTCCTCGAATGTTCAACTGTTCTTATGGGCAGTCATAATACTTCGGGAGGGTTCCTTCGCATAGTTGTCCCCCCTTTTTTTTTCTTCATGGTCGTTCCTTATCCTTTACCCTATTCTCTTTATAATCGAACTCTTGGTCTTTACATGAATCCTCATTCCGTATCATAGGTTTTTCTAATCCATTGTGCCAACTTATTACCCTTGTCCTTCCCAGGTCATCTATTGACACAAGCATACTTGTCTTTGATATCTTTGTATTGGCGCTCGTTTCGTCCATCGATATCCTTCGCTGACTCTCCGATGTGGATTCTTTACAAACATGATTGAGTATCATTTCACGTCGATGATTCATATACTTTCATAGCGCATATTCTCATGTTCCGTACAATTAATGGTCCATGAACTATTTTCTAGTATCCAATGAACCCTTTTATCTCCTTCACCAACGCTACGTTCTTTCTTGTTTTCAAAAATTTCTAATCCACCAATCGTAGGTACTTTTATTACCATAGTCATCGTCATCCGAAATATCCTTTAAGTCCTATCATTTTCTCCAATATTCTTTGTAAACTTAGCTTGTAAGCATCTTCTTGCTCTTTTTATTACTCTTTTCCGCATGTCGCTGCGTACTTAGATACTAAGAATGTTTTTCTCGATACGGGGAATTCAAATTATGGTCCAACCATATCATAATTCATGTCGGCATAAAGTATTCTCTTAAGGTGTCTTTCATCCTCTCCCTTCATGTCGGCCTCACGGTATACTCATTGTTAATTCATTTCTATTTCTTTCATGTATTCTCTTGGTATGCCGATATGTTTCGAACTCTGGCCCCGAGCTAATAAATTTCCTTTTTCCGGCGCTCGAAAATGTTGCAAGTCCTCTTTAAGTCCAATGTAATATGTTCTCTCCCCCCCCCCTTTTAAGGGGTTCCTTATACGTCACAATCTTTGAGTACCCTCGTCTTCCTTTCCAACTCTACGCTTAACATATCGAAAACTTCTTATCATAAGTTTTTCTTTCATTTTATGTCTGTATCATCACTCTGTCCACATTTCCATATTCTTGTTATTTGTAGCATCAACTTTAAAGTTCGTAAAACACTCCTTCAAACTCGCAGACCCGTTCTATTCTTAAGTCATCTTTTCAGAAAGGCACTTCCATACCTGAGGCAACCACATTAATATGGCTATACATTTATTCCTTTATATATCTTTCAAGGGCCGAAATCTTCTAACATTTTCACAAGGCTTTATCATTCTTTTTCTTACTTCACATCCCTCGTCATAGTCACTATTCCTTTAGCCCCACTTATTGGAATCGGTTCTCGAGCCTCACACGTTCCTCTTTTGTTCTATATTACCACACTTTATCCCTTTTCACATGCCTATTTTTAAGCTCTTGCCCAAATAGTCTCGTGCTTTGCTGGTATTTTCTCTCGGGGCTTCATTCACTGAGGTTTCTTACCCTTTTACTTTCTTCCGACATTTTGATCTTTTTGACTTCCATTCATTCACTTTCTTTCTTTTTTCCAAACATCGTTGTATTAGACTTTCCAATCTTAACTTGTAATAAAAATAATAACACTTGCACCATTTATTTTTTTGTTGTCACTTGAGCTTCGGTACCCTTACTCGATTGATGTCTTCTCTACCGTAGCGCCAATTGCTGGGACTCACATGTCCACCGATACGATCATATATGTGATATCATACGCATTCATATATATATATATATATATATAATTATTATCAGCTAGCCCACAAAATACTGCCAAACGCTATTCAAGCCTATCCTGATTTCAGAGCTGGGAGGCACTTTCTGTCTCTTCACCGGTCTAGTCCGCCTCGTCCTGCGCGACCTCTTAATGTTCCCAACCACCCCGTATACTCTAGTTTCCCTTAGGTTACTCTAACTTCTCATTTGTCTCTTATGTCTGGATATATAGAATTTCTTGCATACTTTCCAGGGGGTCACCCATCTTAAAATTGCTCCCACCTTAGCACGCTAAACCTCGAAACTTTGATGAAATACAGTGCCTTAATGCTGATATAATCGCGTCCGCTTCCTCGCATAACCATTATTACATGATTTGGAGCTAGTCGAGGTCTTACAGATTCCGGGACATTTTCGTAACACGTCCTTTCTTTTACAATTACTGTTTTACCCTTTTCGATCTTCAATATTCACCCTTCACCTGTGAGTATGGTTACCTTTTATCCCTAGATTTCCAGATTCGGCAGAGTACCAACTTGCACGGCCACAACTCCCACACCATGATTTCATGAATTTCACCCATTTTCACACACTACAACATTCACAATCATCCATAACATAGAAAGAAGGTTGATTCTTACCTTTTCTCCCTTAGCTTCCTTCTTGGCTAGAATTTGTAAAATGCAAGAACACATGTTTTTCTTGCTCCAATAATTACTTCACTTTGCTAGGGATCTTCCAATTAGTAGGGAAATAATTTTTGAAATTTCTTTTCTCAAGGTTCTCCTCCTTCCAAGCTTGGCCGAATAGGCCTTTCTTTTTGGTCTTCTCCCCAAGTTTCTTGATTCTTCTTATGGTTAAATGATAAATATGACCATTACCCTCTTTATATATATTTATAATTTGACCATGTGGGCTAAAGCCCACTCCAACCCAACCGGCCACTTGGCCCATTATTTTATTCAAGCCCACTTTTTTTTTGTCTCGCAATTCATGAAAAATATTTTTTTTTTCAAATTCCAAATTTGCCCTTAGCCTTCCTCCGTATTTCTATGAGTCGTCTTGCGAATTTACCTTTTTACCCTTTGCCTTTCTCAATATTTCCACGCCAATATTATTCATAAATAATATTCATAAACAACTTGTATATTAAACAAGATCGAAATATAACCTCGCCCTTAACTTCGCACTATTATCTTGAATTATCCGAACGTACAAAATGCGGGATATAACAACATTGGGACTAGTTCTTGCCCTTATCTGAATTTGCCTACAATAATAGCTATCACTTGATTATTGATATGGCCCCATTTGAGGTGTTTTATGAAAGAAGGTGTAGGTCTCCTATTGGATGGTTTGATGCGTTCGGGGTGAGGCTGTGGGGTACCAATCTACTGAGAGAGTCCCTAGAGAAGGTGAAGGTGATTCAAGCTAAGCTTCTGGCAGCGCAGAGTCGGTAGAAGGAGTATGCAGACCGCAAGGTCTGATATCTTGAGTTTGAGAAAGGACAGCAAATGTTGTTGAAAGTCTCACCCATGAAGGGTGTGATGAGGTTTGGGAAGAAGGGCAAGCTTAGCTCGAGGTACATTGGTCCGTTTGAGATTCTCAAATGCATAGGCGAGGTGGATTACAAGTTAGCTTTACCTCCGGGTCTATCAGGCGTTCATTCGGTGTTTCATGTGTTGATGTTGAAGAGGTACCATGGCGATGGTTCCTACATCATCTGTTGGGATTCGATTTGTTAGATGAGAATTCGTCATATGAGGAGGAGCCCGTTGCTATCTTAGCTAGGGATGTTCGCAAGTTGAGGTCCAAGGAAATAGCTTCTGTGAAAGTTCAGTGGAAGAATCGCCCAGTGGAAGAAGCTACTTAGGAAACCGAATCCGATATGCGTAGCAAATACCCTTAGATTTTAACCGAGTCAGGTAACTCCTCCCTATATTCTCATCCTTATCTGTTTGGGGACGAACAATGTTTTAATTAGTATCTGGTGTAATGACCTTTTGGGTCGTTATGGGAAATTAGGACTCCGTTGGAAATTCTGAGGCCGCGGGTGGATTTGTAGGGCGTCTTTTTGTATGTGTGCATGTTTTGTGTTGTGTTTTTGAGGCCTTGGATGAAATGTAGGGTGATAGGGGGAAAACTAGAGAAAATTGAGCTCACTGCCCAAAATGTGCCGTTGTGGCGGTAGGAGTACCGCTTTCAGCGGCCATCCATTTTCCTTGGTGGCCGCTGTAGCGGGCAATGTACCGCTATGGCGGTACAGCTGTAGCGGTAGATGGACCGCCATAGCGGTCACAACAATTTTATGGTAGGGCGCTATTGCAGTACCGCTACAACGGCGTGATGACCGTTGTAGCGGTCGACGTAAAACAGTTGCCGAATTTTATATACTCAGTTTTATTTTCTCTTTTCACAAAACACCAACACACTTCCCAATAAGCACCTAGAGAGAATTTTCAAGCTAGGGCAAGATAAATTTGTGTGATAAGTTCATTGATTTCCATTCTATCATTCCCTTCTCCTTCATTAGTGTGATCACCTTCATGGGTCTTTAATGGTGAAATTGAAGTAGAAACCCTAGAATATCAAGAGACCTTCTAAACTTGATGGGTTATGGTTATTATCGCTTAGTTATCATCTAAATGCATGGGTTAGTTCCTCTTGATCATAAATTGATCGTTTAGAGATATAAACTAAGTGATTGGAAACCTAGGGTTCTATAAAAATGGTATCTTTACCATAAAAACTTTTTGTAATTGGAATGTTGATAGAAGATTGCTATAAAATGATGATTAATGATTACTAAGGGCTTTGATAGATTGTTTATCACCTAGAAAATCATCCACCCCTTGGAATGGGGTAAGGGAAGGGTATTCTTGCTTAGTACTTGTGAATTGAGTATTGTGACTCATTTAGCCTTCTATTTCTAGAATTTGAGCGTTCTGAGGCTTTGAGGAAAGGAAAGGTTGTAGCAGAGTGGATTGCATTGTTCCAGCTCTACTTTGAGGTAGGTTACGGTCTATTTAAGTTAGACTTCGGTTAGTTGATTGTATGTTTTGTGATTTCCTTAGGAGAAAGCATGTTTAGTTTCCATGCATGATATTGTGTGGTTTAACTCCTATGTGAATGTGAATTGAGTGTTTGTGTAGGCTTCGTGCTATTATTCCTGTGTGATTGAATCTGCAGTGGATGTATTGTGATGAGAAGCTAATATAATCTTCCCGATGGTATTGTGATATGAAATGAGGAGTTGAGTATTAATACTGAAATGTAAGAAACACTGCTCTATAACGTGTATGGAAAGGCACATATGTGACCTAGATGGGGTCGTGATCCGAGGTTAGTTCCGGAAACGAGAGGTACATTGATATGTCCCGCGTCCAAGGTTTATTCCGGAGAGGAGGTTTGTGCTCGGGTCTGAGGAGTGGATCCGGAACGAGTGGTACATGGACACCATGGGTCCCCTGCAGGTCATGACTACAGAGCTATGACATTAGATAGCATGTGCATACATCGAGTGAGGTTGTCATGGTAAAGTTACTTCCGTTGTGGCTAACGTGATTGTGATACTTGATATCTTGGTGATTTGATTGTGATTGTCCTTGGTTGACTTGCTGTGACGTATTGATAATCATTTCTGTTGACTGGCTTGTTTTATTCTATTGATTTTATGAAATATGCATGATACTAATCTTAGTCGGCCTATGATATCTACCGGTACATAGTGTTTGTACTGATACTACCTTGCTGCATTCTTTTGAGTGCAGATTGTGATACAGAGACCGCTATTCGCCCTCACATCTAGCGTGGAGGACATTTGTTGACAAATTTAGGGTGAGCTTCTTCCCATGCCAGGCTGCCCGAAGATCTTCTTGCTATGATGTCTTTTCATACTCTGGACATTATTGTTAATTATTTGTTAGACTTCAGTTCTCAGACATGTTTTAGATTAGAGTCCTGTGCGATGACTTTCGGATTTTTGGAATTTTGTAATAGATAGAACTTCCACACTTATTTCATTTTTTTATGGCATTACTTACTTAGTTTACTTGATGCGTGAATTAGTATAATTTTTGCTTGACTTGGTTAATATAAAATCATAATTGAATGAATAGAGATCTTGTGTGTTTGTTCGCTAACTAGGATTTAGTTGGGTGCCAGTGATGGCGGGTTGGGTCGTGACAGAGTTGGTATCAGAGCTTTAGGTTCGTCGATCTCATAGTACAAGGACATGTCTAGCAGAGTCTTGTAGATCGGTACAGAGACGTCTGTACTTAGCTTCGAGAGGCTGTCGGACTCTAGGAAAACTCTCTTTTCTTTCTTCTTTTGTGCTACTTGATTCCAATTGGTATCTGCTGATTCAAATTGGTATCTAATTATCCTTCATTCTCTCGCAGATGGTGAGAACACGCGTGACAGCAGTTAGAGGTAGGGGTGGAGGCAGAGGAGCTAGCAGAGGGGCGGCCCCAGCTGGGGACGGCGTCCCAGTGGTTGACCCCGGGCCTCCAGTGGTTCCTAATGATGCAGCGGGAGATGCAGCCGTACCAGCCCAGTAAGTAGTAGTACCAGTTCGACCAGGAGCTACAGCTGCTCAGGGTATACCAGATGCTATGGCACAAGTGCTGCATTGGTTGCATGGGTTAGCACAGGCTGGAGCTATACTAACGGGTCCAGCAGGTAGGTATGCAGGATGGGCGGGCCCAGGTCCGGATAGAGCACATGCTCCTAGGGTTTAGCATGCAGCAGTAGTGGCACCTCGCTTGGATGTGGTTTCGAGTTTTGAGGCCTTCCCGAGGCCGGTTGCACGGCCAGTGATGACTAGCGAGAAACATGATCTGTTTTGGAGGTTTACTAAAATGAAGCCTCCTGTGTTCTATGGTACTGAGTCGGAGGACGTATATGAGTTAATCATCTACTGTCACGAGAGGCTCTATAAGATGGGGGCCGTGGATAAGTACGGGATAGAGTTTGTGACATTTCAGTTCTTGGGTGATGCCAAGCTTTGGTGGAGGGCTTATGTGAAGTGTAGGCCAGCTGGGTCTTGTCCGTTGACTTGGGTTCAGTTTTACTCTGTGTTTCTAGACAAGTACATCCCGCGTGCTCTGAGGGACTGAAGGAAGGAGGAGTTCGCTACTATTGGTCAGAGGGACTCATCAGTTACTGTATATGAGTCTCCGTGGGAAGAGCGGAGCGAAAGTCATAAAGGAAATCCAACTCCCAGTCTCATTTACTGCAGCAAATAGAAAGAAGGGCAACCGAGCCCAAGGGAAAGCAAACCAAAGAAAAAATGGGAACTCACTGCTCTGTAGCCGGAGTAAGAAAGATTCAAGGAGCGCAGGGGGATCTGCTTTTACGAGTGATCTCGTTTTCCCGTTATGCTCTTCAGTTGCTGCCCACTGAGGGGGAGCGGAAACGGTGGTTCATAAAGGGGTTGAACACTGGGCTTCAGTTATTGGCTCTTCAGCTTATAGCCACTGGGCTTCATTTCAGGAGATGGTAGAGCATGTCTGTATCGTTGAGGGGATTAGGCAGGAGAGTTATGCAAAGCGGGTTGAGAAGAAGGCCCGTAAGGGTGGGATGTTCAGTAACTCCTTCTCGAGGGGTCAAAGTTCACTGTTATATTCAGGGCGTCCGGTTCAATCTGCGATGCAAGTGTCAGTTGGGGGCCCATCAGGGGTAAATTATCAGGCTTCTGGTCAACATGGAGGCTACACTGCCTCATCAGCTTCTGTTTGGCGGCCTACACTATACCGTGCTTGCTTCGAGTGCGGTGAGATAGGGCATATCAAGAGGTATTGCCCCTGACTTAGACAGAGTGTGCAGGGGACTCTGTATCAGGCTCCCTGAGCTACATTTACACCAGATCGAGGGGATAAGGATCGCGCACAGGAAGGGCGGGGCGGCCACACCGCGGATAGGGGCTCAGACTGGTAATGGTAATCACGGTGGTTCATTGGTGAAAGAAGAGCACGATCATTTGTACGCCTTTCTAGGTAGACTCGAGGCTGAGGCCTCCGATGCGGTAATCACAGGTACTATCTCAGTTTATGACCGTATGGCTTCTGTTTTGTTTGATCCGGGATCTAATTTTTTCTATGTATCTAATTATTTTTCTGTGGGTCTTGATATGATGTGTGATACCCTTGACACCCCTATTTATGTATCTACTCCTATTGGGGGCTCTGTGGTGGATAGCATTTACCCTGCGTGTGCGATTTTTTTTATGGTGTATAGTACTTGGGCGGATTTGATGATCTTAGACATGGTAGACTTTGATGTTATTTTGGGTATGAGTTGATTGTCCCCACATTATGCTATAACTGATTGCCATTCTAAGACTGTTACACTAGCCATGCCCGGGGCTCCTAGACTCGAGTGGAAGGGTAACCTTAGTCCCCTCCCTAAGAAAGTAATATCCTTTGTTCATGCTAGGAAGCTAGTAGAAAAGGGTTGTCTAGCTTATCTGGCACATATTCGTGAAACTAGCGTAGATACTCCATCCCATGATTTGGTTCTAGTGGTACGCGAGTTTACGGATGTGTTCCCCGCGGACTTGCCTGATATGCTATCGGATCGTGACATTGACATCAGGATTGACTTTGCCCAGGGACTCGTCCCATCTCTATCCCACCTTATAGGATGGCGCTAGTAGAACTCGGGGAACTAAAAGAGCAGTTGCAAGATCTTCTGAGTAATGAGTTTATTTGCTCGAGTGCCTCTCTGTGGGGTGCTCCTGTGCTGTTTGTTAAGAAGAACGATAGTTCTCTACGTATGTGTATTGATTACCGTCAGCTGAATAAGGTAACTGTCCGAAACAAGTATCCCATTCCCCGTATTGATGACTTGTTTGATCTGTTACAGGGAGCTTCTGTGTTCTCTAAAATCGATTTAAGGTCAGGGTACCATCAGTTGAAGATTCGGGCAGAGGATATCCCAAAATCGCTTTTCCGACCAGGTATGGGCTCTATGAGTTCTTAGTTATGTCTTTAGGGCTTACAAATGCCCCAGCTGTGTTCTTGGATCTGATGAACAGTGTGTTTAAGCCCTATTTAGGCTCATTCATAATAGTGTTCATTGATGATATCCTAGTATACTCTAGAAGTGAGGAAGAACATGAGAAACATTTCAGGATTGCTCTTGGGTATTACAGGAGAAGGAGTTGTATGCTAAATTCTCCAAGTGTGAATTCTGGTTGTCTTCTGTGTCTTTCTTGGGGCATGTTATTTCAAAAGAGGGTATTATGGTGGATTCTCACAAAATTTAGGCAGTTAAGGAATGGGCTAGGACCACATTAGTGACAGAGATCCGTAGTTTTGTGGGTCTGGCTAGCTACTATCGTCGGTTTGTGAAGGGGTTTGCCTCTATTGCTTCTCAATTGACCCGTTTGCCTCAGAAAGAGGTACCGTTTCAGTGGTCCGACGAGTGTGAGGAGAGCTTTCAAAAGCTAAAAACATTGTTGACCACAACATCGATTTTAGTATTGCCCGCTTAGGGCAAGGATTTTGTTATTTGCTGTGATGCTTCACGTTCTGGTTTAGGTGCTGTTTTGATGCAGGAAAAGAAGGTGATTGCTTATGCTACTCGGCAGTTGAAGGTGCATGAGAAGAACTATCCTACTCATGATCTAGAGTTGGCAGCGGTGGTGTTTAAGTTGAAAATATGGAAGCACTACTTGAATGGTGTCCATTGTGAGGTGTACACACACCATCGCAGTTTGTAGAATGTGTTCACTCAGATGGATCTGAACTCTAGACAGTGGAGATGGATGGAACTGCTGAAAGACAACGACATCACAATTTTGTACCACCCTGGTAAGGCAAATGCGGTAGCTGACACATTTCGCAGGAAGTCGGCTAGTATGGGAAGTCTGGCTCCTCTGATTTCTTCTGAGCATTCGTTAGCTAAAGAGGTTCAGACTCTAGCTAACAATTTTATGAGACTGGATATCTCTACCACAGGCAAGGTGTTAGCTTGTGTTGTGCCACGGTCGTCATTTTTGGAGCAGATTAATGCTAAGCAGTTTGAAGATGCTAAGTTATGTAAAATACGAGATAAGATGTTGCGTGGTGAAACCAAGGAGGCCGTGACTGATGAGGAGGGCGTGCTGTGAATCAAAGAGAGAGTGTGTGTGCCACGTGTGGGTGGCTTCATTAAGACCATTCTGACAGAGGCTCATAGTTCGATTTATTCTATCCATCCTGGTGTCACTAAGATGTATCGTGATTTGAGGCAACATTACTGGTGGACTGGGATGAAGCGTGATATAGTAAAGTTCGTTGCTCAGTATCTGAATTACCAACAGGTAAAGCATGAACATCAAAAACCTGGGGGTACACTGCAGAGGATGCCCATTCCTGAGTGGAAGTGGGAAAGGATAGCCATGGATTTCGTAGTGGGTCTTCCGAAGACGCTAGGGAAGTTTGACTCACTCTGGGTCATTGTTGACAGGTTGACTAAGTTTGACCACTTTATTCTGGTAAAGATAATTTATGATGCGGAAAATTAGCTAAGGTCTACATTCGGGAGGTGCTTAGACTCCACAGGGTTCCTATCTCCATCGTGTCCGACAGGGGCACCACGTTCACATCCAGGTTTAGGAGTGTTTGCATGAGGAGTTGGGTACGAAATTCGACCTTAGCACAGCCTTCCACCCTCAGACTGACGGGCAGTCTGAGCGGACTATTCAGGTTCTTGAGGATATGCTTCGTGCGTGCGTGATAGATTTTGGTGGGCATTGGGACTAGTTCTTGCCCTTGGCTAAATTTGCCTACAATAATAGCTATCACTCGAGTATTGATATGGCCCCATTTGAGGTGTTGTATGGAAGAAGGTGTAGGTCTCCTATTGGATGGTTTGATGCATTCGAGGTGAGGCCGTGGAGTACCGATCTTCTGAGGGAGTCCCTAGAGAAGGTGAAGGTGATTCAAGCCAAGCTTCTAGTAGCGCAGAGTAGGCAGAAGGAGTGTGCGGACCGCAAGGTCTGAGATCTTGAGTTTGAGGAAGGAGAGCAATTATTGTTGAAAGTCTCACCCATGAAGGGTGTGATGAGGTTTGGGAAGAAGGGCAAGCTTAGCTCGAGCTATATTGGTCCATTTGAGATTCTCAAACGCGTGGGAGAGGTGGCTTCCAAGTTAGCTTTACCTCTGGGTCTATCAGGCGTTCACCCGGTGTTTCATGCGTCGATGTTAAAGAGGTACCATGTCGATGGTTCCTATATCATCTGTTGGGATTCGATTTTGTTAGATGAGAATTTTTTGTATGAGGAGGAGCCCGTTGCTATCATAGATAGGGATGTTCGCAAGTTGAGGTCCAAGGAAATAGCTTCTGTGAAAGTTCAGTGGAAGAAGCTACTTGGGAAACAAAATCCGATATACGTAGCAAATACGAGTCAGGTAACTCCTCCGTAGATTCTCATCCTTGTCCGTTTAGGGACGAACGGTGTTTTAATTTGTATCTGGTGTAATGACCCTTTCAGTCGTTATGGGAAATTAGGACTCTGTTGGGAATTCCGAGGCCGCGGGTGGATTCGTAGGGCGTGTTTTTGTATGTGTGCATGTTTTGTGTTGTGTTTTTGAGGGCTTGAATGAAATGTGGGGTGATAGGGGAAAAACTAGACAAAATCGAGCTGACTGCCCAAAACGTGCCACTGTGGCGGTACTCGGACCGCTTTCAGCGGCCATCTATTTTCCTTGGTGGCCGCTATAGCGGGCAATGTACCGCTATGGCGGTGGATGGACCGCCATAGTGGTCACAACAATTTTGTGGCGGGACGCTATAGCGGTTACTTGACTGCTATAGCGATACCGCTGCTGTCACGACCTGTCTAGAGGGCCGCGACGAGCACCCGGTGCTAGCCCACCCGGGCACCCCTTAACTCACTTTTATGGTTATATCTAGGTTAGCCATACAATTAAACATATAAATCTATTCGTTCATCATACCAGTCCCATTGGATGACAATGCCTTTATATAATGGTTGGCATCTATGCCACATAAATGTACATGAGCCGACAAAGCTATCAAAATGATATACAAAATATGGGCCGACAAGGCCAGACATATCTAACCATATACAAGTGACTACGAGCCTCTAAGAAGAGTATAACATATCACATGAGCGGGACAGGACCCCGTTGTGCCCATAATTATGTACACAAAAGAATGAGTACCCAAAAGCTATGGCTCCGAATGAAATGGAGCTCTGCTAGGTGGTCTATGAGAATACCGCTATGGATCAAGCCTGTCTCCCTGTGCACCTGCGGGCATGACGCAGCGTCCACAAATAAAAAGATGTCAATACGAAGAATGTACTGAGTATGTAAAGCATAGTCAATATCAATATAGAAGCATAGTTAGCAACATAAGAAATAGCATAGGATGGGAGATGGCAATATCATCGTCATATGCACTTACTTGCCTTTCATAGGAACTTTCCATTGCTAATACGTATTTGTGTACATACATCACTATCCGTATTCCACCATAATACCCGTACCATATTTGTGCTCGTATTCGTATACATGCCCTTATTCACATTCATATACATGGTCATATCATATTCGTATTCATATCATATACATAATCATGTCATACACATAGCATTTACATAGCATACCCGACCACGTAGGATCGGTGTTTCACGTACCCGACCATATATAGGCTAGGTGATCATACATACCTTGCCAACCAAGGGTCAGTGTTACACGTACCTGGCCTTACCAAGGCTCAGTGTTGTCCATACCCAACTGCAGTGGTGTGCGCGCGTTACGTAAATATACATACATATACATCTATACATATACTACCCGCCCATATAAGCTCGGTGTTCCATAATAGTCATACATATACACAATAGCTCATAAGCATCTTTACTTTTAACCCCATTATCATAATCGTCATCGTTATTATCATTATAGCCATCATCAATACCATTATCACTATTATCATCATTCATTTCATCTACCTTAATAGGCCTACTCGTCATGCGAGGAACTTAGTACAATCGTAGCATATCAATAATCGTGAGCTTACAAGCTCGGAAGATCAAATCATTCGAAAGACAACATACTCGTATAGAGGATTTAGATATTTGGCCAAAGAACCATGCCTTATGAAAGAAGGGTTAGCCTTACATACCTTGTCCGATCAACTATTTTACACTTGCGCGTTCTCCTCCAATGCTAGCGTTTCTACCTTCATTAAAGGTCATACTATCGTTAGAATCGACAACTAGCACACATGGCTAAAGCTAGATCGGACAGAATCTCCTTTGTTTATACAACATTCCTCCGTATCGTAATTCAACTCCCAAACGTCAACAATACATTCACAACATCATAATGATGGCCATTAATCATTCACATTAACCACATTATCTAGCTTTCCCAATTCGCTCCCAATTACCCATATCTATGGTCATAACACAAAATGACATTCATTCACCTACATTACTCATCTCATGTTCTCAACATCATTTATATCGTATTTACTTCACAATACATCAAGAATCACAATTCAATTCAAACTATTTCTCAAAACGTCACTATTCATCATTCATGACCCATTTTACCATATTCTTCTAATGTCCAAGCATTGTAACTTCCAAACACCTTAAACAACATATAAATACCATAAATCTTACCATAGATGTTGTAGGAACGAGCCTTGGTCAAAATACTCCACTTGAGCAAAAACCCTAGTTTTCCTTCAATGAGATTTCTTCACTTGAATGATCTTAATGGGTTTGCTTACACTTAATTCACTTGACTTATGTTGTTGATCACTAAATATCCTTGAAATTTTGTGGAACATATGTAGAGAGATGTTTTAGAGAGAAGGGGTGTGAAGTGGATGTGAAATGAAACGACACTTGGCCTCTTCATTTATTGATCCAAATCTGTCCCGACCAAATATACGGACCAACATACGGTCCGTATAAATTGTACGGGCCATATGTTTGGTCGTACATTTGGTCCAGAAACTTTTGCCTTGCTGGGCAGGTTATACGGTCCCAAACATACGGACCGTATAAATTATACGGCCAGTATGTTTGGCCGTATAACTCCCAGGGGTTTCGAAGTTCGTTTCGTCGATTCGCTTAACCTCCAATCCTTATGGAACCTTCTTAACACTTGTTCAACACTTCAATACCAATCTAAGGGACGTCATCACTCTTCCCCAAGACATGCTTAAGCCTCGCTAACCCGTTACTTGTATTTCCTTTCTAATACTTATCAAATACTTTGCCTTCTCTTGGCAATCCTCTTCCCCAATCTCTAACCTCTTTGAAATCTTATCTAGAGTTCGTCGAGCGTCATCGCTTACTCATGAACATATCGTATACTCGTATTCATCACTAGTCCATTCACGTATGCATTCACGGAAGATTTTTCCGAGGCGTAACAGCTGCAGCGGCGTGATGACCGTTGTAGCGGTCAACGTAACACAGTAGCCGAATTTTATATACTCAGTTTTATTTTCTCTTTTAACAAAACACCAATATACTTCCCAACAAACACCTAGAGAGAATTTTCAAGCTAGGGCAAGATAATTTTGTGAGGTAAGTTCATTGATTTCCATTCTATCATTCCCTTTGTCACGACCCAGCTGGGGGCCGCGATGGGTACCCGGGGCTAGCCACCGAGCTGTCACGACCTGACTCGGGGCCGCGACGAGCACCCGGTGCTAGCCCACCCGAGCACCCTCATAGCTTACTCTTATACTTACATCTAGGTGAGCCACATAATTATACATACATTTCCATTCATTCGTCAACTAGTCCCAATTGGACAACAGTACATTTATATCACCATAGGCATCTATGCCACATCAATGTACATGGGCCAACGTGGCCGACAAAATGATACACAAAACATAGGCCGACAGGGCCGGACATGTCTAACCATATACATATGACTACGAGCCTCTAGGAAGAGTATAACATATCACATGAGCGGGACAGGACCCCGCTATGCCCATAATTATATACACAAAAGAATAAGTACCTAAAAGATATGGCTGCGGAGGAAACGGAGCTCTCTATGAAATCTCCGAATAGGCAACTATGGATCAAGTCTGTCTCCCTGTGCACCTGCGGGCATGACGCAGCGTCCACAAACAAAAGGACGTCAGTACGAAGAATGTACTGAGTATGTAAAGCATGATTAACATCAATATAGAAGCATCATAGACAATATATGAAGTGGCATAGGAGGGAAGACAATAATATCATCATCATGGCACTTACCTGCCTTTCATAGGAACTTTCCATTTCTCATGCGTATTTCATAATAGTGCTCGTATTCGTATACATGCCCCTATTCGCATTCATATACATAGTCATTTCACATTCATATTCATACTATATACATATCCATACACTTATATACATACATAGCGTACCCGACCATAAGGTTCGGTGTTTCATACATACTTGGCCAACCAAGGCTCAATGTTATTTCTACCTGGCCCTACCAAGGCTTCAGGGTTATCCGTACCATCTGCAGATGTGTGCGCGCGTTACGTAATCATATACATACATATATATATACATCCATATATAAATTCTACCCGGCATTATAAGCTCGGGGTGTCATTATAGCCCTTCATAGGCACATGTGAATATAATAGCCCGTAGGCACCTTTAGCATCATTATTATTATCATCGTCATCACTAACATCATCGTTTTTGCTACATCTCTATCTTATGCTTACTCGTCAAATGGGGTGCGTAGTACATTCGTAGCACGTATCGGGGGTCGTGAGCTTATGAGCTCGGAGTGTCAATCACTTGAATACAACATACTCATATAGAGGATTTGAGAGTTTGGCCAAGGAACCATGCCTTATGAAAGAAGGGTTAGCCTTACATACCTTTTCGTCGGACTATTCTACACTTGCACGCTTCCTTCCAATGCTAGCGTCTATACCTTCATTAATATCATAACAATGGCCATTAGTCATTCACGTTATCCACATTATTTAGATTCCTTAATTTGCCTCTAATTCACCCATATTCATGGTCATAACATCCAACTTCGTCCATTCGTCTAAAGTGTCTAGTTCATGATCTTAGTACCATTTATAATGCATTCATATCACAACCAACAACATTCATGATTCAATTCAAACTATTCCTCAAAATGTCACTATTCATCATTCATGACCTACTTGACCATATTTTCTACAATCCATGTATTTCAACTCTTCAATACCTTAAACATCATGTAAAAATCATGAATCTTACCTTAGAAGTTGTAGGAACAAGCTTGGTTAATAATACTCCACTTTGAGCAAAACCCTAGTTTTTCTCCATTTGCATTTCTTGACTTGAATGGTATTTAATGGCTTGATTACACTTGCTTCACTTGTTTATGTTGTTGGTGACTTATAATCCTTGAAAACTTATGAAATAAATGTAGAGAGATGATTCTCGAGAGAAGTGGTGTAATGTAGAAATGAAATAAAACAAGTCTTGGTCCTCATATTTAATGAATTGGAATTCTGTGCTGAGGTGTGCAGTGGTCGTCCATGGAGGTTTACGGTCCGTATTCCAGTTTACGGACCGTCCCTCGTGGTCGTCTTTAACCTTAAGCAGAACCAGAAACTTTGGCTGCATGCATGGTGATTTACGACCATGGTTTACGGGCCGTAAATCACTTTACGGTCCGTCCACCAGGTCTTATTTTACCACTTCTCAACTGGGCAAAAAGTTGAAATCTTGCATGGCAATTTACGACTGCCAGTTTACGGACCGTATTCCATTTTACGGTCCGTATTTTGCACTTTACGACCACTGGGCAGTTTTGCCAACTTTCAACTTTTCGCATTTCTCGACTTTTCATTCTAATCATTCTCGTCCATATACGCACATTGCTCATGAAACATTATACACTCGCACTCCTCGCACACATCACTAGTTCGTTTACTTGCGTACCAACGGGAAATTTCCCGAGGTGCAACATTCTCCCCCCCTTAGGAACATTCGTCCTCGAATGTACATTCGTATACCAATGCTTGTATAGACTTCTTTATTTTCGTATATCTATAGTATAATAACATACACAACAACAACAACAACAACTACAGCCAATCCCACGATATTCCCTCCCACAAAACAATTAATAACAACCACCAAACATCCCCAAAATATTGTCACAAATCAACCACGAAAATCATATAAAAACAGCCCGGTATACGCTTTGTATATGATATCTTCATACACTTTATTCTCTCAAATTCAGGAACAGAAACTTGTCAACAACATCAACAATTATTATACATAATAACTCAGATAATTCCATCCAATTAATCCAACTAAAACAGCCCCCGATCCATAAATCTCAACAAAATAACAAACGAATTTAGAACGCTATTTTCTCCGTTCTAATCCGTTAAAACTTTAAATAAACTTATTAACAATGACAAATGGACCTTAATCTTACCTTACGTATGCAGAAACCACGTCAACACTCTTCTTTTTGGCTGATGTTTAGCTCAAATTGAAGGCAACGCAACGTACAACACTTTTCACTTCATGAGCCTTGGGTTCCAAGTATAGGGGTGACTCAGGTCAGGTGAGGCCACCTTTACTATGATGTACTCAGTATGGTAAGTTGCAAACTGGACAGTTCCATTTAGGTACGGATGCTTTATTTACCTGTGGCCAGACAGGCCATATGATGCGTGACTGTCCATCAAGAGGTGGTAGAGGTTGGTTTAGCCCACGGGATCAGCAGCTGATTTGTCATCATCTGTACGCCCTCTGGGGCAAGGCTCATAGACACCGGTAGGCCGTGGTAGAGGTAGAGGGGGAGAATCTAGTTCGAGCGGTCTTCAGAACAGTATTTATGCATTAGCTGGGCGACAGGATCTTTGGTCTTCCCCTGATATAGTTACAGGTATATTATCAGTTTCTTCTCATGACGTATATGAATTGATTGATCCAAGTTCTACATTGTCTTATATTACTCCTTATATTGCCGTTCGGTTTAGGGTAAAAGCTAAGTCAATTAAACCTTTTGAAGTATCTACACCCGTTGGTGATCCAGTGATAGCTAGACGGGTGTACAGAAGTTGTGTGGTTATAGTCTGTGATTGTCATACTATGGCAGACTTAATTGAGTTAAATATGGTAGACTTTGATGTTATTATGGGTATGGACTAGTTGGTTTCTTGTTATGCCAATGTTGATTGTAGGACAAAAATGGTTCGTTTCTAGTTTCCGGGAGAACCAGTTCTAGAGTGGAAGGGCAATACAGCATCTCCAAGAGATAGGTTTATTTCCTATCTCAAGGAAAGGAAGATGATTACTAAAGGTTGTATTTACCATTTAGCCCGAGTTCAAGATATAGAAGCAAAGTCATCGACCCTTCAGTCTGTTCCAGTAGTTAATGAATTTTTGAATGTATTCCTAGAAGAGCTTCTAGGCCTTCCACTAGAACAGGAGATTGATTTCTCTATTGATGTGTTTCCAGATACTAAGCCAATATCTATTCCTCCTTATAGAATGGCTCCTGCAGAATTGAAGGAGTTAATGGAGCAGTTGAAGGATTTACTTGAGAAATGCTTTATTAGGCCTAGCTCGTCACCTTGGGGAGCACCTGTGTTGTTTGTAAGAAAGAAAGATGGTTCCTTGCGAATGTGTATCGATTACAGACATCTAAATAAGGTGACGATAAAGAACAAGTATCCACTTCCAAGGATTAATGATTTATTTGATCAATTACAGGGTGTCAAATGGTTCTCAAAGATAGATTTGAGATCAGGGTTCCACCAGGTGAGAGTTAGAGAGAAGGATATTCCGAAGACAGCTTCCAGAACTAGATATGGTCATTTTGAGTTTCGGGTAATGTCGTTCGGGTTGACTAATGCACTGGCGTTATTCATGGATTTGATGAATAGTGTATTTAGGCCTTTCTTGGATTCTTTTGTGATCATGTTTGTCGATGATATCCTGGTATATTCGTGATCCGAGGCAGAGCATACAGATGATCTACGTGTTATCCTTAGAGTTCTTCAATCCCAAAATTTATATGCAAATTTCTCAAAATAAGAGTTTTGGTTGAATTCAGTGACTTTTATGGGGCACATTATTTCAGCTGATGGTATTCGGGTGGATACCCAGAAGATTGAAGCAGTGAAAACTGGCCGAGACCTACAACACCTACTGAAGTCCGTAGTTTTCTGCGGTTGGCCGGTAATTACAGAAGATTTATAGAAGGTTTTTCTTCTATCTCTGCACCACTGACGCAGCTGACTCAGAAATCAACTAAATTTCAACGGACAGATGATTGTGAGCATAGTTTTCAGGAGTTGAAGAATAGATTGACTTCGGCCCCGGTTCTGACATTCTAGAAGGATCGGAAGGCTATGTTATCTATTGTGGTGCTTCAGGTGTTGGATTAGGTTGCGTATTGATGCAGCACGATAAGGTTATTGCTTATGCTTTAAGGCAGTTACGGAAACATGAGCAAAACTATCCAACCTATGATCTACAATTGGCTGCAGTAATTCATACATTGAAGATGTGGTGACATTATTTGTACGACATTTATGTTGATATTTATACAGAGCATAAGAGCCTCCAGTATATTTTCAAGCAGAAGCAGTTAAATATGCGGCAAAGGCGATGGTTGTAACTATTGAAAGATTATGATGTTAGCATCTTATACCATCCGGGGAAAGCGAATGACGGAGCTTATGTGATGTCCAACCAGAGAAGAGGAATTTAGCTCATGAGCTTCAACAATTAGCTGGTTTGGGAGTTCGATTAATGGACTCAAGCGATACGGGAGTTACTATCCAGAATTCAGCTATTTCGTCTTTAGTAATGGAGGTGAAAAAGCACCAATATGAGGATCCCATATTAATTCATTACAGAGAAACAGTTGCTCAGAAGAAAAAGTCACCATTTGAAATCTCTGCAGATGCAGTTCTCAAATATCAAGGTAGATTATATGTTCCTGATGTTGCAGGTTTACGTCGCGAGATTCTGGGGAATCCTATTGTTCCCGTTATTCTTTTCATCCGGGAGAGACAAAGATGTAGCATGATATTAAGTCAATTTATTGGTGGGATGGAATGAAGAAAGACATAGCAGAGTTCGTAGCTCAATGTCCTAACTGTCAGCAGGTAAAGATTGAACATCAGAAGCTTGGTGGATTGTTACAAGCTATGGAGATTTCGACTTGAAATGGGAAGTGATTCATATGGATTTTATTACAGGCTTGCCTTGTTCTCAGCATAACTATGATTCCATATGAGTAATTGTTGATAGACTTACAAAATCGACTCATTTTTTGCCTGTCAGAACTACGTATTCAGCTAAAGATTTTGCAAAGCTTTATATCAAGGAAATAGTACGACTCCATGGTGTGCCGTTATCCATTATCTCCGATACGGGTGCGCAGTTGACAACTAACTTCTGGAAGTTTTTCCAAGAGGGTTTGGGTAGGGCTGGGCGTTTGGTATTCGGTTCGGTATTTTGAAAGTTCGGGTTCGGTAATTCGGTATTCGGTAATTGAAAGTATATACCAAATACCGAATTTTCAAACTTCGGTTCGGTAATTCAGGAATCGGTAAATCAAATTTCGGTTCGGTACGGTATTCGGTAATACCATTTTTTTGCTAGCAGCTGCATTCATTCATCATGTGCAAGAGTTCACATCACAATTACCCCTCAATTTTCAGGAAAAAGTTTCTATGGAATATGTTAAGCAAGGAAACCAACTATAGGAAACAGGCAGAGGGTTCAACGACAATGGAAACCAACTGCTATCCTTTAAATTACATGATTTAACATAGACATTTATTATTGACAGTGTAAGGAATGATTTTTAACGGATGCAAGAACCACTTATAGTTGATAACTATTGACAGTGTAAAAATGTTTACACTATCAATGTAATTAAACATATAGTAACAGGTTATCGATGTAAATTGACTTCTTTAATCAATGAGTTTGGCTGAGCTAAAGTGACTACTAAGGGACCAATGACAAGTCTTTGGAAGCCCAGAGCTAGTTGTTGCATCAGATGCATGAATAGATCAATAGCAGGACACTCAAATACATTGGAATCATTGTAGGAGACTAGTATATAGCAAAAAAATTACTAATATCCTCTAGGATAAAAGACATGATTTCTTTATCAGATTAATAATCAAAGCATTCAATTCAGAGACATGTTCCAAAGAGCAGTAAGTCTTGTTAAACAAATCTGAATACTGGACTGGACTACTAGAGTCACTGGACACTCATATAATCAAAGCATTACCAGCTAGAGTCGCTGGACTACTGGACTTAATTTCGGTATTCGGTATTTACCGAATTACCGAACGGTATAATTGTAAATACCGAATACCGAACCCGAAATACTAAATTTTATATTTTAGTACCGAATACCGAATCGAAAACCGAATTATCGAATACCGAAATAGCCGGTTCGGTTCGGTAATTTGATTTTCGGTATTTTATGTCCAGCCTTAGGTTTGGGGTCTCAAGTGAGTCTTAGTACAACATTTCACCCCCAGACTGATGGACAAGCTGAGCGTACCATTTAGACTTTCGAGGATATGCTACAGGCATGTGTGTCAGACTTTGGAGGTAGTTGGGATGATCAGATCACTTGCCACTCATTCAATTTGCATATAACAATAGTTATCATTCCAGTATCCAAATGGCCTCGTATGAGGCTTTATATGGGTGGAAGTGTAGATCACCAATTGGATGTTTCGAAGTAGGGGAGACCAAAACTAATAGGACCAGATTTGATCCAGCAAGCAGTGGAGAAGGAATATATCAGGCTCTTTATATGGTTAATGAAGTTTTATACAAGTGACAAGAAGGCTTCATAAGGATTGGAGGTCAAACGAATCGAAAAGAACGTATTTTCATGAAAATCGAAAATTTTGGGCAATATGCGGCCGCATACTCAGTATGTTGTGCAGTATATTGGCCAAAAACTTACCATTTTGGCCAAGCCTACTCCCCAACATCACCCCCATTTTGTGGAGGGAGTATGCGGCTGCATGCTGAGTATGTCATGCCGCATACTCGACGCAACACGGGGCGGTGGGGCGATTTTCAACCCTTTTTTCCCCCCAAAGGATCCCATTTTTAACATTCACTTTCCACACCCTGCTCTCAAAATTATAAGAGAGTTCTTGAAGTTTCTCCAATATTCCAAAACCTTTCACACCATCAAAAGAGAAGATCAAACATCAAAACCTCAAGATAATCCATGGAAGATGATTGCTCTTTCTTCCCTTCAAGGTTGTGATGAACTTGGTCTTGGAAGAAGTTGCGAAAGGTGAAGTTCCTCTATTATAAGATATGCTATTCATCCTATTTATATGATTGAGTTGGTTTAAAGGTTTAGTAACTCTTGGAGAGGGAAGAATCATAGTAGAGAAGTCATAAAGTGTTGAATTGAAGTTGATGACTATAAGGTGAACTTGAAAAGAGATTTTGGATTAATTTGAGATTAAATTGAATACAATTTTCATGACCCAAACTGGAGGGCCGCGACTGACACCTAGGACCCTACTCGGCTGAGTGCCATACTACCATTCTATTCATAAGTCAGAATCTTATGTGAACCTTTAAATTATGAAATGGCGCTTCCATCAAGTAAAACATGAAAAACCTTTGGTCACAATAAAATCTTTAAAATAATGCATATGAACACGTCGACCTACATGGCCGCTTTACACAACTGTCGACATCTCGACGCACTATCCACATGACACTGTCTGCAAAAGTCTCTAACATACACGAGATACCATAACATAAGTACTCTGACTCGGCAACACTCCGAACTGAGATGGAGCTCACCAATCCAGCTGATAGCCTAGGAACATCCTGTAGCCAATAGAAATTTGATATCCTTTTTCCCGTCTCAGCAAATCATTTTTTCCCGTCTTCTACTCATCTATATACACCTGTGTGGCATGAAACGCAGCGCCCCAATGCAAAGGGACGTCAGTACTAATAATGTACCGAGTATGTAAGGTAGAACTGAAACAATATATCTCGACTCGAATGATAAAAGAGTAACTGACTCAATCTGTACCTGTAACCAACTCTGATAAACATGTATGTGCACATGAACTTTTGATGTAGCATGAGTATGTATGTATGTATGTATGTATATATATATATATATATATATATATATATATATATATATATATATATATATATGTATATGTATATATAATGCATGCCTTTGCCTTGCTCGCAGCTCCTTCGGGCATAATAGCATAATGGCCCCTTCGGGCATCATAATCATCGTATACCAGCTGATCAGGTGGTTTGCGTATATAACGCCTAAGCCCTTTTCCCCTTCTCCATGAAATGATGTGATGCATGTATGTAAATATGCAAATGCATGAAAATCTTTGAAAACCATCAAAAGATTCCCTTCGGAGCAACTTTTAGTTCAAAATGGGAACTTCTTCCCTTTTTAAAAAATGGGAACTTCTTCCCCTTTTTAGCAAAAATGGGAACTTCTTCCCCTTTTTCTCAAAAATGGGAAATTCTTCCCCTTTTCATTTGTCTCCTTCGAGACTCAAAAATCAAATGTGAAATGCATGGGAATAAGGAAACCTTAAGAATGTTCCCTTCGGGAATTAGACATTGTTATACAATCGTACAACTTATGGATGCCCCTTCGGGACTTAAGAAGTCAAGGAACTCAGGATATCCTACCTCTAGGAGTGGATTCAGTATGGATATCATTATGCTTCGCACTTGTCATAGATCATGCCATAAAGAAGGAAAGGATAGCATTAACATACCTCGAAGCTCGCTTCTCGACTTTCCAACATACCTTTTGTCTTGAAATATACATATAAAACCATTCATACTATTGTTAGGCCCGTTTTTATATAATTATCCTAAGCCTCCAAATAAATCTTTCTAGAATTTGCCAAAATTTTAGCAACATCTCCTCTGTATATATGCCTAGCCCAAAATCTCAATTCAGCAACCAACAATGTTATAACCCGTATTTTCCACGTTCAGATAATTCAAGATAATTGCGAAAAGTTAAGGGCAAGACTATTTTCCAAGATTATTTTAATATACAAGTTGTTTATTAGTATGGAAATATTGAGAAAGGCTACGGGTAAAAAGGGAAATTCGCAAAGTGGTTTATGGTAATATTGTGGAAGGCTAGGGGCAAAACAGGAATTTCACAAAAAACGTTCAAGAAGGTTCATGAAAAGGGGCCCTTTGGCTGTGTGGTGGTGTGTGGGTCCCACCCTTTTATGAGCTATGTAATTATATATATATATATATATATATATATATATATATATATATATATATATATATATATATATATGGATCAAAGCTTACACACAATTAATTCATCCTTGTTTTAAGAAATTTCAAGAAAAAGGGAGAAGGGCCATGTGTCCACTTGATATTGGAAGGAACTATATATATATATATATATATATATATATATATATATATATATATATATATATATATATATATATGAACAAGGGAGAAAAATATAGACATTTTCATCTTTATTCATAACTTAGCAAAACTTGAAAAAAAAAAAGGGGTGTTCGGCCATGGCTGGCCGAACATGAAGCCAAGGAAAAGTGATCAAAAAAAATATTTTCTCCTAGTATTCCAAGCAATTGGAAGCCCCTTATTAACATGAAGGAGTTGTTGGATCAAGCAAAGTCTTTATTTGTGTAATTCATAAGCCCTAGCCGAGTGGAGAGATGTGTGGAAACGGTATGTATTCAATCTTCTTTCACATGTGTTAGTGATGATTTGTGAATGTTGTAGTATGTGGAAATGGATGAAATTCATGAAATATGTATGTATATGGTGTGGCCGAATGGAGGTGGTGATTGTTTAGAAATGATGAATTGATTTTATTTAGTATCTTGGTTATTGTGTTGTGGATTCTATGATGTTAAATGAAGATTTAATGGTTTGAAATGAAGTTGTAATCGTTTGTGGATTATGGAAGAAGTTAATGTGATATTAGTATGGTCCCTTATAATTATAAGAATAGAGTTGCTAATGTGTAGGTTGTAAATATAATTCATGAATTTGAAAGTGAGACATGTGTTTGGAACATTGTAAGTTGGGTTGTCGTAATTGAATTTGAAAGAAGGAAATGTGTGTCATTGTTCTTGTTGAATTCGGAAGGCTTCGGGTGAAGTAATATGTCGATTGGGTTGTTTGGAATATTATGTGAATTGTTTGAAGTATTCTTGAATTTTGCTTGTAAGGTCTTGGGCAAGTACTTGAATGTGAGATCATTGGTATTGGCTTGATTTCATGTGATTGAATTGAGTATAAATGGAATGTCGTCGGATTGTGTAGAAAGAATTGTTAATGTTAGAATGTATTTTGAAATAATTGTTGAAGTTGGAGATATGATTGTTGGTGTTGTTGTTGATAATTTGGCCGAGTTGAATTCTCGGATTATTATTGATAAATTGGTCGAGTTAGATTCTCGGGGATGGTGTATTTACAGGGGAAATGCTGCCAAACTTTCGGTAGAATATAAATGAATTCATTTGAAAGACTAAGACAAGTATATGTCGATGAGTCTAATGATTATGTCAATTCTCTTGAATGTAGACTAGCAAGTTTGGACAAATAAGCGTAGCTAATTGGACATGGGACAGGTATGTAAGGCTTACCCTTTCTTTCTTTGGCATGACCCTTATGAAACGAGCTGATGACGTATATGTATGATTTTAAAGAAATTCCTATTCTTAAAGCCACTAGGATGGCTAATGTTCTTGACTTCCGAAGAACTATTTTGCTATGTCTTGATGCAAGTGTGTGGTTCCAAAAGCCTTATGTTGATTTGATTCATAGCGATATTCGAAAGGTACTTGATATGATTATTGCTTTGATTTTCCAAAAATAGCTTCTGAAATGTTCATGGAAGGTTCTGTACTTCAAACGCTCACAACTTTCTTATACTAAATCGGATTGACCCGAAACTTGTTTCTGAGCCTTCAGGTGTCGGTAAGTATACTTGTCCATCGAGTCTTTCATAATATATTCGGAGGTTACTGACTTTACATCCCTCCGATAGAGGCATAACATTCTTTGGGCTCTCCTGCATGCTGCTTACATGATATATGTATATGCTACATGAACATGATATATGTATATGTATATGGGGTAAGGGGAAAGGTGAGGCGCTATAGACGCATTGCCACCTGATCAGTTGGTATCGGAGCCGGTGGTGGGGCAAACCCAGTGGTGGGGCAAACCTCAGCAAGAACGCTGAGTCCCAAAGAGGGGTGAGTGTAAGGCTTGCCTTAGGCGAATCCCACATTGGTTTAGGCGAATCCCACATTGGTTTAGGCAAATCCCATATTGGTTCAGGAAAATCCCACATCGGTTAATATCGTCCCGGACGCGGGATATATGTGGCTAAATGGATCGGAGCCGACACCTCGACAATATGATATGTTCTATTTTACATATAAATGAAAAAGAAATGTTTTCCAAGAAAGTAAAATATGGTATGTATATATATGGATCGAGCTGCACGTTCTGCAGCACTAAGCATGCATGGTACCCACCTAAAAGGCATTCAGATGTACAGGTTACTCTTTTACCCCATGATATGCTCTATAACTCCATTCTGTTATTATTCATAATTATATCTCTTACTGTGTTGCTATTCATGCCTTACATACTCAGTACAATGCTCGTACTGACCCCCTTTTTTTCGAGGGCTGTGTTTCATGCCGCGCAGGTACACCCAGATGAGTAGAAGCCATTATAGAAGATGTTCCAGAGAAATTGGCAAGCTCCAATTGCCCCTGGAGAGTTGCCGAGTCAGAGTATTATGCTATGATGTCTTGTTCGAAGTTAGAAACATTGCAGACAGAGTCGTGGGTATAGAATGTCAGTCTTGTAAGCGGCTCCATCAGCTGATGTGTCTTATAGTATTATGTTACAGATCCATTATGATTACAGATTATAATTGTTTTGAGCACGATGAAGGAAAAGTTTTTGGAATCTTTATTATGTATCCCATTCTTATTTGATTTAAAGGTCCAAAGCGATTATGTATGTAATAAGAGTTAGCGGGTTCGCTCGGCTCCGAATATGGGGTCAGGTGCCCATCTGTTATATCCCGTGTTTTCACACGTTTGGAAAAATTCGATAAATAATGGATTCTTGAGATACGAGGTCAAATTTGATATTTTGTTGAACGTAGGAGTTATGCATGAAAGAATAGAGTCATGAAAGTGTGGGACAAGGTTAAGGGTAATTTTGGAATTTTGGAAATTAGTTTCGGGAATTATAAAATACGACCCATAAGTTATTGGGCTCAAAAATTGAATTGTAAGTGAGGCCCAAAAAGGGGTGTATGGCCAGCCACATTAGGCCATGATCCAAGCCCAATTTTAGTTGGTCATGTGCTTGGTCATGTGACCAAGCACTTCAACTACATATACCATAGAAGACTTAAGAAATTAGAGATAAGAACAACAAAGAAAATAGAAGGAGAGAAAGAAGACCATTTCGGGTTTGAGGTGCAAAAATAGCCACCATAAATATTGTTCTAAAAATTCAATTCTTGTTGTTTTCCTACTAAGTCAAGGTTCCTTTGCATCTTGGTATAGTTGGTTTGGAGTGGGAAGCATTAGATTCCTCAAAGTGAACACAAGTTCAAGTGAAGAAGACTTGAAGAAAAGGTAAGAATTTCTACCTTTTTATTGTGTTATGAAGTTTTGATTGTGTTGTAGTATATATAAATGTGTTGATTGTATGGAAAAATGGAAGTTTGCAATGTGGGTTTGGTATATGGCTTGTAGCCGTGTGTATATATATGTTGTATAGCCAAGTTGTGTTGAATTTATGTTATATTCTAGTTGTAATTGTGATGAAATGCATATGAGAATTGAAAGTTGGATGAATTTAGTTGATATGGAAAAATAAGCATATGGCCATGTGGTATATGTGGCTTGGGAATGAAATGGATCAAGTTTGTTTAGTGTATTGGAGTGTTGTTGTAATGCTTGGCATGGAAATGAAGTTAGAATGATATAAGTTTGTATTGAATCGGAATGTAAACACTTATGTCGTTTTAGTATGATTTTCCGACATTAAGGAAATGAAGTTGTTTGGTTGTGAATTAAGATGATCATTGATGAATTTGGAAGTTGGAAACTTGTCATGAAGTTGTATGCCAAAGATTTGGTGTTTTGCATAAGTTATGATTTTGGCGGAAAGTTCTATATTATGTATATCGAGTGTATATCTTAAGGAAAATGATATGAAATGTCTCTAAATCTATATTGTGATGATCTTGAGTGATAATGGATGTGAAATCATGATGTTAGTTCGAAAGTTTGGGTTGAATTGAAGATTATGTCAACTTGTGAGAAAAATGACTAGTTGAAGGATATTTGTGTTTTTAATGTTTATTGTTGATATTGATGTTGTCGTTTGGGTTGTTGTTGATGAATTATAGCCGAGTTGAATTCTCGGGGTGCTATATGTATAGGGGAAGTGCTGCCAAAATTTTGGTAGCCAAATATGCTTTAAGTTGGAACGTTGGTATTCATAGCTTACAATTGGTAAACTTGACCAATTGCAGTTTTTCGACGAAACGGGAAGTGAGTTTGGAAAGGCTTAAGGAGTGTGAAAGGTATGTAAAGCAAACTCAATTCTTCCCTTGGCATGCCCCTAGTGTGTTAGGGTCGGATCCGGGCCTCGAAGGACCTCTTGGCCCTCGGAATCCGCAAGACAAAATTTCAGTTTTTCCTTCAGTAGAATTGAACCATTTTGATACGCTTTTTCTGAAATTATGCAATTTTGCTCTAAATGATTCAGAAAGTCATAGAATGTCCGCATAACCTTTTTAGGTGATACTATATGCTTAGAGGGCACAATTTGAACCCGCCGTCTTGTTTGTCCCAAGGCGGGCCCGCTATTTACGGTTTTGCCCCTAATATGCTAAAGCTTCCTTTTTAAGCGATTTTTGAAAGAAATGTTTTAATTACCCTACTAATCGCTTAACGAATATTATTTTAAATATTCTGTTAAATATTATAAATTATTTTGACACTCGGAATGACTTCGGGAAAGTTATACTTCTGTAATTTATTATGATATCCGAAATACATTTATTATGATTCCGTCCGACTCCATTTGATTTGTTTGTCTTTGCTACGCTTCATCGAGTCTTTGAAAACACTTATGATATTTTTAAATTGCATTAGTCTCTCACTACTCCATTCGTGGATGTCCCAATGTTTCCCACACTGAGCCCGGGCCAGGATATGTTGTCAAGCGTAATTCTCTGCATTGTTCGCCGCGTCCCGATGTGAGGGGGCAGGTATACGCGTACATGGGTCTGTGCAGTATGATGTGCCATGTCCGCCTATTCTGATCTGATCTGTTATGGCCATTTTGATATGACATTATATGATACGGGGCCACACCCCTTTTTCTGATTCCTCTGTATAGTGGCACCAGCGTCGGGAGGGTGGCCACATTCTGCCTGCCGAGTCCCGTGGCAGGGACCGGATATGATATGATATGACATATGTTTCTGTATGCATTCTGTCTATTTTGGAAATATGCATTTGACACTCTGGATTCTGTACTCATTTTCTGTAACCATTATGATTTGACTTCTGTGATTCCGCTTTACATATTCAGTACATATTTCGTACTGACCCCCTTTCTTCGGGGGCTGCGTTTTCATGCCGCGCAGGTACAGACGACAGGTTTGCTGATCCATACGTTTAGGATCCCATTTCTGCTATTTTGGGGCGCTCCCTTCTTCAGAGCCCATCTTTTGGTACAGTCTGTCACTGCTATCTGGATATGTACTTTGTTTTGGGTATGACGGGGCCCTGTCCCGTCTTATGATTATGATATGTTCTGTAGAGGTCTGTGGATACATCTGTGTGGGTTCTGTACATATGTTTGGGATGTTTTGTTTTATGATAGCCTTATCGGCTTCTGTGTGCCAAGTCTGCTCTTCTGCTAAATTCTGTAGCATCCACTAATGTTATTATTATATTATTATTCTGATAATATGCTAATTTGGGTATCGGGTACGTATAGGTGCCCAGCTAGGGCACTGGTCGCGGCCCACGGGGTTGGGTCGTGACTAAAGTGGTATCAGAGCGGTTCGTCCTCGGATTGTCCACAGATCGTGTCTAGTAGAGTCTTGTTTATCGGTGTGTTGTGCACCACGCCTATAGACAGGAGGCTACATGGAATTTAGGATACTACCCTTCTTTCTGTCTTAGATCGTGCGATAGAGCTGTGTTATCAGGATGACCCCTCCCTAACGAGTGGCTATATTTGCAGATATGCCTCCAAAAAAGGCAACAGCGGCCCAAAAGGCCAAGTCAGCAGCCTTGGGAGAGACTAGCCGGGTCCAGAGGATTACTAGGGCCCAGGCAAATATTGCTCCGGAGACTTTGCCCCAGACAGAGGGTTCTTCTACACCGCCACTCGTGGAGGAGATTGGGGCAGCCGTAGCTGCAGATCGGGGGGCGGCTCCACCGCCAGCTCCCGCAGTTCCAGTACCTGAGCCTCCAGCTCCACGGCCAAGCACTGAGGATCAGTCTATGAGGGAGGCAGTCCAGTTGCTGACCAGACTTGTGGCAGGGCAGGTTCAGGGGCATGGACTGGGAGGTGACCGGGCAGTCAGGCGTGATAGTTCGAGAGCCCGTGAGTTTTTGACTTGTAGTCCTCCAGAGTTCTTCGGGACAAAGCCCGAGGAGGATCCTGAGGAGTTTATCAGGAAGATGCGGTGCACTCTAGATTTGATTAATGCTTCCGAGACAGAGTCAGTCGCGTTAGCTTCGTACCGGTTATATGATGTGGCGGCAAACTGGTACGAGTCATGGGGGCTATCCAGAGGGGACGGCGCTCCCCCAGCGGTTTGGGGCGATTTTTCTCAGGCATTTCTTGGACATTTTCTGCCCCCAGAGTTGCGACGAGCCAGATCTGATAGATTCTTATTATTGAGGCAGAAGGGCCGCAGTGTCCGGGACTATAGTTTGGAGTTTGATTCTTTGGCCCGATATGCACCTACTGTGGTGACTACTATAGCGGACCGGATGCACAGATATATTATGGGGCTGGACCGGTATTTTGATGATAGCTGTTTAGTATTGGCTGCTCAGCCCGGTATGGACATTGCCCGTATTCAGGCCCACGCCCAGGGCATGGAGGATCGGGGCAGAGGAGGACACCAGCCTGACAGGGGCCAGGATCGGAGACAGCCCAAGAGGGCCAGGTCATCTGGAGATTTTCGGGGCAGACAGCCCCAACAGCCGCAGCAGCCTAGCAGATTTTCATCTCAGCCGGCGCAGAGCGCACCTCCCCAGCCTACCGGTCGCAGATTTGATAGCCCAGGGTATTCAGGAGCAGGCCAGAGCTCCAGGGCTTCAGGTTCGTGGACAGATAGGGGTTCTGGTCAGATGAGGCCACCCAGGGTTCAGTGTTCTTTTTGCGGCAGATACCATACGGGAGAGTGCTACAGAGCCTACCGGATCAGTCGCTGGGTCTTCATCTTCGTCAGTGGCTATGCGCCCTACGGGGCAGGGTATTCCAGCGCCAGCGGGTCGCGGCAGAGGCCGTGGCGGAGCTTCTGGTATTAGCGGTCCTTCGAACCGCATTTATGCTTTGGCCAGTCGCCAGGATCAGGAGGCATCTCCTAATGTCGTTACAGGTACTTTATTGGTCTTCTCTCGGTCTGTGTATGCATTAATTGATCCAGGTTCGACTTTATCATATATTTCACCCCTTGTTGCTGCAAAAATTGGTATTATGTCTGAACCTATAGAGCCATTTGAGGTAGCCACACCGATCGGGGACTTTATTGTAGCGAAACAAGTATATAAAGATTGTTCCGTAATTGTTTGTGACCGTGACACTAAGGCAGATCTGGTAGAGTTAGATATGACTGAATTTGATGTTATTATGGGTATGGATTGGCTAGCTTCCTGTTACGCTAATGTTGACTGCCAGAATAAGGTAGTTCGCTTCCAGTTTCCCGGGGAGCCAGTTATAAATTGGGCTGGTAATACAGCATCGCCGAAAGGTAAGTTTATTTCATACCTTAAGGCAAAGAAAATGATCAGAAAGGGTTATATCTATCATCTGGTTCGGGTGCAAGACTTGGACGCCGAGACGCCGACACTTCAGTCAGTCCTCGTGATTAATGAGTTTCCAGATGTTTTCCCCGACGAGCATCCAGGTCTTCCTCCAGAGCGGGAGATAGACTTCTCTATTGACTTACTCCCAGACACTCAGCCTATCTCTATTCCTCCGTATAGAATGGCGCCTGCAGAGTTAAAGGAGTTGAAGGAGCAGCTGAAAGATTTGTTGGATAAGGGCTTCATCAGACCCAGTACTTCGCCTTGGGGAGCCCCGGTATTATTTGTGCGTAAGAAGGACAGGTCGCTGCGTATGTGTATTGATTATCGGCAGCTGAATAAGGTAACTATAAAGAATAAATACCCCCTCCCCAGGATTGATGATTTGTTTGATCAGCTGCAGGGCGCTAAGTGTTTTTCGAAGATAGATCTTCGATCCGGTTATCACCAGGTACGAGTACGAGAGGCCGATATCCCTAAGACAGCTTTCCGGACCCGATATGGGCATTATGAGTTCAGGGTTATGTCTTTTGGGCTTACTAATGCCCCCGCAGTATTCATGGATTTGATGAACCGGGTATTCAGGCCATTCTTGGATATGTTCGTAATTGTATTCATTGATGATATCCTGGTTTATTCTCGGTCTGAGGTGGAGCACGCAGATCATCTGAGATCGGTATTAGGGGTACTCCGGCATCAGAAATTATATGCGAAATTTTCTAAGTGTGAATTCTGGCTGTCTTCAGTGTCTTTCTTGGGGCATGTTATTGCAGCTGATGGTGTCCGGGTGGACACACAGAAGATTGAGGCCGTGAAGAATTGGCCTAGACCTACGACGCCCACAGAGGTACGCAGTTTCCTGGGGCTAGCAGGTTATTACAGGAGGTTTGTGGAGAAGTTTGCTTCGATTTCATCTCCTTTGACAAGGCTGACTCAGAAGGGAGCTAAGTTCCAGTGGTCTGACGCTTGTGAACGGAGCTTCCAGTTGCTGAAGGAGAAGCTGACTACAGCCCCAGTTCTGACTCTTCCAGAGGGACCGAACGGGTATGTTATTTATTGTGACGCTTCTGGCATGGGGTTAGGCTGTGTATTGATGCAGCACGGCAGAGTTATAGCGTATGCTTCCCGGCAGCTCAAAAAGCATGAAAAGAATTATCCTACCCACGATCTGGAGCTCGCAGCGGTGATTCATGCTCTGAAGATATGGAGACACTATTTATATGTCGTTCATGTGGATATCTATACTGATCATAAGAGTCTCCAGTATATTTTCAGACAGAGAGAGCTTAATTTGCGGCAGCGGAGGTGGCTGGAGCTTCTGAAAGATTATGATGTAGATATTCTGTATCATCCGGGCAAGGCTAATGTTGTTGCAGACGCGCTCAGTCGGAAGTCTATGGGCAGTTTGGCCGATTTACAGCCAGACAGGAGAGAGATAGCCCGTGATGTTCAGCAGTTGGCTAGTCTCGCGGTTCGTCTGGCCGATTCTGGAGATACCCAGATTTCTGTTCGAGGGGTTTCTGAGTCATCCATCAGGGACGATATTAAGCGGCATCAGTTCGAGGATCCTGTCTTAGCTCGGTACAGGGACACAGCCTATGATAAGGAGAGGACTCCGTTCGAGTTTTCACCGGACGGCACTATGTTATACAGAGGCAGGTTGTGTGTACCTGATATTGCAGGCCTTCGGCAGCAGGTCATGAGCGAGGCACATTATGCTCGCTATTCGGTCCATCCTGGGTCTATGAAGATGTACCTTGATCTTCGATGCTTATGCTGGTGGGACGGTATGAAGCGGGATATTGCAGAGTTCGTCGCCCAGTGTCCTAATTGTCAGCAGGTCAAGATTGAGCATCAGAAGCCGGGTGGACAGTTGCAGGAAATGGAAATCCCGACTTGGAAGTGGGAGGTTATTAATATGGACTTCATTACAGGTTTGCCTCGCACTCCACGGAAGTATGATTCCATCTGACGAAATCAACCCATTTTCTTCCCGTCCGGACTACTTATTCCGCCGAGGATTATGCCAGGCTCTATATTAGAGAGATTGTGAAGCTTCACGGAGTTCCTATATCTATTATTTCTGACAGAGGCGCCCAGTTTACAGCGCGTTTCTGGAGGTCGTTTCAGGAGGGCCTAGGGACTCAGGTGAGTCTGAGCACAGCCTTTCATCCTCAGAGCGACGGACAGGCGGAGCGCACTATACAGACGCTGGAGGACATGTTGCGGGCCTGCGTTATTGATTTCAGAGGCAGCTGGGATGATCACTTGCCGTTGATTGAGTTCGCATATAATAATAGTTACCATTCCAGCATCCAGATGGCTCCGTACGAGGCATTATATGGCAGGAAATGCAGATCGCCGATCGGCTGGTTTGATATTGGCGAGACAGAGTTGATTGGCCCGGATATGGTCCAGCAGGCCGTGGACAAGGTGACACTTATTCGAGAGCGACTGTTGGCAGCCCAGAGTCGACAGAAGTCATACGCGGATAAACGGCGTCGACCGTTGGAGTTTCAGGTAGGCAATTGGGTATTTCTGAAGGTATCGCCTATGAAAGGCGTGATGCGGTTCGGCAGAAAGGGTAAGCTCAGTCCGCGTTATATTGGGCCTTATCAGATTGTTCGGAAGGTTGGAAATGTCGCCTATGAGTTAGATTTGCCATCTGATTTGGAAGCGGTACATCCGGTGTTCCATGTCTCTATGCTCCGCAGATGCATTGGTGACCCTTCCAGAATTTTCCCTGTGGATGATATTCAGGTGTCGGAGCAGCTATCGTACGAGGAGCAGCCCGTATCTATTTTGGATCGTCAGGTAAGGAGGCTCCGGAATAAAGATGTAGCCTCTGTTAAGGTACTGTGGCGGAACGAGAATAGGGAGGAAATGACATGGGAGGCTGAAGAGGAAATGAAGAAGAAATATCCTCATCTGTTCCCTATGCCCACAGGTAACCTTAAATTCCTGCTTAATTTCATTTCAATATCAATCGTATGTCACATGTGTCGTTTATAAGCATGAACTCCCCCAAAGTATTTTCCATCCCTATAAGATTAATTTTACATTCGAGGACGAATGTTCTAAAGGGGGGGAGGATGTTATATCCCGTGTTTTCACACGTTTGGAAAAATTCGATAAATAATGGATTCTTGAGATACGAGGTCAAATTTGATATTTTGTTGAACGTAGGAGTTATGCATGAAAGAATAGAGTCATGAAAGTGTGGGACAAGGTTAAGGGTAATTTTGGAATTTTGGAAATTAGTTTCGGGAATTATAAAATATGATCCATAAGTTATTGGGCTCAAAAATTGAATTGTAAGTGAGGCCCAAAAAGGGGTGTATGGCCGGCCACATTAGGCCATGATCCAAGCCCAATTTTAGTTGGTCATGTGAGTGGTCATGTGACCAAGCACTTCAACTACATATACCATAGAAGACTTAAGAAATTAGAGATAAGAACAACAAAGAAAATAGAAGGAGAGAAAGAAGACCATTTCGGGTTTGAGGTGCAAAAATAGCCACCATAAATATTGTTCTAAAAATTCAATTCTTGATGTTTTCCTACTAAGTCAAGGTTCCTTTGCATCTTGGTATAGTTGGTTTGGAGTGGGAAGCATTAGATTCCTCAAAGTGAACACAAGTTCAAGTGAAGAAGACTTGAAGAAAAGGTAAGAATTTCTACCTTTTTATTGTGTTATGAAGTTTTGATTGTGTTGTAGTATATATAAATGTGTTGATTGTATGGAAAAATAGAAGTTTGCAATGTGGGTTTGGTATATGGCTTGTAGCCGTGTGTATATATATGTTGTATAGCCAAGTTGTGTTGAATTTATGTTATATTCTAGTTGTAATTGTGATGAAATGCATATGAGAATTGAAAGTTGGATGAATTTAGTTGATATGGAAAAATAAGCATATGGCCATGTGGTATATGTGGCTTGGGAATGAAATGGATCAAGTTTGTTTAGTGTATTGGAGTGTTGTTGTAATGCTTGGCATGGAAATGAAGTTAGAATGATATAAGTTTGTATTGAATCGGAATGTAAACACTTATGTCGTTTTAGTATGATTTTCCGACATTAAGGAAATGAAGTTGTTTGGTTGTGAATTAAGATGATCATTGATGAATTTGGAAGTTGGAAACTTGTCATGAAGTTGTATGCCAAAGATTTGGTGTTTTGCATAAGTTATGATTTTGGCGGAAAGTTCTATATTATATATATTGAGTGTATATCTTAAGGAAAATGATATGAAATGTCTCTAAATCTATATTGTGATGATCTTGAGTGATAATGGATGTGAAATCATGATGTTAGTTCGAAAGTTTGGGTTGAATTGAAGATTATGTCAACTTGTGAGAAAAATGACTAGTTGAAGGATATTTGTGTTTTTAATGTTTATTGTTGATATTGATGTTGTCGTTTGGGTTGTTGTTGATGAATTATAGCCGAGTTGAATTCTCGGGGTGCTATATGTATAGGGGAAGTGCTGCCGAAATTTCGGTAGCCAAATATGCTTTAAGTTGGAACTTTGGTATTCATAGCTTACAATTGGTAAACTTGACCAATTGCAGTTTTTCGACGAAACGGGAAGTGAGTTTGGAAAGGCTTAAGGAGCGTGAAAGGTATGTAAAGCAAACCCAATTCTTCCCTTGGCATGCCCCTAGTGTGTTAGGGTCGGATCCGGGCCTCGAAGGACCTCTTGGCCCTCGGAATCCGCAAGACAAAATTTCAGTTTTTCCTTCAGTAGAATTGAACCATTTTGATACGCTTTTTCTGAAATTATGCAATTTTGCTCTAAATGATTCAGAAAGTCATAGAATGTCCGCATAACCTTTTTAGGTGATACTATATGCTTAGAGGGCACAATTTGAACCCGCCGTCTTGTTTGTCCCAAGGCGGGCCCGCTATTTACGGTTTTGCGCCTAATATGCTAAAGCTTTCTTTTTAATGGATTTTTGAAAGAAATGTTTTAATTACCCTACTAATCGCTTAACGAATATTATTTTAAATATTCTGTTAAATATTATAAATTATTTTGACACTCGGAATCACTTCGGGAAAGTTATACTTCTGTAATTTATTATGATATCGGAAATACATTTATTATGATTCCGTCCGACTCCATTTGATTTGTTTGTCTTTGCTACGCTTCATCGAGTCTTTGAAAACACTTATGATATTTTTAAATTGCATTAGTCTCTCACTACTCCATTCGTGGATGTCCCAATGTTTCCCACACTGAGCCAGGGCCAGGATATGTTGTCAAGCGTAATTCTCTGCATTGTTCGCCGCGTCCCGATGTGAGGGGGCAGGTATACGCGTACATGGGTCTGTGGAGTATGATGTGCCATGTCCGCCTATTCTGATCTGATCTGTTATGGCCATTTTGATATGACATTATATGATACGGGGCCACGCCCCTTTTTCTGATTCCTCTGTATAGTGGCACCAGCGTCGGGAGGGTGGCCACATTCTGCCTGCCGAGTCCCGTGGCAGGGACCGGATATGATATGATATGACATATGTTTCTGTACGCATTCTGTCTGTTTTGGAAATATGCATTTGACACTCTGGATTCTGTACTCATTTTCTGTAACCATTATGATTTGACTTCTGTGATTCCGCTTTACATATTCAGTACATATTTCGTACTGACCCCCTTTCTTCGGGGGCTGCGTTTTCATGCCGCGCAGGTACAGACGACAGGTTGGCTGATCCATACGTTTAGGATCCCATTTCTGCTATTTTGGGGCGCTCCCTTCTTCAGAGCCCATCTTTTGGTACAGTCTGTCACTGCTATCTGGATATGTACTTTGTTCTGGGTATGACGGGGCCCTGTCCCGTCTTATGATTATGATATGTTCTGTAGAGGTCTGTGGATACATCTGTGTGGGTTCTGTACATATGTTTGGGATGTTTTGTTTTATGATAGCCTTATCGGCTTCTGTGTGCCAAGTCTGCTCTTCTGCTAAATTCTGTAGCATCCACTAATGTTATTATTATATTATTATTCTGATAATATGCTAATTTGGGTATCGGGTACGTATAGGTGCCCAGCTAGGGCACTGGTCGCGGCCCACGGGGTTGGGTCGTGACAAAAGTGGTATCAGAGCGGTTCGTCCTCGGATTGTCCACAGATCGTGTCTAGTAGAGTCTTGTTTATCGGTGTGTTGTGCACCACGCCTATAGACAGGAGGCTACAGGGCATTTAGGATACTACCCTTCTTTCTGTCTTAGATCGTGCGATAGAGCTGTGTTATCAGGATGACCCCTCCCTAACGAGTGGCTATATTTGCAAATATGCCTCCAAAAAAGGCAACAGCGGCCCAAAAGGCCAAGTCAGCAGCCTTGGGAGAGACTAGCCGGGTCCAGAGGATTACTAGGGCCCAGGCAAATATTGCTCCGGAGACTTTGCCCCAGACGGAGGGTTCTTCTACACCGCCACCCGTGGAGGAGATTGGGGCAGCCGTAGCTGCAGATCGGGGGGCAGCTCCACCTCCAGCTCCCGCAGTTCCAGTACCTGAGCCTCCAGCTCCACGGCCAGGCACTGAGGATCAGTCTATGAGAGAGGCAGTCCAGTTGCTGACCAGACTTGTGGCAGGGCAGGTTCAGGGGCATGGACTGGGAGGTGACCGGGCAGTCAGGCGTGATAGTTCGAGAGCCCGTGAGTTTTTGACTTGTAGTCCTCCAGAGTTCTTCGGGACAAAGCCCGAGGAGGATCCTGAGGAGTTTATCAAGAAGATGCGGTGCACTCTAGATTTGATTAATGCTTCCGAGACAGAGTCAGTCGCGTTAGCTTCGTAACGGTTATATGATGTGGCGGCAAACTGGTACGAGTCATGGGGGCTATCCAGAGGGGACGGCGCTCCCCCAGCGGTTTGGGGCGATTTTTCTCAGGCATTTCTTGGACATTTTCTGCCCCCAGAGTTGCGACGAGCCAGATCTGATAGATTCTTATTATTGAGGCAGAAGGGCCGCAGTGTCCGGGACTATAGTTTGGAGTTTGATTCTTTGGCCCGATATGCACCTACTGTGGTGACTACTATGGCGGACCGGATGCACAGATATATTATGGGGCTGGACCGGTATTTTGTTGATAGCTGTTTAGTATTGGCTGCTCAGCCCGGTATGGACATTGCCCGTATTCAGGCCCACGCCCAGGGCATGGAGGATCGGGGCAGAGGAGGACACCAGCCTGACAGGGGCCAGGATCGGAGACAGCCCAAGAGGGCCAGGTCATCTGGAGAATTTCGGGGCAGACAGCCCCAACAGCCACAGCAGCCTAGCAGATTTTCATCTCAGCCGGCGCAGAGCGCACCCCCCCAGCCTACCGGTCACAGATTTGATAGCCCAGGGTATTCAGGAGCAGGCCAGAGCTCCAGGGCTTCAGGTTCACCGACAGATAGGGGTTCTGGTCAGATGAGGCCACCCAGGGTTCAGTGTTCTTTTTGCGGCAGATACCATACGGGAGAGTGCTACAGAGCCACCGGTGCATGCTTTACTTGTGGTCGTCAGGGCCATTCTGTGAGAGATTGCCCGTATAAGGGTAGTTCGGGTGGTGCTGCGCAGCCTACCGGATCAGTCGCTGGGTCTTCATCTTCGTCAGTGGCTATGCGCCCTACGGGGCAGGGTATTCCAGCGCCAGCGGGTCGCGGCAGAGGCCGTGGTGGAGCTTCTGGTATTAGCGGTCCTTCGAACCGCATTTATGCTTAGGCTAGTTGCCAGGATCAGGAGGCATCTCCTAATGTCGTTACAGGTACTTTATTGGTCTTCTCTCGGTCTGTGTATGCATTAATTGATCCAGGTTCGACTTTATCATATATTTCACCCCTTGTTGCTGGAAAAATTAGTATTATGTCTGAACCTATAGAGCCATTTGAGGTAGCCACACCGATCGGGGACTTTATTGTAGCGAAACAAGTATATAAAGATTGTTCCGTAATTGTTTGTGACCGTGACACTAAGGCAGATCTGGTAGAGTTAGATATGACTGAATTTGATGTTATTATGGGTATGGATTGGCTAGCTTCCTGTTACGCTAATGTTGACTGCCAGAATAAGGTAGTTCGCTTCCAGTTTCCCGGGGAGCCAGTTATAAATTGGGCTGGTAATACAGCATCACCGAAAGGTAAGTTTATTTCATACCTTAAGGCAAAGAAAATGATCAGAAAGGGTTATATCTATCATCTGGTTCGGGTGCAAGACTTGGACGCCGAGACGCCGACACTTCAGTCAGTCCCCGTGATTAAAGAGTTTCCAGATGTTTTCCTCGACGAGCTTCCAGGTCTTCCTCCAGAGCGGGAGATAGACTTCTCTATTGACTTACTCCCAGACACTCAGCCTATCTCTATTCCTCCGTATAGAATGGCGCCTGCAGAGTTAAAGGAGTTGAAGGAGCAACTGAAAGATTTGTTGGATAAGGGCTTCATCAGACCCAGTACTTCGCCTTGGGGAGCCCCGGTATTATTTGTGCGTAAGAAGGACGGGTCGCTGCGTATGTGTATTGATTATCGGCAGCTGAATAAGGTAACTATAAAGAATAAATACCCCCTCCCCAAGATTGATGATTTGTTTGATCAGCTGCAGGGCGCTAAGTGTTTTTTGAAGATAGATCTTCGATCCGGTTATCACCAGGTACGAGTACGAGAGGCTGATATCCCTAAGACAGCTTTCCGGACCCGATATGGGCATTATGAGTTCTGGGTTATGTCTTTTGGGCTTACTAATGCCCCCGCAGTATTCATGGATTTGATGAACCGGGTATTCAGGCCATTCTTGGATATGTTCGTAATTGTATTCATTGATGATATCCTGGTTTATTCTCGGTCTGAGGCGGAGCACGCAGATCATCTGAGATCGGTATTAGGGGTACTCCGGCATCAGAAATTATATGCGAAATTTTCTAAGTGTGAATTCTGGCTTTCTTCAGTGGCTTTCTTGGGGCATGTTATTGCAGCTGATGGTGTCCGGGTAGACACACAGAAGATTGAGGCCGTGAAGAATTGGCCTAGACCTACGACGCCCACAGAGGTACGCAGTTTCCTGGGGCTAGCAGGTTATTACAGGAGGTTTGTGGAGAAGTTTGCTTCGATTTCATCGCCTTTGACAAGGCTGACTCAGAAGGGAGCTAAGTCCCAGTGGTCTGACGCTTGTGAACGGAGCTTCCAGTTGCTGAAGGAGAAGCTGACTACAGCCCTAGTTCTGACTCTTCCAGAGGGACCGGACGGGTATGTTATTTATTGTGACGCTTCTGGCATGGGGTTAGGCTGTGTATTGATGCAGCACGGCAGAGTTATAGCGTATGCTTCCCGGCAGCTCAAAAAGCATGAGAAGAATTATCCTACCCACGATCTGGAGCTCGCAGCGGTGATTCATGCTCTGAAGATATGGAGACACTATTTATATGGCGTTCATGTGGATATCTATACTGATCATAAGAGTCTCCAGTATATTTTCAGACAGAGAGAGCTTAATTTGCGGCAGCGGAGGTGGCTGGAGCGTCTGGCCGATTCTGGAGATACCCAAATTTCTGTTCGAGGGGTTTCTGAGTCATCCATCAGGGACGATATTAAGCGGCATCAGTTCGAGGATCCTGTCTTAGCTCGGTACAGGGACACAGCCTATGATAAGGAGAGGACTCCGTTCGAGTTTTCACCAGACGGCACTATGTTATACAGAGGCAGGTTGTGTGTACCTGATATTGCAGGCCTTCGGCAGCAGGTCATGAGCGAGGCACATTATGCTCGCTATTCGGTCCATCCTGGGTCTACGAAGATGTACCATGATCTTCGATGCTTATACTGGTGGGACGGTATGAAGCGGGATATTGCAGAGTTCGTCGCCCAGTGTCCTAGTTGTCAGCAGGTCAAGATTGAGCATCAGAAGCCGGGTGGACTGTTGCAGGAAATGGAAATCCCGACTTGGAAGTGGGAGGTTATTAATATGGACTTCATTACAAGTTTGCTTCGCACTCCACGGAAGTATGATTCCATCTGTGTCGTTGTGGATAGGCTGACGAAATCAGCCCATTTTCTTCCCGTCAGGACTACTTATTCCGCCGAGGATTATGCCAGGCTCTATATTAGAGAGATTGTGAAGCTTCACGGAGTTCCTATATCTATTATTTCGGACAGAGGCGCCCAGTTTACGGTGCGTTTCTCGAGGTCGTTTCAGGAGGGCCTAGGGACTCAGGTGAGTCTGAGCACAGCCTTTCATCCTCAGAGAGACGGACAGGCGGAGCGCACTATACAGACGCTGGAGGACATGTTGCGGGCCTGCGTTATTGATTTCAGAGGCAGCTGGGATGATCACTTGTCGTTGATTGAGTTCGCATATAATAATAGTTACCATTCCAGCATCCAGATAGCTCCGTACGAGGCATTATATGGCAGGAAATGTAGATCGCCGATCGGCTGGTTTGATATTGGCGAGACAGAGTTGATTGGCCCGGATATGGTCCAGCAGGCCGTGGACAAGGTGAAACTTATTCGAGAGCGACTGTTAGAGAGATTGTGGCTTGGGAATGAAATGGATCAAGTTTGTTTAGTGTATTGGAGTGTTGTTGTAATGCTTGGCATGGAAATGAAGTTAGAATGATATAAGTTTGTATTGAATCGGAATGTAAACACTTATGTCGTTTTAGTATGATTTTCCGACATTAAGGAAATGAAGTTGTTTGGTTGTGAATTAAGATGATCATTGATGAATTTGGAAGTTGGAAACTTGTCATGAAGTTGTATGCCAAAGATTTGGTGTTTTGCATAAGTTATGATTTTGGCGGAAAGTTCTATATTATATATATTGAGTGTATATCTTAAGGAAAATGATATGAAATGTCTCTAAATCTATATTGTGATGATCTTGAGTGATAATGGATGTGAAATCATGATGTTAGTTCGAAAGTTTGGGTTGAATTGAAGATTATGTCAACTTGTGAGAAAAATGACTAGTTGAAGGATATTTGTGTTTTTAATGTTTATTGTTGATATTGATGTTGTCGTTTGGGTTGTTGTTGATGAATTATAGCCGAGTTGAATTCTCGGGGTGCTATATGTATAGGGGAAGTGCTGCCGAAATTTCGGTAGCCAAATATGCTTCAAGTTGGAACTTTGGTATTCATAGCTTACAATTGGTAAACTTGACCAATTGCAGTTTTTCGACGAAACGGGAAGTGAGTTTGGAAAGGCTTAAGGAGCGTGAAAGGTATGTAAAGCAAACCCAATTCTTCCCTTGGCATGCCCCTAGTGTGTTAGGGTCGGATCCGGGCCTCGAAGGACCTCTTGGCCCTCGGAATCCGCAAGACAAAATTTCAGTTTTTCCTTCAGTAGAATTGAACCATTTTGATACGCTTTTTCTGAAATTATGCAATTTTGCTCTAAATGATTCAGAAAGTCATAGAATGTCCGCATAACCTTTTTAGGTGATACTATATGCTTAGAGGGCACAATTTGAACCCGCCGTCTTGTTTGTCCCAAGGCGGGCCCGCTATTTACGGTTTTGCGCCTAATATGCTAAAGCTTTCTTTTTAATGGATTTTTGAAAGAAATGTTTTAATTACCCTACTAATCGCTTAACGAATATTATTTTAAATATTCTGTTAAATATTATAAATTATTTTGACACTCGGAATCACTTCGGGAAAGTTATACTTCTGTAATTTATTATGATATCGGAAATACATTTATTATGATTCCGTCCGACTCCATTTGATTTGTTTGTCTTTGCTACGCTTCATCGAGTCTTTGAAAACACTTATGATATTTTTAAATTGCATTAGTCTCTCACTACTCCATTCGTGGATGTCCCAATGTTTCCCACACTGAGCCAGGGCCAGGATATGTTGTCAAGCGTAATTCTCTGCATTGTTCGCCGCGTCCCGATGTGAGGGGGCAGGTATACGCGTACATGGGTCTGTGGAGTATGATGTGCCATGTCCGCCTATTCTGATCTGATCTGTTATGGCCATTTTGATATGACATTATATGATACGGGGCCACGCCCCTTTTTCTGATTCCTCTGTATAGTGGCACCAGCGTCGGGAGGGTGGCCACATTCTGCCTGCCGAGTCCCGTGGCAGGGACCGGATATGATATGATATGACATATGTTTCTGTACGCATTCTGTCTGTTTTGGAAATATGCATTTGACACTCTGGATTCTGTACTCATTTTCTGTAACCATTATGATTTGACTTCTGTGATTCCGCTTTACATATTCAGTACATATTTCGTACTGACCCCCTTTCTTCGGGGGCTGCGTTTTCATGCCGCGCAGGTACAGACGACAGGTTGGCTGATCCATACGTTTAGGATCCCATTTCTGCTATTTTGGGGCGCTCCCTTCTTCAGAGCCCATCTTTTGGTACAGTCTGTCACTGCTATCTGGATATGTACTTTGTTCTGGGTATGACGGGGCCCTGTCCCGTCTTATGATTATGATATGTTCTGTAGAGGTCTGTGGATACATCTGTGTGGGTTCTGTACATATGTTTGGGATGTTTTGTTTTATGATAGCCTTATCGGCTTCTGTGTGCCAAGTCTGCTCTTCTGCTAAATTCTGTAGCATCCACTAATGTTATTATTATATTATTATTCTGATAATATGCTAATTTGGGTATCGGGTACGTATAGGTGCCCAGCTAGGGCACTGGTCGCGGCCCACGGGGTTGGGTCGTGACACCATCACACCCTAGTAAGGTTAGGGTGTGACAAAGTGGTATTAGAGCAGGTTTTCCTAGGAGTTGTCTGCAAAGTCGTGTCCAGTAGAGTCCTGTTTATGGGTGTGAAGCCGGCCACATTTATAAACAGGAAGTTGCAGGGTATCTAGGGATTGTTGACCTTCTTTCTGTTTTAGATCCTGCGATAGAGCCAAGTCATAGGAAAATGAGACTCCTTATGTAAGCCTTACATACGACGGAAGAAGGTGAGGGATGATATGGAAAGTCATAAAGGTAAGTCTTGATATATTTGTTCTGTTATCTGAGACTGGGAGCTCTGGATGGCTGGAATGTGTAGTATGCATACGTATGCCCTGTGAGGCATTGTTGGTATTTGCTGCGTGCTGAGTTTGAATAGTAAGAATTGTAAAGGAGATTCTGCCAGAAATTTTTCAAAATCAGGTCATTTGGTTAGGTACGCCTAACAGAAGGAAGCGTGGAAAGAAAATACTATAAACAGACGATAAGTGGGATGTGACATTTTAAGGGAGCTATTGATTTGGGCATGGCGCGAAAAATGATTGTGAGAAAGACAATTAGCAGCCCAAAGGGTTAAGATGGATAATACTCGAGGTATAGTAAGAACAAGGTCTGCTGGAGGATTCAGAGAAAGTTGACAATTAGTTTTGCTGTAGATTGTTATGTAAGGATGTTGAGTGGAAATCCGAACAGACTGATACCCGAAGTATTCATAAGTAACAGCGACGAAGGTATATTCGTTACCATCGGGAATCTGGGAATCTAGGACGAAAGGTAGTAATACACGAAGGTGAAGGATGAATATTAAGGATTGAAAAGGGTAAAATAGTAACTGTAAAGGGAAGGACGTGTTATGAAACTGTCTCGGAATCTGTAAGACTTCGACTTGCTCCAGATCATGTAATAAAGGTCATACGAGGAGGTGGACGCGATTATATCAGCATTAAGGCACCGGATTCCATCGAAGGTACGAGGTTAAGCGTGCTGAGGTGAGAGAAATTTTAGGATGGGTGACCCTCTGAGAAGTGAACTAAAAGTTCTATAAATTGAGATATAAGAGGAAAATGAGAAGCTAGAGTAGCCTAAGGGGAACTAGAGCATACGGGATGGTTGGAGACCATAAGAGGTCGCGCAGGACGAGGCAGACTAGACTAGTGAAGAGACAGAAAGTGCATCACAGCTCCGGAATTAGGATAGGCTTGAATAGCGTTTGGAAGTATTTTGTGGGCTAGTTGGTAGTAATTATATAAATATATATGAATGCGTATGATATCCCATATATGATTGTATCGGCGGGCATGTGTATCCCAGCAACCGGTGTTACGGTATAGAAGGCACCAATCGAGTAAGGGTACCGGAGTTCAAGTGACAACAAAAATAAACGGAACAAACGTTACGTGCTAAACTAATGCTATGCTCGCTATAGGTTAAGATTGGAAATGTTCTAATACAACGATATTTGGAAAGAGTGAGTAAATGGAAGGCAAAAAAGACTAAACTGTCGGAAGAAGGTGAGAGGTAAGAAACCTCGGTGAGTGAAACCCCGAGAGAAACTACCGGCAAAATCGCAAGACTACTTGGATACAAATTCAAGGATAGGCATGTGAAAAGGATAAAGTGAACAAAAGGGGAATGTGTGAGGTTCGAGAACCAATTTCAATAAGTAGGGCTAAAGGAATAGTGACTAGGACAGGAGATGTGAAGTAAGAGAAAGAATGCTTAGGCCTTGCGATGATGTTAAGGTGAGAGATATATAAAAGAATAAATGTGTAGCTATATTAATATAGTTAAAGGTTCGATGAGCAAGGATAGGGAGAGTGAATGTTGTAAGGATTATGTGCTAAGAACAAAGTAGCGGGACGCTTGAGAAATATGGACGCACAGCTACAACACAAACGTGTAGTTAAAGAAGAATTACGAGCAAGTGAGCTAAGCAAGTGAAAGGATGAACAGTGGATGGAAGGGTATGGAAATGTGGACATAATGATGACATAGACAGAAAGTAAAAGAAAAACTTAGGATAAGAAGTTTTCGATATGTTAGGCACAGAGTTGGGAAGAAAGATGAGGAGTAAGGTATAACAAAGACTTCACAAAAAGGACTGTTGGCATATAAGGAGCCCCCTTAAAGGGGGGGGGGGGGAGATCATATTATATTAGGCTTAAAAGGAATCACAACAATTTCAAGCACCAGAAAAGGAAATTTATTAGCTCGGGGCTAGAATTCAAAACATATCGGCATACCAAGAGAATACATGACAAAGATAGAAACGAGCTGACAATGAAGTGTACCGTGAGGCCGACATGCAGGGAAATGATGGAAGACACCTTAAGAGAATGCCTCATGCCAACATGAATTACGATATGTTTAGACCATAATTTGAATCCCCCGTATCGAGCAAAAATTGCGCAGTATCTAAGTATGCAACGACATGTTTTAAAGAGTAATAAGAAGAGCAAGAAAATGGCTACAAGCTAAGTGCACAAAGGCTAACAGAGAAAATGATAAGATTCAAAGGATATTTTGGACAACAACGACTATTATAATGAAAGTGCCAACGCTTGGTAGTTTGGAAATTTTTGAAGGAAAGAAAGAACGCTGTGTCTATAAGTGAAATAAAAGAGTTCATCGGATGCCAGAAAATGGTTCATGGACCATTAATTATATGGAGCATGAGAATATACGCTGTGAAATCATATGAATCATCGACGTGAAGCAATGCCCAACAATATTCGTAAGGAATCCATACCGAAGAGCCAACAAGGAATAACGATGGACGAAACGAGCGCCGATACAAAGAAATCAAAGACAAGTATACTTGTGTCAAGAAATGTGAGAGCAAGGAACAGCCTGTGGCCATATTGGATCGTCAAGTGAAGATTGCCTGCCAAAGACATAACTTCTATTAAGATATTGTGACGAAACAAGGATAATGAGTTGGCGCAGTGGGTTAGAAAACCATGACGTGGAATAAGGACTCGTGTAAAGACCCAGGAGTTCGATTATAAGGAGAATAGGGTAAAGGATAAGGAATGGGCATGTAGAAAAGAACAACTATAAAAGGGACCCTCCCGAAGTATTATGACATCCCATGAGGTCAGTTGAACATTCGAGGATGAATGTTTTAAAGGGGGGGAGGATGTTATATCCCGTATTTTGCACGTTCAGATAATTCAAGATAATTGCGAAAAGTTAAGGGCAAGACTATTGTCACGACCCAGCCCCGTGGGCCGCGACTGGTGCCCTACTGGGACACCCCAAACGAACTCACACCCAGATCATCATAATCAGACTCGTCCAAACACAATATACGATACTCAAACTCAACATCGTAATCAGACATCTACCGAACACTCATCCTAAGCAGTCGCCCGTACAAATCAAACAAATCACAAATCAGAAAAGAGGCGGAAAATACATCGCCAAATTTTCACACACACACATCCGAAGGGTGGCGGAATGCACATCGCCCCCAGAAGCATACACATACATACACAATCAGAGGCCGACTTGGCCATAGTAGTGTACGGGCCGCTTAAGAACACAAAACTGACTCACATGCGAACACACCGGACCCACGACCCACAAATCTGACTACAGGCCTCTAGACAAACAGAACATAAGACATATGAACATAGGACGGGACAGGGCCCCGCCGTACCCACTCATCCAAGTATACGGAATACAGACACAACAAAAGATATGTACCAAAAGTAGGCTCCGGATCAAGGGGAGCTCTCCAACACAGCAGACTGAGTAGCCTAAATCGGAGGACCACCCAGACGAGCTTCTGTACCTGCGGGCATGAAACACAGCCCCCGAAGAAACGGGGGTCAGTACGGGAGAAGTACTGAGTATGTAAAGCGGAGGGTACAGAAATCACAAACACAGCGGGAGTCAGAAGGAACAAACACACCGTTATCGCAACAAAGCAAACCTGTGCGGGAGGCGAACGTACAAATGCAAATCAAATCATGTATAGGGTTTAGGAACGTGGTCACCCCCCGACGCTGGTGCCACAACACATCATAGCTCCAGAAGTTTTCAAATCTCCGTACAATCTCCAGACACATCATATCACACACACATCATATCATCAGAACATATCAAATGCCATATCACATCATAACTCCATAAACGGTAACCGGCCCTATGGCGAGGCCTCGGAAACCGTAACACATCATAACTCCCGAATATAACATAGTGCGCACGATCACAAAGTCGGCCCGGGTACCGACGAGCGAAATCATAGCAGACAGCACGAACAGAGTAGTGCAGAAACCATATGCATATCAAAAATAATTTATCGAACTCAACATATAGTTTACATATAAGTATACACTGACACCAAGAGGCTCGAAGTAGGAATCGGATTGATAAAAGTAGGCATATAGAGGTTACGAAGTTCCGAGCTGTCAAATTCGTAAGAAAACTGTTCATGAGTCACTCTTTCGGAATTCTCACATCATCCAAAGTACAGAACGTGCATTAATGGCACAGGAAGTTTCCAACGCATCCTTGGGTCATAAACAAACAGTCGCAGATTAAAACAGACACAAACGAATCAAACAAACCGAATAAGGGGAGCCTCGGGGCTCGCGGGCCCACCTCGGGTCAAATTGAGGCGGCGGACACAAATCGCAGGTTTTTGGCTTCATATAGTCATTTACAAAAGTTTCGAAGAGTTTCGGACTCAACAGCACAAGTTATGGAGGTACGAGCGTTCTTTTACCCAAATGGGACCAAAAGGTTTCAATCGCGCTGAATGAATAGTGCTTGAACTTGAACCTCGATTTCCGAGAGCAAAGTTATTCCCGAGATTCTGAAATTTACCTAGTAGGTCTAGGACATGCCAAAAGAATAAGAGGTAGGCTTTACATACCTGGTTGGCGCCTTACGCTCCTCAAATCGCAGTTCCCGTTTCGTCCAGAAACTGCAAATGGTCACTTTTACCAGTTACTATTCATGAGAATTAACATATTCATCTTTGGGGCTAAACTTGGCTACCGAAATTTCGGCAGCACTTCCCCTATAAATCAAACACCCCCGAGACTTAGCTCGGCTCAAAATACAACAACAACAACAACCCACACATCATTACACAATACGAATCACAATCAAACACACCAACTTCACAATTGCACCTTATTTCATAAGTTGGTAATCCTATTTCCAAACTTCACAATTTCAACTTATATCCACATTATTGTATTCATTCATTCAAGATTATTCCATTACATAACAAACAAGTTCCAAACCGCATACAAGCATCCCCAAAGTTCACTACTTTCCAATTTTCATTCAAACACCAAAAGTTACGACGAACGTTCTAATTTGCGTCGTTTCATTCCAAACTCATTTTCATCAACCATGAATCATATTCAAAGTCTTTAGTATCATAAATATACTATGATATACACAAATATACCAAGGGTATACACTTTCCGATAACGTCAAAAATTATTTTCTAATACCAACTCAATTCCTTAATCAATCCTTTACAACATAATGACCACAACAACACATTATTCAAACTAAACAAGCTCAAATTCTTAGGCCTTTCACCTCCCTCACTTTCGGCCAAACACACCCTTTATACACACACACACCATGCACAAACACAACCCCATTCCAAATTCTTCACACTAATTCAATCAACAACACATATACATCCATTTCATATCATTAAAACATAAAAATCTTACCTTTTTCTTGAGTTTCCGCCTTGCCGCAAACGTCGCTCTTTCTCCGAACTAATTGTATCACGTCGGAGAGCGTCTTGAGCACTTCACCACTATGTAAAACTCAAGATTTTTGAAACAACAACCAAGGTTGGAAATTTTTCCTTCTTTTTCTCTCTAGTGGCCGAAACCCCCTAACTTTGTGTTCTTTGATTTTTTTCTTGTTATGGTCTTGATAAGGCCAAGCCTAAGTCATATATATCCACTTATAGGTCATGTGCATAGCACATGACCTTAATGAAATGGACTTGGGTTTTCTCCTTTGGGCCGGCCAATACTCAATTGGGCCTCAATTTTTGTGTTGCATTTTTCTTGGCCCAATTCACTAAACGCCTCGTTTTGTAATTCCCGAAACAAATTTCCGAAATTCCAAATTTACCCTCGGCCTTCCCCGAGGTCTTAACATTTATGACTCCATAACCAACATGTTCATATTCACCAAAATCAAAATATTTCCTCAACGCACACAAGTCTTCTTTCTTTCTTGATTTCCCGTTATACGAAAATACGGGACATAACAACTATTTTCCAAGATTATTTTAATATACAAGTTGTTTATTAGTATGGAATATTGAGAAAGGATAAGGGTAAAAAGGGAAATTCGCAAAGTGGTTTATGGTAAGATTGTGGAAGGCTAGGGGCAAAACAGGAATTTCACAAAAAACGTTCAAGAAGGTTCATGAAAAGGGGCCCTTTGGCCGTGTGGTGGTGTGTGTGGGTCCCACCCTTTTATGAGCTATGTAATTATATATATATGGATCAAAGCTTACATAGCAAGACACAATTAATTCATCCTTGTTTTAAGAAATTTCAAGAAAAAGGGAGAAGGGCCATGTGTCCACTTGATATTGGAAGGAACTATATATATATATATATGAACAAGGGAGAAAAATCTAGACATTTACATCTTTATTCATAACTTAGCAAAACTTGAAAAAAGAAGAGAGGGGTGTTCAGCCATGGCTGGCCGAACATGAAGCCATGGAAAAGTGATCAAAAAAAATATTTTCTCCTAGTATTCCAAGCAATTGGAAGCCCCTTATTAACATGAAGGAGTTGTTGGAGCAAGCAAAGTCTTTATTTGTGTAATTCATAAGCCCTAGCCGAGTGGAGAGATGTGTGGAAAAGGTATGTATTCAATCTTCTTTCACATGTGTTAGAGATGATTTGTGAATGTTGTAGTACGTGGAAATGGATGAAATTCATGAAATATGTATGTATATGGTGTGGCCGAATGGAGGTGGTGATTGTGTAGAAATGATGAATTGATTTTATTTAGTATCTTGGTTGTTGTGTTGTGGATTCTATGATGTTAAATGAAGATTTAATGGTTTGAAATGAAGTTGTAATCGTTTGTGGATTATGGAAGAAGTTAATGTGATATTAGTATGGTCCCTTGTAATTATAAGAATAGAGTTGCTAATGTGTAGGTTGTAAATATAATTCATGAATTTGAAAGTGAGACATGTGTTTGGAACATTGTAAGTTGGGTTGTCGTAATTGAATTTGAAAGAAGGAAATGTGTGTCATTGTTCTTGTTGAATTCGGAAGGCTTCGGGTGAAGTAATATGTCGATTGGGTTGTTTGGAATATTATGTGAATTGTTTGAAGTATTCTTGAATTTTGCTTGTAAGGTCTTGGGCAAGTACTTGAATGTGAGATCATTGGTATTGGCTTGATTCATGTGATTGAATTGAGTATAAATGGAATGCCGTCGGATTGTGTAGAAAGAATTGTTAATGTTAGAATGTATTTTGAAATAATTGTTGAAGTTGGAGATATGATTGTTGGTATTGTTGTTGATAATTTGGCCGAGTTGAATTCTCGGATTATTATTGATAAATTGGCCGAGTTAGATTCTCGGGGATGGTGTATTTACAGGGGAAATGCTGCCGAAATTTCGGTAGAATATAAATGAATTCATTTGAAAGACTAAGACAAGTATATGTCGATGAGTCTAATGATTATGTCAATTCTCTTGAATGTAGACTAGCAAGTTTGGACAAATAAGCGTAGCTAATTGGACATGAGACAGGTATGTAAGGCTTACCCTTTCTTTCTTTGGCATGATCCTTATGAAACGAGCTGATGACGTATATGTATGATTTTAAAGAAATTCCTATTCTTAGAGCCACTAGGATGGCTAATGTTCTTGACTTCCGAAGAACTATTTTGCTATGTCTTGATGCAAGTGTGTGGTTCCAAAAGCCTTATGTTGATTTGATTCATAGCGATATTCGAAAGGTACTTGATATGATTATTGCTTTGATTTTCCAAAAATAGCTTCTGAAACGTTCATGGAAGGTTCTGTACTTCGAACGCTTATAACTTTCTTATACTAAATCGGATTGACCCGAAACTTGTTTCCGAGCCTTCAGGTGTCGGTAAGTATACATGTCCATCGAGTCTTCCATAATATATTCGGAGGTTACCGACCTTACGTCCCTCCGATAGAGACATAACATTCTTTGGGCTCTCCTGCATGCTGCTTACATGATATATGTATATGTATATGTATATGGGGTAAGGGGAAAGGTGAGGCGCTATAGACGTATTGCCACCTAATCAGTTGGTATCGGAGCCGGTGGTGGGGAAAACCCAGTGGTGGAGCAAATCCAATGGTGGGGCAAACCCAGTGGTAGGGCAAACCTCAGCAAGAACGCTGAGTCCCAAAGGGGGGGTGAGTGTAAGGCTTGCCTTAGGCGAATCCCACATTGGTTTAGGCGAATCCCACATTGGTTCAGGAAAATCCCACATCGGTTAATATCATCCCGGACGCGGGATATATGTGGCTAAATGGATCGGAGCTGATGCCTCGGCAATATGATATGTTCTATTTTACATATATATGAAAAAGAAATGTTCTCCAAGAAAGTAAAATATGATATGTATATATATGGATCGGGCTGCACGTTCCGCAGCACTAAGCATGCATGGTACCCGCCTAAAAGCCATTCAGATGTACAGGTTACTCTTTTACCCCATGATATGCTCTATAACTCCATTCTGTTATTATTCATAATTATATCTCTTACTGTGTTGCTATTCATGCCTTACATACTCAGTACAATGCTCGTACTGACCCCCTTTTTTTCGGGGGCTGCGTTTCATGCCGCGCAGGTACACCCAGATGAGTAGAAGCCATTATAGAAGATGTTCCAGAGAAATTGGCAAGCTCCAATTGCCCCTGGAGAGTTGCCGGGTTAGAGTATTATGCTATGATGTCTTGTTCGAAGTTAGAAACATTGAAGACAGAGTCGTGGGTATAGAATGTCAGTCTTGTAAGAGGCTCCATCAGCCGATGTGTCTTATAGTATTATGTTACAGATCCATTGTGATTACAGATTATAATTGATTTGAGCACAATGAAGGAAAAGTTTCTGGAAGCTTTATTATGTATCCCATTCTTATTTGATTTAAAGGTCCAAAGAGATTATGTATGTAATAAGAGTTAGCGGGTTCGCTCGGCTCCGAATATGCGGTCGGGTGCCCATTACACCCTAGTAAGGTTAGGGTGTGACAAACAACAATACCAACATCAACAACAATATTATCAATACCAAAATATTCCATAAACATTCCACACGATGTTTTGTCCAATTTCTCAACCAATAAATTCATTATACGCTCATTTAGTAACTTTTCGTCCGTAAATAAGCTTACATCAATACTAATAAGGAAATATTGATACCTCTCACCTGATAGAATTGCAATATCTTAGATAATCACCTTGAATCCAAGCCAAGTTTCGCCGCAATTCGATATTATAATCGCAGCTATGTGTTGTCCGAACTTAAATTCGGGGATTTCAGTTAATTTGTGTTAAAATCTAGTGGACGGAAGTTGGGAGAACTTTCTAGAAAATTTGAGAAATATTTGGAGTATTCTTGGGCTGAAAAATGAGGTTTAGGATCAAATTTGATCCTTAAATAGTGGGTCAAATTCGGGGGTCACTATAGCAGCACTGTTGCTGTAGCAGCGTTTCTGCTCTGTCAGCCTAACTTGTAACATCCATAATTATCTACTCTGATGTCATATTGATTAGTGATTTGTTGAATTGGAAACTAGACTCAACGAAATTCATTTTAGGCTTTTGAAACACCTTAAAACTCCTAATATACTAGGAGATATACCCCTGCAAAGTTGACCCAAAATTCTGTCCAAAATCCTGCCAACTTTTTCCAAATTTTCATCAAACTTATTTTCTTCGATTTGCTTGATCCCGGAATCTTCTGAAACTCTCCATACAAGATATTTATCATTAATCATACTTGATAATGGTCATTTTCTTTGGTTCCAAGGTTGTCCTTCCCGGTCACGACTTACAAGATCATAATTCATCCTTTACTTAAACAATATACTTAATAATGCTTCATTCCTTATAATCCAAAGTTGTGTTACCTAGCCATAGCTCGACATACTTACATTCAAATTTAACAAGTGCTTCTCCGAAAGTAGGGGTGTAACAACAATTCCTTCCTACCGTGTACAAAATAAATTTTTTAGCTGAGTACAGGCGTTTCTTTCCTCCCCACATGGCTAGAAGTAGATAAACATGAATTAATTCTAACTCCCACATGATGAAAAAAAGTAAAAGGTCCCGAGATGAAAGTGATCCAATTTGACCACTGTACATTGCTAACATGAGAAAATGGAATAATCAAGAATCTCGAGTAACTAGCCAAGCCGCTAAAGTCGCTAAAGCAGTGATAAATCCTGTTAATAAAATGGGTCCTATAGAAAGTCCATCTATTCCTAATCTCCAATGGAAATCAAAAAAATCGATCCATTTATAATCCTCCACTAGTTGGATTAATGGATCATTCCAATCGATTATGATATTGTGGATACTGTTATGGTTGATTGGGAATTGTTTTGGAAATTGGTGGAAGTACAAAAAAATAAGGGAAGTGCTGCCCAAATTCCGCTAGCTCATTAGTTACTCTAGTTTGAACTTATGAGAGTTTTCAAGACTTTACTCTAGAACGAATTCTCTTTAATGTAGATTTACGAGCTCAGGAGGAGAACGTTAAGTATTTAAAGAGACGTAAAGGTATGTTAAGGCTAACCCTTTTTTTCTTAAGGCATGATTCCTTCATTGTGAACCTATACATGATATCCATAATATCCCTATTCCTAGAAATGCTAGAAGCTCATAATTCTCAAGGTTCTTACGATATTGTTGATAAATGTTCTCTATGGTGATTATGATATTGACGAGGATGATGATTCTATTTCTAAAGATACCAAAGCTTATAGCTCTTGATGTTCTCATGATATTATTGAGCTTGTTCTATGATTATTGGTTTTATTCATTGTTGTTGATCTCATCTTGTGGTAGTTGTTCTTTGAAGGTGAGATATAGCGATGATGATGATTCTATAATAGAAATCGGAGGCTTACCTACCTTACATCACTCTGATAGAGTTGTAACGTTTTATTTGGGCTCTCATGCATCCTTTATATATATGTATTTTCTCACACCGAGCTGCGCTATACTCGGTCGGGTATGGCATGTTGATGTGCACACCACTGCAGTGGGTACATTATGATGATACCCAAGACGCGGGATGATATGATATATGGATCGGGCTGCACATTCCGCGTCACTAACATTTATATTATCTATGTATATATAAAAATGTTTTCTTTTAAATTGTTAAGCATGCAGGATATCTGCCTCAAGAGGTATTCAGATGTACAGGATATCTCTCTTATCTTATGCTTTCTCATATCCTTATTTTTTTTCATGACTTACATACTCAGTACATTATTCATATTGACGTACTTTTTTTTGTGGACGCTATGTTCATGCCCGAAGGTAGGTAGGGAGACGGACCAGATCCTTAGGTGTTTCATCAGCGATTGCACAGGAGCGCTCCATTTACTTCAGAGGTGCAGTCTAGTGGTATTATTATTTTGTGTACATATTTGGGCATGACGGGGTCCTGCCCCGTCCTTATGGTTCCATGCACTTCATATAGAGGCTTGTAGATAGATTTACAAAGTTAGAAGCTCTATAGCCCTACCGGTTCATATCTGTGTATCATTTTTGGCAGGCTTGTACATTTGGGCATAGTTGATAATATTTATATAGACGTGCATATATTTGACGAACTTGTGTCTCTTCAATTTGTGGTAATTATGAGTTAGCCCTGTGGCCCACCTAGATATGATTATGAGAAGTATATGAAAAAATGGTTTGTAGGTTAGCTCCAGGTGCCCGTCATTACCCTCAGGTTAGGTCATGACAGGCTCAATGGAGTTACAAACCATGGATGGGTCTCGAACATTCAGAGTGAATGGCCAGAGGGTGAAGAACTACCATTGGTGCATTGATAGGGATAGGATCATTGGCAGACATCGGTTGAAGCATACGGGGTCAAATCCTGATCTGGAGTAGAGTGGTAACACCGTCGTTCCGCGATGTTAAACCAAGTGCTTCATTGGAGGTAACCCACATTTACATTCTGTAATTTGTGTTCTTTTTGTGTGTACTAGCTTTTGTGTGGTTTGATTTTTGCTTTGGTATAGGATGAAATTGCAGGAAAACTTAAGTGGCAGTTGTAATGATATGGGCCGTAATATTTTATACGGACTGTGTTTCCAGTCGTTAAAGGTAAGGAAAACTTAAAGTGAACACTGTTGTGGTTACATGCTTAAATACGGACAACTTTCCCAGACCGTATAATATTATACAGCCCGTGTAATTGATCATATTAAGAATGCAACCAAAACAGTGAATCACTAAGAAAAAGTCATAATATGCGGACTGTACCATTTTATATGGGCTCATATCTTATTTCAAAAAAAAAAATAAAAAAAATATATATATATATATATATATATATATATATATCGAGTAGAGTATTTTTAAACAAAAATGTACGCGCCTTTCTTCCTCCCACTTCACAATTCATTAATTCCCGTTACTTAACCTTCAACTGTCACCACCCTACTAGGGGCCGCGACGGGTACCCGGTGCTAACCCACCCGGGCACCGCTTATCATACATTACTCTGTTCATCTAGGTGAGCCACATAATAAATCATACATTCCTATTCATCAATCATACTAGTCCCATTGGACAACAATACCATTATATCAACATCGACATCTATGCCCACATCAATGTACATAAGCCGACAAGGCTAACAAAATAATATCCAAAATATAGGCCGACAAGGCCAGACACATCTAACCATATACACATGTCTACGAGCCTCTAAGAAGAGTATGTCATATCATATAGGCGGGACAGGACCCCGCTATTCCCATAATTATGTACAAAAAAGAATCTACACCCAAAAACTATAGCTCTGAACGAAATGGAGCTCCGCTATGTAGTCCCTGAGAAATGTAGCTATGAATCAAGTCTGTCTCCCTGGGCACCTGCGGGCATGACGCAGCGTCCACAAACAAAAAGACGTCAGTACGAAGAATGTACTGAGTATGCAAAGCATGATCAATATCAATATAGGAGCATAATAAGCAACATGAGAAATATCATAAGATGGGAGATAGTAGAATCATCGTCATAAGCACTTACTTGCTTGTCATAGGGGCTATCATTTCTAATGCGAGGTTGTGTACATACATCCGTATCTGTATCCGTATCCGTATTCGTATCCGTACTCATTTACATTGCGTCCATGATCGTATTCATAAACATAGTCTTATTCATATTTATATCCGTATCATGTTCGTATTCATACTCATATCTATATCATATACATAACATTTACATAGCATGCCCGACCACAAAGGTTTGGTGTTTCATACATACTTGGCCAACCAAGGCTCAAGGTTACACATACCTGGCCCTACCAAGGCTTCAGGGTTACATCTACCTGGCCCTACCAAGGCTTCAGGGTTATCCGTACCATCTGTAGAGGTGTGCGCGCGTTACATAATTATATACATATTCTACCCGGCCTTATAAGCTCGGGGTTCCATAATAGTCATACATAGATACATATACATACTAGCTCATAAGCATCTTTACTATTATCATCACTATCATCATCGTCATCGTTATCGTCATCGCTATTACCATTATAGTCGTCATCCTTATCATTCTCACTATTATCGTCATTCACTACATCTATCTTTATAGGCTTACTCGTCATATGAGGAACTTAGTACAATCGTAGCATATCGAGAATCATGAGCTTAATAGCTCGAAGGATAGAATCATTTGAAGGATACCATAGAATTATAAAAGATTTAGATGATTGGCCCAAGAACCATGCCTTATGAAAGAAGGGTTAGCCTTACATACCTTTCCGTTCAACTATTTACCACTTGCACGTTATCCTTCAATGCTCACGTTTTTACCTTCATTAATGTCATACTATCATTAGAAATCGATAGCTAGCATACAAAACTAACACTAGAGAAAATTGGACAACATCTCCTTTATTTATACGACATTACCCCATATTGCGTATCAACTCCCAAACGTCAATAATACATTCACAATATCACAACAATAGGCCTCATTCATCCACATTATCTATATTTCTCACTTTGTTTCCATTCACCCATATCCATGGTCATAAAACATGACTACGTTCATTCACATACATTGCCTATCCCATGTTCTCAATATCATTTATAACTTATTTATATCACAACACATCAAGAATCATGACTCAATTCAAGCTATTACTCAAAATGGTACTATTCCACATTCATGACCCATTTTTCTATATCCTTCTACAATCCAAGTATTTCAACTTTCAAATACCTTAAACAACATGGAAATATCATAAATATTACCTTAGATGTTGTAGGAACAAACCTTGGGTGGTAATACTTCACTTGAGCAAAACTCTAGTTCATCTCCAATGAGATTTCTTGACTTGAAAGATCTTTAATGGGTTTTCTTAAATTGATTCACTTAATTTATGTTGTTGATCACTAATACCTCTTGAATTCTTGTAGAATAAATGTAGAGAGATGTTTTAGAGAGAATGGATGTGATATGGAAATGAAATGAAATGAAACTTGAATCCCTTATTTAATGAAGCAAATCTGTCCCGACCAGTTCTACGGTACGATCGACGGAGCGTCGATCGGATTGACGGAGCGTCGATCTGATCGTCGAAGTCGTTAAATTTCCAGTGAGCAACCTTTCATTTCCTTTCATTCTACGGTGAGAAGGTGATCGTCGAATGGTCTTCGTACTAACTCGATTCTACGGCACAATCGATGAATCGTCGGCCCGTCCGATGGTACGAAGAATGACCGTCGAACCCCCCCCCCCCCCTTTCGCAGAATTGCAGTGAAGTTTTATTTGACGAACCTTTCTCCATTGCCTCTAACTTATTTGGAATCTTAATTAGAATCATTAAGCATCCCTTCTTACTTGTAGGGACATGATATACGCCTTAACTAACGTTAGTCCATTCATCGCTCAGCAACCCAAAGTTTCGAGGTGTAACATTCTTCCCCCCTTAAGAACATTCGTCCTCGAATGTTAAGTCCTTGGGGATTCTAGAAAAATTTCGCCAGAGTTTCCCCTATAATATGGTACTACCATCCTGTCACAACAACCTATAATAACAATGCCTCACAGGGCCATAACATAATAGCAACAGAATTTGGCCACACACGACCAAAAAGCATAAAAGGAAAACATACATACCTTATGATCTTGACGTCTCATCTTGGATCTCTTCTAGGGGCTGAAATAAATGTGGGTACTTGGATCGCATAATTTCTTCCGCTCCCCATGTCATTTCTTCTCGTTTATTGCTTCTCCATAAAACCTTAGCTGAGGCCACCGTTTTGTTTCTAAGCCTCCGTACTTGCCTATCTAGTATGGCAATGGGTACCTCTTCATAAGTTAACTTCTCTGTCACATTAACATCATTTACTGGCACGATCCTAGTAGTATCTCCAACACATTTACGAAGCATCGAGTCATGGAAAACTGGGTGAACTGACTCTAAATCAGGAGGTAGATCTAACTCATAGGCCACTTTGCCTATTTTACGCACAATCTCATAGGGTCCAATGTACCGGGGAATAGGTTTCCCCTTTTTGCCAAATCTCATTACACCCTTCATTGGTGACACCTTCAAGAATACCCAATCTTTCACTTGGAACTCTAAGTCTCTTCGACGATTATCCGCATAGGACTTTTGACGACTTTGAGCTGCTAATAACCGATCTTGTATGAGCTTGACTTTCTCTATGGCTTGCTGGACCAATTTCGGCCCTATCAACTTAGCCTCTCCTACCTCGAACCACCCAATTGGGGACCTATACTTTCGCCCATATAAAGCCTCATATGGTGCCATTTGGATGCTAGAATAAAACTATTGTTGTCAGCAAATTCAATGAGTGGCAAGTGATCATCCTAATTTCCTCCAAAGTCTATCATGCATGCCCGTAGCATATCTTCAAGAGTCTGAATGGTGCGTTCAGCTTGTCCATCAGTCTGTGGGTGAAATGTCGTGCTAAGGCTCACTTGGGTCCCTAAACCCTCTTGGAAGGACTTCCAAAAATTGGCTGTAAACTGAGACCCTCTATCAGAGATAATAGATGCTGGGACACCATGGAGTCGTACTATCTCTTTAACATAAAGCTTTGCATAATCTTCTGCCACATATGTCGTTCTGACTGATACGAAATGAGCTGACTTCGTGAGTCTATCCACAATCACCCATATAGAATTATACTTACGTCAAGAACAGGGTAAGCCTGTAATGAAGTCCATGTTAATTACTTCCCACTTCCAAGTTGGAATTTTTATAGCTTGCAACAATCCGCCCTGCTTTTGGTGCTCGATTTTCACTTGTTGACAGTTGGGACATTTAGCTACGAATTCTGCTACATCTTTCTTCATCCCATTCCACCAATATATAGATTTAAGATCATGGTACATTTTCGTCGCTCCGGGGTGAACAGAATAACGGGAACAATGAGCTTTTCTCAATATTTGGTGGCGTAAACCTACCACATCGGGAACACATAATCTGCCTTGGCATCAAAGAACTCCGTCTCTTGAAAGCTCAAATGATGAATCCTCTTTCTGAGGGAGTGTATCTCTGTAATGCATTAGCATGGAATATTCGTATTGTCGCTCTTTCACTTCCACTACTAGCGACGAGACTGCTGAATTCTGAATGGTAGTTCCCCTGCTACCTGAGTCCACTACTCGAACTCCTAGGCTAGCTAACTGCTGGAGCTCGCGAGCCATTTCTCTCTTCTCTGGTCGTACATCATACAAACTTCCTATAGATCTGCGGCTAAGTGCATCAGCCACAACATTTGTCTTTCCGGGGTGATATAGGATATCAACATCGTAATCTTTAGCAATTCTAACCATCGTCGTTGCCGCAAATTCAACTCTTTCTGCTTGAAGATATACTGAAGACTCTTATGATCTGTATAAATATCCACATGGACACCATATAGATAATGTCTCCATATCTTTAATGCATGAATCACTGCAGCCAATTCTAGATCATGGGTTCGATAATTTTCCTCATGTTTTGGTAATTGCCTCGAAGCATATGCAATCACCTTACCATGTTGCATCAACACACAGCCTAGCCCAATGCCTGAAGCATCGCAATAAACAACATATCCTTCCAATCCCTCTGGAAGTGTCAGGACTGGGGCAGAAGTCAATCTATCTTTTAACTCTTGGAAACTACGTTCACAAGCATCTGTCCACTGAAACTTCGCGTATTTCTGGGTCAACTTTGTGAGTGGTGCAGAAAAAGAAGAAAAACCCTCAACGAATCTCTTGTAATAACCTGCTAAGCCCAGAAAGCTACGAACCTCCGTAGGAGTCGTGGGCCTTGGCCAAGTCTTCACGGCCTCAATCTTTTGGCTATCTACCCGAATACCATCGGCTGCAACAATGTGTCCCAGAAATGTCACTGAGTTCAACCAGAACTCACACTTAGAAAATTTTGCTAACAACTCTCGAGTTTGAAGAATTCTAAGGACAGTTCGCAAATGATCCGCATGTTCTGCCTTGGATCTACAATACACCAAGATATCGTCGATAAATACAATCACGAACAGATCTAGGAAGGGCCTGAACACATTGTTCATCAAATCCATAAATATTGTCGGTGCATTAGTTAGCCCAAATGACATTACCCGGAACTTAAAATGGCCATATCTTGTTCTGAAGGCTATCTTAGGGATATCTTTCTCCCTAACTCTCACTTGATGATACCCGGACCTCAAATCTATCTTTGAAAACCATTTGACGCCTTGTAATTGATCAAATAAGTCATCAATCCTCGGGAGAGGATATCTATTCTTAATCGTCACCTTATTCAATTGCCGATAGTCAATGCACATTCTCAAGGAGCCATATTTCTTTCGGACAAACAATACGGGTGCTCCCCATGGGGATGAACTAGGCCTAATAAAGCCTTTCTCAAGCAAGTCTTTTAATTGCTCCTTCAACTCTTTCAATTCTGCGGGAGCCATTCTATAAGGAGGAATAGATATAGGCTTAGTGTCTGGCGACACATCAATAGAAAAATCAATCTCCCGCTCGGTAGGAGGGCCTGGAAGCTCTTCCGGGAATACATCCGGAAATTCATTTACTACGGGAACTGACTGAAGAGTTGGCGATTCAGCTTCTACATCTTGAACCCGAACTAGATGATAAATACATCCTTTCGTGATCATTTTCCTTGCCTTTAGATAGGAAATAAACCTACCTTTTGGTGACGTAGTATTCCCTTTCCATTCTAAAACTGGTTCTCCCTGAAATTGGAAGCGAAAAATTTTCATTCTACAATAAACATTGGCATAGAAAGAAGCCAACCAATCCATGCCAATAATGAAATCAAATTCTACCATTTTTAACTCATGCAAGTCAATCATAGTACGATGGTCACAAATCACAACTATGCAGTTTCTACATACTCGGCTAGCTATTACCGATTCACCAACGGGTGTAGACACCTCAAAATGTTTGATCGACTCCGGTTTGACTCTAAATCGACCCGCAATATACGGAGTAACATATGACAATGTGGATCCCGGATCAATCAAAGCATATACATCAAGAGAAAATACTGACAATATACCTGTGACCACATCAGGAGAAGACTCAAGCTCTTGGCGTCCAGCCAAAGCATAAATACGGTGCTGAGGATCGCTAGAACTGGGGACTCTCTGTCACACCCTAACAGTGGTAGGGCATGACGGGCACCCGACTCTCATTAGAGTCGAGCGAACCCTTGACATTCGCTCTATCAAAACCTGTCATTTCAAAAACTTTAAAAAAAAAAAACTTTTCCAGATAGAAATCATTATCTCTATAACAATTATGAAAACCTTCAATCAAATAAGTACTTTAAACCAATTGAAATCATCTAAAATACATATTCTTTTAAAATCCACAAATGACTCAACTGACATCACTTTGTCGACATCTCGACAAACATACCACAGGACACTGTCTGCAGAAGTCTCTAAGAAGTGAACTGAACATTATGAGTCAGGACAGGGCCCTGACATACCCATAATCATGCATATCTATACATGACTCAACACAACAAGAGAATGAGGTGGAACTTGCCAATCCTAGCTGACGTCCAAGCATTCTGGCTATACACTTAACCTGCCAAACAATCTGGGGCTACGGGCATAAACGCAGCGTCCCCAGGCAAAAGGACGTTAGTACGGACAATGTACTGAGTATGTAAGGTGGTAACAAGTCATAATCATAATTTGACTTAGGAGAGAAGAAATCACAATCTAACTCAATACCTGCAGCCTTCGCTGGAAGAAACATAAATGTGAACACGAAGTCTCAAAATAATCTTTAAGTAAATTATGAAATCCAACACATATGCCGTTTCCGACATGTTAACAGAATGGTCCCTTCGGACAGCCTCTTCCGGCTAGTATCACAATAGTCCCTTCGGACGGCCGCTTCCGGCATAATAATGATGGCCCCTTCGGGCAGCTGCTTCCGGCATAATAATGATGGCCCCTTCGGGCAGCCGCTTCTGGCTTAATATCACCATCATATCAACACAAACTCAATCCACAAATATCAATACAAAGGGATGATATTATGGAATGTAAACAGAAATCGTAAATGAAATGAAGTAGTAAAATCTCGCACCCCCTTCGGAGTGGTTTTGAAAATCAAACTTTATGTTTCCTTTAGTGTAAAACTCATTTCCTCGAAATCACTAGTAAAACCATATACACAACTCAACTTGGCACCTTATGGGTGTTCCCTTCCGAACAGAGTAGGAGTACAATATCAATAAGCCATCACAAGAAACATTTAGACCTTACTCATCTAAAAATGAAATCACATGGAGTACATATAGAACGAGTAACAACAAGAATCATGCCAAAGGAAGAAAAGTTTGCCTTACATACCTTTTCTCTTATGTGATTAGTTTAACTTATGCTTCCAAACACTGACCAATCCACAATCAAGGTAAAGGAAACCCCGTAGACAACTTAAAAAAGGTTTGTATACTTCTCTAAGCTCGCAATTAACTTCCGTAAATTCGGGCAGCATTTTCCCTGTAATCTTCGGTTCCCTCTAATTCCAATTCAATTTAACAACATAATCAGCAACTAACAACAACAACAACCATCTCATATAAGTCTCTATAAACTCAAAGCATCAACTCCCAATGATATACACCAAAACAACCCAGTATACGCTTTGTATACGATATCTTCATACACTTTATTCTCCCAAATGCAAGAACAGCAACTTATCAACAATCATTTTATATCAATATCCAGCTAATTCTATCCATTTAATCATACCAAAACAGCTCCCAAGTCATTTGATATCCAAAAATTATAACCGAACTTTCAACGTCATTTTCTCTATTCTAACTCGTCAAATCTGTTATACCCCGTATATTTATACGTCGAATTATTGGCAAGAAAATCGACTCAAGTTAAAGGCTGAATTATTTTCGGACACGAATTAGGAACTTTTAATTTTCAATTTTAATTATTACACAAATTGTTTATAAATTTTAATTAGAGTAGAAATATCATTGGAGATTAGGAAATTGGTTAACCATGATTAAATTATTAAGTGGGGATTAGTTTCTAATTAAGATTAATTAAGTAACTAACTAAGGAATTAAGTGGGCCCCATTGACATGTGTCAACATGGTGGACACATGTCATGTTGGAGGACACATGTCCTATGGCTATAAATCATATATGAATTCACAAATTGTGAATCATACTTTGGCCGTGTTCTTCATTTGTACACATTTCAATTGAAAAAAAAAAAGCATGGCCATGGTTGCTGCTCACGGCCAGCCAGGGTCAAGAAAATTTTGTTGTTGTTTGCTTTGATTTAATTCCAAGATGATTTGCAAGTTCAAAGAGGTGATAGCAACATTAGATATTGAATCGAGGAAGAAGAAATTGTGAAATTGGAGCAATTAAGTGTAGAAAATTCCTCCGAGAAAATTAAGGTAAGATTTTCTTGTTTTGTAATATAATTGTATTAATGGTGTTGTAATGGAAGGATTAAAATTGGATTGGATGAAATTGGAAGTAAGAAATTGCATGAAATCGTTGTTATATGAAATTGTGGGTTGAAAAGGATTAAAAAGGATTATTGGATTGTTAGAGTTGTTTATGGGCGGAATTGTAAGGATTCTATATGAATATTGCTATTACTGTCATTATTGGTATTTCTGTGATAACAGGAGGATAATTGGAAATTCGGGTTAGGCGAATATATAGGGGAAATGCTGCCCGATTTCCGTTAAGTCCTTAACTAATGAAAAACCCTAATCGAGAAAGTATAAATTAAAGAATAAGTTTTATAGGCGATTGGTCACGTATTTATGAGCTAGGAAGTATAGTTACTAACGTTAGCGTTACTGTTATATTAAATAGGCTAAAGGGGCGACGAAGCGAACGAGATTACGAATAACCTTCAGCAGGTATGTAAAGCTGTCCCTTTTTTCTTTTGGCATGTCTTAGATTTAAGTGACGAATGATATGAGCTTTGGGGTAATTCTATTCATAAGTTTCGAGTGTGATTCATGATTCTTATTCACTTCTTGATGTTAGAACACTTAAATGATTGAGCTTCCCTCTTCAGTTTTCTATACGTTGGATAATAGTCGATATATATATAAGCTCTTATTCTTAGAAACTCTACGATAACTAATGTCCTTGACTTCTATAAGCTATTTCGTACTATATTGACATATGTCTATGATTCCTAAGGCTCTTTTGATACTATTTATGATGACATTCGAGGGATATTTGATATGATTGTCGCTATTGATACTCAGGTGTTAATCCCTTCTTCTTATTCTGTTTGAGTCTTGATAATGTTTTAATTGCATATGGTTGCTCACTACTCTGCTCGTGCATGCCTCAATATGTCCTTCATCGAGTCCCGGGCCGGGTATGTTATCGTGCACAGTTTCACTGCATTGTTCACCGAGTCCCTCACTAGAGGGCCGGGTACGGTATATATATATATACATATATATATATATATATGATGGTGTTATGCTGTGTTATGGCGTTATGATGTGTTTATGGAGTTATGTTGTGTTATGGCGTTATGATGTGTTTATGGAGTTATGCTTGTTATGGCGCCAAAGACGGCGTGGCGACCATGTTCACCGAGTCCCATAATGGCCGGGTATGATATATGATATTGACATGCATGATTTATGTTTCAAAAGGGCAAGTCTTTTGGTATTCTGGACATTGTACTTGTTTTCTGTACTCCCTAGTTCAGTTATGATCCTTTTTACTATATTTCATGCTTTATATACTCAGTACATATTCCGTACTGACCCCCCTTTCTTCGGGGGGCTGCGTTTCATGCCCGCAGGTACAGATAGTCGGTTTGGTGACCCTTCAGCATAGTTCAGTTATGATCCTTTTTACTATATTTCATGCTTTATATACTCAGTATATATTCCCTACTGACCCCCTTTCTTCGGGGGGCTGCGTTTCATGCCCGCAGGTACAGATACTCGGTTTGGTGACCCTTCAGCATAGTTCAGTTATGATCCTTTTTACTATATTTCATGCTTTATATACTCAGTACATATTTCGTACTGACCCCCTTTCTTCGGGGGGCTGCGTTTCATGCCCGCAGGTACAGATAGTCGGTTTGGTGACCCTTCAGCATAGGACTTCTACTCAGCTGTCTCGGAGAGCTCCGTTGTTCCGGAGTCTAGACTTTGGTTCAGATCTTATATTGTATATGTATATGTTTATCCAGGGGTACGGCGGGGCCCTGTCCCGTCATATTTCACTGTTGATACTCTTAGAGGTCTGTAGACATATGTGTGGGTTGTGTATGAGTTCTGTTCAACTGTGTTTAAACGTTGTGCTATGGGTATGTTCGTCTGTAATGGCAGCCTTGTCGGCTTGCATATGACATGATATTGATGTGTAGTGGCAGCCTTGTCGGCTTGCGTATTATTTCATGATATGATTAGTTGTGACTCCTCAGGAGACAGTTTATCTAGATATATATATGACGACGTTATGAACTTTGGAGTTCCTTTATAAGTTTCCATATTGTCGTAGTTTCAGTTTTACTATATCTAGCAGATACATCTACGGGTGTCCAGATCGGGCACTGGTCATGGCCCATGGGGTCGGGTCGTGGCAAAATCTATCAATGATCATGGTAAGAACATGTTAAACATACCTTATATGATCAGCCACCACGAAACCAACATCCCCCAAGTTCAACTTTTAGCTTAAAACGACGGCAACAACTTGTACTACACTTTATCCTTCACGGGCCTCGAGATTCGGGGCATCAAACTTGATCGATTCTCTACTTTCTCTCTCTAACTCTCCTCTCTCTCTATCTAAAATATTCTGGACCTTTGGTATGAAAATGAGGCAGATAAGGCTGAAAATTTCCCTTAACTAGAAAGGGAAGTGGGCCTGACCCGACTTGGAATCGGGTTGGGCCGAGCCCACTGCCCAGCTTGACCTTTCTGCCTTAAAACGTCCATAACGTTTTATCCCTATGTCACATGCAGTCCCACGACATATGGTTGGAAAGGTATTTCAATTATCTACAACTTTTATTTTAGGAGTTTTCCCAAATTCCCAATTAATGATGGGGTTATGGCCTCCCGAAGTCAGATCACCCGAAAACGTAACTTAAAAACATCTTTTTGGAGGGCTTCCACTTTGATTTGGCTCAAGGGTCCTTCTTGAGTTGTCTTTAACTTCACATATATTATCCATATAACTTGTCATATGTCCTTTATAAAATCTCGATATGTGGACCCCACCTCAGCTTATGATTATGAGGGCTATATATCTTTTAACGTATCATTCCAATCGTATTGTACGAATTCCAAATATCATACTCATGCTATTTGTCATGCTAATACAGTAGAATTTCATCCTTTATACTTGTAATATTTGCTCCTCCTTGATCTCACATTAAGCCGTCTGCAGCCTTAGTAACATGAAATTTTCTAGGGCGTGACATCCTTCCCCTCTTAGAAACATTAGTCCTCGAATGTTAAATGAAGACTAATACTCATATCCAATCCCAATGCTTACTAATATCACTCACCCCTTCACAATTCCTAAGGTCCTTTTCGATACTTATCTTTCCTCTATAAGATTCAACTTCCCTTAACCTCATTGATGCTTTCAGTTATATTTATTTCTATGAGGGACACATTACTCCCTTTCCTCGAACACATATAATCATGTTTATTTATCTTCCTTGTTTTAGTCTTTAATTGTTTAAGCTTACTCTTTGGTATACTAACTCACCTCTCGAATGACTCCTTACTTATCATTGCTTCCCCTCTTAAGTCTCTTCTCATAATCTTACCACATTATTCGAATCACATTAATCTTAGTTCATCAACCTTACTTCTAATCCCCGAGAGAACTTAACTTACCCCTTGACTCACTTCTATATCCTCGAGTAATTTCAGCCTAACTCATAAACTCATTCTGAACCCATCTTATAACCCTCCTTTCAGTCGATTTACAACTATTATTAACCTTTCATTCTTCAGTTTACACTTGTGTATCTTACTGATCATACCACACATATATATACTGATCACTATCAATTTTAACAAAATTTTGGCAGAACCTCCTCTGTAATTTGTGCTACCCACCTGTATACAACTAACCAACAAGCCTCACAGGGCAACAATCAAAATATATCAACATGCCTCACAGGGCCACAATCATATTACAACACCCTATACATACCTGTGCAAATGCTCTTCACAATGGCATTCTCAATTCAGTAAGAAGCATACCTTTCTTACTGAAATCCTTAACCTGCAACACTTACCTGAAATAGCAATCATTAATCATCAGCGAACTTACCTTTCTTACAAGCAATTCCAATTTCGCAGCTGTAGCTGTACTTTACAATCACTGAATCGAAATTCAAATCTTAAAGTGAGCGGCAAGGATTCAAGGCCTATAACACAACTCTATAGCACAATCTATGATCCGAATGAAGGGAAACCATCCTAGATGACCTGTAGCCTCCTATTCATAAGTATGGTCGACAACACACCCATGAACAAGACTCTACCTGGCACGACTTTGCAGACAACCCCTAGAACGACTGCTCTGATACTACTTTGTCACACCCTAACAGTGGTAGGGCATTACGGGCACCCAACTCTCATCAGAGTCGAGCGAACCCTATACATTCGCTCTATCAAAAACTGTCATTTCAAAAACTTTTAAAAGCATAAAACCTTTCCAGATAGAAATCATTATCTTTATAACGATTATGAAAACCTTCAATCAAATAAGTACTTTAAACCAATTGAAATCATCTAAAATACATATTCTTTTAAAATCCAAAAATGACTCCACTGACATCACTTTGTCGACATCTCGACAAACATACCACAGGACACTGTCTGCAGAAGTCTCTAAGAAGTTAACTGAACATTATGAGTCAGGACAGGGCCCTAACATACCCATAATCATGCATATCTATACATGACTCAGCACAACTCCAGAATGTTGTGGAACTTGCCAATCCTAGCTGACGTCCAAGCATTCTGGCTATACATTTAACCTGCCAAACAATCTGCGGCTGCAGGCATGAACGCAGCGTCCCCAGGCAAAAGGACCTCAGTACGGACAATGTACTGAGTATGTAAGGTGGTAAAAAGTCATAATCATAATTTGGCATAGGAGAGAAGAAATCACAATCTAACTCAATACCTGCACCCTTCGCTGGAAGAAACATAAATGTGCACACGAAGTCTCAAAATAATCTTTAAGTAAATTATGAAATCCAACACATATGCCGTTTCAGAAGTGTTAACAGAATGGTCCCTTCGGACAGCCTCTTCCGGCTAGTATCACAATAGTCCCTTTGGATGGCCGCTTCCGGCATAATAATGATGGCCCCTTCGGGCAGCCGCTTCCGGCTTAATAATGATGGCCCCTTCGGGCAGCCGCTTCTGGCTTAATAATGATGGCCCCTTCGGGCAGCCGCTTCCGGCTTAATATCACCATCATATCTACACAAACGCAATCCAAAAATATCAATACAAAGGGATGATATTATGGAATGTAAACAAAAATCGTAAATGAAATGAAGTAGTAAAATCGCGCACCCCCTTCGGAGTCGTTTTGAAAATCAAACTTTATGTTTCCTTTAGTGTAAAACACATTTGCTCAAAATCACTAGTAAAACCATATACACAACTCAACTTGGCACCTTATGGTTGGTCCCTTCGGAACAGAGTAGGAGTACAATATCAATAAGCCATCACAAGAAACATTTAGACCTTACTGGTCTAAGAATGGTAATGTATGGAGTACATATAGAACGAATAACAACAAGAATCATGCCAAAAGAAGAAAAGTTTGCCTTACATACCTTGTCGCTTACGTGATTAGCTTAACTTATGCTTCCAAACACTGGCCAATCCACAATCAAGGTAAAGGAAACCCCGTAGACAACTTGAAAAAGGTTCGTATACTTCTCTTAGCTCGTAATTAACTTCCGTAAATTTGGGTAGCATTTTCCGTGTAATCTTCACTTCCCTCTAATTACAATTCAATTTAACAACACAATCAACAATCAACAACAACAACAACCATCTCATATAAGTCTCTATAAACTCTAAGCATCAACTCCCAATGATATACACCAAAACAACCCAATATACACTTTGTATACGATATCTTCATACACTTTATTCTCCCAAATTCAAGAACAGAAGCTTATCAACAACATATCAACAATTATTTTATATCAATATCCAGCTAATTCTATCCATTTAATCATACCAAAACAGCCCCCAAGTCATTTGATATCCAAAAATTATAACCGAACTTTCAACGTCATTTTCTCTATTCTAACCCGTCAAATCTATCAATGATCATGGTAAGAACATCTTAAATATACCTTATATGAGCAGCCACCACGAAACCAACATCCCCCAAGTTCAACTTTTAGCTTAAAACGACGGCAACAACTTGTACTACACTTTATCCTTCACGGGCCTCGGGATTCAGGGCCTCAAACTTAATCGATTCTCCACCTTCTCTCTCTACCTCTCTGTTACACCTCGGAAAATTCCCCGTACATGAACGATGAATAGACCAACGAAGGGTATGAGTGCGTGATGTTGTACTATGTAAGGGGTGATGATTCATGAATTTTTGGAAATAATAAGGTTGAAGAATTTCAGCACAGCCAGTGGTCGTAAATCAGTATACGGCCCGTAAATTGATTTACGGACCGTATACTGCCATCGTCCTCCAGCTTGCCAAAAACTTCAACTTTCTGTAAATTGTGAAAATGGTTAAATACGGCTTGGAATACGGCTCGTAAACTGGTTTACGGACCGTAAACCTCGATCGTAAACTGTCATGTTCTTCAGCCAACTTCTCTGTTTTGGGACATGCTTAAATACGACCACACTATACGGTCCGTAAACTTAATTACGATCCGTAAACTGTGGTTTATGACCACTGTACACCCCGACGACAATTCATTAAAAATCAGATTTTGAGTTATTAAAAAGGGACCCAAGCTTCATTTTATTTCATTATGCATTTACACCATTCAAGAACACTCTAGAATTCTCTCAACACTTCATCCATAGCAATTCAAGGAGAATCAAAGGAAACCTAAGACCATCAACACCAAATCCATGCAACAAGAGTATGAAGTGCTAGTAAAGGCCATCTACCTCAAGAAAACCCAAGAAAGGTGAAGTAGGGTTTTGGTGCAGAGAAGGTATTACTACTCAAGACTTTTTCAACCATCAACTAAGGTAAGTTTCATGAATTTGGCATGTTGTTTAAAGTATTAGAAGACTAAGACACTTGAATTGTAGTAAGACATAGGAAGTGCACCATTATTTAGGGAATAGTGTCACTATGGAATGATGGTTGAATGGAATCATGGAAGTTGATATCCTATGATTATAAATACGTTATAAATGATGTTTTGACCATGGAATAAGTGCGAAGCATGAGTAAAAGTGACGATTAGCTAAAACCACTAAATGTGGAGAAATTGGAGGAAGTTGGTGGATTTTGCTAAAACTATATAAATGATGATTGCTTATTTCTATATTGTGGATATTGTTGCGAATGTTTGGGAGCTAAAATAGAACATGGGAAACGTAATAGGAACAAAGGAAATGCTGCCCAATCTTCCTTAGAAATAGTAGTCTGTCCTTATAATTGCTTCGCTAACGACGATACGGGTTTTCTTGAAGGTATATACAAGTGCGGTAAAGGAGAACGATCAAGTGATAAGAATAGCAAACGACAAAGGTATGTAAGGCTCGTCCCTTCTTTCAAAGGCATGAGTCTTATGTTACGGTTTCATAAATTCTTTCATGACCTCATTGTTTCAAATTTAGAATTCTATGATTCCAACGCATGACTCCTTTCTTGATAACCCGTAAATGTCTTCCCAATGCCTGTTTCTTTCCAAATAAAAGTTTAAGATTTTGTAAGCTCTTATGATGACAATGATGAACATATTTTATCACAATGACAACGATGCCAAATATAAGAACGATTTCATGCTAAAGGTTACAAGTCATGATTTCAATGACGATATAAGAATGTTGAGTTGTTCCTTGATTTCTCAATTTTATTCACGGATGATGACTATTTTTAAAGATTCCAATGTATATGAATTGACCCCTGTCGAGATTTATGATGTTATTCTATGTTCTCCTAAGGTTATTCTTCGTTGATAGTCTCGCCTTATAATAGTTGTTCTTTCAAGGTAAGGCAAAGCTATGATGATTATTCCATAATATAATCGGAGGTTACTGACCTTACGTCACTCCGGTAGAAACATGACTTTCCTTGGGCTCTCATGCATGCTATGTATACTATATATATATATATATATATATATATATATATATATATATATATATATATATATATATATATATATATATATATGTGTGTATTCAGGGGAAATGGGGAAGGTGAGGCGCTATAGACGCATGGCCACCTGATCAGCTGGCATATTATGATTCCATCCCGGACGCGGGATATATGGGTTATGGATCGGGCCGTACGTTCCTCGGCACTAACATATTATATTTATGGATCGGGCTGCACGTTCCGCACTAAAGCACTATTATGCATGCATGGATCCGCCTTAAGAGGCAAGCTGTATTCGGTTATCTTCTTGTTTTACTTTACTTTCTTATTCTTACCTTGTTTCTTAGATGTATGCCTTACATACTCAGTACAATGCTCGTACTGACATCCTTTTCTTTGGATGCTGTGTTCATGCCAACAGGTAGACAGGAAAGCGGTCCAGACTAATAGGAGTTACCAACTGAGCTGAGGAGCACTCCATCTTCCGGAGGTGCTAATTGGGTGATTCTTTTATGTATATATTGTGTATGTCACTCAATAGAGGCTCGTAGGTGCTCGATGTGGGTTGTGTGGTTCCACGACGTGGGTAGTATGTATGTGTATAAGTATATTGGAATATGCTTGTACATCAGAGTATTATATTTTGTAATGGAAAGCAGATCTTCCCCTTAAAGTTAATAGGAAATCGATAAGTGACTGTGGAATAGATTAAGAAAATGATAGCACAAGCGGTGCTCGGTGGTTAGCCCCGGGTACCCGTTGCGGCCCCTAGCCGGGTCGTGACACTCTCCTCTCTCTCTCTATCTAAAATATTCTGGACCTTTGGTATGAGAATGAGGCAGATAAGGCTGAAAATTTCCCTTAAATAGCAAGAGAAGTGGGCCTGACCCGACTTGGAATCGGGTTGGGCCGAGCCCACTACCCAGCTTGACCTTTCTGCCTTAAAACGCCCATAACGTTTTATCCCTATGTCACATGCAGGCCCACGACCTATGGTTGGAAATGTATTTCAATTATCTACAACTTTTATTTTAGGAGTTTTCCCAAATTCCCAAATAATGATGGGGTTCCGAAAACGTAACTTAAAAACATCTTTTTGGAGGGCTTCCACTTTGATTTGGCTCAAGGGTCCTTCTTGAGTTGTGTTTAGCTTCACATATATTATCGATATAACTTGTCATATGTCCTTTATAAAATCTCGATATGTGGACCCCACCTCAGCTTACGATTATGAGGGCTATATATCTTTTAACGTATCATTCCAATCGTATTGTACGAATTCCAAATATCATACTCATGCTATCCTCATGCTAATACAAAAGAATTTCATCCTTTATACTTGTAATATTTGCTCCTCCTTGATCTTACATTAAGCCGTCTCCAGCCTTAGTAACATGAAATTTTATGGAGCGTGACACTCTTCCTCTGCCTCTACCATGGCCGACCGGCGCATATGAACCTAGCCCTATAGGGCGTACAGATGCTGAAGATCCGACTACCAACCCTGAAGGCTGGGTCCTACCTCTACCATGAACTGAGGGGCAATCACATATAATATGGCCTGGTCGACCACATTAATATCAAACCTCTAAACCTGATCGGCATTGACCCCAATATAACTTCCCACACTAGGAACATCGTGGGATGGGTGGCCTGGCCTGACCCGGATCACCTCTTAACTGAGACCCTGAAAATATCTGACTCGGCCCAGAACGAGTAGATCTATCGAATCTCTGGCCTGAAAACCGTGGAGGCGCACTAGTCATATAAAGGCCTGAATGCCTAGAAAACTGTTGTCTGTGCCCGCCTCTAAACTCACTCATCGGACCCTAAGATCTGGCCCTCTTACTATTTCCCCTATCATGCTCGCGTTCACTTCTTTGCTGCTGTAGGCTTTCTTCTAAGTTCTGAGCATGGGCTTAAATGCGTGAAGTATCCATATTGTCCTGAAGGGACGCAGTTAAGCACCTATCCATCAAATGTGGCCCTAGGCCTTTCACAAATCGGTGTACCCTGTCACCCATATCCACTACCATGGCCAAAGTATACCTAGCCAAGGAATTGAAGCGGAGACTATACTCTAAAGCACTCATGCTACCTTGCCTCAAATTCAGGAACTTATCTGCTCTAGCTCGTCGAACTTCTGGGGGCATATAATGTCGGAGGAAAGCATCAACAAATTCTTTCCATACCGGGGGAGGTGCATTGGCTCCCCGTGAAGCCATCCAAACCATGTACCATTGGATCGAGACATCCCTCAATCTATAGGATGCTAACTCCACTGACTCGGTGTCCGAAGCATGTATCAACCGAAGCGTCCTCAACATACTATCAATAAAGTACTGAGGGTTCTCATCCGGCTTTGATCCAAAGAATTTCGCTGGGTTTAAACTAATGAAGTCACAGGCCCTTGCACTAACAACCCTATCACCTTGCCCTGCACTTTGCCACTGAGTCTGAGCAGCAACCAATTGAGTAAGCAAATGAATGGCCTCTTTTACATCTTGGCCTGAAGCATCCGGTGGAGGAGCCGAGGTGCTAGAGCTGGGGCTGAGGCTCCCTCACGCTCCCCAGAAATAGGCACTGTCTGGGAGGACTGAGATTGAGCTGCATTCTGGGACTCACCTTCCTCTACAACTGTTGGCGGTGCTCTTTCAGCCCGCTTTTCTGCCGCTATCTTGCCCTTTTGGGTTGTCGTAGCCTTTCTCTTTACAAGCATCTCTGAAATACACAATACACGGTTAAGGAGAAGGAAGTCCTTATATCATAGCTCTATCGCACGATGTTATGAAGAAAGAAGGTCAATCATTCCTAAAATGCCCGCAGCCCCTTGTTATAAGTGTGGCGCGCAACACACCCATTACCAAGACTCTACTGGACACGGCTCTTAGACACACCCTAGGACGGAACTGCTCTGATACCACTTTTGTCACGACCCGACTAGGGGCCGCGACAGGTACCCGGTGCTAACCCACCCGGGCACCCCTTATCATACATTACTCCGTTCATCTAGGTGAGCCACATAATAAATCATACATTCCTATTCATCAATCATACTAGTCCCATTGGACAACAATACCATTATATCAACATCGACATCTATGCCCATATCAATATACATAAGCCGAAAAGCTATGCCCATATCAATATACATAAGCCGAAAAGGTAAACAAAATAATATCCAAAATATAAGCCGACAAGGCCAGACACATCTAACCATATACCCATGTCTATGAGCCTCTAAGAAGAGTATGGCATATCATATAGGCGGGACAGGACCCCGCTATGCCCATAATTATGTACACAAAAGAATCAATACCCAAAAGCTATAGCTCCGAATGAAATGGAGCTCCGCTATGTAGTCCCTGAGAAATGTAGCTATGAATCAAGTCTGTCTCCCTGGGCACCTGCGGGCATGACGCAGCGTCTACAAACAAAAGGACGTCAGTACGAAGAATGTACTGAGTATACAAAGCATGATCAATATCAATTTAAGAGCATAATAAGCAACATGAGAAATAGCATAAGATGGGAGATAGTAGAATCATCGTCATAAGCACTTACTTGCTTGTCATAGGGACTTTCATTTCTCATGCGAGGTTGTGTACATACATCCGTATCCGTACTTATTTACATTGTGTCCATGATCGTATTCATATACATAGTCTTATTCATATTCATATCCGTATCATGTTCGTATTCATACTCATATCTATATCATATACATAACATTTACATAGCATGCCTGACCACGAAGGTTCGGTGTTTTATACATACTTGGCCAACCAAGGCTCAAGGTTACACATACCTAGCCCTACCAAGGCTTCAGGGTTACATCTACCTGGCCCTACCAAGGCTTCACGGTTATCCGTACCATCTGCAGAGGTGTGCGCGCGTTATATAATTATATACATATTCTACCCGGCCTTAGAAGCTCGGGGTTCCATTATAGTCATACATAGGTACATATACATACTAGCTCATAAGCATCTTTACTATTATCATCACTATCATCATCGTCATCGTTATCGTCATCGCTATTACCATTATAGTCGTCATCCTTATCATTCTCACTATTATCGTCATTCACTACATCTATCTTTATAGGCTTACACGTCATATGAGGAACTTAGTACAATCGTAGAATATCGAGAATCATGAGCTTAATAGCTCGAAGGATAGAATCATTTGAAGGATACCATAGACTTATAGAAGATTTAGATGCTCGGCCCAAGATCCATGCCTTATGAAAGAAGGTTTAGCCTTACATACCTTTCCGTTCAACTATTTGCCACTTGAACGTTCTCCTTCAATGCTCATGTTTTTACCTTCATTAAAGTCATACTATCATTAGAAATCGATAGCTAGCATACAACACTAACACTAGAGAAAATTGGACCACATCTCCTTTATTTATACGACATTCCCCCATATCGCATATCAACTCCCAAACGTCAATAATACATTCACAATATCATAACAATAGTCCTCATTCATCCACATTATCTATATTTCTCACTTCGCTTCCATTCACCCATATCCATGGTCATAACACACGGCTACGTTCATTCACATACATTGGCTATCCCATGTTCTCAACATCATTTATAAACTTTTTATATCACAACACATCAAGAATCATGACTCAATTCAAGCTATTACTCAAAATGGCACTATTCCACATTCATGACCCATTTTTCTATATCCTTCTACAATCCTAGTATTTCAACTTTCAAATACCTTAAACAACATGGAAATATCATAAATCTTACCTTAGATGTTGTAGGAACAAGCCTTGGGTGGTAATACTTCACTTGAGCAAAACCCTAGTTCATCTCCAATGAGAATTCTTGACTTGAAAGATCTTTAATGGGTTTTCTTACACTTGATTCACTTAATTTATGTTGTTGATCACTAATACCTCTTGAATTATTGTAAAATAAATGTAGAGAGATGTTTTAGAGAGAAGGGATGTGATATGGAAATGAAATGAAATGAAACTTGAATCCCTTATTTAATGAACCAAATCTGTCCCGACCAGTTCTACGGTTCGATCGACGGAGCGTCGATCTGATCGTCGAAGTCGTTAAATTTTCGGTGAGCAACCTTTCGTTGCCTTTCATTCTACGGTGAGAAGGACGGTCCGTCGAACCGATCGACGGAGTGTCGATCTGATCGTCGAATGGTCTTCGCGCTAACTCGATTCTACGACACAATCGACGAATCGTCGGCCCGTCCAACGGTACGAAGAACGACCGTCGAAACCCCCCCCCCCCCCCCCCCCCCCTTTCGCAAAACTGCAGTGAAGTTTTATTTGACGAACTTTTCTCCCTTGCCTCTAACTTCTTTGGAATCTTAATTAGAATCATTAAGCATCCCTTCTTACTTGTAGGGACATCATATACACCTTAACTTACGTTAGTCCTTTCACCGCTCAGCAACCAGAAGTTTCGAGGTGTAACATCAACCCAAGATCAACCTCCATTAGCACACTACTGTTCCTCCTTCAATCTCCATAAATACATCCAATTACATCACCAAAATCCATATCTATCTTCACTTTCATAATCGAAAACCCTCTGCTAAGTTTCACAAGTTGTTCTTTGTTTTTCACTCAATCTTATCAAGGGTTCTTCGCATATTCATCATCACAAAGGTATGTTGACTCTTTATTCTTGTTACTATGCGTATATAGGTGCAATTACAATATTGAGTGTTGATTAAAACTAAGGTTCAAGGCCTAAATTCATGGCTAATGATTTTTCTATGTTGGTGATGAGCAAATGGAGTTATTAGAGATTCTTGGGGGTTAATAAATTAAAACCCTAATGGGTTGGAGGGCATTTTGATTGACAAATTCAAATTTGGATCCCAATATTGTTATGCCTGCCAATTGTAAATTGAATGCCAATAATCTTAAAATTGTAAAAATTAGGTAAAGTGTGAGTAACCTAACCCTCGTGGGAATCAAAACCATGAAAAGTGTACGTGTGTGGTGTTTGAAAGGAAACAGAAGCAAAGTCATAATTATAAACATGGGTCACTAAGGAAAAATAACTTAAAGATACAGATCGTGTTTCCTTATGCGGACCGTATCTTAGGTCGTAATTTGGTTCGTTAACAAAATGAGTTTCTGCCTTGGAAATACATGCTTAAATACGGACCGTATAAGATTATACTGCCCGTATCTCTAAACTTAATTCTAAGGTATAAACTTGAGATGGTTTTGCCTCAAACATATATGCTTAAATACGAACCGTATTTATTTATACGGATCGTATTTGTGATCGTATGTTTGAGATGGAAACATTAGGACCAGCTTATACGGACCATATAATTTTATACAACCTATATTTTTCTTTTATGACCATAAAGAAAATCCAAAAATATTTTGTCTTTCTTTTGTAATTATTTCTTCTTACACCTTTTCTAATGGTACTTCTCTTGCAGGTATGATGGCTAAATGCGCAGTGAAGAGAGGTACAAGACCAAGGGGCCGAGGTCGTGACCGAGGGGATGTCACACATGCACTACATGACTCCCCCTCCCAATCTAAAGAGGAGGAGGAGGTCATTCCTCAAAAGAAGATTCGGGAGGCCACTACATGAGTGGCTCAGGCGAGGCTTCCTCTGCCCCCTCTATTCCTTCAACTATGAATAGTGCAAATGAAGGCTGAAGGTTAGAGATCCGGACTAAGCAACTGCATGAGGATCAATTGTGGTTCCAACTCAAGGCAGCCAAAGAACTATATAAGTACGGGATTGCTCCAACAAAGAAAGGGGGTAGGCCGAGAAGAAGCATCTAGGATGAGAGGCGACTGACCTTCGATGGCTTAGAAGCCTTTCCCGACACTGTTGAGGCACTCCGGGTATATCGGCTTGCAATTTTTGGTGACCCTCCGATTGAATATTGTCCAGCGCTTGTGCAAGAATTCTATGCCAATTATAGGGCTGCTTTGCATTTAATTAAATGACATAGCGTGGCCATACACATATTGCCACTCCTTAAGACTGTTACCGTCAGCAATGCCAAGTTCGAAATTTCTAGCAAGGCCATTAATAGGGTCTATTTTGGTAATGACTTTGTGGAGTCGAACAATGAGGCAAAATTTATCGACAAACAAGAGAGAAAGGGTGACAGATGGTGCTACAGTGGGCGGCTATTGTAATAGCACGTGGTACTCCATCTTGGGCAACGCATTCGAATCAGATTTTTTAAAGAAATTCTCTCACATTGCAAGCCAAGTTTTGGTGGAGTTTGATCAGAAACAGGGTGCCCCCAACGTAGAATGACAACACTCTCATGAGTGCCTTGGCTGTGATAGTCGCAGCGATAATGTCTCGGTACGCGATGAATGTTGGGCGTCTAATTACGGAGAAGCTTCGAACGAGAGCACTGTAGCTACAAACATCCCTCACTTTTCCATATCTCACTACAGAGTTGTGTTGGAGAGCCCATGTGACGGGCATTCCCGACATGGATTATTGTGTTAAGGCCACCCATTTTGGTGATTGGCGAAAGAGTAAGAATTATGCAGCTGAAGATCTAGAGCCGCTTGCTGATTATGATGAGACTCAGCCTGAGTCGAGTCTTGGGGCCACGGGAGATGCCACTGAGGGACTTAAAATTTCTGTGCCAGTAGCTACTGATATCGCTCAAGTATCCTCTTCTGCTAATGCTACTGCTCCTCAGTCGATATCTGTCTCTGCTCGTACTGCTACCGCTACTACTACTGTTGTTGCTTCTAGAGCACCACCGACTTCATCCGCACTTGTTTCTTCAGTAGGTGTCACTATTGCAGCTAGACGTCCACCGGCAGCACAACGAGGGACTAATCCCTTGGCATTGACCAGAGAAAACTTCAGGAAAGTCACTATCGAAGCAAGAAAGGCTGACAAGCAAGTTGGTATTATTATGGCATAGTTCAAACCTTTTAAGGAGAAATAGATCAAGCCTACCACTTATCGATCCTGTCTAAAATGGAGCAGTCTCATACCGTCCTCCACACTACGCTTGATGCTTTTGAAATGAGATTGATTGCGGTGGAGAAGGAATCTCCCGCAGCTGATTTGGGGTCATTACAGGCAGAGCTTGCTAAGTTGAGAGAGGAGGTCTAGGCACTAAAAGCATAAGAACAAGTGGTGTTATAGGATCCTGCTTCAGCAATGGGTGTTGACTTGGATGCACTGATCTGGGTCAAAAATTTGTTAGATGATGATGAGGTAGAGGATGAGTCCACAATTCTGAAGGGCAAGAGGAAATAGGATGCTGTGGAACCATCCTATGAGGACCCAGCAGAGGTGACTCAGAGATTGCGTTGGGACGAGGAGGAGGGGTTCCCGATCGTTGTGCATAAATCTCTGAGGGAGAATTACTCTGATCTAGTTGATGCTTCGACTAGTCGCATACCGGCGGATGTTCCAGCTGCTGGGGAGAGTGTTACTACTGAGGATGATGCTGCAGCGCTATCTGTGGTGACGGCACCATCCCGAGATAATCACAACACCTAGTGCACCCAGGTAACCCTTACCCTTTGCTTATGCTAACATTGATGCACTAGGGGCAATGCATAGTTTTTAGTTGGGGGTGGGGTTTGTGTATATGTAGCTATATGTTTATGACCCCCTTGACTTTTCTTTGCTAGAATTATTTTCTCGAGGGGTTTATTTGTGTTGAAACTGGCATGCTTAGGTTGTTTATCTAGAATAGAGTAGTTATGAATTATATGGTAGTGGTTTGGAACTTATGGTAGGTTTATATTTTTGGTTGAAATTATGAACCCCTCAAACAGTTTGAATGATGCATAGTGAGGAATTGCTAGTGATTGACGTGATTGGTTCTTCTCTGACATCGTATTTATTATGGTATTATGGATGATGAATGATCGCTAGGGGCTGTATTTGCACTAACGAAAGGTCCTGATGCCATTGTGTGTGTGAGTTGTTAGTTCTGTTCATACTCTGCATTTGCAATCTTCTTGACTAGCCGTTAACATACCCGTACCATTTTTGAGCTGATTCCTCTTTACACCCGTTCCCTCCTTGACACTATTAGAGAAAAGAGGCTAAATGCCTAAGTTGGGGGCGATACAAGTGTAAAGTAGAGGCTAAAAGCCTATGTTTGGGGTGGCGTGAGTATCAAGTCGAGACTCGATGTGGTTGCTATAAATACTTATGAAAAAAAAGATAAAATTAGTATAAAAAAATTCAAAAACTCGTGGCACAAAAAGAAAGTCAGGTTACATTTGTTGCATGTAATATCGAGGTTATGGAAGTGAAAGAGGGAGAAACGAAAAGGCTAATAAAGTGAAGACAAGTTTAGTTCTCAAGGAGGGTGTGTTACTAATACCTCAATAACTATCCTACCCGTCCCTTTGCCTACATTACAATCCGAGTAAAAGTCTTAGTGTGATCACAACTGAACCATCTGAAGATTGAATGCATTGAAAATAAGGGCAAGCATATGGTATATTGAATTTGTAGTGTATGAACATCTTTGTGAGTATGAGTGTTTTCTCTTCTCTTTAGCCTTCATCCCCGTTCGTTTTATTTATGTGTGTGGGACATTCTTTGGTTTATGTGATGGCGTAAGGACTAACATGCGAAATATGAAACAACCATCCGAGGCGACGTTTGTGGGTCCATTAATAGTTCTGGTAATGTGATGTCATAGACTGAATCATCTTTGTTAGTCTTAGAATTCTCGAGTTTGTGTTCTATTGTTGATTATGAAAATGAGGTGGTTATCTGTGGAAAACTTGCATGCCGGTAGTTCAAAGTCAAAACCATTGTAGACATTGTTACTCTATTGTATCTAAGTTTAGTTGAGTCATTTTTGTGTATTACTTGCTTGAGGACAACCAAAGACTTTAAGTTGGAGGCTTTGATGTGCCGTGAAATTATGACACATTTGGTACCTTTTTACGAGAAGTTTTACTTTTTTAAGCAAGGATGTGTCGTTTTGATGTGTTTTGTTGTGTTTGAGGTAAATTGAGGAGTTAAAGGATAAAAACACAAAATTTCATGATTTGGCACTGTTATGATGTTTCACGGGCCGTATATAATTGTACGGACCGTAATCCTGTCCGTGAATTGTGGATAGTGAAGCCGAATATTGAAGTAGAAGTTGTTGTTTTATGAGTACATTTTATGGACCGTATTTTGTGACTACAACTGTGGCAGAGAGTAAAGTTTTGAATATGAAGAAATACGGGCAACTTACACGGACCGTGTGATATAATACGGGCCGTATAAGGCGATCGTACTTTTCACTGAAGACATGAAGATTGCTTAACCGTATAACTTTATACAGTTCATATTTTATGATACAGACCGTAAATAATGCCGTCAGGGACCTATTTGCAATTATGTAATTTTATGTTTTTGAAACCGTATAAACAGTTCATTGTAGGGTTTTATGTATGACTAGTTGTTAGGTTTAAACTATTATTCCCTAGCATTGAATACTCATAGTTTTTAAAGCTTTTTGGAGAACAAACAATTGCAATTACTTTCCTTCAATTCCAATCAATCAAAAATAAGCATTATGATTTCTATGGTCTCTTATTGTTCTTCTTCCACTATGAGTACTTAATTTCTCCACTAAAGTTGTGAACCCTAGGATGGTGTTTTGTGATTGGGGATTGGGATTGATATAAACATAATGGATTCTTAGGGTTTATTTATTATTTGTTCTTCATTCATAATTGATGGCTGCAAACGTTGATTAAAGCCATAAACTTTTCTTAACTTGGAAAAGTGAGTAGGGTTTTGGTAGGAATAAATAACAAGAACTCGAGGCTTTAACCCTTGTTTAATAAATTCACTTAGAAATAAGAGGAATTTACTTGGTATGAATTAACTGTTCTTCATACACACTCTTTTATATTTGGGAAAATCATAAATTGAAATAATCTTTAACTGTTGGGAAACATTAGGGATTCAATTAGAGGTTAAATGCATTCTTATAACGATCTATTAGAAGTATATCATGATCAATCACCATAGCATACACCTTATCTAAAAGGGCATACAACCTTGGTTTCTTTTACCTTATATTACAATCCAACGTAATTATTTAGCAATTGGTCATAAACAAGCAGTCTTCTACAAACTCAACGGAATACGAAACTAGATCATAAGAAAGTACTATATGACTTTAGTAACGTTTTCACACCGTACGCCCCATGGGATTCGACCCCAATCTCATTGGGTTACTATATTTGACATTGTCCGAGCTTGAGGTACTTGATGACACAGAAGGAGTTGAACCTTCGCCAGGATGGCACACTTCTATTCCGGGGACGAGTATGTGTTCAAAATCAGGTCATCGACCAGTAATGTGACTTGTAGAAGACTCCCTCCCTATACCTAGCGGGGTATTCAATCCCCGAGCTTCTAGGCCTTGAGAGTTTACATTATTTAATAGGTGTAATTTGAGCGTATCAAATTTTTGCGTCATTGCTGAAGAATACGGTTTTGAAATTACTAAAAGATTTGTGCTTTACTTAAAGTCTTTTTCTATTCCATCACACCTTTTCTGCTGTTTACTATGAACAAGGCGATCATGAACAATAGAGGAAGATGTGGAGCAGGTGGTAATAGGAATGTGCAAGTGCAAGACCTACCTATGGAAGTGGAGATGGGGAATGTTTTTGCAAATATGTTAGAAGAGGTGGAATATGCCTCTGTTATTGTTCCACCGAGGATTTATGCTGCAAACTGCAAGATTGACTCCACTATCTACCAACTGCTCAAACTTGAGGGATATTTTCGGAACTCTACCGATGATGACCCTCACCAACATTTGAAGAACTTCGTGGGTGTGTGCCCAATATATGCAGAATGCTGCTCAAGATGATGCTATTTGACTAGAAGTTTTCTAATACTCTTTTGCCGGTGAAGCAAGAGTTTGGTTTGAGAAGCTGCCCCACAACACTATTCATATATGGGGAGAGCCCGTTGATATTCTTTTAAGAAGTGGTTTCTACCAAACAAGGAAGCTGAGATTCGTGACAAGACATATGATTTCAAATAGCTTAAAGGGGAACAACTATTTGAAGCTTGGGTTCAAAGAATATTTTCAGAAGTCTCCCAATCATGGTTTTCCAGAAAATATTTTGATGGAGAAGTTCAATAGAGGGCTAGATCAGTTGACATAAGCAGTTGGAAACACTGCAACTAGTGGGTGTTTTATGGACAAGACCTATGCCCGAATCACTCAGTTTCTTGATAAGCCTACTACTCACAATCAAGCATGCAATTCGGGTGGTACTAACAGTGTAGGCTATGACCTCCGATGATCCATAACATTTTGAAAGAGAACCAAGAAACTCAACAAACGCTAGCTCAGATAGCAACCAATATTTCTTTGCTAACCAAGATACTTGATGAAAAGGAAGCAAAGAAGGTTAATGTACCATGTTCAAAAGGTTCCATATAAAGAGGGTCCTCCTATACAGTATGAGCATGCTAACTATGTTAATAATTCTCAAGGGTGTTACCAAAGGTAGAATTATCAAGGAGGCTATCAAAATCAAACTCAGAATCAATAGAGACCACAATAGGGACAATGTAATTACAACAACAACTATGGTGGCTCGAATCAGGGAAACTACAACAATAACAATAACTTTGGAAATAGGAGTTCCAATCCCTATATTCCACTGAAGGGTCAGTCGACTGAACAAGGGAGTTCTAAGTTGGAGAGCATGCTTGAAAAGGTGCTAGCCAACCAAGATAAAACGCATAGAAAATTGAAGGGACTGACATAAACAGTGGGATCTCACACGGCTTCCATTTAGAAGCTCGAGTCGTAGATGCAAGATATTTCCAGTGAACAACACCTTCCACAGAAGTGAGGACTTCCTAGTGAAACTATTCCGAATCTGAAGAAGGTGGGAGGTGGTGTAGACTATGAATATGCTATCAGTACTTGGAGTGATAATGTCACGACCCAGCCCCGTGGGCCATGACTAGTGTCCTAATTGGGCACCCAAACGCATTCGCTTACCAAATCGACATATCAAAGACTTATTCACATCTAACATACGTTGTTTTGCACAGATACTGAGAACAGACATCATCTTAAGCGGTCACCTGTAACAGAAATATCATACGAAAGCCGGCAGGCTGGCAGAATACACATCGCCCGAACATACATACATATACAAACAAATGGGCCGTTTTGGCCATAATAGAAAACAGGACCGCTTAAGGCACAAGTCACAGACATAACCGAACAAACACGACCCATGACCCACATATATGTCTACAGGCCTCTACAAAACATAACAGAAACATATGACGGGACAGGGCCCCGCCGTACCCCGAATAGTCATATATACATATATACAGAAACAGTATAACAAAAGATATGTACCAAAAATATGAGCTCCGGATCAAAGGAGTACTCCAAATAGAAAAATAAGAATCTTACACTGGCGGGTCACCAGAACGAACAGCTGTACCTGCGGGTATGAAACGCAGCCCCCGAAGAAAGGGGTTCAGTACGAAATATGTAGTGAGTATGTAAAGCATGAAATGCAGTAATCTAAATCAGAACTGAAGTGAGAAGTACGGAAATGGATACGGAATTAGTATATCAAAACCTGTGCTGAAAACGTAAATAATGCAAATAAAAATCATACTTAGGGCTCAGGAACGTGGTCGCCACTCCGACACTGGCGCCACAACACATCATACTCCAGAAGGTTTCAAATATCCGTACAATCCCCGAACATATTGTATCATCACAACATATCACAACATCAGAACACATCATATGCCATATCACATCATAACGCCATATATAAGCGGTACCCGGCCCTATGGCGAGGAACTCGGGAACCGTAACACATCATACTGCCGAATATAACATAGTGCGCACGATCACAAAATCGGCCCGGGACCCGGCGAACGATGTAGTAGTAGTATGCACGAGCGGAGTAGTGAGAAAACCATATGCATATAAGTAAATAGATTCCAAGACTCGATGAATAAATATATACCGATATCAGAAGGCTCAGAAACAAGTATCGAGTCAATCGGAATAAGTATAAGAAAGTTGCGAGCTTTTGAAGTACAGAACCTTCTAAAAACATTTCATAAGCCATATTTGGAAATTCAAGTATCATTCATATTAGGAAACTTTCGAATAACATTATGGATCAAATCAAATGGAGACTTTAAGACCATATTTACGTATCAAAGTATTCATCAAAGACCTTAATCATCTCAATTTTCCTTCGAACAACATTCAGAAACATAGCAACTAGAATCTTCGGACATCATAAATACGTATCGAGTAATATGGAATAGCTTATGGAAATCAAAGATATTAGCCATCCTAGTGGCTCTAAGAATAGCATTTTCTTTAGAAGCATACATATACGTTATTTGTTCATTTCATAAAGGTCATGCCAAAAGACGGAAAGGTAGGCTCTACATACCTCGATCGCTCGCTAACCAAATCCCGACTCAAGTCTCGGGCTCCCCAATATCTACAATAACGTTATCAATTACCAAACATTAGCTACAAGTACTTAAAAATCCAATTTTAACTAGTACTTGTCTACAAAAATTTCGGCAGCATCTCCCCTGTAAATTCAACATCCCCGAGAATTTAACTCGGCCAAATTCATCAACAACCATACCAACAATACCAACAACCATACTAGTAACATCAAGAATCAATTTAAATTGCATTCTATCATTAGTAACCTTCTCCTCTACGTAGCTTATCACATTCAATTCAACTACGTACATTCAAGCCAATATCAATGCTCACATATTCATTTCTAATCCGAGATCATTCAAACACAATTCATGAACATTTCAAACAATCTATACAATATTCAAACAATTTCACCAACACCATACTCCACCCGAAATCTCTACAATACAACAAAAGCCACAACAATACATTTTCTTCCTTCAAATTCAAAAACAACAACAACAATTCACACTTTAGCAACTTCACTTTCATAGTTACATAAAACCATATTAAAAATCACATTAATTTCCTACCACAACCCACAACAAATTTCAATGCCGACTTGAACCATTAAACCTTCATTTACATCACAAAGGCCACAACAACACAACTAACATGCTAAATAAAATAAATTCATCCTTCCTCCACTAGGCAACACCACACGGCCACACACACTCACACACACCCACACGGCCACACCCACAACACACTAATTTCATACTTTTCATTCATTTCCACATACTACAATATATATAAATCTTCCATAACATGAAAAAGAATAGAAATTCTTACCTTCTTCCTCAATTTTCCACTTGAATAGAATTTTCGCACTTGTCACAAAAGAAATTTTCTTGCTCGAATAATTATACCACGTTGAAGGGGGTCTTGAAATTAGTAAGAATTCAAGAAGAAATGAAATTTTGGATCAAAGATTGATGGCCTCAATTTTGTTTTTCTTTCTCTTGTTCTTGGCCGAATGGCCTTTGTTTGTTGCTCTCAAATTTCTCTCTCTTGAATGTTCTTGAAAACTCTAAGGAGAAGAATGAAAAATAATGCCCAAGTCCTCATCTTTTATGATTTAAAGTTAGGCTCCCATGTGGCCCAAGGCCCACCTCATGGTGGCTGCCCACTTGGCCTTTTTTTCAAGCCCAAAATCCTTTTTTTGATTTTCCAAGCCCACTTATTTCATGACAAATTTTTGTAACTCATGAAAATTATTTTCCAAATTTCCATTTTTTCCCTTAGCCTTCCTCCATATTTCCGCATCAATATTTTTCCATGAACAACATATATATTAAATAAAATCAAAATATTGCCCTATCTCTCACTAGCCCCAATTATTTTAAATTTTCCGAATATGCAAAATACGGGATATAACGGATAAAATACTCTGAGTTGCTGAAAAAAATGTGACAAATCGCGAGCCAGTTGCTGAACAAAATGAGGCACAATATGATGTGCCAACAATTGTTGATGAGGACCAGACAGAAGTTTCTATTGTTAAGCAGGTTGATGATGTTCCAGTAAGTTCTAAAAAACAGGAGGGCTGCAATGACATTAGCAAGTCAACGGTTAAAGGGGCTCTTCGTCCTTTGACCTAATTATTTAAAGACATACCTCCCTTTCCTCAGAGGTTGGAAGATCGAAGAAGCTAAATGTTAGAGGTTTTATGATCAGTTGAAGCAGTTTTCCATGAACATCCCTTTTCTTGATGCCTTTCAAGTAATGCCAGGGTTTGCCAAATATTTGAAGGAGCTACTGACCAAGAAAAGACCTATCAAGAATGAAAATGTGAGTCTAACTCATCATGTTAGTTCTATTATATCCACTACCAATGTTCAGAAGCAAGAGGATCCCGGGACCTTTACTACTCCATGTTCTGTTGGTCAGCATGATTTTTCTCACGCTTTATGTGATAACGGGGCTAGCATAAATTTCATGCCTCTTGCTATCTATAATCAATTGGGTTTGGGAATGCCTAGAACTACCACCATACGATTGCAGATAGCTGATAGATCTATAAAAAGGCTAGTTGGAGATGTGGATAATTGGCTGGTTAGGGCTGGTGAATTTTTGTTGCCGACTGATTTTATAATCCTAGATTGTGCTGTCGATGGGGATATTCCTATTATCTTGGGGAGACCATTCCTTGATCCAGGAAGGGCTCATATGGATTCTGAAAAGAATCAAATCCAGTTCCGACTCAACGATGAGGAAATTACTTTCCAAGCAAGTGAGGGGATAAAGCTTTCGAATGCTTATGAAAGAATTTCAGTTATTGATTCTATTGATATGGTGGATGAAGCTGTTGAATTTAAGATAGAGGAAGAGTGTTTGGATAGGGCTCTAGCAGCTATTTTTGTGAACTTTGATGCTAATGATTTGTAAGGTTATGTGGAGATGGTGAATTCTCTTGTGGGGTTGGGTTCCTATTCTTACCAACCAAAGAAGCTTGATCTTGACCTTGAAAACATAAATACACCTCTAGCAAAATCATCAATTGAGGCAGCCACCAAATCTTGAGTTTAAGTAGTTTCCATCACATCTGAGGTATGAATTTCTAGGTGCTGATAATAATTTACTAGTGATTGTGTCTGCATTGTTGAATGAGGAGTAGACGAAGAGGTTGTTGGAGATTCTGAGAGAGTATAGACGTGCGATTGGGTGGCATTGCCGACATTCGAGGCATTCCTTTTGGTACTTGTGAGCACAAAATTCAGCTTGAAGAGGATAGTACACCGAGTGTTGAACATCAGAGAAGATTGAACCCACCCATAAAAGAGGTGGTCAAGAAAGAGATTATAAAGTGGTTAGATGCTGGAGTTATTTATCCTATTGCAGATAATAAATGGGTGAGCCCACTCTAAAGTGTTCCGAAGTATGGAGGCATCACAGGGGTGCCTAATGCTGAGAACGAATTGATTCCTACAAGGACAGTGACTGGGTGGCGTGTCTTTATGGATCAGAAGATGAATTCTGCTACTTGTTAGGACCATTTCCCCATGCCTTTCATTCATCAAATGCTTGATCGGTTGGTAGAAAGGTCATATTATTGCTTCCTAGATAGGTACTTTGGCTATAATAAAAAAATATTGCACTTGAAAATCAGGAAAAGACTATTGTCACATGTCCTTATGGGATGTTTGCTTTCAGCAGGATGCCATTTAGTCTTTGTAATGCACCGACTACTTTTTAGCAGTGTATAATGCCGATTTTCTCAGATATGGTTGAAGGCTTCTTGGAGGTCTTCATGGATGATTTTTCAGTTGTAGGAGATTTTTCTGATGAGTGTCTTGACCATTCGGGTGGCGTGCTGAAGAGATATGAGGAGACTAATCTTATGCTTCATTTGGAGAAATGACATTTTATGTTAAGGAAGGGATAGTCCTCGGTCACAAAATCTCTGAGAAAGGGATTGAAGTTGATCTAGTGAAAATTGATGTCATTAGAGAGCTTCCTCCACTTATCTCTGTAAAAGGAGTTCGAAGTTTCTTGGGGCATGCCGGTTTCTATCAGTGTTTTATTAAGGATTTCTCCAAAATTGCAAATCCCATGTGAAATATTCTTGAAAAAGTGGCTAAGTTTGTGTTTGATGAGAAATTCCTAAAGGCGTTTGAAGAGTTGAAGAAGCGCCTTACTTTGGCATAAATTCAGGGCCTGTCTGTTAGGGTCCAAGGCAGTGGTATAATCCGATCATGCAGTGTTGAGGTATCTGATGGCAGAGAAAGATACAAAGCCATGATGGATTAGATGGGTCCTTTTGTTGCAATTATTTCACTTCGAGGTGAAAGATCGCAAAGGGTCCAAAAATCATGTAGCAGATCATCTCTCACAGCTTGAAGAAGCTGGGAGATCATTAGAGGAGCTTGATATAGATGATGTATTCCCAGATGAGAGGGTTCTAGTGGTGTCTTCTGAGATGCCACCATGGTATGCAGATATCGCCAACGTTTTAGTGACAGGTGTTATTCCAGATGAAATCAAAGCATATTAGAAAAAGCAATTCTTGAGGGACTCACGACAGTATTGTTGGGATGAGCCATATTTGTTCCGGATATGTGCTGACAATATCATTAGGCGGTGAGTCTCGGAGTTGGAAGTGATGGATATTCTAAAGGCTCGCCATGACTCTCCTGTTGAGGGTCATCATAGTGAAAACTGGAGTTCAGCGAAAGTGCTTGAATGTGGGTACTACTGGCCAACACTTTATCATGATGCTAGCTTGATGGTGAAATCCTGTGATGAATTCCAACGACATAAGGCAATCTTTAGGAGGCATGAGATGCCTATGAAGTATGTTATGGAAGTTGAACTCTTTGATATGTGGGGTTTCGACTTCATGGGGCATTTTATCAGTTCTGGTGGCATGATATACAATCTGGTGGCTGTGGATTATGTCTCAAAGTGGGTAGAAGCAGTGACTTTACCCAAAAATGAAGGGAAGAGTGTCGTTAAATCTCTCAAGTAGAATATATTCACCCAATTTGGCACCCCACGAGCTATTATTAATGATGGCGGTACATATATCTGCAACAAGGCGTTTGCAACACGTCTTGAAAAATATAGAGTTTATCATCGGGTGGCCACTCCTTATCATCTGCAAACTAGTGGCCAGGTGGAAGTCTCCAATCGGGTGATAAAGAGTATCTTAGCCAAGATGGTCAATGTAAACAGAACCGACTAGGCTTGGAAACTTGATGATGCTCTTTGGGCGTACAAAACTGCATTTAAAATGCCCATTGAGACTTTTCCTTATAAGCTGGTTTTTGGCAAGGCTTGCCATCTGATAGTTGAACTTGAAAATAAAGCCTTGTGGGCTCTGAAAAAGTTAAACATGGACTGGAAAGAAGTAACCAAGCAGTGGTTGTTTCAGATGAATGAAATGGATGAATTTCGGTGCCATGCCTATGAAAGTTCGCGTCTGTACAAGGAGAAGATGAAGTACTATCATGATTTCAAGATCCTGAAGCGAGACTTTTAGAACAGTGATACTATTTTGCTGTATAATTCCAGGCTGAAGCTTTTTTCGGGCAAGTTGAAATCCCGGTGGTCTGGACCTTTCGAACTGGCGAGTGTTTCACCCAATGGCTCAATGGATCTACGAACCATGGATGGGTCTCGAACATTCAGAGTGAATGGCCAGAGGGTGAAGCACTATCATTGGTGCATTAATGGGGATAGGATCGTTGATAGACACTAGTTCAAGCATACGGGGTCTATCCTGATTCGGAGTAGAGTGATAGAATCGTTTTTCCGTGACATTAAACCAAGAGCTTTGTGGGATGCAGCCCATGTTTACAAGTTCTTTTTGTGTGTATTAGATTTTGTGTGGTTCGACAATTGCTTTGGTGTAGGATGAAATTGCAGGAAAACTGAAGTGTGAGAGGAAATGATACGGGATGTAACATTTTATATGGACTGTGTTTCCAGGCGTGAAATGTAAGGAAAACTTAATGTGAACACTATTTGGGTTACAGGCTTAAATATAGACCCATTTCATAGACTGTATAACATTGTACGGCTGGGGTAGTTGATCGTATTTAAGAATGCAACAAAACCAGTGAATCACAAAGAAAAAGTGATAATATACGGACCGTACCATTTTATACGGGCTCATACCTAATTTTGGAAAAAAATATATATATTGAGCAGAGGAATTTTAAACAAAAACGTACGCGCCTTTCTGTTACACCTTGGAAATTTCATGTCGTCGTGTAATGAATGAACCAATGTGCGCTTAAGGGTAACAGGAAGTTCTTAAGACTATAAGACGGATATTTAGTATCCTTAGAATGCATACGTTAACATTTTGAAGCCATATGAATTGATGAAATAAGGAATGATAAGGACAAGTGGATTATAAGTGGAATTTAGGAAAGGTTTCGTAAATTATTGCGTTAAGAATTGTTTGGTAAGGCCTTCAGGGCGAGTTATAGGGATGTTTTGATCATTGATGAAGTACTAAACAAGTGTTAAGAAGGTTGTGTAAGGATTGGAGATCAAACGAAACGACGAGGACGACTTCGGAAAAACTGTGAGTTACATGACCACCTTATACGGACCGTGGAACTTTATACGGACCGTATAAGGGTCCGTATAACCCAACAGCAAGAATGTTTTCCATGGTAGTGAACCGCGGACACTTATACAGGCCGTAAAATGTTATACGGACCGTATAAGTGGTCCATATAATGCCCGACGGACTGATTAAGTTGCAACTATAAATACATCCCACTTTTATTTCCTTATTCTTTCCACTTCTCCACTTCTCTCTAAACTTCTAGAATATTCCATACACTTCTTCAACACAAAATCAAGGGTAACCAAAGATCAAACACTAATATTCAAGGGGAATCAAGCATATGGAAGCTTGCTAAGGTTATGGAAGTTAGAAATTTCCTTTGGAATTGAAGCAAGGGTTTTCTCCAAGTAAAGCAACCCCAACCAAAACCCGTTCCTACACATTCAAAGGTAAGTTTCATGGTATTTACAAGTTATTTAAGGTGTTGAAAAGTTGAAACACTTGGATTGTGGAAAGGTATAGGAAATGGGTCATGAAAGTGGTAATAGTGTCATTTTTGAGTAGTAGTTTGAAAGTGAATCATGAATATTGATATGTTGTGATTGTAATTACGTTATGAATGATGCTAAGAGCATGATAGAAACATTAGATGAGAATGAATGTAATGTTGTGCTATAATCATGATTATGGATGACCTTGAGAGGAATTGTGGGGATTGGATATTGATGAATTTGATAAAAGTTATTGGTAATGATATTAGGAATGTTGTTATTGACATTTGGGAATTGATATATGGTATGGAGAAAGTAGTAGAAACAAAGGAGATACTGCTCAATTTTCTATAACTTAGTTCAAATACACTTATGTTATCGATTATCTAATATGAGTATGAACTCTCTTGAAGGTAGAAACGTGACTATTGGAAGAAGAACGATCGAACGATAGAGTAACTAAATGAAAGAGGTATGTCAGGCTGGCCCTTTCTTTCTAAGGCATGATTCTTATGACACGATATTCCCCATCTCTTCATGACTTTCCTACATCCCGAAAATTATGAGTCAATCTTAGTGAAGAGCTTCACATGTGATAAGATAAGAGATATGTTGCGAGCACGATAATGATGATGATGAGTCTAAGTCTAACGAGTCTAAGGCCATGATATTATGTTTCTACAAGGTAATGATTCTTATTATGATCCATTGATGTTTTTCATCGTATACACTCACCGTATATGCTAATTACTTCAAGGTGAGGCAGAATGCTTATGAATACTCTATAATGAAATCGGGGGTTCACGACCTTACGTCACCCCAAAATATGTATAGTCTGTTTTGAATTTTATGCATGATTCATGATAAGTATGTGATGATGATATTACACCGTGCCTACATGGCCGGGCAGACACCGCTAAAGCGGGCAGCGTATACACCATGTCTAGATGGCATGGGCAGACACCACTAGTGGACGGCATGAGATGGTACCCCGGACACGGGAGACCTGGACGCGGGCTAATGATTATCACATCGTACCTATATGGTCGGGTAGCTTATACATACATGCATTTATGATATGATGATGATTATGAAGTAAGTCAGCATGCATTATTTCCGTTTTACGTGACAGTCAGTTACATATCGCTCTTCACTCGATGTCTCTGTATTTCATTGATATATCATTATTGTTTATGCCTTACATACTCAGTACAATATTCGTACTGACGTCCGTTTTCTTTGGACGCTGTGTTCATGCCCACAGGTAGACAGGGTGACAGTGCAGATTCATAGGAGCTACCAGCAGATTTACAGAAGCACTCCATTATTCCGGAGGTGCTATTTGGTTTATTCTTTTGTGTGTGTGTGTGTGTGTGTGTATATATATATATATATATATATTGGGCACGACGGAGTCTTGTCCGGTCCATATGTCTAGTACTCTAGTAGAGGCTCGTAGATACACATATGTTGGTAGTATGGTCTCACGGTGTCCTTATTGTGTGTATATATATATATATATATATTATTTCGATAGCCGAAGGGCTTATGTATATAAAAGTAATTGTGTTTCCAAATGAAAAATGGTTTGCCTATGATTTGAGCATGAAATAAATGAATGAACGCTTAATGAGTATGATGAATAATAGGACGAGTGGTGGTCGGTGGTTAGCCCCGGGTACCCGTTATGGCCCCTAGTCGGGTCGTGACAAAAGTGGTATCAGAGCAGTTCAGTCCTAGGAAGTGTCTAGGAGTCGTGTCTAGTAGAGTCTTGTTTATGGTTTGTTGCGCGCCACACTACTAAATAGGAGGCTACAGGGTATTTAGGAAAAATGACAATCTTTCATCTTAAGAGATCGTGCGATAGAGCTGTGTTATAAGATTTTCTCCTCCTAAATAGTGTGCTCTGATTTCAGAAATGCCGCCAAAGGGAAAAGCTACATCCGCCCAGAAGGGCAAGACTACGATGAAAAGGCGGGTAGAAAGAGAGCCGCCAATGAATGTAGAAAAATGCGAGTCATATAATGAGGCCCTATCTAATACTTCCTCCACCCCGCCTAATGTAGAAGAACATAGAGGAGTTTCATCTGCAGTTCCTCTACCGGCTACTTCCGGTCAACAAGTGACCGAGGTATTCATCTATTGACACAGTTAGTTGCCGCCCAGGCACAACGGCAGAATGCGAGTCCAAGTGATCGGGTAGCTAGTACCAGATCCCGTGATTTCATGAGTTTGAATCCTCCGGAGTTTTTCGGGTCAAAGCTGGATAAAGACCCGCAAAGATTTATTGATGAAATGTTGAGAACGTTGAAGATTATTCATGCCTCCGAAACTGAATCTGTGGAGTTGGGATCTTATAGACTCCGAGATATGGCGGTATTATGGTATAATAATTGGATATCATCAAGAAAAGAGGATGCGCCTCCTTCCGTTTGGCAAGAATTTGTAGATGCCTTCATCAGCCACTATTTGCCACCCAAGGTCTGCCGAGCTAGAGCGGATAGATTTTTAAATTTGAAACAAGGAAATATGAGTGCTTGGGAGTATATCCTTCAGTTTAATTCATTGGCTAGATATGCTCCGACTATGGTGGCCGATATGGGAGATAGATTGCATCGATTTGTGAGTGGCTTAGGGCCACATTTGTTCAAGGACTGCTTGACGGCCTCGTTGCAAGATGGGATGGATATTTCCTGTATTCAAGCTCATGCCCAGAATTTAGAAGGACAACAACATCCGCTAAGGGGTGATCGTGATATTGATAGAGGGCAAAGCAAGAGGGCCAGATCTATGGGGGTAGGTAGTGATTATAGAAGGGGATCGAGGCAGACATATCCTAAGCATTCAGTCCAGTCGGCGACTAGTGCACCTCCACGACTTTCAGGTAGGAGATTTGATCGCTCCTTTCGTTCAGGACAGGGTCAGAGTTCAAGGGCCTCAGATTCTCAGTTTAGGGGAGATTATGGCCAGAGGAGACCCCCAGTACCGCGATACAGCCAGTGCAATAGACTACATTCCGGACAGTCTTGCCAAGGTTCAGATGCTTGATATGCCCGTCGTTGAGTGGTAGAGTTGGGGTTCAGCCCACAGGATCAGCGGCTCAGTGCGCCCGGTAGGGCAGACTCCCCAGATTCCAGCAAGCCGAGGTAGAGGCAGAGGGGGAGTATCTACTTCAGGTGCCACTAAGCCCCGCATGTATGCTTTTGCCAGACGACAGGATCTTGAGTCCTCCCCGGATGTGGTTACTGGTATATTATCCGTATTTTCCCATGATGTGTATGCATTGATAGATCCGGGTTCTACCCTATATTATATTACTCCGTATGTTGCTTGTCGTATTGGGGTGAAACCTGAGCCAATTAAACCTTTTAAGGTATCTACTCCAATTGGTGATCTTGTGGTAGCTAGACAAGTGTATAAAAATTGTGTAATTGTGATATGGGACCGCCAGACTAAAGCTGATTTAGTTGAGCTGGAAATGTTAGATTTCGATGTGATTGTATGGATTGGTTGGCCTCATGTTATGCTAATGTGGATTGTCGAATGAAAGTAGTTCGATTTCAGTTTCCGGGAGAGCCCATGCTTGAATGGAAGGATAATACAGCGTCTCCAAGAGGTAGGTTTATTTCCTACCTTAAGGCAAGAAAGATGAGAGCTAAGGGCTATATTTATCACTTAGTTCGAGTTCATGACACCGAAGAAAAGTCTCCAACTTTCCCATCTGTTCTGGTAGTGAATGAATTCCCGGATGTATTTCCAGATGAACTTCCAGGCCTTCCCCCGGAAAGAGAGATTGATTTTGCTATTGATGTGTTGCCGGACACCAAGCCTATCTCTATTCCTCCTTATAGAATGGCTCCGGCAGAATTGAAAGAGCTAAAGGCACAGTTGAAAGATTTGCTTGAGAAAGGGTTTATTAGACCAGTTCATCACCGTGGGGAGCACTAGTCTTATTCGTGAGAAAGAAAGATGGTTCCCTGCGGATGTGCATTGATTATAGGCAATTGAATAACGTAACGATAAAGAACAAATATTCTCTCCAAGGATTGATGATTTGTTTGATCAATTACAGGGTGCCAAGTGGTTTTCCAAAATAGACTTGAGGTCAGGTTATCACCAAGTGAGAGTTAAAGAAGAAGATATTCCCAAAACAGCTTTCAGAATGAGAATTTGATGCATAATGTATTCAAGCCTCTCTTGGATTTATTCATAATAGTATTCATTGATGATATTCTGGTATACTCTCGCACAGAATCAGATCATGCAGATCATTTACGTATTGTTCTTGGAATACTTCGAACCCAAAAATTGTATGCAAAATTCTCAAAGTACGAATTTTGGCTGAATTCTGTGACATTTCGGGCTCATGTTATTTCAGATGATGGCATTCAAGTTGATACTCAGAAAATTGAAGCTGTGAAGACTTGGCCAAGGCCTACGACGCCTACAGAAGTCCGTAGTTTTCTGGGATTGGCAGGATACTATAGAAGGTTCGTAGAAGGATTTTCCTCTATTTCAGTCCCATTGACGAAGCTAACCCAAAAGTCAGCTAAGTTTCCGTGGAATGATGCTTGTGAACGCAGCTTTCAAGAGCTGAAGAACAAATTAACCTCAGCCCCAGTCTTTACACTCCTAGAAGGCTCAGATGGCTATGTTGTATACTGTGATGCTTCCAGTGTTGGGTTAGGATGTGTGTTAATGCTGCACGGTAAAGTGATTGCTTATGCTTCGAGGCAGCTGCGGAAACATGAAAAGAACTACCAACTCATGATCTCGAATTGGTTGCAGTTATTTATGCGTTAAAGATATGGAGACATTACTTGTATGGCGTGTATGTTGATATCTACACAGACCACAAGAGTCTTCAATACATTTTCAAATAGAAGGAGTTGAATCTGCGGCATAGGCAGTGGTTAGAATTATTGAAAGATTATGATGTGAGCATTTTATACCACCCCGGAAAGGCAAATCTAGTAGTTGATGCGCTTAGCCGCCGATCAATGGGTAGCTATGTGAAGTTCCTCTGGAAAAGAAAGAATTCATTCATGAGCTCCACCAATTATCTAATCTTGCAGTACGTCTAATTGATTCAGGTAGTGCCGGAATTGGTATTAATGACCCCACAGTTTCGTCCCTGGATATGGAAGTAAAAGAGCGTCAATATGAAGATCCTCAATTGAGCCATTACAGAGATACATTTCATGAAAAAGAGACGTCCCCATTTGAAACTTCTATGGATGGAATTCTTAGATACCGAGGTAGGCTATGTGTTTCGAATGTTGCAGAATTGCGCTGTCGAATTTTAGAAGAAGCCCATTATTCTCGGTATTCTATTCACCCAGGTGCAACGAAGATGTATCATGATCTCAAGCTGATATATTGGTGGGATGGCATGAAGAGAGACATAGCAGAGTTTGTAGCTCAATGTCCAAATTGCCAGCAAGTGAAAATTGAACATCAAAAGCCAGGAGGATTATTGCAAGAAATGGAGATCCCTACTTGGAAATGGGTAGTGATCAACATGGATTTTATTGTGGGACTACCTCGTTCCCGAAGCAAGTGTGATTCTATATGGGTGATTGTGGATAGATTGACGAAAGCAGCTCATTTTCTTCCAGTCAGAACCACATACTAGGCTGAAGTGTCACGGCCCAGCTAGGGGTCGTGACGGGTACTCGGGGCTAACCACCGAGCACCGTTCGTGCCATCACTTATTAAGCTTATTCAGCAATCATTTATCCGATTCATGCTTAATTTATAATAAATTCCATTTATTTAGAAACGAAATGCTTTTATACATACGAGCCCTTAGGCCAGTAAAATAATGTACACACATATATATATACATAATGACAATGCCATGAAACCACACAACCCACGTTGAGTATCTACGAGCCTCTAAGAGATGACATCTACAACTGTACACAAAAGAATCATCATAGGCACCTCTGGGACAATGGAGGGCTTCCGATCAGCTAGCAGCCTCTAAGAATCCGGAGCAAGGTCTCCTCCCTGTCTACCTATGGGCATGAACACAACGTCCATAGAGAAAGGACGTCAGTACGAATATTGTACTGAGTATGTAAGGCAGGAATGAAATAAACAAACATAATAGAAAGATCATGAGCCATGGGACAAAGATATAACCTGCACACATGTCATAGGCAATCGTATTACTGTCATATTTCACATATTACGCAATCATAGTACACATGTTATCACATCCCATACATCATCACGTACGTCATTATATACCTCATCACATCATAATTTGTATCGTTACCCGCGTCCGGGTAACCCTCGTATGCCGCCCACTAGTGGTGATCATGCCCGGCCCTCTCGGCTCGGTGTAAACATCGCATCCCGCATTAGCAATGACATTCCCGGCCATATAGGCGCGGTGGAATCATACGCAGCCCACATTAGCGGTGACATGCCCGGCCATATAGGCGCGGTGGAATCATATCATCACAACATCATTCATAACACGTCATTATTATACATCTCAAGCCATAGCATCATGTTATCATTTCTTAGTGTTCCATGTATCCCGTAGTGTTACAAGTTAGCATTTCTTATCATTTTATTGTCATAACAAACAATAGCATTAACAGCATTCATTAGGCTTTAAGAAAACCATACTATGTCGGGGTGACGTAAGGTCGTGAACCCCCGATTGTATTATGGACATTTATGAGTCTCATGCCTTGCCTTGAAGGGAAGGAAAAGTAAGGCGAGTGTTAAAAATAATAGCATCATTAGCATTGTAGGAAAATCATGCCACAATTTCTTGAGTCTCTAGACTCTAGCTCATTGTCATCACTATCATGCTCATAGGGGATTTAATATATAAAAGGACTCTTAAGCTTCATCTTATAGAAGGATTTGTGGAAAGCTTGAAGGATTCAAGCCTTTTGAAAGAAGAGTTAAGCCTCACATACCTTTGTCGTTTAAGCAATTTAGTGTCTGCTTATTCTCCTTCAATGTCACGCCTCTACCTTCAAAAAGAGGATTCATACGATCGTTAGATAACCAACTATAAGAATGCACTATTATTTCTAGAGAAAATTGGGCAGCACTTCCTTTGTTTATAATACTTTTCCCGTATTCCATATCAACTCCCAATCACCCACAATAACAATCACAATATAGCAAATCACAATTATCATTCATATACAATGGCCATGATCCACCTTTTCTCTTCATTTTTCCAGACATTTATGGTTTTGGGTTCGCTATCGGATTTTTTCCCATGTATCACACTTATCTCATGGTCTTCATGTCATTTGTAACATATTCAGACTCACAACACACTAACATTCATGATTCAATTCAACTACCACTCACTAATGACACTATTCACTCTTGAATGACCCATTTGCTATGTTCTTCTACAATTCAGGTATCTTAACCTTCCAATACCTTAAACAACATAAAATGGTCATGAAACTTACCTTGGATGATGGTTGAACAAGTCTTGAGTGGAGTTTCTCCTCTAGCAATAACCCTATCTCACCTCTATTGGTTTTCTTTGAGGAGGATGAACTTTACTTGGGTTTCACACTCTTGTTTTCATGAACTTGGTGTGGTTGATCTTTATTTTCACTAGGATTCTTGTATTGGAAGAGTTTTGGAAGGTTCTAGAGAGATGTTGGGTCGTGGAGAGAGAAGATGAAATAAGATAAAATGAACTTGGGTCCTTATTTAAAAATTGAAATCTGTCTCGACATCATTATACGGTCCATTATATGGTCCGTATAAATTTATACGGTCCGTATAATCGACCGTAAAACTGCTCCAATGACTACCCTTTTTCTGTGGCAACTTGACGGTACATTATACGGGCCGTATAATTTTATACGGTCCATATAATTGACCGTAAAATCGTCCCTTCAACAACCTCATTTTGCCTCATTCTGTGACTCTTTTACGGTCCATTATACGGCTGTTTAATGTTATACGGTCCGTATAACCCATCAGTTCACTGAGTCTTATTCTCGTCATTTCGTTTGATCCCCGATCCTTATGGAACCTTCTTAACAATTATTTAGCACCTCAATACCAGTCTAAAGGACGTTGTCCCTCGTCAAAGCACCATATACGTCATACCCTTCATTGGCCTAATCACTGTACGCTAGCGGGGGAAATTTCGAAGGTGTAACATTCTTCTCCCCTTTGGAACATTCGTCCCCGAATGTTAAACACTCGAGATTCTAGAAAACTTTTGCCAGCGTTTCCCCTGTAATTTGGCACTACCAACCTGTCACAGCAACCCATAATATCATTGCCTCACGGGGCTACATTACAATATCAACATATCTATGGCCACACACGACCCAAAGAGTAATATAAAGCATACATACCTTATACCGTTGACGTCTCAGCTTGGATCTCCCCTGGGGATTGGAACAAATAGGGGTACTCGGATCTCATCTTCTCTTCCGCCTTCCAAGTCATTTCTTCCCAATTGTTGTTCTGCCATAAAACTTTGACTGAAGCTACCTCTTTATTTCGAAGCTTTCACACTTGCCTATCCAAGATTGCAATAGGCACTTCTTCAAAAGTTATCCTTTTTGTTATCTGCACATCGTCTATCGGGACAATGTTTGTGGGATCTCCAACACACTTGCGGAGCATCGAAACATGAAAGACTGGATGGACTGATTCAAGCTCCAAAGGCAATTCCAATTCATATGCTACCTGTCCCACCTTGCGAATGACTTTGTAGGGTCCGATGTACCTAGGACTTAGCTTCCCCTTCTTCCCAAATCTCATTATCCCTTTCATTGGTGACACTTTCAAAAATACCCAATCGTCAGTTTGAAATTCCAAGTCTCGCCGGCGGATATCCGCGTAAGACTTTTGGTGACTTTGGGCTGTTAACAACCGATCTCGAATCACCTTGACCTTTTCTACTTCTTGTTGGATGAATTCAGGGGCCACTAATTGTGCTTCTCCTATTTCGAACCATCCGATTGGAGATCTACATTTCCTTCCATATAACGCTTCATACGGAGCCATTTGTATACTAGAATGGTAGCTGTTGTTATATGCAAACTCAATTAATGGCAAATGATCATCCCAACTACCACCGAAATCCAACACACACGCCCGTAGCATATCTTCTAAGGTTTGAATGGTACGCTCGGCCTGCCCGTCAGTTTGTGGATGAAATGTCGTGCTAAACTTCACTTGCGTGCCCAAACCTTCCTAAAAAGACTTCCAGAACTTAGCTGTAAACTGTGCTCCCCTATCCGTGATAATGGACAATGGAATACCATGGAGTCGCACAATTTCTTTGAGATACAGCCTTGCATAGTCTTCTGCTGAGTACGTGGTTTTAACTGAAAGAAAATGGGTTGCTTTTGTCAATCTATCCACGATCGCCCATATAGAATCATATTTACCACGGGAACGAGGTAATCCCACGATGAAATCCATGTTAATCACTTCCCATTTCCAACTGGGTATTTCTATCGCTTGCAATAAGCCTCCTGGTTTTTGATGTTCTGCTTTTACTTGTTGGCAATTTGGACATTGTGCTATAAATTATGCTATGTCTCTCTTCATGCCATCCCACCAATACATCATCTTGAGATCATGATACATTATGGTTGAACCCGGGTGAATAGAATATCGAGAGCAATGTGCTTCTTCTAGAATTCGTCGGCGCGATTACGCCACATTCGGCACACACAACCTGCCTCGGTATCTAAGAATTCCATCACTAGAAACTTCAAACGAAGACTTTTCCTTTCCATGCGACGCGTCTCTATAATGACATAATTGAGGATCTTCATACTGTTGTTCCTTCACTTCCAGATCCAAGGACGAAATTTTGGAATCTTTGATACTAATACCTGCATCACCTGAATCAATTACACGCACTCCAAGATTAGCCAATCGATGAAGTTATTGAACCATCTCTTTCCTTTCCGGAGGGATTTCACATAAACTGCCCATTGATCGGCGGCTAAGTGCATCGGCTACCACATTCGCCTTCCCGGGGTTGTATAAAATGTTAACATCATAATCTTTTAATGATTCTAACCACCGCCTCTGCCGCAGGTTCAACTCCCTTTGCTTGAAAATGCACTGGAGGCTATTGTGATCTGTATAGATATCAACATGCACACCATACAAATAATGCCTCCACATTTTTAGGGCATGAATAACCGCAGCCAATTCAAGATCATGCGTCAGATAGTTCTTTTAATGTTTCCGCAATTGTCTCGAAGCATATGCAATAACTTTATCATGCTGCATCAACACGCATCCTAATCCCACACCAGAAGCATCACAATACACAACGTAGCCATCTGACCCTTCTGGAAGTGTTAAAACTGAAGCTGAGGTCAACCTGTTTGTCAACTCTTGGAAACTACGTTCACAAGCGTCATTCCATTGGAATTTAGCTGAATTCTGGGTTAACTTCGTCAATGGGGCTGAAATGGATGAAAAGCCCTCTACAAACCTTCTATAATAGCCTGCTAAACCCAGAAAACTATGAACTTCTGTAGGCGTCGTAGGCCTTGGCCAAGTCTTCACTGCTTCAATTTTCTGAGTGTCGACTCGAATACCGTCATTGGAAATAACATGGCCCAAAAATGTCACAGAATTCAGCCAAAACTCGCATTTCGAAAATTTTGCATATAGCTCTCGGGCTCGGAGAATGCCAAGAACAATCCTCAAATGATCTGTATGTTCTGATTCTGTGCGAGAGTACACCAGAATATCATCAATAAACACTATCACAAACAAGTCCAAGAGTGGCCTGAACACATTTTTCATTAAATTCATGAACACTGCCGGAGCGTTAGTTAACCCAAACGACATCACCCGAAATTCATAGTGGCCATATCGCGTTCTGAAAGCTGTTTTGTGAATATCCGCTTCTCTAACTCTCACTTGATGGTAACGCGACCTCAGATCTATTTTAGAAAACCACTTGGCACCTTGTAGTTGATCGAATAAGTCATCAATCCTTGGAAGAGGATATCTGTTCTTTATCGTCACTTTGTTCAGTTGCCTATAATCGATACACATTCGTAGAGAACCGTCTTTCTTCCTCACGAACAGGACTGGTGCTCCCCACGGTGATGAACTGGGCCTAATAAACCCTTTCTCGAGCAAATCCTTCAACTCTGTCTTTAGCTTTTTCAATTCTGCCGGAGCCATTCGATAAGGAGGAATACAAATTGGCTTGGTATCCGGCAACACATCGATGGAAAAATCAATCTCTCTTTCTGGAGGAAGACCTGGAAGTTCATCTGGAAATACGTCTGGAAACTCATTCACCACCGGAACTGACTGGAAAATTGATGGCTTTGCCTCGGTATCATGAACCCGAACTAAGTGATAAATATAGACCTTGGCTATCATCTTCCTTGCCTTGAGATAGGAAATAAACCTGCCTTTCGGAGATGCTGTATTACCCTGCCATTCAAGCACGGGCTCTCCCGGGAATTGGAATCGAATCACTTCTGTGCGACAATCAACATTTTCATAACACGAAGCCAACAAATCCATACCCATGATTACATCGAAATCTACCATTTCTAACTCAATCAAGTCAGCCCTGGTCTGTCGATCGCATACCAAAATAACACAATTTTTGTACACTTGTCATGCTATCACAGGATCACCAACTGGAGTGAGTACCTCAAAGGGTTTAATTGACTCGGGTTTTATCCCGATACAACCAGCAACGTATGGAGTAATATAAGAAAATGTAGAACCCGGATCAATCAACGCATACATATCACGGGAGAATATAGACAATATACCTGTGACTACATCCGGAGAGGACTCGAGATCCTGTCGTCCAGCTAAAGCATATACACGGGGCTGAGTGGCACCCGAAGTAGATGCTGCCCCTCGGCCTCTGCCACGACCTGCTGTCATCTGAGAAGTCTGCCCTGCGGGGCGTGCTGATGAGGAACCCGCTGCTGAGCCTGTGGGCTGAACCCCACCTATACCATATCGCGAGGGACAATCTCGCATCAAATGTCCAGTCTGCCCACAAACATAACAACCATCAGTGTCCTGACGACACGATCCTAAATTTAATTTGCGGCAACGACTACATCGTTGAACTGGCGGTCGTCTCTAGCTGTAATCACCCCCAAACTGAGAACCCGGAGCTCTCGAGCTCTGACCCTGTCCTGACGAAAAAGAGCGATCAAATCCCCTGTCCGCGAACCGAGGAGGTGCACTAGTCACTGACTGGCCTGAATGTCGGGAATAAGCCTGCCTCGATCCCCCTCTATAATCACCACCTGTGCTCTCAGATCTAGCCTTTTTGTTTTGCCTCCTATCACTGTCGCGATCGCCCTTTTGTTGTTGTTGTCACCTCTCTAAATTCTGAGCACGTGCCTGTATCCGGAAAATGTCCATCCCGTCTTGCAAGGAAGCCGTCAGGCAATCTCTAAATAAATGCGGTCCCAGACCACTCACAAATCTATGTACCCGATCTCCCATGTCGGCCACCATAGTCGGAGCATATCTAGCCAAGGAATTGAATTGCATGCTATATTCCCGGGCACTCATGCTTCCCTGTCTCAAATTCAGAAATCTATCCGCTTTAGCTTGGCGGACCTCAGGTGGCAAATAGTGGCGAATGAAAGCATCTACAAACTCTTTCCAAACCGGAAGAGGCGCATTCTCCCCTCTTGATAACACCCAATTGTTGTACCATAACACCGCCACATGCCAGAGTCTATAGGATGCCAACTCCACGGATTCGGTTTCGGAGGAATGGACAATCTTCAATGTCCTCAATATTTCATCAATAAAACCTTGTGGGTCTTCCTCCGGCTTTGACCCGAAGAATTCCGGGGGATTTAGATTCATAAAATCACCGGCCTTTGTACTTGCTGCCCGATCACTTGTACCCACATTTTGTCATTGTGCTTGTGCGGCAACCAATTGGGTCAATAACTGAATAGCCTCAGTCATTTGCTGACCCGAAGCAGCCGGCGGAGGAATTGGAGCTGGGGCTCCTCCTTGCTCTCCCACATCGGGCGGGGTAGAAGAAGTATTTGACAAGGCCTCGTTGTGTGATTCGCCTTCCTCTACATTCATCGGAGGCTCTCTTTCTACTAGCCTCTTTGTTGTAATCTTGCCCTTCTGGGCGGCGGTAGTTTTTCCCTTTGGCGGCATTCTGAAATCATAACGCACTATTAGGGAGGATAACATCGTATACACGGCTCTATCGCACAATCTCATAGAAGAAAGATGGTCATTTTTCCTAAATGCCCTGTAGCCCACTGTTTATTGATGTGGCGCGCAACACAACATAAACAAGACTCAACTAGACACAGCTCGTAGACACTTCCTAAGACCGAACTGCTCTGATACCACTTTTGTCACGACCCAGCTAGGGGCCGTGACGGGTACCCGGGGCTAACCACCGAGCACCGCTAGTGCCATCACTTATTAAGATTATTTAGCAATCATTTATGTGATTCATGCTTAATTTATAATAAAATCCATTTTTATTTAGAAACAAAATGCTTTTGTACATACGAGCCCTTAGGCCAGCAAAATAATGTACACACACACACACACACATATATATATATATATATATATATATATACATATTGACCATGCCATGAAACCACACGACCCACGTCGAGTATCTACGAGCCTCTAAGAGATGACATCTACAACTGCACACAAAAGAATCATCATAGGCACCTCCGGGACAATGGAGGGCTTCCGATCAGCTAGCAGCCTCTAAGAATCCGGAGCAAGGTCTCCTCCCTATCTATCTGTGGGTATGAACACAACGTCCATAGAGAAAGGACGTCAGTACGAATATTGTACTGAGTATGTAAGGCAGGAATGAAATAAACAAACATAATAGAAAGATCATGAGCCATGGGACAAAGATATAACCTGCACACATGTCATAGGCAATTGTATTACTGTCATATTTCACATTTTATGCAATCATAGTACACATGTTATCACATCCCATACATCATCACGTACGTCATCATATACCTCATCACATCATAATCTGTATCGTTACCCGCGTCCGGGTAACCGTCATATGCCGCCCACTAGTGGTGATCATGCCTAGTCCTCTCGGCTCGGTGTAAACATCGCATCCCGCATTATTAATGACATGCCCGGCCATATAGGCGCTGTGGAATCATACGCAACCCGCATTAGCGGTGACATGCCCGGCCATATAGGCGCGGTGGAATCATATCATCACAACATCGATCATAACACGTCATTATTATACATCTGAAGCCATAAAATCATGTTATCATTTCTTAGTGTTCCATGTATCCCATAGTGTTACAAGTTAGCATTTCTTATCATTTTATTGTCATAACATGCAATAGCATTAAGAGCATTCATTAGGCTTTAAGACAACCATACTATGTCGGGGTGACGTAAGGTCGTGAACCCCCGATTGTATTATGGACATTTATGAGTATCATGTCTCGCCTTGAAGGGAAGGAAAAGTAAGGCGAGTTTTAACAATAATAGAATCATTAGCATTGTAGGAACATGTCACGACCCAACCCCGTGGGCCGCGACTGGTACCCTAACTGGGTACCCGTACATACCTACCCCACTGACTTTCGAATCATACGGATTTTTTTTTCTTTTTCAAAACAGAAGTTACAGAAGTAGGCCGGTACAAATACGGCACGCGCGCGACCATATATATATATACCTGAACATACAAACATTTACAGATAAGCCGATAAGGCTAACATACAGACGAAACCCGTAACCCACACATCTATCTACAGGCCTCTACAGACATACAGAATCATATGACGGGACAGGGCCCCGCCGTACCCAGAATATCCATACATACAGAGTGTACAGAAAACAGAAGATATATACCAAAAATATACGCTCCGGATCAAAGGAGCTCCTCAAAACAGCTGGATCAGAAACCTATACTGGCGGCGTATCACCTGGCGCGTCTATACCTGCGGGCATGTAACACAGCCCCCGAAGAACGGGGGTCAGTACGAAAAATGTACCGAGTATGTAAAGTAGAAATATAACAGATATAAGCATAGTCCGAACCGGAATCACAGAAATATAACGGACAGAACCATAAATCAGACTGACGGACAGAGTCATGATCCAGACAGACATACAAAATCGTGTTCCATACAAATAAACAGAATTATGGTTCGGACAGACAGATGGAATCATAATACGGACAGACGAGCAGAATGAGAATCCATACGGACATACAGAATCAGAAGCCATACGGACATACAGAATCAGAAGCCATACGGACATACAGACATAGTCGTAATTCAGACGGACAGACAGAAGTATGTCGGACAGAATTATGCATGCAGAGTAGTACAGAGTCATACAGAATCATACAGAGGCATGTGCTTATATAATTACAGATGGCACACGCATACATTTATACAGATCCCGGCCCTGTCTGGGGGCGCGGTAACAGAACCCGGCCCTCTTAGTACGGGACGCGGTGGACAGACAGAATCAGATCAGATCATATGCCATCCTGGCCGCCATCCCCATACACAGATCATAATATCATACAGACATACAGATCCCGACCCGCACGCCGAGGGACGCGGTGAACAATGCAGAGAAATATGCACGATAACAGAACCTTGCCCGGGTCGCAGTGAAAGAATGCATTGAGACAGACATGAACCGATAAATGAGAAACTACTTACATACAGACTCATCATACAGACTCAATCAAACTGAAGGGTGCCAAACGGCGAGCCAAAATTAGAATATCCGGATAGTATGCATAGTACGCGCCTATATCCTAGTTGTGAAGGCACGACAAATTATTATCAGAATTGGATTCTCAGATGATCAGAAATCATGTTGTATAAATTACACAAAAATAGCCATATCATACACAAAATAATAGTCCAGAAGTTTTTAGAGAAAATCGGACCAAAACGGAAGTATTTAAAATTTTACAGAAGATATCGGGCCTTGTGGGCCCGCCTCGGACCAACTCGAGGCTACATAGGTAAATTATTGCTAATAGACCTTATGAGGTCATCCATAGTCGTTTGGAAGTGTTCCGACTCCGTTTAAGGAAGTTTTGTATAAAAATTCACTTTAAAGGCAATTTGTAAGAAAATAGCTTCAATTGAATTGAAGGAATTGGAGCGGTTTTCCGTCTCGAATTCCGGGGAACGGAGTCGTACATAAGGCTCGCGGCCGAGCCTACCACATCCAGAACATGCCTAGGAACATAGGGGAATGCTTCACATACCTCGATAGCGCCTTACGCTCGCTTGGCGTCAATCCCAATTTCGTCAAAAATCTAGAAATGGTCAAGTTTACCATTTGTTAGTTTCAAACTTTTCAATAATCCAACTTAACACATACTTGCCTACCAAAATTTCGGCAGTATTTCCTCTGTATATAAGACATCCCCGAGACTTAGCTCGGTTCAATTCATCAACACAACAACCCAGAATGACATCAAAACAACAATAGACATTAAAACATACACTATGGCATCACTAGCCATCTTTCGACATAACGAAACATCTTTCGTTTCAAACTTACATTTCCAAACCAAACTTATCATTTTCATATTCCTCAACCATCAAAATCATCACAACATACGTCGGAGGCATATCATACCATTTCCACACAATATACACAAGATATGCAAAACATACCAACTTTCCATTAAGCCACTACCTATCCAATTTTTCCTAACTTTCAACATTCAAGTTAATTATACATTTCCATCTTCCAAATTCATCAACAATAATCATAATTTGCCTCTTGATACTTTCATTTCTATTTTTACATAAACCATAACAAAGTTGCATACTTTCCTACAACAACTTGATAACCATTTTTCCAAGACAACAAGGATTGTTATCTTTCCATTCACTTCACCATAACACACTTAACATACAAACAAGATCAAATTCATACTCCATCAACACATAACCATACCACACGACCACCTCCTACATTCTTCAATTTTCACTAATTCATTCCACTTTCATTTCTAATACAATTTCCACCACACTACAACTAAATTACAACATGAATTCAAATCATCCAAGACATGTAATACATGTACATGTATTCGGCCAACAAGCATACTTTTCAACACACAAAATTTCCATGTTTTTCATTCATTCACACATACTACAACATACATATACCTTCCATAACATAACAAAAGCATAAAATCCATACCTTTCTTCAAGTTCTTCACTTTGCACTAAACTTGTCCTCTTGCCAAACTAATTGTACCAAGTTGTAGAGGACTTTGCACTTAGTAGTATTCCCACAAGAATTGAATTTTAAACTCAAGGATTAGGCTCCAAGAATGTTCTTTCTTTTCTTTCTTTTTCTCCTCTCAAACCCGAAATGGTCTTGTTCTCTATTTCTTGATTTTTCTTGCTTTCTTGAACCTTCTATGGATATGTATAACCATATATAATATTACCTAATTAAAATCATGGACTTGGGCCCCTTTTGTTTTACATAGCATTGCTGGTTGGGCCTTCCCTTTTGGGCCTTGTTTTATTAATTTTGTTGAGCCCAAATTGGTGGTTACATCTTGTAATCATAAGGTAAGTTTCCAAAATTCCAATTTTGCCCTTGGCCACCTTTCATAATTCCACACCATTGAATTCATGACCTACACATTCATACCAAGTAAGGTCCAATTGTGGCCTTATTCATCACAAGTCAATTTATCTTGAATTTTTCGAATAAGCGAAAAATGTCGGATGTAACAGAACATCATGCCACAATTTCTTGAGTATCTAGACTCTAGCTCATTCTCATCACTATCATGCTCATAAGGGATTTAATATATAGAAGGACTCTTAAGCTTCATCTTATAGAAGGATATGTGGAGAGCTTGAAGGATTCATTCCTTTTGAAAGAAGAGTTAAGCCTCACATACCTTTGTCGTTTAAGCAATTTAGCGTCTGCTTATTCTCCTTCAATGTCACGCCTCTACCTTCAAAAAGAGGTTTCGTACGATCGTTAGTTAACCAACTATAAGAACGCACTATTATTTCTAGAGAAAATTGGGCAGCACTTCCTTTGTTTATACTACTTTTCCCGTATTCCATATCAACTCCCAATCACCCACAATAACAATCACAATATAGCAAATCACAATTATCATTCATATACAATGGCCATGATTCCCCATTTCTCTTCATTTTCCCCCACATTTATGGTTTTGGGTTCGCTATCGGATTTTCCCATGTATCACACTTATCTCATGGTCTTTATGTCATTTGTAACATATTCAGACTCACAACACACTAACATTCATGATTCAATTCAACTACCACTCACTAATGACACTATTCACTCTTGAATGACCCATTTGCTATGTTCTTCTACAATTCAGGTATCTTAACCTTCCAATACCTTAAACAACATAAAATGGTCATGAAACTTACCTTAGATGATGGTTGAACAAGTCTTGAGTGGAGTTTCTCCTCTAGCAATAACCCTATCTCACCCCTTTTTGTTTTCTTTGAGGAGGATGAACTTTACTTGGGTTTCACACTCTTGTTTTCTTGAACTTGGTGTGGTTGATCTTGTTTTTCACTTGGATTCTTGTATTGGAAGAGTTTTGGAAGGTTCTAGAGAGATTATGGGTCGTGGAGAGAGAAGATGAAATAAGATAAAATGAACTTGGTCCTTATTTAAAAATTGAAATTTGTCCCGACATCATTATACGGTCCATTATACGGCCCGTATAAATTTATACGGTCCGTATAATCGACCGTAAAACTGCTCCAATGACTACCCTTTTTCTGTGTCAACTTGACGGTACATTATACGGGCCGTATAATTTTATACGGTCCGTATAATTGACCGTAAAATCATCCCTTCAGCAACCTCATTCTGCCTCATTCTGTGACTCTTTTACTGTCAATTATACGGCCATATAATGTTATACGGTCCGTATAATTGACCGTATAACCTATCAGTTCACTGAGTCTTATTCTCGTCATTTCATTTGATCCTCGATCCTTATGGAACCTTCTTAACAATTATTTAGCACCTCAATACCAGTCTAAAGGACGTTGTCCCTCGTCAAAGCACCATATACGTCATACACTTCATTGGCCTAATCACTGTACGCTAGCGGGGGAAATTTCAAAGGTGTAACATGAAGATTATGCAAGATTGTACCTCAAGGAAATCTTTCCAAGAAGGTCTAGGTGCTCAAGTAAAGCCTAGCACGACATTTCATCTGCATACTGACGGGCAAGCCGAATGTACTATTCATACCTTGGAAGATATGTTACGGGCGTGTGCGCTAGATTTCAGTGGTAGTTGGGATGACCACTTACCTCTAATCGAGTTTGCATACAACAATATCTACCATTCCAGTATCCAAATGGCTCCGTATGAAGCTTTATATGGAAGGAAGTGTAGATCCCCAATTGGCTGGTTTGAAATAAGAGAAGTACAGTTAATAGGCCTTGAGTTGGTTCAACAAGCAGTGGAAAAAGCCAAAGTGATCCGAAATCGATTATTGACAGCCCAAAGTCGCTAAAAATCTTATGCGGACAATCGCCGGCGAGACTTAGAATTTCAAGTTGATGATTGGGTATTCTTAAAGATGTCACCAATGCAAGGTGTGATGATATTTTGCAAGAAAGGAAAGTTAAGTCCTTGATACATTGGACCTTATAAGATTACCCGCAAGGGGGGTCATGTAGCTTATGAGTTAGACTTTCCTCCAGAACTTGAATCAGTTCATCCAGTTTTCCATGTTTCAATGCTCCGCAAGTGTGTTGGAGACCCTGCGAGGATTGTCTCAATAGATGATGTCCAAGTGACAGAAAAGCTAGTCTATGAAGAAGTGCCCATTTCCATATTAGACAGGCAAGTACGAAGACTTCGAAATAAGGAAGTAGCCTCAGTTAAAGTCTTATGGCGAAATAAAAACCGAGAGGAAATGACTTGGGAAGCATAAGAGAGTATGAAGTCCAAGTACCCGTACTTATTCCAACCCCCAGAAGAGATCCAAGATGAAACATCAAGATTATGAGGTATGTATGTTTACTTTTTATGCATATGGGTCGTGTGTGGCCAACTTATATTGCTATTGTGTTCTAGCCCTGTGAGGCAATATTATTGTGGGCTGTTGTGATAGGATGGTAGTGCCACATTACAGGGGAAACTCTGACGAAATTTTTGTAGAATTCCCGAGTACATAACATTCGAGGACGAATGTTCCAAAAGGGGGGAAGAGTGTTACACCTTGGAAATTTCATGCCGTCGCGTGGTGAATGAACCAATGCTTGCTTAAGGGTGACAGGAAGTTCTTAAGACTATAATACGGATATTTAGTAGCCCTAGAATGCATACGTTAAGATTTTGAAGCCATATGAATTGATGAAATAAGGAATGATAAGGACAAGTGGATTATAAGTGGGGTAGGAAAGTTTTCGTAAATTATTGCGTTAAGAATTGTTTGGTAAGGCCTTGAGGGCGAGTTATAGGGATGTTTAGATCATTGATGAAGTACTAAACAAGTGTTAAGAAGGTTGTGTAAGGATTGGAGATTAAACGAAACGACAGGGACGACTTCGGAAAAACTGTGAGTTACACGACCACCTTATACAGACCGTGGAACTTTATACGGACCGTATAAGGGTCCGTATAACCCAGCAGTAAGAATGTTTTCCATGGTAGTGAACCACGGACACTTATAAGGGCTATAAAATGTTATACGGACCGTATAAGTGGTCCGTATAATGCCCGACAGACTGATTAAGTTGCAACTATAAATACATGTTCCCACTTTTACTTCCTCATTCTTTCCACTTCTCCACTTCTCTCTAAACTTCTAGACTATTCCATACACTTCTTCAACATAAAATCAAGGGGAACCAAAGATCAAACACTAATATTCAAGGGGAATCAAGCATATGGAAGCTTGCTAGGGTTATGGAAGTTAGAAATTTCCTTTGGAATTGAAGCAAGGGTTTTCTCCAAGTAAAGAAACCCCAACGAAAACCCGTTCCTACATATTAAAAGGTAATGTTTATGGTATTTACTTGTTATTTAAGGTGTTGAAAAGTTGAAACACTTGGATTGTGGAAGGGTATAGGAAATGGGTCATGAAAGTGGTAATAATGTCTTTTTTGAGTAGTAGTTTGGAAGTGAATCATGAATATTGATATGTTGTGATTGTAATTACGTTATGAATGATGCTAAGAGCATGATAGAAACATTACATGAGAATGAATGTAATATTGTGCTATGATCATGATTATGGATGACCTTGAGAGGAAATTGTGGGGATTGGATAATGCTGAATTTGATAAAAGTTATTGATAAAGATATTATGAATGTTGTTATTGAAGTTTGGGAATTGATATATGATATGGAGAAAGTAGTAGAAACAAAGGAGATACTGCTCAATTTTCTCTAACTTAGTTCAAATACGCTTATGTTATCGATTATCTAATATGAGTATGAACTCTCTTGAAGGTAGAAACGTGAATATTGGAAGAAGAGCAATCGAACGATAGAGTAGCTAAACGAAAGAGGTGCGTAAGGCTGGTCCCTTCTTTCTAAGGCATGATTCTTATGACACGATATTTGTTATATCCCATAATTTTGCACATTTGGATAAATCGAAATAATTGTGACTAGTAAGAGATAAGGCAATATTTTGATCTTATTTAATATATAATTTGTTCATGATAACTATTGATGCGGAAATATTGAGGAAGGCTAAGGGTAAAATTGGAAATTTGGAAAATAGTTTCATGAATTACAAAAAATTAGTCATAAACAATTGGTGTTGGAGAATCAAAAAAAAAAAAAAAGGCCCAATAGGTGGCCGGCCATAGGGAAATGGCCCAAGGCCCATGTAGAAAATTTAATCCAAATATTAAAAGGAAAGGGCCACAACTTATTCATCATTTTAGAACTTTCAAGAAAAAAGAAGAAGAGAGCAAAGAGAGATAGGGGTTTTCGGCCAAGGAGAAAAAGAAAGAAAAAAAAATTGAGGCCATCAATCTTTAATTCAAAAATTATATTTTTCTAGTATTCTTACTAATTCAAGGGCCCTCTTCAACGTGGTATAATTATTTAAGCAAGAAAACCACTCTTGGTGGCAAGTGGGAAATTGAAGAAAAGGTAAGAATTTCTCTTCTTTTATATGTTATGGAAGGTTTATGTATGTTGTAGTAAGTAGAATTGAATGAAAATCATTGAAATATTATGTGTTGTGTGTGGGCTGTGTGGGTGTGTGTGTGCTTGTTGCCGTGTGATGTTGTATGGTGAAGGGAAGATGAGTTAATTTTATTTAGCATGTTAGTTGTGTTGTTGTGGCCTTTATGATGTAAATGGAGGTTTAATTGTTCAAGTCAGCATTGAAATTTGTTGTGGGTTGTTGTAGGAAATTAATGCGATTTTTATATGGTATTATGAAATTGTGAAAGTGAAGTTGCTAAAGTGTGAATTGTTGTTGTTGTTTATGAATTTGGAAGAAGAAAATGCGACGTTGTAGTTTTGTTGCAATTGTAGAGATTTCGGGTGGAGTATGGTGTGTTAGTGGAATTGTTTGAATATTGTATAGATTGTTTGAAATATTCTTGAATTGTGTTTGAATATGTGAGCGTTGATATTGGCTTGAATGTACGTAGTTGAATTGAATGTGATAAGCTACGTAGAGAAGAAGGTTACTAATGTTAGAATGCGTTTTAAATTGATTGTTGATGTTATTAGTATGGTTGTTGGTGTTGTTGGTATGGTTGTTGATAAATTTGGCCGAGTTAAATTCTCGGGTATGTTGAATTTACAGGGGAGATGCTGCCGAAATTTCTGTAGACAAGTACTAGTTAGAATTGAATTTCTATGTACTTGTAGCTAATGTTTGGTAATTAATGGCATTATTGTAGATCGTGGGGAGCCCGAGACTTGAGTTGCGATTAGCTTAGGAGGCGAGCGAGGTATGTAAAGCCCAACCTTTCTTTCTTTTGGCATGACCTTTGTGAAAGAGCCAATGACATATATGTATGATTTTAAAGAAAATCCTATTCTTAGAGCTACTAGGATAACTAATATCCTTGACTTCTATAAGCTATTCCATATGGTTTGACGCGTATTTATGATATTCGAAGTTCTAGTTGATATGTTTCTGAATGTTGTATGAAAGAGGATTGCTATGATTAAAGTCTTTGATACACATTTTGATACGTACACGTGATTCTAAAAACCCTATTTAGTTTGATCCATGACAACATTCGAAAGGTACATAATATGATGGTCACTTGATTTTTAAAAATGGCTTATGAAACGCTTTTAGAAAGTTTTGTACTTCAAAAGTTCGTAACTTTCGTATGCTAATTCCGATTGACCCGAAATTTGTTTCTGAGCCTTCGAATGTCAGTAATATATTTTTTCATCGAGTCTTGGAATTTATTTATTTACTTATATGAATATGGTTTCTCACTACTCTGCTCGTGCATACTACTATGATATCGTTCGTCGAGTTTTGGGTCGGTTTTGTCATCGTGCGCACTATGTTATATTCGAGTCTTGGAATCTATTTACTTATATGCATATGGTTTTCTCACTACTCCGCTCGTGCATACTACTACTACATCGTTCGCCGGGTCCCGGGCCGATTTTGTGATCGTGCGCACTATGTTATATTCGGCAGTATGATGTGTTACGGTTCCCGAGTTCCTCGCCATAGGGCCGGGTACCGCTTATATACGGCGTTATGATGTGATATGGCATATGATGTGTTCTGATGTTGTGATATGTTATGATGATACGATATGTTCGGGGATTGTACGGAGATTTGAAACCTTCTGGAGTATGATGTGTTGTAGCGCCAGCGTCGGAGTGGCGACCACGTTCCTGAGCCCTATGCATGTCTCTTATATTTGCATTTTTTTTGTGTCTTAAAAACGAGCTCTCAGTATATTGATTTTATTCTTATTTTCCATACTCCATATTTCCGTTATGACTTTGGATAGTATATTTCATGCTTTACATACTCAGTACCTATTTCGTACTGACCCCCTTTTTTCGGGGGCTGCGTTTCATGCCCGCGGGTACAGATGTTCGTTCTGGTGACCCGCCAGTGTAGGATACATATTCTGCTACTTTGGAGTGCTCCATTTGAACCGGAGCCCATATTTTTGGTACATATCTTTCGTTGTACATATTTCTGTATATATATATATATATGACTATTTGGGGGTACGGCGGGGCCCTGTCGCGTCATATGTTTCTGTTATGGTTTGTAGAGGCCTGTAGACATTTATGTGGGTCATGGGTCATTATTGTCTGGTTTTGTCTGTGATCGGTGTCTTAAGCGGTCCCGTTTACTGTGGTGGCCGAAACGGCCCATATGTGTGTGTATGGATGTGTATATTTGGGCGCTGTATTTCCCGCCAGCCTTGCCGGCTTCGGTATGATATTTGCTATATATGACCGCTTAAGGCGATATCTGACTTCAGTATCTGTACGACCTAATGTATGATAAATATGGATATGTCCTAGATATATCGATATGGTAAGTAAGTGTGTATAGGTGTCCAGCTCGGGCACCAGTCGCGGCCCACGGGGTTGGGTCGTGACAAAAGTGGTATCAGAGCGGTTTGTCCTCGGAATGTCTACAGGCCGTGTCTAGTAGAGTCTTGTTTATCGGTGTGTTGTGCACCACATCTATAAATAGGAGGCTACAGGACATTTAGGGTGTTACCTTCCTTTCGATCTTAGATCGTGCGATAGAGCTGTGTCATTAGGATGATTTCTTTCTGACCGATTGTTATGTTTACAGTGATGCCTCCGAAGAAGACGACGGCGGCCCAGAAGGGCAAAGCAGTGGCAGGAGAGACCAGTCAGGTACTGAGAGTCACTCGGGCTCGTGCTCAGACTGTACCCGATATTGCACCCCAGTCAAAGGGTTCTGCTACACCCCCACCATTAGAGGAGCCTGGAGCAGCAGCCGCTGCCACCATGGATCAGGGGGCGGCTCCACCAGTAGCTTCGGCGGCTCCAGCGCCCGAACCTCCAGCTCCTCAGCTAGGGGCGGAGGATAGGGCGATGAGGGATGCAGTGCAGTTATTGACGAGATTGGTAGCAGGATAGGCTCGCAGACACGGGCTAGGGGGTTATGATGTGGACAAACGTGATAGTTTGAGGGTCCATGATTTCTTGACCTGTAATCCCCCAGAGTTCTACGGGTCTAGGCCCGAGGAGGACCCCCAGGATTTCATTCGACAGATGCAGCGCACACTGAGACTGGTCAGGGCTTCTGAGATTGAGTCTGTCGAGCTGGCTTCACATAGATTGCGGGATGTAGCGATTAATTGGTACGAATCTTTGGAGCTGTCCAGAGGCGAGGATGCTCCTCCAGCTGTGTGGGATGAGTTTACAACAGCTTTTCTCAGCCACTTTTTACCTCCAGAGTTGCGGCGAGCGAGAGTTGACAGATTTTTACAGCTGAGGCAGAGAGGCAGGAGTGTCCGAGAGTACAACCTAGAGTTTGATTCTCTGGCCAGATATGCGCCCACCATTGTAGCTGATATGGCCGACAGGATGCACCAGTACGTGACGGGTTTAGATCATTACTTGGTTGATAGCTGTGTGGCGATGGCATCGCAGACGGGTATGGACATTGCCCAGTTACAGGCATATGCGCAAGGAATAGAGGACCGGCACAGAGGGCGTCAGCCCGATAGAGACCGTGACAGGAGGCAACCCAAGAGGGCTAGATCAGCTGGTTATTCTGGGGAGTCTCGAGGCGGGCAGCCTCAGCAGCAGTATAGTGGATATCCTCCTCAGTCAGGCCGGAGATCACATTCACAGTCTACAGGCAGACGATTTGATGGTGCAGGGCACTCAGGGACAGGCCAGAGTTCCAGAGCCTCAGGTTCGCAGGTAAGCAGAGGTTCCAGCCAGGCGAGGCCACCTATGCGTCGATGTTCTTATTGTGGGAGGTCTCACCCATATTATGAGAGATTGTCCGTTGGCGGGTGGTTCTGGTGGTGTAGCTCAGCCGACGGGATCAGCTGCTGGTTCGTCCTCCACTTCTGTAGTGATGCGCCCTACGGGGCGGGGTAAGCCAGCACCAGCGGGCCGTGGTGGGGTTTCTGATTCTAGCGGTCCCTCGAACCGCATATATGCTTTGGCCAGCCGACAGGATCAGGAGGCGTCGCCAAATGTAGTTACAGGTACATTATTGGTTTTCTCTCGAGCAGTATATGCATTGGTCGACCCAGGTTCTACTTTATCATATATTTCTCCCCTTGTCGCTAGTAAAATTGGGATAACACCTGAATCGATAGAACCGTTCGAGGTAGCTACACCAGTCGAGGATTTTATTATAGCGAGGCAGGTATATAAGGATTGTTCTGTAATTATATGTGGCCGATGCACCAAGGCCGATTTGGTAAAGCTGGATATGACTGAATTAGATGTTATTATGGGCATGGATTGGTTAGCTTCTTGTTATGCAAATGTCGACTGTCAGAAAAAGGTAGTTCACTTCCAGTTTCCAGGGGAACCTGTTATAGAATGGGCAGGAAATACAGCATCGCCGAGGGGTAAGTTTATTTCATACCTCAAGGCCAGGAAAATGATTCAGAAAGGGTATATTTATCATCTGGTTCGCGTACATGATATTAAAGCAGAAACACGTACTCTCCAGTCAGTCCTGGTTGTCAATGAATTTCCAGATGTATCTCCGGACGAGCTTCCAAGACTTCCACCTGAACGGGAGATTGAGTTCACGATAGATGTGCTACCAGATACTCAGCCTATATCTATTCCTCCTTACAGAATGGCACCTGCAGAATTGAAGGAACAACTGAAAGACTTATTACAAAAAGGTTTCATCAGACCCAGTACGTCACCTTGGGGAGCGCCGGTATTGTTTGTCAGGAAGAAGGATGGGTCGCTGCGGATGTGCTTTGATTACAGACAGCTGAATAAGGTGACTATAAAGAATAAATATCCCCTCCCCCGGATTGATGATTTATTTGACCAGTTGCAGGGTGCTAAATATTTTTCGAAGATAGATTTGCGCTCGGGCTATCATCAGGTGCGGGTACGAGAGGCAGATATTCCAAAGACTGCTTTCAGGACCTGATACGAGCATTATGAGTTCAGAGTAATGTCTTTTGGGCTAACTAATGCTCCAGCAGTGTTTATGGATTTGATGAATCGGGTATTCAGGCCGTTTCTAGACATGTTCGTGATCGTATTTATTGATGACATTCTGGTTTATTCACGATCAGCAGAGGAGCATTCAGATCATCTGAGGACAGTACTTGGCACACTTCGGCAAAAGAAATTATATGCTAAGTTCTCCAATTGTGAATTCTGGTTAACCTCAGTGGCATTCGGGTTGATGCACAGAAGATCGAAGCTGTAAAGAATTGGCCTAGGCCTACGACACCGACCGAGGTACGCAGTTTTCTGGGATTAGCAGGGTATTACAGGAGGTTTGTAGAGAGTTTTTCTTCGATTGCAGCACCATTAACGAAGCTAATTCAGAAGGAAGCAAAATTCCGGTGGACCAATGCTTGTGAACGCAGTTTCCAGTTGCTGAAGGAAAAGTTGATTACAGCTCCGGTTCTAACTCTTCCTGAGGGGTCAGATGGGTATGTTATCTATTGTGATGCTTCCGGTATTGGGATAGGTTGTGTATTGATGCAGCATGGTCGAGTTATAGCCTATGCTTCCCGGCAGCTCAGACCGCACGAGAGAAATTATCCTACTCATGATCTAGAACTAGCCGCGGTAATTCATGCTTTGAAGATATGGAGGCATTACTTATATGGGGTTCATGTGGATATTTATATGGATCATAAAAGCCTTCAGTATATTTTTAAGCAAAAGGAGCTGAACTTGCGGCAAAGGAGATGGCTCGAGTTATTGAAAGATTATGATGTTGACATTTTGTATTATCCTCGAAAAGCCAACGTTGTAGCCGATGCACTTAGCCGTAATTCCATGGGCAGTTTGACCGACGTGCAGCCAGAAAGGAAATAATTAGTTCATGAGATTCATCAGCTAGCCAGTCTTGGAGTCCGTTTGGCCGATTCTGAAAATGTTGGGGTTTGTGTCCGAGAAGTTGCTGAATCGTCTATCATGGAAGAAGTAAACCGACACCAATATGAGGATCCTATTTTGGTACAGTACAGAGATGCGGCCCTTGATAAGGAGAAGACCCAGTTCGAGATTTCACCTGACGGGGTATTATTATATGGAGGCAGGCTATGTGTACCTGACGTTGCAGGGCTGCGGCGACAGATTATGGGAGAGGCACATTATGCACGGTATTCTGTTCATCCTGGATCCACAAAAATGTAACATGATCTCAGGTGTTTATATTGGTGGGATGGTATGAAGAGGGACATCGCAGAGTTCATTGCTCAGTGTCCAAATTGCCAACAGATTAAGATCGAGCATCAGAAGCCCGGTGTATTGTTACAAGAAATGGAAATTCCAGCTTGGAAATGGGAAATAATTAATATGGATTTCATTATAGGTTTACCACGTACTCCACGAAGGTATGATTCTATATGGGTTATTGTTGATAGACTGACCAAATCAGCCCATTTTCTTCCGGTCAGGACCACCTATTCGGCTGAGGATTATGCCCGGTTGTATATTAAAGAAATAGTAAGGATTTACGGAGTTCCTACATCTATTATATCCGACAGAGGTGCACAGTTTACAGCTAACTTCTGGAGGTTGTTTCAGGACGGATTAGGGACTCAGGTGAGTCTTAGCATCGCATTCCATCCTCAGTCTGACGGGCAGGCCGAGCGTACTATTCAGAGGCTGGAAGATATGCTACGGGCCTGTGTTATTGATTTCAGCGGTAGTTGGGATGATCATTTGCCGCTTATTGAATTTTCCTATAATAATAGTTATCATTCCAGCATTCAGATGGTGCCGTATGAAGCCCTGTATGGCAAAAAATGTAGATCTCCGATTGGTTGGTTTGATGTGGGTGAAACCAAATTAATTGGTCCAGATATGATCCAGCAAGCAGTCGATAAGGTGAAACTTATTCGAGAGCGGTTATTAGCAGCCCAGAGTCGACAGAAATCATATGCAGATAAACGACGTCGACCTTTAGAGTTCCAGATTGGTGACTGGGTATTTCTGAAAGTGTCACCTATGAAGGGTGTAATGAGATTCGGCAGAAAAGGAAAGCTCAGTCCGAGATATATTGGGCCTTATCAGATTGTTCGAAAGATAGGCATGGTCGCCTACGAATTAGACTTACCATCGGATCTGGAAGCAGTACATCCGGTATTCCATGTATCAATGCTCCGCAAATGTATTGGCGATCCTTCCAGAATATTTCTTATAGAAGATATCCAAGTAACATAGGAACTGTCCTACGAAGAACAGCCTGTAACCATCTTGGATCGTCAGGTGAGGAGACTGCGTACCAAAGATGTGCCTTCTGTTAAGGTCTTGTGGCGGAACAATAACCGAGAAGAAATGACCTGGGAAGCAGAGGACGAGATGAAGAAGAAGTATCCTCACTTGTTCCTATGCCTACAGGTAATCTCAATTCCTTAATTGGTTATACTAATTGGGGAATGAATTATATGTGCTGTCCATAAAAAGAAACTCCCTCGAAATGCTTGTAAGACCCTATAAGGCTAGTTTAACATTCAAGGACGAATGTTCTAAAGGGGGGGGGGGGGGGGGGGGAGGATGTTATATCCCGTAATTTTGCACATTTGGATAAATCGAAATAATTGTGACTAGTAAGAGATAAGGCAATATTTTGATCTTATTTAATATATAAGTTGTTCATGAAAAATATTGATGCGGAAATATTGAGGAAGGCTAAGAGCAAAATTGGAATTTTGGAAAATAGTTTCATGAATTACAAAAAATTAGTCATAAACAATTGGGCTTGGAAAATCAAAAAAAAAAAAAAGGCCCAAGAGGTGGCCGGCAATAGGGCAATGGCCCAAGGCCCATGTAGAAAATTTAATCCAAGTATTAAAAGGAAAGGGCCACCACTTATTCATCATTTTAGAACTTTCAAGAAAAAATAAGAAGAGAGCAAAGAGAGATAGGGGTTTTCGGCCAAGGAGAAAAAGAAAGAAATTTTTTTTTGAGGCCATCAATCTTTGATTCAAAAATTATATTTTTCTAGTATTCTTACTAATTCAAGGGCCCTCTTCAACGTGGTATAATTATTTAAGCAAGAAAACCACTCTTGGTGGAAAGTGGGAAATTGAAGAAAATGTAAGAATTTCTCTTCTTTTATATGTTATGGAAGGTTTATGTATGTTGTAGTAAGTAGAATTGAATGAAAATCATGGAAATATTATGTGTTGTGTGTGGGCCATGTGGGTGTGTGTGTGCTTGTTGCCGTGTGATGTTGTATGGTGAAGGGAAGATGAGTTAATTTTATTTAGCATGTTAGTTGTTTTGTTGTGTCCTTTATGATGTAAATGGAGGTTTAATGGTTCAAGTCGGCATTGAAATTTGTTGTGGGTTGTTGTAGGAAATTAATGCGATTGTAATATGGTATTATGAAATTGTGAAAGTGAAGTTGCTAAAGTGTGAATTGTTGTTGTTGTTTATGAATTTGGAAGAATAAAATGAGACGTTGTAGTTTTGTTGCAATTGTAGAGATTTCAGGTGGAGTATGGTGTGTTGGTGGAATTGTTTGAATATTGTATAGATTGTTTGAAATGTTCTTGAATTGTGTTTGAATGATCTCGGATTATTAATGAATATGTGAGCGTTGATATTGGCTTGAATGTACGTAGTTGAATTGAATGTACGTAGAGAAGAAGGTTACTAATGTTAGAATGCGTTTTAAATTGATTGTTGATGTTATTAGTATGGTTGTTGGTGTTGTTGGTATGGTTGTTGATAAATTTGGCCGAGTTAAATTCTCGGGGATGTTGAATTTACAGGGGAGATGCTGCCGAAATATCTGTAGACAAGTACTAGTTAGAATTGAATTTCTATGTACTTGTAGCTAGTGTTTGGTAATTAATGGCGTTATTGTAGTCGTGGGGAGCCCGAGACTTGAGTTGCGATTAGCTTAGGAGGCGAGCGAGGTATGTAAAGCCCAACCTTTCTTTCTTTTGGCATGACCTTTATGAAAGAGCCAATGACATATATGTATGATTTTAAAGAAAATCCTATTCTTAGAGCTACTAGGATAACTAATATCCTTGACTTCTAGAAACTACTCCATATGGTTTGACGCGTATTTATGATATTCGAAGTTCTAGTTGATATGTTTCTGAATGTTGTATGAAAGAGGATTGCTATGATTAAAGTCTTTGATACACATTTTGATACGTACACGTGATTCTAAAAACTCTATTTAGTTTGATCCATGACGACATTCGAAAGGTACATAATATGATGGTCACTTGATTTTTAAAAATGGCTTATAAAACGCTTTTAGAAAGTTCTGTACTTCAAAAGTTCGTAACTTTCCTATGCTAATTCCGATTGACCCGAAACTTGTTTCTGAGCCTTCCAATGTCGGTAAATATATTTGTTCATCAAGTCTTGGAATTTATTTATTTACTTATATGCATATGGTTTCTCACTACTCTGCTCATGCATTCTACTATGATATTGTTCGCTGAGTCCCGGGCCGGTTTTGTCATCGTGCGCACTATGTTATATTTGGCAGTATGATATGTTACGATTCCCGAGTCCCTCGCCATTGGGCCGGGTACCGCTTATATACGGCGTTATGATGTGATATGGCATATGATGTGTTCTGATGTTGTGATATGTTATGATGATATGATATGTTCGGGGATTGTACGGAGATTTGAAACCTTCTGGAGTATGATGTGTTGTGACGCCAGCGTCGGAGTGGCGACCACGTTCCGGAGCCCTATACATGACTCTTATATTTGCATTTTTTTTGTGTCTTAAAAACGAGCTCTCGGTATAGTGATTTTATTCTTATTTTCCATACTCCATATTTCCGTTATGACTTTGGATAGTATATTTCATGCTTTACATACTCAGTACCTATTTCGTACTGACCCCTTTTCTTCGGGGGCTGCGTTTCAGGCCCGCAGGTACAGACGTTCGTTCTGGTGACCCGCCAGTGTAGGATACATATTCTGCTACTTTGGAGTGCTCCCTTTGACCTGGAGCCCATATTTTTGGTACATATCTTTCGTTGTATATATTTCTGTATATATATATATATGACTATTTGGGGTACGGCGGGGCCCTGCCCCGTCATATGTTTCTGTTATGGTTTGTAGAGGCCTGTAGACATATATGTGGGTTATGGGTCATTATTGTCTGGTTCTGTCTGTGATCGGTGTCTTAAGCGGTCCCGTTTACTGTGATGGCAGAAACGACCCATATGTGTGTGTATGGATGTGTATATTTGGGCGCTGTATTTCCCGCCAGCCTTGCCGGCTTCGGTATGATATTTGCTATATATGACCGCTTAAGGCGATATCTGACTTCAGTATCTGTATGACCTAATGTATGATAAATATGGATAAGTCCTAGATATATCGATTTGGTAAGTAAGTGTGTATGGGTGTCCAGCTCGGGCACCAGTCGCGGCCCACGGGGTTGGGTCGTGACAATATTCCCTATCTCTTCATGACTTTCCTACATCCCAAAAATTATGAGTCAATCTTAGTAAAGAGCTTCACTTGAGATAAGATAAGAGATATGTTACGAGCACGATAATGATGATGATGAGTCTAAGTCTAACGAGTCTAAGGCCCTGATATTATGTTTCTACAAGCTAATGATTCTTATTATGATCCATTAATGTTGTTCATCGTATACACTCACCTTATATGCTAATTCCTTCAAGGTGAGGCAGAATGCTTATGAATACTCCGTAATGAAATCGGGGGTTCACGACCTTACGTCACCCCGATAGATGTATAGCCTGTTTTGAATTTTATGCATGATTCATGATAAGTGTGTGATGATGATATTACACCGCGTCTACATGGCTGGGCAGACACCGCTAAAGCGGGCAGCGTATACACCATGTCTAGATGGCATGGGCACACACCACTAGTGGGCGGCATGAGATGGTACCCCGGACGCAGGAGGCCTGGACGCGGGCTAATGATTCTCACACCGTACCTATATGGTTGGGTAGCTTATACATATATGCATTCATGATATGATGATGATTATGAAGTAAGTTAGCATGCATTATTTCAGTTTTAAGTGACAGTCAGTTACAGATCGCTCTTCACTCGATGTCTCCGTATTTCATTGATATATCATTATTGTTTATGCCTTACATACTCAGTACAATATTCGTACTGACGTCCGTTTTCTTTGGACGTTGTGTTCATGCCCATAGGTAGACAGGGAGACGGTGCAGATCCATATGAGCTACCAGCAGATTTACAGGAGCACTCCATTATTCCGGAGGTGCTATTTGATTTATTCTTTTGTGTGTGTGTGTGTATATACATATATATATATATATATATATATATATATATATATATATATATATATATATATATATATATATGTATTTTGGGCACGACGGGGTCTTGTCCCGTCCATATGTCTAGTACTTTAGTGGAGGCTCGTAGATACGCATGTGTGGGTAGTATTGTCTCACGGTGTCCTTATTGTATATATATATTATTTCGATAGCCGAAGGGCTTATGTATATAAAAGTAATTGTTTTTCCAAATGAAAAATGGTTTTCCTATGATTTGAGCATGAAATTAATGAATGAACGTTTAATGAGTATGATGAGTAATAGGATGAGTGGTGCTCGGTGGTTAGCCCCGGGGACCCGTCATGGCCCCTAGTCGGGTCGTGACACTTTCTTCCTTCCACTTCACAATTAAGTAATTACCTTTACTCAACCTTCAACCCAAGATCAACCTCCATTAACCCACTACAGTTCCTCCTTCAATATCCATAAATACATCCAATCACATCACCAAAATCCATATCCATCATCACTTTCATACTCAAAAACCCTATGCTAAATTTGACAAGTTTTTCTTTGTTTTTCACTCAATCTTATCATGTGTTCTTCGCATATTCCTCATCACACAGGTATGTTGATGCTCTATTCTCATTACTTTGCGTATATGGGTGAAATTTCAATAATGGGTGTTGATTAAAACTAGGGGTCTATGTCTAAATTCGTGGTTAATGAGTTTTCTATGTTGGAGATGAGAAAATGGAGTTGTTAGAGACTCTTGGGGGTTAATAAATGTAAACCCCAATGGATTGGAGGGCATTTCGATTGTCAAATTCAAATTTGGATCCCAATATTGATATGCTCGCCAATTGTAACTTGAATGCCAATATTCTTGAAATTGTAAAAATTAGGTGAAGTCTGAGTAACCTAACCTCCGCAGGAATTGAAACCATGAAAAGTTTATATGTGAGGCGATTGAATGGAAACCGAAGCAAAGTCGTACTTATAGACTCGGGTCACTAAGAAAAAATAACTTACGATACAGACCGTATTTCCTTATACGGATCATATTTCCTTATATGGACTGTATCTTGGGTCGTAATTTGGTTGGTTAACAAGATGAGTTACTTACTTGAAATTACTTGCTTAAATACGGACCGTATAATCTTATACGGATCGTATCCCTGAACGTAATTGTCACGACCCAACCCCGTAGGCCGTGACTAGTGCCCGAGCTGGACACTCGTATACACCTGTTAACTATAATCATCCACAGCTAGCATAACAAGGAACTTATATATATACAGAGGCAAGACATTGCTTTAAAGCTGTCGCATATAAGCATATCATAGCCACCTGGCTCCTGAGGAGTTACAACTTTCAACAGATTATATCGCACATAAGTCGGCAGGGCTGTCATTATATAGGAAACGTCCCAGCTATACACAAGCCAACAAGGCTACCATAACATATGCATATATATCTACGCAAGCCGACAAGGCTTCCACTACACACAACATTCCAAAACATATATATACATACGCAAGCCGACAAGGCTGCTATTACGAGTGGGTACGCCCCAAAACATAAGTCATGTCCACGCAACTAAACAACAACTATATACAAACCCACACATATGTCTACAGACCTCTAAGAGTAACGACAGTATCACATGACGGGACAGGGCCCCACCGTACCCTGAACAAACACATATATACAACAAAGAGGATTTGTACCACAAAGCTAGGCTCCGGAACAAAGGAGCACTCCAAAATAGCTGAATAGATATCCTATGCTGGCGCATCTCCGAAACGAGAGTCTGTACCTGTGGGCATGAAACGCAGCCCCCCGAAGAGAGGGGGTCAGTACGGAATATGTACTGAGCATGTAAAGCATGAAATATAGTAAATAGGATCATACTGAGACAAGGAGTGTAGAACCCAGTACAACAACCAAAAAACCATAAGACTTACCTTTGACATAAATCATAAGTGTCAACATCACCCCCACACCATTATAGGACTTAATAACATAACTAGATAATCATCCTGTATATAAGCATATATAACGTGTCCCGACCCTCTAGTGAGGGGCTCGATAAATAAAATCATCATATACATGTACATATAAAGTGTCCCGGCCCTCTAGTGAGGGACTCAGTGAATAAATGATCATATGCCATCCTTGCCGCCATCCCCATATCATCATGTCATCATGTTATCATATCATCATATACATATACATATAACATGTCCCGGCCCTCTAGTGAGGGACTCGGTGAATAATGCAGTGGATCTGCGCACGAAAACATGTCCTGGCCCGGGACTCAATGAAGGATGTAACAGTAAGCACGAGTAGAGTAGTGAGTAACCATATACATACAAATCTTCTTTGAGACTCAATAGATAAGTAGACTAATCAGCTCTCAAGTATCAGGATAATAGCCATATTAAGTTCTTTCTAAATGTCATTACGAACTATATCAAGTAACGTCTCAGGGATCATATATATGTATCAAATTAATATGAGATAGCTTATGAAAGTCAAGGACACCACTCATTATGGAATTCTTTAAGAATAGGGACTTCTATACATCATATACTACTCAATCATATAAGAGACTCAAGGGCAATAGCTCAACTATCCTGAGTGTTCTACATCAAGAAACGAATAAAATTCATAAGTCATGCTCGGAACTAATGAGTAGAATTACCCCAAAGCTCATATCATATCTTACTTACATCTAGGACATGCCAAAAGAAAGGAGGGATAGTCTTTACATACCTTTAGCGTTTAGTCGCAACACAACACGTACACGCTGCCCAATAGTACTTTATCCTATATTAAGATATCAAGAACTACGATTAGGCTACGAGGGAATCCAATACGTATTCTAACGTTAATAACCACTTTCTAAACAATTAGACAATGTTTCGTTCGTATTCAAACCAACTGCTACCACTAAACCAATATCATTTAAACATGACTCGAGGGAACTCCGGACAGCCCGTACAATATTCAAAACAACCCAATCAATATACCAAACAACCTGCAATCTTCACACTTGACAAGAACAACAACACATTCTTTCTTCCAATTCACAAATCCTACCAACAATCACATGTTTAACAACATCATTTATACATTTATAAGAAACTATATTAACATCATATTAGCTTCTACAATAGCCCACAAACAATTACAACTTCAACTTGAACTATTAAACTTCATTTTCACCATAACGTCCATAACAACAACTAAAACATCAAATAATTCAATCCACCAATTTCTCCTAAATCAGCCCCTACACGGCCTCAACAACATCACACATAACTTCATGAATTTCATTCATTTATACACACTACAACACGTTCAAATCATCCCCAATACATGTACAAGAAAGTTGAATCTCACCTTGAATACTTGGCTTTTCAACTTGGCTACAACTTGTGCCTTGAGTTTGATACTTGTTCTTGCTTCTCCAACAACTACTACACGTTATTGTATACCTTGTAAGGAGTTGAATTGATTGAGAACTTTATTTTTTTGATCAACTTGGGGAGTTTCATTCTCGGCCAGCCATGGCCGAGAGTCTCTCTATCTAGCTCTTTGATGTTCTAGCTTGTGAAGATGGAAAATGACTTGGTTAAGTGATGAATGATTCATCATTTTCCTATTTATAGGATGTCCATGAATTGGACATGTGTCCCACCCAATGGTTGAGCCAATCACACTTGGCCAAATCACGGGTGGGGCCCACACGGCCACTAATGGCCTATTAGTGAAGTAATTAAGTTATTAAACCCACTTAATAATCTAATCATGGTTAATTAACCCCTAATCTCCAATAATATTTCTATACCAAATAGAATTTATAAGCGACTTGTGCATTGAAATAAAATCGGAAGTTAAAAGTCTCTACCCCATACCCTAAAATAGTCTTGTCTTTAACTTGTCGCGTTTAGCTTAAAATATCCCAATGTACAAAAATACGGGATATAACATCCTTCCCCCCTTTAGAACATTCGTCCTCGAATGTTAAATTAATCCCGTCGGGTCCTATAAGAGTCTTGGGAAAGGTTCTCTTTATCGCCAACATATAGATTGATTAGACAATTAGTATAACTAAGCAAGGGGTTTAGGTTACCTGTAGGCGTAGGAAACAAGTGAGGATATTTCTTCATCATCTCTGCTTCATCTTCCCAAGTCATCTCCTCCCTGTTATTGTTTTGCCACAATACTTTAACAGAAGCTATGTCTTTGGTTCGCAGCCTCCTGATCTGTCGATCAAGTATGGCTATAGGCCGCTCCTCGTAGGATAACTCCTCTATCACCTGGACATCATCTGCATGAAACACCCTGGAAGGATCGCCTATATTCTTACGAAGCATTGACACATGGAAGACCGGATGTACTGCTTCCAAATCAGCTGGTAGGTCTAACTCGTAGGCAACTTGTCCTACTTTACGGATAACCTGATAAGGTCCAATATATCTCGGGCTTAATTTCCCTTTCCTGCCGAATCTCATAACACCCTTCATGGGTGACACCTTCAAGAATACCCAATCACCAATCTGGAACTCTAGGTGTCGACGTCGATTATCTGCATATGATTTCTGCCGACTCTGGGCTGCCAGTAACCTCTCCTGAACAAGCTTCACCTTATCGACCGCCTGCTGAACCAAATCTAGGCCTATTAACTTAGTCTCACCAACATCAAACCAGCCTATAGGTGATCTGCATTTTTTGCCATATAGAGCCTCATACGGTGCCATCTGGATGCTAGAATGATAGTTGTTATTATAAGCAAACTCAATAAGTGGCAAGTGATCATCCCAGCTACCTCTGAAATCAATAACACAGGCCCGTAACATATCTTGTAGTGTCTGGATGGTACGCTCGGCCTGTCCGTCAGTCTGAGGGTGAAATGCTGTGTTGAGACTCACCTGTGTTCCCAATCCCTCCTGGAAGGATCTCCAGAAGTTAGCTGTAAACTAGGCTCCTCTATCGGAGATAATAGCTGTGGGAACCCCATGAAGTCTCACTATCTCCTTAAGATACAATCTGGCATAATCCTCAGCTGAATATGTAGTCCTGACTGGAAGGAAGTGGGCTGATTTTGTCAATCTATCAACGATGACCCAAACAGAGTCATATTTTCGTGGAGTGCGAGGTAAACCTGTGACGAAGTCCATATTTATTACTTCCCATTTCCAGGTCGGAATCTCCATCTCCTGTAAAAGTCCCCCAGGCTTCTGGTGCTCGATCTTGACCTGTTGACCATTCAGATACTGAGCAATAAATTCTGCTATATCCTTTTTCATACCATCCCACCAATACAAGCATCTGAGGTCATGATACATCATTGTTGACCCTGGATGAACAGAATAACGGGCATAGTGTGCCTCCCCCATAACCTGTCGTCGTAACCCTGCAACCTCAGGTACACATAATCTGCCTCTGTATCATAGTACCCCATCGGGTGCAATATCGAATGGGGTCTCCTTATTTTGAAGAGCTGCCTCCCTATAATGTACAAGGACAGGGTCCTCGTACTGATGTCTCTTTACCTCTTCTATAATAGAGGACTCAGCAATACTTCGCACAGAAATTCTGCCATTATCAAAATCAGCCAAACGAACTCCCAAACTAGCTAACTGACGAACCTCATGGACTATCTCTTTCTGCTCTGGTGGTACATCTACCAAACTACCCATAGATTTACGGCTGAGTGCATCTGCTACAACATTGGCCTTTCCTGGGTGATATAAGATGTCAACATCATAGTCCTTCAGCAACTCTAGCCATCTCCTCTGCCGCAAATTCAACTCCTTCTACTTGAATATGTATTGGAGGCTCTTATGATCTGTATAAATATCAACATGTACGCCATATAGATAATGTCTCCATATCTTCAACGCATGGATTACTGCTGCTAACTCCAAATCATGTGTAGGATAATTCCTTTCATGTTTCCTAAGCTGCTGGGAGGCATAGGCTATAACTCTGCCATGCTGCATCAACACGCAGCCTAACCCAACGCCGGAAGCATCACAATAAATAACATAGCCATCTGGCCCCTCCGGAAGAGTTAGGACTGGAGCTGTAGTCAACTTGTCCTTTAATAATTGGAAGCTTCGCTCACAAGCGTCGGTCCATTGGAACTTAGTTGCCTTCTGAGTTAGCCTTGTTAAAGGCGCTGAAATCGAAGCAAACTTCTCCACAAATCTCCTGTAGTACCCTGCTAGCCCCAGAAAACTACGCACCTCAGTATGTGTCGTAGGTCTAGGCCAAGTCTTTATGGTCTCAATCTTCTGCGAGTCTACCCGAATGCCGTCAGCTCCAACAATATGCCCCAAAAATGCTACTGAAGTCAACCAGAATTCACATTTAGAGAACTTAGCATATAATTTCTGGTGCTGGAGGGGCCTAAGTACCGTCCTCAAGTGATCTGCATGCTCTTCTTCGGATCGTGAATAGACCAGAATATCATCAATGAACACAATCACGAACAGGTCAAGGAATAGCTTAAACACTCGGTTCATCAAATCCATAAATACTGCTGGAGCATTAGTCAACCCAAAGGACATCACTTTAAACTCGTAATGCGCGTATTGGGTCCTGAATGCAGTCTTCAGAATGTCTGCTTCCTTTACCTGCACCTGGTGATAACCTGACCGCAAGTCTATCTTCGAGAAACACTTAGCACCCTGCAACTGGTCAAATAAATCATCAATCATGGGGAGGGGATATCTGTTCTTTATTGTTACTTTGTTCAGCTACCTATAATGAATACACATACACAGCGACCCATCTTTCTTCCTTACAAATAATACCGTGCTCCCTAAGGTGATGTACTGGGCCTAATGAAGCCCTTTTCTAATAAATCTCTCAGTTGCTCCTTCAATTCTTTCAATTCTGCAAGTGCCATTCTGTAAGGAGGAATAGATATGGGTTGAGTGTCTGGCAATATGTCTATAGTGAGCTCTATCTCAAGCTCAAGAGGAAGGCCTGGAAGTTCATCTGGAAATACATCTGGAAATTCATTAACTACCAGGACTGACTGAAGAGTCGGTACTTCTGCTTTCAAGTCATGCACACGAACCAAATGATAAATATAGCCCTTTCTAACCATCTTCCTTGCCGTGAGGTATGAAATAAACTTACCCCTCAGCGATGCCATATTCCCCGTCCATTCTATAATTGGCTACCCTGGGAACTGAAATCGAACTACTTTGCCTCTGCAATCAACGTTAGCATAACAAGAAGCTAACCAATTCATCCCCATAATAACATTGAACTCAGTCATATCTAGCTCTATCAAATCTGCCTTGGTGCAACGATTATATATGATCACCGAACAATCTCTATATACTTGTTTTGCTATAACAGAATCCCCTACTGGTGTAACTACCTCGAATGGTTCTATCAATTCAGGGTTTATCGCAATTCTACTAGCAACAAAGGGAGAAATATATGATAATGTGGAGCCTGGGTCCATCAATGCATATACATCTCGGGAGAAAATCGATAGTATACCTGTAACCACATTTGGCGACGCCTCCTGATCCTGTCTGCTAGCCAAAGCATATATGCGGTTCGAAGGAACGCTAGAACTGGAAACCCCGCCACAGCCTCTACCACGGCCTGCTGGTGTCGGAATACCTTGCCCCATAGGGCGCATAGCCACATAAGAAGATGAACCAGCAACTGATCCAGTAGGCTGAGCTGCACCACCTGAACCACCCCCAAATGGACACTCCCTCATAACATGGCCTTGACGACCACAAGAAAAGCAAACACCAATAGCGAGACGGCATTCCCCCGGATGGCGCCTGCCACATCGAGAGCACTGAGGCATGGAAGGCCTCGTCTGGCCTGAACTCCTGTGCATCTGGGAACCTGAAGTCATGGAGCTTTGACCAGCTCCTGAATACCCCATGCTATCAAACCTCCTACCAGTGAATCGTGGAGGCGCACTCCGTGCCGGCTGAGAAGGATATCTACTATGCTGCTGCTGGGATTGCCCGCCTCGAAACTCGCCAGAATACCCTGCTGATCTAGCTCTCGTAATGTGACCCCTATCATGATCTCTATCAGTCTGACGTCCTCTATGTCGGTCCTCTACTCCCTGTGCATATGCGTGCACTCGAGCAATATCCATACCGGGCTGAGAAGCCATTATCATACAGCTATCAATCCAGTAACGATCCAGCCCCATCACGTAACGATGCACCCTGTCAGCCATGTCAGCTATAATAGTAGGCGCGTACCTAGCCAGCGAATCAAATTCGAGACTATAATCTCGAACACTCCTACCATTTTGCCTCAGGTGTAGGAATCTATCAACTCTGGCTCGCCTCATCTCCGTAGGTAGAAAATGGAACAAAAAGGCTTCCACGAACTCGTCCCATACTTCTGGAGGAGCATCCTCACCCCTAGACAACTCCCAGGACTCATACCAATTAATAGCCACAACACGCAACCGATATGAAGCCAACTCAACAGATTCAGTCTCGGTAGCTCTGATTATCCTCAACGTGCGCAGCATCTGTCGAATAAAATCCTGTGGATCCTCTGCGGGCTTTGACCCATAGAACTCTGGGGGGTTACAAGTCAAGAAATCACGGACCCTCAAACTATCATGTCTGTCCGCATAGTAGGCTCCAAATCTGTGCCTGCGAGCTTGCCCCGACACTAACCTGGTCAACAACTAGACTGCATCCCTCATAGCCCTATCCTACGCCCCTGGCTGGGGAGTTGGAGGCTCGGATGCTGGAAACTCAGGAGTTGGTGGTGGAGCCGTCCCCTGATCTGCAGCTGCTGCTGCCCTAGGCTCCTCTGGTAGTGGTGGCGTAGCGGAGTTCGCTGACTGGAGCCTAATCTCAGGCACAGATTAGGCATAAGCCCTAGTAATCCTCCGGGTCTGACTGGTCTCTCCAGCTACTGACTTGCCCTTCTGGGCAGCTGTCGCCTTCTTTGGAGGAATCGCTGTAAACATAACAATCCGTTAGGGACGAATTATCCTGATAATACAGCTCTATCACACGATCTAGAGTAAGAAGGAAAGATAATACACTAAATGTCATGTAGCTTCCTGTTTATAGATGTGGTGCACAACACACCGATAAACAAGACTCTACTAGACACGGTCTGTAGACACTCCGAGGATGAACCGCTCTGATACCACTTTTGTCACGACCCAACCCCGTAGGCCGTGACTAGTGCCCGAGCTGGACACTGGTATACACCTGTTAACTACAATCATCTATAGCTAGCATAACAAGGAACTTATATATATATATATAGAGGCAAGACATTGCTTTAAAGCTGTCGCATATAAGCATATCATAGCCACCTGTCTCCTGAGGAGTTACAACTTTCAACAGATTATATTGCACATAAGTCGGCAGGGCTGTCATTATATAGGAAACGTCCCAGCTATACACAAGCCAACAAGGCTACCATAACATATGCATATATATATCTACGCAAGCCGACAAGGCTTCCACTACACACAAAATTCCAAAACATATATACATACGCAAGCCGGCAAGGCTGCTACTACGAGTGGGTACGCCCCAAAACATAAGTCATGTCCACGTAACTAAACAGGAACTATATACAGACCCACACATATGTCTACAGACCTCTAAGAGTAACGATAGTATCATATGACGGGACAGGGCCCCGCCGTACCCTGAACAAACACATATATACAACAAAGAGGATCTGTACCACAAAGCTAGGCTCCGGAACAAAGGAGCACTCCAAAATAGCTGAATAGATATCCTATGCTGGCGGATCTCCGAAACGAGCGTCTGTACCTGCGGGCATGAAACGCAGTCCCCCGAAGAGAGGGGGTTAGTACAGAATATGTACTGAGCATGTAAAGCATGAAATATAGTAAATAGGATCATACTGAGACAAGGAGTCTAGAACCCAGTACAACAACCAGAAAACCATAAGACTTACCTTTGACATAAATCATATGTGTCAACATCACCCCCATACCATTATAGGACTTAATAACATAACTAGATAATCATCTGGTACATAAGCATATATAACGTGTCCCGGCCCTCTAGTGAGGGGCTCGGTAAATAAAATCATCATATACATGTACATATAACGTGTCCTGGCCCTCTAGTGAGGGATTCGGTGAATAAATGATCATATGCCATCCTGGCCGCCATCCCGGCCGCCATCCCCATATCATCATGTCATCATGTTATCATATCATCATATACATATACATATAACATGTCCCGGCCCTCTAGTGAGGGACTCGGTGAATAATGCAGTGGATCTGTGCACGAAAACATGTCCTGGCCCGGGACTCAGTGAAGGATGTAACAGTAAGCGCGAGCAGAGTAGTGAGTAACCATATACATACAAATCACTTTTTGAGACTCAATAGATAAGTAGACTAATAAGCTCTCAAATATCAGGATAATAGCCATATTAAGTTCTTTTTAAATGTCATTACGAACTATATCAAGGAACGTCTCAGGGATCATATATATGTATCAAATTAATATGAGATAGCATATGAAAGACAAGGACACCACTCATGTTACACCTCCGAAATTTTTCCGTTGGTACGAAAGTGAATGAACTAGTGATGAATATGAATGCATGATGTCCATGAGCAAGAAACGGCGTTTGATGACCTTAGGCGCGATTGCAAAGGTATCCGATGTGAAATGAGAAAGTTGGCCAAGTTAAGATGAGATATAAGGGGAGCAATGCATGTGCATGGACGTGGGTGATTAAAATAAGAAGTCAAAGAAATATGAGAAGTTCCAGATTTGCAACTGCCCAGTGGTCGTAAAGTGCTAGGACGGACCGTAAATTGGTATACGGTCTGTAAACTAGCAGGTCGTAAATTGGCATGCAAAACATCAACTTTCTGCCTGTTGAGGAATTGGCTAAATACGACCTGGAGGATGGACCGTAATGTGATTTACGGCCCGTAAACAATGGTCGTAAATCACCATGTTGCAGCCTTAAGTTTCTGGTTCTGAATATGGTTAAAGACGACCACGAAGGACGATCCGTAAATTGGAATACGGACCGTAAACCCCCATGGATGACCACTGTGCACTTCAGTTCAGATTTTGCAAGTCATTAAATAAAGGGACCAACACTTGTTTTATTTCATTTCAACATTACACCACTTCTCTCTAAAACATCTCTCTACATTTATTATCCAAGTTTTCAAGGATCATAAGTCATCAACAACATAAAACAAAGTGAATCAAGAGTAAGAACATCATCAAAGGTCATCCAAGTCAAGAAATCCAAATGGAGAAAAACTAGGGTTTTGCTCAAAGTGGAGTATTATCAACTAAAGCTTGTTCCTACAACTTCTAAGGTAAGATTCAAGATATTTATATGATATTTAAGATATTGGAGAGTTGAAATGCATGGATTGTAGAAAATATGGTCAACTAGGTCATGAATGATGAATAGTGACATTTTGAGGAATAGTTTGAATTGAATCACGAATGTTGTTGTGTTGTGATATGAATGTGTTATAAATGGTATTAAAGATCATGAACTAGACACTTTAGACGAATGGACGAAGTTGGGTGTTATGACCTTGAATATGGATGAATTAGAAGCAAGTTGAGAAATCTAGATAATGTGGATAATGTGAATGACTAATGTCCATTGTTATGATATTAATGAAGGTAGAAACGCTAACATTGGAAGGGGACGTGCAAGCGTAGAATAGTCCGAGGAAAAGGTATGTAAGGCTAATCCTTCTTTCATAAGGCATGGTTTCTTGGCCAAATCCCTAATTCCTCTATATGAGTATGTTGTTTCCAAATGATTGATATTCCGAGCTCATAAGCTCACGATCCTTGATATGTGCTACGATTGTACTACGCACCTCATACGACGAGTAAGCCCATGATATAGAAGTAACGATAATGATGACGATAGTAACGATGATGATATTAATAATGATGCTAAAGGTGCCTACGGGCTATTATACTTATATGTGCCTATGAAAGGCTATAATGAAACCCCGAGCTTATGATGCCGGGTAAAATATATGTATATAAATATGTATAAAGTATGTATACGATTATGAAATGCAGGCACACCTCTACCGATGGTACGGATAAACCTGAAGCCTTGGTAGGGCCAGGTATTAGTAACTTTGAGCCTTGGTTGGCCAAGTATTTATGAAACACCGATCCTATGAGGTCGGGTATGCTATGTAAAACGCTATGTATATGAAATGACTAAGTATATAATATGAATATGAATTTGATAAGACTATGTATGAGAATACGACTAAGGACAAGTATACGAATACGAGCACGAGTATGGTACGAGTACTATTATGGAATACGGATGATGACGTAGCTGTATGAATACGTATGAAAAATGGGAAGCCCCTATGAAAGGCAAGTAAGTGTAATGATGATTATTTTATTGTCTCCCCTCCTATGCTATTTCATATGTTGTTCCTTATGCTTATATATATAGATGTTGATCATGCTTTACATACTCAGTACATTCTTCGTACTGACGTCCTTTTGTTTGTGGACGCTGCGTCATGCCCGCAGGTGCACCGGGAGACAGACTTGATCCATAGCTGCTTATCCAGAGATTACATAGCAGAACTTCATTTCTTCCGGAGTCATAGCTTTTGGGTATTCATTCTTTTGTGTATATAAATATGGGCATAGCGGGGTCCTGTCCCGCTCAGGTGATATGTTATACTCTTCTTAGAGGCTCGTAGTCACGTGTATGTGTTTGGATATGTCTGGCCTTGTCGGACTATGTTTTGTATATCATTTTGTCGGCCACGTTGGCCCATGTACATTGATGTGGCATAGATGCCTATGATGATATAAATGTGCTATTGTCCAAATGGGACTAGTTGACGAATGAATGGAAATGCATGTATAATTATGTGGCTTACCTAGATGTAAGCGTAAGAGTAAGCTAAGAGGGTGCCCGGGTGGGCTAGCACCGGGTGCTCGTAGTGGCCCCGAGTCGGGTCGTGACAAAAGTGGTATCAGAGCAGTTCAGTCCTAGGGTGTGTCTACGAGCTGTGACTAGTAGAGTCTTGGTTATGGGTGTGTTGCGCGCCACACTTATAAACAAGAAGCTGCGGACATTTTAGGAATAAATGACCTTCCTTCTTCATAAGAATCGTGCGATAGAGCCATGATGTAAGAAATTCTTGTTCCTTAATCATGTGTTGTGTATTTCGGAGATGCCCAAAAAGGGAAAGACTACGGCAGCCCAAAAGGGCAAGACGGTGGCAGAAAAGCGGGCTGAAAGAGAACCGCCACCGGTAGTAGAGGAAAGTGAGTCCCAGAGTGCGGCCCTATCCCAGTCTTCCCAGACAGTGCCGGTTACTGAGGAGCGTGAGGGAGCTCCAGCTCATCCCCCGGATGCTTCAGGCCAAGATGTCAAAGAGGCCATACAATTTCTTACACATTTGGTTGCTGCTCAGAGTCAGCGGCAAGGTACGAGGCAGGGTGACAGGGCTGTTAGTGCAAGGGCCAGTGATTTCATTACTTTAAACCCTCCGGAGTTCTTTGGGTCAAAGCCGGAGGAGGATCCTCAGGACTTTATTGATGGTATGGTGAGGACGCTCTGATTGATACACGCTTCAGACACCGAGTCAGTGGAGTTAGCGTCATATAGATTGAGAGATGTCTCGGTCCAATGGTATACGGTTTGGATAGCTTCACGGGGAGCCAATGCACCTCCCCCGGTATGGCAATAGTTTGTTGATGCTTTTCTCCGTCATTATATGCCTCCAGAAGTTCGGCGAGCTAGGGCCGATAAATTCTTAAATTTGAGGCAAGGCAGTATGAGTGCCCTAGAGTATAGCCTCCGTTTTAACTCCTTGGCCAGGTATGCTTCGGCCATGGTAGCAGATATGGGCGACAGGGTACATCGATTCGTAAAGGGCCTAGGGCCACATTTGATGGACAAATGCTTGACTGCGTCCTTTCAGGACGGTATGGATATTGCACGCATTCAGGCACATGCTCAGAACTTAGAGGAAGGCCTACAGCAGTGAAGAAGTGAGCGTGAGCAAGATCGGGGACATAGCAAGAGGGCCAGATCTTCGGGCCCAATGAGTGAGTCCAGAGGCGGACACAGGCAACAGTTCCCTAGACATTCAGGCTATTCTATGACCAGTGCACCTCCACGATTTTCAGGCCAGAGCCTTGATAGATCTACTCCTCCCGGGCCGAGTCAGAGCTATTCGGGGTCCCAGTTTAGAGGTGATTCAGGACAGTCAAGGACACCTATACCACGATGTTCCCAGTGTGGGAAGTCACATTGGGGTCAATGTCGATTGGTTTCAGATGTTTGCTATTCATGTGGTCGACCAGGCCATATTATGCGTGATTGCCCCTCAGTACATGGTAGAGGTAGGACCCAACCATCAGGGTCGGTAGCCGGATCTTCGGCATCTGTACGCCCTACGGGGCCAGGTTCACATGCGCCAGTCGGCCATGGTAGAGGCAGAGGGAGAGTCCCCAGTACTAGCAGTCCTCAGCACCGTATTTATGCTTTGGCTGGACGCCAAGATCTTGAGTCTTCTCCTGACGTAGTCACAGGTATATTATCGGTATTCTCTCATGATGTATATGCTTTGATTGATCTGGGCTCCACCTTATCCTATGTTACTCCTTACATTGCGGGTCAATTTATAGTCGAGCCGGAGTCGATCAAACCTTTTGAGGTGTCTACACCCGTGGGTGAATCAGTAATAGCTAGCCGAGTATATAGAGATTGTGTAGTTATGATTTGTGACCGTCGTACCATGATTGATTTGCTTGAGCTAGAAATGGTAGATTTTGAAGTCATTATGGGCATGGATTGGTTGGCTTCTTGTTATGCCAATGTTGATTGTAGAATTAAGATGGTTCGTTTCCAATTCCCGGGAGAACCAGTCTTAGAGTGGAAAGGGAATATGGCGTCACCAAAAGGTAGGTTTATTTCCTATCTAAAGGCAAGGAAGATGATCACGAAAGGATGTATTTATCATCTAGTGCGAGTTCAAGATATAGAAGCTGAATCGCCGACTCTTCAGTCAGTTCCCGTAGTGAATGAATTTCCGGATGTGTTCCCGGAAGAGCTTCCAAGCCTCCCTCCCGAGCGGGAGATTGACTTTGATATTGATTTGTTTCCAGACACTAAACCTATATCTATTCCTCCTTATAGAATGGCACCCGCCGAACTGAAAGAATTGAAAGAGCAATTGAAAGACTTGCTTGATAAAGGCTTAATTAGGCCTAGTTCATCCCCATGGGGAGCGCCCGTTTTGTTTGTCCGAAAGAAAGATGGCTCTTTGAGAATGTGTATCGCTTACCGGCAATTGAAGAGGATTGATGATTTATTTGATCAATTGCAAGGTGCCAAATGGTTTTCAAAGATTGATTTGAGGTCAGGGTATCACCAAGTGAGAGTTAAGGAGAAAGATATCCCTAAGACAGCCTTCAGAACAAGATATGGTCATTTTGAATTCCGGGTAATGTCATTTGGTCTAACTAATGCGCCAGCGGTATTTATGGATTTGATGAATAATGTGTTCAGACCCTTCCTGGATTTATTTGTGATAGTATTTATCGATGACATCTTGGTGTATTCTAGATCCGAGGCAGAACATGCAGATCATTTGCGTATGGTCCTTGGAGTTCTTTGAACTCGAGAGTTATTCGCGAAGTTTTCCAAATGCGAGTTTTGGTTGAACTCAGTGGCATTTTTAGGGCATATCGTTGCAGCCGATGGAATTCGAGAGGATAGCCAAAAGATTGAGGCCGTGAAGACTTGGCCAGGGCCCACAACTCCTACGGAGGTTCGTAGCTTTCTGGGCTTAGCAGGTTATTACAGAAGATTTGTTGAAGGTTTTTCTTCTATTTCTGCGCCACTCACAAAGTTGACCCAGAAATCGGCAAGGTTTCAATGGACAGATGTTTGTGAACGTAGTTTCCAAGAGTTAAAGGGTAGATTGACTTCTTCCCCAGTTCTGACACTTCCAGAGGGATTGGAAGGATGTGTCGTTTATTGTGATGCTTCAGGTGTTGGGCTAGGATGTTTATTGATGCAACATGGCAATGTGATTGCGTATGCTTCAAGGCAATTGCGGAAACATGAGCAGAATTATCCTACCCATGATCTAGAATTGGCCGCGGTGGTTCATGCATTAAAGATATGGAGACATTACTTATATGGTGTCCACGTGGATATTTATACAGATCATAAGAGTCTTCAATACATCTTCAAGCAGAAACAGTTAAATTTGCGGCAACGGCGATGGTTGGAATTGCTGAAAGACTACGATGTTCATATTTTGTATCACCCCAGAAAGGCAAATGTTGTAGCTGATGCTCTTAGCCGTAGGTCGATGGGAAGTCTAAGTGATGTACGACCAGAAAAGAAAGAGATGGCCCGTGAGCTGCAACAGTTAGCTAGCCTAGGAGTCCGAGTGGTGGACTCAGGTAGCAGCAGAGCTACTATTCAGAATTCGGCAGTCTCGTCGCTAGTAGCGGAAGTGAAAGAGCGACAATATGAGGATCCCATGCTAATGCAGTACAGAGATACACTCTCTCAGAAGGAGGAGTCATTATTTGATATTTCAGGAGACGGAGTTCTCCGATGTAGAGGCAGATTATGTGTCCCTGATGTGGCAAGTCTAAGCCACCAGATTTTGAGAGAAGCTCATTGTTCCCGTTACTCCGTTCACCCCGGAGCGACGAAGATGTATCACGATCTTAAGTCCATATACTGGTGGAATGGAATGAAGAAAAATATAGCAGAATTTGTAGCCCAATGTCCTAACTGTCAACAAGTGAAAATAGAGCACCAAAAGCCGGGCGGATTGCTACAAGCTATAGAAATCCCAACTTGGGAGTGGGAAGTGATTAATATGGATTTCATTACGGGGTTACCTCGTTCTCGATGTAAGTATGACTCTATATGGGTGATTGTGGATAGACTCACAAAGTCAGCCCATTTCTTACCGGTCAGAACGACCTATGCGGCAGAAGATTATGCAAGGCTTTACCTTAAGGAGATAGTGAGACTCCATTGTGTTCCAGTATCTATCATCTCCGATAGAGGGACTCAGTTTACAGCTAAATTTTGGGAGTCTTTCCAAGAGGGTTTAGGGACTCGAGTTAGCCTTAGCACGACATTTCATCCACAGACCGATGGACAAGCTGAACGTACTATTCAAACTCTTGAAGATATGTTACGGGCATGTATGATAGATTTTGGAGGAAATTGGGATGATCATTTTCCACTCATTGAATTTTCTTACAACAACAGTTATCATTCAAGTATTCAGATGGCACCGTATGAAGCTTTATATGGGCGAAAGTGTAGATCCCCAAACGGGTGGTTTGAAACCGGAGAAACTAAGTTAATAGGGCCAGACTTGGTCCAGCAAGCTATAGAGAAAGTTAAGCTCATACAAGATCGGTTGTTAGCAGCCCAAAGTCGTCAAAAGTCCTATGCGAATAATCGTCGAAGGGACTTAGAGTTCGCAGTGAAAGATTGGGTGTTCTTGAAAGTGTCACCGATGAAGGGCATTATGCGATTTGGCAAAAAGGGGAAACTTAGTCCCCGGTATATTGGGCCATGTACGAAAGATAGACAAAGTGGCCTATGAGTTAGATCTACCTCCTGAGTTAGAGTCAGTCCATCCAGTATTCCACGTCTCGATGCTTCGAAAATGTGTCGGAGATCCTACGAGGATCGTCCCAGTAAATGATGTTCAAGTGACAGAAAAGTTGTCTTACGAAGAAATACCCATTGCCTTATTAGATAGGCAAGTACGGAGGCTTAGAAACAAAGAAGTGGCCTCAGTTAAGGTTCTATGGAGAAGCAGTAAACGAGAGGAAATGACGTGGGAAGCAGAAGAAAGTATGCGATCCAAATACCCACATTTATTTCAGCCCTTGGAAGAGGTCCAAGATGAAACGTCAAGATCATAAGGTATGCCTGTTTTCCTTTTATGCTTTTCGGTCGTGTGTGGCCAAATTTTTATGCTATTATGTTGTGGCCCTGTGAGGCATCGATATTATGGGTTGTGGTGGCCGGATGGTAGTGCCATATTACAGGGGAAACTCTGGCAAAATTTTTATAGAATCCCCGAAGACTTTAACATTCGAGGACGAATGTTCTTAAGGGGGGGAGAATGTTATACCTCGGAAATTTTTCCGTTGGTACGAAAGTGAATGAACTAGTGATGAATATGAGTGCATGATAACCATAAGCAAGAAACGACGTTTGATGACCTTAGGCGAGATTGGAAAGGTATCCGATGTGAAATGAGAAAGTTGGCTAAGTTAAGATGAGATATAAGGGGAGCAATGCATGTGCATGGACGTGGGTGATTAAAATGAGAAGTCAAAGAAATACGGGAAGTTGCAGATTTGCAACTGCCCAGTGGTCGTAAAGTGCTAGGACGGACGGTAAATTGGTATACGGTCTGTAAACTAGCAGGTCGTAAATTGGCATGCAAAACTTCAACTTTCTGCCAGTTGAGAAAATGGCTAAATACGACCTGGAGGACGGACCGTAAAGTGATTTACGGCCCGTAAACCATGGTCGTAAATCACCATGTTGCAGCCTTAAGTTTCTGGTTCCGAATATGGTTAAAGACGACCACGAAGGACGGTCCGTAAACAGGAATACGGACCGTAAACCCCCATGGACGACCACTGTGCACTTCAGTTCAGATTTTGCAAGTCATTAAATAAAGTGACCAACACTTGTTTTATTTCATTTCAACATTACACCACATCTCTCTAAAACTTCTCTCTACATTTATTATCCAAGTTTTCAAGGATCATAAGTCATCAACAACATAAAACAAAGTGAATCAAGAGTAAGAACATCATCAAAGGTCATCCAAGTCAAGAAATCCAAATGGAGAAAAACTAAGGTTTTGCTCAAAGTGGAGTATTATCAACTAAAGCTTGTTCCTACAACTTCTAAGGTAAGATTCATGATATTTATATGATGTTTAAGATATTGGATAGTTGAAATGCATGGATTGTAGAAAATATGGTCAACTAGGTCATGAATGATGAATAGTGACATTTTGAGGAATAGTTTGAATTGAATCACGAATGTTGTTGTGTTGTGATATGAATTTTTTATAAATGGTATTAAAGACCATGAACTAGACACTTTAGACGGATGGACGAAGTTGGGTGTTATGACCTTGAATATGGATGAATTAGAAGCAAGTTGAGAAATCTAGATAATGTGGATAATGTGAATGACTAATGGCCATTGTTATGATATTAATGAAGGTAGAAACGCTAACATTGGAAGGGGACGTGCAAGCGTAGAATAGTCCGACGAAAAGGTATGTAAGGCTAATCCTTCTTTCATAAGGCATGGTTTCTTGGCCAAATCCCTAATTCCTCTATATGAGTATGTTGTTTCCAAATGATTGATATTCCGAGCTCATAAGCTCACGATCCTTGATATGTGCTACGATTGTACTACGCACCTCATACGACGAGTAAGCCCATGATATAGAAGTAACGATAATGATGACGATAGTAACGATGATGATATTAATAATGATGCTAAAGGTGCCTACGGGCTATTATACTTATATGTGCCTATGAAAGGCTATAATGAAGCCCTGAGCTTTTGACGCCGGGTAGAATATATGTATATGAATATGTATAAAGTATGTATACGATTACGAAATGTGCGCACACCTCTGCAGATGGTACGGATAAACCTGAAGCCTTGGTAGGGCAAGGTATGAGTAACCTTGAGCCTTGGTTGGCCAAATATGTATGAAACACCGATCCTATGAGGTCGGGTATGCTATGTAAAATGTTATGTATATGAAATGACTAAGTATATAATATGAATATGAATGTGATAAGACTATGTATGAGAATATGACTAAGGAAAAGTATATGAATACGAGCACGAGTATGGTACGAGTAGTATTATGGAATACAGATGATGACGTAGGTGTACGAATACGTATGAAAAATGGGAAGCCCCTATGAAAGGCAAGTAAGTGTAATGATGATGATGTTATTGTCTCCCCTCCTATGCTATTTCATATGTTGTTCCTTATGCTTATATATATCGATGTTGATCATGCTTTACATACTCAGTACATTCTTCGTAGTGACGTCCTTTTGTTTGTGGACGCTGCGTCATGCTCGCAGGTGCACAGGGAGATAGACTTGATCCATAGCTGCTTATCAAGAGATTACATAGCAGAACTTCATTTCTCTCGGAGTCGTAGCTTTTGGGTATTCATTATTTTGTGTATATAAATATGGGCATAGCGGGGTCCTGTCCCGCTCATGTGATATCTTATACTCTTCTTAGAGGCTCGTAGTCACGTGTATGTGTTTGGATATGTCTGGCCTTGTCGGACTATGTTTTGTATATCATTTTGTCGGCCACGTTGGCCCATGTACATTGATGTGGCATAGATTCCTATGATGATATAAATGTGTTGTTGTCCAAATGGGACTAGTTGACGAATGAATGGAAATACATGTATAATTATGTGGCTCACCTAGACGTAAGCAGAAGAGTAAGCTAAGAGGGTGCCCAGGTGGGCTAGAACCGGGTGCTCGTCGCGGCCCCGAGTCGGGTCGTGACAACTCATTACGGAATTCTTTAAGAATAGGGACTTCTATGCATCATATACTAGTCAATCATATAAGAGACACAAGGGCAATAGCTCAACTATCCTGAGAGTTCTACATTAAGAAACAAATAAAAATCATAAGTCATGCTCGGAACTAATGAGTAGAATTACCCCAAAGCTCATATCATATCTTACTTACATCTAGGACATGCCAAAAGAAAGGAGGGATAGGCTTTACATACCTTTAGCGTTTAGTCGCAACACAACATGTACACGCTGCCCAATAGTACTTTATCCTATATTAAGATATCAAGAACTACGATTAGGCTACGAGGGAATCCAATACGTATTCTAACGTTAATAACCCCTTTCTAAACAATTAGACGACGTTTCGTTCGTATTCAAACCAACTACTACCACTAAGCCAATATCATTTAAACATGACTCGAGGGAACTCCGGACAGCCCGTACAATATTCAAAACAACCCAATCAATATACCAAACAACCCGCAATCTTCACACTTGACAAGAACAACAACACATCCTTTCTTCCAATTCACAAATCCTACCAACAATCACATGTTTAACATCATTTATACAATTATAAGAAACTATATTAACATCTTATTAGCTTCTACAACATCCCACAAACAATTACAACTTCAACTTGAACTATTAAACTTCATTTTCACCATAACGTCCATAACAACAACAACTAAAACATCAAACAATTCAATCCACCAATTTCTCCTAAATCAGCCCCTACACGGCCTCAACAACATCACACATAACTTCATGAATTTCATTCATTTATACACACTACAACACGTTCAAATCATCCCCAATACATGTACAAGAAAGTTGAATCTTACCTTGAATACTTGGCTTTTCAACTTGGCTACAACTTGTGCCTTGAGTTTGATACTTGTTCTTGCTTCTCCAACAACTACTACACGTTATTATATACCTTGTAAGGAGTTGAATTGATTGAAAACTTTTTTTTTTGATCAACTTGGGTAGTTTCATTCTCGGGCAGCCATGGCCGAGAGTCTCTCTCTCTACCTCTTTGATGTTCTGGCTTGTGAAGATGGAAAATGACTTGGTTAAATGATGAATGATTCATCATTTTCCTATTTATAGGATGTCCATGAATTGGATATGTGTCCCACCCAATGGTTGAGCCAATCACACTTGGCCAAATCACGGGTGGGGCCCACACGGCCACTAATGGCCTATTAGTGAAGTAATTAAGTTATTAAACCCACTTAATAATCTAATCATGGTTAATTATCCCCTAATCTCCAATAATATTTCTATACCAAATAAAATTTATAAGCGACTTGTGCATTGAAACAAAATCGGAAGTTAAAAGTCTCTACCCCGTACCCTAAAATAGTCTTGTCTTTAACTTGTTGCGTTTAGCTTAAAATATCCCAATGTACAAAAATACGGGATATAACAGTAATTCTAAGGTAGAAACTTGAGATGTTTCTGCCTCAGACATATATGGTTATATACGGACCGTTTTTATTTATACGGACTATATATGTGATCATATGTTTGAGATTGGAGCATTACGATCGGCTTATACGGACTATATAATTTTATACTGCTCATATTTTTCTTTTACGACCATAAAAAAAAAAGTCAAAATATTGTCTTTCTTATGTAATTATTTCTTCTTACACCCTTTCTAATGGTACTTCTCTTATAGGTATGAAGGCTAAATGTGCAGTGAAGAGAGGCACAGGGCCAAAGGGCCGAGGTCGTGACCGAGCAGATGTCACACATGCACTACATGAATCCCTCACCCAATCTGAAAAAAACAAGGAGGTCATGGTTTGAGATCCAGACTAAGCAACTACATGAGGATTAATTGCGGTTCCCACTCAAGGGATCCAAAGAACTATATAAGCAGGGGATCACTCCAACAAAGAAATGGGGCAGGCTAAAGAGAAGCATCTGGAAAGAGAAGCGATTGACCTTCGATGGCTTAGAAGCCTTTCCCGACACTGCTGAGGCACTCCGGGTATATTGGCTTGTCATTTTTAGTGACCATCCGGGTAAATATTGTCCAGTTCTTGTGCGAGTATTCTATGCCAATTATGGGGCAACATTTCATTTGATAAAACGACCTGACGTGCCCAAGCACACATTGCCATTCTTTAAGGCTGTTACGGTCCGCAATGATAAGGTCGACATTTCCAGCAAGGCCATTAACAGGGTCTATTTTGGTAATGATTTTGTGAAGCCGAACAATGAGGCATAATTTATCGAAAAATGAGAGAGGAAGGGTGACAGATCGGTGCTACAGTGGGCAGCTGCTGTAATAACATGTGGTAGTCCATCTTTGGCAACGCATCCGAATCAGAAAATTTTTAAAATTCTCGCACATTGCAAGCCAAGTTTTGGTGGAGTATGATCAGATACAGGGTTCCCCCGATGCAGAATGATAACACCCTCACGAGTACCTAGGCTGTGACAGTTGCAGCAATGATCTCTCGGTACACGATGAATGTGGGGCATTTGATTACGGTGGAGATTAGAATGAGAGCACCACTGCCACAAAAATCCCTTATTTTTCCATGCCCCATTACAGAGTTATGTCGGAGAGCCCATGTGACGGGCATTCCCGACTGGGATCACTGTTTTAAGGCCACCCAATTTGGTGATTAGCAAAAGATTAAGAATAACACAACTGAAGATCTAGAGCCGCCTACTGATTATGATGCCTGAGTCGGGTCTTGGGCCCACGAGAGATGCCACTAAGAGACCTACCATTTCTATGTCGGTATCTACTGACACCGCTTAGGTATCCTTTTCTGCTGATGCTACTGTTCCTACCTAGGTACCACTACTACTGCTGATGCTGCTAGAACACCACCAACTGTATATGCACCTGCTTCTTTGGCAGGTGTCACTATTGCAGCTACACCTCCACCGATAGCACAAGAGGGACTGATCCCTTGGCATTGACCAGAGAAAACTTCAGGGAAGTCGCCATCAAAGCTAGAAGGGCAGACAAGTAGGTTAGTATTATTATGGAACTTTTCAGACCTTACATAGAGAAACAAATCAAGTTTGGATTAAATCGATCCTGGCTAAAACTGAGTAGTCTCATACCATCCTCCACACTAGGCTTGATAGGTTTAGGACAAGATTGGTTGCGATGGAGAGGGCAGCTCCCGCAGCTGATTTGGGGTCATTATGAGTAGAGTTTGCTATGCTGAGAGAGGAGGTTGAGGCGCTAAAAGCACAAGAACAGGTGATGTTGGAGGATCCCCCTCCCGCGACGGATGTTAACTTGGACGCACTGATCCGAGTCAAAAATTTGTTAGATGATGATGAGGTGGACGATGAGTCCACGGTCTTGAAGGACAAGAGGAAATAGGATGTTGTGGACCCATCCCATGAGGACCCAACAAAAGTGACTCAGAGATAGCGCCGCCCGGAGAAAGAGGGGTTCCCGATCGTTGTGCATAATTCTCTAAGGGGCAATTTGTCACACCCTGATCTTACCAGTGTGTGATGGGCACCCGACCCCGTGCTCAGAGCCGAGCGAGCCCGCTAACTCTTATTACACGCATACTCGCTTGGACTCTTAACTCAAATAAAATGGAATGCATAATAAGAACTTCCAGAAATATTCTCTTTCATTGCTCTCAAATCCACAAAATCTGTGATCATGTGGAATCTGTAACATAATACATAAAGATACATCGGCTGGTGAAGTCGCTTACACGACTGACATACTATACCCACGACTCTGTCTGCAAAGTCTCTAACTTCGAACAAGACATCATAGCATAGTACTCTGACCCGGCAACACTCCAGGGCAAATGGAGCTCGCCAACTCCGCTGGAACATCTTCTATAATAGCTTTTACTCATCTGGGTGTACCCGCGTGGCATGAAATACAGCCCCTGAAGAAAGGGGGTCAGTACGTGCAATGTACTGAGTATGTAAGGCATGGATAGTAACATAGTAAGGGATGTAATTGTAAATCATAACAGAATGGGAACATAGAGCATATCATTAGATAAAAGAGTAACCTGTACATCTGAGTGCCTCTTAGGGTGGATGCCATGCATGCTTAGATTTCTTTGAAAAACATTTCTTGTTCATATACATAGAAAATAGAACATATCATGTTGCCGAGGCATCGGCAGCCGATCCATTTAACCACATATGTCCCGCGTCCGGGCATCCCGCGTCCGGGATGATATCATGTCATATGCCGATACATGTATCGTGTGCATAACCCAGCGTCTATAGCGCTCTGGCCCTTTTTCCCATCCTCCCCGTATACATATACATATACATATATCATATAGCAGCATGCAGGAGAGCCCAAAGAATGTTATGTCTCTATCGGAGTGACGTAAGGTCGGTAACCTCCGATTATATTATGGGATAATCATCATGGCTTTGTCTCACCTTGAAGGAACAATTATTATAGGAGAGACTAGCAACGAATAACAGCGTTAAGAAAACATGGAGTAAGATTATAAAACTCATAAGGCGTCGCTTCATATACATATGCACATAGAACAAATTTTTAGGACTCGATGGGTACGTACATAAATCGACACTTGAAGGCTCAAAAACAAGTTTCGGGTCAATCCGACTTAGTATAAGAAAGTTATGAGCGTTTAAAGTACAGAACCTTCTACGAACGTTTTAGAAGCCATTTTTGGAAAATCATTCTTATCATAGTCATCATAGAAATATTTTCATCCTTGACATCATCATTGTCATTGTGAGACATATCCATCGTTATTGTCATAAGAGCTTATAAAATCATAAACCTCTGTTTTGATAGAATACGGACACTTTGGAAAAACATTTACGAGTTATCGGGAAGAGAATCATGCCTTGGAATCATAAACATCTAAATTTTGAAAACAAGGAAGATATGGAAACAATTATGAAATCATAACATCGGAATCATGTCTTTGAAAGAAAGGGGCGAGCCTTAACATACCTGCTCCACGTCCTATTAGCTACGCTTAATTTTCCAAGCTCGCTATCGCTAGTTTACATTCAAGAAGATTGACAAAATCATTAGACTCATCATCATATACTTGTCTTAATCCTTCAAATGAATTCATTTATAATCTGCCAAAATTTCGGCAGCATCTCCCCTGTAAATACACCATCCCCGAGAATCTAACTCGGGCAATTTTTCAACAACAATCCTAGAATTCAACTCGGCCAAATTATCACAAGAATACCAACAATCTTGCCTCCAACTTCAACAATCAATCAAAAATATATTCTAACATGGTTCAAGAACTTTCAAACAATTCACATAATGTTCAAACAACCCAACCAACATACCACTTCACCTGGAACCTTCCAAATTCAACAAGAACAATAACAACACATTTCTTCTCTTCCAAGTTCATGAATTATACCAACAATCTACACACTAACGACTTCATCAATTAATCCAAAATACATTCTAACGTTAGTAACTTCTTTTACATAGTTCGACAACATTTTTCTTATATTCAATTCAATCACAACAACCAACTTACAATCTTCCAATTCAATAAAATCAACGCATTTCTCACCTCCAAATTCATGCATTATATCTACGACCACATGTTAACAACATTATCTTCACACCACAAGAAACCATGCTAATGTCATATTAATTCCTTCAATAATCCCACAATGATTCCAACTTCATTTCAATTCATCAAACCTTCATATTCATCATAGAATCTACAACTACAACAATCAAAATACTAAATAAACATCAATTCATCACATCTACACAACACCACCTCTATTCGGCCACAACCATACACATACATATTTCATGGATTTCATCCCTTTCTACATGCTACAACATATACAAATCATCCATAACATATAAAAGAGGATCAAATCTTACCTTTTCCACTTAGCTTTTCAACTATGTGCCATGCAAGAATGAATGGTTTTATTGCTCCTACAACCACTCCATGTTAATTAGGGCCTTCAAATTGGTTGGAATACTAGAAGAAAATAATTTTTCTTGATCAATTTCCATGGCCCATGTTTGGCCATCCTTGGCCGAATTCCCCTCTTCTTCTTTCTTCTTCCTCTTTTTTTTTCTCTCTCCAACTTCTTAAATTAAATGATGAATATCTCTTGTTTATCATCTCTCATATATATATATATATATATATATATAGTCCCTACAATACATAGTGGGCACATGTCCTCCACCTTCCTCTCCAAGTTTCTTGAAGTTTCTTTTGATAAAGATGAATAATTGTGGCTAATAAGTCATCTATGCATACATGTATAATACATCCATGTGGGCCAAAGCCCACCCCACCTTATACGGCCACTTGGCCCTTTTTTTATGAAATTCCCATTTTACCCCTAGTCTTCCACAATATTACCATGAACCTTCTTGTGAATTTCCCTTTTTACCCTTAGCCTTTCTCAATATTTCCTTACTAATAAAAAACTTGTACATTAAATTAATTTTGGAAAATAGTCTTGCCCTTAACTTACCACGACTTCCTTTAAATATCCGAATGTACGAAATACGGGATATAACATCCTCCTCCCCTTTAGCACATTCGTCCTCGAATGTTCAACTAGCCTCATGGGGTGTTATAATACTTCGGGAGGGTCCCTCTTATAGTTGTCCTTTTGTTCATGCTCATTCCTTTTCTTTCACCCTATTTCCTTTATAATCGAACTCCTCGGTTTTTACATGAATCCTCATTCCGTGTCATGGGTTTTCTAATCCACTGCACCAACTCATTATCCTTGTCCTTCCCAGGTCGTCTCTTCTTTGTTACTGTTTCTTCACAATATCTTAATAGAAGTCATTTCTTTGTTACTGTTTCTTGACACAAGTATACTTGTCTTTGATTTCTTTGTATTGGCGCTCGTTTCGTCCATCGTTATTCCTTGTTGGCTCTTCGGTGTGGATTCCTTACGAATATGGTTGGTCATTGCTTCACGTCAATGATTCATATAACTTCATAGCGTATATTCTCATGTTCCATTTAATTAATGGTCCGTGAACTATTTTCTAGTATCCGATGAACCCTTTTATTTCATTCATAGGCACTGCGTCCTTTCTTCCTTTCAAAAATTTCCAAACCACCAATCATTTGTATTCTTATTATAATAGTTGTTGTCGTCCTATCCATTACCCTTTGTGAATTTAGCTTGTAGACCTTTCCTGCTCTCTTTGTTATCTTTCAGAACACGTCGCTGCATACATAGATACTGCACAATTTTTGCTCGATACGGGGGATTCAAATTATGGTCTAACCATGTCATAATTCATATTGGCATAAAGCATTCTCTTAAGGTGCCTTCCATCCTTTCTGTTATATCCCGTGTTTTCGCACATTTGGAAAATTTGGAAATAATCTTGACTTGTAAGAAATAAGGTCATAGTTGATTTTTATGGAACATAGGAGTTGTGCATGAAAGAATAGTGTCGTGGAAATGTGGGATAAGGCTAAGGGCAATTTTGAAATTTTGGAAATTAGTTTTGGGAATTACCAAACGTGGACTATATGTCATTGGGCCAAAAATAGAAATGAAAAATATGAGGCCCAATGTTGCTAGGGGTGGCCGGCCAAGCTCTTGGTCTTGGCCCGAGTCCACTTATTTGATCATGTGCTTAGTCATGTGATCAACAAGTATATACATGGATAAACACTAAGACAATTCAAGAACTTAGAAGACAAGAAAAACAAGAGAAAGAAGAGAAGAGGGTTTCGGGTTTGGTGTGGAAAATTCACCACCAAAAATCTTGTTCTAAAAATTTGTATCTTATGGTTTTTATACTAAATTGAGTATCCTCTACAACTTGGTGTAGTTGGTTTGGAGAGAGGAGCACTTATTTCATCAAAGTGACCATATATTCAAGTGAAGAAGAGTGGGTAAAAAGGTAAGAATTCATCCCTTATTATTGTGTTATGAAGTCATGGTTATGTTATAGTATGTCGAAATGAATTGATTGTATGGAAATATGGAAGTTTGCAAAGTGGGTAGGAGATATAGTGTATGGCCGTGTGTGTATATATGTTGTATAATTATGGTGAGTTGAAATTATGTTATATTCTAGTTGTGATTGTGGTAAAATGCATATTGGAAATGAAAGTTGAATGAATTTAGTTGAAGTTGGTAAGGTGGTGTTTGGCCGTGTGGTTTGGAGTGTGTGGAATGGAAATGGATTAAATTTGTTTAATGTGTTAGTTGTGTTATTATGATGCTTGCAATGTATATGGAGATAAAATGATATAAGTTCGTATTGAAATAGAATGTAGAAGCTTATGTCGTTTTTGTACAATTTTACGACATCGCGAAAATGAAGTTGTTAGGTTGCAAGTCATGATTATTATTGATGAATTTGGAAGATGAAAATATGTCATGAAAATGTATGCCAAAAATTAGAAGCTTTGGATGAAATATGACTTTGGCGGAAAGTTTTATATTATGTATATCGTTTGTATAATTTAAGGAAACGATATGAAATGCTTCTAAACTATGTTGTGGTGATCTAGATTGATAATGAATGTGAAATCATTGAGATTAGTTTGAAAGCTAAGGTTAAAGTGAAGGTTATGACATTGTATTGAAAAGATGGCTAAATAAGTTATATTGCGTTATAGTGGTTGTTGTTGTTGTTGATGTTTGTTGTTGGGTTGTTGTTGATGGTTTTGAGCTGAGTTGAATTCTCGGGGATGCTATATGTATAGGGGAGGTGCTGCCGAAATTTCGGTAGACATATATGAGTTAAGTTGAATTCGTAGAATCTATAACTCACAATTGGTAAACTTGACCATTTGCAGATTTTTGACGAAACGGGAAGTGAGTTTGGAAAGGCGTAAGGAGCTTGAAAAGTATGTAAAGCTACCCCGATCCTTCTTTTGGCATGCCTAAGTGTATTAGAATCGGATTCGGGCCTCAAAAGACTTTCTGCCCATCGGAATCCGCAATTGAAAATCTCGCTTTTTCCTTCAGTAAGATTGAGCCCTTTTGGTTTGTATTCTTGAAAATCATGCAAACTTTCCCTAAACTACTTGGAAAGATATAGAACGTCCGTAGAACCTTTGTAGGTGCCCCCATAAGCTTAAAATATGTAATTTGAGCCCACCGCCTTGCTTGTCCCGAGGTGGGCCCACTATTCCCGGTTTTGCCCTTATTGTACTCAAGTCTTACTTTTGAGCGGTTTTTGAAAGAAATGTTTTGACTACCATTCTAATTACCTAACAAACGATGTTTTAAATATTACATTAAGTCTGATAAATTGTTTGACACTCGAAACGACTTCGGAAAGGTTATACTCTGTAATTCATTATGATATCCGAAACTCATTTACTATGATCCCTTCCGACTTCATTGGATCGGTTTGTCCTTGATATGCCTCATCGAGTCTATGGAAACATTTATGATATTTTAATTGTATTAGTCTCTCACTACACCATTCGTGGATGCCCTAATGTTTCCCACACTGAGCCCGGGCCAGGATATGTTGTCAAGCGTGACCCTCTGCATTGTTCGCCGTGCCTCGATGTGAGGGGGCAGGTATACGCTTACATGGGTTTGTGGAGTATGCTGTGCCATGTACGCTTGCTCTGATATGATTTGTTATGGCCATCTGATATGACATATTATGTTACGGGGTTATGCCCCTATTCTGATTCTTCTGTGATGTGGCACCAGCGTCGGGAGGGTGGCCACGTTCTGTCTGCCGAGTCCCTTGGCAGGGGCCGGATTTGATATGACATATGTTTCTGTACACACTCTGCATGTTTTGAAAATAAGTATTTGATACCTTGGATTTTCTGTTCGCTTTCTGTACGTTCTGTACCAGTTACGATTTTGTTTCTGTAAGTCAGGCTTTACATATTAAGTACATATTCCGTACTGACCCCCTTTCTTCGGGGGCTGCGTTTTCATGCCGCGCAGGTACCGACGACAGGTTTGCTGATCTGTCCGTCTAGGATATCTTTTCTGCCATTTTGGAGCGCTCTCTGATCCAGAGCCCATCTTTTGGTACAGCCTGTCACTATTGTATATATGTACACTATTCAGGGGTATGACGGGGCCCTGTCCCGTCTTATGTCTCTGCTATGCTTTGTAGAGGTCTGTAGATATATCTGTGTGGGTTTTGTGTATGTTTTGGATTATTATGATCTGTGATGGCCTTATCGGCTTCCACGTGCTATATCTGTTTCCCTGCACTATTTAGTATCGCTTACTAACATTTATATTGATATTTTCTGCTAAAATACTGGTTTGGGGTTTGGGTACGGTTGGGTGTCCAGCACGGACACTAATCACGGCCTACGGGGTTGGGTCGTGACAGAGGTGGTATTAGAGCGGTTCGTCCTCGGAATGTCTACAGACCGTGTCTAGTAGAGTCTTGTTTATCGGTGTGTTGTGCACCACACCTATAAACAGGAGGCTACAGGGCATTTAGGATACTACCCTTCTTTCTGTCTTAGATCGTGCGATAGAGCTGTGTTATCAGGATGATTCCTCCCTAACGAGTTGTTACATTTGCAGTTATGCCTCCAAAAAAGGCGTCAGCCGCCCAAAAGGCCAAGTCAGCAGCTGTGGGAGAGACGAGTCGGGCCCAGAGGGTTACCAGGGCCCATGCACATATTGCTCCTGATATTTTGCCCCCGGCAGAGGGCTCTTCTACACCGCCACACGTAGAGGAGATTGGAGCAGCAGCAGCTGCAGGTCGAGGGGCGGCTCCACCGCCAGCTCCCGATATTCCAGTACTTGAGCATCCAGCTCCACAGCCAGGGACTGAGGATCAGACTATGAGAGAGGCAGTCCAGCTATTGACCAGACTTGTGGCGGGACAGGTTCAGGGGCACGGATTGGGAGGTGACCGAGCAGGTAAGCGTGACAGTTCGAGAGCTCGTGAGTTCTTGACTTGTGGCCCTCCAGAGTTCTTCGGGACAAAGCCCGAGGAGGATCCTGAGGAGTTTATCAGGAAGATGCGGCGCTCCTTACATTTTATTAATGCTTCCGCGACAAAGTCAGTCATGTTGGCTTCGTACCGGTTGTATGATGTAGCGGCTAATTGGTACGAGTCATGGGAGTTATCCAGAGGTGACGGCGCTCCCCTAGCAGTTTGGGATGATTTTTCTCAGGCATTTCTTAGCCATTTTCTGCCTCCGGAGTTACGGCGGGCCAGGGCTGACAGATTCTTATTGCTGAGACAGAGGGGCCGCAGTGTTCGAGAGTACAGTATGGAGTTCGACTCATTGGCCCGATATGCACCTGCTGTGGTTGCTACTATGGCTGATAGGATGCACAGGTATATTATGGGGTTGGACCGGTATTTTGTCGACAGTTGTTTGGTATTGGTCGTTCATCCCGATATGGATATTGCCCGTATTCAGGCACACGCCCAGGGCATGGAGGACCGACACAGGGGTCATCAGCCCGATAGGAGTCAGGATCGGAGACAGCCCAAGAGGGCCAGATCATATGGGTATTCGGGAGATTTTCGGGGCAGACAGCCGCAGCAGCCTAGCAGACATCCATCCCAGCCGGCACAGAACGCACCTCCACAGCCTACAGGTCGCAGATCTGATAGCCCAGGGTATTCAGGAGCAGGTCAGAGCTCCAGGGCTTCAGGTTCGCGGACAGATAGGGGTTCTGGTCAGACGAGGCCACCTAGGCCTCAGTGTTCTTATTGTGGCAGATACCATCCGGGAGAGTGCTACAGAGCTACCGGTGCATGCTTTTCTTGTGGTCGTCAGGGCCATTCTGTGAGAGATTGCCCGTATCAGGGTAGTTCGGGTGGTGCAGCGCAGCCTACCGGATCAGCCGCCGGGTCATCATCTTCGTCAGTGGCTATGCGCCCTACAGGACCGGGTACATCAGCACCGGCGGGTCGCGGCAGAGGCCGTGGTGGAGCCTCTGGTACTAGCCGTCCTTCGAACCGCATTTATGCTCTAGCCAGCCGCCAGGACCAGGAGGCATCGCCTAATGTCATTAGAGGTACATTATTGTTCTTCTCTCGGTCTGTGTATGCATTGATTGATCCAGGATCGACTTTGTCATATATTTCGCCCCTTGTTGCTAGAAAAATTGGTATAACGTCTGAACCTATAGAGCCATTTGAGGTAGCTACACCGATTGGGGAATTTATTGTAGCGAAACAGGTATATAAAGACTGTTCTGTAATTGTATGTGGCTGAGATACTAAGGCAGATCTGGTGGAGTTAGATATGATCGAGTTCGATGTTATTATGGGTATGGACTGGCTAGCCTCCTGTTATGCCAATGTTGACTGCCAAAATAAGGTAGTTCGTTTCCAGTTTCCTGGGGAGCCAGTTATAGAGTGGGCCGGTAATACAGCATCGCCGAAAGGTAAGTTTATTTCATACCTTAAGGCAAAGAAAATGATCAGAAAGGGTTTTATTTATCATTTGGTTCGGGTACAAGACTTGACAGCAGAAACGCCGACTCTTCAGTCATTTCCCGTGGTTAATGAATTTCCAGATGTATTCCCAGAGGAGCTTCCAGGTCTTCCTCCAGAGCGGGAGATAGATTTTACCATTGATTTGCTTCAGACACTCAGCCTATATCTATCCCCCCATACAGAATGGCACCGGCAGAGTTGAAAGAACTGAAGGAGCAGTTGAAAGATCTGTTAGAAAAGGGCTTCATCAGACCCAGTACTTCGCCTTGGGGAGCCCCGGTATTATTTGTGCGTAAGAAAGACGGGTCGCTGCGTATGTGTATTGATTATCGGCAGCTGAATAAGGTAACCATAAAGAATAAATACCCCCTCCCCAGAATTGATGATTTGTTTGATCAGTTGCAGGGCGCCAAATATTTTTCGAAGATAGACCTTCGGTCAGGCTATCACCAGGTACGGGTACGAGAGGCCGATATTCCTAAGACAGCATTCCGGACCAGATATGGGCATTATGAATTCAGAGTTATGTCTTTTGGGCTGACTAATGCTCCTGCGGTATTCATGGACTTAATGAACCGGGTATTCAGGCCGTTCTTGGACATGTTCGTAATTGTATTTATCGAAGATATTCTGGTTTATTCTCGGTCCGAGGCAGAGCACGCAGATCATCTGAGAGCGGTGCTTGGGGTACTTCGGCATCAGAAGCTATATGCAAAATTTTCTAAATGTGAATTCTGGCTGGCTTCAGTGGCATTCTTGGGACATATTATTGCAGCTGATGGTGTCCGGGTGGACACACAGAAGATTGAGGCCGTGAAGAATTTGCCCAGACCCACGACGCCCACCGAGGTACGTAGTTTCCTGGGGTTAGCGGGCTATTACAGGAGATTTGTGGAAAAGGTTGCTTCGATTTCAGCGCCTTTGACAAGGCTAACTCAGAAGGGAGCCAAGTTCCAGTGGACTGATGCTTGTGAACGAAGCTTCCAGTTGCTGAAAGAGAAGCTGACTACAGCTCCAGTTCTGACTCTTCCCGAGGGACCAGACGGGTATGTTATTTATTGTGATGCTTCTGGTGTGGGGTTAGGCTGTGTATTGATGCAGCACGGCAGAGTTATAGCTTATGCTTCCCGACAGCTCAAAAAGCATGAAAAGAATTATCCTACCCACGATCTGGAGCTTGCAGCGGTAATCCATGCTCTGAAGATATGGAGACACTACTTATATGGTGTTCATGTTGATATTTACACAGATCATAAGAGTCTCCAGTATATTTTTAAGCAAAAAGAGCTTAATTTGCGGCAGCGGTGGTGGCTGGAACTATTAAAAGACTATGATGTGGATATTCTGTATCATCCGGGCAAGGCTAATGTTGTTGCAGATGTATTTAGCAGGAAATCTATGGGCATCTTAGCAGATTTACAGCCAGACAGGAGAGAGATAGTACGTGATATTCACCAGTTGGCTAGTCTTGGAGTTCGCCTGGCTGATTCTGGAGGGACGCAGATTTTGGTCCGAGGGATTTCTGAGTCATCTATTAAGGAAGATATTAAGCAGCACCAATATGAAGATCCTGTTTTAGCCCGGTACAGAGACACGGCTCACGAGAAGGAGAATACTCCGTTTGATTTTACACCAGATGGGACACTATTGTACAGAGGCAGGTGGTGTGTACCTGATATCGCAGGGCTACGGCAGCAGGTTATGAGCGAGGCACAGTATGCTCGCTATTCTGTTCATCCTGGGTCTACGAAGATGTACCATGATCTTAGGTGCCTATACTGGTGGGATGGCATGAAACGGGATGTTGCAGAATTCGTCGCCAAGTGTCCAAATTGCCAGCAGGTCAAAATTGAGCATCAGAAGCCGGGTGGTCTGTTACAAGAAATTGAAATTCCGACATGGAAGTGGGAGATCATTAATATGGACTTCATTACAGGTTTGCCTCGCACTCCACGGAAGTATGATTCCATCTGGGTTATTGTTGATAGGCTGACAAAATCAGCCCATTTTCTCCCCGTCAGAACTACTTATTCCGCTGAGGATTATGCCAGGCTTTATATTAAAGAAATTGTGCGACTTCATGGAGTTCCTATATCTATTATCACTGACAGAGGTGCCCATTTCACGGCGAACTTCTGGAGGTCTTTTCAGGAGGGATTAGGGACTCAGGCGAGTCTGAGCACAGCATTTCATCCTCAGAGTGACGGACAGGCCGAGCGCACTATCCAGACGCTTGAAGATATGTTGCGGGCCTGTGTTATTGATTTCAGAGGTAGCTGGGATGATCACTTGCCATTGATTGAATTTGCTTATAATAACAATTACGATTCCAGCATCCAGATGGCTCCGTACGAGGCTTTGTATGGCAGGAAATGCAGGTCACCTATCGGCTGGTTTGATATTGGCGAGACAGAGTTAATCGGCCCAGATATGGTCCAGCAGGCCGTTGATAAGGTGAAACTTATCCGGGAGCGACTATTGGCAGCCCAGAGTCGACAGAAATCATACGCTGATAAACGACGTCGTCCTTTGGAATTCTAGGTTGGTGATTGGGTATTTCTAAAGGTATCGCCTATGAAAGGCGTAATGCGGTTCGGCAGAAAGGGTAAGCTTAGTCCGCGTTATATTGGGCCTTATCTGATTGTGCGGAAAATTGGAAATGTCGCCTATGAGTTAGATCTGCCATCTGATTTGGAAGCGGTACATCCGGTATTCCATGTATCTATGCTCCGCAAATGCATTGGTGATCCCTCCAGAATATTTCCTGCGGATGACATTCAGGTGACGGAGCAGTTATCTTACTAGGAGCAGCCCGTAGCCATTCAAGACCGCTAGGTAAGAAAGCTTCGGAACAAAGATGTAGCTTCTGTTAAGGTGCTGTGGCGGAACAATAATAGGGAAGAAATGACCTGGGAGGCCGAAGAGGAGATGAAGAAGAACTATCCTCATTTGTTCCCTATTCCCTCAGGTAATCTCAAATCCTTGCCTAATTATATTCGATAATGAATGTATGCCATATATGCTGACCATAAATAGAAACTCCCCCGAAACCTTTTCAGACCCTATAAGATTAATTTAACATTCAAACACGAATGTTTTAAAGGGGGAGAGGATGTTATATCCCGTGTTTTCGCACATTTGAAAAATTTGAAAATAATCTTGACTTGTAAGAAATAAGGTCATAGTTGATTTTTATTGAACATAGGAGTTGTGCATGAAAGAATAGTGTCGTGGAAATGTGGGATAAGGCTAAGGGCAATTTTGGAATTTTGGAAATTAGTTTTGGGAATTACCAAACGTGGACTATATGTCATTGGGCCAAAATAGAAATGAAAAAAATGAGGCCCAATGTTGCTAGGGGTGGCCGGCCAAGCTCTTGGTCTTGGCCCAAGTCCACTTAGGTGATCATGTGCTTAGTCATGTGATCAACAAGTATATACATGGATAAAGACTAAGACAATTCAAGAACTTAGAAGACAAGAAAAACAAGAGAAAGAAGAGAAGAGGGTTTCAGGTTTGGTGTGGTAAATTCCCCACCAAAAATCTTGTTCTAAAAATTTGTATCTTGTGGTTTTTCTACTAAATTGAGTATCCTCTACAACTTGGTGTAGTTGGTTTGGAGAGAGGAACACTTATTTCATCAAAGTGACCATATATTCAAGTGAAGAAGAGTGGGTAAAAAGGTAAGAATTCATCCCTTATTATTGTCTTATGAAGTCATGGTTATGTTGTAGTATGTAGAAATGAATTGATTGTATGGAAATATGGAAGTTTGCAAAGTGAGTAAGAGATATAGTATATGGTCGTGTGTGTATATATGTTGTATAATTATGGTGAGTTGAAATTATGTTATATTCTAGTTGTGATTGTGGTAAAATGCATATTGGAAATGAAAGTTGAATGAATTTAGTTGAAGTTGGTAAGGTGGTGTTTGGCCGTGTGGTTTGGAGTGTGTGGAATGGAAATGGATTAAATTTGTTTAATGTGTTAGTTGTGTTATTATGATGCTTGCAATGTATATGGAGATAAAATGATATAAGTTCGTATTGAAATAGAATGTAGAAGCTTATGTCATTTTTGTACGATTTTACGACATCGCGAAAATGAAGTTGTTAGGTTGCAAGTCATGATGATTATTGATGAATTTGGAAGATGAAAATATGTCATGAAAATGTATGCCAAAAATTAGAAGCTTTGGATGAAATATGACTTTGGCGGAAAGTTGTATATTATGTATATCGTGTGTATAATTTAAGGAAACGATATGAAATGCTTCTAAACTATGTTGTGGTGATCTAGATTGATAATGAATGTGAAATCATTGAGATTAGTTTGAAAGCTAAGGTTAAAGTGAAGGTTATGACATTGTATTGAAAAGATGGCTAAATAAGTTATATTGCGTTATAGTGGTTGTTGTTGTTGTTGATGTTTGTTGTTGGGTTGTTGTTGATGGTTTTGAGCCGAGTTTAATTCTCGGGGATGCTATATGTATAGGGGAGGTGCTGCCGAAATTTCGGTAGACATATATGAGTTAAGTTGAATTCGTAGAATCTATAACTCACAATTGGTAAACTTGACCATTTGCAGATTTTTGACGAAACGGGAAGTGAGTTTGGAAAGGCATAAGGAGCTTGAAAGGTATGTAAAGCTACCCCGATCCTTCTTTTGGCATGCCTAAGTGTATTTGAATCAGATTCGGGCCTCAAAAGACTTTCTTCCCATCGGGTCTATGGAAACATTTATGATATTTTAATTGTATTAGTCTCTCACTACTCCATTCGTGGATGCCCCAATGTTTCCCACACTGAGCCCGGGCCTGGATATGTTGTCAAGTGTGACCCTCTATATTGTTCGCCGTGCCTCGATGTGAGGGGGCAGGTATACGCGTACATGGGTTTGTGGAGTATGCTGTGCCATGTACGCTTGCTCTGATATGATTTGTTATGGCCATCTGATATGACATATTATGTTACGGGGTTATGCCCCTATTCTGATTCTTCTGTGATGTGGCACCAGCGTCGGGAGGGTGGCCACGTTCTGTCTGCCGAGTCCCTTGGCAGGGGCCGGATTTGATATGACATATGTTTCTGTACACACTCTGCATGTTTTGAAAATATGTATTTGATACCTTGGATTTTCTGTTCGCTTTCTGTACGTTCTATACCATTTACGATTTTGTTTCTGTAAGTCAGGCTTTACATATTCAGTACATATTCCGTACTGACCCCCTTTCTTCGGGGGCTGCGTTTTCATGCCGCGCAGGTACCGACGACAGGTTTGTTGATCCGTCCGTCTAGGATATCTTTTCTGCCATTTTGGAGCGCTCTCTGATCCAGAGCCCATCTTTTGGTACAGCCTGTCACTATTGTATATATGTACACTGTTCAGGGGTATGACGGGGCCCTGTCCCGTCTTATGTCTCTGCTATGCTTTGTAGAGGTCTGTAGATATATCTGTGTGGGTTCTGTGTATGTTTTGGATTATTATGATCTGTGATGGCCTTATCGGCTTCCACGTGCTATATTTGTTTCCCTGCACTATTTAGTATCGCTTACTAACTTTTATATTGATATTTTCTGCTAAAATACTGGTTTGGGGTTTGGGTACGTTTGGGTGTCCAGCACGGACACTAATCACAGCCTACGGGGTTGGGTCGTGACACTTTCCCTTCATGTCGGTCTCACGGTATACTCAGTGTCATTTCGTTTCTACTCCTTTCATGTATTCTCTTGATATGCCAATATATTTTGAACCCTGGCCCCGAGCTAATAAATTTTCCTCCTCTGGAGCCTGGAAGTGTTGCGATTCCTTTTGAGTCCAATGTAATATGTTCTCCTCCTCTTTTTATGGGGCTCCTTATGTGCTGACCCATGTTCCTTGTTCTTTCCTCGATGCGTAATCGAGTTCCTACCGTTACCTCGTTAAGGTATCCTTCATATACCATTCAAGGGCCGAAATCTTCTAACATCGTCACTAAGCTTAATCATTCTTGCTCTTACGTCACATTCCTTGTCATAGCCACTATTCCTTTAGACCTACTTGTTGAAGTTGGTTCTCGAGCCTCACACATTCCTCTTTTGTTCTATATGACCACACTTTATCCTTTTCACAAACCTACCTTTGAATTTTTATCCCAATAGTCTCATGCTTTTGCCGATAGTTTCTCTCGGGGGCTTCACTCACTAAGGTTTCTTACCTTTCACCTTTTTCAGACATTTTAATCTCCTTGTCTTCTATTTACTCACACTCTTTCTTTTCCAAATATCATTGTATTAGAACATTTCCAATCTTAACCTGTAGTGAGCATAGCATTAGTTTAGCTCGTAACGCTTGTTTCGTTTATTCTTGTTGTTACTTGAACTTCGGTACCCTTACTCGATTGATTCCTTCCATACCACAGCACCGGTAGCTGGGACACACCTCACATGCCCGCCGATACAATCACATATGAGATATCATACGCATTCATATATATATATATATATATATATATATATAATTACTATCAACTAGCCCACAAAATACTTCCAAACGCTATTCAAGCCTATCCAAATTTCCAGAGCTGTGACGCACTTTCTGTCTCTTCTCCAGTCCGGTCTGCCTCGTCCTGCATGACCTCTTATGGTCTCCAGCCATTCCGTATACTCTAGTTTCCCTTAGGCTACTCTAACTTCTCATTTGCCTCTTATGTCTCAATTTATAGGACTTTTAGTTCACTCCCCAGGGAGTCACCCATCCTAAAATTTCTCCCCCCTTAGCACGCTTAACCTCGAAACTTCGATGGAATCCGGTGCCTTAATGCTGATATAATCGCATCCACTTCCTCGCATGACCTTTATTACATGATCTGGAGCAAGTCGAAGTCTTACAGATTCCGAGACATTTTCGCAACACGTCCTTCCTTTTACAATTGCTATTTTACCCCTTTCAATTCCCAATGTTCACCTTCCACCTGTGTGTATGACTACTTCCTATCCTAGATTCCCAGATTCCTGATGGTGGCGAATATACCTTCATCACCGTTACTTTTGAACTAAACACCAGTTGTCAGTCTGTTCGGATTTCCACTCACCATCCTTACATAATAATTTACAGCAAAACTGATTGTCGACTTTCTCTGAATCCTTCAACAGACCTTGTTTCTGCTAAGCCTCGAATGTTATCCATTGTAATCCTTCAGACTGCTAATCGTCTTTCTCGCTATTATTCTTCATGTCATGCCAAATCCATAACTCCTCTAAAATATCATATCACACTTATTGTCTTTTTACGATATTTCCTTTCCACGCTCCTTCCTATTTGGCATACCTAACTAAATAACCTGATTAACAATTTCGGCAGAATCTCTTTTACCATTCTTACTATTCAATATCTGTACATAGCATATATCAACAATGCCCCATCGAGCATACAATCGTACGGCATATTCCGGCCACCCAGCGCTTCCAATTCCAGATGACAGGACAAATATATCAAAGCTTACCTTTCTGACTTTCCATATCATTACTCATCTTCTTCCGTCGTATGTAAAGCTTATATAAGGAATCTCATTCCCTATGACTTGGCTCTATCGCACGATCTAAGACAGAAAGAAGATCAGCAATCCCTAGATGTCCTGCATCCTCCTGTTTATAAATGTGGCCGGCTTCACACCCATAAACAGGACTCTACCGGACACGACTTTGCAGACAACCCCTAGGACAACCTGCTCTGATACCACTTTGTCACACCCTGATCTTACCAGGGTGTGATGGGCACCCGACCCCGTGCTCAGAGCCGAAAGAACCCGCTAACTCTTATTACACGCATACTCGCTTGGACTCTTAACTCAAATAAAATGGAATGCATAATAAGAACTTCCAGAAATATTCTCTTTCGTTGCTCTCAAATCCAAAATATCTGTGATCATGTGGAATCTGTAACATAATACATAAAGACACATCGGCTGGTGAAACCGCTTACAAGACTGACATACTATACCCACGACTCTATCTACAAAGTCTCTAACTTCAAACAAGACATTATAGCATAGTACTCTGACCCGGCAACACTCCAGGGCAAATGGAGCTCGCCAACTCCGCTGGAACGTCTTCTATAATAGCTTTTACTCATCTGGGTGTTCCTGCGCGGCATGAAACGCAGCCCCTGAAGAAAGGGGGTCAGTACGTGCAATGTACTGAGTATGTAAGGCATGGATAGTAACATAGTAAGGGATGTAATTGTAAATCATAACAGAATGGGAACATAGAGCATATCATGAGATAAAAGAGTAACCTGTACATCTGAGTGCCTCTTAGGGCGGATGCCATGCATGCTTAGCTTTCTTTGACAAACATTTCTTGTTCATATACATAGAAAATAGAACATATCATGTTGCCGAGGCATCGGCAGCCGATCCATTTAACCACATATGTCCCGCGTCTGGGCATCCCGCGTCCGGGATGATATCATGTCATATGCCGATACATGTATCGTGTGCATAACCCAGCGTCTATAGCGCTCTGGCCCTTTTTCCCATCTCCCCCGTATACATGTACATATACATATATCATATAGCAGCATGCAGGAGAGCCCAAAGAATGTTATGTCTCTATCGGAGTGACGTAAGGTCAGTAACCTCCGATTATATTATGGGATAATCATCATGGCTTTGTCTCACCTTGAAGGAACAATTATTATAGGCTGAGACTAGCAACGAATAACAGTGTTAAGAAAACATGGAGTAAGATTATAAATCTCATAAGGCGTCGCTTCATATACATATGCACATAGAAAAAAAATTTAGGACTCGATGGGTACGTACATAAATCGACACCTGAAGGCTCAGAAACAAGTTTCGGGTCAATCCGACTTAGTATAAGAAAGTTATGAGCGTTTAATGTACAGAACCTTCTACGAACGTTTTAGAAGCCATTTTTGGAAAATCATTCTTATCATAGTCATCATAGAAATATTCTCATCCTTGACATCATCATTGTCATTATGAGACATATCCATCGTTATTGTCATAAGTGCTTATAAAATCATAAACCTCTATTTTGATAGAATACGGACACTTTGGAAAAACATTTACGATTTATCGGGATGAGAATCATGCCTTGGAATCATAAACATCTTACTTTTGAAAACAAGGAAGATATGGAAACAATTATGAAATCGTAACATCGGAATCATGCCTTTGAAAGAAAGGGGCCAGCCTTAACATACCTGCTCCACGTCCTATTAGCTACGCTTAATTTTCCAAGCTCGCTATCGCTAGTCTACATTCAAGAAGATTGACACAATCATTAGACTCATCATCATATACTTGTCTTAATCCTTCAAATGAATTCATTTATAATCTGCCAAAATTTCGACAGCATCTCCCCTGTAAATACACCATCCCCGAGAATCTAACTCGGGCAATTTATCAACAACAATCCTAGAATTCAACTCGGCCAAATTATCACAACAATACCAACAATCTTACCTCCAACATCAACAATCAATCCAAAATATATTCTAACATGGTTCAAGAACTTTCAAACAATTCACATAATGTTCAAACAACCCAACCAACATACCACTTCACCCGGAACCTTCCAAATTCAACAAGAACAATAACAACACATTTCTTCTCTTCCAAGTTCATGAATTATACCAACAATCTACACACTAACGACTTCATCAATTAATCCAAAATACTTTCTAACGTTAGTAACTTCTTTTACATAGTTCGACAACATTTTTCTTATATTCAATTCAATCACAACAACCAACTTACAATCTTCCAATTTAATAAAATCAACGCATTTCTCACCTCCAAATTCATGCATTATATCTACGACCACATGTTAACAACATTATCTTCACAACACAAGAAACCATGCTAATGTCATATTAATTCCTTCAATAATCCAACAATGATTCCAACTTCATTTCAATTCATCAAACCTTCATTTTCATCATAGAATCTACAACTACAACAATCAAAATACTAAATAAACATCAATTCATCACATCTACACAACACCACCTCTATTCGGCCAAAACCATACACATACATATTTTTATGGATTTCATCCCTTTCTACATGCTACAACATATACAAATCATCCATAACATATAAAAGCGGATCAAATCTTACCTTTTCCACTTAGCTTTTCAACTATGTGCCTTGCAAGAATGAATGGTTTTATTGCTCCCACAACCACTCCATGTTAATTAGGGCCTTCAAATTGGTTGGAATACTAGAAGAAAATAATTTTTCTTGATCAATTTCCATGGCCCAAGTTTGGCCATCCTTGGCCGAATTCCCCACTTCTTCTTTCTTCTTCCTCTTTTTTTTTTCTCTCTCCAACTTCTTAAATTAAATGATGAATAGCTCTTGTTTATCATCTCTCATATATATATATATATATATATAGTCCCTACAATACATAGTGGGCAGATGTCCTCCACCTTCCTCTCCAAGTTTCTTGAAGTTTCTTAAGATAAAGTTGAATAATTGTGGCTAATAAGTCATCTATGCATACATGTATAATACATCCATGTGGGCCAAATCCCACCCCACCTTAAACGGCCACTTGGCCCTTTTATTTTTTGAAATTCTCATTTTACCCCCAGTCTTCCACAATATTACTATGAACCTTCTTGTGAATTTCCCTTTTTACCCTTAGCCTTTCTCAAAATTTCCTTACTAATAAACAAATTGTACATTAAATTAATTTTGTAAAATAGTCTTGCCCTTATCTTACCGCGACTTTCTTTAAATATCCGAATGTACGAAATACGAGATATAACACAATTACCCTGATCCTGCTAGTACTTCGACTAGTCGCACACTGATGGATGTTTTGGCTATTGGGGAGATTGTTACTATTGAGGTTGATGTTGCTGCTGCACCAGTCTGAGATGATCGCAGCGCCTAGTGTGCCCAGGTTCCCCTTACCCTTTGCTTATGCTGACATTGATGCATTGGGGACAGTGCATAGTTTTTAGTTAGGGATGGGGTCTGTGTATATATAGATATATGTTTAGCAACTCCTCGGCTTTTCTTTGCTAGAATTCTTTTCTCGAGGGGTTTATTTATGTTCAAACTGGCATGTTTAGGTTGTTTAGGTAGAATAGAGTAGTGGTTTTGAACTTATGGCATGTTTATATATTTGGTTGAAATTATGAACCCCTCAAACAATTTTGGTTCTTTCTCTAACATCGTATTTACTAGGGTATTATGGATGATGAATGATCACTAGGGGTTGTATTTGCATTAACGAAAGGTCCTTATGACATTGTGTGTGTGATTTGTTAGTTGTTTTCATACTCTGCATTTGCAATCTAGAACTTGCCCGATTTTTCATGCTTGAGTGCTTAGGATAGTTTGGTAGTTGAAATGATCTTAGGCTTTCTTTGTATAAATTAGTCACTTTGTCTTATAAGCCTTACCCAGTATGAAAATAATCCCTAGTTTTTCCCCTTTTGAGCCTTTGACCTTTTTCTTGACTAGTTGTTAACAAACCCGTATTCTTTTTGAACTGATTCCATCTTTGTACCCATTCCCTCCTTGAAATTATTAGAGAAAAGATGCTAAACGCCTAAGTTGGGGTGATACAAGTGTAATGTAGAGGATAATAGCCTAAGTTTGGGGTGGCGTGAGTATCAAGTTGAGAATCGATGTGGTTACTGTAAATACTTATGACAAAAAAGAGAAAATAAATATAAAAAAAATTAGAAAATCGTGGCACAAAAATTTTGTCAAGTTACATTAGGTGCCAATCACATCGAGGTTGAGGAAGTAAAAAGAGGGAGAAAAGAAAAGCTAATAAAGTGAAGAAAAGTGTAGTGTCCAAGGAGGGTGAGTCACTAATACCTCAATAACTATCCTACCCGTCCCTTAGACTACATTACAAGCCGAGTACAAGTCTTGTGTGATCACAACTGAACCATCTGAAGATTGAAGGCATTTAAAATAAGGGCAAACATATGGTATTTTCCATTTGTAGTGTATGAACGCCTTTGTGAGTGGGAGTGTGTTCTCTTCTCTTTAGTCTTCGTCCCCGTTCGTTGTATATATATGTGTGGGACATTCGGTTGTTTATGTGAGGGCGTAAGGACTAACATGTGAAATATGAAACAACCATCCGAGGTGACCTTTGTGGGACCATTAATAGTTCTGGTAATGTGATGTCATAGATTTAAGCGTCATTGTTAGTCTTAGCATTCTCGAGTTTGTTTTGTATCGTTGATTATAAAAATGAAGTGGTTATCTGTTGAAAACTTTCATGCCGGTAGTTCGAAGTCAAAACCATTGTAGACATTGTTACTCTATTGCATCTAAGTTTAGTTGAGTCATTTTTGTGTATTACTTGCTTGAGGACAAGCAAAGACTTTAGCTTGGGGGTATTGATGTGCCATGAAATTATTGCACATTTGGTACCTTTTTACGAGAAGCTTTACTTGTTTTTTAAGCAAGTATGTGTCGTTTTGATGTGTTTTGTTGTATTTCAGGTAAATCGAGGAGTTAAAGGATAAAAGCACAAAAATTGCATGATTTGGCACTGTTATGATGTTTCACGGGCCGTATATAATTATATGGACCATAATCATAACCGTGAATTGTGGATAGTGAAGCCGAATGTTGAAGTTGCTATTTTATGGGCACATTTTGCGGATTGTATCTTGTGATACGGGCCGTACATCAAACCATATTTTGTGACTACAACTGAGGCAGAGAGTAAATTTTTGAAGATGAAGAAATACGGACACCTTTCGCGGACCGTGTAATATTAAACGGGTCGTATAAGGCGATCATACTTTTCATTGAAGACTTGAAGACTACTTGACCATATAACTTTATACGGTCTGTATTTTATGATACTGTCACGCCCCAAACCCACCCTAGAGGTGACCGGCATCCGACGTCATGAATAACATCAGATGAACCTAAAAGATGCAGTAATAACACTAGAACCCGCCAGGTTCAATATTCACCTCCAATAATTATATATATAAATGCAATCGAGATATATGAATTAAAATCAGCGGAAGTCTTTAATGAATCCAATACTAAGTCAATGAAACAACGTGCCCGAGAGTTAATTAATAACTCGACAACTACCCACAAGAATGAATAGTATAGAGCTTCTAAGATAAAGGAGCAATAGTCTGACTCATCGGGACGCAGCCCGGGAAACTAATTTAATGAATATATAAATGGGGTGTCCGACGAATAAACGTGTGGGCTCACCAAATCACCAGCAACAAAAAGTCCTTCCTAAACGTCTGGAGTATCAAGAACCTGCTCTTCTCCGTTACCTAACATACCATCAAAAACAACAATGGTATGCCTGAGTACTTCGTACTCTGTGAGTGCCTCGGGGACAATAAGTAATAAGAAAATAGAGTACATAATACATAAAGAAATGAGTCTTGAGAGTCATGTGAAAGCAATGTAAGAACATTTATTCAGTTTGTGTATGTTCTCAATAAGAAGTATCAATATTGATTATAAAGCCTCTTGTTAAGTTACAACTTCAAATACGCCCTTCAATTGATCATAATTATCAACAATAATTCCATGAGAGAATAAGAATATCACACATGCCAATACAGGCCCAAATCAATAACATCGAAGGGATGACCTTAAAGGGTCCCTAAACACAGCGCATTACATCGGGCTATGTAGTTCCGGTGGGTATCCTTCCTCCCGAATAGCTAGGCATAAATCACACCCCAGGTAGCGAATCCGAAAGTGGCACTCTTCCTCCCGAATGGCTAGGCATTATAACACTAGGATCCATAGTGGCTATTTCCTCCCGAGTAGCTAGGCCAAGCACAACAATCAAATTTGTAGCATGGAAGCCGAATTATAGCATAGAAGCTAAATCACAATTATCTCAATGTAGTCACACCATCCATTAGCATTAAGTTTGAAAATGTTTCCACTTCGTTAAACAAAGTTCAATTGTCATAGTTTCTCATGAAAACCTCATTAACAACCATTAACCCTTATTATTGATCATCTCTTATAGAGGAAAAACAGTTGGGATCACATATACATGTATAAGGTATAGTACAATTAAGGTCTAATGTGGGCTTGCCCCCTCGCACACACACTAACCATGATAAAAACATGAATTAGGATTTCAAAATATGAGAAGTTCACCTTTCTATTCAATAAAGAACTTTTGAAAAGAAGTCATGCATTCCAAAATAAGATTTTCAAAAGAGGTTTTCAAAAGAGACATACCTTAATTAAGCCTTACGTAATTCAACAATTTACTTTTATAATGAAGAACCCCCCAAAATCCTAGCTTGAATCACCTTGAGAAGGATTACCTTGCAAACCCTAGGTTTTTCATTCAAGAACTATGTTAAGAATCATAGGTTTAATGCTAGGATAGATTAATAATGTGAAAGATGTTCTTACCTTTATGTTAGGATACGTGGAGAAAAGATTTTAGTCCTATAGGGTTTATGAGAATAAGAATAATTCATAAAATTAACTGAATCCCGCTATTTATATACACAGTTGGTTGCTGGTGAAATACGGCCAGAAATACGGACCGTATTTCAAAATACGGGCCGTATTCTGTGGCCGTATTTAGCAATAATGGAAAATAGTGAGCAGTCTTAGGGAATAGGTAAAATATGTCCTAGTTATATGGACCGTATTTCAAAATACGAGCCGTATTCTATGGCCGTATTTAATCATAACGAAAACAGTGCGTAACCTAGGAAAGTGGGTGGAATATGTCCAAGGTATACAGACCGTATTTCAAAATACGGTCCATAAACTTTGGCCGTATTTTATGATAACGTAAAACAGTGAAGTCTAATTATCCAAGACACTTTCACACTTAACTCGAATTTACGGAGGGTTACAGATACGGACCGTAGATAATGCCGTCAGGGACCTATTTGCAATTATGCAATTTTATGTTTTTGAAGCCATATAAACAGTTCATTGTAGTTATGACCAGTTGTCAGTTTTAAACTATTATTCCCTAGCATTGAATAGTCATAGTTTTTGAAGCTTTTAGGAGAACAAACACTTGCAATTACTTTCCTTCCATTCCAATCAATCAAAAGTAAGCATTATGATTTCTATGATCTCTTATTGTTCTTCTTCCACTATGAGTAGCTAATTTCTCTACTAAGGTTGTGAACACTGGGATGGGTGTTTTGTGAATGGGGATTGGGATTGATATACACATAATAAATTGTTAGGGTTTATTTATTCTTTGCTCTTCATTCATAATTGATTGTTGCAAACATTGATTAAAGCCATAAACTTTGCTTAACTTGGGAAAGTGAGTAGCATTTGGTAGGAATAAATAACAAGAACTTAATACTTTAATCCTTGTTTAATAAATTCACTTAGGAATAAGAGGAATTTACTTGGCACGAATTAACCGTTCTTCATATATGCTCTTTTATATTTGGGAAAATCCTAAAGAGAAATAATCTTTAATTGTTGGGAAATATTAGGGATTCAATTAGAGGTTAAGTGCATTCTTATAAAGATCCATTAGAAGTATATCATGATCAATCACCATAGCATACACTTTATCTAAAGAGGGACACAACCTTGGTTTCTTTTACCATATATTACAATCCAAAGTAATTAGTTAGCAATTAGTCATAAACAACCAATCTTCTACAAACACAGTGGAATACGAGACTAGACCGCAAGAAAGTACTATACGACTTTAGTAACCTTTTCACACCTTATTGCCCGTGGGATTCGACCCCAACCTCATTGGGTTACTATATTTGACATTGTCTGCGTTACATCATTTAATAGGTGTAATTAGAGCGTATCACTCGTATTTCAGTTGTTGGCAATTCGAACACCGAGATACATACCCCAAAATATCCCTCTTCATGCTACACCACCAGTAATGCCATTTCAAATCCTGATACATCTTCGTATCCCCCAGATGAATAGAGTACCTCGAACTATGAGCCTTCTCCATGATCAATCTTGTCAAATCCCCTACTTGGGGAACACATATGCGACTGTTGACTTTAAAAATGCCCTTATCATCTAGAATTGCCTCCTTGGATTTTCCTTGTAATACTATGTCCCGAGTTTTACACTACTTCGTATCATCAAACTGTTGAGCCCTAATCTACTCTAATAAGGAAGATTGTGCCTCCACATAAGCCAAAACCTTACCTGATTCCAAAATATTGAGTCTCACCATGCTATTTGCTAAGGACTAAACATTCATAGCCAAAGGACGCTCCCATACCTATAACCAAGCTAGGATACCCATACTCACCGCCTTCCGACTCAAGGCATCTGCCACTATTGGCCTTGCCCAAATGATAAAAAAAAACAGTCATGTCATGGTCCTTGAGCAACTCCAACCATCTTTGTTGCCTCAAATTAAGATCCTTCTGATTAAAATGTGTTGGAAACTTCGGTCATCAGTAAACACCTCAAAATGCACACCATAGAGATAATGCCTCCCAATCATCAAAGAAAAAACCACCAGTTATAGCCCGTATTTTGTACGTTCGGATAATTCGAGGCAATTGCGAGAAGTCAAAGGCAAGAAAATTTTCCAAAATTATTTTTAAAGTTGTTTATTAGTATGGAAATATTGAGAAAGGTTAAGGGTAAAAAGGGGAATTCACAAAATGGCTCATGGTAATATTGTGGAAGGCTAGGGGCAAAATGGGAATTTCACAAAATGTTCAAGAAAAAAATTCTTGAAGAAGACCACTTGGCCGTGTGGCATGTGTATATATATATATATATATATATATATATATATATATATATATATATATATATATATATAAATATGGAGAAGAGATGACAAAATAAAACAATTAGTCATCTTGATTTTTAATATTAAAGAAGTTTCAAGAAAGAGGACATGTGTCCACTTTGTCGTCTCGTCCCCGCTGCATCGAAGAGTACCTATGCACTATGTTCCGGTTGGCCTTTCACCCCTAGCCACAAGTCATCCCCATATTTTACCACATACGTGGGTTCGGTCCTCCATATATATATATGTAGAGAGATGATCAAAACAAGACCATTATTCATCTTTACAATTCAAGAAATTTCAAGAACAAAACATAGAGGCCATTCGGCCAAGGCAACCAAGCAAGAACCTTGAAAAAGATTTGATCAAAAAATTATTTTCTTATAGTATTCCAACTAATTTGAAGGCCCTAATCAACATGGAGTGATTGTTGGAGTAAGTAAAGCATTTGTTGTGCAAGTTGTGAACTTAGCCAAGCCAAGAAGATAAGTGAAGAAAGGTATGTGTTCAATCTTATTTTACATGTGTTGTGGATGATTTGTGAGTATTGTAGTATGTGGAAATGGATGAAGTTCATGAAATATGAATATGGTGGTTGTGGCCGAATATAGAGTAGTGTTGTGTAGATGTGATGAGTTGATTTTATTTAGTAGTTTGATTGTTGATATTGTGGATTCCATAATAAAAATGAAGGTTGATGAATTGAAATGAAGTTGGAATCGTTGTGGGATTGTTGAAGAAGTTAATGTGACATTAGTATGGTTTCTTATATTTGTAAGAATGATATTGCTAATGTGTAGGCTGTAAATATAATTCATGAATTTGGATGTGAGACATGTGTTTAGAAGATTGTAAGTTGGGTTGTTGTAATTGAAATTGAAAGAAGGAAATAGGTTGTTATTGTTCTTGTTGAATTTGGAAGGTCTCGGGTGAAGTAGTATGTTGATTGGGTTGTTTTGAATGCTATGTGAATTGAATTGAATATAAATGAAATGTCGTTGAATTGTATGACAAAGGTTGTTAATGTTAGAATGCGTCTTGAATTGATTGTTGATGTTGTTGGCACGATTGTTGGTATTGTTGTTGATAGTTTAGTCGAGTTGAATTCTCGGATTGTTGACTGATGATTTGAGCCGAGTTAGATTCTCGGGGATGGTGTATTTACAGGGGAGAAGCTGTCGAAATTTCGGCAGATCATAAGTGCATTTATTTGAAAGACTAAGACAAGTGTATATGATGATGAGTCTAATGATTGTGGCAATCTTCTTGAATGTAGACTAGCGATAGCGAGCTTGGAACAATTAAGCGTAGCTAATAGGACGTGGAACAGGTATGTTAAGGCTCGCCCCCTTTCTTTTAAAGGCATGATTCCGATGTGATGATTTCATAATTGTTTCCATATCTTCCTTGTTTTCGAAAGTTAGATGCTTATGATTCCAAGGCATAATTCTCCTTCCGATAACTCGTAAATATTTTTCCAAAGTGTCCATATTCTACCAAAACAGAGGTTTATGATTTTGTAAGATTTTACGATAATAACGATGGATATGTTTTACAATGACTTTGATGATGTCAAGGATGAGAATGTTTCTATATCGACCATGATAAGAATGATTTCATGTTTAAAGGTACTTGGTATGATTATTGCTTTGATTTTCCAAAATAGCTTCCGAAACGTTCATAGAAGGTTCTGTACTTCAAATGCTCATAACTTTCTTATACTAAGTCGGATTGATCCGAAACTTGTTTCTGAGCCTTCAAGTGTCGGTTTATGTAAGTACCCATCGAGTCTTAAAAACCTGTTCTATGTGCATATGTATATGAAGTGACGCCTTAAGAGATTTATGATCTTATTCTATGTTCTCTTAATGTTGTTATTCGTTACTAGTCTCATCTTATAATAATTGTTCCTTCAAGGTGAGACAAAGTCATGATGATTATTCCATAATGTAATCGGAGGTTACCGACCTTACGTCACTCTGATGGAGTTATAGCTTTTTATTGGGCTCTTATGGATGCTTAAGTTGTGATGATTACACCGTCCCTATATGGCCGGGCAGCACCGCTAAGGCGGGCGGCTTATGGATGATTACACTGTGCCTATACGGCCGGGCAGCACCGCTAAGGCGGGCGGCTTATGGATAATAACACCGTGTCTATATGGCACGGGCAGCACCACTAGTGGGCGGCGTGAGATGACTACCCCGGACGCGGGAGGCCCGGATGCGGGCTAATGATGTTATGTGATTCAGACAGTTTATGTATACATGAAAGTAAAGGTGAGCATGCATGATTCCGCCTTAAGAGGCAGGCAGTTACAGTCAGACCTTTTCTTATATCTTCCATATTTCCTTATTATGTTTTGTTCATGTTCTGTCCATGTTATCATGTTATCATTCATGCTTAACATACTCAGTACATTGCTCGTACTGACCCCTTTTCTTCGGGGGCTGCGTTTCATGCCACGCAGGTACACCCAGATGAGTAGAAGATGTTCCAGCGGAGTTGGCAAGCTCCATTTGCCCTGGAGAGTTGCCGGGTCAGAGTATTATGCTATGATGTCTTGGTTGAAGTTAGAGACTTTGCAGACAGAGTCGTGGGCATAGAATGTCAATTTGTAAGCGGCTCCATCAGCCGATGTGTCTTGTAGTATTATGTTACAGATCCAGTATGATTACAGACTATACTTAATTCGAGTACGATGAAAGAAAAGTTTCTGAAGGCTTTACTATGTATTTCATTCTTATTTGATTTAAAGGTGCAAAGAGATTATGTATGTAATAAGAGTCAGCGGGTTCGCTCGGCTCCGAATATGGGGTCGGGTGCCCATCACGCCCTAGTAAGGTTGGGGTGTGACAAAGTGGTATCAGAGCAGGTCGTCCTAGGGGTTGTCTGCAAAGTCGTGTCCAGTAGAGTCCTGTTTATGGGTGTGAAGCTGGCCACATTTATAAACAGGAGGTTGTAGGGCATCTAGGGATTGTTGACCTTCTTTCTGTCTTAGATCGTGCGATAGAGCCAAGTCATAGGGAAATGAAATTCCGTATATAAGCCTTACGTACAGTGGAAGGAGGTAAATGATGATATGGAAAGTTATAGAAGTAAGCCTTGATATATTTGTTCTATTACCTGGAACTGGAAGCTTTGGATGGCTGGAATGTGTCAAATAACTGTATGTTCTGTGAGGTATTGTCGATATTTGTTGCGTGCAGATTTTGAATAGTAAGCATTGCAAAGGAGATTCTGCCAGAATTGTTCAAAAGTCGGGTCATTTAGTTAAGTACGCCTAGCAGAAGGGAGCATGGAAAGGAAATATCGTAACCAGACGATAAGTGGGATGAGTCATTTTAGAAAGGTTATGGATATGATATGACATAAAGAATAATGGCGAGAAAGACGATTAGCAGTCCAGAGGATTAAAATGGATAACATCCGAGGTTCAGTAAGAGCAAGGTCTGTTGGAGGATTCAGAGAGTCGACAATCAGTTTTGCTGTAAGTTATTATACAAGAATGGTGAGTGGGAATCCGAACAGACTGATACCCGAGTACTTACAAGTAATGGCGACGAAGGTATATTTGTTACCATCAGGAACCTGGGAATCTAATACGAAAGGTAGTCATACACGAAAGTGAAAGGTGAATATTGAGGATTGAAAGGGGTAAAATAGTAATTGTAAAGGGAAGGACGTGTTACGAACGTGCCTCGGAATCTGTAAGACTTCGACTTGCTCCTGATCATGTAATAAAGGTCGTGCGAGGAAGTGGACGCGATTATATCAGCACTAAGGCGCCGGATTCCATCGAAGTTTCGAGGTTAAGCGTGCTGGGATGAGAGAAATTTTGGGATGGGGGACCCCCCTGGGAAGTGAACTAAAAGTCCTATAAATTTAGACGTAAGAGGCAAATGGGAAGCTAGAGTGGCCTAAGGGAAATTAGAGCATACGGGATGGTTGGAGACCATAAGAGGTCGCGCAGGACGAGGCAGACTAGACTGGTGAAGAGGCAGAAAGTACATCACAGCTCTGGAATTAGGATAGGCTTGTATAGCGTTTGGAAGTATTTTGTGGGCAAGTTGGTAGTAATTATATATATATATATATATATATATATATATATATATATATATATATATATGAATGTGTATGATATCCCATATGTGATTGTATCGGCGGGCGTGTGTGTCCCAACAACCAGTACTACGGTATGGCAGGCATCAATAGAGTAAGGGTACCGAAGTTCAAGTGACAACAGAAATAAATGATACAAGTGTTACAAGGTAAATTGATGTCATTTTCACTACAGGTTAAGATTGGAAAGTTCTAATACAACGATATTTGGAAAAGAAAGAGAGTGAGTAGATGGAAAACAAAGAGATCAAAGTGTCGGAAGAAGGTGAAAGGTAAGAAACCCCAGTGAGTGAAGCTCCCGAGAGAAACTATCGGCAACAGACGAGACTATTTGGGTAAGAACTCAAAGTAGGCATGTGAAAAGGGATAGAGTGTGGTAAAAGGAGACAGGAGAGGAGTGTATGAGGTTCGAGAACCGATTTCAATAAGTGGGGCTAAAGGAATAGTAACTAGGATAGGGGGATGTGAAGTAAGAGAAAGAATGCTTAGGCATTGCGATGATGTTAAGGTGAGAGATATATAAAAGAATAAATGTGTAGCTATATTAATATAGTTAAAGGTTCGATGAACAAGGATAGGGAGAGTGAAAATTGTAAGGATTCTGTGCTAAGAACAAAAGTAGCGGAACGCTTGAGAAATATGGACGCGCAGCTACAACACAAACGCGTAGTAAAAGAAGAATTACGAGCAAGTGAGCTAAGCAAGTGAAAGGACGAATAGTGGATGGAAGGGTATGGAAATGTGGACCAAATGATGACATAGGCGGAAAGTAAAAGAGAACTTAGGATAAGAAGTTTCGATATGTAGTGCATAGAGTTGGAAAGAAAGATGAAAAAGAAGGCAGCAGAATTGGATACCCTTACAAGTATTCTAGTTAAGTACGAGGGTGTAAGTAGTGAGAAGACAGACAGGCTAGACTATACGATAACGAAACTCGTCTTTAAGAAGAAAGTGAAGGGCGGCAGATAATTATCGTAGACAAGGATACTTGGAGACTGTTGGTATATAAGGAGCCCCTTAAAAGGGGGGAGGGGGGGGAGAACATATTATATCAGACTCAAAGGATATTTTGATGACAACGACTATTATAACGGAAGCATCAAAAATTGTTAGTTTGGAAATTTTGAAGGAAAGGAAAAACGCAGTGCCTGTAAATAAAAAAAAAAGGGTTCATCGGATACTAGAAAATAGTTCATGGACCATTAATTATACGGGGCATTAGAATATACGGTATAAAATTATATGAACCATCAACGTGAAGTTACATCCAATTATGATTGTAAGAAGTCCACCTCGGAGGGCCAACAAGGAATAACGATGGACGGAACGAGCGCCAATGCAAAGAAATCAAAGACAAGTCTACTTGTGTCGAGAAATGACCTGGGGAAGGACAAGGATAATGAGTTGGTGCAGTGGATTAGAAAACCCGTGACACGGAATAAGAAATCATGTAAAGACCGAGAAGTTCGATTAGGAAGGAATAGGGTGAAATATGAGGAATGGACATGAAGAAAGCGACAAATATAAGAGGGACCCCTCCCCCAGCCCCCCCCCCCCCCCCCCCCGAGGTATTATAACACCCCATGAGGTCAGTTGAACATTCGAGGACGAATGTTCTAAAGCGGGGGAGGATGTTATAGCCCGTATTTTGTACGTTCGGATAATTCGAGGCAGTTGCGAGAAGTCAAAGGCAAGACTATTTTCCAAAATTATTTTAATATACAAGTTGTTTATTAGTATGGAAATATTGAGAAAGGTTAAGGGTAAAAAGAGGAATTCACAAAATGGCTCATGGTAATATTGTGGAAGGCTAGGGGCAAAATGGGAATTTCACAAAATGTTCAAGAAAAAAATTCTTGAACAAGGCCACTTGGCCGTGTGGCATGTATATATATATAAATATGGAGAAGAGATGACAAAATAAAACAATTAGTCATCTTGATTTTTAATATTAAAGAAGTTTCAAGAAAGAGGACATGTGTCCACTTTGTAATGGAATGAGATATATATATATATATATATATATATATATATATATATATATATATATGTAAAGAGATGACCAAAACAAGACCATTATTCATCTTTACAATTCAAGAAATTTCAAGAACAAAACATAGAGGCCATTCGGCCAAGGCAACCAAGCAAGAACCTTGAAAAAGATTTGATCAAAAAATTATTTTCTTCTAGTATTCCAACTAATTTGAAGGCCCTAATGAACATGGAATGATTGTTGGAGTAAGTAAAGCAATTGTTGTGCAAGTTGTGAACTTAGCCAAGCCAAGAAGATAAGTGAAGAAAGGTATGTGTTCAATCTTCTTTTACATGTGTTGTGGATGATTTGTGAGTATTGTAGTATGTGGAAATGGATGAAGTTCATGAAATATGAATATGGTGGTTGTGGCCGAATATAGAGTAGTGTTTTGTAGATGTGATGAGTTGATTTTATTTAGTAGTTTGATTGTTGATATTGTGGATTCCATAATAAAAATGAAGGTTGATGAATTGAAATGAAGTTGGAATCATTGTGGGATTGTTGAAAAAGTTAATGTGACATTAGTATGGTTTCTTATATTTGTAAGAATGATATTGCTAATGTGTAGGTTGTAAATATAATTCATGAATTTGGAAGTGAGACATGTGTTTGGAAGATTGTAAGTTGGGTTGTTGTAATTGAAATTGAAAGAAGGAAATAGGTTGTTATTGTTCTTGTTGAATTTGGAAGGTCTCGGGTGAAGTAGTATGTTGATTGGGTTGTTTTGAATGCTATGTGAATTGAATTGAATATAAATGAAATGTCTTTGAATTGTATGACAAAGGTTGTTAATGTTAGAATGCGTCTTGAATTGATTATTGATGTTGTTGCCACGATTGTTGGTATTGTTGTTGATAGTTTGGCCGAGTTGAATTCTCGGATTGTTGATTGATGATTTGGGCCGAGTTAGATTCTCGGGGATGGTGTATTTACAGGGGAGATGCTGCCGAAATTTCGGCAGATCATAAGTGAATTTATTTGAAAGACTAAGACAAGTGTATATGATGATGAGTCTAATGATTGTGGCAATCTTCTTGAATGTAGACTAGCGATAGCGAGCTTGGAACAATTAAGCGTAGCTAATAGGACGTGGAACAGGTATGTTAAGGCTCGCCCCCTTTCTTTTAAAGGCATGATTCCGATGTGATGATTTCATAATTGTTTCCATATCTTCCTTGTTTTCGAAAGTTAGATGCTTATGATTCCAAGGCATAATTCTCCTTCCGATAACTCGTAAATATTTTTCCAAAGTGTCCATATTCTACCAAAACAGAGGTTTATGATTTTGTAAGATTTTACGATAATAACGATGGATATGTTTTACAATGACTTTGATGATGTCAAGGATGAGAATGTTTCTATATCGACCATGATAAGAATGATTTCATGTTTAAAGGTACTTGGTATGATTATTGCTTTGATTTTCCAAAATAGCTTCCGAAACGTTCATAGAAGGTTCTGTACTTCAAATGCTCATAACTTTCTTATACTAAGTCGGATTGATCCGAAACTTGTTTCTGAGCCTTCAAGTGCCGGTTTATGTAAGTACCCATCGAGTCTTAAAAATCTGTTCTATGTGCATATGTATATGAAGCGACGCCTTAAGAGATTTATTGTCACACCCCGACTTTACTAGGGTGTGATGGGCACCCGACCCCATATCTGAAGCCGAGCGAACCCGCTGACTAGTATTACATAGATAAACTCTTGTATCAATTAAGAAATAAATACATGGTAAGCCCTCCAATATTTTTTTTCATAAGTAATGTCTATCATCATATGGGACCCGCGACATGAAACGTAATAACATTGTGACGGTTGAAGCCGTCTACCAAGCTGACACTCTATACTCATGACTCTGTCTGCAAAGTCTCTAACATTGAACAAACACCATAGCTCATATACTCTGACTCGGCAGCACTCCAGAGCAAGTGGAGCCCGCCAACTCCGCTGGAACATCTTCTATGATAACTGTGGCTCAGCTGGTGTACCTGCGCGGCATGAACGCAGCCCCCGAAGAAGAGGGGTCAGTACGAGTAATGTACTGAGTATGCAAGGCATGAATAATGACATAATAAAGGAATATACAGTATGAATAATAACGGAATAGACATATGGAGCTTATCTTGGGACAGAAGTAACCTGTACATATGAATGCCTTTCAGGCAGATGCCATGCATGCTTAGTCTTTTTTTCAGAAAACAGTACTTCTTATTTACATGTACAGAAAACAGGACGTTTCAGAAAACGGTATCCTTTATTCACATTTACAGACGCCGAGTACATCGGCTCTCCCACCCCCCTCCCCAACAGTGTCCCAACATAACATATATAAATATATATAACATATACAGACGCCGTATCCGGCTCTCCCATATCCCGCGTCCGGGATGAAATCCAGCTGAATCAGGTGGTGATGTAACAGTGGCCCTTCCCCTTTTCCTCATATACATACATATACATATTCACATTCATATACATATGTCATACAATTGGCATGCATGAGAGCCCAAAGAAAGTCATGTGTCCATCGAAGTGACGTAAGGTCGGTGACCTCCGATTACATTATGGAATAATCATGGTCACTTTGTCTCACCTTGAAGGAACGAGTATTTTAAGGCGAGACTACCAATGGAAAATAGCCTTAAGAGAGAGCATAGAATGAAATCATGGACATTATAACCACCAACTAATATGCTTTGAAGTCTTTTAGAAACTAGTGTCATAGCTAAGGAATAGAATTGAGGTTCAAGAACTAGTATAACACATTCATATTCACATAGGATTCTTAGCTCAAGACTCTTAGTCATGGAATCATTCTTGTCGTACTTATCGTAGGCATATTCTCTTTCTCAACATCATCATTATCATTGTCATCATAGGAGTATCTTCGTTAGCATAGTTACAGTACTTGTCATTCGGTGAACGGAATACGGATCAAGGGTTTCTTTGGATTCTGCTTCAAAATAAATCAAACGGAACAATAAGGAAAATCCGGGGACCATGGGCCCACCTCAGGTCAAATGAGGCGGCGTACCAAATTTACATATGTTACATGTCATGGCGTTACTTGTGAGGGTTTTAGGGTAGTCGGGTCCTATTTATGCGAGTTCTAGAGGTTTAGGAAATTCTTCCAACATTTTGTACACTTTTTAGTTCAATTCTACTGATTGAAAAAGAGAAAACTTTAGGCGCGGATTCCGGAGGGTAGAGTTATTCCCGAGGCTCATATCCAACATATTCCGTCTAAGACATGCCATAGAAAGAAGGGTGAAGCCTTACATACCTTTTCTGCTTCTTATGCGACTCCAAATTCACGTTCCAAATCCGCCAAAATCTACAAATTGGTCATGTTTACCAAAACTTGATTAGAGCCTTTAGAAGTTGATTCTTTAAAGTAACACTTTGTCTGCCGAAATTTCGGCAGCATTTCCCCTGTAAATATGCCATCCCCGAGAATATGGCTCGGCCCAATTCAACAGCAACCCAACCAACAACCAAGCTATAACGTCAATAATCAATGCAAGAATACATTCTAACATTAAGCGCTCTTCCTATATAGTCCGACAACATTCACAATATTCACAATGATTTAATGCTACCCGAAAACTTCAACAAAACTGTAACCACACATTTTTATTCTAGATTCATAACCCACATTAAAACCATGCATTGCTAACATCATATTCATACAAATATAAAGAAGCATACTAATGTTACATTAACTTCTCCACCAATCTACAACCAATTTCCATTTCGTTCCAACCCTTTAAACCTTCATATAATATCATAGAATCCGCAACGACATCGACTAGAATATTACATGAAATCAATTCATCATAGCTTACCACACAATAACATTCTCGGCCACAACAACTACACCCCTATTTTCATGAATTTCCATCCTTTTCCATACATTGCAACAACAACTAACATACTACATAGAATTAATCCATTCTCTTCCAAATCACACTATGACCACACGACCACAACTACATATACACGGACAACTATTCAACATCCATATTTTCATAATCTTCATGAGTTCCATTCACTCCCACACACCACAACATACACAACCATACATAACATATAAAAGAAGATTAAGTTCTTACCCTTTTTCTTCAATTTCCCACTTGGCTAGAATGTTGATCTTGCAACAATAAATGTTCTACTTGTTCCAATGACCTCTTCTCCTTGCTAGGGACCTTCCAATTAGTAGAGAGTAATGTTTGAGAAATTTTTCCAAGGTTCTTGTTTCCTCCAAGCTTGGCCGAAATTGGCCCTTTGATTTTCTCCCAAAGTGTCTTTTTTTTTCTTTGTTTCTTCAACTCTCCAAATTGATGAATTAGTCCTCTCCTTTTATATATATATATATATATATATATATATATATATATATATATATATATATATATATATATATATATATATATATATATATATATATATATATATATATATATTCTCCTCCAATCTTATATGGCCACCTATCCATCTCTAGATTCTTCTTAATTTGGTGGCAAAGATGACTTATTTGTCATTTTTTTTTTTTTCTAGAGTTTTCCTGAAATTTTAACAAAGAAGACTAATGTCTTCTTTGGCAAGCTTTGCCCCTTATGTTGTTATAATTTACCATTAGCCCTTATTAATTAATAAAAATGTGGACATATAGGGGCATGCCACACGGCCAAGGGCCCTTCAAGAACATTCTTGATATTTTTTTTTTGTGAAATTCCCATTTTGCCCTTAGTCCTTCGCAATATTTTCCATGAACCCTTTTTGCGAATTTTCCTTTTTACCCTTAGTCTTCCTCACTATTTCCATACTACCAATGTTCGTAAATAATATTCACAACAACTTATACATTATAATAAATTTTTGAAAATGGTCATTCCCTTTACTTCGTCATGACTACTTTGGGATATCCGAACGTACGAAATACGGGATATAACATTTATGATCTTATTCTATGTTCTCTTAATGCTGTTATTCGTTGCTAGTCTCATCTTATAATAATTGTTCCTTCAAGATGAGACAAAGTCATGATGATTATTCCATAATGTAATCGGAGGTTACCGACCTTACGTCACTCCGATGGAGTTATAGCTTTTGATTGGGCTCTTATGCATGCTTAAGTTGTGATGATTACACCGTGCCTATACGGCCGGGTAGCACCGCTAAGGCGGGTGGCTTATGGATGATTACACCGTGCCTATACGGCCGGGCAGCACCGCTAAGGCGGACGGCTTATGGATAATAACACCGTGTCTATATGGTATGGGCAGCACCTCTAGTGGGTGGCGTGAGATGACTACCCCGGACGCGGGCTAATGATGTTATGTGATTCAAACAGTTTATGTATACATGAAAGTAAAGGTGAGCATGCATGATACCGCCTTAATAGGCAGGCAGTTACAGTCAGACCTTTTCTTAAATCTTCCATATTTCCTTATTATGTTTTGTTCATGTTCTGTCCATGTTATCATGTTATCATTCATGCCTTACATACTCAGTACATTACTCGTACTGACCCCTTTTCTTCGAGGGCTGTGTTTCATGCCACGCAGGTACACCCAGATGAGTAGAAGATGTTCCAGCGGAGTTGGCAAGCTCCATTTGCCCTGGAGAGTTGTCGGGTCAGAGTATTATGCTATGATGTCTTTGTTGAAGTTAGAGACTTTGCAGACAGAGTCGTGGGCATAGAATGTCAATTTGTAAGCAGCTCCATTAGCCGATGTGTCTTATAGTATTATGTTACAGATCCAGTATGATTACATACTATACTTGATTCGAGTACGATGAAAGAAAAGTTTTTGAAGGCTTTACTATGTATTTCATTCTTATTTGATTTAAAGGTGCAAAGAGATTATGTATGTAATAAGAGTCAGCGGGTTCGCTCGGCTCCGAATATGGGGTCGGGTGCCCATCACGCCCTAGTAAGGTTGGGGTGTGACATCACCGCTGCCAACTCCAAATTATAAGTAATATAGTTCTTCTCATGCAGCTGCAACTACCTCAAAGAATAGACTATAAACTTCCCCTTTTGCATCAAAACACATCCAAGTCCAATTTGTGAGGCATCAAAATATATAGTAAAACTCTCTCCCTCCAGAAGTAAAGTCAAAACGGGGCTGTAGGCAACAAAGTCTTGAGCTTTTGAAGCTCACATCACACTCATCCGAAAATTGGAAAGCCACATTATTCTGAATAAATTTGGTCAAAGAAGATGCAATAAATGAGAATCCCTCCACAAAACATCATTAACAACTAGCTAGGGCAATCAAACTTTGAATCTCGGTGACTGAAGTAGCTTTAACCCAATTGCGAACCGCCTCAATCTTCTTAGGATCCACCATAATATCATCTTAGACACTACATGTCCCAAAAGTGCAACAGAACTAAGCCATAACTCACATTTTAAAGACTTAGCTTAGAGTTTCTTCTCCTTCAAAATACCATGAACAATCCTTAAATGTTGCTCGTGCACTAATATTAGGTTAAAAATTCTATATTTCAAGTATACTATCTTCTCATATCTTGATTATGGTTGTGCGGTTTATGTATTATTAGGTTACTTTGACTTTATTAAGTATTTTATGCATGTAGGAAGTTCTTTGGTTGGAAAGAGGTATAAAGGAATGAATTAACACGAAATCAAAGCAAGGGAACAGAAGAAGGTCAACCTGGTCGCGTCACGAGCCAGGCAAACGTTTCAATGATATTGGCAGTGACACAAAACAGAAAGTTCATGCCAAAAGCATCCTCCATAGCTTGTAACTGCTGAAACTTGGTGATGATGTGCTCATCAACCTCCTTGACTAGCCAGCCTACAGACATACCACATCAGTTTTATATGTTTGAATTTAGATGGGCTTGAATGATCTCCTACAAAACCTAGGTCATATATAAACCCCTAATGACATATTTTTGAGGTGAGGAAGGCTGCACAGAATAAAAACACATTATTTTGGATTCAAGATTAAGCACAGAGAGGAAGTGACGGGATTTGACTTAGAGTTTCAAGGTCTTCCATTCTTTTACTTGTTTGTTATGGAATTCTATGCAATGTTCTTAAATAAAATTATGAGTAGCTTGATATATTATCTAAGGTTTTGATGGAACCTTTTTTAGGATGAATTCTTGCTATGTTTTAATATAATTAAGCCGTTGAATTTTCTACTTGTTGAACTACGTGCTTATTTCAGCTGATTGAATGACCATCGATTAGCTATTCCTATTTATTATGTGTTGCTTGAGAGAGAAAGCATATTTAGGTAGGTTTTGAACAACACATTCCTCAAGTATACAAGACATCAATACAGCGGGTTTGAAAGCGGGATTAGAGATAACGAAGCTTTTACGTGGTCATACTGAGCGGTGAGAAAATGCTAGCTAGGGTAGTTTGAGAGAATGCATTAGTAAATTATTGGGATAGCTCGAGAGAGAATTACTATAAGTTGAGTGCTCAGGATCCGTAGAGAATAATTCGACAAGATTATAGATAATGTAGCAAGAAGGATTCCAAAAATTAGGGAAATCATAGCCCTAGGCTTCCTTAATCTTGTTTCCAACTTCATCCTATTTCGTTGATAGTTTTTATCACTTTAATATTTAATAGTTAAGTGGTTTAAATAGAAATATTAATCTCTATAACTCAAAAAAATGTTTGAACTTGTTTTGTAGTGATATTGAACAGTTATAACTAACGTTATTTCTCTTTGAGATTCGACTCCGGACTTGTAGATCGGATTAAATTTGCAATGATCGCTTATCATTTTTAGGACAAGAGTTTGCCGTGATCAAATTTTGGCTTCGTTGCTGGAAAACTAACGGTTTAGTTGTGTTGTAAATATTGCTAGGTTTCAAGTTTGAACATTTATTTTGCTTTTTAAAAAAACAAATTATTTCTTATTTTGAGAAAAATGGCATCTTGGAATTATAGGAGTTTTGACGTTGGTAATTCTACTCCTGTTCTTCCTTGTGCGTATTGCGGAGGAAAGCACCCAGCGCAATATTATCAAAATGATCTAGGGAGAGAGTTATGTGCACCAACTCAATCTTATATGCGGAATGTGTGTGATATTTGTGGTGGTCAAGATGGTAAATTTTATGGTTGTGCTTATATTTCATATCCTCTCTTAACCCCTTATTATGATGGTTTTACTTTTCTTATGAAGTTAATAAGAACAAAGAACCACATGATGCTGACATAAGGGAGATCAAGGATATGTTAAAGTGCCTTGTGGTGAAATATGTTGAGAAACATTTATAGATACAAAGGCAAGAGGCAACTATTCGCAAGTTGAAGGCTCAATTGAATCAATTGGTTGAAGATTTTAATGCTCAAAAAGCTAACATTATGGATCATAGTCAAGAAGAGGTTGAATTGCAAGATGAAACTGACACTATAACGAAAGAGTTCATAGCAGAACACCAACAACCTGACCAACCATAATATGATGATGTCAATGTTGAAGAAGTGGTACTGGAGTCAACCGAGGACCTTACAGATGCAATTTTAGTTGACTCTAGTTTGTTCCAAGAAGAGGTCTACAATAAGTTGAAATTTCAATTTGAGTGCATTGATCCTCACTCCAAGCATTTTTTGACATTGTGTTTGGAAGGAGATATAAAAATTGATCCATACGAGTCAATGCCGAAATTAATGATGGAGGTAGATGCGCCATGTATTCTTAAATTCTCAATGCCATTTAGGCCAAAATGCAATATTTAGCATTTGGCTCACACAAATTTGTACCACCGCCCGAAGATCATAATCATATAACAGAATCGGAATTGGGGATCCAATTCATAAGTTCAATGGGGAGAAAAATGTGTTGATATTAGGTCATGTCGTGCTACCACGTTAACTTAGGCGCTTGTTGGGGGGCAACCCAGCATTACTTTGTTTGTTGTAGTGTTGTTTTTGTTTTGTAGGATCATAGGAAGTGAAGCCATTTGCAAGATGCAAAAGCGTGCGAGATGGTTGAAACTTAGTGTCGGGTGCCCACACAGAGGACCATGTCTGGGAGAAGTCTGAATACCCCGTAAGCCGCTATTTGTTCAGCATTTGGCCTATCAGGGAGTCTCTTTTACCATCTTGTAATTATGGTGTACATTAGGGACAATGCACAATTTTAATTGTGGGGTGAGGTGATTGTTTGGGTGGTTTCCTGTGCTATTTTAGTTGAGAGAATTAGTCTTTAGGATGAACAAGCAAGTAAGAAAAGAGAAGAACTCTTGTGTCGTAAAATGTGTGACTTGTTTTATGTTGGGGTTTAGGGCTGAGCATGTGTACTGTATACATTCTTCAGATGCCTTGAGCATTTTTGTGATCTTATTTTGATGCTTGAGACTCGATTTTAGACTTTTATTACCTCATGTGCATGAATTATATTTATCAATTGTGCTATATTGCTTTAACTTGAGATTCATGACGGAACTGTCTGGAGTGGATCATGTACATTGTGTGAAGTGAGGTTTAGATGATAAGTTAGTCTAGAACTTTCCTTGTTTGTGATCAAAGCAAAATAAATAAGTCATGTCAAATTTAGGAGATGTCATAGGCCTTTCTTTAATTAGATCTTTTAGCATTTTAGTGTACCAGTGTTAACAATATCCTTAGTCGGCATTTTTGAGCCTATAAGCCTTTTTGTTGGCACCCACATTACAAACCTATATCCCTTTGTTCTTAATTTTTTTTTTTTTTAACTTTTACCTCTGAAAGTACTTAATTTGGAAGAATAAGCTCTAGAAAGAAGTAACTAGGGGACATGGATAGCTTTTGAGTGGAACTAAAGAAAAGGAGTAAAAAAAAGAATCATTTCATTAGCTAAACGGAAAATTTTAAATATTTTTGGCATGTGTTACAACTGGAGGAAACTTTTCAATAGTGCATATGCTGGGTTCTAAGTGCCGATATAAGACATTGTTATTAGTGTGTTGCTTGAATGAGTTTTGAAAGTGTTCCTCACTAATGTGCTGAATTTTGAACTAGTTGAGAATGAGCAAAGGTCTATGTGTGGGGTGATGATATTTGACTAAAAAGTCTATATTTCAAGTACATTATCGCCTCATATCTTGATTGTAGTTGTGTGGTTTATATATTATTGGGTTACTTTGAGCATATTACGTTTTTTATGTGTGTAGAAAGTGCTTTGGATGGAAAGAGGTATAAAGGAATAAATTAACATAAAATCAAAGCAAGGGAATAGAAGAAGCCAACCTGCTCTCCTCGCAAGCCAAGCAAGCATGCCAGTGATGTTGGCAGTGACACAAAAAATGATGTCACACCAGAAGCATCATCCATCGCATACAACTGGTGAAGTTTGGTGAGGAGGTGTTCGTAAACCTCCTCGACTAGCGAGCCCACGGGCGTTCGACTTCATCTTTTAATGTTCGACTTTAGATGGGCTTGAATGATCTCCTACTAAACCTAGGTCATATATAAACCCCTAATGAAATACTTTTGAGGGGAGGACAGACGCACAGAGTAGAAACACATTATTTTGGAGGCAAGAATAAACACGGAGCGAAAGCGACGGGATTCGGCTTAGAGTTTCAGGTTCTTCCATTCTTTTACTTGTTTCTTATGTAATTTTATGCTATGCTCTTAAATAATATTATGGGGAGCTAGATTTATTATCTAGGGTTTTGATAGAACCTTTTATAGGATGAATTCTTGTTAAGTTTTAACATAATTGTGCTGTTGGATTTTCTACTTGTTCAACTACGTGCTTATTTCAGCTGATTGAATGACGATCAATTAGCCCTTCCTATTTATTATTTGTTGCTCGAGAGAAAATGCATATTTAGGTGGTTGTTTAACAACATCACTCCTTAAGTATATGAGAGATCAATACAGCGAGTTTAAAAGCAGGATTAGAGATAACGAAGCTATTACGTGGTCATAGTGAGTGGTGAGAAATTTCTAGCTAGGGTTGTCCGAGAGAATACATCTATTAAATTACTGTGATTGCCCGAGAAAGAATTACTATAATTTGTGTGCTCACGATTAGTAGAGAATAAATCGGCAAGATTATAGATAACGTAGCGAGAAAGATTCTGAAAATTGGGGAAATCATAACCCTAGGCCTCCTTAATCTTATTTCCAACTTCATCCTCTTTAGTTGGTATGTTTTACTGCTTTAGTATTTATTAGTTAAGTAGTTTAAACAGAAATCTCAATCTCTTTAACTCTAAAAAAATAATTCAAACTTGTTTTCTTGTGATATTGAACAGTTATAGCCAATGTTAGTTCTTTGTGAGATTCGACTCCGGACTTGTAGACCGGATTATATTTGCAACGACTGCTTATCCTTTTTAGGACTAGAGTTGGGTGTGATCATGCAGCTTTTTAGGACTGTTCATAAACTCCATGAAGGCTGTTATTGCTCAGGCCAAATGTCGTAACCAAAAACTCATAATGACCATAACAGGATATCCTACACCCTAATCTTCTAGAGGTGATAGTCGGACCTCTAATCAATCTTAGAGACGACCGGTGCACCCTGAAGCTGATTAAATAAGTTACCAATGCGAGGAATGGGATACATGTTCTTGATTATAACCTTATTTAATTGCCAATAGTAAGTACAAATACCCATGGTCCCTTCCTTATTCTTCGCGAATAGCATCGGAGCACCCCAAAGTGAAACACCAGTTCTAATGAACCCCTCACTAAACATATCTTGTAATTGCTCCTTTAATTCCTTCAATCCTGATAGTGCCATCCGATATGCAGAAACGAGAATGGGCTTGATTCGCAGCTCCAAATCAATGCAGAAATTGATGTTACAATCCGATGGAACACCTGGTAAATCTTTCAGAAAAACCTCGGGAAAGTCCCTCACCACTGGCACTGACTCAAGAGGAGGAGTATCTAAACTAGGCTAAATAAGCAAACAACCTTTCTCAACTATTCGTCAAGCTCTAAGGAAAGATATAACCTTTTTGGGCGCATGACTAATAGCATTCTTCCACTAAAACCTAGGAACTCCTGGCATGGCTAATATAACTGTCTTGGTATGAAAATTCAAGATCACAAGAGAAGGAGACAACCAATTCATGCCCAGAATAATGTTCTAATCTATTATGTCTAGAATCTTCAAATTAGCCCATGTGTTACACCCCATCAAAGTAACGACGCAAGATTGATACACTCGATCCACTGCTATAGAATCCCCAACAAGAGCAGGAATAGTAATAGAAAAGTCAAGGGACTCACAAAACATATCTAGGCCCAAAGAAAAATAAGTAGATTAGAATATCCACCTCCTCTAGCTGATGGTGCTAGAGTCTTAGGTGCCTGAACCTGAGAGCTCTATTGGGCTCCACCCCATCTAAGTTTGGGACACTCTCTCATGAAATGCCATGGGTCACCACACTCATAGAAAGTCCTTCACATCACGAACTGATGAACTAATACAAAAGATCCAGAATATACTCCCCAATCTGAGTACCGAGAATAAGAACCTCGAGTTGTCTGCCCAAAATGGTACACACTGTGCCTAGAAGGACTAGCCCTTGAAATCTGAAGTGTTGAATGGATAGGGAGATTAGAATGGTAATGATAACCTATGCCATAATGTCCTCGGCTCCTAGAAGAGGAACCCTGAAACTGCCAAATCCACGAGTCCTCTTGTCGTCACCCCTATAAAAGACCTGAATCCTCATCAACTCAACCTACGTGTCATGATCTGCCACTTCCTAAAACTAAGCCTTAGAAGATACTACCTGCAAGGTTGCCAATCGAAGTGGAACTGTCAAACCCTTAAAAACTGCCTCACTCTCTATGTCTTAGTGGGCAGTAACAACACTGCATAACAGGTTAAAGCATGAAATCTAGACTGGTACTCCACAACAGAAAACCCTCTCTGATCCAAGGTAGAAAACTTATTCCTTCACCTATCTCTCACGCTACGGGGAACATACTTCTCTGGGAAGACCAGATAGAACTGGGTCCATGTCAAAGGAGGCGACCCAACTGATTGGAAATCAATAAAAAACGGGCGTCCCCAATTATCTAAAAAGCAACATAATCCACTCTGTGTGACTTCACTAAGCCCAGCTTATGAAGCCTCCTATGATAGCTGAATATGAACTCAGAAGAATCCTCCTCGAGGGAACCATAAAACCAGGCAAGATTTATCTTGGTAAACCTCTCAAACGTCATCTGCTCCTAATTAGTCATAACCGGCCCAAAAATTAGTTGAGGAGTAAAGGTGCTAGAATCTCATCAATACGGGGAGCCACATCGACAACAGGCTGTGTCCCCGAAGTACGAAACTGATTAGGAGTTTAACCTCCAACTCTGGTCTGTGACTCATCTGGTGTAGTGTTACACCTCGGAAATTTCTCCGTACTTATAGGATGAGTGGAATGATGAAAAGTTGAGTGAATGATGTTTTATTAAGTCGGGAATGGCTAATTAAGAATTTTTGGAAAATAAGAAAGTCGCGGAAAATTTTCTGTCCAGTGGTCGTATATGGCACTATACGACCCGTAAAGTGATTTACGTATAGTGCAATCGTCCTCCAGCATGTCAAAAATCCCAACTTTCTGTAAATGTTGAATATGGTTAAATACGACCCAGTTTACGGCCCGTAAACTGGTTTACGATACGTAAACCAGGTCATAAACTACCATGTCCATCAGCCAAAACTTTCTGTTTTGAAATGGTTAAATACGACCACAGTGGACGGAGCGTAAATCAAAATAAGGTCCGTATATGGTGGTTTACGACCACTGTTCATCCCGACGAGAATTCATTAAAGACCAGATTTTGTGATTTTAAAGGGGACTTAAGCCTCATTTCAACTCATTATTCATTCAACCAACTCAAGAAACTTCTAGACCTCTCCACATACTTCATCTATAGAAATCCCAAAGAATCAAAAGAACATCAAGACCAACAACACCAAATTCACAAAAATAAGTGTAAGAACACATCAAAGGATCTTCTAAGTCAAGAAATTCCCAAGAAGGTGGAACTAGGGTTTTGGCTAATTGAAGTGTTTCCACTTAAGGATTGTTCAACCATCATCCAAGGTAATTTTCCTGATTATTCCATGTTGTTTGAAGTATTGGAAAGCTTAGACACTTGAAATGTAGAAGAACATAGAAATGGGTCATTATTGAGTGAATAGTGACATAAATGAATGATAGTGGAATTGAACTATGAATTTTGAAGTGTTGTGAATACAAATATGCTATAAATGATTTTTATGTCATGAAACAAGCATTAAATGCATGAAAACGCAAAGACGAGTCATAAGGTTAAATATGGGGGAAATTGGAGGAAAATGGTGGATTTTGCTAAACGCACGTAAATGACGATTGTCGATTATGACATTGTGAATAATATTATTAATATTGGGAGTTGATATAGAACGTGAGAAAAGTAGTATGAACAAAGGAGACGCTGCCCAACTTCTCCTAGAATTTGCGACGCGCTCTTATAGTTAGTTTACTAATGTTGATACGAATTCTCTTATGAAGGTAACGACGTGATATCGACGGAGAACAAGTGAGCGATATCTTAGCTAAAAGACCAAGGTATGTGAGGATAGTCCTTATTTCTAATGGCATGAATCTTTTAGATTGAATCCCTATTCCTTTCATGAGTTCTTACATTCTAAGAAGTTAAAAGCTTATGCCTATGAATGTCTATATGAGATAAGTTATGCGATATGATGACACTAGAATGATGATGATGTTATTCCTTGCCTACACTAACCTTATGTACTAGTCCTTTCAAGGTGAGGTGGAATGTCCATGATGGTTCCATAATGTAATCGGGGGATCATGACCTTACGTGACCCCGATAGAGTAAAGTTGATCATGAGTCTTATATACGCATTGTGATAAGATAAGTATTTTATGATAAGCATATTACTATGAGTATTTACATTAAGCATGTCATGATTGCATTCACACCGGGCCTAGTTGGCCGGGCAGACACCACTTCGGCGGGCGGCGATACGGATATACCACGACCTACGGGGGTGGGCAGACACCACTAGTGGGCGGCATGATATGGTACCCCGGACGCGGGAGGCCTGGACGCGGGCTAATATTATTGATTATCACACCGTTCCGACATGGACGGGCAGCTTGCATTTGATGCATACATGTCATGATGATGAGTATGAGTAAGATAGCATGCATTACTTCATTTATGATTATCAGTCAGATCCAGATGTATCATGTTGATATTATCCTCATATTATTGATGTTTCCTTTCATTATATATGCCTCTCATACTCGGTACAATATTCGTACTGACATCCTTTCTTCGGACGCTGTGTTCATGCCCACAGGTAGACAGGGAGGAGAGCTTGGCCCAGGTCCTCAGTAGCTGTCAGCTGATAGATAGCACTCCATCGTTCGGAGGTGCTTATGGCTATTCTTTTGATGTACATTCATATATGCATATTTTGGGCATGACAGAGTCTTGTTCCGTCTATGTATTCATTATGTTAGTAGAGGCTCGTAGATACGCAGTGTGGGTTAGATAGTCTCACAAGATGTTTTCATATGTATGCATATTATTTTGATGGCCGAGAGGCAAATGTATATAAAGTACTTATGTTTTGATAAAATATGATTTTCCTACAATTGGTGTGTAAAATTGATAAAAGAGTATTAAATGAGTAAGATAAGTAATAGAGTGAGCGGTGCTCGGTAACTAGCTCCGGGTACCCGTCGCGGCCCCTAGCTGGGTCGTGACAGAAGTGGTATCAGAGCAGTTCGCCCTAGGAAGTGTCTACTAGCCGTGTCTAGTAGAGTCTTGTTTATGGTGTGTTGCGCGCCACGCTAATAAACAAGAGGCTACAGGGCATTTAGGAAAATGACCATCCTTCTTCTCATGAGATCGTGCGATAGAGCCATGCCTAGGATTATGTTATTCCTAAAAGTGCGTTATGGTTTCAGAAAAATGCCGCCGAAAGGAAAAGCTACAGCTGCCCAGAAAGGCAAAGCTACGACGAATAAGCGGGCAGAAAGGGAACCTCCAGCAGATGTAGAGGAAAGTGAATCGCAAGGTGAGGCCGCGCCCAATGTAGAAGAGCAGGGGGGAGCCTCAGCTCCGATTCCTCCACCGGGTGCTTCGGGTCAACAAGTGTCCGAGGCCATACATTTATTGACGCAGTTGGTTGCCGCTCAGGCACAACGACAGAATACGGGCCCAAGTGATCGTTCAGCTAGTACCAGAGCTCGTGATTTCCTTACTCTAAATCCTCCAGAATTTTTCGGGTCGAAGCCGGATGAGGACCCACAAGGTTTTATCGATGAGATGTTGCGGACGCTAAAACCTATGCATACTTTTGAGACCGAATCCGTGGAGTTGGCCTCATGTAGACTTCGCGACGTGGCGGTACTATGGTATAAGAATTGGGTGATAACAAGAGGGGAGAATGCACCACCTCCCGTGTGGCAAGAGTTTGTAGATGGCTTTATTCGTCACTACTTGCCACCTGAAGTCCGCCGAGCTAGAGCGGACAGGTTCTTGAATTTGAAACAAGGAAGCATGAGTGCCCGAGAGTATAGTATGCAATTCAACTCATTGGCCCGGTATTCTCCGACTATGGTGGCTGACATGGGGGACCGAGTCTATAGATTTGTGAGTGGTTTAGGACCACACTTGGTCAGGGATTGCCTGACAGCCTCTTTGCAAGACGGGATGGATATTTCCCGGATACAGGCCCATGCTCAGAACCTCGAGGAACGACAACGACAGCAAAGAAGTGATCGTGAGGGTGACAGAAGACAAGGTAAGAGGGCCAGATCTATGGGGGAGAACAGTGAGTACCGAGGGGGACCGAGACAGACATATTCTAGGCACTCAGGTCAGTCAGTGACTAGTGCACCTCCTAGATTCTCAGATAGGAGGGTTGATCGTTCTACTCAGTCAGGCCAGGGGCAGAGTTCGAGGGCTTCAGATTCGCAGCCTAGGGGATACTTTAGCCAGAGGAGACCTTCAGTACCGCGGTGTAGCCAGTGCGGTAAATTGCATTCTGGACAGTATCGTCAGGGTTCGGATGCTTGTTATGCTTGCGGGCAGGTTGGTCATATGATGAGAGATTTCCCTTCAGCGAGAGATAGAGCTGGGACTCAGCCCACAGGTTCAGCAGCGGGTTCTTCTTCAGTACGCCCGACAGCACAGACTCCTCAGACTACAGTAGGCAGAGGCAGAGGTAGAGGGGGAGCATCCACTTCAGGTGTTGTTCAGCCCCGTGTGTATGCTTTAGCAGGGCGATAGGATCTCGAGTCTTCCCCAGATGTTGTCACAGGTACCCTGACTATATTTTCCCGTGATGTATATGCTCTGATTGATCCAGGTTCTACCTTCTCATATATTACTTAGTATATCGCTGATTGTATTGGGGTAAGACCTGATCCAATTAAACCCTTCGAGGTATTCACTCCGGTTGGTGATCCCGTAATAGCGAGGCAAGTATATAAGGACTGTGTAGGCATTATATGTGATCGTCAGACAAGGGATGATTTGATTGAACTTGAGATGATAGATTTTGACGTAATTATGGGTATGGACTGGTTGGCATCGTGCTACGCTAATGTTTGTTACTTGACAAAAGTAGTTCGATTCCAATTTCCGGGAGGGCCCGTACTTGAGTGGAAGGGTAATACAGCTTCCCTAAATGGTAGGTTTATTTCCTACCTTAAGGCGAGAAAGATGATAGCCAAGGGTTATATTTTTCATCTAGTTCGGGTTCATGACACGGGAGCGGAAGTGCCAACCTTCCAGTCTGTCCCAGATGTGTTTCCCGACGAGTTTCCAGGCCTTCCTCCAGAAAGGGAGATTGATTTCGCCATCGATATGTTACCAGACACCAAGCCCATCTCTATTACTCCGTATCGAATGGTTCCAGCAGAACTGAAAGAGCTAAAAGCATAGCTAAAAGATTTACTTGAGAAGAGGTTTATAAGGCCTAGTTCCTCGCCATGGGGAGCACCAGTCTTGTTCGTAAGGAAGAATGACGGATCGCTACGAATGTGCATCGACTACAGGCAGTTGAACAAAGTGACGGTGAAGAACAGATATCCCCTTCCTAGAATTGACGACTTGTTCGATCAGTTGCAAGGTGCTAAATGGTTCTCCAAGATAGATTTGAGATCAGGTTATCATCAGGTGAGAATTAGGGAAGCAGATATTCCCAAGACTGCCTTCAGGACAAGATATGGTCACTACGAGTTGCGAGTAAAGTCGTTCGGGTTGACGAATGCCCCAGCGGTGTTCATGAATTTAATGAATAATGTGTTCAGGCCATTTTTGGATCTTTTTGTGATAGTGTTTATCGACGATATCCTGATATATTCTCGCACAGAATCAGAACATGCAGATCATCTAAGAATTGTTCTTGGCGTTCTTCGAGATCGGGAATTGTATGCAAAGTTTTCGAAGTGCGAGTTTTGGCTGAACTCAGTGGCATTTCTAGGCCATGTTATTTCAGATGATGGTATCCGAGTCGACACTCAGAAAATAGAAGCTGTGAAGACTTGGCCAAGACCTACGATGCCTACAGAAGTTCGTAGTTTCTTTGGGTTAGCAGGATACTATAGAAGATTTGTAGAGGACTTCTCATCTATTTCAGCCCCATTGACAAAGTTAACCCAGAAGTCGGCTAAATTCCAGTGGAGTGATGCCTGTGAGCGTAGCTTCGAAGAGCTGAAACACAGGTTGACCTCAGCGCCAGTGCTAACACTTCCAGAAGGATCAGATGGCTATGTGGTATATTGTGACGCCTCCGGTGTGGGATTAGGATGTGTATTAATGCAGAATGGGAAATTTATTGCATATGCTTCGAGATAGTTGCGAAAACATGAACAGAATTATCCCACTCATGATCTGGAGCTAGCTGCGGTCATTCATGCATTGAAAATGTGGAGACACTACTTATATGGTGTGCACGTGGACATCTAAACGGATCACAAAAGCCTTCAATATATTTTTAAACAGAAGGAGTTGATCTTACGGCAAAGGCGATGGTTAGAATTACTGAAGGATTACGATGTGAACATTCTATATCATCCAGGGAAGGAGAATGTAGTAGCAGATGCACTTAGCCGCCGATCGATGGGTAGTTTATGTGGAGTTCCTTTGGAAAAGCGAGAAATGGTTCGTGAGGTCGATCGATTAGCAAGTCTCGGCGTACGGCCAATTGATTCAGGGGATGCAAGTATTAGCATCAATGACCCCACAGTTTCATCATTGAATCTAGAAGTTAAGGAACGGAAATATAAAGATCCTCAGTTACGCCACTATCGAGATCTATCTCAGGAAAAGGAAAAGTCTCCATTCGAAGTTTCCATAGAAGGGGTTCTTAGATATCGAAGCCGGCTATGTGTACCTAATGTGGCAAACTTGCGCCAACGGATTTTAGAAGAAACACATCATTCCCGGTATTCTATTCATCCAGGTGCAACCAAGATGTAACACGACCTCAAATTGGTATATTGGTGGGATTGCATGAAGCGAGACATAGCAGAATTTGTAGCACAGTGTCCTAATTACCAGCAAGTGAAGGCCGAGCATCAAAAGCCAGGAGGGTTATTGCAAGTAATGGAAATTCCTACGTGGAAATGGGAAGAAATTAATATGGATTTTGTGGTAGGGTTACCCCGTACGCGAGGGAAGTTTGATTATATATGGGTGATCGTGGATAGACTCACGAAAGCAGCTCATTTTCTCCCCGTTAGAACCACATATTCAGCGGAAGATTAAGCTAAATTGTATCTCAAGGAGATTGTACGACTTCACAGTATTCCTTTGGAAATTATCACAGACAGAGGGGCACAGTTCACAGCCAAGTTCTGGAAGTCCTTTCAAGAGGGTCTTGGTACCCAAGTTAAGCTCAGCACGGCGTTCCATCCGCAGACTGACGGACAAGCCGAGCGCACTATTCAGACCTTGAGGATATGCTACGGGCGTGTGTATTGGACTTTGGCGGTAGTTGGGATGAGCATTTGCCTCTTATTGAATTTGCCTATAATAAAAGCTATCATTCCAACATTCAAATGGCCCCGTATGAAGCCTTATATGGAAGAAAATGCAGATCTCCAATTGGATGGTTTGAAACCAGAGAAGTACAATTGATAGGCCCCGACTTGATCCAACAAGCAGTTGAAAAGGTTAAAGTGATTCGAGACCGACTGTTAACAGCTCAAAGTCGCCAAAATTCTTATGCAGATAATCGCCGACGAGACTTGGAATTTCAAGTGGGCGATTGGGTGTTCCTGAAGGTATCGCCGATGAAGGGAGTGATGAGATTTGGCAAGAAGGGAAAGCTAAGTCCCAGATATATCGGACCCTACCAAATCATTCGCAAGGTGGGTCGAGTAGCCTACGAATTGGACTTGCCTTCAGAGCTCGAATCCGTGCATCCAGTATTCCATGTTTCGATGCTCCGCAAGTGTATTTGAGACCCAACAAGAATAGTTCCGGTTGATGATGTGCAAGTAACAGAGAAGCTAACATACGAGGAAATTCCCATTGCCATTTTGGATAGACAAGTACGAAAGCTTCGGAATACAGAGGTTGCTTCAGTCAAAGTTCTATGGCGGAATAATAATCGGGAAGAAATGACTTGGGAAGCGGAGGAGAAGATGAAATCTATGTACCCCCATTTGTTACAATCCCCAGAAGAGATTCAAGATGAGACGTCGATGGTGTAAGGTATGTATGTTTTAGTTTTATATTTTTGGTCGTGTGTAGCCATAAATGTGTTGATATTGTGATATAGCCGTGTGAGGCGAGGAAATTGTGGGTTGTTGTAATGGAAAGGTAGTATCCAAATTACAAAGGAAACTCTGGCAAAAATTTTCCAGAATACCCGAGTGTCGAACATTCGAGGACGAATGTTCCAAAAGGGGGGAAGAATGTTACACCTCGGAAATTTCTCCGTACTTGTAGGATGAGTGGAATGATGAAAAGTTGAGTGAATGATGTTTTATTAAGTCGGGAATGGCTAATTAAGAATTTTTGAAAAATAAGAAAGTCGCAGAAAATGTTCTGTCCAGTGGTCGTATATGGCACTATACGGCCCGTAAAGTGATTTACGGACTGTATAGTGCAATCGTCCTCCAGCATGTCAAAAATCCCAACTTTCTGTAAATGTTGAATATGGTTAAATACGACCCAGTTTACGGCCCGTAAACTGGTTTACGGTCCGTAAACCAGGTCGTAAACTACCATGTCCATCAGCCAAAACTTTCTGTTTTGAAATGGTTAAATACGACCACAGTGGACGGAGCGTAAATCAAAATACGGTCCGTATATGGTGGTTTACGACCACTGTTCATCCCGACGAGAATTCATTAAAGACCAAATTTTGTGATTTTAAAGGGGACTTAAGCCTCATTTCAACTCATTATTCATTCAACCAACTCAAGAAACTTCTAGACCTCTCCACATACTTCATCTATAGAAATCCCAAAGAATCAAAAGAACATCAAGACCAACAACACCAAATTCACAAAAATAAGTGTAAGAACACATCAAAGGATCTTCTAAGTCAAGAAATTCCCAAGAAGGTGGAACTAGGGTTTTGGCTAATTGAAGTGTTTCCACTTAAGGATTGTTCAACCATCATCCAAGGTAATTTTCATGATTATTCCATGTTGTTTGAAGTATTGGAAAGCTTAGACACTTGAAATGTAGAAGAACATAGAAATGGGTCATTATTGAGTGAATAGTGACATAAATGAATGATAGTGGAATTGAACTATGAATTTTGAAGTGTTGTGAATACAAATATGCTATAAATGATTTTTATATCATGAAACAAGCATTAAATGCATGAAAACGCAAAGACGAGTCATAAGGTTAAATATGGGGGAAATTGGAGGAAAATGGTGGATTTTGCTAAACGCACGTAAATGACGATTGTCGATTATGACATTGTGAATAATATTATGAATATTGGGAGTTGATATAGAACGTGAGAAAAGTAGTATGAACAAAGGAGACGCTGCCCAACTTGTCACGACCCAACCCCGTGGGCCGCGACCAGTGCCCTAGCTGGGCACCTATACGTACCCGATACCCAAATTAGCATATTATCAGAATAATAATATAGTAATAACATTAGTGGATGCTATAGAATTTAGCAGAAGAGCAGACTTGGCACACAGAAGCCGATAAGGCTATCATAAAACAAAACATCCCAAATATATGTACAGAACCCACACAGATGTATCCACAGACCTCTACGGAACATATCATAATCATAAGACGGGACAGGGCCCCGTCGTACCCTGAACAAAGTACATATCCAGATAGCAGTGACAGACTGTACCAAAAGATGGGCTCTGTAGAAGAGAGCGCCCCAAAATAGCAGAAATGGGATCCTAAACGTGCGGATCAGCAAACCTGTTGTCTGTACCTGCGCGGCATGAAAACGCAGCCCCCGAAGAAAGGGGGTCGGTACGAAATATGTACTGAATATGTAAAGCGGAATCACAGAAGTCAAATCATAATGGTTACAGAAAATGAGTATAGAATCCAGAGTGTCAAATGCATATTTCCAAAACAGACAGAATGCGTACAGAAACATATGTCATATCATATCATATCCGGTCCCTGCCACGGTACTCGGCAGACAGAATGTAGCCACCCTCCCGACGCTGGTGCCCCTATACAGAAGAATCAGAAAAAGGGGCGTGGCCCCGTGTCATAAAATGTCATATCAAAATGGCCATAACAGATCAGATCAGAATAGGCGGACATGGCACATCATACTCCACAGACCCATGTACGCATATACCTGCCCCCTCACATCGGGACGCGGCGAACAATGCAGAGAGTCACGCTTGACAACATATCCTGGCCCGGGCTCTGTGTGGGAAACATTGGGACATCCACGAATGGAGTAGTGAGAGACTAATGCAATTTAAAAATATCATAAGTGTTTTCAAAGACTCGATGAAGCGTAGCAAAGACAAACAAATTAAATGGACTCGGACGGAATCATAATAAATGTATTTCGGATATCATAATAAATTACAGAAGTATAACTTTCCCGAAATCATTCCGAGTGTCAAAATAATTTATAATATTTAACATAATATTTAAAATAATATTCGTTAAGCGATTAGTAGGGTAATTAAAACATTTCTTTCAAAGATCGCTTAAAAAGGAAGCTTTAGCATATTAGGGGCAAAACCGTAAATAGCGGGCCCGCCTTGGGACAAACAAGACAGTGGGCTCAAATTGTGCCCTCTAAGCATATAGTATCACCTAAAAAGGTTATACAGACATTCTATGACTTTCTGAATCATTTAGAGCAAAATTGCATAATTTCAGAAAAAGCGTATCAAAATGGTTCAATTCTACTGAAGGAAAAACTGAAATTTTGTCTTGCGGATTCCGAGGGCCAAGAGGTCCTTCGAGGCCCGGATCCGACCCTAACACACTAGGGGCATGCCAAGGGAAGAATTGGGTTTGCTTTACATACCTTTCACGCTCCTTAAGCCTTTCCAAACTCACTTCCCGTTTCGTCGAAAAACTGCAATCGGTCAAGTTTACCAATTGTAAGTTATGAATACCAAAGTTCCAACTTAATGCATATTTGGCTACCGAAATTTCGGCAGCACTTCCCCTATACATATTGCACCCCGAGAATTCAACTCGGCCATAATTCATCAACAACAACCCAAACGACAACATCAATATCAACAATAAGCATTAAAAACACAAATATCCTTCAACTAGTCATTTTTCTCACAAGTTGACATAATCTTCAATTCAACCCAAACTTTCGAACTAACATCATGATTTCACATCCATTATCACTTAAGATCATCACAACATAGATTTAGAGACATCTTATATCATTTCCCCTAAGATATACACTTGATATACTTAATATACAACTTTCCGCCAAAGTCTTAACTTATGCAAAACATCAAATCTTTGGCATACATTTTCATAACAAGTTTCCAACTTCCAAATTCATCAATGATCATCACTATTAGCAACCAAACAACTTCATTTCCTTAATGTCGGAAAATCATACTAAAACGACATAAGTTTCTACATTCCAATTCAATACAAACTTATATCATTCTAACTTCATTTACATATCAAGCATTACAACAACACTCCAATACTCTAAACAAACTTAATCCATTTCATTCCCAAGTCAAATACACCACACGGCCATATGCTATTTTTCTCCATTCAATCAAATTTATTCCACTTTCGTTCTCAACATAAATTCCATCACATTCACAACTAGAATACAACATGAATTCTATACATTTTTGGCTATACATCATGTATATACACACGGCTACAATCCATATACCAAACCCACATTGCAAACTTCCATTTTTCCATACAATCAACACATTTCTATATACTACAACACAAACAAAACTTCATAACACAATAAAATGGTAGAAATTCTTATCTTTTCTTCAAGTCTTCTTCACTTGGAGATGTAGTCACTTTGATGATTCTAATGCTCCCCACTCCAATCCAACTATACCAAGTTACAAAGGAACCTTATCTTAGTAGGAAAACCACAAGACATGAATTTTTGGAACAAGATTTTTGGTACCTATTTTCCCTAGCCAAACCCGAAACCCTCTTGGCTTTTGCTCTTGTTCTTGACTTCTTTCTTACTTAGTTTTCTTGAATGTTCTAATGCATATAATGAAGACTTTAGGCATCTTATATTAATTGTCACATGACCATGCACATGACTAATTAATTAGGCTTGGATCAAGGCCTCAAGTTAATTAATCCCATGAAAATTTAATACACATTTTGGGCTTGGGCCATACCATGGCCGGCCACTCTAAGTGCATTGGGCCTTAAATTCTATTCCATTATTTTTGGCCCAATGACTTATAGTCCACGTTTTATAATTCCCGAAACTAATTTCCGAAATTCCAAAATTACCCTTAACCTTGTCCCACACTTTCATGACTCTATTCTTTCATGCATAACTCCTACGTTCAACAAAATATCAAATTGATCGTATATCTCAAGAATCCAATATAATTCAAGTCTTCCCAAACGTGTGAAAACACGGGTCATAACATCCTCCCCCCCCCCCCTTTAGAACATTCGTCCTCGAATGTAAAATTAATCTTATAGGGTTGGAAAATACTTTGGGGGAGTTCATGCTTACAAATAACACATAGGATATACGATTGACATTGAAATGAAATTAAGCAGGATTTAAGGTTACCTGTGGGCATAGGGAACAATTGAGGATATTTTTTCTTCATTTCCTCTTCGGCCTCCCATGTCATTTCCTCCCTATTCTCGTTCCGCCACAGTACCTTAACAGAGGCTACATCTTTATTCCGGAGCCTCTTTACCTGACGATCCAAAATAGATACGGGCTGCTCCTCGTACGATAGTTGTTCCGACACCTGAATGTCATCCGCAGGGAAAATTCTTGAAGGGTCACCAATGCATCTGCGGAGCATAGAGACATGGAACACCGGATGTACCGCTTCCAAATCGGATGGCAAATCTAACTCATAGGTGACATTTCCAACCTTCCGAACAATCTGATACGGCCCAATATAACGCGGACTGAGCTTACCCTTTCTGCCGAACCGCATCACGCCTTTCATAGGCGATACCTTCAGAAATACCCAATCGCCTACCTGAAACTCCAACGGTTGACGCCGTTTATCCGCGTATGACTTCTGTCGACTCTGGGCTGCCAACAGTCGCTCTCGAATAAGTTTCACCTTGTCCACGGCCTGCTGGACCATATCTGGGCCAATCAACTCTGTCTCGTCAATATCAAACCAGCCAATCGGCGATCTGCACTTCCTGCCATATAAAGCCTCGTACGGAGCCATCTGGATGCTGGAATGGTAACTATTATTTTATGCAAACTCAATCAACGGCAAGTGATCATCCCAGCTACCCCTGAAATCAATAACGCAGGCCCGCAACATATCCCCCAGCGTCTGTATAGTGCGCTCGGCCTGTCCGTCGCTCTGAGGATGAAAGGTTGTGCTCAGACTCACCTGAGTCCCTAGACCCTCCTGAAACGACCTCCAGAAACGCGCCGTAAACTGGGCGCCTCTGTCAGAAATAATAGATATAGGAACTCCGTGAAGCTTCACAATCTCCTTAATATAGAGCCTGGCATAATCCTCGGCGGAAAAAGTAGTCCTGACGGGAAGGAAATGGGCTGATTTCGTCAGCCTATCCACAACGACCCAGATGGAATCATACTTCCGTGGAGTGAGAGGCAAACCTGTAATGAAGTCCATATTAATAACCTCCCACTTCCAAGTCGGAATTTCCATTTCCTGCAACAGGCCACCCGGCTTTTGATGCTCAATCTTGACCTGCTGACAATTAGGACACTGGGCGACGAACTCTGCAATATCTCGCTTCATACCGTCCCACCAATATAAGCATCGAAGATCGTGGTACATCTTCGTTGACCCAGGATGGACCGAATAGCGAGCATAATGTGCCTCGCTCATGACCTGCTGCCGAAGGCCTGCAATATCAGGTACACACAACCTGCCTCTATATAACATAGTGCCGTCCGGTGAAAACTCGAACGGAGTCCTCTCCTTATCATAGGCTGTGTCCCTGTACCGAGCTAAGACAGGATCCTCGAACTGATGCCGCTTAATACCGTCCCTGATGGATGACTCAGAAACCCCTCGAACAGAAATCTGGGTATCTCCAGAATCGGCCAGACGAACCCCGAGACTAGCCAACTGCTGAACATCACGGGCTATCTCTCTCCTGTCTGGCTGTAAATCGGCCAAACTGCCCATAGACTTCCGACTGAGCGCGTCTGCAACAACATTAGCCTTGCTCGGATGATACAGAATATCTACATCATAATCTTTCAGAAGCTCCAGCCACCTCCGCTGCCGCAAATTAAGCTCCCTCTGTCTGAAAATATACTGGAGACTCTTATGATCAGTATAGATATCCACATGAACGCCATATAAATAGTGTCTCCATATCTTCAGAGCATGAATCACCACTACGAGCTCCAGATCGTGGGTAGGATAATTCTTTTCATGCTTTTTGAGCTGTCGGGAAGCATACGCTATAACTCTGCCGTGCTGCATCAATACACAGCCTAACCCCATGCCAGAAGCGTCACAATAAATAACATACCCGTCCGGTCCCTCTGGAAGAGTCAGAACTGGGCTGTAGTCAGCTTCTCCTTCAGCAACTGGAAGCTCCGTTCACAAGCGTCAGACCACTGGAACTTAGCTCCCTTCTGAGTCAGCCTTGTCAAAGGCGCTGAAATCGAAGCAAACTTCTCCACAAAACTCCTGTAATAACCTGCTAATCCCAGGAAACTGCGTACGTCTTTGGGCGTCGTAGGTCTGGGCCAATTCTTCACGGCCTCGATCTTCTGTGTGTCAACAGGGACACCATCAACTGCAATAACATGCCCCAAGAAAGCCACTGAAGACAGCCAGAATTCACACTTAGAAAATTTGGCATATAATTTCTGATGCCGGAGTACCCCTAATACCGATCTCAGATGATCTGCGTGCTCCGCCTCAGACCGAGAATAAACCAGGATATCATCAATGAATACAATTACAAACATATCCAAGAATGGCCTGAATACCCGGTTTATCAAATCCATGAATACTGCGGGGGCATTAGTAAGCCCAAAAGACATAACCCTGAACTCATAATGCCCATATCGGGTCCGGAAAGCTGTCTTAGGGATATCGGCCCCTCGTACTCGTACCTGGTGATAACCGGATCGAAGATCTATCTTCGAAAAACACTTAGCGCCCTGCAGCTGATCAAACAAATTATCAATCCTGGGGAGGGGGTATTTATTCTTTATAGTTACCTTATTCAGCTGCCGATAATCAATACACATACACAGCGACCCGTCCTTCTTACGCACAAATAATACCGGGGCTCCCCAAGGCGAAGTACTGGGTTTGATGAAGCCCTTATCCAACAAATCTTTCAGCTGCTCCTTCAACTCCTTTAACTTTGCAGGCGCCATTCTATACGGAGGAATAGAGATAGGCTGAGTGTCTGGGAATAAGTCAATAGAGAAGTCTATCTCTCGTTCTGGAGGAAGACCTGGAAGCTCGTCGGGGAAAACATCTGGAAACTCATTAATCACGGGGACTGACTGAAGTGTCGGCGTCTCTACGCCCAAGGCTTGCACCCGTACCAGATGATAAATATAACCTTTTCTGATCATTTTCTTCGCCTTAAGGTACGAAATAAACTTACCTTTCGGCGATGCTGTATTACCAGCCCATTCTACAGCTGGCTCCCCGGGAAACTGGAAGCGAACCACCTTATTCTGGCAGTCAACATTAGCATAACAGGAAGCTAGCCAGTCCATACCCATAATAACATCAAATTCAGTCATATCTAACTCTACCAGATCTGCCTTAGTGTCACGGTCACAAACAATCACGGAACAATCTTTATATACTTGTTTCGCTACAATAAAATCCCCTATTGGTGTGGCTACCTCAAATGGCTCTATAGGTTCAGACATAATACCAATTTTACCGGCAACAAGGGGTGAAATATATGATAAAGTCGAACCTGGATCAATTAGTGCATACACAGATCGAGAGAAGACCAATAAAGTACCTGTGACGACATTAGGAGATGCCTCCTGATCCTGGCGGCTGGCCAAAGCATAAATGCGGTTCGAAGGACCACTAATACCAGAAGCTCCACCACGGCCTCTGCCGCGACCTGCTGGTGCTGGAAAACCCTGCCCCGTAGGGTGCATAGCCACTGACGACGATGAAGACCCAGCGACTGATCCGGTAGGCTGCGCTGCACCACCCGAACTACCCTTATACGGGCAATCTCTCACAGAATGGCCCTGACGACCACAAGAAAAGCATGCACCGGTGGCTCTGTAGCACTCCCCCGGATGATATCTGCCACAAAGAGAACACTGAACCCTGGGTGGCCTCATCTGACCAGAACCCCTATCTGTCCGCGAACCTGAAGCCCTGGAGCTCTGGCCCGCTCCTGAATACCCTGGGCTATCAAATCTGCGACCTGTAGACTGGGGAGGTGCGCTCTGCGCCGGCTGAGATGAAAATCTGCTAGGCTGCTGCGGCTGTTGGGGCTGTCTGCCCCGAAAATCACCAGATTACCTGGCCCTCTTGGGCTGTCTCCGATCCTGGCCCCTGTCAGGCTGGTGTCCTCCTCTGCCCCGATCCTCCATGCCCTGGGCGTGTGCCTGAATACGGGCAATGTCCATACCGGGCTGAACAGCCAATACTAGGCAGCTATCAACAAAATACCGATCCAGCCCCATAATATATATGTGCATCCGGTCCGCCATAGTAGCCACCACAGCAGGTGCATATCGGGCTTAGGAATCAAACTCCAAACTATAGTCCCGGACACTGCGGCCCTTCTGCCTCAATAATAAGAATCTATCAGATTTGGCTCGTCGCAACTCTGGGGGCAGAAAATGTCCAAGAAATGCCTGAGGAAAATCGCCCCAAACTGCTGGAGGAGCGCCGTCCCCTCTGGATAGCCCCCATGACTCGTACCAGTTGGCCGCCACATCATATAACCGGTACGAAGCTAACGCGACTGACTCTGTCTCGGAAGCATTAATCAAATCTAGAGTGCGTCGCATCTTCCTGATAAACTCCTCAGGATCCTCCTCGGGCTTTGTCCCGAAGAACTCTGGAGGACTACAAGTCAAAAACTCACGGGCTCTCGAACTGTCACGCCTGACTGTCCGGTCACCTCCCAGTCCATGGCCCTGAACCTGCCCTGCCACAAGTCTCGTCAGCAACCGGACTGCCTCCCTCATAGACTGATCCTCAGTGCCTGGCCGTGGAGCTGGAGGCTCAGGTACTGGAACTGCGGGAGCTGGCGGTGCAGCCGCCCCCAGATCTGCAGCTACGGCTGCCCCTATCTCCTCCACGAGTGGCGGTGTAGAAGAACCCTCAGTCTGGGGCAAGGTCTCCGGAGTAATATGTGCCTGGGCCCTGGTAATCCTCTGGACCCGGCTAGTCTCTCCCAAGGCTGCTGACTTGGCCTTTTGGGCCGCTGTTGCTTTTTTTGGAGGCATATCTGCAAACATAGCCACTCGTTAGGGAGGGGTCATCCTGATAACACAGCTCTATCGCATGATCTAAGACAGAAAGAAGGGTAGTATCCTAAATGCCCTGTAGCCTCCTGTTTATAGGTGTGGTGCACAACACACCGGTCTGTGGACATTCCAAGGACGAACCGCTCTGATACCACTTTTGTCACGACCCAACCCCGTGGGCCGCGACCAGTGCCCTAGCTGGGCACCTATACGTACCCGATACCCAAATTAGCATATTATCAGAATAATAATATAGTAATAACATTAGTGGATGCTACAGAATTTAGCAGAAGAGCAGACTTGGCACACAGAAGCCGATAAGGCTATCATAAAACAAAACATCCCAAACATATGTACAGAACCCACACAGATGTATCGACAGACCTCTACGGAACATATCATAATCATAAGACGGGACAGGGCCCCGTCGTACCCTGAACAAAGTACATATCCAGATAGCAGTGACAGACTGTACCAAAAGATGGGCTCTGTAGAAGAGAGCGCCCCAAAATAGCAGAAATGGGATCCTAAACGTGCGGATCAGCAAACCTGTCGTCTGTACCTGCGCGGCATGAAAACGCAGCCCCCGAAGAAAGGGGGTCAGTACGAAATATGTACTGAATATGTAAAGCGGAATCACAGAAGTCAAATCATAATGGTTACAGAAAATGAGTACAGAATCCAGAGTGTCAAATGCATATTTCCAAAACAGACAGAATGCGTACAGAAACATATGTCATATCATATCATATCCGGTCCCTGCCACGGGACTCGGCAGACAGAATGTGGCCACCCTCCCGACGCTGGTGCCACTATACAGAAGAATCAGAAAAAGGGGCGTGGCCCCGTGTCATAAAATGTCATATCAAAATGGCCATAACAGATCAGATCAGAATAGGCGGACATGGCACATCATACTCCACAGACCCATGTACGCATATACCTGCCCCCTCACATCGGGACGCGGCGAACAATGCAGAGAGTCACGCTTGACAACATATCCTGGCCCGGGCTCAGTGTGGGAAACATTGGGACATCCACGAATGGAGTAGTGAGAGACTAATGCAATTTAAAAATATCATAAGTGTTTTCAAAGACTCGATGAAGCGTAGCAAAGACAAACAAATCAAATGGAGTCGGACGGAATCATAATAAATTACAGAAGTATAACTTTCCCGAAATCATTCCGAGTGTCAAAATAATTTATAATATTTAACAGAATATTTAAAATAATATTCGTTAAGCGATTAGTAGGGTAATTAAAACATTTCTTTCAAAGATCGCTTAAAAAGGAAGCTTTAGCATATTAGGGTCAAAACCGTAAATAGCGGGCCCGCCTTGGGACAAACAAGACGGCGGGCTCAAATTGTGCCCTCTAAGCATATAGTATCACCTAAAAAGGTTATACAGACATTCTATGACTTTCTGAATCATTTAGAGCAAAATTGCATAATTTCAGAAAAAACGTATCAAAATGGTTCAATTCTACTGAAGGAAAAACTGAAATTTTGTCTTGCGGATTCCGAGGGCCAAGAGGTCCTTCGAGGCCCGGATCCGACCCTAACACACTAGGGGCATGCCAAGGGAAGAATTGGGTTTGCTTTACATACCTTTCACGCTCCTTAAGCCTTTCCAAACTCACTTCCCGTTTCGTCAAAAAACTGCAATCGGTCAAGTTTACCAATTGTAAGCTATGAATACCAAAGTTCCAACTTAATGCATATTTGGCTACCGAAATTTCGGCAACACTTTCCCTATACATATTGCACCCCGAGAATTCAACTCGGCCATAATTCATCAACAACAACCCAAACGACAACATCAATATCAACAATAAGCATTAAAAACACAAATATCCTTCAACTAGTCATTTTTCTCACAAGTTGACATAATCTTCAATTCAACCCAAACTTTCGAACTAACATCATGATTTCACATCCATTATCACTTAAGATCATCACAACATAGATTTAGAGACATCTCATATCATTTCCCCTAAGATATACACTTGATATACTTAATATACAACTTTCCGCCAAAGTCTTAACTTATGCAAAACATCAAATCTTTGGCATACATTTTCATAACAAGTTTCCAACTTCCAAATTCATCAATGATCATCACTATTAGCAACCAAACAACTTCATTTCCTTAATGTCGGAAAATCATACTAAAACGACATAAGTTTCTACATTCCAATTCAATACAAACTTATATCATTCTAACTTCATTTACATATCAAGCATTACAACAACACTCCAATACTCTAAACAAACTTAATCCATTTCATTCCCAAGTCAAATACACCACACGGCCATATGCTATTTTTCTCCATTCAATCAAATTTATTCCACTTTCGTTCTCAACATAAATTCCATCACATTCACAACTAGAATACAACATGAATTCTATACATTTTTGGCTATACATCATGTATATACACACGGCTACAAGCCAGATACCAAACCCACATTGCAAACTTCCATTTTTCCATACAATCAACACATTTCTATATACTACAACACAAACAAAACTTCATAACACAATAAAAAGGTAGAAATTCTTACCTTTTCTTCAAGTCTTCTTCACTTGGAGATGTAGTCACTTTGATGATTCTAATGCTCCCCACTCCAATCCAACTATACCAAGTTACAAAGGAACCTTATCTTAGTAGGAAAACCACAAGACATGAATTTTTGGAACAAGATTTTTGGTGCCTATTTTCCCTAGCCAAACCCGAAACCCTCTTGGCTTTTGCTCTTGTTCTTGACTTCTTTCTTACTTAGTTTTCTTGAATGTTCTAATGCATATAATGAAGACTTTAGGCATCTTATATTAATTGTCACATGACCATGCACATGACTAATTAATTGGGCTTGGATCAAGGACTCAAGTTAATTAATCCCATGAAAATTTAATACACATTTTGGGCTTGGACCATACCATGGCCGGCCACTCTAAGTGCATTGGGCCTTAAATTCTATTCCATTATTTTTGGCCCAATGACTTATAGTCCACGTTTTATAATTCCCGAAACTAATTTTCGAAATTCCAAAATTACCCTTAACCTTGTCCCACACTTTCATGACTCTATTCTTTCATGCATAACTCCTACGTTCAACAAAATATCAAATTGATCTTATATCTCAAGAATCCAATATAATTCAAGTATTCCCAAACGTGTGAAAACACAGGTCATAACACAACTTCTCCTAGAATTTGTGACGCGCTCTTATAGTTAGTTTACTAATGTTGATACGAATTCTCTTATGAAGGTAACGACGTGATATCGACGGAGAACAAGTGAGCGATATCTTAGCTAAACGGCCAAGGTATGTGAGGATAGTCCTTCTTTCTAATGGCATGAATCTTTTAGATTGAATCCCTATTCCTTTCATGAGTTCCTACATTCTAAGAAGTTAAAAGCTTATGCCTATGAATGTCTATATGAGATAAGTTATGCTATATGATGACACTAGAATGATGATGATGTTATTCCTTGCCTACACTCACCTTATGTACTAGTCCTTTCAAGGTGAGGTGGAATGTCCACGATGGTTCCATAATGTAATCGGGGGATCACGACCTTACGTCACCCCGATAGAGTAAAGTTGATCATGAGTCTTATATACGCATTGTGATAAGATAAGTATTTTATGATAAGCATATTACTATGAGCATTTACATTAAGCATGTCATGATTGCATTCACACCGGGCCTAGTTGGCCGGGCAGACACCGCTTCGGCGGGCGGCGATACGGATACACCACGACCTACGGGCATGAGCAGACACCACTAGTGGGCGGCATGATATGGTACCCCGGACGCGGGAGGCCTGGACGCGGGCTAATTGTCACGACCCAACCCCGTAGGCCGTGACTAGTGCCCGAGTTGGACACTCATATTATCTGTTAACTGTAGTCATTTGCAATTAGCATGTCATGATCTCATTTGTACATAAAACTGGTAGGACATTATTTTAAAGCTGTCAAGTTTTGTATGTCTTAGGCACCTGTCTTCTGAGGGGTTGCACTTTTTAAACAACAACATATATATATATATATATATATATATATATATATATATATATATATATATATATATATATATATATATATATATTCCTACGCAAGCCGCCAAGGCTGCCACGATATACAAAATAATAAACATACATATATATGCAAGCCGACAAGGCTGCCATTACGAATGGGTACGCCCCAAACATAAGTCATAGACATAAAACGCATCAACAACTACAAACAGACCCACACCGATGTCCACAGACCTCTAAGAGTAATGACCATATCATATGGCGGGACAGGGCCCGGCCGTACCCAAACAAACACATATGAATACAACATAAGGGAGTTATACCACAAGCTAGGCTCCGGAACAAGGGAGCAGTCCAAAATAGCTGAATAGGTATCCTAAGCTGGCGGATCTCCGAAACGAGCGTCTGTACCTGCGGGCATGAACGCAGCCCCCCGAAGAAAGGGGGTTAGTACGGAATATGTACTGAGCATGTAAAGCTTGAAACATAGTAATAGACTTATATTGAGACACGGTATGTAGGATTCAATGCAACAACCAGAATTTCATAATACTTGCCTTTGAACATATTTCATCTGTGTCATTCTCATATCAATGTCATTATAGCGTTTCGTAATCAAAGCTGCATAATTATTCTGTATATAACATATATAACGTGTCCCGGCCCTTTAATGAGGGGCTCGGTATTTATAATCATAGCATCATAAAACATAAACATGTACGTGTCCCGGCCCTTTAATGAGGGACTCGGTAATAAGGAATATATATATGCCCTCCTGGCCACCGTCTCCATATCATCATATCATCATATCGTCATATCATCATCATATCATTATATATATATATATATATAACGTGTCCCGACCCTTTAATGAGGAACTCGGTGAATAATATAGTAAACATGCGCATGAAAACGTATCCTGGCCCGGGACTCAGTGAAGGATATAGCGATAAGCACGAGCAGAATAATAAGCAATCACATATAAGCAATTCATCTTTTTAGACTCAATGGATAAGCAACTAACCAGCTCTAAAGTGTCAAAATAATATTCATATTCAGTTCTTTTCGAATCTCATAACAACCAATTACAAGAAACGTTTCAGATTTCATGTACATATATCACTTTAATTTGGTGTAGCTTTTGAAAGTCAAGTATGTCTCTAATTGCGCAATCCTTTAAGAATAGGAACTTTCATACATTATTCATTTGTCACTCATATTGTAGGCACATGAAAATGGCCTTAATGAAATATAGAATCATAAGTCATGCATGGAACTAGAGAATAGAATTTACCCCAAGGTTCATATCGTTTCATACTTACGTCTAGGACATGCCAAAAGAAAGAAGGAATGGGCTTTACATACCTTTAGCGTTTAGTTGTATTCTAACTTGTACTTGCTGCCCAAAAACGCTTATCCTATATCATGATATGAAGAACTACAATTAGTCTACAAGGGAATTCAATACGTATTTTGACGCTCACAATTCCTTTCTAACATTTAAACGACGTTTCGTTCGCATTCAAACCAACTAGCGTTACAAGCTAACATTGCTAATCGTTCTTTCATATATTAATCAAAACTTGTTTAAACATGACTTAGGGAGATTGGGCAGTCCATACACCATTCAAAACTGTTTCATACACACGGCTAAACAACACACATAGCATTCCCATTCTCACTTAGCAATTTTCCGGTTTTTACTTGCAACAACAACAACACGTTTAATGACATTACTTTCATGATTCTTGGAACTGTTTTAACATCATTTTCATTCTTACAACAGCCCACCATCATTTCAGTTTCAACTTGAATCAATGCACTTTACTTTCACTAAACGTTTGCAACTAGAATCAACATTCAACACACACAAATTCACTTCTAACATCAAAACTGTCCACGGTTTTGGACTGCCTATACACTTCAACATATTTCATTTATTTAACACCTCAATTCACATATTCAACATGCATACAATACACCACAATGTCCATAACAACAACAATCCAAATGTGACACAAAACAGTCCCTAAATCTCCCCTAAAACAGTCCCTTCTTCACGGCTACAACACCCTTCCCACAATTTCATGATTTTCATCCGTTTATCCAACTACAATACATTCAATCCATTTCCAATACATGTTCAAGAAGATAAAGCATGACTTCATTAGACCCTTCAACACACGGCTCATTTTCATTTCAACAAAAATAGTCCAATATCCAACATGCAACATCACAACCAAACTTCTACAATCTTTGTTCATTTACCCATGTTGGTACATATTCAATTCATCAACAATACATGCAAAATCAAATCAATCATGACTTCACCTCACTCACGGTTCACTCTCTACTTCAACTACAACAACAATCCAACAACAACATGCATGAACTATACATTCAAATCATCATACAATACAAGAACACTAAGCATTCTTACCTTACAATCTTGCTCTTCACTTTGGCCGAATTTTCCACTCTATTGAGGTGCTACACCTTCTTGTTTCTTTTCAACAACCAATACACATTCTTGTACACTAGATAAGGAGTAAAATTTGGTGGAGAAAACGGAAATTTGGAGCAAGTTTTTGACCCCTCTCTCTCGGCTAGCTCTAGCCGAGAGACTCTCCCACTCTATCACTATATCTCTCTCTTGAAGTGTTGAAATGATGTTGTTAAGGTGCAGTGAATCAGATTTTTTTGTATATGTATTCACTCCATGCTTTGGACAAGTGTACCACACTAACTTGGGTCAATAATTCTTTGACTATCCCACTATAGTGCACGGCCAAACATGGCTTAAAGGTGGACTGATTTTTGTCTTTCCAATCCCACTTATTAATCCAATTATGGTTAGTTTAATCCCAATTTTTCCATTAATACTTCCATGCCAAACGAAATTGTAGGCAAATTGTGACTTGAAACGAAACCGGAAGTTAAAATCTCTACTTCGTATCTTAAGATAGTCTTGTCTTTAATTTGTCGCGTTTATTTTAATACGTCTCAATGTATGAAAATATGGGATATAACATCCTCCCCCCCTTTAGAACATTCGTTCTCGAATGTTGATTTTTATCCCGTTGGGTTCTATAAGAGTTTTGGGTAGGGTTTTCCTTATCGCTAACATATAAATTGAGCAGACGATTAACACAATCAAGCAAGGGAGTTTAAATTACCTGTAGACGTGGAAAACAAGTGAGGATATTTATTTTTCATCTCCTCTTCAGCCTCCCAAGTCATCTCCTCCCTATTATTGTTCCACCACAACACTTTAACCGACGCCACATCTTTTGTTCGTAACCTCCTGATTTGTCGATCAAGTATGGCAATAGGTTGATCTTCGTATGATAGCTCCTCAGCTACCTGAATATCATCTGTAGGAAACACCCTGGAAGGATCGCCAATATACTTCCGAAGCATTGACACATGGAAGACCGGATGTACTGCTTCTAAATCTGCTAGTAGATCTAACTCGTAGGCAACTTGGCCTACCTTACGGATAACCTGGTAAGGTCCAATGTATCTCGGGCTCAACTTCCCTTTCTTGCCAAATCTCATAACACCATTCATGGGTGACACTTTCAAGAACACCCAATCGTCAACCTGAAATTCCAAGTGTCTACGTCGATTATCTGCATATGCCTTCTGCCGACTCTGAGCTGCCAGTAATCTTTCCTGAATAAGTTTCACCTTATCAACAGCCTGCTGAACCATATCTGGTCCTATCAGCTTAGTCTCGCCAACATCAAACCAGCCTATAGGGGATCTGCATTTCCTGCCATACAGGGCTTCGTACGGTGCCATCTGAATGCTAGAGTGGTAACTGTTATTATAAGAAAACTCGATAAGTGGCAAGTGATCATCCCAGCTGCCCCTAAAATCAATGACACAGGCCCGTAACATATCCTGTAGCGTCTGGATGGTACGCTCGGCCTGCCCGTCAGTCTGAGGATGAAATGCGGTGCTGAGACTCACCTGCGTCCCCAATCCCTCCTGGAAAGATCTCCAGAAGTTAGCTGTAAACTGGGCCCCTCTATCCGAGATAATCGCTGTGGGAACTCCATGAAGTCTCACTATCTCCTTAAGATACAATCGGGCATAATCCTCAGCTGAGTACGTAGTCTTGATTGGAAGAAAGTGGGCTGATTTTGTCAATCTATCAACAATAACCCAGATACAGTCATACTTCCGTGGGGTGCGAGGGAAACCTATGAAGAAATCCATATTAATTACCTCCCATTTGCAGGTTGGAATTTCCATCTCCTGCAATAGCCCTCCAGGTTTCTGGTGCTCTATCTTGACCTGCTGGCAATTCGGACACTGAGCCACGAATTCTGCTATGTCCTTTTCCATACCATCCCACCAGTACAAACACCTAAGATCATGATACATTTTTGTCGATCCCGGGTGAATAGAATAACGAGCACAGTTTGCTTCCCTCATTACCTGCTGCCGTAACCCTGCAACCTCAGGTACACATAATCTGTCTCTGTATCGTAGTACTCCATCGCATGACATCTTAAATGGGGTCTCCTCCTTCTGAAGTGTTGTATCTCTATAATGTACCAGAACAGGGTCCTCATATTGACGCTTCTTTACGTCTTCTACAATAGAGGGCTCAGCAACACCTCGCACCAAAACGCTACCATTATCAGAATCAGCCAAACGAACTCCAAGACTAGCTAGCTGATGAATCATACGGACTACCCCTTTATTTCCTGGCTGTACGCTTGCTAAACTAGCCATAGATTTACGGCTGAGTGCATCTGCTACAACATTAGCCTTCCCTGGGTGATATAGAATATCGACATCATAATCTTTCAGCAACTCCAGCCATCTCCTTTGCCGCAAATTCAGCTCCTTCTGCTTAAAGATATACTGGAGACTTTTATGATCTGTATAAATATCAACATGCACGCCATATAGGTAATGTCTCCATATCTTCAAGGCATGTATCACTGCTGCCAACTCCAGGTCATGTGTAGGATAATTTCTTTCATGTGGCATAGGCTATAACTCTGCCGTGCTGCATCAACACGCAACCCAACCCATCACTGGAAGCATCACAATAAACAACATAGCCATTTGGCCCTTCAGGAAGAGTTAGGACTGGAGCTGTAGTCAACTTATCTTTCAATAATTGGAAACTCCGTTCACAAGCATCGGTCCACTGGAATTTAGCTGCTTTCTGTGTTAGCCTTGTTAAAGGCGCTGAAATAGAAGCAAACTTTTCCACAAATCTCCTGTAATACCCTGCCAACCCCAGAAAGCTACGTACCTCAGTAGGCGTCGTCGGTCTAGGCCAAGTTTTGACGGCCTCAATTTTCTGTGAGTCTACCCGAATACCATCTGCTCCAACAATATGCCCCAGAAATGCTACTGAAGTCAACCAGAATTCACATTTAGAAAACTTAGCATATAATTTCTGGTGCTGGAGTATCCTGAGTACTGTCCTCAAGTGATCTGCATGCTCTTCCTCCGATCGTGAATAGACCAGAATATCATCAATTAATACAATCACGAACAAGTCAAGGAATGGCTTAAACACCCTGTTAATCAAATCCATAAATACTGCTGGAGCATTGGTCAGTCCAAAGGACATCAGTTTAAACTCGTAATGCCCGTATCGGGTCCTGAATGCAGTCTTCGGAATATCTGTTTCCCTTGCCCGCACCTGGTGATAACCTGACCGTAAGTCTATCTTTGAAAAACATTTAGCACCCTGCAACTGGTCAAATAAATCATCAATCCTGGGGAGGGGATATCTGTTCTTTATGGTGACTTTGTTCAGCTGCCTATAATCAATGCACATCCGCAGCGACCCATCCTTCTTTCGTACAAATAATACCGGTGCGCCCCATGGTGATGTACTGGGCCTAATAAAGCCTTTTTCTAGCAAGTCTCTCAGTTGCTCCTTCAATTCTTTTAATTCTGCGGGTGCCATTCGGTAAGGAGGAATAGATATGGGCCGAGTGTCTGACAATACATCTATAGTGAACTCTATCTCACGTTCAGGAGGAAGGCCTGGAATTTCATCTGGGAATACACCTGGAAATTCATTAACTACTGGGACAGATTGAAGAGTCGGTGCTTCTGCTTTCAAATCATGCGCACGAACCAGATGATAAATATAGCCCTTTCTAACCATTTTCCTTGCCTTGAGGTATGAAATAAACTTACCCCTCAGCGATGCTGTATTCCCCCTCCATTCTATAATTGGTTCCCCTGGGACCTAAAACCGAACTACCTTGCCTCTGCAATCAACGTTAGCATAGCAGGAAGCCAACCAATCCATCCCCATAATAGCATCAAACTCAGTCATATCTAGCTCTATCAAATCTGCTTTGGTACAGCGATTACATATGACTACCGAACAATCTTTATATACTAGCTTTGCTAAGACAAAATCCCCTACTGGTGTAGCCACCTCAAATGGTTCTATAGATTCAGATTTTATCCCAATTTTACTAGCAACAAAAGGGGAAATATATGATAATGTGGAGCTTGGATCTATCAATGCATTAACGTCTCGGGAGAAAATCGATAGTATACCTGTGACCACATTTGGCGACGCTTCCTGATCCTGCCTGCTGGCTAAAGCATATAGGCGGTTTGAAGGACCGCCAGAACTGGAAGCCCCTCCACGGCCTCTGCCACGGCCTGCTGGTGTCGGAATACCTTGCCCCATAGGGCGCATAGCAACTGAAGAAGAAGAAGAACTCGCAATAGACCCCGTAGGCTGAGCTGGGCCACCTGCACCACCTCCAAATCGACACTCCCTCATAGTATGGCCCTGACGGCCACAAGTGAAACAAGCACCAGTCATGAAACGGCATTCCCCTGGATGACGTCTGCTACATCGAGGACACGGGGGTATAGGTGGTCTCATCTGGCCTGAATTCTTGTGCATCTGGAACCCTGAAGTCATGGAGCTTTGACCGGCTCCCGAATACCCCGTGCTATCAAACCTCCTACCAGTAAATCGTGAAGGTGCACTCCGTGCCGGCTGGGAAGGATATCTACTATACTGTTGTTGGGGCTGCCTGCCCCGAAAGTCGCCAGAAGAGTACCCCGCTGATCTAGCCCTCTTATGCTGACCCCTTTCCTGCTCCCTATCAAATCGGCGCCCTCTCTGTCGATCCTCAACCCCCTGTGCATATGCCTGCACTGGGGGATATCTATACCGGGCTGGGAAGCCATTGCCATACAACTATCAATCAAGTAATTATCCAGCCCCATTACGTAACGATGTACCCTATCTGCCATGTCAGCTACCATAGCGGGCGCTTACCTAGCCAGTGAATCAAACTCGAGGCTATAATCTCGAACACTTCTACCATTCTACTTCAGGTGTATAAATCTGTCAACTCTAGCTCGCCTCATCTCTGGAGGTAAGAAATGACCCAGAAATGCCTCTACGAACTCGTCCCATACTGCTGGTGGACCATCCTCACCCCTGGCCAACTCCCAGGACTCATACCAATTTACTGCTATATCACGCAACTGATATGAAGCCAATTCAACCGACTCAGTTTCGGAAGCCTTAGTCACCCGCAACGTACGCAGCATCTGTCGAATAAACTCTTGTGGATCCTCTGCGGGCTTTGACACATAGAACTCTGGGGGTTTACAAGTCAAAAAACCATGGACCCTCAAACTGTCGTGTCTATCCGCATAACCACCTTCTAACCCGCGTGTGCGAGCCTGTCCCGATACCAACCTGGTCAATAACTGTACTGCGTCACGCATAGCCCTATCTTCCGCCCCTGGCTGGGGAGCTGGAGCCTCAGGAGCTGGTGGTAATTCTGTCTCCTGATCCGCAGCTGCTGCTGCCCTAGGCTCCTCTGATAATGATGGTGTAGCGGAGCTCGCTGACTGAAGCCTAATCTCAGGCACATATTGGGAATAAGCTCTAGTGACCCTCCGGGTCCCACTGGTCTCTCCAACTACCGCCTTGCCCTTCTGGGCGGCCGTCGCCTTCTTTGGAGGCATCGCTGTAAACATAACAATCTGTTAGGGAAAGATTTATCCTGATAATACAGCTCTATCGCACGATCTAGAATGAGAAGGAAAGATGACATCCTAAATGTCCTGTAGCTTCCTGTTTATAAATGTGGTGCACAACACATCGATAAACAAGACTCTACTCGATACGGTCTGTAGACACTCCGACGATTGAACCGCTCTGATACCACTTCTGTCACGACCCAACCCCGTAGGCCGTGACTAGTTCCCGAGTTGGACACTCATATTATCTGTTAACTGTAGTCATTTGTAATTAGCATGTCATGATCTCATTTGTACATAAAACTGGTAGGACATTATTTTAAAGCTGTCAAGTTTTGTATGTCTTAGACACCTGTCTTCTGAGGGGTTGCACTTTTTAAACAACAACATATATATATATATATATATATTCATACGCAAGCCGACAAGGCTGCCACGATATACAAAATAATAAACATACATATATATGCAAGCCGACAAGGCTGCCATTACGAATGGGTACGCCCCAAACATAAGTCATAGACATAAAACGCATCAACAACTACAAACAGACCCACACCGATGTCCACAGACCTCTAAGAGTAATGACCGTATCATATGGCGGGACAGGGCCCCGCCGTACCCAAACAAACACATATGAATACAACATAAGGGAGTTATACCACAAGCTAGGCTCCGGAACAAGGGAGCAATCCAAAATAGCTGAATAGGTATCCTAAGCTGGCGGATCTCCGAAACGAGAGTCTGTACCTGCGGGCATGAACGCAGCCCCCCGAAGAAAGGGGGTCAGTACGGAATATGTACTGAGCATGTAAAGCTTGAAACATAGTAATAGACTTATATTGAGACAAGGTATGTAGGATTCAATGCAACAACCAGAATTTCATAAAACTTGCCTTTGAACATATTTCATCTGTGTCATTCTCATATCAATGTCATTATAGCGTTTCGTAATCAAAGCTGCATAATTATTCTGTATATAACATATATAACGTGTCCCGGCCCTTTAATGAGGGGCTCGGTATTTATAATCATAGCATCATAAAACATAAACATGTACGTGTCCCGGCCCTTTAATGAGGGACTCGATAATAAGGAATATATATATGCCCTCCTGGCCACCGTCTCCATATCATCATATCATCATATCGTCATATCATCATCATATCATTATATATATATATATATATATATAACGTGTCCCGGCCCTTTAATGAGGAACTCGGTGAATAATATAGTAAACATGCGCATGAAAACGTATCCTGGCCCGGGACTCAGTGAAGGATATAGAGATAAGCACGAGCAGAATAATAAGCAACCACATATAAGCAATTCATCTTTTTAGACTCAATGGATAAGCAACTAACCAGCTCTAAAGTGTCAAAATAATATTCATATTCAGTTCATTTCGAATCTCTTAACAACCAATTACAAGAAACGTTTCAGATTTCATGTACATATATCACTTTAATTTGGTGTTGCTTTTGAAAGTTAAGTATGTCTCTAATTGCGCAATCCTTTAAGAATAGGAACTTTCATACATTATTCATTAGTCACTCATATTGTAGGCACATGACAATGGCCTTAATGAAATATAGAATCATAAGTCATGCATGGAACTAGAGAATAGAATTTACCCCAAGGTTCATATCGTTTCATACTTACGTCTAGGACATGCCAAAAGAAAGAAGGAATGGGCTTTACATACCTGTAGCGTTTAGTTGTATTCTAATTTGTACTTGCTGCCCAAAAACACTTATCCTATATCAAGATATGAAGAACTACAATTAGTCTACAAGGGAATTCAATACGTATTTTGACGCTCACAATTCCTTTCTAACATTTAAACGACGTTTCGTTCGCATTCAAACCAACTAGCGTTACAAGCTAACATTGCTAATCGTTCTTTCATATATTAATCAAAACTTGTTTAAACATGACTTAGGGAGCTTGGGCAGTCCATACACCATTCAAAACGGTTTCATACACACGGCTAAACAACACACATAGCATTCCCATTCTCACTTAGCAATTTTCCAGTTTTAACTTGCAACAACAACAACACGTTTAATGACATTACTTTCATGATTCTTGGAACTGTTTTAACATCATTTTAATTCTTACAACAGCCCACCATAATTTCAGTTTCAACTTGAATCAATGCACTTTACTTTCACTAAACGTTTGCAACAAGAATCAACATTCAACACACACAAATTCACTTCTAACATCAAAACTGTCCACGGTTTTGGACTGCCTACACACTTCAACATATTTCATTTCTTTAACACCTCAATTAACATATTCAACATCCATACAATACACCACAATGTCCATAACAACAACAATCCAAATGTGACACAAAACAGTCCCTAAATCTCCCCTAAAACAGTCCCTTCTTCACGGCTACAACACCCTTCCCACAATTTCATGATTTTCATCCGTTTATCCAACTACAATACATTCAATCCATTTCCAATACATGTTCAATAAGATAAAGCATGACTTCATTAGAACCTTCAACACACGGCTCATTTTCATTTCAACAAAAACAGTCCAATATCCAACATGCAACATCACAACCAAACTTCTACAATCTTTGTTCATTTACCCATGTTGGTGCATATTCAATTCATCAACAATACATGCAAAATGAAATCAATCATGACTTCACCTCACTCACGGCTTACTCTCTACTTCAACTACAACAACAATCCAACAACAACATGCATGAACTATACATTCAAATCATCATACAATACAAGAACACTAAGCATTCTTACCTTACAATCTTGCTCTTCACTTTGGCCGAATTTTCCACTCTATTGAGGTGCTACACCTTCTTGTTTCTTTTCAACAACCAATACACATTCTTGTACACTAGATAAGGAGTAAAATTTGGTGGAGAAAACTGAAATTTGGAGCAAGTTTTTGACCCCTCTCTCTCGGCTAGCTCTAGCCGAGAGACTCTCCCACTCTATCACTATATCTCTCTCTTGAAGTGTTGAAATGATGTTGTTAAGGTGCAGTGAATCAGATTTTTTTGTATATGTATTCACTCCATGCTTTGGACAAGTGTACCACACTAACTTGGGTCAATAATTCTTTGACTATCCCACTATAGTGCACGGCCAAACATGGCTTAAAGGTGGACTGATTTTTGTCTTTCCAATCCCACTTATTAATCCAATTATGGTTAGTTTAATCCCAATTTTCCCATTAATACTTCCATGCCAAACGAAATTGTAGGTAAATTGTGACTTGAAACGAAACCGGAAGTTAAAATCTCTACTTCGTATCTTAAGATAGTCTTGTCTTTAACTTGTCGCGTTTATTTTAATACGTCTCAATGTATGAAAATATGGGATATAACACTAATATTATTGATTATCACACCGTTCCGATATGGACGGGCAGCTTGCATTTGATGCATACATGTCATGATGATGAGTATGAGTAAGATAGCATGCATTACTTCATTTATGATTATCAGTCAGATATAGATGTCTCATGTTGATATTATCCTCATATTATTGATGTTTCCTTGCATTATGTATGCCTCTCATACTCGGTACAATATTCGTACTGACGTCCTTTCTTCGGACGCTGTGTTCATGCCCACAGGTAGACAGGGAGGAGAGCTTGGCCCAGGTCCTCAGTAGCTGTCAGCTGATAGATAGCACTCCATCGTTCGGAGGTGCTTATGGCTATTCTTTTGATGTACATTCATATATGCATATTTTGGGCATGACGGAGTCTTGTTCCGTCTTTGTATTCATTATGTTTGTAGAGGCTCGTAGATACGCAGTGTGGGTTAGATGGTCTCACAAGATGTTTTCATATGTATGCATATTATTTTGATGGCCGAGAGGCAAATGTATATAAAGTACTTATGTTTTGATAAAATATGATTTTCCTACAATTGGTGTGTAAAATTGATAAAATAGTATTAAATGAGTAAGATAAGTAATAGAGTGAGCGGTGTCATACCCCATTTTAACCGGGATCAAAATATTTTATAACATTCCGGTAATTCCGGGGTTATTTAAAGTTAAGAGTCTCCACCTAATTATTTATGGTGGATTAGGGCACCTAAGGTTAATTAAAGTTATTTTTTTAAAGTTAACTCCGTTTAAGGTCTGCGACACTTAAGATTCTAGGTAAGGGTTCAATTAGTTTAAAGGGAAGGTATTAGGCATCCTTTAAGACCCATTAACAATGGTTAAACGACCGGACTTATGATTAGTTAGGCTAAGTGTAAATATAGTATTATGAATGTTTGGGAAATATCTTGAAAGTGTTGCTAAAGTTATAGATAGAAGTAAAAATGTTGTTTAAAGTAAAATTTGTAGAAAAGTAGTGATTGAATAAAAAGAGTTTAGTTATAAATAAACCAAAAGAAACGGGATGAGTAATGTTCGTATGTATTCGGAATATGAATTACGCCAACTAGCAAATTAAAATGTATTTGTAAAGTTATTGCAAGATTAATATTAATGTTTTAACAAATAGGTATTTCAAGTGTTCTAAGATTAAAGAGTAAATCTTGATTCTTTTAGCTCGATGTGGTCGTGCTAATTTGAAAAATCAGTCATTCAAATAAATGTTATGGATACTATAAATAGTTTGGAACATAAATAGAAGCGAATATAATTTGTGGAATTAACTACCCTTTACTAACCTACTAATTCTGCTAAGGTTCACCTAATCTAAGCAAATAAACAAGTAAAAGTTTCAGTCATGCAATTACAAATTAAAGGCACAAAATAAAATAAAATAGGGGAGTAAAATGATTTAAATGGGCTCAGCCCATTTTGGACTGCTACTGTTCGCTCCTAATTCCGGGCTGAACTTAGAGTTGCCATAACTCCAATATTCTCCCATGTGTGTTCATGCAAAAGGAAGAAAAGAAAAGGATTAGGTGCATATAACGAGACAAATAAGCGGCAAAATATGAAAAAAAGAAAAAAAACGCAGCATCTATAATGAGGTACAAGTACTTCATAACTTGGGCTTAACATCCAACTAATTGTGGAGGACATTTATACGAACCAAACTAAGAAACCAAAATGATAATCCAACTGGAGATGCAGCCAATGATTTAGAGTAACCACTGTTCATCTCGACCTGGAATCTTGCAGTCATATTTTAAGCAAATGGAGCTCCCAAGGCGCTAACATATTTTATTTCAAGTTGAACCAGAAAATTATGATAGCCCGAAAACTCAGCAACGGTAAGCGACCGAAGATGCAGCAATTCATGGCACAAATTGCATCACCAAAATGGTCAAAAATGAGGCAGCAAATGGCCAAAATGCGGCAGCAAATCAACCCCTAAAATGAGGTGCAAATGGCCAAAAATACAGCAGTGTTGGCCTCAATTGCAGCAGCAAAATAAGTCCCAAGATGGGGTGAAAATGTCCTAAAACGTAGTAGAAAATGGCCTAAAAACGCAGCAGTAAATGCAGCTACTGTATGGCTTAAATCAGTCCCCAAAAGTGCAGCAACATTAGGTATAAATTGCAGTAACTGCTTGGTTGTAATTGTGTCTTAAGAATGTAGCATTTTCAGCCTCGAAATGCAGGAATCAGTTGGCTAAAATGCAGGCGGTAATTCAGCTAAAAATGCAGTAGTTCATGGCCCAAAATAAAGCAACAAAATGGCTAAAATGCAGCAGCAGTTTCAACCCAAAGTACGCTTCAGAATTAAGTAGCCCACTCCATCAAAATAGAGAGATTTTACTTTTCTCTAATCCTTAAAACCGAGGGACCTTTGTTAAGCAAAAAAAAAAAATGGTTTTCATGGAGCAAGTGCATACACAGAACATTGCATTAAAGGCATACTTCTCTAATAGGGGAAAGGTTATCCCGAAGACATGTTGCAATAATGTTACTAGATATTGAACTAACGGCTTGGGTCCTAACAGTATCCGCGACTAACGGAACGCTAAGCAAACTATCTCTTTCATGATTCTTCAATGAAGACTAAAGCATAAAATTTGGTAAGATTTAAAGTTTAGATCAAAACAAGTAGTCCTTTTATATGAGCTATCTCATTCATCATAATGACGGGGAGCACAAGAAAAGCCACCTAATGCCAACTGATATCAAGTGAAGCCACTCATTTGAAACATGTAATTTTGTTTATGTTTAAAAGAATGGTAAAGACTAGTATTACAGGTTCATTACAACTTCCTAAAACAGAATTCTTATCAAGTGAAGCGAAAGAGAAGACCAAGCTCGTAACAGCGTTTACTTGACGCGACATCAATCATAATTTTGCATTCAAACACCATATTTCGCTAAAATTCAGTTGATGATTAAGCTGAAAATGATACCCCCATATTATGACGACTACTAACAAGTCATTCTGGTTTTATTCAGCTTATCGTTGCGGATAGAATTCAAAAGATAACGCTAAAATCTAAAACCGAGTTTCAGCCAAATATTTCAAATTCGGAAGAGGAAATCAATTACAGCAAAAGTGCATTATACTTAACATGGACACTATTAACTATTATTGAACTGAACCAAAAAAAAACAAACTGAACTAAGACATGAACATACTGACATTATTAAAGCCTAAACCAAACTAACACTGAATATGGTATAAATTGAGAGACTACTTTTGGCTCATCTATTCGTGTATAAACGTACTAATAGCATACTACTAAACTAACCCAAAACAGAGCATATAGCCACATTTTATATCTTACGAAATAGTGAACCCAAACTAAGCAGCAATTAACTTAGATGCCAAACAACACACAAACACAAATTAAACTAAACCCGCAAAAATACAGAAAAATAAAGAAAAAGAAAGAAATGGTTTACCGACCTTTTATAGGCGCAGTGAACGAGGCGTCGGGGTCTCGAATCTATGCTCGAACTCGAACGAACCCGAACCCGATTAAAGTAATTAAAGTTTCAAAACGAAGAAATGGAAATAGAGTAATTGTCGGTCGCGACTAAAGTTCACCGGAAAAGGAAAATCAAGTGTGAAGCTGGTTGCATCCCTCCCAATACCGAATCCTCCTTTTCAAAAATCTGAAAAATCCCTCAAAATGCTGCCAATCCCCCAAAGACACTGAATATCCCTCCAAATGTTTCCCGAATCCCCTTCGGTTCTAAAATAACGTTCCGTCCCCACCAAAAACCGAATCCTCCCCTGAAACGCCTCAAGAACCTCCTCTTTATAGGGTTTCGATTCGGGTTTAAGAAAGGAAAGAGAGGAGCGTATGAGAGAAGGAGTGGGGAATAGAGAGAAGTGGGGGACAGTGGTGAGTGGAGGGGACAAAGAGAAGTGGATGGAGCGGAGAACGTGGGAGAGAGAAGCGGGAAAGAGAGAGAGGAAGGGGTGTGCGGCGGTGATGAAGATGAAGAAGAGAAAGAGATTAGGTTTTTTATTTTTAGGGGTAAAGACGGGCCGGGTCGGGTAGAATATGTGGGCTGGTTGTAGGGACTGGTCTGAAAATAATCAAATATGGACTGGTGGGCTGATTTATTTCAATGGATAATGGGCTAAATTATTTTGGGTAGGGAAATAATGTGGGCTGGTTGAATTAATTAGAGTATGGGCTGATAATTTGAGCTATTTATTTGGCTGAAATTGTTGATCCTTCCTCCTCTATTTTAATTATTTTTTGGGCTTCTAATTTAATAACTAGTAAAATATATACAATTAATAATTAATATGTAGAAAAATAAGGATTTAACAAAGTGTTGTCCTGTAATTAATTTAACGAGTCCAAACCCGAAAATGAAACGATGACGAACTATTTAAAATTTGTGATAAAGTAATGCTCGTAATGTTGAAAAAAAAAGTAGCGATATTAATAATAGTAGCAATAAAAATAAAATAGTGAAAATAAAGTATTTATCTCGTCAGTAAATTTAAAAACCTGAGTAAATAAAATTTAAATAAAGGAGGGACAAAATTGGGTGTCAACAAGCGGTGCTCGGTAACTAGCTCCGGGTACCCGTCGCGGCCCCTAGCTGGGTCGTGACATGTAGCCTAAAAGGCGTTAGGCTGGGTAAAACTCTCAAGAAGACTCAGAATGCGCACCATAACATCCTGTAATACTATCATAGAAATAATCTCAAGTGGTGCATAGGCTGGTCCCAGCTCCTCCTCCACCTCAATAGGCTCATCCTTATGCTATACCTCAACATCAGGAGACATTGATCTAGCACGGGCCTGACCAACCACTGGTGCTTGACCTCTGATAGGTGCTGCTCCATGGGGTCTTACCCTACCACGACCTCAGCTCTGGACCCTGCCACGTGCTATACCCTGGAAACAGGTACCATTGCCTCATTCCTAGCCACATTCGCGCGTTTCCTCACCATATGTGAGAGAATAAATTGTGAAGTCAGATGTTAGTTGAACAAATTAGCACGAAAGGAATGGAAGAATGGAAGTTTCTTAAATGTCTTATGGCCTCTCGAGGATAGGTATGTGTTGACACCTGATTTTGGCTCCCTGTGCTTAAAATTAACGTTTTCGGGGGCCCTGATTCGTTAAAGAGCACGGAATAACACTTTTACATATTTTTGAATTTTTTTATAATTATCCTTATTTTAGGAATTTTATCTATTTATTATCATTTTTAAGAATCATTATTTTTGCACATGTACAGCGTACTACTATTGTGCAATTAGTAATTGTTTCTTTATTTTATAGTAGTACATTTTTGTATCTTATACATTAATATTTATATTTTATACTTGGATTATTATTTATACATGTATTAGTTAACTATATTTTAGTACAATCTGCGAGTGTAGAGAAAATCATAGCAATTAATTCTTAAATGCAGAACAAGAATTCGATCAAGTCAAGGTCTTGTCACTTTTTAAAAAGGTTACATTTGAAGTGATGGGTTGGGTTCTTCATCAATCAGTTAATAGATTTCTATACATTGGTTAAAAGGGTGAAATTTTCATTGGACAATAACCTAAAGACCAAATGTGGCATTAAGGGGACAATGGAGTGGAACTTTTTATTTTTTGGACAAAACAAGGGGTCATTTTGTATTATAAATAGAGAAGATGGGTCTTCATATTTTTTCACCACCTCACACTACCTCACATATATTTTTTCTTCTCTCTTCACTCTCCATATTGTTCTCTTCATAGGAAGACTAGCAAGGCTAGCATCTTCCTCTTCTCTTTATATTTTTTTTCTCTCTTCTTTTTCCATACATTATCTTTATATTTTTTATATACATTGTCTTTAAATTTATTGTAAGAATTTTTTTAATATTGTTTATATACATTACATACATTGTCTTTATATTTATTCACGCATTTGGGTTTACATTCGTTCATACATTGTCTTTACATTTACTCATGCATTTGTCTTTACATTACTCATGCATTTGTCTCTACATTTATTCATGTATTGTCCTTACATTTATTCATGCATTTTGTTTATATTGTCTCTACATTTTCATCATTTATTTTCTCTACATTTTTCTTTACATTTTCCTTACACCTTTCTTCCGCTTGAACCCACAATTTTTCCTTTACATCATTTTACATCTCCATATTTTTTATATATGTTTGTACCATACATTATATACACATACATGTACGTACTTACATTACTTAACCACTAAGTGAAGAAGGGAGAAACTTTGCATTAATGGGAATGCACTTTATTGTCTCTACATTATGTTTACATTTTTCATTCAATATCTTTATATTTTTGTTATATTGTCTCTATAATTTAATATTGTCTCTATAATTTTATTTATATTATATATGTATAAATTTTCAAGCATTTTCTTTTACATTGTTTTGTACCATCACACTACATGCCTATTTAATTTTTTCTCTACATCATATTTACATTTACATTTATGGATGCAGAGTACTTGCTAGGTTTCACTTCATCTCGTCGTGGTTGATTTTCGAGTTTGCTGTTGAGTCGATTCAGGGTGAGCATGAGGACGTTCGCTGCCCGAAGACTCCTCTTTATTGCTTTGTCTCACTTCCTATTCCGGGACATGAATTGTGACTTTTATGTATTATTCAAACTTATAGTTTAGTAGAGCTCTTATATGACCAGACCGCGATACTGGGGTTGTATTTCACTATTATCTCACTTTAAATTATTCTGAGACTTACATTATTTCTATTTTCTTCCACTTTACTTATATTTATGATTGTTGGGATAAGGGTTTTCCTACCGAGGTGAAAAAGGTAGGTGTCCGCACGACTTAGTAAAATTGGGTCGTGACAATATATATGCAAAAATAATAGGTAATATGTGTGTGTACATACATAATATATACAAAAAAAAACATTTACATATATTTTCATTTTTATTCTTATGTTCTTTTTACCTACATCATTCACATATACATTTTTACATTACATACACTATACTAATACTAGGGTCAAATCAAGTTTCATCCTCTTTTTTATCCAATCAGTCTTTTAAAGACTTTATGTCATGTCACTTACTTATTAACTTTTTCAAATTATTTTAACTAACACATTTTTCTTTCATCTTGCAATTTATTACAACTACTATATTTATGGCTGATGAAGAATTTTTCGTCTGATTTCCAAGGCCTCCCATGCACAAAAGATGGGTTTTTATTTTAAGTTTATTTATCATTTATTTAATTCATTAGATAGTTATTTATTCTCTTACTAATATTTTTACGAAGTGCTGATACAGGTACCGGGAAATACATCTCGAAGACGACGTTCGGAAAGGACCCGAATCACTATTTGTATTTACTTTTCGCGTACTCTATAACTGTACAAAACATAAAATCGTAGTATAGTGGAAATTTTAGTTTTACAAAACGGGTTGATATATTTATTTACTTGTCGCCTTGTTTGTTTAACTTAAAATTTGCCATTCGCTTTAGGCAAGACTCAGACTGTCAATACTTTCATAAATAGATTAAATTGACTTGGTATAAATGCTTCGTTAATTAAATTCACACTTTTTGACATTAGGAAAACATACTAGTCCATCCTTTATTTTATATTCTTTATACACCTTTAATACAACTTACTATTTATATTGTTTCGTGTACCCTAATATATATTTTAGTTAGGTTAAATCCAAATTTTGATGCTAGGTAAATATTAAGTCGTCCATTTACAAATATTTTATTCTTTAAAGGTATTACACATTTTCACTCATTTTTTATCCACAATTCCTTATACTTATTTTTTACCAATACTTTTTAAAATTCTTTTGTTCCTTATTCTTTTGATAGGATATTCATTAAACAAACTCTTTTTTTAAGAAACAGTAGAAAAAGTCAAATCGACTTCACTTTTTTTTGAATTCTTTTGTTATATAAGATCTCTACACCAATGAATATTCTCAAAGTCTTTTTACATTCTTTATGAACTGATGTATCTAGTTATATAATTTTTTAGACCTTTTTTTATTGATATACATTCTTTTATATTGGAAACACACTCTTTATATGTTTCATGTACTTACATTCTTTTATATACATAGACCTACATTCTTTATATACTTGATATATTTATTTTGCCTACTCTTACTCTTTATATATTATACATTCTTTATATAGTTGTATGCATTCTTTACACTAACATATATACACTCTTTATACTAACAGATACACTTTTATACTTATGAGGTACATTCTCTTTATACTCTTTTATGTATTCTTTTTTAATATACATTCTTTATAAATACTTGATAATTGTTATAAATATATTTTTTATACACTGTTTATACTTAGTATATTATCACCTAGTGTAGCTTTTCATGAAGTCATAACATTTTTAAAACATGTAATAATAATGACAAATAGATAGATAACCCCTATCTAATGTTCAGTTAAACTATGTTTAAGGACTGACTTCGGACAGGCTCTGAGGGATACTTAGTACCTTCCCCTCGGGATAAATAAAACCCTTATCTAGAATCTCATAGGTTTCGTGGACTAAAAATGGAGTAAATACACAAATACGTATAGGTTTCCTATTTTTCCTTAAAAATAAGGTGGCGACTCTAACCCTTTTTAAACCAGTTAGAAAAATTGGAAAGTTCCAAACTATCTTGGACCCGTTAAAAATAAGGCACAACAGAATGGCGACTCCGCTGGAGAATACCTAGGTTTTGACCTTAACGGACATAGTTTAAGTGAGCACTAGAGGGGTGTGTGATTATTTATCTATTTTGATTATTATTACTTGTAATATATATCGTGAACTGCTACAATATTAGCTTTGAAAGGTCACAAGAAAAGCCAAACTTGTGTTCCTTATTTGTTTGAAGACACTACACGTTACTGCATTCTTTATATTTTCATCGCAATTTCAATTGAGTCTGCCGTACACATACACGCATTGTGCACGCGATTTGTGCTTTGCGCTCCTCTGAACCTTCTTCAAACTCCTAAGTTTCAGATATTTGTGGGCTAGTCTTACTACTTCCCATCTCTCAGTTGTCCGAATATTCTTTATCAGATTAGGTTAATCTACTCATATAATTCTTAGGCCGTTGTAAGTATAATTTTGATAACTGCTCTAGCCGGATTAATTTCATTCTTTATTTGTCACACATTCTTTATTTGGTACATGCTCTTTGCATATTATGTATTCTTTATTTGTTTCACATGCTATATTTAATAGACATTCTTTAGTTGTACATATACACCAGACATACCTTCTTCCGCCTCGTCTGCTTTATCGGACAATTTTGGTTGACATGTGTTGAGATTGGAACCTTTCCAAACCCTCACATCCATTTTTGGTCTTTACGACCACCCTCACAGCCACATTATTTTTCATACCCATTTCCGGTCTTTGCTACCATCATTTTGACTTTACCATTCCTTTTTAATACAAAACAGTCTTGTACATTCTTCCTATCTCTGGAACACACTTTTTCAAAATGCAAACTCTTGTACATATCCTCACTTATTTTCAATACAATCATCAATTCATAGATATCATACAAATCACATACAATAGCGTATCTGCTCGAACTACGTCTAACCTGATTCTTGTCCTGGCAAGATACGTAGGTAACCTTACATTAGGGTTCGGCCTACCCATTATTTCAAAATAATTCACCTAAATAAAAAGCTGGGACAATTATTTTGGAGCAGTTAAAAGATGCTCTCCAAAAAGCCTTCTAAGAGCGTCAATCAACCCTTTGAAATCCAAAACCCAACAGCGCCAATACCAGTCGTACCTCAACCATCATCTGGTTTTAGTCCCGAATTTTGGGATATAAGCTTTTCTTCTTCTCCCAAGCATTGCAGGCCATGGAACTTTGGCGTGTCGGGATTTATTTTTCAACCCCAAGGGTTTAACACAAGTAAATCCTTCCCACCTCAACTGTACAATAATTGTGCTAACTGACAAGGAGTAATGTCAAAACTCTGCAAACAGTTTGATCCCCAATCATTGCAATCTTACCGATGGGCGCAGAGTATTTTTAGAAACTCCGTAAAGGTCAGCATCCCCTCTTATCACCTTGCCAGTGGATCGCGGATTATTTTTAAAGCTCCACCGATGTTGACATTTCCTTATTGGCAGCCATGCCAATAGATCCAGAGTAGTGTCAAAGATATGCCAACGTCCGACCTTCTCCTACATCACAATCTTGTCAATGTACTGGAGTAATGTCAAGGCTCCATCTACGGTTTGCATCCTTCTTCTCAACTGCCTGTTAGAGTATTTTCAAAGCTCTAGTTGCGGTCGTCTCATTTCTTCTGACTGCCTGTTAAGGTATTTTCAAAGCTTGGCTGCGATCGGTCCCTTTTTCGACCGCCTGGCCATAGTATTGTCAAATATCTGAGCCTACGATTGGTCCCTTCCAGGATAATTTTCAAAGCTCTGTGCCTACGATCAACACACCCTTCTACAGTCTGGCGGAGTATGTTACACTTCGAAAAAATTTCGCGTCGCTTTCCTCGTAATTAAATTAAAGTAAGCTCGGAGAGGTCATGGAACCCTTATAAGGTTAATGAATACTCTTAACATGTGTCAAGAAAGTGCCTAAAGTTTCGGGACCAAACAAATCGAAGAAAATAAATTTAAAAAAAAAATTGAAAAAAAAAGTAAACTTTTAAAGTTGCGGACTCTCCCGCTGAAAAATTCTCTCTTCTCTCTCCTCCTATTCCCACGCAAACCCTAAACTAAACCTAATTTCACAATATGGCCACTCCGACCACAGGTCAGCCATCAACGGTGGCTGGCCAACCTCCATCAACGTCCAACTTAGTGCACTATCCTCCCCTTACCAACACGAAAATACCTGCTTCTCAGCCTATTATCCCGCTTCTATCAGTCGAAGATACAAACCCTACAATCTACATGCAGACTCTTTTGCATCAATGTACCCCTACTACCAACCCCATTGTTGATCCTATACCTATCAAGGAAGTTTAATATGTTGATGGTATCCTAGTAGTGTGTTGGACTACATCAGAAGTAATAGAGAATTTAAAGCATGCTATTGTAGGTAAGTTCTCATATGGCTGGCCAGAAATGGATGAGTTGAGAGATATTGTTCCAAGTCAATGTGGTGCTAAGGGAAAGTGTCAAGTTGGATTCCTAAGAGATCGACATATTTTGATTAGATGTTCTTTAATGGAAGATTTCATAAACATCTCCTCTAAGAGTGCAGTTTGGTTGAAGTCTAAGGATGGCAATTCTTATCAGATGAGACCTCTCATATATGATTCCCATTTTAGGGTTGATGAGGAGACTTTAATTGCTATGGCATGGATATCTTTCCCTTATTTACTGCCTACTTACTTTGTTAAGGAATCCTTGTTTACCCTAGCATCGGCAGTTGGGAAACCATTGTTATTGGACATGGCTACTATTAATAAAACCAGGCCTAATTGTGCTAGGGTAAAGGTGCAGCTGGATTTATTATCAGATTTTCCTAAGTTTGTTATGATGGAGATTGAAGATGACCAAACCAAGGAAGTGAATGTTATGAAAGTGAAGATTCCGTATGATCATTTGCCTAAGTATTGTATTGAATGTAAGTTATAAGGCCATTCAAAGGAAGAATGTAGAGTGTTACATCCTGAGTTGAAGGCAGAAAAGAAAGACGATGTCTATGAAGGAGAGGCAGAAGTGAAGATGAGTGAGGCAGTCACAACTGAGAAACAACACAGTGGCAACAACATCTAAGGGATTTCAATATCCATGAAGGTATAATAGGTATAATAGATAGAGATATCCCGTACATCAATATTTGCCAAAGGTGTTGTCTAGTGGAAAAGTTGTTACTTATCCAAATGCTACTAACATGGGAAAGAATAGGAAGGAGGATGGTTATGCAGAGAAAGACAAGCAACCAGAAGCAGTTCCACTTCAAAATAATTTTGAAGTATTGAATGACAATGTAGAAGAAGGGGTGGATAATGACAACACAAAGTATTTGCCTCCTACTGATTCAGTAGGGACATCCAAAGAGCCAGATGTTTTAATCAAGGAGGCGGAAGATGTTGACAAATCTGATGAAAGTTTGAAAGTAACTAGGGAAGAAGGACATATTGGAATGCAGGCTGAGAATGTGAAGGGAAGTGTGGGTACTGAGATAGTTACTGACAAGGGCCCTGAAGAAAAGCTTAACAATGTAGATGATCCACAAGGAACAGTTACTGATGGAGGAGACAAAGTAGCAGATAGCCAAGAACTAGTAGAAAATACTGCAGGTTCTGAGATAGTTATTTATAAGGGTCCTGAAGAAAAGACTAACAGAGTTAGATGATTCACAAGCAGATGGAGGAGAAAAAGTAGCAGATAGCTAGGAACATGTAGAGGATGGAGAGAAGCAGAATTTAAATAATTGTGTGGATAAGTTAGCTCAGGATCTTGAGCTAAGCAACAGTCTTTAATCAGGAGCATACTCAGAAGGAATTTCCTATTCCAATTGTGCTCAGACAAGAGGATCATTTGAATTTTTCTATAAATCATGATAGAGTGGGATCCTACCCACTAGAAAGGAGGAACCTGATGATTTGCATGTGGACCTGGTGGACCAGAAGGGTCAAGATCAGCAAATTATACCACTAAAGAAACCTTCTCCTTTAAAAGAACTACATGATGTAGTGTCCCATAATCTAACAGATATGGCAGTACCTGAGCAGCTTCATATAAGTAGCAGTGCTAAAGATGGGGCAGATGAGAAAGCCATAGAACATGTGTTTAGTTAGGTAGCGAAGGAAGTTGATATTTCTCCAAAGTACATGCAGAAAGGGAGTAAGAAGGGCAAGCAACAAAGTGTAGTGGATATTCAGCCTATAAGAATATTACCAAATAGAGTTGTGAAGAATTTCAATAAATCTTTATGAAGACTGTATTTTGGAATATCAGGTCTGTGAATTCACAGCAAGCTTTTCATAGAGTGCAAATGTTACATAGGCATCATAAATTCTCCATCATTGTTCTGATGGAACCATTTCAGCATGTTAGACACATTCAAAGATTTAGAAGGAGATTTGGCATGAGGTTTGCACATCATAACTGCAATGGTAAAATTTGGTTCTTTATAAATGATAATATAGATGTAGAGGTGATTCAGGATACAGATCAACATATTACAGTTAAGCTAAATTTTCAGGAGGATAATAAGATTCTTATGACTACTACGATTTATGCAAAGTGTGAAGCATTGGAAAGAATTAGTCTTTGGGATAATTTGTATAACTTGGCTGATCAAATGGATGTGCCCTGGCTTATGGGAGGGGATTTCAATGTCATTATGCATGAAGATGAGAAAATAGGGGGTCTGCCAGTTTATCCAGATGAGTATAAAGATTTTGCATTCTGTGTGAATTCAAGTGAACTATTTGATGTTTCTTTTAAAGGGAGCTTATTCAATTAGTGGAATCGTAGAGCTGGTAGAGATTGCATTTTTAAAAAGGTTGGACAGAATGCTCACTAATTCAAAACTACAGGATTGGTTTGGTCACATGGAAGATGAACATTTATCTAGAACTGGTTCTGATCATGCTCCTCTTCTACTTAGTTGTGGAAATTCATCTCAACATGTAAGGAAGCCTTTCAGATTTCTAAAGTTTTGGATAGAACATGAATCCTAAGTTTTGGATAGAACATGAATCCTTCTTAAAGGTTGTGAATCAAGGGTGGAATACTGATTTTGAAGTAGATGAACTCATTACTTTTAAACTAAAACTTAAAAAAGTTAAGTCTGTTTTATCAGAATGGAGTAAAGCTACCTTTGGAGATATCTTCAAGCAACTGGTAGTAAGGAAAGATATTGTGAGAGTTAAAGAACAGCTTTTTGAAGATGATCCTTCTCCTGCAAATAGGATGGTACTCCAACTAGCACAAGCAGAATTGAAGAAGTATATGCATTATGAGGAGGAGTTCTGGAGACAGAAATCTCATTTACTCGCTTCTCTGAGGGGGATAGGAATACAAAGTTTTTCTACAATATGGTAAATGGTAGGAGGAAGAGATTGCAGGTCAAAAGGATGAAAAAGCAAAATGGAAGTTGGATTGAGGGGGAAAATGCTCTAGCTGAGGAAGAAACTCATTTTTATCATCATCAGTTTACACAGGAGGATATCTCCTCAGATTTCTCATTGCTGCAACATGTTCCTAATATGGTTACTCAGGAGAAAACAAGATACTTACCAGCATGCCAACTGTAGACGATGTTAAGAATGCAGTTTTTGATCTATCTGGAGATAGCTCAGGTGGTCCAGATGGTACGATACGAGCATTTTATCAAGTATGCTGGGAAATTGTGGGGGCTGATGTGTATAATGCAGTGAAAGTTTTCTTTGAAGGACATACTTTGCCAAAGTCCATAACTCACACAAATCTGGTTCTGATCCCAAAAAAGAATAATGTTGAGACCTTTGCAGATATGAGGCCCATAAGTCTCAGTAGTTTTATTAACAAAGTGATCTCTAGAGTGGTGCACAATAAACTTGAAAATGTTTTGCCTTCTTTGATATCTGCTAATCAGTCTGGTTTTGTAAAAGGAAGATGTATCATTGAGACTGTACTGTTAACTCAAGAGGTGGTTTCAGACATAAGACTTAGGGGAAAACCTGCTAATGTAGCGCTTAAACTGGACATGGCTAAGGCCTATGATAGAGTATCATGGGATTTTTTGGCAAGAGTTCTGAGAAAGATGGGATTGGCAGAAGTATATATAGATATGATATGGAGATTGATAGCAAACAATTGGTATTCAGTTCTATTCAATGGACAGGCTTCTGGATTTTTCCATTCAACAAGAGATGTTAAGCAAGGAGATCCACTCTCTCCTGCTTTGTTTATTTTGTCTGCAGAAGTGCTGTCTAGAGCATTGAACTCTTTATTTGAAGGACAATGACTTTAGAAGCTATGGAATGACTAAATGGAGTGCTAATTTGAATCATCTTGCTTATGCAGATGATATTATTATATTTTCATCTGCAAATGATACTTCATTGCAGCTGATCATGGGCATATTACAGGAGTATGAGAAGATGTCAGGGCAGCTTATCAATAAAGGAAAAATTTCCTTTTACATGCATAGTAAAGTTAAAATTATGATAGTGCAGTAGGTGGAGGCTATTACTGGTTTTTCTAGGGGATCATTCCCTTTCACATACTTAGGTTGCCCAATCACACATGCTATAAAGAGAAAGGCTGATTATAGTGATTTGATCAAAAAAGTGAAGGACAAAGTGGTAGCTTAGAAAGGAAGACTTTTATCTTTTGGAGGAAAAGTAGTTTTGATCAATGGTGTTTTACTGGGTATGTCAATTCACCTACTCAGCTATCAGACCTCCAAAGGGTGTTATAGATGACCTGCATAGGGTGTTTACAAGATTTTTTTTGGAATAATAGTGAAGAAGGAAGAAGAAGACATTGGTCTTAATGGATGAATCTGTGCTTGCCATAAGAGGAAGGTGGAGTTGGCTTCAGATCCTTATTTGATGTTTCTAAAGCATTATGTGCTAAACTTTGGTGGAAATTTAGAACTACAAATACTCTATGGTCAAATTATATGTGGAACAAGTATTGTAAAAGGCACTACCCTCAGTATGTGCCTTGGAAAGGAGGCTCTCAGGTCTGGAAAATGATGTTAGAAGCTAGAGACAATATGGAACATAAAATGTGGTGGGAGCCAAGAAGTGGAACTGCTAATATCTGGTTTGATAATTGGACAAAACTTGGAGCTTTATACTTGTCACGACCCGACCCGAGGGCCATGGCGGGCACCCGGTGCTAACCCACCCGAGTACCTCTTATCGTACATTCATATTCACATCTAGGTGGACCACATAGCTTATTCATGAATGCTATACATCAATAATGCTAAACTCATTGTGTCACGACCCAACCCCGTGGGCCACGACTGGTACCCTAACTGGGTACCCGTACATACCTACCTGACCGAATTTCGTACCATACAGATTTTTTTTTTTTAAAACAGATGTTACAGAAGTACGCCGATACAGATACGGCACGCGCGTAAACATATATATGTATATACCTGAACATGCAGACATTTACAGATAAGCCGATAATGCTAACATACAGACGAAACCCGTAACCCACACATCTATCTATAGGCCTCTACAGACATACAGAATCATATGACGGGACAGGGCCCCGCCGTACCCAGAATATCCATACATACAGAGTATACAGAAGACAGAAGATATATATACCAAAAGTATACGCTCCGGATCAAAGGAGCTCTTCAAACAGCAGAATTAGAACCTTACGCTGGCGGCGTATCACCTGGTGCGTCGGTACCTGCGGGCATGTAGCGCAGCCCCTGAAGAACGGGGGTCAGTACGAAAAATGTACCGAGTATGTAAAGCAGAACATAACAGATATAAACATAGACCGAACCGGAGTCACAGAAATATAACGAACAGAACCATAAATCAGACTGACGGACAGAGTCATGATCCAGACAGACATACAGAATCGTGTCCCATACAAATAAACAGAATTATGGTTCGGACAGACAAACGGAATCATAATACGGACAAACGAGCAGAATCAGAATCCATACGGACATACAGAATCAGAATCCATACGGACATACAAACGTAGTCGTCTTTCAGACGGACAGACAGAAGTATGTTGGACAGAATTATGCATGCAGAGTAGTACAGAGTAATACAGAATCATACAGAGGCATGTGCTTATATAAATATAGATAGCACACGCATACATTCATACAGATCCCGGCCCTGTCTGGGGGCGCGGTAACAGAACCCGGCCCTCTTAGTGCGGGACGCGGTGGACAGACAGAATCAGATCAGATCATATGCCATCCTGGCCGCCATCCCCATACACAGATCATAATATCATACAGACATACAGATCCCGGCCCGCACGCCGAGGGACGCGGTGAACAATGCAGAGAAATATGCACGATAACAGAACCTGGCCCGGGTCGCAGTGAAAGAATGCATTGAGACAGACACGAACCGATAAATGAGAAACTACTTACATACAACCTCAACATACAGACTCAATCAAACTGAAGGGTGCCAAACGGCGAGCCAAAATCAGAATATCCAGATAGTATGCATAGTACGCGCCTATGTTCTAGTTGGGAAGGCACGACAGATTATTATCAGAATCGGATTCTCAGATGTTCAGAAATCATTTTGTATAATTTACACAAAAATAGCCATATCATACACAAAATAATAGTCTAGAAATTTTTAGAGAAAATCGGACCAAAACGGAAGTATTTAAAATTATACAGAAAGTATCGGGCCTTGTGGGCCCGCCTCGGACCAAGTCGAGGCTACATACATAGATTATTGATAATAGACCTTATGAGGTCATCCATAATCGTTTGGAAGTGTTCCGACTCCGTTTAGGGAAGTTTTGCACAAAAATTCACTTTAAAGGAAATTTGTAAGAAAATAGCTTCAATTGAATTGAAGGAATTGGAGCGGTTTTCCGTCTCGAATTCCGGGGAACGGAGTCGTACTTAAGGCTCGCGGCCGAGCCTACCACATCCAGAACATGCCTAGGAACATAGGGAAATGCTTCACATACCTCGACAGCGCCTTACGCTCGCTTGGCGTCGACTTCAATTTCGTCCAAAATCTAGAAATGGTCAAGTTTACCATTTGTTAGTTTCAAACTTTTCAATAATCCAACTTAACACATACTTGCCTACCGAAATTTCGGCAGCATTTCCTCTGTATATATGACCTCCCCGAGACTTAGCTCGGCTCAATTCATCAACACAACAACCCAGAATGACATCAAAACAACAATAGACATTAAAGCATACACTATGGCATCACTAGCCATCTTTCGACATAACGAAACATCTTTCGTTTCAAACTTACATTTCCAAACCAAACTTATCATTTTCATATTCATCATCCAACAAAACCATTACAACATACGTCGGAGGCATATCATACCATTTCCACACAATATACACAAGATATGCAAAACATACCAACTTTCCATTAAGCCACTACTTGTCCAATTTTTCCTAACTTTCAACATATAAGTTAATTATACATTTCCATCTTCCAAATTCATCAACAATAATCATAATTTGCCTCTTGATACTTTCATTTCCATTTTTACATAAACCATAACAAAATTGTATACTTTCCTACAACAACTTGATAACCATTTTTCCATAGCAACAAGAATCATTATCCTTTCATTCACTTCACAATAACACACTTAACATACTAACAAGATTTAATTCACATTCCATCATCAACATGATGCCACACGGCCATGCCTCATATTTTCCAACTTTCACTAATTTATTCAACTTTCACTTCCAATACAATTCCCACCATAACTACAACTAGATTACCACATAAAATTCAATTCATATTTCCTACACCTTAACACACACTCACGGCCAACTTCCAAACAACACACCCACTTTACAAACTTCCATATTTTCATAAATTCTACTCAATTCTACTTACTACAACATGAACCAAACTTCATAACATAAGAAAATGAATTGATTCTTACCTTTCCTCTTCAATTTCCACTTGCCACTAAAGTTGTCCTCTTGCCAAGATAATTGTATCACTTTGTAGAGAATCTTGCACTTGGTAATAATCCCACAAGAAATGGATTTTTGAACCAAAGGATTTGGCTCCAAAATTTTTTCTTTCCTTTTCTTTTCTCTCTTTCTCTAGCCGTGCTCCCTCTTTCTTTTTCTTGTTCTTTCTTTGTTTTTCTTGAATGTTCTAAGGATATAGATGAATATATAATATGATTTCCATTGTATTTATCTCATGGGAATTAATTTATTCCTTGGACTTGGGCCATTTGTTGCTTGGCCGGTTGGGCTTCCTTTTTGGGCCTCACTTTCTATTTTTTTTTTTTTGAGCCCAATTGTAGGCTAAATAAATTGTAATTCATGGAACAAGTTTCCAAAATTCCAATTTTGTCCTTGGTCTCCTTTCGTAATTCCACACCAACGTTATCATAGCCGACACATTCATACCAATTAAGGTCCAAATATGGCCTCATTCATTACAAATCAAGTTATCTCGAATTTTTCCGAATATTCAAAAATGCCGGATGTAACATCCTCCCCACCTTTAGAACATTCGTCCTCGAATGTTAAATTGACCTCATGGGGCGTCATACTACTTCGGGAGGGTTCTCTTTATAGTCGTCCTTTGTTGACTTTCCGACATGGCTTCTTCACCAACATTATGGGGTAATTTTTCACATCACTGATTCAAACGCCTTCATAATATATTTGCTCATACCCCACATAATCATCGAACCGTAAGCTATATTCTCGTAACAGACGGATGCCTTTCAGACGTTATAATTAATCATCACTTCTTGTTACACTTCTGAGTTTCTTACCACATTATCGAAATCCTACTTCATACCAGGCACTTCATACCAAACAGATTCAGAACTAGAACCGAACGCGTAGAAGCATATCAGACTGATTCGTAAACGGAGGTAGACGTACTAAACCATGGCGGTCGGATTCGTAGTCAAAGTCAGGGGTACGGAGGTATGTCAGACAGATCTGATATCGGAGTCAGGCGTACAGAAATGTATCATACAGAATCATGATCAAAGTCAGACGGACAGAAATGTATCAGATAGAGTCATGATCAAGATCAGACATACGGAGATGTATCAGGCAGGCGTACGATCGAAATCAGACGCACAGAAGCATATCAGACGGATTCATATCCGGAGTCAGACATACAGAGGTGTGTCAGACAGATTCGTAATCAGAGTTAATCGTACAGAGATATGTCAGACAGAAACGCATTCAGAATCAATCATATAGAAGTATGTCGACCAGAAACATATTCAGAATCGGATGTACAAAGATTTATCAGGTGGGGACATAATCGAGTTCAGAAGCATGGAGGCGTAATAAACAGAGCCTTATCAACATCGGAAGTACAGGAATATAACAGATAGAATCTGAAGCCGAATCAGATCACTCTTAGTAAGGCTCCAGTGATTTATGGAAAATTCCCTTATTGGTACCCTGGTCAACCGAGTTATCATACAAATCGTCTCGCGTGTCGCTTGTCGACTCTTTCAAAGATTCCGCTTATTCGCACTTCTTATCTTTCCTACCATCCATACTCATCTTCCTTTTCAGATATCGTCATAGCAGACTGAGTTATAATGGAATAGGGTTTTTTTTTTTTTTTTTTTGTCCTTGACAGCATTTGTGTCCCCGCCCCCGCTTCGTTTCAGGTACTTGATTTAGTAAAACCTTCCGTCTATCACAACGTTAGTTGCCGGGACTCGGTTCTTAACCCATATGGGCACCAAACGAAAATCATGCATACACACATACACATACACATATATTTACTACTGTCTTACTGGCGAACGTCTCTGACTGTTATTCGAATTCGCTCAATTTCCCGAGCGGTATCGCACCTTTCCTTTTTGCCCATTTAATCCGCGTCGGTCTGTGTGGCTTTTGTAAAGGCACTAATTACTCCACACATTCTCTTTTCCTATAGATTACCCCAAATTTCCATTTATATCTATCATACTTACTCTTATGAGAAATTTTTATGTCACTTCCCAGGGGGTCACCCATCCCAAAATTGCTCTGGCTTGAGCACGCTTAACTTCGAAACTTTCATGCATTCCGACGCGTTAGGGCTGATATAATTTCGTCGATCGCCCCGCACGACCTCTGTCACGAAAGTTTTGAGCAACTCGGGGTCTTAACAAATTTTCGGAAAATTTTTGTAGCGGGTCCCACCCCCGGCTAAATCGTACCCTTACCATGTCGTCTTTCTGAATCTTAAACATTCACCTTCATACACCTATACATATGATTACGGATAACCCACGGATTTAAGTCTTCGTCCCACGAATTCCGCCTCCAAATAATCGGTGGAATCTGATAAAATATCACCGTAAGGTGTTCTCCGGCCACTGACAGAAGAAAACTAAAGCCCGACAAGTATCGCGGGACCTTTTTGTACTTAATCTACATGTTTACCTCCATATTCCTGGAAAAATTTGGGCAGAGTTTCCTCTGTATTTCTTACTATCCGAAACCTGTACACCAGAAATACCAACCATGCCGCACAGGGCTAACACATATATACACACATACACATCATATCATATCGTATCGCAGCCACACGGGGCTGATAACTTCAAATAAGAATTATTACGTCGTCAACACTTACCACACGTGCCCAACTCAAACGGCGTCGGAGGCACTTTCTTGTTCACTTTTCTGTTCGATCTTTACCTTTATATTTCTGCCATACTTCAAACAACTTCTCCGACACACAGCTTTCGTATTATTGCTTACCTGAGTACTGTGCGGCCTCCAATATCATCAGCCATAGTCTTCTGTCGATGCCATCCTTTGGCTGAAATTAAAAGTTAGTCGATAGGAGTTCATTTCCTACAGCTGGCTCTATCGCATGATCTAAGATTCAAAGAAGGGTAACATCCTAAATGCCCTGTAGCCTCCCGTTTATAGATGTGGTGCACAACACATCGATAAACAAGACTCTACTAGACACGGCCTGTAGACATTCCGAGGACTAACCGCTCTGATACAACTTCTGTCACGACCCAACCCCGTGGGCCGCGACTGGTACCCTAACTGGGTACCCGTACATACCTACCTGACCGAATTTCGTACCATACAGATTTTTTTTTTTAAAACAGATGTTACAGAAGTACGCCGATACAGATACGGCACGCGCACAAACATATATATGTATATACCAGAACATGCAGACATTTACAGATAAGCCGATAAGGCTAACATACAGACGAAACCCGTAACCCACACATCTATCTACAGGCCTCTACAGACATACATAATCATATGACGGGACAGGGCCCCGCCGTACCCAGAATATCCATACATACAGAGTATACAGAAGACAGAAGATATATATACCAAAAGTATACGCTCCGGATCAAAGGAGCTCTTCAAACAGCAGAATTAGAACCCTACGTTGGCGGCGTATCACCTGGTGCGTCGGTACCTGCGGGCATGTAGCGCAGCCCACGAAGAACGGGGGTCAGTACGAAAAATGTACCGAGTATGTAAAGCAGAACATAACAGATATAAACATAGTCCGAACCGGAGTCACAGAAATATAACGAACAGAACCATAAATCAGACTGACGGACAGAGTCATGATCCAGACAGACATACAGAACCGTGTCCCATACAAATAAACAAAATTATGGTTTGGACAGACAAACGGAATCATAATACGGACAGACGAGCAGAATCAGAATCCATACGGACATACAGAATCAGAATCCATACGGACATACAGACGTAGTCGTCTTTCAGACGGACAGACAGAAGTATGTCGGACAGAATTATGCATGCAGAGTAGTACAGAGTCATACAGAATCATACAGAGGCATGTGCTTATATAAATATAGATAGCACACGCATACATTCATACAGATCCCGGCCCTATCTGGGGGCGCGGTAACAGAACCCGGCCCTCTTAGTACGGGACGCGGTGGACAGACAGAATCAGATCAGATCATATGCCATCCTGGCCGCCATCCCCATACACAGATCATAATATCATACAGACATACAGATCCCGGCCCGCACGCCGAGGGACGCGGTGAACAATGCAGAGAAATATGCACGATAACAGAACCTGGCCCGGGTCGCAGTGAAAGAATGCATTGAGACAGACACGAACCGATAAATGAGAAACTACTTACATACAACCTCAACATACAGACTCAATCAAACTGAAGGGTGCCAAACGGCGAGCCAAAATCAGAATATCCAGATAGTATGCATAGTACGCGCCTATGTCCTAGTTGGGAAGGCACGACAGGTTATTATCAGAATCGGATTCTCAGATGTTCAAAAATCATTTTGTATAATTTACACAAAAATAGCCATATCATACACAAAATAATAGTCTAGAAATTTTTAGAGAAAATCGGACCAAAACGGAAGTATTTAAAATTATACAGAAAGTATCGGGCCTTGTGGGCCCGCCTCGGACCAACTCGAGGCTACATACATAGATTATTGATAATAGACCTTATGAGGTCATCCATAATCGTTTGGAAGTGTTCCGACTCCGTTTAGGGAAGTTTTGCACAAAAATTCACTTTAAAGGAAATTTGTAAGAAAATAGCTTCAATTGAATTGAAGGAATTGGAGCGGTTTTCCGTCTCGAATTCCGGGGAACGGAGTCGTACTTAAGGCTCGCGGCCGAGCCTACCACATCCAGAACATGCCTAGGAACATAGGGAAATGCTTCACATACCTCGACAGCGCCTTACGCTCGCTTGGCGTCGACTTCAATTTCGTCCAAAATCTAGAAATGGTCAAGTTTACCATTTGTTAGTTTCAAACTTTTCAATAATCCAACTTAACACATACTTGCCTACCGAAATTTCGGCAGCATTTCCTCTGTATATAAGACCTCCCCGAGACTTAGCTCGGCTCAATTCGTCAACACAACAACCCAGAATGACATCAAAACAACAATAGACATTAAAACATACACTATGGCATCACTAGCCATCTTTCGACATAACGAAACATCTTTCGTTTCAAACTTACATTTCCAAACCAAACTTATCATTTTCATATTCATCATCCAACAAAACCATTACAACATACGTCGGAGGCATATCATACCATTTCCACACAATATACACAAGATATGCAAAACATACCAACTTTCCATTAAGCCACTACTTGTCCAATTTTTCCTAACTTTCAACATATAAGTTAATTATACATTTCCATCTTCCAAATTCATCAACAATAATCATAATTTTCCTCTTGATACTTTCATTTCCATTTTTACATAAACCATAACAAAGTTGTATACTTTCCTACAACAACTTGATAACCATTTTTCCATAGCAACAAGAATCATTATCCTTTCATTCACTTCACAATAACACACTTAACATACTAACAAGATTTAATTCACATTCCATCATCAACATGATGCCACACGGCCATGCCTCATATTTTCCAACTTTCACTAATTTATTCAACTTTCACTTCCAATACAATTCCCACCATAACTACAACTAGATTACCACATAAAATTCAATTCATATTTCCTACACCTTAACACACACTCACGGCCAACTTCCAAACAACACACCCACTTTACAAACTTCCATATTTTCATAAATTCTACTCAATTCTACATACTACAACATGAACCAAACTTCATAACATAAGAAAATGAATTGATTCTTACCTTTCCTCTTCAATTTCCACTTGCCACTAAAGTTGTCCTCTTGCCAAGATAATTGTATCACTTTGTAGAGAATCTTGCACTTGGTAATAATCCCACAAGAAATGGATTTTTGAACCAAAGGATTTGGCTCCAAAAATTTTTCTTTCCTTTTCTTTTCTCTCTTTCTCTAGCCGTGCTCCCTCTTTCTTTTTCTTGTTCTTTCTTTGTTTTTCTTGAATGTTCTAAGGATATAGATGAATATATAATATGATTTCCATTGTATTTATCTCATGGGAATTAATTTATTCCTTGGACTTGGGCCATTTGTTGCTTGGCCGGTTGGGCTTCCTTTTTGGGCCTCACTTTCTATTTTTTTTTTTTTGAGCCCAATTGTAGGCTAAATAAATTGTAATTCATGGAACAAGTTTCCAAAATTCAAATTTTGTCCTTGGTCTCCTTTCGTAATTCCACACCAACGTTATCATAGCCGACACATTCATACCAATTAAGGTCCAAATATGGCCTCATTCATTACAAATCAAGTTATCTCGAATTTTTCCGAATATTCAAAAATGTCGGATGTAACATCCTCCCCCCCTTTAGAACATTCGTCCTCGAATGTTAAATTGACCTCATGGGGCGTCATACTACTTCGGGAGGGTTCTCTTTATAGTCGTCTTTTGTTGACTTTCCGACATGGCTTCTTCACCAACATTATGGGGTAATTTTTCACATCACTGATTCAAACGCCTTCATAATATATTTGCTCATACCCCACATAATCATCGAACCGTAAGCTATATTCTCGTAACAGACGGATGCCTTTCAGACGTTATAATTAATCATCACTTCTTGTTACACTTCTGAGTTTCTTACCACATTATCTAAATCCTACTTCATACCAGACACTTCATACCAAACAGATTCAGAACTAGAACCGAACGCGTAGAAGCATATCGGACTGATTCGTAATCGGAGGTAGACGTACTAAACCATGGCGGACGGATTCGTAGTCAAAGTCAGGGGTACGGAGGTATGTCAGACAGATCTGATATCGGAGTCAGGCGTACAGAAATGTATCATACAGAATCATGATCAAAGTCAGACGGACAGAAATGTATCAGATAGAGTCGTGATCAAGATCAGACATACGGAGATGTATCAGGCAGGCGTACGATCGAAATCAGACGCACAGAAGCATATCAGACGGATTCATATCCGGAGTCAGACATACAGAGGTGTGTCAGACAGATTCGTAATTAGAGTTAATCGTACAGAGATATGTCAGACAGAAACGCATTCAGAATCAATCATACAGAAGTATGTCGACCAGAAACGTATTCAGAATCGGATGTACAAAGATTTATCAGGTGGGGACATAATCGAGTTCAGAAGCATGGAGGCGTAATAAACAGAGCCTTATCAACATCGGAAGTACAGGAATATAACAGATAGAATCTGAAGCCGAATCAGATCACTCTTAGTAAGGCTCCAGTGATTTATGGAAAATTCCCTTATTGGTACCCTGGTCAACCGAGTTATCATACAAATCGTCTCGCGTGTCGCTTGTCGACTCTTTCAAAGATTCCGCTTATTCGCACTTCTTATCTTTCCTACCATCCATACTCATCTTCCTTTTCAGATATCGTCATAGCAGACTGAGTTATAATGGAATAGGGTTTTTTTTTTTTTTTTTTTTGTCCTTGACAGCATTTGTGTCCCCGCCCCCGCTTCGTTTCAGGTACTTGATTTAGTAAAACCTTCCGTCTATCACAACGTTAGTTGCCGGGACTCGGTTCTTAACCCATATGGGCACCAAACGAAAATCATGCATACACACATACACATACACATATATTTACTACTGTCTTACTGGCGAACGTCTCTGACTGTTATTCGAATTCGCTCAATTTCCCGAGCGGTATCGCACCTTTCCTTTTTGCCCATTTAATCCGCGTCGGTCTGTGTGGCTTTTGTAAAGGCACTAATTACTCCACACATTCTCTTTTCCTATAGATTACCCCAAATTTCCATTTATATCTATCATACTTACTCTTATGAGAAATTTTTATGTCACTTCCCAGGGGGTCACCCATCCCAAAATTGCTCTGGCTTGAGCACGCTTAACTCCGAAACTTTCATGCATTCCGACGCGTTAGGGCTGATATAATTTCGTCGATCGCCCCGCACGACCTTTGTCACGAAATTTTTGAGCAACTCGGGGTCTTAACAAATTTTCGGAAAATTTTTGTAGCGGGACCCACCCCCGGCTAAATCGTACCCTTACCATGTCGCCTTTCTGAATCTTAAACATTCACCTTCATACACATATACGTATGATTACGGATAACCCACGGATTTAAGTCTTCGTCCCACGAATTCCGCCTCCAAATAATCGGTGGAATCTGATAAAATATCACCGTAAGGTGTTCTCCGGCCACTGACAGAAGAAAACTAAAGCCCGACAAGTATCGCGGGACCTTTTTGTACTTAATCTACATGTTTACCTCCATATTCCTGGAAAAATTTGGGCAGAGTTTCCTCTGTATTTCTTACTATCCGAAACCTGTACACCAGAAATACCAACCATGCCGCACAGGGCTAACACATATATACACACATACATATCATATCATATCGTATCGCAGCCACACGGGGCTGATAACTTCAAATAAGAATTATTACGTCGTCAACACTTACCACACGTGCCCAACTCAAACGGCGTCGGAGGCACTTTCTTGTTCACTTTTCTGTTCGATCTTTACCTTTATATTTCTGCCATACTTCAAACAACTTCTCCGACACACAACTTTCGTATTATTGCTTACCTGAGTACTGTGCGGCCTCCAATATCATCAGCCATAGTCTTCTGTCGATGCCATCCTTTGGCTGAAATTAAAAGTTAGTCGATAGGAGTTCATTTCCTACAGCTGGCTCTATCGCATGATCTAAGATTCAAAGAAGGGTAACATCCTAAATGCCCTGTAGCCTCCCGTTTATAGATGTGGTGCACAACACATCGATAAACAAGACTCTACTAGACACGGCCTGTAGACATTCCGAGGACTAACCGCTCTGATACAACTTCTGTCACGACCCAACCCCGTGGGCCGCGACTGGTACCCTAACTGGGTACCCGTACATACCTACCTGACCGAATTTCGTACCATACAGATTTTTTTTTTAAAACAGATGTTACAGAAGTACGCCGATACAGATACGGCACGCGCGCAAACATATATATGTATATACCTGAACATGCAGACATTTACAGATAAGCTGATAAGGCTAACATACAGACGAAACCCGTAACCCACACATCTATCTACAGGCCTCTACAGACATACAGAATCATATGACGGGACAGGGCCCCGCCGTACCCAGAATATCCATACATACAGAGTATACAGAAGACAGAAGATATATATACCAAAAGTATACGCTCCGGATCAAAGGAGCTCTTCAAACAGCAGAATTAGAACCCTACGTTGGCGGCGTATCACCTGGTGCGTCGGTACCTGCGGGCATGTAGCGCAGCCCCCGAAGAACGGGGGTCAGTACGAAAAATGTACCGAGTATGTAAAGCAGAACATAACAGATATAAACATAGTCCGAACCGGAGTCACAGAAATATAACGAACAGAACCATAAATCAGACTGACGGACAGAGTCATGATCCAGACAGACATACAGAACCGTGTCCCATACAAATAAACAAAATTATGGTTTGGATAGACAAACGGAATCATAATACGGACAGACGAGCAGAATCAGAATCCATACGGACATACAGAATCAGAATCCATACGGACATACAGACGTAGTCGTCTTTCAGACGGACAGACAGAAGTATGTCGGACAGAATTATGCATGCAGAGTAGTACAGAGTCATACAGAATCATACAGAGGCATGTGCTTATATAAATATAGATAGCACACGCATACATTCATACAGATCCCGGCCCTGTCTAGGGGCGCGGTAACAGAACCCGGCCCTCTTAGTACGGGACGCGGTGGACAGACAGAATCAGATCAGATCATATGCCATCCTGGCCGCCATCCCCATACACAGATCATAATATCATACAGACATACAGATCCCGGCCCGCACGCCGAGGGACGCGGTGAACAGTGCAGAGAAATATGCACGATAACAGAACCTGGCCTGGGTCGCAGTGAAAGAATGCATTGAGACAGACACGAACCGATAAATGAGAAACTACTTACATACAGCATCAACATACAGACTCAATCAAACTGAAGGGTGCCAAACGGCGAGCCAAAATCAGAATATCCAGATAGTATGCATAGTACGCGCCTATGTCCTAGTTGGGAAGGCACGACAGATTATTATCAGAATCGGATTCTCAGATGTTCAGAAATCATTTTGTATAATTTACACAAAAATAGCCATATCATACACAAAATAATAGTCCAGAAATTTTTAGAGAAAATCGGACCAAAACGGAAGTATTTAAAATTATACAGAAAGTATCGGGCCTTGTGGGCCCGCCTCGGACCAAGTCGAGGCTACATACATAGATTATTGATAATAGACCTTATGAGGTCATCCATAATCGTTTGGAAGTGTTCCGACTCCGTTTAGGGAAGTTTTGCACAAAAATTCACTTTAAAGGAAATTTGTAAGAAAATAGCTTCAATTGAATTGAAGGAATTGGAGCGGTTTTCCGTCTCGAATTCCGGGGAACGGAGTCGTACTTAAGGCTCGCGGCCGAGCCTACCACATCCAGAACATGCCTAGGAACATAGGGAAATGCTTCACATACCTCGACAGCGCCTTACGCTCGCTTGGCGTCGACTTCAATTTCGTCCAAAATCTAGAAATGGTCAAGTTTACCATTTGTTAGTTTCAAACTTTTCAATAATCCAACTTAACACATACTTGCCTACCGAAATTTCGGCAGCATTTCCTCTGTATATATGACCTCCCCGAGACTTAGCTCGGCTCAATTCATCAACACAACAACCCATAATGACATCAAAACAACAATAGACATTAAAACATACACTATGGCATCACTAGCCATCTTTCGACATAACGAAACATCTTTCGTTTCAAACTTACATTTCCAAACCAAACTTATCATTTTCATATTCATCATCCAACAAAACCATTACAACATACGTCGGAGGCATATCATACCATTTCCACACAATATACACAAGATATGCAAAACATACCAACTTTCCATTAAGCCACTACTTGTCCAATTTTTCCTAACTTTCAACATATAAGTTAATTATACATTTCCATCTTCCAAATTCATCAACAATAATCATAATTTGCCTCTTGATACTTTCATTTCCATTTTTACATAAACCATAACAAAGTTGTATACTTTCCTACAACAACTTGATAACCATTTTTCCATAGCAACAAGAATCATTATCCTTTCATTCACTTCACAATAACACACTTAACATACTAACAAGATTTAATTCACATTCCATCATCAACATGATGCCACACGGCCATGCCTCATATTTTCCAACTTTCACTAATTTATTCAACTTTCACTTCCAATACAATTCCCACCATAACTACAACTAGATTACCACATAAAATTCAATTCATATTTCCTACACCTTAACACACACTCACGGCCAACTTCCAAACAACACACCCACTTTACAAACTTCCATATTTTCATAAATTCTACTCAATTCTACATACTACAACATGAACCAAACTTCATAACATAAGAAAATGAATTGATTCTTACCTTTCCTCTTCAATTTCCACTTGCCACTAAAGTTGTCCTCTTGCCAAGATAATTGTATCACTTTGTAGAGAATCTTGCACTTGGTAATAATCCCACAAGAAATGGATTTTTGAACCAAAGGATTTGGCTCCAAAAATTTTTCTTTCCTTTTCTTTTCTCTCTTTCTCTAGCCGTGCTCCCTCTTTCTTTTTCTTGTTCTTTCTTTGTTTTTCTTGAATGTTCTAAGGATATAGACGAATATATAATATGATGTCCATTGTATTTATCTCATGGGAATTAATTTATTCCTTGGACTTGGGCCATTTGTTGCTTGGCCGGTTGGGCTTCCTTTTTGGGCCTCATTTTTTTTTTTTTTGAGCCCAATTGTAGGCTAAATAAATTGTAATTCATGGAACAAGTTTCCAAAATTCCAATTTTGTCCTTGGTCTCCTTTCGTAATTCCACACCAACGTTATCATTGCCGACACATTCATACCAAGTAAGGTCCAAATATGGCCTCATTCATTACAAATCAAGTTATCTCGAATTTTTCCGAATATTCAAAAATGCCGGATGTAACACATTGGGCAACAAAACATTTATACCATCATTGACAACTATGCCCACATCAATATACATAAGCCGACGAGGCCATCAAAATGATATACAAAATATAAGCCGAAAAAGCTTCAAAACATATAACCATAGACACCTGTCTACGAGCCTCTAAGAAGAGTAGGTAACATCATATAGGCGGGACAGGACCTCGCCGTGCCCATGTATGTACACAAAAGACTAATACCAAATGTTGTAGCTTCGGATGAAATGGAGCTCCTCTAAGCAGTCCCTGAATAAGAAAGCTATGGATCAAGCCTGTCTCCCTGGCCACCTGCAGGCATGACGCAACGTTCACAAACAAAAGGAAGTCAGTACAAATATTTTACTGAGTATGTAAAGCGTAATCAACATCATAAGAGGAGCATAAGAGACAACATATGAAACAGCATAAGATGGGAGAATCGGGAGATAGTAAAGCCATCATCATCATTACTTACTTACTTGTCTTTCATAGGGAACTATCATTTCTAAAGCGTGCTCGTGTACATACATACATATACATTCGTGTTCGTATTCATATTCGTATCCATACCATACCCGACCATGAAGGTTCGGTGTTTCGCATACCCGACCATGACAAGGCTTGGAGGATCAACTATCGTATAAATGATGCAATGGAATCATGAAAGTATGGAGGAGCATGAGCTTTAGTAGCTTTGGAGATAGAATCATTTGGAGGACATTATGGAACTCATAAAAGGATACATATATATATATATATAGCCAAGGAACCATGCCTTATTGAAAGAACGGTTAGCCTTACATACCTCTTTGTCTTCTCAACTCTCTAACGTTTACCGTTGAAGCCTGAATAATTTACATTTAGAAGGGTTTATACCATCGTTAAACCTTAATGATACTATTAAATTCAAACTATAATTCATAGTCTAATGAAAATTGGGCAGCATTTCCCCTATTTCGTCAACTTCCACCCTATTACAAAACAACTCCCAACAACCACGATAACCTCTGTAATACACTCATAATATCCAATTCAAGTAATCGCATTACATTAAGCCTTCAATATTCACCACCACGTTCACTCATATTAGCGACTTCATACCCATTTTAGCACATTTTCATATAATGCTTCTTCATCACCATTATTACTTTCCATAACATGGTTATATTCATATCATACTAAGAATCATGACTATATATAGATTACTACTCATAAACATCATAAAAGCTACATTTAGACTTCATTTTCTACTTTCTTCCTCTACCCAAGTCTCTCAACCTCTCCATAGTCCAAATAACATGAAATGATCATAAAACTTACCTTTGATTGAGTAGGAATAACCCTTGGATGGAAATACTTCCCTTAAAGAAAAACCCTAGCTTCAATCCATAAAGTTTTCTTGAATCTAGTAACCCCTAAGAGCTTCCTTATACTTGATTCCCTTAGATTAATGATATGAGCCTTGGATCTCCTTTGGATTCTTGTATATGAAATGTATGGAATGTTCTAGAGACTTGGAGAGAAGTGGAGAAGTGTTAAAATGAAAATAATGAAGTGGGATCACATTTATAGACTTGAAAATAACTCAGCCCGTCGGGTGTTATACGGACACTTATACGGTCCGTATAAGTGGCCGTGGTTCACCATCAGGACAGACATCTTCCTGCTGGGGGCTGTACGTACCTCTTATACGGACCGTAGTGGTCGTATAACTCCACTTCCCTGAAATGGTTTCCGTCATTTCGTTCGATCTCCAATCTTTATGGAACCTTCTTGACACTTGTTTAACACTTCATTACTAATCTAAGGAGAGTTACAACTCTTCTTTAAGACATCACTAAGTCAACATTAGCTCGGTACTTTACGGAACTTTTCCAAAACACCACATATGCTTTGCCCTTCTTAAGGAACTTTCTCCTCTTACTTCCCACATCTTTGAAATCTTAGCTAGGATCGTTGAATAACCTTTCTTACTTATAGAAACATCGTATTCGTCTCACCCTGCATTAGTCTATCTATCATATGATGACATGAAATTCTTCCGAGGTGTAACATTCTTCCCCCCTTAAAAACATTCGTGCTTGAATGTTAGGTTCTCGGGGATTCTATAAAAATTTAGCCAGAGTTTTCGCTCTAATAGGGCACTACCATCCTGCACAGCAACCCAAAATACATCGCCTCACAGGGCTACGATAACAACGACAATTACCATGGCCACACAGGACCAAGAAAACATCAAGAAAAACATTACATACCTGAGAAAAATGGCGTCTATGTCTGAGTCTCCTCTGAGGGTAAAATAAATGTGGGTACCGGAATTTCATGTCTTCTTCGGCTTCCCAAGTCATTTCCTCTTTATTATTATTGTTCCATAAAACTTTAACTGAAGCTACCTCTTTGGTTCTGAGCTTTCGTACTAGCCTATCTAAAATGGCAATGGGGACTTCTTTATAAAACAATTGCTTTGCAACTTGAACATCATCTATTGGTACTATTCTACAATGATCTCCAATGCACTTACGAAGCATTGATACATAGAAAAGTGGGTGAACTGACTCCAACTCATGAGGTAGATCTAATTCGTAAGCCACTCTGCCTACTTTGCGCACAATCTCATAAGGCCCAATGTACCGGGGGCTAAGCTTCCCCTTTTTGCCAAATCTTATTATGCCCTTCATCGGTGACACCTTTAAGAATACCCAATCTTTCACTTGGAACTCTAAGTCTCTTCGACGATTGTCCGCATAAGACTTTTGACGACTCTGAGCTGTTAATAATTGATCCTGTATGAGCTTAACTTTCTCTATAGCTTACTGGACTAAGTCTGGCCCTATCAATTTAGTCTCTCCTACCTCGAACCACCCAATCGGGATCCGCACTTTCCCCATAGAAAGCCTCATACGGCGTCACTTGGATGCTAGAATGATAACTATTATTACAAGAAAACTCCATAAGCTATTAATGATCCCCCCCAACTACCTCCAAAATCCAATACACATGCCCGTAGCATATCCTCCAGGGTCTAAACGGTACGTTCGGCTTGTCCATCCGTCTGTGGGTGAAATGCCGTGCTAAGGCTCACATGAGTCCCCAAACTTTCTTGGAAAGATTTCCAAAAATTATTTGTAAATTGAGTGCCTCTATCGGAGATAATAGATACTGGAACACCGTGAAGCCATACTATCTCTTTAACATAAAGCTTTGCATAATCTTCTGCTACATATGTAGTTCTGACTAGTAAGAAATGAGCTGACTTCGTAAGTCTATCTACAATCACCCATATAGAATCATACTTACGTCGGGAACGGGGTAAGCCTGTAATGAAGTCCATGTTAATTACTTCTCGTTTTCAAATTGGAATTTCTATAGCTTGCAACAATCCGCCTGGCTTTTGGTGCTCGATTTTCACTTGTTGACAGTTGGGACATTGAGCTACAAATTCCGCTATATCTTTCTTCATCACATTCCACTAATATACAGTTTTAAGATCATGATACATTTTCGTTGCTCCTGGGTGGACAGAATAACGGGAACAATGAGCTTCTCTCAATATTTGGTGGCGTAATCCTGCAACATCAAGAACACATATCCTGCCTCAGAATCGAAGAACTCCATCTCCAGAAATCTCAAATGATGACTTCTCCTTTTGAGGGAGGGTTTTTCTGTAATGAATTAGCATGGGATCTTTATATTATCGCTCTTTCACTCCTACTACTAACGACGAAACCGCTGAATTCTGAATGGTAGCTCCCATACTACCTGAGTCAACTACTAGAACTCCTAGGCTAGCTAACTGCTGGAGCTCACGAGCCATTTCCCTCTTCTCTAGCCGCACATTGCATAAACTTCCCATGGATCTACGGCTAAGAGCTTCAGCCACAACATTTGCTTTTTCGGGATGATACAGGATGTCAACATCATAGTCTTTGAATAATTCCAACCACCAGCGTTGCCGCAAATTCAACTCCTTCTGCTTGAAGATATACTGATGGCTCTTATGATCTGTATAAATATCCACATGGACACCATACAAATAATGTCTCCACATCTTTAATGCATGAATCACTGCAACCAATTCAAGATCATGGGTTGGATAATTCTTCTCATGTTTCCGTAACTGTCTTGAAGCATACGCAATCACCTTACCATATTGCCTCGACACACAACCTTTCCCAACGCTTGAAGCGTCACAATACACAACATAACCTTCCGATCCTTCTAGAAGTGTCAGGACTGGGGCAGAAGTTAATCTATCCTTTAGCTCTTGGAACCACGCTCACAAGCATTTGTCCATTGAAATTTGGCTGATTTCTAGGTTAACTTCGTGAGTGGTGCTGAAATAGAAGAAAAGCCTTCTACGAACCTCCTGTAATAACCTGCTAAGCCCATAAAATTACGAACCTCCGTAGGAGTTGTGGGCCTTGGCCAAGTCTTCACGGCCTCAATCTTCTGGGTATCTACCCGAACACCATCGACTAAAATGATATGCCCCAGAAAGGTCACTAAGTTCAACCAAAACTCACACTTAGAAAATTTGGCAAATAATTCTCGAGTTTGAAGGACTCTAAGAACGGTACGCAAATGATCCACGTGTTCTACCTCAGACCTAGAATACACCATGATATCATCGATGAATACAATCACAAATAAATCTAGGAAGGGCCTGAGCACGTTGTTCATCAAATCCATAAATACTGCCGGTGCATTAGTTAGCCCAAATGACATCAGTCGGAACTCAAAGTGGCCATATCTTGTTCTGAAGGCTGTCTTAGGGATATCTTTCTCCCTAACGCTCACTTGATGAAACCCAGATCTCAAATCTATCTTTGAAAACCATTTGGCACCTTGTAATTGATCAAATAAGTCATCAATCCTTGGAAGAGGATATTTGTTCTTGATCGTCACTTTATTCAGTTACCGATAGTCAATACACATTCGCAAGGAGCCATCTTTATTTTGTACAAACAACACGGGTGCTCCCCACAGGGATTAACTAGGCCTAATAAAGCCTTTCTCGAGTAAGTCCTTCAATTACTCCTTCAACTCTTTCAACTCTGCGGGAGCCATTCTGTAAGGAGGGATAGATATGGGTCTAGTATCCGGCAGCACATCTATAGCAAAATCAGTCTCCCGCTCTGGAGGGAGGGCTGGAAGCTCTTCCGGGAACACATTCGAAAACTCATTCACTACGGGGATAGACTTACGGTTCAGCTTCTCCATCTTGAACTCGAACTAGATGGTAAATATAACCTTTTATGATCATTTTCCTTGCCTTAAGATAAGAAATAAACCTACGTTTTGGTGACGCAATATTCCCTTTCCATTCTAAAATTAGTTCTCCCAGAAATTAGAAGCGAACCATTTTCACTCTACAATTAACATTGGCATAGCAAGAAGCTAGCTTATCCATGCCCATGATAACATCAAAATCCACCATTTTTAGCTCATGTAAGTCAACCATAGTACGATGGTCACAAATCACAACTAAACAATTTCTATATACTTGACTACCTATTACCAGCTCACCAACGGGTGTAGACACCTCAAAAGGTTTGATCGTCTCCGGTTTGACCCCAAACCGACCCGCAATATATGGAGTAACATACGACAATGTGGATCTCGGATCTATCAAAGCATATACATCATGAGAGAACACCGATATTATACCTTTGATGACATCAGGAGAAGACTCAAGATCCTGGCGTCCAGCCAGAGCATAAATACGGTGTTGAGGACCGCTAGAACTAGGGACCCTCCCTCTACATCTACCATGCCTAACTGGAACATGTGAACCTGGCCCCATAGGGTGTATAGATAATGAAGATCCGACTACCGATCCTGAAGCCTGGGTCCTACCCCTACCACCAACCGAGGGGCAATCGCGCATAATATGGCCTGGCCGACCGCATGGATAGCAAACCACTGAACCTAGCCGACACTGGCCCCAATGTAACTTCCCACACTGGGAACATCATGGCACGGGTGGCCTCGCCTGACCCGAATCACCCCTGAACTGGGAACCTGAAGCCCTGAAACTCTTACTTGGCCCGGAATAAGTAGATCTATCAAATCTCTGGCCTGTAAACCGTGGAGGCGCACTAGTCATAGCATGGCCTGAATGCCTAGAAAACTGCAGTCTCGGCCAGCCTCTAAACTCACTCGTCGGACCCGAAGATCTAGCCCTCTTAGTATACCCTCTATCATGCTCACGCTCACTTCTTTGCTGTTGTTGGCTTTCTTACAAATTATGGGCATCGGCTTTGAATGCGTGAGATATCTATATTGTCCTAAAGGGATGCAATCAAACACCTATCCATCAAATGTGGCCCTAGGCCTCTCACAAATCGGTGCACTCGGTCACCCATATCCATTACCATGGCCGAAGCATACCTAGCTAAAGAATTGAAGTAGATACTATAATCTAAGGCACTCATGCTCCCTTGCCTAAGATTTAGGAATTTATCGGCTCTAGCCCGCCGAACCTCTGGAGGCAAGTAATGTCGGAGGAAGGCATCCACAAATTCTTGCCATACCGGGGGAGGTGCATTGGCTCCCCGTGAAGCCATCCAAACTGTATACCAATGAACCGCAACATCCCTCAATCTATAGGATTCTAACTCCACCGTATCAACGTCTGAAGCATGCATTAACCGAAGTGTCCTAAACATCCCATCAATAAAATCCTGAGGGTCCTCTTCCGGCTTTGACCCGAAAAATTTCGGAGGGTTCAAGCTAATAAAATCACGGGCCCTTGCACTAACAGCGCTATCACCTTGCTGCTGGGTCTGGGCGGCAACCAACTGAGTAAGCAAATAAATGACTTCTTTTACATCTTGGCCTGAAGCATCCGGTGGAGGAGCTGGAGGTGCTGGAGCTGGGGCTGAGGCTCCCTCATACTCCTCAGCAATAAGCACTGAATGGGAGGACTCAGATCGAGCCACATTCTAGGACTCACCTTTCTTAATATCCGTTGGCGGTACTCTATCAGCCCTTTTTTCTGCCACTGTCTTGCCCTTTTGGGCTACCGTAGCCTTTCTCTTTACAGGCATTTCTCAAATACATAACACACGGTTAAGGAAAGAGAAGTCCTTATATCATTGTTACACTTCGGAAAATTTTCCGTTGGTACGCAAGAGAATGAACTAGTGATGAATATGATTGCACGATGTCTATGAGCAAGAAACGACGTTGATGACCTTAGGCGAGATTTCGAAAGTATCCGATGTGAGACGAGGAAGTTGGCTAAGTTAAGATGAGATACAAGGTGAGCAATGCATGTGCATGGACAGGGGTGATTAAAATGAGAAGTCTAAGAAATATGGGAAGTTCCAGAATTGCAACTGCCCAGTGGTCGTAAATCGCAAAATACGGACCGTAAAGTGCAATACGGTCCGTAAACTGGCAGTCGTAAACTGTCATGCAAAAGCTTCAGCTTTCTGCCCAGTGGTCGTAAAGTGCAAATACGGACCGTAAACTGCCAGGTCGTAAACTGGCATGCCAAACTTCAACTTTCTGCCAGCTGAGGAAAAGGTATAATACGAGCTGGTGGACGGACCGTAAAGTGATTTACGGCCCGTAAACCATGGTCGTAAACCACCATGAAGGCAGCCCAACTTCTGGTTCTGGAAATGGTTAATTACGCCCATGGAGGACGAGCCGTATAGTGGAATACGGGCCGTAAACCTCCATGGATGACCATTGTTCACCCAACACAGATTTTTCAATTCATTAAATATGAGGATCAAGACTTGTCTTATTTCATTACAACATTCCACCACTTCTCTCTAAAACTTCTCTCTACTTTTATTATATGAGTTTTCAAGGATTATAAGCCATCAATAACATTAAGACAAGTGAATCAAGGATAAGGGAATCATCAAGGATCATCCAAGTCAAGAAATCCAAATGGAGAAAAAGTAGGGTTTTGCTCAAAGAGGAGTATTATCAACCAAAGCTTGTTCCTACAACTTCTAAGGTAAGATTCATGATTTTTACAAGATGTTTAAGGTATTGGAGAATTAAAATACATGGATTGTAGAAAATGTGGTCAACTAGGTCATGAATGATGAATAGTGACATTTTGAGAAATAGTTTGAATTGGGTTACGAATGTTGTTGTGTTGTGATATGAATGTGTTATAAATGGTATTAAGATCATGAACTAGACACTTTAGATGAATGGACGAAGTTGGGTGTTATGACCATGCATGTGGGTGAATTAGAGGCAAATTGAGGAATCTAGATAATGTGGATAATGTGAATGACTAATGGCCATTGTTATGATATTAATGAAGGTATAAACGCTAGCATTGGAAGGGAACGTGCAAGTGTAGAATAGTTCGACGAAAAGGTATGTAAGGCTAACCCTTCTTTAATACGGCATGGTTCTTTGGCCAAACTCTTAAATCCTAAGATATGGATGTAGCAATAATGACGATGATAATAATAATGATGCTAAAGGTGCCTACGGGCTATTATATTCACATGTGCCTATGAAGGGCTATAATGACACCCCGAGCTTATAATGCCGGGTAGAATATATGTATATGGAGGTATATATGTATATGATTATGTATAAAGTATGTATACGATTATGTAACGCGCGCACACATCTGCAGATGGTACGGATAACCCTGAAGCCTTGGTAGGGCCAGTTAGTAATAACATTGAGCCTTGATTGGCTAAATACGTATGAAACACCGAACCTTATGGTTGGGCACACTATGTATGTATATATGTGTATGGCTATGTATATATTATGAATATGAATGTGATAAGACTATGTATACGAATGCGAATAAGGACATGTATATGAATATGAGCACAAGTATGGTACGAGTACTATTATGGAATACAGATGACGACGTAAGTGTACAAATACGTATGAAAAATGGAAAGTCCTACGAAAGGTAAGTAAGTGCCATGACGATGACATTGTTGTCTCCCCTCCTACGCTATTTATTTTGTTATGTATTATGCTTATGTATATATCGATGTTGACCATGCTTTACATACTCAGTACATTCTTCGTACTGACGTCCTTTTGTTTGTGGACGCTGCGTCATGCCCGCAGGTGCACAGGGAGACAGGCTTGATCCATAGCTGCTTATCCAGAGATTGCATAGCAGAGCTTCATTTCTTTCGGAGCCGTAGCTTTTGGGTACTTATTCTTTTGTGTATATAATTATGGGCATAGCGGGGTCCTGTCCCGCTCATACGATATGTCATACTCTTAGAGACTCGTAGTCATGTGTATGTGGGTAGAGATGTTCAACCATGTCGGCCCATGTTTTGTATATCTTTTGTTGGCCTCGTCGGCCTTGTACTTATGATGTGGCATAGATTCCTTTGATATGTTAAATGATGATGGTCATCTAATGGGATCAATATGATTAACGATAAGAGAAGCACGAATTGACTTATGGTGCTCGTTGCGGCGCCCTAGCCGGGTCGTGACAAAAGTGGTATCAAAGCAGTTCATTCCTAGGATGTGTCTACGAGCCGTGTCTAGTAGAGTCTTGGTTATGGGTGTGTTGCGCGCCACACTTATAAACGAGAAGCTGCGGACGTTTTAGGAATATATGACCTTCTTTCTTCATAAGAATCGTGCGATAGAGCTATGATGTAAGAAATTCTTAATCCTAAATCGTGTGTTGTGTATTTCAGAGATGCCTAAAAAGAAAAAGGCAAGACGGTGGCAGAAAAGCGGGCTGAAAGAGCACCGCCACCGGTAGTAGAGGAAGATGAGTCCCAGAGTGCGGCTCAATCTCAGTCCTCCCAGACAGGCCCTATTACCGAGGAGCACGTGGGAGCCTCATCCCCAGCTCCAGCTCCTCCACTGAATGCTTCGGGCCAAGATGTGGGAGAGGCCATAAATTTGTTGAATCAGTTGGTTGCGGCCCAAACTTAGAGGCCAAGTGCAGGGCAAGGTGACAGGGCTGTTAGTGCAAGGGCCCGTGACTTCATTGATTTGAAACCCCCGGAATTCTTTGGGTCGAAACCGGAGGAGGATCCCCAGGACTTTATTGATGGTATGCTAAGGACGCTCCGGTTAATACATGCTTCAGACACTGAGTCGGTAGAGCTAGTGTACTATAGATTGAGAGATATCTTGATCCAGTGGTATACAGTATGGATGGCTTCGCGGGGAGCCAATGCACCTCCGCCGGTATGGCAAGAGTTTGTCGATGCTTTTCTCCGTCACTACATGCCTCCAGTAGTTCTATGAGCTAGGGCCGACAAATTCTTGAATTTGAGGCAAGGTAACATGAGTGCTACAGAGTATAGTCTCCGCTTTAACTCCTTGGCCAGGTATGCTTCGGCTATGGTAGCAGATATGGGCGACCGGGTACACTGATTTGTAAAGGGCCGAGGGCCCCATCTGATGGGCAAATGCTTGACTGCGTCCCTTCAGGACGGTATGGATATTGCACGCATTCAGGCACATGCTCAAAACTTAGAGGAAAGCCTACAGCAGCGGAGAAGTGAACGTGAACAGGATATGGGACATAGCAAGAGGGCCAGATCTTCGGGCCCAATAAGTGAGTCCAGAGGCGGACACAGGCAACAGTTCCCTAGACAATCGGGCTATTCTATGACCAATGTACCTCCACGGTTTTCAGGCCAGAGCCTTGATAGATCTACTCATACCGGGCCGAGTCAGAGTTATTCGGGGTCGCAGGTTAGAGGGATTCAGGCCAGTCAAGGCCACCTATACCACGATGTTCCCAGTGTGGGAAGTCGCATTGGGGTCAATTTCGATTAGGTTCAGATGGTTGCTATTCATGTGGTCGACCGGGCCATATTATGCGTGATTGCCCCTCAGTGCATGGTAGAGGTAGGACCCAGCCATCAGGGTCAGTAGCCGGATCTTCGGCATCTGTACGCTCTACGGGGCCAGGTTCACATGCGCCAGTCGGCCATGGTAGAGGTAGAGGCAGAGCTCCCAGTACTAGCGGTCCTCAGCACCGTATTTATGCTTTGGCTGGACGCCAAGATCTTGAGTCTTCTCCTGATGTGGTTACAGGTATATTATCGGTATTCTCTCATGATGTATATGCTTTGATTGATCCGGGCTCCATATTATCTTATGTTACTCCATATATTGCGGGTCGATTTATAACTGAGCCGGAGTCTATCAAGCCTTTTGAGGTGTCTACACCCGTGGGTGCATTGGTAATAGCTAGCCGAGTATATAGGAATTGTGTGATTGTGATTTGTGATCATCGTACCATGATTGATTTGCATGAGCTGGAGATGGCAGATTTTTATGTCATTATGGGCATGGATTGGTTGGCTTCTTGTTATGCCAATGTTGATTGTAGAATGAAGATGGTTCGTTTCCAATTTCCGGGAGAACCAGTCTTAGAATGGAAAGGAAATTCGGCATCACCAAAAGGTAGGTTTATTTCCTATCTAAAGGCAAGAAAGATGATCACGAAAGGGTGTATTTATCACCTAGTGCGAGTTCAAGATGTAGAAGCTGAGTCGCCGACTCTTCAGTCAGTTGCAGTAGTGAATGAATTTCCGGATGTGTTCCCGGAAGAGCTTCCAAGCCTTCCTCTCGAGTGGGGGATTGATTTTGCGATTTATGTGTTGCCAGACACTAAACCCATTTCTATTCCTCCCTATAGGATGGCACCCGCAGAGTTGAAAGATTTGAAGGACCAATTGAAAGACTTGCTCGAAAAAGGCTTCATTAGGCCCAGTTCATCCCCGTGGGGAGCCCCTGTATTTTTTGCCCGAAAGAAGGATGGCTCCTTGAGAATGTGCATTGATTATCAGCAATTGAATAAAGTGACGATTAAGAACAAGTATCCCCTCCCGAGGATTGATGATTTATTTGATCAATTGCAAGGTGCCAAATGGTTTTCAAATATTGATTTGAGGTCCGGGTATCACCAAGTAAGAGTTAGGGAGAAAGATATCCCTAAGACAGCTTTCAGAACAAGATATGGCCATTTCGAGTTCCGAGTAATGTCGTTTGGGTTAACTAATGCCCCGGCAATGTTTATGGACCTAATGAACAATGTAGTCAGACCTTTTCTGGATCTATTTGTAATTGTATTCATCGACGACATCTTAGTGTATTCTAGATCCGAGGACTAGCATGCGGATCATTTACGAATTGTCCTTGGAGTTCTTCGAGCTTGAGAGTTGTTTGCAAAATTCTCCAAGTGTGAGTTTTGGTTGAACTCGGTATCATTTCTGGGCCATATTGTTGCAGCTGATGGTATTCGAGTGGATAGCCAAAAGATCGAGGCCGTGAAGACTTTGCCAAGGCCCATGACCCCTACGGAGGTTCGTAGCTTTTTGGGCTTAGCAGGTTATTACAGAAGATTTGTTGAGGGTTTCTCTTCTATTTCTGCGCCACTCACCAAGTTGACTCAGAAGTCAGCTAAGTTTCAATGGACAGATGCTTGCGAGCGTAGTTTCCAAAAGTTGAAAGACCGATTGACTTCAGCCCCAGTCTTGACACTTCCAGAGGGATTGGAAGGATATGTTATTTATTGTTTTGCTTCAGGCGTTCGGCTAGGCTGTGTATTGATGCAAAATGGTAAGGTGATTGCGTATGCTTCTAGACAATTACGGAAACATGAGCAGAATTATCCTACCCATGACTTAGAATTGGCTGCGGTGGTCCATGCTTTAAAGATATGGCGACATTATTTGTATGGTGTCCATGTGGATGTTTATACAGATCATAAGAGCCTTCAGTATATCTTCAAGCAGAAAGAGTTGAATTTGCGACAACGACGATGGTTGGAGTTGCTAAAGGATTACGATGTCGAAATCCTGTACCACCTCGGAATGGAAAATGTTGTGGCTGATGCTCTTAGCCGTAGATCGATGGGAAGTCTAAGTGATGTACGACCAGAAAAGAAAGAGATGGCCCGTGAGCTTCAACAGTTAGCGAGCCTAGGAGTCCGAGTGCTGGACTCAGGTAGCAGCGGAGCTACTATTCAATATTCAGCAGTTTCATCGCTAGTAGCGGAAGTAAAATAGCGACAATATGAGGATCCCATGTTAATGCAGTACATAGATACACTCCCTCAGAAGGAGGAGTCATCATTTGATATTTCGGAAGATAGAGTTCTCCGATGTCGAGGCAGGTTATGTGTTCCCGATGTGGTAGGTCTACGTCACCAAATATTGAGGGAAGCTCATTGTTCCCGTTACTCCGTTCACCCCAGAGCGACGAAAATGTATCATGATCTTAAGTCTATATATTGGTGGAATGGGATGAAGAAAGACGTAGCGGAATTCGTAGCTCAGTGTCCTAATTGCCAACAAGTGAAGATAGAACACCAAAAGCCGGGTGGCTTGTTGCAAGCTATAGAAATCCCAACTTGGAAGTGGGAAGTGATTAATATGGATTTCATTACAGGGTTACCCCGTTCTCGACGTAAGTATGATTCCATATAGGTGATCGTGGATAGACTCACAAAGTCAGCGCATTTCTTACCGGTCAGAACGACCTATATGGCAGAAGATTATGCCAAGCTTTATCTTAAAGAGATAGTGAGACTCCATGGCGTTCCGGTATCTATTATCTCCGATAGAGGAACTCAGTTTACAGCCAAGTTTTGGAGGTCTTTCCAAGAGGGTCTAGGGACCCAAGTGCGCCATAGCACGGCATTTCACCCACAGACCGATGGGCAAGCTGAACGTACTATTCAAACTCTTGAAGATATGTTACGGGGATGTATGATAGATTTTGGAGGAAATTGGGATGACCATTTGCCACTCATTAAGTTTGCTTACAATAACAGTTATCATTCTAGCATTCAAATGGTGCCGTATGAGGCTTTATATGGGCGAAAGTGTAGATCCCCAATTGGGTGGTTTGAAACCGGAGAAACTAAGTTGATAGGGCCAGACTTGGTCCAGCAAGCAATAGAGAAAGTCAAGCTCATACAAGATCGGTTCTTAGCGGCTCAAAGTCGCCAGAAGTCCTATGCGGATAATCGTCGAAGGGACTTAGAGTTCCAAGTTAAGGAATTGGTATTCCTGAAAGTGTCGCCAATGAAAGGCGTTATGAGATTTGGCAAAAAGGGGAAGCTCAGTCCCCGGTATATCGGACCCTATGAGATTGTGCGCAAAATAGGCAAAGTGGCCTATGAGCTAGATCTACCTCCAGATTTGGAGCCAGTCCATCCAGTATTTCATGTCTCGATGCTTCGGAAGTGTGTTGGAGATCCTACGAGGATCGTCCCAGTGAATGATATTCAAGTAACAGAAAAGCTAACTTATGATAAAATACCCATTGCCATATTAGATAGTCAAGTACAGAGACTTAGAAACAAAGAAGTGGCCTCAATTAAAGTTCTGTGGAGAAATAACAATCGAGAGGAAATGACATGGGAAGCAGAAGAGAATATGCGATCCAAATACCCACATTTATTTCAGCCCTTGGAAGAAGTCCAAGATGAAACGTCAAAATCATAAGGTATGCATGTTTTCCCTTTTATACATTCAGGTCGTGTGTGGCCAAATTTCTAGTGTTGTTGTATTATTGCCCTGTGAGGCATTGTTATTGTGGGTTGTTGTGACAGGGTGGTAGTGCCTCATTACAGAGGAAACTCTGGCAAAATTTTCATAGAATTCCCCAAGCCTTTAACATTCGAGGACGAATGTTCCTAAGGGGGGTAGAATGTTACAGCTCGGAAAATTTTCCGTTGGTACGCAAGAGAATGAACTAGTGATGAATATGAGTGCACGATGTATATGAGCAAGAAACGACGTTGATGACCTTAGTTGAGATTTCGAAAGTATCCGATGTGAGACGAGGAAGTTGGCTAAGTTAAGATGAGAAACAAGGTGAGCAATGCATATGCATGGACGGGGGTGATTAAAATGAGAAGTCTAAGAAATATGGGAAGTTGCAGAATTGCAACTGCCCAGTGGTCGTAAATCGCAAAATACAGACCGTAAAGTGCAACACGATCCGTAAACTGGCAGTCGTAAACTGCCATGCAAAAGCTTTAGCTTTCTGCCCAGTGGTCGTAAAGTGCAAATACGGACCGTAAACTGGTATACGGTCCGTAAACTGCCAGGTCGTAAACTGGCATGCCAAACTTCAACTTTCTGCCAATTGAGGAAAAGGTATAATACGACCTGGTGGACGGACCGTAAAGTGATTTACGGCCCGTAAACCATGGTCGTAAACCACCATGAAGGCAGCCCAGCTTCTGGTTCTGGAAATGGTTAATTACGCCCATGGAGGACGAGCCGTATAGTGGAATACGGGCCGTAAACCTCCATGGAGGACCACTGTTCACCCATCACAGATTTTTCAATTCATTAAATATGAGGATCAAGACTTGTCTTATTTCATTACAACATTACACCACTTCTCTCTAAAACTTCTCTCTACTTTTATTATATGAGTTTTCAAGGATTATAAGCCATCAATAACATTAAGACAAGAATCAAGGATAAGGGAATCATCAAGGATCATTCAAGTCAAGAAATCCAAATGGAGAAAAACTAGGGTTTTGCTCAAAGAGGAGTATTATCAACCAAAGCTTGTTCCTACAACTTCTGAGGTAAGATTCATGATTTTTACGAGATGTTTAGGGTATTGGAGAATTAAAATACATGGATTGTAGAAAATGTGGTCAACTAGGTCATGAATGATGAATAGTGATATTTTTAGAAATAGTTTGAATTGGGTTATGAATGTTGTTGTGTTGTGATATGAATGTGTTATAAATGGTATTAAGATCATGAACTAGACACTTTAGACGAATGGACGAAGTTGGGTGTAATGACCATGAATGTGGGTGAATTAGAGGCAAATTGAGGAATCTAGATAATGTGGATAATATGAATGACGAATGGCCATTGTTATGATATTAATGAAGGTATAAACGCTAGCATTGGAAGGGAACGTGCAAGTGTAGAATAGTTCGACGAAAAGGTATGTAAGGCTAACCCTTCTTTCATAAGGCATGGTTCTTTGGCCAAACTCTTAAATCCTCTATATGAGTATGTTATCTTCAAATGATTGATATTCCGAGCTCATAAGCTCACGATCCTTAACATGTACTACGATTGTACTACACCCCTCACATGACGAGTAAGCCTAAGATATGGATGTAGCAATAGTGACGATGATAATAATAATGATGCTAAAGGTGCCTACGGGCTATTATATTCACATGTGCCTATGAAAGGCTATAATGACACCCCGAGTTTATAATGCCGGGTAGAATATATGTATATGGAGGTATATATGTATATGATTATGTATAAAGTATGTATACGATTACGTAACGCGCGCACACATCTGCAGATGGTACGGATAACCCTGAACCCTTGGTAGGGCCAGGTAGAAATAACATTGAGCCTTGATTGGCTATGTACGTATGAAACACCGAACCTTAAGGTTGGGCACGCTATGTATGTATATATGTGTATGGCTATGTATATAATATGAATATTAATGTGATAAGACTATGTATACGAATGCGAATAAGGACATGTATATGAATATGAGCACAAGTATGGTACGAGTACTATTATGGAATACAGATGACGACGTAGGTGTACAAATACGTATGAAAAATGGAAAGTCCTACGAAAGGTAAGTAAGTGCCATGACGATGACATTGTTGTCTCCCCTCCTACGCAATTTCTTCTGTTATGTATTATGCTTATGTATATATCGATGTTGACCATGCTTTACATACGCAGTACATTCTTCGTACTGACGTCCTTTTGTTTGTGGACGCTGCGTCATGCCCGCAGGTGCACAAGGAGACAGGCTTGATCCATAGCTGCTTATCCAGAGATTGCATAGCAGAGCTTCATTTCTTTCGGAGCCGTAGCTTTTGGGTACTTATTCTTTTGTGTAAATAATTATGGGCATAGCGGGGTCCTGTCCCGCTCGTACGATATGTCATACTCTTAGAGGCTCGTAGTCATGTGTATGTGGGTCGAGATGTTCAGCCATGTCGGCCCATGTTTTGTATATCTTTTGTTGGCCTCGTCGGCCTTGTACTTATGATGTGACATAGATGCCTATGATATGTTAAATGATGATGGTCGTCTAATGGGATCAATATGATTAACGATAAGAGAAGCACGAATTGACTTATGGGTCACCTAGATGTTATGTTATGTACGATAAGGGGGTGCCCGGGTGGGGTAGCACCAGGTGCTCGTCGCGGCCCCCTAGCCGGGTCGTGACAAAAGTGGTATCAAAGCAGTTCAGTCCTAGGATGTGTCTACGAGCCGTGTCTAGTAGAGTCTTGGTTATGGGTGTGTTGCGCGCCACACTGATAAACGAGAAGATACGGATATTTTAGGAATATATGACCTTCTTTCTTCATAAGAATCGTGCGATAGAGCTATGATGTAAGAAATTCTTATTCCTAAATCGTGTGTTGTGTATTTCAGAGATGCCTAATAAGAAAAAGGCTACAGCAGCCCAAAAGGGCAAGACGGTGGCAGAAAAGCGGGCTGAAAGAGCCCCGCCACCGGTAGTAGAGGAAGATGAGTCCCAGAGTGCGGCTCAATCTCAGTCCTCCCAGACAGTGCCTATTACCGAGGAGCACGTGGGAGCCTCAGCCCCAGCTCCAGCTCCTCCACTGAATGCTTCGGGCCAAGATGTGAGAGAGGCCATAAATTTGTTGACTTAGTTGGTTGCGGCCCAGACTCAGAGGCCAAGCGCAGGGCAAGGTGACAGGGCTGTTAGTGCAAGGGCCCGTGACTTCATTACTTTGAAACCCCCGGAATTCTTTGGGTCAAAACCAGAGGAGGATCCACAGGACTTTATTAATGGTATGCTAAGGACGCTCCGGTTGATACATGCTTCATACACTGAGTCGGTAGAGCTAGCGTCCTATAGATTGGGAGATATCTTGATCCAGTGGTATACAGTATGGATGGCTTCGCGGGGAGCCAATGCACCTCCGCCGGTATGGCAAGAGTTTTTCGATGCTTTTCTCCATCACTACATGCCTCCAGAAGTTCGGTGAGCTAGGGCCGACAAATTTTTGAATTTGAGGCAAGGTAACATGAGTGCTACAGAGTATAGTCTCCGCTTTAACTCCTTGGCCAGGTATGCTTCGGCCATGGTAGCAGATATGGGCGACCGGGTACACCGATTTGTAAAGGGCCTAGGGCCCCATCTGATGGACAAATGCTTGACTGCATCCCTTCAGGACGGTATGGATATTGCACGCATTCAGGCACATGCTCAAAACTTAGTGGAAAGCCTACAGCAGCGGAGAAGTGAACGTGAACAGGATAGGGGACATAGCAAGAGGGCCAGATCTTCGGGCCCAATAAGCGAGTCCAGAGGCGGACACAGGCAACAGTTCCCTAGACATTCGGGCTATTCTATGACCAATGCACCTCCACGGTTTTCAGGCCAGAGCCTTGATAGATCTACTCATCCCGGGCCGAGTCAGAGTTATTCGGGGTTCCAGTTTAGAGGTGATTCAGGCCAGTCAAGGCCACCTATACCACGATGTTCCCAGTGTGGGAAGTCGCATTGGGGTCAATGCCGATTGGGTTCAGATGGTTGCTATTCATGTGGTCGACCGGGCCATATTATGCATGATTGCCCCTCAGTGCATAGTAGAGGTAGGACCCAGCCATCAGGGTCAGTAGCCGGATCTTCGGCATCTGTACGCTCTACGGGGCCAGGTTCACATGCTCCAGTCGTCCATGGTAGAGGTAGAGGCAGAGCTCCCAGTACTAGCGGTCCTCAGCACCGTATTTATGCTTTGGCTGGACGCCATGATCTTGAGTCTTCTCCTGATATGGTCACAGGTATATTATCGGTATTCTCTCATGATGTATATGCTTTGATTGATCCGGGCTCCACAGTATCTTATGTTACTCCATATATTGCGTGTCAATTTATAACTGAGCGAGAGTCTATCAAGCCTTTTGAGGTGTCTACACCCGTGGGTGCATCGGTAATAGCTAGCCGAGTATATAGGAATTGTGTGATTGTGATTTGTGATCGTCGTACCATGATTGATTTGCATGAGCTGGAGATGGTAGATTTTGATGTCATTATGGGCATGGATTGGTTGGCTTCTTGTTATGCCAATGTTGATTGTAGAATGAAGATGGTTCGTTTCCAATTTCCGGGAGAACCAGTCTTAGAATGGAAAGGAAATTCGGCATCACCAAAAGGTAGGTTTATTTCCTATCTAAAGGAAAGAAAGATGATCACGAAAGGGTGTATTTATCACCTAGTGCGAGTTCAAGATGTAGAAGCTGAGTCGCCGACTCTTCAGTCAGTTCCAGTAGTGAATGAACTTCCGGATGTGTTCCCGGAAGAGCTTCCAAGCCTTCCTCCCGAGCGGGAGATTGATTTTGCGATTTATGTGTTGCCAGACACTAAACCCATATCTATTCCTCCCTATAGGATGGCACCCGCAGAGTTGAAAGAGTTGAAGGACCAATTGAAAGACTTGCTCGAAAAAGGCTTCATTAGGCCCAGTTCATCCCGTGGGGAGCCCCTGTATTGTTTGTCCGAAAGAAGGATGGCTCCTTGAGAATGTGCGTTGATTATCGGCAATTGAATAAAGTGACGATTAAGAACAAGTATCCCCTCCCGAGGATTGATGATTTATTTGATCAATTGCAAGGTGCCAAATGGTTTTCAAAGATTGATTTGAGGTCCGGGTATCACCAAGTAAGAGTTAGGGAGAAAGATATCCCAAAGACAGCTTTCAGAACAAGATATGGCCATTTCGAGTTCCGAGTAATGTCGTTTGGGTTAACTAATGCCCCGGCAGTGTTTATGGACCTAATGAACAATGTAGCCAGACCTTTTCTGGATCTATTTGTAGTTGTATTCATCGACGACATCTTAGTGTATTCAAGGTCCGAGGACGAGCATGCGGATCATTTGTGAATTGTCCTTGGAGTTCTTCGAGATCGAGAGTTGTTTCCAAAATTCTCCAAGTGTGAGTTTTGGTTGAACTCGGTATCATTTCTGGGCCATATTGTTGCAGCTGATGGTATTCGAGTGGACAGCCAAAAGATCGAGGCCGTGAAGACTTGGCCAAGGCCCATGACCCCTACGGAGGTTCGTAGCTTTTTGGGCTTAGCAGGTTATTATAGAAGATTTGTTGAGGGTTTCTCTTCTATTTCTGCGCCACTCACCAAGTTGACTCAGAAGTCAGCTAAGATTCAATGGACAGATGCTTGCGAGCGTAGTTTCCAAGAGTTGAAAGACCGATTGACTTCAGCCCCAGTCTTGACACTTCCAGAGGGATTAGAAGGATATGTTATTTATTGTGATGCTTCAGGCGTCGGGCTAGGTTGTGTATTGATGAAAAATGGTAAGGTGATTGCGTATGCTTCTACACAATTACGGAAACATGAGCAAAATTATCCTACCCGTGACTTAGAATTAGCCGCGGTGGTCCATGCTTTAAAGATATGGCGACATTATTTGTATGGTGTCCATGTGGATGTTTATACAGATCATAAGAGCCTTCAGTATATCTTCAAGCAGAAAGAGTTGAATTTGCGACAACGACAATGTTTGGAGTTGCTAAAGGATTACGATGTTAAAATCCAGTACCACCCCGGAAAGGAAAATGTTGTGGCTGATGCTTTTAGCCGTAGGTCGATGGGAAGTCTAAGTGATGTACGACCAGAAAAGAAAGAGATGGCCCGTGAGCTTCAACAGTTAGCGAGCCTAGGAGTCCGAGTGCTGGACTCAGGTAGCAGCGGAGCTACTATTCAGAATTCAGCAGTTTCATCGCTAGTAGCGGAAGTAAAAGAGCGACAATATGAGGATCCCATGCTAATGCAGTACAGAGATACACTCCCTCAGAAGGAGGAGTCATCATTTGATATTTCGGAAGACGGAGTTCTCCGATGTCGAGGCAGGTTATGTGTTCCCGATGTGGTAGGTCTACGTCACCAAATATTGAGGGAAGCTCATTGTTCCCGTTACTCCGTTCACCCCGGAGCGACGAAAATGTATCATGATCTTAAGTCTATATATTGGTGGAATGGGATGAAGAAAGACGTAGCGGAATTCGTAGCCTAGTGTCCTAATTGCCAACAAGTGAAGATAGAATACCAAAAGCCGGGTGGCTTGTTGCAAGCTATAGAAATCCCAACATGGAAGTGGGAAGTGATTAATATGGATTTCATTACAGGGTTACCCCATTCTCGACGTAAGTATGATTCCATATGGGTGATCGTGGATAGACTCACAAAGACAGCGCATTTCTTACCGGTCAGAACGACCTATATGGCAGAAGATTATGCCAACCTTTATCTTAAAGAGATAGTGAGACTCCATGGCGTTCCGGTATCTATTATCTCCGATAGAGGAACTCAGTTTACAGCTAAGTTTTGGAGGTCTTTCCAAGAGGGTCTAGGGACCCAAGTGCGCCTTAGCACGGCATTTCACCCACAGACCGATGGGTAAGCTGAACGTACTATTCAGACTCTTGAAGCTATGTTACGGGCATGTATGATAGATTTTGGAGGAAATTGGTATGACCATTTGCCACTCATTAAGTTTTCTTACAATAACAGTTATCATTCTATCATTCAAATGGCGCCGGATGAGGCTTTTTATGGGCGAAAGTGTGGATCCCCAATTGGGTGGTTTGAAACCGGAGAAACTAAGGTGATAGGGCCAGACTTGGTCCAGCAAGCAATAGAGAAAGTAAAGCTCATACAAGATCGGTTGTTAGCGGCTCAAAGTCGCCAGAAGTCCTATGCGGATAATCGTCGAAGGGACTTAGAGTTCCAAGTTAAGGATTTGGTATTCTTGAAAGTGTCGCCAATGAAAGGCGTTATGAGATTTGGAAAAAAGGGGAAGCTCAGTCCCCGGTATATCGGACCCTATGAGATTGTGCGCAAAATAGGCAAAGTGGCCTATGAGCTAGATCTACCGCCAGATTTGGAGCCAGTCCATCCAGTATTTCATGTCTCGATTCTTCGGAAGTGTGTTGGAGATCCTACGAGGATCATCCCAGTGAATGATATTCAAGTGACAGAAAAGCTAACTTATGATGAAATACCCATTGCCATATTAGATAGGCAAGTACGGAGACTTAGAAACAAAGAAGTGGCCTCAATTAAAGTTCTGTGGAGAAATAACAATCGAGAGGAAATGACAAGGGAAGCAGAAGAGAATATGCGATCCAAATATCCACATTTATTTCAGCCCTTGGAAGAAGTCCAAGATGAAACGTCAAAATCATAAGGTATGCATGTTTTCCCTTTTATACATTCAGGTCGTGTGTGGCCAAATTTCTAGTGTTGTTGTATTATTGCCACGTGAGGCATTGTTATTGTGGGTTGTTGTGACAGGGTGGTAGTGCCACATTACAGAGGAAACTCTGGCGAAATTTTCATAGAATTCCCCAAGCCTTTAGCATTCGAGGACGAATGTTCCTAAGGGGGGTAGAATGTTACAGCTCGGAAAATTTTCCGTTGGTACGCAAGAGAATGAACTAGTGATGAATATGAGTGCACGATGTCTATGAGCAAGAAACGACGTTGATGACCTTAGGCGAGATTTCGAAAGTATCCGATGTGAGACGAGGAAGTTGGCTAAGTTAAGATGAGAAACAAGGTGAGCAATGCATGTGCATGGACGGGGGTGATTAAAATGAGAAGTCTAAGAAATATGGGAAGTTGAAGAATTGCAACTGCCTAGTGGTCGTAAATCGCAAAATACGGACCGTAAAGTGCAATACGGTCCGTAAACTGGCAGTCGTAAACTGCCATGCAAAAGCTTCAGCTTTCTGCCCAGTGGTCGTAAAGTGTAAATACGGACCGTAAACAGGTATACGGTCCGTAAACTGCCAGGTCGTAAACTGGCATGCCGAACTTCAATTTCTGCCAGCTAAGGAAAATGTATAATACGACCTGGTGGACAGACCGTACAGTTATTTACGGCCCGTAAACCATAGTCGTAAACCACCATGAAGGCAGCCCAGCTTCTGGTTCTGGAAATGGTTAATTATGCCTATGGAGGGCGAGCCGTATAGTGGAATACGGGCCGTAAACCTCCATGGACGACCACTGTTCACCCAGCACAGATTTTTCAATTCATTAAATATGAGGATCAAGACTTGTCTTATTTCATTACAACATTACACCACTTCTCTCTAAAACTTCTCTCTACTTTTATTATATGATTTTTCAAGGTTTATAAGCCATCAATAACATTAAGACAAGTGAATCAAGGATAAGGGAATCATCAAGGATCATTCAAGTCAAGAAATCCAAATGGAGAAAAACTAGGGTTTTGCTCAAAGAGGAGTATTATCAACCAAAGCTTGTTCCTACAACTTCTAAGGTAAAATTCATGATTATTACAAGATGTTTAAGGTATTGGAGAATTAAAATACATGGATTTTAGAAAATGTGGTCAACTAGGTCATGAATGATGAATAGTGACATTTTGAGAAATAGTTTGAATTGGGTTATGAATGTTGTTGTGTTGTGATATGAATGTGTTATAAATGGTATTAAGATCATGAACTAGACACTTTAGACGAATGGACGAAGTTGGGTGTTATGACCATGAATGTGGGTGAATTAGAGGCAAATTGAGGAATATAGATAATGTGGATAATGTGAATGACTAATGGCCATTGTTATGATATTAATGAAGGTATAAACGCTAGCATTGGAAGGGAACGTGCAAGTGTAGAATAGTTCGACGAAAAGGTATGTAAGGCTAACCCTTCTTTCATAAGGCATGGTTCTTTGGCCAAACTCTTAAATCCTCTATATGAGTATGTTATCTTCAAATGATTAATATTCCGAGCTCATAAGCTCACGATCCTTAACATGTACTATGATTGTACTACGCCCCTCACATGACGAGTAAGCCTAAGATATGGATGTAGCAACAATGACGATGATAATAATAATGATGCTAAAGGTGCCTATGGGCTATTATATTCACATGTGCCTATGAAGGGCTATAATGACACACCGAGCTTATAATGCCGGGTAGAATATATGTATATGGAGGTATATATGTATATGATTATGTATAAAGTATGTATACGATTATGTAACGCGCGCACACATCTGCAGATGGTACGGATAACCCTGAAGCCTTGGTAGGCCAAGAGAAATAACATTGAGCCTTGATTGGCTAAGTACGTATGAAACACCGAACCTTATGGTTGGGCACGCTATGTATGTATATATGTGTATGGCTATGTATATAATATGAATATGAATGTGATAAGACTATGTATACGAATGCGAATAAGGACATGTATATGAATATGAGCACAAGTATGGTACGAGTACTATTATGGAATACAGATGACGACGTAGGTGTACAAATACGTATGAAAAATGGAAAGTCCTACGAAAGGTAAGTAAGTGCCATGACGATGACATTGTTGTCTCCCCTCCTACGCTATTTCTTCTGTTATGTATTATGCTTATGTATATATCAATGTTGACCATGCTTTACATACTCAGTACATTCTTCGTACTGACGTCCTTTTGTTTGTGGATGCTGCGTCATGCCCGCAGGTGCACAGGGAGACAGGCTTGATCCATTGCTGCTTATCCAGAGATTGCATAGCAGAGCTTCATTTCTCTCGGAGCCGTAGCTTTTGGGTACTTATTCTTTTGTGTATATAATTATGGGCATAGCGGGGTCCTGTCCCGCTCATACGATACGTCATACACTTAGAGGCTCGTACTCATGTGTATGTGGGTAGAGATGTTCAGCCATGTCGGCCCATGTTTTGTATATCTTTTGTTGGCCTCGTCGGCCTTGTACTTATGATGTGGCATAGATGCCTATGATATGTTAAATGATGATGGTCGTCTAATGGGATCAATATGATTAATGATAAGAGAAGCACGAATTGACTTATGGTTCACCTAGATGTTATGTTATGTACGATAAGGGGGTGCTCGGGTGGGGTAGCACCAGGGTGCTCGTCGCGGCCCCCTAGCCGGGTCGTGACAATCATAGCTCTATCGCACAGTCTTATGAAGAAAGAAGGTCATTCATTCCTAAAATGCCCGCACCCTCCTACTTATAAGCGTGGCGCGCAACATACCCATAAACAAGACTCTACCAGACACGGCTCGTAGACACACCCTAGGACAGAACTGCTCTGATACAACTTTTGTCACGACCCTGTCACGACCGAGCCCCGTAGGCCGTAACTAGTGTCCTAATTGGATGCCCAAACTCACTCGCTTACCAAGTCAACATATCAAAGACTTATTCAAATTTAACATACGTTATTCATGCGGATACTGTGACCATACATCATCTTAAGCGGTCACCTGTAACAGAAATATCATACCAAAAGCCGGCAGGCTGGCGGAATACACATCGCCCGAATATACATACATATACAAACATATGGGCCGTTTTGGCCATAATAGCAAACGGGACCGCTTAAAGCACAAATCGTAAACATAATCGAACAAACGCGACCCATGACCCACATATATGTCTACAGGCCTCTACAAACCATAACAGAAACATATGACGGGACAGGGCCCCGCCGTACCCTCAAATAGTCATATATACAGAAATATGTATGACAAAAGATATGTACCAAAATATGAGCTCCAGATCAAAGGAGAACTACAAATAGCAGAATAAGTGTCCTACACTGGCGGGTCACCAGAACGAACGTCTGTACCTGCGGGCATGAAACGCAGCCCCCGAAGAAAGGGGGTCAGTACGAAATATGTACTGAGTATGTAAAGCATGAAATACAGTAATCCGAGTCATAACTGAAGTGAGAGGTACAGAAAGTGGATACAGAATTAGTATATCAGAACCTGTGCTGAAAATATAATTAATGCAAATAGAAATCATGCATAGGGCTCAGGAACGTGGTCGCCACTCTGACGCTGGCGCCACAACACATCATACTCCAGAAAGTTTCAAATCTCCGTACAATCCCCGAACATATCGTATTATCATAACATATCACAACATCAGAACACATCATATGCCATATCACATCATAACGCCGTATATAAGCGGTACCCGGCCCTATGGCGAGGTCTCGGGGAACCGTAACACATCATACGGCCGAATATAACATAGTGCGCACGATCACAAAACCGGCCCGGGATCCGGTGAACGATATCATAGTAGGAAACCATATGCATATAAGTACATAAATAAATTTCAAAACTCGATGGACAAATATATTTACTGACATCTGAAGGCTCAAAAATAAGATTCGGGTCAATTGGAATTAGTATAAGAAAGTTACGAGCTTTTGAAGTACAGAACCTTCTGACAAACATTTCATGAGCCATACTTGAAAATTCAAGTATCATTCATATTAGAAAACTTTTGAACATCATTATGGATTAAATATTCATATTAGGAAACTTTCGAATAACATTATGGATCAAATCAAATGGAGACTTTTGGACCATATTTACGTACCAAAAATATTCATCAAAGTCTTTAGCCATCTCGATTTTCTTTCGAACAACATTCGGAAACATAACAACTAGAGTCTTCGAATATCACAAATATGTATCAAGCCACATGAAATAGCTTATGGAAGTCAAAGATGTCGGCCATCCTAGTGGCTCTAAGAGTAGGATTTTCTTTATAAGCATACATATACATTTTTGTTCATTTCAAAAGGATTATGCCAAAAGAAGGAAAGGTAGGCTTTACATACCTCGATCGCTCGCTAACCAAATCCCGACTCAAGTCTCGGGCTCTCCAATATCCACAATAACGTTATCAATTACCAAACATTAGCTACAAGTACTTAGAAACCCAATTCTAACTAGTACTGGTCTACAGAAATTTCGCAGCATCTCCCCTGTAAATTCAACATCCCCGAGAATTTAACTCGGCCAAATTCATCAACAACCATACCAACAATACCAACAACCATACCAATAACATCAAGAATCAATTTAAAGCGCATTCTAATATTAGCAACCTTCAATCCCTACGTAGCTTATCACATTCAATTCAGCTACGTATTTTCAAGCCAAAATCAACGCTCACATATTCATTACTAATCCAAGATCATTCAAACACAATTCAAGAACATTTCAAACAATTTACATAAAGTTCAAACAATCCCACTAACACCATATTCCACCCGAAACTTCTACAAATGCAACGAAACTACGACGACACATTTTCTTCTTTCAAATTCATAAACTACAACAACAATTCATACGTTAGCAATGTTATTCCCGCAAATACAAGAACTACATTAATGACCATGGTGGCTTCCAAAACAGCCCACAATCATCACAACTTCAAATCGAATCACGAAATTCTCATTTTCATCATAGAATACATATCAACAACAACCAAATTACTACATAAAAATTAGTTCATCTTCCCTACACTACGCACACATACACGGCCACATACACTCACACATACCCACACAGCCCACACACAACATACAACATTTTCATGATTTTCATTCAATTCTACTCACTACAACATATATATACGCCTTCCATAACATATAAAAGGATAGAATTCTTACCTTTTCTTTAATTTTCCACTTGCCACCAAAGTGGTTTTCTTGCCTAAATAATTATACCACGTTGAAGAGGGTTTTGAACATTGTAGGAATTCAAGAAGAAATAAATTTTTGGATCAAAGATTGGAAGCTTCAAATTTTTTCTCTCTTTTGCTTGTTGGCCGAATTTCCCTTCTTTTTTTGCTCTCAACTTTTGTCTTCTTGAAAGTTCTTGAATAATGAATAATTTGTGGCCCCTTTTTCCTTTTATTACATGGGTTTAATTTTTACATGGGCTTGGGCCATTTTTTTCCATGGCCGGCCACCCCATAGATTTGGGCCTCTCCTTTCTTTTTTTTTTCATTTTTCCCTAGCCCATTTACTTTGGTTAATATTTTGTAAGTCACGAAACTAATTTTCGAAATTCCAATTTTTGCCCTTTACCTTCCTCGATATTTCCGCATCAATATTTTTCATGAACAACATATATATTAAATAAAATTAAAATATTTCCTTATCTCTTACTAGTCAAAATTATTTCAAATTTTCCGAATATGCGAAATACGGGATATAACATCCTCCCCCCCTTTAGACCATTCGTCCTCGAATGTTAAATTGGCCTTATAGGGTCATACAAGCATTTCGGGGGAGTTTTTTTTTTTTTTTTTTTTTTGGGCAGCACATATAAATCATTTACCAATCAATATAACCAATTAAGAAATTTAGATTACCTGTAGGCATAGGAAACAAGTGAGGATACTTCTTCTTCATCTCGTCCTCCGCTTCCCAGGTCATTTCTTCTCGGTTATTGTTTCGCCACAAGACCTTAACAGAAGGCACATCTTTGGTGCGCAATCTCCTCACCTGGCGATCCAAAATAGCTACAGGCTATTCTTCATAGGACAGTTCCTCCGTTACCTGGATATCTTCTGTGGAAAATATTCTGGAAGGATCACCAATACACTTACGCAGCATTGATACATGATAGATGATTCAGCAACTTCTCGAACAGAAACCCCAATATTTTCAGAATCGGCCAAACGGACTCCAAGACTGGCTAGCTGATGAATTTCACGAACTAATTCTTTCCTTTCTGGTTGCACGTCGGTCAAACTGCCCATGGAATTGCGGATAAGTGCATCGGCTACAACGTTGGCTTTTCCAGGATGATACAAAATGTCGACGTCATAATCTTTGAATGATTCAAGCCATCTTCTTTGCTGCAAATTCAACTCATTCTGTTTAAAAATATACTGAAGGATTTTGTGGTCCATATAGATATCAACATGAACCCCATATAAGAAATGCCGCCATATCTTCAAAGCATGAATTACCGCGGCTAATTCCAGATCATGAGTAGGATAATTTCTCTCGTGCGGTCTGAGCTGCCGGGAAGCATAGGCTATAACTCGACCATGCTGCATTAGTACACAACCTATCCCAATACCGGAAGCATCGCAATAGATAACATACCCATCTGGCCCCTCGGGAAGAGTTAGAACCGGAGCTGTAATCAACTTTTCCTTCAGCAACTGGAAGCTGCGTTCACAAGCATCGGTCCACTGAAATCTTGCTGCCTTCTGAGTCAGTTTCGTTAATGGTGCTGCAATAGAAGCAAAATTCTCCACAAACCTCCTGTAATACCCTGCTAATCCCTGAAAACTGCGTACCTCAGTCGGTGTCGTAGGCCTAGGCCAATTCTGTACAGCCTTGATCTTCTGTGTATCGACCCGAATACCATCTGCTCCGACGATATGCCCCAAGAATGCCGCTGAGGTTAACCAGAATTCACACTTGGAGAACTTAGCATATAATTTCTGTTGCCGAAGTGTGCCAAGTGCTGTCCTCAGATGATCTGAATGCTCCTCTGCTGATCGGGAATAAACAAGAATATCATCAATAAATACGATCATAAACATGTCTAAACACGGCCTGAATACCCGATTCATCAATTCCATAAACACTGCTGGCGCATTAGTTAGCCCAAAAGACATCACCCTGAACTCATAATGCCCGTATCGGGTCCTGCAAGCAGTCTTCAGAATATCTGCCTCTCGTACCCGCACCTGATGATATCCCAAGCGCAAGTCTATCTTTGAAAAATATTTATCACCCTGCAACTGATCTAATAAATCATCAATCCGGGGGAGGGGATATTTATTCTTTATAGTCACCTTATTCAGCTGTCTGTAATCAATGCACATCCGCAGCGACCCGTCTTTCTTTCTTACAAACAATACCGGCGCTCCCCAGGGTGACGTACTGGGTCTGATGAAGCCTTTTTATAGTAGATCTTTCAGCTGCTCTTTCAATTCTTTCAATTCTGCAGGTGCCATTCTGTAAGGAGGAATAGATATAGGCTGGGTAACTGGCAATACATCTATCGTGAATTCTATCTCCCGTTCAGATGGGAGACCCGGAAGCTCATCCGGAAATACATCTGGAAATTCATTAACAACCGGAACTGACTGGAGAGTAGGTGTTTCTGCTTTAGTATCATGCACATGGACCAAATGATAAATATACCCTTTTTGAATCATCTTCCTGGCCTTGAGGTATGAAATAAACTTACCCCACGGCGATGCTGTATTTCCTGCCCATTCTATAACTGGTTCCCCTTGAAACTGGAAACGAACTACCTTTTTCTGACAATCAACATTAGCATAACAAGAGGCTAACCAATACATACCCATAATAACGTCGAATTCCATCATATCTAATTCTACCAAATCGGCCTTGGTGCAACGGCCACATATAATCACATAACAATCCTTTTATACCTGCCTCGCTATAATAAAATCCCCAATCGGCGTAGCTACCTCGAATGGCTCTATAGGTTCAGGTATTATCCCAATTTTACTAGCGACGAGGGAGAAATATATGATAAAGTAGAACCTGGATATATCAATGCATATACCGCTTGAGAAAAGACCAATAATGTACCTGTGACCACATTTGGCGACGCCTCCTGATCCTGTCGGCTAGCCAATGCATATATGCGGTTCGAAGGACCGCTAGAATCAGAAACCCCGCCACGGCCTCTACCGCGGCCCGCTGGTGCTGGTATATCCCGCCCCGCAGGGCGCATAGCTGAAGGAGTGGAAGACGAACCAGCAGCTGATCCCGTCGGCTGAGCTGCTCCACCAGAACCACCCGCCAACGGACAATCTCCCATAATATGGCCCTGGCGGCCACAAGAAAGACAGGAACCTGTAGCGCGATAGCACTCTCCTGGGTGAGACCTCCCACAATAAGAACATCGAGGCATCGGTAACCTCGCCTGGCTGGAACCTCGGCTCACCTGCGAACCTGAAGCCCTGGAACTCTGGCCCGCTCCTAAGTGCCCTGCACAGTCAAATCGTCTGCCTGTAGACTGTGGACGTGTACTCCGACCTGACTGAGGGGGATATCTGCTATACTGCTGCTGAGGCTGCCCGCCTCGAGACTCCCCTGAATAACTGGCTGATCTAGCCCTCTTGGGCTGCCTCCTGTCATGATCTCTATCAGGCTGGCGCCTTCTATGCCGGTCCTCCATACCCTGCGCGTAGGCCTGTAACCGGGCAATGTCCATCCCCGTCTGTGATTCCATCGTCATACAGCTATCCACCAAATAACGATCCAGCCCTATGACGTACCGATGCATCCTGTCAGCCATATCAGCCACAATGGTAGGTGCATATCTGGCCAGAGAATCAAACTCCAAGATGTACTCTCGGACACTCCTGCCTCTCTGCCTCAGCTGTAAAAATCTGTCAACTCTCGCCCGCCGCAACTCTGGGGGCAAAAATTGGCTGAGAAAAGCAGCTGTAAACTCATCCCACACAAAGGGGAGGAGCATCCTCGCCTCTGGACAACTCCTAAGACTCGTACCAATTATTCGCTACGTCCCGCAATCTATGTGAAGCCAGCAATACAGACTCAGTCTCAGAAGCCCTGACCAGTCTCAGAGTGCGCTGCATCTGTCGAATGAAATCCTGGGGGTCCTCCTCGGGCTTAGACCCGAAGAACTCTGGGGGATTACAGGTCATGAAATCACGGACCCTCAAACTATCGCGTCTATCACCATCATCACCCCCTAGCCCGCGTCTGCGAGCCTGTCCTGCTAATAATTTTGTCAATAACTGAACAACATCCCTCATCGCCCTGTCCTCCACCCCTGGCTGTGGAGCTGGAGGCTCGGGCGCTGGAGCCTCCGGAGCTAATGGTGGAGCCGCTCCAGGCTCCTCTGATGGTGGGGGTGTAGCAGAACCCGCTGACTGGGGCGTAATATCGGGCATAGTCTGAGCACGAGCCCGAGTGACCCTCTGTATCTGACTGGTCTCTCCTGCCACTGCTTTGCCCTTCTTAGCAGCCGTCGTCTTCTTCGGAAGCTTCACTGTAAACATAACAATCGGTCAGAAGGAAATCATCCTAATAGCACAGCTCTATCGCACGATCTAAGATCCAAAGAAAGGTAACACCCTAAATGTCCTGTAGTCTCCTGTTTATAGATGTGGTGCACAACACACAGATAAACAAGACTCTACTAGACACGGCCTGTAGACATTTCAAGGACAACCCGCTCTGATACCACTTTTGTCACGACCCAGCCCCGTAGGCCATAACTAGTGTCCTAATTGGACACCCAAACTCACTCGCTTACCAAATCAGTATATCAAAGACTTATTCAAATTTAACATACGTTATTCATGCGGATACTGTGAACAGACATCATCTTAAGCGGTCACCTGTATCAAAAATATCATACCAAAAGCCGGCAGGCTGGCGGAATACACATCGCCCGAATATACATACATATACAAACATATGGGCCGTTAAGGCACAAATCGCAAACATAATCGAACAAACGCGACCCATGACCCACATATATGTCTACAGGCCTCTATAAACCATAACAGAAACATATGACGGGACATGGCCCTACCGTACCCTCAAATAGTCATATATACAGAAATATGTATGACAAAAGATATGTACCAAAATATGAGCTCCGGATCAAAAGAGAACTCCACTGGCGGGTCACCAGAACGAACGTCTTTACCTGCGGGCATGAAACGCAGCCCCCGAAGAAAGGGGGTCAGTACGAAATATATACTGAGTAGGTAAAGCATGAAATACAGTAATTCGAGTCACAACTGAAGTGAGAGGTACAGAAAGTGGATACAGAATTAGTATATCAGAACCTGTGCTGAAAATATAATTAATGCAAATAAAAATCACGCATAGTGCTCAGGATCGTGGTCGCCACTCTGACGCTGGTGCCACAACACATCATACTCCAGAAAGTTTCAAATCTCCGTACAATCCCCGAACATATCGTATCATCATAACATATCACAACATCAGAACACATCATATGCCATATCACATCATAACGCCGTATATAAGCGGTACCCGGCCCTTTGGAGAGGTCTCGGGGAACCGTAAGATATCATACTGCCGAATATAACATAGTGCGCACGATCACAAAACCGGCCCGGGATTCGGCGAACGATATCAAAGTAGTATGCACGAGCGGAGTAGTGAGGAAACCATATGCATATAAGTACATAAATAAATTTCAAAATTCGATGGACAAATATATTTACCGACATCTGAAGGCTCAAAAATAAGATTCGGGTCAATCGGAATTAGTATAAGAAAGTTACGAGCTTTTGAAGTACAGAACCTTCTGACAAACATTTCATGAGCCTTACTTGAAAATTCAAGTATCATTCATATTAGAAAACTTTCGAACATCATTATGGATCAAATATTCATAATAGGAATCTTTCGAATAACATTATGGATCAAATCAAATCTAGACTTTTGGACCATATTTACGTACCAAAATATTCATCAAAGACTTTAGCCATCTCGATTTTCTTTCGAACAACATTCGAAAACATAACAACTAGAGTCTTCGAATATCACAAATATGTATCAAGCCACATGAAATAGCTTATGGAAGTCAAAGATGTTGGCCATCCTAGTGGCTCTAAGAGTAAGATTTTCTTTATAAGCATACATATACATTTTTGTTCATTTCAAAAGGATCATGCCAAAAGAAGGAAAGGTAGGCTTTGCATACCTCGATCGCTCGCTAACCAAATCCCGACTCAAGTCTCGGGCTCTCCAATATCTACAATAACGTTATCAATTACCAAACATTAGCTACAAGTACTTAGAAACCCAATTATAAATAGTACTTGTCTACAGAAATTTTGACAGCATCTCCCCTGTAAATTCAACACCCCCGAGAATTTAACTCGGCCAAATTCATCAACAACCATACCAACAATACCAACAACCATACCAATAACATCAAGAATCAATTTAAAGCGCATTCTAATATTAGTAACCTTCAATCCCTACGTAGCTTATCACATTCAATTCAACTACGTATTTTCAGGCCAATATCAATGCTCACATATTCATTACTAATCCAATATCATTCAAACACAATTCAAGAACATTTCAAACAATCCCACTAACACCATATTCCACCCGAAACTTCTACAAATGCAACGAAACTACGACGACGCATTGTCTTCTTTCAAATTCATAAACTACAACAACAATTCATACGTTAGCAATGTTATTCCCGCAAATACAAGAACTACATTAATGACCATGGTGGCTTCCAAAACAGCCTACAATCATCACAACTTCAACTCGAATCACCAAATTCTCATTTTCATCATAGAATACATATCAACAACAACCAAATTACTACATAAAAATTAGTTCATCTTCCCTACACTACACACACATACATGGCCACATACACTCACACATACCCACACGGCCCACACACAACATACGACATTTCCATGATTTTCATTCAATTCTACTCACTACAACATATATATACGCCTTCCATAACATAAAAAAGGATAGAATTCTTACCTTTTCTTTAATTTTCCACTTGCCACCAAAGTGGTTTTCTTGCCTAAAAAATTATACCACATTGAAGAGGGTCTTGAACTTAGTAGGAATTCAAGAAGAAATAAATTTTTGGATCAAAGATTGGAAGCTTCAAATTTTTTCTCTCTTTTGCTTGTTGGCCGATTTCCCTTCTTTTTTTTGCTCTCAACTTTTGTCTTCTTGAAAGTTCTTGAATAATGAATAATTTGAGGCCCCTTTTTCCTTTTATTACATGGGGTTAATTTTTACATGGGCTTGGGCCATTTTTTTTTTCCATGGCCGGCCACCCCATATATTTGGGCCTCTCCTTTCTTTTTTTTTTTCATTTTTCCCTAGCCCATTTACTTTGGTTAATATTTTGTAAGTCACGAAACTAATTTCCGAAATTCCAATTTTTGCCCTCTGCCTTCCTCGATATTTTTGGATCAATATTTTTCATGAACAACATATATATTAAATAAAATCAAAATACTGCCTTATCTCATACTAGTCACAATTATTTCAAATTTTCCGAATATGCGAAATACGGGATATAACATGAGGATACTTCTTCTTCATCTCGTCCTCCGCTTCCCAGGTCATTTCTTCTCGATTATTGTTTCGCCACAAGACCTTAACAGAAGGCACATCTTTGGTGCGCAATCTCCTCACCTGGCGATCCAAAATAGCTACAGGCTGTTCTTCATAGGACAGTTCCTCCATTACCTGGATATCTTCTGTGGAAAATATTCTGGAAGGATCACCAATACACTTACGGAGCATTGATATATGAAATACCGGATGTACTGCTTCCAGATCGGATGGTAAGTCTAGCTCGTAAGCGACCTTGCCTATCTTTCGAACAATCTGATAAGGCCCAATATATCTCGAACTGAGCTTTCCTTTTCTGCCGAATCTCATCACACCCTTCATAGGCGACACTTTCAGAAATACCCAGTCACCAATCTGGAACTCAAAAGGTCGACGTCGTTTATCTACATATGATTTCTGTCGACTCTGGGCTGCTAATAACCGCTCCCGAATGAGTTTCACCTAATCGACTGCTTGCTGGATCATATCTGGACCAATCAATTTAGTTTCACCCACATCGAACCAACCAATCAGAGATCTGCATTTTCTACCATATAAGGCTTCATACGGCACCATCTGAATGGTGGAATGATAACTATTATTATAAGAAAATTCAATAAGCGGCAAATGATCATCCCAAATACCTCTGAAATCAATAACAGAGGCCCGTAGAATATCTTCCAGTGTCTGAATAGTGCGCTCGGCCTGGCCGTCAGACTGAGGATGAAATACTGTACTAAGACTCACCTGAGTCCCTAACCCGTCCTGAAACGATCTCCAAAAATTAACTGTAAACTGGGCACCCCTGTCGGTTATAATAGATATAGGAACTCCGTGAAGTCTTACAATCTCTCTAATATACAATCTGGCATAATCCTCAGCCGAATAAGTAGTCCTGACCGGAAGAAAATGGGCTAATTTTGTCAGCCTATAAACAATAACCCATACAGAATCATACCTGCGTGGAGTGCGCGGTAAACTTGTAATGAAATCTATATTAATTATTTCTCATTTCCAAGCTAGAATTTCCATTTCCTGTAACAATCTATCGGGCTTTTGATGCTCGATCTTAACTTGCTGGAAATTTGGGCACTGAGCGACGAACTCTGTCGCCGCAGCCCTGCAACGTCAGGCACACATAACCTGCCTCTATATAATAATACTCCGTCAGGTGAAATTTCGAACTGGGTCTTTTCCCTATTGAGGGTTGTGTCTCTGTACTGTACCAGAATAGGATCGTCGAACTGACGTCGTTTTACTTCTTCCATAATAGATGTTTCAGCAACTTCTCGAACAGAAACCCCAATATTTCCAGAATCGGCCTAACGGACTCCAAGACCGGCTAGCTGATGAATTTCACGAACTAATTCTTTCGTTTCTGGCTGCACGTCGGTCAAACTACCCATGGACTTGCGGATAAGTGCATCGGCTACAACGTTGGCTTTTCCAGGATGATACAAAATGTCGACGTCATAATCTTTCAATAATTCAAGCCATCTTCTTTGCCGCAAATTCAACTCTTTTTGCTTAAAATATACTGAAGGCTTTTGTGGTCCGTATAGATATCAAGGATAATTTACCTCGTGCGGTCTGAGCTGCCGGGAAGCACAGGCTATAACTCGACCATGCTGCATTAGTACACAACCTATCCCAATACCGGAAGAATCGCAATAGATAACATACCCATCTGGCCCCTCGGGAAGAGTTAGAACCAGAGCTGTAATCAATTTTTCCTTCAGCAACAGGAAGCTGCGTTCACAAGCATCGGTCCACTGAAATTTTGCTGCCTTCCGAGTCAGTTTCGTTAATGGTGCTGCAATAGAAGCAAAATTCTCCAAAAAACTTCCTGTAATAACCTGCTAATCCCAGAAAACTGCGTACCTTAGTCGGTGTCGTAGGCCTAGGCCAATTCTGTACAGCCTCGATCTTCTGTGTATCGACCCGAATACCATCTGCTCTGACGATATGCCCCAAGAATGCCACTGAGGTTAACCAGAATTCACTCTTGGAGAACTTAGCATATAATTTCTGTTGCCGAAGTGTGCCAAGTGCTGTCCTCAGATGATCTGAATGCTCCTCTGCTTATCGGGAATAAACCAGAATATCATCAATAAATACGATCACAAACATGTCTAAAAACGGCTTGAATACCCGATTCATCAAATCCATAAACGCTGCTGGCGCATTAGTTAGCCCAAAAGACATTACCCTGAACTTATAATGCCCGTATCGGGTCCTGAAAGCAGTCTTCCGAATATCTGCCTCTCGTACCCACACCTAATGATAACCCAAGCGCAAGTCTATCTTCGAAAAATATTTAGCACCCTGAAACTGATCAAATAAATCATCAATCCGGGGGAGGGGATATTTATTCTTTATAGTCACCTTATTCAGCTGTCTGTAATCAATGCACATCCGCAGCGACCCGTCTTTCTTTCTTACAAACAATAGCGGTGCTCCCCAGGGTGACGTACTGGGTCTGATGAAGCCTTTTTCTAATAGATCTTTCAGCTGCTCTTTCAATTCTTTCAATTCTGGAGGTGCCATTCTGTAAGGAGGAATATATATAGCCTGGGTAACTGGCAATACATCTATCGTGAATTCTATCTCCCGTTCAGATGGGAGACCTGAAAGCTCATCCGGAAATACATCTGGAAATTCATTAACAACCGGAACTGACTGATGAGTAGATGTTTCTGCTTTAGTATCAAGCATACGGACCAAATGATAAATATACCCTTTTTGAATCATCTTCCTGGCCTTGAGGTATGAAATAAACTTACCCCTCGGTGATGCTGTATTTCCTGCCCATTCTATAACTGGTTCCCCTGGAAACTGGAAACGAACTACATTTTTCTGACAATCAACATTAGCATAACAAGAGGCTAACCAATCCATACCCATAATAACGTCGAATTCCATCATATCTAATTCTACCAAATCGTCCTTGGTGCAACGGCCACATATAATCACAGAACAATCCTTTTATACCTGTCCCGCTATAATAAAATCCCCAATCGGCGTAGCTACCTCGAATGGCTCTATAGGTTCAGGTATTATCCCAATTTTACTAGCGACGAGGGGAGAAATATATGATAAAGTAGAACCTGGATATATCAATGCATATACAGCTCGAGAAAAGACCAATAATGTACCTGTGACCACACTTGGCAGCGCCTCCTGATCCTGTCGGCTAGCCAATGCATATATGCGGTTCGAAGGACCGCTAGAATCAAAAACCCCGCCACGGCCTCTACCGCGGCCCGCTGGTGCTGGTATACCCTGCCCCGCAGGGCGCATAGCTGAAGGAGTGGAAGACGAACCAGCAGCTGATCCCGTCGGCTGAGCTGCTCCACCAGAACCACCCGCCAACGGACAATCTCTCATAATATGGCCCTGGCGGCCACAAGAAAGACAGGCACCTGTAGCTCGATAGCACTCTCCTGGGTGAGACCTCCCACAATAAGAACATCGAGGCATCAGTGGGCTCGCCTGGCTGGAACCTCGGCTCACCTGAAGCCCTGGAACTCTGGCCCGCTCCTAAGTGCCCTGCACAGTCAAATCGTCTGCCTGTAGACTGTGGACGTGTACTCCGACCTGACTGAGGGGGATATCTGCTATACTGCTGCTGAGGCTGCCCGCCTCGAGACTCCCCTGAATAACTGGCTGATCTAGCCCTCTTGGGCTGCCTCCTGTCATGATCTCTATCATCCTGGCGCCTTCTAAGCCGGTCCTCCATACCCTGCGCGTAGGCCTGTAACCGGGCAATGTCCATCCCCGTCTGTGATGCCATCGTCATACAACTATCCACCAAATAATGATCCAGCCCTATCACGTACCGATGCATCCTGACAGCCATATCAGCCACAATGGTAGGTGCATATCTGGCCAGAGAATCGAACTCCAAGCTGTACTCTTGGACACTTCTGCCTCTCTGCCTCAGCTGTAAAAATCTGTCAACTCTGGGGGCAAAAATTGGCTGAGAAAAGCAGCTGTAAACTCATCCCGCACAGCGGCAGGAGCATCCTCGCCTCTGGACAACTCCTAAGACTCGTACTAATTATTCGCTACGTCCCGCAATCTATGTGAAGCCAGCTCTACAGACTCAGTCTCAGAAGCCCTGACCAGTCTCAGTGTGCGCTGCATCTGTCGAATGAAATCCTGGGGGTCCTCCTCGGGCTTAGACCCGTAGAACTCTGGGGGATTACAGGTCAAGAAATCACCGACCCTCAAACTATCGCGTCTGTCACCATCATCACCCCCTAGCCCGCGTCTGCGAGCCTGTCCTGCTACTAATGTCGTCAATAACTGCACAGCATCCCTCATCGCCCTGTCCTCCGCCCCTGGCTGGGGAGCTGGAGGCTCGGGCGCTGGAGCCTCCGGAGCTAATGGTGGAGCCGCTCCAGGCTCCTCTGATGGTCGGGGTGTAGCAGAACCCGCTGATTGGGGCGTAATATCGGGCATAGTTTGAGCACGAGCCTGAGTGACCCTCTGTATCTGACTGGTCTCTCATGCCATTGCTTTGCCCTTCTGGGCAGCCGTCGTCTTCTTCGGAGGCATCACTGTAAACATAACAATCGGTCAGAAGGAAATCATCCTAATAGCACAGCTCTATCGCACGATCTAAGATCCAAAGAAAGGTAACACCCTAAATGTCCTGTAGCAACCTGTTTATAGATGAGGTGCACAACACACAGATAAAACAAGACTCTACTAGACACGACCTGTAGACATTTCGAGGACAACCCGCTCTGATACCACTATTGTCACGGCCCAGCCCCGTAGGCCATAACTAGTGTCCTAATTGGACGCCCAAACTCACTCGCTTACCAAATCAATATATCAAAGACTTATTCAAATTTAACATACGTTATTCATGCGGATACTGTGAACAGACATCATCTTAAGCGGTCACCTATGACAGAAATATAATACCAAAAGCCGGCAGGCTGGCGGAATACATATCGCCCGAATATACATACATATACAAACATATTTGCCGTTTTGGCCATAATAGCAAACGGGACCGTTTAAGGCACAAATCGCAAACATAATCGAACAAACGCGACCCATGGCCCACATATATGTCTACAGGCCTCTACAAACCATAACAGAAACATATGACGGGACAGGGCCGCACCGTACCCTCAAATAGTCATATATACAGAATTATGTATGACAAAAGATATGTACCAAAATATGAGCTCCGGATCAAAGGAGAACTCCAAATAGCAGAATAAGTGTCCTACACTAGCGGGTCACCAGAACGAACGTCTGTACCTGCGGGCATGAAACGCATCCCCCGAAGAAAGGGGGTCAGTACGAAATATGTACTGAGTATGTAAAGCATGAAATACAGTAATCCGAGTCATAACTGAAGTGAGAGGTACAAAAAGTGGATACAGAATTAGTATATCAGAACCTGTGCTGAAAATATAATTAATGCAAATAAAAATCATGCATAGGGCTCAGGAACGTGGTCGCCACTCCGACGCTGGCGCCACAACACATCATACTCCAGAAAGTTTCAAATCTCCGTACAATACCCGAACATATCGTATCATCATAACATATCACAACATCAGAACACATCATATGCCATATCACATCATAACGCCGTATATAAGCGGTACCCGGCCCTATGCCGAGGTCTCGGGGAACCGTAACATATCATACTGCCGAATATAACATAGTGCGCACGATCACAAAACCGGCCCAGGATCCGGCGAACGATATCATAGTAGTATGCACGAGCGGAGTAGTGAGGAAACCATATGCATATAAGTACATAAATAAATTTCAAAACTCAATGGACAAATATATTTACCGACATCTGAAGGCTCAAAAATAAGATTCGGGTCAATCGGAATTAGTATAAGAAAGTTACGAGCTTTTGAAGTACAGAACCTTCTGACAAACATTTCATGAGCCATACTTGAAAATTCAAGTATCATTCATATTAGAAAACTTTCGAACATCATTATGGATCAAATATTCATATGAGGAAACTTTCGAATGACATTATGGATCAAATCAAATGGAGACTTTTGGACCATATTTACGTACCATAATATTCATCAAAGACTTTAGCCATCTCGATTTTCTTTCGAACAACATTCGGAAACATAACAACTAGAGTCTTTAAATATCACAAATATGTATCAAGCCACATGAAATAGCTTATGGAAGTCAATGATGTTGGCCATCCTAGTGGCTCTAAGAGTAGGATTTTCTTTATAAGCATACATATACATTTTTGTTCATTTCAAAAGGATCATGCCAAAAAAAGCAAAAGTAGGCTTTACATACCTCGATCGCTCGCTAACCGAATCCCGACTCAAGTCTCGGGCTCTCCAATATCTACAATAACGTTATCAATTACCAAACATTAGCTACAAGTACTTAGAAACCCAATTCTAACTAGTACTTGTCTACAGAAATTTTGGTAGCATCTCCCCTGTAAATTCGATATCCCCGAGAATTTAACTCGTCCAAATTCATCAACAACCATACCAACAATACCAACAACCACACCAATAACATCAAGAATCAATTTAAAGCGCATTCTAATATTAGTAACCTTCAATCCTTACGTAGCTTATCACATTCAATTCAACTACGTATTTTCAAGCCAATATCAACGCTCACATATTCATTACTAATCCAAGATCATTCAAACACAATTCAAGAACATTTGAAACAATTTACATAAAGTTCAAACAATCCCACTAACACCATATTCCACCCGAAACTTCTACAAATGCAACAAACTACGACGACGCATTTTCTTCTTTCAAATTCATATAATACAACAACAATTCATACGTTAGCAATGTTATTCCCGCAAATACAAGAACTACATTAATGACCATGGTGGCTTCCAAAACAGCCCACAATCATCACAACTTCAACTCGAATCACCAAAATTCGCATTTTCATCATAGAATACATATCAACAACAACCAAATTACTACATAAAAATTAGTTCATCTTCCCTACACTACACACACATACACGGCCACATACACTCACACATACCCACACGGCCCACACACAACATACGACATTTCCATGATTTTCATTCAATTCTACTCACTACAACATATTTATACGCCTTCCATAACATAAAAAGGGATAGAATTCTTACCTTTTCTTAATTTCCACTTGCCACCAAAGTGGTTTTCTTGCCTAAATAATTTTTCCATGTTGAAGTGGGTGTTGAACTTAGTAGGAATTCAAGAAGAAATAAATTTTTGGATCAAAGATTGGAAGCTTCAAATTTTTTCTCTCTTTTGCTTGTTGGCCGAATTTCCCTTCTTTTTTTGCTCTCAACTTTTGTCTTCTTGAAAGTTCTTGAATAATGAATAATTTGTGGCCCCTTTTTCCTTTTATTACATGGGTTTAATTTTTACATGGGCTTAGGCCATTTTTTTTCCATGGCTGGCCAACCCATAGATTTGGGCCTCTCCTTTTTTTTTCATTTTTCCCTAGCCCATTTACTTTGGTTAATATTTTGTAAGTCACGAAACTAATTTTCGAAATTCCAATTTTTGCCCTTTACCTTCCTCGATATTTCCGCATCAATATTTTTCAGGAACAACATATATATTAAATAAAATCAAAATATTGTCTTATCTCTTACTAGTCACAATTATTTCAAATTTTCCGAATATGCGAAATACGGGATATAACATCCTCCCCCCCCCCCCCCCCCCCCTTTAGAACATTCGTCCTCAAATGTTAAATTGGCCTTATAGGGTCTTAAAAGCATTTCAAGGGAGTTTTTTTTTTTTTGGGCAGCACATAAAAATCATTTACCAATCAATATAACCAATTAAGAAATTTAGATTACCTGTTGGCATAGGAAACAAGTGAGGATACTTGTTCTTCATCTCGTCCTCCGCTTCCCAGGTCATTTCATCTCGGTTATTGTTTAGCCACAAGACCTTAACAGAAGGCACATCTTTGGTGCGCAATCTCCTCACGTGGCGATCCAAAAGAGCTACAGGCTGTTCTTCATAGGACAGTTCCTCCGTTACCTGGATATCTTCTGTGGAAAATATTCTGGAAGGATCACCAATACACTTACAGAGCATTGATACATGAAATACCAGATGTACTGCTTCTAGATCGGATGGTAAGTCTAGCTCGTAAGCGACCTTGCCTATCTTTCGAACAATCTAATAAGGCCCAATATATCTCGAACTGAGCTTTCCTTTTTTGCCGAATCTCATCACACCCTTCATAGGCGACACTTTCAGAAATACCCAGTCACCAATCTGGAACTCTAAAGGTCGACGTCGTTTATCTGCATATGATTTATGTCGACTCTGGGCTGCTAATAACCGCTCCCGAATGAGTTTCACCTAATCGACTGCTTGCTAGATCATATCTGGACCAATCAATTTAGTTTCACCCACATCGAACCAACCAATCGGAGATCTGCATTTTCTACCATATAAGGCTTCATACGGCACCATCTGAATGCTGGAATGATAACTATTATTATAAGCGAATTCAATAAGCGGCAAATGATCATCTCAACTACCTCTGAAATCAATAACACAGGCCCGTAGCATATCTTCCAGCGTCTGAATAGTGCGCTCGGCCTGGCCATCAGACTGAGGATGAAATACTGTACTAAGACTCACCTGAGTCCCTAACCCGTCCTGAAACGATCTCCAAAAATTAGCTGTAAACTGGGCACCCCTGTCGGTTATAATAGATATAGGAACTCCGTGAAGTCTTACAATCTCTCTAATATACAATCCGGCATAATCCTCAGCCGAATAAGTAGTCCTGACCGGAAGAAAATGGGCTGATTTTGTCAGCCTATAAACAATAACCCATACAGAATCATACCTGCGTGGAGTGCGCGGTAAACCTGTAATGAAATCCATATTAATTATTTCCCATTTCCAAGCTGGAATTTCCATTTCCTGTAACAATCCACCAGGCTTTTGGTGCTCGATCTTAACTTGCTGGCAATTTGGGCACTGAGCGACGAACTCTGCAATGTCTCTTTTCATACCATCCCACCAATATAAACATCTGAGATCATGGTACATTTTAGTGGATCCAGGATGAACAGAATACCGAGCATAATGTGCCTCTCCCATAATCTGTCGCCACAGCCCTGCAACGTCAGGCACACATAACCTGCCTCTATATAATAATACCCCGTCAGGTGAAATTTCGAAATAGGTCTTTTCCCTTTTGAGGGTTGTTTCTCTGTACTGTACCAGAATAGGATCCTCGAACTGACGTCATTTTACTTCTTCAATAATAGATGATTCAGCAACTTCTCGAACAGAAACCCCAATATTTCCAGAATCAGCCAAACGGACTCCAAGACTGGCTAGCTAATGAATTTCACGAACTAATTCTTTCCTTTCTGGCTGCACGTCGGTCAAAATGCCCATGGACTTGCGGATAAGTGCATCGCCTACAACGTTGGCTTTTCCAGGATGATACAAAATGTCGACGTCATAATATTTCAATAATTCAAGCCATCTTCTTTGCCGCAAATTTAACTCTTTCTGTTTAAAAATATACTGAAGGCTTTTGTGGTCCTTATAGATATCAAGGATAATTTCTCTCGTGCGGTCTGAGCTGCCGGGAAGCATAGGCTATAACTTGACCATGCTGCATTAGTACACAACCTATCCCAATACCGGAAGAATCGCAATAGAAAACAAACTCATCTGGCCCCTCGGGAAGAGTTAGAACCGGAGCTGTAATCAACTTTTCCTTCAGCAACAGGAAGCTGCGTTCACAAGCATCGGTCCACTGAAATTTTGCTGCCTTCCGAGTCAGTTTCGTTAATGGTGCTACAATAGAAGAAAAATTCTCCAAAAAACTTCCTGTAATAACCTGCTAATCCCAGAAAACTGCGTACCTTAGTTGGTGTCATAGGCCTAGGCCAATTCTGTACAGCCTCGATCTTCTGTGTATCGACCCGAATACCATCTGCTCTGACGATATGCCCCAAGAATGCCACTGAGGTTAACCAGAATTCACTCTTGGAGAACTTAGCATATAATTTCTGTTGCCGAAGTGTGCCAAGTGCTGTCCTCAGATGATCTGAATGCTCCTCTGCAGATCGGGAATAAACCAGAATATCATCAATAAATACGATCACAAACATGTCTAAAAACGGCCTGAATACCCGATTCATCAAATCCATAAACGCTCCTGGCGCATTAGTTAGCCCAAAAGACATTACCCTGAACTTATAATGCCCGTATCGGGTCCTGAAAGCAGTCTTCAAAATATCTGCCTCTCGTACCCACACCTAATGATAACCCAAGCGAAAGTCTATCTTCGAAAAATATTTAGCACCCTAAAACTGATCAAATAAATCATCAATCCGGGGGAGGGGATATTTATTATTTATAGTCACCTTATTCAGCTGTCTGTAATCAATGCACATCCGCAGCGACCCGTCTTTCTTTCTTACAAACAATAGCGGTGCTCCCCAGAGTGACGTACTGGGTCTGATGAAGCCTTTTTCTAATAGATCTTTCAGCTGCTCTTTCAATTCTTTCAATTCTGCAGGTGCCATTCTGTAAGGAGGAATAGATATAGGCTGGGTAACTGGCAATACATCCATCGTGAATTCTATCTCCCGTTCAGATGGGAGACCTGAAAACTCATCCGGAAATACATCTGGAAATTCATTAACAACCGGAACTGACTGGAGAGTAGATGTTTCTGCTTTAGTATCAAGCACACGGACCAAATGATAAATATACCCTTTTTGAATCATCTTCCTGGCCTTGAGGTATGAAATAAACTTACCTCTCGGCGATGCTGTATTTCCTGCCCATTCTATAACTGGTTCCCCTGGAAACTGGAAACGAACTACCTTTTTCTGACAATCAACATTAGCATAACAAGAGGCTAACCAATCCATACCCATAATAACGTCGAATTCCATCATATCTAATTCTACCAAATCGGCCTTGGTGCAACGGCCACATATAATCACAGGACAATCCTTTTATACCTGCCTCGCTATAATAAAATCCCCAATCGGCGTAACTACCTCGAATGGCTCTATAGGTTCAAGTATTATCCCAATTTTACTAGCGACGAGGGGAGAAATATATGATAAAGTAGAACCTGGATATATCAATGCATATACATCACGAGAAAAGACCAATAATGTACCTGGGACCACATTTGGCGACGCCTCCTGATCCTGTCGGCTAGCCAATGCATATATGCGGTTCGAAGGACCGCTAGAATCAGAAACCCCGCCACTGCCTCTACCGCGGCCCGCTAGTGCTGGTATACCCCGCCCCGCAGGGCGCATAGCTGAAGGAGTGGAAGACGAACCAGCAGCTGATCCCGTCGGCTAAGCTGCTCCACCAGAACCACCCGCCAACGGACAATCTCTCATAATATGGCCCTGGCGGCCACAAGAAAGACAGGCACCTGTAGCTCGATAGCACTCTCCTGGGTGACACCACCCACAATAAGAACATCGAGGCACCGGTGGGCTCGCATGGCTGGAACCTCGGCTCACCTGCGAACCTGAAGCCCTGGAACTCTGGCCCGCTCCTAAGTGCCCTGCACAGTCAAATCGTCTGCCTGTAGACTGTGGACGTGTACTCCGACCTGACTGAGGGGGATATCTTCTATACTGCTGGTGAGGCTGCCCGCCTCGAGACTCCCCTGAATAACTGGCTGATCTAGCCTTCTTAGGCTGCCTCCTGTCATGATCTCTATCATGCTGGCGCCCTCTATGCCGGTCCTCCATACCCTGCGCGTAGGCCTGTAACCGGGCAATGTCCATCCCCGTCTGTGATGCCATCGTCATACAGCTATCCACCAAATAATGATCCAGCCCTATCACGTACAGACGCATCCTGACAACCATATCAGCCACAATGGTAGGTGCATATCTGGCCAGAGAATCAAACTCCAAGTTGTTCTCTCGGACACTCCTGCCTCTCTGCCTCAGCTGTAAAAATCTGTCAACTCTCGCCCGCCGCAACTCTGGGGGCAAAAATTGGCTGAGAAAAGCAGCTGTAAACTCATCCCACACAGCGGCAGGAGCATCCTCGCCTCTGGACAACTCCTAAGACTCGTACCAATTATTCGCTACGTCCCGCAATCTATGTGAAGCCAGCTCTACAGACTCAGTCTCAGAAGCCCTGACCAGTCTCAGTGTGCGCTGCATCTGTCGAATGAAATTCTGGGGGTCCTCCTCGGGCTTAGACCCGTAGAACTCTTGGGGATTACAGGTCAAGAAATCACCGACCCTCAAACTATCGCGTCTGTCACCATCATCACCCCCTAGCCCGCGTCTGCGAGCCTGTCCTGCTTCTAATGTCGTCAATAACTGCACAGCATCCCTCATCGCCCTGTCCTCCGCCCCTGGCTGGGGAGCTGGAGGCTCGGGCGCTGGAGCCTCCGGAGCTAATGGTGGAGCCGCTCCAGGCTCCTCTGATGGTAGGGGTGTAGCAGAACCCGCTGATTGGGGCGTAATATCGGGCATAGTTTGAGCACGAGCCCGAGTGACCCTCTGTATCTGACTGGTCTCTCATGCCACTGCTTTGCCCTTCTGGGCAGCCGTCGTCTTCTTCGGAGGCATCACTGTAAACATAACAATCGGTCAGAAGGAAACCATCCTAATAGCACAGCTCTATGGCACGATCTAAGATCAAAAGAAAGGTAACACCCTAAATGTCCTGTAGCATCCTGTTTATAGATGTGGTGCACAACACACAGATAAAACAAGACTCTACTAGACACGGCCTGTAGACATTTCGAGGACAACCCGCTCTGATACCACTTTTGTCACGACCCAGCCCCGTAGGCCATAACTAGTGTCCTAATTGGACGCCCAAACTCACTCGCTTACCAAATCAATATATCAAAGACTTATTCAAATTTAACATACGTTATTCATGCGGATACTGTGAACAGACATCATCTTAAGCAGTCACCTGTGACAGAAATATCATACCAAAAGCCGGCAGGCTGTCGGAATACACATCGCCCGAATATACATACATATACAAACATATGTGCCGTTTTGGCCATAATAGCAAACGGGACCGTTTGAGGCACAAATCGCAAACATAATCGAACAAACGCGACCCATGACCCACATATATGTGTACAGGCCTCTACAAACCATAACAGAAACATATGACGGGACAGGACCCCACCGTACCCTCAAATAGTCATATATACAGAAATATGTATGACAAAAGATATGTACCAAAATATGAGCTCCGGATCAAAGGAGAACTCCAAATAGCAGAATAAGTGTCCTACACTGGCGGGTCACCAGAACGAACGTCTGTACCTGCGGGCATGAAACGCAGCCCCCGAAGAAAGGGGGTCAGTACGAAATATGTACTGAGTTTGTAAAGCATGAAATACAGTAATCCGAGTCATAACTGAAGTGAGAGGTACAAAAAGTGGATAGAGAATTAGTATATCAGAACCTGTGCTGAAAATATAATTAATGCAAATAAAAATCATGCATAGGGCTCAGGAACGTGGTCGCCACTCCGACGCTGGCGCCACAACACATCATACTCCAGAAAGTTTCAAATCTCCGTACAATACCCGAACATATCGTATCATCATAACATATCACAACATCAGAACACATCATATGCCATATCACATCATAACGCCGTATATAAGCGGTACCCGGCCCTATGCCGAGGTCTCGGGGAACCGTAACATATCATACTGCCGAATATAACATATTGCGCACGATCACAAAACCGGCTCGGGATCCGGCGAACGATATCATAGTAGTATGCACGAGCGGAGTAGTGAGGAAACCATATGCATATAAGTACATAAATAAATTTCAAAAATCGATGGACAAATATATTTACTGACATCTGAAGGCTCAAAAATAAGATTCGGGTCAATCGGAATTAGTATAAGAAAGTTACGAGCTTTTGAAGTACAAAACCTTCTAACAAACATTTCACGAGCCATACTTGAAAATTCAAGTATCATTCATATTAGAAAACTTTCGAACATCATTATGGATCAAATATTCATATTAGGAAACTTTCGAATAACATTATGGATCAAATCAAATGGAGACTTTTGGACCATATTTACGTACCAAAATATTCATCAAAGACTTTAGCCATCTCGATTTTCTTTCGAACAACATTCGGAAACATAACAACTAGAGTCTTCGAATATCACAAATATGTATCAAGCCACATGAAATAGCTTATGGAAGTCAAAGATGTTGGCCATCCTAGTGGCTCTAAGAGTAGGATTTTCTTTATAAGCATACATATACATTTTTGTTCATTTCAAAAGGATCATGCCAATAAAAGGAAAAGTTGGCTTTACATACCTCGATCGCTCGCTAACCGAATCCCGACTCAAGTCTCGGGCTCTCCAATATCTACAATAACGTTATCAATTACCAAACATTAGCTACAAGTACTTAGAAACCCAATTCTAACTAGTACTTGTCTACAGAAATTTTGGCAGCATCTCCCCTGTAAATTCGACATCCCCGAGAATTTAACTCGTCCAAATTCATCAACAACCATACCAACAATACCAACAACCACACCAATAACATCAAGAATCAATTTAAAGCGCATTCTAATATTAGTAACCTTCAATCCTTACGTAGCTTATCACATTCAATTCAACTACGTATTTTCAAGCCAATATCAACGCTCACATATTCATTACTAATCCAAGATCATTCAAACACAATTCAAGAACATTTCAAACAATTTACATAAAGTTCAAACAATCCCACTAACACCATATTCCACCCGAAACTTCTACAAATGCAACAAAACTACGACGACGCATTTTCTTCTTTCAAATTCATATAATACAACAACAATTCATACGTTAGCAATGTTATTCCCGCAAATACAAGAACTACATTAATGACCATGGTGGCTTCCAAAACAGCCCACAATCATCACAACTTCAACTCGAATCACCAAAATTCTCATTTTCATCATAGAATACATATCAACAACAACCAAATTACTACATAAAAATTAGTTCATCTTCCCTACACTACACACACATACACGGCCACATACACTCACACATACCCACACGGCCCACACACAACATCCGACATTTCCATGATTTTCATTCAATTCTACTCACTACAACATATATATACGCCTTCCATACCATAAAAAGGGATAAAATTCTTACCTTTTCTTTAATTTCCACTTGCCACCAAAGTGGTTTTCTTGCCTAAATAATTTTGCCATGTTGAAGTGGGTGTTGAACTTAGTAGGAATTCAAGAAGAAATAAATTTTTGGATCAAAGATTGGAAGCTTCAAATTTTTTCTCTCTTTTGCTTGTTGGCCGAATTTCCCTTCATTTTTTGCTCTCAACTTTTTTCTTGAAAGTTCTTGAATAATGAATAATTTGTGGCCCCTTTTTCCTTTTATTACATGGGTTTAATTTTTACATGGGCTTGGGCCATTTTTTTTTCCATGGCTGGCCACCCCATAGATTTGGGCCTCTCCTTTTTTTTTTTCATTTTTCCCTAGCCCATTTACTTTGGTTAATATTTTGTAAGTCACGAAACTAATTTCCGAAATTCCAATTTTTGCCCTTTACCTTCCTCGATATTTCCGCATCAATATTTTTCAGGAACAACATATATATTAAATAAAATCAAAATATTTCCTTATCTCTTACTAGTCACAATTATTTCAAATTTTCCGAATATGCGAAATACGGGATATAACATCCTCCCCCCCCCCCCCCCCCCCTTTAGAACATTCGTCCTCAAATGTTAAATTGGCCTTATAGGGTCTTAAAAGGATTTCAAGGGAGTTTTTTTTTTTTTTTTTTGGGCAGCACATAAAAATCATTTACCAATCAATATAACCAATTAAGAAATTTAGATTACCTGTTGGCATAGGAAACAAGTGAGGATACTTGTTCTTCATCTCGTCCTCCGCTTCCCAGGTCATTTCTTCTCGGTTATTGTTTCGCCACAAGACCTTAACAGAAGGCACATCTTTGGTGCGCAATCTCCTCACGTGGCGATCCAAAATAGCTACAGGCTGTTCTTCATAGGACAGTTCCTCCGTTACCTGGATATCTTCTGTGGAAAATATTCTGGAAGGATCACCAATACACTTACGGAGCATTGATACATGAAATACTAGATGTACTGCTTCCAGATCGGATGGTAAGTCTAGCTCGTAAGCGACCTTGCCTATCTTTCGAACAATCTGATAAGGCCCAATATATCTCGAACTGAGCTTTCCTTTTTTGCCGAATCTCATCACACCCTTCATAGGCGACACTTTCAGAAATACCCAGTCACCAATCTGGAACTCTAAAGGTCGACGTCGTTTATCTGCATATGATTTATGTCGACTCTGGGCTGCTAATAACCGCTCCCGAATGAGTTTCACCTAATCGACTGCTTGCTGGATCATATCTGGACCAATCAATTTAGTTTCACCCACATCGAACCAACCAATCGGAGATCTGCATTTTCTACCATATAAGGCTTCATACGGCACCATCTGAATGCTGGAATGATAACTATTATTATAAGCGAATTCAATAAGCGGCAAATGATCATCCCAACTACCTCTGAAATCAATAACACAGGCCCGTAGCATATCTTCCAGCGTCTGAATAGTGCGCTCGGCCTGGCCGTCAGACTGAGGATGAAATACTGTACTAAGACTCACCTGAGTCCCTAACCCGTCCTGAAACGATCTCCAAAAATTAGTTGTAAACTGGGCACCCCTGTCGGTTATAATAGACATAGGAACTCCGTGAAGTCTTACAATCTCTCTAATATACAATCTGGCATAATCCTCAGCCGAATAAGTAGTCCTGACCGGAAGAAAATGGGCTGATTTTGTCAGCCTATAAACAATAACCCATACAGAATCATACCTGCGTGGAGTGCGCGGTAAACCTGTAATGAAATCCATATTAATTATTTCCCATTTCCAAGCTGGAATTTCCATTTCCTGTAACAATCCACCAGGCTTTTGATGCTCGATCTTAACTTGCTGGCAATTTGGGCACTGAGCGGCGAACTCTGCAATGTCTCTTTTCATACCATCCCACCAATATAAACATCTGAGATCATGGTACATTTTAGTGGATCCAGGATGAACAGAATACCGAGCATAATGTGCCTCTCCCATAATCTGTTGCCACAGCCCTGCAACGTCAGGCACACATAACCTGCCTCTATATAATAATACCCCGTCAGTAGAAATTTCGAAATAGGTCTTTTCCCTATTGAGGGTTGTTTCTCTGTACTGTACCAGAATAGGATCCTCGAACTGACGTCGTTTTACTTCTTCCATAATAGATGATTCAGCAACTTCTCGAACAGAAACCCCAATATTTCCAGAATCAGCCAAACGGACTCCAAGACTGGCTAGCTAATGAATTTCACGAACTAATTCTTTACTTTCTGGCTGCACGTCGGTCAAAATGCCCATGGACTTGCGGATAAGTGCATCAGCTACAACGTTGGCTTTTCCAGGATGATACAAAATGTCGACGTCATAATATTTCAATAATTCAAGCCATCTTCTTTGCCGCAAATTTAACTCTTTCTGTTTAAAAAAATACTGAAGGCTTTTGTGGTCCTTATAGATATCAAGGATAATTTCTCTCGTGCGGTCTGAGCTGCCGGGAAGCATAGGCTATAACTTGACCATGCTGCATTAGTACACAACCTATCCCAATACCGAAAGAATCGCAAAAGAAAACATACTCATCTGGCCCCTCGGGAAGAGTTAGAACGGGAGCTGTAATCAACTTTTCCTTCAGCAACAGGAAGCTGCGTTCACAAGCATCGGTCCACTGAAAGTTTGCTGCCTTCTGAGTTAGTTTCGTTAATGGTACTGCAATAGAAGCAAAATTCTCCACAAACCTCCTGTAATACCCTGCTAATCCCAGAAAACTGCGCACCTCAGTCGGTGTCGTAGGCCTAGGCCAATTCTGTACAGCCTGGATCTTCTGTGTATCGACCCGAATACCATCTGCTCCGACGATATGCCCCAAGAATGCCACTGAGGTTAACAAGAATTCACACTTGGAGAACTTAGCATATAATTTCTGTTGCCGAAGTGTGCCAAGTGTTGTCCTCAGATGATCCGAATGCTCCTCTGTTGATCGGGAATAAACCAGAATTTCATCAATAAATACGATCACAAACATGTCTAAAAACGGCCTGAACACCCGATTCGAAAAATATTTAGCACCCTGCAACTGATCAAATAAATCATCAATCTGGGGGAGGGGATATTTATTCTTTATAGCCATCTTATTCAGCTGTCTGTAATCAATTCACATCCGCAGCGACCCATATTTCTTTCTTACAAACAATACCGGCGCTTCCCAGGGTGACGTACTGGGTCTGATGTAGCCTTTTTCTAATAGATCTTTCAGCTGCTCTTTCAATTCTTTCAATTCCGCCGGTGCCATTCTGTAAGGAGGAATAGATATAGGCTGGGTAACTGGCAATACATCTATCGTGAATTCTATCTCTCGTTCAGATGGGAGACGTGGAAGCTCATCCGGAAATACATCTGGAAATTCATTAACAACCTGAACTGACTGGAGAGTAGGTATTTCTGCTTTAGTATCATGCACACGGACCAAATGATAAATATACCCTTTTTGAATCATCTTCCTGGCCTTGAGGTATGAAATAAACTTACCCCTCGGCAATGTTGTATTTCCTGCCCATTCTATAACTGGTTCTCCTGAAAACTGGAAACGAACTACCTTTTTCTGACAATCAACATTAGCATAACAAGAGGCTAACCAATCCATACCCATAATAACGTCGAATTCCATCATATCTAATTCTACCAAGTCTTGGTGCACCGGCCATATATAATCACAGAACAATCCTTTTATACCTGCCTCGCTATAATAAAATCCCTAACCGGCGTAGCTACCTCGAACTGCTCTATAGGTTCAGGTATTATCCCAATTTTACTAGCGACGAGGGGAGAAATATATGATAAAGTAGAACATGGATCTATCAATGCATATACAGCTCGAGAAAAGACCAATAATGTACCAGTGACCACAATTTGGCGACGCCACCGGATCCTGTCGGCTAGCCAATGCATATATGCGGATCGAAGGACCGCTAGAATCAGAAACCCCGCCACGGCCTCTACTGCGGGCCGCTGGTGCTGGTATACCCCGCCCCGCAGAGCGCATAGCTGAAGGAGTGGAAGACGAACCAGCAGCTGATCCCGTCGGCTGAGCTGCACCACCAGAACCACCCGCCAACGGACAATCTCTCATAATATGGCCCTGTCGGCCACAAGAAAGACAGACACCTGTTGCTCTATAGCACTCTTCTGGGTGAGACCTCCCACAATAAGAACATCGAGGCATCGGTGGCCTCGCCTGGCTGGAACCTCGGCTCACCTGCGAACCTGAAGCCCTGGAGCTCTAGCCCGCTCCTGAGTGCCCTGCGCTGTCAAATCGTCTGCCTGTAGACTGTGGACGTGTACTCCGATCTGACTGAGGGGGATATCTGCTATACTGCTGCTGAGGCTGCCCCCCTCGAGACCCCCCTGAATAACTGGCTGATTTAGCCCTCTTGGCTGCGTCCTGTCACGATCTCTATCAGGCTGGCGCCCTCTATGCCGGTCCTCCATACCCTGCGCGTAGGCCTGTAACCGGGCAATGGCCATCCCCGTCTGTGACGCCATCGTCATACAGCTATCCACCAAATAATGATCCAGCCCTATCACGTACCGATGCATCCTGTCAGCCATATCAGCCACAATGGTAGGTGCATATCTGGCCAGAGAATCAAACTCCAAGCTGTACTCTCGGACACTCCTGCCTCTCTGCCTCAGCTGTAAAAATCTTTTAACTCTCGCCCGCCGTAACTCTGAGGGCAAAAATTGGCTGAGAAAAGCTGCTGTAAACTCATCCCACACAGCGGGAGGAGCATCTTCGCCTCTGGACAACTTCTAAGACTCGTACCAATTAATCGCTACGTCCCGCAATCTGTGTGAAGCCAGCTCGACACACTCAGTCTCAGAAGCCCTGACCAGTCTCAGTGTGCGCTGCATCTGTCGAATGAAATCCTGGGGGTCCTCCTCGGGCTTAGACCCGTAGAACTCTGGGGGGATTACAGGTCAAGAAATCATGGACCCTCAAACTATCGCGTCTGTCACCATCAACATCCCCTAGCCCGCGTCTGCGAGCCTGTCCTGCTACTAATGTCGTCAATAACTGCACAGCATCCCTCATCGCCCTGTCCTCCGCCCCTGGCTGGGGAGCTGGAGGCTCGGGCGCTGGAGCCTCAGGAGCTAATGGTGGAGCCGCTCCAGGCTACTCTGATGGTGGGGGTGTAGCAGAACCCGCTGATTGGGGCGTAATATCGGGCATAGTCTGAGCACGAGCCCGAGTGACCCTCTGTATCTGACTGGTCTCTCCTGCCACTGCTTTGCCCTTCTGGGAAGCCGTCGTCATCTTCGGAGGCATCACTGTAAACATAACAATCGGTCAGAAAGAAATCATCCTAATAGCACAGCTCTATCGCACGATCGAAGATCCAAAGAAAGGTAATACCCTAAATGTCCTGTAGCCTCCTGTTTATAGATGTGGTGGACAACACACCGATAAACAAGACTCTACTAGACACGGCCTGTAGACATTCCGAGGACAAACCGCTCTGATACCACTTTTGTCATGACCCAGCCCCGTAGGCTATAACTAGTGTCCTAATTGGACGCCCAAACTCACTCGCTTACCAAATCAACATATCAAAGACTTATTCAAATTTAACATACGTTATTCATGCGGATACTGTGAACAGACACCATCTTAAGCGGTCACCTGGAATAGAAATATCATACCAAAAGCCGGCAGGCTGGCGGAATACACATCGCCCGAATATACATACATATACAAACATATGGGCCATTTTGGCCATAATAGCAAACGGGACCGCTTAAGGCACAAATCGCAAACATAATCGAACAAACGCGACCCATGACCCACATATATGTCTACAGGCCTCTACAAACCATAACAGAAACATATGACGGGACAGGGCCCCGCCGTACCCTCTAATAGTCATATATATAGAAATATGTATGACAAAAGATATGTACCAAAATATGAGTTCCGGATCAAAGGAGAACTCCAAATAGCAGAATAAGTGTCCAGCACAGGCGGGTCACCAGAACGAACAACTGTATCTGCGAGCATGAAACGCAGCCCCCCGAAGAAAGGGGGTCAGTACGAAATAGGTATTGAGTATGTAAAGCATGAAATACAGTAATCCGAGTCATAACTGAAGTGAGAGGTACAGAAAGTGGATACAAAATTAGTATATCAGAACCTGTGCTAAAAATATAATTAATGCAAATAAAAATAATGCATAGGGCTCAGGAACGTGGTCGCCAATCCGACGCTGGCGCCACAACACATCATACTCCAGAAAGTTTCAAATCTCCGTACAATCCCCGAACATATTGTATCATCATAACATATCACAACATCAGAACACATCATATGCCATATCACATCATAACGCCGTATATAAGCGGTACCCGGCCCTATGGCGAGGTCTCGGGGAACCGTAACACATCATACTGCCGAATATAACATAGTGCGCACGATCACAAAACCGGCCCGGGATCCGGCGAACGATATCATAGTAGTATGCACGAGCGGAGTAGTGAGGAAACCATATGCATATAAGTACATAAATAAATTTCAAAACTCGATGGACAAATATATTTACCGACATTTGAAGGCTCAAAAATAAGATTCGGGTCAATCGGAATTAGTATAAGAAAGTTACGAGCTTTTGAAGTACAAAACCTTCTGACAAACATTTCATGAGCCATACTTGAAAATTCAAGTATCATTCATATTAGAAAACTTTCGAACATCATTATGGATCAAATATTCATATTAGGAAACTTTCGAATAACATTATGGATCAAATCAAATGGAGACTTTTGGACCATATTTACGTACCAAAATAATCATCAAAGAATTTAGCCATCTCGATTTTCTTTCGAACAACATTCGGAAACATAACAACTAGAGTCTTCGAATATCACAAATATGTATCAAGCCACATGAAATAGCTTATGGAAGTCAAAGATGTTGGCCATCCTTGTGGCTCTAAGAGTAGAATTTTCTTTATAAGCATACACATACATTTTTGTTCATTTCAAAAGGATCATGCCAAAAGAAGGAAAGGTAGGCTTTACATACCTCGATCGCTCGCTAACCAAATCCCGACTCAAGTCTCGGGCTCTCCAATATCTACAATAACGTTATCAATTACCAAACATTAGCTACAAGTACTTAGAAACCCAATTCTAACTAGTATTTGTCTACAGAAATTTCGGCAGCATCTCCCCTGTAAATTCAACATCCCCGAGAATTTAACTCGGCCAAATTCATCAACAACCATACCAACAATACCAACAACCATACCAATAACATCAAGAATCAATTTAAAGCCCATTCTAATATTACTAACCTTCAATCCCTACATAGCTTATCACATTCAATTCAACGAAACTACGACGACGCATTTGCATTCAATTCTACTCACTACAACATATATATACGCCTTCCATAACATAAAAAAGGATAGAATTCTTACCTTTTTTTTAATTTTCCACTTGCCACCAAAGTGGGTTTCTTGCCTAAATAATTATACCATGTTGAAGAGAGTCTTGAACTTAGTAGGAATTCAAGAAGAAATAAATTTTTGGATCAAAGATTGGAAGCTTCAAATTTTTTCTCTCTTTTGGTTGTTGGCCGAATTTCCCTTCTTTTTTTGCTCTCAACTTTTGTCTTCTTGAAAGGTCTTGAATAATGAATAATTTGTGGCCCCTTTTTCCTTTTATTACATGGCGCATTAGTTAGCCTAAAAGACATCACCCTGAACTCATAATGCCCGTATCGGGTCCTGAAAGCAGTCTTCGAAATATCTGCCTTTCGTACCCGCACCTGATGATAACCCGAGTGCAAGTCTATCTTCGAAAAATATTTAGCACCCTGCAACTGATCAAATAAATCATCAATCCGGGGGAGGGGATATTTATTCTTTATAGTCACCTTATTCAGCTGTCTGTAATCAATGCACATCCGCAGCGACCCGTCTTTCTTTCTTACAAACAATACCGGCGCTCCCAGGGTGACGTACTAGGTCTAATGAAGCTTTTTTCTAATAGATCTTTTAGTTTCTCTTTCAATTCTGCAGGTTCCATTCTGTAAGGAGGAATAGATATAGGTTGCGTATCTGGCAATACATCTATCGTGAATTATATCTCCCGTTCAGGTGGGAGACCTGGAAGCTCATCCGGAAATACATCTGGAAATTCATTAACAACCAGAACTGACTGGAGAGTAGGTGTTTCTGCTTTAGTATCATGCACACGGACAAAATGATAAATATACCCTTTCTGAATCATCTTCCTGGCCTTGAAATATAAAATAAACTTACCCCTCGGCGATGTTGTATTTCCTGCCCATTCTATAACTGGTTCCCCTGGAAACTGGAAACGAACTACCTTTTTCTGACAATCAACATTAGCATAACAAGAGGCTAACCAATCCATACCCATAATAACGTCGAATTCCATCATATCTAATTCTACCAAGTCTTGGTGCACCGGCCACATATAATCACAGAACAATCCTTTTATACATGCCTCGCTATAATAAAATCCCCAACCGGCGTAGCTATCTCGAACGGCTCTATAGGTTCAGGTATTATCCCAATTTTACTAGCGACGAGGGGAGAAATATATGATAAAGTAGAACATGGATCTATCAATGCATATACAGCTCGAGAAAAGACCAATAATGTACCAGTGACCACAATTTGGCGACGCCACCTGATCCTGTCGGCTAGCCAATGCATATATGCGGTTCGAAGGACCGCTAGAATCAGAAACCCCGCCACGGCCTCTACCGCAGCCCGCTGGTGCTGGTATACCCCGCCCCGCAGGGCGCATAGCTGACGAAGTGGAAGACGAACCAGCAGCTGATCCCGTCGGCTGAGCTGCATCACCAGAACCACCCGCCAACGGACAATCTCTCATAATATGGCCGTGGCGGCCACAAGAAAGACAGGCACCTGTAGCTCGATAGCACTCTCCTAGGTGAGACCTCCCACAATAAGAACATCGAGGCACGGTGGCCTCGCCTGGCTGGAACCTCGGCTCACCTGCGAACTTGAAGCCCTGAAGCTCTGAAGCTCTGGCCCGCTCCTGAATGCCCTGCGCTGTCAAATTGTCTGCCTGTAGACTGTGGACCTGTACTCCGGCCTGACTGAGGGGGATATCTGCTATACTGCTGCTGAGGCAGTCCGCCTCGAGACTCCCCTGAATAACTGGCTGATCTAGCCCTCTTGGGCTGCCTCCTGTCACGATCTCTATCAGGTTGGCGCCCTCTATGCCGGTCCTCCATACCCTGCGCGTAGGCCTGTAACCGGGCAATGTCCATCCCCGTCAGTGACGCCATCGTCATACAACTATCCACCAAATAATGATCTAGCCCTATCACGTACCGATGCATCCTGTCAGCCACAGTGGCAGGTGCATATCTGGCCAGAGAATCAAACTCCAAGTTGTACTCTCGGACACTCCTGCCTCTCTGCCTCTCTGCCTCAGCTGTAAAAATCTGTCAACTCTCGCCCGCCGCAACTCTGGGGGCAAAAAGTGGCTTAAAAAAGGTGCTGTAAACTCATCCCACACAGCGGGAGGAGCATCCTCGCCTCTGGACAGCTCCCAAGACTCATACCAATTAATCGCTACGTCCCGCAATCTGTGTGAAGCCAGCTCGACAGACTCAGTCTCAGAAGCCCTGACCAGTCTCAGTGTGCGCTGCATCTGTCGAATGAAATCCTGGGGGTCCTCCTCGGGCTTAGACCTGTAGAACTCTGGGGGATTACATGTCAAGAAATCACGGACCCTCAAACTATCGCGTCTGTCACCATCATCACCCCCTAGCCCGCGTCTGCGAGCCTGTCCTGCTACTAATGTCGTTAATAACTGCACAGCATCCCTCATCGCCCTGTCCTCCGCCCCTGGCTGGGGAGCTGGAGGCTCGAGCGCTGGAGCCTCCGGAGCTAATGGTGGAGCCGCTCCAGGCTCCTCTGATGGTGGGGGTGTAGCGGAACCCGCTGACTGGGGCGCAATATCGGGCATAGTTTGAGCACGAGTCCGAGTGACCCTCTGTATCTGACTGGTCTCTCCTGCCACTACTTTGCCCTTCTGGGCAGCCGTCGTCTTCTTCGGAGGCATCACTGTAAACATAACAATCGGTTAGAAAGAAATCATCCTAATAGTACAGCTCTATCGCACGATCTAAGATCCAAAGAAAGGTAACACCCTAAATGTCCTGTAGCCTCATGTTTATAGATGTGGTGCACAACACACCGATAAACAAGACTCTACAAGACACGACCTGTAGACATTCCGAGGACAAACCGCTCTGATACCACTTTTGTCATGACCCAGCCCCGTAGGCCGTAACTAGTGTCCTAATTGGACACCCAAACTCACTCCCTTACCAAATCAACATATCAAAGACTTATTTAAATTTAACATACGTTATTCATGCGGATACTATGAACAGACATCATCTTAAGCGGTCACCTGTAACAGAAATATCATACCAAAAGCTGGCAGGCTGGCGGAATACACATCGCCCGAATATACATACATATAAAAACATATGGGCCGTTTTGGCCATAATAGCAAACGGGACCGCTTAAGGCACAAATCGCAAACATAATCGAACAAACGCGACCCATGACCCACATATATGTCTACAGGCCTCTACAAACCATAACAGAAACATATGACGGGACAAGGCCTCGCCGTACCCTCAAATAGTCGTATATACAGAAATATGTATGACAAAAGATATGTACCAAAATATGAGCTCCGGATCAAAGGAGAACTCCAAATAGCAGAATAAGTGTCCTGAAAGTGGATACAGAATTAGTATATCAGAACCTGTGCTGAAAATATAATTAATGCAAATAAAAATCATGCATAGGGCTCAGGAACGTGGTCGCCACTCCGACGCTGGCGCCACAACATATCATACTCCAGAAATTTTCAAATCTCCGTACAATCCCCGAACATATCGTATCATCATAACATATCACAACATCAGAACACATCATATGCCATATCACATCATAACGCCGTATATAAGCGGTACCCGGCCCTATGGCGAGGTCTCGGGGAACCGTAACACATCATACTGCCGAATATAACATAGTGCGCACGATCACAAAACCAGCCCGGGATTCGGCGAACGATATCATAGTAGTATGCACGAGCGGAGTAGTGAGGAAACCATATGCATATAAGTACATAAATAAATTTCAAAACTCGATGGACAAATATATTTACCGACATCTGAAGGCTCAAAAATAAGATTCGGGTCAATCATAATTAGTATAAGAAAGTTACGACCTTTTGAAGTACAGAACCTTCTGACAAACATTTCACGAGCCATACTTGAAAATTCAAGTATCATTCATATTAGAAAACTTTCGAACATCATTATGGATCAAATATTCATATTAGGAAACTTTCGAATAACATTATGGATCAAATCAAATGGAGACTTTTGGACCATATTTACGTACCAAAATATTCATCAAAGACTTTAGCCATCTCGATTTTCTTTCGAACAACATTCAGAAACATAACAACTAGAGTCTTTGAATATCACAAATATGTATCAAGCCACATGAAATAGCTTATGGAAGTCAAAGATGTTGGCCATCCTAGTGGCTCTAAGAGTAGGATTTTCTTTATAAGCATACATATACATTTTTGTTCATTTTAAAAGGATCATGCCAAAAGAAGGAAAGGTAGGCTTTACATAGCTCGTTTGCTCGCTAACCAAATCCTGACTCAAGTCTCGGGCTCTCCAATATCTACAATAACGTTATCAATTACCAAACATTAGCTACAAGTACTTAGAAACCCAATTATAACTAGTACTTGTCTACAGAAATTTCGGCAGCATCTCCCCTGTAAATTCAACACCCCCGAGAATTTAACTCGGCCAAATTCATCAACAACAATACCAACAACCATACCAATAACATCAAGAATCAATTTAAAGCGCATTCTAATATTAGTAACCTTCAATCCCTACGTAGCTTATCACATTCAATTCAACTACGTATTTCAAGCCAATATCAACGCTCACATATTCATTACTAATCCAAGATCATTCAAACACAATTCAAGAACATTTCAAACAATTTACATAATATTCAATCAATCCCACTAACACCATATTTTCTTCTTTCAAATTCATAAACTACAACAACAATTCATACGTTAGCAATGTTATTCCCGCAAATACAAGAACTACATTAATGACCATGGTGGCTTCCAAAACAGCCCACAATCATCACAACTTCAACTCGAATCACCAAATTCTCATTTTCACCATAGAATACATATCAACAACAATCAAATTACTACATAGAAATTAGTTCATCTTCCCTACACTACACACACATACACAGCTACATACACTCACACATACCCACACGGCCCACACACAACATACGACATTTCCATGATTTTCATTCAATTCTACTCACTACAACATATATATACGCCTTCCATAACATAAAAAAGGATAGAATTCTTGCCTTTTCTTTAATTTTCCACTTGCCACCAAAGTGGTTTTCTTGCCTAAATAATTATACCACATTGAAGAGGGTCTTGAACTTAGTAGGAATTCAAGAAGAAATAAATTTTTGGATCAACGATAGGAAGCTTCAAATTTTTTCTCTCTTTTGCTTGTTGGCTGAATTTCCCTTCTTTTTTTGCTCTTAAATTTTGTCTTCTTGAAAGTTCTTGAATAATGAATAATTTGTGGCCCCTTTTTCCTTTTATTACATGGGTTTAATTTTTACATGGGCTTGGGCCATGTTTTTCTTCCATGGCCGGCCACCCTATAGATTTGGGCCTCTCCTTTCTTTCTTTATTTTTTTTTCATTTTTCCCTAGCCCATTTACTTTGGTTAATATTTTGTAAGTCACGAAACTAATTTCCGAAATTCCAATTTTTGACCTTTGCCTTCCTCGATATTTCCGCATCAATATTTTTCATGAACAACATATATATTAAATAAAATCAAAATATTGCCTTATCTCTTACTAGTCACAATTATTTCAAATTTTACGAATATGCGAAATACGGGATATAACAGACCCGACCCGAGGGCCATGGCGGGCACCCGGTGCTAACCCACCCGGGTACATCTTATCGTACATTCATATTCACATCTAGGTGGACCACATAGCTTATTCATGAATGTTATACATCAATAATGCTATACTCATTATGCAACAACACATTTATACCATCATTGACAACTATGCCCACATCAATATACATAAACCGACGAGGCCATCAAAATGATATACCAAACATAAGCCGACAAGGCTTCAAGACATCTAACCATATACAACTGTCTACGAGCCTCTAACAAGAGTAGGTAAGATCATATAGGCGGGAAAAGACCCCGCCGTGCCTATGTATGTACACAAAAGAATAATACCAAAATTTGTAGCTCCGGATGAAATGGAGCTCCTCTAAGCAGTCCCTGAATAAGAAAGCTATGGATCAAGCTTGTCTCCCTGGCCACCTGCAGGCATGGCGCAGCGCCCACAAACAAAAGGACGTCAGTACGAATATTGTACTGAGTATGTAAAGGATAATCAACATCATAATATGAGCATAAGAGACAACATAAGAAACAACATAAAATGGGAGAATCGGGAGATAGTAAAGCCATCATCATCATTACTTACTTACTTGTCTTTCATAGGGACCTTCCATTTCTAAAGCGTGCTCGTGTACATACATACATATACATTCATGTCCGTATTCATATTCGTATCCATACCATACCCGACCATGAAGGTTCGGTGGTTCGCATACCCAGCCATGACAAGGCTCGGTGATCATACATACCTGGCCCTACCAAGGCTCAGTGGTATTTTTACCCAACTGCAGTGGTGTGTGCGCATTAGGTATCATACCTGGCTATATAAGATCGGTGTCACGTGATAGTCGTACATACTTAGACACGTATACATAAGAGTCCATAAGTATCATCAACGTCACTGCCATTGTTACGTCTATCCTTGCAGGATCAACTATCGTATAAAGGATGCAATGGAATCATGAAAGTATCAAGGATCATGAGCTTTAGTAGCTTTGGAGATAGAATCATTTGGAGGACATTATGGAACTCATAAAAGGATATATATATATATATATATATAGCCAAGGAGCCATGCCTTATTGAAAGAAGGGTTAGCCTTACAAACCTCTTTGTCTTCTCAACTATCTAATGTTCATCGTTGAAGCCTGAATAATCTACATTTAGAAGGGTTTATACCATCGTTAAACCTTAATGATACTATTAAACTCAAACTATAATTCATAGTCTAATGAAAATTGGGCATCATTTCCCCTATTTCGTCAACTTCCACCCTATTACAAAACAACTCCCAACAACCACGATAACCTCCATAATACACTCATAATATCCAATTCAAGTAATAGCATTACATTAAGCCTTCAATATTCGCCACCATGTTCACTCATATTAGCGACTTCATACCCATTTTAGCACATTTTCATATAATGCTTCTTCATCACCATTATTACCTCCATAACATGATTATATTCATATCATACTAGAATCATGACTATATATAGATTACTACTCATAAACATCATACAAGCTATATTTACACTTCATTTTCTACTTTCTTCCTCTACCCAAGTCTATCAACCTCTCCATAGTCCAAATAACATGAAATTATCATAAAACTTACCTTTGATTGAGTAGGAATGACCCTTGGATGGAAATACTTCAATTGAAGAAAAACCCTAGCTTCAATCCATAACGTTTTCTCGACTCTAGCAACCCGTAAGAGCTTCCTTATACTTTATTCCCTTAGATTAATGATATGAGCCTTGGATCTCCTTTTGATTCTTGTATATGAAATGTATGGAAAGTTCTAGAGACTTGGAGAGAAGTGGAGAAGTGTTAAAATGAAAATAATGAAGTGGGATCACATTTATAGACTTGAAAATAACTCAGCCCGTCAGGTGTTATACGGACACTTATACGATCCGTATAAGTGGTCGTGGTTCACCATCAGGACAGACATCTTCCTGCTGGGGGCTATACGGACCTCTTATACAGACCGTAGTGGTCGTATAACTCCACTTCCATGAAATGGTTTTCGTCGTTTCGTTCGATCTCCAATCCTTATGGAACCTTCTTGACACTTGTTTAACACTCCATTGCCAATCTAAGGAGAGTTACAACTCTTCTTTAAGACAGCATTAAGTCAACATTATCTTGGTACTTTACGAAACCTTTCCAAAACACCACATATACTTTGCCCTTCTTAAGGAACTTTCTCCTCTTACTTCCAACATCTTTGAAATCTTAGCTAGGATCATTAAATAAACTTTCTTACTTATAGAAACATCGTATTCGTCTCACCCCGTATTAGTCCATCTATCATATGATGACATGAAATTCTTCCGAGGTGTAACACTACTACTTAGTTCCTGATGATTTTGTTGTGGATGAAACAATACAAGATGTGAAGGATTTGAGAAATCAGGATGGGTGGAACATGAGTAAACTGCAACAGCTTTTTCCTACTGATATTGTTGATCATGTACTGGAAGAATTATACTTTCATGAATCTATAGAAGAATGGGATAAACCAAGGTGGATGATGACAACATCTTTAAATTTACAGTTGGAAATGCATGGGAGCCCTTAAGAAGGAAAGCTGAGAAGTCTGATATATACAAAAGCATATGGATACCAGGTTTGCGTTTCAAAATCTCATTCTTTTTCTGGAGATTGTGGAAATGCAAACTACCAGTAGGGGATATAGTGAGAAGGGTTGGGATTTATACAGAAGCAAAATGCTATTGTTGTGATCCTAAACAATGTGAAACTATAGATCATCTATTTGTCACAGGGAAAATTGCTTCACAGGTCTGGAGATATGTTAAAGCTGTTGTAAGAATCATAACAACTTTGCTTCAGGTAAAACAAGTGATACAGGTCTGGTGGAATGCTGATTTTTCATCTAAGTTCAAATCTATTATTAGAGCCATTCCAGTGATCACAATGTGGCAAATATGGAAATGGAGAAATATTGTGGTGCATGGAGGGAAGATGACAATCAATAAGGTGATATATGAAATAAATTTGACCATACATCAGATGTCCAGAGTTAGACATCCAAGAATGCAAGTACCAAAGTCTCTTCCACAGATTATGTAGATGTTTGAAACATACAGACCACATATATTGAGCAGGATAGTGACATGGAATTTGCCTATGCTAGGGTGGTTTAAGTGTAACTCAGATGGTGCTTCTAGAGGCAATCCAGGGCCAAGCTCAGTGGCATTTTGTATCAGGAACTCTAAGGTAGACCTAGTGCATGTTGCAGCTAGAAGAATATCAGATGGATCGAATTTAGTTGCTGAAGCAATGGCATTACAGGAGGGGTTTAAGTACTGTGTAACATATGATCTATTGCCTGTAATCTTGGAGACTGACTCAATGACTCTAAAAATGATCTTGACAGGAAAATGGGAAGTACAATGGAGTATCTCTTTGATCATAAAGGATATTACAAGGTTGAGGAGGGAGAAGGAAGTGAGAGTGGAGCATGTATTGATGGATGGAAATGGATTGGCAGATTTTTTTGACTAACTTTGTTTTTGATTTTGCATGTGAACATCATTTCAATAGCATCCAATCACTTCCAAGGAAGGCAAAACAGATTTTGAATACTGAAAAAGCACAGATGCCATACATTAGAATCAGGCAGGCAACAGATCATTAGATTCCAGGAGATTAACATATGCAATGAGGATTCTGCAGTATATCAAAACTGCAGTACTCGGGCCTAGAACAAATTTTGCAGATTGAATATAAGGACTTTTGGACAGCTTATAACAGTGGTATTAGTGTGATTACATGCTCATTCTATTGTCACTTCTCGCAAGGATCCTTTTATACAATCATTCATGAAGGAAAAGGCAACACTACGTAGGTCTGGATCAAACACAGAAACAACTGAACATGAGGAAAATCCTGAACGAATTATATTCCATCCTTGAAGCCTGAATTTTAATTCAATGGACTGTGGATCCATAGCACCAGGTGAGAGCTTGAGGTGTCAACATGGTATCAAGTCAAGGCCAAAGGATTTGCAATAGACAAGCTTTTAGTTTTCCTTTAGTTTGGATTCATGTATTATTTTCCTTTATTTTATGTATTTTAGCTTTTTGTATAGAACTTAATTTTTATAAAGCACTATCAGGCATTTTGCTTGGTAGTTTTAATTCAAAAAAAAAAAAGTTGGCAGAATTTTGGGCAGATTTTTAGTCAACTTTGGAGGGGTATATCTTCTAGTATATTAGGAGTTTTAAGGTGTTTCAAAATCCGAAATTGAATTTCATCGAGTCTAGTTTCCAATGCAACAAACCGCTCGTCAATACGACATTAGAGTAGATAATTATGGATGTTATAAGTTAGGTTGATAGAGCCGAAATGCGCTACTACATTGCCACCGACTTTAGCACAGTATATAAGGGGCAAATCCCCATTTTTTCTTCACAAAAATTTCCCAAATGCTCTATAAAGATCATCAAACATATGAGAGCCTATATAGCACATAAAGTGAGGATTTTGAGTAATTTCAAGTTATTGAGTATTAATCAAGGTCCGGACGATGTGTAGTCGCGATCATAGTTTCGTTTTGTGTTGGAGTTGGCTTGAAAGCAAACCAAATCTTGAAGATCTTCCTATTCTAGCAATAATAAGGTATGGAATTTCTCTTTCTTAATATTTATTTAGGAATATTTACCTGAATAAGGGTTATGGATTGTTGTGTTGTCGTTGTTGAGCATGGATTGAAGTTGAAGAAAGTTTTGGATGAAATCATACATATTTATCTTGTAGAATCTTGATGGTATTGTTGTTGATTTTGTTGGTAATGTTTGAGAGTTGTTTTGATATTTAGAGGAGTACAGAATATAGGGGAAATGCTGCCCAAATTTTTGTAACCCAAATTAGTCTTCAATAATTAGTGCTTATAAGTTGATGGAAATATGATGAAAGTATGATTAAAGATGTATTTCTTGCCATATAGGTTCAAGTGAGGGGCGAGCCTCGGAATAAAGGATCCCTTATGTTGTGGATTGGCGAATAAGGTATGTAAGCGGTGTCAGCAAGTGCCACTACTCCGAACTTGCTACTTTTGGTACTTTTTCGCGTATGTAATATATTTTCATATGTACACTCTTAGAGGCTCATAGACATAGTGGGATAAGTACATATTATGTATGGCCTTGTTTTGGGTTCTTGATATTTTTCGGATAGCCTTGCCGACTTTATGATACTCGTGAGGTTGTAGCGACCTTGTCGGTTCACATTTGTACATATATGTTTGATTATCAAACATGTCTATGTTGGGCCTTTTCTGCGTGAAGGTGTTCTTTGAGTTACGGTATATGATGTTCAGAGTAACTATCAAATCAGGTGGTTTTCTACCTACGGGTCGGAGCCCGTCATACTCCTCGTTGAGGGTGTGACAAATTTGTATCTGTCAAGACCCATCCCCGTAGGCCGTGACTAGTGCCCGAACTGGGCTCCCCTACGCGCTCATTTACCAAATTCAGCATACAGACGACTCGTATATAAATGAATATCAGACATGGCTCCACACTGGTGCCTACAACCATATATACTGCATAGAAGCCAGCAAGGCTATCATACTATACATATCGTACCGAAACATACATACACTCGGCCGATAGGGCCGCGACGGCGGATGGGCCGCCCAAACACAATTTACACAACGCGTCCAAACAAAACTGTACATTACCCACGTCTATGTCTACAGACCTCTAGTACGGAACAACAGAATCAGATGGCGGGACAGGGCCCCGCCGTACCCTGAATAAACATAAGCATATACATCAGAAGAGTATGTACCCAAAACGTCGGCTCCGGAACAAAGGGAGCACTCCGAACAGCAAAAGGGAAATCCTACGCCGGTGGGTCACCAAAACGTGAATCTGCACCTGCGGGCATGAAACGCAGCCCCCGAAGAAAGGGGGTCAGTACGAAAGATGTACTGAGTATGCAAAGCATGAAGTACAGTAAATGAAGACATAACCGAAGTAAAATGTACAGAAGGTGAGCACAACAGCCAAAATACCAAAGTGTTGCATCTGACGTACAAATCATACATAAAAGGTTCCGGAAGACAAATACGACAATCAAGATTCCAAAATACTTTGCTTTCCTTTGAGGAACATTTCCGTCTCATACACACAGAAAATCAAAACACAATTACCGCGGCCAAGAGTCCCGCGGTCACTATCACACATACCGCGACCAAGTGTCCAGCGGTTAGCATCCCAAACCCGACATACCGCGGTCAGGGGTCCAGCGGTCAATGTCGCAGATACCGCGGTCAGGGGTCCAGCGGTCAACATCACATAGTGCGGCATACCGCGGTCAGGGGTCCAGCGGTCAATGTCGCACACACCGCGGTAAGGGGTCCAGCGGTCAATACCACACAGTGCGCACAATAACACAAGTGCTAACTTTATTACTTTCCAAACATAAGTCACACATGCCAGAATAATGCATCACACAAGAATTGTATATCAGGAAAAATACAGAAGGTAAGTAGCTTATCCAGAATATCAGAATACTTACTTTTATATCATACAAGAATAGCTCAAGTGGGACAAGCGAAGGAAGTTTCGGAACTTGTGGGCCCACCTCGGGTCAAGTCGAGGTGGCGGATATAAATTACAAACATTGGACTCTATGGAGTCATCCAAGAAAGTTTCAAAGCAATCTGAATACGCTTGTGGAAGTTATGGATGTTTAGACACTTTTCCAACAAAACATAAGAATTATAGTTCAATTACATTGAACGAATAGTATTCAAAATCAAACTCGGGTTTCGATGGACAGAATTGTTCCCGAGGCTCAAGTCTTGACCTAGTATACATAGGACATGCCAAAAGAAGGAAAGAGTGAGCTTTACATACCTTAGCTGCGCCTTATGCTCGCTCAAATTCGATTCCCGTTTCGCCCAAAATCTACAAATGGTCATGTTTACCAATTAGAAATTTCAAGCCTTTAGAACTTGAATCTTAGCTTATACTTTTCTACAAAAATTTGGGCAGCATCTCCCCTACACATATTGCATCCCCGAGACTTAGCTCGGCCTAATATATCAACAACAACAACCCAACAATCCAACAACATCAACAATTACCATATGAAACACAATATAACATAACTAGTCATCTTTCCAATATAATGTCATAACCTTCATTCCAACTTCGTATTTTCAATTCAATATCGACATTCTCGTATTCATTACTAATCAAGATCATTGCAACACAATTCGGAAACATTTCCACAAAATATTCACAAGATAGACAAAATATACAACTTTCCACCCAAAACCATAATCCACCTAAACTTCCAATCTTTAACATAAACATCCATAACCTATTCTTACCTTCCAATCTCATTTACAACCACAACAATTTGCATCTTACAACTTCATTCTCATAATTACATAAACCATAATAAAATCACCTACTTTCCGACAATCTCTTAACAACAATTTTCTCGTTTTCATCACAAGACTACAACAACATAATTAACATACTAAATACAACAAATCCATTTCCATTTCAATCCCTACATCTCACGGCCATATTCCTATATTTCCAACTTCCACCAAATTCTTTCAACTTACATTTCCAATATAATTTCTACCATAACCGCAACTAGAATACAACACAAAAATTCAACTCATTATATCAATACATCAACACACACACACGGCCACTTTCAAACAAACACACCCACTTTGCAAACTTCCATATTTTCATAAATTCTACTCATTTCTACATACTACAACATAAACCAAACTTCATAACATAAGAAAATGAATTGATTCTTACCTTTTCTTCAAGTTCTTCACTTGCCACCAAAACTACTTTCTTGCCAAAATAATTATATCACTTTGTAGAGAATCTTGCACTTAGTAATAATTCCAAAAGAGATGGATTTTTGAACCAAAGGATTGAGCTCCAAGAATTTTTTTTCTTTTTTTCTTTCTTTTTCTCTCTTGGCCGTGGCCTTCTATTTTTTTTTCTCAACCTTTTTTGCTCTTGAAGTTTCTTGAAGAATGAAGACTTTGACCTTCTTAATATGTATTTATCACATGACCTTTAAAAACTTGGGCTTGGGCCCTTCTTATTCTTACATGGCCGGCCACTTCTTCACTTTGGGCCCTAGTTTTCTTTTTTTTTTTGAGCCCAATTGGCTATGGATCATAATTTGTAATTTTCGAAATCGATTTCCAAAATTCCCATTTTGCCCTTGGCCTCCTCTCGTATTTCCCACCAATGTTATCATAGCCGGCACATTCATACTAAGTGAGGTCCAAATATATCCTCATTCATTACAAGTCAAGTTATCTCGAATTTGTTTCCGAATATGCAAAAATGCCGGATATAACAGTATCAGAGCAGTGCAGTCCTAGGGATGTCTATGAGCCGTGTCTAGTAGAGTCCTGGTCATCGATATGTCGTGCACCACATCTATAGCCAGGACGCTGCATGGCATTTAGGAATCATTAACCTTTCCTTCTATCTTAGATCGTGCGATAGAGCCAGAGTCTAAGAAAGATCGCTTCTGACCCGCTTTTCCTATAGGTAAGTACAGATTGACCGAGATGAAGAGATCAACTTCAGATAGTACGGGTGCCAGGAAGGCCCCCAAGGTGGATTCGGGACCATAGATCCCAAGGCTGAATAGAAGGAGTCCTAGCTATTCCATTGAGATAGATCCTTCTGAGGACCCCGAGATGATCCCCTCAGAGTTCATGACTTCCAGGGAGGAGGACCCATCGGAAGACAGTTATGACACGGACCCGTCTGAGGGTTCGTATGAGACGCCGGAGAAGGAGATTCTCGAGGTTGTACCAGAGTTGACCCCCCTAGATGCTCCTATGGTAGAGCACTATGTCAGTCCAGCCACACCTGTGAGTGTTACTGATTATTCTAGTCCTTTATCTTGGCCATCGGTGAACTAGGAGCTACCAGAATATTCGTATCCCTCATACTTAGATGGGGGAGAATAGAAGGGCTAGACTAGTAGATGGCGGGAGGACGATGAGGAGGATACTTCACTTTATAGCTCCCCAGATCAAGCTCAGGACAGGTCGGCTATAGGCATATGAGTCTTTTATTGAAATCTCTTATGTGTGTGCAATTCTTGCAGGCTATTACTTGATACTGAGGAGCGGGAATTCTAAGGGACCAATAACCAAAATATTTATAAGTAATTGCGATTAAGATGTTTTCACCACCACTAGGGATCTTGCAATTGGAAACGTAAAGAAAAATAGTCGTGTGTGTTGATTGATGGTTATTATTGGGAGTTCCAATGGCCAAGACAGTATTTGCTCAGTTAGGAGAGTAAGGGATCTATTCTAACCTGGAGGGAGATGCACTACAGAATTTTACTTGGGATCCATTAGAGGTTTAACTTGTTATTTTCTAAGTCATGTGATAAAAAGGGCCACGTAGTAAAATAGATGTGATATTTATTAGTAAAGGTGCCTTGAACTATCAGACGAAGGTGATCAAGGTTACTTGGTTGGCTTATGAATAAAAAGGGAAGGAGAGTAGGTGTTCGAGTGCAGATCAATTATTACGCCTATATTGCTAGAAAACCATAATCAAGGGCTTAGGAAGTGTGCTAAAAAGTCCTACAACTGTAGACATAAGGGAAGTATGAGGAACCAGAATAGCTTGAGGGAAATTAGAAGTGTGTAAAATGGTTGGAAATTCTATATGATTGTGAGAGATAAAGAAAACTGGCGTGGCAAAGAGAGAGAAGGCGTATTACAGCTATAGAATTAGGATGAGTTCAAATAGTGTTGGGGATACTTTATGAGTAAGGTGTTAGTAAAAGATGTACACGATAACTTATGGGTGGTTATGTTAAATCATATGCTTGACCTGCTAATTGAGGTTGCGATGTGTTAAAGATACTGATTAAACAAGGTATTGAAGTATAAGTGGCAAGTTCTACAAGGCAAGTTGACACTATTTTCTCTAAAAGTTATAGTTGGGTGATCGTGATGCAAAAACATCAGGGAAAAAAAAAAGAATGAGTATACAAGAGTCAGAAGATTAGGGTGCCTTGAGAAAAGAAGAAGTGTAAGCAGCGGAGGTATGTTTCTAAAAAGGATTAAGTTAAGCTTCCGAGAGAAAAACTTAGGACGAAGATAGCAGCAAGGAACCATTTGGATGAATCTTGAAAATAAGTAAGCAGGAAGAATAAAGTATGGCAATATGGAATAAAAGACAAATGTGAAGATTCCGAAACAGATCTTGATAAAATAGTTTTGAAGTAATAACGATGGACATAGATATAATTTGAAAGGGAATAATAAGATTTTATGAAAAGTGTCAAGGGAAGATGAGGACTCGACGGAAGGAGAAAGAAAAAATGTAGTTTGTGAGGATTTCATGTAAAACAAAAATCTATAGACCACTAGAAGGACTATGATGCCTAACTGTGATGCAAACAAGTAGTTAAAAAGAATTACGGGACAAAATGAGCTAACCTAATGAAAGGACGAGTCGTGGAAATGGATGGTGTGGAATATCAACTTTTAATGGTAAAGTATAGACATAAATCGGAATTAAGGACCTAGAGCAAGGAGAATTTCAAGGATATTAAGAAGATAGTCATGGCGAAAGACTAGGGCAAAAGGAGTGTGGTATAGTCGAACACTCCATAAGGGGCCTAATGAATTTCGATGTCCCCATTAATTCATTAGCCTGGACGATTACTAGTCATAAAAGGTAGAAGTGAAAAGACAAGAAGGAAGGAATTCAAATCGTATCCGATATGTATAAGCATTTTGACTTGATACAATAACTCAACTAGAAAAAAAAAAGGGAAAGTAAGTTAAACCATGCGATGAAAGGAACTCCAAATATTGTATGGAATAGAGGAGTTAAAGGGCCACTAATGTCAGCCGGATGACTACTAAAGGCGGTTAATACTCGAAGGTTATGGGTATATGAGAATATCCTTTAAAAAAGAGGGATGAACAAATTCTGTTCTAAGTTGAGCTACAATAGTCCCAAGTTCAAAAGGGGGAAATGTACTGGATTGAAGGAGCCAAAAATTCGAGATGAACCAATATATCAAGAATGCGCTGAGGAAAAATGAGAATGGACTAAGTGAAAATATATTATGAGACAAATGTGAAAAATGAGGCATGACAAATGATGAAGGTTTAGCGAACCAAAGAGGATAAGTTTTGTCAACGTGATATGTTGTATCCCAAACCATGACTCGGATCACTCGCGCCGAAGAAATTTAGGAACATTTAGATATGCAGTAAAGTACTCCAAGGGGGTAGCCGAAGGAGTGACGAAGGCTGCAGGTGACTTGGGATAAGTATAAGGGACAATCAGGATTACAAAAAAGCACTAGAAGAAATGAAAGCTTTGAAAGAGGGATATTTATAAGAAGTTCATTAATCTCCAAAGGAAAGGAAGATAGTGTGCCTATGGATAGCAAGACAACAGTACTTCCTGAGGTTAGGGAGTACCTCATAAGTCGTGAAATTCCAAGCTGCTAGTTATATCAATTGTGAGAGTGTATGACATAGAACCATATAAATAATTGCCATGCTGAAATGGCTAACAGAATGGTGCAAGGATGACGATAAGAAGCCGATGGAGACTAGAGGTTAATTTAAGTCTCAATTAGTCACCGGTATAAGTGAGCCAAGGACTTAAGGAGGGAGGCATACGCGTATTGAAAAGAAATTATGATTAAGTAGGATTTTATCTTAGTTCCATGTTCATGAGTTTATTTTGTAATCATGCAAAGTTTTATATTAAGGAGATCGTGCGACTTCATGGTGTTCCAGCTAATTTTTGGAAGTCTTTTCAAGAAAGTCTGGGGACTCAGGTAAGACTTAGCACAGCATTTCATCCACAGATTGATGGACAAGCCGAGTGCACTACTCAGACATTTGAAGATATGTTAAGGGCATGCGTGCTAGATTTTGGAGGTAATTGGGATTATCATTTGCCTCTTATTGAGTTTGCGTACAATGATAGTTACCACTTTAGTATTCAAATGGCCCCATATGAAGCTCTATACAGGAGGAAATGTAGATCGCCAATTGGATGGTTTGAAGTAGGGGAAACAAAGCGTATGGGCCCAGACTTAATCCAACAAGTGGAGTAGAAGATCAAGCTTATTCAAGATCGATTACTAACAACCCAAAGTCGTCAAAAACCTTATGCAGACAATCGTCGACGAGGCTTGGAATTCCAAGTTAACGATTGGGTATTCCTGAAAGCATCATCGATGAAAGGTGTAATGAGATTTGACAAGAAGGGCAAGCTTAGCCCCCTGTATATCGGGCCCTACAAGATTATGCGCAAGGTAGGCCAAGTAGCTTATGAGTTAGACCTTCCCTTGGATCTGGAGTCAGTTCACCCAGTTTCTCATGTGTCCATGCTTCATAAGTGCATGGGAGATCCTCCCAGAATTGTGCCTGTAGAAGATGTCTAAGTTACTGAGAAATTGTCCTATGAAGAAGTACCTATTGCTATTCTAGATAGGCAGGTTCGGAGACTCAGAACCAAACCCGTAGCCTTAGTTAAAGTCCTGTGGAGAAACAATAATAGGGAAGAGATGTCTTAAGAAGCTAAGGAAAATATGAAATCCAGTTACCCACATTTGTTTCCACTGGCAAAAGAGCTCCAGCCGGAAACACCATTATCCTTAGGTATGTGATGCTCCTTTGAATGATTTCTTGATCGTGTGTGGCAAATATGGGTATTGATGTGGTATCCCTGTGAGGCATTGCATATTTTAGGTTGTTATGACAGGAAGGTAGTGGTACAATTACAGATGAAACTCTAGGAAAATCTTCGTAGAAATCCCTAATAGCATAACATTCGAGGACGAATGTTCTTTTGAGGGGAGGAATGTTACACCACAAAAAAGTTTCGCATCGTTTGCTTTGTAATTAACTTAAAGTAAGCTCGGAGAGATCATGGAACCCTTATAAGGTTAATGAATACTCTTAACAAGTGTCAAGCAAGTGCCTAAATGTTTTGGGACCAAGCAAATCGAAGAAAATAAATTTGTCGAAAAAAAAATGAAAAAACAAAGTTGGCAGAATTTTGGGTAGATTTTTAGTCAACTTTGGAGGGTTATATCACCTAGTATATTAGGATTTTTAAGGTATTTCACAAGCCTAAAGTGAATTTCTTCGAGTCTAGTTTCCGACGCAACAAACCGCTCGTCGATTTGACATTGGAGTAGAGAATTATGGACGTTATAAGCTAGGCTGATAGAGCAGAAACGCGCTGCTACAGTGCTGCTACAGTGTCACTGACTTCAGCACACTATATAAGGGGCAAAACCCCATTGTTTCTTCACAAAAATTTCCCAAATGCTCTAGAAAGCTCATCAAACATATGAGAGCCTATATATCACATAAAAGTGAGGATTTTGAGTAATTTCAAGTTACAGAGTATTAATTGAGGTCCGGACGATGTGTAGTCGCGATTATAGTTTGGTTTTGTGTTGGAGTTAGCTTGGAAGCAAAGTAAATATTGAATATATTCCTATTCCATCAAGGATAAGGTATGAATTTCTCTTTCTTAATATCGATTTAGGAATATTTACCAGAATAAGGGTTATGGATTGTTGTGTCGGCATTGTTAAGCATTGATTGAAGTTGAAGAAAGTTTTGGATGAAATCATACATATTTATCTAGTAGAATCTTAATGGTATTGTTGTTTATGTTGCTGGTATTGTTTGGGAGTTGCTTTGGTATCTAGAGAAAGTAAAGAATATACGGGAAATGCTGCCCAAATTTTCTTAACCCAAATTAGTCTTCATTAATTAGTGCTTATAAGTTGATGGAAATATGATGAAAGTATGATTAAAGATGTATTTCTTTCCATATAGGTTCAAGTGACGGGCGAGCTTCAGAATAAAGGATCCCTTAAGAGGTGGCTTGGCGAATAAGGTATGTATGGTGTTCATTTCTCTCTTTCCTTGGCACAAATCCAACTTGAGTATGAATATGAGCGTTCCTTAATAAAATCACTCCATTTCTATGTCATGTAGTTCAACTCTTAATGTCTTAGTTATTTGATTAATTCTTTTTATATTATTATGTTCATCATCGTTAAGTTATTTCTTTGGTTTCGACATGAATTTCATAATATAAATCGGAGGTTACCGACCTTACATCACTCCGATAAAGTTGTAGCTTTCAAATGAGCTCTCATGCATGCTATTTACATTATGTATAGCTAACATATTATATTTATGGATCGGGCCGAACGTTCCTCGGCTCAAACATATTATATTTATGGATCGGGTCGTACGTTCCTCGGCACTAACATATTATATTTATGGGTCGGGCCGTACGTTCCTAGGCACTAACATATCATATTTATGGATCGGGTTGTACGTTCCTCGGCACTAACATATCATATTTATGGATCGGGTCGTACGTTCCTTGGCACTAACATATTATTTTTATGGATCGGGCTGTACGTTCCTCAACACTAACATATATGGATCGGGATGCACGTCCGCAGCACTAATACTTATATGATTTACATATACACATATGTGCTTACTTATATATGATTTTTAAGATTCATGCATTGCATATTGTATGTTCTCAACTGACAGGTTACCTTTACTCTATTTATATTTCCGTCCCACTTATATTATTGCTTCCAGCCTTACATACTCAGTACTTTTATCCGTACTGACGTCCCATTGCATGGGATGCTGCATTTCGTGTTGCAGGCTTTGACAGGGTTATTGAGGAGCGACCGCAGTAGGATTTTCCAGCTCAGCGGTGTCAGCAAGTGCCACTACTCCGAACTTGCTACTTTTGGTACTTTTTCGCGTATGTAATATATTTTCATATGTACACTCTTAGAGGCTCATAGACATAGTGGGTATGTACATATTAGGTATGGCCTTGTCGGCCTTGTTTTGGGTTCTTGATATTTTTTCTGATAGCCTTGCGGCTTTATGAGACTTGTGAGGTTGTAGCGACTTTGTCGATTCGCTTTGTACATATATGTTGGATTATCAGACATTTCTATGTTGGGCCTTTTCTGCGTGCAGGTGTTCTTTGAGTTATGGTATATGATGTTTAGAGTAACTATTAAGTTAGATGGTTTTCGGCCTACGGGTCGGAGCCCATCATACTCCTCGTTGGGGGTGTGATAGAGTACTTGCAAAACTCCGCTTCAATCGGCATCTCTTCTTATATTTTCTCTGTAAGAACTATGCACACCTGATTCTTTTCTTTGATGAGATACGTAGGCAACCCTTTTGGGTTCGGTATTCTTTATTTTAAAATAGAAAATTCTTTATTTGAAAGTCACAAAAATATTTTCTTTATTCTGACCTCCCTGAACGAACTACGCGCACCTTATTCTCATCAATGATGAGATACATAGGCAGCCCTTTTAGGTTCGGTACCCCTTATTAAAAAAAAGAAATAAAAAAATATTTTAAAATCACTTAGTTGATACCAGCACAATTAGAATTGTGCATAGGAAATAGTAAGTAACAATTAATATGATGGAGAGAACTGACTTCGTGGTAAACCATAGATTCTTTTGGTACCTGTCATTCACACCTTAAGTGACACTTGAAAAATTCTCTTGCATGCTTGTAAGACAAGAACAAAACCAACCTCATTGTTTCATGTGCATTGTGTGGTGAGCTTTAGACAGCGTTCAATTGCATTGCATTGTGAACCAGAACTTGGCCTGATTGTCTGTTGAGGCAAAATTATGAGTAAAACTTGGTATAGGAAAGGATCGTAGGCCTTCTTTGACCTGTTTAAGCCTTTCAGACCTACTAAATAACATTATCCCTAGCATTCCCCCTTTGAGCCTAAAGCCATTTCTTTGACAACCACATTATAAGCCTATACCATTTCTGCGTGCATAGAAGCACTATCCCTCTCTTGGCCTAACCTCCTTGAGTGTACTAGAAACGTGCAACTGCAGATAGAGATCCAATTTGTAGCTTCCAAAAACAAAAATATTCAATAGTCCCAGAAAAAACAAAGATGAAGAAAGACTTCCAAAGCAATAAGGAGCCCAAAAAAATTATTCATTCGGGATCTCAGACATACAACCCGTCATTCCTCTTTATTTTTCACACTCCGGCATACAACCCGGAATTAACATCAGGACTTCGAGCATACAGCCCAGGTTTATTCTCTTAATACCAAAAAAGTCTCAGCATACAACCCGAACTCCAAAAAATGAAAAAAAAAGGCTCCAACTTGCAAAAGAAGTCGTACAAGTACAGACGAAAGTGACAACAAAATGAAGCAGATCAGCATTAGAGCACACAAATACCAAGCACATACTAGTGCTATGCTCAGAGAAGGATTAATCACCCACAAGCCGTACGTGATCCTCTGCCAGTGGTTCTCACATTAGTGGATACTTACATGTCGGCAAAGCCTATGGTATCACAATTGCATGCATTGAAAATCTTTCTAAGTGTGAGTGTACTTCTCTAGATGTCCTAAAGTTAAAAAAATATTGAAAATATGTGTGACAAAGGAACTTTATTTCTGGTGAGGGCACTTGAAAGATGAGGATAGGTATAGTTCAAAACATTTGCTTGAAGGAAGACGAACAAATCTTGTCGATACTTAGGTATGTCTGAGGTTCCAATTGAAGCTATAGGAATTATCCTGAAGTCAATCTCGGTTAGCTATGAAAACAATGTTGGAATTCTTATGCACAAAACTAATTGTTGGTACCAACTGAACTCAAGACGTGATTATTTTCACCTTTTCATTTTCCAACAATTCTCTACAAAAAAAGAAAAAAAACAAAGAAAAATGCATTAAAAAAAAATATAGGCGCCCACCTTCTAATGCTGGTATTTTTCAAGTACATTTTACAGCCGCTCACCTTCTAATGCGAATATTTTTCATGTAGATTTTATAGGCGCCCACCTTCTAATGCGGGTCTTTCAAGTACATTCTACAGGCGCCCACCTTCTAATGCGGGTCTTTCAACTACATTCTACAGGGACCCACCTTCTAAAGCGGGTATTTCATTTCAAGTACAAGGCGCCCACCTTCTAATGCAGGTATTTTAATTTTAGTTAAAGTGCTCACCTTCTAATGCGGGTATTTTAATTTCAGTCAGGCACCCACCTTCTAAAGCAGGTATTTTACTTTCAATCAGGCACCCGCCTTCAAATACGGAGATTTTGGATTTTTTACAGGCGCCCACCTTCAAATATTAGTATTTTAATTTCAGTAAGGTACCCACCTTCTAATACGGGTATTTTAATTTCAATCAGGCACCCACCTTCTAATAAGGGTATTTTAATTTAAGTCAGGAGCGCACCTTATAATGCAGGTATTTTACTTTCAATCAGACACCCGCCTTCAAATATGGAGATTTTGGATTTTTTACAGGCGCCCACCTTCAAATATTAGTATTTTAATTTCAGTAAGGTACCCACCTTCTAATACGGGTATTTTAATTTCAATCAGGCACCCACCTTCTAATAAGGGTATTTTAATTTAAGTCAGGAGCGCACCTTATAATGCAGGTATTTTACTTTCAATCAGACACCCGCCTTCAAATGGAGATTTTGGATTTTTTACAGGCGCCCACCTTCAAATACGGGTATTCCATCTCAAAGCTCTGGCACACAAACTAGAGTATGCATCAGGATCTCTGCACACAACACGAGGTTTCATTTAATATCAAGGCTCCAGCACACAAACCGGAGTATGCATCAAGGTCCTCACACACAATCCAGGACCCCTCTCAACATTCAAAGCTTCGGCACACAACCTGAAGTTTTCATCAGGATCCCAACACATAACTTTGTAGTCTATTTCAATCCATGGCTCTGAGTTTGGTCACACCTATAGCAATTATTCATTTTTCTCCCCAACAAGTTTTTCCCAAACTACAATCGGTCTGACTCCCATCTTAGGGATATGTAGGTAGCTCGAATTTTAGCACGTTCGTCCTTCGCCCTACACTTGCTAGGACCACCTTAACAACACTAGGGAAAATTTATGATCTGATGATCAAAATATTCCATAACATCCATTAGTTATCACCTTTCGAACTACATTGACCTGATTCTCGTGATAGACGAGATATGTAGGAAACTTAATACAGAGTTCGGTCACATCGGGGCGAGAATTATTCTTTTCCCAGCAATAATACAATCTTGCACCCTCCTAGCGTCTCATAGCTCGACATTGGGTTTGACGCGATGAAGTGGGTACGTGAACGTTTTTTGGCTCTGTACAATCCTTCCCTTTTTATCATTTTTCTTTTTATCACAACCCCGCTGATGGACGGAGAGTATTGTCAAAGCTCTATCAACGTCTTCCTTCTTTCTCCGTACATATCCTTTTAGTAATTCTTTACCGAGCCAAAATAGGCTACACGTCAATGTCTTCGTCCGAAAACTCCTTTATCGTCTTCGGTCGAAGAGGGACAAGCTGTTGACACCTGATTTTGGCTCACCATGCTTAAAATTAATGGTTCGAGGGACCCTGATTCGTCAAAGAGAACGGAAGAGCATTTTTACATATTTTTGCATTTTTTGACAATTTATCGATAATTATCCTTATTTTAGGAATTTTATCAATTTATTATCATTTTTAAGAATCATTATTTTTGCACATGTCCAGTGTACTACTACTATTTTGTGTAATTAATAATTGTTTTTTTATTTTATAGCAGTACATTTTTGTATCTTAGACATTAATATTTATATGTTATACTTACATTATGTTGTGAATAAATTGATGGATGACCATGTGGGGCCCTTACACTGTAGCAACTAATTGGTGTCCAAGCTACTCTAGGCTTATAAATAGCCTCCAACTCCAATAAGAATGGGACACCTCAAAAAGAAGAAAGAAAACTGACTAGCAGTACTTTATGTTTCTCTCTCTCCCCTTATTTTTGCTACTTTAATTTATTGAATTGTTTTTATTTTATAACACATTATCAACACGAGACTCTACCATTTTGAGCACTTACTTTGATTTAATTTCAGGTTTAGGAAACAATTTAAAGAGAAGGTAAGAATGAATCTCGCTGATCAATTTTTAATTGTTTAATATAATTGCAAAGCTATGGAGAACGAAAGGGATGGCAAGTATACATCTTTCTGTTATAAAGAAAGTACAAGATATCAGTAAAGGAGCTTTTTCAGCAAGCCATATAAGGGCTCTTGGTGTGAAGAACAATAATCTTTTTCCTATAGCCGGTATACGTTTTTCTGGGTTAATATTAAGAAACAAGTAAGTATTGAATTTGGTTTGTTTGAAATTAAGTTTTGTAGTATTAGAGGCCGTTTGAATAAATAATTGCTACGAGTTGGCACAAAGTATTATTGTTAAAGTCATTCATTATCCGAAAGCATGTTCACACTTCTTTATGAGGTTTGTAGCTTTATACATGCAAAATGGATTTCTCTGCACTCTTCATCGTTTTACTATGTATACATATAGAGTGTATTTTTTCATAAAAGATACAATTAAACTCCCATATAGTTTGCAGAAGTAAATATATGACCACTGTACGTGGTAGTATTTTCTAACCCTAGTTATTACTAAATTTAATTATGCTTGTAACCACCAGAAGTGGTAATATTTTCACAAGTCAGTTGTGGCTACAATTCAAGATATGTATATGAGAATTATTATTTATATCATGTCACAAAATTGCCCCCGAAGAGCAATATGAAAAATTTGAGAGATATTATGACTTGATTTTATGGTCCACTTTGAACTGTAATACAGGTTACAAGAAATGTTCAACCACAAGAATTGGTATATTTCATGTCTTCGTAAAACTTAATTTGGTTATGCGTAAAATCATAAAGTGGTACTTTATTTAAAAGACTCGAGAGTGAGTCTCAGTGCACTTTGGTCTATTATGCTATTGGTTTAGAGTAAGACAGTGGAGTCAAGTCCCATTGCACCAAGAGAGTAAGACATCGATTTTGAGTCCCGGTGCACTATGATGATAATATAAAAAGTTGGGTTCAAGTCCCATTGCATTATGGCTTAAAACACCTTTATACGAATAAGACTTTGGTTTTAAGTCCCAATGCACAATATTGATGATATGATTATGACTGAGCAAATTAATAAGCTCTTGATAAAATTGTGAAGCCCGTCCCACTAACATTGCTCCATTCCCTGAAGTGAATGTGGTAGCAGTATATGATAAGTCTGAAAGATGACAAAATATTTATTGTGGCTATATCAATGAACGTGGGAATGATAAAGGACAAAATAATAATAGTCATCATTATGATAATTATAAAAGGGAAGAACATTATCGGTTCTCAAAATGGTCCTTCAAAAGGTGAAGATAATTTTTATCATCAATGTGATATGAAAGGTCATGGAGCATGCAGTTGTTATGCGACCTAATTTAATAGATTTTATAAATCCTCTATCAAAATAAAGGAATACAAAGTAGAGACGTACTTGACCTTTCAAAATCATGTTGAGATGGATCATATAAATATGATAAACATTAAGACATGACAATGAGTTTATATCAAATTTATGAAGCACATATGTATAATTATAGTTCATTCCTTAAAGAGAATGTGACTTGTGAAAAACAACGTGAATGCTGACCTATTCTTGAAAGTGAATGTGGCAAGATATGATAAAATATATGGATAAATATGTGCTTATGTATGTATATGTTAATACCACAACTCACCTCTAGGGGAGGTTTGAGAGAAATCGTTATTGTGGAATAAGTAGTCGTTGATCACCTTCTCGATTATGATTATTGAAGGGAAAAGGTTAAAGCAAGAAATAGATATTTCCTATAATAATTTTGATCATGACCGAAATGATATCATTTTCTCCTTTAAAGGATATGTTCACCATACGGATGGTGTTATGAAATATGTGGTAGTACACAATTAATTGGGAACTCTGGAAGAGCCAATCTATTACTACTTTGGAGGAATTAAATTGACTATCAAGAAAGCATTATATTGTAGTAAGTGCCAAAGATACTTATTGAGTTTCAAAGGTATTCACCAAAGTGGTCATTCATATTGAGACTATAAATGATGGAAAGATTTAATATCTTTATATTATTACAGTCATATAGCGGGTAAGAAATATAAATGTGAAATTTTACCCTGCTTCCCTCCTGTTTGTACTACACAAATATGAGCATGATGATGGAATCATATGCGATGGTAAACTAGAACTTTATTGAAATAAATATCAGTTGGAATGACCGGTTGGCTATTCCGGTTCTAATGTGATGCAAAAATAATTAAGAATTCACATTATTATATATTGAAGAAATAAAAGTTTCGTCAAGAATTCTCTTGTGCTACTTGTTCTCATGATAAATTGAACATTATACCAGCTAAAGATGGGATTGAATCCCTCAATAATTCTGGAACATAAAAAGGTGAATATGGGCCGGTTCACCTATGATGTGGACCGTTTGCTGTTATATGATTTTAATAGCTGCATCTATGTTATGGTCACATGTGCATTTGGTATCAACTTGCAATTTAATTTTTCCAAGGTTGTTTGCTCAAATTGTTAAATTAAGAGCATGGTTCCAAGCTATGAAATTACGTTGATAATGCTGGTTTATATCCAAGTTGGTTTAGCAGAAATTACATGCCTCTAATTAGTTGCTAAAAAATTAATTATGAGAACAAATCTACCAAACAGAGTTTTGATATGAGATGTGTTATTTAATATGTAGCAGCTTATATGCTTCAAGCCAACAAGGTTCCCTTATTATAATTAGTTCAAGGTCAGGAACCAAATAATTCCCATCTAAAAATGTGAATGTGCGGTAAATGATTCAATTGCTCCACCATAATGCACAAATATGGGTCCCAAAATAAGCTTGGGGGTAAATGTTAGATTTCCTAACATTAGGGGGAGAGATGATAAGCAGCTTGAAAAATAAATTATATGTAATGAATTATCGCTAGTATGATCCTCGTGTAAAATATAACTCAAGTTAACTGCCAGACACATTTGCTGACCAAAGTGAAAATCATATTCCAGCTGCAAATGCTCCTACTAGAATTAAAGTCCTTGAAGGATAAAGTCTATGGCACGCCTGAAGCGTGATAGACCAATCGGTTCCAAAGGTAAATCTCCTTGAAGACTGAGAGAAGCAAATGATCAAAATGGCTATAATAATGAGGCAAGTGCTTTAAAAGAGCACCACGACATACCACTTCTGTTACACCTCGGAAAATTTTCCGTTGGTACGCAAGAGAATGAACTAGTGATGAATATGAGTGCATGATGTCCATGAGCAAGAAATGACGTTTGATGACCTTAGGCGAGATTTCGAAAGTATCCGATGTGAGACGAGGAAGTTGGCTAAGTTAAGATGAGATACAAGGTGAGCAATGCATGTGCATGGACGGAGGTGATTAAAATGAGAAGTCTAAGAAATATGGGAAGTTGCAGAATTGCAACTGCCCAGTGGTCGTAAATTGCAAAATACGGACCGTAAATTGCTATACAGTCCGTAAACTGGAAATCGTAAACTGCCATGCAAAAAGCTTCAGCTTTCTGCCTAGTCGAGAAATGGTATAATACGACCAGGTTTACGGACCGTAAAGTCATTTACGGCCCGTAAACCATGGTCGTAAATCACCATGCATGCAGCCTTAAGTTTCTGGTTCTGCTTAAGCTTAAAGACGACCACGAGGGACGGTCCGTAAACTGAAATACGGACCGTAAACCTCCATGGACGACCACTGTTCACCCAGCACAGATTTTTCAATTCATTAAATATGAGGATCAAGACTTATTTTATTTCATTTCCACATTACACCACTTCTCTCTAGAATCATCTCTCTACATTTATTTCATAAGTTTTCAAGGATTATAAGTCACCAACAACATAAACAAGTGAATCAAGTGTAAGCAAGCCATTAAATACCATTCAAGTCAAGAAATGCAAATGGAGAAAAACTAGGGTTTGGCTCAAAGTGGGGTATTATCAACCAAAGCTAGGTCCTACAACTTCTAAGGTAAGATTCATGATTTTTACATGATGTTTAAGGTATTGGAGAATTAAAATACATGGATTGTAGAAAATGTGGTCAACTAGGTCATGAATGGTGAATAGTGACATTTTGAGGAATAGTTTGAATTGAATTATGAATGTTGTTGTGTTACGATATGAATGTATTATAAATGGTACTAAGATCATGAAATCGACACTTTAGACGAATGGATGAAGTTGGAGGTCATGACCATAAATATGGGAGAATTAGAAGCAAATCGAGAAATCTAGATAATGTGGATGATGTGAATGACTAATGGCCATTGTTATGATATTAATGAAGGTATAGACGCTAGCATTGGAAGGAAACGTGCAAGTGTAGAATAGTCCGACGAAAAGGTATGTAAGGCTAACCCTTCTTTCATAAGGCATGGTTCTTGGCCAAATTTCTAATTCCTCTATATGAGTATGTTGTATTCAAGTGATTGACATTCCGAGCTCATAAGCTCATGATCCTTAACATGTACTACGATTGTACAACGCCCCTTATATGACGAGTAAGCCTAAGATATGGATGTAGCAGTAATGATGATGATAGTGATGACGATAATAATAATAATGATGCCAAAGGTGCCTATGGGCTATTATACTTATATGTGCCTATGAAGGGCTATAATGATACCCCAAGCTTATAACGCCGGGTACGATATATGTATATGATTATGTATAAAGTATGTATACGATTACGTAACGCGCGCACACCTCTGCAGATGGTACGGATAACCCTGATGCCTTGGTAGGGCCAGGTATGTATGATCTTGAGCCTTGGTTGGCCAAGTATGTATGAAACACCGATCCTATAAGGTCGGGTATGCTATGTAAATGTTATGTATATGAAATGACTAAGTATATAATATGAATATGAATGTGATAAGACTATAAATACGAATGTGAGCACAATTAGGGTACGAGAACTATTATAGAATACGGATAATGATGTATGCATACAAGTACGTATGAGGAATGGAAAGTCCCTACGAAAGGTAAGTAAGTGCCATGACGATGACATTATTATCTCCCCTCCTACGTTATTTCTTCTGTTATGTGTTATGCTTATATATATATCGATGTTGATCATGCTTTACATACTCAGTACATTCTTCGTACTGACGTCCTTTTGTTTGTGGACGCTGCGTCATGCCCGCAGGTGCACAGGGAGACAGGCTTGATCTATAGCTGCTTATCCAGAGATTGCATAGCAGAGCTCTATTTCTTTCGGAGCCGCGGCTTTTGGGTACTCATTCTTCTGTGTACATAATTATGGGCATAGCGGGGTCCTGTCCCGCTCATACGATATGTCATACTCTTAGAGGCTCGTAGTCATGTGCATGTGGGTAGAGATGTTCGGCCATGTCGGCCCATGTTTTGTATATCTTTTGTTGGCCTCGTCGGCCTTGTACTTATGATGTGGCATAGATGCCTATGATATGTTAAATGCTGATGGTCGTCTAATGGGATCAATATGATTAACGATAAAAAAAAGCATGAATTGACTTATGGTTCACCTAGATGTTATGTTATGTACGATAAGGGGGTGCCCGGGTGGGGTAGCACCGGGTGCTCGTCGCGGCCCCCTAGCCAGGTCGTGACAACTTCATGAAACCTTCGGAAAGGTTCAGGTACCTGCAAGTGATGAAAAATGAAGAGATCTCGATAAGTTATGTTGCATTGGAACCGATCTCAAATGACTGTCGACGGTATATTTGATATAATGTAGCACTCAACCTTTAAATGGTGACGAGGATCTTGAATTCAAATCTGTCAAGAAATGTGGACAGATAAATGATTGGCCAAATGAAAATACGCAAGTCGAGTATATTTGGTTTCACATGGTAAATATGAAATATTGGATCTATAGTCTAAACATTCGAAGATATAATGTCAGAGGCGTATAAAGAAACTTTTGAGCGAAAAGTGAAATGAATTATTAATCCGTAAAAATAAAATACGACTCGTGCCTTGCGGTATAAAGGTTATTTTGCAAAAGTCCTGACATTATTGTGTAACGGTTCATTTTTTCACGTGGGTTTAGGGCGCGAGAAGGCTACTACGAACTTGCTGACGCTCTTTCGGACTTGTTTTGAAAAAAGAGTCGCCACTTAATTTTTAGGAAATTAGGAAAATGAGCTTCGAAGGGTTTATTCAAACGCCATGAAAAAACCTTCGTAATCATGAGTTCTAGGTAAGGGTTCTGGTTGTTACACCTCGGAAATTTCCAATCTCGTACAGTGAATAGACTAACGAAGAATATGAGTATACGATGTTTTAATCAGAAGGGAATGACGTTTGACGACCCTAAGATTTCAAAGGCAATGGGAATAAGAGGTAGGTTATGAGCCCAACGACTATTTATAGGTTCTGAAAATGTGAAAAGTTGCAGATTTGCACTTGGGTCTCGTCGATGAAATACAGTCCGTAAAGTGGTATACGGCCCATAAACTGCCTTGTCGTCTTTCAACATTCCAAAACTTCAACTTTCTGCCAAAGACTTGAATGGTTAAATACGACTTGAAATACGGACCGTAAACTGAGTTTGTAAATCACCACGTCCTCAGCCTACCTTTTTGGTTCTGTTATGCTTAAATACGCCCATGAAATACGGCCCGTAATCTAGAATACGGACCGTAAACCGAGTTTACGACCACTGTGCACTTTCAACTACTGTTCATTTCGAATCAGATTTCAAGTTTTAAGTAAGAGACCCAAGTTCATTTATTTCATTTTCATTTTTCATTCTCCACAACTCAAGACTTCTCTAGAAAATTCCACACATTTCATATACAAGAACTCATGAGAAATTGATGATCAACTTCATCAAATCAACAAAACCAAGTGTGGGAAACTCATCAAAGTTCATCCAAGTTAAGAAATTTCAAGAGAAGTAAACTAGGGTTTTGGTGCAAGAAGAGTAATACCACTCAAGGCTTGTTCCTACAACATATAAGGTATGTTTTATGGCATTTACATGTTATTTAGGGTAGGAAGAGTTGAAACACTTGGATTATAGAAGGATGTAAGAAATGGGTCATGAAAGTGTGAATAGTAGCATTGTTGAGTAAAGGTTTGAATTGAGCCATGATCATTGATAATTTGTGATTATAAAAATGTTATGAATGACATTTAGAACATGGAATAAGTATCCTATGTGAGAAAAATGCAACAATGAACCATGGCCATGATTATGGACTAAGGATGTAGATTCAGTTACAGTTCTTTGGTGGAGTGGGAATATCGAGGAGATGAATTGGGAAGCTGGGAAATATCTGAAGTCCAAGTATTCGCACTTATTCCCATTTCAAGAGAAGGTCCAGACTGAGACACCATTGCCTTTAGGTGTGTAATGTTTCATTTCTTATGATTACTGGTCGTGTGAGGCCATTATTGTTATTGCTTGTTATGACCCTATGTGGCGTTATATATTTTGGGTTGTTGTGGAAGATTGGTAGTGGTATGGTTACAGGGGAAACTCTGCTGAAATTTTTATAAGACCTCTAGGAGTTTAACATTCGAGGATGAATGTTCTTAACGAGAGAAGAATGTTACACCTCATTTTTCACGTACGTTTAGGCTTCGTTATAAGTATGTTGTTTTAAGTTAGTATTGAAGATCATTTAGGAAGTTGTGTATAAGGATTATGGGTATGTATTAGAGTTATATCAGTTCTTAAACATGATTCGAAAGAGTTGAAGGCGGGACGTTAAATGAATCAAAAAGAATACGTTTCGTCGGAAAATTGGATGGGGACCATTTTCACTCCCACTTTGTCGGACTGTGAATAATTTTACGGGCCATGAAAATAGAGTGTTGCCACCGTGAAATGGTGGCAATGAAGTGGAGTTTCTGGGATGGTTTAACGGTCAGTGAAATAATTCACGGTCCGTGAAAGTGACCATGAAGATGAGGCGGTGGAATTTTTCCTTTTGTTATAAATTAAAGGGGCATAACCGTGGGTCATTATTTCACTAAAACTGATTCTTCTAGACCCGTTAAGCTCTCTCAAACACTCATAAACATTCCAAATCATCCCAAGCTATTTCAAGAGAAGATCTAACCTTGAAACCCTAAGCTAGTTCATAGAAGAGTGTGTTCCAGCTTTTAGTTGGATTGGTGGTGATTAAATTTTGGATCAAGTTGTTTGTGGATAAGTTCTTTAAGGATAAGGTATGTTCTGCATCTTATTACTTATGTTGAGTTGATTTTGAGGTGTAATAAGTGTTAAAAGTGAAGAGAATTGTGATAGAAAATGTCATAAAGTGTTGGGTTGATGTATTGGGTAAGAATTGTTTAAGAAGCATGTTTTGGGATTAATTGGAGATTAGTCTGCATATAATCTTTTGGTTATGGTATTGTTGATGTTGTTATTGATATTTGGGGGTTGTTTTGGAATTTGGTGGAAGTAGGTGATACAGGGGAAACGTTGCCCATATTTCGTTAGCTCACTTAGTAGTTTAGTTTGACCTTATAAGTGTTTCAATGAATTAACCTTTGTGTGAATCGTCCTGAATGTAGCTTGTTTAACTCAGGAAGATCGACATTGAGTAGTTAAAAGGACGACGTGGTATGTTAAGGCTATCTCTTTCATTCTTTTTGGCATGATCCTTATGAACAAGACGTACACGTAACGTTAATCCATAATGATTCTACTCTTAGAGTTAGGGATGGTCTCTTTGATTCATGTTCCATAGTGTTATCTTTAAAAAGTCTCTCTTCAGGTTAAGTATGGTCTCTAGAGTTGCTTGTGCTCTTATCATGATTATGTATTGCATTTCATTTATATATATGCATATACGGACCTGTGACCTGTCAGGCGCTATATGCGCGTATATTACGTATTATAATGTGACGGCGTTATATATGCACTACCATCTGATCAGCTGGTCATATGATGATTATGGCGATGATGATGATGCGATGTCCACAGAGGCCGATACGATACAATGGGATGCCCACAGAGGCTTGACAGGCATTACATATGCATATAAATGTAAGACCTCATGCATGCATGCACAACATTGGTTCATAGAAGCAGTTCAGATATACAGGATGCATCCATTATATTCTATGTTCTCTTAAGTCTTTTTCTTATTACTCTCACGACTTACATACTCAGTATTTTGTCCGTACTGACATTATTGTTTTGGGGCGCTGCGTTTGATGCCCACAGGTGCAGATAGTCAGATTGGTGATCCGCCTCAGTAGACTACAGTTCAGTTGAGGATGGAGCATTCTTCTTGTTCCGAAGTTGTTGTCGAGTTTTGGTATGTCGTTATTTAGTGTATATACGGGTACGTCAGGGCCCTGCTCCAACTTTTTTATGACAGATGTCCCAGTAGAGGCTTGTAGACAGTCATGGTATGGTTAGACACGATTTATATTCTACTGTACAGTTTCGTCCAATTTTGTTGTATAGTATACCTTTATGGGCTCATTCCTCTTCAGCATATTTCTTATATGACTTAGCATAATTGTATCTTGTATATGATCATAGTAGGAAAGTCGGTTAGCGGTGCTCGACAGGTAGGGCTCGAGTGCCCGTCATGACCCTCTAGATTAGGTCTTGACACCTGGAGGTTCCGCCCCAGCGCACCTCATTTCCACTATAGTGGACGGGTCTATTCCTTGGAAGTCCTCTGAAGCGGCACATTTACCGCCGCAGTGGTATTGCTACCGCAGACCAGTACCCGTTACAGCGGCCAATACTGGCCAAACATAGTATTTAAACCTCAATTCATTATTTGACGTTATTTTTGACATAGTATATATATATAAGGTACATTTGACAGAGGGTGAGGATGTAGCCTAGATATGGGCTCCTAATCCGAGGTCTGTTCCGGAGCAAGTGGTACATGGACACCAAGGGTCCCACACGGGTCATGACTATTGTGCCAACAAGGCCCTTTGCATGTGTGTATGGTAGAGTCACTTATCATTGATTCCATTGCATTAGACATCATCTTATTCCTGTGAGTTGATATGTTGGGTTATCATTATTATTGTTGTTGTTGAGCCCACTTGCTAATCCTATAAATCTGCTTAATCGCAGCGGACGGGATATGGGTTAGTGGCCCCACCTAGGTTCGGTCTAAGCATAGGGATTACTGATTGTTATTTCATCAAGACTTGGGAGATCATTGGTCTAGAAACTTCATCTTAGTTATGATAGGTCCTTATAGGACTAGCTGCCTATTTCCATTGTTACACCCGGGTTGCAGTATTTGAGAGGGAAAGTGTAGTGGTTAAGGTGATTATGCATGTGTGCATTGTGGCAAGCTAAATTCTTGTTTCTTTCACAAGTATGAGGAACTTGGTGTTAGGTGCGTAGAGGTGTCGCTATTGGCTAGGAATCCTTAATGTGTGAACGATTGTACCTGCGTGTTTATCATGATTGATTCTATGAGTATATACGTGAACTAATCTTGGTCGGCCTGTGATACTTACCAGTACGAGTGTTATACTGACACTACCCTTGCTACGCCCTTTTCGGGGGGGGGGGGGGGGAGCGGTAGATTTGTTGCAGGATGAAATTGCGGGTTAGTGGCTTCCGTGGGCTCGCCGGTGGCTATCTCGAAGACACTTTTTATTATATTCCAAACAGGGATTGTACTTTATTTTATTTGTCTCATTTTAGTCGTATCTTAGAAGCTCCTGTACTAGTCTAGACCCGGTTTTGGGAAATGGTTGTATAAATACTCTTATTCCGCATTTTTGTTTTATTAATGGAAATTGATTATTGTTGAGTTTTTAAAATGGTGTTGGTTTTGGGGTTAAGGGTTCGCCTACTAGGTGGGATTAAGTAGGTGTCCGACGACCCCAATTTGGGTCGTGAAAAGTTGGTATCAAATCCCTAGGTTACCGATCTCACAAAAACAAAAGAAATGTGTACTAGAATCTTGTGGAATGGTGCGTTAACGTCCATACCCATCCACAAGAGGCTATAGGTCATTTAGGAAATTTCCTTTCTTTCCTTTTTATCGCCATCTTGGTCAACTTGACCTCCAAGGTGATTCCAATTGGTATCTTGGTAAGTCTAATTGGTATCTGGTCAATTTCAATTGTTATCTAACAGTAGTGTGGTTGTTAAGTTTGTGTGGTTTGTTGTTATGAGCGAAAGGCGATTCGACAAGTTCCTAGTGTTGTACGAATATTGTGGGCATCAAAAAATGCCACTAGTTTGAGTTTTCGCTGCAGCGGGTAGCAAGTCGCTCCAGCTGTCCCGTGCCTGCGAAGGGAGGACCGTTATGGCGATGGCGACCTGTCCTTGGTGCGTTGCGCCAGATAAACCTAGTCGGCCCTAGCGATTTTGCCATAGCTAATTTGTGTCCCCTAGAGCGGACTCCTCGCAATTCTTGTTAGCACCGTAGCGCCTTTGCCTTCATAACAGCGGTACTGCCATGGCGAAAATCTATCCGCTATAGTGCAACCTGAAAATTTTCTAACGTCCGCTACCGCGCAGCATTGTTAGCGACGGCGTGACCGTCATAGCGAAACTTGTGTCCACTTATAGCAGTGTCAAACACCAGTAGCTCACTGCCTTGTTCACTAAAACCTATATAAGTCGAAAAATTCAAGAAAACAACATTCAAGTAAAATACCAAGCCCACCAAAGGCGAAATCCATCATTGTCAAAGCCACCAAAACAAATTATGGAAAATAAAAAAAGCAAATTATTCAACCATCGTCACCATAAACCAAAAACCATTGTTCAAAGATAGAAACCCTTTCAAAGGCAAAACCATGAGAAAGGGAATGGACCCCTGCACCTTTTCCTTGCTCGTTGCTTCGTTAGTCTCATCATCATAACTGCTAGCATCTCCACTACCACCCTCGGACTCGCTCAAGAAGGAGTAATGCTCGGAGTCGTCCTTGGCCACCATCGAGAGCGTCGCCTTCAGGTTCATCAACTTGATCAAACTCTTGAAGCCCTTCCACATGTTGACAAACAACTTGTCCCTAGATTTTCTCTTCTTCTTTTCCTTGTCGAAATCTGCCCGAAGCTCACCATGGGCCTTAGCTATAGTGGTGTAGACGCTCTGCAAGGTGTCCACCGAGATCTTTATCTTCATTTGTGTCTTCATGTACTTCCTCACCTGGTATGGGGAGAAGCCACCTGCAATAGCACTAGATGACCCGGCCTCCATGGAAGGCTGAGATAACCTAAGAAAAAGACCCTTCATCACCTCCATCTCGGACTCCAACCGCCCAAAGGGGTCTTGAGTCTGTGAAGCGCCAGCCTCGTTCCCTCCCTCTACATGGCCTACACTACCCCCGACATCCTCGTCAAGCTTTCTCTTCTTACTTTGGACCACCAAACCCTTTCCTTTTACCCTCAACGGGTTGAATTCGATGTCTGAATTAACCCAAGCATCCTCATCCCTCTTCGAAACATTGGTTCTCTCGCACAAGAAAGTAATTAGATAGGGAAAATTAAGCTTGGCCCTGCCTTCCTCAAAAAATCCCTTCATTGCAAAATCACCTGCCGACCCACGTTCACCAGAACATCGTCTAATATGCAGGCAATTAAGAGGGCCCAGGGGTAAGTAACATTGGTAGTGTTGCCCGAAGGGCAAACCTGTCGAGAAATGAGGCTTAACCACCTCCTTGCATTGGGGGTAAAGTGAGTGCACTTAATTTTTGTCCTATTGTGCCACGACCCAGCCCCGTGGGCCATGACTAGTGCCCGAGCAGGACACCCATATGTACCTGTTTAATCAAACTGACACTATAGACAACATGGGAATTGGCGTAGACCCAAAGGTTCCCAATCAATCATAACGTAATAAATACGCAAACCGACAAGGCTGCCACTATATATCATTATAATACGCAAGCCGACAAGGCTGCCACAACAAACAGGAACATCCACAAGAACTATACAGACACAGCTGATCGTAATCTATATACAACCCACACACATGTCTACAGACCTCTAAGAGTATCAACAGTGAAATATGACGGAACAGGGCCCCGTCGTACCCCTGGACAAACATATATATATATACATCAGAAGGTTTGTACCAAAAATCTAGGCTCCGGAACAACGGAGCTCTCCAAGACAGCTAAATGGAAATCCTAAGCTGGGGGATCACCGGATCGAGCGTCTGTACCTGCGGGCATGAGACACAGCCCCCTGAAGATAGGGGGTCAGTACGGAATATGTACTGAGTATATAAAGCATGAAATACAGTAAAAGGGATCATAACTGAAATAGGGGTACAGGAGACAAGTATAACATCCAGAATACCGAAACACTTGCATTTTGAAACATAAATCATGCAAGTCAATATCATGTATCATACCCGGCCCATTATGGGACTCGGTGACTAAGGTCGCCACATACCATCCTTGGCGCCATAAACACATCATAGCACCGTCACATCATAACACCATCACATCATAACACCATCATATATATATATATGAATATATATATATATATATATATATATATATCATATCCCGGCCCTTTTGTGAGGGACTCGGTGAACAATGCAGTGAAACTGTGCAAGAAAACGTATCCTGGCCCGGGACTCAGTGAAAGATATGTTGAGGCATGCACGAGTAGAGTAGTGAGCAACCATATGCAAATTAAATCATATTTGAGACTCAACAGAATAATCAATACGATCTATCATTTGAAAATCAAGACAGTAGTCATATCAAGTACCTTTCGAATATCACTATAGATTATATCCAAATAGAACTTCTGGAATCATATACACGTATCAAGACATAATGAAATAGCCTTTGGAAATCAAGAACATTAGCCATCCTAGTGGCTCTAAGAATAGGAACTTCTTTGGAATCATATACATATCGTCTGTTCGTTTCATAAAGATCATGCCAAAAAGAAAGAAGGGTTAGCTTTACATACCTGTTAAAGGTTAGTCATATTCACGTTCGCTTCGTCGCCCATTTAGCCTATTTAATACTAAAGTAACGCTATCGTTAGTAAACTATACTTCCTAGCTCATAAATCTGTAACCAATCGCTTACAGGATTCGTTCTTTAATTCAAACTTTCTTAATTAGAATTTTCATTAGTTAAGAACTTAACGGAAATCGGGCATCATTTCCCTTATATACTCGCCTAACCCAAACTTCCAATTAACCTCCTGTCATTACAACAATACCAATACAACATATGAACATAATCATACCTTCAATCCTTTCAATTCAACAAGGATAACAACATGCCCAAAAAATAACGCAACTTCAACTTTAACCATTTAATGCCTTCATTTTTACCATATAATCCATGATAACAACAACCATAATGCTACTTCAAATCAATTCACCATTCCTAATTAAAAACAGCCCCCTACACGGCTCAATTTACACCTCAACATCAACATACATAACTCCTTATATTCAACACACATCTACCAAATTATACAAGTTTAACTACCTCCAAAACATGTAGAAAAGGATTGAATCTTACCTTACCAATTTTGGTTCCTTAACGTTGTCGCCCACAACGATTCAATTCACGTTGCAATCCCCTTGAACACTTAGAATTCTTGAACAAACCAAGCTTCCAAGCTCTCTTCACTAGACCTCATTCTCGGCCAAAGTAGCCATGGCCGAGAGCTCTTCCTTTCCTCTCCATCTTTTTTTTTTCAATTAGAATGTTGAAGTGATGATCTATGAGTCATATTTTGACTCATGTATCAATTCCCTAAGCCCTACACATGCCCACCTAATGAGTCATCCACTATTTATTTTTATTATTATTTTTTTAATTTAAAACGGGTGGGGCCCACAAGTAGTAATTAACTTAATTAATTTTAATTAATCACTAATCCCTACTTAATAATCCAATCATAATTAATTAGTCCCTAATCTCCAATAATATTTCTACACTAAATAAAATTTATAAACAATTTGTGTACTAATTAAAATTGAAAATTAAAAGTTCCTATTTCATATCCGAAAATAATCCCGTCTTTACTTAAGTCGATTAGCTTGCGAATAATTCAACGTATAAAAAATTATGGGATATAACATCCTTCCCCCCTTTAGAACATTCGTCCTCGAATGTTAAACTCGTCCTGGGCTCCCAAAATTTCCTTAAATGCTCTCTTATTGAATTATACTCCTCACATGCCTCTTTCATTGGCCGATTTCCTTCAATCTATTATAATGCATTTCAGATCTCCACATAACCATTCTTGTAATACTTGCTTTTTCTGTTGTTTCTTGAGGTAACGATTCCACGTAATTGTCTTTACTCTTCTCTTTATCTCGCAGTCGGTTGTCAGTTGTTTTGCGAGCTCTCCTGCTGAAATGTTACTGTTTCTCTTATTTGCATACTGTTCAATTGTACTGTCACTGATTGATTCAGACTTGTACTCATGGTGCACGTAGTCATGACTCGACTCTTTCTTTTTCTATAGTTACTCCTTTAAGATGATGTATCGTTCACTTTACTTTACCTTCTAACATTTAAATAGGATCTTGTAAACGTGCAGACATCCCTCATCGATTTATATGACTTTACAATTTTTTTGGAGTATGTCATACCTCCGGTGGTTGTAGACCCTTCACAGACCCTACGGATAAAACGACCTTTCCCAGGGTGTAATTTTATTTGACTCCTATCACTACTAAAAAAACAGCGTTTAGTGACGGACATATTCCGTCGCTAATCAGCATATATCTGTTGCTAAACATGTGTTGCGACGGATTAGTGACGGATAAGCGTCTGTTACGATTTTGCGCGTTGCTAACCTATTAGCGACGGAAAATTTAAATCCGTCGCAAACTTAGCGACAGAGTAGCGACGTTTGAGATCCGTTGCACATTATAGCAACGGATTATTTTTGTTGCTATTGTTATAAATTTCGTGACTAATTTCATATTTCATTTCGTCGTTTTAGTAAATTAGCGACGAACACCATTGTCGCTAATCCGTCGCAAAATATTGAATTATTTGTACCTGCATTTAGCGACAATAGAATATTTGTCCCTCTAGCAACGACCAAAATCCGTCGCAAATCTGTCACAAATATTTTTCTTCTGTTTTTTTTAAATACACCTGTTGACACATACTAAATACAAATTAATAAATACCCTTAAAAATAACTGACATTCACATAAAATAATATTTATAAAAAAAGTTCAAAATAGATAGCGAAATCCCAATCGTTAAGTCCAAAACACCGACAACACCAAGCTATCAACTACCAAAAGAACCCACACATCCATCAAGTATTGTTAGTGCATAAGTTTGTTCTTTCCAACAAAAAGCGGATAACATAAAAAACTAATGCATGGGTGAAGGACTACGATCACCATCAGAAACTAAAGGATCAACATCGTCAACGTTGACAGTAGTAGGAGGAGGCACTATGGGTGTCACAACTGATGGTTTGTCGACAGGAGTATTTGGATGATGTGATGGTGAAGAAATCACTCCGCGTGCCTTCTCAATAAATAAAGGAAGCAAGCGATCAGTCAGTGTAGGAATCAATCGCATCACTAACTCCTCCATATTTTCTGTAGGGGCTGATTGAGAAGTTGAAGGTGCTGCTGATGCTGAAGCATTAAAGGCAAAATTGACGCAAAGATTCGGCCCATAATAACTTTGTGCTTGAGATCCAAGACCATATATTCTTCTCTTCCTTGTTCCCCCAGCAGCTTCGTAATATGCTTCACATTGATCAATATCAGACTGAGACTGTGATTTTTCCCGTAATATTTCTTGATATCTTTCCTGTAATAATTAGTGAAATTAAAACATCAAGAATACTAACCATTCAATTTTACCAAATAAAAAGATAAATGAATACCAAAGATAAGAGAGCAGATATTTATCCATTTTTCGTTGGTGTACAAGTAATACAGACTAACAGGCACAAGGTTGCATAAATGCCGCACTTGTTGCTGCTGCGAGTCAGCAGGGGAACAACGAACATCAATTAACTGCACAATTATGCTAAACACAGTATTTATGCTCATCAGTTCATCAGTCTTAACAACATCCTAAGCCAGATTTCTATTCATTTATATCCAGGATTTCTTTCACAAGTTAAGCAAAGGATCATGCTTCATGGTTCATATGCTTCAGGTAAGAAAAAGAAGTCAAAGCTTGCAAAACAGCAAAAGGAGCATGCTAAGAAGCTGGTAGCCATCAATGAGCTCAAGAAAAAGAGAGAAGAAATGAAAATTCAATTGGCAAATAAGGAATTTTCAGAGGAAAAGGAAGAGACTTTCAGAAAATTGACTGAGAAGTATCAAAGTGAAGTTGAGTTCAGTCATTTTTCAGAACTACCAAGTACTGAAAGAAGGCTTATCAACATGGATAAGTTTCATATTCCCAACCTTAGCCATATTCCTAACCAAGTACTGCTATTGTATGGTTTTTAATGGGCAGTATTAGCTATGCTCATTCCTATTGAAAACTTGCAATATCTGGCTAAGTTTGACACATATAGTAATACAAACCTACATAGGATTACAACTACTGAGAGGAACAAGAAGCACTTACATTTTGAGCTGGTTTGATGACACTGGTTTGTGGTTAACAGCAAACAAATGCATGGAAGCAAACCAAGTTCATATAGTGATAGGTGCTGGGCAATGATTCATAGCATAAAATTTGTTTATTGTTGTGCTTTTATTTTGACAGTGTTACTTGTACAGCTTATTGGTTTCGTTTGATATATAATAATAACCACTAAGCAACTTAGTCGTATATTTGACTGCAGAACACCAGACTATCTAACAGGATTCATAATGTATGCTTCACATCTTAATATAGGATCCTACATAGCTTTACAAACATATCACAACCATCATACCAGTCTTTAGTTAGCATTAACTACACCTTTACGAGACGTCGACAAAACACTGCTGTTTACAGCAGCTAGGTAAAAGATTCTCCATTAATTCTGAAATTCTGAAATTAGTTTACCACACCTTTACGAGTCATTAGTTTAATTCTGAAATTATAAAATTTTGAACTTACATGGACAGCTCGGGCACGCTCATCAACAAAAGATTCTCCATCATGATCATGTGTATGGACATGCAAATGTACCTCACCTGGTGTTGGATCTCGACCCTTTGTAACAAGCCTATGCAAAAGTTACTCATTTCAGAAAATTACACCAAGAACAATAGCAGTATAACTAGCAATAGAAAAATCTAAATAATTCAAGAAAGACAACAACATAGTAATCAAGAAAATAGCAATATATATACCTAGGTAAACCAGAATCAAGAATTGCAAAAAACACCTTGAAAAAACAATTTTCAAGTAGTATTTTTCAAGTAGTAAATATAAAAAATTTAAGAGTGTATGAAAAGAAATATATATACTTACAAGTCTCTTGCGATGCTCCCCAATGCAGATAGAGCCACCCGTGTGAGTCCCGGCAGCAACTTCTTTCCCTCCACAACGATTCTTTGCATTTATCTCCGACTTTTCGACACACTTAGGATCCGCCCAAAGTTGCAACCAGCGTTCCCACACATTATCAGACACATAATCCGGCTTAATCCTTTTTTGTTTAATTTTGCTAATGAAATTCCTATACTTTGTTGCTGCCTTAGTATTCCAATGTTTTTTTATTACACTCTCAGGAATCGAAGAGTCCCAATGGTATGTCTTCTGAAAACAGTTTATAAACTAATATTATTAGTATCCTAACTATAAAAGCTAATACACTTATAAAACGAATTATGATGAAAGTTATACCTTGAATTCCCCAAAATAAAAATTTCTAGTATCTTCTGAGACACCTTTCCAATTGATTCCATTGGGATCAAGTTGATTTTTGAAAGATGCGGATATGGTATTAGAGCATTCTTTAGAAGGTTCCAACCTGCATAAATTTGAAAATATTATTTCAAGGCCTACCACAAATTATATATAAAAAAATAATACAAGCATGGACTAACCCTGCAGGAGTAAGAGTAACAAGTGTAAGTGTCCGCTGCCTACGACGACTACTGGACTCTTTTTCCCTGACAGTGTTGCTCTGGTTTGATGTACCCTCATCTACTGGGCCGCTCAGATCAGGTGTAATGGGAGATAATTCAGGGATGGTTGGGTTACTACCGTGATCTGACGCTTGAACCGGTGGCGTACCTAAAGTTTGAACATGGTTTATAGAATCTGGCCCACCTATGGAACTCGTACCACCTTGTTGAGGACTACCTCGACCTTTTCCTCGAGCGATATCTACAAAAAAATGTGGACGTGAGGAAATTAAAGCAACCATCAGTAAAGAGGTTTTTATACAAGCTGTTTGCAAGTCTACAAATATGACTAATCATGATTTACAAAATCTGCAGCTTGATTTACAAAATCTGCAGCTTGTTACACAAGCAAACCTACAATTTATAGTTTCTATTATGAGAGGCAGTAATAAACAGACCTGAGGCTTGAACCGGTGGCGTACGTAAAGTTTGAACTTGGTTTATAGGATCTGGCCCACCTATGAAACTCGTACCACCTTGTTGAGGACTAACTGTGGTGGGAATGGGAATGGTAGGCATGTTTGCACGACCAGTAGAATCACACCTTAATGAGGACTTTCCTACACGACCTCCGCTACCTCGACCTCTGCCTCGAGCCATATCTACAAAAAAAATGTGGACATGGTTAAATCCAAAGCATGACTGTCAAAATATCCAAAGCCGGATGTCACAATCATGACAGTTTAGCATGCTTTGGGTGTTTTGCAAAATTTAAACAACGAATAAGGATGTTTCAAACAGTCATGATGAAACAGTCATCCTTAAATAAATCCGGACAGTCATGATGCTACCCACTCAAACAAGTCACTTGCATTGAGATCAATCTTCAAACAGACAAACAAACACAAACACACTGTATATACCTATTAGGCACACATTCAGCAAACAGCAGCAAAATTTTTAAATAGCCAAATAACAACACTAAGTTGCAGTTTTAAATCACAATCTATAGAGATCAACTTCTGTGGCAGCAGTAGCACAGTTACGAGAAAGCCTAATTTCTGTACCAACTTCAACAAAGACAGCAACATATGGTGGTTTCATGGTTTACTAGTTTAGTTGTTGGTTTACAATTAGCACTTTGATTAATGTGATGAGGAAAAAAAAAAAAAAACCCGATGGAGCAAAAGGTTACTGGTGGTTGATGTCTGCTTGATGAATTACGTCACTTAATGTGGTCTATGAATCAAAGCTAAAGGAATGGTGGTTGCTGGAAAAAAAAAAAAAAAAAAAGAGAACCCTGGTGTGAACCAGGAAGGAAATAGACAAAGAAGGCTGGAGGTTTCTGCTAAACTCCTGAATACTACTGCTGATGAAAGACAGTAGGGTGTCGAGGTTCTGCATGCTCATGGACAGCAAACTTTCTTCACTGCCAACATGTTTTCTACTAATGGGAAGTATGGAATACAGGAGTAGAAAATCATATATGCTGCAGTGACACAGGATATGTTTCAATAAAATGTCAATAGTTGGATAAAGTACATAGGCTGCTGGTGGCTGTGGTTACCTATGATGAAGTACTGCATTTGGTATGGTTTGATCAGCTGAGTCAACACACTGATCTGTTGGTTAATGATGCTCATATGCAACTGGTGGTAATAAACAGATGCTTCCTTATTGTTGTTGGTGAACATCAGAAAGGGAAAATACACACTCAGACACACACACACAAAAGAGAAAGGGAAAAAAAAATCACTGCTGTTTACATTCAATGGACAGTAGCAAGTGCAAAGAGCTGTTGTTTGGAAATTTAGAACCATGCATGGGCACAAACACAAAGAAATGATTCACAGGACAGGACCTATTACAAAGCCCAGAGGTGACAGGCTAAAATGAGGTTGATCTAGTGTTATCATGGCAACCTTTTGAGGACTTGGAAGCACAAGGTGGCAACTTTTTGAGAAGAAATATATATATATATATATATATATATATATATTTTTTTTTTTTTTCTACTTCAGAAGAAAGTACTTTTTTTATCACTTAAAAAAAAAAAAGTACTTTGTTTCAATTGATACTTTTTGAGAGAAAAAAAAAAGTATTTTTTTCTTCTTCAGAAGAAAGTACTTTTTTTATCACTTAAAAAAAGTACTTTGTTTCAAAAAAAAAAAAAAAAAAAACACCTGCTGGTGCGATTCTGCGAAACATCAAATGATGAAGCGTAATGTGAGACGGGGATGCAATCTGATACACATGGAGTATTGGCCAAAGAACACATGAAGGAACATTAAGCAGTAACATCATATGCAGCAGTGGTGAAAATGAGAGCACAGATACTTTGCTTCTTTGGTAGAAAAAAAAAAAAAAAAAAAGATCAACTGCAGCAAGAAGCAATATATGCTGCAGGTCATATGCAAATGTGGCACTGAGCTTAATTTCCACCATCTCTTCCTAAGAAGGGGAGTAACTTCACATTACATAGCATCAATACTTGGATGTGCTGTTTGTCTATGTGAACCAGAAAAAAAAATGCAGATATGAAGTTATATGAAGTGTTCTAGAGTGAAATATGAAGTGTTCAATGGCCTTCTAATTGTTGATCAAGGCGGTGCACAGTTGTGTTCAAGACACCAAAATTACACCAGTTTGAAGAAAAAAAAAAAACCAGAACTTCAAACTTGACAAACAGATACTTCAAATGTGCAACAACTAAATGTGGACAGGGTCTTAGTTGGAAGAACAGCTGTTGAGTATCAAACACTAGCAATGCAGCATGGATGCTAAGAAGAATCAATCACTGATTTACTTTAGCATATGCTGCTGTTGGAATGTACCAGAAAAAAAAAAAGAGGAGGAAGGCTGGTTGCAGCAAGGAATAAACACCAGAAGTCTTGGAGAAGCAAGATTTTTGACTTGGAGAAATTTGGCAAGTTGTCAAATAGCAGCAATGCAGTACTTCACCTGTTTGCAGCATGGAAAGGCACAAGGTGCTCTTGCAGCCTTGGTGTGCACCAAAAAAAATAAAAAATAATATACAATGTGCAGAGAGGTGATCAATTTCGACATCAGAAGGAATAAGGAGACATAAGGGTGTTGAATGGTGCCTAGAAAGTTAAATGGATTAGCAATCTTGCTAAACCACCATGGAATTTGATTCAATCTCTTGAGAGGCTACAAAGAATCTCTAAGCATTTTTTTGAATGCAAGCATAATTTTAAAGAGGCAAATACCACTGCAGATGCACTGTCTAAACACACCATTGCACAACAAGGAGGACACAAAGCAAAAAAAAAAAAAAAAAAAAAACCTGTTTATTTCTGGTGTCTAAGCCTATACTAGTGTTCAGGTCAATGACATGTCTGTTGAGGATTACATCACAGCAACTGCTAACAAGCATTCAGTGCATGCGATGGGTCATTGTTGATGCTGTTATCAACTGAGAGCCAAGAGAAGATGCTACTCCCACTTCGTCGTGTTAACCAGGCAATTTATTTGCAGTACCAAATGAAAAGGATTGCTGCAGCAACTATGATCAGCTGTTGTATCAAGCCTGAATTGAATCATCAGCTGCTCAAGATCATCAAAAAAAAAAAATGAAGGTGCAATGCTGGCTTTCAGGAACAACAGACAGGTGGTAATCCAGGCAGGCAGGAATTGGTTGCACTACAACTCAAGGAAATAGCAGCCAGAAGCAGCAACAAAACTGCAGAGATCACACAAGCATGGCTACATGGTATGCTGGGATATCAGATATGCTGCAGGGACTGGGAAGTGATGTTATGATAGCACAAGGGGAAACAAAGACTGCAAGCAGATGTCTTTCAACAAATAAGTCATAGGGGCACAAATTGTTAACTCAGGGCAAGCTTGAAAGGAACAAATGTCACAATCTCAAAGGCTACAGATGTGCAGTTCTCTTGAAGAACTGCAGTCCTGGTTTACTAATCTTGTTAAGCAAGTTTAAGACTAGTAGCAGCAGATGCAGATTTGCTACTACAGGTCACATAGCAATTTGATACATTGATGAGAATTTAGACTGTTACAGCTTCCAAGAAGATATTAACACCACAACAGAATCATGACAACAGAATCACATGGTATGACACACATGATGAGTTAACAGTTTGCAGAATTTCAGAAAATGCAGAATACATGACAACACAAGCAGTAGTTTTCATCAAATTCAATTTTGGCCATACTTGCTCATCAGTTGTAGAAAAAATGTAGCAGTTCTTTGTCATCAACAACTGCTATTTATCATTTTATACAAATCAATAGTCAAGTTACTGTATAGAGAGAGAGGAGATAAATAAACTTAAGTGAGAAGAACTTCAATACATGCAACAATACCTCAACAACAACAACTAAAATGCAGAACCTTCAATGAGTAGCACGTCAATGAATTCTGACCAGCTGTCCACTACATATCGTTGAGAAAGTGCAAATTGGATAAAATTATCTACACCGGTTACAAAGCTAGAGTTTATACCCCCTCGGCCATCGAACCTATTATACATCCAATCACGCTCTAGATTATTCATGTTCCTATTAATGTTGACATAAACAAAGCAATCAAATTAATGTTCTGTCTTCATATCATTAATACAACCGAATGACCTCTAAATGGAAGAACAAGCTGAAATAACTTAGTGAAACAGACCATATCATTCACCTTTTAGTTAAAAAAAAATGACAAACTGAAATTAACAAAACTGAAACTGAAACAAAGAAAATCGAGTAAGAAACCCAGTTCACTAACACTGATTTCAAATCATAGATTATATAAAGAATGTTGAGTTCTTCAAGCTTTTTCTCGACATACAATAAATTAAAACAAACTTTAACCACCAAATAATATTATCCTACAAGATTTAGCACAAACAAAGGTCGAATTTCCATTTTCATCAGATTTTCGCCTAAATAGAGATTCCCAATAATTAACCTTCAAATAAATTATAAACCCAACAGTTTTCAACACACCCAACTTCGATTTTAGCAACAAAAAAAACACTTAAAACACTCTGTCATTTAGATAATAAGCAAGAAAACACAGATATCTTAATTTCGTTTTAGATTTAATGCCAGAAAACACAAAGAAGGAGGTAAAGAAGAAAGAAACTGCCCATAACACATACAAAAATCAAAACATACCTTTCCTTTAGATAAACGTTGCAGTAGAAGAAGAGAAAAACACAATGTAAACCCTAGATTCACATTATTTTGATCTATGTTGTGCTCTCTCTCTCTATGTTACCAATTTCGCACAGTCTATCTCTCTATCCGTGTTGGCTACTGTGTTGGAAATGAAAGAATGCGTAACCTAGCTAGGAGATATCTTTTGTTTTTTACATTTAACGACGGAATAACGACGGATTTTATAATCCGTCGCTAAATAATACATTGATTTCTTTTAATAGTTAATATTGCGACAAAATTTTCCGTTGCTGCAAATATATATTTTTTTCTAGAAAAATTAAAGGCCTAGCGACGGATATTTCGTTGCTGAATCCGTCGCTAATTAAAAATAAAATTTGTCGCACCTCTTCTGTTGCTAAATCTGTAGTAAATTTAAGGCGCCAAAAATTCGCGCTAATTATTAGTAACGAAACTCATTGTTCGTTGCTAATCCGTCGCTATATAATGAGATAAAATTTTAGTTTCTTTTTTTGCGACAAAATGAGGTATCCGTAGCTAATCCGTCGTTAATTAGCGACAGAATATGGTCCATCGCTAATATTCCGTCACTAAACGCTGATTTTTTAGTAGTGAATAACCTTGCTTTGTCCTACTGTTACAGCCCGTAAGGAAGCTTCAACATTATGCGTCACTTTTTGACTTTCCTTTTAAAAGATTTTAACTGTCACTTTGCTTCTAGCTCTTGATCTCAATCTTTAGGGTTTGCTATCAACTAGCGCTAGAGTACCCTCGTTTTATAACTTCGCATAGCTGCTGTGTGATCTGTCTATTATTAACTGGTATAATTCTAAAAGAATTTCTCTTAATCTGACATATAAATTCACTGTCACTCAGTAATGAGTGACCCACTTGTGTTGATTGTCTTGGTCTCACTCTTAACATACAAATATTCATAGATTGCATAACTATTCTTGTACAACTTGTATAAAGTATACCCAATCTTAGTCATAGTCCTTCCTTCTCCTGGTTCATCCTGTTTTGCATATCTTATTTGTACCAAAACTCAGTTGCGGTCTATCTTGTCATGCTCCTTTCGCTTCCTTTATTCACCATATGATTTTTCTCATATCCTATTATAGGAGATTTCCTATCCTTTCTTCTTTGCTACTTATAAGTTACAGTATCATTAGCAAGCAACCCCATTGCCAACGTCTTAACCTCTAATCCAGTATAGCATTGATATCCTTTATAATATCCCTTAAGTTACTCGTTACCATCTTCTTGTCGTATTCTTCCTTCTTATAAGCAGCCACTTTCTAATGTTGTATTATCTCAGACCTTTACCAATAATTCTCAGCACTGTTTCAAATACCATCCTGAATCCTATCCATTGATTGTTGGCTTTTGGATCTTATTAACTTGTTTCGGCAAGAGATCTCACCTGAAATTTAAGTATCCATATCAAATATATTGTAGTGTCAATTGTTTCCATCTTATACTTGCATTTCTTTTATCCTCTTTCCCCCTTAAGGGTGTACTTATACCATCATCCGTTTATATTCCGCTCTATGTCCCTATTTTCTCAAATTCGCCCGATCCTTCTTCCAATTCGCTTGGTATACTGCACCATACTCACGTCTTTCTTTATAACTTATAACTTGATTATCCACGTATGAAACCTTAATCAAAGTGAGGAAGCGAGTCAGGAAGCGACGAGAACCTTTCGATATATGGTAAAACATCTTATTTGATAATTTATACTCGAGTAATGTAATCAATGTAGCAATTCACCCAAGGCCACATTCCACTTACTCCAATCAATAATTAACTAATACTTGTAGTCATTCCAAATTCTCAATTAGGTATCACTTATATTCTGATGATAAGTATCCAAGGCTCTCTTGTAAAATTATTTTTATCCCAACCTGTATCATCTGTTTCCTTTAATAAATTTACCTTGCATTATTTGTTCCTCCGGCCTACAGTTCTTGTCCTTTACGGATTTCACTTTTTTTGAGGTGCAGTCATACACACGCCGTACTCTTTTATGCCTTATACTCCTTTACCCTTGTTGTATGCCCCACACTGACTTCTAACTTACTCAAAGTCATATTGAGTACATCTTAGTGATAGTCTTATCTTATCATCTTTTCGTCGTATTACACCTTTAAGTTCGTAGCTATGTATTCCCCTTTTATCTTTCACTCGTACTCAATCAACTTTGTCTATCTAGGGTGCTTCCTTTAGTATTCCCTTACCATTTCTGCAATCTATGTCCATATTTCACTCTGTGCATGAGGAATCTCATGCTATCTCTGTATCCTTCGGAAAACACTACTTTTGCATAACCCCTTTTCATTCTCAAAACATATTCTGCTCATCCCTATTTGTTCTTACCATCCCAGTCGTTTTCTGACACTTATTCTGCTTCATTTCTTATCTTTATAGTTTGGTCCTTCGCAACTCTGTCGCTTGTACTGCTCGTGTTCTCGGCTATGTATGTCGTAACCAATCATGCACTGTTATCTCGCTCGCTTCCTTCTTATTTCCTCCTTTCAATTAACTCATTCTTTTCTAGTGCTTGCTTTCATTTTCGTTATCGCATAATCTCTTTTCTGAACTCTCCCTGTAGAACATTATAAGTCTTCCTCATTCGTTCAACACCTTGCCTTTCCATTTCATATGTGCCTTTATACTTTGGTCACATAGATCACGTCATATCTTTTAGTCACTTCCTCACTGGGCCTTACTCATTCTCATAATAATCTTCCAAACCACCATAAGAAGGGGAACTAGAATCCGACTAGCATCACGGGGCTCCTAATGCTTGATTTACATAGTTTACCCCCAGATTTGTTCTTGGGTCGTGAGCGAACCATTTAGTTCACAAATTACTTACCGTATGCTTCATACTCTTCGAATAAAAGTGAAACTTAAATGCTAGACGTTTTTGCTCTTCAACACGAGCTTTTTCGGAAGTAAAATGTGGTTGGAAGGTATCCTGGTCCGTTCAAATGAATTCCAAACTTTGCTACTCATATTTGCTTCTTCTGAATCAAATTTTCCAAATAGGTATGATGCCCCTTACGGTTGACATGGAGGATATCTCTTAAAGCCTTACTCCAACATGATAAATTTACCATATCAATGTCGACCTCATATTTGCTATTATTGTCAATTCAACCGTTAACCCTTTTTTTTTCTCGAAGTCAGACGTACTTACGACTTGGTCAAATCTTATCGTTACTGTTGACGCGACCTTTCGAAAACATTACGAACTTATATGTCATTCTCTTTCTATTTCTAAGAAAATTCTGGCAGAGTTTCCTCTGTATTTCTTTACTATCTCAAAACCTGCATGCAGGAAATACCAACAATGCCTCACAGGGCCCACATATATACATATATTTTATCTCGTATCACAGCCGCACAGGGCTCCCTATATCAATAAAAATATATTTAAAAAACATTGATGAACCTACCTCGTATGTCCAACTCAGACTGCACCCGTTACACTTTCCTGTTTATTTCCCTTTCATTCTTTAACCGCAGGTTTCAATTATACCTGCAACACTTACACTATGTCTAACATATAGTCTGCTTACCGTTACTGATTCCTTTAGCTTCTTCTGTGCATACTTTATAACTGGGCTTATCTACAATATACATATACACTCAACCTATTTTTTTACTATATTTACCACAACTTACCATAAGGATGGCCAGTTTGCCATTTCGCACATATACAATTTCTCATAACGTAGCCTCAATATCAACTTCCACCCGTATGTATGACTACTTTCCATCCTAGATTTCGAAATTCCCCTAGTGATAGGAACACCTTGGTCGCTGTTACTTATAAATACTTGGTCGTCGGCCCCTTTTGATTTCCGCTCGCCGCTATTAGGTAATAGTCTATAGCAAATGCATATACGTAGGAAATTTCAATAAAGTCTCATATACCTGTGGTCGATCGGTCTCTAGTCTGATCTGGTGATCTAGAAGGTGAAGTGTGCTCCTCGTCATCATCTGCCTGCCATCTACTCGTCTGGCCTTCGTCATCTTCCTCATCTGAGTCCGAGAAATGTAGATAACCGGGTAGCTCCTGGTTTACTGACGACCAGGATAGGGGGCTGGAGTAATCCGTAACACTTACCAGGGTAGCCGGTCTAACGTGGTGTCCTGCCATAGGAGCAACTGGTATGGCCTCGGGGACCGCCTCCCTAGATATCAAAAACTCTGGAGGAATTGTCGCTGGGTCCTCCGATGGGTCAGTCTCGATAGAATAACTGAGGCTACTCCTGCTCGGTCCTGGAGCCTGGGGTCCTGAATTTACCCTAGGGGCCTTCTTAGCGCCCCCACTATCTGAAGCTGGCCTCTTCATCTCTCGCAATCCTGCACCTACCTACAGGAAAAGAGGTCAGAAACAAGCTTTCCTAGACTCTGGCTCTATCGCACGATCTAAGACAGAAGGAAAGATAATATCCTAAATGTCCTGTAGCTTCCTGTTTATAGATGTGGTGCACAACACACCGATAAACAAGACTCTACTAGACACGGTCTGTAGACACTCCGAAGATGAACTGCTCTGATACCACTTTTGTCACGACCCAGCCCCTTGGGCCATAACTAGTGCCCGAGCTGGACACCCATATGTACCTGTTAGACATAATCAAACTAGCACTATAGACAACATGGGAATCGGCGTAGACCTTAAGGTTCCCAATAAATCATAACGTAATAAATACGCAAACCGATGAGGCTGCCACTATATATCATTATAATACGCAAGCCGACAAGGCTGCCACAACAAACAGGAACATCCACAACAACTATACAGACACAGCTGATCGTAATCTATATACAACCCACACACTTGTCTACAGACCTCTAAGAGTATCAACAGTGAAATATGACGGGACAGGGCCCGGCGTACCCCTGGACAAACATATATATATATACATTAGAAGGTCTGTACCAAAAATCTAGGCTCCGGAACAACGGAGCTCTCCAAGACAGCTGAATGGAAAGCCTAAGCTGGGGGATCACCGGATCAAGAGTCTGTACCTGCGGGCATGAGCCGCAGCCCCCCAAAGAAAGGGGGTCAGTACGGAATATGTACTGAGTATATAAAGCATGAAATATAGTAAAAGGGATCATAAATGAAATAGGGGGTACAGGAGACAAGTATAACATCCAGAATACCATAACACTTGCCTTTTGAAACATAAATCATTCATGTCAATATCATGTATCATACCCAGCCCATTATGGGACTCGGTGAATAAGGTCGCCACATACCATCCTTGGCGCCATAAACACATCATAACACCGTCACATCATAACACCATCATATATATATATATATATATATATATATATATATATATATATATATATATCATATCCCGAGCCTCTAGTGAGGGACTCGGTGAACAATGCAGTGAAACTGTGCACGAAAACGTATCCTGGCCCGGGACTCAGTGAAAGATATGTTGAGGCATGAACGAGTAGAGTATTGAGCAACCATATGCAAATTAAATCATATTTGAGACTCAATAGAATAATCAAAACGAACTATCATTTGAAAATCAAGACAGTAGTCATATCAAGTACCTTTCGAACATCACTATAGATTATATCCAAATAGAACTTCTGGAATCATATACACGTATCAAGACATAATGAAATAGCCTTTGGAAATCAAGAAAATTAGCCATCCTAGTTGCTCTAACAATAGGAACTTCTTTGGAATCATATACACATCGTCTGTTCGTTTCATAACGATCATGCCAAAAGAAAGAAGGGTTAGCTTTACATACCTATTAAAGGTTAGTCATATTCACGTTCGCTTCGTCGCCCCTTTAGCCTATTTAATACTAAAGTAACGCTATCGTTAGTAAACTATACTTCCTAGCTCATAAATCTGTAACCAATCTCTTACAGGATTCGTTCTTTAATTCAAACTTTCTTAATTAGAATTTTCATTAGTTAAGAACTTAACGGAAATCGGGCAGCATTTCCCCTATATACTCGCCTAACCCGAACTTCCAATTAAACTCCTGTCATTACAACAATACCAACACAACATATGAACATAATCATACCTTCAATCCTTTCAATTCAACAAGGATATCAACATGCCCACAAAACAACACAACTTCAACTTTAACCATTGAATTCCTTCATTTTTACCATATAATCCATGATAACAACAACCATAATGCTACTTAAAATCAATTCACCATTCCTAATTAAAAACAGCCCCCTACACGGCTCAATTTACACCTCAACAACAACATACATAACTCCTTATATTCAACACACATCTATCAAATTATACAAGTTTAAACTACCTCCAAAACATGTAGAAAAGGATTGAATCTTACCTTAACAATTTTGGTTCCTTAACGTTGTCGCCCACAACGATTCAATTCACGTTGCAATCCCCTTGAACACTTAGAATTCTTGACCAAACCAAGCTTCCAAGCTCTATTCACTAGAGCTCATTCTCGGCCAAAGTAGCCATGGCCGAGAGCTCTTCCTTTCCTCTCCATCTTTTTTTTTTTCAATTAGAATGTTGAAGTGATGAACAATGAGTCATATTTTGACTCATATATCAATTCCCTAAGCCCTACACGTGCCCACCTAATGAGTCGTCCACTATTTCTTTTTATTATTTTTTTTTAATTTAAAAAGGGTGGGGCCCACAAGTAGTAATTAACTTAATTAATTTTAATTAATCACTAATCCCTACTTAATAATCCAATCATAATTAATTAGTCCCTAATCTCCAATAATATTTCTACACTAAATAAAATTTATAAACAATTTGTGTACTAATTAAAATTGAAAATTAAAAGTTCCTATTTCATATCCGAAAATAATCCCGTCTTTACTTAAGTCAATTAGCGTGCGAATAATTAGACGTATAAAAAATTACAGGATATAACATATTGTTTACTCAATCAATTTCTCCCCTCTTTTTCTCCGCCACTAACTTGGACACCAACCAAGCCCCGTTGCCTTCATAGTCTTTTTCGGCCATTTTATCATCCGAGTAGGTTTCCAAACCATAGATATCATTGATCACCTCGGCCCTATTTTCACCTTCACCCCTAGGATTAGGATATCTAAGTCCGGAGAAGACCAATCCACAGTGTTGAGCATGGCATAAAATTCCCTAACCCAAGTCTCATTACACATGCCTGGGTCGTCAACAAGACGATTCCACTTGATAGTTTGCAAGCGGTTGTAGAACTCCAGAGTGCGTCTCTTCACGTTATCGATATTGAAGCCCGGTTCTAATAGTAACATGTTATACCCCGCATTTTCAGAGCTTGAGCGTGACACGTGCTTCCTTAAACATTGACAATCACGTTGTTACTACATAATTTAAACTCACGTTGATAGTATTATATTTCGTATTTTTTGTACATCGGATTATTCGTAAGCGGAGGTGGGGCCCACACATCGAGATTTTTTAGGAACACGTGACAAGTTATATGAATCACATATGTGAAGTCAAACACAACTCAAGAAGGACCCTTGAGCCAAATCAAAGTGGAAGTCCTCCAAACAAATATTTTTAAGTAACGTTTTCGGGTGATCTGACTTCGAGGGGCAAAAACGGTAATATAATTTTGGAATTTTGAAAAATACCAAGAACTGGAAGTTGTATATAATTGAATTAGCTTTCCAACCATAGGTCGTGGGTCCACAGGAAACGTCGGGATAAAGAGATATGGACGTTTTAAGGCAGAAAGGTCAGTGGGTTGGGCCCGGATGGGTTAGGCCCAATCCGGGCCCAACCGGGTTAGGCCCATGACCCATGTTTATTTAAGTGATATATCAGCCTTTTCTCCTCATTTTTCAGGACACAACACCCAGAAAATTCTGGAGAAAAAGAGAGAAGAGATCTTAGAGAGAAAAGATCAATTTTGACCAAGATCTGAGCCCCGAATCCCGAAGCCCGTGAAGAGAAAAGTGTTCTACGTTGCGTTGCCTCCAATTTGAGCTAAAAATCAACCAAAAATAAGGGGGTGGACGTGGTGGCTGCACACTTGAGGTAATATTAAGGTTCCTTTTCATTGCTAATAAGTTTATTTAGAGTTCTACCGAACTAGAACGGAGAAAATAGTGTGATAAATTCGTTTGTTGGCGTTGTGAATTATGGAATGAGATTTGAAGAGAATTTTGAATGAAAATAAATGTATGCAACTTGTAGAATGTGGAGGATGTCATTATTGATGTTGTTAGTATTAATTTCGACTCCCTTATGGAAATAAAATTATTAAATAGTTATATCGCAAATTTGGTTAGTTGAGGAATTTAGAAAATAATGTGTGGGCTGTTTTATGGCATACGTTGGTATTGGAAATATTATGATTAATGTTGGTATTGTTGTTGTTGTTGTTGGTTGCTGAATTGAGAATTCAGGCTAGGCATATAAACAGGGGAGATGCTGCCCGATTTTCGGCAGAATATAAAATAGTATGATTTGAAATATGGTACAAATGTGCGATGAAAAGGCTAACATTAGCATAAATTCCTTTTAAATGTAGACTTACAAGCTTGGACGAATAAGCGTAGCTTATAAGCGGTCGAACAGGTATGTAAGGCTTACCCCTTCTTTCTTTTGGCATGTCCTAGAGCTAAGTAAGGTATGACCTGACACGCGCCTTGGGGTAACTCTACTCTTTGATTCCGAGCTCGGTTATGATGCTTATTCTATTTTGTCATGAGCATGTTTCGTATGGTTGAGTCTATTGTATGATTAATAAATAAATAAGCTACTTCATATGGTTTAGATATGTATCCATGATTCCAAGGCTCTGTTTGATATGTTTCCGAGGTTGTCTATGATTCTGATTCACTTCTGATATAAGTATGTCTGATATGATCGAGCTTATTATATGATTGAATAACGAGAAAAGCATAAAGAATGTGTTTCTAAAAGAGTTCTGTAAGTTTTAATGTACCTAACTTTCGTAAAAGATCTCGGATTTGCTTTGAAATGTTCGTAAAAGTTCTGTGGTGAAAATGTCTGTAACTTTCACGTACATATGGTTCCAAAAGTTATATTTGATTTGATCCATAACGATATCCGAAAGGTACTTGATATGGTTGTTGCTTTGATTTTCCAAAAACGGCTTCTGAAACGTTCATAGAAGGTTCTGTACTTCAAACGCTCATAACTTTCTTATACTAAATCGGATTGATCCGAAACCTATTTCTGAGCCTTCAGGTGTCGGTAATCGTACTTGTCCATCGAGTCTCAGAATTGATTTATATGCATATAGTTTCTCACTACTCTGCTCGTGCATGTGTCATTGCCTCCTTCACCGAGTCCCGGGCCGGTATGTATCGTGCGTATAGTTCGCCGAGTCCCTTGCTTGAGGGTCGGGTTCCATATATATATTCCGGAGTATGATGTGTCCGGTTCCGTGTATATGTTACGAAGTATGATGTGTCCGGTTCCCCGGAGTTTGATATGTCCTGGGTACCGTGTATATGCTATGATGTGTTATGTGACGGAGATGTTCGGAGATATGAAATCTTCTGGAGTATGATGTGTTAGGGGGCCAGAGACAGGAGTGGCGACCATGTTCCTGTGCCCTATACATGACTTTGATATGCATCATTTGTGTTTCAAAAAGTTAGCATTCTGATATTTTGGATAAGCTACTTACCCTCTGTATTTCTTCTGATATATGATGTCGGTAATAATATAATATATATGGATCGGGTTGCACGTTCTGCAGCAATATAATATATATATGGATCGGGCTGCACGTTCCGCAGCAATATAATATATATATGGATCGGGCTGAACGTTCCTCGGCAGTATATATTATATTTACGGATCGGGCCGAGCGTTCCTCGGCAGTATATATTATATTTATGGATCGGGCCGAACGTTCCTCGGCAGTATATGTTATATATATATATGGATCGGGTCGTACGTTCCTCGGCACTATTATATTACATATGGATCGGGTTGTATGTTCCACAACACTATCAGTTATATGTATATCTGTATATGATGATATGTAGGTGATGATATATGATGTCGGTACGCACAGTCTGTGTTTGGAAAGTAAGCATTTTGGCACTCTGGATGATTTACATACTTGTTGTACTCCTTCTGACATATGACTTCGGCATATACGATTTGCGTTTGGAAAATAAGCATGTTGGTACTCTGAATGATGTACTTACCTTTGTACTGCTTGTTTCAATTATAGTTCCATTTTCTGTATTCTATGCCTTACATGCTCAGTACATTTTCCGTACTGACCCCTCTTTCTTCGGGGGCTGCGTTTCATGCCGTGCAGGTACACCCAGATGAGTTGAAGCTATTATAGAAGATGTTCCAGCGGAGTTGGCAAGCTCCACTTGCTCCTGGAGTGCTGCCGAGTCAGAGTGTGTGTGCTATGATGTCTGATTAATGCTAGAGACTTTGCAGACAGATTTGTGGGTATAGAATGTCAGTTTTGTAAGTGGCTCCATCAGCCGATGTGTCATTTTGTGTTATGTGATAAATTCCATATGATTACAGATTTTGTTGATTTAAGAACAAAGAAAAAGAATATTTCTGAAAGCCTACTGTGTATTTCATGTTTACTTGATTTAAAGGTTCAAAGAGGTTATTTGTGTATTAAGAGTCAGAGGGTTCGGTCGGCTCTATGTAAGGGTCGGGTGCCCATCACACCCTAGCGGGATTAGGGTGTGACATAACACCTCACTCATTTGTTCCAAATAGCGTCGATGACTTAGCAGAATTGGAAACCAGTTTTAGGTTGGAGCTCCTTAATCGTGGTTAGGGATGCGTTACCTCCTTCATCTTGGACCATAATCTGGAAAGTTGAGTACCTACGACAAGAAACACTGTTAGTTTGATTTTACACCAAGTCCAGCCAATAATTAGATATTGTACAAACCAAGGAACCCAGCAAAAATGACCCCGGCTGCGATGTTGCAAGCTTACTGTTTTTAGCCACATTGTGTAGCCTTTGCTGTAGTGGCAATGTCACCGCTGTAGCAGGACCGTAGGAACGTGTTCACGAGGGCAGACCACTACCGCTATAGCAAACCTGACACGTGGGAGCACACTCGCTATGGCAAGCAAACCATCGCGCTCGCGAGACATTCCTTTTTCCCCATGTTAGCGCCAGTTCACTCGTGGGTGCTAAAGCGGATTCATGCTAGCAGAAGAGGTTCTGCGGCAGCGGACTGTCATGCCCAGCAAAAAACCCTAAGTTTTTAAAAAAAAATCTCATAGTTTTGGGCGAATTGCAACACTCTATTTGAGGGATCGATTAATGTTCTAGCGTGTGTGACGTTTACAAAATACGGGGAACCATTTCAAACAGCAAACAACTCCTAATTTTGCTGAAGATTCAAACCCACTAGCAATAACAACCCACCCTCATTAGAACATTTTCCACCCTCGAAATTGAGCAATCCCAAGGCATTACGCTGTGTTAAATCTTTGTACACATTAAAAAACTTACGAATCATCAAATCTCACCCTCCCCCATCAAACCGAAAACCTTGTTCAAAAGGTTCAATTTGTTTTGCATTTTCTCGATACCTAGACATGGAGGATCCACATTAAGGGTTCCTAGTAGCTTTCTGGAGTTGTAGAAATCGATATATACCTTGATTTAGTGGAATTGATAATGATTGCTCCAAAAAAAATTACCCCTTGCCAAGCCAAAAAATTCCCTTTTTCCCTTATGAGTATGAGGTTTTCTAGTGAGATATTGGGTGAGAGTTTTGAATGGGGTTAGGAGGGGGATGTTTTGTGCTAAGAAGGAAGTTGATGAATTGGTTGGTTGAGGGAATGGGAAATGTGTTAGGGTAGTGGGGGAAAGGGAATAGAATGGGAAGGTGAAAAATCACCCTCCCCTATTTGTTCTGACTGGTCGGCCTCCGCTATGGCGGATGTAAATCGTTGTAGCGATACTGCTATAGTGGTTAAGCCAGCCGTTGTAGCAACTTGTGCAATTCTTAAAGATATCGCTACAGTGGGTCCGGGTATTGACTTTCAGCCATAATTATAGAGTGTTACGTATTTCAAGTCCTCTTGGTGGTTGGGTATATGACCTTAATGAGCTCAGACGGCCATTAAAATTTGGTACCTCGCCAGTCATCTTATTCGGATAGACTATTGAAAGTTCCCCTCGTGTAGTGTGATGTAAATTGAGTTACGCAAGGGAATGGTCCCAGTCCTAATGAAACAAATTCAATTCATGAATAAAGAACCTGATCGATAATTTCTAGTATGAGATTTAGGTATGGACTCTAATTATCTCTTATCCTGCGATGTGACACCTCTGTTTGTTTCTATCTGCCTCATATCTTTTGAGGACGAACGATTATTTAATTGGCATCTAATGTAACGACCCATTTGGCTATTACCAAACTTTTCACAATATCTGACATAAAACCAAATCAATTAGTTGTACGGTTAGTTGTGCGGGGAATGCTTCTGTTAGAATTGTTCCGTAGTCGTGTTAGAAAGATTTTAAATCGCGTAGGGTTACTTGTATCACAGCATCGCTACAATAGGTTGCAGGACCGCCACAGCGGGTCCGCCCCTGCGGTGATAGGCTCGCAATAGCGAGCTAGTCGAATACTGGAGAATCTGCCCCAGCGGATCTCACATCCGCTACAACGTACGGGTCTATTCCCTTAAATTCACTATTACGGTTCATTTACCGCCGCAGCTGTCACGTCCCAAATACCCGCTAGACGTGATTGGCACCCAGCACACACCACCCGCCAGGCGAACTGTTATGCCCCTCATCTTCGTCATGGTAGAACTAATGATTTCCTAGTCGGGTATGTCTTGAGAATAGGGACCCGTTCCTGAGTTTAGGGATATAAAGTGTTGTACTCTATGTACAAATGTATCTGTAGGTATTCTGGGTAAATTATAGAGTTAGAAGTTGAGCGGACCGAATCGACAAAATTTGAACTGAATTAGGAAATCCTGCAGACACCAGTCACTGTCGACGGGTCATCGACATATCGACGGACCGTCGATGTGCACCGTCCCTCTGTTTCTGCAATCAGAGAATTTCAGGAGTGAGTCGACGGAGCAAGTTGACAGACCGTCGACACGTCGACGGGTCGTCGACCCGCTCGTCGAACCGTTTCACTGGAACCTTCCAGTTCCAGTTATAAATAGGTGACCCTTGTGCAGATTTTTCAAATTTCTCATTTCCTCCACATCTCAAGAGAGCTCTAGAACCTTCTCCATACCATACTAACATACATCCAAGGTAAATCAAAGATCAAACACCAAGAATCAAGTGTAACAAGTGTATGGGTGTTCACTTGGGTTAATGGAAGCTTGGAATTCGCGTTGGAATTGAAGTTGATGTTGTCCTCAAGTGGAGTATCCTCCTCCAAAGATCATTTCTACATAATCAAAGGTGAGCTTTACAATTATTTCATGTTATTAAAAGTGTTGAGTGGTTGAAAGACTTGGATTAGATAAGAATATGGAATATGAAGCTTAAAGGGGGAAGTAATGATATTCTTGAAAAGAATTTGACATGAATCATAGTTCTTGATGGGCTATGAGTATAATCTTGTTATGAATAACATTAAGAATCTTAAAGAAGTATTATATATGAATGAGTATGACGTTGTGTTGTATTTATGGTTGTGGATGACCTTGAAAAGGAATTTTGAGAATTGGATAATGCTTAACTTGGTGAGGAATATTGATTATGATATTATGGGTGTTGCCATTGATGTTTGGGAGTTGTTTATTATATGGAGAAAGTTGTCGAAACAAAGGAAATGTTTCCTAATTTTTGTCATCCTCTTAGTCGCCTTAGCTTAGCCTTAAGCATGTTTCTAATGATCTAATGTAGTACGAAATCTCATGAATGTAGAGTTGTGAGCTTGGAAGGAGAACGCTTAGTCGTTAAGGAAACATAAAGGTATGTAAGGCTAGTCCCCTTTCCTTCAAAGGCATGATCCTTATATTATTGTCTTCCTTATATTTCCATGACTTTCTTGTATCCCAAGAGTTGAAAGCTCAAGATTATTAAGAACTCCGTATAAGATAGAGATGAGATGTGTTTTATGATAATAATAATGATGATGACTCTATTGCTAAAGATTCCAAAGTTTATGAATTTACGCTTTATGAGATTTATGATCTTATTCTATGTTTTCCCTTGATGTCATTGTCACACCCCACCCTTGGTAAGGCGTGATTGGCACCCGGCACCTTACGGAAACCGAGCGAACCAACTTATAACTTGTGTTCTCTATGTCTCGAATCACAAAATAAGGCTAAGGCTAGATATGAACGTAATATCATGTATAAATATATGTCCAATGGACCCACGATGCCAATATAACGACCAACAGAACATAACTAAGCTATGCACAGGAACTATCTGCAAAGCCTCTATGAACATGACTGAAGTATACAAGTCGGGACAGGGCCCCCGACATGCCCTGAACAAAAATCATACAAACATATATACATCCAGTCTCGGCAGTGCTCCAGGAAGAAGTGGAGCTCACCAATCGGAACTGGTACCTGAAGGCAGCTTATGATGAAAGATCCTCGTCTTGTCTATCTACACCTGGCGGGCATAAACGCAGCGTCCACAAAAAGGGACGTTAGTACGAACGATGTACTGAGTATGTAAGGCAAGAGATCAACATGTACATAAAATCATGGAAGACATTTGAGACATGTCAATATATGTGCAAGATAAATGCATCAGTATGGCTATATCACGAAAACACATATATCTATAGAAATGCCATAACATAGACCAAATCGTCACCCCTAAAACATCACAACATAGGCCACAACGTCACCACCTTTAAACTGTGCCTTATATATATATATATACATCACATCATAGGCCACAGCATCACCCCTTGTCAACTATGCCTTACATATATAAAAATCAGATCATAGGCCACACCCCTGTCAACTGTGCCTTATATCTATAAACATCACACCATAGGCCACAGTGTCACCCCCTGTCAACTGTACCTTATATATATAAACATCTCATCATAGGCCACAGCGTCACCCCTGTCAACTGAGCCTTATATCTATAAACATCACATCATAGGCCACAGCGTCACCCCCTGTCAACTGTGACTTATATATGTAAACATCACATCACAGGCCATAGCGTCCCCCCCCCCCCCCCCCGCGTCAACTCTGCCTTTTATATGTGAACATCACATCATTGTCCACCGCGTCACCCCCTGTCAACTATGTCTTATATGTGTAAACATCACATCATAGGCCACAGCATCACCCCCTGTCAACTGTGCCTTATTTATAGAAACATCAAATCGTAAGAATGAGTGTAGAGAAAAAACAAAATTAAATAATAAAACTTGGTAATGTCACAAAATAGTTTTACACACATATTATACTCATAGCATTCATGAGGGTTCGAACATAAGCTACCACTTTAGCGGAGTGACTTAAGGTCGGTAATCTTTGATTTATATTATGGAACAATCATTGTTACACCCCGGAAAAATTTCGCGTTACCAAAAACTGTAGACGGCTAGTACAGGCCAAAGGGTTGATACAGCACGAACGCGCCACCACGTGGCGCGAACGCGCTCAACGAAAATTCGAGAATCAAGTTAGGAATGAAGGTGGTGTTATAAGAAGGTAACAATAGCATATATATATATGAAATTTGGAGACCATATGGTGTAGATTAGTTCATACGTTATTTGACAAAAAGCCCTCGTTGCTGTAAGCTAAGTGGGGCCCACACATCGGAGTTTTATAAAGGACATATGAAGATACATACGAGTAGTATATGGAAAGTTGAGCAAGTCCAAGAAGGACCCATAAGCCAAAAATAGGCATAAGCCCTCCAAAAGGATGATTTAAGGAAACGTTTTCGGATGATCTGACTTTAAAGGGCAAAAACGGCATTATAAGTTTGGAATTTTGGAAAACTCTCAGAAATAGAAGTTGTAGATAATTGAATTAGTTTTCCAACCATAGGTCGTGGGCCCTCATACGATATTGGGATCAAGAGTTATGACCGTTTTACTGAACGAACATCCAGTCAGACATTTTAACCCTGCGCGAACGCGCAGAATGAAATTATTTAACTCTACGCGATCGCGCTAGAAGGCAGCGCGAACACGCAGAGCATTTTTCCAGCTGCTTCTGGCAGCTTCCAAAACAATTATAAAGAGGGGGAGACCCCCTCATTTTCGTCCCAAAAACCACGAAAAACCCCCTAAATATTCCAGAAAATTTCCCAACTTTTCACCACCAAATTTTAGCCCAAACCAGGTATAATTTCCCAATTTCAGTCCGGATAGCGTATAGTTTTCACTGCAGAATCGTATGGCGGTGCGTTGTGGCATAAAAATAAGGTGAAAAAGGGAAGATACAACAATATTAAAAGGATAAAGGTATGAATCTCTTCCTATTTGTGTTAATACTAGTTTATTTACGAAGAAGGCGCGATTAAATAATTGTATACTGAGTTAATTACTTATAAAAGTTGAAAAACAGCGTGTGGGCTGTTTTATGGAATATGTTGATATGGAAAAAAAGATATTATTGATGTTGGTGCTGTTATTGTGTTGTTGGCTGCTGAGTTAAAAATTTGGGCTAGGCATATAAATAGGGGAGATGCTGCCCGATTTTCGGCAGAATATAAAATAGTATAATTTGAATTATGGTACAAGTGTACGATGAAAAGGCTAACATTAGTGTGAATTATCTTAAATGTAGACTTACAAGCTCGGACACATAAGCTTAGCTAATAGGACGTGTAACAGGTATGTTAAGGCTCGTCCCTTTCTTTCTATGGCATGAACCCGATGTTATAATTTTGTAATTGTTTCCATATCGTCCGTGTTTTGAATGTTAGATGTCTATGATTCTAAGGTATGCTTACTTCCCCGATAACCCGTCAATGTTTTCCAAAACGTTCGTATTTCTCCAAAATAAAGGTTATGGTGTCGTAAGCTCTTATGGCAAAGACGATGGATATGTTTCACGATGACAATGATGATGTCAAGATTGAGAATGTTCTATGATGATTATGATAAGAATGATTTTCCAAAAATGACTTCTGAAATGTTTATAAAAGGTTCTGAACTTCAAACGCTCATAACTTTCGTATACTAATTCCGATCGACCCAAAATATGTTTCTGAGTCTTCATATGTTCCCCATAACGTCCTTATTTTCAAAAGCTAGAAGTTATGAATTCAAAACATGATTTCCTTTCCAAAAATTATAAATGTTTTCCAAAATATACAATTTTTCTCCAAAATCCAAGTTTTACAATTTTGAAAGTTTTTATAACTAAAACAACGTCTACGAAGTTATGATGACAATAATGAAGCCAGACATGAGAAAGTGTCTATGACGAATATGCCAAGGATATGTTCTTACCATGAATACGACGATATGAAATGTTAAGCTACTTTTGGATAATGACTACTTTGAAGGTTTTAAAGTATATGAAGTAATATGTTATGATCCTGTTTTATGTTTTCCCGAGATAATGTTCTTCATTGATAGTCTCTCCTTATAATTGTTCCTTCAAGGCGTGACATGACGACCATGATGATTCCATAATACAATCGGAAGTTACCGACCTTACGTCACTCCGATAGACACATGACTTTCCTTGGGCTCTCATGCATGCTATATATATATATGGGAGGGGGGAAGGGATACATGTATATGGGGATATGGGGAAGGGAAACATGTTTCATCACCACCTGGTCAGCTGGCATTATCATCCCGGACGCGGGATGCCCGGACGCGGGATATATGGGCGAGCCGACGTATTTCGGCGCTATGTGGGTGAGCCGACTTGTTCGGTGCTATGATATGATATGACCGATAAGCATGCATGCTTTCCGCCCTAAGTGGCATTCATATGTACATGTACTTCAATCAGTCTATGATACATTATATGACTCCCTATGATATGACATGATATGATATGATACGACAGGATATGATATGACATGATATGACATGATATGACATGATACGACAGGACATGATATGACATGACATGATATGATATGACACGATATGATATGACATGATATGTTCCATACGAGATGCCATATGATTCCTTTGTGATTATATCCACTGGTACCTCTCCTTGTATTGTTGTTCATGCCTTACATACTCAGTGTTATATCCCGTGTTTTCGTATAATTGGAAATCGTGAAATAATTACGACTTGTGGATTATAAGGACATATTTTGATTTTAGTGAATATGACTATGTTGGTTATGGAATTATTAATGTTAAGACCTCGGGGAAGGCCGAGAATAAATTTGGAATTTCGGAAATTAGTTTCGGGAATTACAAAATGGGGCGTTTAGTGAATTGGGCCAAGAAAAATACAACACAAAATTGAGGCCCAAATAATGGAGGTTGGCCGGCCATAACCATGGCCCAAACCCATCCCTTTAATGTCATGTGCTAGGCACATGACCAAGGTTATGGATATATATCACTTTGTAGTTGGTAATTATTAAAGATCAAAATAAAATTCAAGAACACCAACAAAATAGGGTTCGGCCGTAGCTAGAGAAAAAGAGAAAGAAAATTTCCCAAGCTTTGTTGTTGATCCAAAAATCCTAGTTTCTACATAGTTGTGAAGTGCTCAAGACCCTCTTCAACGGGGTATAATTAGTTTGGCGCAAGAACGACGTTTACGACAAGTCGGGTTTTCAAGAAAAGGTAAGAATTTTGCCCCTTTAAGGTTATAGAATTGATGTGAATATGTTAAGGATTGGAAATAGAGGGAAATCCCGTAATTTTGATGTAAATAGAAAGCCGTGGGTGTGTGTGTATAGAGTGTATTGGCCGTGAGCCATAGAGAGGAAAAATGATGGGAATTGATCTTGGTTAAGTTGGTATAATGTGTTGTTGTGACCCTTATGTCGTAAATGATTAATTGATGAATGAAATTGGCGTTGAAAAATGATTTTGGATATTATCGGAAAGCGTATACCTTCGGTATCATTGTATATTTAGGGTGCTAGAGACTTTAGATATGAACTTATAATGATGTTAATGAATTCCGAATGAAACGACGTGAGTTAGAATGTTCGTCGTGAATTTTTGATTGTTTTGAAGAATTATGGAAAATAATGGATTTTGGTGCAATTTCGGGTATGGCTTGGATTGTAGTTAGGTTGTGATTGTATAAGTTTGAATGTGGAAATGAATACAATTATGTAGATGTAGAATTGGAGTTTTGAAAGTTTGAATGGAAGTTGCCAACTTAGGTAATAAAGTAGATCTTTGAAGCTAGAATGGTTTGATTGTTGTTTGTGTTGTTTGTTGATGTGTGGGCTGTCGTTGTTGTTGTATTTTGAGCCGAGCTAAGTCTCGGGGATGTTAGATTTATAGGGGAAGTGCTGCCGAAATTTCGGTAGGCAAAAATTGAAGTTAAAGGCACTTTTAAGCCTAAGAATCTCAATTGGTAACTTTGACCATTTGCAGATTTTTGACGAAATGGGACTGGACTTTTGGAAGAGCATACGACGTCTGTGAGGTATGTAAAGCTTCCCACTCCTTTATTTGGCATATCTTAGTATGTTAGGCGAATATGAGAACTTCCGGAGCATTTTTGCTCCTCGAAACCCGATCCACAGAAACGTTACTATTCATTCAATTCGATTGAAGCCTAAGGGCTCTATTTTGGCTAGAATGCCACCACTCGTCCGAAACCTATCGAAATGTGGTCGGGTAACCTAGAAACGACCATGTATGACCTTTGGCATATAAATGTTCGTAAAGATAAGTTCGCCATCTCACTTTGACTCGAGGTGGGCCCGCTACCCTGAAACGCCCTATTTGCCTTATTGGGCTACCTTTGTGAACAAAGTTGGATACGATACTTTCGATTGTGAAACTCCCTCCTATGAGATGTATTTTGAATATTATGATACGCTAAGTTACGTTTTGAGCTATACGTACTGTTTGGAAATGTTTTGTGAAATGAAACTTTATATCGGCTAAGTATCCGACTATTTTGCATTATGATATGACTTATGGGTTTACTTCGTTTTGGAAAGCTATTTTGAAGTACGAATTGCATTGGTTTGCTCACGACTCCGCTCGTGCCTTATTATGACTTCGTTCACCGGTTCCCGGGCCGGTGTTGATTCGTGCGCCTTATGATAATTCGGCCGTATGCTGTGTTACGGTTCCCGAGGCTTCGCCATAGGGCCGGGTTCCGTTTGGAGTTATGCTGTGATATGGCTCGTGATGCGATACGCTCACCTATGATTATGCTTGTGTTCGGGGATGTACGGAGATTTGAAACCTTCTGGTGTTATGCTGTGTGTGGCGCCAGCGTCGGAGTGGCGACCACGTTCCTAAGCGTTTGCATGATTTCATTTGCATTATGTATACGTATATGATTTCGATATAGATTTTGACCTACCCATTTGTACTCCACGTTGACATTTGATTTGCTATCGGTTTTGATCCATATTTCTGTACTCCGTGCTTTACATACTCAGTACATATTTCGTACTGACCCCCTTTCTTCGGGGGCTGCGTTTTTGCCCGCAGGTGCAGATATCGGTGATCCTCCGCAGTAGGCTTCACTTATTGCTATTCCGGAGTACTCCTATTTGATCCGGAGTCCACTTTTGGTACAGACTCTTTTTGCTTTGTATATATTCGGTATGTTTGACTATTTGGGTACGGCGGGGTCCTGTCTCGCCATATGTCTTTGTTTTGAGTTTGTAGAGGCCTGTAGTCATATATGTGGGGCGAGGGTCCTATGTATGTTTGTCTGATTCCGTTTTCTGGTCTTAAGGCGGTCCGTTTGTTATGCTGGCCCCAAATGGCCCTTATGCTTATATTTGCACTTTTGACCGGCGATGTCCATTCCGCCGCTCAGTTTGTATTTGATATGATATTTGATTTGGCACGACCGCTTAAGACATATTTGATATCAATTATGTTCGATATGATTTCGAAAAATTATGAAATAAGTTTGGATTTGAAAATGAATGTGTGATTCGGTCTGGGTACCCAGGTAGGGTGCCAGTCGCGGCCCACGCGGCTGGGTCGTGACAAAAGTGGTATCAGAGTTGTTTGTCCTCGGAATGTCTACAGGCCGTGTCTCGTAGAGTCTTGTTTATCGATGTGTTGTGCACCACATCTATAAACATGGGGCTACAGGGCATTTAGGATGTTACTTTCTTTGGAATCTTAGATCGTGCGATAGAGCTGTGCTATTAGGATGGTTTTGATCTGACTCGCCTTTGTGTTTGCAGTGATGCCTCTGAAGAAGGCAACGGCGGCCCAGAAGGGCAAGGCGAGGATTGGAGAGACTAGTCAGGCACAGCGAGCTACCCGGGCTCGGTGTTTATGATTTGCCTGAGGATGTGCCTCATTCTGAGGGGTCTGCTACACCCCCACTAGTACAGCCTGGAGCAGGACCTTCAGCAGCTCCAGAGGTCCGTGTACCCGCACCCGAGACTCCAGCTCCTCAGCTAGGGGCGGAGGATAGGACCTTGAGAGAGGCTGTACAGTTGTTGACTACCTTGGTGGCAGGACAGGCTCGTAGACGCGGGCGGAGGGACGACGATGACGATGACAGGCGGGACAGCCTGAGAGTTCGGGAGTTTTTGCTATGTGGCCCTCCAGAGTTCTTTGGGTCTAAGCCCGATGAGGACCCCCATGACTTTATTCGGGGGATGCGACGCTCACTGGACTTGGTCAGGGCTTCAGAGACCGATTCAGTTGAGCTGGCTTCGCACAGGCTTCGAGATGTGGCTACCCACTGGTACGAGACTTGGGAGCTGTCTAGGGGAGAGGGTGCCCCTCCAGCCACTTGGGATCAGTTTGTGACAGCATTCACCCGCCACTTTTTGCCCCCAGAGTTACGGCGGGCGCGGGCTGATCGATTCTTACGTCTGCAGCAGAGGGGTCGGAGTGTTCGCGAGTATAACCTTGAGTTTGATTCTCTGGCCCGATATGCACCGGCCGTGGTAGCAGATATGTCCGATCGGATGCACAGATATGTTATGGGATTGGACCGGTATTTGGTTGATAGCTGTATGGCAGTGTCATTGCAGGCAGACATGGACATTTCCCGACTTCAGGCCTATGCGATGGGTATGGAGGACCGTTGCAGGTCTGATCCTGCTGGCAGAGATCGAGATAGGAGGCCGCCAAAGAGGGCTAGGTCCGCAGGTTATTCTGGAGATTCTCGAGGCGGACAGCCTCAGCAGCAGCAGTCAGATAGGCATTTTCCTTCGTCCGGCCGGAGTACTCAGTCAGGCAGCCGGAGATTCGATAGTACAGGACCGTCTGGGGCCGGTCAGAGCTCCAGAGTGGCAGGTTCACAGGTACCCAGGGGTCCCAGCCAGGCCAGACCACCCAGACCCCGTTGTCCTCATTGCGGGAAGTCTCATCCCGGGGAGTGTTACCGAGCGACTAGAGCTTGCTTTTCGTGTGGTGGTCAGGGCCACTTTATGAGAGATTGTCCTTTGGCTAGCGGTTCTGGTAGTGCTGCTCAGCAGACAGGGTCAGCTGCCGGTTCTTCTTCTGCTCCATCAGTTGCACGCCCTGGAGGGCGAGGTATTTCAGCACCGGCAGGACGTGGTCGAGGCCGCGGTGGCGCTTCAGGTTCTAGCGGTCCCTCGAACCGCATATATGCTTTGGCCAGCCGCAAGGATCAGGAGGCTTCGCCAAATGTCGTCACAGGTACATTGCTGGTTTTCTCCAGATCTTTATATGCATTGATTGACCCTGGCTCTACTTTATCATATATTTCCCCGCTCGTTGCTAGTAAGATTGGGATAGTGTCTGAGCCTATAGAACCATTTGAGGTAGCTACGCTAGTTGGGGATTTTATTATAGCGAGACAGATCTATAGGGATTGTTCTGTGACCATTTGTGATCGTAGCACTAAGGCTGATTTGGTAGAGTTAGACATGCTCGAGTTTGACGTCATTATGGGCATGGACTGGTTGTCTTCCTGTTATGCTAACGTCGACTGCCATAAGAAGGTAGTTCGTTTTCAGTTTCCAGGGGAACCAGTCATAGAGTGGTTCGTATCTACAGCATCGCCGAGGGGTAAGTTTATTTCATACCTCAAGGCTAAGAAGATGATCCAGAAGGGGTATATCTATCATTTGGTTCGTGTGCACGATACTGCCGCGGAAGTACCTACCCTTCAGTCCGTTCCGGTCGTCAGTGAGTTTCCAGATGTTTTTCCTGACGAGCTTCCTGGCCTTCCGCCTGAGCGGGAGATTGATTTTACTATCGAGTTGATGCCGGATACGCAGCCTATATCTATTCCTCCGTACAGGATGACACCAGCTGAGTTGAAGGAGTTAAAGGAGCAGCTGAAAGATTTGCTGGATAAGGGTTTTATCAGGCCCAGCACATCACCCTGGGGAGCGCCGGTATTGTTTGTCAGAAAGAAGGATGGGTCGTTGCGGATGTGTATTGACTACCGACAGCTGAATAAGGTGACTATTAAGAATAAATATCCCCTCCCCCGGATTGATGATTTGTTTGACCAGCTGCAGGGTGCTAGACATTTTTCAAAGATAGATCTGCGTTCTGGTTATCATCAGGTGCGAGTACGGAAGTCAGATATCCCGAAGACTGCTTTCAGGACCCGGTACGGGCATTATGAGTTCAGAGTTATGTCTTTCGGGCTGACTAATGCTCCAACAGTATTTATGGATCTGATGAACCGGGTATTTCGGCCTTTTCTGGATATGTTTGTTATTGTGTTTATTGATGATATCTTGATTTACTCGCGATCAGCCGAGGAGCATTCAGATCATTTGAGGACGGTACTTGGCATTCTCCGTCAGCAGAAGTTATATGCTAAATTCTCTAAGTGTGAGTTCTGGTTGACTTCTGTTGCATTCTTGGGCCATATTGTCGGCGCAGACGGTATTCGGGTCGACACGCAGAAGATTGAGGCTGTGCAGAATTGGCCCAGGCCTACTACACCGACAGAGGTGCGCAGTTTTCTGGGATTGGCTGGGTATTATCGCAGGTTCGTGGAGGATTTCTCTTCTATTGCAGCACCACTGACGAGGCTTACCCAGAAAGTGGCAAAATTCCAGTGGTCGGATGCCTGCGAGCGCAGCTTTCAGATGCTGAAGGAGAGATTGATTACAACACCAGTTTTGGCTCTTCCAGAGGGATCTGACGGGTATGTTGTCTATTGTGACGCCACTGGTATTGGGATAGGATGTGTATTGATGCAGCACGGTCGAGTCATAGCCTATGCTTCCCGGCAGCTCAGACCGCACGAGAAGAACTATCCCACTCATGATCTTGAGTTGGCCGCGGTGATTCATGCCTTGAAGATTTGGCGGCATTATTTATATGGGGTCCATGTGGATATCTATACGGACCATAAGAGTCTCCAGTATATTTTTAAGCAGAAGGAGCTAAATTTGCGACAGCGGAGATGGCTAGAGTTACTAAAGGATTACGACGTCGATATTCTGTACCACCCAGGGAAAGCCAACGTGGTAGCTGATGCGCTTAGCCGCAAGTCCGTAGGCAGTCTGGCTGATGTTCCATCTGATAAGAGGGATTTGGTTCGCGATATTCGTCACCTAGCCAGCCTCAGAGTTCGTTTGGTGGATTCTGGAGATTCTGGGATTTCTGTTCGTCCAGTTGCTGAGTCATCGATTATTCAAGAGGTAAGGCAGCGCCAGTTTGAGGATCCTCTTTTGATTCAGTACAGAGATGTGGCCCTTAGTAAATCAAAGACTCAGTTTGAGATCTCGCCTGACGGAGTATTATTATATGACGGCAGATTCTGTGTACCGGACGTTGCGGGCTTACGGCGGCAGATTATGGGCGAGGCCCATAATGCACGGTATTCTGTTCATCCTGGTTCCACTAAAATGTATCGGGACCTCAGGTGTTTGTATTGGTGGGACGGCATGAAGAAAGATATTGCTGAGTTTGTTAGTCAGTGCCCGAACTGCCAGCAAGTTAAGATCGAGCATCATAAGCCCGGTGGATTATTACAGGAGATGGAAATTCCAGCCTGGAAATGGGAGATGATTAATATGGATTTCATTGTTGGATTACCGCGCACTCTACGCAGGTACGACTCTATCTGGGTTGTTGTTGACAGGCTGACGAAATCAGCCCATTTCCTTCCGGTTCGGACTACTTATTCGGCTGAGGACTATGCCAGATTGTATATCAGAGAGATAGTCAGACTTCACGGAGTCCCTATATCTATTATTACTGACCGAGGTACCCAGTTTACAGCAAATTTCTGGAGGTCATTTCAGGAGGGATTAGGGACTCAGGTGAGTCTCAGTACAGCTTTTCACCCTCAGTCCGACGGGCAGGCCGAGCGCACTATTCAGACGCTCGAAGATATGTTGCGGGCTTGCGTTATTGATTTCAGGGGCAGCTGGGATGATCATTTGCCGCTTATTGAGTTTTCCTATAATAACAGTTATCACTCCAGCATTCAAATGGCTCCGTACGAGGCCCTTTATGGCAGGAGATGCAGGTCTCCTATTGGCTGGTTTGACGTGGGCGAGACTAAGTTGATTGGGCCAGATGTGATCCAGGAGGCTTTAGATAAGGTAAAGCTTATTCGAGAACGATTATTGGCTGCTCAGAGTCGACAGAAAGCTTATGCAGATAGACGACGTCGACCGTTAGAGTTCCGGATTGGCGACTGGGTATTCCTGAAGGTGTCGCCCATGAAGGGTGTCATGAGATTCGGTAAAAAGGGTAAGTTGAGCCCCCGGTACATTGGGCCGTATCAGATCGTGCGAAAGATAGGCGAGGTCGCCTATGAGCTAGACTTACCATCCGACTTGGAAGTCGTACACCCGGTGTTTCATGTGTCTATGTTGCGGAAATGTATTGGCGATCCTGCCAGGATATTCCCAGTAGATGACATTCAGGTGACGGAGCAGTTATCTTATGACGAGCAGCCTGTATCTATTCTGGATCGACAGGTGCGGAGACTACGCACTAAAGAAGTGCCCTCCGTCAAAGTCCTGTGGCGCAACAATAATCGGGAGGAGATGACTTGGGAGGCGGAGGACGAGATGAAGAAGAAATATCCCCACTTGTTTTCGACATCCACAGGTAATCTAATTTCTTTTTCAGTTTGTTGTGTTGATTGATAAAATGAATTATGTATATCATTAATAAAAAGGGACACTCCTGCCTTGATCATAAGACCTTATAAGATTAATTTAACATTCGGGGACGAATGTTCTTAAGGGGGGGGGGGGGGGGAGAATGTTATATCCCGTGTTTTCGTATAATTGGAAATCGTGAAATAATTACGACTTGTGGATTATAAGGACATATTTTGATTTTAGTGAATATGACTATGTTGGTTATGGAATTATTAATGTTAAGACCTCGGGGAATGCCGAGAATAAATTTGGAATTTCGGAAATTAGTTTCGGGAATTACAAAATGGGGCGTTTAGTGAATTGGGCCAAGAAAAATACAACACAAAATTGAGGCCCAAATAATGGAGGGTGGCCGGCCATAACCATGGCCCAAACCCATCCCTTTAATGTCATGTGCTAGGCACATGACCAAGGTTATGGATATATATCACTTTGTAGTTGGTAATTATTAAAGATCAAAATAAAAATCAAGAACACCAACAAAAGAGGGTTCGGCCGTAGCTAGAGAAAAAGAGAAAGAAAATTTCCCAAGCTTTGTTGTTGATCCAAAAATCCTAGTTTCTACATAGTTGTGAAGTGCTCAAGACCCTCTTCAACGGGGTATAATTAGTTTGGCGCAAGAACGACATTTACGAAAAGTCGGGTTTTCAAGAAAAGGTAAGAATTTTGCCCCTTTAAAGTTATAGAATTGATGTGAATATGTTAAGGATTGGAAATAGAGGGAAATCCCGTAATTTTGATGTAAATAGAAAGTCGTGGCTGTGTGTGTATAGAGTGTATTGGCCGTGAGCCATAGAGAGGAAAAATGATGTGAATTGATCTTGGTTAAGTTGGTATAATGTGTTGTTGTGACCCTTATGTCGTAAATGATTAATTGATGAATGAAATTGGCGTTGAAAAATGATTTTGGATATTATCGGAAAGCGTATACCTTCGGTATCATTATGTATATCATTGTATATTTAGGGTGCTAGAGACTTTAGATATGAACTTATAATGATGTTAATGAATTCGGAATGAAACGACGTGAGTTAGAATGTTCGTCGTGAATTTTTGATTGTTTTGAAGAATTATGGAAAATAATGGATTTTGGTGCAATTTCGGGTATGGCTTGGATTGTAGTTAGGTTGTGATTGTATAAGTTTGAATGTGGAAATGAATACAATTATGTAGATGTAGAATTGGAGTTTTGAAAGTTTGAATTGAAGTTGCCAACTTAGGTAATAAAGTAGATCTTTGAAGCTAGAATGGTTTGATTGTTGTTTGTGTTGTTTGTTGATGTGTGGGCTGTCGTTGTTGTTGTATTTTGAGCCGAGCTAAGTCTCGGGGATGTTAGATTTATAGGGGAAGTGCTGCCGAAATTTCGGTAGGCAAAAATTGAAGTTAAAGGCATTTTTAAGCCTAAGAATCTCAATTGGTAACTTTGACCATTTGCAGATTTTTGACGAAACGGGACTGGACTTTTGGAAGAGCATACGACGTCTGTGAGGTATGTAAAGCTTCCCACTCCTTTATTTGGCATATCTTAGTATGTTAGCCGAATATGAGAACTTCCGGAGCATTTCTGCTCCTCGAAACCCGATCCACAGAAAAGTTACTATTCATTCAATTCGATTGAAGCCTAAGGGCTCTATTTTGGCTAGAATGCCACCACTCGTCCGAAACCTATCGAAATGTGGTCGGGTAACCTAGAAACGACCATGTATGACCTTTGGCATATAAATGTTCGTAAAGATAAGTTCGCCACCTCACTTTGACTCGAGGTGGGCCCGCTACCCTGAAACGCCCTATTTGCCTTATTGGGCTACCTTTGTGAACAAAGTTGGATACGACACTTTCGATTGTGAAACTCCCTCCTATGAGATGTATTTTGAATATTATGATACGCTAAGTTACGTTTTGAGCTATACGTACTGTTTGGAAATGTTTTGTGAAATGAAACTTTATATCGGCTAAGTATCCGACTATTTTGCATTATGATATGACTTATGGGTTTACTTCGTTTTGGAAAGCTATTTTGAAGTACGAATTGCATTGGTTTGCTCACGACTCCGCTCGTGCCTTATTATGACTTCGTTCACCGGTTCCCGGGCCGGTTTTGATTCGTGCGCCTTATGATAATTCGGCCGTATGCTGTGTTACGGTTCCCGAGGCTTCGCCATAGGGCCGGGTTCCGTTTGGAGTTATGCTGTGATATGGCTCGTGATGCGATACGCTCACCTATGATTATGCTTGTGTTCGGGGATGTACGGAGATTTGAAACCTTCTGGTGTTATGCTGTGTGTGGTGCCAGCGTCGGAGTGGCGACCACGTTCCTAAGCGTTTGCATGATTTCATTTGCATTATGTATACGTATATGATTTCGATATAGATTTTGACCTACCCATTTGTACTCCACGTTGACATTTGATTTGCTATCGGTTTTGATCCATATTTCTGTACTCCGTGCTTTACATACTCAGTACATATTTCGTACTGACCCCCTTTCTTCGGGGGCTGCGTTTTTGCCCACAGGTGCAGATATCGGTGATCCTCCGCAGTAGGCTTCACTTCTTGCTATTCCGGAGTACTCCTATTTGATCCGGAGTCCACTTTTGGTACAGACTCTTTTTGCTTTGTATATATTCGGTATGTTTGACTATTTGGGTACGGCGGGGCCCTGTCTCGCCATATGTCTTTGTTTTGAGTTTGTAGAGGCCTGTAGTCATATATGTGGGGCGAGGGTCCTATGTATGTTTGTCTGATTCCGTTTTCTGGTCTTAAGGCGGTCCGTTTGTTATGCTGGCCCCAAATGGCCCTTATGCTTATATTTGCACTTTTGACCGGCGATGTCTATTCCGCCGCTCAGTTTGTATTTGATATGATATTTGATTTGGCACGACCGCTTAAGACATAGTTGATATCAATTATGTTCGATATGATTTCGAAAAATTATGAAATAAGTTTGGATTTGAAAATGAATGTGTGATTCGGTCTGGCTACCCAGGTAGGGTGCCAGTCGCGGCCCACGGGGCTGGGTCGTGACACTCAGTACATTGCTGGTACTGACCCCTCTTCTTCGGGGGCTGCGTTTCATGCCACGCAGGTACACCCAGATGAGTTGAAGCTAATATAGAAGATATTCCCGCAGAGTCGGCAAGCTCCACTTGTTGCTGGAGTGCTACCGAGTCAGAGTACATGTGCTACGATGTCTGATAAATGTTAGAGACTTTGTAGACAGAGTCGTGGGTATAGGATGTCGGTATTGTGAACGGCTCCACTAGCCTATGTATCATTTTATGTTATGTTATAAAGTCCATATGATCACGGACTATATAGATTGAGTACGATGAAAAAAAAAATTGAAAGCTTTACTATGTTTTCCACTCCTTATTAATGCAAGAGTCTAAGGAAATTAAGTACGTAATAAGAGTCAGCGGGTTCGCTCGGCTCCGGGTATGGGGTCGGGTGCCCATCACACCCTAGTAAAGTCGGGGTGTGACAATCATCATCGCTATGTCTCACCTTGAAGGAACAAGTAACATAAGGTGATATCAATAACAATGAATAAAATCGAGGAAATCATGAAATAAGCTCAATAATCTCATAATAGCATTAAATCATAAGCTTTGGATTTTCTAGAATTAAAATCATCATCCTCATTTTCATCATAGAAAACATCTCATCTTTGGCATCATAAAAAGCTTTCAAGAATAATGAACTTCTAAATTTTGGAAATAAGAAGGTTATGGAAACATATATGAAATCCAAACATAGGAATCATACCTTTAGAAAGAAAGGGTTTAGCCTTACATACCTTTTCGGTCGCCTTACTCTAATTACTACATGCTTGCCTTTCCAAGCTCGTCGATCTATATTTAAGAGGATTCAACTATCGTTAGACTCATTGTTGTATACTTGTGCTATGTTTTCAAATCAAACTATTTTATATCCTGCCGAAAATCGGGAAGCATCTCCCCTGTTTATGTGCCTAGCCCGAAATCTCAATTCAGCAACCAACAACAACAACAGCAATATCAACATCAATAACATCATTTCCAACACCACAATGTGCCATAAAACAGCCCACACGCAATTTTCCAACTTCCATGACTAACCAACTTTCTCTACAATTATTTAACGACTTTATCATGGTAAATAAGCCTTAAATAATACCAAAAGAGAAAGATTCATACCTTTTTCCTATCCAAACGATAATATATTCAAGATTCCACCTTGAATCCACGCTAAAATCCATCACAGAACAATTCTAGAATCACACCCATGCGTTATCCGAACCTAAACTACTACTCCGCTACATGAAAATTGCTCAATTTTTGATTCCCTCACTCCCTCTTCTGATTTTCTGGGCAAAATCTGATGAAAAAGGGGGTTATTACCCTTTATATAGGGGTCAAATTCGGGTTCGGTCACTGTAGCAGTACTGTATCAAGTTGGTTACTATAGCAGTACTTAGCACGCGTTTTGGCTTTGTCAGCCGAACTTGTAACATCCATAATTCTCTACTCCGATTTCCTATCGATGAGCGGTTTGTTATGTTGAAAACTAGACTCGACGAACTTAATTTTAGGCTTTTGAAATACTTTAAAACACTACATATGCTAAGAGATATTCTTCCCTCAAGTTGGACTAAAATCTTCACACGAAACTTTACCCATCCTTTCTCCAAAGTCGTGCTACTCCCTTTCTTCCACTCATTTCCTTATAAAACCTTCCGGTATACCTTATGTACATCCTTCACTCATTAAATATAATTAATAATTCTTGCTCCTTATATTCCAAAGTGGTTTTACTTAACCCTAACTCAACGTACATATGTTTCAAATTTGATAAGTGCTCTTCGAAGATACGGGGTGTAACATCCTTCCCCCCTTAAAAACATTCGTCCTCGAATATTGTAGTTTACAACCCACAACATCTCTGTTGGCTCGTTGCCTTCCTCTTAGAATCCGATTGCTGTATCTTTATTCTTTACATTGGTTAGTTTCTTCCCGCGCTCTTAACTTTTTCATTGGACTCATCTATGCACTCCATCACCTCTTTGTTCTTATGTATATAATCAGATATCAACTTGTATCCCATGCTCGCTTTGTTTCCTTTATTGTAGTCTTGATTTATCATGCCATAATCGCTCGTCGTCTTGCAAGTACTCTGATAATCATGCCATTTTTTTGTCCTTGTCGCCCTACTAATGGGTAGCTCCCGACTGTGGCGCCCTTTGTGTTCGTCACCCTGTCCATCATTCTCTGTGAAATAATTTGGAAGACCTTTCTCTCTCTCTTTATTACTCTTTGGAATATGTCGGGCCTGGAAATCATATCTCACGTCCGCATAAAGTATTTTTTGATACATCGTAATTCTTTTTTCATACCTGCTTGTGGTTTGCTTATCTTTAATTCATTTCTGCTCCCTCTTAATACATTCTTGATATGCCATTACGTCCCGAGTATTGTCCTCTTTAAGCTAACATCCTTCTTTCTTTGGACTTTTGACAATGCTGCACCTCCTTTCAGAATTAGATCTGATCTTCCCCCCTTTTTAAGGGTGTTCTTACACACTGATAACTCCCGAGTACCGGTAGTCACTGGCCAACCCTAACGATCTTCCAACTCGGTTGGTCTCTCATAATACCGGCGTTCTCTCATCCTATAGCTTGACTTATATTTCTTTTGGCTAGTCGAGGGTTTTGCATTTAAATGAAGCGCTTATGCATTACAGATCCATTCTCGCTACCTTCTTTAAGGCCTTTCTACTTCCACCTTGCATGACTGAACATTTCACGAATCAACGGGTTAATGGGAACATTGGAATCCATCAAAATATTTTACGGAGCGTTTGGTCACTGTTTGCTCTTTTTATCCCTCGTCTTTCTCCACAACTATTATCACTGAAATTCTTCTTACTCTGAGTTTCCGGTTTCACTTTACGTCTACAATATATCATTGAGAGTTAATATGATACACTCGTCCACTTCCACTATCAATACTTTTATTCACTTAGCTCACTTATCCAAAATTTTCCTTGACTACTTATTTACGTCACACCTATGCATTGTAGTTCTTCCAGTGTTCTGCCACTTCTTGTTCGTATCATGAAATCCCTACATTATACTCTCTTCTTTCGACCCTAAAGTCCATGAAATATTCCTTTAAACGTGCAAATTCGTTCTATTATTAAGCCATCTTTTAGGAAGGCTCCTCTGTGTCCGAGGCAACCGTGTCAATATGACTACACCTTTATCACTTTATATACCTCTCAAGAGCTGGAAATCTCTTAGTATCGTTGCAAGGCCTGATCATTCTTTCTCTTACTTTCCATCCCTATTGGTGATTACTATCCTTTAGTCCCACTTATCGAAGCCTTTTCTCTAACCCTACGCATTCATCTTTTGTTTCCATATTACCACACTTTATCCCTTTTGCATGCCTACCTTCGAATCTCGTTCAGATAGTCCCTTGCCTTGCCCATCATCCCTCTTGGAAACTTCACCCTCCCTCATTCCTTACACTTAAGACATTCTAATCCTTTACTTTCTATGTACTCACTTTCTTCCTTTTCCTGACGTTATGGCATTAGGACTTTCCAATTCTAGCCTGTAATGAAAATAGCATCAACTTACCTTGTAGCATTCGTTACTTGAACTTCTCTACCCTGTTCGATTAATGCCTTCAGTATATAGCAACGCCGGTTGCTAGGACACACATACAAATTTGGCGCGGTCACATATGGAATATCAAACCTAGACATATATGTGGTTACTAACCCCTCACTTACAAAGTATCTCCAAACACTATTCGAACTCATCCTAATTCTAGAGCTGTGATACACCTTCTTTCTCACCACCGATCTAGTCCGCCTTGTCCTTCGCGACCTCTTAAGGTTTCCAACCACTCTGCATACTCCAATTTCCCTTAGGCTACTCTAGCTTCTCATCTGTCCCTTATCTCTGAATATGTAAGACTTTTAGTACACTTCCCCGGAGGGGGGGGGGGGGGAGGTCACCCATCCTAGTATTACTCTCACCCCAGCACGCTTAACCTTGGAGTGCAAATGGGATCCGGTGCGTTAGTGTTGGTATGATCGCATCCACCCTACTGCGTGACCTTTATCACATAACCTAGAACAAGCTTAAATTCTAATGGATTCCGCTAAATTCTCGCAATGTATCTCCCTCCAGATTAAAAGGATTCCTTACTCTTTCGACGAAGCAAATGCTATTTTAGCCTTTGGAACTCCCGATGACAAGCCATCAATCAACACATATAACTGCTTTCCATTCCAAAATTTTAAGATTCCTTGTAGTGGTAAAACTTCTTAGCCGCAGTTTTCTATAAATACTTTGGTTATCGGTCCCTTCAAAACTTCCATTTGTCACCTATCAATGGTATCTTGCAACAGTTATACGCACATAAGAAGTTCCAATAAAAGATTCATATACCTGTAGCCGGCCTGTCCTACTCTCGGTCTGGAGGGCTGTAGAGTGAAGTATCCTCTTCATCGTGCTTGCACCATTCTATTTGCCATCTCATCATGGAGATTGTTTATATGGTTCTATGTCATATACTCTCGCAATTGATATAACTAGTGGCTTGAAATTTCACGAGGGTTCATTGTCACCAGCTTGTTTCGACCAACGCAATATCCTTGAACCCTTTTCTTGCGATCTTATCTCCGTCTACTTTCATGGCTTCTCCTTACATTTCCTTAACTCATCTTGCTTCATAACTCCCTATTACTTTTCGATTGCCCCATTGTCGGGTGTCATAATTCCTCTAATACCTTAGTCAGTCTTTGTGCTCGTACTTAAGCTTACTTGTTCCCCCCCCCCCCCCCCCCTTAAAGGTTTTACCTTATAGTGTTGTATTTCATTGCCATTCTCGATCGAAATTTATAGGGATACTCGAAGTAGTGATGTGCCCAACTATCTGTCCAGCCGAAATAGTACTTTTGATTCCAATAATTGTTGCCCGATTTCCACTTATAGCGTCATCTATATTTTATCGTTGCATATCAATGGGTCCTATACTTTCCCGTTAATGAATCTGTAGCAATCATAGATGTATAATCTTTGTTATCTCTTAAATCCTTGGTCCTCGTCCTTAAATTTTAGGAAAATTTTAACAGAGTTCCCCTTATACTTCTTACTATCCAAATCCTGCACGCAGCCCAGAAAATACATGCAATGCCTCAGAGGGTCAAATATATATATGTGTCACATATCTTAGCCTCACCGGGATCTCAATATAGAACAGAAATGCAAAGATGACGAAACTTACCTCATGTGTCACAACTCGGAATATACTTGAACTTTTATCAATTGTCCTTGTATATTTCCCTGGTCAGTTTCTCTTCCATTCATTGGCTATACATTTAAATAATACTTGCAACATTCTTACCATATCTAACTTATAATATTTTTTACCATTACTTACCTCTGTACTGTTTCCTTCAACTTCTGTCGTCTGTAATCTTACAACTGAACTTATCACTAAATTATACACGTAACTAATTCCCCCATGCTTTACTGTACAATCAGCTTATCTTGATTATGACCAATTTATTCTCATAGAAGATGCACATCTTGATGACGTAATTTCAACAAAGTGACTTACCTATGTAATCCTAATATCATCATCCTCTTCCTTTATCAACACCATTCTTCCGCTGAAATCAAGGGTTAGTACAAGGAATTTCATTTCCTATGACTTAGCTCTCCCGCACGATCTAAGATGAGAAAATAAGGTCAATCATTCCTAAATGCCTTGCAGCCTCCTGTTTATAAATGTGGCCGGCTTCACACCCATAAACAGGACTCTGCTAGACACGGCTTGCAGACAACCCTAGGACAGAACTGCTCTGATACCAATTTGTCGCACCCCACCCTTGGTAAGGCGTGATTGGCTCCCGACACCTTACGAAAACCGAGCGAACCAATTTATAACTTGTGTTCTCTATGTCTCGAATGACAAAATAAGGCTAAGGCTAGATATGAATGTAATATGATGTATAAATATATGTTCGATGGACCCACAGCGCTAATATAACGACCGACATAACATAACTAAGTTATACACATGAACTATCAGCAAGGCCTCTATGAACATGACTGAAGTATATAAGTCAGGACAGGGCCCCCGACATGCCCTAAAAAAAATCATACAAACATATATACGTCCAGACTCGGCAGTGCTCCAGGAAAAAGTGGAGCTCACCAATCAGAACTGGTACCTGAAGGCAGCCTACGATAAAAGTACCTCGTCTTGTCTATCTACACCTGCGGGCATGAACGCAGCGTCCACAAGAGGGGACTTCAGTAGGAATGATGTACTGAGTATGTAAGGCACGAGATCAAAATGTACATAAAATCATGGAAGACATTTGAGACATGTCAATAAATGGGCAAGATAAATGAATCAGTATGGCTATATCAAAAAAACACATATATCGATAGAAATACCACAACATAGGCCACAGTGTCACCCCCTGTCAACTGTGCCTTATATATATATGTACATCACATCATAGGCCATAACGTCACCCCTTTCAACTGTGTCTTATATATGTAAACATGACATCATAGGCCATAGCGTCACCCCCCGTTAGCTGTGCCTTATATATATAAACATCACATCGTAGGCCCCAGCGTCACCCTCTGTCAACTGTGCCTTATATATATAAACATCACATCATAGGCACATCACATCATAGGCCACAGCGTCACCCCCTATAACTGTGCCTGATATATGCAAACATCACACCATAGGCCACAGCGTCACCCCCTGTCAACTGTGCCTTATATATAGAAACATCACATCATAAGAATAAGTGCAGTGCAATAACAAAATGAAATAATATAACTTGGTAATGCCACAAAATAGTTTTACACACATATTATACTCATAGCATGCATGGGGGTTCAAACATAAGCGGCCACTTTAGCAGAGTGAGTTAAGGTTAGTAATCTCCAATTTATATTATGGAACAATCATCATCGCTATGTCTCACCCTAAAGGAACAAGTAACATAAGGTGATATCAACCACAATGAATAAAATCGAGGAAATCATGAAATAAGCTCAATAATTTCATAATGGCATTAAATCATAAGCTTTGGATTTTCTAGAATTAAAATCATCATCCTCATGTTCATCTTAGAAAACATCTCATCTTTGGCATCATAAGAAGCTTTCAAGAATAATGAACTTCTAACTTTTGGAAATAAGAAGGTTATGGAAACATATATGCAATCCTAACATAGGAATCATGCCTTTAGAAAGAAAAGGTTTAGCCTTACATACCTTTCTGGTCGCCTTACTCTAATTACTGCACGCTTGTCTTTCCAAGCTCGTTGATCTATATTTAAGAGGATTCAACTATCGTTAGACTCATTGTTGTATATTTGTGCTAAGTTTTCAAATCAAACTATTTTATATCCTGCCGAAAATCTGGAAGCATCTCCCCTGTTTATGTGCCTAGCCCGAAATCTCAATTCAGCAACCAACAACATCAATAGCAATATCAACATCAATAACATCATTTCCAACACCACAATGTGCCATAAAACAGCCCACACTCTATTTTCCAACTTCTATGGCTAACCAACTTTCTCTACAATTATTTAACGACTTTATCATGGTAAATAAGCCTTAAATAATACCAAAAGAGAAAGATTCATACGTTTTTCCTATCCAAACGATAATATCTTCAATATTCCACCTTGAATCCACGCTAAAATCCATCACAGAACAATTCTAGAATCACACCCATGCGTTATCCGGACCTAAACTACTACTCCGCTACATGAAAATTGCTCAATTTTTGATTCCTTCACTCCCTCTTCTAAATTTCTGGAATTTTTTGGGCAAAATCTGATGAAAAAGGGGGTTATTACCCTTTGTATAGGGGTCAAATTCGGGTCGGCTCACTTTAGCATTTTACTGTAGCAAGTCGGTTACTGTAGCATCCATTATTCTCTACTCCGATGTTTTATCGACGAGCGGTTTGTTCCGTTGTAAACTAGACTCGACGAAATTCATTTTAGGTTTTTGAAACACCTTAAAACACTTCATATGCTAAGAGATATTCTTCCCTCAAGTTGGACCAAAAGCTTCACACGAAACTTTACCCATCCTTTCTCTAAAGTCGTACTACTCCATTTCTTCCACTCATTTCCTTATAAAACCCTCATGTATACATTATATATATCCTTTACTCATTAAATATACTTAATAATTCTTGCTCCTCATATTCCAAAGTGGTTTTACTTAACCTTAACTCAGCGTACTTATGTTTCAAATTTGATAAGTGCTCTTCGAAGATAGGGAGGGGGGGGGGGGGGGGGGGGCTAACAGTCATCCATTATTGATAGTCTCACCTCATAATGCTAGTTCCTTCAAGGTGAGACATGATGATCATGATGTTCAATAATACGTCGCTCCGATAGAGTTACAGCCTTTACTTGAGCTCTTATGCATGCTTCAGGTTAAGTGTATAATGATGACTACACCGTGCCTAGATGGCCAGGCAGCACCTCTAAGGCGGCGTTTTACAACACCGTGTCTATATGGCATGGGCAGCACCACTAGTGGGCGGCGTGACATGATTACCCCGGACGCGGGCTAATGATGTTATTGATTTAGACAGTTTAAGTATGCCAGTAATATATCCAAATCAAGATGAATAACAGGATCTAATATCTACCAACAACTCATGGCCTCAAGCCAACACAATAGAAAAGTCAAGCACAACACAACAACGTTGCTAGTCCCAACACACAACAGGGCCCAACCTAAGGCAATATCCAACCCAACTTCATACCTGAAAGTTCACATGCTATCTCCGACAATATACTCTAAATATGTGCTTCGCTATACGAAGTCTCACCAAGGCTAAGACATAACCTACCTGGATGGACGAACCACAACACTAACAACTCACTCCTTTGCCTTGCCTTTCCGCTGAACATCAGAACCAAAGTAGTCTAAGCATAATCGGATTCTAGAATAGAAATCATGAAGAATGCTACTAATATTGCTACTATTTCAATTATGTCAATTCTAACCCTAAAAATTGGGGAAACGGACCCACAATGGTAAAACGGGAAATTCGGAAGCAAAAAGTCAAATTAAGTACTAGATTATCATAACCCAACCACTAATTACTAATTTAACTCACGGATTAGCCTAATTTCTAATTTTAAGAAAAACCCCCAAATTGTGCATAAACCCCAACCCGTTGTGTTACGCCCTAAAACTCACCCAAGACGTGACCGGCATCCGACGTCATGAACAACATCGGAAGAACCTAAAAGATGCAATAACAACACTTGAACCCGCCAGGTTCAATATTCATCTCCCACCGTTTAAAAAATAAATACAATCAAATCATGATATATGAATTAGATCAGCGGAAGTCTTTAATATTACAAAAATTAATCAAAACGTGACGAACGCCCAAGAGTTAAATAAAACTCAATAAATACCCACAAGAATGTGTACTATGGAGCTTCTAAGATAAACGAGTAATTGTCTGACACATCGGGACGCAGCCCAAAAAACTAGAATAGTAAATAAATATGATAAGGAGTGTCCCACGAATGAACATGTGGGCTCACCATGTCAGCAGCAACAACAAGTCCTTCCTAAGCGTTTGAGTATCAAGAATCTGCTCTTCTCCGTTACCTAACATACCATCAAAAACAACATTGATATGCCTGAGTACTTCATACTCTGTGAGTGCCTCGGGGACAACAACTAATATGAAAATCAAGTACAATAATACTTAAAGAAATTAGTTGTGAGGATTGTATGAAACAACGTGAAATCAATTATTCAGCTTGTGTATCTCAATAAGAATTATTAAAACTGATTATAAAGCCTTTTGTCAAGTTACAACTTTCAAATATTCTTTTTAAATTGCTAATGATTATCAACAACAGTTCCATAAAAGGATAAGGATATCACACTTGGAAATACAGGCCCAAGAATCAATAACATCGAAGGGATGGCCTTAGAGGTTCCCTAAATACAACGCACCACACTGGATTATGTAATTCTCGATGGCTATCCTTCCTCCCGAATAGCTAGGCATAAACCGCACCCGGGGTGGCGAACCCGGCAGTGGCCAATCTTCCTCCTGAATGGCTAGGCAATTACCACACTAGGATCCATAGTGACTACCCTTCCTCCCGAGTAGCTAGGCCAAACACAACAATAAAGTTCATAGCATAGAAGCCGATTCACAATTTGTCTCAAAGTAGTCACACCATAAATTAGCATTAAGGTTCATTATGCCATTACAAAGATATATAATTTCATAGATAATCTTGAAAACGTTTCCACTTCTTTAAACAAGATGCCATTGTCACATTTCATTATAAAACATCAGTACCAACAATTAACCATCATTATTGATCATCTCTTATGGAAGAAAACGATTATGATTTCGTACATGTATATGGAGGATAATACAATCAATGTTTAATGTGGGTTTGTCCCCGCACGCACATCAACCATAATCAAAGCATGAAATAGAGTTCAAAAGCCTGAAAAGTTCACCTTTTTATTCAATAAAGAACTTTTAAAAGGCGATATATATTCAAAACAAGGTTTCTAAAAAAGTGACATACAAATCACCTTTATAGTCAAAAAGGATTTTTTTTAAAAGAGACATACCTTAAATACCGTTCATATATTCCAAACTTAACCTCTGCACTTCCAATAGTCACTCTACAGTCAATTTGAAGATTGCAAAACTAAGATTTACAAGTTTTTATCAATTTCGTAGCTACTGTTCATAGCTCAAAACGCACTACTACGGACCTCCAAATAAGATCTCTGTCGTTCAAATTCAAGAGCTATATGTGGTAACCACTTCTATATGTGGTAACCACTCGGTTAAAAATTGGGCTCGATCCAACGGTGAAATAAGCAGGAAATGCCAATTAAAGCTGACTGGTCGCAGGGAATTCTACAACAAAAATACTAGGGTTTTGTCTTTACTAGAGTGCATCTAAATCAATCCTATTTCATGATTCTATTTACCATTCAATATCGAAAACATAATAACAATTCCATATAATCCATCAAAGTGAGGGGTTTACCTTTCTGAAGAAATCCCAAAGCTTCATCGCATGTTTGACCTTGAATGAAGTTTCCAGTCTAGCGATTTCATATAATGATTCGGTGTTAATCTAGTGTTAAGTTAACGTAATTGGCTTAGGGATTTGAGTAAAAACTCACCTTAGGGGGTTGGTAGAAGCCTCTGGTCGAAAAACCCTCTCTTTAGACGTTTTTTGGGTTGTATTTATAGGTTATCATAAAGGCTTGGGTTTTAAAACCTAATCCTACAAGAATCGAGATTTCCATTTTACACACCTTCAGTAAATCGATCATAACTTTTTACACAGACATTCGTTTGAGCTCCATAAATATGGTTGGAAAGGTATTTAAAAGACCTACAACTTTCATGTCTTGGGTTTTCTGAAATTCCTAACGAAAATACCAGAAAACTGGCCATAAGTACAGACCGTCTCAGACTTAGACGAATTTAAAAGGCCTTAAAAACTTTACTTTTTGGTTTGACTTCAAAACGACTTTTATCTCCCGAATTCATCTCGAATGGATTCATATGGCTAAAATATCAACTTAATACTAGTTTTCATACATTCACACCTAACCCGAATTTACGGGGTGTTACACTTTGATTTCGAAATTCAACACTAAAAAGGAAGGATATATGATTTACAAGCTTAGATTCATTACAATCCAGCATAAACATTACCAATTTATCATTAACAAGCCTAGGGACAATGTTCTTGCAAAACTCTCTTTCAACTCCCATCACCATGGGTTTATTAAGGGAAAGGGGAAATCCAAGATGATTATGGTTAAAGGAAGAGTGAAAAAATAAGTAAGATTTACCTCCAACATTCTCCTTCAAATATCCCTAATAACAGTTCCCTCTAGCTCAAATATCGAAATGGGACATAATGAGGGTCTAAGGGCTTTTAAAACTTTATTAATGTTACTAACTGCCCGTCACCCGCCTTAGCGGTACTGGGACTGCCCAGCGGCGTCGACCCAGTGGTCAAGCCTAAAATGCTTGGACAGCTTTAGCGGCAGGGTTACCGCCCGAGTGGTACCGTTGCTGCGGTGCTGGTGCCGCCAAAGCGGGCACCAGACACCAAAAAACTTCCCAAATTTCGCAATTCCATTTGATTTTCTGACTAGTTCCCGAGGCCATTTGGTCACACACCATACACATAGACACACATAAAAACGCGTTCTGAATGCGCGCGTGGCCTAAAAATTCCCAACGGAGGTCTCGTTGACCGAGTCAACTCCCGATGCCTTAATTCTAATTTACCAACTCAAGTCCCGAAATACATCTAAGTGTATTGGAAAACGAACCAAATACATACCTAAATACTAAACGACCATCTAGACCTCTCGGAATCGACGGAATTCCAAAAAAGGTTTGTTTATCCAAAGTCAACTTCGGGTCAAACATTTTTCACTTAAAGCTTATATTTCCCAAAAGTTGCCCGAATCCGGTCTAGACTCCTCGGGAAGCGTGCCAACGGCCCTCTCTGGTCTAAATTGAGCTAATCAATGCACGAAAATGGGTAAAAATACCGAAAAGACTATAACGACCAAACGGGTCGTTACATTAGATACCAATTGAATCGTCGCTCATCCTCGAGCAAAGAACTGAATCATTGAACAGCTAGGGGTATCGGCTATGCATGTCGGACTCGGTCTCCCAAGTAGCCTTCTCCGTAGGACGGTGCTTTCATTACACATTCACAGAAGCAATCTCTTTCGACCTCAACTTTCAAACCTGCCTATCCAAGATCGCAATAGGCTCCTCCTGATAAGTCAAATTCTCATCAAGCAATATAGAATCCCAATGAACAATGTAGGTAGCGTCGTCATGGTACTTCTTTAGCATCGAAACATGAAAAACTGGATGAACTCCCGCCAAGCCTGGTGGTAATGCCAACTCATAAGCTACATAACCGATACAGTCCATAATCTCAAACAGACCAATATACCTGGGGCTCAACTTGCCCCTCTTACGAAATCTCATAGCACCCTTCATGGGTGAAACCTTCAATAGAACCTGATCACCAATAGCAAACTTCAAATCCCGGACCTTCCGGTTCGCATACATCTTTTGCCGACTCTGAGCTGCCAAAAGCTTGACCTGAATAACTCTCACCCTATCAAGGGACATTTTCAATAGATCCATTCTCCAAGGTCGAGCCTCAAACCCATCAAACCAACTAATTGGAGATCTATATCTCCTACCATATAAGGCTTCAAAAGGCGCCATGCCAATACTCGAATGATAACTGTTGTTGTACGCAAACTCTACCAAGGCTAAGGGCTGATCCCAATGACCACCAAAATCAATAACACACGCTCTTAATATGTCCTCGAGCACCTGAATTGTCCGCTCGGACTGGCCATCGGTCTGGGGAAGAAAAGCTGTACTAAGGTCCAATCGGGTAGCCAACTCCTCATGAAACGCCCTCCATATCGGGAAGTGAAGATAGTACGTCGATCAATATAACCAAAATAGGGAACCCATGTAATCTCACAATATCTCGAATATATCTTAGCTAACTTCTCTGCGGTATAGGAAACCTGAACTAGAACAAAGTGAGCGGACTTAGTCAACCGATCCACTATCACCCAAATAGAATCAAACTTTCCAAGGGTCTTCGCAAGACCCGTGACGAAATCCATGGTAATCCTCACCCACTTCCACTCGAGAATTGGCATCCTCTGAAGCACCCCAACGGGTCATTGGTGCTCATACTTTACCTGCTGATAAATTCCATACTGAGCCACAAAATCAACTATATCTCTCTTCATACGACCCCACCAATAGTGTTGTCTCAAATCACGGTACATCTTAGTCGCCCCTGGATGAATGAAATAGCGTGAGCTATGGGCCTCAGATAAAATCAACTGAATCAGATAAACAACACGAGGAACGTACGCGTGTCCTCTAATCCTCAGAATGCCCTCAGAATCAATCACGGCCTTTTTGGCCTCACCTCTCAAAACTCTATCTCGGATCTTGCTCAACTGAGAATCCTCAAACTGATGAGCCCTAATCTGATCCAAAAAAGACGACCTCGGCTCTATACAAGTCAAAATCCTTCTCGGGGCTGAAATATCAAGATGAACGAAACTGTTGGCCAGAGTCTGAACCTCTATGGCCAACGGATGCTCGGAAACAATCAATCGAGCTAAACTCGCCATACTCACTACCTTGCAACTCAAGGCATCAGCTACCACATTGGCTTTCCTGGGATGATACAAAATAGAGATGTCATAGTCCTTGTAGCGAGTGTTGGGAATTCTATGTTTTACCAGCTCGCACATACCTCATAAAGGAGAGAGGTGTCCCAGGGAAGTACGGTTATGAATCGTACCAGGAAAGTCGGAAAACCCACCAACCACTTAATGGTGCTCTAAAGGATACCTTTTAGAGTCACCACCTAATTTTTAGGAAATTAGGAAAGCTAGTTCGAAAAGAGTTCATTTAAAATATTATTTAAAAGAAACCTAATCTACCAAAGTCTGGATAAGGGTTCTGGTGATCCCCCAGGGAAGGTGTTAGGCACCCCGATATTAAGGATCTGCACAATTACAGTTTAGCTCGCTCTTAGCCTAGGTAGGACTCTACGTAAGTCCACCCAAAAAAGGTTTTGGAAAAAAGAAGTATTTTAAGTTTATGAAAATAGTTTTATAAAAATAGTTTTAGATATACTTATTATACTATATGTATACCGTAATTGATTATACTAGTTTTTTTTTTAAACTATCAATTATATTCTATATTTAGCCAAAGTTTAATCCATGTTTACACTAGTTTTATACATCTTTACACAAGTTGCAAACGTCCAGAATCGGTCCATAAGTTTTAAACAGTCCAAAACAGTCCCAGACAGTCTCAGTCCGCAAAGTTTCAATAATGTCAATTTAGTCCAGCAATCTTCCCAAATACAGCGTCTTAAGTCCGAAACAGTCTCAGTCGCATTGTTTATCCTATTTTACACAAGTTCGAATTTAGTAAAAAAAAAATCAACTTGGCAACTCTAAATTATGTGAAAATCACATCCACTGATTTGTCGAGGTTTAAAACTAAGAATTTAAACAATAAAAAAAAAAGTTTTCTTCTCTCTCCTAAACCCTACATGCAAACCCTAACCTAGTTGTCCCTACGAGAAGATCGCCACATTGGCCACTGGTCAGCCGTCGTTGATGGCTAGCCAGGTGCTAACACATCCACCACCATCATAGACAACATTCCAAACCAACAAGAAACTGCAATAACCAAGTACAATTACTTGTTTAAACCACACACTTTGAACCCCATGCAAAACCCTAACCCTACGTCAAATATTCCTTTGAAGAATGTAACCTTTTGCAATGGTGTACCAGTATTACGTTGGAAACAAAATGAAGTAGAACAAATGGAACGAATGTAGAAATTCAATATTCCGTCATTGGTAAGTTTTCTTATGGCTGGCCTAAGATGGAAGAACTACGTACCATTGTGCCTATGCAATGTGGGATTAAAGGACAGTGTGTAATTGGTCTATTTAGACATAGACACATATTGATACGTTTATCTCTCAGGGAGGACTTTTTTAATCTGTTTTCCAAAGGCTCATATTATATACAGTTGAGGGATGGATGTTCTTATCAAATGAGGCCTTTAATTTATGATACTAGGTTTAAAATAGATGAAGAAACATCTAGGGTGATTACTTGGATCTCATTCCCAGATCTTATGCCAACTTTCATTGGTCAAGAATCCCTATTTTCAGTTGCTTCTGCTGTTGCAATTCCACTACACCTGGATAAAGCAATTGAGAATAGAACTAGACCAATCTGTGCACGAGTTAAAGTTTCGCTAGACTTGATGGCTGATCTACCTTCCTATGTGAAGATGGAAATTGAAGATGACGAAACTCAGGGAATTAGAGTAGATAAAGTAAAGATCAGATATGATTATTTGCCAAAGTACTGTTGTGAATGCAATTTACAAGGTTATTCTGAAGATGAATGCTGGAACTTACACCCTGAACTAGCATATGTTGGTGACGAAGAGAAGGATACTGATGTTCAGGAGAATGGAAAACAGGTGGTTATAAGTTAAGATAAGGGGAAATCATCTGTTGTGGTTACTAAACAGGACATGCTTGTTAATTCTGGAAGAGAAAAAACTTTGATTCATCATGAAATTCCTCAAAATCCAATCCCTGAGAAGAAAAGAAAGAATCAACATAATAATAGAAGGAGTTTTAATACTAGATTATTGGCTAGTGGAAAAGTGCTTGGTGATCCTGGAAATTGTAACATAGTGAAAGATAATAGAGTGTTTGATCTGCCACTATCTACAAGCACAGATGAAACTACTCAAAAGCAAAGTCAACAAGCTGTTGATATAGTTATTCATAACAAGTTTGATGCCTTACAAGAAGATGAGCAGGCCATTGAGGTCATCAATACTGATAGTGTGGCTCAGAATGAAGAACTAATCAACATTGAGAGTGGACATAATGGATTAACACAAGGAAAGGATTACTAGATACAACAGCAGGTTGATCAAAGTGTATTTGTACAGCAAAAGGAGACTGAAGTTGTTGTAGATGCCTCCATTGTGGTGGTGAATAATGGAAAAGAAGAGCAGACACAGCAGAAGAATGCATATTCAAGTCCAACCACATTAATAAATGGTAATGAAATTTTGCATAAGGAGGCACTAATGGAGGCGGAAACAACATCAGAATCTCAACTAGTACAAGATGAGGGGTTGAATGATTTTGAAGTGGACCCATTTAATGAGGAAAGATTAGTGGAAGAACAACCTTTGATGAATAACAATAACTTGGTTTTTATGGAAAACAATAACTTGGCTTTGATGGATTTGACATTGATGGAAAACAATAACTTGAAGGGGCAAATGCAGGTCATTGATGTTCTCCTAGAAGGAAGTGAATTGGCAGAAATACCTCAAACTCAACAGGTCACAAAGATAAGGCGAAATTCTCTTATGAGGGAATTACATGATCTGGTATCTCATAATATTGGAGAGCTGGATGTAGAATCAGATGTAGTAGGAAAAAAGGCAGAAGATATCAGCTGCTTAGATGATGAAGAAACTATTGCTACTGTATTGGATCATGTTACAAAAGAAGCAGACCTCTTACCTATGTCTCGAGTTAAAGCTACAAGAAATGCCAAGAAACAAGTAGGTCAGGAAATGCAACCTGTAAGGGTGATTCCAAAAAGGGGTAATTCTAAATCTAGTTATAAATGCTGATGAAGGCTCTTTTTTGGAATATTAGATCAGTGAGAACTCAAAAAGCTTTTCATAGAGTGCAGATACTGCACAGGCACCACAAGTTCTTCGTGATAGCTTTTATGGAACCATTCCAACATTTGAGACATATTGATCAATATCGAAGGAAAATTGGTATGCACTATGCCAAGGCTAATTGCAATGGTAAAATTATGGTTTTTTGTGAATGAAAACATTGATGTGGATATTTTAGAGGATACTGCACAACAAGTTACTATTAAGCTATTTTTCCAGGAATTGCACAAAAATATGGTAGTTACTATGGTGTATGCAAAGTGTGATGAAGTGGAAAGAGTGGACTTATGGGACTGTTTGTGTAATCTATCAGCCACTATGTCAATGCCATGGCTAATAGGTGGTGACTTTAATGTAATTCTGAATGAAGAAGAGAAGATTGGAGGCTTGCCTATTTTCCCTTAGGAATATAAATATTTTGCTTGTTGTGTCAATTCGTGTGAGTTGCCTGAGGTTAATTTCAAAGGCAGCCCTTTTACATGGTGGAATGGTAGAACAAATGGAGAATGCATTTTCAAAAGGTTGGATAGGATGCTTGTTAATGATCTGTTTCAATCCCGGTTTGGTCACATTGAAGTAGATCACATGTTAAGGACTGCTCTGGTTATTTTCTTGTATTGATCAAACTCAAACATTTATTAAAACTTTCAAATTTTTGAAGTTTTGGACTAAGCATGCAGATTTTCCTGATGTAGTTAGGCAACATTGGCAAGGTGATTCAGCTGATGTTTTCCTAGCTTTTAGGCAGAAATTGAAAAGTGTGAAATCTGCTTTATCCTAGGGGAGTAAGAATACTTTTGGGGACATTTTCAAACAGCTGAGCATTAGAGAGAAGATAATTAGAATCAAGGAAGAATTGTTTGAGGAATTCCCTACAGAAGGAAATAGAATGATCCTTCAAAGAGCACAAGCTGAACTAAAGAAATATATGCATTTTAAGGAGGAATTTTGGAGACAAAAAGATGGTTTTGATTGTTTTGCAGAAGGAGATAGAAATACAAGATTCTTCCATAATATAGTGAAGGGCAGAAGGAAGAGAACTCAGATCAAAAGAATACAAAACTCTGATGGCACTTGCATTAAAGGGGCTGACAATCTAGCATATGAGGCAAATCCTTTTATCAGACGAAATTCACTCAAGAGCCTCAGCAGGAGGACTTTTCATTATTGGAGCATATTCAAGAACTAGTGACAGAGGAAGATAATGATGTATTTTGCAGTAGTCCAAGTCTTGAAGAAGTAAAGCAAGCTATATTTAAACTAGCTGGGGATAGTGCAAGTGGCCCTGATGGTTTATCAGGTTTGTTTTACCAGTCATATTGGGATATAGTTGGTGTTGATGTTCATAAAGTAGTGAAGGCTTACTTTGAGGGTCATACTCTTCCTAAGTCTATAACACACACAAACCTTGTATTTTTGCCTAAGAAGAATGAAGTTGAGACATTTTCTCATATGAGGCCAATAAGTCTTTGTAACTTCATAAAAAAGATAATCTCTAGAGTATTACATGACAAGATTGATCATATTCTTACTAAGCTCATTTCAGCTAACCATTTTGGTTTTGTTAAAGGGAGAATCATCATTGAAAATGTCTTGTTGACTCCGGAAATTGTGTTTGACATCAGATTCAGAGGAAAACCTGCAAATGTAGTTTTGAAACTTGATATGACTAAGGCCTATGATAGAGTATCATGGTTATTTTTAACTAAGGTACTCAGGAAGATGGGGTTTGCAGAAAGGAGTGTGGACTTAGTATGGAGATTGTTGGCTAATAACTGGTACTCAGTGCTAGTTAATGGTCAACCTCGTGGCTTCTTTCACTCAACTAGGGGTGTCAAGTAGGGTGACCCTCTATCACCTTCTGTGTTCATTTTATCAGCAGAGGTTCTGACAAGAGCCTTGAATTCATTATTTGAAATTTCTGAATTTAAAGGTTATGGGATGCCAAAATGGAGGGCCAATCTTAACCACTTGGCATATGCAGATGACACCATAATCTTTGCCTCAGCAGACAATGATTCACTAAACATGATCATCAAGGTGTTACAGGATTATGAGAAGGTGTCTGGTCACCTTTATGTTGGCTAAAGTTTCCCAGAATATTGTATAAGGGGTGGCAGCAACCACAGGATTTTCAAAAGGTACATTTCCTATTGTGTAATTAGGATGCCCAATTTCTCATGCGAGGAAGAGGAAAACAGATTATTCTGAACTTATTAAAAAAGTGAAGGATAAACTGCAATCTTCGAAAGGGAGGTTGCTATCACCTGGAAGAAAGGCTTTGTTGATATCAAGTGTACTTCAAAGTATCCCTATACATCTTTTATCTGTAGTAAAACCTCCAAAATGTGTTATCAAGGAAATACACCAGATTTTTGCCAAATTTTTCTAGAGCAATAGGGAAGATGTCAAATCTAGGCATTGGTCTGCATGGCTTAATATGTGTTTTCCTAAGAAGGAGGTTCGTTTGGGCTTCAGATCCTTGTTTGATGTGTCAAAGGCATTATGTGCAAAATTATGGTGGAATTTTAGAACCTCAAAATCACTATGGGCCAAATACCTATGGAAAAAATACTGCTGTCACGACCCGACTAGGGCCATGACGGGTACCCGGGGCTAACCACCGAGCACTACTCATTCTATTACTCATTTTGTGTATAGTCATAGTTCTTATACTCATAATCGTAGGAAAACCATTTCATTTGAAACATATTTTACCTTTATATACATAAGCCCTTCGGCTATCAAAATAATACACATATACACTGGGAAACCGTGAGACCATACTACCCACACATGCATATCTACGAGCCTCTACTAGAGTACTAGACATATGGACGGGACAGGACCCCATCGTACCCAAAACAAATATACACAAAAGAATAATTCAATGGCACCTCTGTAACAATGGAGTGATCTCAAGGCCTGCTAATAGCTCCTACGAGTCTGGATCACCTCTCTGTCTACCTGTAGGCATGAACACAGCGTCAAAAGAAAAAGGAAGTAAGTACGAACATTGTACTGAGTATGTAAGGCACGAATGAAATGAACATAATAGAGAAATCAAAAGACAAAAGATAAAAATAAAACCTGCTTAAACTTTAGGAGTAAATGCATTTTATACATATCTCATATATCATTAAAGTACATATATCATCAGATCACATATACCATCATCGTTAACCCGCGTCCGGGTAACCAGCATACGCCGCCCACTAGTGGTGTCATGCCTGGCCCACTAGGCTCGGTGTAATAAAAAATAGCCCGCCGTAGCGGTGACATGCCCGGCCATGTAGGCACGGTGGAATCGTATGCAGCCCTCCTTCGCGGTGACATGCCAGGCCATTTAGGCAAGGTGTAATCATATCATCATGTGCTCATCATAAACTTATCATCATGATACATTTGTCATAGAACATGCATTAGAGCTTAAAGACAATATTTACTACATCGGGGTGACGTAAGGTCGGGAACCACCAATTACCTTATGGAGTTATCATAAGCATCATATCTTACCTTGAAGAAGACTACATTATAAGGTGAGTGTACACAAGTAACAACATCAATGGAACCATACTTAGGATCGTTAATCTCATGGACATCATATCTTACTTTAGGATTCTTTATACTTAAACTCACCAAATTCATTATCATGCTCGTGTTTTATCCATTTTGTTTATTTCATACTTAAATAGCTCTTTATAGTCATAGACTCAACATTTCCGTTACACAGGAAAGTCATGGAAAAATAGGAAGATTCATGCCATAGGAGTCATGCCTTAGAAGGAAAGGACTAGCCTTACATACCTTTTCGTTTAGCTATTATGTCGCTTGATCGTTCTCCTTCAATGTTCACGTTTCGACCTTCAAGAGATTTCGTATTAACATTAGCTAATCGATCACATGAACATGTTTAGCTAAAGCTAGAGAAAATTGGGCAGCATTTTCTTTATTTATACAACTTTCCCCATATCATATATCAACTCCCAAACATCTATAATAACACTCACAATATTATAACCAACAATCTTATCCCAAGCTACTACTCAAGAATCATGACTTATCCCAAGCTACTACTCAAAATCTTATTATTCTCATCTTTGTAACCCATTTTCTATCTCCTTTCATAATCTAAGTCTTTCAACCTCTCAATATCTTAAACAACATGAAATGATCATAAAACTTACCTTAGATAGTGTAGGAATGAGCTTTGAGTGGTAATACTTTACTTGAGCCAAAACCCTAATTCACTTCCCATGGAATTTCTTGACTTGGATGAACTCCAATGAGTTTCTTAAACTTGGTTTTCTTGGTTTAATGAAGTTGATCATAAATTTCTCTTGGGTTCTTGTGGAAGAAGTGTGGAGAGCTTTCTAGAGATTTCTTGAAGTGTTGGGTGAAAAATGAAATAAATGGAGTGAGGTTTAAGCCCTTATATTAATTTTAAAGCTGTCTCGACTCAATTATACGGACCAACATGCGGTCCGTATCTTTTATATGGACCGTATGTCTGGACTTATATTTGGTCCAGTGGAAGTTCCATTCTGGGCAGAACATACGGCCTAACATACGGCCAGTATTTTTTATATGGTCCGTATGTTGGACCGTATGTTGCCCAACTTTCCGGAATTCGTTCTCGTCGATTAGTTTGATCTCCAATCCTTATGGAACCTTCTTAACACTTGTTTAACACCTCATTAAAAAATCTAAGGGACATTATAACTCTTCTATAAGACATCATTAAGTCATCATTAATTCGGTACTCATAAAGCTTATCCGACACATAACGTATACCTTGCTTTTCTTGACAACTTTCTTCTCTTACCTCAAATGTCTTTGAAATCTCAATTAGGATCATCAAATGTTATTTCTTACTTAATGAAACATCATACACTTCGTGCCTTTCGGTAGTCTATTCATTGTGCATCAACGGGAAATTTTTCGAGGTGTAACATTCATCCCCCCTTTTAGAACATTCATCCTCAAATGTTAAGCGCTCGGGAATTCTACGAAAATTTCGCCAGAGTTTCCCCTGTAATATGGCACTACCATCCTGTCACAACAGCCCATAATAAAAATTCCTCACAGGGCCACAACATAATACCAATAATATTTGGCCACACACGACCCATATGCACAAAAAGAGAACATACATACCTCATAATCTTGGTGTTTCATCTTGGATCTCTTCTAGGGGCTGAAATAGGTGCGGGTACTTGGATTTCATATTCTCTTCCGCTTCCTAAGTCATTTCTTCTCGGTTATTGATTCTCCATAAGACTTTACCTGAGGCTACTTCTTTATTTCTAAGTCTTTGTACTTGCCTATCTAGTATGGCAACGGGTACTTCTTCATAAGCCAACCTTTCTGTCACTTGAACATCATCTATTGGAACAATCCTCGTAGGATCTCCAACACATTTACAGAGCATTGAGACATGGAAAACTGGGTGGACTGCTTCTAGTTCTGAGGGTAAGTCCAATTCATAAGCTACTTGGCCTACCTTGCGGGCAATTTTATAAGGTCCAATATATCGAGGACTCAACTTTCCTTTCTTACCAAATCTCATCACTCATTTCATTGGCGACAACTTTAAGAATACCCAGTCATCAACTTGAAATTCTAAGTCTCGCCGCCGATTGTCCGCGTAAGATTTTTGGCGACTTTGGGCTGTTTACAATCGATCTCGGATGACCTTGACCTTTTCCACTGCCTGTTGGATCAATTCAGGGCCTATTAGCTATACTTCTCCTACTTCAAACCACCCACTTATGGATCTACACTTCCTTCCATGTAGAGCTTCATACGGAGCCATTTGGATACTGGAATGGTAGCTATTGTTGTATGAAAACTCGATAAGGGTTAAGTGGTCATCCCAACTACCACCAAAATCTAATACGCATGCCCGTAGCATATCTTCCAAAGTCTGGATAGTGCGTTCAACTTGCCCATCAGTTTGTGGATGAAATGTAGTACTAAGCTTTACTTGAGTACCCAAACCTTTTTGGAAGGATTTCCAGAACTTATCTATAAATTGTGCTCCTCTATCTGTGGTAATAGGCAACGGAATAGCATGGAGTCGCACAATCTCTTTGAGATACAACCTTACATAATCTTCTGCTGAGTACGTAGTTTTGACTGGAAGAAAATGAGCTACTTTCGTGAGTCTGTCTACGATCACCCCTATGGAATCATACTTACCTCGGGAATTGGGTAATCCCACAATAAAATCCATGTTGATCACTTTCCACTTCCAAGTAGGGATTTCCATTGCTTGCAATAACCCTCCTGGCTTTTGATGCTCGATTTTCACTTGCTGACAGCTTGGACATTGAGCTACAAATTCTGCTATATTTTTCTTCATTCCATCCTACCAATACATTAACTTGAGATCATGATACATCTTTGTCGCTCCTAGATGAATAGAATACCGAGAATAATTAGCCTCTTCTAGAATTCGACGACGTAATTCTGCAGCATTCGGAACACATAGCCTGCCTCGGTATCTAAGAATCCCATCTATAGATGTTTCAAATGGATACTTCTCTTTTTCATGAAATGTGTCTCTATAATGGCTCAACTGAGGATCTTCATATTGACGCCTTTTGACTCCTATGTCCAAGGATGAAACAGTTGGATTATTGATATCAATTCCTGCACCACCTCATCAATTAGACGAACTCTAAGATTAACTAGCTGGTGGAGCTCATGAATTGATTCCTTCTTTTCCGGAGGAACTTCACATAGGCTACCCATTGACCTATGACTAAGAGCATCAGCTACTACATTTTCTTTCCCGGGGTGGTATAAAATACTGACATCATAATCTTTCAATCATTCTAACCACCGCCTCTGCCGCAGATTTAACTTCTTCTGTTTTAGAATATATTGAAGACTCTTGTGATCTGTGTAAATATCAACGTGAACACCATACAAGTAATGTCTCCACATCATTAGTGCATGGATAACTACAGCCAATTCAAGATCATAAGTTGGGTAGTTCTTCTCATGTTTCCGTAATTGCCTTGAAGCATAAGCAATGACTTTACCATGCTGCATCAACACACATCCTAACCCAACGCTAGAAGCATCACAATATACAACATAACCGTCTGGCCTTTCTGGGAGTGTCAAGACCGGGGTTGAAGTTAATCTGTCCTTCAACTCGTAGAAGCTGCGTTCACGGGCATCATTCCACTGAAATTTAGCTGATTTCTGGGTCAGCTTCGTCAATAGGGCTGAAATAGATGAAAATCCCTCCACGAATCTCCTATAGTAACCTTCCAATCCCAGGAAACTACGGACTTCCGTGGGTGTTGTAGGCCTTGGCCAAGTTTTCACAACTTCAATTTTTTGAGTATCAACTCGAATGCCATCAACTGAAATAACATGGCCCAAAAATGTCACAGAATTCAGCCAAAACTCGCACTTTGAAAATTTTGCATACAATTCTCGAGTTCAAAGAATTCCAAGAACAATACGCAAATGGTCTTCATGCTTTGATTATGTCCGAGAGTATACCAGAATATCATCAATGAACACTATCAGAAATAGGTCCAAGAGAGACCTAAATACATTGTTCATCAAATTCACGAACACTGTCGGAGCATTAGTTAACCCGAATGACATCACTCAAAATTCATAATGGCCATATCTCGTTCGAAAGGCTGTTTTGGGAATATCTTCTTCTTTAACCCTCACTTGATGATAACCTGACCTTAGATATATTTTGGAAAACCACTTGGCACCCTGTAATTGATCAAACAAATCATCAATTCTCGGAAGAGGATATTTATTCTTTATCGTCACCTTATTTAATTGCCTATAATCGATGCACATCCGTAGGGAACCATCTTTCTTTCTCACAAAGAGAACTGCTTCTCCCCACAGTGATGAACTGGGTCTAATGAATCCCTTTTCAAGCAAATCCTTAAATCGTGCCTTTAGCTCCTTCATTTCTGCAGGAGCCATTCGGTACGGAGAAATAGAAATAGGCTTAGTATCTGGCAACCCATCAATAGCAAAATCAATCACTCTTTCTGATGGAAGACCTGGAAGTTCATCTGGGAACACATTCGGAAACTCTTTCACTACCGGAACGGATTGGAAAGTTGGTGACTTTGCTTCGGTTTCACGAACTCGGACTAAGTGATAAATATAGCCCTTAGCTATCATCTTTCTTGCCTTGAGGTAGGAAATAAACCTACCCCTTGGAGATGCTGTATTACCCTTCCATTCGAGCACGGGCTCTCTCGGAAATTGAAATCGAACTGCTTTCATTCGACCATCAACATTAGCATAACATGAGGCCAACCAATCCATTCCCATAATTACATCTAAATCTAGCATTTCCAGCTCAACTAAATGAACTTTTGTCTGGCGGTGACATATCACAATTACACAATTTTGTACACTTGTCTAGCTATCACGGGATCACCAACCAGAGTAGATACCTCAAAAGGTTTAATTGGCTCGGGTTTTACCCCAATACAATCAGCAATATATGGAGTAATATAAGATAGTGTAGAACCCGGATCTATCAATGCATATACGTCATGAGAAAATACGGATAATATACCTGTAACTACATCCGGGGAGGTCTCAAGATCCTGTCATCCGGCTAATACATAGATGTGGGGTTGAGTAGCACCTGAAGTAGAAGCTCCCCCTCTGCCTCTACCTTGGCCTGCTGAAATCTGGGGAGTCTGCCCTACCGGGCGCACTGAGGAAGAATCAGCCGCTGATCCTGTGGGCTGAACCCCACCTCTACCGTATCTCGAGGGACTATCACGCATCACGTGCCCAGTCTATCCGTAAACATAACAAGCATCTGTACCTTGGCGACATAGCCCCGAATGTAACTTCCTGCACTGACTACATCGTGGGGCTAGTGGTCTCCTCTGGCTATAATCATCCCCAAACTGGGAACCTGAAGCTCTCGAGCTCTGAACCTACCCTGAACGAATGGAGCGATCAAATCTCCTACCTAAAAATCGTGGGGGTGCACTAGTCACCGACTGGCCTGAGTGTCTAGAATATGATTGCCTCGATCCCCCTCTGTAGTCGCTACCGGTGCCCATAGATCTAGCCCTCTTACTTTGCCCTATATCAATATCACGCTCACCCCTTTGCAGATGTTGCTGCTCTTATAAGTTTTGGGCATGGTCCTGAATGCGGGAAATATCCATCCCCTCTTGCAATGAAGCCGTTAAACAATCTTTAAATAAATGTGGCCCTAGGCCACTCACAAATCGATGCACTCTATCTCCCATGTCGGCCACCATAGTCGGAGCATATCTAGCCAATGAATTAAACTGAAGGCTATACTCCCGGGCACTCATATTCCCTTGTTTTAAATTTAAGAATCTATCCGCTCTAGCTCGACGGACCTCAGGTGGCAAATAGTGGCGGATGAAGGCATCTACAAATTCTTGACAAACTGGAGGAGGCGCATTCCCTTTCCTTGAGGATATCCAATTATTGTACCATAAAACCGCCACATCCCAGACTCTATAAGATGCCAACTCCACAGATTCAGTTTCAGAGGCATGAATAATCTTCAATGTTCTCAACATTTCATCAATAAAACCTTGCGGGTCTTCATCCGGCCTTGACCTGAAAAATTTCGGAGGATTCAAACTCATGAAATCACGGGCTGTAGTACTAACTGCCCTGTCACTTGAACTTGTACCCTGCCACTGTGCCTGGGCAGCAACTAACTGCGTCAATAAATGGATAGCCTCGGTCATTTGTTGACTCGAAGTAACTGGGGAGGAACTGGAGGCATAGGAGCTGGAGCTGAAGCCCCCTCTTGTTCTTCTATAATAGGCGGAGGAGAAGAGGCATTAGATGAAGCCTCATTATGTGATTCGTCCTCTTCTACATTCCTTGGCGGCTCCCTTTCTACCCGTCTTTCTATCGTAGTCTTGCCCTCCTGGGCGGCTGTAGCTTTTCTCTTTGGCTGCATCTTTGAAATCATAACACACTATTAGGGAAGAGAAAATCTTATAACACGGCTCTATCGCATGATCTCATAAGAAGAAGAATGGTTATTTTTCCTAAATGCCCTGTAGCCTCCTGTTTATTAGCGTGGCGCGCAACACACCATAAACAAGACTCTACTAGACACGGCTCGTAGACACTTCCTAGGACTGAACTGCTCTGATACCACTCTTGTCACGACCCGACTAGGGCCATGACGGGTACTCGGGGCTTACCACCGAGCACTACTCATTCTATTACGTGTTTTGAGTACAGTCATATTTCTTATACTCATAATCGTAGGAAAACCATTTTCATTTGAAACATATTGTATCTTGATATACATAAGCCCTTCAGCTATCAAAATAATACATATATACAATGGGAAACCGTGAGACAATACTACCCACACATGCATATCTACGAGCCTCTACTAGAGTACTAGACATATGGACGGGACAGGATCCCATCGTACCCAAAACATATATACACAAAAGAATAATTCAATGGCACCTCCGGAACAATGGAGTGCTCTCAAGGCCTGCTAATAGCTCTTACGAGTCTGGATCACCTCCCTGTCTACCTGGGGGCGTGAACACAACGTCCAAAGAAAAAGGACGTTAGTACGAACATTGTACTGAGTATGTAAGGCATGAATGAAATGAACATAATAGAGAAATCATTAGACATAAGATGAAGATAGAACCCGCTTAACCTTTAAGAGTAAATGAATTTTATACATATCTCATATATCATCATAGTACATATATCATCGAATAACATATACCATCATCGTTAACCCTCATCCGGGTAACCATAAACGCCGCCCAGTAGTGGTGTCATGCCCGGCCTTCTCGGCTCGGTGTAATCATAAGCAGCCCGCCTTAGCGGTGACATACCCGGCCATCTAGGCACAGTGTAATCGTATACAGCCCGCCTTCGTGGTGACATGCCCGGCCATCTAGGCACGGTGTAATCATATCATCATGTGCTCATCATAAACTTATCATCATCCTACATTTGTCATAGAACATGCATTAGAGCTTAAAGACAATCTATACTACATTGGGGTGACGTAAGGTCGAGAACCCCCAATTACCTCATGGACTGATCATAAGCATCATATATCACCTTGAAGGAGACTACATTATAAGGTGAGTGTACACAAGTAACAACATCAATGGAACCATACTTAGGATCGTTAACCTCATGGACATCATATCTTACTTTAGGATTCTTTATACTTAAACTCACCATCATCATTATCATTCTCGTGTTTTATCCCTTTTCTTTATTTCATGCTTATATAGTTCTGTATAGCCATAGACTCATGATTTCCGTTACATGGGAAAGTCATGGAAAAATAGGAAGATTCATGCCATAGGAGTCATGCCTTAGAAGGAAAGGACTAGCCTTACATATCTTTTCGTTTAGATATTCTGTCGCTTGATCGTTCTCCTTCAATGTTCACGTTTCTACCTTCAAGAGATTCCGTATTAACATTAGCTAATCGATCACATGAATATGTTTAGCTAAAGCTAGAGAAAATTGGGCAGCATTTTCTTTATTTATACAACTTTCCCCATATCATATATCAACTCCCAAACATCTATAATAACACTCACAATATTATAACCAACAATCTTCATTCACTCTACATTATCCACATCTCAAAATTTTACTTCAATTCCTCCATAATCATGGTCATACTTAACTTTTACATTTGCTCACATATAATGCTTATTCCATGTCCTTAATATCATTTATAACATAATCATAATCACAACATATCAATAATCATGACTCATCCCAAGCTACTACTCAAAATCTCATTATTCTCATCTTTGTAACCCATTTTCTATCTCCTTTCATAATCTAAGTCTTTCAACTTCTCAATCTTAAACAACATGGAATGATCATAAAACTTACCTTAGACAGTGTAGGAATGAGCTTTGAGTGGAAATACTTCACTTGAGCCAAAACCCTAATTCACTTCCTATCGAATTTCTTGACTTGGATGAACTCCAATGAGTTTCTTACACTTGGTTTTCTTGGTTTGATGAAGTTAATCATAAATTTCTCTTGGGTTCTTGTGGAAGAAGTATGGAGAGCTTTCTAGATATTTATTTAAGTGTTGGGTGAAAAAATGAAATAAATGGAGTGAGTTTTAATTCCTTAAATTAATTTTAAAGCTGCGCGACTCAATTATGCGGACCAACATGCGGTCCGTATCTTTTATATGGACCGTATGCCTGGCCTTATCTTTGGTCCTGTGGAAGTTCCATTCTGGGCAGAACATACGGCCTAACATACAGCCAATATGTTTTATAGGGTCCGTATGTTGCCCAACTTTTCGGAATTCGTTCTCGTCGACTCGTTTGATCTTCAATCCTTATGGAACCTTCTTAACACTTTTGTAACACCTCATTAACAATCTAAGGGACATTATAACTCTTCTCCAAGACATCATTAAGTCATCATTAATTCGGTACTCGGAAATCTTATCCGACACATAACCTATTCCTTGCTTTTCTTGGCAACTTTCTTCTCTTACCTCAAATGTCTTTGAAATCTCAATTAGGATCATCAAATGCTATTTCTTACATAATGAAACATCACACACTTCATGCCTTTCATTAGTCTATTCATTATGCATCAACGAGAAATTTTCCGAGGTGTAAAAATTGTAACAAGCAATATCCTCAGTATGTCCAATGGAAAAGAGGTACACAGGTTTGGAAGATGATGTTAGAAGCAAGAGATATTATAGAACAGGAAATATGGTGGGAAACTAAGAGTGGAATTGCTAATGTCTGGTTTGACAACTGGACAAAATTAGGAGCCTTGTACTATACATTACCTGATCAAGCCATTGGTGAAAGTGTGGAAGATGTATCTGAACTACTAGATGGAAATGATTGGAATTTCCATAAGCTACAACAACTTATACTAGGTGAAAATGTTAATCATATTCAAGAGGAGCCTCTGATAAAAGAAAGTTCAACTTTGTGGGACAAATCATGGTGGATGATGACTAGCTCTGGGAAATTTACTGTTTCAGGTGCCTGGAATCTGGTTAGACAAAAAGGTCATATCTCTACTATCACAACACGGATGGGGGCCGCGATGGGTCCCCGAGGCTGACCACCGAGCACCCCTTATTCCCTCACTTATCATAGTCATTTACGCTTCTTTATCATTCACAAATTCATAATCGCATGACAATCATTTTTCGGTGGAAAGCACAATTAGTCTATAGATATATATATATAAATGCCTTAATAGACTATCAAAATAATATATGTAATATATTTATGCATACCGTAGTAGACTTGTGAGACCATCTAACCCACACTACGAGCCTCTTCTGACATACTATACATGTAGACGGAACAAGACTCCGTCATGCCCAAAATATACATATGTACCAAAAGAATAATCATAAGCACCTCCGAACAATAGAGTTATTTCAAACAGCTGACAGCTCCTAAGAATCCAGATCGAGCTCACCTCCCTGTCTACCTATGGGCATGAACACAGCGTCCAAAGAAAACGGACGTCAGTGCGAATGTTGTACTGAGTATTAGAGGCATGAACAATAACAACACATCAAGAAAATAAAGGGAGCATCAAGTATGGAGCAACTATACCTGGCTAGGAATCGTATGAAAAGTAATGCATGATGACTTACTTTTATGCTTATCATCATCTCATGTATGCATATCATTTATATATATAAACTGCCCGACCATATAGGTGCGGTGTGATAATCAGTAACGTTAGCCAGCGTCCAGGCCTCCCGCGTCCAGGCCTCCCGCGTCCGGGGTACCATCTCATGCCGGCCACTAGTGGTGTCTACCCATGCCAACTGGCCATGGTGTATCGTATAGCTGCCAGCTTTCGCGGTGACTGCCCGGCTAACTAGGCCCTGTGTAATATGATTATGACATGCTCATTATGAAATACTTATAATAATATGCTTATCAAAATATGCTCACAATTGTGCATGCATAGGGACTCTAGAACAAGTGTATTTTATCGAGGTGACGTAAGGTCGTGAACCCTCGATTCCATTATGGGCATTCATGAACATTCTGCCTCACCTTGAAGGGATTAATATGTAAGGTGAGTGTATAAAATGGACAACATCATTTACTTTATAGGAACGTCATATCATGTCTCTTGACTCATATAGCTATTCATGATCTTAAGCTCTTGGCTTTCCGGAATATAGGAGAATCATGGATAGGGAGAAGAATCATATCATGGGATTCATGCCATAGAAAGAAAATGATTAGCCTCACATACCTTTGTCGCTTAGTTAAGCTATCGTTCACTTGTTCTCCTTCAATATCACGTTGCTACCTTCACGAGAGGATACGCATTATAGTTAGTCAATCGACCATAAGAACGCATCGTTATTTCTAGAGAAAATCGGGCAGCATTTCCTTTGTTTCTACTACTTTTCTCATGTTCTATTTCAACTCCCAAATATTTACAACAACACTCATAATATCGTATCAACATTCTTCACTTATCTATATTTAGCAAAATCCACCATTTTTCTCCCATTTCTCCACATTTAATGTTTTAGCTCATCATCATAATTTTGCTTACTTCACACCTATTCCATGGTCTATACGCCACTTATAACGTATTCATCATCACAACCTATCAACGTTCATGATTCTATTCAACTATCATTCAATTGTGACACTATTCACTCAGTAATGGCCCATTTTCTATGTTCTTCTACATTTCAAGCATCTTAGCTTTCCAATACCTTAAATAACATGATAAAGTCATAAAACATACCTTAGATGATGGTGGAACAAGCCTAGAGTGGAATCACTTCTTTAGCACCAAAAACCTTCTTCACCTCTTTTGGAATTTCTTGAAGGAGATGACTTCCAATTAGGTTTCATACACTTTGTTTCGTAGATTTGGTGTTGATGATCATTGATTTCCTTGGTATTCTTGTGGTTGAAGTGTTTGGAGTGTTCTAGAGATTTCTAGGGAGAAATTTCGTGAAGATGAAATAAGAAAATGAACTTGGGTCCCTCCTTTTTAATAGCTAAAATCAAATTTTTATGAACAGTGGTTTACGGGCCGTATACTTGTTTACGGTCCGTCCTTCGCGACCGTATTTAATCATATCAGAAACAGAAAGGTTGGCTGAAGATCATGGCAGTTTACGACTCAGTTTACGGGTCGTATTTCAATTTACGGTCCGTATTCCAAGTCATTTTTAACCATTTGAAGCATTTGACAGAAAGTTGAAATTTTTGAAATGTTGAAGGACGATGACACTTTACGGTTCGTAAATCACTTTACGGGCGGTATTCCATTTTACGGCCACTGGCTGAAATGAAATTCTACAACTTTCTTAACTCCAAAGTTCATAAATAGTCATTCCCTACTTAGTAAAACATCGCACACTCATGCCCTTCGTTGGTCTATTCATTGTTGGCTCACGAAATATTTCCGAGGTGTAACACTCTTCCCCCCTTTTCGGAACATTCCTCCTCGAATGTTAAACACTCGGGATTCTACGAAAATTCTGCCAGAGTTTCCCCTATAATTTGACACTACCAACCTGTCACAACAACCCATAATATCATCGCCTCACAGGGCTACATCACAATATCAACATATCCGTGGCCACACACGACCAAAAGCATAAAAATGAAGCGTACATACCTCATATCATCGGCGTTTCGTCTTGGATCTCTCCCGGGGGTTGGAATAAGTGTGGGTACTTAGATTTCATGCTCTCTTCTGCTTCCTAAGTCATTTTTTCCCGATTGTTGGTTCGCCACAATAGTTTGACTGACGCTACCTCTTCATTTCGAAGCTTGCGCACTTCCCTATCTAGGGTGGCAATAGGTACTTCTTCATAGATTAGCTTTTTCGTTATTTGCACATAGGCTACCGGGACAATCTTGGTGGGGTCTCCAACACACTTGCGGAGCATCGAAACGTGGAAGACTGGATGGACTGATTCAAGCTCCGAAGGCAAATCCAATTCATAGGCTACTTGACCCACCTTACGGATGATTTTGTAGGGCCCAATGTATCTGGGACTTAGCTTCCCCTTCTTACCAAATCTCATCACCCCTTTCATTGGCGACACTTTCAAGAACACCCAATCACCGGCTTGAAATTCCAAGTCTCATCGGCGATTGTCCGCATAGGACTTTTGGCGACTTTGAGCTGTCAACAACCGATCTTGGATCAACTTGACTTTTTCTGTTGCTTGTTGGATCAATTCAGGGCCCACTACTTGTGCTTCTCCTATTTCGAACCATCCGATTGGAGATCTACATTTCCTTCCATATAAAGCTTCATATGGAGCCATTTGTATACTGGAATGATAGCTGTTGTTATATGCAAATTCAATTAGCGGGAAATGATCGTCCCAACTTCCACCAAAATCCAGCACACATGCTCGTAACATATCGTCCAAGGTCTGAATAGTACGCTCTGCTTGTCCGTTAGTCTGTGGATGAAATGCCGTACTAAGCTTCACTTGAGTGCCTAGACCTTCTTGAAATGATTTCCAAAATTTGGCTGTAAACTGTGCTCCTCTGTCTGTGATGATAGATAATGGGATTCCATGGAGTCACACAATTTCTTTGAGATACAACCTTGCATAGTCTTCTGCTGAGTACGTGGTGTTGACTGGAAGAAAATGGGCTGCTTTCGTCAGCCTATCCACGATCACCCATATAGAGTCATACCTGCCACGGGAACGGGGTAATCCCACGATGAAATCCATGTTTATCACTTCCCATTTCCAAGTAGGGATTTCTATTGCCTGTAACAAGCCCCCTGGCTTCTGATGTTCAGTTTTTACCTGTTGGCAATTTGAACATTGTGCTACGAATTATGCTATGTCTCTCTTCAGGCCATCCAACCAATACATCATCTTGACATCACGATACATTTTTGTTGCACCTGGATGAATAGAATACCGAGAATAGTGAGCTTCTTCTAGAATCCGTTGGCGCAAATCCACCACATTCGGCACACATAACCTGCCTCGGTATCTAAGAATTCCATCCATAGAGACTTCAAACGGAGACTTTTATTTCCCATAAGATGTGTCTCTATAACGACATAACTGCGGATCTTCGCACTGCCGTTCTTTCACTTCCATATCCAAGGATGAAATTGTGGAATCATTTATACTAATTCTGGCATCGCCCGAATCAATTTTACGCACTCCCAAATTTGCTAATCGGTGAAGTTCTTGAACCATCTCTTTCCTTTCCGGAGGGATTTCACATAAACTGTCCATCGATCGGCGGCTAAGTGCATCAGCTACTACATTCGCTTTCCCGGGGTGGTATAAAATATTAACATCATAATCTTTTAATAATTCTAACCACCGCCTCTGCCGTAAATTCAGCTCCTTCTGTTTAAAAATGTACTGGAGACTCTTGTGATCTGTATAGATATCAACGTGCACCCCGTATAAATAATGCCTCCATATTTTTAGGGCATGAATAACCGCAGCTAGTTCGAGATCATGAGTTGGATAATTCATCTCATGTTTCCGCAATTGTCTCGAAGCATATGCAATAACTTTCCCGTGCTGCATCAATACGCATCCTAGTCCAACACCGGACGCATCACAGTATACCACGTAGCCATTTGACCCTTCTGGGAGTGTTAAGATCGGAGTTGAGGTCAACCTGTCTTTCAACTCTTGGAAACTAGGCTCACATGCATCGTCCCACTGAAATTTAGCGGACTTTTGAGTTAGCTTCGTCAATGGGGCTGAAATAGATGAAAATCCCTCTACGAACCTTCTATAATATCCTGCCAAACCCAGGAAACTACGAACTTCTATGGGCATCGTAGGCCTTGGCCAGGTCTTCACAGCTTCAATTTTCTGAGTGTCTGTTATATCCTATGTTTTCACACATTTGGAAAAATTGGAAATAATCTTGATTTGTAAGAAATAAGGTCATAATTGATTTTATGCAACACATGAGTTGTTTATGAAAGAATATTAATGTGAAAGTGTTGGAGAAGGCCAAGGGCGGAATTGGAATTTTGGAAATTAGTTTCGGGAATTACAAAATAAGATTCGTAACAAATTGGGCTCAAAAAAAATTAATGAAAATGAGGCCCAACTTGGAGAGGGGTGGCCGGCCACATAGTGGCCCAAGCCCATGGCTTTATTAAATTTCCATGTGCCTAAATTAAATATAAGAAGTCTTATTCCATAAGAAGTTTCAAGACAAAGAGTTAGAACAAAAAAAAAGAAAGAAGAGAGCAAGAGCTACAAGGCTATTCGGCCATAGACAAAAAAAATCAACTCTCCAAATCTTGGTCCTAAAATTTTTATTTTGTGGTTTTCCTACTAAATTAAGTGTCCTCTACAACTTGGTGTAGTTGGTTTGGAAGAAGGAGCACTTATTTCTTCAAGTTGACAAGTTGTTCAAGTGAAGAAGCTTGTGGAAAAAGGTAAGAATTCATCCCTTTTTATTATGTTATGAAGGTGTGTTTGTGTTGTAGTGTGTAGAAATGAGAAGAAAGTATGGAAATATGGAAGTCTGCAAAGTGGGTATATATATATATATATGTATAGTCGTGTGTATGTAAAGTAGTGTAGGCAAAATGAGTTGAATTTATGTTGAATTCTAGCCGTGAGTAGGGTGGAAGTTCATATTGAGAATGATAGTCGAATGAATTTGGTTGAAGTTAGAAATATGTGTATGGCCGTGCGGTATATGGAAGTGAAATGGGAATGAATTAATTTTGTTTAACATGTTAGTTGTGTCGTTGTGATGCTTGCTATGTAAATAAGGGTAAAATGATGTAAGTTTGCATTGAAATGGAAAGTAGAAGCTTATGTCGTTTTAGTACGATTTTATGACATTATGGAAATGAAGTTATTAAGATGCAAATTATGTTGATTGTTGATGAACTTGGAAGATGGGAAACATGTTATGAATATGTATGCCAACGATTAGAAGCCTTGGATGACTTATGGCTTTGGTGGAAAGTTGTATATTTAGTATATCTTGTGAATATTTTGTAAATATGATATGAAATGCTTCCAAATTGCATTGTGATGATCTTGATTAATGATGAGTATGAAAATATTGAGGTTGGGTTGGAATTGTGAAGTCGGAATGAACGTTATTGCATTATGTCGGAAAGTAGAATTAGTTGCATTATATTGTGTTATATTGTGACTATTGTTGTTATTGGTGTTGTTATTGGGTTGTGGTTGATTGTTTTTGGCCGAGTTGAATTCTCGGGGATGCTATATGTATAGGGGAAATGCTGCCCAAATTTCGGTAGAAAAGTGTTGAATTGAGATTTAAGCCCTAAGGTCCTATGGGTAACATTTGGTAAATGTGACCATTTGCAGATTTTTGACGAAACGGGAAGTGAGCTTGGAAAGGCGTAAGGAGCTTGAAAGGTATGTAAAGCTATCCCGATTCTTCTCTTGGCATGTCCTAGATGTACTAGGGTTGGAATTATGCCTCGGGGAATATTCTGTCCATCGGAATCCGCGTGTGAAATTGTCGCATTTTCGTTCGATAGAATTGAACTCTTTAAGTATCCTTTGTTGGAGAATTATGCAAATTTCCCCAAATTGCCTAGAAAGTTATGGAATGCCCTAGGACCTTTGTAGGTGACCCCTTAAGCCTAAAAATACGTAATTTGAGCCCACCGCTTCATTTGTTCCGAGGTGGGCCACTATTTCCGATTTTACCCTTCTGTATTTATGACCTGTCTTCGAACTGCTTTAAAGGAAACGTTTGAACTACTCCTCTATCTCTTATTCAAAATTATTTTAAATATTCCGTTAAGTCTTATAAATTGTTTTGGATCTTGGAAACGATCTCAGAAAAGATTATGCCTCATTGAGTCTCTGGAAATATATATGTTATTTTTATTGCATTTAGTTTCTCACTACTCCGTTCGTGGATGCCTCAATGTTTTCCCCACTGAGCCCGGGCCAGGATATGTTGTCAAGCGTACTTCTCTGCATTGTTCGCCGTGCCTCGATGTGAGGGGGCAGGTATACGTGTACATGGGTTGTGGAGTATGTTGTGCCATGTACACACATTTGATATGATATGTTATGATCTGATATGATACATTATGTTACGGGTTATCCCCTATTCTGATCCTTATGTGTAGTGGCACCAGTGTCGGGAAGGTGACCACGTTCTGTCTACCGAGTCCCTTGGCGGGGGCCGGATATGATATGGCATATGTTTCTGTACACACTTCTTATGTTTTGAAAATATGCATTTGATATTCTGGATTTTGCATTCCTTTTCTGTTCGTTCTGTTTCCGGTTATGATTTTGTTTCTGTACTTCAGGCTTTACATATTCAGTACATATTTCGTACTGACCCCCTTTCTTCGGGGGCTGCGTTTTCATGCCGCGCAGGTACAGACGACAGGTTTGCTAATCCGCCCGCATAGGACCTTATTCTGCTATTTTGGAGTGCTCTTTTATTCAGAGCATACACTTTTGGTATATACTTTTGTTCGCTATGTATGTGTACATTTGTTCTGGGGTACAGCGGGGGCCCTGTCCCGCCATATGATTCATTCGGTCTGTTTAGAGGTCTGTAGACTTATTTGTGGGTGTGTGTGCCTACTTCTGTACAGTTGTATCCCTATGATCTCTTTCGTTATGGCAGCCTTGTCGGCTCGCGCATGTATATGTTCGTTATCCGTCCTTCTTTCTCACAAACAAGACTGGTGCTCCCCACGGCGATGAGCTGGGTCTGATAAACCCCTTGTCAAGCATATCTTTCAGCTGTGTTTTTAGCTCTTTCAATTCTGCCGGAGCCATTCAGTAAAGAGGAATAGAAATGGGCTCGTTGTCCGGCAATACATCAATGGCGAAATCAATTTCTCTTTCTGGAGAAAGACCTGGGAGTTCGTCTGGAAATACGTCTGGGAATTCATTCACCACCGGAATAGATTGAAGAGTTGGCGAATCTGTTTATGTATCATGAACTCGAACTAAATGATAAATATAGCCCTTGGCTATCATCTTCCTTGCCTTGAGTTAGGAAATAAACCTACCCTTTGGGGATGCCGTATTCTCCTTCCATTCAAGTATGGGCTCTCCCGGAAATTGGAATCGGACCACTTTCGCCCAGCAATCAACATTAGCATAACATGACGCTAGCCAATCCATGCCCATGATTACATCGAAATCTACCATTTCAATCTCAATCAAATCAGCTTTAGTCTGACGATCACATATCACAATGACACAATCCTTATACACTTGTCTAGCTATCACGGGATCACCAATCGGAGTGAACACTTCGAAAGGTCTAATTGGCTCGGGTTTCACCCCAATACAATTAGCAATATACGGAGTAACATAAGAGAAAGTGGAACCCGGATCGATAAGAGCATATACATCACGGGAAAATATAGTCAATGTACCTGTGACCACATCTGGGGAGGACTCAATATCTTGTCGCCCAGCCAAAGCATATACGCGGGGCTGAACAGCACCTGAAGTAGACGCTCCCCCTCTGCCTCTACCTCTACCTGCTGGAGTTTGATGAGTCTGTGCTGTCTGACGTACTGAAGAAGATCCCGCTGCTCAACCTGTGGGCTGAGTCCCAACCCTATCTCTCACCGACGGGCAATCTCTCATCATGTGTCCGGTCTGACCACAAGTATAACAAGCATCCGTACCCTGATAACATTGTCCGGAATGCAATTTACCGCACTAGCTGCACCGCGGTACCGGAGGTCTCCTCTGACTGAAACCTCCCCTAAACTGAGAATCTGAGGCCCTTAAACTCTAGCCCTTTCCTGACTGGGAGGAACGATCAAACCTCCTATCTGGAAATCTGGAAGGCGCACTAGTCGCTGACTGTCCTGAGTGCCTAGAATACATCTGTCTCGATCCCCCTCTATACTCGCTGCTCGTTCCCATAGACCTAGCCGTCTTACCTTGCCTTCGGTTAATATCATGATCGCTCCTTGGCGGCTGTTGTCGTCCCTCTAAATTCTTAGCATGGGCCTGTATACGGGAAATATCCATCCCATCTTGCAATGAAGCCGTTAAACAATCTTTGAATTGATGTGGTCCCAAACCACTAACAAACCTGTGCACTCGATCCACCATGTCGGCCACCATAGTCGGGGCGTACCTGGCCAGAGAATTAAATTGCAGGCTATACTCTCGAGCACTCATTCTTCCTTGCTTTAGATTCAAAAACTTGTCCGCTCTAGCTCGGCGGACCTCGGGCGGCAAATAATGGTGAATGAAAGCATCAACAAACTCTTGCCAAACGGTAGGAGGTGCATTTTCTGTCCTCGATGCTATGCAGTTGTTATACGACAATACCACCACATCACAGAGTCTATAAGAATCCAACTCTACCGATTCAGTCTCAGAAGCATAAATGAGTTTCAGCGTCCTCAGCATCTCATCAATGAAGCCTTGTGGGTCCTCATCCGGCTTCGACCCGAAAAATTCCGGAGGATTTAGAGTTAGGAAATCACGGGCTCTCGTACTAGCAGAACAATCACTCAGGCCCGCATTCTGCCGCTATGCTTGGGCGGCAACCAATTGCGTCAATAGATGAATAGCTTCGGTCACTTGTAGACCCGAAGCAGCTGGCGGAGGAATTTGAGCGGAGGCTCCTCCTTGCTCTTCTACATTGGGCGAGGCCTCATTTTGTGATTCGCCCTCGTCTACATTCATTTGAGGCTCTCTTTTCGCCCGCCTCTTTGTCGTAGCTTTGCCCTTCTGGGTGGTCGTAGCTTTTCCCTTTGGCGGCATTCTGAAATCACAACACACTTTTAGGAGGAGCAAAGTCTTATGCATGGCTCTATCGCACGATCTCATAAGAAGAAAGACGGTCATTTTCCTAAAAGCCCTGTAGCCTCCTGTCTATTGATGTGGAGCGCAACACACCATAAACAAGACTCTACTAGACACGGCTCGTAGACACTTCCTAGGACGAACTACTCTGATACCACTTCTGTCACAGCTCGGCTGGGGGCCGCGACGGGTACCCGAGGCTGACCACCGAGCACCCCTTATTCCCTCACTTATCATAGTCATTTACGCTTCTTTATCATTCACAAATTCATAATCGCATGACAATCATTCTTCGGTGGAAAGCACAATTAGTCTATACATATATATATAAATGCCTCAGTAGACTATCAAAATAATATATGTAATACATTTATGCATACCGTAGTAGACTTGTGAGACCATCTAACCCACACTACGCATCTACGAGCCTCTACTGACATACTATACATGTAGACGGAACAAGACTCCGTCATACCCAAAATATACATATGTTCTAAAAGAATAATCATAAGCACCTCCGAACAATGGAGTGCTTTCAATCAGCTGAAAGCTCATAAGAATCCAGATCGAGCTCACCTCCCGGTCTACCTGTGGGCATGAATGCATCGTCCAAAGAAAACAGACGTCAGTACGAATGTTTTACTCAGTATGAGAGGCATGAACAATAACAACACATCAACAAAATAAAGGGAGCATCAAGTATGGAGAAACAATACCTGGCTAGGAATCGTATGAAAAGTAATGCATGCTGACTTACTTTTATGCTTATCATCATCTCATGTATGCATATCATATATACATATAAACTGCCCGACCATATAGGTGTAGTGTGATAATCAGTAACATTAGCCCGCGTCTAGGCCTCCCGCGTCCGGGGTACCATCTCATGCCGCCCACTAGTGGTGTCTGCCCATGCCAGCTGGCCATGGTGTATCGTATAGCTGCCCGCTTTCGCGGTGACTTCCCGGCCAACAAGGCCCGGTATAATATGATTATGACATGCTCATTATGAAATACTTATAATAATATGCTTATCAAAATATGCTCACAATTGTGCATGCATAGGGACTCTAGAACAAGTGTATTCTATCGAGGTGACGTAAGGTCGTGAACCCTCGATTCCATTATGGGCATTCATGAACATTCTGCCTCACCTTGAAGGGATTAGTATGTAAGGTGAGTGTATAAAATGGATGACGTCATTTACTTTATAGGAACGTCATATCATGTCTCTTGACTCATATAGCTATTCATGATCTTAAGCTCTTGGCTTTCCGGAATATAGGAGAATCATGGAGTGGAAGAAGAATCATATAATGGGATTCATGCCATAAAAAAGAAAAGGATTAGCCTCACATACCTTGGTCGCTTAGTTAAGCAATCGTTCACTTGTTCTCCTTCAATATCACGTTGCTACCTTCACGAGAGGATACGCATTATAGTTAGTCAATCGACCATAAGAACGCATCGTTATTTCTAGAGAAAATTGGGCAGCGTTTCCTTTGTTTCTACTACTTTTTTCATGTTCTATTTCAACTCCCAAACATTTACAACAACACTCACAATATCGTATCAACATTCATCACTTATCTATATTTAGCAAAATCCACCATTTTTCTCCCATTTCTCCACATTTAATGGTTTTAGCTCATCATCATAATTTTTCTTACTTCACACCTATTCCATGGTCTATACGCCACTTATAACTTATTCATCATCACAACGTATCAACGTTCATGATTCCATTCAACTATCATTCAATTGTGACACTATTCACTCAGTAATGGTCCATTTTCTATGTTCTTCTACATTTCAAGCATCTTAGATTTTCAATACCTTAAATAACATGATAAAGTCATGAAACATACCTTAGATGATGGTGGAACAAGCCTATAGTGGAATCACTTCTTTAGCACCAAAACCCTTCTTCACCTCTTTTGGAATTTCTTGAAGGAGATGACTTCCAATTAGGTTTCATACACTTTTTTTCGTAGATTTGGTGTTGATGATCATTGATTTCCTTGGTATTCTTGTGGTTGAAGTGTTTGGAGTGTTCTAGATATTTCTAGGGAGAAATTTCGTGAAGATGAAATGAGAAAATGAACTTGGGTCCCTTCTTTTTAATATCTAAAATCTGATTTTTATGAACAGTGGTCGAAATGCAAAGTGGTCGTAAACCCCACTTTACGGGTCGTATACTTGTTTACGGTCCGTCCTTCGCGACCGTATTTAAGTATATCAGAAACAGAAAGGTTGGCTGAAGATCATGGCAGTTTACGACTCAGTTTACGGGACGTATTTCAATTTATGATCTGTATTCCAAGTCGTTTTTAACCATTTGAAGCATTTGACAGAAAGTTGAAATTTTTGAAATGTTGAAGGACGGTGGCACTTTACGGTCCGTAAATCACTTTACAGGCCGTATTCCATTTTACGACCACTGGCTGAAATGCAATTCTACAACTTTCTTAGTTCCAAAGTTCATAAATAGTCATTCCCTACTTAGTAAAACATCGCACACTCATGCCCTTCGTTGGTCTATTCATTGTTGGCTCACGAAAAATTTCCGAGGTGTAACATCTACAGTGTATAAACAACTATGGATAAAAGGGGTCCCTTTCAAGATATCCTTTTTCTTATGGAGATTATGGAAGTTTAAGCTCCCTGTGGATGAAGTGCTAGTTAGCGTTAGAATAAATGTAGTATCTAGGTGTTGTTGCTGTAGGAATCCACAGTAGGAAACCATTGATCATTTATTTCTGAATGGTGAAGTTGTACAATATATCTAGAAGATTTTTAGCAGTGCTGCTGGTATACAAATGAATTGCCATCAGGTGAAACAAGCAGTGCAAATATGGTGGAGTACCAATTGTCATTATAAGTTGAAACCTATCATTAAAGTAGTACCAGGAATGATCATGTGTCAAATATGGAAATGGAGAAACACAAAGCTTCATGGAGGTTCAATGTCTATGCATAGGGTGATCCATGAAATTTCTCAGAACATTCACTTGCTATGCAAAGTAAGGTATCTGGTTTGGCAGAACATCCCTCATAAGTGGCCTGATATTATTGATTACTCTGGACAGTTTAGACCAAGGCTGAAGTGCACAACTGTTACATGGAGAGTGCCTGGAAGTGGCTGGTATAAGTGCAACAGTGATGGTGCTTCAAGAGGAAATCCAGGTCCTAGTTCAGTGGCCTTTTGCATTAGAGATGATAATGAAGATCTGGTATATGCAGCAGCCCAAAAGATTGTAGATGGGAATAACTTAGTTGCCAAAGTTGTTGCCATGAAGCAAGGAATTAAGTATTGTATGGATCATCAACTGTATCCTCTACTGGTGGAAACTGACTCCTTAGCCATGAAGATGGTTATTAGATGAACATGGGAAGTGCCATGGTGTATTTATTAGTATGATCTTAAAGGACATCAATAGGTTGATAAGAGGGCAGACTGTTGAAGTGGAGCACATATATAGGGAGGGAACTGCCTGGCAGATTTTTTAGCTAACAATGTTTTTGATTTTGCAGGTACATAACAATTTAACACTTTTCTGGAGCTACCTTGTATGACTAGGAAACTATTGAACATTGATAAGGCTCAAATTCCAAATCTGAGAATCAGATATGCATCAGACACTAGAGTTTCAAGCAACTGAGTTGATTAAATGCCTATAAACTGCTTTCTTTAGCATGTGTATGATGGAAGGCTGTGGGTCAGTGTTTTTTCCTGCATCTAGTCTAGCTGTTTGAGAAGTTCAGGATTGGTGGTATTAGTATACATGCATGCTCATCCCTATGCTAGATAACTTAAACAGATGAGGCTAAATGCTGCCTATATTCCAAAGACAGCACATATTGGATATGTTCTTTTAATTTTGCAGCAGGAAATTACATGAAGTAAGGCTACAAACCTGCAGTCTAAAGAAAATTCAAGTGATTTGAATCCATTTCATCTGGTGAGAACTTGGAGATGAGATAGATGGATGCAAGTCAAGACTACAGGAATTCGAACTTTATTTGATGTATATTTTGTTGTTGCATCTTTGTTTTCTTGTTATTTCTAACTAGCTATTTGGCTAGTTCTGTACATGCCTTTTTCTTTTTCAATAAATATCCACCATTTTGGTGGTTTTCATTAAAAAAAACATTATGTGACAATCATATAAGGGTTCCAATATATTGAGTTTAAAGGCGCAAATATGAATTTAAATTTCATAAAGTAAAGTGTAAGGATTTTGGGCCGACCAAACCCAAACGAAAGTATTATGTAGGTTTGTCCCTAAGTCCATACCTTTGAATGGACAAGGATACAAACGGGTATGCATGCCATTAGTATACATTCATAAGTTAAACTGAGTAAAACATTGAGATTACAATAATTATTACAATGAAAAGCAAAAAATGAATCGTAATTTACTCGGACTGACCCACTTAACAATTCATGACGGTAAATAACCAAAGAATGACCCAAATGGGGAAGAAGTCCAAAGCAATAGTAATGATAAGCCAAATATATCAACACAAACGACAGGCCCAAACAATAAGCCAAAATCCTTATCTTCTTGAAAATTTTCTAAGTGTTAAAGAGTAGTATACATGGTAATACCACTTGATATGCTATTACAATTTTTCCAAAAATTTTCTAAGTGTTAGGACTGTGAGATAGACGATACACCCATAATATACCTCATATGGAGAGAAAAACCCTTTAAAGGGCATACCCTCTATATGCATTAATATATATTAGGTCTTCAAACCTCACCAAATAAGTAATATCAAATAGTCGCATAGCAAGTTAAATTTAAGTCTAACTAGGATCAAAATGTCTTATAAATTCTTATCCTAAGTCAAGAATCATGTCCACAACATATCCAAGTCTAAATAGTTAGCACAAAGCTCAAATATGTTAGGATAGGCAATGATGTGGACAAGGTACCAAATCTAAAAACAAACAAGGCAAGGCTACAGCCAATAAATCTCACAGGCAGCAGTTTCACCAAGACAAAACAAGAATCCAAATGATATAGGGGAAATCAATAGCATTGAGAAGTGATGAGATAAGGAGTGCCAATTAAACCAATGGAATAAGCAAGGAAAGGGTATAAACAACTAACTATTATCTAGTTTCGTTAGTCAAGGTCAAAACAAGTTCAAGTTCAGAAATTTTCAGGCAAAGGTTCAAACTTCAAGTTGCAAAGTATCTCTAACAACATCAGGCCTTATAGGGGGGGGGGTATTGGTAGAATCTTCTAATGATAATCTAACTCATTTTTATTTCGAAGGTCACACAGATGAGCCAAAGGTGAAAAATAGAGATCAGGTGGGTACATATAGTGACTAGGACTAGTTGTAGCCAAAAGGAGATTTCGGAAAGAAACACTAACAATTTAAAGAATCCAAAGTGCAACTAGCAGAAGCATGATACTATTCCTAGGTTCAATGCAACATGTCTAGTTCATTTTGAATCAAGCAGACAGAGGCAATATGCATAAGGGACAGTTTCAAACTTCTTATATACACAACAAAAGATGGGGGATCACAGAACAAGCACCACATTTAATCTTTTTACACAGTTTTAATCTTGTTTTAGACTCTGTTTGCTTAGCTTTAGATGATCACATCAAATCAGAAATCCAATATACTATGATCAAAACCAACATGGATACACAAGTCACCTAAACACAAAAAAAAAAAAAACATGACACAATATAGTGACTTAGAACTCATAAGCAAGACCAGACCATCAATTCATTAGCCAATTCCTAGAATGACAATAGAGCCTGGGAAAATAATCACTTGTAAAGCAAACAAAATAATGTGTGGAAGGTTTCAGTTTACTAGTTAATGGATAAGATAAAAGCAAGGCTTAGAGGGTCAGGTAACACAGATGTGGCAACACCATAGGTAAAATCCAAAGTGGGAATTCAAGGTGACCAAAGCAAGTAGCAGCAATACAGCAGAAAGACATGGGAAGATGAGGAAATCTTCCAATTAAACGAAATGCATAGTCAAGACAAGGTATGGGACACGCACTGGTCTTCCAATTCTAGAAATCAAGAACCCATGAGCCAAATGAGTAAGTTAGACTAGTCCAAAAGTGCGTTCTAAAGGTAATCAACCAGTTAGTCTAGTGTTCAGTTCATTTAAGTCTTAAATTTCCAAACAAAACGTCAATAGGAATAAGGTTTATAGATATAGGAAACCAGTTTAGCTCAAAACATGACCAAGCTTTCAAATGATGCAATATTACAAGTTCAAAATTGTCCCAGGTCCTTAGTTTTACTAGTCAAGGTTCAATACAGGTCATACAAATGATTTAACAATAGTGGGTCCTATAAAGACACTAGCAAAAGGTCCCTGATGGTGGCCGTTTTAAAATGCCCATAACTCCCTACTCCGATGTTGTATCGATGAACGGTTTGTTGCGTTGGAAACTAGACTCGACGAACTTCATTTTAGGCTTTTGAAATACCTCAAAACTCTTGATCCAATCTCAGTTTTTGCTCTCAAGATGACACAGATGGACTAAGAAACATAAGTGCAGATAAAATGATCAATGCAGGTTTGAAACAAAGGAAATCCTAATTAGAGACAGTCAGGATAAGTTCTAAAAGTCAAAAGAATCGAAATGGTGCATGATATAGCATAATTCACACAAGCAGGGAAAAGAGAATAGTGTACCCAAGTCACAGGGTCAAGAACAAGGCAGTAAAAATACCCTAAAAAATTATTGGAACTAGTAGAGTTTCTATATCAACATTCCAGGTTCAAGCAAACAGTTTTTAGGAAAAAGGGAGAGTCTTCAACATACAAAATAAAAAAAGGAGGTTTGAAACCATTTTACAAGTTCATGTGACATGTAGGAAGGACAACAACCTCATATTATGAAGGTGAGCTTAACATGAGCATGACAAGCTAAGTATTAGGCATCTTCTTGTCCAACATAAACAAGACAACACAGAATCACACAAGGCACACTTCCAAGTTTTTAATTCATTTTTTTTCAACAGTCTTCAAAAGGCACTTCCAAGGTTAAATATACATCAAGTTCCCGTCCTTAGTCTTAAAGCCAAACAAGATATTCACAGAAAACACAAACAGACCTAGGCAACCGGCCAACAAGAGGAAAGGAGACTTGTAATCACAAAAGAGGTCCACACACAATATAGTTAAGCAAAACCAGACTCTTTCTTTCTTTTTATAACAGACTATAGGTAAATAATTGGCAATACACACAAATTCAAAAGGTGAGTTCTAAGACTCCACAAATTCCTCCCCCAGGAAATTTTAGAACCTTATCCTACCCTTTTTAGAGGATGCTAAGACATTAGAGGTGATTAAAAACTAGCAAATGATGGAAAGGATCAATTTTGACTTCTGAAACTTAGACTTTAACGGGCCTCTAAAGAAAGAAATTTAAGCTCTTTAGCAGAGTCAATCTGAACCCATGTCTAGGAGCATAAACCACATCAAACAACTAGACTAGTGGACAAAGTTGATCTATCACTATTAGACAGGACCAATATTCACAGCATAAAGAACATGAATCACAAGAGAAGGATTAAATACTCAAATCTAATGAAGCGGTATCACATAACAAAGAAACTGGAACCTTAAATAACATGATACAAATGATATTGAGCTCCAAACACCACCCTCTAGATCTTATTTTAGTTCTAAATCCCAGAAAGAAAAAACAACAATATAAAATTTCAACATGGCTCAGCAAAACAGAACTCAATCACATTATTGCAACTTTAATATCACTATCACTATATTACCAACTAAACTAAAGCAGAAACACATCTAAATTAGTGAACTAGAATTCCAAACACATATTGAAATAACAACACATTTATTTGAACTTATATGAAAGATTAAACTGATTTAAATAATAGAACAAGAATATTACCTTTTGCAAAGGCAACCTAAAGATCAAAATGGAGGGTATTGAATAAACTCTTCAAACACCAGCACTTAACACCTTAATGACAAGCCCTTTCTTCTTCAAAATTTATATATATTCTCTATATATAAAGTAGATAGTAGTATATATATTATGGTTTTTCAGTAAAATGTATCTCTAGTATATCAATTGTATACTAGTATATATGTATTGTATTTTGTAGGCTAGAACACTTAGTTGTTTTCAACTTAGGAATTTTTCGAAAAAAAGAGAGAGGATCCCTTTCCAGCAGCCATATGGCCTACTATTTATAGTAACCAAATAGGGTTTAGGGGTAAAAATGGGAGACAAAACAATTATCCCCACCTCAATTCCCCCCAATTCTTACCCCATATTCAAAAAGAATTCGAAATTCCCCAAAAGGACCAGATTTTTCCCTCAGCATTGTACTACCGTATCCTATATTCAACAAAAAACAGATAATTTCCAATGTGTAGTACTAAATTCTCCACAAAAATATTCAATAAATCTCCAAATACTAGGATAGTACAGTGAGTCACACAAACAGCCAAAATTAGTACAATACAACGTTCACATAGTACATTAAAAGATAAAATCCCCAATATTCCCTAACAAATTCGAATATTCTGGGATTTCCCCCTTTAATTCTCTCCATTTGTGTGTCATGGTGCCAAGATAACAGCAGGCTCAAAGGCCCCTATCCATGGTCCCCATGACACAGAGAAAATAAGAGTAACTTCCCAAATTAGGCTTTCGAATTGAACATAAAACGGGATTAAAACATAGAAATAAATCTGCCATTCGTATTAGGAAGACAAAGGGAGCAAAACACCTCAAGAACTTGCTCGAAAGCAGCTATTAAATGGCCACGACGAAGATCGTGAAACCTCAAACCCTAAATAGCGATTGTTGGCCAGAGAGAAAGAGAAAGACGGCTTAGTCACACAATATGAAATGAGGGGGCCAAAGTTATCTCTTGATAACTTTGGTCCCCTTTTAAATATATAACAAATTTAAAAAGGCCCCCTTGAGTTTAAAACATAATTTAAAAGGCCCTTTGTACATAAGTTTAAATAAAAATACACAATTTCATGAAACTATGTATTTGCATAAAACTAACACATAAGTTCGTATATAAAAAAATGAAGTTTATAATACGGTGGTTTAAAATACGAGTCGATACGAGCCCAATATTGACATAGTTCCGAGCAATATTTAAAAATACAAAAAAATGCGGTCAAGAGTATCGTAATTCATACGTTGTTTAAATTAACAATTTTCCCGAGCTAGACGGAACGGAATGTGCATCTTCTTTTTAAATCAAATTTGTAAAAGTAAATAACTCGTAATTTCCTGTAATTGTTAATTTTATGAATGCAATAATTAAACATCAATTTTTATAATTTTTTCGGGATTTTGAAATTTTTAATCTTTTAAGGGTATCCTTACTCCGTCTTAGATTCGGGAAATATGAAAATTAATATATACGTTTTATGCGGTGAAAATTAGGTGTCAACAGTCCTTCAGGAGCTCCATCCATCGGCGCTCCCTGTAATTAAGATCTCTCTGAGTAAACACATGCTGGAGACTACGGTGATTGGTGAAAACCTCACAATGAACACCGTACAAATAGTGCCTCCAAAGCTTCAAAGAGAAGACTACGGCCAACCACTCCAAATTATGGGTAGGGTAATTTTTCTCAAGAGCCTTTAACTGTCGAGAAGAATAAGCTATCACTCTACCCTCCTGCATCAACACCGCACCAAAACCCATACGGGAAGCATCACAATAGACAGTGAAATCTTTACCTTCCACAGGTGTTGCTAAGATCAGGGCTGTAGTCAAAAGAAGCTTGAGCTTTTGAAAGCTCTCCTCACAATCATCCGTCCACTGGAAGGGAACATCCTTATGAGTCAATCTGGTTAAGGATGAAGCAATGGTAGCAAAACCCTTCACAAAGCGACGGTAATAACTGGCCAAACCCACAAAACTCCAAATCTCAGTAACAGTAGTGGGCCTCGCCCAACCCCTCACAGCCTCAATCTTCTCTGGGTCAACCATAATCCCATCCTTAGATAAAACATGGCCCAAGAATGCTACAGACTCCAACCAGAACTCACACTTAGAAAACTTAGCAAACAGGCTATGCATCTTAAACAACCCAAGAACAGAATGAAGATGGCTCTCATGCTCCTCTCTACTCTTGGAATACACCAAGATGTCATCAATAAACACAATCACAAAGGAATCAAGGAAATTCCTAAAGATGCCATTCATAAATGTCATAAATGTAGCCGGGGCATTGGTAAGCCCGAAATACATCACCAGAAACTCATAGGGGTCATATCTCGTCCGAAAGGCTGTCTTTGGAATAGCCTCTGCCCTGATCTTAAACTGGTGAATGTAGAAACGCAAATCAATCTTCGAAAATAACAAAGCACCCTGAAGCTGGTCAAACAGATCATCTGTACGAGGCATAGGGCAATTGTTCTGATTATTGACCTTGTTCAACTGGCGATAATCAATACACATCCTCATGGTCCCATCTATCTTCTTCACGAATAACACTAGAGTACCCCAAGGGGAGACGCTAGGTCTAATGAACCCCTTGCTCAATAGATCTTACAATTGTTCCTTGAGCTCTCTCAACTCGACAGGTTCCATCTGATATGGTGGGATGGAAATCGGACGAGTGCCTGAGTCCACGTCGATACAGAAATCAATGTCGTGATCAGGTGGCATACCAGGAAAATCCGACGGGAATATCTCTGCGAACTCGCTCACAATAGGGATAGACTCAAGGGGTGGAGATGCGATAGTCGTATCACGAACATGCGCCAAATATGCTAAGCACCTCTTACTTACTAACTTTTTCACCCGAAGGAAGGAAATGATCTCCTTCGGGGTGGGGCTAGGAGTACTTCTCCACTCAAGCCTAGGAATGCCCGGCATGGCTAAGGTGACTCTCTTGATGTTAGAGTCTAAGATCGCATGATAGGGTGAAAGCCAGGACATACCCAATATAAGATCAAAGTCTACCATATCAAGAATACTCAAATCTGCCCAAGTGTCATAGCCCATAAAAGTAACCAAACAAGACCGGTAGACTCGATTAACAACCACAGAATCTCTGACCGAAGTAGACACATGAACAGGTATTTCTATGCTATCACAAGGCAAATCCCAACCAACGGCATGAAATGCAGATAAAGACAAATAAGTGGATCCAGGATCAAATAACACAGATGCTACTCTATGACGGACAGAAATGGTACCTGAGATCCCAACATCTGAGGCCTCTGCCTCGGGCCTACCAGGAAATGAGTAACAATGGGCTCCACCACGCCCAGTCTGAGATCACCCTCTCGGGCTCTAAGTACCACCTCTAGCTGGCTAGGACCCACCTTTAGAACCATGAGAAGTACCACAGCCTGACTGAGCACCGCCACTTTGAGAAGTCCCACCGCGACCACCGAATGATATAGGAGTCCTCGGCAACTGATAATCTCTCCTAGGTCGGGGACATCCCCTGGCAACATGCCCAACCTCTCTACAAGAATAATAGGTAAGAGGAGTCGAATGCTCAAATACGGAGGTTGAAGACCCAGATGAAGTAGTCCTGTCCACTGGTCTTGAGAACGAACTCTCAGAAGCTTTCTGCCTAGGTGGTTCACTAAAGGAAGCCGGTAAAGTTGAATGCACAGGTCGGCTGGAATATAGCTGAGGTGGCCTCAAAAACTGATCGGCACCCCTCAAACCGGAACCCCCAAAACTACCAGTGTGACGAGTCCTCTTGTCACCACCACCAAAAGCACAGGCCTTAGCGCCGTCAACCATAGAAGCATGCTCAATAATGGACTGGAAGGAAGCCACCATTGATTCCATCTGAAGACAAGGAATCTGTAGAGAGCCCACTAGTCCTCCAACAAAGCGCCTGATCCTATCTGCCTCAGTGGGGATCAACGGAGTAGAATAACAGGCTAGATCAAGGAAGCAGGTCACATAGGACCCCAAAGACATGCTCCTCTGCTCAAGGTGTAAAAACTGCTCCCTACGCACCTCTCTCAAAGACCGGGGCACATACTTCTCAAGGAAGGCCAGGTAGAATCCAAGTCAAAGGAGGAGAACCCTCAGGTCTGCATGCCACAAAATACCTCCACCACGTCTTGGCGTCGCTGCGAAACTGGTAGGACCCATAATCAATGCCGTAGGACTCCACTATCCCCATACAGTGCAGCAACTTGTGCATATCAAGAATAAACTCATAGGCATCCTCAGATGAAGTACCAGAGAACCTCGGTGGCTCTAATGTCCTGAATCTCCCCACCAGGTCTTGATCAGCAGCAGTCATAATGACGCCCTCCATGGGCCTAATATCCTCATCAGGGGTGGGTATCGCATGAATGCGAGGAGTCATAGCTGGAGCTGGATGTGCTGTATGATTAGGTCCCTGCTCAGAGGTCTGAACCCCAACCTTAGTCTGTGAACCCCCGCCGGGAGTAGTAACACTAGCAGCCGCCTTCTGGGCATCAAGGTGAAGTAGAATCCTGGCCATAGTGTCATGCACGGCCTGGTCAGAAGTAACCTCAAGTTGTGTCCGTGCTCGGGCAACGCCATCCTCTGCGGCCTAGTCTCTACCGGGCTAATACTCGGGCTCGGGAGATAGAGACCTCTCTCATCGCTAGCCCACCGTAAGAGCTTTGCCCCTAGATGGGGCAGCCCCGCAACCTCTCGTTCTGCTGTATCCTCTGGCTGTAGCGCTCCCTCGGGTGCCAGCCATAGCTGCGGGCTCTAGCACCTGACCTCAAGCCATCGTAGCTCGAGTCCTCACCATCTGTGAGAGAAGAGGATAGAGTCAGATACCAATTTGATCCTTCCAGCTACTAAATTGAAGAAGTAGCACAAAGAATGAAAAGAAGTGAGATTTCCTAAATGTCCTATAGCCGCACGCAAATAAGTATGGACCTCATCGTACCGATCCACGAGACTCTACTAGACACACTCTTGTATTATAGACCGGGTGACCTGGGGCTCTGATACTAACTTGTCACGACCTATTTTGCCTAAGTCATGCGGGTAGTTACCTTCCCACCTCGATAAGCGAACCCTCAACCCAATAATAAATAAATACATAAAATGGTGAAATTAAACAGCAGAATAGAACAAATACGTAAGTCTCACGATATATATATATATATATATAAGTAAGTAGTAGAAAGTACGGAATGACAATGAACACACCCCAGGGTCTGGTCTGAATAATACAAGAGCATTCAGGAGAGATAATACAATTTGGAATACAAAAACATAAATGTCTATGTCTCTGAAATAAAGTAGGACATATGATAGGAAGTCTTCAAGGTCAGCGGACAACCATGCTGTTACATCCGACATTTTTGTTCATTCGGAAAATTCAGGATAAATGGGCTTGTGATGAATAAGGCCATAATTGGACATTCCTTGGTATGCACGTGTAGGTTATGAATTTGATGGTGTGGAATTACGAAAGGTGGCCAAGGGCAAAAATTGGAATTTTGGGAAGTTGTTCCATAAATTACAAATTCTAGCCTATTGGAAAAAAAAAATAAGAAAAACAAGGCCCATTAGGGAGGCCCAACCGGCCATGGTTGGCCCAAGACCATTAAAATTGGTCATGTGACTAGTCACATGACTAATTAGCATAAAGGATATATACATGAATCAATGTTCATCCCTTAGAACATTCAAGAAAAAAATATAGAGAGAAAGGGGGAGGTTTCGGGTGAAAGAAAAAGAAAGGAAGAAAAGAAAAAAAAAAAAATTGGAGCCCATTCCTTGGTTCTAAAATTCATCTCTTGTGAGATTTGTACTAAGCACAAGGTGCTCTTCAAGTTGATATAAAGATTGTGGCAAGAAAACAACTTCAACCCCAAGTGAAGAACTTGAAGAAAGGTAAGGATTTCATGATTTTTGTTGTGTTAAAAATGATGTATGTATGTTGTAGTGTGTGTGAATGAATGAAAAATATGGAAATTTGGTGTGTTGGAATTTTTGGATGTGTAGCCGAATGCATATAGGGTTATTGCATGATTTTAATGGTTTGAATTCTTGTGTAAGTTAGTTGTAGTGTGGTGGAAATTGTATTAGAAATGAAAGTGGAATGAACTAGTGAAATTTGGAAAATATAGCATGTGGCCGTGTGGTGTGGGTTGGTGTTGGAAGGTGAATTGAATCTTGTTAGCATGTTAATTATGTGGTTATGGAAGATTGGTTATTAAGTTGTTGAAGGAAATTATTGAACTTTGTTATGACTTGTGTATAAGTGAAAATGAAAGTGTTAAGAGGTAAATTATGCTTATGACAATGAACTTGGAATATAAAAATGTGTTGATGAGTTTGCATGTTGAAAGTTAAGAAGGGATTGGAAAAGTAGTGACTTGATGGAAAGTTGAATGTTTGTGAATTTTATGAATATCTTGTGAATATTATGTGAACATGTTATGGATGCCTCCGATGTATGTCGTAATGATTTTGATGGATAATGGCTATGAAAATAATAAGTTTGGTTTGGAAATGTAAGTTTGAAACGAAAAATGTTTCGTTACGTTGGAAGATGGCTAATGATGCCTTAATGTATGTCTTGATGTTTGTTGTTGTTTTGATATCATTCTCTGGGTTGTTGTGTTGGTTGTTGGCTGTGTTTTAACTTTTGGGGATGTCGTATATACAGAGGAAATGCTGCCGAAATTTCGGTAGGCAAGTATGTGTAAGCTTGGGGTATTGAAAGAATGAGACTAACCAAATGGTAAATTTGACCATTTCCAGATTTTGGACGAAATTTGGAGTGACGCCAAGCGAGCATAAGGCGCCAGCGAGGTATGTGAAGCACTTCCCTACATTTCTAGGCATGTTCTGGATGTGGTAGGCTCGGCCGCGAGCCTTAGGTCCGACTCCGTTCCCCGGAATTCGAGACGGAAAACCGCTCCAATTCCTTCAATTCAGTTGAACCTATTTTCTTACAAATTGCCCTTAAAGTGAGATTTTGTACAAAATTTCCCCAAACGGAGTCGGAACACTTCCGAATGAGTATGGGTTACCTCATAAGGTCAATTAGCAATAATTTACGTATATAGCCTCGGGTTGGTCCGAGGTGGGCCCATAAGGCCCGATACTTCCGGTACGATTTTAAATACTTCTGTTTCGGGTCCGATTTTCTCTAAAAACTTCTGAATTATTATTTTTTTGTATATTATGGCTATTTTTGTGTAATCTATATAACATGCTTTCTGAACATCTGAGCATCCCATTCTGATAATCTGTCGTGCCTTCCCAACTAGGTTATAGGCGCGTACTATGCATACTATCTGGACATTCTGATTTTGGCTCGCCGTTTGGCACCCTTCAGTTTGATTGAGTCTGTATGTTGAGTCTGTAGGTAGGTGGTTTCTCATTTATCGATTCGTGTCTGTCTCAATGCATTCCTTCACTGCGACCCGGGCCAGGTTCTGTTATCGTGCACATTTCTCTGCATTGTTCACCGCGTCCCTCGGCGTACGGGCCGGGATCTGTATGTCTGTATGATCTGTGTATGGGGATGGCGGCCAGGATGGCATATGATCTGATTTGATTCTGTCTGTCCACCGCGTCCCGTACTAAGAGGGCCGGGTTCTGTTACCGCGCCCCCAGACAGGGCCGGGATCTGTATGAATATATGCGTGTGCCATCTGTATTTATAAAGCACACGCCTTTGTATGATCTTGTATGACTCTGTGCTACTCTGCATGCATAATTCTGTCCGTCATACTACTGTCTGTCCGTCTGTGTTACAACTATTTCTGTATGTCCGTATGGCTTCTGCTTCTGTATGTCCGTATGGATTCAGATTCTGCTCGTCTGTCCGTATTATGATTCCGTCTGTCTGTCCGAACTATAATTCTGTTCATTTGTGTGTAACACGATTCTGTATGTCTGTCTGGATCATAACTCTGTCCGTTAGTTTGACTTATGATTTTGCCCGTTATATTTCTGCGACTCTAGTTCGGACTATGTTTATATCTGTTACGTTTCTGCTTTACATACTCGGTACATTTTCCGTACTGACCCCCGTTCTTCGGGGGCTGCGCTACATGCCCGCAGGTACAGACGCGCCAGGTGACACGCCGCCAGCGTAGGTTCTGACTCTGCCATTCGAAGAGCTCCTTTGACTCGGAGCATATCTTTTGGTATATATTTTCTGTCTTCTGTGTACTCCGTATGTATGTATATTCTGGGTACGGCGGGGCCCTGTCCCGTCATATGATTCTGTATGTCTGTAGAGGCCTGTAGATAGATGTGTGGGTTACGGGTTTCGTCTGTATGTTAGCCTTACCGGCTTACTTGTAAATGTCTGTATGTTCAGGTATATATGTATATATACGTATGGTTGCGCGCGTGCCGTATTTGCATCGGCCTATTTCCGTACTTCTGTTTTGAAACGAAAAAAAAAAAAAATCTGTATGATTCGAATTCGATCAGATAGGTACGTATGGGTATCCAGTTAGGGTACCAGTCGCGGCCCACGGGGTTTGGGTCGTGACAAAAGTGGTATCAGAGCGGTTAGTCCTCGGTATGTCTACAGGCCGTGTCTAGTAGAGTCTTGTTTATCGATGTGTTGTGCACCACATCTATAAACAGGAAGCTACAGGGCATTTAGGATGTTACCCTTCTTTGGATTCTTAGATCGCGCGATAGAACCGTATTAGTAGGATGATCCTCTCCTAACGATCTGCTATGTTTCAGCGATGCCTCCGAGGAAGGCAACAGCCGCCCAGAAGGGCAAGGCGAGGATTGAAGCAGGAGAGACTAGCCAGGCCCCGAGGGTTACCAGGGCCAGTGTTCAGCCTGCACTTGAGGATGTGCCCCCGTCGTCTGGGTCTGTTACACCCCCTTCGCGAGAGGATATCAGAACAGCAGGGGCTGCTAATCGGGAGACGGCTCCACCGCAAGCTCCTGAGGTTCCAGCGCCCGAGCCTCCAGCTCCACCGGCAGGGGCGGAGAGTAGGGCCATGCGAGATGCGGTTCAGTTATTGACCACACTAATGGCGGAGCAGGTTCGTAGGCATGGATTTGGGGGTGGTCGTGCGGACAGGTATGAGAGCTCCAGGGCTCGCGAGTTTTTGACATGTAGTCCTCCAGAATTCTCCGGGACAAAATCTGAGGAGGACCCCCAGGAGTTCATCAGAAAGATGGAGAGCACACTGCGATTGATTAAGGCTTCGCCGACTGAGTCTGTGGAGTTGGCTTCGTATCGATTGTATGAGGTGGCAGCAAATTGGTATGAGCCTTGGCAGCTCTCCAGGGGTGCCGATGCGCCCGCAGCGGTATGGGCCGAATTTACTAAGGCCTTTCTTGACCATTTTCTACCACCAGAGCTACGAAGAGCTAGGGTTGATCGGTTCTTGAATTTGAGGCAGAATGGTAGAAGTGTTCGCGAGTACAGCCTAGAGTTCGATTCACTGGCTAGGTATGCACCCACCATAGTAGCTGAGATGGCCGACAGGGTGCACAGGTATGTGATGGGACTGGACTCTTATCTGATTGATGGTTGTTTGGCTGTGGCTGCTCAGCCAGGGATGCATGTAGCCCGGGTACAGGCACACGCCCAGGGCATGGAGGACCGACGTAGGGAACGTCGGCCTGATAGGAGTTACGACAGGGGCCGGCCTAAGAGGGCCAGATCGGCTGGGTATTCAGAGGGGTTCCAGGGCGAGCCTTCCCAGCGGCAGGGTAACAGGTACTCGTCCCAGCCAGCCTACAGTACGCCCCCACAGTTCGCAGGACAGAGCTCTAGAGGTCCCGGTCAGTCGAGGCCACCCATACCCCCGTGTTCTTACTGTGGGAGACCCCACCCGGGGGAGTGTTATCGCGCTACGGGCGCTTGTTATTTTTGTGGAAGCCCAGACCATCGAGTCAGAGAGTGCCCACTTAAGGGCAGTTCGGGCTCAGCCCGGCCTGCTGGGTCCGTTGCAGGCTCATCTTCTCCTTCAGCAGCCATGCGCCCTGCGGGGCGAGGAGCACCAGCACCAGCACCAGCGCCAGCGGGTCGTGGCAGAGGACGTGGTGCAGCTTCTGGTTACAGCGGTCCTTCGAACCGCGTGTTTGCTTTAACCGGCCGGCAGGACCCAGGTACGCCAGCCAATCCTTTTTGAGAAATGTATGTATGGATAAGTTTGTATTTTGCTGAATTACGTGATCTCGTACTTCTGGGTATTAGAAATAGTAAGATAAATGTTAATTTGTTAGATACCGAGATTCAGAAAGGCAATATGGTAATGGTATGACTTAGCCGGGGGTGGGACCCGCTACCAAAATTTTTCCGAAAATCTGCGAAGACCCCGATTTACTCTAAAATTTCGTGACAAAGGTCGTGAGGGGCAATCAGCGATATTATATTAGCCCTAACGCGTCAAAATGCATGAAAGTTTCGGAGTTAAGCGTGCTCAAGCCAGAGCAATTCTGGGATGGGTGACCCCCTGGGAAGTAATGCAAAGTTTTGCACAAGTGTAGGTATGACTGATATAAATGAAAATTTGGGGTAATCTAAAGGAAAAGAGAATGTATGGAGTAATTAGCGCCTTTATAAAAACCACACAGTCCGACGCGGATTAAGTGGGCAAAAAGGAAAGGTGTGATGCCACTCGGAAAAATTTAGCGAATCTGGATAACAGTCAGCGACGACCCGAATGTTGTCAGGGGGTAGAAAACGCCCAAGTACATCATAAGTTAGTCTGGTATGACGATAGTTGTAAAAGGAAAAAGAGTATGGATAGTAGGGAAAGAGAGAGATAAGAAGGGCGAGTAAGCAGAATCTTTGAAAAAGTCGATAAGCGACACCCAAGACGATTTGTATGATTGATTCTGAATACGTTCCTGTCTGACATATTTCCGTATCTCTTCTTTTGATTATGAATCCATCCGCCAGAGTTTAGCATGTCCGCTTCCGGTTACGAACCCGTCCGATATGCTTCGACGCGTCCGGTTCCAGTCCTGAATCTGTTGGTAAGAAGTGTCTGGTATGAAGTGGGATTACGAAATTGCGGTAGGAATCTCAGGAGTATAACAAGAAACGAGATGGACTATGATGTCTGGAAAGCGTTCGTCCGTCACGAGAAAATAGTTTGGAAAATGGAAGTTGTTCCATAAATTACAAATTCTAGCCTATTGGAAAAAAAAATAAGAAAAACAAGGCCCATTAGGGAGGCCCAACCGGCCATGGTTGGCCCAAGACCATTAAAATTGGTCATGTGACTAGTCACATGACTAATTAGCATAAAGGATATATACATGAATCAATGTTCATCCCTTAGAACATTCAAGAAAAAAATATAGAGAGAAAGGGGGAGGTTTCGGGTGAAAGAAAAAGAAAGGAAGAAAAGAAAAAAAAAAAAATTGGAGCCCATTCCTTGGTTCTAAAATTCATCTCTTGTGAGATTTGTACTAAGCACAAGGTGCTCTTCAAGTTGATATAAAGATTGTGGCAAGAAAACAACTTCAACCCCAAGTGAAGAACTTGAAGAAAGGTAAGGATTTCATGATTTTTGTTGTGTTAAAAATGATGTATGTATGTTGTAGTGTGTGTGAATGAATGAAAAATATGGAAATTTGGTGTGTTGGAATTTTTCGATGTGTGGCCGAATGCATATAGGGTTATTGCATGATTTTAATGGTTTGAATTCTTGTGTAAGTTAGTTGTAGTGTGGTGGAAATTGTATTAGAAATGAAAGTGGAATGAACTAGTGAAATTTGGAAAATATAGCATGTGGCCGTGTGGTGTGGGTTGGTGTTGGAAGGTGAATTGAATCTTGTTAGCATGTTAATTATGTGGTTATGGAAGATTGGTTATTAAGTTGTTGAAGGAAATTATTGAACTTTGTTATGACTTGTGTATAAGTGAAAATGAAAGTGTTAAGAGGTAAATTATGCTTATGACAATGAACTTGGAATATAAAAATGTGTTGATGAGTTTGCATGTTGAAAGTTAGGAAGGGATTGGAAAAGTAGTGACTTGATGGAAAGTTGAATGTTTGTGAATTTTATGAATATCTTGTGAATATTATGTGAACATGTTATGGATGCCTCCGATGTATGTCGTAATGATTTTGATGGATAATGGCTATGAAAATAATAAGTTTGGTTTGGAAATGTAAGTTTGAAACGAAAAATGTTTCGTTACGTTGGAAGATGGCTAATGATGCCTTAATGTATGTCTTGATGTTTGTTGTTGTTTTGATATCATTCTCTGGGTTGTTGTGTTGGTTGTTGGCTGTGTTTTAAATTTTGGGGATGTCGTATATCCAGAGGAAATGCTGCCGAAATTTCGGTAGGCAAGTATGTGTAAGCTTGGGGTATTGAAAGAATGAGACTAACCAAATGGTAAATTTGACCATTTCCAGATTTTGGACGAAATTTGGAGTGACGCCAAGCGAGCATAAGGCGCCAGCGAGGTATGTGAAGCACTTCCCTACATTTCTAGGCATGTTCTGGATGTGGTAGGCTCGGCCGCGAGCCTTAGGTCCGACTCCGTTCCCCGGAATTCGAGACGGAAAACCGCTCCAATTCCTTCAATTCAGTTGAACCTATTTTCTTACAAATTGCCCTTAAAGTGAGATTTTGTACAAAATTTCCCCAAACGGAGTCGGAACACTTCCGAATGAGTATGGGTTACCTCATAAGGTCAATTAGCAATAATTTACGTATATAGCCTCGGGTTGGTCCGAGGTGGGCCCATAAGGCCCGATACTTCCGGTACGATTTTAAATACTTCTGTTTCGGGTCCGATTTTCTCTAAAAACTTCTGAATTATTATTTTTTTGTATATTATGGCTATTTTTGTGTAATCTATATAACATGCTTTCTGAACATCTGAGCATCCCATTCTGATAATCTGTCGTGCCTTCCCAACTAGGTTATAGGCGCGTACTATGCATACTATCTGGACATTCTGATTTTGGCTCGCCGTTTGGCACCCTTCAGTTTGATTGAGTCTGTATGTTGAGTCTGTAGGTAGGTGGTTTCTCATTTATCGATTCGTGTCTGTCTCAATGCATTCCTTCACTGCGACCCGGGCCAGGTTCTGTTATCGTGCACATTTCTCTGCATTGTTCACCGCGTCCCTCGGCGTACGGGCCGGGATCTGTATGTCTGTATGATCTGTGTATGGGGATGGCGGCCAGGATGGCATATGATCTGATTTGATTCTGTCTGTCCACCGCGTCCCGTACTAAGAGGGCCGGGTTCTGTTACCGCGCCCCCAGACAGGGCCGGGATCTGTATGAATATATGCGTGTGCCATCTGTATTTATAAAGCACACGCCTTTGTATGATCTTGTATGACTCTGTGCTACTCTGCATGCATAATTCTGTCCGTCATACTACTGTCTGTCCGTCTGTGTTACAACTATTTCTGTATGTCCGTATGGCTTCTGCTTCTGTATGTCCGTATGGATTCAGATTCTGCTCGTCTGTCCGTATTATGATTCCGTCTATCTGTCCGAACTATAATTCTGTTCATTTGTGTGTAACACGATTCTGTATGTCTGTCTGGATCATAACTCTGTCCGTTAGTTTGACTTATGATTTTGCCCGTTATATTTCTGTGACTCTAGTTCGGACTATGTTTATATCTGTTACGTTTCTGCTTTACATACTCGGTACATTTTCCGTACTGACCCCCGTTCTTCGGGGGCTGCGCTACATGCCCGCAGGTACAGACGCGCCAGGTGACACGCCGCCAGCGTAGGTTCTGACTCTGCCATTCGAAGAGCTCCTTTGACTCGGAGCATATCTTTTGGTATATATTTTCTGTCTTCTGTGTACTCCGTATGTATGTATATTCTGGGTACGGCGGGGCCCTGTCCCGTCATATGATTCTGTATGTCTGTAGAGGCCTGTAGATAGATGTGTGGGTTACGGGTTTCGTCTGTATGTTAGCCTTACCGGCTTACTTGTAAATGTCTGTATGTTCAGGTATATATGTATATATACGTATGGTTGCGCGCGTGCCGTATTTGCATCGGCCTATTTCCGTACTTCTGTTTTGAAACGAAAAAAAAAAAAATCTGTATGATTCGAATTCGATCAGATAGGTACGTATGGGTATCCAGTTAGGGTACCAGTCGCGGCCCACGGGGTTTGGGTCGTGACACATGCTCACCCTGGAAACTCGAGAGAAGCTGAAGCATCGATCAGCCATGGGTCACGGAGGTGGATCCGCCCTGATACTCTGCATTCATAAAAGAATGCAACAAGTGCAGGTCAGTACAAACAACAGTACTGGTAGGCATCATCGGCCGACTAAGCATAGCTAACACAATTCAGATAATAAAGCAGATAAGCAAATAAACCAACCAAGCATATGACATTATAATCACCAAAAAGTATCTGTCATCGCCTATGTAAAGCACCTAATCCCAAATATGTCAAGTCTAAATACATCTGATCCAATCCAACATCACAATCCAATCACCAAACATCTCAGTCAAATCATAATGTAATGCAATGCCAAGAAAATGAGGTGTACACATGTACTCCGAATGGAAATATCGACGTCTCGATAGCACAATGTTACGCCCTGTATCTTCGAAGAGCACTTATCAAATTTGAAACGTAAGTACGTTGAGTTAGGGTTAAGTAAAACCACTTTGGAATATGAGGAGCAAGCATTATTAAGTATATTTAATGAGTGAAGGATGTATATAAGGTATACCCAAAGGTTTTATAAGGAAATGAGTGGAATAAATGAAGTAGTACGACTTCGGAGAGAGGATGGGTAATGTTTTGTGTGAAAATTTTGGTCCAATTTGGGGGACGAATATCTCTTAGCATATGAAGTGTTTTGAAGTTAAACAAAAGCCTAAAATGAAGTTCGTCGAGTCTAGTATCCAACACACCAAACTTCTCGTCGATAGGACATCGGAGTAGAGAATTATGGACTTTACAAGTTCAGCTAACAGAGCAGAATTATGGACGTTACAAGTACATATAGGTGTTGGAAATGATGTTATTGATGTTGGTATTTTTGTTGTTGTTGTTGGTTGTTGGATTGTGATTTCGGGCTTGGCATATAAACAGGGGAGGTGCTGCCCGAACTTCGACAGATTCTAAACGGAATTAAATTGAAGGCTTAAGATGAGCATATGACATTGAGCCTAATAATAGTAGGAATGGTTTATATGTAGATTTACGAGCTTGGAAGGATAAACATTGAATGACTAAGGAGACCGAAAGGTATGTATGGCTAAACCCTTTCTTTCTAAAGGCATGATTCCTTGTTATAAACCTTTGTACCATATCCGTCATATCCTTGCCTCCACAAATGCTAGAAGCCTATGAATCTCATGATCCTTACGATATTATTCAGCTTATTCATGATCTTGAGACTATTCTTTGTGATTGATCTCGCCTTATAATACTTGTTCTTTCGAGGCGAGATATAGCGATGACGATTCTATTTCTAATGCTATATAAGTTCATGATTCTCGAGACTCCCATGACATCGTCGACTACACCACACGATGGTTGATCCTTCAAGGAAGGATACAGTGATAATGATAATGCTAATTATGATGTTGATTTCATTTATGTATTTTTATGTATATTTATGTATGTATGCATTGCACTGCTACTGATCAGTTGGGTATAACACCGAGTCCCAAAAGGTCCGGGTACGAATAACACCGAGTCCCGAAAGGGCCGGGTACGGATAACACCGAGTCCCAAAAGGGCCGGGTACGGATAACACCGAGTCCCGAAAGGGCCGGGTACGGATCACACCGAGTCCCGAAAGGGCCGAGTACGGATCACACCGAGTCCCGAAGGGGCCGGGTACGGATAACACCGAGTCCCGAAAGGGCCAGGTAGGGATAGCACCGATTCCTGAAAGGGCCGGGTACGGATCACATTGAGTCCAGAAAGGGCCGGGTACGGATAACACAGAGTCCCGAAAGGGCCGGGTACGGATCACACAGAGTCCCGAAAGGGCCAGGTACGGATAACACCGAGTCTTGAAAGTCCTGGGTACGGATGACACCGAGTCCCGAAAGGGCCGGGTACGGATGACACCGAGTCCCGAAAGGGCCGGGTACGGATGACACCGAGTCCCGAAAGGGCCGGGTACGAATATGATAGATATATGTATAGTAAGTGTGTGTGAATGCATGTGTATGTATGTTATGTATGGATGTGTATGTCATGTTTTTCCTGTAGACGAGTAGTTTACATGACAGAGGTCTTAAGAAGAGTACGAGGTATAATTACTTACTTTATCTTATGTTTTCTTCACTCTGATATCATACTACTATTCATGCCTTACATACTCAGTATATTACTCGTACTGACGTCCCTTCTTGTGGACGCTGCGTTCATGCCCGCAGGATCAGGTAGCCAGTCGGACGATCCATTGCAGTAGGACCTCTCCTCAGCAGCAGTCAGTACGCTCCATTGATCCGGAGCTATAGCCCTTTTGGTATGCTATTCGGTTACGTACCTATATGGGTACGGCAGGGCCTTGTCCTGTCATTTCCACAGTTTTTACTAATAGAGGTCTTTAGACAGTGATATGTAGTCGTGTTGTTATGCAGCTCCGTCAGCACTTATTTTGTTGTACAGTATATATATGTGTGGCGACCAAATCGGCTCACGCTGTTATTTTCAGTGTTTATACTTATATGTATATGTTTTCCGTGAGTTCCCGGTACGGTGTTTCTTATGTTGATTGTTCGGGAGATAGTCTAGCTCAGTTACAGATTGTGTATGGGCCCAGGATAGTCAGTGAGAGGTAAATGCACGCATAGGAGTGCTTGACCAGCAAAGGTCGGGCACTTGTTGCGGCCCATCGATTTGGGTCGTGACACACAACCCAGCGTGACTCGCGAAGTCTAAGTGCCACCCGTCCCGAATCTTTTCCCCACAGACATACGGGACCTCGGATCTTTGCCCACGGGGGGTTCTCACTGGCACCACCCTGGGCAACCCGCGGAGTCCATGCACTAGCAAAAATTCCGAAATTCATCAGAATCGGCCATGCAACAACGATGCTGGAATAGATCATCGAACATCGGCCATCTCACAATCACTCAAGTAAAAGAGTTTTGTCAAATATCAGTTTCACACAATCAACGATTCTGGAATTGAACCTCGGACATTGGCCTTCTCACAATCACTCAAGTAAAAGAGTTTATCATATATCAATTTACTCAATCAACGATACTGGATCATCACCGAGTATCGGCCATGCATCATGAATGAGTGAAAATGCGTGCAATGCATGTATCAACACCAACAATCAAGTTCAATATCACATGTACCAACAATGGGGTACGCCAACAATGTATCATATCACAATACCAACAGTGGTTATGCCAACAATATATCAATATCACAATTCCAATAGAGGGTATGCCAACAATGTATCCAAATCACAAATACCAAAGGGGGTATGACAATATATCCAAATCAAGATGAATAACAGGATCTAATATCTACCAACAACTTATGGCCTCTAGCCAACACAATAGAATAGTCAAGCACAACACAACAGAGTCGCTAGTCCCAACACACAACAGGGCCTAACCTAAGGCAATATCCAACCCAACTTCATACCCCAAGGCTCACATACTGTCTCCGACAATATAATATAAATATGTGCTTCGCTATACGTAGTCTAACCAAGGGTAAGCCATAACCTACCTGGATGGCCGAACCGCAACACCAACAACTCACTCCTTTGCCTTGCGTTTTCGTTGAACCTCAGAGAAAAAGTAGTCTAAGCATAATCGAATTCTAGATTAGAAATCATGAAGAATGATACTAATATTGCTACTATTTCAATTAGGTCAATTCTAACCCAAGATATTAGGGAAATGGGCCCACAAAGGCAAAACGGGAAATTAAGAAGCAAAAAGCCAAATTAAGTACTAGATGATCATAACCCAACCACTAATTGCGAATTTAACTCAAGGATTAGCTTAATTTCTTATTCAATTAAAACTCCCAAATTCGGAATAAACTCTAACCCTTTGATTTCGATATTCATGTCACGACCCAACCCCGTGGGCCGTAACTAGTGCCCGAGTTGGACACTCATACACTCTTACTTACCAAATCGATATACAAATGACCTACCCATATTTAGCATACATTGATTATACAGATGCGAAGAACAGATGGCGTCTTAAACGGTCACATATAGCAAACGTATCACACAAAAGCCGGTAAGGCTGTCATCAAACACATCGCCCAACGAAATATACATATGTATACACAGTTATACAGGCCGTTTCGGCCGTCATAGCAAATGGAACCGCTTAAGACGGAAACCAAACGGACATAGCTGAACAATGACGACCCATGACCCACATATCTGTCTACAGGCCTATAACAAAGACAACAAAATCATATGACGGGACAGGGCCCCGCCGTACCCCTGAATATATACATAAAGATATACAACGGAAGAGTCTGTACCAAAATGTGGGCTCCAGAACGAGGGAGCACTCCAAAGCAGCAGAATGGATAGCCTAAGCTGTCGGGTCACTCACACGGACGTCTGTACCTGCGGGGATGAAACGCAGCCCCCGAAGGAAAAGGGGTCAGTACGAAATATGTACTGAGCATGTAAAGCATAGAGCCATATGAACAAAATCATAAGCGGAATAAATAGTTCAGAAGATTAGTACAGAAAGTAAGCACGATATGCAAAGTAATAAAAACAACTTACTGGAAACACAAATCATGCATGCCAAGAACGGTATCCGGTCCCTTGCGGGGCCTGGGGAACGTGGCGCCACCCTGCCTTTGGCGCCACACACATCATACTCCAGAAGATTTTCTCCGTAATCTCCGTCACACATCATAATATCACATCATAACGCCGTAACACATCTAACTCCGGAATACATATATGGCACCCGACCCTCAAGCGGGGGACCCGGCGAACCATACGCACGATACGTACCGGCCCGGGACTTGGTGAAAGAGGTCATAACACATGCACTAGCAGAGTAATGAGAAACTATATGCACATAAATCAAGACTAAACGAATACGCACACTTACCGACATCTGAAGGCTCAGAAACGAGTTTCGGGTCAATCCGACTTAGTATGAGAAAGTTATGAGAGTTTGAAGTACAGAACCTTCTACAAGCGTTTCAGAGGCTATTTTTGGAAAATCAAAGCAACAATCATATCAAGTACCTTTCGGATATCATTATGGATCAAATCAAATATATAGCTTTTTGGAATCATATGGACATATCGTAATATATCAAGACTCAACGGAATACTCGGACGGGCTATTATTTGCAAGTCAAGACATTAATCATATCACTTATCTTTTGAATGCTAATTCGGCAACATATCAAATAGATCTTCGAACATCATAGGTACGGATCAAAATCATATGAAACAACTTATGGAAATCAAGGATACTAGCCATCCTAGTGGCTCTAAGAATGGGACTTTCTTTGAAATAATACATGTATGTCATTTGTTCATTTCGCAAAGTCATGCCAAAAGAAAGAAAGGTAAGCCTTACATACCTTGCCCGCTTTCTACGCTAATCCAAACTTAAGTCTTTCGCTTCACAAGATCTACAACAATATTCATATATACCAAACATTAGCCATAAAACTTAAGAGTCCAATTCAAAACCAATACTTTATCTACAGAAATTTCGGCAGCACTTCCCCTGTAAATACTATCATCCCCGAGAATCCAACTCGGCTATATCATCAACAACAAATCCGAGAATTTAACTCGGCCAAAATATCAACAACAATTATTCTAGCAATGTCCACAATCGATTCAAAATGCATACTAACATTAGCAACTTCTTTCTACAAACTTCGACGACTTTCCATTCACATTCAATTCATAATTGCTCACATATTCAAGTACTAATCCGAAACCATTCAAACAATATTCAAGAATACTTCAACCAATCCGTACTATATTCAAAATAATCCAACCAATATGCCATTCCACGCAAAACTTCCCAAATGCAATAACAACAACAACAACACATTTTCTCCTTTCAAATTCATGAATTATACCAACAATTCACACATTAACAACATTACCTTCCGTAACTACAAAGATGACATTAAAATCACATTAGCTTCTTAAGACAACTCTCCAACCCTTACAACTTCAACTAGAATTATTAAACTTTCATTATCAACATAGAATTCACAACAACAACAACAACTAAAACACTAAATAAAATAATCGAATCATTGTTCCTACACATCACACATGTACACGGCCACAACCCTACCTCCATATTTTCATGAATTTCACTCATTTCTACACACTACAACATTCACAACCATCCATAACATAGAAAATAAGGTTGATTCTTACCTTTTCTCCTTAGCTTCTCACTTAGCTTTGATTATAAACTTGCAACAAAGAGGAGTCTTCTTGCTCTAACAATTATGCCACGTTTAAGAGGACCCTTGAATTAGTAGGAATACTAGATGAAATATTTTGTTTGGATCAAAATTGAAGGCTTCACTTTTTCTTGGCTATGGCCGAATAGGCCCCTTTTTTTCTTTCTCTCAAAATTTCTTGAACTTTCTATTGTTGAAGATGAATTTATCATCTTCCTTTACATATATTAACTCCAACACGGGCCTTGGCCCATTAAGGGTGGACGGCCACTTGGCCTTTTTACTTAGGCCCAACCCTTTTTTTTGTTTTGCAATTCATGAAAAGTTTATTCTCCAAATTCCAAATTTGCCCTTAGCTTTCTTCAATATTACCATGGACCGTCTTGTGAAATTCCCTTTTTTCCCCTAGCCTTCCTTAACATTTCCACATCTATAACTCTTATAAACAACTTGTGTGCTAAACAAGGTTAAAAATATAGGCTTGCTCTTAACCTCCTGCAATTATCTTGAATTATCCAAATGTACAAAATGCGGGATATAACAATTCAACACTAAAAAGGAAGGATATATGATTTACAATCTTAGATTCATTACAATCCAACATAAACATTACCAATTTATCATTAATAAGCATAGGGACTATGTTCTTCCAAAATCCTCTTTCAACTCCCATCACCATGGGTTTATTAAGTGAAAGGGAGAATCTAAGATGATTATGGTTAAAGGAAGAGTGAAGAAATAAGTAAGATTTACCTCCAAATATCCCTAAGAATAGTTCCCTCAAGCTCAAATATCGAAATGGGACATAATGAGGGTCTAAGGGATTTTAACACGTTATTAAAGTTACTAACTGCCCGACACCCGCCTTAGCAGTACTGGGGCGGTCACCTGACAGCTACAGTGGTCAAGCCTAAAACGCTTGGACCGCTTCAGTGGCAGGGTTACCGCCCCAGCAGTAGTGTTGCCGCGGTGCTGGTGCCTCCAAAGCAGGCACCAAACAACAGAAAACTTCCCAAGTTTCGCAATTCGATTCGATTTTTCTACTAGTTCCCGAGGCCATCTGCTCACATACCATACACATAGACACATATAAAAATGCGTTACGAACGCGCCCGTGGCCTCAGAATTCCCAACAGATGTCTCGTTGATCAAGTCAAACCCCGATCCTTTATTCCAATTTCCCAACCCAAGTCCCGAAACGCATCCAAGTGCATTGGAAAATGAACCAAATACACACCCAAGTACTAAACAACCATCCGGACATCTCAAAATTGATGAAATTTCAAAAAAGGTTCGTTTACCCAAAGTCAACTTCGGGTCAAATATTTTTCACTTTAAGCCTATATTTCCCAAAATTTACCCGAATCCGGTCTAGACACCTCGAGAAGCGTGCAAATGATCCCCTCGGGTCTAAAGTGGGCTAATCAATGCTCAAAAATGGGCAAAAATGCCGAAAAGACTATAACGACCAAACAGGTTGTTATAACTGAATTTCTCTCATCGGAGGTAGGCCAAGTAAATTTTGGGGAAACACATCCACAAATTCGCGAACAACAGGAACACTATCAATAGTAACATTTTTCGCTCGAGTGTTATGAACAGTAGCAATAAACCCAAACACCCTTGATTAATCATTCGGTGTGCCTTTACATAAGATATTATTTTTCCTTGAGTCACAAGAGTCATGCCTTTCCACACTAAAGGTTCTCTAGGAAAATTAAAACGTATAAGCTTAGCCTAGCAATCAATCGATGCATAACATGATGCCCACAAATCTATGCCCATAATCACATCGAAAGCGGACATCAATAACACACATAGATCAACTACGATGTCCCTGCCCTGAACAGATGTCACACGATCTCTATAAACTTTATCCATTAATTTACTCTCCCCCACTGGCGTTTCTACCACATATGGCACATTAATAGACTCAACTCCCTGTTCTAAGAATATAGCAAAAGAAGGAGATACATACGAATACGTAAAACCGGGATCAATAAGAGTATATGCACCGTGAGCACCGATAGTAATAATACTTGTGACTACAACATTAGATGCTTCCACATCCTATTTGGTCATAACAAAGAATCTCGGCGGTCCACCCGCTCCCTGAGCAACCTGTGCATCCTGTCGACGGGCACCCAGTGGAGCGGCCCTAGCTGGCTGAATCTTACCTTGTGTAGTTGTAGTAGTGTTCCTGCGGCTGTGTAGTAGGTCGACTCGCACCATAATTTCCTTTAGGACAGTATTTAGCAATATGCCCCTTTATATATAGGGTACTCAGATTCAGATTTATAATATCCGGATATAAATAGCTTACTTTTATGTATAAGGATAGTATATGTTATTTGAAAGAAAGTATAGAATTGTTATATTTTAGTGACGAATATATGTAATTTTCTTCATGCTTAACTCATACTCGGCTCGGGTCAGTCCGTTTAATACGTTTAGAATGCCTTATAAAAACTTTGTATTTTACGAATGTCTTGTTATTTACAAACACTTGTAATTGTAAAATAGTATCATTTATTATCTGATTCATTGACAAAATGGATTTATTTAAATTTTTCCAAGAGTAATACAACAAAAAGATTTCTATTTTCCTAGGCTCAACCCAGTTTCTGCTTGTTGTTTCAAAACTTTATATTTTACGAATGTCCGCTTTTATTTACAAAGATCTGATCTTGAAATGTTAAAGTGTTCAAGATTTGCGAATTCCATTTTTTACATGTCTGTTTTAACTCGTGTGAAAAAATAGCTTTTCATGTTGAGAATCTATTTATACCAAGCGGGTTTTGAAAATTTGTTTTGGGGACCTAAAGTCGACTAAACGACATAAGTATTGTTGTCCTAATACGGCTAATTCAAACCATAAAGTCTAATATATATCTGAGTTTTTACAAGTTTTACAAATACAAAATACAACAAGATTACACATGAAAAGAAAAGCATAAATAAATAAATAAGGAGAAAGGGAAGGCTAGGGGCGTACCAAGCCCCTAGTTGGCCATTTTAACCCATGGTTGAGCCTTCTATGCGTTTATGTACTAGCTTCGATATCCCTTCGTCGAACTTGATAATTTTTGAAAGAATTTGCCTATTGCGCCATTGGCCCAATAGGTTAGCTGGACTCAGCCCAAGTAGCCATATAGTAGAGGAGAGGATAAAGAAAAAGGACCGGGTTAGTTTTCAATCTTCTGAATTTGTCACATTCATAGATATACATAGTGTACATATATATGTATACAGTTTATACACACATTTGCATACTACTGGGCCTTAGCGGCCCATGACAAAATGTGAATAGAAAAATACTCAAGTACCTCTCTTTTTTACCTTAGATTTCTAAAGATTGGGCTGTTCCTTACTAAATTTGAATTGGCCAGGCCCACTTGCCTTCCAAAGAGGAACACAATTAAGAATTTAGACTAAGTGAGACCCTCCTCGCCTCTTACTTTCTTAATGTATACATTTATTGTATACTAAGCTTCTCTCATGCAGTATACTAAGAACATATATACATGATATTTATGTCAGGAGTGTATCAGATGTATGTCAGGTATATACCTTCCTTTTCCTATGGCCCTAATGTAGATCTCCTGTATATTTAGCCTTAAAACAGTTCATGGAACTCACGCTTCCATTAATTAACCCAACCCCCTATCCCTAAACATTTACCAAGATTGATTCCTACCTTATATTGAGATCAAATTCAAATAAAAGCTAATTACACTAATACAAAGACAGGCAAGCCATACAATCCGACCTGTATCAAACTCAGGTTCCAACAATTAAGATAATAGAAGGAAAGGAGAACTTAATTTGGACACATTAATTACCTCTCAACTCTTAAAGATACAAGGGATTGAAAGAAGAATCACATACTCATACTGTTACACCTTGGAAATTTTGTGTCGGCGCACAATGAATGAACCAATGCGAGCTTGAGGGTAACAGGAAGTTCTTAAGACTATAAGATGAATATTTGGTGGTCCTAGAACACGTACATTAAGATCTTGAAGTTATATGAATTGATGGAATAAGGATTGATAAGGATAAGTGAAGTATAAGTGAGATGTAGGAAAGGTTTCATAAATTAATTGCATTGAGAATTGTTTGGTAAGGTTTTGAGGACGAGTTATAGGGATTCTTAGATCATTAACGAAGTATTAAACAACTGTTAAGAAGGTTCTATACGGATTGGAGATCAAACGAAACGACGCAGACAACATCGAAAAAAGCTGTGAGTTCCACGACCATGTTTCACCGACCGTAAAACCTTCCACGGACCGTATACCGGTCCGTAGAAAACCCAACAGAGGTGATGGTCTCCTGGTGGTGAACCACGACTGATTGTACGAGCCGTACAATATTCCACGGACCGTGGAAGTGTCCGTGGAAGTCCCGACGAGCTGAATAACTTCTGATTATATAAATGTGTTCCCACTTCATTAAATTCATTTCCCACATTCCTTCATCTCTCTCAAGACCTCTAGAAGGTTCCATACATTTCATCCACAAGAAATCAAAGGAAATAAATGATCAAATACATCAAACCCACGGAATCAAGTGTATGAAACCTAATAAAAGTTCATCTACACCAAGAAATCTCAAGGGAAGTGAGTTAGGGTTTCGGTGCAAGAAGAGAAGTTCCACTCAAGGGTTGTTCATCCACTATCTAAGGTAATTTTTATGATATTTTCATGATCTTTAAGATATTGAGAAGTTGAAACACTTGGATTTTTGAAGAATATAGAAAATGGGTCATAAATGTGTGAATAGTGACATTGTTAGGTGAAGATTTGGATTGAATTATGAATATTGGTATGTTGTGATTGTAAATACGTTATGAATGACATTTAGAATGTGGGATAAGTATTATATGTGATAAAAGGCAATAATGAACTATGACCATGATTATGGAGAAATCGAGGTGAAATTATGAAATGTAGATAATGTGCACAAATGATGATTGTTGCCTATGATATTGTAAATGTTGTTATGATTGTTTGGGAGTTGATATAGAATATGGGAAAAGTTGTATAAACAAAGGAAATGCTGCCCCAATTTTCTTTAGCTCTAGTAAGCACGTTTAAGAAATCAATTAGCTAATGTTAATGTGAATTCTCTTGAAGGTAGAAACGTGGGCATCGAAAGAGAACAAGCAAGCGATAGATTAGCTAAATGAAAATGGTATGTGAGGCTAGTCCTTTATTTCTATGGCATGAATCCTATAGCATGACTTTCCCTTCCTCTTCATGAATCTCCTACATTCAGGGAAACTAAGAGTCTATGTTCACAAATAGCTACATGAGATAAGAGATGCATTGCGAATTCAATAATGATGATGGGAAACTTAAGTCTAAAGATTCTACAGTTCGTGATATGATGTTCCTATATAGTTAATGATGTCGTTTATTGTATACACTCACCTTATGTACTATTCCCTTCAAGGTGAGGCAGAATACTTATAAATCCTCCATAATGGAATCGGGGGCTCACGAACTTATGTCACCTCAACATAGCCATAGTTGCCTTCAAGTTCTAATGTGTGTCTCTAATGATAAATGTATAATGATGCTAAGTCATGATATGTCCATTAGGTGATCAATAATGTAAGTATATAATATGCCTATACCATGTATAAAAATGTTGAGTTACGATGGGTATATGACTATATGATTACACCGTACCTAGATGGCCGGACATGTCACCGCTAATGCGGGATGCTTATGATTACACCGTGCCTAGATGGCCGGACATGTCACCGCTAATGCAGGCTGCTTATGATCCCACCATGCCTAGAGGGCCGGACATGACACCACTAGTGGGCTGCACATTATGGTTACCCGGACGCGGGTTAACGATGAGGATTATGATGTGATGATACATGCGCTGTGATGACATATGTATTATGGTTATATAAATATAAGATATATGTATGAAATGTATTCTCCTATGAAACTCATACAGGTTATATCTTCCTCTTATGGTTTATGATTCTTCTATTATGCTTATTTCATTCATGTCTCACATACTCAGTACAATGTTTGTACTGACGTTCGTTTCCCTTGGACACTGTGTTCATGCCCACAGGTAGACAGGGAGATGAGCTTGATCCAGACTCGTAGGAGCTATCAACCGATTTGAGAGCACTCCATTGTTCCGGAGGTGCTACATGGTTTATTCTTTTGTATATATATATGTATGTATATGTATTTTGGGCATGACGGGGTCTTGTCCCATCCATATGTCTAGTACTCTAGTAGAGGCTCGTAGATACGCATGTGTGGGTAGTATGGTCTCACGATACTACGATTATGTGTATATTATTATTTTTGATGGCCGAAAGGCTTATGCATATAATATTAATTATGTATTCAAATGAAAAATGGTTGTCTTATGATTATGAGTATATGAATGGGAAAGAAGTGTATAATGACTATGACGAGTAAGGAAATGAGTGGTGCTCGGTGGTTAGCCCCGGGTACCCGTCACGGCCCCTAGTTGGGTCGTGACAAAAGTAGTATCAGAGCAGTTCAGTCCTAGGAAGTGTCTACGAGCCGTGTTTAGTAGAGTCTTGTTTATTGTGTGTTGTGCGCCACACTAATAAACAGAAGGTTACAGGGAATTTAGGAAAAATGACCATCTTGCATCTTAAGAGATCGTGCGATAGAGCTGTGTTATACGAATTTACCTTCCTAATAGTGTGTTATGGTTTCAGAAATGTCGCCAAAGGGAAAAGCTACCGCCGCCCAGAAGGGCAAGACTACGACAAAAAGGCGGGTAGAAAGAGAGCCGCCAAAGAATTTTGAAGAGGGCGAGTCACATGATGAGGCTCTATCTAATACTTCCTCTACCCGGCCCAATGTAGAAGAACAAGGAGGAGCTTCAGCTCCAATTCCTTCACCGGGTGCTTCGGGTCAACAAGTGACCGAAGCCATTCATCTGTTGACGCTGTTGGTTGCCGTCCAGGCACAGCGGCAAAATGTGAGTTCAAGTGATCGGGCAGCTAGTACCAGAGCCCGTGATTTTATGAGTTTAAATCCTCCGGAGTTTTTTGGGTCAAAGCCGGATGAAGACCCGCAATGCTTTATTGATGAGATGCTGAGGACATTAAGGATTATCCATGCCTCCGAGACTGAATCTGTGGAGTTGGCATCCTATAGACTCCGAGATGTGGCAGTATTGTGGTATAATAATTGGCTAGCATCAAGAAAAGAAAATGCGCCTCCTCCCGTGTTGCAAGAATTTGTAGATGCTTTCATCTGTCGCTATTTGCCACCCGAGGTCCACCGAGCTAGGGCGGATAGGTTCTTAAATTTGAATCAAGGAAGTATGAGTGCTCGGGATTATAGTCTTCAATTTAACTCATTGGCTAGATATGCCCCAACTATGGTGGCCGATATGGGAGATAGGGTGCACCGGTTTGTGAGTGGCTTAGGGCCACATTTATTTAAGGATTGTTTGACGGCTTCGTTACAAGAAGGGATAGATATTTCCCGAATACAAGCCCATGCCCAGAATCTAGAAGGACAACGACATCCGCAAAGGGGTGATCGCGACATTGATAGAAGGCAAAGCAAGAGGGTCAGATCTATGGGGGCAGGTAGCGATTATAGAGTGGGATCGAGGCACACTTATTCCTGACATTCAAGACAGTCGGTGACTAGTGCGCCTCCACGATTTGCAGATAGGAGATTTGATCGCTCCTTTCCTTCAGGACAGGGTCAGAGTTCGAGAGCTTCGGGTTCTCAGTTTGCGGGTGATTACAGTCAGAGGAGACCACCAGTTCCACGATGTAGCCAGTGCAGAAAATTACACTTAGGGACATGTCGCCAGGGTACAAATATTTTCTATGTGTGTGGAGATACTGGGCATTTGATGCGACATTGTCCCTCGAGGTATGGCAGAGGTGGGGTTCAGCCCACAGGATTAGCAGCGGGTTCCTCTTCAGTGCGCTCGGTAGGGCAGACTCCCCAGATCCCAGCAGGTCGAGGTAGGGGCAGAGGGGTAGCATCTACTTCAAGTGCCACTCAGCCCTGTGTGTATGATTTAGCCGGACTACAGGATCTTGAGTCCTCTCCGGATGTGGTTACAGGTACATTATCTATATTTTCCCACAATGTATATGCATTAATAGATCCAGGTTCTACTTTCTCCTATATTACTCCGTATGTTGCTGGTCGTATTGGGGTGAAACCTGAGCCAATTAAACCTTTTGAGGTATCTACTCCGGTTGGTGATCCCGTGATAGCGAGACAAGTGTATAAAAATTGTATACTTGTGATATGTGATCGCCAGACCAAAGATGATTTAATTGAGCTGGAAATGCTATATTTTGATGTGATTATGGGTATGGATTGGTTGGCTTCATGTTATAATAATGTTGATTGTCGAATGAAAATAGTTCGATTCCAATTTTCGGGAGAGCCCGTGCGTGAATGGTAGGGTAAAACAGCGTCTCCAAAAGGTAGGGTAAAACAGCGTCTCCAAAAGGTAGGTTTATTTCCTACCTTAAGGCAAGAAAGATGATAGCTAAAGGCTATATTTATCATCTAATTCGAGTTCATGATACAAAGGCAAAGTCACTAACTTTCCAATCCGTTCAGGTAGTGAGTGAATTTCCGAAGGTATTCCCAGACGAACTTCCAGGCCTTCCTCCAGAAAGAGAGATTGACTTCGCCATAGATGTGTTGAAAGATTTGCTTGAGAAAGGGTATATTAGACCCAGTTCATCGCCGTAGGGAGCACCTGTCTTGTTCTTGTGAAAGAAAGATGGTTCCCTACGAATGTGCATCGATTATAGGCAATTGAACAATGTGACAATAAAAAATAAATATCCTCTCCCAAGGATTGATGATTTGTTTGATCAACTACAGGGTGCCAAATGGTTTTCTAAAATAGACTTGAGGTTGGGTTAACATCAAATGAGAGTTAGAGAAGAAGATATTCCCAAAACAGCTTTCAGAATGAGATATGGCCATTATGAATTCCGGGTGATGTCATTTGGATTGACCAATGCTCCGGTAGTGTTTATGAATTTGATGAATAATGTATTCAGGCCCCTCTTGGATTTATTCGTGATAGTATTCATTGATGATATTCTGGTACATTCTCACACAGAATCAGGACATACAGATCATTTACGTATCGTTCTTGGAATTCTTCGAGCCCGAGAATTATATGTAAAATTTTCAAAGTGCGAGTTTTCGCTGAATTCCGTAACATTTCTGGGCCATGTTATTTCAGATGATTGCATTCGAGTCGACACTCAGAAAATTGAAGCTGTGAAGACTTGGCCAAGGCCTACAACGCCTACAGAGGTTCGTAGTTTTCTGGGATTGGCAGGTTACTATAGAAGATTCGTAGAGGGATTTTCCTCTATTTCAGCCCCATTGACAAAGCTAACCCAGAAGTCAGTTAAGTTTCAATGGAACAATGCTTGTGAGCATAGCTTCTAAGAGTTGAAAGATAGATTGACCTCATCTCCAGTCTGAACACTTCCAGAAGGGACAGATTGTTATGTGGTGTACTGTGATGCTTCCGGTGTTGCGTTAGGATGTGTGTTAATGCAGCACGGTAAAGTTATTGCTTATGCTTCGAGACAGCTACGGAAACATGAAAAGAACTATCTGACTGATGATCTCGAATTGGCTGCGGTTATTCATGCATTAAAAATGTGGAGATATTACTTGTATGTAGTGCATGTCGATATTTATACAGATCACAAGAGTCTTCAACACATTTTCAAACAGAAGGAGTTAAATCTGCGGCAGAGGCAGTGGTTAGAGTTATTGAAAGATGACGATGTGAATATTTTGTACCACCCCAGAAAAGCTAATGTAGTAGCCGATGCGCTTAGCCGCCGATCAATGGGCAGTTTACGCGAAGTTCCACCGAAAAATAAAGAAATGACTCATGAGCTCCACCAACTAGCTAATCTTGGAGTGCGTGTAATTGATTCGGGTAGTGCAGGGATTGGTATCAATGATCCCACAATTTCTTCTGTGAATATGGAAGTGAAAGAGCGTCAGTATGAAGATCCCCATTTGCACCATTACAGAGACATATCTCATGAAAAAGAGAAGTCTCTATTTGAAGTTTCTATGGATGGAATTCTTAGATACCGAGGCAGGCTATGTGTTCCGAATGTTGCAGAATTACGTCGACGAATTCTAGAAGAAGCCCATTATTCTCGGTATTCTATTCACCCAGGTCCAACAAAGATGTATCACGATCTCAAGTTGATATACTGGTGGGATGGCATGAAGAGAGACCAAGAAGAATTTGTAGCCCAATGTCCAAATTGTCAACAAGTGAAAATCGAACATCAAAAGCCAGGGGGATTATTGCAAGCAATGGAAATCCCTACGTGGAAATGGGAAGTGATCAACATGGATTTTATTGTGGGATTACCTTGTTCCCGAGGCAAGTATGATTCTATATGGGTAATTGTGGACAGATTAACAAAAGCAGCTTATTTTCTTCCAATCAGAACCACATACTCAGCAGAAGACTATGCAAGGTTGTATCTTAAAGAAATTGTGCGACTCCATGGTATTCTACTATCCATCATCACATATAGAAGAGCACAATTTACAGCCAAGTTCTGGAAGCCTTTTCAAGAAGGTCTGGGTACCCAAGTGAAGCTTAGCATGGCGTTCCATCCGCAGACCGATGGACAAGCCGAACGTACTATTCAGACTTTGGAAGATATGCTACGGGCATGTGTATTAGATTTTGGTGGTAGCTGGGATGATCACTTACCTCTGATTGAGTTCGCATATAATAATAGCTATCATTGTATTATCGAAATGGCTCCTTGTGAAGCTTTATATGGGAGGAAGTGTAAGTCCCCAATTGGATGGTTTGAAATAGGAGAAGTGCAGCTTATAGGCCCTGAATTGATTCAGCAAGCGGTAGAAAAAGTCAAGGTGATCCGAGATCGATTGTTGACAGCCCAAAGTCTCCAAAAATATTATGCAGACAACCGCCGGCGAGACTTGGAATTTCAAGTTAATGATTGGGAATTTTTGAAGGTGTTGCCAATGAAAGGAGTGATGAGATTTGGCAAGAAAGGGAAATTAAGTCCACGATATATTTGACCTTTTAAAATTATCCGTAAGGTGGGCCATGTAGCTTATGAGTTGGACTTTCCTTCAGAGCTTGAATCAGTTCATCCAGTTTTTCATGTCTCAATGCTCCACAAGTGTGTTGGAGATCCTACGAAAATTATCCCAATAGATGATGTGCAAGTGACAGAAAAGCTAGCATACGAAAAAGTGTCTATTGCTATTTTAGTACAATGTTCGTACTGATGTCCGTTTCCCTTAGACGTTGTGTTCATGCCCACAGGTAGACAAAGAGGTGAGCTTGATCCAGACTCGTAGGAGCTGTCAGCCGATTTGAGAGCACTCCATTGTTCCGGAGGTGCTACTTGGTTTATTATTTTGTATATATATATATATGTATATGTATGTATATGTATTTTGGGCACGACGAGGTCTTGTCCCTTCCATATGTCTAGTACTCTAGTAGAGGCTTGTAGATACGCATGTGTGGGTAGTATGGTCTCACGATACTACGATTTTGCGTATATTATTATTTTTGATGGCCGAAGGGATTATGCATATAAAATTAATTATGTATTCAAATGAGAAATGGTTGTCTTATGATTATGAGTGTATGAATGGGAAAGAAGTGTATAATGACTATGACGAGTAAGGAAATGAGTGGTGCTCGGTGGTTAGCCACGGGTACCCGTCACGGCCCCTAGTCGGGTCGTGACACATACATGACACCAAGCGCCAAATAGGGGAGACCATACGAAACATTCATCATGCTAATCAGGAATGAATCATATAAGACAACAGGATTTGCAATCTAAACAAACAAGCATCACACAGATAGAGCAGGGCTCTCTCTGAGTATAGGTGTTCATATGCAGGATACCAAACATGTAGAGAGCAGCTTTAGTTTTAATTAAATAAGAGCGGCATAGACAAGATAAAAGGCATGCAGGCTTAGATCCATAAAGATGATAAAGGATTATTCTTCAAAATTCCAGTCAAGTTTAACATAGTGATAACACTGTATAGGAAAATGTGTAGGACTTATACATAAATGCCACTCGAGGGAGATGGAGAGAATATAGAGGGAAAACAACATGCTTATATGGCAGAATCTCTGGGGATCCACATTGTTCTAATGGTCTCTAATGATACATCTATCGTATTTTAAGTCAGTTTCTATTCTTTTGATTAGATTCTTCCCTGTTATTTATGAGGCTACTTACCTGTATATCAACAACTATTAGGTTCCTAGGCATTAGCAGTTAACACATATAGGCATTTTAGTTTTATGTATTAACCATTTTCTTGATGAGGGTACAAATGGACACATACACACAGAGAAGGCAAACTTTAAGAAAGAACAAAGAGGGAATCATAGGCAGGGATTTTTCATGATAACTAGCAACAGCATTCACAGTTATTAAGCCTATGATTTGAATAGGGAAGCCCAACATACGACAATACTATATTTTGAGCTAATCAGATGTTCAGAAATAAGATACAATAAGATGAGACTTATAGTTTGAACATGTAGAATGAAGTGTTAGCAGAGACACAATATAGACATGCTTGAGTGTTTTCAAAAATAGCATAGAGATGATATTTGAAGCATAATCAAGTTGAATGAATGGGGGACAATGCTTAAAAAAGCATTCAAAGCTCATGGCATGCTATAATTCTGAGGAAGTGTGAAGAAAAGGAACAACAATCATGTTTTCAAATTTTAGCAAGATCTCAGATCAGAAATAACAACATGAGGAATTCAAGAGGTTTCCATGATTTCATGGTCATCTAGTCCCTTATCCCTGAAAGAGTTTAGCATTCAGATCCCATCCTTAATTAATCTTTTCTCCTTTTATAGTCTAAAATTAACCAGCTCTATATACACTGTTTCTTTATCAAGATTTGACAAGCATAATTCATACAAAGACAGTACCCCCTGTATCCTCAGTCTATTGATAAAAGTAAGATCCAGAGAGGTGCTCATAGCCCATAGACCATAAGGCATGCCATGGCATCTCTTATTCGAAGGAAAGGTACTATGAACCAAGTTTTCCTTGGTTCTTCCCAATCCCCACTCCAAGGTGCCTTTAAAAGGATTCCGTCGGACATGTGACTTAGAGTTCACACCTACACACATACTAATTCTATTCCCTCAACAATCAACCAACTTAAGCATCAACAAAAAAGCTAATTGCCATCTCAAACTAAATCCATCCTAGAAAACATAGTTAAATTGTGATCTTAAGCTTACTGTTTCTAATAAGACATTAGCTAATCTAATTGTCTCACTCCCTAAGGTTGGTTTCAACTTTGAACTGAACCAACTTGATCTCTAAGCAGAACACAAAACTTCCTAGGCATGATAGACACAACATGTTTTTCTTATTCAATCAGTTTATACCTATTAACCTACCACTAATCATATTTATTATCAAATTGGTAAGTCACTACACATCATGAATGATGTGATTCATCGAATTAACAAGGAATTAATCAACCAGGATCTTGTTCTTGAAGCGATTTGATGGGCAGATTCAAGAAACGGACGTAAATCGGGCTATAGTTCTCGGAATTATGTGCTTTCAATAACTAAAAATGGACGTAGACGTCTCTTCTTTTATGACTACAAATCCCTATTATACTCTAGAAAGGAAATAACTAAAAACAATGAAAGTAAAATCCCTATTCTACAAGGAAAAGAATAAAGAAAACTAGAATCCTACTAGAACTTGGATAAAGATCCTACTAATGATAGGAAATTAAATCCTACTATAATATAAATCAAGAAACAAGAAACTTATTTAGAAAAGGATTCAAGAAACAAGAATGGGAAATAATCTTCAAACTTGAGCTTCTTGGACTTTTCTTTTTCTTGAATTTCAGTCTTGTGTTTCTTGATTTTCTTGGATTTCTTTAGCTTCTTCATCTTTCATCAACCTCCCCTTGTTGAGAAAAACTAGTCCTCGAGTCTAAAGGCTCCATAAATCATGAAAGATTAGCAAAAACAAATTGGGAACAATCCATACTCACCAGGCTCTAAGTTGCTTTTTTCTAGCTTGTCATAGAGCTTCATAATGTTATCAACAAGCTTGGCATATGGTCGAACCAAATCTCACTTTCTTAGTAGTAACTTTGTTCCATGATTTCTCAAATATATCATCTTAAATTTATCTTCAATGTTTAAGCCAAGATCAAAACTTATTTCTTTTTGATCTTCATGAATCTTGAAAACTCTCGTGCCTATGTGGTGTTTACATGAAAAATCTGAGATAGTGCCATGAATTATATAAATCAAATTCTACTACCTTTGGATCAAGGTTGGAGATCAAATCATGTCTTCTTACGAACTCCTTGACAAAGTTGCTACTCCCAGATTTGACATGGTTATAGCCATTAACCTCAATGAAATTGAGAGATCTTAAATTGATACATTCTTGCAAAGCTTCATCCTTTTAAGGAGTAATTCTTGCTCGAACTACATCATATATTAAACTCGCATTCATAGACTCTTTTTTCAGCAACTCGCCCTTTTTCCCTTCCAAATATTCATAGACTATTGATCCTATTCAATAAGCTGCTTTGGTTGGTGTGGAGTAAAAAACAAAATCTATATTCTTTTCAAAATGTCTTAATGGTGGAAACTCAATCTCACAAACGGTTGGATGCTCTGATGGATCCTCATCAAATTTTGGAGGCAAATCAAAGATTTGCGGATCTAATGCATTATCCTCCTCCTTTTGCTGTTCCATATTTATGGGACCAATGATTTGTAAATTGGCCACAAAAGAATCATCAACATACTTGGAGTTTTGGGCAACATCTTCTGGATTCAAGGGAACCAACTTAATTTTTCGTCCATCATTTGTAAAAGAATAGGTATTACGATATTCATCAAAGTTAGCACACCTTTTATACACCCATGGTCTTCCAAGTAATAAGTGGCAAGCATCCATCTTTATTACATCACACCAAACAAGATCTTTATATATTTTGCCTATAGAAAAAGAAGCTAGGCATTGACGAGTTACCTCTAAACCACCATCATCATTCTCAAATTTGATGCTATAAGGATATGGATGAGGTTTTGTTAACAAGCCAAGTTTAGAAAGCATCTCTTCATAAACAACATTAACATGACTTCCTTTATCAATGATTACCGAACATACCTTGTCATGGGAGGTACGTCTAGTGCGGAAAAGAGATTCCTTTTTCCATAGTTTTTCATCTTCATGAACCCAACGCCCTCTTGTTTCTTGCAAATAATCCATAATATTCCTCAACTGTGCTCTGATACCAAATTGATGTGATTCTTCTAATTAACAAAGAACCAATCGACCAAGATCTTGTTCTGGAAGCTATTTGATGGGCAGATTCAAGAAACAGACGTAAATCGAGCTATAGTTCTCGGAATTATGTGCTTTCAAGACAAAGAAAGATGATGATTTGAACTATAAAAATAACTGTTAAATTTTTTAAATCAAGTAAGTATTGAAGGCAGAATGATAGAATGAAAATTAGGGTTCTGGATATGAACTAGAACGAATTTTAATCAAGAAACGCGTTCTTGAATAATCAAGAACAAATAAAGTTCCTAAGTCACCACTTGAAATCAATTAACGTGATAAATAAACACCACACGCAAGTTGAAAACAAGATAAATAATATCACCACCTTGCTTGGAATCAAAAACAAGGATAAAGAACAAGAAATAGAGAAAATAACTCTATTACAAAACTTAGGTTTATGCTAAAAACGTGAATAGTATATTTACAAGTCAAGAGAACCCTTTATATACGCCTAGGGTCTCTTTTTTTATGATTACAAAATCCCTATTATACTCTAGAAAGGAAATAACTACAAACAAGGAAAGTAAAATCCCTATTCTACAAGGAAAAGAATAATGAAAACTAGAATCCTACTAGATCTAGGATAAAGATCCTACTAATGATAGGAAATTAAATCATACTATAATATAAATCAAGAAACAACAAACCTATTTAGAAAAGGATTCAAGAAACAAGAATGGGAAATAATCTTCAAACTTGAGCTTCTTGACTTTTCTTTTTCTTGAATTTCAGTCTTGTGTTTCTTGATTTTCTTTGATTTCTTTAGCTTCTTCATCTTTCATCAATGAATATAATTAACTAGTAATGAAAAGAAGAAAACTACAAAAGATGTCATGGATTACACTATACAACACTTAGAATCAGCTCATCGGAAGACATCAAGAGCAGACAAAGCATTTGATGCAAAATCTTTTATGCACAGTTAAGCTGATTCCAAGCAATGAGGGCAGAAGTTGGATTATCACATTGTCCTGATCTAGGTAAGTAGATGCACAATTAAACCTGCTCTAGGTTCTATTAGGCCTCTTCACTTTCATTTCATAACACAAACTAGGACTAAGGTAGGGTTGCTTTACTTCTAACAAGAGGGTTAGAATGCATTTTTTTTTTATGATTACTAGTCACCTAATCTTCAAATACCATTTTCTTGTCAAGTAAATCTTAGGCAAGCTAGAACAAAGATCCAAGTAGGCTCAAACTACCTCTACCTCCTTCCTGAACCTTTCAGTCAATCCTATTTAGATAGGATAACTAAGTGAGGTTGATCTACTACATTTGATAAGCCTAAAGAAAGTAAATTTTCATTTTTGACCTAATTTACCCCAAGGCTTTATTGGCTAATCACATGCAGGTTCCTATCTAAGCTAACTTGATTAGGATTAAGGAATCAATATTAAGCTAACACATCTACATTAATGACTATAACAAATTGTTAACTGAACAGGGAAGTTTACATAAACATGATCACAGGAAACAGTCTTCAAATTAACACAATTTTAAATCCACTAAAACTAATAATTAGGCTAAACAGAAAGAGGCCTAAAGAGAACATATCAAGGAAAACTAATTGAGCATAACAAAAAATAAATAATTAAACTTACATAAAATAGAGAAATCAAATTAATAAAAGCACTAATAAGATAAAATGTTACCTTTTGTTTGCGCAACCTTTGTCAAGAACGCATTTGGAACCCCTTTCTTCCAATTCTCAAGCTCAGCAACACAAATACAAAAGAACAAAGTAAATGAAAATCTTTAAACAAAGAGAGACTCGAACCCTTTTTAGGCTAAAGTCTAAAATTATACTAACAGCTCAGATTTCAAGTTTTTAACTCAAAACTAGAGCTTTTTTCATATTGTAAAAAACTTGTCAAATGGTGAGGGTCGGGGTTCTATTTATAGGACCCCAAAGTCCATTCAAAGACTTGAAATTTCAATGTGGTACCTAAACAGATTTAAGATGCAAAATCTGAGACTTTAAAATTAACCGCTAGATTCTACAAAGAAACGAGTGTATACGGTCAGATCTGTCTTGCTTTGTATCGATCCGAACCAACAACCATGGACCAATGAGAAATTGCGAAAGTAACAATGTAATACAACAATACAATAACATAAAATCATAGGTTTGACTCAGAAATTTAAAAGAAAAGATTCATTACCGTGTTTGGACAATTTCTAGCAAAAGTGATATTGAAACATTAAGTATTTCACATTTTTGGTCATACAAGGACTTCACAATCGCTGTACATCCTGCATTTTTGTCGTTCTGTGCATGAGAGAGAGGGTAGGCTTGGGTGGTGCTGTTACACCTCAATTTTTTTTTCGTTAATGCACAATGAATAGACTAATGAAGGGCACGAAGGATACAATGTTTAGATAAGTGAGAAATAGCATTTGATGATCCTAATTGAGATTTCAAAGACATTCGAGGTAAGAGAAGGAGGTTGCCGAGCAAAGGCAAGGAATACATAATGTATAAAAAAATATTTACGAGTACCGAATTAATGATGACTTAACGATGTTTTGGAGAAAAGTTATAACGTCCCTTAGATTGTTAATGAGGTGCTAAATAAGTGTCAAGAAGGTTCCATAAGGATTGGAGATCGAACGAAACGACAGAATCCATTTAAGAGAAATGGAGTTATATGACCACTTATACGGTCCGTATAAGGGGTCTGTATAACTCCCAACAGGGAGATGATTTTTTGGTTGGTGAAACACGGCCACTTATACGGGATGTACAATACTATATGGACCGTACAGGTGTCGGTATAGTACCCGACGGGCTGATTTTTAGTTTTTGTACAAATAGATGCCTCGGGTTGTTTTACTTCATTTTTCATCTTCCACAAGTATTGGGAGCTCAAAACCCTTCTCTAAGCACATTCCACTCAAGTTCAAGAGAACACAAAGATCAAAAGACTAGAATCAAGTGTTTATGTGTTAGAAAGCTTCCAAGGGTTAGAGGACTACAAAAGATTCCATTAGAGGTGAACTAGGGTTTTGATTCAACTGAAGTATTTCCACTCAAGGTTCATTATTACACCGTCTAAGGTAAGTTTTATGGTTTTTCCATGTTGTTTAAGGTATTGAGACATTGAAAGACTTGGATTGTAGAAGAATATAGAAAATGGGTCTTGAATGTGAGAATAGTGATGTTTGTGAGTAGTAGCTTGGGTTGAGTCATGATTCTTGATATGATATGATTATAATCATGTTATAAGTGACATTAAGAACATGGTCTAGACATTGTATATGAGTGAATGTAATAGTGTGGCATGACCATGGGTATGGATGACTTGAAGTGAATTGAGGAATATGGATAATTTAGGAGAATGAAGACTATTGTTATGATGCTATAAATGTTATTATAGATGTTTGGGAGTTAATGTATGATATGGAGGAAGTTTTATAAACAAAGGGAATGCTGCCCAATTTTCTCTAGCTTTAGTTTAGTATGCAAAGCTATCGATTTTCTAATGTTAGTATATACTCTAATGAAGGTAGAAACGTGGGCATTGAAGGAGAACGTTCAAGCGATAAAATAGTTGAACGAAAAGGTATGTAAGGCTAGCCCTTCTTTCATAAGGAATGGTTCCTTGGCCAAATATCTAATCTTCTATGGGCCTATGATGTCCTCCAAATGATTCTATCTTTAAGAGCTACTAAGCTTATGATTCTCGATATGATACGATTGTACTAAATTCCTCCTATGATGAGTAACCCTCTAAGGATAGATGTAATGAACGACGATACTAATGATGCTAAAGATGCTTGTGAGCTTTTATGTACATGTGTCTATGTATGACTATTATGAAACACCGAGCTTATATGGCCGAGTAGAATATATATTGTGTGCGCACCACTGCAGTTGGGTACAGATAACCCTGAGCCTTGGTAGGGCCAGGTATGTGTAACCCTGAGCCTTGGTAGGGCGAGGTATGTATAATCACCGAGCCTAGCCATGGTCGGGTACGCGAAACATCGAACCTTCTTGGTCGGGTATGCTATGTAAATGATATGTATATGAATATGAATATGTATATGAATATGATTACGGATACGAAATGTAAATAAGTACGGATACGGATATGGATGTATGTACAAAATCGTGCATTAGAAATGGAAAGTCCCTATGAAAAGCAAGTAAGTGTCTATGATGTTGGATCTACTACCTCCCATCCTATGCTATTTATTATGTTGCTTATTATGCTTCTATAATGATGTTGATCATGCTTTACATACTCAGTACATTCTTCGTACTGACATTCTTTTGTTTGTGGACGCTGCGTCATGCCCGCAGGTGGCCAGGGAGACAGGCTTGATCCGTAACTTTATTACCCAGGGACTACATAGCGGAGCTCCATTTCATTCGGAGCTACAGCTTTGGGTATTTATTCTTTTGTGTACATATTTATGTGCATGTCGGGGTCCTGTCTCGCCTATATGATATGACATACTCTCTTTAGAGGCTCGTAGACATGTGTATATGGTTAGATGTGTTTGGCCTTGTCGGCCTATATTTTGGATATCATTTTGTTAGCCTCGCCGGCTTATGTACATCTATATGGGCATTGTTATTGATGATGATATACATATATGTATTGTTGCCTAATGGAATTAGTATGAATAATGGATGGAAAGTATGATTTAGCTATGTGGCTCACCTAGATGTAAATGTGAAAGTATGATAAGAGGTGCCTGCGTGGGTTAGCACCGGGTGCACGTCGCGGCCCCTAGTCGGGTCGTGACAAAAGTGGTATCAGAGCAGTTCCGTCCTAGGAAGTGTCTACGAGTCGTGTCTAGTAGAGTCTAGTTTATGGTGTGTTGCACGCCATATCTATAAACAGGAGGCTACAGGGCATTTATGATGGTTACTCTTGTTTCATATCTAAGATCGTGCGATAGAGCTAAGTCATAGGGAATGAGATTCCTTATACTAACCCTTGATTTCAGCAGAAGAACAGTATCGGTGGATGGAAGTGATTGATGATATTGGAAGTTACAGAGGTAAGTCACTTCGTTGAGGCTACGTTATCAGAATATGTATTTATATGATAATGGATTAGTTGTCATGAGGTAAGTCAGTGTAAGTACAACAGGGGAAATGCTTAAATGTATCTCTTAATGATAAATTCAGTTATAAGTTTGTGAATTAAACAAATTGAATGAATTAGTACAAAGGTAAGCATCGGTACGAAAGATGTATGTCGGGTAAGGTAAGAATATTGAGGTATGATTGAGATACAGAGCTGAAGAACGAAAAGGAAAGTAAATAGGAAGGTATAACAAGGCAGATCGCTAAAAGATCAGGTACACCTCGAGGTGTGATATATGAGGTGAGTTTTGACATCTTTGTACTTTCACTTGAAATTGGGAGCTCTGTGTGGCTGAGGTATGTCATATGCACATATATTAGCTCAGTGTGGAATTGTTGGTATTTGCTGCGTGTAGGTTTTGGATAGTAAGAAATATAGAGGAAACCCTGTCGAAATTTTCCTAGAATTTAAAGGAGATGAGTTAAATGTTGTTGAATTGATAGTAGCGGTAATTATAAGATCGGCATTGATATGGTAAAGAGAGTTACTAGAGTAAATTAGGGAGATTGGTAGTACTAAAACATGACATAGAAGAGAAAGAGTAACTCCAATAGAGTGTGATACTGAAGTATTGATTGGATGGATGAGCACAAGTAAAATACAACAAGTCTATTAGCAAAATAAAGTAACAGCATCACGGAGACAGAGGTCCGAATATGAAGGGTTATAATGAATGTGAATACATTGGTGAGATAACTTATGTGGTAAGTGTAATAGGGCTGATCAGAAAGAGTAACAGGTTAAGTATGCTTACTTCACAAGGTTTATTCTATTTCATAAGCGGGATTCTGAATGAGATCAAGAAGTGTCACTCTCTAGAGTTGATTATGATTAGGGTATAATGAAAATGTAACAAGAACTATAATACAAAGTATAGCGAGGAAACGACTAAAGATGCGACATGTTCTATATGTATAAAGAGTGAATGCAGGTGTGAAACCAACAAGCGAGCCATGGGGCAGTAGATGAGAAAGCTTATAAGACCTTGTGAGGGGAAAGTCCAGCATAGAGGTTCCTCAATGACAGAAATGATAGCAAGCAATGACAAAAAGGGGAGTGAACTTGAAAAAGAAATTGGAGAAAAGTGATATGGTAAAGTAGTAACAGTTGGTGATTTGTATAATCGAGATCACAAGTGATATCTTTGGTTGGATGTAAAAGACCAAGACTATGGAAAGATGAATAACAAAATAGAACAATTGTTAGGAGAAGGATTAGCATAATAAGGATGAGAGGGGATGATCAGAGTGAACAAAATAAGTTTTAGAAGCGATGAACGGATTGTATAGAGGTAATATATTCTAAAGGACAAAGCGGTACTGAGTTAAGAATAGGATTCCTTGTGCGAGGAATAAGGATTGATTAAAAAAAAAGAGGTAACAAGATAAATTAAGGAGGAAAGAATGTAAAGGAATAAGTACGGGTATAGAAAGAAGAGGAAATATACGATGTACCCGTGCTTAAGAAGTAGCCGTATTATGAGAAAAGGAAGACGCATATCCTACGAATATCCTCCACTAAGATAGAACGAGTAAAGTATATAAAGGAATAATTTGGAGAGAAAAATGTGGCCATGAATTACGAGTTTACTGTATGATGATAAAGCGATAAAGTAAGGCTATCAGCAACGACAAATACGACATGATTATGATTGGTTTTGGAATCAATGTTGAGTGCAACACAAGAGTAAAAGAGTATGAGGCATAAGGGGTATTAGTGGCGCATGAGAGTTAGTTCCTTGAAAACAAAAATGGCGAGTTTAAAGGAAAATACATTTACGGTTACTATAAGTCGATTATAGGAAAGAGAGGAATAACTTGAGATGGTAAGTAAAGGGAAAAACGATGCTATAAGTGAACTCTGGGTATCGAAGAATGGGATAAGTGACATTACATGGATGGTACGGATAACTAGATAGACTACTATTTAAGTATCCCTATGAGACAGAAGTTATTAATTGGAGTGGATGTAGGCATTAACTCATAACTAACGGTTGAGCTAAGTAAAATACATCCTTGTTTGGGGTGCTATATTGGTTGTATTACTTGATTACAAGACTGTGAGATGAGCATGTTAAGACTTCACATATGAATTATCGTAGCTATAAATTATGGGAAACAGCATAAATAAGATGTAGTATAGTAAGAGATATATGAATTCAAGATTTGAAAGTGAGACAACGGATTTGAGAATGGTATAAGTAAGACCCTTAAGAGGGGAAGCGAGTAAGGAAAATACAGGTGTAGAGATTGAAATGATGGATCCTAAGACATGACAGATATAGACTCTAAAACAAAAAGTGAAAGTTATGCAGAAATGAGTCTAATGGCTAGTAAATAAGTGAACAAGAATCGAGCGGGTATCTGAGACTGTACTAAAAATTATTCGTGAAAACCTTGAACAACATAACATTGGGAGCAAATAACTTGAGGAATATTATAAAGGATAGCGATGCTATACTGGAATAGAGGCGAGGGAATTGACAGTAGAGTCGTTCGTTAATGATATTGTGAGTTATAAGTGACAAATAAGAAGAGACATAAGGTTTTCTATAGTAGAACATAAGATATGATAATCAAGGGAAAAATAAAGGGAAGAAGAGAGCATGACAAGATAAGTTACTACAGATATGTTACACCTCGGAAAATTTCCCGTTAATGTACAGTGAATAGGCTAGTGAAGAGCACGATGTATACAATGTTTCGATAAGTAAGAAATAGCATTTGAGGATCCAAATCAAGATCCAAGGATATTTGACGTAAGGGAAAAAGGTTGTCAAAGAAAGTAAAGGATATGTTACGTGTCGGGTAAGAATTATGAGTGACAAGTTAACGATAGCTTAATGAAGTTTTAGAGAAAAGTTATAATTCCCTTTAGAAGGTTAATGAAGTATTAAAAAAGTGTTAAGAAGGTTGTATAAGGATTGGAGATCAAACGAAACGACGAGAACAACTTCGGAAAAACTGTGAGTTACGCGACCATGTTATGCGGCCCGCGAAATGTTATACGGACGGTATAATGGTCTGTGTAACTCAGCAGCAACTAAGTATTCCACGGTGGTGAACCTCGACCACTTTCACGTACCGTACAAGTGTACGTGGAAGTCCCAACGGGCTGAGTGACTCTAAGTATTTATATGTGATCCTACTTCATTATATTCATTCTCCTCACTTCTCCACTTCTCCACTTCTCTCCAAGCTTCTAGAGGATTCCATATACACTTTATATACAAGAATACAAAGGAAAGTGAAGATCAATATCAAGAATTCAAGTAAATCAAGTGCAAGAAGCTCACTAGGGTTCCTCCAAGTCAAGAATTCTCTTGGGAGTGAAGCTAGGGTTTTCTCCAAGTGAAGTATTACCAACCAAAACCCGTTCCTTCGCATTCAAAGGCGAGTTTCATGATTATTCCATGTTGTTTAAGGTGTTGTAGTTAAAAACACATGGATTGTAGAAAAATATAGGAAATGGGTCATGAATGTGTGAATAGTGACATTATTGGGTAAAGGTTTGGATTGAATTATGAATATTGGTATGTTGTGGTCGTAAGTATGTTGTGAATGATATTTAGACCATGGAATAAGTATTATATATGAGAAAATGCGATACTGAACTATAACCATAATTATGGAGAAATTGAAGAGGAATTGTGAAATGCGGATAATGTAGATGAATGATGATTCTTGTCCATCATATTGTGAGTGTTGTTACGAAAGTTTGGGAGTTGATATAGAATATGGGGAAAGTAGTATAAAATAAAGGAAATGCTGCCCAATTTTCTTTAGCTTTACTAAGCACGTTTAAGTAATCGTTTAACTAATGTTAATACGAACTCCCTTGAAGGTAAGGACGCGAGCATTGAAAGAGAACGATCAAGCGGTAGAATAGCTAAAGGAAAAGGTATGTAAGTCTAACCATTTCCTTCTAAGGCATAAATCTTCCTAATTCTCCATGATCATCCTATACGATGGAGACTATGAGTCCAAGAATATACAAAGCTACATACGCATATGATTAAGAAGGAAATACGATATGAGATATGATATTCCCTCCTTCTTCATGATTTTTCCCACGTATCAAAAACTATGAGTCTACGATCATAAAGAACTTCATACAAGAAAAAGAAAATAGACACGTTACGAGCATGACGATATTGATGATGAATCTAAGTCTAGGGGTCCTAAAGCTCATGAATGACATTCCTACGAAGATGGTAATCCTTATACGATTCGTATGATATTATTTCCCTTACATCTCTATGCCTTTCTTATATTCCGGAGCTAAGAATCTATGATCATGAATAGCCACGTAAGATAAAGACAAGAGGCATGTTATGAGCACGATAATGAAGATGATAAATGTAAATCTAATGATTCCAGAGTTCATGGTATAATGTTTCTACAAAGCTAACGGTATTAACTACGATCTATTGATGCTGCTTGTCGTATACACTCACCTTATATGCTAATTCCTTCAAGGTGAGGCAGAATGCTTATGAATTCTCTATAATGGAATCGGGGGTTTTCGACCTTATTTCACCCCGACATTGTTATAGATTTTCTGTAAACTCTAATGCATGTCCTATGACCAATGTTCCGAAAAGTTACGAGTCTATGTTCATAGAGGAATTCATATGAGATAAAGGTAAGAGATATGTTATAGAAACGATAATGGAAATGTTGAGCCTAACTCTAGAGATTATAAAGTTTATCATACGATACTCATACGGAGTTCATGCTACGAATATGATGTGATTTTTATAGATTGTCTTTAAATTCAAATGTATTCTTTAAAGAAAGGTTACGATAAACTCATGAGATGTGTGTAATGGTAATGATGACGTATGTGACATTGTCGAGCCACTACACGGCCGAATACGGAAGATATTTATGTGATATTGTCGAGCCACTACGTGGCCGAATACGGATATTGTCGAGCCACTATGTGGCCGAATATGGATAATGTCGAGCAACTACGTGGCCGAATATGGATAATGTTTTATGTGTATGAGCAGTTACGGTACTACGATAACGAATGATATGACATAATGAGGTATACGCTGTGATGATTCATGTACGACGATTATGTATATATGATATATGTATTAAATGTATTCATCCTTCAAGGTCGCGCAGGTTTTGCCTTCACCTTATGACTTATGATTTCTCTATAATGTTTATTTCATTCCTGCCTTACATACTCAGTACAATATTCATACTGACGTCCATTTTATTTGGACGCGGTGTTCATGCCCACAGGTAGACAGGGAGACGGCGCAGACCTTTAGGAGCTATTAGCAGATTTGCAGGAGCACTCCATTATTCCGGAGGTGCTAATTGAGTTTATATTTTTGTGTATATATATGTATATGTATTTTGGGCACGACGGGGTCTTGTCCCGTCCATATGTCTAGTACCCTATTAGAGGCTCGTAGATACGTATGTGTGGGTAGTATGGTCTCCCGATGCTACTATGGTGTATATATATTACTATTTTGATAGCTGAAGGGTGTATGTATATAAAATTGATTATGTTTTTTTTTTCAAATGAAAAATGATTGTCTTATGATTCTGAGTATAAAAATGGGAAAGAAATGCATAATGACTTTGATTGTCACGACCCGGCTAGGGGGCCGCGACGAGCACCTGGTGCTACCCCACCCGAGCACCCCCTTATCGTACATAACATAACATCTAGGTGAACCATAAGTCAATTCGTGCTTTTCTTATCGTTAATCATATTGATCCCATTAGACGACCATCATCATTTAACATATCATAGGCATCAGTGCCACATCATAAGTACAAGGCCGACGTGGCTAACAAAAGATATACAAAACATGGGTCGACATGGCCGAACATCTCTACCCACATATACATGACTACGAGCCTCTAAGAGTATGACATATCGTATGAGCAGGACAGGACCCCGCTATGCCCATAATTTTATATACACAAAAGAATAAGTACCCAAAAGCTACGGCTCCGAAAGAAATGGAGCTCTGCTATGCAATCTCTGAATAAGCAGCTATGGATCAAGTCTGTCTCCCTGTGCACCTGCGGGCATGACGCAGCATCCACAAACAAAAGGACGTCAGTACGAAGAATGTACCGAGTATGTAAAGCACGATCAACATCAATATAGAAGCATAATAGATATCATATGAAATAGCATAGGAGGGGAGACAGTAATATCATCATCATCATGTCGCTTACTCCCATACATCGTCGTTCGTATCCCATAATAATACTCGTACCATACTTGTGCTCATAGTCGTATACATGTCCTTATTCGTATTCTTATACATAGTCTTATCACATTCATATTCATATTATATACATAGTCATTTCATATACATAGCATTTACATAGCATACCCGACCTCATAGGATCGGTGTCTTATACATACTTGGCCAACCAAGGCTCAAGGTCATACATACCTGGCCCTACCAAGGCATCAGGGTTATCCGTACCATCTGCAGAGGTGTGCGCGCGTTTCGTAATCGTATACATACTTTATACATAGTCATATACATATAGTCGTACCCGGCCTCATAAGCTCGGGGTTTTATCATAGCCCTTCATAGGCATACATATACATATATCATAGCTCGTAAGCATCTCTAATCTCATTTTACTCTCATCATCATTATCGTTACATCTACATTATATACTTACTCGTCATACGAGCAACATAGTATAATCATAGTACATATCAAGGGTCGTGAGCTTATGAGCTCGGAATGTCAACCACGTGAAGACAACATACTCATATAGAGGAATTAGGAATTTGGCCAAGAACAGTGCCTTATGAAAGAAGGGTTAGCCTTACATACCTTTCCGTCAAACTACTCTACACTTGCACGTTCCCTTCCCATGCTAGCGTTTATACCTTCATTAATATCATAACAATGGCCATTAGTCATTCATATTATCCACATTATCTAGATTCCTCAATTCGCCTCTAATTCACCCACATTCATGGTCATAACACCCATCTTCGTCCGTTCGTCTAAAGTGTTTATTTCATGATCTTAATACCATTTATGACACATTCATATCACAACACAACAACATTCATAACTAAATTCAAACTATTTCTCAAAATATCACTATTCATCATTCATGACCTAGTTGACCACATTTTCTACAATCCATGTATTTTAATTCTCCAATACCTTAAACATCTTGTAAAGATCATGAATCTTACCTTAGAAGTTGTAGGAACAAGCTTTGGTTGATAATACTCTTCTTTGAGCAAAACCCTAGTTTTTCTCCATTTGGATTTCTTGACTTGGATGATCCTTGATGATTCCCTTATCCTTGATTCACTTGTCTTAATGTTATTGATGGCTTATAATCCTTGAAAACTCATATAATAAATGTAGAGAGAAGTTTTAGAGAGAAGTGGTGTAATGTTGTAATGAAATAAAATAAGTCTTGATCCTCATATTTAATGAATTGGAAAATCTGTGCTGGGTGAACAGTGGTCGTCCATGGAGGATTACGGTCCGTATTCCACTTTACGGACCATCCCTCGTGGTCGTCTTTAAGCTTAAGCAGGACCAGAAACTTTGGCCTGCATGCATGGTGATTTACTACCATGGTTTACGGGCCGTAAATCACTTTACGGTCCGTCCACCAAGTCGTATTATACCTCTTCCTCAGCTGGCAGAAAGTTGAAGTTTGGCATGCCAGTTTACGACCTGGTAGTTTACGGACCGTATTATACCTCTCGATTGTTATTTCTCCACAGAACATTAATTGAGCCCACTTCTTTGTTTCTAAACCTCCGTACTTGCCTATCTAATATGGCAATGGGTATTTCATCATAAGTTAACTTTTCTGTCACTTGAATATCATTCACTGGGACGATCCTCGTAGGATCTCCAACACACTTCCGAAGCATCGAGACATGAAATACTGGATGGACTGACTCCAAATCTGGAGGTAGATCTAGCTCATAGGCCACTTTGCCTATTTTGCGCACAATTTCGTATGGCCCAATATACCGGGAACTGAGCTTCCCATTTTTTCCAAATCTCATCACGCCCTTCATCGGCGACACTTTCAAGAATACCCAATCTTTCACTTCGAACTCTAAGTCTCTTCGACGATTATCCGCATAGGACTTCTGACGACTTTGAGCCGCTAGCAACCGATCTTGTATGAGCTTAACTTTCTCTATTGCTTCCTGGACCAAGTCTGGCCCTATCAACTTAGCTTCTCCGGCTTCAAACCACCCAATTGGGGATCTACACTTTCGCCCATATAGAGCCTCATACGGTGCCATTTTAATGTTGGAATGGTAACTATTATTGTAAGAAAACTCAATGAGTGGCAAATGGTCATCCCAATTTCCTCCAAAATCTATCATACATGCCCGTAACATATCTTCAAGAGTATGAATAGTACGTTCAGCTTTCCCATCGGTCTGGGGGTGAAATGTCGTGCTTAAGAGCACTTGGGTCCCTAAACCTTCTTGGAAAGAACCCCAAAACTTGGCTGTAAACTGAGTTCCTCTATCGGAGATAATATATACTGGAACGCCATGGAGTCTCACTATCTCTTTAAGATAAAGCTTGGCATAATCTTCTGCCATATAGGTCGTTCTGACCGGTAAGAAATGCGCTGACTTTGTGAGTCTATCCACGATCACCCATATAGAATCATATTTACGTCGAGAACGGGGTAACCCTGTAATGAAATCCATATTAATCACTTCCCATTTTCAAGTTGGGATTTCTATAGCTTGCAATAAGCCACCCGACTTTTGGTGTTCTATCTTCACTTGTTGGCAATTAGGACACTGAGCTACGAATTCTGCTACGTCTTTCTTCATCCCATTCCACCAATATATAGTCTTAAGATCATGATACATTTTCGTCGCTCCGGGGTGAACGGAGTAACGAGAACAATGAGCTTCTCTCAAAATCTAATGGCATAGACCTGCCACATCGGGAACACATAACCTGCCTCGACATCGGAGAACTCCGTCTTCCGAAATGTCAAATGATGACCCCTCATTCTGAGGGAGTGTATCTCTGTACTGCATTAGCATGGGATCCTCATATTGTCGCTCTTTTACTTCCGCTACTAACGATGAAACTGTTGCATTCTGAATAGTAGCTCCGCTGCTACCTGAGTCCACCACTCGGACTCCTAGGCTAGCTAACTGCTGAAGATCATGGGCCATCTCTTTCTTTTCTGGTCGTACATCACTTAGCCTTCCCATCGACCTACGGCTAAGAGCATCAGCCACAACATTTGCCTTTCCGGGGTGGTACAGGATTTCAACATCATAGTCTTTTAGTAACTCTAGCCATCGTCGTTGCCGCAAATTCAACTCCTTCTGCTTGAAGATGTACTGGAGACTCTTATGATCTGTATAAATATCCACGTGGACACCATATAAGTAATGTCTCCATATCTTTAAAGCATGGACCACCGCGGCCAATTCTAAGTCATGGGTAGGATAATTCTGCTCATGTTTCTGTAATTGTCTAGAAGCATACGCAATCACCTTACCATTTTGCATCAATACACAGCCTAGCCCGACGCCTGAAGCATCACAATAAACGGCATACCCCTCCAATCCCTCTGGAAGTATCAAGACTGGGGTAGAAGTCAATCGCCCCTTTAACTCTTGGAAACTACGCTCGCAAGCATCTGTCCATTGAAACTAAGCTGACTTCTGAGTCAACTTGGTGAGCGGTGCAGAAATAGAAGAGAAGCCCTCAACAAATCTTCTATAATAACCTGCTAAGCCCAAACAGCTACGAACCTCCGTAGGGGTCGTGGGCCTTGGCCAAGTCTTCACTGCCTCAATCTTTTGGCTATCCACTCGAATACCGTCAGCTGCAACAATGTGGCCCAGAAATGCCACTGAGTTCAACGAAAACTCGCATTTGGAAAACTTCGCGAATAACTCTCAAGTTCGAAGGACTCCAAGGACAATACGCAAGTGATCCGCATGTTCTGCCTCGGATCTAGAATACACTAGGATATCATCGATGAATACAATCACGAATAGATCCAGAAAAGGTCTGAATACATTGTTCATTAAGTCCATAAACACTGCCGGTGCATTAGTTAGACCAAACGACATTACTCGGAACTCGAAATGGCCATATCTTGTTCTGAAAGCTGTGTTAGGGATATCTTTCTCCCTAACTCTTACTTGGTGATACCCGGACCTCAAATCAATCTTTGAAAACAATTTGGCACCTTGCAATTGATCAAATAAATCATCAATCCTCGGGAGGGGATACTTGTTCTTAATTGTCACTTTATTCAATTGCCGATAATCAATGCACATTCTCAAGGAGCCATCCTTCTTCCGGACGAACAATACGTGTCACGACCCAACCCCGTAGGCCGTGACTAGTGCCCGATCTGGGCACCAAAACCCATCTTTCAAATGCATTCAAGTATATAGCAGAAGCTGCCAAGGCTATATTCTAAATTTAGATAATTTTCAGAAAAATTTCGGCAGAGTTTCCTTTGTTTTACAGACTATCCAAAATAACCCTACGCACAGAAAATACCAACAAAGGCCACACCGGCCAACAAGGCAACATGTAAACATATGCGGACCGGCCGCCGCAGCGAATGGGATCACCCAAACACATCATATACACACATCCGTACAGAAAGACCCAACCCACAAACATGTCCACAGACCTCTAAACAGACCGACAGAATCATATGACGGGACAGGGGCCCGCCGTACCCAAATAGTCAGATATACAGAAATATATACATAACAAAAGATGTATGTACCAAAAGTGGACTCCGGATCAAAAGGGAGTACTCCGAAATAGCAGAAAGTGGAGCCTACAGCGATGGATCACCTGTGTCTGTACCTGCGGGCATGAAACGCAGCCCCCGAAGAAACGGGGTCAGTACGAAAGATGTACTGAGTATGTAAAGCATAGAGTACAGAAATATGAGCCAGAACTGAAAACAAACAGGATACAAAGGGGAAATACCGAACAATATATCAAAATCTGTATCAAAACCATATATACGTAATGCAAACAAAATCATGCAAAGCTCAGGAACGTGGTCACCACTCCGACGCTGGTGCCACACACAGCATAACACCGGAAGGTTCAAATCTCCGTACATCCCCGAGCACACATATCAGCATAGCATATCACCAGCCATATCACAACACAACTCCAAACGGAACCCGGCCCTATGGCGAGGTCTCGGGAACCGTAACACAGCATACGGCCGAATTTATCATAGCGCGCACGAATCATAACCGGCCCGGGAACCGGTGAACGAAGTCATAATAAGGGCACGAGCGGAGTCGTGAGCAAACAATGCAACTTATAAGTCAAAACACCTTTTTAAACTTGATAATATCATATGCTAACTCATTAATCAAATAGTTCGAATAACTAGTCAATACGGGGTTCGTTTCACAAAAGTATTTCCAACATAGTATTAATGGTTCAAAATATAGTTTAGAATATCGTGGCAGTCAAACATTATTTTATGATAACCAAATTCATAACCAAAAGTGTTTTGCCGACATTAGACAAGAATGGGCATAATAGAGCAAACAAAGAAGTCTCGATGCTAGCGGGCCTACCGCGAGTCAAGTTGAGGTGGCGGACATGAATCACAGACATTTGGGGTCTATGGAATCATACATGGAAGTCTCGAGGCAACTTGATTTCATTTATAAAAGTTTCGGACATTAGATCACTTTTCAATATAATATGAGTTTTATAATTCAATTCAATTGAATGAATAATACTAAATTTCCAATTCGGATTTCTAGGAACAGAATTTCCCTCGGGGCTCCAATATCGACCTAGTATACCTAAGACATGCCAAAAGAAGGAATGGGTAGCCTTACATACCTTATATGCGTCTTACGCTTGCCCGAAACTCAAGTCCCGTTTCGCTCAGGATCTGCAAATGGTCAAAGTTACCAATTAGGGATTTCAAGGCTTAAGAATTCACTTAACCTCATTTTTGTCTACCGAAATTTCGGCAGCATTTCCCCCATATATATATATCACCCCGAGACTTAGCTCGGCTCCATATACAACAACAACAACAACAACAACCCACAGTATCACAATCATCACAAGTCATAACAAAATCACTCTAACGTCAATATTCTTTCTTTCTACATAAATCAACAACTTTCATCCAAACTTCACCACCTCCACATTATCATATTCATTTACTCATTCAAAGTTATTCAAACACATTCCAATAATATTCCAACGATATACATGAATTTAAGCAATCCGCTACTTTCCATATTCTATTCAAAACGTCCACAACTACGACGAACATACTAACTTGCATTGTTTCATTCCAAATTCATTAACAACAACCATAATTCACATTTAAAGTCTTACTTTCACAATTATATACGAATATAGAAAAATCATATAATTTCCCATAAGGACCCGCAACCATTTTCAATGCCAATTCAACTCGTTAAACATTCATTTACGTCATAAATGCCACAACGACGCAACTAACAAACTAAACAAAATCAAAATTCACCTTGCCTTCACCATGACATGGCTCACGGCCACTTCACCACACACACACACACCCACGGTTTCACACACACACCAAAACTACGGAATTCTCGTCTATTCTCAATCCTTATAGTATTCTTACGAATTCCATAACACAAAAGTGACAAAATCCTTACCTTATCTTGAAATTCCGACTTGCCGCAAACGTGATTCTTTCGCCAAACAAATTGCATCACGTTTTGTTTTTGGAACAAGGGGTTCGGCCGAATGGGGTTCAAGAACTCAAGGATGAGTTTTTTATTTTGTTTCTAGATTTCTCTAAGGATAAGCATACCTATATACATAATTGATTAGTAGGCCCATGGAAAGAACATGACCATTAAATGGGTCTTGGGCCAAGGCCTCATGGCCGGCCACCCCATGGTCTTGGGCTTCAATTTTCCTTCAAATTTTTCTTGGCCCAATTCGTTGAAATCTCGTTTTGTAATTCCCGAAACCAATTTCCGGAATTCCAATTTTTGTCTTTAGACTTCCTCCACATTTCCATGCCAATATTTTCATAAACACATAGACATATTAACTAAAATCAAAGATATGGCCTTATAACATACAACTCTGAATTATTTTCAAGATTTCCAATTATGCGAAAACAGGGGACATAACATTCTCCCCCCCTTTAGAACATTCGTCCCCGAATGTTAAATTACTCTTATAAGGTCTTATGAGCATAACGGGGGAGTCCCTCTCTTGTAAGTAGTACACATAATTCATCCATCGCTTAATACAACAAGTTTAAAAAAAAGTTTAGATTCCCTGTGGGCGTAGGAAACAAGTGGGGATATTTCCTCCTCATCTCCTCCTCCGAATCCCAGTTCATCTCTTCCCGGTTGTTGTTTCGCCATAGGACTTTAACAGAAGGCACTTCCTTAGTGCATAGTCTCCTGACCTGCCGATCCAGAATAGTTATAGGCTGCTCTTCATAAGACAAATGCTCCGTTACCTGAATGTCATTTACTGGGAATATTCTGGAAGGATCACCAATACATTTTCGCAGCATGGACACATGAAATACCGGGTGCACTGCCTCCAAATCGGATGGTAAGTCTAGCTCATAGGCGACCTCGCCTATCTTCCGAATGATCTGATACGGCCCGATATACCGCGGGCTTAACTTACCCTTTTTACTGAATCTCATAACACCCTTCATAGGCGACACCTTCAGAAATACCCAGTCGCCAATCTGGAACTCTAATGGTCGACGTCGTCTGTCTGCATATGCTTTCTGTCGACTCTGTGCAGCCAATAATCGCTCCCGAATAAGTTTTACTTTATCCACTGCTTCCTGGATCACATCTGGCCCAATAAATTTGGATTCGCCCACATCGAACCACCCAATAGGAGATCTGCATTTCCTGCCATAAAGAGCTTCGTACGGTGCCATCTGAATGCTGGAGTGATAACTGTTATTATAGGAAAATTCAATAAGCGGCAAATGATCATCCCAGCTGCCTCTGAAATCAATAACGCAGGCCCGCAACATATCTTCCAGCGTCTGAATAGTGCGCTCGGCCTGCCCGTCGGACTGAGGATGAAAAGTTGTACTGAGGCTCACCTGAGTCCCTAATCCCTCCTGAAATGACCTCTAGAAATTTGCCGTAAACTGGGCACCTCGGTCAGTAATAATAGATACAGGGACTCCGTGAAGTCTGACCATCTCTCTGATATATAATCTAGCATAATCCTCAGCCGAATAAGTAGTCCGGACGGGGAGGAAGTGGGCTGATTTCGTCAATCTGTCAACAATAACCCAAATAGAATCGTACCTTCGTGGAGTGCGTGGTAACCCAATAACGAAATCCATATTAATCATCTCTCATTTCCAGGCTGGAATTTCCATCTCCTGTAATAATCCACCGGGCTTCTAATGTTCAATTTTAACTTGCTGACAATTTAGGCACTAACCAACGAACTCTGCAATATCTTTCTTCATACCGTCCCACCAATACAAACTTCTGAGATCATGATACATTTTAGTGGAGCCAGGATGAACAGAATACCGTGCATTTTGCGCCTCGCCCATGATTTGTCGCCGTAAGCCTGCAACATCCGGTACACAGAATCTGCCTTCATATAATAATACCCCTTCAGGCGAAATTTCAAACGGAGTCTTTTCTTTATTAAGAGCCACATCTCTGTTCTGAACCAGAATAGGATGCTCAAACTGTCGCTGCTTTACTTCTTCTATAATAGATGTTTTACGAACAGAAATCACAGAATCTCCAGAATCTGCCAAACGAACGCCAAGGCTGGCCAACTGATGAATTTCACGAACCAAATCTTTCTTACCAGGTGGTACATCAGCCAAGCTGCCCATAGACTTGCGGCTAAGTGCATCCGCTACCACATTGGCTTTCCCAGGATGGTACAGAATATCAACGTCATAATCTTTCAATAATTCAAGCCATCTTCTCTGCCGCAAATTCAGTTCCTTCTGTTTAAAAATATACTGGAGACTCTTATGGTCCGTATAAATATCAACATGGACCCCATATAAATAGTGCCGCCAAATCTTCAAAGCGTGAATCACCACGGCCAACTCAAGATCATGAGTGGGATAATTCTTCTCGTGCGGTCTGAGCTGCCGGGAGGCATAGGCTATAACTCGACCGTGCTGCATCAACACACAGCCTATCCCAATACCAGAGGCATCACAATAGACAACATACCCGTCTGATCCTTCTGGAAGGGCTAAAACTGGAGTTGTAATTAATTTTACTTTCAACATCTGAAAGCTGCGCTCGCAGGCATCAGTCCACTGAAAATTTGCTGCTTTCTGAGTAAGCTTCGTCAGTGGTGCCGCAATAGAAGAAAAATTTTCCACGAACCTCCGATAATATCCGGCTAACCCCAGAAAACTGTGAACCTCTGTCGGTGTAGTAGGCCTGGGCCAATTCTGTACAGCTTCAATTTTCTGCGTATCGACCCGAATACCATCTGCTCCGACAATATGCCCAAGAATGCCACAGAAGTTAACCAGAATTCACATTTGGAAAATTTAGCATATAAATTTTGTTGCCGAAGAATACCAAGTACTGTTCTCAAATGATCTGAATGCTCCTCTGCTGATCGTGAATAAATCAAAATATCATCGATAAACACAATCACGAACATATCTAGGAAAGGCCGAAATACCCGATTCATCAGATCCATGAATACCGTTGGAGCATTAGTCAGCCCGAAAGACATCACTCAGAATTCATAATGCCCGTACCGAGTCCTGAAAGCAGTCTTCGGGATATCTGATTCTCGCACTCGCACCCGATGATAACCCGAGCGCAAATCTATCTTTGAAAAATACTTAGAACCCTGCAACTGATCAAACAAATCATCAATCCGGGGGAGGGGATATTTATTCTTTATAGTCACCTTATTTAATTGCCGATAATCTATACACATTCGCAGTGACCCATCTTTCTTTCTTACAAATAATACCGGCGCTCCCCAGGGTGATGTACTGGGTCTGATAAAGCCTTTATCTAACAGATCTTTCAGCTGCTCTTTCAATTCCTTCAATTCAGCCGGTGCCATTCTGTACGGAGGAATAGATATAGGGTGCGTATCCGGCAACAAGTCTATAGTGAAATCTATCTCCCGTTCAGGCGGAAGACCCGGAAGCTCATCTGGAAACACATCTGGGAACTCACTAACAACCGGAACAGACTGAAGAGTAGGTGTCTCGGCTGTAGTATCGTGCACACGAACCAAATGATAGATGTAACCTTTCTGAATCATCTTCTTAGCCTTGAGGTACGAAATAAACTTACCCCTCGGCGATGCCGTAGACCCGAACCACTCTATAACTGGTTCCCCTGGAAACTGAAAACGGACTACCTTTTTCTGGCAGTGAACATTAGCATAAAAGGAAGCCAACCAGTCCATACCCATAATGACATCAAATTCCAGCATATCTAATTCTATCAAATCAGCATTAGTGCAGCGATCACATACAGTCACAGAACAATCCCTATATACCTGCCTCGCTATAATACAATCCCCGACCGGGGTAGCTACCTCAAATGGCTCTATAGGCTCAGACACTATCCCAATTTTACTTGCAACGAGCGGGGAAATATATGATAAAGTAGAACCAGGACCAATCAGTGCATATACAGATCTGGAGAAAACCAGTAATGTACCTGTGACGACATTTGGTGAAGCCTCCTGGTCCTGCCGACTGGCTAATGCATATATGCGGTTCGAGGGACCGCTAGAACCTGAAGCACTGCCACGACCTCGACCGCGTCCCACCGGTGCAGGCATAGCTCGCCCCGCAGGGCGTGCAACTGATGGAGCAGATGATGAACCAGCGGCTGATCCTGTCGGCTGAGCTACACTACCAGAACCGCTCGCCAACGGACAATCTCGCATAATATGGCCCTGACCGCCGCATGAAAAACAGGCTCCAGTAAGTCGATAACACTCTCCCTGGTGCGATTTCCCGCAATGGGAACAACGGGGCCTTGGTGGTCTGGGCTGGCTGGGACCTCTGGTTATCTGTGACCCTGATGCTCTGGAGCTCTGACCGGCCCCAGACTGTCCTGCACTGTCAAATCTCCTACCGGCTGGCTGTGTACCCCGGCCTGACGGAGGAGGATGTCTGCCTGACTGCTGCTACTGAGGCTGTCCGCCTCGAGAATCTCCAGAATAACCTGCGGATCTGGCCCTCTTGGGCGGCCTCCTGTCCCGATCTCTGCTGGAATAATCAGCTCTATGTCGGTCCTCCATACCCAGGGCATAAGCCTGTAGTCGGGCAATATCCATGTCTTTCTGCAATGCCACCGCCATACAGCCATCAATCAAATAGCGGTCTAACCCCATCACGTATCTGTGCATCCGATCGGCCATATCTGCTACTATGGCAGGTGCATACCGGGCCAAAGAATAAAACTCCATATTATACTCACGGACGCTCCGACCCCTCTGCTGCAGATGCAAAAATCGGTCAACCCGCGCCCGCCGTAACTCTGGGGGCAAATAGTGGTGAGTGAAAGCAGTCACGAACTCGTCCCAAGTAGCTGGGGTAGCACCCTCTCCCCTGGATAGCTCCCAGGACTCATACCAGTGAGCAGCAACATCCCGTAGTCTATGCGAAGCCAACTCAACAGACTCAGTCTCTGAAGCCCTGACCAAATCTAGTGAGCGCCGCATCCCCCGAATAAAGTCATGGGGGTCCTCGTCGGGCTTAGACCCAAAAAACTCTGTAAGGCCACATAATAGGAACTCTCGAACCATCAGGCTGTCACGTCTGTCGTCATCGTCATCGTCATTATCTCTCCGCCCGCGTCTGTGAGCCTGCCCCGCTACCAGTGTGGTCAATAACTGCACAGCCTCTCTCAGTGTCCTGTCCTCCACCCCTGGCTGAGGAGCTGGAGGCTCGGGTGCGGGTACTCGGGCCCCTGGAGCTGCTGATGGACCTGCTCCAGGTCTCTTCCGGAAGTGGTGTAGCGGATCCCTCTGAATGGGGCACAACCTCGGGCAAATCATAAACACGAGCCCGGGTAACTCGTTGTGCCTGACTAGTGCCTGCCATCCCTGCCTTGCCCTTCTGGGCCGTTGTTGCCTTCTTCGGAGGCATCACTGCGAACACAATAACGGATTAGATCAAAATCGTCCTAATAGCACAGCTCTAACGCACGATCTAAGATTCCAAAGAAAAGTAACACCCTAAATGCCCTGTAGCCTCCTGTTTATAGATGTAGTGCACAACACACCGATAAACAAGACTCTACGAGACATGGCCTGTAGACATTCCAAAGACAAACCGCTCTGATACCACTTTTGTCACGACCCAACCCCGTAGGCCGTGACTAGTGCCCGATCTGGGCACCCAAACCCATCTATCAAATGCATTCAAGTATATAGCAGAAGCCTCCAAGGCTATATTCTAAATTTAGATAATTTTCAGAAAATTTTGGCAGAATTTCCTTTGTTTTACAGACTATCCAAAATAACCCTGCGCACAGAAAACACCAACAAAGGCCACACCGGCCAACAAGGCAACATGTAAACATATGCGGACCGGCCGCCGCGGCGAATGGGATCGCCCAAACACATCATATACACACATCCGTACAGAAAGACCCAACCCACAAACATGTCCACAGACCTCTAAACAGACCGACAGAATCATATGACGGGACAGGGCCCCGCCGTACCCAAATAGTCAGATATACAGAAATATATACATAACAAAAGATGTATGTACCAAAAGTGGACTCCGAATCAAAAGGGAGTACTCCGAAATAGCAGAAAATGGAGCCTACAGCAATGGATCACCTGTGTCTGTACCTGCGGGCATGAAACACAGCCCCCGAAGAAAGGGGGTCAGTTCGAAAGATGTACTGAGTATGTAAAGCATAGAGTACAGAAATATGAGCCACAACTGAAAACAAACAGGATACAAAGGGGAAATACCGAACAGTATATCAAAATCTGTATCAAAACCATATATACATAATGCAAACAAAACCATGCAAAGCTCAGGAACGTGGTCACCACTCCGACGCTGGTGCCACACACAGCATAACACAGGAAGGTTCAAATCTCCGTACATCCCCGAGCACACATATCAGCATAGCATATCACCAGCCATATCACAGCATAACTGCAAACGGAACCCGGCCCTATGGCTAGGTCTCGGGAACCGTAACACAGCATACGGCCAAATTTATCATAGCGCGCACGAATCATAACCGGCCCGGGAACCGGTGAACGAAGTCATAATAAGGGCACGAGCGGAGTCGTGAGCAAACAATGCAACTTATAAGTCAAAACACCTTTTTAAACTTGATAATATCATATGCTAACTCATTAATCAAATAGTTCGAATAACTAGTCAATACGGGGTTCGTTTCACAAAAGTATTTCCAACATAGTATTTATGGTTCAAAATATAGTTTAGAATATCGTGGCAGTCAAACATTATTTTATGATAACCAAATTCATAACCAAAAGTGTTTTGCCGACATTAGACAAGAATGGGCATAATAGAGCAAACAAAGAAGTCTCGATGCTAGCGGGCCTACCGCGGGTCAAGTCGAGGTGGCGGACATAAATCACAGACATTTGGGGTCTATGGAATCATACATGGAAGTCTCGAGGAAACTTGATTACATTTACAAAAGTTTCGGACATTAGATCACTTTTCAATATAATATGAGTTTTATAATTCAATTCAATTGAATGAATAATACTAAATTTCCAATTCGGATTTCTAGGAACAGAATTTCCCTCGGGGCTCCAATATCGACCTAGTATACCTAAGACATGCCAAAAGAAGGAATGGGTAGCCTTACATACCTTATATGCGTCTTACGCTCGCTCGAAACTCAAGTCCCGTTTCGCTCAGGATCTGCAAATGGTCAAAGTTACCAATTAGGGATTTCAAGGCTTAAGAATTCACTTAACCTCATTTTTGTCTACCGAAATTTCGGCAGCATTTCCCCCATATATATATATCACCCCGAGACTTAGCTCGGCTCCATATACAACAACAACCCACAGTATCACAATCATCACAAGTCATAACAAAATCACTCTAACGTCAATATTCTTTCTTTCTACATAAATCAACAATTTTCATCCAAACTTCACCACCTCCACATTATCATATTCATTTACTCATTCAAAGTTATTCAAACACATTCCAATAATATTCCAACGATATACATGAATTTAAGCAATCCGCTACTTTCCATATTATATTCAAAACGTCCACAACTACGACGAACATACTAACTTGCATTGTTTCATTCCAAATTCATTAACAACAACCATAATTCACATTTAAAGTCTTACTTTCACAATTATATACGAATATACAAAAATCATATAATTTCCCATAAGGAACCGCAACCATTTTCAATGCCAATTCAACTCGTTAAACATTCATTTACGTCATAAATGCCACAACGACGCAACTAACAAACTAAACAAAATCAAAATTCACCTTGCCTTCACCATGACATGGCTCACGGCCACTTCACCACACACACACACACCCACGGTTTCACACACACACCAAAACTATGGAATTCTCATCTATTTTCAATCCTTATAATATTCTTACGAATTCCATAACACAAAAGTGACAAAATCCTTACCTTATCTTGAAATTCCGACTTGCCGCAAACGTGATTCTTTCGCCAAACAAATTGCATCACGTCGGAGAGCGTCTTGTACTTGCTACAAATATGAGAAGAACAAGATTTTTAGACCACAATCCAAGGCTAGAGAATTTTTTTTTTTTTTTGGAACAAGGGGTTCGGTCGAATGGGGTTCAAGAACTCAAGGATGAGTTTTTAATTTTGTTTCTAGATTTCTCTAAGGATAAGCATACCTATATACATAATTGATTAGTAGGCACATGGAAAGCACATGACCATTAAATGGGTCTTGGGCCAAGGCCTCATGGCCGGCCACCCCATGGTCTTGGGCTTCAATTTTCCTTCAAATTTTTCTTGGCCCAATTCGTTGAAATCTCGTTTTGTAATTCCCGAAACCAATTTTCGGAATTCAAATTTTTGTCCTTAGACTTCCTCCACATTTCCACACCAATATTTTCATAAACAACATAGACATATTAACTAAAATCAAAGATATGGCCTTATAACATACAACTCTCAATTATTTTCAAGATTTCCAATTATGCGAAAACACGGGACATAACAATACGGGTGCTCCCCACGGGGATGAACTAGGCCTAATGAAGCCTTTTCCAAGCAAGTCTTTCAATTGCTCCTTCAACTCTTTCAACTCCACGGGTGTCATCCTATAGGGAGGAATAGATATGGGATTAGTGTCTGGAAACACATCAATCGAAAAATCGATCTCTCGCTCGGGAGGAAGGCCTGGAAGCTCTTCCGGGAACACATCCGGAAATTTGTTCACTACCGGAACTGACTGAAGAGTCGGCGACTCATCTTCTACATCTTGAACTCGTACTAGGTGATAAATGCACCCTTTCGTGATCATCTTTCTTGCCTTTAGATAGGAGATAAACCTACCTTTTGGTGATGCCGAACTTCCTTTCCATGCTAAGACTGGTTCTCCCGAAAATTGGAAACGAACCATCTTCATTCTACAATCAACATTGTCATAACAAGAAGCCAACCAATCCATGCCCATAATGACATCAAAATCTACCATCTCTAGCTCATGCAAATCAATCATAGTACGACGATCACAAATCACAATCACACAATTCCTATATACTCGGCTAGCTATTACTGATTCACCCACGGGTGTAGACACCTCAAAAGGTTTGATCGACTCCGGCTCGACTATAAACCGACCCGCAATATATGGAGTAACATAAGACAATGTGGAGCCCGGGTCAATCAAAGCATATACATCATAAGAGAATACCGATAATATACCTGTGACTACGTCAGGAGAAGACTCAAGATCTTGGCGTCCAGCCAAAGCATAAATACTGTGCTGAGAACCGCTAGTACTGGGAGCTCTTCCTCTGCCTCTACCATGGCCAGCTGGTGCATGTGAACCTAGCCCCGTAGGGCGTGCAGATGCCGAAGATCGGGCTACCGACCCTGATGGCTGGGTCCTACCTCTACCATGTACTGAGGGGCAATCACGCATAATATGGCCTGGCCGACCAATGAATAGCAAGCGTCTGAACCTGATCGGCACTGACCCCAATGCAACTTTCCACACTGAGAACATCGTGGTACGGGTGGCCTTGGCTGGCCTGAATCACCTCTAAACTGAGACCCTGAATAACCCTGACTCAGCTCGGAACGAGTAGATCTGTCAAATCTCTGCCCCGTGAACTGTGGAGGTGTACTGGTCATAGAATAGCCTGAATGGCTGGGAAACTGCTGTCTGTGTCCGCCCCTGGACTCGCTCCTCGAACCCGAAGGTCTGGCCCTCTTGTTATGGCCCCTATCCTGCTCACGTTCATTCCTCCGCTACTGTAGGTGTTCCTCTAATTCCTGAGCATGTGCCTGAATGCGTGCAATATCCATGCCATCCTGAAGGGACGCAGTCAAGCATTTATCCATCAAGTGTGGCCCTAGGCCTTTCACAAATCGGTGCACCCGATCGCCCATATCCGCTACCATGGCCGAAGCATACCTAGCCAAGGAATTGAAGCGGAGACTATACTCTGTAGCACTCATGTTACCTTGCCTCAAATTCAAGAATTTATCGGCCCTAGCTCGCCAAACTTATGGAGGCATGTAGTGACGGAGAAAAGCATCGACAAACTCTTGCCATACCGGCGGAGGTGCATTGGCTCCCCGCGAAGCCATCCATACTGTATACCACTGGATCGAGATATCTCTCAATCTATAGGACGCTAGCTCTACCGACTCAGTGTCTGAAGCATGTATCAACCGGAGCGTCCTTAGCATACCATCAATAAAGTCCTGGGGATCCTCCTCTAGTTTCGACCCAAAGAATTCCGAGGGTTTCAAAGCAATGAAGTCACGGGCCCTTGCACTAACAGCCCTGTCACCTTGCCCCGTGCTTGGCCTCTGAGTCTGGGCCGTGACCAACTGAGTCAACAAATTAATGGCCTCTCTCAAGTCTTGGCCCGAAGCATTCGGAGGAGGAGCTGGAGCTGGGGCTGAGGCTCCCACGTGCTCCTCGGTAATAGGCACTGTCTGGGAGGACTGAGATTGAGCCGCATTCTGGGACTCATCTTCCTCTACTACCGGTGGCGGTGCTCTTTCAGCCTGCTTTTCTGCCACCGTCTTGCCCTTTTGGGCTGCTGTAGCCTTTTTCTTTTTAGGCATTTCTGAAATACACAACACACGATTTAGGAACAAGAATTTCTTATATCATAGCTCTATCGCACGATTCTTATGAAGAAAGAAGGTCGTATATTCCTAAAATGTCCGCAGCTTCCTGTTTATAAGTGTGGCGCGCAACACACCCATAACCAAGACTCTACTAGACACGGCTCGTAGACATATCCTAGGACTAACTGCTTTGATACCACTTTTGTCACGACCCAGCTAGGGGGCCGCGACGAGCACCCGGTGGTACCCCACCCGAGCACCCCCTTATCGTACATAACATAACATCTAGGTGAACCATAAGTCAATTCGTGCTTTTCTTATCGTTAATCATATTGATCCCATTAGACGACCATCATCATTTAACATATCATAGGCACCAGTGCCACATTATAAGTACAAGGCCGACGTGGCTAACAAAAGATATACAAAACATAGGCCGACATGGCCGAACATCTCTACCCACATACACATGACTACGAGCCTCTAACAGTATGACATATCGTATGAGCGGGACAGGACCCCGCTATGCCCATAATTTTATATACACAAAAGAATAAGTACCCAAAAGCTACGGCTCTGAAAGAAATGGAGCTCTGCTATGCAATCTCTGAATAAGCAGCTATGGATCAAGTCTGTCTCCCTGTGCACCTGCGGGCATGACGCAGCATCCACAAACAAAAGGACGTCAGTATGAAGAATGTACCGAGTATGTAAAGCACGATCAACATCAATATAGAAGCATAATAGATATCATATGAAATAGCATAGGAGGGGAGAAAGTAATATCATCATCATCATGTCGCTTACTCCCATACATCGTCGTTCGTATCCCATAATAATACTCGTACCATACTTGTGCTCATAGTCGTATACATGTCCTTATTCGTATTCTTATACATAGTCTTATCACATTCATATTCATATTATATACATAGTCATTTCATATACATAGCATTTACATAGCATACCCGACCTCATAGGATCGGTGTCTTATACATACTTGGCCAACCAAGGCTCAAGGTCATACATACCTGGCCCTACCAAGGCATCAGGGTTATCCGTACCATCTGCAGAGGTGTGCGCGCGTTTCGTAATCGTATACATACTTTATACATATTCATATACATATAGTCTTACCCGGCCTCATAAGCTCGGGGTTTTATCATAGCCCTTCCTAGGCATACATATACATATATCATAACTCGTAAGCATCTCTAATCTCATTTTACTCTCATCATCATTATCGTTACATCTACATTATAGACTTACTCGTCATACGAGGAACATAGTATAATCATAGTACATATCAAGGGTCGTGAGCTTATGAGCTCGGAATGTCAACCACGTGAAGACAACATACTCATATAGAGGAATTAGGAATTTGGCCAAGAACCATGCCTTATGAAAGAAGGGTTAGCCTTACATACCTTTCCGTCGAACTACTCTACACTTGCACGTTCCCTTCCCATGCTAGCGTTTATACATTCATTAATATCATAACAATGGCCATTAGTCATTCACATTATCCACATTATCTAGATTCCTCAATTTGCCTCTAATTCACCCACATTCATGGTCATAACACCCATCTTCGTCCGTTCGTCTAAAGTGTTTAGTTCATGATCTTAATACCATTTATGACACATTCATATCACAACACAACAACATTCATAACTCAATTCAAACTATTTCTCAAAATGTCACTATTCATCATTCATGACCTAGTTGACCACATTTTCTACAATCCATGTATTTTAATTCTCCAATACCTTAAATATCTTGTAAAGATCATGAATCTTACCTTAGAAGTTGTAGGAACAAGCTTTGGTTGATAATACTCTTCTTTGAGCAAAACCCTAGTTTTTCTCCATTTGGATTTCTTGACTTGGATGATCCTTGATGATTCCCTTATCCTTGATTCACTTGTCTTAATGTTATTGATGGCTTATAATCCTTGAAAACTCATATAATAAATGTAGAGAGAAGTTTTAGAGAGAAGTGGTGTAATGTTGTAATGAAATAAAATAAGTGTTGATCCTCATATTTAATGAATTAGAAAATCTGTGTTGGGTGAACAGTGGTCGTCCATGGAGGTTTACGGTCCGTATTCCACTTTACGGACCGTCCCTCGTGGTCGTCTTTAAGCTTAAGAAGGACCAGAAACTTTGGCCTGCATGCATGGTGATTTACGACCATGGTTTACGGGCCGTAAATCACTTTACGGTCCGTCCACCAGGTCGTATTATACCTCTTCCTCAGCTGGCAGAAAGTTGAAGTTTGGCATGCCAGTTTACGACTTGGTAGTTTACGGACCGTATACCAGTTTACGGTCCGTATTTGCACTTTACGACCACTGGCAGAAAGCTTAAGCTTTTGCATGGCAGTTTACGACTGCCAGTTTACGGACCGTATTGCACTTTACGGTCCGTATTTTGCAATATACGACCACTGGGCAGTTTTGCCAACTTTCAATTTTTCTCATTTCTCGACTTTTCATTCTAATCATCCACATCCCTTCACATACATTTCCCATGAAACATTATACACTCGCACTCCTCGCACACATCATTAGTTCATTTACTTGCGTACCAACGGGAAATTTTCCGAGGTGTAACAATGATGAGTAAGGAAATGAGCGGTGCTCGGTGGTTAGCCCCGGGTACCCGTCACGGCCCCTAGTCGGGTCGTGACAAAAGTGGTATCAAAGCAGTTCAGTCCTAGGAAGTGTCTACGAGCCGTGTCTAGTAGAGTCTTGTTTATGGTGTGTTGTGCGCCACACTAATAAATAGGAGGCTACAGGGCAATTAGGAAAAATGACCATCTTTCATCTTAAGAAACCGTGCGATAGAGCTGTGTTATAAGACTTTCTCCTTCCTAATAGTGTACTATGATTTCAGAAATGCCGCCAAAGGGAAAAGCTACCGCCGCCCAGAAGGGCAAGACTACAATGAAAATGCGAGTAGAAAGAGAGCCGCAAATGAATGTAGAAGAGGGCGAGTCACATAATGAAGCTCCATCTAATACTTCCTCACCCCTGCCAAATGTAGAAGAACAAGGAAGAGGTTCAGCTCCATTTCCTCCACCAGTTGCTTCGGGTCAACAAGTGACTGAGGCTATCCACTTATTGACACAGCTAGTTGCCGCCTAGGCACAGCGGCAGGGTTCGGGTTCAAGTGACAGGGTTGTTAGTACTAGAGCCCGTGATTTCATGAGTTTGAATCCTCCGGAGTTTTTCGGATCAAAGCCGGATAAAGACCCCCAAGGTTTTATTGATGAAATGTTGAGAACATTAAAGATTATTCATGCCTCCGAAACCGAATCTGTGGAGTTAGCATCTTATAGACTCCGGGATGTGGCAGTTTTATGGTATAATAATTGGATTTCATCAAGAAAAGAGAATGCGCCTCCCCCAGTTTGGCAAGAATTTGTAGATGCCTTCATCCACCACTATTTGCCACCCGAGGTCTGCCAAGCTAGAGCGGATAGGTTCTTAAATTGGAAACAAGGAATTATGAGTGCCCGGGAGTATAGCCTTCAATTCAATTCATTGGCTAGATATGCCCCGGCTATGGTGGCCGATATGGGAGATAGAGTACACAGGTTTGTGAGTGGCCTAGGGCCACATTTGTTCAAAGATTGCTTAACGACTTCATTGCAAGACGAGATGGATATTTCTCGCATTCAAGCCCATGCTCAAAATCTAGAAGAGCAACTACATCCGCAAAAGGGCGAGCGTGATATGGATCAAGGGCAGAGTAAGAGGGCCAGATCCATAGGTGCTGATAGCAACTATAGAGGGGGATCGAGGCAGACATATTCTAGACACTTAGGCCAGTCGGCGACTAGTGTACCCCCACGAGTTGTAGGCCAGAGGTTCGATCGCTCTAGTCATCCTAGACCGGATCAGAGTTTCACAGAGTCAGGATCTCGGCATAGGAGTAATTCAGGCCAGAGGAGATCATCTATACCACAATGTACACAATGCGGTAAGCTACATTGGGGACCGTGCCAATTGGGTTTGGATGTTTGTTATGTTTGCAGCCAGTCAGGTCATATTATGAGAGAGTACCCATTTCGAGGCAGTAGGCGTGCGGTTCAGTCAGCAGGATCAGCGGCCGGTTCTTCTTCGGTGTGCCTGGGAGGGCAGACTTCCCCGATTCCAGCAGGTCGAGATAGAGGTAGAAGGGGAGCATCTACTTCAGGTTCCACTCAACCCCGTATATATGCTTTAGCTGAGCGACAGGATCCAGAGTCATTCCCCGATGCCGTCACAGGTATATCCGCACCTTTAATAATGTGTGAAAGGAGAAATAAATATTTGTAATATTAAGCAAGTATGAATTGAGAGGTTTTATGCTATGTGGCGACGGTAATCGGTAAAGTATGATACGTGGTATTAACAAAGTTTATACATCCTTGAGGAAAGTATTGATCCATCACCTGTAATCTTTATGAAATACCTTTTTAAAGGTACCACCGATGGGACTTAAGGGGGGATTGTAAGGACGATGGTACTTAAGTTCTAAGGAAGTAAGGTGTGAAGAGTAGAACCTCAAATATAGTAGTTGCTGAATGATAGAGAAAGGATAGGGTCAGTTAGAAAAAGTAAGAGAGAGACGTACGTTACCGAGTAAGTTAGTTATTAATGAAAGCTTCCTTATCGTGCAGACTATATTGTCAATATATTTTATGAATATGTGAGTGTAAGGAAGATATACGAGACATGAGTTATAGCACTTTAGAAGTTACCATTACAGGATTATTGAGTTAGTAGTACGAGGCTGCATAATCAATAAAGGACATGAGAGATGTCCTAGAAGAATTTACTGTATGATAGAAAGGGAATGGGAGAGGTGTAGGCAGATATGAAAATTCCCCCCCCCCCCACCCAAATAAGCCCATGATGTAAGTTAAGAACTAAAGATGCAAGCTTGATGAAGGTATGTACGTTTTCTTTTATGCTTTTGGGTCGTGTGTGGCCAATTTATATTGCTATGGTATTGTGGCCCTGTGAGGAAATATTATTAAGGGTTGTTGTGACAGGATGGTAGTGCCAAATTACAGGGGAAACCCTGGCGAAATTTTCGTTGAATTCCATAGTGTTTAACATTCGAGGACGAATGTTCCAAAAGGGGGGGGGGGGGGGGGAGAATGTTACACCTCAGAAATTTTTTCGTTAACGTACAGTGAATAGGCTAGCGAAGAGCATGATGTATACGATTTTTCGATAAGTAAGAAATAGCATTTGAGGATCCTAATCGAGATCCAAGGACATTTGACGTAACGGAAGAAGGTTGTCAAAGAAAGTAAAGGATATGTTACGTGTCGGATAAGAATTATGAGTGACAAGTTAACGATAGCTTAATGAAGTTTTAGAGAAGAGTTATAATTCCCTTTATATGGTTAATGAAGTTATTAAACAAGTGTTAAGAAGGTTTTATAAGGATAGGAGATCAAACAAAACGACGAGAACAACTTCGAAAAAACTGTGAGTTACACGACAATGTTATACGGCCCGTGGAATGTTATACGGACCGTATAATGGTCCGTATAACTCAACAGCAACTAAGTATTCCATGGTGGTGAACCACGACCACTTTCACAGACCGTTCCATGTTCGACGGACCGTACAAGTGTCCGTGGAAGTCCCGACGGGCTGAGTTATTCTAAGTATTTAAATGTGATCCCACTTCATTATATTCATTCTCCTCACTTCTCCACTTCTCTCCAAGCTTCTAGAGGGTTCCATATACAATTTATACACAAGAATACAAAGGAAAGTGAAGATCAATATGAAGAATTCAAGTAAATCAAGTGCAAAAAGCTTACTAGGGTTCCTCCAAGTCAAGAATTCTCTTGGGAGTGAAGCTAGGGTTTTATCCAAGTGAAGTATTACCAACCAAAACCCGTTGCTACGCATTCAAAGGTGAGTTTCATGATTATTCCATGTTGTTTAAGGTTTTGAAAGTTAAAAACACATGGATTGTAGAAAAATATAGGAAATGGGTCATGAATGTGTGAATAGTGACATTGTGGGGTAAAGGTTTGGATTGAATTATGAATATTGGTATGTTGTGGTCGTAAGTATGTTTTGAATGACATTTAGACCATGGAATAAGTATTATATATGAGAAAACGCGATAGTGAACTATAACCACAATTATGGAGAAATTGAAGAGGAATTGTGAATTGCAGATAATGTAAATGAATGATGATTGTTGTCCATTATATTGTGAGTGTTGTTTTGAACGTTTGGGAGTTGATATAGAATATGGGGAAAGTAGTATAAAACAAAGGAAATGCTGCCCAATTTTCTTTAGCTTTAGTAAGCACGGTTAAGTAATCGTTTAACTAATGTTAATACGAACTCCCTTGAAGGTAAGGACGCGAGCATTGAAGGAGAACGATCAAGCGGTAGAATAGCTAAAGGAAAAGGTATGTAAGGATAACCCTTTCCTTATAAGGCATGAATCTTCCTAATTCTCCATGATCATCCTATACGATGGAGACTATGAGTCCAAGAATATACAAAGCTACATACGCATATGATTAAGAAAGGAAATACGATATGAGATATGATATTTTCTCCTTCTTCATGATTTTTCCTACCTATCAAAAACTATGAGTCTACCATCATAAAGAACTTCATACTAGATAAAGAAAAGAGATACGTTACGAGCATGACGATATTGATGATGAATCTAAGTCTAGGGGTCTTAAAGCTCATGAATGACATTCCTACGAAGATGGTAATCCTTATACGATTCATATGATATTATTTCCCTTACATCTCTGTGCCTTTCTTATATTTCGGAGCTAAGAATGTATGATCATGAATAGCCACGTGAGATAAAGACAAGAGGCATGTTATGAGCACGATAATGAAGATGATAAGCTTAAGTCTAATTATTCTAGAGTTCATGGTATAATGTTTCTACAAAGCTAACGGTATTAACTACGATCTATTGATGTTGCTTGTCGTATACACTCACCTTATATGTTAATTCCTTCAAGGTGAGGCAGAATGCTTATGAATGCTACATAATGGAATCGGGGGTTTTCGACCTTATTTCACCCCGACATTGTTATAGATTGTCTGTAAACTCTAATGCATGTCCTATGACCAATGTTCCGAAAAGTTACGAGTCTATGTTCATAGAGGAATTCATATGAGATAAAGGTAAGAGATATGTTATAGAAACGATAATGGAAATGTTGAGCCTAACTCTAGAGATTATAAAGTCTATCATACGATACTCATACGGAGTTCATGCTACGAATATGATGTGATTTTAATAGATTGTCTTTAAATTCAAATTTATTCTTTAAAGAAAGGTTACGATAAACTCATGAGATGTGTGTAATGGTAATGATGACGTATGTGATATTGTCGAGCCACTACGTGGCCGAATACGGAAGATATGTATTGTCGAGCCACTATGTGACCGAATACGGATATTGTCGAGCAACTACGTGGCCGAATACGGATAATGTCGAGCCACTACGTGTCCGAATACGGATAATGTTTTATGTGTATGAGCAGTTACGGTACTATGATAACGAATGATATGACATAATGAGGTATACGCTGTGATGATTCATGTACGACGATTATGTATATATGATATATGTATTAAATGTATTCATCCTTAAAGGTCGCGCAGGTTTTGCCTTCACCTTATGACTTATGATTTCTCTATAATGTTTATTTCATTCCTGCCTTACTGTTATATCCCGTATTTTGTACATTCGGATATGTCAATGTTACACACCCCCGAAATATTTCGCGCTACAAAATCATAGACGGCGTGGTACGAGCTCGAAAAGGAGTTAAGTATAACAAGGATTAAGGATGAATATTGGGTGATCTAAGTCTACGAATATATACACATACGACATTTGGAGACAATATGGAGTGAATTGGTTCATAAGTTATTTAACGAAAAACCCTCGTTACAGTAAGTTAAGGTGGGGCCCACACGTCGGGACCTTATACAAGACATATGAATAGATATATCGGTAATACATTTGAAGTTGAGCATGTCATAAGAAAGATCCATAAGCCAAAAATGAGTGTAAGCCCTCCAAAAGGACAATTTAAGAAAATATTTTCGGATGACCTGACTTGGAGGGGCAAAAAGGGTATTATTAGTTTGGAATTTGGGAAAACGTCCAGAAATAAAAGTTGTAGATAATTGAAATATCTTTCCAACGGTAGGTTGTAGGCCTATAGGTGACATCGGGATAACGAGATATGAACAGTTTAAGGCAGGAGGGTCGAGTTGAACAGTAAATCCGGCCCAACCCGAATCCAATTCGGGTCAGGCCCATTATCCACGCTTTTTAATAGAAAAATTCGGTTTCTCTCCTTCATTTCAGACCAAGAGGACCTGGAAAACTCTAGAGAAAAAGAGAGGAGAGCCTAGAGAGAAAACCAGTTTTTGACCAAAATCGGAGCCCCGAATCCCGAAGCCCATGAAGAGAAAAGTGTTCTACGCCGCGTTGCGTTCGATTTGAGCTAAAAATCAACTAAAAATAAGAGGGTGGACGTGGTGGTTGTGCACTTAAGGTATGAATAAGGCTCTTTTTCATTGTTAACAAGTTTATTTAGAGTTTTAACGGATTAGAACGAAGAAAATAGCGTGATAAATTCGTTTGTTGGTATGGTTGAATTGTAGAATGGCGTTTGAAAAAATTTTTGGATGAAAACAAATGTATTTAACTTGTAGAATGTGGAGGATGTTGTTATTGATGTTGTTAGTATTAATGTTGACCTCTTTGCGGAAATAAAATTATTAAATAGTTATATCGCGAATTGGTTGGTTGGGAAAATTTGGAAAATAATGTGCAGGCTGTTTTACGGCATATGTTGGTGTTGGAAATGATGTTAATATATTTGGTATTGTTGTTGATGTGTTGGTTGCTGAATTGTAATTCTGGGCTAGGCATATAAATAGGGGAGGTGCTGCCGAAATTTCTGTAGGCAAATGTTAATTCAATGTTACATCCGGCATTTTTGCATATTCGAAAAATTTGAGATAACTTGACTTGTAACGAATAAGGCTATATTTGGACCTTGCTTGGTATGAATGTGTCGGCTATGAATACATTGGTGTGGAATTACGAAAGGAGGCCAAGGGCAAAATTGGAATTTTGGAAAACTTGCCTCATGAAATACAAAATCTAGCCAATTGGACTCAAAAATAAAAAGTGAGGTCCAAATTCAAGAGGCCCAACCGGCCATATAGTGCCCAAGTCCATGGAATTAACTAATTTCCATGTGACAAAATTATTATATAAGTCATCTTATCCTATAGAAGCTTCAAGAAATAAGGAGAAAGAACAAAAGAAAAGAAAGAGAAAAAAAAAGAGGGGCTACGGCCAAAGAGAAAGAGAAAGAGAAAAAGAAAGAAAAAAATTTTGGAGCTCAAATCCTTGGTTCAAAAATCCATCCCTTTTGGGATTATTACCAAGCTCAAGATTCTCTACAACTTGATGTAATTATCTTGGCAAGAGGACAACTCTAGTGGCAAGTGAGGAACTTGAAGGAAAGGTAAGAATTTTATGCTTTTGTTATGTTATGGGAGGTGTATGTATGATGTAGTGAGTGGAAATGAATGAAAAGCATGAAAATTTTGTGTGTTGGGATTGTATGCATGTTGGCCGTGAGTATGCATACATATAGCATGCCTATGATGACTTGAATTCATGTTGGAATCTTGTTGTAGTTATAGAAGAAATTGTATTAGAAGTGAAAGTTGAATGAATTAGTGAAAGTTGGAAAAATTAGTGTATGGCCGTGTGATGTTATGCTAACAATGGAATGTTAATCAAATTTCGTTAGTATGCCAATTGTGTTATTGTGAAATGAATGGAAGAATAATGGCTTTAGTTGTTATGGAAAAATGGTTGTTAAGTTGTTGTAGGAAAACATGCAAGTCCATTGTAACTTATGTAAATATGGAAATGAAAGTATTAAGAGGCAAATTATGGTTGGCATTGATGAAGTTGAAAGATAGAAATATATCATGAACATATATGCTAAAGATTGGAAGTTGTGGGTGAAACATGACTTTGGTAGTAAGCTTGTATATTGTGTATACCTTATGAATATTTTGTGAAAATGGTATGATATGCGTCCGAAGTATGTTGTAATGACCTTGATAAGTAATGAATATGAAAATGGTAAGATTGGTTTGGAAATGCAAGGTCGGAATGAAGGATGTTATGTTATGTCGGAAAGATGGCTAGTAGGCCATACTATGTGTTTTGTGATACTTGTTGTTGTTATTGATGTTGTTGTTGGGTTGCTGTGTTGATATATTAAGCCGAGCTAAGTCTCGGGGATGTTATATGTATAGGGGAAATGCTGCCAAAATTTCGGTAGGCAAGTATGTAATAAGTTTGGATTATTGAAAAGCTTGAATTTGACATTTGGCAAACATGACCATTTGTAGATTCTGGACGAGATTGGAATCGAAGCCAAGCGAGTGTAAGGCGCAATCGAGGTATGTAAAGCTTACCCCTTCATTCTTAGGCATGTTCTGAACATAATAGGCTCGGCCGCGAGCCTTAGATACGACTCCGTTCCTCGGAATTCGAGATGGAAATCCGCCCCAATTCCTTCAGTAAGATTGAATCAATTTCCTTATAACTTGTCTTCAAAGAGAGCTTTAAGTATGCAACCTTCCTAAACGGAGTCGGAATACTTCCAAATGATTATGGACGACCTCATAAGGTCTACTATCGGTAATTTACGTACGTCTCCTCGGGTTGGTCCGAGGTGGGCCCTCAAGGCCCGATACTTTCTGTATAACTTTAACTACTTTGTTTCTGTCCGACTTTCTCAGACAACATCTGGACTATTATTCTGATCATGATATGACTACTTTTTATATAAATTTTACAAAATGGCTTTCACATCTGAAAATCTGATTCTGGTAATAATCCGTCGTGCCTTCCCAAGCAGGATATAGGCGCATATTATGAACGCTATCCGAATACCCTGATTTGACTCGCCATTTGGCCTACTTCAGTTTGATTGAGTCGGTATAACGATCTGTATGTATGTGGATTCTCATTAATCTGTTCGTGGATGTCTCAATGCTTCCTTTCACCGGATCCCGGGCCAGTTTATATCGTGCGGATGGGCCGCTGAGTCCCTTGTCGGGGGCCGGGTCCCATGTATGAATTCCGAAGTATGATGTGTCGGGTTCCGGGGTACTGTGGTATATGTCGTTCCCGGTTACCGTTTATATGTTACGAAGTATGATGTGTCCGGTTGCCCGGCGTGTGATCTGTCCTCGGGGTTACCGTGGTTATGATATGATGTGTTATGTGACGGAGATGTTCGAAGATATGAAATCTTCTGAAATATGATATGTTGTGGCGCCAAAGGAAGGAGTGGCGACCTCGTTCTTGTGCCCCATTATGATTCTGTCTGTCTGATTGGATTCTGATTCTGTCTGTCGGTATGGATTCTGATTCTGTGTGTCCGTATGGATTATGATTCTATCCGTCCGTCTGGACTATGATTCTGTCCGGTACCCTTCCGTCTGTCTGTCTGAACTACGACTCTGTCCGGTATATCTCTGTCTGTTCGTTGGATTACGATTCCGTTTGCTATACCTCTGTGCTTCTGATTCAGACTATGATTATGATTGTATATTTCCGCTTTACATACTCGGTACATTTTTCGTACTGAACCCCGGTTCTTCGGGGGCTGCGTTACATGCCCGCAGGTACGGACGCACCTAGAGATACGCCGCCTGTCTAGGGCTCAGATTCTGCTATTTTGGAGAGCTCCTTTGATCCGGAGCGTGTACTTTTGGTATATATCTTCTGACATCTGTACATTCTGTACGTATGGTAATTCTGGGTACGGCGGGGCCCTGTCCCGTCATATGATCCTGTATGTCTGTTTACAGGTTTGTGGACATGTTTGTGGGTTAGGGTCTTTCTGTACGGATGTGTGTATATGTTGTGTTTGGGGCGATCCCATTCGCCGCCGCGGCCGGTACGCATATGTTTATATGTTGCTTTGTTGGCCGGTGTGGCCTTTGTTGGTATTTTCTGTGCGCAGGGTTATTTTGGATAGTCTGTAAAACAAAGGAAACTCTGCCAAAATTTTTCTGGAAATTATCTAAATTTGAAATATAGCCTTGACGGCTTCTGCTTTATACTTGAATGCGTTTGATAACCTTTGAGATAGCATTGGATAGATGTGTTTGGGTGCCCAGATCGAGTACTAGTCACGGCCTACGGGGTTGGGTCGTGACATTCAAGATTGAACTCCTAAGGGCTTATGGTTAATGTTTGGTATTTGTGACAAATTGTAGATTTTGGAGAATTTGGAACTTGAATTTGGAGTAGCATAGAAAGCGGAAAAGGTATGTAAAGCTACCCCTTTTCTTCTCTTGGCATGTCCTAGGTGTACTAGATTCGGATTTGAGCCTCGTGGGTTATTCTGCTCATAGAAATGCGAGTCTGAATTTTGGTACTATTCATTCAGCACAATTGAATTATAGCCCTTAAGTTTTGTTGGAAAACTGTTCAAACATCCATAACCCGTACAGACGTGATAGGCTCGCTCTGAAACATTCATGGATGACTCCATAGAGTCCAATGTTTGTAATTTATATCCGCCACCTCGACTTGACCCGAGGTGGGCCCACAAGTTCCGAAACTTCCTTCGTTTCTCTCACTTGAGCTATTTTTGTATGATATAAAAGTAAGACTTTCGTCTATGAATCTAAGACTCCGTTTGATTCGTTCCATAAGTCACTGGAAAGCTCCTTAATGTGAATATCCTGATGTGAGCATGTAATTCGATATAAGGAGTCTGCTATGAGTAATCTGATATAAGTATGTTGATAGAAATATCGTGACACAAGTAATCTGATATAAGTATCCGAAATAAGTATTCGGTTATAAATAATCCGTTACATATATCCTGATAATGCATTCGATTCTTTCATCGGGTTTTAATTTATGTGCACCTAGTTTCTTACTAATCCGCTCGTATATATGCTATGATCCCTATCACCGAGTTTCGGGCCGGTATGTATCGTGCGTATGGTTCGCCGAGTCCCTTGTCTAGGGGTCGGGTTCCATGTATGTAATTTAGAAGTATGATGTGTCCGGCTCTGGGGTACTGTGGTATATGTCCGTCCCCGGTTGCCGTGTATATGGAGTATGATGTGTTCGGTTCCGGAGTACTGTGGTATATGTCCGTCTCCGGTTACCGTGTACGGTTCTTGGGTACTGTGGTATATGTCCGTCCCCAGTTACTGTGTATATGGATTATGATGTGACTGGTCCTCGGGTTCTCGTGGTATATGTCCGGTTCCCGAGATACCGTGTACATGTTATGAAATCTTCTGGAGTATGGTGTGTTATGGCGCCAGAGACGGGAGTGGCGACCATGTTCCTGTGCCCTTTGCATGACTTTGATAGGCATCATTTGTGATTGAAAAGTAAGTATTATGATATTCTGGATAAGCTACTTACCTTCTGTATTTTTCTGATATACGATTTTGGCATACATGAATCTTGTGTGATGCATGATCCTGGCATGTGTGATTTATGTTTGGAAAGTCATAAATTTGGCATTCTGTTATTACCTCTTTCGCCAAGTCCCGGGCCGGTTATATTATTTTGCGCACTATGTGATATTGACCGCTGGACCCCTGACCGCGGTGTGTGCGACATTGACCGCTGGACCCCTGACCGCGGTATGCCGCACTATGTGATATTGACCGCTGGACCCCTGACCGCGGTATGTGCGACATTGACCGCTGGACTCCTGACCGCGGTATGCCGCATTTGTGATGTTGACCGCTGGACCCCTGACCGCGGTATCTGCGACATTGACCGCTGGACCCCTGACCGCGGTATGTCGGGTTTGGGATGCTAACCGCTGGACACTTGGTCGCGGTATGTGTGATAGTGACCGCTGGACTTTTGGCCGCGGTAATTGTGTGTTTGATTATCTGTGTGTATGAGACGGAAATGTTTTTCAAAAGAAAGCAAAGCATTTCGGCATTTTGATTGCCGTATTTGCCTTCCGGAACCTCTTATGTATGATTTGTACGTCAGATGCAACACTTTGGTATTCTGGTTATTGTGCTCACCTTCTGTACATCTTACTTCGGTTGTGACTTCTTTTCTGTGTTTCATGCCTTACATGCTCAGTACATATTCTGTACTGACCCCCGTTCTTCGGGGGCTGCGTTTCATGCCGCGCAGGTACTCCCAGATAAGTTGAAGATATTATGGAAGATGTTCCAACGAGGAGGGCAAGCTCCATTTGCTCCCGGAGAACTGCCGAGTCAGAATATATGTGTTAAAGGTTCTGTTAATGTTAGAGACTTTGCAGACAGAGTCGTGGGTATGGTGTGTCGGTTTAGTAAGCGGCTCCATCAGCCGATATGTCGTTTCGTATCACGTTATAAAGTCCGTATGATTACAGATTTGTTTGACTTGAAAGCTACAAAATATATATATGTTTCAGCAGGTTTTACTATGTATCACATTCTATTTGATTAAAAGTCCGGAAAGATTATGTACGAAATGAAAGTCTGTGGGTTCGCTCGGCTCCGGATATGGGGTCGAGTGCCCATCACACCCTAGTGAGATTAGGGTGTGACAAAGTGGTATCAGAGCAGGCCGTCCTAGGGGTTTTCTGCAAAGTCGTGTCTAGTAGAGTCTTGTTTATCGGTGTGTTGTGCACCACATCTATAAACAGGAGGCTACGAGACATTAATAGGGTGTCATTCTTTCTTTCATATCTGAGATCGTGCGATAGAGCCAGTCGTAGGAAATGAAGTCCCTGGTACTAAGTTTTGATTTCAGCTAAAGGGCAATGTCTACAAAAGAAACCGACCAATGGTATGAACGGTTACACAGTATAGTGGTAAGGAATGGTGCGGGAGAGGCACGTTGGATGAGGTAAGGATATTGACGTACGATTGAGATGTAAAGTTGGGGGATGAAAGTGAAAGTGAATATTGAAGATTGAAACGGGTAAAACAGTAATTGTAATGAGAAAGGCGTGTTACGAGAATGTCTCGGAATCTGTGAGACTTTGACTTGCTCCAGATTATGTAATAAAGGTCATACAAGGAAGTGGACACGATTATATCAACGTTAAGGCACCAGATTCCATCGAAGATTCGAGGTTAAGCGTGCTAAGATGGGAGCGATTTTGGGATGGGTGACCCCCTGGGAAGTATACCGAAATTCCATAAATGTGAATATAAGAGAAAAATATAGGAAGGACATGTGGGAGTACGAAGGACATGTGGGAGTACGAAGGACAAGGATAATGGGTTGGCACAGTTGATTAGAAAACCCATGACACGGAATGAGGATTATGTGAAGACCCACAAGTTCGATCATAAAGGAAATAGGGTAAAAGACAAGGAATGATCACGAGAAAAGGACAGCCACAAGAGGGACCCTCCCAAAGCGTTAAAACACCCCTCTAAGGTCAGTTGAACATTCGAGGACGAATGTTCTAAAGGGGGGGAGGATGTTATATCCCGTATTTTGTACATTCGGATATGTCAATGTTACACCCCCGAAATATTTCGCGCTACAAAATCATAGACGGCGTGGTACGAGCTCGAAAAGGAGTTAAGTCAAACAAGGATTAAGGATGAATATTGGGTGATCTAAGTCGAAGAATATATACACATACGACATTTGGAGACAATATGGAGTGAATTGGTTCATAAGTTATTTAACGAAAAACCCTCGTTACAGTAAGTTAAGGTGGGGCCCACACGTCGGGACCTTATACAAGACATATGAATAGATATATCAGTAATACATTTGAAGTTGAGCATGTCATAAGAAGGATCCATAAGCCAAAAATGAGTGTAAGCCCTCCAAAAGGACAATTTAAGAAAACGTTTTCGGATGACCTGACTTGGAGGGGCAAACACGGTATTATAAGTTTGGAATTTGGGAAAACGCCCAGAAATACAAGTTGTAGATAATTGACATATCTTTCCAACGGAAGGTCGTGGGCCTATAGGTGACATCAGGATAAGGAGATATGAACAGTTTAAGGCAGGAGGGTCGAGTTGAACAGTAAATCCGGCCCAACCCGAATCCAATTCGGGTCAGGCCCGTTATCCACGCTTTTTAATAGAAAAATTCGGTTTCTCTCCCTCATTTCTGACCAAGAGGACCTGGAAAACTCTAGAGAAAAAGAGAGAGGAGAGCCTAGAGAGAAAACCAGTTTTTGACCAAAATCGGAGCCCCGAATCCCGAAGCCCATGAAGAGAAAAGTGTTCTACGTCGCGTTGCCTTCGATTTGAGCTAAAAATCAACTAAAAATAAGAGGGTGGACGTGGTGGCTGTGCACTTAAGGTATGAATAAGGCTCTTTTTCATTGTTAACAAGTTTATTTAGAGTTTTAACGGATTAGAACGAAGAAAATAGCGTGATAAATTCGTTTGTTGGTATGGTTGAATTGTAGAATGGGGTTTGAAGAAAATTTTGGATGAAAACAAATGTATTTAACTTGTAGAATGTGGAGGATGTTGTTATTGATGTTGTTAGTGTTAATTTTGACCTCTTTGCGGAAATAAAATTATTAAATAGTTATATCGCGAATTGGTTGGTTGGGAAAATTTGGAAAATAATGTGCAGGCTGTTTTACGGCATATGTTGGTGTTGGAAATGATGTTAATATATTTGGTATTGTTGTTGATGTGTTGGTTGCTGAATTGTAATTCTGGGCTAGGCATATAAACAGGGGAGGTGCTGCCGAAATTTCTGTAGGCAAATGTTAATTCAAGATTGAACTCCTAAGGGCTTATGGTTAATGTTTGGTATTTGTGACCAATTGTAGATTTTGGAGAATTTGGAACTTGTATTTGGAGTAGCATAAAAAGCGGAAAAGGTATGTAAAGCTACCCCTTTTCTTCTCTTGGCATGTCCTAGGTGCACTAGATTCGGATTTGAGCCTCGTGGGTTATTCTGCTCATAGAAATGCGAGTCTGAATTTTGGTACTATTCATTCAGCACAATTGAATTATAGCCCTTAAGTTTTGTTGGAAAACTGTTCAAACATCCATAACCCGTAACCTTCGATATACTTCGCAAGAACAACATGAAACTGAACCCGGAGAAGTGTGCCTTTGGAGTTAGATCTGGAAAGTTTTTGGGCTTCATGGTGTCAAACTGGGGGATTGAAATCAACACAGACAAAATCAAAGCCATTGAGGACATCGAAGTAGTGAACAACGTGAAGGCAGTACAAAGATTGACTGGAAGGATAGCAGCTCTGAGCCGATTCATTTCTAGGTCATCGGATAAAAGTCACCGTTTCTTTTCTTTGCTAAGGAAGAAGAATGACTTCGTGTGGACACCAGAATGTCAAAAAGCCTTGGAAGATTTGAAACGGTACTTGTCAAGTCCACCTTTGCTGCACACACCGAAGGTAGATGAAAAACTATTCTTGTATCTAGTGGTATCCAAGGTTGCGGTAAACGACAATTTTGTCAGAGAAGAAGGAGTTATGGAATTCTCCATCCATTTTGTAAGTAAGACATTAGGAGATGTGGAGACTAGTTATCCGCACCTCGAAAAGTTAGCTTTGGCCTTGGTAAGTGCTTCAATGAAGCTAAAACCTTAATTTCAATGTCACCCTATATGTGTAGTAACTACTTACCCGTTAAAAAATATCATGCATAAGCTGGAGCTGTTGGGTAGGTTGACTAAATGGGCCGTATAAATTAGCGGTGATGATATCGAGTATAGGCCTAGAACGACTATTAAATCTCAAATCTTAGCCGACTTCGTAGCGAACTTTACCCCCGCAATGGTTCTCAAGGTGGAAAAAGAGCTTCTGTTAACCTCAAGAAAAGTCTCGAGGATCTGGACCCTGTATACGATTGGGACATCAAACCTACAGCGGTCCAGATTGGGTACTGTTCTTAAGGCCCCCGTAGGTGACTTTATTAGACAATCAATCAAAACTTTAAAATTGACTAAAAATGAAGCTGAGTATGAGGCTATGATTGCAGGTTTGAAATTGGCTCGGAGTTTAGGGGCTGAAGTCATCGAAGCTAAGTGTGATTCCCTTCTGGTCGTAAATCAAGTCAATGGTGTTTTCGAGGTCAAATATGAACGAATGCAAAGATACTGGGAAAAAAGTCATGTAATATTGCACCAGTTTAAAGAATGGACTATGCAACCTGTACCGAGGGAGCAGAATAACGAAGCAGATGCGTTGGCTAACTTAGGTTCGTCGGTTGAAGCGGAGGAGTTCAATTCGGGCACGGTCGTCCAGTTGATGAACTTGGCAGTAGAGAATGGTCACGCCGAGATACATGCAATGGTTTTGACATGGGATTGGTGCAACAAATACATAGATTGCTTGTGAGAAGGAAAGCTCCCAACCGATCCTAAGGAATCGAGGTCGCTTCGAACTAAGGCTGCGAGATTCTTCTTGGTCGACGATTAATTGTACCGTCGATCTTTCTACGGACCTTTGGCTAAGTGGTTGGGGCCCGAAGAAATGGATTATGTGATGAGGGAAGTCCACGAAAGAACCTGTGGTAACCATTCGGGTGTCGAAGCCTTAGTCCGAAAGAAAATCAGAGTGGGATATTACTGAACCAGATGGAAGAGGACGCAAAAAGCTTTATCCGTAAATGTGATGGGTGCTAAAAGCACGCACCGATGATACACTAGCCAGGGTAGTTGCTGCATCTGGTCCTGTCCTCTTGGCCATTTATAAAATGGGGAATGGATATCGTCGACCCTTTGATGTGGGCCTCAGGTAAGGCTCGGTTTATTTTATTTATGACTGACTACTTTTCCAAATGGGTTGAAGGAAGTCATTAACTTACGATAGAGGTCGTTAATTCATTGGCAATAAGGTTGATGACTTCCTCGAAGGGCTGAAGATCAAAAAGATTTTATCAAGTCCATATCACCCGAGTGAAAACCAACAGGCGGAGTCAACAAATAAAACCATAATCCAAAATCTTAGGAAGCGGTTAGAGTCGTCAAAGCACAAGTGGAAGGAAGTTTTGCCAGAAGTATTATGGGCCTACAAAACGACATCAAAGTCAAATACAGGAGAAACACCATTTTCCCTAGTTTATGGAGCCGAGGCTTTAATTCTTGTAGAAGTTGGTGAACCAAACCTGAGGTTCTGGTATGCAACGAACGAGTCAAATGAAGAGGCTATGGCCGTAAAGCTTGACTTAACGGATGAACTACGCGAGAATGCGCTGGTCCATTTAGCAGCTCAAAAACAGCGAATGGAAAGATACTACAATCAAAGGACGAACCTTCAGCATTTCCAAGTTGGGGACTTAGTGCTTCGGAAGATTACCCTGCACACTATGAATCTCGATGATGAAAAATTAGGACCGAACTGGGAAGGCCCGTAAAAGGTAACCGGAATAACTGGCAAAGGATCATATCAATTGAAAACTGGAGACGGCCAACAGCTGCACAACAACTGGAACGTAGCACACTTGAAGAAATACTTTTGCTGAGGTACGATCCATTAACCCTTTGTGAATTCCGATAATTCTCAGCTTTCTTCTTTGCAGGGTAAAATAAGAGTAAATTCGAAGGTCTTAGAATTAGGTCCGAAAAAACCTGTTGCACTCTTTTCCTTAGCTCAATTTTGTCCCGAAATGGGGTTTCTGGTGAGGTTATTAATGAGACAACAAGTACAACGTGTTACCTTTGTTTCGAAGAACGAGGCTAAGTGCCATGAACTCAAAAACCAACAAAGTACTAGGGACTGGATATTCAACAACATCATTTTCATGTAGTGTTTCCCCGTTCATGCTTCACGAACAAACACTAGGGGACTATGATACCCTAGCCGGAAACAACAAGACCGGAGAAAGGCTCAAATAAGCAAAGTAAGAAACGAAGTCAACGTCGAAACAGTTTTTGTTTTCTTTTGGATTTAACTGAGCCTTCTGTATTAGGTTTCGATGTAAGGGCCAAACAATCGAATGAATCGTACCCAAATAGTGTTTCTATGACAAGAGCAGAAGGGGTCGGATGAAGTCTTTTGTTTTTGTATGAAACAAATATTTGAAATGCGAAGAGAAATACTTTTGAAAAGTATGTATCAAATATGGTCTTTTACGAATGATACCCTCGACAGGGGACTTTCGTCAAAAAATTGACGTAGGCACTAAGATTATAATTAATCGAGTCCAATTCACAAAGAATTAAAATAGTCAGAAGAGGGTCGAATAATTAAAGACCTCGACGAAAATACTCAAGGTGATTCGGAGACGTCCGAATTCACAAAGCATAAAAATGCTCCCACGGACAACCCGTGTTACACCTCAAAAAAAAATTCCGTTCATGCACCGTGAATTGGCTGACGAAGGGCTCGACGTATACGAAGTTTTGATAGGTATGAAATAACATTTTATGATTCTAAATGAGATTTCAAAGACCTGTGAAGTAGGAGACGGAAGTTGTTAAGGAAGGCAAGGCATACGTTATGTATCGGAAAGGATTTGTGAGTAACGATGTATGACAATTTAATGATGCATTGGAGAAGAGTTATAGCATCCCTTATCCCGTTAATGAAGTAATAAACAAGTGTTAAGAAGGTTCCATAAGGATTGGAGATCAAACGAGTCGACGAGAACGAAATCGAAATAGTTGGCATTATACGGCCCAACATACCGGCCGTATAAATTATACTGGCCGTAAATTTCGAGCAGATGGGAAACCTTCACTGGACCAAACATACGGCCATACATACAGCCCGTATAAAAGATACGGACCGTATGTTGGTCCGTATGTTCGTGTTGGGACAGATTGTATGATTTATATAAGGAGGACCCAAGCTCATTTATTTCATTTCATTGTCACCTCTCACCTCAAGAAAACTATAGAAAACCCTCTCTACTCTTCATACACAAGAACTCAAGAAAGATTCATGATCAACCTCATCAAACCAAGGAAATCAAGTGTAAGAAACTCATTGGGGATCATCCAAGGCAAGAAACCCCATTGGATTGAAGCTAGGGTTTTTCTTCAAGTGAAAGATTATCATCCAAAACTTTCTCCTACACTATCTAAGGTAATATTTATTGTATTCCCATGTTTTTTAAGGTGTTTGAAAGTTGAAACACTTGGATTGTAGAAGGATATAGGAAATGGGTCATAAACATGAGAATAATGAGATTTTAAGTAGTAGTTTGGAATGAGTCGTGAATATTGATATGTTGTGATTATAAGTATGTTATAAATGATATAGAAAACACGGGATAGGTATTATATGCAAGAAAACGTACTAGTATACTATGACCATGATTATGGATGAATTGAAGTGGAATTGTGAAATGAGGGTAGTGTAGATGAATGAAGATTGTTGGTTATGATATTGTGAACATTATTATAAATGTGTGGGAGTTGATATACGATATGGGAAAGGTTGTATAAACAAAGGAAATGCTGCCCAATTTTCTCTAGCTTTAATAAGTACATTCATATAATCGATTAGCTAATGTGAATGCGAATTCTCTTCAAGGTAGAAACGTGAGCATTGGAGGAGAACAATCAAGCGATGGAAATTGTTAAACGAAAGAGGTATGTAAGGCTAGTCCTTTCTTTCTAAGGCATGACTCTTATGGTATGGATCCTCCCATCTTTCCATGATTTTCCTACATATCGGGAATTATGAATCTACGAGTAGAAAGAGCTTCATACGAGATAAAGAAAAGAGATACGTTACGAGCATGCTAATACCAATGATGAATCTAAGTCTAGAAGTCCTAAAGCTCATGATACGATATTTCTATGAAACCAATGATCCTTATATATTGTTCCTACGATATTGTTTTCCCTACTTCTCCTTGACTTTCTTACATTCCAGGAACTATGAGTTAAAGTTGATAAAGAGTTTCTTATGAGATAAAGATGAGAAATATGTCATGAATACGATAATAATGATGGTAAGCTTAAGCCTAGAGATTCTAAAGCAAGATATGATGTCTATGAAGTTAAAGACCCTACTTATGATCCATTGATGTTGTTCATTGAAAACACTCACCTTATATGTTAATTCCTTCAAGGTGAGGCAGATTGCATATGAATACTCCATAATGGAATCGGGGGTTCTCGACCTTATGTCACCCCGACATTGTTATAGATTGTCTATAAGCTCTAATGCATGTTCCATGACCAATGTTCCGAAAAGTTACGAGTCTATGTTCATAGGGGGTTCCATATGGGATAAAGGAAAGTGATATGCTACAGGTACGATAATGGTAATGATGGGCCTTAGTTTAGAGATTATAAGCCTATCATACGATATTTTTACGAAGTTCATGCTACGAATATGATATGATTTTCCTAGATTGTCCTTAAATACAAATGTATGCTCTATGAAACGTTATGACAAGACTATGAGATGTATGTGATGGCAATGATGATGATGAGATATACCGAGCCTTGTTGTGGCCGGGTACGGAAGACTTGTATGTGATATTGTAGAGCCACTACGTGGCCGAATACGGATAATGTTTAATGTGTATGAGCAAATACGATACTATGATATATATATATATAATGATGCTAAATTATGATAAGATTATGATATGTCTATGAGATGTGTACTGATGATGAGTTTATGAATGCTTATGTGACGATACGATTCCACCGTGCCTAAATGGTCGGGTATGTCACCGCTAAGACGGGCTGCTATGTTTACACCGAGCCTAGAGGACCGGGCATGATCACCACTAGTGGGCGGCATATGATGGTACCCCGGACGTGGGAGGCCTGGGTGCAGGCTAATGATTAGCACCGCACCTACATGGCTGGGCAAACATCGCTAAAGCGGGCAGCGCATACACCATGTCTAGATAGCATGGGCAGACACCACTAGTGGGCGGCATGAGATGATTACCCGGACTTGGGTATACGATGATGATTCATATGATATGATGATGATTTTTATGATATGATGATGATTTATATTATATAATGACGATTTATATGATACGATGATACATGTACTATGAGTATATATGACGTATGTATGAAATGCATCCACCCTTAAAAGTTACGCAGGTTGTATCTTCACCTCATGACTTATGATTTCTCTATCATGTTCATTTCATTCATGCCTTACATAATCAGTACAATATTTGTACTGACGTTCGTTTTCTTTGGACGCTGTGTTCATGCCCACAGGTAGACAGGGAGACGACCCAAATTTATAGAAGCCGATAAGCAGACTTTTTGAGAGCACTCCATTATTCCGGAGGTGCCATTGATTTACTATTTTATGTACATGTATGTTTTGGGCACGACGGGGTCCTGTCCCGTCCATATGTCTAGCACTCTAGTAGAGGCTCGTAGATACGTATGTGTGGGTAGCATGGTCTCACGATGTCCTTATTGTATATATATTATTTTGATAGCCGAAGGGCTTATGTGTATAAAGGTAATTATGTCTCAAATGAAAAATGATTTTTCTTATGAATAGAAGTGTGAGATTAATGAATGTACGCTTAATGAGCATGATGAGTAATAGAATGAGTGGTACTCAATGGTTAGGCCCGGGTACCCGTTATGGCTCCTAGTCGGGTCGTGAAAAAAGTGGTATCAGAGCAATTCAGTCCTAGGAAGTGTCTACGAGCCGTGTCTAGTAGAGTTTTGTTTATGGTGTGTTACGTGCCACATCTATAAACAGGAGGCTACAGGGCATTTAGGATGGTTACTCTTCTTTCATCTCCAAGATCGTGCAACAGAGCTCAGCCATAGGAAATGAGATTCCTTATACTAACCCCTGATTGCAGCAGAAGAACGGTATTGACCGAAGAAAGTGATTGATGATGTTGAAGTTACAGAGGTAAGTCAGTGTTCATATGATAGAGGAATTGATTAAATGTGTCTCTTGATGATAAGTTCAGGTATAAGTTGCGAACTAAGTAAATCAAATGAATCAGAATAAAGGTAAGCGACGACACGAGAGATGTGTATCGAGTAAGGTAAGAATATTGAAGTATGATTGAAATGTAAAGCTGAAGGATGAAAGGGAAAGTAAATAGGAAGGGATAACAGGGTAGATCTCTAAAGGATCAGGTATATCTCGAAGTGCGATATATGAGGTATGTCTCAACATCTTTGTGCTTTTACTTGAAAGAGGGAGCCCTGTGTGGCTGAGATATGTCGTACATATATATATATATATATATTGGCCCTGTGAGGCATTGATGGTATTTGCTGCGTGCAAGTTTTGGGATAGTAAGAAATATAGAGGAAACTCTGCCGAAATTTTCCTAAAATCTAAAGGAGATAAGATATAAACTTGTAATATGTCCCAACAAGAAAAGATGTTATGCAAAAAGAAACGGCAGGACGAGATTAAGTTAGGAGTATCGTTGGCAACCACAAGGGATAAGTTAAATACTATTGAATTGATAGTAACAATAGTTATAAGATCGACATTGATATGGTAAAGGGAAATGCATGGTGGTACTAAAATATGACATAGAAGAGAAAGGGTAACTCTAATAGAGTGTGATACTGAAGTATTGATTGAATGGATAAGTACAAGTAAAATACGACAAGTTTATTGGGAAAATAGAGTAACAACATGATTAAGACAGGGATGTGAAGTACAAAGGGGTATAACGAATGAAGATACCTTGATAAGATAACTTATGTGGTACGTGTAATAGGGCTGGTCAGAAAGAGTAACAGGTTAAGTATGCTTACTTCATGAGGTTTATTCTATTTTATAAGCAGGCTTGAAAATGAGATCAAGAAGTGGCACTCTATAGCATTGATGATTATCAAGATATAATGAGAGCGTGGCAAGAATTGTAATACAAAGCATAGCGAGGAAATGACTAAAGACGTGACATGTTTAATATGAGTAAAGAGTGATTGCAAGTGTGAAACCAACAAGCGAGACATGGGGCGGTAGATGAGAAAGCTTATAAGACCCTATTAGGGGAAAGTCCAGCATAGAGGTTCCTCAATGACAGAGATGATAGCAAGCAATGACAAAAAGGGAAGCCAACTTGAAAAAGAAATTAGAGAAAAGTGATATGACAAAGTAGTAGTAGTTTGTGATTTGTACAATTGAGAGCATGAGTGATATCTTTAGCTGGATGTAAAAGACCAAGACTATAGAAAGATGAATAACAAAATAGGACGATGGTTAGAAAAAGGATCAACACAATAAGGATGAGAGGGGATGATCAGAATCAACAGAATAAGTTTTGGATGCGAAGAATGGATTGTAGAAAGGTAGTATATTCTAAAGGACAAAGCGGTACTAAGTTAGGAATAGGATTCCTTGTGCGAGGAGTAAAGGTTTGATTATAAAACGGGAGGAAATAAGATAAATTGAGGAGGAAGGAATGTAAAGGAGTAAGAATGGGAATAGAAAGAGAAGGAAATGCGCCGCAAAGTACGCGCACTTAAGAAGTAGTCGTGTTATGATTAAAGGAAGATGCATCTCCTATGAATATTATATACCAAGTTAGAACAAGTAAAGTATATGAAGTAATGAGTTGAAAGGAAAAAGGTGGCCATGAGTTATGAGTTTACCGTGCGACGATAAAGCGAGAGAGTAAAGCTATCATCAACGACAAATACAATATGATTATGTTGGTTTTGGAAACAATGTTGAGTGCAACACAAGAGTAAGATGAGTATGAGGCATAAGGGGTATTAGTTGCGCATGAGACTTAGGCCCTGAGAAACAAAGATGACGTTGCAAGTGAACTTTGACCACCAAAGAGGAGAGCAAGTGACATTGCACGGATGGTATTGATAACTAGGCATACCACTATGGTGAGTATCCGTATGGGACAAAAGTTATTAATTGAAGCGAATTTAGACATTGACTCATAATTACCAGGTGAGCTAAGTAAAATACATCCTTGTTCGGATTGCTATGTCGGTTGTATTACTTGATTACAAAATTGCAAGATGAGTATGTTAAGAATTCACATATGAATTATCGTAGCTATAAATTATGGGAAACGGCATAAATGAGATGTAGTATAGTGAGGGATATGAGTTCAAGATTTGAAGGTGAGGCAACGGATTTGAGAATGGTACAAGTAAAACCCTTAAAGGGGGGAAGCCAGTAAAGGGAATACAAGTGTAGAGATTTAAACGATGGACCCGAAGATGTGACAGATATAGACTCTAAAACAAAGAGTGAGAGTTATGCAGAAATGTGTTTAATAACTAGTAAATAAACGAACACGAATTGAGCAGGCATCTGAGACTTTATGGGAAACCATTCGCGAAGACTTTGAACCACGTGACATTGAGAGCGAATAACTCAAGGGGTATTGTAAAGGATGGCGATGTGATACTAGAATGGAGGCAAAGGCACAAACGGTAAAGTCGTAATTAATGATATTGCGATTTATAAGCGACAATTAAGAAGGGACCTAAGGTTTTCTATAGTAGAACATAAGATATGATAATCAAGGGAAAAATAAAGGAAGGAAAAGAGCATGACGAGATAAGTTACTACAGATAGACAAAAGAGTTTAGGTATAAAATCACCGAGCCTAGCCATGGTCGGGTACGCGAAACGTCGAACCTTCGTGGTCGGGCATGCTATGTAAATGATATGTATATGAATATGACTATGGATATGATATGTAAATGAGTACGATTATGAATACGGATACAGATGTGGATTCTTGTATATGTATGGGTGTGTATGTACACGAATCACGCAAGAACCACTACAAGAAAAATGGCCTTTAGGGAAGGGAAATCTAGTCCCTAAGAGTTCAAATATGGTCCTAAAAGGTCAATTACGACGGGAAAATTCTGGTCGCCACCCGTCGTAATAGCCTCCGCCGCTAAAGGCCAATAGCGACTGGTTTGAAAATCTGGTCATAAAAGTTTTTGGGGACGGTGTATATATCTCGTCGTTATTGCATTTTAGAGACTACATATCTCGTCCCTAATGGATGATTAATATCATGAAAAATAAATATTGTTTGATCATTAAACCTTTTTAGCGACAAGCCGTTACTGGTCCTAGATTATCTTTAGAGACGAGCATTTCTGGTCTTTATTTGAAATTATTGTACTAATTGTAACGAGCATATTTCTGGTCTTTTATTCATCACGAGTGGTTCCTAAAGCTCGATATCCAAAAAAGTTATTTTTATCAATATATTTCCGATGGATATTGAAAAAAGTACATATAAAAATCTTATATATAGAGAGACAGAGAGGAAAGGAGCTAGTTATTAATTACAATAAAATGGTTAACATCCCATGATATTAGTTTCAATATTTGCTTGACACCTTAACAAAAAGACATAGCTAACACCCCGAGCTAGACTATTATATTGAGTTCTACATAATATTTCTAGCAAAATAATGCATCTTGACTTGTAACTTTGATCTTCAAAACCTGTAAGTACAAAATTTGAAAAGACTGAATAACTATTAGTAAGATAATTAATATATGTAAATGTTACACTAGTAGTGGTTATACCGCTTACCCCAAAGCATTCTAAATTCATTAGGTGTTATCCAACAAAATCATCGAGCCTGCAGGAGTATTAAAAAAAATTAATTAGAAAAACTTCGGGACGCATTAACCAAAACGCAACTAAAATAATAACTGTGTCAAGCATAATGGAAGTGTTTGAACTTAAGGAGTCGTTTCCCATTTAAAGAGAAACATGCTACTGCTAGAATATGTTTCCAACTAATATATGTTCCCAACTAAATTTTTTACATAAATTGTAGATGTTAAGTCTCTTGTACAACAAGATACTCTTCTTACAGCAATATATGTTTCTTTTAAAATTCTAGTAAACTCTCTTATACAACAAGGAGAATACCAAATCAAGAATTTGCAGAGAATAGGTTGCAGTTGGAGACAAGAATTATATGGTTAATACATAGACAGCAATAGGGTTGGAATATTGGAAGCTGCTAGCACTGGTGGTGAAGTAGAATATTATGCAGCAAGCTCTTCAAAGCACTTGTTTGAAATTTTGGTTAGAAGTACAACTAGCCTTTGTTACTGTACTACTGCAAAAATTTCAACTAGTATGGAGAGATAATATATGTAAATGTTACACTAGTTGTGGTTATACCGCTTACCCCAAAAGCAATCTAAATTCATTAGGTGTTGTCCAACAAAATCATCGAGCCTGCAGGAGTATAAAAAAAAATTAATTAGAAAAACTTCGGGATGCATTAAACAAAACGCAACTAAAATAATAACTGGGTCAAGCATAATGGAAGTGTTTGAACTTAAGGCGTCGTTTCCCATTTAAAGAGAAACATGCTACTGCTAGAATATGTTCCCAACTAAATTTTTTACATAAACTGTAGATGTTAAGTCTCTTGTACAGCAAAAGACTCTTCTTAAAGCAATATATGTTCCTTTTAAACTTCCAGTTAACTCTCTTATAAAGCAAGGATAATATCAAACCAAGAATTTGCAGAGAATAGGTTGCAGCTGGAGACAAGAACTGTATGGTTATATAAAGACAACAATAGGGTTGGAATATTGGAAGTTGCTAGCACTGGTGATGAAGTAGAATATTCTGCAGCAAGCTCTTCAAAGCACTTGTTTGAAATTTTGGTTAGAAGTACAGCTAGCCTTTGCTACTATACTTCTGCAAAAATTTCAACTGGTATGGAGAAAATGAGGATTATTTATCATCATGTTCGAGTCCTATGGGAGGAGAACATCGTGGTAATTTTTACTATGTGTTCTTTTTTGCAGGTGTTGTATATGCAAGGTAGATCATTTTCACTAGACCTGTAGGATGTCTAAAAACTGTAGGTTGCACTTTGATGTTGGCGAAGACTAGAACTGGCATCATAAAGGAATACAAGGAAACTAGCAATTCAGATACATATTCAACAAGTTCAGCATGGAATTTCTGCAGGAAACTAGGAAATTGGAAACATGACCGTACTGTTGGCTTGGTGCATGATTGCTTTAATTTTGACTATACAACTGCTACCGTAGATTCTATTTATCTAGGAAATGATGTGGTGCAGGTGTGCTCCATATTTGAAGCTGGTTCTCTTCCCATTGATCCTACATTTAGAGGAAGTGATATGGGAATTTATGATTTTTCATCAGAAAGAGAAACACAGGCTGAAAGGGTGCAGACTAGCAGCTGGGCTTTAGGATGGTTACACTGCATTTATGCAGAAATTATCCTGAAACACAAAATATTTAGTTTTTGGCAGGAAACAGGTGTTTTTTTTTTGTGTGATGTTATTGGTTTTTTGTTGTGCAGGTGCAAAACACACATGATCCAATTGCTGAATCTTTCTCAATGGGTGGTATTAACACCCAGTGCTCATTCCCTTGAGGGAATGACAACATATGGAAAATGTAGTGTCAAACATGGCTTACAAATACAGCAGAGATTGAGATTAAAAGAAGGAAGCATCATGTAGCTTATATGCCATACTATGTAGTTTGGTTACTTTACTTGTTTTTATGCAGATATGAATTCTTGACATGGTTTAATGATGCATCAAAGGAACAAACTTGGGACATCACTTGGTGACATGGTTTTGAACAATTACGAAGGACATCAAAATTAAAGGTGCAACAGTTGGATTTTACAGTGACAAGAGGAAATGGGACAAGACTGTATATTGCTGGTTTGATGGAAATAATTGTTGGTTTCACCATGGAAGAATTCATCATTTCACTGACAGGAGGCAATAGGACAAGGCTGATTTTTTCATGATGAGGGGCAAAATGGGAAATATAGTTTTTTGGTGGGAAAAGTCTGCTGGGATGATGCATAATGATTGTTACAATCATTTATAAATGTATTATGTGAAGCACCTGATGGTTTGGACTGTCTAGGCCGATTTTTTCATGATCAGGGGCAAAATAGGAAATATGGTTTTTAGGTGGGAAAAGCTTGGTAGGAACATGCATATTGATGGAAACAATCATTTGCAACTGTTTTGGGTGGAGAACCTGGTGATTGGTAATAATGGGCTGATTTGGATGGTTTGGTGGTATAAGAGTTGGTACAGAACTGCTTGGATTTCTACAACCATCAGGAACTTATTTTATAGAGCATGGTATAGTGCAGTTTGTGCATAACTGCTGCAGTGAGAACCTGGTGTGCTTGGTTGCTACTGTATGGCTTAAAAGGATATTGGTTGGTTGGTGTATTGATGATCCTATACTCATAGGAGACTTGGTGAAAATGGAGCTGTTGGTTATTGACATCAGGAGACTCTATCACTTGGTTCACTGATCCCTTCACAGGAAATGAGGTAGAATCAGTTCCAAAAAATCCTTCTAGCACCAAACAAGGAAACACATTAACAGACAACATTTATCAGCAATAAGACTTTTGCCATTTGGTAGAAATTATTTTTTTTATCTATCTTCAATAAAACTTTTTCCATCATCACAACAGCAATTGCACTTTCTCTAACAGTAAGTCCTTAGAGCTAGAGTTAGGAGTGCTCACGGCTCTGGTTTCTATCTTTATAACCGAAGTTTGAACAATAAAATAACTACTATGTTCATGTGAAACAAACACAAATGTTATAGACTTTGAACCGAGATTGCCACAAATATATAGGAACTGTGAAATGGATAACAGTAGCATCATCTATATATAAAAGAATAAAGATGTTGTGAACTTAAAAATGTAGCAAAATTAATGCAAACCATGCAAAGAAGGCTGTGAATCAGTGTAAGATAGAAATTGACAATACGCAAATCAACACATAGATTTAAAAGTCGGGTATATTGTTACTAACTTGATCAGTAGACAAAAACAGTGGTCATTCGGATGAAACAGGCGATGTCATAGGCTGGACATATGACTGTTGAGCAGTAAATAATTCTTTCATTTTCTTAATTTCTTTCATTTCATCTTCTAAGGCAGACAAGCGATCATTCAAGGACTTGTTTTTCTCATTCAAGGATTTGTTTTCCTCCTGAGTTGATCGTAGCGCAGACAATAATTCAGCCTTTGAAGAAGTTCCACCTTTCAAGTCTTTCGCCTTTACTCCACCGCCAAAACCAAACACATGGCTACGAGTTTGAGGGCCATAACATTTTTGTACAATCTCTATGCTAGATAGAGATGGCTCTGATTGAATCATATCTTTGATCTGAGCTTACAAACCATATAAAAGAATATTTTCTATCAGAACTATAATAATTTCAAGTAATTTACATATTCAATTTACCAAACATACATGTTTTTCAATTTCTTCAGGTTCAATAAGCTTGTTATCTTTCTTACGAGTCTCAAAGAAAACTGTCCCCAAATCTCGTGGATTGCCATATTTCCCGCCTTTTACATCAAAAGAAAACATGTCAAATAACACCTCACAAATATTTCCTTTAGGAGAACATAGATTTTATGATAATACCTTTTGATAAATAATCTCTCGAATAGGCTTGCTACCAATATGATGAGGCATCTTCAACTTAGCTCGATTTGCTGCATTCCTGGTGCTTCTCGCCTACATTTGTTATATAATTAAGCTTAAATGTAATAATTATAACAAATAAACTTAAACAGTTTACATAGGTTATTTTCCAAGAATAGTGGAAAAAAGATATCTAGTGCGAGGGAGGGGAATCAAGTTACGGATGATATGGCGAAATAGTCGAGTAAATCACTAGGCATACCTGAAAACTTTCTGAAGTAAAATGTTCTTTTACTAAACACTCCCATTCTTTCTTGTCTACTCCCTTTGGAATATTCTTAAGAGCCTGTTGGATTGGTTTATTCTTCACATAGTTTGCATGCAAGTATCCTCTCCATTTGTTCCATAACTCTTTCATCCATTCGAAGATATGATCACGATGATCATTCATGTCCACACTCTCAAACTTATCCTACAACAATCAAAACATGGGTTGAGTTAATGCATTTACAAGATACTATCGACAAACTTATGTTTTCCGTATACTTATATTAAGTTAGTTCTTGTTTGATTCTTTTTAAACTGATGCTTAAGATCAAGGCCATAAAAGAGCTTGAAAGCTAGAAACAAATATATACTCTTATTTTGACTTTGGACACAATTCAGAAAATAAAAGAAAAGTACTTTATGCATAGAAACTGAAATCACAGTTAAAAAGATCTATACACATTCATCGAAAAAAAAATATCTATGCACATTTTAAAAAAAATAAAAAATTAACAGTAATATATAAGTTTATATCAAGTTCTGATATAGTCTTTAAAATCACGGATCAACCTATGTTAGGAGCACGTAATCCAGCCAAAAAACATGGCACTTTGGAAACAAACACTCTCAAGCAAGAAAGGCTCTATATAGGATGTAGAGGTTGGACAGGCATCATGGGTGATTCAGAAAATCCTAAAAGCTAGTCGATATCTCGCACATATTGGGGTTACTGAAACTGATTTGATATAGTGGGAGCACTTCTCCATTAAAAAAGTTCACTTGCAGTTGAGGGGTGAGTTCCAAAGTGTACCATGGCGACGACTAGTTTGCAATAATAGAGGAGCACCTAGGTGGATTTTCATCCTCTACTTGGCTGTATGTGGCAGAATGCTTACTAAGGACCGACTAGCCAAATGGGGCACTATTGAAGACAATCGGTGTTTGCTATGTGTAGAGCATGAAGAAAGTAGTGGGCATTTATTCTTTACTTGTCCATTTTCATCTCAAACCTGGGCAAAGTTTCTCCTTTGGCAAAGGATTCCATGACAGGCTATGGAATGGCGACAAGAAATGCTATGGGCAGTGACACATTGTAGAGGAAGAAATGTGACTGCTTAGATATATAGAATGGTACTGGCTGGGAGCATCTACTATAACTGGCGAGAAAGGAATAATAGGATCTTTCAAGGTAAGAGAAGAACTGCTATCCTGATGGTTAGTATACTTTGAGGTAGTAGTTCATAGAAGAACAGTTGTTTCCTCGGTTTGTGCAAGGGTGGGACTTATTTCCAGACTTGCCAGTTTTTTTGACTCGAGCTTTGTAAATACTACTTGGTAAATAATAAAATCGTTACTTACAAAAAAAAGAAACAAAGACTCTCAAACTACTGCACTGTTCAAACTAATTCTTAATAGAACCTTTGCATCTTAATTTTTTTTATCAACTCACCAACACAGTGTATTTAGAAGTAACTCTTTATAAAACCTATCTTATTTACAGACTAATCAGAAAATCGCAGCTAAAAGATCTACACATTCATCTAAAAAAATATCTATGCACATTTGTTTTTGAAAAAATTAACAGTAATATATAAGTTTATATCAAGTTAATATATGTCCTCTAAAATCACGGATCCGCCTATGTTAGGAGCACATAATCCAGCAAAAAAATGGCATTTTAGAAACAAAGACTCTCAAACTACTGCACTATGCAAACTAATTGTTAATAGAACCTTTGCATCTTGCTTTTTTATCAACTCACCAACACACTGTTTTTAGAAGTCCTTATAAAACCTTTCTTATTTTGAGACTAATCACAAAATTGTAGTTAAAAGATCTATACAGATTCATCGAAAAAAATACCTATGCACATTTTGTTTTTGAAAAATTTAACAGTAATATATAAGTTTATATCAAGTTCAGATGTAGTATTTAAAATCACGGATCTGCCTCTGTTAGGAGTACATAATCCTCCAAAAACATGGCACAATCATACTCTTGACTACAATAGTTACCTCAACAGCTGCCCACATGTGATTCAACTTTTCTTGCTTAATGTAATTCCACGATGATACTCCCAATGGACATATATTATGGTCACGAACCATTCTTCCCAAGTGCCTCAAAAACAGATTGTTGTTCGTTCCAACCGTTCGATTATTGTAAAAAGTTAATTTCAGCTTTTGTCCAACTTCAAGTGATGCAACTTCTTTGCACTTGTTCCTCCCTCGAACTCTTTTTACTTTCCTAGGATTATATGAACCTACATTTGCATAATTTGGTAAAAACTACAGCAATTAAATTCAGTCCTACAAATTAATAACACATGGATTCAAAATGCCATACCAATTGTTTCAGTTGTTTGGGAGTGTTGCATAATTTGATCAGTAGATAGAGGCACTGAAATATTTGTTTGCATATGCTCTTTCTCAAGAATCAAGGGGTTTTTATCCGTTGCAGAATTTGATCTTGTGCTTTTAGAAGGAGTATGCATACGTTGATTAGCATAAATAGCATTCTTGTGGAAAGATTCCGCCTCGTTTTGCATATGCTCTTCCTCAAGAACCATGGTTTTTCGTGTATCATTCCCATTCCTTGACAAGTAGACATGGTAGAGTTTTTAAGCCCTTTTCGTCTTCCTGTCCCTATAGCACCTGGCAAAAAGAAATCATATTAGTAAAACCTTTGGCAATTAAAATACACAACAGATTTATTGAAAAAACATACTTATTTCAACTTTTTGGGTGGATTGCTTAAATTGATCAGTGGATGGAAGCAATGGACTATTAGTTTGCATATACTCTTTCTCAAGAACCATGAAATTTTTATGTATCATTCCCATTCCTTGACTAGAAGACATTGTAGAGTTTTTATGACACGGTCCTCGTCCCTTCCCTGTAGCACCTGAGGAAGGAAATCATATTACTAATACTTAAGGATTGATATTCAGTTACGCAAATTAAACCCAATAGATTAATTTTCAGTTACGCAAATTAAAAACAGTAGACTAATAAAAATTCTTACTTGTTTCAATTTTTTGGGTGTAGTGATTAACTTGATCAGTAGATGGAGGCAAGAGACTATCAATTTGCATATACTCGAACTCAAGAACCATGGAGTTTTCATGTATCGCATTCCTTGACAAGCAGACATGGTAGAGCTTTTAAGCCCTTGTTATTGTCCCCTCCTTGTAGCACCTGACAAAAAAGAAATTATATGTGTAAAAGCTTTAGCATTTAGTTTCAGTTATATATGCACAGCAGATTTAATTTGGAAAAACTTACTTGTTTCAACTTTTTGGGTGTATTGCTTAACTTGATCAGTGGATGGAGGCAATGGACAATTAGTTTGCATATACTCGTTCTCAAGAACCAAGGAATTTTTATGTATCATTCTTATTCCTTGACTAGAAGAAATCGTGGATTTTTTAAGCCCTTCTCCTTGTCCCTTCCCTGTAGCACCTAAGGAAGAGTAACCGTATTACTAGTACTTAAGCATTGAAAGTCAATTACACAAACTAAAAACAACAGATTAATAAATATTCTTACTTGTTTCAATTTATTGGATGTATTTCTTAACTACATCACTAGATTGAGGAAATAAACTCTTAATTGGCATATGCTCTTTCTCAATCAAAGATCTAAGCCCTCCTCGTCCTCGTCCCTTTCCTATAGCACCTGGCGCGACGAATGCATATCTGCTAGTAGTCTTCATAGTTGATCCCACTTCATCAGTCTTTAATGGTTTCATATTGAAACTGCAAAGAGCAATAATAAAAAACAATAAGAGAAAATACGTGACAATGTAGTAATAAAAGGAATCATGCCATCAGAATGTGTAACAGTGTACTATTTCAGAAAGAGATACTTTACCTCATCAGTTCTTTTTCATTTCTTTTGAGAAGGATTTCCTAAGTCTACAATAACATCATCCATTTGTTTCACAATCTCATACGAATCACGAGGTTGAGTCTTCCTCACTACATACCAGCCTTTGTTGGAATTGTCATTAGCATAAAACACTTGAGATGCTTGCTCCGCTAAAACAAAAGGCTCATTTGTTTTCAAAAATCTCGTTGGATTAACACTCACAAAGTCGTACTCATCTTTTTTAACTCCTTTTGTTTTATCATACACATCAAAAATATTACATTGAAACAAACTCACTCTTCTATGCATGACAAATTATAATTCAATCACATCTGTTAAAACTCCATAGTAATCAAGGTTCTCACTATCTTTATCATTTTCACCAACTACAACAACACCACAATTTTGAATCCTTAAGTTTATATCATGATCTTCTGCATGAAATCTATATCCATTTACAATGTAACCATTGCAATGTGTCGAATATCCGGTAGGACCACGTGAAAGTGAGAGCAGATCTTCCATGATCCGACTATTATCTCCCTTATGCAATTGTGCAACCTATGAGCAAATTAAGTTGAATATTTTAGAAGGAGTAATACAACACTAAAATGTCAAATTTAAATTTAATGTTTTATGTAATACTCACCCTAACTTTAAACCATTCAATAAATTGTCTGTTCCATTCTGCATCAGTCAAGTGTTGCACAGTATCCACATGAGTTTGTGCAAACTCTCTACAAAATTGAAGTGGACCATAAATGTCATATAGAAAAAATTTATCCTAAATGAAATAAGGACAATAAGAATATATAAAAGAACTCTCCATACTCGAGATATGGTATGACTTCATCATAGTTCTTCAGTATGTATATATGTGCGTTCCAATTCATTTTCGTCAAGATCACATGGATATTTAACTCCCAGAGTACTTCCAGGTTGACAAAACACAGTTAAACCTCCATTAGCTTTTTTTAAACCCCCATCATAATTTCGTTCAAGACGATTGAATTTAGTGTCGATCCTATGCAGATACATTGAACATAAGGCCATACATTCATTTGCAATGTAGCCCTCTGCAATAGAACCTTGTGGACATGCTCTATTACCAATGAGAGATTTCAAAAAATATAACCATTGTTCCACAGGATACATCCACCGATAATGAATAGATCCAGCAATCTTAGCTTCACTAGCCAAATGAATAGGCAACTGCATCATGACATCACAAAATGAAGGAGGGAAGACCCTTTCTAACTTGCAAAGTGTTATGGGAATTTGCGCTTCAATATGTTCCAGATCATCAATCCTCAACTCCTTTGATCCAAGCATGTTAAAAAATAAAGATAACTCAATAAGAGGTTCATAAACTTCTTTGGACAAGATACCACGAAGTGCAAGAGGAAGTATATGTTGCAAAAGAACATGACAATCATGACTCTTCAACCCAGATATCTTGTGATCTTTCAGGTTCACACATTGAGAAATATTAAATGAAAATCCATCAGGGACCTTTAAGTTCTTTAAGAAAAGGCATAATTTGTGCTTATCTTCAGGAGGCAATGTGTAGCATGCAGTTGGAACTTCGACTTTCTCCCCTCTTTGGATGGGATGCAATTCTGGCCTAATGTTCATTTCTTGCAAGTCTAACCAAGTTTTAACTGTCCTTGGTCTTTCCTTTGACATTCATGATTGTCCCCATAATATTATCACATATATTTTTGTCAATATGCATAACATCCAAATTATGTCGCAACAAGAGAGATTTCCAGTATGGAAGTTCAAAAAAGATACTTTTTTTGTTCCAATTATCCTTTTGATTTTCATGTGATATCTTCTTCCTTTCTTTGGATCATTTGTTAATTGTAGCCCTTTAAGATCTTGCACTTGATTAAGTATCTCAATACCGGAATGCATTTTTGGTGGGAGCCTTTTCTCTTTTGTACCATCAAATGACTTTTCGTCATTCCTCCATTTGTGACTAACAGGAAGGTAACACCGATGACCCATAAAGCACTGCTTCTTACTATTAGTCAATCGAATTGACGAAGTGTCTTTATTGCAACATGGACATGCCAATTTTCCCTTTGTACTCCATCCAGATAAATTTCCATATGCTGGAAAGTCATTGATGGTCCATAACAAAGAAGCATGCAACTTAAAATTCTGTCTAGACGATGCATCAAAGGTCACAATACCAACTTCCCACAACTCCTTTAGTTCCTGTATTGAAGGTTGAAGATATGTATCAATTGCATCTCCTGGACCATTCGGACCAGGAATAAGCATTGACCAAAAAAAATTTTCCTGCTTCATGCACAACTAAGGTGGTAAATTATAAGGAATAAGAACCACAGGATAAATGCTATATGAGGTTTTTTGAATTCCGAAATGGTTGAAATCCATCACTAGCAAGTCCAAGTCGAACATTACGAGGCTCAGCCGCAAATGAAGGATGAAGTTTATCAAATGACTTCCATGCCATCGAATCAGATGGGTGCCTCATTATTCCATCATCAACTCTTTTATCTTTATGCCATGTCATTAGAGTAGATGTCTTTCTAGACATAAACAATCTTTGAAGCCTGGGCGTTAATGGAAAATAGCGCAAAGTCTTTGATGCTATCTTTTTACCTTTTTTATTTCTTGTCTCCCTGCTATGTGTATCTATTTTCCTTCTGGATGCACCACAAACTTTGCAAGAATCAAGTAACCTGTCCTCCTTCCAGTATAACATGCAATCATTAGTACAAGCATCAATCTTGATGTAAGATAGCCCAAGGTCTTGAATTACCTTCTTTGCCTCATAATATGAGTTTGGCAAATTGGCACCATCAGGCAACAACTCCTCTTTTAACATTTTTAATAACATCGTAAATGACTCGTTACTCCAACGGCCCATACTTTTGATATGAAGCAATTTAATCAAAGAGGACAGTTTTGAACCTTTTGAATTTTGGTACAATGGCTGCTCGAAATCCTTCAATAGGCTGTAAAATGTTTTTGCTTCAACATATGGTTCCTCCTCAAGTAAATCGTCACAATCAGTGTACGTGGTTTCTCCATCAAGATTAGGATATAAATCTCTCAACAATTCTTGTACTTCATCTTCACTCTCGCATTCTTCTTCTTCATCACCATCTTCATCTTTAGATTTTGATAGGGGCTCACCTAAAGTTTCCCCGTGGTGATACAAAAAAGTATAATTTTGAATTATTCCATAAACTTTCAAATGTGTCTCAACTATCTCACGGGTTCCCAAAGTTGTATTACAACATTTGACACATGGACATCGTATTTCATATTCTTCTCCTGTTTTCCAAAAAGCATAATCCAAAAACTTTTGCACCCCGATTAAGTAGGCTTCATCGAGCCGGTTATCAACAAGTTGCATCCATTGCTTACTAGGTGCCATAACCTTAGAAAGTACATAACAATTAGATTAAGAAAGGAAAAAAGATACGAAAAAATTAAGATGCACACAACTTGTTACGATCAGATGCACACAACTAGGTTGAACTCTAAGGTCGCAATTTGTAGTGGACCTCGGCTCCTTTATCCGTTAATGCATTGCACTATACAATCAGCTGATGTTAAGATGCATAAAATATTAAAAATTAACTTGTAATTAAAAGGTTGGTTCCTAAAACATGAATACATTCCTTTTTCTTACTAGTTTGAATTGTTTTAATTCTGCTTTAACAATAAGTCTCATTATTGGTGCATTTATTCTTTAGGTTGTAACGAATTTTTTTATTATCCTTGATAAAAGTAAAACAAAAATTGTGGTTTTTCTTCCCTTTTTGTGCACGGGTGTCAAAAACTAAATTGGATAAAGCAAGAAGTGAATTCTAGTAAACAAGACAAGAGTGAGGTGATGCCAAATTCCGTAAATACCAATTGGCAGAAAATGATGGAACTGCCCAATTTCATATGCTATCCACTAAATTCTGCTCTATAGTGACTATCATAGTGTAAAAATGCAACAAAGTGATGCCAAATAGAAAAATAAAATAAAGCAGCTCCAAAACATAACAGCAACTTAGAGGTTATATGTGAAATGATAATGAAGTTCAAGACACCATGCTAAAATAATGTTTTTTAAGTTTTTGAAAACACCATCTTTGGCCTTTTATTGAGTAAAAAAGTAAGAAAGTTAACAGTCATCTCCCTTCCCACTCAACTTCTTAAACAATCCCAAAAAACACATCTAAAATCCCCCACTCTCTCTTACATAATACCCCAAGATCGAAGTACTTACACCAAAGAAAAAAGCAAATAGTATACTTTACGACCCAAAAAAATCAAACTATGTCATACATAAAGTTGCTAAAAAGAATACTGCCTTTGTTTTTTTATATAAAGTAAAGATTTTACTAAATGGTACCAAGATGGTACTGGAACAGAAACAAACAACAGCATACAAAACTTTTCTTCCTCGCATATCCAAGAAAACCACATATTGGTTCAAACTATCTATTAAGCTACTTTTACATTAGAAGTACAAATTTTGTAAACATCTATCCTTAATGAGTACTGCTTGCTGGTAGGTAATGTGAGATCTTTAATGCCTGAATTCTTAAAATTTTGTAAATGCCAACTGGCAGAAAATGATGGAACTGCCCAATTTCATATGCTATCCACTAAATTCTGCTTTATAGTGACTATCATAGTGTAAAAATGCAACAAAGTGATGCCAAATAGAAAACTAAAATAAAGAAGCTCCAAAACATAACAGCAACCTAGAGCTCACATGTTAACTAATAATGAAGTTCAAGACACCATGCAAAAATAATGTTTTTTGAGTTTTTGAAAGCATCATCTTTGGCATTTTTATAGAGAAAACGTAAGAGAGTTAACAGTCATCTCCCTCCCCGCTCTACTTCTTAAACAAATCCCAAAAAAACACATCTAAAATTCCCCCACTCTCTCTCACATAATGCCCCAAGATCGAAGTACTTACACCAAAGAAAAAAGCAAATAGTATACTTTACAACCCAAAAAAAATCAAAGTATGCCATACATAAAGTCGCTAAAAAGAGTACTACCTTTTTTTTTTAAAGTAAAGATTTTACTAAATGGTACCAAGATGGTACAGGAATAGAAACAAACAACAACATACAACACTTTTCTTCCTAGCATATCCAAGAAACCCACATTTTGGGCCAAACTATCTATTAAGCTACTTTTACATTAGAAGTACAAATTTTGTAAACATCTATCCTTAATGAGTACTGCTTGTTCAAAGAGTACTGTTTGTTGGTAGGTAATGTGAGATCATGAATCCCTGAATTCTTAACATGTATTATGATTCATGTCTCTGCTATTTCTTTTTTCTTGCAGACACACCCATATTTCTCTTGCTAGTTATATGGAAGAAAAATATCTTAGAATACACTGGTAGTTGTATGTTTAACATTACTTGGCACATAAACTAGCTTCTCCTTATAGTTCAGTATGCTACTCTCAATCTCAAACTAATACATAATGAAAGAACAAAGAAAACTAAAAACCACTAACATTGATAAACATGCACGAATATATTCATCACATTATATAACATCACCCTTGCCTTTGAGCAGAAAAACAGTGGTTTATATGTTACATCGACTATATGTCCAAACTCCAGAGCATTGTTGTAAAAAATAATGTTTATTTTAATACTGAAAAATTAGAAATTTCGACCATGTACTCTTAACCTCCTCAAAACATGGGTTCCATAACTTTTTCAATTTTTCCTATCGAGAGTGAAAGAGTTAAACACAACAAAAGGGAATTGCTATCTTCCCATATGTTGTTATTTTCCAGGTATGCTAAATGCAAATGACAATAGAGAGTAGACGGGCTATGAGGTATAAATGGATTTAGTCGAAACCTTTTCAGATGTAAAATAGAAAAATGGCAATAGGAGTAACAGGACATGTCCCTATTGGGCAGTGGCGGAGCCACACCTACTCAAGGGTGTTCATATGAACACCCTTCGTCGGAAAAGATTGTCGGATGCGTATGTCAAATATAGAACTTTGTGGATATATACTAGTAATGAACAACCTTGACATAGAAACAAAAGATAGTCCAGCGGCTAAGGATGTGCAAACTCTTGCTCAGAATGCGAGTTCGAATCCCAACTGTGGCAGAATTTTTTTATTTTTGCATTAGAGGCATTGTGTTTTTCATGCGTTGTTTTTTTCCCCTCACACATCCCCTGTCCTAAAATATGAATACCCTTGCTGAAAATCCTGGCTCCGCCCCTGCTATTGGGCTCTGAAAATCTCAACAATAAAAAGGTCTTTCTGATCCTAAGCACATACCCATAAAATAAATAGCACAAATTGTCGAAAACTAAACAAAGAGAAATTCATACAACCAAAATAAGCACACAAATCAAACTCAACTTATACAAAGCTATAAAACGAAATCAAGATTGAGTTCTAAAATATAAATAGAAGGGTTTTTCATATCATAAACACATACCCAAAAGAAAAAGATAAAAAATTCAACTTGGTGCATATGCAAAACATTGAAACAGAATCAGAAGATTGAGTTTTAAAAGAAATAGAAGGTTTTTCATATCATAAACACACAGACCCAAAAGAATAAGCTCAATAATTCAAAAGATTGAGTTTTTAACCCTCTGATTTAAAAAAAAAAAAAAAGAAGTAATAGCACAAATCACAGAAAATAAAACAAAGAGGGAGAAGAAGCTATAATACCTTGAGAGGTTTTTGATGCACAAGAGAAGAATCTGAGGAGATGAGAAATCAATTGGTTGCACTAATTAAGGAAGAGCAGACGATGGGTTTGATGTGTAGAAACTAGGGCTAGAGTTCAGATGATCACTTGTGTTTGAGAAGATAGAGAGTTTGATTTAATTTTTAGAAATTTTTATTTTAGTATATACTACTTTATTAGTTTTGGCGCCTTAATTTTTTGTGAAAACTAAAAGTTTTTATTTCACTGCAATTGTTTTGGCGCCAGTTTTTTCAGAAATAGTAGCTTTTTTAATATTATATGTGGTGGCATCTATCCTGCTCATGGCCTATCAATTACAATTTGGGACCAGTTACAAAATTCTTTTGGGACTAGATTTAGTGCCTTCACAATAAAATATAGAATTTAGGACCGAAATAAAATCTCGTCCCAAAAAATGTACTTTCAGAGACGGGATTATTAACTCATCCCTAAATGTTGGTCACAGATAAGCCTTTTTCTTGTAGTGAACGATTATGTAACTTGCAAGTATTTATACGTCACCAATGAAACCAAGCGGGTACGTAAAAAGAGGAGTAAGAGGTAAGCAAGAATAGTGTGGTCATGATAATCCGGGTGAGTTGAAGGAAAATATATGGCGAAATTTTTGTAGAATCCCGAATAACTTAACATTCGAGGATGAATGTTTCCAAGGGGGGAAGAATGTTACACCTCGGATTTTTTTTTCGTTCATGCACCGTAAATATACTGACTAAAGGCGCGACGTATATGACGTTTTGATAGGTAAGAAATAACATTTGATGATTCTAAATGAGATTTCAAAGACATGTGAAGTAGGAGATGGAAGTTGTTAAGGAAGGTAAGGCATACGTTATGTATCGGAAAGGATTTGTGAGTAACGATGTATGACGATTTAATAATGCTTTGGAGAAGAGTTATAACATCCCTTAGATCGTTAACGAAGTGATAAATAAGTGTTAAGAAGTTTCCATAAGGATTGGAGATCAAACGAGTCGTCGGGAACGAAATCGAAATAGCTGGGCATTATACGGCCCAACATATTGGCCGTATGTTAGGCCGTATATTTAGCCCAGATGGGAAACCTTCCCTGGAACAAACATATGTCCAGATATATGGCCCGTATAAAAGATACAAACCGTATGTTGGTCCGTAGGTTCGTGTCGGGACAGATTGTATGATTTATATTAGGAGGACCCAAGCTCATTTATTTCATTTCATTTTCAGCTCACCTCAATAACACTCTAGAAAACCCTCTCTACTCTTCATCCACAAGAACTCAAGAAAGATTCATGATCAACCTCATCAAACCAAGGAAATCAAGTGTAAAAAACTCATTGGGGATCATCCAAGGCAAGAAACCCCATTGGATTGAAGCTAGGGTTTTTCTTCAAGTGAAATATTATCATCCAAAACTTGCTCCTACACTATCTAAGGTAAGATTTATAGTATTCCGATGTTGTTTAAGGTGTTTGAAAGTTGAAACACTTGGATTGTGGAAGGATATAGGAAATGGGTCATAAACATGAGAATAATGAGATTTTGAGTTGTAGTTTGGAATGAGTCATGAATATTGATATGTTGTGATTGTAAGTATGTTATAAATGATATTAAGAACACGAGATAGGTATTATATGCAAGAAAACGTACTAGTATACTATGACTATGACTATGGATGAATTGAAGTGGAATTGTGAAATGAGGGTAGTGTAGATGAATGAAGATTGTTGGTTATGATATTGTGAACATTATTACAAATGTTTGGGAATTGATATACGATATAGGAAAGGTTGTATAAACAAAGGAAATGCTGCCCAATTTTCTCTAGCTTTAGTAAGCACGTTCATATAATCGATTAGCTAATGTGAATGCGAATTCTCTTGAAAGTAGAAACGTGATCATTGAAGGAGAACAATCAAGCGATGTAAATTGTTAAACGAAAGAGGTATGTAAGGATATTCCTTTCTTTCTAAGGCATGACTCTTATGGTATGAATCCTCCCATCTTTCCATGATCTTCCTACATATCGGGAATTATGAATCTACGAGTATAAAGAGCTTCATACGAGATAAAGAAAAAGATATGTTACGAGCATGACAATACCAATGATAAATCTAAGTCTAGAAGTCCTAAAGCTCATGATACGATATTCCTACGAAACTAATGATCCGTATATATAGTTTCTACGATATTGTTTTCCCTACTTCTCCATCACTTTTTTACATTCCGGGAACTATGAGTTAAGGTTGATAAAGAATTTCTTATGAGATAAAGATGAGAAATATGTCATGAATACGATAATAATGACGGTAAGCTTAAGCCTAGAGATTCTAAAGCAAGATATGATGTCTACGAAGTTAAAGACCCAACTTATGATCCATTGATGTTGCTCATCGAAAACACTCACCTTATATGCTAATTCCTTCAAGGTGAGGCAGATTGCTTATGAATACTCCATAATCAAATCAGGGGTTCTCGACCTTATGTCACCCCGACATTGTTATAGATTGTCTATAAGCTCTAATGCATGTTCGATGACCAATGTTCCAAAAAGTTACGAGTCTATGTTCATAGGGGGTTCCATATGGGATAAAGGAAAGTGATATGCTACAGGTACGATAATGGTAATGATGAGCCTAAGTTTAGAGATTATAATGCTTATCATACGATATTTTTACGAAGTTCATGCTACGAATATGATATGATTTTCCTAGATTGTCCTTAAATTCAAATGTATGCTCTATGAAAATTTATGATAAGACTATGAGATGTATGTGATGGCAATAATGCTGATGAGATATACCTAACCTTGTTGTGGCCGGGTACGGAAGACTTGTATGTGATATGGTCGAGCCACTACGTGGCCGAATACGGATAATGTTTAATGTGTATGAGCAAATACGATACTATATATATATATATATATATATATATATATATATATAAGGATGCTAAATTATGATAAGATTATGATATGTCTATGAGATGTGTACTGATGATGAGTTTATGAATGCTTATGTGACGATACGATTCCACCGTGCCTAAATGGTCGGGCATGTCACCGCTATGGCGGGCTGCTATGTTTACACCGAGCCTAGAGGGCCGGGCATGATCACCACTACTGGGCGGCATATGATGGTACCCCGGACGCGGGAGGCCTGGACGCAGGCTAATGATTCACACCACGCCAACATGGCCGGGCAGACACCGCTAAAGCGGACAGCGTATACACCATGTCTAGATAGCATGGGCAGACACCACTAGTGGGCGGCATGAGATGATTACCCGGACTTGGGTATACGATGATGATTTATATGATACGATGATGATTTATATGATATAATGATGATTTATATGATACGATGATACATGTACTATGAGTATATATGACGTATGTATGAAATGCATCCACCCTTAAAAGTTACGCAGGTTGTATCTTCACCTCAGGACTTATGATTTCTCTATTATGTTAATTTCATTCCTGCCTTACATACTCAGTACAATATTCGTACTGACGTCTGTTTTCTTTGGACGCTGTGTTCATGCCCACAGGTAGACAGGGAGACGACCCAGATTTATAGAAGCCGATAAGCAGACTTTTTGAGAGCACTCCATTATGCCGGAGGTTCATCTGATTTACTATTTTATGTAGATATATGTTTTGGGCACGACGGGATCCTGTCCCGTCCATATGTCTAGCACCCTAGTAGAGGCTCGTAGATACATATGTGTGGGTAGCATGGTCTCACGATGTCTTTATTGTATATATACTATTTTGATAGCCGAAGGGCTTATGTGTATAAAGGTAATTATGTCTCAAATGAAAAACGATTTTTCTTATGAATAGAAGTGTGAGATTAATAAATGTACACTTAATGATCATGATGAGTAATAGAATGAGTGGTGCTCAGTGGTTAGCCCCGGGTACCCATCATGGCTCCTAGTCGGGTCGTGACAACCCGTCAATAAGTCTTCGGTTAAATAGGAGCTGGATAAAGTAAAGCCCATAACTCATAAGTTAAGTTGGCTCGATTTTCTAAGAGAAAAACTGTCAAGGCATTACGGTCGAACCTCGGCCATTTTTTACGAAGCAAACATCAATACGAAAAAATATCATAAAGTATACCCGAGTTACAGATCGGAGAAAATACTAGCAACATGAAATGCGACTTTTATATATAGCATAACGGGCCGAAGCATTATACTTGTGATTTTCACAAAAATCAAAAAGAAAAAAGAAAAAAGTTCCTACAAAGCCCTATTTACTCCGTCGAAGAAGAACCCGAGTCGTCAGAACCAGACTCTTCAGGGTCCTCTTCGGAGGTGTCCTCGAGTGCCTTCCTATCTCTATCCTCAATCATCTTTGCGTTGGTTATACGAGCCGGAATATCTTTAATACCCCGATGAACCGGCTCAAGTGTAGACCGTCGAGACCTCCACTTCTCGAGTTCAACTAGAAGGGTGGAACGAGCCTCGGTAGCCTCAATTTATTTTTGGGCTTCCTCTAGGTCGACCTGAGCTCTCTTTAGTCATTCTTCCAATTCGGACTTCATATCGCACAGAGCGACCCGAACCTCATTGGAAGTTGCCAGCTCGGCCTGATGTCACGACCCAACCGAAGGGCCATGATAGGTACCCGGAGCTAGCCGACCGAGCACCACCTAACATGCTTCTTCTAATCGTATCTCGGTGGACCACATATCTTACTCACATTTATCATAATCTGGATGGGCATAAATTCTCAAATAAAGCTAATTTATATGATTATCATCAACTCTGCCCCATATATATATATATACACACACATGCAAAAGCCCACAAGGCTACAAAAATGATATACAAGATATGAACCGAAGAGGTTATGAGACGTCTAACCATATACACACATGTCTACGAGCCTCTATACAGAATGCTAGGAGTCATAAAGATGGACAGGATCCCGCCATGCCCAAACATGTACACAAAGAGTAATATTTATAAACTGCAGCTCCGAAGTAAGTGGAGTGCTCCTGAGAATTAGCTGATGAAGCTCCTAAGGATCTGATCGGTCTCCCTATCTATCTGCGGGCATGAACGCAGTGTCCACAAGCAAAAGGACGTCAGTACGAATAACGTACTGAGTATGAAAGCAGGAACAAAAACATAATAAAGATACAAAGAGCATGAGATATAAGAGATAACCTGCACATCTGATTGCCACTCAAGGAGGATATCATGCATGCTTAGCGTTTCCTTTCAAAACAATAAGCATATATATATATATATATATATATATATATATATATATATATATATGGTAAACTGCCCGTCCATATAGGTAAGGTGTTATCATCACTTGTATAGTATACTGCCCGGCCATATAGGCACGGTGTTATCATCATTATCCCGCGTCCGAGACGATATCATAATGTTACACCTCGTAGTTACCTTAGGATATATGAGATTATGTGTTCCCATATTATGGTTATAGGGGTTTAAGCCCATGAAATGAGCAATGGAAGGAGTTAAGAACAAGCAAATAAAGGAATTGAGATTATGGGAACTTTGGTAAAACATTGCAAAATTTTCGGATAGGATTTTGTCCAAATTGGGGGAGGCATATCTCCTAGAATATGAGGAGTTTTGGTGTGTTTCTTTTGTCCAAATTGAATTTCATCGAGTCTAGTTTTTAACGCAATAAACCGTTCGGTAATGTGACATTGGAGTAAAAAATTATACATATTTCACGACAGAATGTCTGAGCAGAAAAATTCTGCGGACCATTTGATGGGCCGTAGGAATTTTGACGCCCCGCAGAAAATTCTGCGGTCCGTCAAATTGCACCAGCCTAGCGTCAAATGGTCACAGTGAACCATATTTGATTGGGCAGTTCTACGGACCATTTTGACAGTCCGTAGGAATTTTGACGGCCTGTCAAAATGGGCGCTGAATCGCCCGATGGGATTTTAAGAGCCACTTTATATAATTCACTCCACTTCATTTGGACATTTTATTTCACCAAATCAGATCCAAAAGCTCTCCAAAAACCCTCTCTTCCACTCCATAAACTAATCCAATCCAAAATCCAAGGGAGATTAAATATCAAGAGGCAAGAATCAAGAGACCCATGTGTTACGATTCTTGCTAGGGTTAGTAGACTCCAAGAATTCTTTGGATATTGAAGCTAGGGTTTTCATATAAGTTGATTGCTTGCTCCAAAGCTCATTCTTATGAGATAAAAGGTTAGTTTTCATGCTTATTGCATATTATCAAGAATGTTTAGTTGTTGAATAACTTGGGTAGAAGGAGAAAGTAGAAGATGAGTTCTAAATGTAGTTTTTATGATGTTATTGAGTAGTATGCTAACTTGAGTTATGATTCTTAGTATGATATGGATATAATATTACTATGGAAGGTAATAATGGTGATGAGGAATCATTATATGAAAATGTGCTAAAATGGGTATGAAGTTGCTAGCATAAGTTAAATATAAGGATGAATTTTGAAAGCTTAACGAAGTGTGATCACTTGATTATGATATTATGAGTTTATTAAGGATGTTATTGTGGTTGTTGGGAGTTGTTTTGTGATATGGTGGAAGTTGACGAAATAGGGGAAATGCTGCCCAATTTTGATTAGATCATGAATCATTCTAGTTTGAATTTAAGAGAACCATCAAGTCTTAACCATGGTATAAAATCCTTGTAAATGTATATTACTCAAGCTTCAATGGTGAACGTTAAATAGTTGAGGAGGCGAAGAGGTATGTAAGGCTAACCCTTCTTTCATTAAGGCATGATTCCCTTGCTATATGTATCCTTTCATGAGCTCTATAATGTTTTCCAGATGACTCTATCTCTAAGATTACCAAAGCTTACGATTCTCGATACGTTCACGATTCTATTGTCTCTTTTATATGATAGTTGATCCTCTAAGGATAGATATAACAAAAATGATGATGTCAATGATGACGATGATACTCATGAACTCCTACGTATACGGATTTAAGTATGCATGACTATTATATAATGTCGAGCTTATATGGCTGGGTATGCTACCTATTACGCGCACACCACTGCAGTTGGGTACGGATAACACCGAACCTTGGTAGGGCCAGGTATGTATGACACTAAACCTTGTCTTGGTCAGTATGTGAAGCCACCGAACCACTATGGTCGGGTATGCTATAGATAGGAACATGGATACGAATACGGATTTGAATATGAATACGAATATGGATATATTTATACGTACACATGTATGTGCACGAGCACGCACTAGAAGTGGAAGGTCCCTTTGAAAGACGAGTAAGTAAATATGCTCCTATTATGATGTTGCTTATGCTATCTTTTATGCTGTCTCGTATGCTCCTATTATGATGTTGACCATACTTTACATACTCAGTACATTATTCGTACTGATGTGATTTTGTTTGTGGACGCTGCGTCATGCCCGCAGGTGGACAGAGAGACGGGCTTGATCCGTAGACTTCTTATTCAGGGACTACATAGTAGAGCTCTATTTCATCCGGAGCTACAGCTTTTGGTATTTATTGTTTTATGTACATACCTATGGGCAAGGCGGGTCCTGTGCCACCTATATGTTGTGACATGCTCTTCTTACAGGCTGGTAGATAGTTGTGTATGATTAGATGTCCTTAGCCTTGTCGGCTTTTATTTTGTATAGCATTTTGATAGCCTCGTCGGCTTATGTACATTGATATAGGCATAGTTGTTAATGATGTTATGAATGTGTTATTGCCCAATGATATTAGCATGAATGGTGGACAGAAATTATGACTAAGCTATGTGGCTCACCTAGATGTAAATATGAATGTACGATAAGAGGTGCCCGGGTGGGTTAGCACCGGGTGCCCGTCATGGCCCTCCGGTTGGGTCATGACAAAAGTGGCATTAGAGCAGTTCTGTCCAAGGGTGTGTCTACGAGCCGTGTCTAGTAGAGCCTTGTTTATGGGTGTGTTGCGCGCCACACTTATAAATAGGAGGCTGCGGGCATTTTAGGAATGAATGACCTAATTTATTCATAAGATCGTGCGATATAGCCATGATATAGGGAGTTATTTTTCCCTAACCGTGTATTATGTATTTCAGAAATGCCTGTAAAGAGAAAAGCTACGGCAGCCCAAAAGGGAAAGACAGTGGCAGGAAAGCGGGCAGAAAGAGCACAGCCAACGGTTGTAGAGGAAAGTGAGTCCCAGAATGCGGCTTAATCTCAGTCCTCCCACTCAGTGCCTATTTTTGAGGAGCATAAGGGAGCCTCAGCCCCAGCTCCAGCACCCCCAACTCCTCCACCGGATGCTGCAGGCCAAGATGTAAAAGAGGCCATTCATTTACTTACTCATTTGGTTGCCACCCAGACTCAGCGGCAAGGTATAGGGCAAGGTGATAGGACTGTTAGTGCAACGGCTCGTGATTTTATTAGATTGAACCCTCCGAAATTCTTTGGGTCAAAGCCGGATGAGGACCCTCAGAATTTTATTGATGGGATGTTGAGGACACTTCGGTTAATGCATGCTTCGGACATTGAATCGGTGGAGATAACATCCTATAGATTGAGGGATGTCACGGTTCATTGGTACACAGTTTGGATGGCTTCACGGGGAGTCAATGTACCTCCCCTGGTATGGCAAGAATTTATGGATGCCTTCCTCCGACATTACTTGCCCCTAGAGGTTCGGCGAGCTAGAGCCGATAAGTTCTTAAATCTTAGGCAAGGAAGTATGAGTGCTTTAGAGTATACTCTCCGCTTCAATTCTTTGGCTAGGTATGCTGCGGCCATGGTAGCGGATATGGGTGACCGAGTGCACCGATTTGTGATAGGCATAGGGCCACATTTGATGGATAGGCGCTTGACTGCATCCCTTCTGGACAACATGGATATTTCACGCATTCAAGCCCATGCCTAGAATTTGGAAGAAAGCCAACAACAACAAAGAAGTGAGCATGAGCATGATAAGGGGTATAACAAGAGGGCTAGATCTTCGGGTCTAACAAGTGAGTTTAAGGCGGGCCAAGACAGCAGTTTTCTAGGCATTCTGGCCATTCTATGACTAGTGCGTCTCCACGGTTTACATGCCAGAGATTTGATAGATCTACTCATTTCGGGCCGAGTTAGGGTTTCAGGGCTTCGGGTTCTCAGTTCAGGGGTGATGCGGGTCAGGCTAGGTCACCCATACCACGATGTTCCCAGTGTGGGAAGTTACATTGAGGCCAGTTTCGCCTAGGTTCAGAGTATTGCTATACATGCGGTCGGCCAGGCCATATCATGCGTGATTGCCCCTCGGTTAGTGGTAAGGGTAGAGTCCAGCCTTCAGGATCGGCTGCCGGGTCTTCATCATCGATACACCCTATGGGGCAAAGTTCACAGGCGCCGGTCAACTATGGTAGAGGGAGAGGGAGAGATCCTAGTTCTAGTGGTCCTCAACACCGTATTTATACTTTGGCTGGACGCCAAGATCTTGAGTCTTCTCCTGATGTTGTCACAGGAATATTATCGATATTTTCTCAAGATGTATATGCTTTGATAGATCCGGGCTCCACATTGTCATATGTTACTCCATATATTACAGGTCAGTTCGGGGTTAAACCGTGTTACACCTCGGAAAATTTTTCGTTGGTACGCAAGTGAATGACCTAGTGATAAGTATGGGTGTATGATGTCCATAAGCAAGAAACGACGTTTGATGACCTTAGGCGAGATTTCAAAGGAATTCGACGTAAGATGAGAAAGTTGGCTAAGATAAGGCAAGGTGAGGTGAGCAATGCATGTGCATGGATATGGATGATTAAAATGAGAAGTCTAAGAAATATGGAAAGTTGTAGAATTGCAATCTGCCCAGTGGTCGTAAAGTGCAAATACGGACCGTAAACCGGTATACGGTCCGTAAACTGCCAGGTCGTAAACTGGCATGCAAAACTTCAACTTTCTGCCAGTTGAGGAAATGGTAAAATACGACCTGGTTTACGGACCGTAAACTATGGTCGTAAATCACCATGGTTGTAGTCTAAAGTTTCTGGTTCTGGAAATGGTTAAAGACGACCACGAGGGGCGGTCCATAAACTGCAATATGGGTCGTAAACCATGGTTTACGACCACTGTTCACTTCAACACAGATTTTTAAGTCATTAAATAAGGGGACCAAGACTTGTTTTATTTCATTTCTACATTACACTCCTTCTCTCTAAAACATCTCTCTACATCCATTATACAAGTTTTCAAGGATTATAAGTCATCAACAACATTAAACAAGTGAATCAAGAGTAAGGAAACCATCAAGGGTGATCCAAGGTCAAGAAATCCAAATGGAGATAAACTAGGGTTTTGCTCAAAGTGGGTTATTATCAACTAAAGCTTGTTCCTACAACTTCTAAGGTAAGATTCATGATATTTACATGATGTTTAAGGTATTGGAGAATTAAAATACATGGATTGTAGAAAATATGGTAAGATGGGTTATGAATGATGAATAGTGACATTTTGAGGAATAGTTTGAATTGAATCATGAATGTTGTTGTGTTGTGATACGAACATGTTATAAATGGTAATAAGATCACGAACTAGAACTTTAGATGAATGGACGAAGTTGTGTGTTATGACCTTGAACATGGGTGGATTAGAAACAAATTGAGAAATCTAGATAATGTGGATAATGTGAATGACTAATGGCCATTGTTATGATATTAATGAAGGTAGAAACGCTAACATTGGAAGGGGACGTGCAAGTGTAGAATAGTCCGACGAAAAGGTATGTAAGGCTAACCCTTCTTTCATAAGGCATGGTTCTTGGCAAAATTCCTAATTCCTCTATATGAGCATGTTGTCTCCAAATGATTGATATTCCGAGCTCATAAGCTCACGATCCTTGATATGTACGACGGTCGTACTATGCACCTCATATGACGAGTAATCCTATGATATAGAAGTAACAATAATGATGATGATGGTAACGATAATGATATTAATAATGATGTTAAGGGTGCCTGAGGGCTATTATACTTATGTGTGCCTATGAAGGGCTATAATGAAACCCCGAGCTTATAACGCCGGGTAGAATATATGTATATGAATATGTATAGAGTATGTATACGATTACGAAACGCGCGCACACCTCTGCAGACGGTACGGATAACCCTGAAGCCTTGGTAGGGCCAGGTATGAGTAACCTTGAGCCTTGGTTGGCCAAGTATGTATAAAACACTGATCCTACGAGGTCGGGTATGTTATGTAAATGCTATGTGTATGAAATGACTATGTATATAACATGAATATGAATGTGATAAGACTATGTATATGAATACGAATAAGGACATGTATACGAATACGAGCACAAGTATGGTACGAGCACTATTATGGGATACGGATGATGACGTATGTGTACTAATACGTATGAGAAATGGAAATTCCCTATGTAAGGCAAGTAAGTCCCATGACGATGACATTATTGTCTCCCTTCCTATGTTATTTCATATGTTGTTCATTATGCTTATATATCGATGTAGATCATGCTTTACATACTCAGTACATTCTTCGTACTGACGTCCTTTTGTTGTGGACGCTGCGTCATGCCCGCAGGTGCACAGGGAGACAGACTTGATCCATAGCTGCTTATTCTGAGATCGCATAGCAGAGCTCCATCCCCTCGGAGCCAGAGATTTTGGGTACTTATTCTTTTGCATATATGATTATGGGCATAGCGGGGTGCTGTCCCACTCATGTGTTATGTCATACTCTTCTTAGAGGCTCGTAGTCACGTGTATATGTTTAGATATGTCTGACCTTGTCGGCCCATGTTTTGTATATCATTTTGTCGGCCACGTTGGCCCATGTATATTTGATGTGGCCTAGATGCCAATTACGATATAACGGTAATGTCGCCCAAAGGGGCTAGTTTGATGAATAAGAGGAAATGCATATCTAATTGTGTGGTCCTTCTAGATGCGAGCATAAGATTAAGCAAAGGGGTGCCCGGGTGGGCTAGCACTGGGTGCTCGTCGCGGCCCCCTAGTCGGGTCGTGACAAAAGTGGTATCAGAGCAGTTGGGTGTGTCTATGAGCCCTGTCTAGTAGAGTCTTGGTTATGGGTGTGTTGCGCGCCACACTTATAAACAAGAAGCTACGGACATTTTAGGAATGATTGAACTTCTTTCTTCATAAGAATCGTGCGATAGAGCAATGGTGTAAGAAATTTTTGTTCCTAAATCGTGTGTTGTGTATTTCAGAGATGCCTAAAAAGAAAAAGGCTACAGCAGCCCAAAAGGGAAAGACGGTGGCAGAAAAGCGGGCTGAAAGAGCACCGCCACCGGTAGTAGAGGAAAGTGAGTCCCAGAGTGCGGCTCAATCTCAGTCTTCCCAGACAGTGCCTATTACTGAGGAGCATGAGGGAGCCTCAGCCCCAGCTCCAGCACCTCCAGCTCCTCCATCGGATGCTTCTGGACAAGATGTGAAAGAGGCCATTAATCTGTTGACTCAATTGGTTGATGCCCAGGCTCAGAGGCAAAGTGAAGGGCATGGTGATAGAGTTGTTAGTGCGAGGACCCGTGACTTTATTACTTTGAACCCTCCGGAATTATTTGGGTCAAAGCCGGAGGAGGATCCTCAGAATTTCATTGATGGTATGCTAAGGACGCTCCAGTTGATACATGCTTCAGACACCGAGTCGGTGGAGCTAGCATCATATAGATTGAGAGATGTCTTGATCCAGTGGTATATGGTATGGATGGCTTCACGGGGAGCCAATGCACCTCCCCCGGTATGGCAAGAGTTTGTTGACGCTTTTCTCCGTCATTATATGCCTCCAGAAGCTCGGCGAGCTAGAGCCGCTAAATTCTTAAATTTGAGGCAAGGTAGTATGAGTGCCCTAGAGTACAACCTCCGCTTCAATTCATTGGTTAGGTATGCTTCGGCCATGGTAGCAGATATGGGCGACCGGGTACACCAATTTGTGAAGGGCCTAGGGCCACACTTGATGGATAAATGCTTGACTGTGTCCCTTCAAGACGGTATGGATATTGCACGCATTCAGGCACATGCTCAGAACTTAGAAGAAAGCCTACAGCAGCGGAGAAGTGAGCGTGAGCAAGATCGGGGACATAGAAAGAGGGCCAGACCCTCAGGCCCGATGAGTGAGTCCAGAGGCGGACACAGGCAGCATCTTCCCAGGCATTCAGGATATTCCATGACCATTGCCCCTCCACGGTTTCCAAGCCAGAGCCTTGTTAGATCTGCTCATTCAGGGTCGAGTCCGAGCTATTCAGGACCTCAGTTCAGAGATGATTCAGGCCAGTCAAGGCCACCTGCACCACGATGTTCCCAGTGTGGGAAGTTGCATTAGGGTCGATGCCGATTGGGTTCAGATGTTTTCTATTCATGTGGTCGACCAGGCCATATTATGGGTGATTGCCCCTCAGTACATGGTAGAGGTAGGACCCAACTATCAGGGTCGGTAGCCGGATCTTCGGCATCTGTACGCCCTACGGGGCCAGGTTCACATGCGCCAGACGGCCATGGTAGAGGCAGAGGGAGAGCTCCCAGTTCTACCGGTCCTCAGCACCGTATTTATGCATTGGCTGGATGCCAAGATCTTGAGTCTTCTCCTGACGTGGTCACAAGTATATTATCGGTATTCTCTCATAATGTATATGCTTTGATTGATCCGGGATGCACATTATCATATGTTACTCCATATATTGCGGGTAAATTTATAGTTGAGCCGGAGTCGATCAAACCATTTGAGGTGTCTACACCCATGGGTGAATCGGTGATAGCTAGCCGAGTATATAGAAATTGTGTAGTTATGATTTTTGATCGTCATACCATGATTGATTTGCATGAGCTAGAAATGGTAGATTTTGACGTCATTATGGGCATGGATTGGTTGACTTCTTGTTATGCCAATGTTGATTGTAGAATGAAGAAGGTTCGTTTCCAGTTTCTGGGAGAACCAGTCTTAGAATGGAAAGGGAATACGGCGTCACCAAAAGGTAGGTTTATTTCCTATCTAAAGGCAAGGAAGATGATCACGAAAGGATGTATTTATCATCTAGTGCGTGTTCAAGATGTAGAAGCTGAATCGCCGACTCTTCAGTTAGTTTCCGTAGTGAATGAATTTCCGGATGTGTTCCCGGAAGAGCTTCCAGGCCTTTCTCCCGAGCAGGAGATTGATTTTGCTATTGATGTGTTGCCGGACACTAAGCCCATATCTATTCCTCCCTATAGAATGGCACCCGCAGAATTGAAAGAGTTGAAGGAGCAATTGAAAGACTTACTTGATAAAGGCTTCATTAGGCCTAGTTCATCCCCGTGGGGAGCACCCGTATTGTTTGTCCGGAAGAAAGATGGCTCCTTGAGAATGTGCATTGATTATAGGCAATTAAATAAAGTGACGATTAAGAATAAATATCCCCTCCCGAGGATTGATGATTTATTTGATCAATTGCAAGGTGCCAAATGGTTTTCAAAGATCGATTTGAGGTCCGGGTATCATCAAGTAAGAGTTAGGAAAAAGGATATCCCTAAGACAGCTTTTAGAACAAGATATGGTAATTTTGAATTCCGGGTGATGTCATTTGGGCTAACTAATGCGCCAGCGATATTTATGGATTTGATGAATAATGTGTTCAGGTCCTTTCTAGACTTATTTGTAATCGTATTTATTGATGACATCTTGGTGTATTCTAAATCCGAGGCAGAACATGCGGATCATTTGCGTATCGTCCTTGGAGTTCTTCGAGCTCGAGAGTTATTTGCAAAGTTTTCCCAGTGCGAGTTTTGGTTGAACTCAGCCAAGGCCCACAACTCCTACAGAGGTTCGTAGCTTTCTAGGCTTAGCAGGTTATTATAGGAGGTTCGTTGAAGGATTTTCTTCTATTTCTGCACCACTCACAAAGTTGACACAGAAATCAGCGAAGTTTCAATGGACGGATGCTTGCGAACGTAGTTTCCAAGAGTTAAAGGGTAGACTGACTTCTACCCCAGTTTTGGCACTTCTATAGGGATTGGAAGGATATGTAGTTTATTGTGATGCTTCAGGTGTTGGGCTAGGCTGCGTACTGATGCAAAATGGCAAGGTGATTGCATATGCCTCAAGGCAATTGCGAAAACATGAACAGAATTATCCTACCCATGATCTAGAATTAGCCGCAGTGGTTCATGCATTAAAGATATGGAGACATTATTTATATGGTTTCCACGTGGATATTTACACAGATCATAAGAGTCTCCAGTACATCTTCAAGAAGAAAGAGTTGAACTTGCGGCAACGACGATGGTTAGAATTGCTAAAGGACTATGATGTCGATATTTTGTATCACCCCAGAAAAACAAATGTTGTGGCTGATGCTCTTAGCCGTAGATCGGTGGGAAGTCTAAGTGATGTACGACCATAGAAGAAGGAAATGGCCCGTGAGCTCCAACAGTTAGCTAGCCTAGGAGTCCGAGTAGTGGACTCAGGTAACAGCGGAGCTACTATTCATAATATAGTAACCTCGTCGCTAGTAGCAGAAGTGAAAGAGCAACAATATGAGGATCCCATGCTAATGCAGTACAGAGATACACTCCCTCAGAAAGAGGAGTCACCATTTGATATTTTAAGAGACGGAGTTCTCCGATGTAGAGGTAGATTATGTGTTCCCGGTGTGGCAAGTTTACGCCGCCAGATTTTGAGGGAAGCTCATTGTTCCCGTTACTCCGTTCACCCCGGAGCGACGAAGATGTACCATGACCTTAAGACTATATATTGGTGGAATGGGATGAAGAAAGATATAGCAGGATTTGTAGCTCAATGTCCTAATTGTCAACAGGTGAAAATCGAGCACTAAAAGCCGGGCGGATTATTGCAAGCTGTAGAATTCCCAACGTGGAAGTGGGAAGTGATTAATATGGACTTCATTACCGGGTTACCTCGTTCTCGACGTAAATATGATTCCATATGGGTGATTGTGGATAGACTCACAAAGTCAGCTCTTTTCTTACCGGTCAGGACGACCTATGTGGCAGAAGATTATGCCAAGCTTTATCTTAGGGAGATAGTGAGACTCCATGGTGTCCTAGTATCCATTATCTCTGATAGAGGGACTCAGTTTACAGCAAAATTTTGGAGGTCTTTCCAAGGGCTTAGGGACCCAAGTGCGCCTTAGCACGGCATTCCACCCACAGACCGATGGACAAGCTGAACGCACCATCCAGACTCTTGAAGATATGTTACGGGCATGCATGATAGACATTGGAGGAAATTGGGATGACCATTTTCCACTCATTGAGTTTGCTTACAATAATAGTTATCATTCTAGCATTCAAATGGCACCGTATGAGGCTTTATATGGGCGGAAGTGTAGATCCCCGATTGGGTGGTTCGAAACAGGAGAGGCTCAGTTGATGGGGCCAGATTTGGTTCAGCAGGCCATCGAGAAAGTTAAGCTCATACAAGATCGGCTGTTAGCGGCTCAAAGTCGTCAAAAGTCCTATGCGGATAATCGTCGAAGGGACTTAGAGTTTGAAGTGAAAGATTGGGTATTCTTAAAAGTGTCGCCGATGAAGGGCGTAATGAGATTTGGCAAGAAGGGGAAGCTTAGTCCCCGGTATATTGGGCCATATGAAATTGTACGCAAAGTGGGAAAAGTGGCCTATGAGCTAGATCTACCTCCCGAATTGGAGTCAGTTCATCCAGTGTTTCATGTCTCGATGCTTCGAAAATGTGTTGGAGATCCTACTAGGATCGTCCCAGTGAATGATGTGCAAGTAACAGAGGAATTGACTTATGAGGCTTAGTAACAGAGGAATTGACTTAGTAACAGAGGAATTGACTGAGACCACTTCTTTGTACGGAGGCTTAGAAACAAAGAAGTGGTCTCAGTTAAGGTGCTCTGGAGAGGCAGTAAACGAGAGGAAATGACGTGGGAAGCGGAAGAAAGTATGCGATCCAAATACCCACATTTATTTCAGCCCTTGGAAAGAGCCTAAGATGAGACGTCAAAGTCATAAGGTATGTATGTTTTCCTTTTATGCTTTTGGGTCATGTGTGGCCAAAATTTTATGTTATTATGTTGTGGCCCTGTGTGGCATCGATATTATTGGGTTGTTGTGGCAGGATGGTAGTACCATATTATAGGGGAAACTCTGGCAAAATATTTATAGAATTCCCGAACACTTTAACATTCAGGGACGAATGTTCTTAAGGGGTGGAGAATGTTACACCTCGGAAAATTTTCCATTGGTACGCAAGTGAATGAACTAGTGATAAGTATGGGTGTATGATGTCCATGAGCAAGAAACGACGTTTGATGACCTTAGGCGAGATTTCAAAGGATCCGACGTAAGACGAGAAAGTTGGCTAAGATAAGGCAAGGTGAGGTGAGAAATGCATGTGCATGGATATGGATGATTAAAATGAGAAGTCTAAGAAATATGGAAAGTTGTAGAATTGCAATCTGCCCAGTGGTCGTAAAGTGCAAATACGGACCGTAAACCGGTATACGGTCCGTAAACTGCCAGGTCGTAAACTGGCATGCAAAACTTCAACTTTCTGCCAGTTGAGGAAATGGTAAAATACGACCTGGTTTACGAACCGTAAAATGATTTACGGCCCGTAAACCATGGTCGTAAATCACTATGGTTGCAGTTTAAAGTTTCTGGTTCTGGAAATGGTTAAAGACGACCACGAGTGACGGTCCGTAAACTGCAATACGGGCTGTAAACCATGGTTTACGACCACTGTTCACTTCAACACAGATTTTTAAGTCATTAAATAAGGGGACCAAGACTTGTTTTATTTCATTTCTACATTACACTCCTTCTCTCTAAAAGATGTCTCTACATCCATAATATATGTTTTCAAGGATTATAAGTCATCAACAAAATTAAACAAGTGAATCAAGAGTAAGGAAACCATCAAGGGTGATCCAAGGTCAAGAAATCCAAGTGGAGATAAACTAGGGTTGTTATAGCCCGTATTTTGTACATCCGGATAATTCGAGATAATTGCGGGAAGTCAAAGGCAAGACTATCTTCCAAAATTATATTAATGTACAAGATGTTTATGAATATTATTTATAAACATTATTAGTATGGAAATATTGAGAAAGGCTAAGGGTAAAAAAGGAAAATTTACAAAATGGCTCATGGTAATATTGCGGAAGGCTAGGGGCAAAATGGGAATTTCACAAGATGTCTTGAAAATTCTTCAAGAAGCCAAGTTGGCCGTGTGGCATATAAGTATATGTCCACATTTTTATTTAATGAGGCTAATTATAAATAAATAAATATATATATATATATATATATATATGGACCAAGCTTGTAACATAAGCCAAGTGGTCATATTTGCTATTTTAAGAAAGTTCAAGAAAAATGGAGAAGGGGACATGTGTCCACCTTGTATGGGTAGAAGCTATATATATATATATATATATATATATATACATATAATTGATGACAAAATAAGGGGCAACTTATCATTTTGACTCTAGAACCTTGGAGAGAGAAAAAAAAATATATAGTAGGTTCGGCCATGGCTCAAACAATTGAGGCCATGGAAATTGATCAAGAAAAATTATTTCTTCTAGCTTTTCTACTAAATGGAAGGCCCTTATTAACATGGAGTAGTTATTGGAACAAGCAAAGCACTCATTTGGGAAATTCATAAGCCTAGCCGAATGAAGGAGTCAAGTGAAGAAGGTATGTATTCAATCTTCTTTCCCATGTGTTATGGATGATTTGTGAGTGTTGTAGCATGTAGAGACGGATGAAATTCATGAAATAGATGTATATGGGTGGTGGCCAAATGGGATTGTATGATGGTAGGATGCGTCTTGAATTGATTGTTGATGTTGTTGGCACGATTGTTGTTGATAGTTTGGCCGAGTTGAATTCTCGGATTGTTGATTGATGATTTGGGCCGAGTTAGATTCTCGGGGATGGTGTATTTACAGGGGAGATGCTGCTGAAATTTCGGCAGATCTTAAGTGAATTTATTTGAAAGACTAAGACAAGTGTGTGTGACGATGAATCTAATGATTACGTAAATCTTCTTGAATGTAGACTAGCGATAACGAGCCTGGACAATTAAGCATAGCTAATAGGACGTGCAACAGGTATGTAAGGCTTACCCTTTCTTTCTTTTGGCATGATCTTTATGAAACGAGCAAATGACGTATATATATGCTTTCAAAGAAATTCCTTCTCTTAGAGCCACTAGGATGGCTAACGTTCTTGATTTCCATAAGCTACTTCATATGATTTTGATGCGTATTTATGATGTCCGAAGATCTATTTGATATGTTTCCGAATGGTATTTGAAAGATAATCGATATGACTAATGTCTTGATTTTTCAAATGCTAGCACGTTCGACTATTCCATTGAGTCTTTGATATATTTTGATATGTACATATGATTCCAAAAGCTATATTTGATTTGATCCATACGATATCCGAAAGATACTTGATATGATTATTGCTTCGATTTTCCAAAAATGGCTTCTGAAATGTTCGTAGAAGGTTCTGTACTTCAAACGCTCACAACTTTCTCATACTAAGTCGGATTGAACCGAAACTTGTTTCTCAGCCTTCAGATGTCGGTAAGTATACTTATCTATCGAGTCTTGATTTATGTGCATATAGTTTCTCACTACTCTGCTCGTGGATGCCCCAATATGTCCTTCACTGAGCCCGGGCCAGGATATGTTCTCGTGCGTACTCTCCTGCATTGTTCACCGAGTCCCTCTGACTTGCGGGCCGGGACACGTTATATGTACATGATGATATGATGATATGGGGATGGCGGCCAGGATGGCATATGATGATTTCATTCACCGAGACCCGCAAAAGAGGGCCGGGACACGTTATATGTACCCATCGAGTCCCTCGATAGAGGGTCGAGACACGTTATATGCATACATGATATATGATGTTGACATGCATGATTCTATCCACCGAGTCCCTCACAGGAGGGCCGGGACACGTTACGCATATATGATATATGATATGGACATGTATGATTCTATCCACCGAGTCCCTCACAGGAGGACCGGGACACGTCATCTGTATATATGATATATGATATGGATATGCATGATTTTCATTTAAAAAGGCAAGTACTTTGATGTTTTAAAAGGTCATACTTGATTCTGGTAATTCTCTGTTTCAGTTATGATTCTGTTTCCTATATTTCATGCCTTACATGCTCAGTACATTTTCCGTACTGACCCCCTTTCTTCGGGGGCTGCGTTTCATGCCGCGCAGGTACACCCAGATGAGTTGAAGCTATTATAAAGATGCTCCAGCGGAGATGGCAAGCTCCATTTGCTCCTGGAGTGTTTCCGAGTCAGAGTGTATGTGCTATGATGTCTGATTGATGTTGGAGACATTGCAGACAGAGTCGTGGGTATAGAATATCAGTTATGTAAGCGGCTCCATCAGCCGATGTGTCATTCTGTGTTATGTGACAATTCCATATGATGACAGATTTTGTTTGATTTGAGAACAAAGAAAAAGAATATTTCTGAAAGTCTTATTATGTATTTCATGTTTATTTGATTTAAAGGACCAAAGAGGCTATGTGTGTATTAAGAGTCAGAGGGTTCGTTCGGCTCTAAGTATGGGTCGGGTGCCCATCACACCCTAGTGAGATTAGGGTGTGACAAAGTGGTATCAGAGCAGGTTGTCCTAGGGATTGTCTGCAAAGTCGTGTCCAGTAGAGTCCTGTTTATGGTGTGAAGCCGGCCACATTTATAAACAGGAGGTTGCGGGGCATCTAGGGATTGTTGACCTTCTTTCTGTCTTAAGATCGTGCGATAGAGCCAAGTCATAGGAAAATGAAATTTCTTATATAAGCCTTACATACGACGGAAGGAGGTAAGTGATGATATGGGAAGTTATAAAAGTAAACCTCGATATACTTGTTCTGTTATCTGAAATTGGAAGTTCTGGATGGCTAGAATGTGACATATAGTCGTATGCTCTGTAAGGCATTGTTGGTATTTGCTGCGTACAGGTTTGAATGGTAGGAATTTGTGAAGGAGACCCGATCAGAATTTTTCAAAATCAGGTTATTTGATCTGGAACACCTAATAGGAAGAGCATGGGAATGAAATATCGTAAATAGACAATAAGCGGAATGTAGTATTTTAGAGGAGCTTCGGATTTGGGCATGGCGTGAAAAATGATTGTGAGAAAGACGAATAGCAGTCTGAAGGATTAAAATGGATGACATTCGAGGCTTAGTAGGACCAAGGTCAGTTGAGGGATTCAGAGAAAGTTGACAATCAGTTTGCTATAGATTATTATGTAAGAGTAGTAAAGTGGAAATTCAAACAGACTGATACTCGAAGTATTCATAAGTAACGGCGATGAAGGTATGTTCGCCACCATCGGGAATCTGGAAGTTCAGGACAGGAAGTAGTCATACACACAGAAGTGAAAAGTGAATATTGAGGATTAAAAAGGGTAAAATAGTAATTGCAAAGGGAAGGACGTGTTACGAACATGCCTCGGAATCTGTAAGACTTCGACTTACTTCAGATCATGTTATAAAGGCCATATGAGGAAGTGGACGCGGTTATATCAACATTAAGGCACCGGATTCCATCGAAGTTTCGAGGTTAAGCGTGCTAAGATGGGGGAAATCTTAGGTGGGTGACCCCCTGGGAAGTGTGCAAGAAATTTTATAGATTTAGACGTAAGAGACAAGTGGGAAGCCAGAGTAGCCTAAGGGAAACTAGAGTATACAGGATGGTTGGAGACCATAAGAGGCCACATAGGACGAGACAGGCTAGACTGGAGAAGAGACGGAAAGTGTATCACAGCCCTGGAATTAGGATAGGCTTGAATAGCGTTTGGAGTTATTCTGTAGGCAAGGTAGTAGTAATTACACACACACACACACACACACACACACACACACACATATATATATATATATATATATATGAATGCGTATGATATTTCATATGTGGTTGTATCGACGGGCATGTGGTGTGTGTCCCAGTAGCCGGTGCTACGGTATAGAAGGCATTAACCAAGTAAGGGTACCGAAGTTCGAGTGACACTAAAAATAAATGGTACAAGTGTTACAAGGTAAGCTGCTATTATTTTCACTACAGGTTAAGATTGGAAATTTTAATACAACGATATTTGGAAAAGAAAGAGAGTGAGTTAATGGAAGACAAGGAGATTAAAAGGTCGGGAAAAAGTGGAAAGTAAGAAAACTCAGTGAGGGAAGCCCCCGAGAGAACTACCGGCAAAACATGAGACTACTTGGGTAAAGACTCAAAGATAGGCACGTGAAAGGGATAAAGTGTGGTAATATGGAACGAAAAAGGAATGTGTGAGGTTCAAGAACCAATTTCAATAAGTGAGTCTGAAAGAATAGTGACCACGACAAGGAATGTAAAGTAAGAGAGAGAATGACTAAGCATAGTGACGATGTTAGAAGATTTCGGCCCTTGAAAGGTATATAAAGGAATAAATGTGTAGCCATATTAATGTGATTGTCTCGGACATGGAAATGCTTTCCTGAAAGGATGACTTGAGAATAAGACGGATTTGCGTGTTTAAAATAAAAAAAAAATCCACGAACTTCAGGGCCGATATCACAAAGGGCAAAAGGAGAAAAGTGTTCAAGGAAGAAGGAACCCAAGGAAGAATAAGGATGAAAGTAGGAAAAGTATACTAACGGGTTAGTCGAAGGAAGAAGAGAACGTTTGGGAGTAAAATAATAGGAACCCGATTACGTATGGAGAAACGAATAAGGATGATGAGATGACATTGTTGACTGGGAAATCAATGGTATGGAATGGAATTTCATGTGAGGTTTGAGAGGTTTGATCTTAAAGGAAATGGAATGAAATGTAAGGAACGTACATGGGAGACCGCTCGGTCATAGCAACATAAATACAGTTAAAGGTTCGATGAGCAGAGATAGAGAGAGTGTAAATTGTAAGGCTTCTGTTCGAAGAACAAAAGTAGCGGGACGCTTGAGAAATATGGACGCACGGTTGCAATGCAAGAGCATAGTTAAGGAGACTTACGAGTAAGCGAGCTAAATGTGCGAAAGGACGGATAGTGGATGGAAAGGTATAGAAACAGTGACAAAATGATGATATAGACATGAATTGAAGGGGAACTCAAGGTAAGGAGATTTCTAGATATGTTATAAGCAAAAATCTGGAAAGCAAGACGAGGATACTCGAGGACCGTTGGCATATAAGGGCCCCTTATAAAGGGGGGGCGGGGAGAACATATTATATTGGACTTAAAAGGAACCGCAACACTATCAGGCTCCAGAAGGGGAAAATTTATTAACTTGGGGCCAAAGCTCTAACCATATCGGCTTATCAAGAGGATACATGAAAGAAGTAGAAACGAATTGACAATGAGTGTACTGTGAGGGCGACATGTTTTAAAGAGTAATAGAAGAGCAGAAAATGGCTACAAGATAAATCCACAAAAGACAATGGAGAAAAACGATAAGATTCAAAGGATATTTCGGACAACAACGACTATTGCAATAAAAGTATCAGACATTGGTAGTCTGGGAAATTTTTGAAAGAAAGAAAGATGCAGTGTCTATGAATGAAACGAAAGAGTTCATCGGATACAAGAAAATAGTTCATGGACCATTAATTATACGGAGCATGAGAATATACGCTCTGAACTTATATGAATCATCGATGTGAAGCGATGCTCGATCATATTTGTTAGGAATCCATACAAGGAGACAATGGACGATGGATGAAACGAGCTCCAATACAAAGAAATCAAAGACAAGTATACTCCTGTCGAGAAATGTGAGAGAAGGAAATAAAGAAAAGTTGTAGTAAGAATTCAAAGATATTGCGAACTAAGAAGTTAAGTGAACTCGGATCATAATCTACCATAAGTGTAACTGCACTGCGAAGGATAATAAGTTGGCACAATGGATTAGGAAACCCATGACACAGAATAAAGACTCATGTAAAGACCGAGGAGTTCGATTATAAAGGAAATAGGGTGAAGGATAAGGAATGGGGCGTGAAGAAAAGGACAACTATAAAAAAAGGGACCCTCCCGAAGTATTATAACACCCCATGAGATCAGTTGAACATTCGAGGACGAATGTTCTAAAGGGGGGGAGGATGTTATAGCCCGTATTTTGTACGTCCGGATAATTCGAGATAATTGCGAGAAGTCAAAGGCAAGACTATCTTCCAAAATTATTTTAATGTACAATATTTTTATGAATATTATTTATAAACATTATTAGTATGGAAATATTGAGAAAGGCTAAGGGTAAAAAAGGAAAATTCACAAAATGGCTCATGGTAATATTGTGGATGGCTAGGGGCAAAATGGGAATTTCACAAGAAGTCTTGAAAATTCTTGAAGAAGCCAAGTTGGCCGTGTGGCATATAAGTATATGTCCACATTTTTATTTAATGAGGATAATTATAAATATATATATATATATATATATATATATATATATATATATATATATATATATATATATATATATATATATATGTGGACCAAGCTTGTTACATAAGCCAAGTGGTCATATTTGCTATTTTAAGAAAGTTCAAGAAAAATGGAGAAGGGGACATGTGTCCACCTTGTATGGGTAGAAGCTATATATATATATATATATATATATATATATATATATATATATATATATATATATTTATATAATTAATGACAAAATAAGGGGCAACTCATCATTTTGACTCTAGGAACTTGGAGAGAGAAAAAAAAAAGAAGAAAAGAAATATAGTAGGTTCGGCCATGGCTCAAAAAATTGAGGCCATGGAAATTGATCAAGAAAAATTATTTATTCTAGCTTTTCTACTAAATGGAAGGCCCTTATTAACATGGAGTAGTTATTGGAACAAGCAAAGCACTCATTTGGGCAATTCATAAGCCTAGCCGAATGAAGGAGTCAAGTGAAGAAGGTATGTATTAAATCTTCTTTCCCATGTGTTATGCATGATTTGTGAGTGTTGTAGCATGTAGAGATGGATGAAATTCATGAAATAGATGTATATGGGTAGTGGCCGAATGGGATTGTATGATGGTAGGATGTGATGAATTGATTTTACTTAGAATTTTAATTGTTGTTGTGGTAGATTCTATGATGAAAAATGAGGATTTAATGGTTTGAAATGAAGTGGAAGTCGTTTGTGAAGAAGTTAATGTGATATTAGTATGGTTTCTTATATTATATGAATGATATTGTTAATGTGTAGACATGTGTTGGAAGATTGTAAGTTGGGTTGTTGTGATTGAATTTGAAAGAAGAAAATAGGTTGTTATTGTTCTTGTTGAATTTGGAAGGCTTCGGGTGAAGTAGTATGTTTATTGAGTCGTTTTGAATGCTATGAGAATTGAATTGAATATAAATGAAATGTCGTTGAATTGTATGACAAAGGTTGTTAATGTTAGATTGCGTCTTGAATTGATTGTTGATGTTGTTGGCACGATTGTTGGTATTGTTGTTGATAGTTTGGCCGAGTTGAATTCTCGGATTGTTGATTGATGATTTGGGCCGAGTTAGATTCTCGGGGATGGTGTTTTTACAGGGGAGATGCTGCCGAAATTTCGGCAGATCATAAGTAAATTTATTTGAAAGACTAAGACAAGTGTGTATGACGATGAATCTAATGATTATGTAAATCTTCTTGAATGTAGACTAGCGATAACGAGCTTGGACAATTAAGCGTAACTAATAGGACGTGCAGCAGGTATGTAAGGCTTACCCTTTCTTTCTTTTGGCATGATCTTTATGAAACGAGCAAATGACGTATATGTATGATTTCAAAGAAATTCCTGCTCTTAGAGCCACTAGGATGGCTAACGTTCTTGATTTCCATAAGCTACTTCATATGATTTTGATGCGTATTTATGATGTCCGAAGATCTATTTGATATGTTTCCGAATGGTATTTGAAAGATAATCGATATGACTAATGTCTTGATTTTTCAAATGCTAGCACGTTCGACTATTCCATTGAGTCTTTGATATATTTTGATATGTACATATGATTCCAAAAGCTATATTTGATTTGATCCATACGATATCCGAAAGATACTTGATATGATTATTGCTTCGATTTTCCAAAAATGGCTTCTGAAATGTTCGTAGAAGGTTCTGTACTTCAAACGCTCATAACTTTCTCATACTAAGTCGGATTGACCCGAAACTTGTTTCTGAGCCTTCAGATGTCGGTAAGTATACTCATCTATCGAGTCTTGATTTATGTGCACATAGTTTCTCACTACTCTGCTCGTGGATGCCCCAATATGTCCTTTACTGAGCCCGAGCCAGGATATGTTCTCGTGCGTACTCTCCTGCATTGTTCACCGAGTCCCTCTCACTTGCGGGCCGGGACACGTTATATGTACATGATGATATGATGATATGGGTATGGCGGCCAGGATGGCATATGATGATTTCATTCACCGAGACCCGCAAAAGAGGGCCGGGACACGTTATATGTACCTACCGAGTCCCTCGATAGAGGGCCGGGACACGTTATATGCATACATGATATATGATGTTGACATGCATGATTCTATCCACCGAGTCCCTCACAGGAGGGCCGGGACACGTTACGCATATATGATATATGATATGGACATGTATGATTCTATCCACCGAGTCCCTCACAGGAGGACCGGGACACGTCATCTGTATATATGATATATGATATGGATATGCATGATTTTCATTTAAAAAGGCAAGTACTTTGATGTTTTAAAAGGTCATACTTGATTCTGGTAATTCTCTGTTTCAGTTATGATTCTGTTTCCTATATTTCATGCCTTACATGCTCAGTACATTTTCCGTACTGACCCCCTTTCTTCGGGGGCTGCGTTTCATGCCGCGCAGGTACACCCAGATGAGTTGAAGCTATTATAAAGATGCTCCAGCGGAGATGGCAAGCTCCATTTGCTCCTGGAGTGTTTCCGAGTCAGAGTGTATGTGCTATGATGTCTGATTGATGTTGGAGACATTGCAGACAGAGTCGTGGGTATAGAATGTCAGTTATGTAAGCGGCTCCATCAGCCGATGTGTCATTCTGTGTTATGTGACAATTCCATATGATGACAGATTTTGTTTGATTTGAGAACAAAGAAAAAGAATATTTCTGAAAGTCTTATTATGTATTTCATGTTTATTTGATTTAAAGGTCCAAAGAGGCTATGTGTGTATTAAGAGTCAGAGGGTTCATTCGGCTCTAAGTAAGGGTCGGGTGCCTATCACACCCTAGTGAGATTAGGGTGTGACAAGGGTTTTTCTCAAAGTGGGGTATTATCAACTAAAGTTTGTTCCTACAACTTCTAAGGTAAGATTCATGATATTTACATGATGTTTAAGGTATTGGAGAATTAAAATACATGGATTGTAGAAAATATGGTAAGATGGGTTATGAATGATGAATAGTAACATTTTGAGGAATAGTTTGAATTGAATCATGAATGTTGTTGTGTTGTGATATGAACATGTTATAAATGGTATTAAGATCACGAACTAGAACTTTAGACGAATGGACGAAGTTCGGTGTTGTGACCTTGAACATGGGTGGATTAGAAACAAATTGAGAAATCTAGATAATGTGGATAATGTGAATGACTAATGGCCATTGTTATGATATTAATGAAGGTAGAAACGCTAACATTGGAAGGGGACGTGCAAGTGTAGAATAGTCCGACGAAAAGGTATGTAAGGCTAACCCTTCTTTCATAAGGCATGGTTCTTGGCAAAATTCCTAATTCCTCTATATGAGCATGTTGTCTCCAAATGATTGATATTCCGCGCTCATAAGCTCACGATCCTTGATATGTACGACGGTTGTACTACGCTCCTCATATGACGAGTAAGCTTATGATATTGAAGTAACAATAATGATGATGATGGTAACGATAATGATATTAATAATGATGTTAAGGGTGCCTAAGGGCTATTATACTTATGTATGCCTATGAAGGGCTATAATAAAACCCCGAGCTTATAACGCCGGGTAGAATATATGTATATGAATATGTATAGAGTATGTATACGATTACGAAACGCGCGCACACCTCTGCAGACGGTACGGATAACCCTGAAGCCTTAGTAGGGCCAGGTATGAGTAACCTTGAGCCTTGGTTGGCCAAGTATTTATGAAACACCGATCCTACGAGGTCGGGTATGTTATGTAAATGCTCTGTGTATGAAATGACTATGTATATAACATGAATATAAATGTGATAAGACTATGTATATGAATACGAATAAGGACATGTATACGAATACGAGCACAAGTATGGTACGAGCACTATTATGGGATACGGATGATGACGTATGTGTACTAATACGTATGAGAAATGGAAAGTCCCTATGTAAGGCAAGTAAGTGCCATGCCGATGATATTATTGTCTCCCCTCCTATGTTTTTTCATATGTTGTTCATTATGCTTATATATCGATGTAGATCATGCTTTACATACTCAGTACATTCTTCGTACTGACGTCCTTTTGTTGTGGATGCTACGTCATGCCCGCAGGTGCACAGGGAGACAGACTTGATCCATAGCTACTTATTCTGAGATCGCATAGCAGAGCTCCATCCCTTCGGAGCCAGAGCTTTTGGGTACTTATTCTTTTGCATATATGATTATGGGCATAGCGGGGTCCTGTCTCGCTCATGTGTTATGTCATACTCTTCTTAGAGGCTCGTAGTCACGTGTATATGTTTAGATATGTCTGGCCTTGTCGGCCCATGTTTTGTATATCATTTTGTCGGCCACGTTGGCCCATATACATTTGATGTGGCCTAGATGCCAATTACGATATAACGGTAATGTCGCCCAAAGGGGATAGTTTGATGAATGAGAGGAAATGCATATCTAATTGTGTGGTCCACCTAGATGCGAGCATAAGATTAACTAAAGGGGTGCCGGGTGGGCTAGCACCGAGTGCTCATCGTGGCTCCCTAGTCGGGTCGTGACAAACCGGAGTCGATCAAACCTTTTGAGGTATCTACACCCGTTGGTGAACTGATAATAGCTAACCGAGTATGTAGAAATTGTGTAGTTGTGATTTTTGACCATCGTACTATGGTTGATTTACATGAATTAAAAATGGTGGACTTTGATGTTATCATGGGAATGGATTGGTTGGCTTCTTGCTATGCCAATGTTGATTGTAGAATGAAAATGGTTCGCTTCCAGTTTCCGGGAGAACTAGTTTTAGAATGGAAAGGAAATACTGCGTTCCCAAAAGGTAGGTTTATTTCCTATATCAAGGCAAGGAAAATGATCGCCAAAGGTTGTATTTACCATCCAGTACGGGTTCATGATGTAGAAGCTAAATTGTCAACTCTTCAGTCTGTCTGCGTTGTTAATGAGTTTTCGGATGTATTCCCGGAAGAGCTTCCAGGTCTCCCTCCTGAACGGGAGATTGATTTTTCTATTGATGTGCTACCGAACACAAAACCTATATCTATCCCTCTTTACAGAATGGCTTCCGCAGAGTTGAAAGTGTTAAAGGAACAGTTGAAGGACTTGCTTAAGAAAGGCTTTATTAGGCGTAGTTCATCCCCGTGGGGATCACCCGTGTTGTTCGTCCGAAAGAAGGATGGTTTCTTGCGAATGTTCATTAATTATCGACAGCTAAACAAGGTGACAATTAAGAATAAGTATCCTCTTCCGAGGATTGATGATTTTTTTGACCAACTACAAGGTGCCAAATGGTTTTCAAAGATAGATTTGAGATCCAGGTACCATCAAGTGCGAGTTAGGGAGAAAGATATTCTTAAGACACCCTTCAGAACCAGATACAGCCATTTTCAGTTCCGGGTAATATCATTTGGACTAACTAATGCACCGACAGTATTTATGGATTTGATGAATGATGTGTTCAGGCCCTTCTTAGATTTATTTGTGATTGTGTTCATTGACAATATCCTATTATATTCTAGGTCCGAGGCAGAATATGCGGATCATTTTCGTACTGTTCTTGGAGTTATTCAAAATCGAGAGTTATTTGCCAAATTTTCTAAGTGTGAATTTTGGTTGAAATCAGTGACCTTTTTGGGGCATATTATTTCAGCCGATGGTATTCGGGTAGATACCCAAAAGATTGAAGTGGTGAAGACTTGGCCAAGGCCCACAATGTCACGACCCAACCCCATGGACCATGACTAGTGCCCGACCTGGACACTCGTACGTACCTGTTAGATGTAGTCAAACTGAATCTATGAACAATATGGAAACTTGCAAAATAACTCCATGGTTCGTAACGTCATCATATATATATATGCAGATAAAATGTCTCCTGAGGAGTCACAACTAATCAAATCATAACATGATACGCAAGCCGATAAGGCTGTCAATACATATCGTCACCATACGCAAGCCGACAAGGCTGCCATTATAGAAGAGCATATCCATAGCACATCGCATAGACACTGCTGAAAAAGCTTATACACAACCCACACATATGTCTACAGACCTCTAAGAATATCGATAGCGAAATATGATGGGACAGGGCCCTGCCGTACCCCTGGGTAAACACATATATATACATCATAAGATTTCTACCAAAAGTCTAGGCTTCGGAACAACAGAGCTCTCCAAGACAGCTGAGTAGAAGTCCTATGCTGAAGGGTCACCAAACCGACTATTTGTACCTGCGGGCATGAAATGCAGCCCCCCAACAAAGGGGGTCAGTACGAGATATGTACTGAGTATGTAAAGCATGAGATACAGTAAAGAGGATCAAAACTGAAATAGGGACTACAGGAGAAAAGTATAACATCCAGAATACCAAAACACTTGCCTTTTGAAACATAAATCATATATGTCAATATCATATATCATACCCGGCCCATTATGGGACTCGGTGAATAAAGTCGTCATATACCATCCTGGCCGCCATAAACATATCATCATATCATATATATACCGTACCCCGCCCTCTAGTGAGGGACTCGGTGAACAATGCAGTGAAACTGTACACGATAACATACCCGGCCCAGGACTCGGTGAAAGATGTATTGAGGCATGCACGAGCAGAGTAGTGAGCAACCATATGCAAGTTAAATCATATCTGAGACTCGATAGAATAATCAAAACGACCTATCACTCGAAAATCAAGACAATAGTCATATCAAGTACCTTTCGAATGTCACTTATGGATTATATCAAAATAGAAATTCTGGAATCATATACACGTATCAAGACATAATGAAATAGCTTCTGGAAATCAAGGACATTAGCCATCCTAGTGGCTCTAAGAATAGGATCTTCTTTGGAATCATATACACGTCGTCAGTTTGTTTCATAAAGATCATGCCAAAAAGAAAGAAGGGTTCGCTTTACATACCTGTTATAGGTTAACCGTAATCAAGTCCGCTTCGTCGCCCCCTTTAGCCTATTTGATATGACAGTAACGCTATCGTTAGTAAATTATAATTTCTAGCTTATAAATCTGCAACCAATTACCTATAGGAATCATTCTTCAATTCATACTTTCTTGATTAGGATTTTTATTAGTTAAGAACTTAACGGAAATCGGGCAGCATTTCCCCTATATAACTCGCCTAACCCGAACTTCCAATTAACCTCCTGTTACCACAGCAATACCAACAACGACAGTAATAGAAATATTCATATTAAATCCTTACAATCCAGCCCATAAACAACTCAAACAACCCAATAACCTTTCTTAATTCTTTTCCAACCCAAATCACTAACATTTAAGATTATACACCAAACAGACCAACATACGCTTTATATACAATACGTTATACACTTGTTTATTCCAAATTTAGAAGCCACATCAACGGAAAAACGATAACCATACGAACAACAACATATGAACATAACCACACTTTTATTCTTTCAACTCAACAATTCCATATAACAACCACAACTCCTAACATCAACGAATTCATGCAATTTCTTACTTCCAATCTCATCTAATACAATTTTTAATCTTTCCATTACAACACCATTAATCCAATTATACCATTTAATCGGAGCAAATTCTACACTCACTTGCACCAATTTCACTATTTCTTCTTCCTCAATTCAATACCCAACGTTGCTATCACTTCCTCGGACTTGCAAATCACCTTAGAAATTAATCAAAGCAACAAAACATAATTTTTTTTTCAACAACCATGGCTGGCCGAGCGCTTGGCAGCCATGGCAATGTTCCATTTTCTTTTTCTTTCTAAGTTTAAAGTTGCAAATGAAGATGACAATGTGCTACTTGCCTAATCTTAATCACTAACAAGCTTTTTATATGCATGCTAATAATCCTACACGTGCCCACTATGGTGAATCACCATTCTAATATATTTGTTTACCTATTATTCTTTTTATTATATTTTATTTTATATTTTTTTTAATTAAAATGGGTAGGGTCCACTCAAGGTATAATTAAGGTAATTAATCTTAATTAATCACTAATTCCTTCTTAGTAATCTAATCAAAGTTAATTAGTGTTATATCTCGTATTTTTGCACGTTTGGATAAATCGAAATAATTGTGACTAGTAAGAGATAAGACAATATTTTGATCTTACTTAATATATAAGTTGTTCATGAAAAATATTGATGCGAAAATATTGGGGAAGGCTAAGGGCAAAAATTGGAAATTTGGAAAATAGTTTCATGAATTACAAAATATTAGTTATAAGTAATTGGGATTGGAAAAATTAAAAAAAAAATGAAAAGGCCCAAAGGGGGCCGGCCATAGGGGGATGGGCCAAGGCCCATGTGGAATTTAAATCCTAGTAAATAAAAAGAGAAAAGGGGCCACTATTATTCATCTTCAAGAACATTCAAGAGAAAGAGAACTTGAGAGCCAAAAAAATAGGCCATTCGGCCAAGAAAAGTAAAGAAGAAAAAATTTGAAGCCTTCAATCTTTGATTCAAAAAATTGATTCTTCTAGTATTCTTACTAATTCAAAGACCCTCTTTAACGTGGTATAATTATTTAAGCAAGAAAACCACTCTTGGTGGCAAGTGGGAAATTGAAGAAAAGGTAAGAATTTCTCTTCTTTTATATGTTATCGAAAGTTTATGTATGTTGTAGTTAGTAGAATTGAATGAAAATCATGGAAACATTATGTGTTGTGTGTGGGCTGTGTGGGTGTGTGTGGGTGTTTGTGGCCGTGTGATGTTGTATGGTGAAGGGAAGATGAGTTAATTTTATTTAGCATGTTAGTTGTGTTGTTGTGGCCTTTATGATGTAAATGGAGGTTTAATGGTTCAAGTCGGCATTGAAATTTGTTGTAGGAATTAATATGATTTTAATATGGTTTTATGTAATTGTGGAAATGGAGTTGCTAAAGTGTGCGTTGTTGTGATAGTTATGAATTTGAAAGAAGAAAATGCGAAGTTGTAGTTTTGTTGCATTTGTAGAGATTTCGGGTGAAGCAGAATGTTATGTGAATTGTTTAGAGTATCCTTGAATCATGTTAGAAAGATTTCGGATTAGTACTTGAATGTGAGATCATTGGTATTGACTTGATTACATGTGATTGAATTGAATATAAATGGAATGTCGTCGGATCGTGTAGAAAGAATTGTTAATGTTAGAATGTATTTTGAAATAATTGTTGAAGTTAGAGATATGATTGTTGGCATTGTTGTTGATAATTTGGCCGAGTTGCATTTTAGGGTTTGTTGTTGTTAAAATTGGCCGAGTTAGATTCTCGGGGATGGTGTATTTACATGGGAAATGCTGCCGAAATTTCGGCAGATTATAAGCGAGTTTACTTGAAAAATTAAGATAAGTATATGTCAATGAATCTAATGATTATGTGAATTCTTTTGTATATAGACTAGCAAGCTTGGATAAATAAGTGTAGCTAATAGGACGTGGAGCAGGTATGTAAGGCTTATCCTTTTCTTTCTTTGGCATGATCTTGTGGAACGAGCATACGGTATGTATATGATTCCAAAGAAGCTTCTATTCTTAGAGCCACTAGGATGGCTAACATTCTTGACTTCCATAACTGTTTCATATGGTTCCGATGCGTATCTGTGATGTCCTAGTCCTGTTTGATATGTTTCCGGATGGCATCGAAAGATGAGTGATATGACTAAAGTTTGATCCCTAAATGCTAGCATGTTCGATTGTTCCATTGAGTCTCTGATATATTACGATGTGTACATATGGTTCCAAAGGTATATTTGATTTGATCCATAACGATATCCGAAAGCTACTTGATATGGTTATTGCTTTGATTTCCCAGAAATAACTCCTGAAACGCTTTTAGAAGGATCTGTACTTCAAAAGCTCATAACTTTCGTTTACTAGTTCCGATTGACCCGAAACCTGTTTCTGGGCCTTCAGATGTCGGTAAATATATTTGTCCATCAAGTGTTGAAATTTATTTATTTATGTGCATATTGTTTCTGACTACTCTGCTCGTACACGTGTCGTGATCTCTTTCGCCGAGTCCCGGGCCGGTATATATCGTGCGCATGGCTCGCCGGGTCCCTTGCTTGAGGCTTGGGTGCCATATATGTATTCCGGAGTATGATGTGTTACAGGGTTGTGATGTGTTCATGGTTCGCCGAACCATATATGTTTATATATATATATATATATTCTGATCTTATGATGTGATATTATGATGTGTAACGGAGATTACGGAGCAAACCTTCTGGAGTATGATGTGTGTGGCACCAAAGGCAGGGTGGCGCCACGTTCCTCGGGTCCCATAAGGGGCCGGATACCATTTTTGGCATGCATGATTCGTGTTTCCAGTAAGTCGTTTTTTATTATTCTGCATATCGTACTTAATGTCTGTACTAACCTTCTGCACTTGCCAAAGCAACATAGTATGTGTATATGGATCGGGCTGCACGTTCCGCAGCAAGTACATTTGTGGATCGGGCCGAACGTTCCTCGGCACTAATACGTTATATATGTGGATCGGGCTGTACGTTCCTCGGCACTATTATGTTACATATGAATCAGTTATGTGTATATGTATCTGATGACATACGCTATTGACACGCACGGTCTGTGTTTGGAAAGTACGAATTTTGGCACTCCGGATGATCTACTCATTTTCTATACTTCTTCTGACTCATGACATCGGTATACACGATTGCATTATGAAAAATAAGTATTTTGAGTACTCTGAAAATGTACTTACTTTTGTTCTGTTTGTTTCGATTATGGTTCTGTTTTCTGTATTCCATGCTTTACATACTCAGTACATATTCCGTACTGACCCCCTTTTCTTCGGGGGCTGCGTTTCATGCCACGCAGGTACACCCAGATGAGTAAAGGACACCGTTAGAAGATGCTTCAGCTGGATTGCCGAGCTCCACTCCCGTTCGAAGCGTTTGCCGAGTCGGAGTTTGTGTGATATGATTTCTGATCGGGGTTAGAGACTTTGCAGACAGATTCGTGGGTATAGAGTGTCAGTTTTGTAAGCGGCTCCATCAGCCGACGTGTTTTATTGTATCATGTTACAAATCCGTTATGTTTACAGGTTTTGTTTGATTTAAGAATAACGATGAAAAAGAATAATTCTGAAGCTGTAATATGTATTTCATCTTCATTTGATTTAAAAGTCTAAGAAGTTTATGTGTGCACTAAGGGTCTGAGGGTTCGCTCGGCCCTAAGTAAGGGTCGGGTGCCCATCACACCCTAGGGAGATTAGGGTGTGACATAGTGGTATTAGAGCAGGTTTGTCCTAAGGATTGTCTGCAAAGTCGTGTCCAGTAGGGTCCTGTTTATGGGTGTGAAGCCGGCCACATTAATAAACAGGAGGCTACAGGGCATCTGGGGATTGTTGACCTTCTTTTTGTCTCAGATCGTGCGATAGAGCCAAGTTATAGGAAAATGAAATTCCTTATATAAGCCTTACATACGACGAAAGAAGGCGAGTAACGATATGGAAGGTCATAAAAATAAGCCAGGATATATTTGTTCTGTTGCTCGAAATTGGAAGTCCTGGATGGCTAGAATGTGACATATAGCCGTATGCTCGGTAAGGCATCGTTGGTATTTGCTATGTGTGCATTCTGAATAGTAAGAACTGTAAAAGAAGATTCAGCCAGAATTGTTCAAAAATCAGGTCATTTAGTCAAGTACGCCTAACGGGAAAAAGTGTGGAAAGGAAATATCGTACATAGATAATAAGCGAGATGCGTTGTTTCAGAAAGGCTATGGACTTGGCATGACATGAAGAACGATGGCGAGAAGGACGATTAGCAGTCCAAAGGATTAAGATGGATAATATTCCAGGTTTAGAAAGAACAAGGTCTGCTGAAGAATTCAGAGGAAGTCGACAATAAATTTTGCTGAAGATTATTATGTAAGAATGATGAGTGAAAATTCCGAACAGGCTGATGCCCGAAGTATTCACAAGTAACGGCGATGAAGGTACATTTGCTATCAATGGGAATCTAGGAATCTGGGATGAAGGATAGTTGTATACATAAGTGAAAAGTGAACATGGGGAATTGAAAAGGGTAAAATAGTAATTATAATGGGAAAGACGTGTTACGAGAATGTCTCAGAATCAGTAAGACTACGACTTGCTCCAAATCATGTAATAAAGGTCATGTGAGAAAGTGGACGCAATTATATCAGCATTAAGGCACTCGATTCCATCGAAGTTCCGAGGTTAAGCGTGCTAAGGTGGGAGAAATTTTGGGATGGGTGACCCCCTGGGAAGTATGTAAGAAATCCTAAAGATTTAGACATAAGAGACAAATGAGAAGCTAGAATGGCCTAAGGGGGAAACTAGAGTATACGGGATGGTTGAAGACCATAAAAGGCCACGTAGGACGAGACAGGCTAGACTGGAGAAGAGACAGAAAGTACGTCACAATTCTGAAATTTGGATAGGCTTGAATAACGTTTGGAGGTATTTTGTGGGTTAGCTGATAGTAATTATATATGTGTATATATGAAGGCGTATGATATCTCATATGTGATTGTATCGGTGGACATGTGAGTCCCAGCAACCGGCGCTACGGTAAAGGAGACATTAATCAAGTAAAGGTACCAAAGTTCGAGTGCCAGCAGAAAATAGACGGTACAAGGGTTTCAAGATAAGCTGCTATTACCCTTACTACAGGTTAAGATTGGAAATTTTAATACAACTATATTGGAAAAGAAAGTGAGTAAGTAGCTGGAAAATAAATGGACCAAAGTGTCAGAAGAAAATGAAAGATAAGAAACCTCAGTAAGTGAGGCCCCCGAGAGAAATTACCGGCAGAGTACGAGACTACTTGGATAAAAATTCAAAGGTCGGTACCTAAAAAGGGGTGAGGTGTGGTAATATAGAACGGGAGGGATGTGTGAGGTTCGAGAACCAATTTCAATAAGTGAAGCTAAAGAAGTAGTGACTACGACAAGGAATGTGAAGTAAGAGAAAGAATGATAAAGCCTTGTGGCGATGTTAGAAATTTTTTGACCCTTGAAAGGTATATAAAGAAATAAATGTGCAGCTGCATTAATATGATTTCCTCGGGAATGGAAGCGTTTTCCTGAAAGGATGACTTAGAATTGAAACGGATTTGTGAGCTTAAAGTAATATTTCACAAACTTCAGAACCCATACGGCAAATAACAAGAAAAGAAAAAAAATGTTCGAGAAGGAAGAAACCCAAAAAGGTTAAGAATGAAAGTAGAAAAGGTATACTAACGGATTAGACGAAGGGAGAGGAGAACATTTGGGAATAAAACAATTGGAAAACTATAATCACAGGGGTAAGAAGGATACCTTGACAAGTTAACGATAGAAACCCAATTGCGCACCAAAACCTAAGAATAATGGGTCAACACCGTTGATGGGGAAATTAAATGCGTGGAGCGAGAATTCATGCGAAGTCTGAAAGATTTGATCCTAAGAATATGCATGGAAGACCGCTCGGTCATAGTACCATAAGTATAGTCAAGGCTCAATGAGCAAGGATAAAGAGAGTGTAAACCGTAAAGATTTTGTGCTGTGAGCAAAAGTAACGAGACGTTCGAGGATATGGACGTATAGCTGCAACGCGAACGCGTAGTTAAGAAGAACTACGAGTAAGTAAGCTAAAATAGGTGAAAGGATTAATAGTGGATGGAAAAGTATGGGAATGTTGACAAAAATGATAACGTAGGCAGAAAATGAAAAAGGGGAGCTTATGATAAGAAGTTTCGATATGTTATGCGTAGAGTTGGAAAGAAAGACGAGGAATGAAGTATAATCGAAGACGAGAGTACTCGAAGATTGTGACGTATAAGGGACCCCTTAAAGGGGGGGGGGGGGGGAGAACATATTATATTAGACTTAGAAAGCACTCGCAACATTTTCAAGCGTTGGAAAGGAAATTTATTAGCTCGAGACCAGAGTTCGGAACATGTCGACACAGCAAAAGGATACATGAAGAAGTAGAAACGAATTGACAATGAAGTGTACTATGAGGCCAATATGAATTATGCTATGTTTATGCCACGATCTGAATTCCTCTTATCGGGAAAATTTGCGCCGTACCTAAGTACGCAGCGATATGTGTAAGAGTAATGAAAGAGCAAGAAAGAGCTAAGAGCTAAGTTCATAAAGTATAAAGGAGAGAATGATAAGACTCAAGGGATATTTCGGACAACAACGACTATTAAACAAAAATACCAACGATTGGTAGTTTGGAAATTTTTGAAGGAAAGAAAGGACGCAGTGCCTATAAGTGAAATAAAAGAGTTCATCGGATACTAGAAAATAGTTCATGGACCATTAATTATACGGAATAGGAGAATATACGCTATGAACTTATATGAATCATCGATGTGAATGATGCTGGATCATATTTGTAAGGAATCCCTACCGGAGAGCCAACAAGAAATGACGAAGGGCGAAGCGAGCGCCAATACAAAGAAATCAAAGACAAGTATACTTGTGTCAAGAAATGTGAGGGAATGAAATAAAGAAAAAGTTGTAGTAAGAATTTGAGGATGTTACGAACTAAGAAGTTAGGTGAACTCGGATCATAAGTCACCATAAGCGCGACTGGATTGCAAAGGATAATAAATGGCAAGGAAACAGTACGTACATATGTTTTTGGGTAAATAATTGGAATGAAAAATTAAAAAGGATAGTGGCAAAGACATAAAGAAATAGGAAGCAAAGGAAAGAGAACACCAAAAGTCGATGGATATTTATAGTATGATAAGAGAAACTGCAATACTGTAGATTTGATAAAGACAAGAAATAACCTGTGGCCATATCGGATCGTCAAGTGGAGATCACGTACAAAAGATGTGGCTTTTGTTAAGGTATTGTGACGAAACAATAACGGAGAAGAGATGACTTAGGAAGGACAAGGATGCTAACTTGGTATGGTGGGTTAGAAAACCCGTGACACGGAATGAGGATTCACGTAAAGACCGAGAAGTTCGATTATAAAGGAAAATAGGGTAAAAGCTCCGGAATGGGCGTGAAGAAAGGGACAACTATAAGAGGGACCCTTCCAAAGTGTTATGACACCCCATGAGGTCAGTTGAACATTCGAGGATGAATGTTCTAAAGGGGGGGAGGATGTTATAACCCGTATTTTTGCACGTTTGGATAAATCGAAATAATTGTGACTAGTAAGAGATAAGGCAATATTTTGATCTTACTTAATATATAAGTTGTTCATGAAAAATATTGATGCGGAAATATTGGGGAAGGCTAAGGGAAAAAATTGGAAATTTGGAAAATAGTTTCATGAATTACTAAATATTAGTTATAAGTAATTGGGCTTGGAAAAATCAAAAAAAAAAAAGGCCCAAAGGGGGCCGGGCATAGGGGGATGGGCCAAGGCCCATGTGGAATTTAAATCCTAGTAAATAAAATGATAAAAGGGGCCACTATTATTCATCTTCAAGAACATTCAAGAGAAAGAGAACTTGAGAGCCAAAACAATAGGCCATTCGGCCAAGAAAAGGAAAGAAGAAAAAATTTGAAGCCTTCAAACTTTGATTCAAAAAATTGATTCTTCTAGTATTCTTACTAATTCAAAGACCCTCTTTAACGTGGTATAATTATTTAAGCAAGAAAACCACTCTTGGTGGCCAGTGGGAAATTGAAGAAAAGGTAAGAATTTCTCTTCTTTTATATGTTATGGAAGGTTTATGTATGTTGTACTAAGTAGAATTGAATGAAAATCATGGAAACATTATGTGTTGTGTGTGGGCCGTGTGGGTGTGTGTGGGTGTTTGTGGCCGTGTGATGTTGTATGGTGAAGGGAAGATGAGTTAATTTTATTTAGCGTGATAGTTGTGTTGTTGTGGCCTTTATGATGTACATGGAGGTTTAATGGTTCAAGTCGGCATTGACATTTGTTGTAGGAATTAATGTGATTTTAATATGGTTTTATGTAATTGTGGAAATGGAGTTGCTAAAGTGTGCGTTGTTGTGATAGTTATGAATTTGAAAGAAGAAAATGCGACGTTGTAGTTTTGTTGCATTTGTAGAGATTTCGGGTGAAGTAGAATGTTATGTGAATTGTTTGGAGTATCCTTGAATCATGTTAGAAAGATTTCGGATTTGTACTTGAATGTGAGATCATTGGTATTGACTTGATTACATGTGATTGAATTGAATATAAATGGAATGTCGTCGGATCGTGTAGAAAGAATTGTTAATGTTAGAATGTATTTTGAAATAATTGTTGAAGTTAGAGATATGATTGTTGGCATTGTTGTTGATAATTTGGCCGTGTTGCATTCTCGGGTTTTTTGTTGTTAAAATTGGCCGAGTTAGATTCTCGGGGATGGTGTATTTACAGGGGAAATGCTGCCGAAATTTCGGCAGATTATAAGTGAGTTTACTTGAAAATTTAAGATAAGTATATGTCAATGAATCTAATGATTATGTGAATTCTTTTGTATGTAGACTAGCAAGCTTGGATAAATAAGCGTAGCTAATAGGACGTGGAGCAGGTATGTAAGGCTTATCCTTTTCTTTCTTTGGCATGATCTTGTGGAACGAGCATACGGTATGTATATGATTCCAAAGAAACTTCTATTCTTAGAGCCACTAGGATGGCTAACATTCTTGACTTCCATAACTGTTTCATATGGTTCCGATGCGTATCTGTGATGTCCAAGTCCTGTTTGATATGTTTCCGGATGGCATCGAATATGAGTGATATGACTAAAGTTTGATCCCTAAATGCTAGCATGTTCGATTGTTCCATTGAGTCTCTGATATATTACGATATGTACATATGGTTCCAAAGGTATATTTGATTTGATCCATAACGATATTCGAAAGATACTTGATATGGTTATTGCTTTGATTTCCCAGAAATAACTCCTGAAACGCTTTAGGAAGGTTCTATACTTCAAAAGCTCATAACTTTCGTTTACTAGTTCCGATTTACCCGAAACCTGTTTCTGGGCCTTCAGATGTCGGTAAATATATTTGTCCATCAAGTCTTGAAATTTATTTATTTATGTGCATATAGTTTCTCACTACTCTGCTCGTGCACGTGTCGTGATCTTTTTTGCCGAGTCCCGGGCCGGTATATATCGTGCGCATGGCTCGCCGGGTCCCTTGCTTGAGGCTTGGGTGCCATATATGTATTCTGGAGTATGATGTGTTACAGGGTTGTGATGTGTTCATGGTTCGCCGAACCATATATGTTTATATATATATATATATATATTCTGATCTTATGATGTGATATTATGATGTGTAACGGAGATTACAGAGCAAACCTTCTGGAGTATGATGTGTGTGGCGCCAAAGGCAGGGTGGCGCCACGTTCCTCGGGTCCCGTAAGGGGCCGGATACCGTTCTTTGCATGCATGATTCGTGTTTCCAGTAAGTCGTTTTTTATTATTCTGCATATCGTACTTAATGTCTGTACTAACCTTTTGCATATCGTACATAATGTCTGTACTAACCTTCTGCACGTGCCACAGCAACATAGTATGTGTATATGGATCGGGCTGCACGTTCCGCAGCAAGTACATTTGTGGATCGGGCTGAACGTTCCTCGGCACTAATACGTTATATATGTGGATCGGGTCGTACGTTCCTCGGCACTATTATGTTACATATGAATCAGTTATGTGTATATGTATATGATTACATACATTGTTGGCGCGCACGGTCTGTGTTTGGAAAGTACGCATTTTGGCACTCCGGATGATCTACTCATTTTCTATACTTCTTCTGACTCATGACATCGGTATACACGATTGCATTCTGAAAAATAAGTATTTTGAGTACTCTGAAAATGTACTTACTTTTGTTCTGTTTGTTTCGATTATGGTTCTGTTTTCTATATTCCATGCTTTACATACTCAGTACATATTCCGTACTGACCTCCTTTTCTTCGGGGGCTGCGTTTCATGCCACGCAGGTACACCCAGATGAGTAAAGGACACCGTTAGAAGATGCTTTAGCTGGATTGGCGAGCTCCACTCCCGTTCGGAGCGTTTGCCGAGTCGGAGTTTGTGTGATATGATTTCTGATCGGGGTTAGAGACTTTGCAGACAAAGTCGTGGGTATAGAGTGTCAGTTTTGTAAGCGGCTTCATCAGCCGAAGTGTTTTATTGTATCATGTTACAAATCCGTTATGTTTACAGGTTTTGTTTGATTTAAGAATAACGATGAAAAAGAATAATTCTGAAGCTGTAATATGTATTTCATCTTCATTTGATTTAAAAGTCTAAGAAGTTTATGTGTGCACTAAGGGTCTGAGGGTTCGCTCGGCCCTAAGTAAGGGTCGGGTGCCCATCACACCCTAGGGAGATTATGGCGTGACAATTAGTCCCTAATCTCCAATAATATTTCTATACTAATTGGAGTTTATAAACAAATTGTGCACTAATTAAAATCGAGAATTAAAGGCACTTATTTCATATCCCAAAAATAATCTCGTCCTTAACTTATGTCGATTAGCTTACGAATAATTCGACGTACAAAAATACGGGATATAACACAGAACGCCTACGGAGGTCTATAGTTTTCTAGGCTTAGCAGGTTATTACAGAAGATTTGTAGAAGGTTTTTCTTCTATTTCTGTACCACTTACGAAGCTGACCCAGAAATCAGCTATGTTTCAATGGACAGATGCTTGTGAACGTAGTTTTTAAGAACTAAAGGATAGATTAACTTCTGCCCCAATCCTGACACTTCCAGAGGGATCGGAAGGTTATGTTGTGTATTGTGATGCTTCAGGCGTTGGGTTAGGCTGTGTGTTGATGCAACATGGTAAGGTGATTGCGTATGCTTCAAGACAGTTGTGGAAACATGAGAAAAATTATCCGACCCATGATCATGAATTGGCTGCAATAATTCATGCATTGAAGATGTGGAGACATTATTTGTAGGGCATCCACGTCGATATTTATAAAGATCATAAGAGCCTTCAGTATATCTTCGAGCCGAAAGAACTGAATTTACGACAACGGCGATGGTTGGAATTGTTGAAAGACTATGATGTTTACATCCTGTATCATCCCAGGAAAGAAAATGTAGTGGCTGATGCTCTTAGCCATAGATCTACGGGAATTTTATGTGATGTTCAGCTAGAGAAAAGTGAGATAGCTCGTGAGCTCCAGCAGTTAGCTAGCCTAGGAGTTCGAGTAGTGGACTCAGGTAGTATGGGAGCTATCATTCAAAATGCAGCGGTCTCGTCACTGGTAGTGGAAGTGAAAGAGCGTCAATACGAAGATCCCATACTAATTCATTATAGAAATACACTCCCTCAGAAGGAGAAGTCATCATTTGAGATATCTGGAGATGGATTTCTCCGATGCCGAGGCAGGTTATGTGTTCCTGATGTTGCGGGATTATGCCACCAAATATTGAGAGAGGCCCATTGTTTCTATTATTCTGTTCACCCAGGAGCAACAAAGATGTATCATGATCTTAAATCTATATGTTGGCGGAATGAAATGAAGAAAGATATAGGGGAATTCGTAGCTCAATGTCCTAACTGGTAGCAAGTGAAAATTGAGCACCAAAAGCCGGGTGGATTGTTGCAAGCTATAGAAATTCCAACTTGGAAATGGGAAGTAATTAACATGGACTTCATTACGGGCTTACCCCGTTCTCAACGTAAGTATGATTCTATATGGCCGATTGTGGATATACTGACGAAGTCAGCTCATTTCTTACAAGTCAGAACAACATATGTAGCAGAAGATTATGCAAAGCTTTATGTTAAAGAGATAATGCGATTTCGCGGTGTTCCCTTTTCTATTATCTCCGATAGAGGGACTCAGTTTACAACCAATTTTTGAAAATCTTTCCAAGAAGTTTTGGGCACTCAGGTGAGCCTTAGCACGTCATTTCACCCGCAGACGGATGGATAAGCTGAACGTAACATTCAGACTCTTGAGGATATGCTACGAGCATGTGTATTGGAATTTGGAGGTAGTTGGGATGATCACTTACCACTTATTGAATTTGCTTATAACAATAGTTATCATTCTAGCATCTAAATGGCCCCGTATGAGGCTTTATATGGACGAAACTGTAAATCTCCAATTTGGTGGTTCGAAGTAGGAGAGACCAAATTGATAAGGCCAGACTTGGTCCAGCAAGCTATAGAGAAAGTCAAACTTATACAGGATCGATACTTGAGTACTTGTAAGGATGGTGAGTGGAAATCTGAACAGACTGATACCTGAGTACTTGTAAGTAATGACGATGGAGGTGTGATCATTACCATCGGGACTCTGGGAATCCAGGACGGGAGGTAATTATACATGAAAGTGAAAGGTGAATATTGAGGATCAAAAAGGGCAAAACGGTAATCGTAAAAGAAAGGACGTGTTACGAGAGTGTCTCGGGATCTGTAAGACCTCGACTCGCTTCAGATGATGTAATAAAGGCCATGTGAGGAAGTGGGCGCGATTATATCAGTATTAAGGCACCGGATCCCACTAAAGTTTCGAGGTTAAGCGTGCTAAGGTGGGAGAAATTTCAGGATGGGTGACCCCCTGGGAAGTATGCAAGGAATCCTAAAGATTTAGCCATAAGAGACAAATGAAAAGCTAGAGTAACTTAAAGGGAAATTAGAGTATATGGGATGGTTGGAGATTATAGGAAGCCACATAGCACGCGACAGGCTAGACTAGAGAAGAGACAGAAAGTACGTCACAGCTTTGGAATTAGGATAGGCTTGAATAGTGTTTGGTGGTATTTTGTGGGCTAGTTGATAGAAATTATATATATGTATATATGAAGGCGTACGATATCCCACATGTGAATGTATCGGTGGGCATGTGTGCCCCAGCGACTGGTGCCACGGTAAAGAAGGCATTAATCAAGTAAGGATGCCGAAGTTCGAGCGACAGCAGAAATAAATGGTCCAAGTGTTACAAGGTAAGTTACTATTATTTTCACTACAGGTTAAAACTGGAAAGGTTATAATACAATGATAATTGAAAAAGAAAGTGAGTGAGTAGATGGGAAATAGAATGAAGTGAAAGGATCAGTAGCGGATGAAAGAGTATGGAAATATGGACAAAATGATGATACAGAAAGAAAGTAAAGGACAAATTTATGATAAGAAGTTTTCGATATGTTATGCACAAAGTTGGGAAGAAGGACGAGGAATAAGGTAATCATCGTAGACGAAGGTACTCGAATACTGTTAGCATACAAGGAGCCCCTTTAAAAGGGGGGGGGGGGGGGAGAACATATTATATTGGACTTAAAAGGATATCTGAAAGAGGTAGAAGCCGACATGAAGAGAAAAGAAGGAAGACACCTTAAGAGAATACTTCATACCGACATGAGTTATAATATGGTTGGACCATAATTTGAATCCCCCGTATCGAGCAAAAATTGCGTAATATCTAAGTACGCAGCGACATGCAGTAAAGAGTAATAAAAAGAGCAAGAAAATGCTTACAAGCTAAGTTTACAAAGAATAATGGAGAGAATGATAAGACTCAAAGGATATTTCGGATGACAACGACTATTGTAATAAAAGTACCTACGATTGGTGGTTTGGAAATTTTTGAAAGAAAGAAAGAACGCAACGTTTGTGAAGGAGCTAAAGGGGTTCATTGGGTACTAGAAAATAGTTCACGGACCACTAATAATACGAAGCATAAGAATATACGCTATGAATTTATATGAATCATCGATGTGAAGCGATGCTCGATTATATTTGTAAGGAATCCCCACCGGAGAGCCAACAAGAAATAACGAAGGATGAAATGAGCGCCAATACAAAGAGATCAAAAACAAGTATACTTGTTCGAGAAATGTGAGAGGAGGAAATAAAGAAAAAGTTGTAGTAAGAACTCAAGATGTTGCGAGCTAAGAAGTTAGGTGAATTCGGATCATAAGTCACCATAAGCGCGACTGGATTGCGAAGGATAATAATTGGCAAAGAAACATCACGTACATATGTTTTGGGTAAATATTCGGAATGAAAGATTAAAAGGGATAGTGACAAAGACGTAAAGAAACAGGGGGCGAAGAAAAAGAGAACACCAAAGGCTGATGAATATTTATAGCATGGTAAGCGAGACCGCAATACTGTAGATAAAATGAGAGCAAGGAACATCCTGTGGCCATATTGGATCATCAAGTGAAGATTGCGTACTAAGGACATGACTTCCGTCAAGGTGTGGTGACGAAACAATAGCAGAGAAGAGATGATCTGGGGAGTACAAGGATAATAAGTTGGCGCGGTGGATTAGAAAGCCCATGATAAGGACTGAGCATGGAGAAAGAAGACCACTATAAGAGGGACCCTCCCCGAAGAGATACCAGACCCCATAAGATCAGTTGAACATTCGAGGACGAATGTTCTAAAGGGGGTGGGGGGAGGATGTTATAGCCGTATTTTGTACGTTCGAATATTTCGAGGAAGTCGTGGCAAGTTGAGGGCAAGACCATTTTCCAAAATTATTTTAATGTACAAGTTGGTTATGAATATTATTTATGAATACTATTAGTATGAAAATATTGAGAAAGACTAAGGGTAAAAAGCAAAATTCACAAAAGGGTTCATGGTAATATTGTGAAAGGCTAGGGGCAAAACGGGAATTTCACGAAAAGTTCAAGAAAATTCTTGAAAGGGGCCATTGTGGCCGTGTGATATATATATAAATATATATAGAAAAGTGGTGACAAAAATAAAATAATTAGTCATCTTATTTTAATATTTAAGGAAACTTCAAGAAAGAGACATGTGTTCACATGGTATTGGAAGGAGCTATATATATAGAGAGAGAGAGAGACAGAGAGATGACCAAAGCAAGACATATTTTCATCTTTAAAACTCAAAGAAACTCCAAGGAAAGCCAAGGAGACATTCGGCCATGGCTAGGGAAAATTGACTCCATGGAGTTGATCAAGAAAAAATATTTTCTTCTAGTATTCCAACCAATTGGAAGGTCCTTGTTAACATGGAGGAGTTATTGGAGCAATCAAACCACTCGTTTGTGCAATATATGCCCCTAGCCGAGTGAAGAGATAAAGGGAAAAAGGTATGTGTTTAACCTTCTCTTACATGTTTTATGGATGATTTGTGAGTATTGTAGAAGGTAGAAATGGATAAAATTCACGGAACATGGATATAGGGGTCATGGCCGAATGTAGAGCATGTTGTGGATGTGATGAATTGATTTTTTATTTAGTAGTTTGATTGTTGGGTTGTGGATTCCATGATGTAAAATAAAGATTTGATGGTTTGAAATGAATTTGTGATCATTGTGGGATTATTGAAGGAGCTAATGTGACACTAGCATGAAATCTTATGCTTGTAGGAATAATGTTGTCAACGTGTAGTTATGGGTATAATGCATGAATTTGGAAGGGAGAAATGTGTTGATTTTATTGAGTTTGGAAGGTTGTAAATTGGTTGTTGTGATTGAATTGAACATAAGAAAAGTGTTGTCGAATTATGTAAAATAAATTACTAACGTTAGAATGTAATTTGAATTGATTGACAAAGTTGTTAATATGTAGATTGTTGGTGTAGTTCATGAATTGGAAGAAAACAATGTGGTTATTGTCCTTGCTAAGTTTGGAAGATGTCGGATTATTGTTAATAATGTGGCCGAGTGGAATTCTCGGATTATTGTTGATAAATTGGCCGAGTTGTATTCTCGGATTTGTTGTTGATAAATTGGCCGAGCTAGATTCTCGGGGATGGTGTATTTACAGGGGAAATGCTGCCGAAATTTCGGCAGATTATAAGTGAAATTATTTGAGAAGCTAAGGCAAGTGAATGACAATGAATCTAATGATTATGTGAATTCTTTTGTATGTAGACTAGCAAGCTTGGATAAATAAGCGTAGCTAATAGGACGTGGAGCAGGTATGTAAGGCTTACCCTTTCTTTCTTTTGGCATGTCCTAGAGCTCAGTAAGGTATGACATGACACGTACTTTGGGGTAACTCTACTCTTTGATTCCGAGCTTGGTTATGATGCTTATTCTCTTTTGTCATGAGCATGTTTCATATGGTTGAGTCTATTGTATGATTAATAAATGAATAAGCTACTTCATATGGTTTGGATATGTATCCATGATTTCGAAGCTCCGTTTGATATGTTAGCGAGTTTGTCTATGATTCTTACTCACTTTTGATATGAGTACTTCTCCACTGCGTCCCGGGCCAGGGTATGTTCTCGTGTGTACTTCTCTGCATTGTTCACCGCGTCCCTCTCACTTGCGGGCCGGGACATGTTATATATGATATGATGACATTATGATATGATGACGGGGTGGTGGCCAGGATGGCATATGATGACTCTATTCACCGTGTCCCGCAAAAGAGGGTCGGGGCACGTTACATGCATATATGATACATGACATTGGCATACCTGACTTCATTCACCGCGTCCCTCAATGGAGGGCCGGGGCACGTTATATGCATACATGATATATGATTTACCGCGCCCCTCACTGGAGGGCCGGGGCACGTTATATGCATACATGATATATGACTTACCGCGTCCCTCACTGGAGGGCCGAGGCACGTTATATGCATATGAGATATATGATTCTGACATGCATGATCCGTGTTTGAAAAGTAAGCTCTTTTGGCACTCTGGATGATTCACTTATTTTCTGTACTTTTTCTGACATACGACATCGGTATACATGATTTGTGTCTGGAAGGTAAACACTTTGGTATTCTGGATAGTGTACTTACTCTGGTACTGGTTGTTTCGGTTATGGTTCTGCCTTCTGTATTTCATGCCTTACATACTCAGTACATATTCCGTATTGACCCCTCTTTCTTCGGGGGCTGCGTTTCATGCCGCGCAGGTACACCCAGATGAGTTGAAGCTATTATAGAAGATGTTCCAGCGGAGTTGGTAGGCTCCACTTGTCCCAGGAGTGCTGCCGAGTCAGAGTATATGTGCTATGATGTCTGATCAATGTTAGAGACTTTGCAGACAGAGTCGTGGGTATTGGTTGTCAGTTCGGTAAGCAGCTCCATCAGCCGATGTGTCATTTGTGTTATGATATAAGTTCTAGATGAGCACAGAATTTGTTTGACTTGAAAGCAACGAAAAAGAATATTTCTGAAAGTTGTGCTATGCGTTTCATCTTTATTTGATTTAATAGTCCAAAGATTATGTATGTAATAAGAGTCAGCGGGTTCGCTCGGCTCCGAGTATGGGGTCGGGTGCCCATCACACCCTAGCGGGATTAGGGTGTGACAGTTATTGTCATGTTGTTATAGGCCCTGTGAGGCGATGTATTTTGGGTTGCTGTGCAGGATGGTAGTGCCATATCATAGGGGAAACTCTGGCGAAATTTTTGTAGAATCCCCAAGAGTCTATCATTCGAGGACGAATGTTTCTAAGAGGGGGAGAATGTTACACCTCGTAGTTTCGTCCGTTGAGATTCGTTAGGTGTTAGTTGTCCTAATCGCGGAAACGGGAGTTACCTTAGGATATATGGGATTACATGTTCCCATATTTTGGTCATGGGGGTTTAAGCCCATGAAATAAGTTGTGGAAGGATTTAAGAACAAGCAAATAAAGGAATTGAGTTTGTGGGAACTTTGGTAAATCTTGGCAAAATTTTCGGACACGATTTTGGTCCAAATTGGGGGAGGCATATCTCCTAGAATATGATGCGTTTTGGTATATTTCTTTTATTCAAATTGAAGTTCATCAAGTCTAGTTTTCAACTCAATAAACCGTTCATCAATGTGACATTGGAGTAAAAAATTATACATATTTCATGACAGACTGTTTGAGCAGAAAATTTCTGCGGACCATTTGACGGCCAGCAGGAATTTTGACGCCCCGCAGAAAATTCTGCGGTTCGTCAAATTGCACCAGCCCAGGGTCAAATGGTCACAGTGAACCATATTTGATTGGGCAGTTCTACGGACCATTTTGACGGTCTGTAGGAATTTTGACAGCCTGTCAAAATGGGCGCTGAATCGCCCGACGGGATTTTAAGATCCACTTTATATAATTCACTCTACTTCATTTGGACATTTTATTTCACCAAATCAGATTCAAAAGCTCTCCAAAAACCCTCTCTTCCACTCCATAAACTAATCCAAGCCAAAATCCAAGGGAGATTAAATATCAAGAGGCAAGAATCAAGAGACCCATGTGTTACCAGTCTTGCTAGGGTTAGTAGACTCCAAGAATTCTTTGGATATTGAAGCTAGGGTTTTCATATAAGTTGATAGCTTGCTCCAAAGCACATTATTATGAGATAAAGGTTAGTTTTCATGCTTATTACATATTATCAAGAATGTTTAGTTGTTGAATACCTTGGGTAGAAGGAGAAAGTAGAAGATGAGTTCTCAATGTCGTTTATATGATGTTTTTGTGTAGTATGCTAACTTGAGTTATGATTCTTAGTATGATATGGATATAATATTGTTATGGAAGGTAATATTGGTGATGAGGAAGAATTATATGAAAATGTGCTAAAATGGGTATGAAGTTGCTAGCATAAGTTAAATATAAGGATGAATTTTGAAGGCTTAATGAAGTGTGATCACTTGATTATGATATTATGAGTATATTAAGGATGTTATTGTGTTTGTTGGGAGTTGTTTTGTGATATGGTGGAAGTTGACGAAATAGGGGAAATGCTGCCCAATTTTCATTAGATGATGAATCATTCTAGTTTGAATCTAAGAGTACCATCAAGGCTTAACCATGGTATAAAATCCTACTAAATGTAGATTACTCAAGCTTCAACGGTGAACGTTAAATAGTTGAGGAGACGAAGAGGTATGTAAGGCTAACCCTTCTTTCATTAAGGCATGGTTCCCTTGCTATACGTATCCTTTCATGAGCTCCATAATGTCTTCCAAATGACTCTATCTCTATGATTACCAAAGCTTACGATTCTCGATACGTTCACGATTCTATTGTCGCTTTTATATGATGGTTGATCCTCTAAGGATAGATATAACGAAAATGATGATGTCAACGATAACGATGATACTCATGAACTCCTACGTATATGGATTTAAGTATGTATGACTATTATGTAACGCCGAGTTTATATGGCCGGGTATGATACCTATTGTGCGCACACCACTGTAGTTGGGTACGGATAACACTGAGCCTTGGTAGGGCCAGGTATGTATGACACCGAGCCTTTTCATGGCCGGGTATGTGAAGCCACAGAACCACTATGGTCGGGTATGCTATAGATAGGAATGTGGATATGAATACGAATTTGAATATGAATACGAATATGGATATATGTATACGTACACATGTATGTGCACGAGCACGCATTAGAAGTGGAAGGTCCCTATGATAGACGAGTAAGTAAATATGCTCCTATTATGATGTTGCTTGTGCTATCTTTTATGCTGTCTCTTATGCTCCTTTTATGATGTTGACCATGCTTTACATACTCAGTACATTATTTGTACTGACGTTCTTTTGTTTGAGGATGCTGCGTCATGCCCGCAGGTGGACAGGGAGACAGGCATGATCCGTAGACTTCTTATTCAGGGACTACATAGCGGAGCTCCATTTCATCCGGAGCTACAGCCTTTGGTATTTATTCTTTTGTGTACATACCTATGGGCAAGGCGGGGTCCTGTCCCGCCTATATGATGTGACATACTCATCTTAGCTTTGGAATCTCTAGAAATGGAATCATTCTCATCATAGAAGACATTTATCTTTAATATGATAAAAACATTGAGTATCATGAATTGCTATTATTTTTAGGAGTGAGGGTATTATCGATATCATGTATAAATTCGTAAAAAGAGAATCATGCATTTGGAAATAAAGGGATAGCCTTAACATACCTTCACGTCTTCTTAACTACTATACGTTTTCCTCTAATGCTCGCAAACTCTACATTCAAGAGAATTCATACTAAGGTTAAGTCATTGAAAACATTCTTAAGCCCAAACTAACATAATTACGAGTTAATGAAATTTGGGCAGCACTTCCCCTATTTTACCAACTTCCACCATATTATAAAACAGCTCCCAAACGACAATAACAACATCCATAATATCATAATCAAGAAGTTATAACCAATTTAATTTCAAAACTCATTCTCATAATCAATTTATGTCAACAACTTCAACACAACCCTTATACACTTGTATACAACACTTCCCTATCATCACTATTACCCTTCACAACAAGATTACACTTAAAATATCCTAACAATTATAACTCAAGTTAGTCTACTCCTCACAATATCATCAAATCCACATTTGAGCATCCTCTTCCACCTTCTTTCCTCAATCAAGTTGTTCAACAACCATGCATTCTTATTAACATATAATAGATGTGAAAACTAACCTTTCATCATATAAAGATGAGCTTTGGATCAACTTATTCCACTTGGATGAAACCTCAACTTCAACTCCAAAGGAATTCTTGGATTATACAAACCCTAGTGAGCCTTTCAACACTTGAATCCTTTAATTCTTGCCTTTTGATCTTTGATTTCACTTGGGTTTGGCTGGGTATGCTTAGGAAAAGGTTCTAGAGATCTTAAGAACTTGGAAAATGTTGAAAATGAAATAAAATGAGTATGGTTCGGATGTATATATAACTTAAAAAGCTGGGCCGACTCGGATTTATGGTCAACTTTACGGACCGTAATTATACGGTCCATATAATTGGACCATAAAATCCCAACAGTGGTTCACTCTTTTCTGGAATCGATTTATGGTGTAGGTCAGCCAGATATATAGTCCATAAAAATTATACTATCCGTATATCCAACTGTAAAATCAACTTTTCCCAAAACATATTCTTCGTCGATTTGTTCAACCTTTAATCCTTCCAATACCTGCTAAACGTGAACTTAACCCTTTATAACTATAAGATAAACTCGTCTAATATCATTTAACCTGGATAACCCTCGTATCCAAGACTAGGACGACTGACAAACGACTAATCTCAAAGTACAAAACCATGAGGTGTAACACCTAAAGTGCATCATTAACTCGAATAGCAGCCTCGAGCTCACTCTTGAGTTCATCACTGATCCGGGCTCAATTCTCGGCCTTTTATTCAACAATCTTTAACTTTTCCTTCTCTATGGCCCTCTCAGCTTCAAGCTGCCTAAGCCTATCCTCCGTTTTTGCAGCCTCTCCTTTAACTGAATCAAGCCCTTCCCTCAATTGGGTGATGGTAGCTTCAAACTCACCAAGTTTTGTGGCATATTCGGCATTCACTCGATTGAGATGTTTGTTGTCCTCTGTTAGGACTTTTCACTTTTCGACTGCTTCGTCGAGCTCAGTCTTTAACCGGAGGTTCTCTTTCTTGGCTGCGTCAAGCTCAGATTGGAGAGTTGGAGGGGCAACGACTTGGCTCAGTTGATCCTATTTTTGTTGCAAGAGAGGTTTGAACTTCCCCGTCTCTCAATCCTGAGCATCTAACAAGGCTCGTAAGTCGTCTATCTCGTGCTGGGCGGGACAGGGCCCCGCCGTACCCCAAATTACCATACATACAAAATATACAGATGTCAGAAGGTATATACCAAAAGTACTAGCTCCGGATCAAAGGAGCTCTTCAAAATAACAGAATCTGAGCCCTAGACTGGCGGCGTGTCTCCAGGTGCGTCCGTACCTGCGGGCATGTAACGCAGCCCCCGAAGTACCGGGGGTCAGTACGAAAAATGTACCGACAATGTAAAGCAGAAACATAACAAACATAATCATAGTCTGAACCGGAAGCACAGAAATATAGCAGACAGAACCATAAATCAAACGGACGGACAGGATCATGGTCCAGACGGACGGGCAGAATCACAATCCATACGGACAGACGGAATCATAATCCATACGGACAAACAGAATAATAATCCATATGGACAGACAGAATCAGAATCCATACGGACAGACAGAATCAGAATCCATACGGACAGACAGAATCAGAATCCATACGGACAGACAGAATCAGAATCCATACGGACAGACAGAATCAGAATAGGGCACAGGAACGTGGTCGCCACTCCTGCCTTTGGCGCCACAACATATCATATTTCAGAAGACTTCATATCTTCGAACATCTCCGTTACATAACACATCATATCATAACCACGGTAACCCCGGGGACAGATCACACGCCGGGAAACCGGACACATCATACTTCGTAACATATACACGGTAACCGGGGACAGACATATACCATAGTACCCTGGAACCGGACACATCATACTTCGGAATTCATACATGGGACCCGGCCCCTGACAAGGGACTCGGCGGCCCATCCGCACGATATTAACCGGCCCGGGATCCGGTGAAAGGAAGCATTGAGACATCCACGAACAGATTAATGAGAAACCACATACATTCAGATCGTTATACCGACTCAATCAAACTGAAGTAGGCCAAATGACGAGTCAAATCAGAGTATTCGGATAGCGTTCATAATATGCGCCTATATCCTGCTTGGGAAGGCACGACGGATTATTACCAGAATCAGATTTCCAGATGTCAAAGCCATTTTGTAAAATTTATATAAAAAGTAGTCATATCATGATCAGAATAATAGTCCAGATGTTGCCTGTGAGAAACGGACAGAAATAGGGCAATTTAGGTCATACAAAAAGTGTCGGGGCCTTGTGGGCCCACCTCGGACCAACTTGAGGCGACATACGTGAATTACTGATAATAGACTTTATGAGGTCATCCATAATCATTTGGAAGTATTCCGACTCCGTTTAGGAAGGTTTCATACAAAAGTTCACTTTAGGGACAAGTTATAAGAAAGTGATTTAATCTCACTGAAGGAATTGGAGCGGATTTCAATCTCGAATTCCGAGGAACGAAGTCGTATTTAAGGCTCGCGGCCGAGCCTATTATGTTCAGAACATGCCTAAGAACGAAGGGGTAGGCTTTACATACCTCAATTGGTCCTTCTCCTCGCTTAGCTTCACTTTCAATTTCGTCCAGAATCTACAAATGGTCAAGTTTACCAATTGTCAATTCAAGCCTTTAGGATTCCATACTTAATCACATAATTGCCTACCGAACTTTCGGCAGCATTTCCCCTATATATATAACATCCCCGAGACTTAGCTCGGCTTAATATATCAACACAGCACCCAACAACAACATCAATAACAACAACAAGTATTACAAAATATGCAATATGGCATTACTAGCCATCTTTCCGACATAGCACAATATCTTTCATTCCGACCTTACACTTCTAACCCAATCTTACCATTTTCATATTCATCACTTAATAAGGTCATTACAACATACTTCGGAGGCATATCATACCATTTTCACAAAATATTCATAAGGTATACACAATATACAAGTTTCCTACCTAGGGCATAATTCACCCACAACTTCCAATCTTTTAGCAAACATGTTCATGACATATTCATATCTTCCAACTTCATCAATGACAATCACAATTTGCCTCTTACTACCTTCATTTCCATATTTACGTAAGTTACAATGAATTTGCATAATTTCTTATAACAACATAGCAACCATTTTTCCATGACAACAAGAACTATTATCTTTTCATTTACTTCACCATAACACACTTAACATACTAACAAAACTTAATTCAGTTCCATTTCACTCCTTACATCTCACGGCCACATACTATTTTTTTTTCAACTTTCACTTCCAATACACTTTCTACTATAACTACAACAAGATTATAACATAAATTCAACTCATCATAAGTATACAACACACACACACACACGGTCAAAACCTCCCACACGGCCAACACATATTCATACACATAACACACAAGTTTCATACTCCTTACTCAATTCCACACTCTACAACATGCATACACCTTCCATAACATAACAAAGGCATGAAATTCTTACCTTTTCTTCAAATTCTTCACTTGCCACTAGAGTTGTCCTCTTGCCAAAATAATTATATTACTTTGTAGAGGATCTTGCACTTAGTAATAATCCCACAAGAAATGGATTTTTGAACCAAGGATTTAGCTCCAAGAATTTTTTTCCTTTTCTTTCCTTTCTTTCTCTCTTGGCCGTGCTCTCTCTTTCTTTTTTTGTTCTTGATTTTTCTTTGTTTTTCTTGAAGGTTCTATGGATATAGATGACCATATATAATATCACATGGAAAGTAATTAATTTCCATGGACTTGGGCCATAAGTGGCCGGTTGGGCCTCCCTTTGTTGGGCCTTATTCTTTTTTTTTTAGTCCAATTGGTGGCTAAATGTTGTAATTCATGAAGCAAGCTTCCAAAATTCCAATTTTGCCCTTGGCCTCCTTTCGTAATTCCACACCAACGTATTCATAGCCGACACATTCATACCAAGTAAGGTCCAAATATGGCCTTATTCCTTACAAGCCAAGTTATCTCAAATTTTTCGAATATGCAAAAATACCGGATGTAACAATTTTGCCTCTTACTTAAGCACATAATGTCAAGCAAGTTTATTGCTGCGTGTGGAACCACATTTTATTTGTTAGAAAATCGAAGACATGCTTTAAAAAAGCTAACTATGCACCTACCTTTTTTTTTCTTTTAGATTCTCATTTGGTCTCAAATATTGTTACATGGAAATATGAAACCAAAAGCTGCTTTCACAATTATTCTTAAAGAGAGTAAATTTCGGGTAACACTATCAGAAAGGTTCAAGACGAAAGAGTCGTTAATTGTCAAGCATCTTTAAAATAATATTTTTACTTGACCAGCCATCAGGAGAAGAAAATACTCTCATCTTCGATGAGACAGACTTATTATTCACTTGGACTGTAGTATCCCCTTTGGGCGGATGCCACTTACGAGAAAAAAGCTAATTTCACATTTACAACGTTCAGAAGAAATTTATGTAAAAATATATTCACAATAATTTAGTAGCGGAAATAGGCCCATGCGAAAAAGGTTTAAAAGTGCGACAATTTTTTTTAAACAATACACTTCGTAAAATCCCTTAAAGAAATAAAATATCAGAGTATCAATTTTATGTGGTACCACCCTTCTTAGATAATCAAAATGTTGACTTCCTAATGAAATTATATTTTCATTCCGCACCACTGCAGGTTCACATTATACACGAATTTCAAACTTACAAATATCAAAAGAAAACTAGTCTCCTCCTTTGCACATAATTACAAAGCAAAATGTAGAGTTAGTACATGAAATGACTTGGGTTAAAAACACACCCTAAAACAGCAAAACAAGTCATCAAGTTCAAGTTACAAGCTTATGGTCTTGTGGTCCAATAAGCCTCCAAATTTACATACATAAGTGTGACATATGGATCATGTACAAGTTCCGAATTATACAAGACCTAGATGCATATGCAAATGTGATCTTCACTAAAGCTCCCAAAAAGTTTACTCCAAATGACCATCTTCAAATCTCTTCCCGTACATTACCTACGATAGAAAACAACTATCGCTAAGCATAAAGCTTAGTGGCGTATAAACTTTGGGCTTAGACCCATTAGATTCTCCAGTTCCCTTAGCAGTCATGGGTAGCTCAAATGAGATAAAATAAATCAGATCGACAAATATATCAAAAGTATGAGATATCAAACCTTGAAGAGTTTCCAAATATCAATATCAATATTCAAAGGCTCAACTGTCAAGAAAGCTTATAATTCAATTCAAGAGAGTTTATCAAATAACAAATTTCTCCCAATATGTACGTCATGACATCACACCAAGCATAACAATATCAAAATGGACCCAAGCCCCAAATCAAGTAGGGTCGAAACCCAATAATCAAGAGAATCAAGAACCATATTAAAGATGGCTTTCTAGTTCGTACTTCACATGGAGGCATGCCAATATTAGTGAAAAAGTCACAGCCACAGGAAGGACAAAGTCCCAACAAGAATGCAAAATGATCAAGCACTTTGTACAAGTGGACAATTTAGCAAATATCTTGCGATAATAACTATACAATGACACAAAGTGAAGAGAAAGGAAACAACACATCAAGATACTTAAAAAATTCCATAAAGTAAAGATCTTCCAAGTTCAGGTTTATACACAAACCTTGGCGTTTTACCACACAACAAGTTCTACCACAACTCAAGGAGTTCAAATTATCTACTCCATAGACCAACCAAAGTCCACTTCGTCAAACAATTCCTCTTAGCTTGTACAAGAGTATGTATACCTTAAATACACAATCAAATATCTATTTAAGTTCAATGGTTTGAGCACGTCGAAAGTAAACATGATATCAGTGAAAATCACCCTAGACTATCAAAACAGAAATTCTGGACAGTGCTACAGTCTTGTATTGTGGCTTGATTTCAAAGGGGTAAACAGAAAAAATAGACTTTGTGGTCTTGATGAAAGTTGTATATATATGTATTGGGGTTCCATAGAAATTTAAATCACTCATATATCAGTTTTGTACAAAACGATATGCTCAAATTACTAACAGTAGTACATGGAGGGTTTGTGAAACTGAACTCTGGGCAACACCTGCCCTGTACTTCATCACCCCTTTTCGGTTAAATACAAGAAAAACTAGGTTTTCAGCCTGAACGAAAGTTGTAGATCTATGAAATAGCTTTCTAGAACAGCATGGATCACTTAAAACACAATTTTGTACAAGGAAATATGCTGAAAATACTAATAACTATCCAGTTCAAAAATGGGTTTTGTAAACTTACCTCAATAGTGTGGAGTAGCTTGTGGCTCAACCAAAACTAGTCTTGTTGGTGATTTAGTGGGAGAATTTGATGAGAGGAGAGGAGTTTTGGGGTTTCATTTTTCTGAAGGAAACGAAAGGAAAGGAGGTGGAGAAGGATATTTCACATAGGTGATATATCACCTTGGATAAGTGTGAAACAAAAGGTGGCTGCCCAAACTTTTACTTCTTTGGATAAATATGAAAGGGTGGCTGCCCAAAATACTAAATATCTATTCCATTCCTTAATTTACTCAAGATAATAATAATAGAAGTAGTTTACATACTACACCATAACACTTCAAACAAGTTCCAAATATCGTCAAGTTCACGTTTAGAAAGTGCGAAGTAAAATTGATCCTCATTATAAATATGTGATCAATTGTGAATAAAAATCTTAGTTTAAAGAATTTAGGGTGTTACATGGATGATCAATTATTTACCCGCATGCGTTATAATGAGCTTCCTTTTATTTCCTTTTTAAACTATTTGAGAATGGTATTAGAACCTACCAATTACAGGAAGAAGCCAAGCAAGATATCTTGTCTATTCATTAAAATGATTGTGGTGCGATATAGGGAGAAGTTTGGGTTACACAATATTATCAAGTATTGCAGAAAATTAGAATGGAGAAGTGCATTTTAGGTCAAAAACTGCAAAACTAACTTCCATGAGAGACATCTCCAACCTGTTAAAAATAAGAGAAACATTAAGAATTGATCTTCCTTTGTACCCCATAATCAACTCAAGTTTGAGAGATGGACAATAATTTGCACTCTTAAAACCAAATTAATCAATAAATTATGCACATAAAACATCAATCTAGTGGTTAATCGTTACACCTCGGAACTTTGGGTTGCTGAGCGGTGAAGGGACTAATGTTAGTTAAGGTGTACATGATGTCCCTACAAGTAAGAAGGGATACTTAATAATTCTAATTAAGATTCCAAAGAAGTTATTGGCAAGGGAGAAAAGTTCGTTAAATGAAACTCCACCGCAGTTCTGCGAAAGGGGGGTTCGACGGTCGTTCTTTGTACCGTCGGACGGGTCGAAGCTTCGTCGATTGTCCCGTAGAGTTGAGCTAGAGCGAAGACCATTCGACGAATAGGTCGATGCTCCGTCGATCAGTTCGACGGAACGTCCTTCTCACCGTAGAATGAAAAGAAACGACAGATTGCTCACTGGAAATTTAACGACTTTGACCACCAGATCGACGCTCCATCGATCGTACCGTATATCTCGGTCCGAACTGATTTCACGATTTAATATATGGACAATTCCCTCATTTTATTTCATTTCATCTTCCACTCTCCTCTCTTCAAGAAACCTCTAGAACCTTCTCCATCATTCATCCATAATAAATCAAAGGAAATCCATGATCAACTACACCAAATCCATGAAATCAAGTGTATGAAACCCATTAAAAGTTCATCTACACTAAGAAAACTCAAGGGAAGTGAGTTAGGGTTTTGGTGCAAGAAGAGAAGTTCTACTCAAGGCTTATTACTATACTATCTAAAGTGATTTTTATGGTATTTACATGTTATTTAAGGCATTGAAAAGTTGAAACACTTGCATTATAGAAGGAGGTAGGAGATGGGTCATGAATGAGTGAATAGTGTCATTGTTGAACAATTGTTGGGATGATTATGAATGTTGGTATGTTGTGATTGTAAATATGTTATTAATGATATTTAGACCATGGAATAAGTATTATATATGAGAAAACGTGATAGTGAGCTATAACCATAATTGTGGAGAAATTGAAGGAATATGGTGAATTGTGGAAAATGTAGATGATTGATGATTGTTGTTGCAATATTGTGAATATTGTTATGAACGTTTTGGAGTTGATATAGAATGTGGGAAAAGTAGTAGAAACAAAGGAAATGCTGCCCAATTTTCCCTAGAAATAGTAAAATGCTCTTATAATTGAGTAACTAATGTTAATACGAATCCTCTTGAAGGTAGAAACGCGAGCAACGAAGGAGGATGATCAAGTGATAGAATAGTTAAACGACAAAGGTATGTGAGGCTAGTCCTTTCTTTCTATGGCATGAATCCTATAGTATGACTTTCCTTCCTCTTCATGAATCTCTTAAATTCCGGAAAACTATGAGCCTGTGTTCATGAATAGCTACACAAGGTAAGAGTTATGTTATGATCTCAATAATGATGATGATGAGTTAAAGTATAGAGATTCTAGATGTTCATGATATGATGTTCCTAAAACGTTAATGATGTCATTTATTGCTTAAGGCAGAATGTTAATGAGTGATCCATAATGAAATTGGGGGATCACGACCTTATATCTGTCACGACCCAACTAGGGCCGCGACGGGTACCCGATACTTGTACCGAGCACCCTGTCACGACCCAACCCCGTGGGCCGCGACCAGTGCCCTAGCTGGGCACCTATACGCACCCGATACCCGAATTAGCATATTATCAGAATAATAATATAGTAATAACATTAGTGGATGCTACAGAATTTAACAGAAGAGCAGACTTGGCACACAGAAGCCGATAAGGCTATCATAAAACAAAACATCCCAAACATATGTACAGAACCCACACAGATGTATCCACAGACCTCTACGGAACATATCATAATCATAAGACGGGACAGGGCCACGTCATACCCTGAACAAAGTACATATCCAGATAGCGGTGACAGACTGTACCAAAAGATGGGCTCTGTAGAAGAGAGCGCCCCAAAACAGCAGAAATGGGATCCTAAACGTGCGGATCAGCAAACCTGTCGTTTGTACCTGCGCGGCATGAAAACGCAGCCCCCGAAGAAAGGGGGTCAGTACGAAATATGTACTGAATATGTAAAGCGGAATCACAGAAGTCAAATCATAATGGTTACAGAAAATGAGTACAGAATCCAGAGTGTCAAATGCATATTTCCAAAACAGACAGAATGCGTACAGAAACATATGTCATATCATATCATATCCGGTCCCTGCCACGGGACTCGGCAGACAGAATGTGGCCACCCTCTCGACGCTGGTGCAACTATACAGAAGAATCAGAAAAAGGGGCGTGGCCCCGTATCATAAAATGTCATATCAAAATGGCCATAACAGATCAGATCAGAATAGGCGGACATGGCACATCATACTCCACAGACCCATGTACGCGAATACCTGCCCCCTCACATCGGGACGCGGCGAACAATGCAGAGAATTACGCTTGACAACATATCCTGGCCCGGGCTCAGTGTGGGAAACATTGGGACATCCACGAATGGAGTAGTGAGAGACTAATGCAATTTAAAAATATCATAATTGTTTTCAAAGACTCGATGAAGCGTAGCAAAGATAAACAAATCAAATGGAGTCGGACGGAATCATATTAAATGTATTCCGGATATCATAATAAATTACAGAAGTATAACTTTCCCGAAGTCATTCCGAGTGTCAAAATAATTTATAATATTTAACAGAATATTTAAAATAATATTCGTTAAGTGATTAGTAGGGTAATTAAAAACATTTCTTTCAAAAATCGCTTAAAAAGGAAGCTTTAGCATATTAGGGGCAAAACCGTAAATAGCGGGCCCGCCTTGGGACAAACAAGACGGCGGGCTCAAATTGTGCCCTCTAAGCATATAGTATCACCTAAAAAGGTTATACAGACATTCTATGACTTTCTGAATCATTTAGAGCAAAATTGCATAATTTCAGAAAAAGCGTATCAAAATGGTTCAATTCTACTGAAGGAAAAACTGAAATTTTGTCTTGCGGGATTCCGAGGGCCAAGAGGTCCTTCGAGGCCCGGATCCGACCCTAACACACTAGGGGCATGCCAAGGGAAGAATTGGGTTTGCTTTACATACCTTTCACGCTCCTTAATCCTGTCCAAACTCACTTCCCGTTTCGTCGAAAAACTGCAATTGGTCAAGTTTACCAATTGTAAGCTATGAATACCAAAGTTCCAACTTAATGCATATTTGGCTTCCGAAATTTCGGCAGCACTTCCCCTATACATATAGCACCCCGAGAATTCAACTCGGCTATAATTCATCAACAACAACCCAAACGACAACATCAATAGCAACAATAAACATTAAAAATACAAATATCCTTCAACTAGTCATTTTTCTCACAAGTTGACATAATCTTCAATTCAACCCAAACTTTCGAACTAACATCATGATTTCATATCCATTATCACTCAAGATCATCACAATATAGATTTAGAGACATTTCATATCATTTTCCTTAAGATATACACTCGATATACATAATATACAACTTTCCGCCAAAATCATAACTTATGCAAAACACCAAATCTTTGGCATACAACTTCATAACAAGTTTCCAACTTCCAAATTCATCAATGATCATCTTAATTCACAACCAAACAACTTCGTTTCCTTAATGTCGGAAAATCATACTAAAACGACATAAGTGTTTACATTCCAATTCAATACAAACTTATATCATTCTAACTTCATTTCCATGCCAAGCATTACAACAACACTCCAATACACTAAACAAACTTAATCCATTTCATTCCCAAGCCAAATATACCACACGGCCATATGCTTATTTTTCCATATCAACTAAATTCATCCAACTTTCAATTCCCATATGCATTTCATCACAATTACAACTAGAACATAACATAAATTCAACACAACTTGGCTATACAACATATATATACACACGGCTACAAGCCATATACCAAACCCACATTGCAAACTTCCATTTTTCCATACAATCAACACATTTCTATATACTACAACACAATCAAAACTTCATAACACAATAAAAAGGTAGAAATTCTTACCTTTTCTTCAAGTTTTCTTCACTTGGAGATGTAGTCACTTTGATGATTCTAATGCTCCCCACTCCAATCCAACTATACCAAGTTACAAAGGAACCTTCACTTAGTAGGAAATCAACAAGAATTGAATTTTTAAGACAAGATTTTTGCTAGCCAATTTTTCATGGCAAACCCGAAACCCTCTATCTTCTTGCTCTATTTTTTTTGTTCTTGTTTATCATCTTTGTTGACTTGTCTTGATATTATCCTAACATATACTAGTTGATCACATGACTAGCACATGATCAACTAGGTGGGTTTGGGCCAAATTAAATGGCTTGGCCGGCCACCCCTACTCTCTTTGGGCCTCAATTTGTTTCACATTTTACAAGCCCAATAACTTGTGAATCATATTTTGTAATTCCCGAAACTAATTTCCAAAATTCCAAAATTACCCTTAGCCTTGTCCCACACTTTCATGACTCTATTCTTTCATGCATAACTCTTATGTTCAACAAAATATCAAATTTGACCCCATATCTCAAGAATCCATTATTTATCAATTTTTTTTCCAAACGTGTGAAAACACGGGATATAACATCCTCCCCCCTTTTAGAACATTCGTCCTCGAATGTAAAATTAATCTTATAGGGATGGAAAATACTTTGGGGGAGTTCATGCTTACAAACAACACATAGGACATACGATTGACATTGAAATGAAATTAAGCAGGATTTAAGGTTACCTGTGGGCATAGGGAACAATTGAGGATATTTCTTCTTCATTTCCTCTTCTGCCTCCCATGTCATTTCCTCCCTATTCTCGTTCCGCCACAGTACCTTAACAGAGGATACATCTTTATTCCGGAGCCTCCTTACCTGACGATCCAAAATAGATACGGGCTGCTCCTCGTACGATAGTTGCTCCGTCACCTGAATATCATCAGCAGGGAATACTCTGGAAGGGTCTCCAATGCATTTACGAAGCATAGAGACGTGAAATACCGGATGTACCGCTTCCAAATCGGATGGCAAATCTAACTCATAGGCGACATTTCCAACTTTCCGAACAATCTGATAAGGCCCAATATAACGCGGACTGAGCTTACCCTTTCTGCCGAACCGCATCACGCCTTTCATAGGCGATACCTTTAGAAATACCCAATCGCCTACCTGAAACTCCAACGGTCGACGTCGTCTATCTGCGTATGACTTCTGTCGACTCTGGGCTGCCAACAGTCGCTCTCGAATAAGTTTTACCTTGTCCACGGCCTGCTGGACCATATCTGGGCCAATCAACTCTGACTCGCCAATATCAAACCAGCCGATCGGCGATCTGCATTTCCTGCCATATAGAGCCTCGTACGGAGCCATCTAGATGCTGGAATGGTAACTGTTATTATATGCAAACTCAATCAACGGCAAGTGATCATCCCAGCTGCCTCTGAAATCAATAACGCAGGCCCGCAACATATCCCCCAGCGTCTGTATAGTGCGCTCGGCCTGTCCGTCGCTCTGAGGATGAAAGGCTGTGCTCAGGCTCACCTGAGTCCCTAGACCCTCCTGAAACGAACTCCAGAAACGCGCCGTAAACTGGGCGCCTCTGTCAGAAATAATAGATATAGGAACTCCGTGAAGCTTCACAGTCTCCTTAATATAGAGCCTGGCATAATCCTCGGCGGAAAAAGTAGTCCTGACGGGAAGGAAATGGGCTGATTTTGTCAGCCTATCCACAACGACCCAGATGGAATCATACTTCCGTGGAGTGCGAGGCAAACCTGTAATGAAGTCCATATTAATAACCTCCCACTTCCAAGTCGGAATTTCCATTTCTTGCAGCAGGCCACCCGGCTTCTGATGTTCAATCTTGACCTGCTGACAATTAGGACACTGGGCGACAAACTCTGCAATATCCCGCTTCATACCGTCCCACCAGTATAAGCATCGGAGGTCATGGTACATCTTCGTAGACCCAGGATGGACCGAATAGCGAGCATAATGTGCCTCGCTCATGACCTGCTGCCGAAGGCCTGCAATATCAGGTACACACAACCTGCCTCTATATAACATAGTGTCGTCCGGTGAAAACTCGAACGGAGTCCTCTCCTTATCATAGGCTATGTCCCTGTACCGAGCTAAGACAGGATCCTCGAACTGATGCCGCTTAATATCGTCCCTGATGGATGACTCAGAAACCCCTCGAACAGAAATCTGTGAACCTGAAGCCCTGGAGCTCTGGCCTGCTCCTGAATACCCTGGGCTATCAAATCTGCGACCGGTAGACTGGGGAGGTGCGCTCTGCGCCGGCTGAGATGAAAATCTGCTAGGCTGCTGCGGCTGTTGGGGTTGTCTGCCCCGAAAATCTCCAGATGACCTGGCCCTCTTGGGCTGTCTCCGATCCTGGCCCCTGTCAGGCTGGTGTCCCCCTTTACCCCGATCCTCCATGCCCTGGGCGTGGGCCTGAATACGGGCAATGTCCATACCGGGCTGAGCAGCCAATACTAAACAGCTATCAACAAAATACCGATCCAGCCCCATAATATATCTGTACATCCGGTCTGCCATAGTAGCCACCACAGCAGGTGCATATCGGGCCAAGGAATCAAACTCCAAACTATAGTCCCGGACACTGCGGCCTTTCTGCCTCAATAATAAGAATCTATCAGATCTGGCTCGTCGCAACTCTAGGGGCAGAAAATGTCCAAGAAATGCCTGAGAAAAATCGCCCCAAACTGCTGGAGGAGCGCCGTCCCCTCTGGATAGCCCCCATGACTCGTACCAGTTTGCTGCCACATCATATAACCGGTACGAAGCTAACGCGACTGACTCTGTCTCGGAAGCATTAATCAAATCTAGAGTGCGTCGCATCTTCCTAATAAACTCCTCAGGATCCTCCTCGGGCTTTGTCCCGAAGAACTCTGGAGGACTACAAGTCAAAAACTCACGGGCTCTCGAACTGTCACGCCTGACTGCCCAGTCACCTCCCAGTCCATGCCCCTGAACCTGCCCTGCCACAAGTCTCGTCAGCAACTGGACTGCCTCCCTCATAGACTGATCCTCAGTGCCTGGCCGCGGAGCTGGAGGCTCAGGTACTGGAACTGCGGGAGCTGGCGGTGGAGCCGCCCCCCGATCTGCAGCTACGGCTGCCCCTATCTCCTCCACGAGTGGCGGTGTAGAAGAACCCTCTGTCTGGGGCAAAGTCTCCGGAGTAATATGTGCCTGGGCCCTGGTAATCCGCTGGACCCGGCTAGTCTCTCCCAAGGCTGCTGACTTGGACTTTTGGGCCGCTGTTGCCTTTTTTGGAGGCATATCTGCAAACATAGCCACTCGTTAGGGAGGGGTCATCCTGATAACACAGCTCTATCGCACGATCTAAGACAGAAAAAAGGGTAGTATCCTAAATGCCCTGTAGCCTCCTATTTATAGGTGTGGTTCACAACACACCGATAAACAAGACTCTACTAGACACAGTCTGTGGACAATCCGAGGACAAACCGCTCTGATACCACTTATGTCACGACCCAACCCCGTGGGCCGCGACCAGTGCCCTAGCTGGGCACCTATACGCACCCGATACCCGAATTAGCATATTATCAGAATAATAATATAGTAATAACATTAGTGGATGCTACAGAATTTAACAGAAGAGCAGACTTGGCACACAGAAGCCGATAAGGCTATCATAAAACCAAACATCCCAAACATATGTACAGAACCCACACAGATGTATCCACAGACCTCTACGGAACATATCATAATCATAAGACGGGACAGGGCCCCGTCATACCCTGAACAAAGTACATATCCAGATAGCGGTGACAGACTGTACCAAAAGATGGGCTCTGTAGAAGAGAGCGCCCCAAAACAGCAGAAATGGGATCCTAAACGTGCGGATCAGCAAACCTGTCGTCTGTACCTGCGCGGCATGAAAACGCAACCCCCGAAGAAAGGGGGTCAGTACGAAATATGTACTGAATATGTAAAGCGGAATCACAGAAGTCTATCATAATGGTTACAGAAAATGAGTACAGAATCCAGAGTGTCAAATGCATATTTCCAAAACAGACAGAATGCGTACAGAAACATATGTCATATCATATCATATCCGGTCCCTGCCATGGGACTCGGCAGACAGAATGTGGCCACCCTCTCGACGCTGGTGCAACTATACAGAAGAATCAGAAAAAGGGGCGTGGCCCCGTATCATAAAATGTCATATCAAAATGGCCATAACAGATCAGATCAGAATAGGCAGACATGGCACATCATACTCCATAGACCCATGTACACGTATACCTGCCCCCTCACATTGGGACGCGGCGAACAATGCAGAGAATTACGCTTGACAACATATCCTGGCCCGGGCTCAGTGTGGGAAACATTGGGACATCCACGAATGGAGTAGTGAGAGACTAATGCAATTTAAAAATATCATAAGTGTTTTCAAAGACTCGATGAAGCGTAGCAAAGACAAACAAATCAAATGGAGTCGGACGGAATCATATTAAATGTATTCCGGATATCATAATAAATTACAGAAGTATAACTTTCCCGAAGTCATTCCGAGTGTCAAAATAATTTATAATATTTAACAGAATATTTAAAATAATATTCGTTAAGTGATTAGTAGGGTAATTAAAAATTTCTTTCAAAAATCGCTTAAAAAGGAAGCTTTAGCATATTAGGGGCAAAACCGTAAATAGCGGTCCCGCCTTGGGACAAACAAGACGGCGGGCTCAAATTGTGCCCTCTAAGCATATAGTATCACCTAAAAAGGTTATACAGACATTCTTTGACTTTCTGAATCATTTAGAGCAAAATTGCATAATTTCAGAAAAAGCGTATCAAAATGGTTCAATTCTACTGAAGGAAAAACTGAAATTTTGTCTTGCGGGATTCCGAGGGCCAAGAGGTCGTTCGAGGCCCGGATCCGACCCTAACACACTAGGGGCATGCCAAGGGAAGAATTGGGTTTGCTTTACATACCTTTTACGCTCCTTAATCCTTTCCAAACTCACTTCCCGTTTCGTCAAAAAACTGCAATTGGTCAAGTTTACCAATTGTAAGCTATGAATACCAAAGTTCCAACTTAATGCATATTGCGCTACCGAAATTTTGGCAGCACTTCCCCTATACATATAGCACCCCGAGAATTCAACTCGGCTATAATTCATCAACAACAACCCAAACGACAACATCAATAGCAACAATAAACATTAAAAATACAAATATCCTTCAACTAGTCATTTTTCTCACAAGTTGACATAATCTTCAATTCAACCCAAACTTTCGAACTAACATCATGATTTCACATCCATTATCACTCAAGATCATCACAATATAGATTTAGAGACATTTCATATCATTTTCCTTAAGATATACACTCGATATACATAATATACAACTTTCCGCCAAAATCATAACTTATGCAAAACACCAAATCTTTGGCATACAACTTCATAACAAGTTTCCAACTTCCAAATTGATCAATGATCATCTTAATTCACAACCAAACAACTTCGTTTCCTTAATGTCGGAAAATCATACTAAAACGACATAAGTGTTTACATTCCAATTCAATACAAACTTATATCATTCTAACTTCATTTCCATGCCAAGCATTACAACAACACTCCAATACACTAAACAAACTTAATCCATTTCATTCCCAAGCCAAATATACCACACGGCCATATGCTTATTTTTCCATATCAACTAAATTCATCCAACTTTCAATTCCCATATGCATTTCATCACAATTACAACTAGAACATAACATAAATTCAACACAACTTGGCTATACAACATATATATACACACGGCTACAAGCCACATACCAAACCCACATTGCAAACTTCCATTTTTCCATACAATCAACACATTTCTATATACTACAACACAATCAAAACTTCATAACACAATAAAAAGGTAGAAATTCTTACCTTTTCTTCAAGTTTTCTTCACTTGGAGATGTAGTCACTTTGATGATTCTAATGCTCCCCACTCCAATCCAACTACCAAGTTACAAAGGAACCTTCACTTAGTAGGAAATCAACAAGAATTGAATTTTTAAGACAAGATTTTTGCTAGCCAATTTTTCATGGCAAACCCGAAACCCTCTATCTTCTTGCTCTATTTTTTTTTGTTCTTGTTTATCATCTTTGTTGACTTGTCTTGATATTATCCTAACATATACTAGTTGATCACATGACTAGCACATGATCAACTAGGTGGGTTTGGGCCTAATTAAATGGCTTGGCTGGCCACCCCTACTCTCTTTGGGCCTCAATTTGTTTCACATTTTACAAGCCCAATAACTTGTGAATCATATTTTGTAATTCCCGAAACTAATTTCCAAAATTCCAAAATTACCCTTAGCCTTGTCCCACACTTTCATGACTCTATTCTTTCATGCATAACTCTTATGTTCAACAAAATATCAAATTTGACCCCATATCTCAAGAATCCATTATTTATCAATTTGTTTTCCAAACGTGTGAAAACACGGGATATAACACACCCCCTATCTCATATCGTATTATTATTACTAAGTGGGCCGTATGAATTGTACTATATTTGTTTTTCTACTTACCATTAACACTAGTAGCATAGTTATAAACATAGGCTAACAAACTCGGCTAGCACTTTATACAACAACGAGGACCATCAAAAGTACAAAACATCTAACTGTACATATCTGTCTACGAGGCTCTAAACATAGTACACATATACATAGGAAGGGCCGAGTACTGCCGTGCCCGAATATATACACAAAATAGTACCAAGGAACTGAGGCTCCGAGACAATTGGAGCGCTGCCACTTACTGCTGATAGAACTCCTAGGAATCAGGTCCGTCTACCTGCTGACCTGCGCGGGATGAAACGCAGCGTCCACAAGAAGGGACGTTAGTACAAATAGTGTACCGAGTATGTAAAGCATGGAAGATAATACAACAGAAACATAGAGTATGATTATCAATATCATAGGGTCATAGGACATATAATGAGACGAGAAAGTAACCTGTACATCGGAATACTTTTTTTCAAGCCGGATACCATGCATGCCTGCCCGTCTTTTGAAAACATTTCTTTTTCATATTCATAGAAAATAGAGCATATTACACATCGTATCATGTCATAGCATATCATAGCACCGAACAATGTCGGCTCGCCCACATTGCGCCGAAATACATCGGCTCGCCCATATATCCCGCGTCCGGGCATCCCGCGTCCGGGATGATAAGCCAGCTGACCAGGTGGCAATGAAACATGTTTCCCTTTCCATCCCCATGTATCCCTTCCCCCCACCCCATGTACATATTCATATTTCATATACATATATCATATAAGCATGCAGGAGAGCCCAAAGAAAATCATGTAGCCATCGGAGTGACGTAAGGTCGGTGACCTCCGATTACGTTATGGAACAATCGTGATTGCTTTGTCTCACTTTGAAGGAACGAGTATTTTAAGGCAAGACTACCAACGGAGAATAGTGTTAAAAGAAACATAGAATGAAATCATGGATGTCATTGCAATCAATTCATCTGCTTTAGAGCCTTTAGAGAGTGTTATCATAACCAAGGAATAGAATTAAAATCAAGAACTAGTTTGATACTTTCGTATTCCTATTGGGTCCTTAGCTTAAGACTCTTAGTCATGGAATCATTCTTGTCATACTTATCATAGACGTATTCTCTTCCTTAGCATCATCGTCATCATGGTCATCGTAGAAATATTTCCATTAGATTAGTCCAGTACTTATCGTTTGATAATCGGAACAAGGATCAAAAGTTTCCTTTGGATTCTACTCCAAAATAAGTCAAACGGAGCAATAGGGAAAATCCGGAAACAATGGGCCCACCTCGGGTCAAATGAGGCGGCGTACCAAATTTACGTACATTATATTTCATGACGTCACTTGTGAGGGTTTTGAGGTAGTCGGGTCATATTTATGCAAGTTCTAGATGTTTAGGAAGTTTTTCCAACATTTTACACAATTTCTAATTCAATTCTACTGAATGAAAAAGGGGAAACTTTAGGTGCGGATTCCGGAGAATGGAGTTGTCCCCGAGGCTCGTATCCAACCTAGTATGCCTAAGACATGCCATAGAAGGAAGGGTGAAGCCTTACATACCTCTTTCCGCTCCTTATGCTATTCCGAATTCAAGTTGCAAATCCGCCGAAATCTACAAATTGGTCACATTTACCAAACTTGATTAGAGCATTTAGAATTGGAATCTTAAGATAACACTTGTCTACCGAAATTTCGGCAGCACTTCCCCTGTAAATACACCATCCCCAAAATTCAACTTAGCCAATTTTCATCAACAACAATCCGGGAATTCAACCCGGCCAAACTATCAACATAATTTCAACAACCACACTAACAATTTCCATATTCAATCCAAGATACATTATAACAACTTAATCAATTTACTACTTCTTCCAAAACCTTCCAACTCCAATAAAAACAATAACAACCTTATAATATATATTCCAACAACACCATACTAATATCATTATCTTCCATGCATGTAAGAACATAATATTCAATTTACATAATCTTCCAAGACAAGCCTCCAACTACTAATACTTCACTAAGCTCATTAGGCTTTTATTTGCAATATAAAATCCACAACACAACAACCAACATACCAAATAAAACTTGCTCACATTCCTTCACGATTCACCAAATATACACGGCTATACATCATGCATATACAACTACAACCTCTCCAAAATCATTCAACTTCCATTATCAATATAACATTCAAAACAATAACAACCAATTACTAGATAAAATAATTAAAACATGATTTCTACACACACCCATGTTACCTCACGGCCACCACCCCCACTTCCATATTCCTCATGAATTTCATCCATCTTTGTACACTAGAACATGCAAAAATATCCATAACATGTAAAGAGAATGAATTCTTACCTTTCTCCTCACTTCTTCACTTGGCTAAAACTTCCAATTTGCAAGAATATGAATTTTTCTCCTTCCAAAAACCACCCCACCTTGCTAGGAATCCTTCAATTGGTAGGAAATGATTTTTGAAGAAATTTTTGTCAATTTCCTTGGCAATTTTTGCACTTGGCCGAAATGGCCCTTGAAGCTTCCTTTTTTTTTTTTTTTTTTTTTTTTGTGTTCTTGGTTTCTTGAAATGTCTAGAGAATTCTATGAATTTTATGAAGACTTGGTCTTCTTTTAAGTCATTCACTTAATTCCCGTATGGGCTTGGCCCATTAAGAAGGAAGTTGGATGGCCAACCTTGACCCAAAGTGATCTAGCCCATTTTTATTTTTTTTGCACTTCATGACAAATTTTAATTTTTCCAATTTCCAAATTTTCCCTTCGTCTTCCTCCATATTTCCACGAGTCATATTGCGAATATACCTTTTTACCCCTATCCTTACTAATACTTCCACTTCAAGATTTTCATAAGCAACTTGTATGCTTAACAAAATAAAAATATGGCCTTGCTTATTGTCTTCCCGCGATTGTCTTGAATTTTCCGCTTTCCCAAAAATACGGGATATAACAACATCACCCCGATAAAGTATAGTTATCCTTGAGTCTTTATGCATGCACTATGATGAGCATATTATGATGATGATATAACACCGCGCCTATATGGCCGGGAAGTCACCGCTATGGCGGGCAGCGTATACACCATTGCTAGATAGCATGGGAAGACACCACTAGTGGGCGGCATGAGATGATACCCCGGACGCGGGAGGCCTAGACGCAGGCTAATGATTATCACGCCGATCCGATACGGACGGACAGCTTATACATTTATGCATTTATGATATGATGATGATTATGAGTATGCCAGCATGCATCATTTCCTTTATATTTGACAGTAAGATACAAATGTTCCTTATTGATGCTTCCTTTATTTCGTTGATGTATCATTATTATTTATGCATCTCATACTCAGTACAATGTTCGTACTGACGTCCGTTTTCTTTGGACGCTGTGTTCATGCCCACAGGTAGTCAGGGTGGTGATCCTGATCCAGATTCGTAGAAACTATTAGCTGATTTGAAGAGCACTCCATTTTCCGGAGGTGCCATTGATTATTCTTTTGGTTTATATGTATATGTATATTTTGGGGCACGACAGGCTCTTGTCCCGTCCATATGTGTAGCAGTCGAGTAGTGGCTCGTAGATGCGCAGTGTGGGTTGTATGGTCTGACGAGGTTGCTACTATATATATATTACTTTGATGACCAAAAGGCTTGTGCATATAAAAGTATTTATGTTTCCGAATTAAAGATAATATTCTTATAATTTTGATAAAAGAACGTTTAATGAGCATGATAAGTAGTAGAACGAGGGGTGCTCGGTGGTTAGCCCCGGGTACCTATCACGGCCCCTAGTTAGGTCGTGACAAAAGTGGTATCAGAGCAGTTCAATCCTAGGAAGTGTCTACGAGTCGTGTCTAGTAGAGTCTTGTTTATGGTGTGTTGCGCGCCACATCAATAAACAGGAGGCTACAGGGCATTTAGGAAAAATGATCATCTTTATTCTTATGAGATCGTGCGATAGAGCTGTGTATAAGATTTTATCCTCCCTAATAGTGTGTTGTGATTTCAGAAATGCCGCCAAAGGGAAAAGCTACAGCCGCCCAAAAGGGCAAGAATACGACAAAAAGGCAGGTAGAAAGAGAGTTGCTAATGAATGTAGAAGAGGGAGATTCACACAATGAGGCCCTATCTAATACTTCCTCTACCCCGCCCAATGTAGACGAACAAGGAGGAGCTTCAGCTCCAGTTCCTCCACCGGTTCCTTCGGGTCAACAAGTAACTGAGGCTATTCATCTATTGACACAGTTTGTTCTCGCCCAGGAACAGCGGCAAAATGCGGGCCCAAGTGATCGGTCAGCTAGTACCAGTGCCCGTGATTTTATGAGCTTAAACCCTCCTTAGTTTTTCAGGTCAAAGCCGGATGAAGACCCACAAGGTTTCATTGATGAGATGTTGAGGACCTTGAAGATTATTCATGCCTCCGAGACTGAATCTGTGGAGTTGGCATCTTATAGACTCTGAGATATGGCGGTGTTGTGGTATAATAATTGGCTAACATCAAGGAAAGAAAATGTGCCTCCTCCCGTGTGGCAAGAATTCGTAGATGCTTTCATTCGCCATTATTTGCCACCCGAGGTCCGCCATGCTAGAGTGGATAGATTTCTAAATTTGAAGCAAGGAAATATGAGTGCCCGGGAGTATAGCTTGCAATTTAATTCCTTGGCTAGATATGCCCCGAATATGGTGGCCGATATGGGAGATAGGGTGCACAGGTTTGTGAGTGGCTTGGGGCCACATTTGTTCAAGGATTGTTTAACGGCCTCATTACAAGAAGGGATGGATATTTCTCGAATACAAGCCCATGCCTAGAACTTGGAGGGACGACAACAACCACAAAGAGATGATCGCGACATTGATAGAAGGCAAAGCAAGAGGGATAGATCTATGGGGGAAGGCAGTGATTATAGAGGGGGATCAATGCAGACATATTCTAGACATTCAGGCCAGTCGGTGACTAGTGCACCTCCTCGATTTACGGGTAGGAGATTTGATCGCTCCTTTCGTTCAGGACAAGGTCAGAGTTCGAGGGCCGCAGATTCTCTGTTCAGGGAAGATTATAGTCAGAGGAGACCTTCAGTACCGCGATGTAGCCAGTGCAGTAGATTACATTCCGGATAATGTCACCAGGGTTTGGATGCTTGCTATGCCTGTGGTCAGGTTAGGCATATGATGCGAGATTGACCGTCGACGAGCGGTAGAGTTGGGGTTCAGCCCACAGGATCAACAGTTGGTTCATCTTCAGTGCGCCCAATAGGGAAGACTCCCCAGATATCAGCAAGTCTAAGTAGAGGCAGAGGGGGAGCATCTACTTCAGGTGCCACTCAGCCCCGTGTTTATGCTTTAGCCGGACGACAGGATCTCGAGTCCTCCCCAGATGTGGTTACAGGTACATTATGCATATTTTCCCATGATGTATATGCCTTGATAGATCCGGGTTCTACTTTTTCCTATATTACCTCGTATGTTGCTGGTCGTATTGGGGTGTAACCTAAGCCAATCAAACCTTTTAAGGTAACTACTCCGGTTGGTGATCCCGTGGTAGCTAGACAAGTGTATAAAAACTGTGTACTTGTGATATGCAATCACCAGACCAAAGCTGATCTAATTGAGCTAGACATGTTAGATTTCGATGTGATTATGGGTATGGATTGGTTGGCCTCATGCTATGCTAATGTGAATTGCCGACTGAAAATAGTTTGATTTCAATTTTCGAGAAAGCCCATGCTTGAATGGAAGGGTAATACAGCCTCTCCAAAAGGTAGGTTTATTTCCTACCTTAAGGCAAGGAAGATGATAGCTAAAGGCTATATTTATCATCTAGTACGAGTTCATGACACCAAAACAAAGTCACCAACTTTCCAATCCGTTCGGGTAGTGAATGAATTTCCGGATGTATTTCCTGATGAGCTTCCAGGTCTTCCTCCAGAAAGAGAAATTGACTTCGCCATTGATGTGTTGCCGGACACCAAGCCTATTTCTATTCCTCCTTATCGAATGGCTCCGGCAGAATTGAAAGAGCTAAAGGCGCAATTGATAGATTTGCTTGAAAAGGGGTTTATTAGACCCAGTTCATCACCGTGGGGAGCACCAGTCTTGTTCGTGAGAAATAAAGACGGTTCCCTACGAATGTGCATCGATTATAGACAGTTGAACAAGGTGACGATAAAGAACAAATATCCTCTCCCAAGGATTGACGATTTATTCGATCAGCTGCAGGGTGCCAAGTGGTTTTCTAAAATAGACATGAGGTCGGGCTATCATCAAGTGAGGGTTAAAGAAGAAGATATTCCTAAAACAACCTTCAGAACAAGATATGGCCATTATGAGTTTCGGGTGATGTCGTTTGGGTTGACTAATGCTCCGGCCGTGTTTATGAATTTGATGAATAATGTGTTCAGGCCACTCTTGGACCTATTTGTGATAGTATTCATTGATGATATCCTGGTATATTCTCGCACGGAATCAGAGCATGCAGATCATTTACGTATCGTACTTGGAATTCTTCGAGCTTGAGAATTATATGCAAAATTTTCAAAGTGCAAGTTTTGGCTGAATTCCGTAACATTTCTGGTCCATGTTATTTCAGATGACGGTATTCGAGTTGATACTCAGAAAATTGAGGCTATGAAGACTTGGCCAAGGCCTACGACGCCTACAGAGGTTCGCAGTTTTCTAGGATTGGCAGGATACTACAGAAGGTTTGTAGAAGGGTTTTCATCTATTTCAGCTCCATTAACGAAGCTAACCCAAAAGTCAGCTAAATTTCAATGGAATGATGCGTGTGAACACAACTTCCAAGAGTTGAAGGACAGATTAACCTCAGCTCCAGTCTTAACACTTCCAGAAGGGTCCGATGGTTATGTAGTATACTGCGATGCTTCGGTGTTGGATTAGGATGCGTGTTAATGCAGCATGGTAGAGTCATTGCTTATGCTTCGAGGCAGCTGCGGAAACATGAAAAGAACTATCCAACTCATGACTTCGAATTAGCTGCAGTTATTCACGCGTTAAAAATGTGGAGACATTACTTGTATGGTGTGCATGTTGATATTTATACAGATCACAAGAGTCTACAATACATTTTCAAACAAAAGGAATTAAATCTGCGGCAAAGGCGGTGGTTAGAATTATTGAAAGATTATGATGTGAGTATTTTATACCACCCTGGAAAGGCAAATGTAGTAGCCGATGCGCTTAGCAGCCAATAAATGGGCAGCCTATGCGAAGTTCCTTCGGAAAAGAAATAATTGATTCATGAGCTCCATCAGCTAGCTAACCTTGGAGTATGTCTAATCGATTCAGGTAGTGCAAGAGTTAGTGTTAACAATCCCACGGTTTCGTCCCTGAATGTGGAAGTGAAAGAGCGTCAGCATGAAGATCCTATGTTAAGCCAGTATAGATCCTATGTTAAGCCAGTATAGATCTCCATTTAAAACTTCGATGGATGAGATTCTTAGATACCAAGGCAGGCTATGTTTTCCGAATGTTGCAGAATTGCGTCGACGAATTCTGGAAGAAGCCCATTATTCTCGGTATTCTATTCACCCAGGTGCAACAAAGATGTACCACGATCTCAAATTGATATATTGGTGGGATGGAATGAAGAGAGACATAGCAGAATTTGTAGCCCAATGCCCAAATTGCCAACAAGTAAAGATCGAACATCAAAAGCCAGGAGGGTTATTGCAAGCGATGGAAATTCCTACGTGGAAATGGGAAATTATCAATATGGATTTTATTGTAGGATTACCCCATTCCCGAGGAAAGTGTGATTCTATATGGGTAATTGTGGACAGATTAACAAAGGCATCTCATTTTTTTCCAGTTAGGACCACATACTCAGCAGAAGATTATGCGAGTTTATATCTCAAAGAAATTGTGCGACTTCATAGTATTCCACTATCCATTATTACAGATAGAGGAGCACAATTTACAGCCAAGTTCTGGAAATCTTTCTAGGAAGGTTTGGGTACTAAAGTAGGGCTCAGCACGACATTTCATCCGCAAACGGATGGGCAAGCCGAGCGTACTATTCAAACCTCGGAAGATATGCTCCCGGCATGTGTGATGGATTTCGCTGGTAGTTGGGATGATCACCTACCCCTTATTGAGTTTGCATATAACAATAGCTACTATTCCAGTATTCAAATGGCTCCGTATGAAGCTTTATATGGAAGGAAGTGTAGGTCCCCAATTGGATGGTTCGAAACAGGAGAAGTGCAGCTAATAGGCCCTGAATTGATTCAGTAAGAGGTAGAAAAAGTCAAAGTGATCCGAGATCGATTGTTGACAGCCCAAAGTCGCCAAAAATCTTACGCGGACAACCGCCGGCGAGACTTGGAATTTTAGGTTGATGATTGGGTATTTTTGAAGGTGTCGCCAATGAAAGGGGTGATGAGGTTTGGCAAGAAAAGGAAATTGAGTCCCCGCTACATTGGACCTTATAAAATTATCCGTAAGGTGGGCCAAGTAGCCTATGAATTAAACTTGCCTTCAGAGCTTAAGTCAGTTCATCCAGTCTTCCATGTCTCAATGCTCCGCAAGTGTATTGGAGATCCCACGAAAATTATCCCAATAGCTGATGTGCAAGTGACAGAATAGCTAGCATATGAAGAAGAGCCCATTTCCATTTTGGACAGGCAAGTGCGAAGACTTCAAAACAAGGAAGTAGCTTCAGTCAAAGTCTTGTGGTGAAACATCAACCGAGAAGAAATAACTTGTGAAGAAGAAGAGAGTATGAAGTTCAAGTACCCGCATTTATTCCAACCCCCAAGAGAGATTCAAGATGAAATACAAACATTATAAGGTATGTATGCTTTCTTTTATGCTTTTGGTCGTGTGTGGCCAATTTATGTTGCTATTATGTTGTGGCCCTGGGAGGCAATGTTATTATGGGTTGTTGTGACAGGATGGTAATGCCATATTATAGGGGAAACTCTGGCAAAATTTTTGTAGAATTCCCGAGTACTTAACATTCGAGGACGAATGTTCCAAAAAGGGGGGGAGAATGTTACACCTCGGAACTTTAGGTTGCTGAGCGGTGAAAGGACTAATGTAAGTTAAGGTGTACATGATGTTCCAACAAGTAAGAAGGGATACTTAATAATTCTAATTAAGATTCCAAAGAAGTTAGAGGCAAGGGAGAAAAGTTCGTTAAATGAAACTCCACCACAGTTCTGCGAAAGGGGGGTTCGACGGTCGTTCTTTATACCATCGGACGAGTCGAGCTTCATCGATTGTCCTGTAGAATTGAGCTAGAGAGAAGACCATTCGACGAACAGGTCGACGCTTCGTCGATCAGTTCAACGGACCGTCCTTCTCACTGTAGAATGAAAAGAAACGACAGATTGCTCACTGGAAATTTAACGACTTCGACCACCAGATCGACGCTCCGTCGATCGTACCGTATATCTCGGTCGGGACTGATTTCATGATTTAATATAAGGACAATTCCCCCATTTTATTTCATTTCATCTTCCACTCTCCTCTCTTCAAGAAACCTCTAGAACCTTCTCCATCATTCATGCACAAGAAATCAAAGGAAATCCATGATCAAATACACCAAATCCATGAAATCAAGTGTATGAAACCCATTAAAAGTTCATCTACACTAAGAAAACTCAAGGGAAGTGAGTTAGGGTTTTGGTGCAAGAAGAGAAGTTTCACTCAAGGCTTATTCCTACACTATCTAAGGTGTGTTTTATGGTATTTACATTTTATTTAAGGCATTGAAAAGTTGAAACACTTGGATTGTAGAAGGAGGTAGGAGATGGGTCATGAATGAGTGAATAGTGTCATTGTTGAACAATTTGTTGGGATGAATTATGAATGTTGGTATGTTGTGATTGAAAATATGTTATTGATGATATTTATACCATGGAATAAGTATTAAATAGGAGAAAACGCGATAGTGAGCAATAACCATAATTGTGGAGAAATTGAAGGAATATGGTGAATTGTGTAAAATGTAGATGATTGATGATTGTTGTTGCGATATTGTGAATATTGTTATGAACGTTTGGGAGTTGATATAGAATGTGGGAAAAGTAGTAGAAACAAAGGAAATGCTGCCCAATTTCTCCTAGAAATAGTAAAATGCTCTTATAGCCGAGTAACTAATGTTAATGCGAATCCTCTTGAAGGTAGAAACGCGAGCAACGAAGGAGGACGATCAAGCGATAGAATAGTTAAACGACAAAGGTATGTGAGGCTAGTCCTTTCTTTCTATGGCATGAATCCTATAGTATGACTTTCCTTCCTCTTCATGAATCTCTTAAATTTCGGAAAACTATGAGCCTGTATTCATGAATAGCTACACAAGGTAAGAGTTATGTTATGAGCTCAATAATGATGATGATGAGTTAAAGTATAGAGATTCTAGATGTTCATGATATGATGTTCCTAAAACGTTAATGATGTCATTTATTGCTTACACTCACCTTATATACTATTCCCTTTAAGGTGAGGCAGAATGTTAATGAGTGGTTCATAATGAAATCGGGGGATCACGACCTTACGTCACCCCGATAAAGTATAGTTATCCTTGAGTCTTTATGCATGCACTATGATGAGCATATTATGATGATGATATAACACCGTGCCTATATGGCTGGGCAATCACCGCTAAGGCGGGCAGCGTATACACCATTGCCAGATGGCATGGGCAGACACCACTAGTGGGCGGCATGAGATGATACCCCGGACGCGGGAGGCCTGGACGCAGGCTAATGATTATCACGCCGATCCGATACGGACGGGCAACTTATACATTTATGCATATATGATATGATGATGATTATGAGTAAGCCAGCATGCATCATTTCCTTTATATTTGACAGTCAGATACAAATGTTCCTTATTAATGCTTCCTTTATTTCGTTGATGTATCATTATTGTTTATGCTTCTCATACTCAGTACAATGTTCGTACTAACGTCCGTTTTCTTTGGATGCTGTGTTCATGCCCACAGGTAGACCGGGAGGTGATCTTGATCCAGATTCGTAGAAGCTATTAGCTAATTTGAAGAGCACTCCATTTTCCGGAGGTGCCATTGATTATTCTTTTGGTTTATTTGTATATGTATGTTTAGGGGCACGACGGGGTCTTGTCCCGTCCATATGTGTAGCACTCAAGTAGAGGCTCGTAGATGCGCAGTGTGGGTTGTATGGTCTCACGAGGTTGCTACTATATATATATATATGTATGTATGTATATATATTATTTTGATGCCCAAAAGGCTTGTGCATATAAAAATATTTATGTTTCCGAATTAAAGATAATTTTCTTATAATTTGAGTATGATATAAATAGTAGAACGAGGGGTGCTCGGTGGTTAGCCTCGGGTACCCGTCATGGCCCCTAGTTGGGTCGTGACATTAATATAGCAGAGTTGACAGAAATATGAGAAAAGGTAAATGAGATTCAGCAACCGAAAATAGTGACATAACACATTCAGAACTTCCAGATTAAGTGATCCCTGAAAGGAAGTTTCTCACAGTCACAATCAGAAATTCAAGTCAATTACTTACTAAGTTTTCTCGTTGGACTCCTGTTAAGATAACATTTGGAGCATGTAGCCTTTTTCGACTAAGAAATTGCAAGGAACGGATGAAGAAAATTCAGACAGTAGTTCTAATGATGGTAAAAACCAAAACACTAAAGAACGTAACGACTGCTTTGTTTTTCACAAGTAACACAAATAGTAGAGCAAAGTTCATAAACAAACTAAGGAAAATTTATATTGAGATATTTGGCATCGGCATAAGTCATTATCATAACTGAGTTTTGCAGTGATATAACTAATTATACAAAAGTAAAAAAGTACGCATGGGTAAGTAGACAAATCAATTATTGAGAATGAAAAAATTGTTCTTGTTCTGATGTTATTCGATCGGTTCAAAGATTTGACATTTAATAGCCCACAAATTCTTACATAAAATCAATCTGGCTATTGATTATGAAGTGAATGATGTTGCTTTGTAAGAATTCACCCCCTCATTTATCAAGTTCATCAAAAATGTTGTTGGAAGTATTAGTAGTAACTTTAAAGATAAGTAAAAGAAGCAATCGGAACCTGCAGAATGTTTGAGCTTGACGTCACTTCGTTGTGAGAGACTTCATCTATTCCCTTTCTTGATAGATTTGCTTCACATCTCCACTTTTGTGAGTAGTTCCTCGTTCCATATATCTGCATCTTCTAGCAAAGGGACCTACAAAAAAAAGAAACTATTTTCATAAAACATATCCAACTGGTTAATTCATTTACTTAAGAATCAAGAAGAAAGTAACTTTTGAATCTAATACAAGTAAAGTAATTATACAATTCATATATACGAATACAATTCGTAGCGAAATATTTCAAAAAAGGAAGATAACAATGCAGTTTGCTAACCTTCTTCAGGGGATAATGAAGGATTGATAAATGTAAGAGCACTTCCTTTTGGAGGCTGCATATACACTTCCAGTGATAAGACTGTATTACTTGTTTGATGGAGGGATTTCACTTTTTTGATTCAGTACTTTTATCTCATAGTTGGGCCAAGAATAATTGTTTTCTCTCAGTTGGGCCAAGAATAGTTGTTTTCAACATTTCTTTGAGGGCTCCGTAATAAATACATAGTATCTTTGTTTCGAGACATTCCTGTTTAAAATAGTTTATACTGTTGTTAAATTAATCTTATAGGTGAATATAATCTAAAAACCATACACCAGATCTACTTATTTTTTAATAAATACTTAGAACAGTAAATTACTCTAACAGAAATATAGGTGGGAGCAAATGGCATACATTTGAAACATATTTCTCTAACACAACCATAAATGATAGAGACTGATGTTGTCCAACATAAGTAATAACATATCTTTTGTGTCAGAGCATAAATCCTTTGGTAATGCGGTTGAAGAAAAAATGCAACAAAATATTTTCAGTGGTTTTCACATATATGATCAAACAACTTAGATATGTACAGTGCAACACCACTAAAAGTCATTTATACAAACCTGATGTTGCACTAAAGTATATAAGAAAGAATATATTGTATAAGATGGATTTTTTTTAAGCAAAGCCACCAGAAAGGTGGAAGTTTATTGATAAACAAAATATGTACATATCAATCCAAAAGTGATTGATCAAATAAATAAAACAACAACAGAAAAGAAAATCAACAAGTGGAAAATGGAAATACAGATTTAGTTTGAAACAGACTATTCACAACTAATAATCCAAGGGCCTTGACTTGATAACATCTATCACACCTTCAAAGTCTCACAGGTGGAATGTTGCAAATCAGTTGAATCATTCTTCAGGCCACTTAAATGTAGTTGTGTTCTTCTGTAGAAACCAACATCTGTGTGGAAGCAAGAACCACTCCCAACTTTGTACCATTGTCAAAAGATCATAAGTCCTAGACTGAACATGTGTAGCTTCCATATTAAGATATGACATCTTAATATAATTACTGCATCATTTCCTTCATATGCTCCACAGACACTCTTTGATCATTCATCATCCTCATGATATCATCCACCAACATTGAAATGCTCCAAGGGATCTTCCATTCAGCATTTAAAATCTTCTTCATGGTCATGGAATCAGTCTCTATAATCAATGGAAAAAGCTGCTTTTCTACACAGTACATCAATCCCATTCTAATAGCCTCAGCCTCAGCCACAATATTTGTTCCATCTGTCATAATTTTAGCAGCTGCATACACCAAATCTCCCTCTTCATTTCTGATACAAAAAGCAGCAGAAATTGATCCTGGATTTCCTTTAGCAGCTCCATCAGTATTACATTTGTAGAATCCAGCTGCAGGTCTCATCCATTTAATAACTCTGCATATAACAGTAGGCTTATATCCTTCAAAGAATTGAACAATCTGATGCTATCTAGTTGGAATATTTAGCCCAGGAAACTGAACTTTACATAACATATAAATGTTCAGATTTATGTCATATAGTACTCTATTCAGATTCATATTACCACCATGTAGCCTATTGTTTCTCCACTTCCATATTTGCCACACAATAAAAGCAGGCACTGCTTTGTATATGGCCTTCATTTTGAAATTGCATTTTGCTTCCCACCAACTTCTAATGGCATGTTTGACCTGAATACAATTCATGCTCAATCCAACCCCCATATTAAAGTATCTCCATACCTTTGTAGCCAAATCTCCACACAGAAACAAATGGTTTATAGCCTCAATGTGAGCAGTATGAAAGCAACAACACTTTGAGACTATTGGAATGCCAATACTTGCCACCACTTCATCAATTGTCACTTTAAACTTCCACAATCTCCACATGAAGAATGAAATTTTAAAAGGCACACCTTTGATCCACATATTCTGAAATGGTACTGTTCCATTAGATTTTTGTCTCAATAGTTGCCATGCACTACTTACTGTAAACCTCCCTGTACTTGTCATCATCCACCAAGGTCTGTCCCATTCATTTGATGCATATTTAATATCAATTTTCTGTATTATATGCTGCATAATATCTTCAGGAAACAGCTGCATGATTTTGCTGATATTCCATCCTCCATTTGACATAAGCTTAGAAACATCTTCAGCATGATCATTGATTTTCCACGACTGGGGAACCACATAGCTAAGAGCACCTAGCTTAGTCCAATTGCCAAACCAGATGTTTGAACTTCCAATCTTTGGCTCCCACCAGATTTCCTGCTCTATACTTTCCCTTGCTTCCAACATCATCTTCCAGACTTGTGACCCTCCCTTCCATTGAACCGCCTGAGGAATTTGCTTCTTACAGTATTTATTCCACATGAAATTAGCCCACAAAGAACTAGTGGTTTTAAACATCCACCAGAGTTTAGCATATAAAGCTTTGGACATGTCATAAATAGACCGGAAACCCAGACCTCCTTCATCATTGGGAATGCACATGTTAAGCCAAGATGCCCAGTGTCTGCATCTTCCTTCCTCCTTATTATTCCAAAAGAACCTGGCAAAGATCCTGTGTAGTTCCTTTATAACACATTTAGGAGGCCTTATAGCAGATAGAACATGAATTGGGATACTTTGAAGAACACTTGTAATCAACACTGCTTTTCCTCCGTAAGACAGTAACTTGCCTTTCCAAGTTTGTAACTTGTCTTTGACTTTCTTCAATAATTCGGTATAATTCACTTTCCTTTTCCTGGCATGAGTAATTGTGTCACGACCCAGCTAGGGGGCCGCGACGAGCACCCGGTCCTACCCCACCCGGGCACCCCCTTATCGTACATAACATAACATCTAGGTGAACCATAAGTCAATTCGTGCTTTTCTTATCGTTAATCATATTGATCCCATTAGACGACCATCATCATTTAACATATCATAGGCATCTATGCCACATCATAAGTACAAGGCCGACAAGGCCAACAAAAGATATACAAAACATGGGCCGACATGGCCGAACATCTCTACCCACATACACATGACTACGAGCCTCTAAGAGTATGACATATCGTATGAGCGGGACAGGACCCCGCTATGCCCATAATTATATACACAAAAGAATAAGTACCCAAAAGCTACGGCTCTGAAAGAAATGGAGCTCTGCTATGCAATCTCTGAATAAGCAGCTATGGATCAAGCCTGTCTCCCTGTGCACCTGCGGGCATAACGCAGCGTCCACAAACAAAAGGACGTCAGTACGAAGAATGTACTGAGTATGTAAAGCATGATCAACATCGATATATAAGCATAATGAACAACGTATGAAATAGCATAGGAAGGGAGACAATAATATCATCGTCATAGTACTTACCTGCCTTTCGTAGGACTTTCCATTTTTCATACGTATTAGCACATCTTCGTCGTCATCCGTATTCTATAATAGTACTCATACCATACTTGTGCTCATATTCGTATACATGTCCTTATTCGTATTCTTATACATAGTCTTATCACATTCATATTCATATTATATACCTAGTCATTTCATATACATAGCATTTACATAGCATACCCGACCTTATAGGATCGGTGTTTTATATATATAATTGGCCAACCAAGGCTCAAGAGCATGCATACCTAGCCCTACCAAGGCATCAGGGTTATCCGTACCATCTGCAGAGGTGTGCGCGCGTTTCGTAATCGTATACATACTCTATACATAGTCATATACATATAGTCTTACTCGGCGTCATAAGCTCGGGGTCTTATCATAGCCCTTCATAGGCATACATATACATATGTCATAGCTCGTAAGCATCTCTAATCTCATTTTACTCTCATCATCAATTCTATCCTCATCATTATCGTTACATCTACATTATAGACTTACTCGTCATACGAGGAACATAGTATAATCATAGTACATATCAAGGGTCGTGAGCTTATGAGCTCGGAATGTCAACCATGTGAAGATAACATACTCGTATAGAGGAATTAGAAACTTGGCCAAGAACCATGCCTTATGAAAGAAGGGTTAGCCTTACATACCTTTCCGTCGAACTATTCTACACTTGCACGTTCCCTTCCAATGCTAGCGTTTATACCTTCATTAACATCATAACAATGGCCATTAGTCATTCACATTATCCACATTATTTAGATTCCTCAATTTGCCTCTAATTCACCCACATTCATGGTCATAACACCCAACTTCTTCCATTCGTCTAAAGTGTTTAGTTCATGATCTTAATACCATTTATAACACATTCATATCACAACACAACAACATTCATAACTCAATTCAAACTATTTCTCAAAATGTCACTATTCGTCATTCATGACCTAGTTGACCACATTTTCTACAATCCATGTATTTTAATTCTCCAATACCTTAAACATCTTATAAAAATCATGAATATTACCTTAGAAGTTGTAGGAACAAGCTTTGGTTGATAATAGTCCTCTTTGAGCAAAACCCTAGTTTTTCTCCATTTGGATTTCTTGACTTGGATGATCCTTTATGATTCCCTTATCCTTGATTCACTTGTCTTAATGTTATTGTAGAGATAAGTTTTAGAGAGAAGTGGTGTAATGTGGAAATGAAATAAGACAAGTCTTGTTGGAATCCTACTAATTCAAGGCCCCTTTGCAACTTGGTGTAGTTGGTTTGGGAGGAAGAAGTCTTGTTTCTTCAAGTTGACCCTATATTCAAGTGAAGAAGATTGAGTAAAAAGGTAAGAATTTATCCCTTATTATTGTGTTATGAAGTATTGTTTGTGTTGTAGTATGTAGAAATGAGTTGATTGTATGGAAAAATGGAAGTTTGCAAAGTGGGTATGGAATATAGAATGTGGCCGTGTGTGTGTGTTAATGTGTAAGTGAAATGAGTTGAAATTTATGTTGTATTCTAGTTGTGTGCATGATAGAATTCATACGGAGAATGAAAGTTGAATAAATTTAAGGTTGAAGTGAAGGCTAAGACATTATGTCGGCAAGTAGAACTAGTTATGTCATATTGTGTATTATATTGATTGTTGTTGTTGTGGGTGTTGTTGTTGGGTTGTTGATGATTGTTTTGGCCGAGTTGAATTCTCGGGGGTGCTATATGTATAGGGGAGGTGCTGCCGAAATTTCGGTAGACATATATGAGTTAAGTTGAATTCGTAGAATCTATAACTCACAATTGGTAAACTTGACCATTTGCAGATTTTTGACAAAACGGGAAGTGAGTTTGGAGAGGCGTAAGGAGCTTGAAAGGTATGTAAAGCTACCCCGATCCTTCTTTTGGCATGCCTAACTGTATTAGAATCGGATTCGGGCCTCGAAAGACTTTCTGCCCATCGGAATCCGCAATTGAAAATCTCGCTTTTTCCTTCAGTAAGATTGAGCCCCTTTGGTTTGTATTCTTGAAAATCATGCAAACTTCCCCTAAACTACTTGGAAAGCTATAGAACGTCCGTAGAACCTTTGTAGGTGACCCCATAAGCTTAAAATATGTAATTTGAGCCTACCGCCTTGCTTTTCCCGAGGTGGGCCCACTATTCCCGGTTTTGCCCGTATTGTACTCAAGTCTTACTGTCGAGCGGGTTGTGAAAGAAATGTTTTGACTACCATTTTAATTACCTAACAAACGTTGTTTTAAATATTCCATTAAGTCTGATAAATTGTTTTGACACTCGAAACGACTTCAGAAAGGTTATACTCTGTAATTCATTATGATATCCGAAACTCATTTACTATGATCCCTTCCGACTTCATTGGATCGGTTTGTCTTTGATATGCCTCATTGGCCTCCATGTACTGTGTCGGTTCTTTTATGCTAATTACTAACGTCAAGTGACTTTTATATTTGAAATATTCTGTCATTTTGCTAATTTGGGTTATCGGGTACGTCTGGGTGTCCAGCACGGAGGTTTACGGTCCGTATTCCACTATACGGCTCGTCCTCCATGGGCGTAATTAACCAATTCCAGAACTAGAAGCTGGGCTGCCTTCATGGTGGTTTACGACCATGGTTTACGGGCCGTAAATCACTTTACGGTCCGTCCACCAGGTCGTATTATACCTTTTTCTATTGCTTGCTGGACCAAGTCTGGCCCTATCAACTTAGTTTCTCCGGTTTCAAACCACCCAATTGGGGATCTACACTTTCGCCCATATAGAGCTTCATACGGTGCCATTTGAATGCTAGAATGATAACTGTTATTGTACGCAAACTCAATGAGTGGCAAATGGTCATCCCAATTTCCTCTAAAATCTATCATACATGCCCGTAACATATGTTCAAGAGTCTGAATAGTACGTTCAGCTTGCCCATCGGTCTGGGGGTGAAATGCCGTGCTAAGGCGCACTTGGGTCCCTAAACCCTCTTGGAAAGACTCCCAAAACTTAGTTGTGAACTGAATCCCTCTATCGGAGATAATAGATACCGGAACGCCATGGAGTCTCACTATCACTTTAAGATAAAGCTTGGCATAATCTTCTGCCATATAGGTCGTTCTGACCGGTAAGAAATGTGCTGACTTTGTGAGCCTATCCACAATCACCCATATGGAATCATATTTACGTCGAGAACGGGGAAACCCTGTAATGAAATCCATATTAATCACTTCCCACTTCCAAGTTGGGATTTCTATAGCTTGCAATAAGCCACCCGGCTTTTGGTGCTCGATCTTCACTTGTTGGCAATTAGGACACTGAGCTACGAATTCCGCTACGTCTTTCTTCATCCCATTCCACCAATATATAGACTTAAGATCATGATACATTTTCGTCACTCTGCGGTGAACGGAGTAACGGGAACAATGAGCTTCCCTCAATATTTGGTGACGTAGACCTACCACATCGGGAACACATAACCTGCCTCGACATCAGAGAACTCCGTCTTCCGAAATATCAAATGATGACTCCTCCTTCTGAGGGAGTGTATCTCTGTAATGCATTAGCATGGAATCCTCATATTGTCGCTCTTTGACTTCCGCTACTAGCGATGAAACTGCTGAATTCTGAATAGTAGCTCCGCTGCTACCTGAGTCCACTACTCGGACTCCTAGGCTCGCTAACTGTTCAAGCTCACGGGCTATCTCTTTCTTTTCTGGTCGTACATCACTTAGACTTCCCATCGACCTACGGCTAAGAGCATCAGCCACAACATTTGCCTTTCCGGGGTGGTACAGGATTTCAACATCATAGTCTTTTAGCAACTCTAGCCATCGTCGTTGCTGCAAATTCAACTCTTTCTGCTTGAAGATGTACTGGAGACTCTTATGATCGGTATAAATATCCACGTGGACACCATATAAGTAATGTCTCCATATCTTTAAAGCATGGACCACCGCGGCCAATTCTAAGTCATTGGTAGGATAATTCTGCTCATGTTTCCATAATTGTCTAGAAGCATACGCAATCACCTTACCATTTTGCATCAATAAACAGCCTAGCCCAACGCCTGAAGCATCACAATAAATAACATATCCTTCCAATCCCTCTGGAAGTGTCAAGACTGGGGCTGAAGTCAATCGGTCTTTCAACTCTTGGAAACTACGCTCGCAAGCATCTGTCCATTGAAACTTAGCTGACTTCTGAGTCAACTTGGTGAGTGGCGTAGAGATAGAATAAAAACCCTCAACGAATCTTCTGTAATAGTCTGCTAAGCCCAAAAAGCTATGAACCTCCGTAGGGGTCGTGGGCCTTGGCCAAGTCTTCACTGCCTCAATCTTTTGGCTATCCACTCGAATACCGTCAGCTGCAACAATGTGGCCCAGAAATGCCACTGAGTTCAACCAATACTCGCATTTGGAAAACTTCGCGAATAACTCTCGAGTTCGAAGAACTCCAAGGACAATACGCAAGTGATCCGCATGTTCTGCCTCGGATCTAGAATACACTAGGATGTCATCGATGAATACAATCACGAATAGATCCAGAAAAGGCCTGAATACATTGTTCATTAAGTCCATAAACACTGCCGGGGCATTAGTTAACCCAAACGACATCACTCGGAACTCAAAATGACCGTATCTTGTTCTGAAAGCTGTCTTAGGGATATCTTTATCCCTAACTCTCACTTGGTGATACCCGGACCTCAAATCAATCTTTGAAAACCATTTGGCACCTTGCAATTGATCAAATAAATCATCAATCCTCGGGAGGGGATACTTGTTTTTAATCGTCACTTTATTCAATTGCCGATAATCAATGCACATTCTCAAGGAGCCATCCTTCTTCCGGACGAACAATACGGGTGCTCCCCACGAGGATGAACTAGGCCTAATGAAGCCTTTTTCAAGAAAGTCTTTCAATTGCTCCTTCAACTCTTTCAACTCTGCGGGTGCCATCCTATAGGGAGGAATAAATATGGGTTTAGTGTCTGGCAACACATCAATCGCAAAATCAATCTCTCGTTCGGGAGGAAGGCCTGGAAGCTCTTTCGGGAACACATCCGGAAATTCGTTCACTACCGGAACTGACTGAAGAGTCGGCGACTCAGCTTCTACATCTTGAACTCGCACTAGGTGATAAATACACCCTTTCGTGATCATCTTTCTTGCCTTTAGATAGGAAATAAACCTACCCTTTGGTGATGCCGAATTTCCATTCCATTCTAAGACTGGTTCTCCTGAAAATTGGAAACGAACCATCTTGATTCTACAACCAACATTGGCATAACAAGAAGCCAACCAATCCATGCCCATAATGGCATCAAAATCTACCATCTCTAGCTCATGCAAATCAATCATGGTACGACGATCACAAATCACAATCACACAATTCCTATATACTCGGCTAGCTATTACCGATTCACCCATGGGTGTAGACACCTCAAAAGGCTTGATAGACTCCGGCTCAATTATAAATCGACCCGCAATATATGGAGTAACATATGATAATGTGGAGCCCAGATTAATCAAAGTATATACATCATGAGAGAATACCGATAATATACCTGTGACCACGTCAGGAGAAGACTCAAGATCTTGGCGTCCAGCCAAAGCATAAATACGGTGCTAAGAACCGCTAGTACTGGGAGCTCTGCCCCTACCTCTACTATGGCCGACTGGCGCATGTGAACCTAGCCCCGTAGGGCGTACAGATGCCGAAGATCCGGCTACCGACCCTGATGGCTGGGTCCTACCTTTACCATGCACTGAGGGGCAATCACGCATAATATGGCCCGGTCGACCACATGAATAGCAAACATCTGAACCCAATCGGCATTAACCCCAATGCGACTTCCCACACTGGGAACATCGTGGTATAGGTGGCCTTGACTGGCCTGAATCACCTCTAAACTAGGACCCTGAATAACTCTGACTCGGCCCGGGATGAGTAGATCTATCAAGGCTCTGGCCTGAAAACCATGGAGGTGCATTGGTCATAGAATAGCCCGAAGGTCTAGAGAACTGTTGCCTGTGTCTGCCTCTGGACTCACTTATTGGGCCCGAAGATCTGGCCCTCTTGCTATGTCCCCTATCCTGTTCACGTTCACTTCTCTGCTGCTGTAGGCTTTCCTCTAAGTTTTGAGCATGTGCCTGAATGCGTGCAATATCCATACCGTCCTGAAGGGACGCAGTCAAGCATTTGTCCATCAGATGGGGCCCTAGGCCCTTTACAAATCGGTGTACCCGGTCGCCCATATCTACTTCCATGGCCGAACCATACCTGGCCAAGGAGTTAAAGCGGAGACTATACTCCGTAGCACTCATGTTACCTTGCCTCAAATTCAAGAATTTATCGGCCCTAGCTCACCGAACTTCTGGAGGCATGTAGTGACGGAGAAAGGCATCGACAAACTCTTGCCATACCGGCGGAGGTGCATTGGCTCCTCGCGAAGCCATCCATACTGTATACCACTGGATTGAGATATCTCTCAATCTATAGGACGCTAGCTCTACCGACTCAGTGTCTGAAGCATGTATCAACCGGAGCGTCCTTAGCATACCATCAATAAAGTCCTGGGGATCCTCCTCCGGTTTCGACCCAAAGAATTCCGGGGGTTTCAAAGCAATGAAGTCACGGGCCCTTGCACTAACAACCCTGTCACCTTGCCCTGCGCTTGGCCTCTGAGTCTGGGCCGCGACCAACTGAGTCAATAAATTTATGGCCTCTCTCACATCTTGGCCCGAAGCATTCGGTGAAGGGGCTGGAGCTGGGGCTGAGGCTCCCACGTGCTCCTCGGTAATAGGCACTGTCTGGGAGGACTGAGATTGAGCCGCACTCTGGGACTCATCTTCCTCTACTACCGGTGGCGGTGCTCTTTCAGCCCGCTTTTGTGCCACCGTCTTGCCCTTTTGGGCTGCTGTAGCCTTTTTCTTTTTAGGCATCTCTGAAATACACAACACACGATTTAGGAACAATAATTTCTTACATCATAGCTCTATCGCACGATCCTTATGAAGAAAGAAGGTCATATTGTCACGACCCAGCCCCGTGGGCCGCGACTGGCACCCTACTTGGGTACCCAGACCAAATTAGGTATTCATTGCCAAATCCAAACTTATTTCAGAATTTCATAAAAATCGTATCAAACATAGCTTATCGAAATATGTCTTAAGCGGTCGCACAAATCAAATACAAACTGAGCGGCGGAATAGACATCGCCGGTCAAAAGTACAAACATAAGCATAAGGGCCATTTGGGGCCATCATAACAAGCAGACCGCTTTAAGACCAGAAAACGAAATCAAACCAACATATACAGGACCCTCACCCCACATATATGACTACAGGCCTCTACGAACTCAAAACAAAGACATATGGCGAGACAGGGCCCCGCCGTACCCAAATAGTCAAACGTACAGAATATATACAAAGCAAAAGGAGTCTGTACCAAAAGTGGACTCCGGATCAAAGAGGAGTACTCCGGAATAGCAAAGAGTGAAGCCTACTGCGGAGGGTCACCAATGTCTGTACCTGCGGGCATAAAACGCAGCCCCCGAAGAAAGGGGGTCAGTACGAAATATGTACTGAGTATGTAAAGCACGGAGTACAGAAATATGGATCAAAACTGAAAGCGAATCAGATAACAAAATGGAATACAAATCGGTATGTCAAAATCCGTATCAAAATCATATACGTATATATAATGCAAACGAAATCATGCAAACGCTTAGGAACGTGGTCGCCACTCCGACGCTGGCGCCACACACAGCATAACACCAGAAGGTTTCAAATCTCCGTACATCCCCGAACACAAACATAATCATAGGTGAGCGTATCGCATCACGGGCCATATCACAGCATAACTCCAAACGGAACCCGGCCCTATGGCGAAGCCTCGGGAACCGTAACACAGCATACGGCCGAATTATCATAAGGCGCACGAATCAAAACCGGCCCGGGAACCGGTGAACGAAGTCATAATAGGGCACGAGCGGAGTCGTGAGCAAACAAATGCAAATCATATTTCAAAATAGTCTTTCAAAACATAATGGTTTCATAAGTCATTCCATAATACAAAGTAATCGAATACTTAAACGATACAAGGGTTCGTTTCACAAAAAGTTTCCCAAAATGGTACGTATGGCTCAAAACGTAACTTAGTATATCATAATATCAAAAACATATCTCGTAGGAGGGAGTTCCAAAATCGAAAGTATCATATCAAACTTTATTCACACAGATAGCCCAATAAGGCAAATAGGGCGTATCGGGGTTAGCGGGCCCACCTCGAGTCAAATTGAGGTGGCGAACATATTTTCTGAACATTCATAGGCCAAAGGGTCATACACCATCATTTCTAAGTTACCCGACCACATTTCGATAGGTTTCGGACGAGTGGTGGCATTCTAGCCAAAATAGAGCCCTTAGGCTTCAATTGAATTGAACGAATAGTAACTTTTCTGTGGATCGGGTTTCGAGGAGCAGGAATGCTCCGGAAGTTCTCATATTCGCCTATAATACTAAGATATGCCAAACGAAGGAGTGGGAAGCTTTACATACCTCACAGATGTCGTATGCTCTCCCAAAAGTCCAGTCCCGTTTCGTCTGAAATCTGCAAATGGTCAAGGTTACCAATTGAGATTCTTAGGCTTAAAAATGCCTTTAACTTCATTTTTGCCTACCGAAATTTCGGCAGCATTTCCCCTATAAATCTAACATCCCCGAGGCTTAGCTCGGCTCAGAATACATCAACAACAACAACCCAAACATCATTCAACAATATAACCATATTCAAACTTCAAAAGCCTACCTTACTACACAAGTTGGAAATCTTCCATTCAAACTTCAAAATTCCAAATCTATTTCCATATTATTGTATTCATTCACTCATTCAAGATTATGCCATCACATTCAAAATACATTCCAAGCCATACACGAAATTGCCCAAAATCCATTATTTCCATAATTCTTCAAAACAACGAAAATTCACGACGAACATTCTAACTTGTGTCGTTTCATTCCGAATTCATTAATATCAACTATAACTCATATTTAAAGTCTTTAGCACTCTAAATATACAATGATATACACAATTATACCAAAGGTATACACTTTCCGATAATATCCGAAATCATTTTCCAACGCCAATTTAATTCATCAATCAATCATTTACGACACAAGGATCACAACAACACATTATACCAACTAAACAAGATCAATTCACCTCACTTTCTTCTCCCTATGGCTCACGGCCAACACACAATATACACACACACCCACGGCTTTCTATATACACCAAAGTTACGGGATTCTCGTCTATTCTCAATCCTTAACACATTCATATCAATTCTATAACATTAAAGGGGCAAAATTCTTACCTTTTCTTGAAAACCCGACTTGTCGTAAACGAGGTCCTTGTGCCAAACTAATTATACCCCGTTGAAGAGGGTCTTGAGTACTTCACAACTATGTAGAAATTAGGATTTTTGGATCACAAACAAGGCTTGGAGAATTTCTTTCTCTCCTCTTTCTTGGTTCGGCCGAAGCCCTTTTGTGGGGTGTTCTTGAATTTTTGATTTTTGATCTTGAAAATTCTAAGTGTTGTTGATATATATCCACATAATTGATCATGTGCTATGCACATGATCACTAAGGAAGAGGCTTGGGCCTTGTACATGGCCGGCCACTTCCATTCTTTGGGCCTCAATTTTGTGTTGCATTTTTCCTTGGCCTAATTCATAAAATGTCCCGTTTTGTAATTCCCGAAACTAATTTCCGAAATTCCAAATTTATTATCGGCCTTCCCCGAGGTCTTAACATTAATAATTCCATAACCAACATAGTCATATTCACTAAAATCAAATTATGTCCTTATAACACACAAGTCGTAATTATTTCTCGATTTCCAATTATACGAAAACACGGGACATAACCTAAAATGTCCGCAACTTCTTGTTTATAAGTGTGGCGCGCAACACACCCATAACCAAGACTCTACTAGACACGGCTCGTAGACACATCCTAGGACTGAACTGCTCTGATACCACTTTTGTCACGACCCGGCTAGGGGGCCGCGACGAGCACCCGGTGCTACCCCACCCGGGCACCCCCTTATCGTACATAACATAACATCTAGGTGAACCATAAGTCAATTCGTGCTTTTCTTATCGTTAATCATATTTATCCCATTAGACGACCATCATCATTTAACATATCATAGGCATCTATGCCGCATCATAAGTACAAGGCCGACAAGGCCAACAAAAGATATACAAAACATGGGCCGACATGGCCGAACATCTCTACCAACATACACATGACTACGAGCCTCTAAGAGTATGACATATCGTATGATCGGGACAGGACCCCGCTATGCCCATAATTATATACACAAAAGAATAAGTACCCAAAAGCTACGGCTCCGAAAGAAATGGAGCTCTGCTATGCAATCTCTGAATAAGCAGCTATGGATCAAGCCTGTCTCCCTGTGCACCTGCGGGCATGACGCAGCGTCCACAAATAAAAGGACGTCAGTACGAAGAATGTACTGAGTATGTAAAGCATGATCAACATCGATATATAAGCATAATGAACACCGTATGAAATAGCATAGGAGGGGAGAAAATAATATCATCGTCATAGTACTTACCTGCCTTTCGTAGGACTTTCCATTTTTACGTATTAGCACATCTTCGTCGTCATCCATATTCCATAATAGTACTCATACCTTACTTGTGCTCATATTCGTATACATGTCCTTATTCGTATTCTTATACATAGTCTTATCACATTCATATTCATATTATATACCTAGTCATTTCATATACATAGCATTTACATAGCATACCCGACCTTATAGGATCGGTGTTTTATATATATACTAGGCCAACCAAGGCTCAAGATCATGCATACCTGGCCCTACCAAGGCATCAGGGTTATCCGTACCATCTGCAGAGGTGTGCGCGCATTTTGTAATCGTATACATACTCTATACAGAGTCATATACATATAGTCTTACCCGGCATCATAAGCTCGGGGTCTTATCATAGCCCTTCATAGGCATACAAATACATATGTCATAGCTCGTAAGCATCTCGAATCTCATTTTACTCTCATCATCATTTCTATCCTCATCATTATCGTTACATCTACATTATAGACTTACTCGTCATACGAGGAACATAGTATAATCATAGTACATATCAAGGGTCGTGAGCTTATGAGCTCGGAATGTCAACCATGTGAAGACAACATACTCGTATAGAGGAATTAGAAACTTGGCCAAGAACCATGCCTTATGAAAGAAGGGTTAGCCGTACATACCTTTCCGTCGAACTATTCTACACTTGCACGTTCCCTTCCAATGCTAGCGTTTATACCTTCATTAACATCATAACAATGGCCATTAGTCATTCACTATTCATCATTCATGACCTAGTTGACCACATTTTCTACAATCCATGTATTTTAATTCTCCAATACCTTAAACATCTTATAAAAATCATGAATCTTACCTTAGAAGTTGTAGGAACAAGCTTTGGTTGATAATACTCCTCTTTGAGCAAAACCCTAGTTTTTTTCCATTTGGATTTCTTGACTTGGATGATCCTTGATGATTCCCTTATCCTTGATTCACTTGTCTTAATGTTATTGATGGCTTATAATCCTTGAAAACTCATATAATAAATGTAGAGAGAAGTTTTAGAGAGAAGTGGTGTAATGTGGAAATGAAATAAGACAAGTCTTGATCCTCACATTTAATGAATTAAAAAATCTGTGTTGGGTGAACAGTGGTCGTCCATGGAGGTTTACGGTCCGTATTCCACTATACGGCTCGTCCTCCATGGGCGTAATTAACCAATTCCAGAACCAGAAGCTGGGCTGCCTTCATGGTGGTTTACGACCATGGTATACGGGCCGTAAATCACTTTACGGGTCCGTCCACCAGGTCGTATTATACCTTTTTCCTCAGCTGGCAGGAAGTTGAAGTTTGCATGCCAGTTTTTGACCCGGCAGTTTACGAACCGTATACCAGTTTACGGTCCGTATTTGCACTTTACGACTACTGGCAGAAAGCTGAAGCTTTTGTATGGCAGTTTACGACTGCCAGCTTACGACTGCCAGTTTACGGACCGTATTGCACTTTACGGTCCGTATTTTGCAATATACGACCACTGGGCAGTTGCAATTCTGCAACTTCCCATATTTCTTAGACTTCTCATTTTAATCACCCCCGTCCATGCACATGCATTGTGTTATGACCCGTGTTTTCACACGTTTGGAAAGACTTGAATTACATTGGATTCTTGAGATATAAGATGAATTTGATATTTTGTTGAACATAGGAGTTATGCATGAAAGAATAGAGTCATGAAAGTGTGGGACAAGGTTAAGGGTAATTTTGGAATTTTGGAAATTAGTTTCGGGAATTACAAAATGTGATCCATAAGTATTGGGCTCAAAAAATAATTGAAGCAAAGTGAGGCCCAAAATGGGGTGCTTGGCCGGCCACTTTGGCTTGGTCCAAGCCCATTTTATGGGTCATGTGCTTGGTCATGTGACCAAGCACTTCAATACTTATATAATTGAAGACTATGATAAGTATGAAAGGAGATAACCAAGAACAAAAAAATAGAAGAGGAGAAAGAAGAGGGTTTCGGGTTTGCTAGGAAAAAATAGGTACCAAAAATCTTGCTTCAAAAATTTATTTCTTGTTGATTTCCTACTAAGTCAAGGTTCCTTTGTAACTTGGTATAGTTGGATTGGAGTGGGGAGCATTAGAATCATCAAAGTGACTACATCTCCAAGTGAAGGAAACTTGAAGAAAAGGTATGAATTTCTACCTTTTTATTGTGTTGTGAAGTTTTGATTGTGTTGTAGTATATGGAAATGTGTTGATTGTATGAAGAAATGGAAGTTTGCAATGTGGGTTTGGTATATGGCTTGTAGCCGTGTGTATATGCATGTTGTATAGCCAAATTGTATTGAATTTATGTTATATTCTAGTTATGATTGTGATGAAATGCATGTGGGAATTGAAAGTTGGATGAATTTAGTTGATATGGAAAAATAAGCATATGGCCGTGTGGTATGTTGGCTATGGAGTGGAATTGATTAAGTTTGTTTAGTGTATTGGAGTGTTGTTGTAATGCTTGGCATAGAAATGAAGTTAGAATGATATAAGTTTGTATTGAATTGGAATGTAGAAACTTATGTCGTTTTAGTATGATTTTCTGACATTAAGGAAATGAAGTTGTTTGGTTGTTAATGGTGATAATCATTGATGAATTTGGAAGTTGGAAACTTGTTATGGAATTGCATGCCAAAGATTTGATGTTTTGCATAAGTTAAGACTTTGGCGGACAATTGTATATTATGTATATCGAGTGTATATCTTAAGGCAATCGATATGAAATGTATCTAGAACTATATGGTGATGATCTTGATTGTTGATGAATGTGAAATTATTGATATTAGTGAAAGTTTGGATTGAAATGAAGGTTATGTCAACTTGTGAGAAAAATGTCTTGTTGAAGGATATTTGTGTTCTTAATGTTCTTTGTTGATGTTAATGTCGTCGTTTGGGTTGTTGTTGATGATTTCTAGCCGAGTTGAATTCTCGGGGTGCCATATGTATAGGGGAAGTGCTGCCGAAATTTCGGTAGCCAAATATGATTAAAGTTGTAATAATGGCATTAATAACTCACAATTGGTAAACTTGACCAATTGCAGTTTTTCGACGAAACGGGAAGTGAGTTTGGAAAGGCTTAAGGAGCGTGAAAGGTATGTAAAGCAAACCCAATTCTTCCCTTGGAATGCCCTTAGTGTGTTAGAGTCGGATCCGGGCCTCGAAGGACCTCTTGGCCCTCGGAATCCGCAAGACAAAATTTCAGTTTTTCCTTCAGTAGAATTGAACCATCTTTGATACGCTATTTCTTGAAATTATGCAACTTTGCTCCAAATTACTTGGAAAGTCATAGAATGTCTGTATAACCTTTTTAGGTGATACCATAAGCTTAGAGGGCATAATTTGAGCCCGCCGCCTTATTTGTCCCGAGGCCGGCCCACTATTTCCGGTTTTGCCCCTAATATGCTAAAGCTTACTTTTTAAGCGATTTTTGAAAGAAATGTTTTGATTACCTTACTAATCGCTTAAAGAATATTATTTTAAATATTCTATTAAATCTTATAAATTATTTTGACACTCGGAATGACTTCAGGAAGGTTATATTCCTGTAAATTATTATGATATCCGAATTGTATTAGTTCTGATTCCGTCCGACTCCATTGGATTTGTTTGGCTTTGATACGCTTCATCGAGTCTTTGAAACCATTTATGATATTTTTAAATTGCATTAGTCTCTCACTACTCCATTCGTGGATGTCCCAATGTTTCCCACACTGAGCCCGGGCCAGGATATGTTGTCAAGCGTAATTCTCTGCATTGTTCGCCGCGTCCCGATGTGAGGGGGCAGGTATACGCGTACATGGGTCTGTGGAGTATGATGTGCCATGTCCACCTATTCTGATCTGATCTGTTATGGCCATTTTGATATGACATTATATGATACGGGGCCACGCCCCTTTTTCTGATTCCTCTGTATAGTGGCACCAGCGTCGGGAGGGTGGCCACATTCTGTCTGCCGAGTCCCGTGGCAGGGACCGGATATGATATGATATGATATGACATATGTTTCTGTACACATTCTGTCTGATTTGGAAATATGCATTTGACACTCTGGATTTTGTACCCATTTTCTGTAATCATTATGATTTGACTTCTGTGATTCCGCTTTACATATTCAGTACATATTTCGTACTGACCCCCTTTCTTTGGGGGCTGCGTTTTCATGCCGCGCAGGTACGGACGACAGGTTTGCTGATCCGCACGTTTAGGATCCCATTTCTGCTATTTTGGGGCGCTCTCTTCTACAGAGCCCATCTTTTGGTACAGTCTGTCACTGCTATCTGGATATGTACTTTGTTCAGGGTATGACGGGGCCCTGTCCCGTCTTATGATTGCGATATGTTCTGTAGAGGTCTGTGGATACATCTGTGTGGGTTCTGTACATATGTTTGGGATGTTTTGTTATATGACAGCCTTATCGGCTTCTGTGTGCCAAGTCTGCTCTTCTGCTAAATTCTGTAGCATCCACTAATGTTATTATTATATTATTATTCTGATAATATGCTAATTTGGGTATCGGGTACGTATAGGTGCCCAGCTAGGGCACTGGTCGCGGCCCACGGGGTTGGGTCGTGACAAAAGTGGTATCAGAGCAGTTCGTCCTCGGAATGTCCACAGACCGTGTCTAGTAGAGTCTTGTTTATCGGTGTGTTGTGCACCACGCCTATAAACAGGAGGCTACAGGGCATTTAGGATACTACCCTTCTTTCTGTCTTAGATCGTGCGATAGAGGTGTGTTATCAGGAAGACCCCTCCCTAACGAGTGGCTATGTTTGCAGATATGCCTCCAAAAAAGGCAACAGCGGCCCAAAAGGCCAAGTCAACAGCCTTGGGAGAGACTAGCCGGGTCCAGAGGATTACCAGGGCCCAGGCACATATTGCTCCGGGGACTTTTCCCCAGACAGAGGGTTCGTCTACACTGCCACTCGTGGAGGATATTGGGGCGGCCGCAGCCGCAGATCGGGGGGCGGCTCCACCGCCAGCTCCCGCAGTTCCAGTACCTGAGCCTCCAGCTCCACGGCCAGGCACTGAGGATCAGTCTATGAGGGAGGCAGTCCAGTTGCTGACGAGACTTTTGGCAGGGCAGGTTCAGGGGCATGGACTGGGAGGTGACCGGGCAGTCAGGCGTGATAGTTCGAGAGCTCGTGAGTTTTTGACTTGTAACCCTCCAGAGTTCTTCGGGACAAAGCCCGAGGAGGATCCTGAGGAGTTTATCAGGAAGATGCGACGCACTCTAGATTTGATTAATGCTTCCGTGACAGAGTCAGTCGCGTTAGCTTCGTACCGGTTATATGATGTGACGGCAAACTGGTACGAGTCATGGGGGATATCCAGGGGGGACGGCGCTCCTCCAGCAGTTTGGGGCGATTTTTCTCAGGCATTGCTTGGACATTTTCTGCCCCCAGAGTTGCGACGAGCCAGATCTGATAGATTCTTATTATTGAGGCAGAAGGGCCGCAGTATCCGGGACTATAGTTTGGAGTTTGATTCCTTGGCCCGATATGCACCTACTGTGGTGGCTACTATGGCGGACCGGATGCACAGATATATTATGGGGCTGGATCGGTATTTTGTTGATAGCTGCTTAGTATTGGCTGCTCAGCCCGGTATGGACATTGCCCGTATCCAGGCCCATGCCCAGGGCATGGAGGATCGGGGCAGAGGAGGACACCAGCCTGACAAGGGCCAGGATCGGAGACAGCCCAAGAGGGCCAGGTCATCTGGAGATTTTCGGGGCAGACAGCCCCAACAGCCGTAGCAGCCTAGCAGATTTTAATCTCAGCCGGCGCAGAGCGCGCCTCCCCAGCCTACAGGTCGCAGATTTGATAGCCCAGGGTATTCAGGAGCAGGCCAGAGCTCCAGGGCTTCAGGTTCGCGGACAGATAGGGGTTCTGGTCAGATGAGGCCACCCAGGGTTCAGTGTTCTTTTTGCGGCAGATACCATACGGGAGAGTGCTATAGAGCCACCGGTGCATGCTTTTCTTATGGCTGTCATGGCCATTCTGTGAGAGATTGCCCGTATAAGGGTAGTTCGGGTGGTGCAGCGCAGCCTACCGGATCAGCCGCTGGGTCTTCATCTTCGTCAGTGGCTATGCGCCCTACGGGGCAGGGTATTTCGGCACCAGCGGGTCGTGGCAGAGGCCGTGGTGGAGCTTCTGGTATTAGCGGTCCTTCGAACCGCATTTATGCTTTGGCCAGTCGCCAGGATCAGGAGGCATCTCCTAATGTCGTTACAGGTACTTTATTGGTCTTCTCTCGGTCTGTGTATGCATTAATTGATCCAGGTTAGACTTTATCATATATTTCACCTCTTGTTGCCGGTAAAATTGGTATTATGTCTGAACCTATAAAGCCATTTGAGGTAGCCACACCGATAGGGGACTTTATTGTAGCGAAACAGGTTTATAAAGACTGTTCTGTGATTGTATGTGGCCGTGATACTAAGGCAGATCTGGTAGAGTTAGATATGACTGAATTTGATGTTATTATGGGCATGGACTGGCTAGCTTCCTGTTATGCTAATGTTGACTGCCAGAATAAGGTGGTTCGCTTCCAGTTTCCCGGGGAGCCAGTTATAAATTGGGCTGGTAATACAGCATCGCCGAAAGGTAAGTTTATTTCATACCTTAAGGCAAAGAAAATGATCAGAAAGGGTTATATCTATCATCTGGTTCGGGTGCAAGACTTGGACGCCGAGATGCCGACACTTCAGTCAGTCCCCGTGGTTAATGAGTTTCCAGATGTTTTCCCCGACGAGCTTCCAGGTCTTCCTCCAGAGCGAGAGATAGACTTCTCTATTGACTTACTCCCAGACACTCAGCCTATCTCTATTCCTCCGTACAGAATGGCGCCTGCAGAATTAAAGGAGTTGAAGGAGCAGTTGAAAGATTTGTTGGATAAGGGTTTCATCAGACCCAGTACTTCGCCTTGGGGAGCCCCGGTATTATTTGTGCATAAGAAAGACGGGTCGCTGCGTATGTGTATTGATTATCGGCAGCTGAATAAGGTAACTATAAAGAATAAATACCCCCTCCCCAGGATTGATGATTTGTTTGATCAGCTGCAGGGCGCTAAGTGTTTTTCGAAGATAGATCTTCGATCCGGCTACCACCAGGTACGAGTACGAGAGGACGATATCCCTAAGACAGCTTTCCGGACCCGATATGGGCATTATGAGTTCAGGGTTATGTCTTTTGGACTTACTAATGCTCCCGCAGTATTCATGGATTTGATGAACCGGGTATTCAGGCCATTCTTGGATATGTTTGTAATTGTATTCATTGATGATATCCTGGTTTATTCTCGGTCTGAGGCGGAGCACGCAGATCATCTGAGATCGGTATTAGGGGTACTCCGGCATCAGAAATTATATGCCAAATTTTCTAAGTGTGAATTCTGGCTGTCTTCAGTGGCTTTCTTGGGGCATATTATTGCAGCTGATGGTGTCCGGGTGGACACACAGAAGATTGAGGCCGTGAAGAATTGGCCCAGACCTACGACGCCCATAGAGGTACGCAGTTTCCTGGGGTTAGCAGGTTATTACAGGAGATTTGTGGAGAAGTTTGCTTCGATTTCAGCGCCTTTGACAAGGCTGACTCAGAAGGGAGCTAAGTTCCAGTGGTCTGACGCTTGTGAACGGAGCTTCCAGTTGCTGAAGGAGAAGCTGACTTCAGCCCCAGTTCTGACTCTTCCAGAGGGACCGGACGGGTATGTTATTTATTGTGACGCTTCTGGTATGGGGTTAGGCTGTGTATTGATGCAGCACGGCAGAGTTATAGCGTATGCTTCCCGGCAGCTCAAAAAGCATGAAAAGAATTATCCTACCCACGATTTGGAGCTCGCAGCGGTAATTCATGCTCTGAAGATATGGAGACACTATTTATATGGCGTTCATGTGGATATCTATACTGATCATAAGAGTCTCCAGTATATTTTCAGACAGAGAGAGCTTAATTTGCGGCAGCGGAGGTGGCTGGAGCTTCTGAAAGATTATGACGTGGATATTCTGTATCATCCGGGTAAGGCTAATGTTGTTGCAGATGCGCTCAGTCGGAAGTCGATGGGCAGTTTGGCCGACTTACAGCCAGACAGGAAAGAGATAGCCCGTGATATTCAGCAGTTGGCTAGTCTCGGGGTTCGTCTGGCCGATTCTGGAGATACCCAGATTTTTGTTCGAGGGGTTTCTGAGTCGTCTATCAGGGACGATATTAAGCGGCGTCAGTATGAGGATCCTGTCTTAGCTCGGTACAGGGACACAGCCTATGATAAGGAGAGGACTCCGTTCGAGTTTTCACCGGACGGTACTTTGTTACACAGAGGCAGGTTGTGTGTACCTGATATTGCAGGCCTTCGGCAACAGGTTATGAGCGAGGCACATTATGCTCGCTATTCGGTCCATCCTGGGTCTACAAAGATGTACCATGATCTTCGATGCTTATACTGGTGGGACGGTATGAAGCGGGATGTTGCAGAGTTCGTCGCCCAGTGCCCTAATTGTCAGCAGGTCAAGATTGAGCACCAGAAACCGGGTGGACTGCTGCAGGATATAGAAATCCCGACTTGGAAGTGGGAGGTTATTAATATGGACTTCATTACAGGTTTGCCTCGCACTCCACGGAAGTATGATTCCATCTGGGTCGTTGTTGATAGGCTGACGAAATCAGCCCATTTTCTTCCCGTCAGGGCTACTTATTCCGCCGAGGATTATGCCAGGCTCTATATTAAGGAGATTGTGAAGCTTCACGGAGTTCCTATATCTATTATTTCTGACAGAGGCGCCCAGTTTACGGCGCATTTCTGGAGATCTTTTCAGGAGGGACTAGGGACTCAGGTGAGTCTGAGCACCGCATTTCATCCTCAGAGCGACGGGCAGGCCGAGCGCACTATACAGACGCTGGGGGATATGTTGCGGGCCTGCGTTATTGATTTCAGAGGCAGCTGGGATGATCACCTGCCGTTGATTGAGTTTGCATATAATAACAGTTACCATTCCAACATCCAGATGGCTCCGTACGAGGCTTTATATGGCAGGAAGTGCAGATCGCCGATCGGCTGGTTTGATATTGGCGAGATAGAGTTGATTGGCCCAGATATGGTCCAGCAGGCCGTGGACAAGGTGAAACTTATTCGAGAGCGACTGTTGGCAGCCCAGAGTCGACAGAAATCATACGTGGATAAACGGCGTCGACCGTTGGAGTTTCAGGTAGGCGATTGGGTATTTCTGAAGGTATCGCCTATGAAAGGCGTGATGCGGTTCGGCAGAAAGGGTAAGCTCAGTCCGCGTTATATTGGGCCTTATCAGATTGTTCGGAAGGTTGGAAATGTCGCCTATGAGTTAGATTTGCCATCTGATTTGGAAGCGGTACATCCGGTATTCCATGTCTCTATGCTTCGCAGATGCATTGGTGACCCTTCCAGAATTTTCCCTGCGGATGATATTCAGGTGACGGAGCAACTATCGTACGAGGAACAGCCCGTATCTATTTTGGATCGTCAGGTAAGAAGGCTCCGGAATAAAGACGTAGCCTCTGTTAAGGTACTGTGGCGGAACGATAATAGGGAGGAAATGACATGGGAGGCCGAAGAGGAAATGAAGAAGAAATATCCTCAATTGTTCCCTATGCCCACAGGTAACCTTAAATCCTGCTTAATTTCATTTCAATGTCAATCGTATGTCCTATGTGTTGTTTGTAAGCATGAACTCCCCCAAAGTATTTTCCAACCCTATAAGATTAATTTTACATTCGAGGACGAATGTTCTAAAGGGGGGGAGGATGTTATGACCCGTGTTTTCACACGTTTGGAAAGACTTGAATTACATTGGATTCTTGAGATATAAGATGAATTTGATATTTTGTTGAACATAGGAGTTATGCATGAAAGAATAGAGTCATGAAAGTGTGGGACAAGGTTAAGGGTAATTTTGGAATTTTGGAAATTAGTTTCGGGAATTACAAAATGTGATACATAAGTATTGGGCTCAAAAAATAATTGAAGCAAAGTGAGGCCCAAAATGGGGTGTTTGGCCGGCCACTTTGGCTTGGTCCAAGCCCATTTTATGGGTCATGTGCTTGGTCATGTGACCAAGCACTTCAATACTTATATAATTGAAGACTATGATAAGTATGAAAGGAGATAACCAAGAACAAAAAAATAGAAGAGGAGAAAGAAGAGGGTTTCGGGTTTGCTAGGAAAAAATAGGTACCAAAAATCTTGCTTCAAAAATTTATTTCTTGTTGATTTCCTACTAAGTCAAGGTTCCTTTGTAACTTGGTATAGTTGGATTGGAGTGGGGAGCATTAGAATCATCAAAGTGACTACATCTCCAAGTGAAGGAAACTTGAAGAAAAGGTATGAATTTCTACCTTTTTATTGTGTTGTGAAGTTTTGATTGTGTTGTAGTATATGGAAATGTGTTGATTGTATGAAGAAATGGAAGTTTGCAATGTGGGTTTGGTATATGGCTTGTAGCCGTGTGTATATGCATGTTGTATAGCCAAATTGTATTGAATTTATGTTATATTCTAGTTATGATTGTGATGAAATGCATGTGGGAATTGAAAGTTGGATGAATTTAGTTGATATGGAAAAATAAGCATATGGCCGTGTGGTATGTTGGCTATGGAGTGGAATTGATTAAGTTTGTTTAGTGTATTGGAGTGTTGTTGTAATGCTTGGCATAGAAATGAAGTTAGAATGATATAAGTTTGTATTGAATTGGAATGTAGAAACTTATGTCGTTTTAGTATGATTTTCTGACATTAAGGAAATGAAGTTGTTTGGTTGTTAATGGTGATAATCATTGATGAATTTGGAAGTTGGAAACTTGTTATGGAATTGCATGCCAAAGATTTGATGTTTTGCATAAGTTAAGACTTTGGCGGACAATTGTATATTATGTATATCGAGTGTATATCTTAAGGCAATCGATATGAAATGTATCTAGAACTATATGGTGATGATCTTGATTGTTGATGAATGTGAAATTATTGATATTAGTGAAAGTTTGGATTGAAATGAAGGTTATGTCAACTTGTGAGAAAAATGTCTTGTTGAAGGATATTTGTGTTCTTAATGTTCTTTGTTGATGTTAATGTCGTCGTTTGGGTTGTTGTTGATGATTTCTAGCCGAGTTGAATTCTCGGGGTGCCATATGTATAGGGGAAGTGCTGCCGAAATTTCGGTAGCCAAATATGATTAAAGTTGTAATAATGGCATTAATAACTCACAATTGGTAAACTTGACCAATTGCAGTTTTTCGACGAAACGGGAAGTGAGTTTGGAAAGGCTTAAGGAGCGTGAAAGGTATGTAAAGCAAACCCAATTCTTCCCTTGGCATGCCCTTAGTGTGTTAGAGTCGGATCCGGGCCTCGAAGGACCTCTTGGCCCTCGGAATCCGCAAGACAAAATTTCAGTTTTTCCTTCAGTAGAATTGAACCATCTTTGATACGCTATTTCTTGAAATTATGCAACTTTGCTCCAAATTACTTGGAAAGTCATAGAATGTCTGTATAACCTTTTTAGGTGATACCATAAGCTTAGAGGGAATAATTTGAGCCCGCCGCCTTATTTGTCCCGAGGCCGGCCCACTATTTCCGGTTTTGCCCCTAATATGCTAAAGCTTACTTTTTAAGCGATTTTTGAAAGAAATGTTTTGATTACCTTACTAATCGCTTAAAGAATATTATTTTAAATATTCTATTAAATCTTATAAATTATTTTGACACTCGGAATGACTTCAGGAAGGTTATATTCCTGTAAATTATTATGATATCCGAATTGTATTAGTTCTGATTCCGTCCGACTCCATTGGATTTGTTTGGCTTTGATACGCTTCATCGAGTCTTTGAAACCATTTATGATATTTTTAAATTGCATTAGTCTCTCACTACTCCATTCGTGGATGTCCCAATGTTTCCCACACTGAGCCCGGGCCAGGATATGTTGTCAAGCGTAATTCTCTGCATTGTTCGCCGCGTCCCGATGTGAGGGGGCAGGTATACGCGTACATGGGTCTGTGGAGTATGATGTGCCATGTCCGCCTATTCTGATCTGATCTGTTATGGCCATTTTGATATGACATTATATGATACGGGGCCACGCCCCTTTTTCTGATTCCTCTGTATAGTGGCACCAGCGTCGGGAGGGTGGCCACATTCTGTCTGCCGAGTCCCGTGGCAGGGACCGGATATGATATGATATGACATATGTTTTTGTACACATTCTGTCGGATTTGGAAATATGCATTTGACACTCTGGATTTTGTACCCATTTTCTGTAATCATTATGATTTGACTTCTGTGATTCCGCTTTACATATTCAGTACATATTTCGTACTGACCCCCTTTCTTCGGGGGCTGCGTTTTCATGCCGCGCAGGTACGGACGACAGGTTTGCTGATCCGCACGTTTAGGATCCCATTTCTGCTATTTTGGGGCGCTCTCTTCTACAGAGCCCATCTTTTGGTACAGTCTGTCACTGCTATCTGGATATGTACTTTGTTCAGGGTATGACGGGGCCCTGTCCCGTCTTATGATTGCGATATGTTCTGTAGAGGTCTGTGGATACATCTGTGTGGGTTCTGTACATATGTTTGGGATGTTTTGTTATATGACAGCCTTATCGGCTTCTGTGTGCCAAGTCTGCTCTTTTGCTAAATTCTGTAGCATCCACTAATGTTATTATTATATTATTATTCTGATAATATGCTAATTTGGGTATCGGGTACGTATAGGTGCCCAGCTAGGGCACTGGTCGCGGCCCACGGGGTTGGGACGTGACACATTGCTCACCTTGTATCTCATCTTAACTTAGCCAACTTCCTCGTCTCACATCGGATACTTTCGAAATTTCGCCTAAGGTCATCAACGTCGTTTCTTGCTCATGGACATCATGTACTCATATTCATCACTAGTTTATTCTCTTGCGTTCCAACGGAAAATTTTTCGAGGTGTAACAAATTGGTACTCCAATATATGTAAAAGGAAAGTTTCCTCTCACAAATCCTGTTACTGCTGCAACCTGCTGACTTAACTCATCTCATACTTTGCTGAACATATAAAAAGAACTTTTCCTCTTATTTATCAGCTGTCCAGATATTTTCTCATATTCCTGAAGAGTATCCATGATCATCTGTAAAGATTGGTTTTCTGCTGCAGAAAAAATGATTGTATCATCTGCATATGCCAGATGATTCAGGTCAGCAGTCCATTTTGGCATCCCATATCCAACAAAACCAGGCTGATCAAACAAAGAATTTAATGCCCTTGAGAGAACCTCTGCAGCTATAATGAAAAGAGCAGGAGAGAGTGGATCCCCCTGCTTGACACCCCTTGTAGAATGAAAGAAACCATGTGCCTGGCCATTTAGGAGTACTGAATGCCAATTATTTGCCAACAACCTCCATATAAGGTCAATGAAAACTGAGGAGAATCCCATCTTTCCCATCACTTTACAGAGGTATAACCATGAGACCCTATCATATGCTTTTGTCATATCCAACTTAATCACAACATTTGCTGGTTTTCCTCTCTTCCTTATATCAGTTACAATTTCTTGTGTCAACAATACATTCTCAATTATATTCCTGCCCTTAACAAAACCAGATTGGTTTGGAGAGATGACCCTTGTGAGTAACTTGTCTAGTTTGTCATGAACAACTCTTGATATGACCTTATTGATAAAGTTGCTAAGACTTATAGGTCTCATATCAGAGAATGCTTCAACAACATTCTTTTTTGGCAGCAAAACTAGATTAGTGTGAGTGATTGACTTGGGAAGAGTCTGTCCTTCAAAGAAATCTTTAACAACACTAAATACATCAGCCTTGATCACCTCCCAACACTTCTGATAAAATATACCAGAAAATCCATCAGGGCCACAGGAACTGTCTCCATTTAATTCAAATACAACCTTCTGTACTTCCTCCATAGTAGGTTGTTCAGCAAGTAGTATATTATCCTCCTCTATAATCAACTTAGGAATATTAGTAAGAATTGGAGAATCTTCACTAACCTCCTCATGAGTAAATTGCTTATGGAAAAAATTAACAGCTTCAGCAGCAACACTATCAGCATCCTCTAGCCAATGTCCAGTATCATCTTTAACCCTCTTAATCTGGATTCTTTTCCTTCTTCCTTTTACCAAACTATGGAAATATCTTGTATTCTTATTACCTTCAGAGAAACAGTCCATCCCAGCTTTTTGCCTCCAGAATTCTTCCTCATAGTGAAGATACAGTTTAAGTTCTGCTTGTGCCCTTTGCATGACCATTCTATTCTCTTCAGATGGATTCTCCTCAAACAACTGCTCTTTAATCTTAACTATATCCTCTCTTATTACTAGTTGTTTAAAAATGTCCCCAAAAGTAGTCTTACTCCATGCACTTAAAGCAGCTTTCAGTTTCTTCATCTTGAGTTTAAATGACAGAAACACATCATCAGATAAGACTGTTTCCCATTGCTGCTTAACAAAGTCAAGAAAAGTATCATGTTCCACCCAGAATTTGAGAAATCTGAATGGTTTGATAAAAAATTTCACTTGATCTCCACAAGATACAAGTAATGGTGCATGATCAGAACCAGTCCTTGACAGATGTTCCACCTCTAGATGTCCAAACCAATTCTGAAAAGTATCATTATGCACAATCCTGTCCAATCTCTTAAAAATGCAGTCATTGGCAGCCCTACCATTCCACCAGGTGAAAGTACTCCCTTTGAAAGGCATCTCATGCAACTCACAGGAATTCAGACAAAAAGCAAAATCTTCATATTCTTGTGGCAATACTGGCAAACCTCCTATTTTTTCTTCTTCATTCAATAAAACATTGAAATCTCCACCAAGAAGTATAAACTATCCCACAACTGCATTCTCTCCACATCTGAACATTTAGCATACACCATTGTAACCACCATATCTCTATTCAAATCATGAAACTGCAGCTTTACAGTAATGGATTGTTTAGTATCCAACAGAACCTCAACATCAACATTGTGTTGCACAAAAAGCCAGATTTTACCATTACAGTTGGAATTAGCATAAGGCATTCCAAGTCTCCTTCTATATTTATGAATCTGTCTCTGATGCTGGTAAGGTTCCATCAGAGCTACCAAAAAGAACTTGTGATGCTTATTTAACATTTGGACTCTATGAAATGCTTGTTGGGACTTTACTGATCTTATGTTCCAGAATAAAGATTTAACAATCATTTAACAGCTTTCTTAGAGTTACTCCTTGTTGAATACCTCACTGGTTGAGGAACATCAGAGTTTTGCTTTCTTCCTTTTCTTGGCCCTTTGCTTTGTGATTTTGGAGATAATCCTGCTTCTACACACATCTCGCGAAGTTTCAGATCAATAGCATCACCATCAGCATCTTCCTTCTTATTGTTGAGCAAAGTCAAGTTATCATTTTCCTCCTGTAACTTGTGAGAGACTACATCATGTAAAGCTTTATTAGGAGATATCCTTACAGCAACACTCAAAGGCTGAACATCTTTAATATCAGGAATACTGGCCAAAGCTAAATTCCTTTGTTCAGCATCAACAACTTTCTCAGGATAGTAGCCAACCAACTGCAAGTTACAATTAGAGTTGAGTACCTCCTCTTTAGAATTATCCTTCAGAATTAAAGCCTGAGCAGAATCCTCCTGATCCATGGAACCAGTCATACTTAGCATCTTCTCATTAGAACCTTCATTCAAATACAGCTCACCTGCCTGAGTACATTCAGACATCTGATTTTCCATAGAAACTTCAGAGGCCTCTTTTACATCATGAATCCTATTAACATCAAAACTCTGATGAAAATCTTCATCTGCATCCCTACCACCCCTATTTTCATCTCGTAGATGCTGATCATCTGTATCTACAAGTGCTAGCAAACTGTTAACTAGTACATGATTTTTATTAATCAAGTTATTCACCCCATCCCCCAGCTCATGCATAACTTCCAAAAGACCTTTATTTTGGTCAACTTCATCTTTACCCCCATATTGATTAAATAGATCTGACACTCCTTCTCCAACATTAAGAACTTCATAGATTCTTCCCTGCACCAATACAGACTCTTGAACATCTTCAGATAATTCAGTATTCTCCTGTTCTTGACAGTCATGAGCCTTTTTTTAACCATAATCCACTTTAACCTCCAGAGATTATTCTTTGTCATCCAGCTGTGGATTATTAATCACTTTTTGAACATGATCCTCATTAGGCTGCTGTGTTATGGCAGTAGCTACTACAGCTTCACTATTAAGCACCTTAGCAAGTTCACCCTCTTCCAGAGACTTGGATCTATTTTTAGCCTGATGTTTGTCCAGAAGCAAACTTGCAGCTTCTACACCATCATGCACCTTATTATGATCCTTCTTGTCATCTACAGAGGCAGCAGCAACCCTTTGTTCTACAGAAACATCCTCTTCTATCACATGCTCCTCATGACTTTTATTCTCATTACTCAACTTAGTAACATCAGTATCCTCTATTCCTTGGTTCAATACCTCAAATTTGTTTGACACCTTAACTTCTTTGTTTCCATCATCCTTCCTAGTTGGAATCACTTTGTTCTTGTGCTGCCCTTTGTTTCCAGGGTAAGTTACCACAGTGCCACTGGATAATACTTTTGGCAAATATTGTTGCACTGGTTTTTTCCACCCCCTATATCCTTTAGATCTACCTTGTTGGATCTGCCCTTGTTTACTTGTTCCAGGCTCACCTACTACAACTACAACCTTTCCCTTGTTCTGATTCCCTTCTACATTATCTGTCACTCCATTTTCTAGCAGTTCTGGATGAAGCACGCAACACTCTTCATTGGAATGACTTTGTGAAAAACACTTTGTACAATACTTTGGTAGGTAGTCATATTGAATATTAACTTTAATATACCTGATCTCCTTTGTAACATCATCTTCAATCTCCATCCACACAGACTTAGGCAAATTTGCAAGCACATCTACCTGCACTTTCACTCTTACACAATTTGGCCTAGTTTTGTTGATAGTAGCAGCATCTAGTTGAATTGGCTTACCCACAACTGAAGCTAATGTAAACAAAGATTCCTTGACAAAAAATGTACGAAGAAGGCTTGGAAACGAAATCCAAGCCATAACAATTGATGTCTCCTTTTTAATATTGAACTTAGAATCATATATTAATGGTCGCATTTGATAAGAATGACCATCCCTTGACTTCAACCAAAAGAAACTTTTTAATGAGATAGTAATAAAATCTTCCCTTAAATCACATCTTGTTAAAACATGTCTATCTCTCAAAAAGCCTACACTACAGTTACCCTTTACTCCACACAGCTGAGGTATAATAGATCGCAACTCATCTAGCTCGGGCCATCCATACGAAAACTTACCAACAATGGCATGTTGTAGGTTTTCAATCCTCTCCATTTGTAGTACTTCAGAAGATGCCCATTTTATGACGTGTTTACCATCTATAATCTCAAACTTCTTCATAGGAATGGATTCACACGAGTGCATGGGATTTTCAACAGTGTCATGCATTAGGGTATGACGATAATTCTGTACTGTGTTCGTAGGGATTACTGTTTGTGACTGCTATGAATTGCTGGACGAGGAGGGAGGAGGGAGGAGGGAGACAGGAGGGAAATCATGAGAAGAGAAAGGCTGACCAACCACCAGATGCGGTGGCTGGCCAGTGGCCGGAGAGGCCATAGCACTGTTAGGGTTTTCAAACTAGGGTTTGCATGGGAGGAGAGAGAAGAGAATTTTACCTTGCCTAATCCTTTACTATTCCTTTATCACAATCATCTTTATTTTCTTGTATAAGATGGAAATAACCAATATCACAAAGAAAATTCGACTACATATGTCTAGCAATTAATAAAGTTATAGATACAACTACCATATGTAGTCTCACCCTAAAATAAAGAAGTCACCCTAAACTGAATAGTCTCTATTAATAAAGACTTAAATGAAATGTGACGTTTTGAATTTCAATACATGTGAAATTTGAGAGAAAGATATTAGGTCAAATATGTGTTTATATGTGTGTGTGTGTGTTAAAGTTTCGGCTAATTTGAAAGGAACATCACTTGCTATGGGTTCATCCAAACATATCGGAAGTTGTATACATATAATGAAGTCGTACACAATATAAACATTTGTCAATAGGAAGAATAGGACTGGGGCTTTGAGTTCGCTGACCAGCTTTATCAACCACATGCTATTTTTATTTGTCCACCATATGCTATCGTTGTTTCTCCTCTATCTTGAAAGTTGTAAAGCACCAAGCATAGTTATATTCCTAAGGAACTGATTTAAAAAGTGATAATCTTTTAGTCACAATGAATGCCCTCAACTTCCACTTCTTCACCATCAAATGTCACAGTATCATATAAATGAACCTAAGGCCTTTATAATGGACAATGGGAGAAAAATAAATTTTTGGATAATATAGCACCAACCTTAGCAGTTTTATTTTAAAAATCTTGTCCAAAAGTAGCAAGTTTCTAGAGTAGTTCTTGTAGCTTTACATAATTATATCGAGACCTAGGAATTATTTATTAAAGAAATCCCCATCACACAAAGTAAGTGGAGTAAACTAAAAATTCAGCTTTCCAGTCCAAATAGTCACCTGCAAGAGCAACTTAGCATATCAGGAACTCAAGGGGAAACACGCGCTCCAATTGTTACAAAGTCACAGACCTTCGGAGCAATTACACATTCTTTATTCTAATTCAATCCAAAGAAGGAAGAACAATGAACTAATGGAGCTTCCAAATAGATCTCAAAAGACTAACATGGGACACAATAAGGAAGCCCAATATGTAATAATGTCTGGAACAACTAAGAAAACTTGTTGAGGTTCAGTTCAGTTCAGTTGTTTCAGGCATATAATCAAATACCTTAGATGCATTCTATGCATAATGATGTTATAGTGGTAAGTTAGTAACTTAAATATTATATTACCCGAAGTACTCGTAAGATAGAAATTAGCAAAAGAGGACAAGAATTTACTTTGTAGAACCACCGGCTAAAAAAACTAAGAAAAGCACATGATATAAGGCAAACCATTGTTCAAAATGAACTAACAGAACAACATTCAATCATATAATTTGTCGCCAATATCATAAATTTGAACCGGGAAAAACCCTAATTAGATTTGATTGCCGAGAAAAGCCTGATTTTGATTCATCAAATATCCAAAATTTTGCACATAGGTATCTGTTTTCAAACATGCATCTGCAAATCAGATACAATGGGGTAAAACTAATAGATACCATTATAGTTTCATTTTCAAGAGCTGGCAAAATTTGAAGAAGAGATGGTGGAGAAAATTCGCAAAAAATACAAATATAACAAAATCAAACCCTAATCTGAAGGAGAAGAAAAACTTACAACAAAACAAAAATATAGCAACATCTAAGCCAAAGTTGAATCAAAGGCAGACAAATTTAAAAATAATTGAAGAGTAGTAACCGGCAGAAACAGAGAAGGAGAAGGCGAGAGAGAATAGACATCTGGAGTAGATTCTACAATCTATAAGATAAGAAGAATGAAGAAGAAAACGTATATACACCAAGAATGTCTTTAGTTCCAGATTTTCCCCTTGTTAGTAAATCTGAATTACAAATTTTCCCGTATTCGTCCTCCCAACTCTCCAACAAAATATTTTCTTTGTGCGTCGGTAACAAAAAACATGCTTTTTGGGGGGAGAGATACTATTTCACCAATCGAGTCACAGGTTTCTAACATATTCATAGCTAACGATTTTCCACAAAGTGGTGACGAAACGTATAACTTGTACAAATCTATCCATTTTCCAAGTCGATCCAATCCATTCGTTCGTAGAGCTATTTACTCGATTGCAGACATTTCTGGAACACCTCGAACAGAGGGGCAAATAATCAATTTTGAAAGAACTTATTGTCAACCTGTTTAATGGGAAGAATTGCTCAGATACCCGTGAGTGAGGCTTATTTGGGTCGTGTTGTAACTGCCCTGGCATATATATATATATATATATATATATATATATATATATATATATATATGTATGTTAACTACTAACATTAAATGGTTGGCCCAGATAAAATGTGATCTGCTATGGTTTAAAGTTACCAAATTAGACACCTTGTAAAAAATGAAGATTTATGTGTAGATAACCGGATGTAATTCTAATTTAATGATGGGCTAAACTAGAATTACATAAATTAAATTCAGTTATAAAAAGGGGGTTATGGTCCCCAAATTAGACGTAAGGTTTTCTTTACTTGTCACGACCCAGCCCCGTGGGCCGCGACTGGTGCCTGAGCTGGACACCCATACACACTCACTTACCAAATCGATATATCAAGGACTTATCCGTATTCAGCATACATTAAGTTATGCAGATATTGAAATCAGATGTCGTCTTAAGCGGTCATATATAGCAAAATATCACACAGAAGCCGACAAGGCTGGCGGAAAACACATCGCCCGAATATATATACATCCATACACACACATATGGGTCGTTTCAGCCATCACAGCAAACAGGACCGCTTAAGACACAAATCACAGACATGACCACACAATGATGACCCATGACCGACATATATGTCTACAGGCCTCTACAAACCACAACAGAAACATATGACGGGACAGGGCCCCGCCGTACCCCAAATAGTCATATATATACAGAAACATGTACAACAAAGATATGTACCAAAAATATGGGCTCCGGATTAAAGGGAGCTCTCCAAAGTAGCAGAATAGGTATCCTACACTGGCGAGTCACCAGAACGAACGTCTGCACCTGCGGGCATGAAACGCAGCCCCCGAAGAAAGGGGGTCAGTACAAAATATGTATTGAGTATGTAAAGCATGAAATACAATAATTCAAATCATAACTGAAGTAAGGAGTATAGAAAAGGATTACGGAATCAGTATATCAAAGCCTGTTCTGAAAACATAAATAATGCAAATAAAAATCATGCATATGGCTCGGGAACGTGGTCGCCACTCCGACGCTGGCGCCACAACACATCATACTCCAGAAAGTTTCAAATCTCCGTACAACCCCGACACACATCATAACATCATAACACATCATACGCCATAACACATCATAACACCATATATAGGCGGTACCCGGCCCTTTAGTAAGTGGCTCGGCGAACCGTAACACATCATATTGCCGAATATAACATAGTGCGGACGACGACAAAACCGGCCCGGGACTCGGCGAACGATATAATAGTAGTGTGCACGAGCGGAGTAGTGAGAAACCATATGCATATAAATAAATAAATAAATTCCAAGACTCGATGGATAAATATATTTACCGACATCTGAAAGCTCAAAAAAAAGTATCGGGTCAATCGGAATTAGAATACGAAAGTTATGAGCTTTTGAAGTACAGAACCTTCTAAAAGCGTTTCAGAAGCCATTTTTGGGAAAGTCAAGTAACCATCATATTAGGTACCTTTTGGATATCGTTATGGATCAAACTAAATGGAGCTTTTTGAACCATGTGTACGTATCAAAATATGTATCAAAGACTTTAGTCAAATTAATCATCTTTTGAACAACATTCGGAAACATATCAACTAGAACTCCGAACATCATAAATACGCATCAAACCATATGGAGTAGCTTATGGAAGTCAAGGATATTAGCCATCCTAGTGGCTCTAAGAATAGGATTTTCTTTAAAATCATACATATATGTCATTTGCTCGTTTCATAAGGGTCATGCCAAAAGAAAGAAAGGTTAGGCTTTACATACCTCCCTCGCCTCCTAAGCTAATCCCAACTCAAGTCTCGGGCTCCCCAAGATCTACAATAACGTTATTAATTACCAAACGTTAGCTACAAGTACTTAGAAATTCAATTCTAACTAGCACTTGTCTACAGAAATTTCGGCAGCATCTCCCTTGTAAATACAACAACCCCGAGAATTCAACTCGGCCAAATTTATCAACAACCATACCAACAATCATTTCAACAATACCAACAATCAACTTGGAACATATTTTAACATTAGTAACCTGCTCAACATTCAAAAAATCCAACCAACTCTATTCCACCCGAAACTCTACAAATACAACAAAAGCTACCACAACACATTTTCTTATTTCCAATTCATAAACTATCACAACAATTCATACTCTAGCAACTTCCTTCTCACAATTACATAAAACCATATTAAAATCACATTAATTCCTACAACAACCCACAACAAATTTCAATGCCGACTTGAACCACTAAACCTTCATTTACATCATAAAGGCCACAACAACACAACTAACATGCTAAATAAAATTAATTCATCTTTCCTCCACCATACAACACCACACGGCCACAATTACACACACACACCCACACGGCCCACACACAACACATAATATTTCTATGATTTTCATTCATTTCTACTTACTACAACATATATAAACCTTCCATAACATAAAAAAGAATACGAATTCTTACCTTTTTCCTTAAATTTCCACTTGACTAGAATTTTGAACTTGCCACCAAGAGTGGTTTTCTTGCTTCAACAATTATACCACGTTGAAGAGGACCTTTGAATTAGTAGGAATACTAGAAGAAATAAATTTTTGGATCAAAGTTGAAGGCTTCAAAATTTTCTTCTTCTTTTCTTTTCTTGGCCGAATGGCCTATTTTTGGCTCTCAAGTTTTCTTTTCTTGAAGGTTCTTGAAGGAAAATGACAATTTATGGGGGATTTATCCCTTTTATTCATTTGGATTAAAATTCCCAAGTGGGACTTGGCCCATGCCTTGGCCGGCCACACTTGGGCTTTGTTCTTTTTTTTTTTGTTTTTTCCAAGCCCAATTATTCATGACTAATTTTTTGTAATTCATGAAACTATTTTCCAAATTTCCAATTTTGCCCTTAGCCTTCCTCAATATTTCTGCATTAATATTTTCATGAACAACTTATGTATTAAATAAGATAAAAAATATTGCCTTATCTCTTACTAGTCACAATTATCTCAAATTATCCAAATGTGCAAATTACGGGATATAATATTACTGACATCCCATCGCCAGTGAAAGAAATAGCGGCTCACGTCTAGGTTTGGAAGACCAAATCCGTGAGACAAAAGAATCATACTCATTACTATTGATTCAGGTACGCTACCACATTCAATCTATTTTTCTTGATAATTTGACATGATAGGTCTTGTGGTAGATGTATTTATCTACAGTTTTGTTCTAACAATTGGTTATCAGAGCTTATATCTTGTAAAATCATGGAGAATTACTTTGGTTTAATTGTTGTGCAATATGAGTTTTCGAACAGAATATATGACGTAGTCAAAGTTGAAGCCGTTTTCTATTTTTGAAGATCGAAGTCTATAGTCAAAAGGATTTTAGTTTATACTAGAGTCTAATGGCCCACTACTATTGTGCATATGAATTTGATTGGTGGAGATATGCTCTCTCGCCGCCAGAAAAGATTTTAGTGTTTATGAAAGAAGAATATGGATCCTTTGTTCAAATGGAGTTCAGTGATCTTTTTGTAAGTTTTGTTTTTATCTAATAATTCATTAGTATTTGAACCCTTGCATATGAATTATCATGAATCAAGAACAAGTTATTTGGATTTTATGCCTTATATTCATCATTGTCATAATAACTTATTTATGTTATTATATATGGATTGAGACTCTGGATGAGCGAGAATGTCATTTTCTTCACATAAGGTTTTTTAGAGGATTTAACCTACATGTTGCTACCAAAAAAATTATTTTAGGTTCTATGACTTATTTATTATTTCTTTGGTTGTTTTAAAATCAACATAAAAAAGGGAAATTTTAGGAAACTATAATTCACTGACTTACATTGTAAAAATATAGCCATAACTTACATTTCTTTTGGCCAAAAAATAATAGGCTCAAAGGTGTAGAATAAGGTCTTGATCTTCTCCCCTCAAATTTTGAACCTCCATTAAATATAACTCTCAAATTCAAAAGGAGCTGAAAAAGAAAACAATGATCGAACCACTAAGTCTTCAACTAAAACACAATGAACACAATAAGAATATTAAGGTAACCAAATGGGTCTAATTTAGACGATAAGAAAATATAAAATCGAAATAGTCGTACTGAGTAGAAAGAGAAAACAGGGGATGTTGACTACCCGCAAACAGGGGGAAAATTAAGATGAACAAAATAAATACTATATTAAGTTTTAGTTGAACAAATCAAATCCATGAGGGTGATGAAAAATTATATTTGTAAGCTAATCCATCATTGTTGAACAAACATAAATAAATGAGTTTAGATTTCGAATATGAATTTATGAGAAATTAGGAGTGGTGTTATTTAGACTTGTTAGAAACATATAATACACTATTATACACTTTTATACAAAGAAGTGTACATTATCTATATGGGTGTACAAAAGTATATAATAGTGTACAAGAGGTGTTTATACACTCATATACGCTAGTATACAATATTATACACTATTATTCAAAAACGGACTTCGTCTCCTTCCTTGAATACAAACATCAAATCCATCGAAAAACACCACAAAAGCTACACCAAATAACCCTAAAATTCAGATTTAGGCTCCTCAATACGTACCCCATCTTTTGCAATATATTCAGTCAAAATGGAGCTTATTTGCGGAAACTTGATTATCAAACGTTGAAACAACAAGCTTCAACAAGGCCGCCTATGTAGTTTCTGCTTCTTGTTCACATTCTCAGCCTTAAATCAATGGTTAACAACGTTTTCAGCTTCAAACAACATTCTCCAACATATTCCATTCAACAAATTCTATCTTCTCAAACCAAAGCAGCTATGTATACTTGTTTCCAGGTTTGTTCTTCAAACTAAATCACTAGAGTAAGCTACTCCCAAAACAGAGAAACACATATTTGAAAATTCCAGATCGAAGCAACAACCAAATTCTTGTTCTGTTTTCTTCTTCACATATTTGATCAAATAGTGGGCCAAATTGCGTAATATTTTAAAATATGGGTAAACTTTGGTAAACTAAATGGTCAATCTATACTGAGGCGTAATTATTCCAAAAAAGAAAGGGATACTGGCAGCACCTTTTAGAATAAACTTCAGCGGCACCGTTTGTATATTTTGGAAAGGATATTCGTACATTCCTTTTGGAGAATTTAAATTTGAATATTGGTATAGTCCAAAGTCCTCTCTTATGAAGATTTCTTTTAAAAAACAAAATTGTGTGTAACCTATGTGAATATTCATAGGTCCAAAGGAAGATCAATGTGTCACGCCTCGAATATGGGCCTGGACGTAACACGACACTCGATTTCTGACTACGTGCGATTGAGTGAATCACATGCTTGCTGAATCAACATGAGACATGTACTATTGCAGAATATGATTTAAAACATGAAAATTTGAATGAAGCATGTAGTTTGATAATAACTATTAAATTTTGCAAATACTGTCTGAAAGTATAAATGCAAAATTAGTCTGAAAACATAATAAGTATGTAGCCAAAATGGGCTATACGACAACTGAATATCTTACATTACATGCTAGACCAGTCTATGAAACCTCTGAACATGAGTCTTAATACTAAACTATTTACCGAGACAAGGTCCCCGACATACCTGACTGCTTAACGTTAATATTGGAAAAAAAACAACGGTACGAATGAAATGGGGCTCACTAGATAGCTGATACGTGTGAGTCCTACCATGCGGTCCTATCTGTAACACCCCGTACTTTAGGGCTAAGGTTTGAATTGTAATATGGGGATATAACGGAACCATGATAGGAGGTATATGAAGTGTTTTGAAACCTATAAAAGGTAGAAGATGAGTATTTGGGAAAATTAGAGTTGGAAGCTACACTACAGACCATATTTTCTTACTTTAAGCAATTATAAATGTCACGACCCAAAATCTCAAGTCGTGATGGCATTAGCCCCACCGTGCTAGTAAGGAAACACAAGCCATTAATGTACCCTTTTTAAGCTGAAAACTAACTGTGGAATTAAATCATAAAAGTCAATTTTCAAGTCTTAAACAATCTTAAATAAAATACTTAGAAAGTTATCACATTAATCACAAAATATGATGTCACCCGCGCACAAAGACTACTAAAGATTAAAAATAGTGCGAAATACATCGATGAAACAGTCAGAAATGAGGAAAGACAGAAAGTAATAAATAGAAGAGAGTCCGGAGGTGTCCAGAACAATAGTGCCCACCTCGATCTCTCAGAAAACCTCTTAACGGGCAACCTGGTATACACGAGCCCCACTAGTAATAGGGACCGAATCTACACACAAATAGGTGTAGCAAGTGTAGCATGAGTACAATAATCACGGGTACTCAACAACATCGTTGACCGACCCAGTCCAGAACGGAGACGAGGGTTGTTTTACGATACCACAACCATACTAGTCTTCCATTAGTCTGAGATACAGATGTCATGCCCCAAAACCCACCCTAGACGTGATCGGCATCCAACGTCATGCACAACATCGGAAGAACCTAAACGACACAATAAAAACACTTGAACCCGCCAGGTTCAACATTCGCCTCCAACAGTTTATAAAATAAAGTTAAACAAATCATACGTATATGAATTAAATCAGCGAAAGTCTTTATAACTTAAATAATTCAACCAAAACATGATTGTGTGCCCGAAAGAGTTAAACAACAACTCTTCTTCTACCTACATTCGATTGTATACTAAGGAGCCTCTAAGAATAAGGAATAAATGTCTAATTCATCGGGATGCAGCACGGAAACTAATATAAATAATTGGAATTAAATAAATAGGGTGTCCCACGAATGAATGTGTGGCTCACCAAATTAACAGCAACCGCAAGTCCTTCATAAACGTCCGGAGTATCAAGAACCCGCTCTTCTCCGTCACTTAACATACCATAAAAAACAACAATGGTATGCCTGAGTACTTCGTACTCAAGGAGTGCCTCGGGGACAATAAGTAATAAGAAAATAGAGTACATAATACATAAAGAAATTAGTCATGAAGATCATGTGAAACCAATGTAAGAAAAGTTAATCAGTTTGTGTATCTCAATAAGCATTATCAAAATCGATTATAAGGCCTCTTGTCAAGGTACAACTTCAAATATGCCTTTCAGTTGATCATAATTAACGACAAAAAATCCATGAGAAAATAAGAATATCACACATGCCAATACAGGCCCAAGAATCAAGCACATCGAAGGGGTGACCATAGAGGTTCCCTTGTCACAGCCCACCACACCAGATTATGGAATTCTCGGTGGCTATCCTTCCTCCCGAATAGCTAGGCATTAATCGCACTCCGGGTAGTGAACCCGGTAGTGGCCACTCTTCCTCCCGAATGGCTAGGCAATTACCATACTAGGATCCATAGTGGTTACCCTTCCTCCCAAGTAGCTAGGCCAAACATAACAACAATGTTCATAGCATAGAAGCCGATTCAGAATTTGTCTAAAGGTATGTCACACCATCAATTAACATTAAGGTTCATTATGCCATATTGTAAAGATAAATCATTTCAATGAATGTGTTGAAAACGTTTACACTTCTTTAACCAATATTTCAATGTCATAATTCATCATGAAAACATTAATACCAATCCTTAGCCATCATTATTGATTATCTCTTATAGAGGAAAAACGATTATGATTTCATATATGTATATAGATGATAATAAAATCAAGGTTTAATGTGGGCTTGTCCCCTCACGCACACCAACCATAATCAAACCAAGGAATTAGGGTTTTGCATGAGAAATTCACCTCTTCATTCAATAAATAACCTTTGAGAAGAAAACATATATCCATGATGAGGTTTTTAAAAGAGAGACACACAAATTACCTTTATATTCAAAAAGGATTTTATTTTTAAAGAGACATACCTTAATTACGTTATTCACATTTCAACAAATTACTTTCCCATAGGAGAATCACCCAAACCCTAGCTTGAATTAGATTATGCAGTTACTCCCTTGAATTTGGAGGTTTTGAGAAGTAATTTTCGTACTTAGGGTTTTTGAACAGTTGAAAAGTGATAAAATTAACTGAACCCCGCTTTTATAGTTTCTGGTCAACGCGGGAAAAGTTCGTCCAAAAAGGACGGGATGTACTTCTATGTACGGGCTGTTCTTTCAGGCCGTACTTCCAAGAATTTTACAGTGAACAATTGTTGAGACGCGGGGAAAGGACGGGCAGAAAGGACGTCCCGTCCTTTAAAGTACGGGCCGTACTTTCCCTAAAATTTCCAAAAACTTCAGATTATTGCTGATCAAAAGACGTCCACAGAGTACAGGACGTTCTTTGAAGTACGGCCCGTACTTTTTTCGTAAAATCCCCCAATTACCGTTGAAATGGGATTTTCATCCCAACACTCCCCTATTTGATTTCTAAGTCCCGAATTTTGAACACAACCTAACTTATAAGGTTCAAAACAACTCATATAGCACTTTCATATTCCATACGAATTTACGGAATGTTACATTATCCCCCCTTAAGATCATTCATCCTCGAATGAGAATCAAAGTTTAGAAGGCATTCAATAAACCACAAGCTGCTTCAAACAACACAGGCGATTCATCTAAGGATAATTAAAACGCTAGCTCATACCTTCTATAGGTAATAAGTGAGGACATCTTTTCTTCATTTCCTCCTCATCTTCCCAAGTAGCTTCCTCAGTATTATGGTTTTGCCACAACACTTTGACTGACGCGACATCCTTTGTTCTCAACCTTCTAACTTGACGATCTAAAATCTGAATTGGTTCTTCTTCATAAGTCAGAGCTTTATCAATTTCAATATCTTCATGGTGCAACACATGGGAAGGATCAGGTTTGTACAATCTCAACATCGAAATGTGAAACACAAGATGCACTATGGCCATATCAGATGGTAACTTCAACTCATAAGCAATCGTCCCAACTTTCCGAACAATCTCATAAGGGACAATGAAACGAGGACTAAGCTCCCCCTTTTTACCAAACCACATTACTTCCTTCATGAGAGACACTTTTAAGAACACCTTGCCTCCAACAGAAAACTCTAGCTCACACCGCCTCATATCTGTATAAGACTTCTGTCTACTCTGAGCTGTCTTGAGTCATTGCACAATAAGATTAACCTTCTCAATTTCTTCATGAACTGAGTTAGGACCCAACATTTCTATTTCAGTTGGTTCAAACCAACAAATTGGAGACCGACAACGCCTCCCATAAAGAGCCTCGTAAGGAGACATCTAAATACTTGCTTGGTAACTGTTGTTGTACGTGAATTCCACAAGAGGTAAATGTTCATCCCAATTTCCTCCCAAATCTATAACACAGGCTCTCAGCATATCTTCCAACGTTTGAATAGTTCTCTCTGCTTGCCCATCAGTTTGAGGATGAAAGGCAGTGCTAAATTTCACTCTAGTTCCCAAACTTTCCTGAAAGGATGTCCAAAAACGAGCAGTGAATTGCGTACCTCTGTCTGATATGATGGTGGTACACCCCAAAAAATTTCGCGCTACAAGATCGTAGACGGCGTGGTAGGAGCTCGGAAAAGAGTAAAGTTATACAAGGATTAGGGATGAAGATTAGATGATCTGAGTATAAGAATACATATATGTATGACATTTGGAGACCATAGGGGGTGAGTCGGTCCATATGTTGTTTGATGAAAAGACCTCGTCGCTGTAAGCCAAGTGGGGCCCACACGTTGGAGTTTTATAAAGGACATATGAAGAGATATATGAGTAGTAAATGAAAAGTTGAGAAAGTCTTAAGAAGGACCCACAAGCCAAATATGGGCATAAGCCCTCCAAAAGGACGATTTAACGAAACATTTTCGGATGATCTGACTTGGAGCGGCCACAACACTATTATAAGTTTGGAATTTGGAACAATTCCAAGAATGCAGGTTGTAGATAATTGAATTAGCTTTCCAACCATAGGTCGTGGGCCCTCACACGATATTGGGATCAAGAGTTATGACCTTTTTACTGAACGAAGGCGCAGGCAGAAAAATTAAGGTTGCGCGAACGCGCAGAAGAAATTCTAACTCGGTCCAAGCAGAACCTGAACTGCTATTTAAAGGGGGAGACCCCCTCATTTTCGACCAAACACACCCAAAACATCTTCAAATATTCCAGAAATTTCCCAAACCTTCCAACCATCAACTTTTTAGCCCAAAACCAGGTATAATTCCCAAATCCCGGTCCAGGCGACGTATAGTTGCGATTACAAAATTGTGTCTTGAGGCATTGTGGCTTAAGCTGAAGGTGGAGTAGTGAAGATGTAGCATTATTATCGAGATAAAGGTATGAATCTCTTGTTATTAACGTTAATCTTGGTTTAATTACGGAGAAGGAGTTATTAAATTGTTGTAAATCAATTCTGTTGGTGGAAATATGGGACAAACACCATATGGGCTGTTCAATGGAATAATTTGATATGGGAAATAATGTTATTGATTTTGGTATTGTTATTATTGTGTTGGTTGTTGAATTGATAATTCGGGCTAGGCATATAAACAGGGGAGATGCTGCCCGATTTTCAGTAGAATATAGAATAGTTTGATTTGAAACTTGGAATAAGTGTGCGATAAAGAGGCTAACGTCAGTGTAAATCCTCTTAAATGTAGACTTGCGAGCTCAGACGAATAAGCGTAGCTAATAGGAGGTTGAACAGGTATGTTAAGGCTCGTCCCTTTCTTTCAAACGCATGATTCCTATGTTATGATTCCATAAATGTTTCCATAACCGCCTTGTTTTCATAAGCTCGAAGTTCATGACTCTTAAAGCCTCTTTTGATGTTATATGGAATATGTTCTATGATGATTGTGACGATGATGATGATTCTCTTCTGTTGAAACTCCGAAGCTATGATTTGAGGGCATTATGAAATTATTGAGCCATTCTATGAATCCCCTAACCTTGTTGATGGTCTCACCTCATGTTACTCGTTCCTTCGAGGTGGGATATAGCGATGATAACGATTCTATTTCCAGTGCTACCTAAGTTCATGATTCTCGAGACTCCCGTTACATCGTCGATTTCATCTTACGATGGTTGATTCTTCAAGGAATGATATAGTGACAATGGTAATGCTAATGATGACGTTGATTTCGTTTATGTATTTTTATGTGTGTGTATGTATGTATGTATGCATTGCATCCCACTGATCAGTTGGGGATAACACCGAGTCCCAAAAGGGTCGGGTAAGATAGCACCGAGTCCGGAAAGGGCCGGGTAAGATAGCACCGAGTCCGGAAAGGGCCGGGTAAGATAGCACCGAGTCCCGAAAGGGTCGGGTAAGATAGCACCGAGTCCTGAAAGGGCCGGGTAATATAGCACCGAGTCCCGAAAGGGCAGGGTCAGATAGCACCGAGTCCCGAAAGGGCCGGGTGAGATAACACCGAGTCCCGAAAGGGTTGGGTAAGATAGCACTGAGCCTACATGGCCGGGTATATATATATATATATATTATCGCGCCTTAACGGCCAGACGAGATATTATATATGGATATGTATGGAAAAGTCTTTAACCATGTACCGAGTATGTAAGGCATGAATAGTAACTGTTTAAGAAATACCGAACAGGGAAAATTAATATAATGAACATATCAGGATAAGTAACATAATAGGGATCAGCCTGTGCCTCTGAATGTCCTTTTTAAGGCGAATGTCGCGCCTTAACAGCCATGCACGACATTCGCCTTAAAAAGGGCATTCAGAGGCACAGGCTGATCCCTATTATGTTACTTATCCTGATATGTTCATTATATTAATTTTCCCTGTTCGGTATTTCTTAAACAGTTACTATTCATGCCTTACATACTCGGTACATTGTTCGTACTGACGTCCCTTCTTGTGGACGCTGCGTTCATACCCGCAGGTGTAGATAGACGAGACAAGGATCCTCCATAGTAGGCTGCCTTCAGGTACCAGTTCTGATTGGTGAGCTCTATCTCTTCCTAGAGCACTGCCGAGCATAGATATATATACATATGTATGATTTTTTTCAGGGTATGTCGGGGGCCCTGTCCCGACTTGTATACTTCAGTCATGTTCATAGAGGCTTTGCATATAGTTCCTGTGTATAACTTAGTCATAGTGTGACGATAGTAGTGTTGGCATCATGGGTCCAATGTACATATACGTATGCATGATATTATGTTCGCATTTAGCCTCTCGATCCAATTTTTTCCATTTGAGACAAGAAGGATGTAAGTTATAAGTTAGTTCGCTCGGTTTCCGTAAGGTGCAGGGTGCCAATCACGCCCTACCAAGGGTGGGGCTTGATAAATTGGTATCAGAGCAGTTCTGTCCTTGGGTTGTTTGCAAGACGTGTCTAGCAGAGTCCTGTTTATGGGTGTGAAGCCGGCCATATTTATAAACAGGAGGCTGCAGGGTATTTAGGAATCATTGACCTTTCTTTCTATCTTAGATCGTGCGATAGAGCCAGAGTCTAGGAAGGATCGCTTTTGACCCTTTTTTCCTGTAGGTAAGTGCAGACTGACGAGTGATGAAGAGATCAGCTTCAGACAGTGGGGGTGCTAAGAAGGACCCTAGAGTATATCCAGGACCCTAGGCTCCAGGACCCAGCAAGAGGAGCCTTAGTTATTCTTTTGAGACTGATCCCTCGGAGGACCCCCCAGAGGAAAGCTATGATACAGATCCATCAGAGTATTTGCCTAGAACACTGGAGGAGGAGGTCTCCGAGGTCATACCAGCTGCTCCTATGGTAGAGCACTACGTCAGACCAGCCTCCCCGGTGAGTGTTATAGATTACTCCAACCCCCTATCCTGGTCGTCAGTAAACCAGGAATTGCTCGGTTATCTATATTCTTCGGACTCAGATGAGAGAGATGATGAAGGCCAGACGAGCAGATGGTGGGTAGACGACGATGAGGAGCACACTTCAACTTATAGTCCACTAGATCATACTAGAGACCGATCGGCTACAGGTATATGAGCCTTTATTGGAGTTTTCTATGTATGTGTATTTGCTGTAAGAATATTACTTAATAGCGGCGGGAGAAAATCCAAAGGGGCTGATAACCAAGTGTTTATAAGTAATGGCGACCAAGGTCTTTTCTTGACCATTGGGAATCTGGAAACCTAGGATGGAAAGTAGTCATACGCATAGGTGAACGGTGAATAATCAGGATTGAAAAGGACAAAATAGTAATTGTGTAGTCGGAAGACTAAGAGACCCTATCTTATTCGGAGGGAGACGCGTTACGAGAATGGTTTGGAATCCGTTAAGACTTCAACTTGCTCTAGATAATATGATGAAGGCCATGCAGTAAGGTGTGTGCGGCCAAACCAGCACTAACGCCCCGGATTTCATCAGAGTTTCAAGGTTAAGCGTGCTGGGGTGAGAGAAATCCTAAGATGGGTGACTCCCTGGAAGTGTACTAAAAATCTTACAAAGTCAGACATAGGCGGTAGATGGTAAATTAGAGTAGCCTAAGGGAAACTGGAGTAGGCGGGGTGGTTAGAGACCTTAAGAGGTCGCGTAGGACGAGGCAGACTAGATCGGTGAAAGGAAAGAAAGTGCATCACAACTCTAGAACGAGGATGAGTTTGAATAGTGTTTGGAAATACTTAGTGTTTGGAAATACTTTGTAAGAAAGATGTTAGTAAATACATATATATATGTAAGTGTATGACATTCCTTATGTGGTTGTATCAACGGGTACGTGTATCCCAGCAACCGACGTTGCGGTATGTGGAAGACATTAATTGAATAAGGTAACGAAGTTCAAGTGGCAAAAATGGTACGGATACTACAAGGTAAGTTGATGTTATTCTTACTGCAGGTCAGAGTTGAAAGGTCCTAATGCAAGAACATCGGGGAAAGGAAGGAAGTGAGTATATATATAGGAAGTGAAGAGATTAGAATGTCTTGAGAAAAGAAGAGAGAAGTGAGAAATGAGAGTGAGTAAAGCCTTCAAGAGAGACGACAGGCAAATCACGGGAATATTTGGGTAAAAATTCGATGGTAGGCATGTGAAGGGGATAAAGTGTGGTAGTATGGAATAAAAGAAGAATGTGTGAGGGCTAGAGAACATATTTCGATAAGTGGGGCAAAAAGGATAATGACCACGATGAGGAATGTGATGTAAGAGAAAAGGATGATTAGGCCTTGCAACGATGCTAAAAGATTTTCAAATCTCGAAAGGTAGATATATAAAGGGATAAATGTGTGGTCAAATTAACACGGTTGCCTCGGACATGCGGAAGCTTTTCTAAAAGATGACGTAAGAATAAGACGGATTTGCACGTTTAAAGGAATATTTCTGTTACACTTCGAAATTCCGTATGTGTTGCCTTGCGGATAGGTTAAGGTGAGCTTAAGATGATTATGAAATCCCTATGAGGTTAAGCAAAGGATTAGATAGCTTGAGGTGCATACAATAAGATTTCGAGGTTCTATGAATATGTGAATTTTAGTTTGTTGAAGGAAGCGAAATGTAAGTCGTGTTCGGAAAGGTTCCGCTATGATTGAGCTAATGTTTATGTGATGATGTCTTGAAGGGATATTATAGAGCCTAATGTAAGGTTAATGAAGTATTAAACAAGTGTTAAGAAGGTTATATAAGGATTAGAGATCAAACGAAACGACGGGAACAACTTCAGAAAAGCTGTGAGTTCCACGGCCATGTTTCACGGACCGTGAAACCTTCCACCGACCGTATATTGGTCCGTGGAATACCCAGCAGAGATGATGACTAGCCAGTGGTGAACCACGACCAGTTCCACGAACCGTGAAGTGTTCCACGGACCGTGAAAGTGTCCGCGGAAGTCCCGACGAACTGATTTTCAGTGTTTTTATAAATGGATGCCTTGGGTTCTTTTATTTCATTTTTCATCTTCCACAAGTGTTAAGAGCTCAAAAACCCTTCTCTAAGCATATTCCACTCAAGTCCAAGAAAACTCAAAGATCAAAGACGAAAACCAAGTGTTTATGTGTTAGAAAGCTTCCAAGGGTTAGAGGACCACAAAAGATTCCATTGGAGGAGAACTAGGGTTTGGTTCAAGAGAAGTATTCCCACCCGAAGCTTGTTGCTACAACATCTAAGGTACGTTTTATGGTATTTACATGTTGTTTAAGGTAGTTGGAAGTTGAGACACTTAGATTGTAAAAAGGATATAGAAAATGGGTCTTGAATGTAAGAATAGTGATGTTTGTGAGTAGTAGCTTGAATTGAGTCGTAATTCTTGATGTGTCATGAAATGAATATGTTATAAATGACGTTAAGAACATGAGATCGACATTGTATGTGAATGAACGTAATCGTGTGATATGACCATGGATATGGGTGATTAGAAGCAAATCGAGAAATATAGATAATGTGGGTAAATAAAGACTATTGTTATGATATTGTGAATGTATTGTTGACGTTTGGAAGTTGATATTTGGTATGGAGGAATGTCGTATAAATAAAGGGGATGCGGTCCAATTTTCTCTAGCCTTAGTCATATATGCTAGCTATCGATTTCTAATGATAGTATGACTTTAATGAAGGTAGAAACGTGAGCTTCGGAGGAGAACGTGCAAGTGTAGAATAATTGAACGGAAAGGTATGTAAGACTAACCCTTCTTTCATAAGGCATGGTTCTTTGGCCAATCATCTAAATCTTCTATAAGTCTATGACGTATTCCAAATGATTCTATCTTCAAAAGCTTCTAAGCTTACGACTATCGATATGTATTACGATTGTACTAAGTTCCTCATATGATGAGTAATCCTATAAGGATAGATGTAATGAACGGATGATAGTGATAATGATAATGATAACGATGATAATAGCGATGACAATAACGATGACAATAATGATAGTGATGATAATAGTAAGGTGCTTATGAGCTATTATGTATGTGTATCTATGTATGACTATTATGGAATCCCGAGCTTATGAGGCCGGGTAGGATATGTATCTATTTACGTAACGCGCACACACCTCTGGAGAAGGTACGGATAACCCTGAAGCCTTGGTAGGGCCAGGTAGATATAAACCTTGAAGCCTTGGTAGGGCCAGGTAGATATAACCCTGAAGCCTTGGTAGGGCCAGGTATGTGTAACCCTGAAGCCTTGGTTGTCCAGGTATGTTTACGATATAAATGTGTATATGATATGGATATGTAGATGGTACGTAAAAGAGTATGAATACGGACGTTATACGAATAGGAATAAGAATAGGCATATGAATACGATTATGGATACGAAATGTAAATGAGTACGAAAACGAATACGGAAACGGTTATGGATGTATGTACACAACCTCGTAGTAGAAATGGGAAGTCTTTATGACAAGCAAGTAAGTGCTTATGATGATGACTCTACTATCTCCCATCTTATGCTGTTTCTTATGTTGCTTATTATGCTTTCATATTGATATTGATCATTCTTTACATACTCAGTACATTCTTCGTACTGATGTCCTTTTGTTTGTGGACGCTTCGTCATGCCCGCAGGTGCCCAGGGAGACAAACTTGATCCATAGCTACATTCTCAGGGACTATATAGCGGAGCTCCATTTCATTCGGAGCTATAGCTTTTGGTATTGATTCTTTTGCGTATATATTTATGGGCATAGCGGGGTCCTGTCCCGCCTATATGATATGACATACTCTCCTTAGAGGCTCGTAGACATGTGTATATGGTTAGATATGTCTGGCTTTGTCGGCCTATATTTTGTATATCATTTTGTTAGACTTGTCGGCTTATGTACATTGATATGGCATGGATGCCAATGATGATATAAAGGTATTATTGTCCAATGGGACTAGCATGATGGATGAATGGAAATATATGTTTTATTATGTGGCTCACCTAGGTGTAAGTGTAAAAGTACGCTAAGGGGGTACCCGGGTGGGCTAGCACCGGGTGCTCGCCGCGGCCCTCCGGTTGGGTCGTGACAATTTCACGAACTTCAGGGGCGATACTGTAATTAACAAGAGGAGAAGAATGCTCGAGAAGGAAGGAACCCAAGGAAAGTTAAGGATGAAAATAGGAAAGGTATACCAATGGGCTGATCGAAAAAAAAGGAGAGGATTTAGCAGCAAAGTAACTGGAAATCTTTAACCATGGAAGTAAGAAGGATACTTTAACGAGTTGGCGGTAGGAAACCGATCAATCACCGAGATAAGAATGAGGATGGTGGGGCGATACATATGATTAGAAAATTAATGACATGTGGCAAGAATTCCTGTAAAGACCGAGAGATTCAATTATAAAGAAAATAGAGTGTAATGTAGGGAACGTGCATGGAGGACAACCTGGCCGTGACATCAGAAAGATGGATGAAGACTCGATGAACGAGGATAGAGATAGTGTACATTGTAAGAATTCCGTGCTAAGAGCAAAAGGTAGCAGGACACTCGGAAAACGTGGATGCACAGCTGCAACACAAACACGTAGTTAAGAAGAATTATAAATAAGTGAGTTAAACGGGCGAAAGGACTAGTGATGGATGGAAGGGTATGGAAATATTGACAAAAGAATGATGATATAAATAGAAGAAGAACTCAGGGTAAGAAGTTTTAGATATGTTGTAAGCAAAGTCGGGAAGAGAGACGAGGAATAAGGTATAATCGAAGACTTCATAAATGACGCAGTGAATCTCAATGTCCTCATTAACTTGCGAGTCCAGGAACCGTTAGTCATAAAAGAGAGAGGTATGAAAAGATGGAAAAGAAGGCATCGGAATTAGATCTAACCCTTATAAGTATTTCAATTGAATACAAGAGTGTAACTAGTAAAAAGATAGATAAGTCAAACCATACTATGATGGAACCCCGGCCATAAGAAAATCGTGAAGGGCAGCAGATAATTATCGAAGACGGTGGATACTCGAAGGCTATTTGAGTATAAGGACCTCCTTAATAAGGGGGAAAGAACATATTAGACCTGACAGGAATTATGGTGTTCTCAAGCTTCAGAAGAAGAAATTTATTAGCTCGGGGCCAGAGTTCGAGGCGTATTGGCACATCAGGAAGGTCCTAGAAAGAAGCATAAACAAATTGACAATAAGTGTACCATGAGGCAGACATAGGGAGAAAGTGTGGAAGACACCGTCAGAGAATGCTTCACGCCGACATGAGCTGCGATATTTCTAGACCAGGGTTTGAATCCCTCGCATCGGGTAAAATTGTGTCGTACCTAAGTATGCAGTGATATGCCTAAAAGGGTAATAAAAAGAGCAATAAAGGTCTCCAAGCTAAATTCGCCAAGGGTGATAGAGAGAATGACGAAATCAAAGGACACTTGGGATGATAACGACTATTGTAACAAAAGCAACAACGATTGGTAGTTTGGTAGTTGTTTGAAGAAAGGAAGAACACTGCTCTTATGAATGGAAATAAAAGAGTTCACCGGATATTAGAAAATATTTCATGGACCACTAATTATACTGAATATGAGAGCATATGCTATGGAATTATATGAACCGTCAACGTGAAGCTATGCCCAACTACGATGGCAAGAAGGTCACACCGGAAAGACAACACAAAATAATGACTGATGAAGTGATCGCCGGTACAAGGGAATCGAAGACAAATGTATCTACGTTGCAAGAGAATCGTAATGAAGTGAGAAATGCCGTAGCCCTATGCTTCTGGGTTGTATTGTGAGATTGAGGGAAGGAGGTTAAAGAGAAAGTTGTAGCAGGAGCTCAAAGATGTTGTTAGCTCTGGAATTTAGTTGAACTCGAATTATGAGTTTGCAACGTAGATAATAAATGCGAAGGATAATAAATGGCGAAGAAACATTATGTATATACGTATTTTGGATATTGATATAACTAGTCTTGGAAAGGAACTGGGAGGAATAGCTTAAGGAACATAACCATTACGCTCACTAGCGACAAAGTTATGCTGGGTAAACATTTGAAATATAAGGGTAAGAGAGATGGCGACAAGGATGTAAGGATTAATGAGCTTGACTAATGAACTACAAAGAATCGGTACAGTGTATATCCAAGATCACCAGATATCAAAAAGGAAAGCCGAGCCGGCACCGAAGGAATAAACACAAAAAGGGCACTGTATATGAGAAAGGTAGTTTCCTAACTAGCTGGAAAATAGGGAACGAGAAAAAGAGAAATACTTATGGGATAATGAATAGTTACGACACAGCATGTCAAGACTACAATAATGGAGACAGGACGAGAGCGAGATACTAGCTAACTTCTGATTATGTACATGAGGGTAAGGAAGTGAAAGAAGTTAACTGAAGGCAATGAAAAAGTTAAGGGAGAATGAGAAGATACTAACCCAAGTTATAGTTTAAGAAAACGGTAATCGGACCCTAAGGGAAGAATAACGGTTCTAAGGAATCAAAGATGGTGTCGTCGGTTGGCAATACTGCAACATTCAAGGACGAATGGTTCTAAGGGGCGAAGGATGTTACACCCCGAAAAATTTCGCGCTACAAGATCGTAGACGGCGTGGTACGAGCTCGGAAAAGAGTAAAGTTATACAAGGATTAGGGATAAAGATTAGATGATCTGAGTATAAGAATACATATATGTATGACATTTGGAGACCATAGGGGGTGAGTCGGTCCATACGTTGTTTGATGAAAAGCCCTCATCACTGTAAGCCAAGTGGGTCTCACACGCCGGAGTTTTATAAAGGACATATGAAGAGATATATGAGTAGTACATGAAAAGTTGAGCGAGTCTTAAGAAGGACCCATAAGCCAAATATGGGCATAAGCCCTCCAAAAGGATGATTTAAGGAAACATTTTCAGATGATCTGACTTGGAGGGGCCAAAACGCAATTATAATTTGGAACAATTCCAAGAATGAAAGTTTTAGATAATTGAATTAGCTTTCCAACCATAGGTCCCTCACACAATATCGGGATAAAGAGTTATGACCTTTTTACTGAACGAAGGCGCAGGCAGAAAAACTAAGGTTGCGCGAACGCGCCCAAAGGGGGCGCGAACGCGCAGAAGGAATTCTAAGTCGGTCCAAGCAGAACCTGAACTGCTATTTAAAGGGGGAGACCCCCTCATTTTCGACCAAACACACCCAAAACCTCTTCAAATATTCCAGAAATTTCCTAAATAAAGAGGCTAATGTCAGTGTAAATCCTCTTAAATGTAGACTTGCGAGCTCAGACGAATAAGCGTAGCTAATAGGAGGTTGAACAGGTATGTTAAGGCTCGTCCCTTTCTTTCAAAGGCATGATTCTTATGTTATGATTCCATAAATGTTTCCATAACCGCCTTGTTTTCAAAAGCTCGAAGTTCATGACTGTCAAAGCCTCTTTTGATGTTATATGGAATATGTTCTATGATGATTGTGACGATGATGATGATTCTCTTCTGTTGAAACTCCGAAGCTATGATTTGAGGGCATTATGAGATTATTGAGCCATTCTATGAATCCCTTAACCTTAGTTATTGTTTATGGTCTCACCTCATGTTACTCGTTCCTTCGAGGTGGGATATAGCGATGATAACGATTCTATTTCTAGTGCTACCAAAGGTCATGATTCTCGAGCCTCCCGTTACCTCGTCGATTTCATCTTATGATGGTTGATCATTCAAGGAATGATATAGTGGCAATAGTAATGCTAATGATGACGTTAATTTCATTTATGTATTTTTATGTGTGTGTATGTATGTATGTATGCATTGCATCCCACTGATGAGTTGGGGATAACACCGAGTCCCGAAAGGGCCGGGTAAGATAACATCGAGTCCCGAAAGGGCCGGGTAAGATAACACCCAGTCCCGAAAGGGCCGGGTAAGATAACACCGAGTCCCGAAAGGGTCGGGTAAGATAACACCGAGTCCCGAAAGGGCCCGGTAAGATAACACCGAGTCCCGAAAAGGCTGGGTAAGATAGCACCGAGTCCCAAATGGGCCAGGTAAGATAACACGGAGTCTCAAAAGGGTCGGGTAAGATAGCACCGAGCCTACATGGCCGGGTAAGATAACACCATGTAAGATGCTATATATATGTATATATATAATACCGCGCCTTAACGACCAGACGAGATATTATATATGGATATGTATGGAAAAGTATTTTTTTTAAAACCTAAGCATGCACGACATTCACCTTAAAAAAGGGCATTCAGAGGCATAGGCTGATCCCTTTTATGTTACTTATCCTCATACGTTCATTATATTATTTTTCCCTGTTCGGTATTTCATAATATGTTACTATTCATGCCTTACATACTCAGTACATTGTTCGTACTGACGTCCCTTCTTGTGGACGCTGCGTTCATGCCCGCAGGTGTAGATAGACAAGACAAGGATCCTCCATAGTACGCTGCCTTCAGGTACCAGTTCTGATTGGTGAGCTCCATCTCTTCCTGGAGTATTGCCGAGTATAGATATATATACATATGTATGATTTTGTTTAGGGTATGTCGGGGGCCATGTCCCGACTTGTATACTTCAGTCATGTTCATAGAGGCTTTGCAGACAGTTCCTGTGTACAGCTTAGTCATAGTGTGACGATAGTAATGTTGGTATCATGGGTCCAATGTACATATACTTATGCATGATATTATGTTCGCATTTAGCCTCTCGATCCAATTGTTTCCATTTGAGACACGAAGGATATAAGTTATAAGCTGGTTCGCTCGGTTTCCGTAAGGTGCCGGGTGCCATTCACGCCCTACCAAGGGTGGGGTGTGATAGATGGATGTCGAAATCCCATGCAATCTAACTATCTCCTATAGATATAGATTGGCGTATTGCGCCGCGACATACGACGTCTTCACAGGGAGAAAGTGGGCAGACTTTGTGAGTCTATCCACTATCACCCAAATCGAATCAAACTTGGTCTTAGTGCGGGGTAAACCCACAACGAAATCCATGTTGATCTCCTCCCACTTCCACTGCGGAATCTCAATATTCTGAGCCAGGCCTCCTGGCCTTTGATGTTCAGCCTTCACTTGTTGATAGTTCATACACTTAGCCACAAAGTTAGAAATATCAACCTTCATGATCTTCCACCAGTAGTGTTGTTTCAAATCCTTATACATTTTGGTGGATCCGGATGCACCGAATACTTCGAGCTATGAGCTTTCATCATCAATTCTTGTCGAAGGCCATCCACATCAGGAACACACAAGCGTCCCTGCAACCGTAGAACACTATCGCCAGTCCAACAGTAAATGAAGTGTACTCACCCCTTTCCATTCCCTCTCTTAGCTTTGCCAGAAGCTCATTATCACATTGCTTGGATTTAATCCTTTCCACAATGTCAGACCGTGGTGGAGTGATTCTCACTAACTCTCCATCTTCAGTTTCATCAAGCCTAACCCCAAGACTAGCAAGCCACCGAATCTCCTTCCCCATAGGCATGTCATGAGCACGCAAATAAGTCAACATGCCCATAGATTTCCTACTCAAAGCATCAGCAACCACATTAGCCTTACAAGTATGATACAGAATATTCAAGTCGTAGTCTTTTAACAACTCCAACCACCTCGTCTGCCTGAGGTTCAACTCTCACTGCTTGAAGATATATTGCAGACTCTTGTGATCAGTAAAAACATCACAATGCTCACCATACAAATAATGACGCCAAATTTTCAAAGCAAATACCACAGCAGCCAACTCCAAGTCATGAGTTGGATAATTCTTCTCATTCTTCTTCAACTGACGCGAAGCATAAGTAATCACCTTACCGTTCTGCATCAATACACAACCAAAACCAATTCTAGAAGCATCCCAATACACCACATATCCACCAGCCCCAAAAGGTTTAAGTCAAAATGGGAGCTGAAGTCAACCTTGTTTTAAGCTCTTGGAAACTCTTTTCACAAGCTTCGGACCACTGAAACTTAGCAGTCTTCTGTGTCAATTTAGTCAGTGGAGAGGCTATTGACGAAAAACCTTCCACAAACTTTCGGTAATAATTTGCCAAACCCAAGAAACTATTAATTTCAGTCGCACTAGTGGGTCTAGGCCAATCCTTCACCGCTGAAATTTTCGGAGGGTCTACTTTAATGCCGTCACCAGTCACTACATGACCCAAGAAAGCCACAGAATCAAGCCAGAATTCACACTTCGAGAATTTTGCATACAACTCGTTCTCCTCAAGTGTTGTCAAAGTTATCCTCAAATGATTAGCGTGATCCTCACGATTCTTAGAGTACACCAAAATGTCATCAATAAACACAGTAATGAAGCGGTCTAGATACGGCTTAAACACACGGTTCATAAAATCCATGAATGCAGCAGGCGCATTAGTCAAGCCAAAGGACATGATTAGAAACTCAAAGTGCCCGTAATGAGTACGAAATGCAGTTTTCGGGATATCCTCCTCCTTTATCTTCAATTGATGATATCCAGACCTCAGGTCAATCTTCGAAAAGAACTTAGCACCCTGAAGTTGGTCAAACAAATCATCTATCCTAGGCAAGGGATACTTATTCTTTATGATCATTTTATTAAGCTGACGGTAGTCAACACACATTCTAAGGGAACCATCCTTTTTTCTAACAAACAAGACTGGAGCCCCCAAGGTGAGGAACTTGGTCGGATGAAACCCTTATCCAACAAGTCCTTCAATTGATCCTTTAATTCCCTTAGCTCCGCTGGAGCCATACGATAAGGTGGAATAGAAATAGGTTGGGTGTCGGGGATAACATCAATCCCAAAATCAATAACTCTATCAGGAGGAATACCAGGAAGATCTTCAGGAAATACTTTGGGATAATCACTGACTATGGGAACAGATATAAATTCGGGTACTACGACTTTTGTATCATTGACAACAACCAAATGGTAAATACACCCCTTAGTAATCATCTTATGAGCCTTAAGATAAGAAATAAATCTACCCCTTGGCTTAGCGATTTCACCCTGCCATACGATAATAGGCTCATCGGGAAAGGCGAAATGAACTAATTTATGGCGACAATCCACATTAGCATAACACGCAGACAACCAGTCCATCCCCATAATTATATCAAAATCCACCATCTTAAGTTCATACAAATCCGCCACGGTCTCACGTCCTTTAATCACAACAACACAAGTTCTATATACTCTAGAAGCAATAACAGGAACACCAGAAGGTGTATCAACAACAAAAGGTTCCAACAAAGGTTCGGGTTTCATAACCATTTCAAGAGCAAAATAAGGAGTCACATAGGATAAATTTGAACCCGGATCAATCAATGAGTAAGCATCATGAGAACAGATGGTAAGGATACCCGTAACCACAGCGTCGGAAGCCTCGGCTGCCTCCTTACGAGTCATCCCATAAAGCCGAGTTGTCCCTTCACCAGAAGTATTAGCAACTTCCTTTCCTTTGCTATTATTACGAGTATTCTGATAATTATTGATAGCATTACCAGCAGGCGGATTTTTAGCAGATGCAGAAGCAGGCGAATCATTCTTTTGATTAAACATAGCAGCCATCTCGCGTAGCCACTTTCTGTATTCCCTCTTAAGATGCCCCCTAATACCACAGTGACGAAAGATACGATCTTCCCATACTGGCAGACGACTACTTCCCTGCGAAAACTTACTATTATTATGATTTTTATAGCCTTGCCTACCAGAAGGCACACTAGCATGTGAATAAGAACCAGACTGAGCAGGTGAAGAATATCCTCTACTCTGACCTCCCTTATAGTTATTACCACTGAAACCACCCGCCGAACGGGCTTTCTTGTTCTGATTTCGATCCACCCTCTATTCAATTTTCCAACTCTCTTGTTGTTTAGCAAAGTCAACCAGAGATGAGAAAGTGCAAGTAGGAGACAGCCACAGCAGTACATGCAGAATTGATACGTGGCACCAAACCTTTCACAAAACGAGTCAACTTATGCTTTTCAGTTGGAATCATGTATAAAACATACTTTGACAGACGGGTGAATTCCAAACTATACTCACGAACCGACTTGTTACCCTGTTCTAGCTTTTCAAACTTTGTGGCCATAGCAAATCTCTCATCATCAGACAAAAACCTTTCCCTGAACGCCTCATGAAATTCAGCCCACGTCGGAGCTAAATCAGCGTCACCCCTCTCAGATTCCCACATCTCAAACCATGCGTGAGCAATATCCTTCAACTGATAAGAAGCAAGCCTCACAGCTTTGGAATCGTGGGCATCCATTGCCCTTAATGCCTTGAAGGTCTCATCTAGAAAGTGTTGGGGGTCATCTACCTCTCGTGACCTGAAGAACTCTGGTGACTTTAAGTCGAGGAATTGCTTAAGTCTGCCTCCACCATGAGGTCCCACACCTCTACGCTGTTGCTGAGCCACAATATTTGAATAGCAGTTTGCATAGTACCAATCTCAGGTACATCCGCCACAGGAACAGCAGGAGTAGGCGCTGCTGGAGGTGGTGCTTGGTTTCCAGTATCATTTTTATTACCAATATTCGCGCCCCTAAGATTTCGGTTGGCTCTCATGGGTTGTGCTCGGTTAGCATTTTTGGATCGCGTCAGAGCCATTTCTGCAAGGCACGAATTAACGAGAAAATTAGAACGATCCTAAAAAGGACTTTAAGCTCTACAGCACCATATAGAATTAAGAATAATAGGAAACACTTATGAATGTCCTGGGAGTTTCTCAGTCATACAGGTGATCAGGCTGTACAAAGAAAACTCCACTAGACACAGCTCCACAGACACTGACAATAATCCAAGGAATTATTTAAACCTAGATTCTGATACCAAGCTTTTCACGCCCCAAAACCCACCCTAGAGGTGACCGGCATCTGACGTCATGAACAACATCGGAAGAACCTAACCGACACAATAATAACACTTGAACCCACCGGGTTCAACATTCGCCTCCAACAACTTATAAAATAAAGGTAAAGAAATCATACGTATGTGAATTAAATCAGTGCAAGTCTTTATAATTTAAATAATTCAACCAAAAAATAATAGTGTGCCCGAAAGAGTTAAACAACAACTCTTCTTGTACCCACATTCGATTGTATACTAAGGAGCTTCTAAGAATAAGGAATAAATGTCTAATTCATCGGGACGCAGCCCGAAAACTAATATAAAAAATTGGAATTAAATAAATAAGGTGTCCCATGAATGAATGTGTGGGCTCACCAAATCAGCAGCAACCGCAAGTCCTTCCTAAATGCCCAGAGTATCAAGAACCTGTTTTTCTCCATTACCTAACATACCATAAAAAACAATAATGGTATGCCTGAGTACTTCGTACTCAAGGAGTTTCTCGGGGACAATAAGTAACAAGAAAATAGAGTACATAATACATAAAGAAATCAGTCTTGAAGATCATGTGAAACCAATGTAAGAACAATTATTTAGTTTGTGTATGTCAATAAGCATTATCAAAACCGATTATAAGGCCTCTTGTCAAGGTACAACTTCAAATATGCCTTTCAATTGATCATAATTAACGACAAAAAATCTATGAGAAAATAAGAATATCACATATGCCAATAGAGGCCCAAGAATCAAGCACATCGAAGGGTGACCGTAAAGGTTCCCTTGTCACAGCGCACCACTCCGGAATATGGAATTCTCGATGGGTATCCTTCCTCCCGAATAGCTAGGCATTAACTGCACTCTGGGTAGCGAACCCGGTAGTGGCCACTCTTCCTCCCGAATGGCTAGGAAATTACCACACTAGGATCCATAGTGGCTACCCTTCCTCCCAAGTAGCTAGGCCAAACACAACAACAAGGTTCATAGCATAGAAGCCGATTCACAATTTGTCTCAAGGTATGTCACACCATCAATTAACATTAAGGTTCATTATGCCATATCGTAAAGATAAATCATTTCAATGAATGTCTTGAAAACGTTTACACTTCTTTAACCTAGATTTCAATGTCATAATTCATCATGAAAACATTAATACCAATCCTTAGCCATCATTATTGATTATCTCTTATAGAGGAAAAACGATTATGATTTAATATACGTATATAAATGATAATAAAATTAAGGTTTAATATGGGCTTATCCCTTCACGCACACTAACCATAATCAAAGCAAGGAATTAGGGATTTGCATGAGAAATTCACCTCTTTATTCAATAAATAACCTTTGAGATGAAAACTTATATCCATGATGAGGTTTTTAAAAGAGAGACATACAATTACCTTTATATTCAAAAAGGATTTTATTTTTAAAGAGACATACCTTAATTACGTTATTCACAGTTCAACAAATTAGTTTCCCAGAGGAGAATCACCCAAACCCTAGCTTGAAATCTCTTGAATTAGATTAGGCAGTTACTCCCCTGAATTTGGAGGTTTTGAGAATTAATTTTCGTACTTAGGGTTTTTGAACAGTTGAAAAGTGATAAAATTAACTGAACCCACGCATTTATAGTTTCTGGTCAACGCGGGAGAAGTACGTCCAAAATAGACGGGACGTACTTCTAAGTACAGGCCGTTCTTTCAGGCCGTACTTCTAAGAATTTTACAGTGAACAATTGTTGAGACATAGGGAAAGGACGGGTAGAAAGGATGTCCCGTCCTTTGAAGTACGGGCCGTACTTTCCCTAAAATTTCCAAAAAGTTCAGATTGTTGCAGATCATAGCACGTCCACAGAGTAGGGGCCGTACTTTGAAGTACGGGCCATACTTTTGTCGTAAAGTCTCCCAATTACCGTTGAAATGGGATTTTCATCCCTACACTCCCCGATTTGATTTATAAGTCCTGAATTGTGATCACAACCTAACTTTTACGGTTCAAAACAACTCATATAATGCTTTCATATTCCATACGAATTTACAGGATGTTACAAGAGGATAATCATGTTGCAATAGTTAAACTCACATAGCAGGTAGATTTCAAGATAGGACAAGTCAATATGATTATTTACAGCAAAAAACATAAGGAATGAATAGATGCTTATGCAATGCAATGCAAGGCCTTTACTCCACTTCTCGATATATACATGTTCGAATGTCAAGGAATCGTGACCCATGGGTGGCTTATGAGGCCCATACATCATTGCTCTGGAAAGTCTTCGGATCATGAACCGCTCTGGTAGTACCCTCGGATCACAGTTTTCCACATATCATGTCTCAAGAACCTGTCACTTAGCCGACAGGACCCATTTGTCAACGAAATGCGCTAAAACATCATCACTCGTCCGGAACTAGATCCCCCTCGGACTCACAATCATATCCTTAAATAGTATGCATGAAATACATGTAAAGTATGAATATGGCATACATCCAATCAAGGGCAAATATATACGCATGAAATCCATTCTTAGGTTCTCATTATCATAAAGGCTTCACCTTTTAGTTTCTTTTTCATTCTCAACGAGGATATATGAGTGAGGTACACACAAACAAAAAAGACAGGAAATAATAAGAGACATATCGTTCGGGCATCAGACCCCAATAAAAGATCCAAAGGATCGTACTAATCTATCAGCTAGTGCCCAAAGCATGACATTCAGAACAACTATACAATTAAATACCCCTAACATGAAGATCTGTATCCGATACTTATGCTCATCACCTCACAAGTATCATAACCCCCTTAATTAACCCATAACCCTCTTATTAGATTCATTTTTAGACAACCACACATTCAAGAAAGAGTGCAAGGTCTTAACATGCCTGGAATACCGAATCTCAAATCACAAAGCCCGGTTGCCATTCCGATGATATCTGAATGATCAAAGTTTAGTCAAGTATGGATTATACATTAGAATATGAATCCATTTTTTTTTAATCAAATCCACCATAAAGGTGGAAATTTATTGATAAATAAAATATGTACATATCAATCCAAAAGTGATTGATCAAATAAATAAATGAACCAAAAACAGAAATGAAAAGGAAAGGAAAAGTGGAACAAGGAGATACAGACTATGAATTTGAACAGAATATTAACAGCTATTCCAAAAAGCCTTGACTTGATAACATCTATCACACCTTTAAGTCTCACAGGTGGCATGTTTCAAATCGTTTGAATCATTCTTCAGGCATCTGAAAACTGTTGTGATCTTCTGTCCAAACCATCATCTATGACCCAAAACCACTTTCAAATCTGCATCAGTGTCATAGGAGCATACATCCTAGACTAGATATGTGTACTATCCATACTAGTGCATACAACATTTGAATCTGCATCTGTTGCTTATCAGTCTGCTGGTCTTTGAAATCTGTCAATGTTCAGCTTAATCTTTATTATGAGACCAGGTTTGTATAGTATTTGATCCATAATTATCACAGCCTGCTACTTTGATCATGTGTATCACAACATTTGAACTAAGGAATGAGCATGCCAAGCACACTAATACCACCCTAATACAGATGATGCAAATACTCATAATCAGGTGACAAACTGTGCTCAGTGATGATATCAATCTGGTGCTTTATCTTGAATGGTTCTTATTCTCAAGTTTGGAATTCCTCTCTTCTCCAAATTCAAAATCCTCTTAGCTTGACTTGGCAATTCCTGAAAGTTATGAAACTGAACTGATCCTGCAAAACCAAAAATAAAGTTAGTTAAAAAATCTGCAAGCCCATTTCCTTCTCTATGTATATGCTCCCCAGAAACTGTGTGATCAACCATCATCCTCATTATATCATCCACCAACATTGAGATACTCCAAGGAACCTTCCATTCATCATTTAGAATCATCTTCATGGTCATGGAATCTGTCTCTATGATCACTGGAAATAGTTGTTTTACCACACAGTGCCTCAGTCCCATTCTAATAGCCTCAGCCTCAGCCAAAATATTTGTTCATCTGCCAAAATTTTTGCAGCTGCATACACCAGATCTCTCTTTTCATTTCTTATACAAAAGGCAGCAGAACTTGGACCTGGATTTCCTTTAGCAGCTCCATCTGTATTGCACTTGTAAATTCCAGGTGCAGGTCTCCTCCATTCGATAATTCTACAAATGATAGTAGGCTTATATCCTTCAAAGAATTGAACCATCTGGTGCCATATAGTTGGAATGTTCATCCCAGGGAACTGAAGTTTACATAACATATGAATGTTCATATTTATGTCATACAACACTCTATTCAGATTCATATTTCCACCATGAAGCCTATTGTTTCTCCACTTCCATATTTCCCACACTATAAAAGCAGGCACTGCTTTGTATATGGTCTTCATTTTGAAATGGCATTTTGCTTACCACCAACTTCTTATAGCCTGCTTGACCTGAACACAGTTCATGCTCAGTCCTGCCCCCATATTGAAGTATCTCCAGACCTTTGTAGCCAATTCCCCACATAGAAACATATGATTTTTAGTCTCTATTTGAGCATTTTGACAGCAGCAACACTTTGAGACTAATGGAATACCAATACTTTCCACCACTTCATCAATTGGGACTTTAAACTTCCACAATATCCACATGAAGAATGAAATTTTAAAAGGCACCCCTTTAATCCACATATTCTGAAATGGCACTATCACATTACCTTTTTGTCTCAGTAATTGCCATGCACTGCTTACTGTAAAATTGCCTGTGCTTGTCATCATCCACCAAGGTCTATCCCATTCATTTGATGTATACTTAATGTTAATTTCTTGAATTATAAGCTGCACAATATCCTCAGGAAACAGCTGCATTAGTTTGTTGATATTCCATTTTCCATCTGTCATAAGTTCTGAAACATCTTCAACCTGCTCATTGATTTGCCAGGACTGGGGAACCACATAATTAAGATCACCTAGCTTAGTCCAATTGTCAAACCAAATGTTTGAATTTCCAATCTTTGTCTCCCACCAGATTTCCTGTTCTATACTTTCCCTTGCCTCCAACATCATCTTCCAGATTTGTGACCCTCTCTTCCATTGAACCACCTGAGGAATTTGTTTTTTACAGTATTTATTCCACATGAAATTATCCCAAAGAGAGCTAGTGGTTCTAAACTTCCACCAGACTTTAGCACATAGAGCTTTGGATGTGTCATAGATAGACCTGAAACCCAAACCACCTTCATGTTTGGGAATGCACATGTTTAACCAAGCTGCCCAGTGTCTGCATCTTTCATCCTCCTTATTATTCCAAAAGAACCTGGGAGATCCTATGTAGTTCCTTTATAACACATTTAGGAGGTCTTATAGCAGATAAAACATGAATTGGAATACTTTGAAGCACACTAGTGATCAGCACTGCTTTTCCTCCATAGGATAGTAACTTGCCCTTCCAAGTTTGTAACCTGTCTTTGAATTTCTTCAATAATTCAATATAATCCACCTTCCTTTTTCTGGCATGAGTAATGGGAACTCCAAGATATGTAAAAGGAAAGTGTCCTCTCATAAATCCTGTTATTGTTTCTACCTGCTCACTTAACTCCTGTGATACCTTGCTGAACAGATAGAAAGAACTTTTCTCTTGTTTATCATCTGTCCAGATACTTTCTCATATTCCTAAAGAATGTCCATGATCATCTGTAAAGATTGGCCATCAGCTGATGAGAAAATGATTGTATCATCTGCATATGCCAGATGATTCAGATCAGCACTCCACTTTGGCATCCCATATCCCACAAAAATAGACTGATCAAACAAAGAATTTAAGGCCCTTGAAAGAACTTCTGCAGCAATGATGAAGAGAGCAGGAGAAAGTGGATCTCCTTGCTTGACACCCCTTGTAGAATGAAAGAAACCATGTGCCTGGCCATTTAAAAGAACTGAATACCCATTATTTGCTAACAGCCTCCATATCAGATCAATGAAGAATGGAGAAAATCCCATTTTTCCCATGACTTTACAGAGATATAACCATGAGACCCTATCATATGCTTTTGCCATATCCATCTTAATTACAACATTTGCTGGTTTTCCCCTCTTCCTTATATCAGTAACAATTTCCTGTGTCAACAACACATTCTCAATTATATTTCTGCCCTTTACAAAACCAGACTGATTTGAAGATATCACCCTTGTAAGTAGCTTATCTAGTCTGTCATGCACTACTCTGGATATGACCTTATTGATAAAATTACTAAGACTTATAGGCCTCATATCAGAGAATGTGTCAGCAACATTCTTCTTTGGCAGTAAAACCAGATGTATGTGAGTTATTGATTTTGGAAGAGTTTGTCCTTCAAAGAAAGCTTTAACCACACTATATACATCTTCCTTTATCACCTCCCAACACTTTTGATAAAATATACCAGAAAAACTATCAGGACCACAGGCACTATCTCCATTTAATTCAAATACAGCCTTCTGTACTTCCTCCATGGTAGGCTGCTCAGCAAGTAAAATATTATCATCCTCTCTGATCAGCTCTTGAATGTTATTAATTATTTGTGAGTCTTCACTAACCTTCTCATGAGTAAATTTCTTGTGGAAAAAATTGACAGCTTGTGCAGCAACACTATCAACATCCTCAAGCCAATTACCATCATCATCTTTTATCCTCCTGATCTGAATTCTCTTTCTTCTTCCTTTTACCAGGCTATGGAAATATCTTGTATTCTTATCACCTTCAGAAAAACAGTCCATCCTGGCTTTTTGCCTCCAAAATTCCTCCTCATAATGAAGATATAGTTTAAGTTCTACCTGTGCCCTTTGCATGACCATTCTATTTTATTCTGATGGATTTTCTTCAAACAACTGCTCTTTAATCTTAACTATTTCCTCTCTTATAACAAGCTGTTTAAAAATGTCCCCAAAAGTAGTCTTACTCGAAGTACTTAAGGCAGTTTTCAGTTTCTTCATCTTGAGCTTAAATGACAGAAATGCATCATCAGTTAAGACTGTATCCCATTGCTGCTTAACAAAATCAAGAAAATTATCATGTTCCACCCAGAATTTGAGAAATCTGAAAGGTTTGATAAACTTTTGCACTTGATCTCCATATGATACAAGTAATGGTGCATGATCAGAACTAGTCCTTGACAAATGTTCCACTTCTAATTGTCCAAACCAATTCTGAAAGATATCATTATAAAGCATCCTATCCAATCTCTTAAATATACAGTCATTAGCAGCCCTACCATTCCACCAAGTGAAAGGACTCCCTTTGAAAGGAATCTCATGTATTTCACAAGAATTCAAACAAAAGGCAAAATCTTCATATTATTGTGGCAAAACTGGTTGTCCTCCTATTTTTTCTTCTTCATTCAATAAAACATTGAAGTCTCCACTAACCAGCCAGGGAGATGTCATATTACTAGCTAAGAGGTATAGATTGTCCCACAACTGCAGTCTCTCCACTTCAGAACATTTAGCATACACCATTGTGACCACCATATCCTTACTATAATCTTAGAACTGCAACTTTACAGTAATAGATTGCTCAGTATCCAATAGAATCTCAACATCAACATTATGTTGAACAAAGAACCAGATATTTCCATTACAGTTGGAACCAACATAAGGCATTCCAAGTTTCCTTCTATATTTCTGAATTTGCCTCTGATGTTGAAAAGGTTCCATCAGAGCTATCAAAAAGAACTTGTGATGCTTATGTAACATTTGAACTCTATGAAATGCTTGTTGGGACTTGACTGATCTTATATTCCAGAATAAAGTTTTAACAATCATTTAACAGACTTCTTAATGTGACTCCTTGTTGCATACCTCCCAGCTTGTTGAACTTCAGGATTTTGCTTTCTTCCTTTCCTTGGCACTTTGCTTTGTGATTTTGGAGATAGTCCTGCTTCTACACACATCTGTTGTAGTTTCATATCAATAGCAGCACTCTCAGCGTCTTCCTTGTTGTTGTTGATCAGTTTTAACTGATCATGTTCCTCCTGTAACTTGTGAGAAACTAATTGATGTAAAACATTATTTGGTGATACCCTTTCAGCAAGATTCAAAAGCTGCATCTCTGTCATATCAGGAATAATAGCCAATGTTAAATTCCCATATTCAACAGTAGTAACTTTCTCTGGATAATAGCCAACCAACTGCAAGTTACAGCTAGAACTAAGTACCTCCTCAACAACATTATCCTTCAGAATTAATGCCTGACTAGACTCCTCCTGGTCCATGAAACCAGTCCTATGTTGCATCTTGTCAACAAGGCCATCATTCAAATACACATCACCTGGTTGAGTACGTTCAGACACCTGATTTTGCATAGAATTGTCAGAAGACTCATTTCCACCATGACTTCTATTACTATCCATCCTTTGAGAAACATGTTCATCTGCATCCTTGCCACCCCCTTTTTCAACTCCCAGTTGCTGATCAGGTTCTCCAACTCTTCTCTGTACCAATTCAGACATTTGATCACCTGCAGTAACTTTTATATTCTCATATTCATTACATTCATGAGAAACCTTTAAGTCACAATCTTTTTTGACCTCCAAACATTTTATTGTGCCATTCAGTTGTGGAGTATCAATTTCTATTTGAACAAAATCATCATTAGATTGTTGTACTTTGGCAATAACTACTACATTGTGATCAGTTCCACTCTTTTAAGTTTCATACTCATGCATTTCACCTTCCTCCAATGACTTATTTTCATTTGTAGCCTGGCATTTATCCAAACACAAATATGCAACATCCACACCAGCATGCACCTTATTATGCTCCTCCTTGTCATCTATACTTTCAGCTATTACCCCTTGTACTGCAGCCACCTCTTCATTAGTGACATGCTCCTCATGACTATTTTCCAGCCTCCTAACATCAACATCATCAGCTCCTTGGTTCAATACCTCAAATTTATTTGATACCTTCACTTGTTTATGACCCTCATCCCTTCCAGTTGGTTTCCCTTTGTTCTGGTACTACCTTTTGTTACCAGGATAAGTTACCACAGTACCACTTGATAACACCCTTGGTAGATATTGCTGCACTGGTTTTTTCCACCCCTTGTTTCTTCTATATCTTCCTTGTTTGAATTAGCCTTGTTCACTTGCTCCAGGCTCATTACCTGCTACAACTGCAACCTTTCCTTTATTCTGAGACCCTTCCCCATTATGTGTTACCTCATGTTCCAACAGTTCTGGATGTAGCACCCAACACTCATCATTAGAATGACTTTGTAAAAAACACCTCGTGCAATATTTTGGTAAGTAGTCATATTGAATATTAACCTTGATCGACCTGACCTCCTTTGTATCATCATCTTCAATCTCCATCCATACAAACTTAGGCAAATCAGCAAGTAAATCTACCTGCACTTTTACTCTTGCACAGTTTGGCCTAGTCTTATTTATAGTAGCAGCATCTAGTTCGATTGGCTTACCAACAGCAGAAGCCAATGTAAATAATGATTCCTTAACAAAAAAGGTAGGAAGAAAATTCGGAAACGATATCCAAGCCATAACAATTGAGGTTTCCTTCTCCACACTGAATTTTGAATCATATATTAATGGCCTCATTTGATATGAATGACCATTCTTTGACTTCAACCAAAATAAACTTTTTGATGATATATTAATAAAATCTTCCCTAAGATCACACCTTATCAGTACATGTCTATCTCTCAAAAAACCTACACGAACATTACCCTTGGCACCACACTGATGAGGAATAATGGATCGCAACTCTTCTAGTTCAGGCCAGCCATAGGAAAACTTACCAACAATGGCATATTGTAAATTTTCAATCCTTTCCATTCGTAGAACTTCCGAAGAGGACCATCTTACAACGTGTTTACCCTATATGATCTCAACCATCTTCATAGGAATGGATTCACAAGATTGCATGGGATTTTTATCAGTTTCATGCATTAGGGTTTGACAATAGTTTTGTGACGTAGGAATTACTGTTTGTGATTGATGAGCATTGCTGGACAAGGAGAAGAGAGGAGGGAAGTCTTGGGGAGAAAGAGACTGACCAACCACCAGGTGCTGTGGCTGGCTAGTGGCCGGCGTGGCCATATTTGCGTTAGGGTTTCAGAGTAGGGTTTGCCTGGGAAGAGAAAGAAAAGAGTTTTTTTTTTAATTTGTTTGGTGAATATGAATCCATTAACATACATATTGCTACATAAATCCAAATCCCCAGATTAAGCCCTAAAATTTGGATTCTGAACCCAAAAGGGCAAAATTGTAAATTGAACCTAGAATCATGCTCCTAATGCTTAATACAACTAATAAACCAGGAATCATCCTTTAATAATCACCGAATCATGCTCAAATACCAAAAACCCTAATTATTAGGTTAGGTTCCAAAACCCCTCAATTTCCTCTTTAATTCTAGCATCGATTTTGAATCTAAATGTCATGACCCAAGCTGGAGGGCCATGACGGGCACCTGACCATACTAGTTAAGCACCACCTAACATACATTTGTAACATCAACATAAATATAGGTGGGCCGATAGGGCCATCATATGACTCTCAATAAACTCACAAGGGACATGCATTTATCAATCTTTTCTGAAAGACTCATCTGACTGTACATAATTGTCTACAAGCCTCAACTGGAAAACATAATACAACGTGGCTGGGACAGGGCCCCGCCATACCCATACATACATATATATATATATACGAGCATGCTGACTCCTGGCATCTCCGAAACAAATGGAGTGCATCAACCTCATCCACTGAGCTGACATCCTAATAGATGGATCACCAACCAGTATCTCAGAACCCGTGGGCATGGAGCTGTTACACCCCGGAAAATTTCGTGTTACCAAGACTGTACACGGCTTAGTACATAATGAATAGCCCTCGTAACCGTAAGTTAAGGTGGGGCCTACATGTCGGGGTTTTATAAAGGACATATGAAAAGTGATATGAGTAGTGCATGGGAAATTCAGCAAATCTTACGAAGGACCCTTAAGCCAAATATGGGCATAAGACCTCCAAAAGGATGATTTAAGGATACGTTTTTGAAAGATCTAATTCGAAGGGGCAAAAACGCTATTATAATTTTAGAATTTGGAGTTACACAAAAAACGAAAGTTGTAGATAATTGAAAGATCCTTCCAACAATAGGTCGTGAGCCCTCATACGATAGCGGGATCATGAATTATGGCTATTTTAAGATAAAGACTCCAAGCTGCCAAATGGCTTCTGCGGGTCCCACTTGGGAAAGTCGGTGGAACCGACTTAGGAGGGGTATTAAAACCCCATCAACCTCATTTTTTCGGCATATTACATTCTCATATGTCCTAGAAATGTCACGACCCAACCCCGTGGGCCGCGACTGGAACCCTAGCTGGGTACCCGTACATACCTACCCGACCGAATTTCGTATCGTACAGATTTTTTTTTGAAACAGAAATTACAAAAGTAGGCCGATACAACTACGGCACGCGCGCAAACATATATATATCTGAACATACAGAAACATATGGATAAGCCGACAAGGCTAACATACAGACGAAACCCGTAACCCACACATCTATCTACAGGCCTCTACAGACATACAGAGTCATATGACGGGACAGGGCCCCGCCGTACCCAGAATATACATACATACAGAGTATACAGAAGACAGGAGATATATACCAAAATATACGCTCCGGATCAAAGGAGCTCTTCAAAACAACTGAATCAGAAACCTACGCTGGCGGCGTATCACCTGGTGCGTCGGTACCTGCAGGCATGTAGCGCAGCCCCCGAAGAACGGGGGTCAGTACGAAAAATGTACCGAGTATGTAAAGCAGAACATAACAGATATAAACATAGTCCGAACCGGAGTCACAGAAATATAACGAACAAAACCATAAATCAGACTGACGGACAGAGTCATGATCCAGACAGACATACAGAATCGTGTTCTTTACAGATAAACAGAATCATGGTTCGGACAGACAGACGGAATCATAATACGGACAGATGAGCAGAATCATAATCCATACGGACATACAGACATAGTCGTAATTCAGACGGACAGACAGAAGTATGTCGGACAGAATTATGCATGCAGAGTAGTACAGAGTCATACAGAATCATACAGAGGCGTGTGCTTATATAAATATAGATGGCACACGCATACATTCATACAGATCCCGGCCCAGTCTGGGGGCGCGGTAACAGAACCCGGCCCTCTTAGTACGGGACACGATGGACAGACAGAATCAGATCAGATCATATGCCATCCTGGCCGCCATCCCTATACACAAATCATAATGTCATACAGACATACAGATCCCGGCCCGTACACCGAGGGACGCGGTGAACAATGCAGAGAAATATGCACGATAACAGAACCTGGCCCGGGTCGCAGTGAAAGAATGCATTGAGACAGACACGAACCGATAAATGAGTAACTACTTACATACAGACTCAATCAAACTGAAGGGTGCCAAACGGCTAGCCAAAATCAGAATATCCAGATAGTATGCATAATACGCGCCTATATCCTAGTTGGGAAGGCACGACAGATTATTATCAGAATCGGATTCTCAGATGTTCAGAAATCATTTTGTATAAATTACACAAAATTAGCCATATCATACACAAAATAATAGTCCAGAAGTTTTTAGAGAAAATCGGACCAAAATGGAAGTATTTAAAATTTTACAGAAAGTATCGGGCCTTGTGGGCCCGCCTCGGATCAACTCGAGGCTACATACGTAGATTATTGATAATAGACCTTAAGAGGTCATCCATAGTCGTTTGGAAGTGTTCCGACTCCGTTTAGGGAAGTTTTGTACAAAAATTCACTTTAAAGGCAATTTGTAATAAAATAGCTTCAATTGAATTGAAGGAATTGGAGCGGTTTTCCGTCTCGAATTCCGGGGAACGGAGTCGTACTTAAGGCTCACGGCCGAGCCTACCACATCCAGAACATGCCTAGGAACATAGGGGAATGCTTCACATACCTCGATGACGCGTTACGCTCGCTTGGCGTCAATCCAAATTTCGTCCAAAATCTGGAAATGGTCAAGTTTACCATTTGGTTAGTTTCAAACTTTCAATATTCCAACTTTACACATACTTGCCTACCGAAATTTCGGCAACATTTCCTCTGTATATACGACATCCCCGAGACTTAGCTCGGCTCAATTCATCAACACAATAACCCAGAAATGACATCAATGGACATTAAAACATACACTAAGGCATCATTAGCCATCTTTCGACATAACGAAACATTTTTTCGTTTCAAACTTGCATTTCCAAACCAAACTTATTATTTTCATATCCATTATCCATCAAAATCATTACGACATACACCGGAGGCATCCATACCATTTTCACATAATATTCATAAGATACACAAACATTCCAACTTTCCATTAAATCACTACTTTTCCAATCTTTTCCTAACTTTCAACATACAAGTTCATAACACATTTCCATTTTTCCAAATTCATCAACAATAATCATAATTTGCCTCTTGATACCTTCATTTCCATTTTTACATAAATCATAACAAAGTTGCATACTTTCCTACAACAACTTGATAACCATTTTTCCAAAACAATAAAGATTGTTATCTTTTCCATTCACTTCACCATAACATACTTAATATACAAACAAGATCAAATTCATACTCCATCAACACATGACCATACCACACGGCCACCTCCTACATTCTTCAATTTTCACTAATTCATTCCACTTTCATTTCTAATATAATTTCTATCATAAAAACAACTAGAACACATCATAAAAATTCAACTCATTACATTAATACATTAACACACACACGGCCACTTTCCAACAAACACACCCACTTTGCAAACTTCCATATTTTCACAAATTCTATTCATTTCTACATTCCACAACATAAACAAATCTCCAAAACATAATAAGAACGGATGGATTCTTACCTTTTCCCAACTCTTCCACTTGCCACAATTGGTAGTTTCTTGCCACAATAATTATACCAACTTGAAGGGCACCCTGAGCTTAGTAGAAATTTTAAAAGAGATGAATTTTTTTGAATCAAGATTGAAGCTTGGAAATTTTTTTTCTTTTCTTTTCTTTCTTTCTCTCTTGGAGCCGAAACCCCCTCAAGTTTCTTGCTTTGTTTTGTTCTTGCTCTTTCTTGAACATTCTTGATATTTATCCACTATAAATGATTAATATATCACAAATTAATTTTCATGGGTTTGGGCCCCTCCCTTGGCCGGTTGGGCCTCTCCCATTTGGGCCTTACTTATCATTTTTTTTTTAGCCCAAAATGGTTGGTTACATATTGTAATTCATGGGGCAAGTTTCCAAAATTGCAATTTTGCCCTTGGCCTCGTTCCGTAATTCCACACCAACGTATTCATAACCTACACATTCATACCAAGAAATGTCCAATAGTGGCCTTATTCATCACAAGTCCATTTATCTTGAATTTTTCGAAAAAGCGAAAATGTCGGATGTAACATCCTCCCCCCCTTTAAAACATTCGTCCTCGAATGTTAAATTGACCTTATGGGGCATCATACTACTTCGGGAGGGTCCTCTTTATAATCGTCCTTTGCTGACTTTCCGACATGGCTTCTTTACCAACATTATGGGGTAATTTTTTTTTTCACATCACTGATTCAAATAACTTCATAATCTATATTTTTATACCCCACATAATTATCAGACCATAAACTATATTCTTGTAACAGACGAACGTTTCCCAGATATCATAGTCAATATCATTTCTTGTTACTCTGCTGAGTTCCCTACCACCTTACCGTGATCCCTCTTCATACCAGACACTTCATACCAGCAGCTTCCGAATTAGGACCGGACGCGTAGAAGCATATCGGACAGATTCGTAATCGGGGGCAGACGTACTAAACTATGGCGGACGGATTCGTAGTCGAAATCAGAGGTACGGAAGTATGTCAGACAAATCTGAGATCGGAGTCCAACGTACAGAGAGGTATCAGACAGATTCGAAATCAGAATCAGACGTACAGAGGCATATCAGACGGATTCATATCCAGAGTCAGACATACAGAGGTGTCAACCAGAAACAGATTCAGAATCGGATGTGCAAAGATCTATCAGATGGGAACGTAATCGAGTTCAAGAGCATAGAGGCGTAATAGACGGAGCTCTATCAGAATCGGAATTGCAAAAGTATAACAGAGAGAATCCGAATTAGGGTTAGATCACTCCTATTAAGGCTCTAGTGATTCATGGAAATTTCCCTTTATTCGTAAACTTGTTCGCCAGGTGGTCATACAGATCGTCGTCCCTTCTTCGCTTTATATATTCGGTTTAATAAAATCTTCCGTCTATCACAACATCAGTCGCCGGGACTCGGCTCTGGATCCATACAGGCATCAGACGAAAATCGTACACATACACATTCACATACACATACACACATACAGATATATCTACTAATATCTTACTGGCAAACGTCTCTGACTGTTATTCGAATTCGCTCAATTTCCCGAGCGGTATTGCACCTTTTTATTTCCGCCCATTTAGTCCGCATCAGTCTGCGCGACTTCTGTAAGGGCACTAATTACTCCACACATTCTATTTTCCTTTTGGTTACCCCAAATTTTCATTTATATCTATCATACTTACACTTGGGCAAAACTTTGCATTACTTCCCAGGGGGTCACCCATCCCAGAATTGCTCTGGCTTGAGCACGCTTAACTCCGAAACTTTCATGCATTTTGACGCGTTAGGGCTAATATAATTCCGTCGAATATCCCGCAGGGCCTTTGTCACATAATTTTAGGGCAGATCGGGGTCTTAGCAAATTTTCGAAAAAATTTCGTAGCGGGTCCCACCCCCGGCTAAGTCGTACCATTACCATGTCGCCTTTCTGAATCTTAAACATTCACCTTCATACACATATACATGTGATTACGGATAACCCACGGATTTAAGTCTTCGTCCCACGAATTCCGCCTCCAAATAATCGGTGGAATCTGATAAAATATCACCGTAAGGTGTTCTCCGGCCACTGACAGAAGAAAACTAAAGTCCGACAAGTATTGCGGGACCTTTTTGTACTTAGTCTACATATTTACTTCCATATTTCTGGAAAAATTTGGGCAGAGGTTCCTCTGTTTTTCTTACTATCCGAAACCTGTACACCAGAAATACCAATTATGCCTCACAGGGCCAACACATATACACACACATACATATCATATCATGTCGTATCGCAGCCACACGGGGATGATAACCTCAAGTAAGAATTATAACGTCGTCGACACCTACCACATGTGCCCAACTCAACAGCATCGGAGGCACTTTCCTGTTTACTTTCATCCGGGATTTCTAGACTCACATTGACGGTGGGGACATCTCAGTCGCCCTTGCCTTTGGTCACTAGGTCTCTAATCCTTTTAAATTTCCGTCGTCTTCATAGAACAACGTTTTACAGATATCATACACATATCGAAAATTCTAGGAAACTTACATACTCATAACTGATCAACTCGGGTCTAACCTGGGGAGCTGCCGTGGGAACTGTGTCCCTCATCATCGTCGTCGGTGTGGCCCCCACTGTTACCTGCATCTGAATCGGAGGAGTGTAGGTAGCCTGGCAATTCCTGGTTCACCGACGGCCAGGACAAAGGGCTGGAATAGGGCGTAACACTCTCTGGGGAAGCCTGTCTAACATACTGCTCCACTACCGGAGCTGCTGGCACATCCTCGGGAATCTCCTCCTCCGGCGTCCCAGAGGAGTGCTCTAGTGGCTCAGCCTCGGGGCTATCCTCCTCCCTGGGAGTAAGAAACTCTGGAGGTATCGTCGCTGGGTCCTCCGAAGGGTCGGTGTCATAACTGTCTTCCCTGGGAGCCTCTGCTCTGGGGATCAAAAACTTTAGAGGAATTGTCTCTGGATCCTCCGAAGGATCTGTCTCAATCGAGTAGCTGGGGATCTGCCTACTCGGTCCTGGTGATGTCCTAGGGGCCTTATTAGCACCCCCATCCCCATCATCCGAAGCGCTCCTCTACATTATTTATCAACCTACGATCACCTGCAGGAAGAGGGTCAGAAACATTTTCCCCAAATACCGACACTTCTGCTCTTCTGGAGCCTCGCTGTAGATACAACAATTCGTAGGGGAGAATCATCCTAATCATATCGCTTTATCGCACGATCTAAGAATCCAAAGAAGGGTAACATCCTAAATGCCTTGTAGCTTCCTGTTTATAGATGTGGTGCACAACACATCGATAAACAAGACTCTACTAGACACAGCCTGTAGACATTCCGAGGACTAACCGCTCTGATACCACTTTTGTCACGACCCAACCCCATGGGCCGCGACTGGCACCCTAGCTGGGTACCCGTACATACCTACCCGACCGAATTTCGTATCGTACAGATTTTTTTTTTGAAACAGAAATTACAAAAGTAGGCCGATACAACTACGGCACGCGCGCAAACATATATATATCTGAACATACAGAAACATATGGATAAGCCGACAAGGCTAACATACAGACGAAACCCGTAAACCACACATCTATCTACAGGCCTCTACAGACATACAGAGTCATATGACGGGACAGGGCCCCGCCGTACCCATAATATCCATACATACAGAGTATACAGAAGACAGGAGATATATACCAAAATATACGCTCCGGATCAAAGGAGCTCCTCAAAACAGCTGAATCAGAAACCTACGCTGGCAGCGTATCACCTGGTGCGTCGGTACCTGCGGGCATGTAGCGCAGCCCCCGAAGAACGGGGGTCAGTACGAATAATGTACCGAGTATGTAACGCAGAACATAACAGATATAAACATAGTCCGAACCGGAGTCACAGAAATATAACGAACAGAACCATAAATCAGACAGACGGACCGTGTCATGATCCAGACAGACATACAGAATCGTGTTCTTTACAGATAAACAGAATCATGGTTCGGACAGACAAACGGAATCATAATACGGACAGATGAGCAGAATCAGAATCCATACGGACATACAGACATAGTCGTAATTCAGACGGACAGACAGAAGTATGTCGGACAGAATTATGCATGCAGAGTAGTACAAAGTCATACAGAATCATACAGAGGCGTGTGCTTATATAAATATAGATGGCACACGCATACATTCATACAGATCCCGGCCCTGTCTGGGGGCGCGGTAACAGAACCTGGCCCTCTTAGTACGGGACGCGGTGGACAGACAGAATCAAATCAGATCATATGCCATCCTGGCCGCCATCCCTATACACAAATCATAATGTCATACAGACATACAGATCCCGGCCCGTACGCCGAGGGACGCGGTGAACAATGCAGAGAAATATGCACGATAACAGAACCTGGCCCGGGTCGCAGTGAAAGAATGCATTGAGACAGACACGAACCGATAAATGAGAAACTACTTACATACAGACTCAATCAAACTGAAGGGTGCCAAACGGCGAGCCAAAATCAGAATATCCAGATAGTATGCGTAATACGCGCCTATATCCTAGTTGGGAAGGCACGACAGATTATTATCAGAATCGGATTCTCAGATGTTCAGAAATCATTTTGTATAAATTACACAAAATTAGCTATATCATACACAAAATAATAGTCCAGAAGTTTTTAGAAAAAATCGGACCAAAATGGAAGTATTTAAAATTTTACAGAAAGTATCGGGCCTTGTGGGCCCGCCTCGGACCAACTCGAGGCTACATACGTAGATTATTGATAATAGACCTTAAGAGGTCATCCATAGTCGTTTGGAAGTGTTCCGACTCCGTTTAGGGAAGTTTTGTACAAAAATTCACTTTAAAGGCAATTTGTAATAAAATAGCTTCAATTGAATTGAAGGAATTGGAGCGGTTTTCCGTCTCGAATTCCGGGGAACGGAGTCGTACTTAAGGCTCGCGGCCGAGCCTACCACATCCAGAACATGCCTAGGAACATAGGGGAATGCTTCACATACCTCGATGACGCGTTACGCTCGCTTGGCGTCAATCCAAATTTCGTCCAAAATCTGGAAATGGTCAAGTTTACCATTTGGTTAGTTTCAAACTTTCAATATTCCAACTTTACACATACTTGCCTACCGAAATTTCGGCAGCATTTCCTCTGTATATACGACATCCCCGAGACTTAGCTCGGCTCAATTCATCAACACAACAACCCAGAAATGACATCAATGGACATTAAAACATACACTAAGGCATCATTAGCCATCTTTCGACATAACGAAACATTTTTTCGTTTCAAACTTGCATTTCCAAACCAAACTTATTATTTTCATATCCATTATCCATCAAAATCATTACGACATACACCGGAGGCATCCATACCATTTTCACATAATATTCATAAGATACACAAACATTCCAACTTTCCATTAAATCACTACTTTTCCAATCTTTTCCTAACTTTCAACATACAAGTTCATAACACATTTCCATTTTTCCAAATTCATCAACAATAATCATAATTTGCCTCTTGATACCTTCATTTCCATTTTTACATAAATCATAACAAAGTTGCATACTTTCCTACAACAACTTGATAACCATTTTTCCAAAACAATAAAGATTGTTATCTTTTCCATTCACTTCACCATAACATACTTAATATACAAACAAGATCAAATTCATACTCCATCAACACATGACCATACCACACGGCCACCTCCTACATTCTTCAATTTTCACTAATTCATTCCACTTTCATTTCTAATATAATTTCTATCATAACAACAACTAGAACACATCATAAAAATTCAACTCATTACATTAATACATCAACACACACACGGCCACTTTCCAACAAACACACCCACTTTGCAAACTTCCATATTTTCACAAATTCTATTCATTTCTACATTCCACAACATAAACAAATCTCCAAAACATAATAAGAATGGATGGATTCTTACCTTTTCCCAACTCTTCCACTTGCCACAATTGGTAGTTTCTTGCCACAATAATTATACCAACTTGAAGAGCACCTTGAGCTTAGTAGAAATTTTAAAAGAGATGAATTTTTTTGAATCAAGATTGAAGCTTGGAAAATTTTTTTCTTTTCTTTTCTTTCTTTCTCTCTTGGAGCCGAAACCCCCTCAAGTTTCTTGCTTTGTTTTGTTCTTGCTCTTTCTTGAACATTCTTGATATTTATCCACTATAAATGATTAATATATCACAAATTAATTTTCATGGGTTTGGGCCCCTCCCTTGGCCGGTTGGGCCTCTCCCATTTGGGCCTTACTTATCATTTTTTTTTAGCCCAAAATGGTTGGTTACATATTGTAATTCATGGGGAAAGTTTCCAAAATTCCAATTTTGCCCTTGGCCTCGTTCCGTAATTCCACACCAACGTATTCATAACCTACACATTCATACCAAGAAATGTCCAATAGTGGCCTTATTCATCACAAGTCCATTTATCTTGAATTTTTCGAATAAGCGAAAATGTCGGATGTAACAAGAAACTTCCCAACACATCCCCCAAACATTTATAGCCCATTAAATCAATAATTTAACAAGATTACACCAAACTAGTCCATGAAAGGCGATTGTTCTTGCTTCTACTTGATGTTGAGGTAAGTTTGGTCTTGAAAAAAGTTGGTGTGGCTGAATTTCTTCAAGTATAAGGCATGTTCTTCATCCTATCTATTATGTTGAGTTGATTTAAAGGTTTAGCAAGTCTTAAAAGTGAACATAATTATGGAGGAAAGGTCATAAAGTGTTGTGTTGTAGTTGTTGTTACACCTCGGAAAAGTCCCCGTACATGTACAATGAATAGACCAACGAAGGGTATGTGTGCGACGTTTTACTAAGTAGGGAATAACGATTCATGAATTTTTGGAAATAAGAAAGCTGTAGAATTTCAATTCAGCCAGTGGTCGTAAAACAGAATACGGCCCGTAAAGTGATTTACGAACCGTATACTACCATCGTCCTCCAACGTTCCAAAAATTTCAACTTTCTGTCCAAAGTTTAAATGGTAAAATATGACCCAGTTTACGGATCGTAAACTGAAATACGGCCCGTAAACTGTGGCCGTAAACCATCATGACCTCTAGCAAACCTTTCTGTTTTTGATATGCTTAAATACGACCACGTTATACGGCCCGTAAACTAGTATACGGTCCGTAAACTGTGGTTTACGACCACTGTACACCCCGACGACTGTTCATTAAAAATCAGATTTTGTGATTATTATTAGTGACTTTCTCATTCATTTTCATTCATATTTCATCTACAACCTTCAAGAACCCTCTAGAACTTATCCAAAAATTTCATCCACAAAATTTAAGAGAATAAAAGGGAGATCAAGATCAACAACACCAAATCCATGAAACAAGGTGTGTGAAACACAAGTGAAATTCATCCAAACCAAGAAATTCCAAGGAAGGAAAAATAGGGTTTTGAGGAAGGAGGATGAACTCCACTCTAGGCTTGTTCCACCACCATCTAAGGTAAGTTTTATGACTTTATCATGTTTTTTAAGGTATTGGAATGCTAAGAGGCTTGAATTGTAGAAAGACATGGAAAATGGGTCTTAAATGGGAGAATAGTGTCATAATTGAATAGTAGTTGAATGGAATCATAAACGTTGATGTGCCATGATTACGAATATGTTGTAAATGATGTTTAGACCAGGAAATAAGCAATATGTATGAGAAAACGCGATAACGAACTACAACCATAAATGTCGAGAAAATAGAGAAAAATGGTGGATTTTGCTCAAAGTATATGAATGACGATTGTTGATACGATATTGTGAAGTACTGTTGTAAATGTTTGGGAGTTGATATAGACTATGAGAAAGGTAGTATAAATAAAGGAAGTGCTGCCCAATTTTCTCTAGAAATAGTGACGCATTCCCGTAGTCGATTAACTAACGTCAATACGAATTCTTTCGTGAAGGTAGCGACGTGATATTAAAGGAGAGCAAGTGAACGATAGCTTAGCTAAACGACAAGTGTATGTGAGGATAGTCCTTTTTTTCTATGGCATGAATCCCATGACATGATTCTTCTTCCTCTCCATGATTCTCCTATATTCCGGAAAGCCAAGAGCTTAAGATCATGAATAGCTATATGAGTCAAGAGAAATGATATGACGTTCCTTTAAAGTAAATGATGTCGTCAATTTTATACACTCACATTACATACTAATCCCTTCAAGGTCTGGCAGAATGTTCATGAATGCCCATAATGGAATCGAGGGTTCCCGACCTTACGTCACCTTGATAAAATACACTTGTTCTAGAGTCCCTATGCATGCACAATTGTGAGCATATTTTAATAAGCATATTATTATAAGTATTTCATAATGAGCATGTCATAATCACATCACACCGGGCCTAGTTGGCCGGGAAATCACCGTGAAAGCGGACAGCTATACGATACACCATGGCCAGTTGGCATGGGCAGACACCACTAGTGGGCGGCATTAGATGGTACCCCGGACGCAGGCTAATGTTACTGATTATCACACCGCACCTATATGGTCGGACAGTTTATATATATATGATATGCATACATGAAATGATGATAAGCTTAAAAGTAAGTCAGCATGCATTACTTTTCATGTAATTCCCAGTCAAGTACAGTTGCTCCATACTTGATGCCTCCCTTGTTTCCTTGATGAATTATTATTGTTCATGCCTCTCATACTCAGTACAATATTAGTACCGACGTCTGTTTTCTTTGGACGCTGTGTTCATGCCCACAGGTAGACAGAGAGGTGAGCTCGATCCAGATTCTTAGTAGCTGCCAGCTGATTGCGAGCACTCCATTGTCTGGAGGTGCTCATGATTATTCTCTTGGTATATGTATATTTTGGGCATGGTGGAGTCTTGTTCCACCTATATGTATAGTATGTCAATAGAGGCTCGTAGATGCGCAGTGTGGGTAGATGGTCTCACGAGAGGCTTTTATGTATATGTATGTATTATTTTGATGGCCGAGAGGCTTATGTGTATAAAAGTATTTTTATTTTCTCAAATGAAAAGATGATCTTCTTATGTCCTAAGCATGAATTGATAAAAGAGCATTAAATAGGTAAGGTGAGTAGCAGAATGAGTGGTGCTCGGTGGCTAGCCCCGGGTACCCGTCACGGCCCTAAGCTGGGTCGTGACATAAGTGGTATCAGAGAAGTTCGTCCTAGGAAGTGTCTACGATCCGTGTCTAGTAGAGTCTTGTTTATGGTGTGTTGCGCGCCACATCAATAAACATGAGGCTACCGGGCATTTGGGAAAAATGACCATTCTTCTTCTATGAGATCGTGCGATAGAGCCATGTGTAAGATTTTATCCTCCCTAATAGTGTGTTATGATTTCAGAATGCCGCCAAAGGGAAAAGCTACAGCCGCCCAAAAGGGTAAAACTACGACAAAGAGGCGGGCAGAAAGAGAGCCTCCGATGAATGTAGAGGAGGGCGAATCACAAAACGAGGCCTCGCCCGATGTGGGAGAGCAAGGAGGAGCTCCAGCTCCAATGCCTCCGCCGGCTGCTTCGGGTCAACAAATGACCGAGGCCATTCAGCTATTGACACAATTGGTTGCCGCACAGGCACAACGGCAGAACGTGGGTTCAAGCGATCGGGCAGCGAGTACAAAGGCCCATGATTTCAGGAGTTTAAATCCTCCAGAATTCTTCGGGTCAAAGCCGGATGAAGATCCGCAAAGCTTCGTAGATGAGATGTTAAGGACATTGAAGATTGTCCATGCCTCTGAGACCGAATCCGTGGAGTTGGCCTCTTATAGACTCTGCGATGTGGCGGTATTATGGTACAACAATTGGATAGCGTCGAGGACAGAAAATGCACCTCCTCCCGTTTGGCAAGAGTTTGTTGACGCTTTTATTCGCCATTATATGCCACCCGAGGTCCTCCGAGCTAGAGCGGACAGGTTCTTGAATCTAAAGCAAGGAAGCATGAGTGCTCGGGAATATAGCCTACAATTTAATTCTATGGCCAGGTATGCCCCGACAATGGTGGCCGACATGGGCGATCATGTACATAGGTTTGTGAGTGGGTTGGGGCTTCAAAGATTGTTTGACAGCTTCATTGCAAGATGGGATGGACATTTCCCGCATACAGGCCCATGCTCAGAATCTTGAGGAACGACAATAACCGCCGAGGAGTGATCGTGATATTAACCGAAGGCAAGGTAAGAGGACTAGGTCTATTGGAGCAAGCAGCGAGTATGGAGGGGGGTCGAGATATATGTATTCTAAGCACTCGGGACAGTCAGTGACTAGTGCGCCTCCCAGATTTTCAGACAGAGGGTTTGATCGTTCTTCTCGATCAGGACAGGGCTAGAGTTCGAGGGCCTCAGATTCTCAGTTTAGGGGAGATTTTAGTCAGAGGAGGCCTCCGGTACTGCGGTGCAGCCAGTGCGGTAGATTACATTCCGGACGATGTTATCGGGGTACGGATGCTTGCTATGCTTGTGGTCAGACTGGGCACATGATGAGGGATTGCCCGTTGGTAAGAGATAGGGTTGGGGCTCACCCCACAGGTTCAGCAGCGGGATCTTCTTCAGTATGCCCTACCGCACAGACTCCTCAGACGTCGGCAGGTAGAGGCAGAGGCAGAGGGGGAGCATCTACTTCAGGTGCAGTTCAGCCCTGCGTATATGCTTTAGCTGGGCGACAGGATCTTGAGTCCTCCCTGGACGTTGTCACAGGTTCATTGACTATATTTTCCCGTGATGTGTATGCTTTGATCGATCCGGGTTCTACTTTCTCGTGTGTTACTCCATATGTTGCTGATTGTATTGGGGTGAAACCCAAGCCAATTAAACCTTTCGAGGTATTCACTCTGGTTGGTGATTCCGTGATAGCGAGGAAAGTGTATCAGAGTTGTGTCATTGTGATATGTGATCGCCAGACTAAAGCCGATTTGATTGAGCTTAACATGGTAGATTTCGATGTAATCATAGGACTGGATTGGCTAACTTCGTGCTATGCCAATGTTGATTGTCGGACGAAAGTGGTTCGATTCAAATTTCCGGGAGAGCCCATACTTGAATGGAAGGGGAATACGGTATCCCTAAAGGGTAGGTTTATTTCCTACCTCAAGGCAAGGAAGATGATAGCCAAGGGCTATATTTATCATTTAGTTCGAGTTCATGATACAGAAGCAGAACCGCTAGCTTTCCAATATGTTCCGGTGGTGAATGAATTCCCAGACGTATTTCCAGGTGAACTTCCAGGTCTTCCTCCGGAAAGGGAAATTGATTTCGCCATCGATGTATTACCGGACACCGAGCCAAGTTCTATTCCTCCGTACCAAATGGCTCCGGTAGAATTGAAAGAGCTAAAAGCACAGTTGAAAGATTTTCTTGAAAAGGGGTTTATAAGGCACGACTCATCGCCGTGGGGAGCACCAGTCTTGTTCATGAGAAAGAAGGACGGATCCTTACGAATGTGTATCGACTACAGGCAATTGAACAAAGTGACGATAAAGAATAAATATCCTCTTCCAAGGATTGATGATTTATTCGATCAGTTGCAAGGTGCTAAGTGGTTTTTTAAAATAGATTTGAGGTCGGGTTATCATCAAGTGAGAGTTAGAGAAGCAGATATTCCCAAAACAGCTTTCCGAACAAGATATGGCCACGATGAATTCCGAGTAATGTTATTCGGGTTGACTAATGCTCCAGCTATATTTATGAATTTAATGAACAACATATTCAGGCCTCTCTTGGATCTATATGTGATAGTATTTATCAATGATATTCTGGTGCATTCTCGCACAGAGTCAGAACATGTAGATCATCTAAGGATTGTACTTGGCATTCTTCGAGCCCGAGAATTGTATGCAAAATTTTCAAAGTGTGAGTTCTGGTTGAATTCTGTAACATTCTTGGGCCATATTATTTCAAATGATGGTATCCGAGTAGATGCTCAGAAAATTGAAGCTGTAAAGACTTGGCCAAGGCCTACGAAGCCCACAGAAGTTCGCAGTTTCCTGGGTTTGGCAGGATATTATAGAAGGTTCGTAGAGGGATTTTCATCTATTTCAGCCCCATTGACGAAGCTAACTCAGAAGTCCGCTAACTTTCAATGGAACGATGCATGCGAGCATAGTTTCCAAGAGCTGAAAGACAGGTTGACCTCAGCTCCGATCTTAATACTCCCAGAAGGGTCAGATGGCTACGTGGTATACTGTGATGCTTCCGGTGTTAGACTAGGATGCGTATTGATGCAGCACGGGAAAGTTATTGCATATGCTTCGAGGCAATTGCGGAAACATGAGAAGAATTACCCCACTCATGATCTCGAATTAGCTGTGGTCATCCATGCGTTGAAGATATGGAGACATTACTTATATGGTGTGCATGTGGACATCTATACAGATCACAAGAGCCTCCAATATATTTTTAAACAAAAGGAGTTAAATCTGTGGCAGAGGCGGTGGTTAGAGTTATTGAATGATTACGATGTGAATATTTTATACCACCCCGGAAAAGCAAATGTAGTAGCTGATGCGCTTAGCCGCCGATCCATGGGCAGCCTATGTGAAGTTCCACCGGAAATGAAAGAAGTGATTCATGAGCTCAACCAATTAGCTAATCTTGGAGTACGTGTGATTGATTCAGGTAGTGCAGGAATTGGCATTTATGATCCCACAGTTTCATCTCTGAACATAGAAGTGAAAGAGCATCAGTATGAAGATCCTCAATTGTGTCATATAGAGACACATCTTATGAAAAAGAGAAGTCCCCATTTGATGTTTCCACGGATGGAATTCTTAAATACCGAGGCCGGCTATGTGTGCCGAATGTTGCAGATTGCGCCGACGAATTTTAGAAGAAGCTGATTATTCTCGGTATTCTATTCACCCAGGTGCGACAAAGATGTATCATGATCTCAGGTTGATATATTGGTGGGATGGCATGAAGAGAGACATAGCAGAATTTGTAGCACAGTGTCCGAATTGCCAACAAGTAAAGATAGAACATCAAAAGTCAGGAGGATTATTGCAAGCAATGGAAATCCCTACTTGGAAATGGGAAGTGATCAATATGGATTTTATTGTGGGGTTACCTTGTTCCCGAGGCAAGTATGATTCCATATGGGTGATTGTGGACAGACTCACAAAAGCAGCTCATTTTCTTCCAATCAGAACCACATACTCAGCGGAAGACTATGCAAGGTTGTATCTCAAGGAAATTGTGCGACTCCATGGTATTCCACTATCCATTATCACAGATAGGGGAGCACAGTTTACAGCCAAGTTCTGGAAGTCCTTTCAAGAAGGTGTAGGTACCCAGGTGAAGCTTAGCACGGCATTCCATCCGCAAACTGATGGGCAGGCCGAGCGCACTATTCAAACCTTAGAAGATATGCTCCGAGCATGTGTGCTGGATTTCGGTGGTAGTTGGAATGATCACTTACCCCTTATTGAGTTTGCATACAATAATAGCTACCATTCCAGTATTCAAATGGCTCCGTATGAAGCCTTATATGAAAGGAAATGTAGGTCCCCAATCGGATGGTTTGAAATAGGAGAAGTACAGCTAATAGGCCCTGAATTGATTCAACAAGCGGTACAAAAAGGTAAGGTGATCCGAGATCGATTGTTGACAGCCCAAAGTCGCCAAAAGTCTTATGCGGACAATCGTCAACGAAACTTGGAATTTCAGGTTGATGATTGGGTATTTTTAAAAGTGTCGCCCATGAAAGGGGTGATGAGATTTGGTAAGAAAGGGAAGTTGAGTCCCCGATACATTGGACCCTATAGAATTATCCGCAAGGTGGGTCATGTGGCCTATGAATTGGACTTGCCTTCAGAGCTTGAATCGGTTCATCCAGTCTTTCATGTCTCAATGCTCCCGTAAATGTGTTGGAGATCGTACAAGGATTGTTCCAATTGATGACGTGCAAATAACGAAAAAGCTAACCTACGAAGAAGTACCCATTGCCATCCTAGATAGGCAAGTGCGCAAGCTTCCAAATAAAGAGGTAGCGTCAGTCAAAGTATTGTGGCGAAACAATAATCGGGAAGAAATGACTTGGGAAGCAGAAGAGAGCATAAAATCCAAGTACCCACACTTATTCCAACCCCCGGGAGAGATCCAACACGAAATGCCGATGATATGAGGTATGTACGCTTCATTTTTATGCTTTTGTTCGTGTGTGGCCATGGATATGTTGATATTGTGATGTAGCCCTATGAGGCAATGATATTATGGGTTGTTATGACAGGCTGGTAGTGTCAAATTACAGGGGAAACTCTGGCGAAATTTTCGTAGAATTCTGAGTGTTTAACATTCGAGGACGAATGTTCCAAAAAGGGGGGAAGAATGTTACACCTCGGAAAAGTCCCCGTACATGTACAATGAACAGACCAACAAAGGGTATGAGTGTGCGACGTTTTACTAAGTAGGGAATGACGATTCATGAATTTTTGGAAATAAGAAAGCTGTAGAATTTCAATTCAGCCAGTGGTCGTAAAACAGAATACTGCCCGTAAAGTGATTTACGGACCGTATACTGCCATCGTCCTCCAACGTTCCAAAAATTTCAACTTTCTGTCCAAAGTTTAAATGGTAAAATACGACCCAATTTACGGATCGTAAACTGAAATACGGCCCGTAACTGTGGCCTTAAACCATCATGACCTCCAGCAAACCTTTCTATTTTTGATATGCTTAAATACGACCACGTTATACAGCCCGTAAACTAGAATACGGTTCGTAAACTGTGGTTTACGACCACTGTACACCCCAACGACTGTTCATTAAAAATCAGATTTTGTGATTATTATAAGTGGCTTTCTCATTCATTTTCATTCATATTTCATCTACAACTTTCAAGAACCCTCTAGAACTTATCCAAACATTTCATCCACAAAATTTAAGAGAATCAAAGGGAGATCAAGATCAACAAAACCAAATCCATGAAACAAGGTGTGTGAAACTCAAGTGAAGTTCATCCAAACCAAGAAATTCCAAGGAAAGAAAAATAGGGTTTTGAGGAAGGAGGAAGAACTCCACTCCAGGCTTGTTCCACCACCATCTAAGGTAATTTTTATGACTTTAGCATGTTGTTTAAGGTATTGGAAAGCTAAGATGCTTGAATTGTAGAAAGACATGGAAAATGGGTCTTAAATGAGAGAATAGTGTCATAATTGAATAGTAGTTGAATGGAACCATAAACGTTGATGTGCCATGATTATGAATATGTTGTAAATGATGTTTAGTCCAGGAAATAAGCATTATATATGAGAAAATGCGATAACGAACTACAACCATAAATGTGGAGAAAATAGAGAAAAATGGTGAATTTTGCTCAAAGTATATGAATGACGATTGTTGATACGATATTGTGAAGTGATGTTGTAAATGTTTGGGAGTTTATATAGACTATGAGAAAAGTAGTATAAATAAAGGAAGTGCTGCCCAATTTTCTCTAGAAATAGTGACGCATTCCCGTAGTCGATTAACTAATGTCAATAAGAATTCTTTCGTGAAGGTAGCGACGTGACATTAAAGGAGAGCAAGTGAACGATAGCTTAGCTAAACGAAAAAGGTATGTGAGGCTAGTCCTTTCTTTCTATGGTATGAATCCCATGATATGATTCTTCTTCCTCTCCATGGTTCTCCTATATTCCGGAAAGCCAAGAGCTTAAGATCATGAATAGCTATATGAGTCAAGCGACATGATATGACGTTCCTATAAAGTAAATGATGTCGTCCATTTTATACACTCACCTTACATACTAATCCCTTCAAGGTGAGGCAGAATGTTCACGAATGCCCATAATGGAATCAAGGGTTCCCGACCTTACGTCACCTCGCTAAAATACACTTGTTCTAGAGTCCCTATGCACGCACAATTGTGAGCATATTTTGATAAGCATATTATTATAAGTATTTCATAATGAGCATGTCATTATCATATAACACCGGGCCTAGTTGGCTGGGCAGTCACCGCGAATGCGGGCAGCTATACGATACACCATGGCCAGTTAGCTTGGACAGACACCATTAGTGGGCGGCATGAGATGGTACCCCGGACGTGGGAGGCCTGGACGCGGGCTAATGTTACTGATTATCACACCGCACCTATATGGTCGGGCAGTTTATATATATATATGATATGCATACATGAGATGATGATAAGCTTAAAAGTAAGTCGACATGCATTACTTTTCATGTAATTCCCAGTCAGGTACAGTTGCTCCATACTTGATGCCTCCCTTGTTTCCTTGATGCATTATTATTGTTCATGCCTCTCATACTCAGTACAATATTCGTACTGACGTCAGTTTTCTTTGGACCCTGTGTTCATGGCCACAGGTAGACAGGGAGGTGAGCTCGATCCAGATTCTTAGTAGCTGCCAGCTGATTGCGAGCACTCCATTTTCCGGAGGTGCTTATGATTATTCTCTTGGTATATGTATATTTTGGGCATGGTGGAGTCTTGTTCCACCTATATGTATAGTATGTCAGTAGAGGTTCGTAGATGCGCAGTGTGGGTAGATGGTCTCCCGAGAGGCTTTTATGTATATGTATGTATTATTTTGATGGCCGAGAGGCTTATGTATATAAAAGTATTTTTATTTTCTCAAATGAAAAGATGATCTTCTTATGTCCTAAGCATGAATTGATAAAAGAGCATTAAATGGGTAAGGTGAGTAGCAGAACGAGTGGTGCTCGGTGGCTAGCCCCGGGTACCCGTCACGTCCCTAGCTGGGTTGTGACAGTTGTTGGGTTTATGGACTGTTTTGAGGATGTTGTGGCCATGTGGCTGGGCTGATTTACATGTATAGAGATGGTATCTAATGTTGTTGGTGTGTTTGTGAGATTATGCTCCTTGATTGGGAAAAAAGAAGTGTATATTGTTGTTGTATGTTGAAAAACATCGTGTGGGATTATTATGGAATATATTGGTATGGATAATAGTGTTGTTGATGTTGGTATTACTGTTGTTGTTGATTGGTTTCTGAATTGTGATTTTGGGCCAGGCATATAGATAGGAGAGATGCTGCCCGAATTTCAGCAGATTGTAAATGGATTTAAACTGAAGGCTTAAGATAAGTGTATGATGGTGAGCCTAATAATAGTATGAATGGTTTTATATGTAGATTTGAAGACAGAAGGTAGGTTGGAAAGTCGAGAAGCGAGCTTCCAGGTATGTTAAGGCTATCCTTTCCTTCTTTTTGGCATAATCTATGACAAGTGCGAAGTGTAATGATATCCATAATGAATCCACTCCTAGATGTAGGATATCCTGAATTCCTTGACTTCTTAAGTCCCGAAGGGGCATCTATAAGTTGTAAGATTTCATAAAAATTTCTAATTCTCGAAGGGGACATTCTTAAGGTTTCCTTATTCCTATGCATGTCACATTTGATTTTTGGAGTCTCGAAGGAGACAAATGAAAAGGGGAAGAAGTTCCCATTTTTAAGAAAAAGGGAAGAAGTTCCCATTTTTAAGAAAATGGAAGAAGTTCCCATTTTGAACTAAAAGTTGCTCCGAAGGGAGTCTTTTGATAGTTTTCAAAGATTTTCATGCATTTGCATATTTACGTACATGCACGACATCATTTCATGGGGAAGGGAAAAAGGGCTAAGGCATTATATACGCAAACCACCTAATCAGCTGGTATACGATGATTATGATGCCCGAAGGGGCCACCTAATCAGAGTACTTATGTTATGGTATCTCGTGTATGTTAGAGACTTTTGCAGACAGTGTCCTGTGGACAGTGTGTCAAGATGTCGACAGTTGTGTAAAGCGACCATATAGGTCGATGTGTTTTTATGCTTTATTTTTAAAGATTTTATTGTGACTAAAGGTTTTCTTTGAATTAACGATAAGGGAGAAGTCCCTGATTTGACGAAAGAGTTTTATTGAAAAGTTTTTTTTTACCTGACGGAAGCGTCATTTTGTAGATTAAAGGTTCACAAAAAGTTGTGACTCCTGGATGGAATAGTAGTATGACACTCAGCTGAGTAGGGTCTTGGGTGTCAGTCGCGGCCCTCCGGTTTGGTTCGTGACAGAAACGCAGCCCCCCAAGCAATAGGGGAGTCAGTACGAATAATGTACTGAGTATGTAAGGCATGAAAACAGCATATACGTAAGAATAATGAAAAACATCTGAGATATATGAGTTAATCTATATATCTGAATGTATCAGTGCGACTGTATATCTAGAAATATCTGTATAACTGGAAGTGCCTCTAAGGGCGTATGACATGCATGCTTTCTTTCAAAAATCATATACATAGGTCATAGTATAACTGTTAGTGCCGTGGAACGTACATCTCAATCCATAATGCTAGTGCTGTGGAACGTGAAGTCTGATCCATATATCATACCGGCCCCTCTGTGGGCATCATCATCATCATTGTGTACCAACTTAATAGGTGGTAATGCGTATATAACGCCTATCCCTTTCCCCATAACCCACATCCATATAATATACACGTATATAACGCCTTCTGGTCATAGATCAATGTGCATATATATAAATGAATGCAATGCATAAGTAAGCTGAATAAATAGAACTCTCGGAGTGACATAAAGTCATACTACCTTCGATAAATATCTTTGATCTAACAACATCAGTATAAGTAATATCAAGACCCATGGACAGAAGGAATAATCATAAGAAGGGGTACAAGAACATCAAAGACTAGAGTACTTCTAATGATGCTAAGAGTAGAGTAATATGGAGGTTCGTTCATTCGTTCATATCATAAGGATCATGCCAAAATGAAAGAAAGGATAGCCTTAACATACCTGGATAATCTCCTTCTCAATCCACAACAAAGCTTACCATAATCCTCTTGCGTCTACAATAAGTGAAATGATATTGTCATTAACACACAGTGTCGCAACTATCATACTTTGCTAATCTTATAACCTACGAAAAATTGGGCTACACCTCCCCTGTTTATACTACATCGCAAAGACCACTAAGGGTCATCAAATGGCCCAGCAACAATACCTACAATAGCAACAATAACAACGATTCAATATAAGCTTGTTGGATTACTTTAACAACCATATTGAGCGACACGCTCATTTTATAAATAACGAAACATAATTTGAATCCAATTCTGGTTCCATAAATCAGTATACAACCTTCATAAAATCATACTTATGCTTACCATATCATTTTCATCCCAAAGCATCATAAATACAACCTTCAAAATAGTCCACATGCCAAACACTTCAATCTTCACTTTCAATCTTAAGTTTCATATGTTTCATTCATCAATATAGAAATGCATAACAATAGCAAACATATCATAGTCATTTTATTTTCCATATTTTTCAGCCACAACAAGTCATGTATATAGTCTTAAAACAGTCCACAAAGAGACAACAACAGCCTTATGCCATATCAAGTTCTATCTTGTGGTTTTGCACCCAAATAACACAACCAATATAGAATTAACCTTAAGAACAACCAAGAACATACTTTACTTAACTCAAGCAGTAGATATGAATCAAAATCCACAGCTGGTTCAGCTCACAACCACCCTTAATCACACCACAACACCATAGAGCAACTTCTTATAGTATTCAACACTTTGGTAGAGGTTTTGAGTTGTTTGGCTTTGGATTCAGCCATGAGCCTTTAAGAACTGCTAGATATTGTTAGTAGGAGTGTATGGACGAAGTTGGATCAAAATATGAGAAAAAATGGTCGTCCAAATCGTTTTTAAAACGAAGTAGGTCGGCCACTGCCTAAGTGGGCCCCAAACTGGCTGACTGCGCAGTCTCGTGAAAATTCAAATATCTCTCTATTCTGATGTCGTATGGATGAACAGTTTAATGTGTTAGAAACTAGCCTCGTAGACCTTCAATTTGATAGGTGGATAACCCTGTAACTCCAAGTATATTGGTAGAAAAGCTCAGTGACATTAGACCCAAATTTCAGCAAAATTTATGAACGTAACTTGCGATACTTTTCGCCAACTTTTATTTTGCAACTTGCTTGACTTCAAAACTTCAGATACGAATGTTATATGATTCAAGTACCTTAAAATATTACTCCTTATTATATTAATCACTCCTAGTTTGACCCCGAAGTACGGGTTATAACATTCTCAAACTTGCCGAATTTCGAGGAAACTTATTCTTTCCGATTCATTTGGCGTCCAACCTTCCCAACACTTACAAAACATGATTATAAGCTCTCATATACATTGGATGATCATGTAGAATCTCTTATGACCTTGACAAAAATTTTGCTTTCTCAATCTACGTCGATTAACTCACAACGAAACTCAACGTATAAAAAGACGGGGTGCAACATCCTTCCCCCCCCCCCCCCCCCTTAGGAACATTTATCCTCGAATGTTAAATTAGTGTCATTATAATCTTGATTTTCAATGTTATTCCATATGTGCATAAATTCATAAAATATCTCTCAACTTGTCGCGTCGATCTTCACATCTTAGACTTTTTATACTTAGGAGGTTGGATGTTGTGTGTCTCAGTCTTTCTTTATCGCGATTTCCAGTGGCTCTTCCATTTTCCTTCATTGCATTCTTATAGTAATTTTTCTCTCCTTCCTTACAATAGCCCCTGCTGTTAACTTGATTATTTCCTTTTATTTCCTTTATTAACTTATATCATTTCGCTTTCTTCTTACGTTACTATACTGGAATTTCCCTGTACTTTATTTCTTTATATAACATTCCCTACTGAACTTACACCTTCCTTAAGGCTCTTCGCCTACCAGCTCACCAATTGAAATTGATAACCTTGCTTGGATGTTACTAACGCTTCATTTGGGAGGTATCATTTCTGTACGCAAGTCGTAACTGAATTCTTCCCACCTTAGATGAACCTACTGTCTGATACTTCATTATTCAACATCACCTACTCGGTCCTTGTAGTTCCTCTTGCTTCTAATTCCAGCATCAAACTAGGTCAGCTTCCTGCGGCCTGCAGTCCTTTTGAAATGGTTCACTTCGTCCTCAGTTCCTTATTTATGAACAATATGTTGACTTCTCTGTATGACAATCCTCATGCAATATAGTCTAACATTGTGTATTTCTTACTAACGATTCGACATTGCTGTTTTTACTCTCTTGTCCTGCCTAAACCTTTAATTAGTTTTGAATACTTCTCATTCTCTTTTGACTGCGTATAGGTCATATTCACATCCTCATTACTTACGATCCTTCTAAACTAGTCATTTAATGTCTTTCTCTTCGTTACTAGCACAAATCATATTCTCCCAAAGTTCTCATAAGTCATGCTCGGTCACATATTCCCCCTCATAAAACATCGTTTATAGCTCGTAATATTTTAAAATTTGGGTCCGCGATTTGTCGCCTGCTGGGCTTTCCCATAATCTTAATGCATTAACTATTTTTCGCTGTTCTCTTCTTGATGTCCTTTGACTATTTACTCAATAATGTAAAGGATGGATCGGTAGATATTTCCTTGCCCTTACTCTGCTTGATATCGAAACGTGTCGCTCATTTTCCACGCTGGGTTATTGTGGACACTCTTCACCGTTTATCCTTTCTTATGTAGTCACCATCCTTCCAATCATTTACTAAATTATTCACGCAAGTATCTTGTCGTATATTTAGCAAGCACTTATAGATATACCTTCTTACCATATCAGATCAACATTCACTGTATAAATAAATCTCTGCACAATGTCCATTCTTACATCGATATTAATACCTCATATGGCCCTTAACTATGTCTCATAACTAGTTCTATCTTGTTGCCATTTAGGGATTTTCATGTCTCACTTTCATCCTCCAATCTGTACTTTCTGACATTTCATTCACATATCTCAATGCGTTAATGTTGTTTTATGATGTGGGGGTTAATCTCTGCATTATCATCTGCACTCTAACAGTTACTAAACTAGATAGTAGATTCCTCTTGTCATAATATTTCTCGCTACGATTTCAGATCTTGAGGGCTTACAACATATAAATCATTTCACGCATAAGTCATCTTATCCGAAACAACCCATAATTATCCCATAATTCCTTCCCAACACAATCCGTAACCATGCCGTCTTAGCTTTCGTACTTGTATTCGGATTTCTACTCATTTTTTTCCTTTAGTGATCTTGTTACACCTCGGAAAACCCCTCCATTGTTGCACAAGTGAATGAACTAGTGAGGCGTACGAGTATACGATATTTCCATGAGTAAGAAATGACAACTGATGACCTTAAGTGAGATTTCAAAAGCATCCGATGTTAGACGAGAAAGTTGGCCAAGAGAAGACAAGCCATACGATAGGTATCGGAAAGGAAATACGAGTAACGAGTTAACGAAGCTTTAATGATGTCTTGAAAAAGAGTGATAACATCCCTTATATTGGTATTGAAGTGTTGAACAAGTGTTAAGAAGGTTCCATAAGGATTGGAGATCAAACGAATCGACGAAACAAATTTCGAAACCACTGGGGGTTATATGGCCAAACATACTGGCCGTATAAATTATACGGTCCGTATGTTTGGGACCGTATAATCAACCTAGAAAGGCAAAAGTTTCTGGACCAAATATACGGCCAGACATACGACCCGTATAAATTATACGGACCGTATGTTGGTCCGTATATGCGGTCGGGCAGATTTTTGTTCAATAAATGAAGGGGCTAAGGTTTATTTCATTTCACTTCTACATGACACCCCTTCTCTCTAAAACATATCTCTACATTTATTCCACAAGAATTCTAGGATTATTAGTAATCAACAACATAAACTAAGTGAATAAAGTGTAAGAAAACCATCAAAGATCATTCAAAGTCAAGAAATCTCATGGAGGTAAACTAGGGTTTTTGCTCAAGTGGAGTATTATCAACCAAGGCTTGTTCCTACAAAATCTAAGGTAATATTCATGGTATTTCTATGTTGTTTAAGGTATTTAAGAGTTGAAATACTTGGATTGTAGAAAGGTATGGAAAAATGGGTCATGAATGTGGAATAGTGCCATTTTGAGAAATAGTTTGAATTGAGTTATGAGTGTTGATGTATTGTGATGTAAATATGTTATAAAATACGTTGAGAACATGAGATGAGAAATGCACGTGAATGGGCATAGTCGTGTGGTATAGCCATGAATATGAGTAATTGAAAGCAAATTGAGAAATGTGGGTAATGTGGATGAATAATGGCTATTGTTATGGTATTGTGAATGTGTTGTTGACGTTTGGGAGTTGATATACGTTATGGAGGAATGTCGTATAAATATAGGAGATGCTGTCTAATTTTCTCTAGCTTTAGTCATATATGCTAGCTATCGATTCTAATGATAGTATGACTTTAATGAAGGTAGAAACGCTAGCATTGGAGGAGAACGTGCAAGTGTAGAATAGTTGAACGGAAAAGGTATGTAAGGCTAACCCTTCTTTCATAAGGCATGGTTCTTTGGCCAAATATCTAAATCTTCTATGAGACTATGATATCCTTCAAATGATTTGATCTTCCGAGCTAGTAAGCACATGATTCTTGATACGCCTTGATTGTACTAAGTTCCTCGTTTGACGAGTAGGCCCATTAAGGCAAACGTGATGAATGACGATAATAGTAATAATGATGTTGATGAAAATTATGCTAATGATGTAAATAGTGAAGATGCTTATGAGCTATTATGTAATGTATCTATTTATGACTATTATGGAACCCTGAGCTTATGAGGCCGGTAAGATATGTAAATAAGTATGTATATGATTACGTAACGCGCGCACACCTCTGCAGATGGTACGGATAACCCTGACGCCTTGGTAGGGCCAGGTAGATGTAACCCTGAAGCCTTGGTAGGGCCAGGTATGAGTAACCTTGAGCCTTGGTTGGCCAAGTATGTATGAAACACCGATCCTGCATGGTCGGGTATGCTATGTAAATGCTTGTATATGATATGATTATGTATATGATACGATATGAATGTGAATAAGGGCATGTATACGAATACGAGAACAAATATGGAACGGATATGGATGTATGTACGTAAATACGCATTAGAAATGGAAAGATCCCATGTAAGGCAAGTAAGTGCCTATGACGATGATAGTACCATCCCCCATCTTGTGCTACTTCTTATGTTGCTTATTATTCTTCTATATTGATATTGATCATGCTTTACATACTCAGTACATTCTTCGTACTGGCGTCCTTTTGTTTGTGGAGGCTGCGTCATGCCCCTAGGTGCACAGGGAGACAGGCTTGATCCATAGCCATATTCTCAGAGACTGCATAGCAGAGCTCCACTTCATTTGGAGCTATAGCTTTTGGGTACTTATTCTTTTGTGTACATAATTATGGGCATAGCGGGGTACTTATTCTTTTGTGTACTTATCCTTAGAGGCTCGTAGACATGTGTATATGGTTAGATATTTCTGGCCTTGTCGGCCTATATTTTGTGTATCATTTTGATAGCCTTGTCGGCTCATGTATATTGATGTGGCACATATGCCAATGATGATATAAAGACATTGTTGTCCAATGGAACTAGCATGACGAATGGATAGAAGTATGTTAAATTATGTGGCTCACCTAGATGTAAGTATAAGTGTAAGCCAAGGGGTGCCCGGGTGGGCTAGCACTGGGCGCTCGTCGTGGCCCTCTAGACGGGTCGTGACAGATCTACTCTCAAGGTATCGCAATATTAGGAACAACTTACTTTCATCTTAACTATGATTTCCATTTATAACCGTCTCTAAAAATACTTAAAATGGTCCAACGAACACTAGAACAATATCTCGTTCATTTGCATGTTTTACGCCATCTTCTTTTACTTAAATAACACAATCCCTAGTAAGATAACCTTAGGCATAACCATGAATACCTTAAGCCTACCTTTGGAAACAACTTATTTTAAAACTCAGGGTTGGGCCATTTTTCAATTTTCCTCAATCAATTCGTAATATCATAGATGTATACTTCTCTGCTATTCTGGTGTACCATTGATGTGGCGAAGTGTAGTCCTTTTGGGGGATCTCTAAGAAGTCCGGTGGAATCGTCGGAGGAGCTTAGAATAGGTTTAGAGTTGTCCTTAGCTGATATATGGAGAAATGAGGTACTCAATAATTTTACCGTTTCATGTCCCGATTGAAATGATCACTTATCACATATCTTTGTGGTTCCTTCAAAATCTCAATCATCTTAAAGTACCCACTAAAATTCTTACTTAACATCGAAGTACTCATAAGGGTTGAATTTCCTTTATACTCTACTTATCAAAGTCGTCATAACGGGTGGATGTTTTGTTATTCACCTTTTTCTTCAAACCTGTCTTCCTCTGTTCATAACATGTTTCCTTTCTTTTAGTCACATACGGTTCGTATATTCGGTACTCGCTTTTCGTCCTCCCATTTACCTTGTTGCTTCTTCTTATCTTGCTTTTAACTATCATATTATTCTGTCTCTTTCTTTCCTTATTTATCCTTCCTTTCGTATTGATAGTAATTACCCCTTGTCATGTAACCATTCTTAGTAAATTCTAAATTCCATGAAACCCTTTTCTCAGTCTATTGCCCTGTGGCATTGCTAAGGGTCCATAGGGCTGGTCTGTACAAATAGATATTCTTTTATCCACAATCATAGGCCAAGTTCTGATTTGCCAACATCTATCTGTACTATATATACATATATCTATGTATCGAGTTCGTCTCATATCGCAGTCTTAGGAAAGTACATAATGTTACACCTCGAAAAATTTCCAATCTCGTACAACGAATAGACTAACGAAGAATACGAGTATACGATGTTTTAATCAGAAGGGAACAACGTTTGACGACCCTAAGCAAGATTTCAAAGGCAATGGGAATAAGAGGTAGGTTATGACCCAACGACTATTTATAGGTTCTGGAAATGTGAAAAAGTTGCAGCTTTGCACTTTAATCTCGTTGATGAAATACGGACCGTAAAGTGGTATACGGCCCGTAAACTGCCATGTCGTATTTCAACATTCCAAAACTTCAACTTTCTGCCAAAGACTTGAATGGTTAAAGACGACTTGAAATACGGACCGTAAACTGAAATACGGCCCGTAAACTGAGTCGTAAACCACCATGTCCGCAGCCTGACTTTCTGGTTCTGTTATGCTTAAATACGCCCACAGAATACGGGCCGTAAACCAAAATACGGACCGTAAACTGGGTTTACGACCACTGTGCACTTCAACTACTGGTCATTTCGGATAATATTTTAAGTCATTAAAAAGGAGACCCAAGCTCATTAATTCATTTCATTTCCATGATACTTCTCTCTAAAAACCTCTAGAATACTCTCCACTCTTCATCTACAAGAAAACAAAGGAAATCAAAGATCAATATCAAGAATCCAAGTGAATCAAGTGTATGAAACTCATCAAAGTTCATCTAAGTTAAGAAATTCCAAGAGAAACAAACTCCGGTGTTGGTAAAAGAAGAGTAATACCACTCAAGGCTTGTTTCTACAACATCCATGGTAAGTTCTATGGCATTTACATGTTATTTAGGGTATGGAAGAGCTGAAACACTTGGATTATAGAAGGATGTAAGAAATGGGTCATGAAAGTGTGAATAGTTGCAGTGTTGTGTAAATGTTTGAATTGAGCCATGATCATTGATAATTTGTGATTATAAAAATGTTATGAATGACATTTAGAACATGTAATAAGTATCCTATGTGAAAAAAATGCAACAATGAACCATTGCCATGATTATGGAGAAATTGAAGACAAATTGTGAATACGGATATTGTCAACGAATGATGAGTGTTGTCTATCATATTGAGAATGTTGTTATGAACGCTTGAGAGTTGATATAGAATATGGGATGAGTTGCATAAACGAAAGGAAATGTTGTCCAATTTTTCTCTAGCGTTAGTAAGCTGTTTTTATGATTGCTAGCTAATGTCGATACAAATTCTCTTGAAGGTAGAACGTACGCACTAAAGGACAACAAGCAAGTGATAGATTAGTAAACGACAAAGGTATGTGAGGCTAGTCCTTTCTTTCTAATGGCATGAATCCTATATCATGACTCTTCTTTCCTATTCATGAATTCCTACATTCCGAAAGCCAAAAGTCTATGCCCATGATAGCGGTATGAGATAAGAGATAGGGTATGAGTCCTATAGTGATGATGATGAGTTAAAGTATAGAGATTCTAAAATGTATGATATGATAATCCTATAACGTTAATGATGCTATTTATCGCTTACACTCACCTTATATGCTATTTCCTTCAAGGTGAGGCAGAATGTCAATGTATGTTCTATAATGGAATCGGGGGATCACGACCTTACGTCACCCCGATAAAGTATGGTCGTTCTTGAGCCTTGTGCATGCATTATGATAAGTACATTATAATGAGTATATTATGATGAACATTCTATAATGAGTATATTATGATAATGAGCATATGATGATGATGATGATACACCGCACCTATGTGGTCAGGCAGATACACACACCACTATAGTGGGCATCTTATACCCCGGACGCGGGAGGCCTGGACGCAGGCTAATGTTATGATTATCACACCGATCCGATAAGGACGGGCAGCTTATACAGTATCACACCGTACCTATATGGACGGGCAGTTTATATTTATACATTATGCATATATGATATGATGGTGAGTATGAGTAAGATAGTATGACTTATTTCCTTTATACTTGACAGTCAGACACAGATGTTCCATATTGATATCTCATTTATATCATTGACATATTTCATTGTTTATGCTTCTCATACTCAGTACAACATTCGTACTGACGTCTGTTTTCTTTGGACGCTGTGTTCATGCCCACAGGTAGACAGAGAGTTGATCCTGATCCAGACTCATAGGAGCTAGCGGCTGATTTGAGAGCACTCCATTGTCCGGAGGTGCTTATGATCATTCTTTTGTATACATGTATATTTTGGGCATGATGGGGTCTTGTCCTGTCCGTATGTTTAGCATTCCAGTAGAGGCTCGTAGATACGCAATGTGGGTTAGATAGTCTCACGAGATTACTGCTATGTGTATATATATATATATATATATATATATATATTATTTTGATGGCCAAGAGGCATATGTATATGAAAGTATTTATGTTTTCAAATGGAAGATGATTTTCTCATGATTTGATTATGAAATTGATAAAAGAGCATTAAATGAGTAAGGTTAGAAGAAGAACTAGCGGTGCTCGGTGGTTAGCTCCGGGTACCCATTGCGACCCCTAGCTGGGTCGTGACAAAAGTGGTATCAGAGCAGTTTAGTCCTAGGAAGTGTCTACGAGTCGTGTCTAGTAGAGTCTTGTTTAAGGTGTGTTGCGCGCCACATCAATAAACAAGAGGCTACAGGGCATTTAGGAAAAATGACCATCTTTCTTCTTATAAGATCGTGCGATAGAGCCGTGTATAAGATTTTATCCTCCCTAATAGAGTGTTATGATTTCAGAATGCCGCCAGAAGGAAAAGTTACAGCTGCCTAGAAGGGAAAGACTACGACAAAGAGGCCGGTAGAAAGAGAGCCGCCAACGAATGTGGAAGAGGGCGAGTCACAAAATGAGGCCCCATCTAGTACTTCCTCCACCCCGCCTAATGTAGAAGAACAAGGAGGTGCTTCAGCTCCAATTCCTCCACCGGCTACTTCGGGTCAACAAATGACCGAAGCTATTCAGCTATTGACACAATTGGTTGCCGCACAGGCATAGCGGCGAAATGTTAGTTCGAGTGATCGAGCAGCAAGTACCAGAGCCCGTGATTTTATGAGTCTAAATCCTCCAGAGTTTTTCGGGTCAAATCCGGATGGAATACCCGCAAGGTTTCATGGATGAAATGTTGAGGACATTGAGGATTGTCCATGCCTCCGAAACTGAATCCGTGGAGTTGGTATCTTATAGACTCCGGGATGTGGCAGTCTTATGGTATAATAATTGGGTATTGTCAAGAGGAGAGAATGCGCCTCCTCCGGTTTGGCAAGAATTCGTAGATGTTTTCATTCGTCATTACTTGCCACCTGAGGTCTGCCGAGCTAGAGATGATAGATTTCTTAATTTGAAGCAAGGAAGCATGAGTGCCCGGGAGTATAGCCTACAATTTAATTCATTGGCTAGATATGCCCCGTCTATGGTGGCAGACATGGGAGATCGGGTACATAGATTTGTGAGTGGCTTGGGACCACATTTATTTAAAGACTGTTTGACGGCTTCATTGCAAGACGGGATGGATATTTCCTGAATACAAGCCCATGCTCAGAATCTAGAGGGATGACAGCAACCACAAAGAAGTGATCGCGAGATTGATAGAAGGCAAAGTAAGAGAGCTAGATCTATAGGGGCAGGTAGTGATTATAGAGAGGGATCAAGGCAGACTTATGTCACACCCCAATCTTACTAGGTGTGATGGGCACCCGACCCCATATCCGGAGCCGAGCGAACCCGCTGACTCTTATTACGTACATAATCTTTTGAACCCCTAACTCAAGTACACATAATAAAGCTTACTGAAATATTCTTTTGTTGCTTTCAAATCAAACAAAATCTGTAACTGTGTAACACATATATCATTATACAAACTGACAAGTCGGCTGATGGAGCCGCTGACAGACTGACTCCCGATACCCACGACTCTGTCTGCAAAGTCTCTAACATCAATCCAGAAATCCTAGCATACAAGCTCTGACTCGGCAGCACTCCCAGGAACAAGTGGGGTCTACCAACTTCGCTGGAACTTCTTCTATACTAGCTTCAGCTCATCTGGGTGTACCTGCGCGGCATGAAACGCAGCCCCCGAAGAAGAGGGGTCAGTACGAGCAATGTACAGAGTATGTAAGGCATGAATACTAACATAGTAAGAGATGAACATACGAATATTAACTGTATGGAAATATAGAATATACCATAAGGTAAAGAAGTAACCTGTACATGTGAGTGCCCCAGAGGGCGGATGCCATGCATGCTTATCTGGTCATATCATATCATAGCGCCGAACAACGTCGGCTCGCCACATAGCGCCGAAATACGTCGGCTCGCCCATATATCCCGCGTCTGGGATGATTTAACGCCAGCTGACCAGGTGGCAATGCGTCTATAGCGCAACATATGTCCCTTCCCCTCTATATCCCCCTCCCTCCCCCCATTTACATATACATATACATATACATATATAGCATGCATGAGAGCCCAAAGAAAGTCATGAATCCATCGGAGTGACGTAAGGTCGGTAACCTCCGATTATATTATGGAATAGTCATGGGCGTCGTGTCCCACCTTGAAGGAACTAGTATTATAAGGCGAGACTATCAATGAAGAGTGTCATCATGAGAAAACATAAAATAAGATCATAATGCATCGTTTCATTTACTTGGAACCTTTAAAGTAGTCATTATCCATAATAGAGTTGAGATATCAAGAAATAGTTTAACATTTTCATATTGTCATATTCATGGTAGGAACATATCGTCAACATATCTATCATAGACATTTTCTCATATTGGACTTCATCGTTGTCATTATAAGATCATATTCATCATCTTAGTCATAAGAGCTTCCTATCTCTTAAAACTTGGTTTTCGAAAAATATGGACATTTTGAAAAAAAACAATTAGGAACTATTAGGAAAAGACATATACCTTGGAGTCATAGACTTATAGCTTTTGCAAGTAAAGAAGATATATAAAAAAAACATTTGAGACATTACAACTTGGGGATCATGCCTTTGGAAGAAAAGGGACGAGCCTTACATACCTGTGACGCGCCTTACTAGCTACGCTTATTCGTCCAACTTGTTAGTCTACATGCAAGAAGATTGACATTATCGTTAGAGTCATCGACATATACTTGTCTTAACCTTTCAAGTTCATTCACTTATGATCTGCCGAAATTTCGGCAGCACCTCCCCTGTAAATACACCATCCCCGAGATTCTAACTCGGCCAAATTTTAATCAACAACAATCCGGGAATTCAACCCGGCCAAACTATCAACAACAATACCAACAAGTATTCTAGCAACACTTCGACATTCAATTCTATTCAATTCAATTCACATAACTTTCAAAACGATTTAATTAACATACTACTCCATCCAACACCTTCCAAATTTAACGAAACCAATGACAACCCATTTCCTTTCCTTCCAAACTCATGAACTACACACTAACAACATCATATTAACAACACCACACTAACAACATTACCTTCCGTGCATGCAAGAACATTATATTCAATTTACATAAACTTCTAAAACAAGTTTCCAACAATTACCACTTAAACTAAAATTATTAAGCTTCCATTTTCCACCATAGATTTCATTACAACAATTACCAATATACTAAATAAAATTGACTCATTCTCTTCCATATTACACCACCACCACACGACCACACTACCATTTATATACATGGCCACAACATATTCAAAACAGCCCATAAACACAATAGCTTCAACACAACACTTTATGACCCTTTCTCCATAACTATTTTCGTTTTTAACGCTTGCTAGACCTTCAAATAAACTCAACACAAGAGATGAGATGAATAAAATACCTTATACTTGAAGAAACTTAGCCACATCAATTTTCTCCAATGCCACACTTCAGTAGAAGCAAGAAAATCACCTTTCACGGACTAGTTTGGCGAAATCTTGTTAAATTCTTGATTTATCGGACTATAATATTTGGGAGAAGTTTTGAGAGACTTCTAGGACTGTTTAGTATGTTAATATGCTGAAAAAAGAGGGTTGATGGGGGTATTTATAGCCCCTTCGGTCGGTTCCACCGACTTCTCTATGTGGGGCCCGCGGGACCCTTTTTGACAGCTTGAGGTCTTGCTCTTCAAATGGCCATAACTTTTGATCCCGACATCGTGTGAGAGCCCACGAAATACCATTGGAAAGCTAATTCAATTATATACAACTATTATTTCTGGGGGTTTTCCCAAATTCCGAACGTATAATAGCGTTTTTTCCCCTCCAAGTTAGGTCATCCGAAAACGTATCCTTAAATCATCCTTTTGGAGGGCTTACGTCCATATTTGGCTTAAGGGTCCTTCTTTGGACTTGCTCAACTTCACATGTACTACTCATATATCTCTTAATATGTCCTTTTTAAAATTCCGACATGTGGGCTGTCACACCCCGACTTTACTAGGGTGTGACGGGCACCCGACCCCATATCTAGAGCCGAGCGAACCCGCTGACTCTTGTTACATACTTAACTTCCTTAGACTCTTATATCAATAAAAAATGGAAAACATAGTAAAACTTTCAAGAGATTTTTTTTTCCATCGTACTCAAGTCAAACAGAATCTGCAATCACATGGACTTTATGATATAGCATATTATCGACACTCTATACCTACGACTCTGCCTGCAAAGTCTCTAACATCAAACAAACATCATGGCTCAGATACTCTGACTCGGCAGCACTCCTGAACTAGTGGAGCCTGCCAACTCCGCTGGAATATCTTCTATGATAACTGTGGCTCATCTGGTGTACCTGCGCAGCATGAACGCAGCCCCCGAAGAAGAGGGGTCAGTACGAGTAATGTACTGAGTATGTAAAGCATGAATAGTAACATAATAAGGGAATATACAGTATGAATAATAACGGAATAGACATATGGAGCTTATCCTGGGACAGATGTAACCTATACATATGAATGCCTTTCTGCGGATGCCATGCATGCTTAGTTTCTTTTTCAGAAAAACGGTGCTTCTTATTTACATATACAGAAAACAGAACATTTCAGGAAACGGTGTCCTTTATTTACATTCACAGACGCCGAGTACATCGGCTCTCCCACCCCCCCTCCCCAACAGTGTCCCAACATATTATATATATATCGCATATACAGACGCCGTATCCGGCTCTTCCATTTCCCGCGTCCGGGACGAAATCCAGCTGAATCAGGTGGTGGTATAACAGTGGCCCTTCCCCTTTCCCCATATACATATACATATACATGTTCACATTCATATACATATGTCATACAATTGGCATGCATGAGAGCCCAAAGAAAGTCATGTGTCCATCGGGGTGACGTAAGGTCGATGACCTCCGATTACATTATGGAATAATCATGGTCGCTTTGTCTAACCTTGAAGGAACGAGTATTTTAAGGCGAGACTACCAACGGAAAATAGACTTAAGAGAGAGCATAGAATGAAATCATGGACATTATAACCGCCAATTCATATGTTTTGAAGTCTTTTAGAAACTAGTGTCATAGCTAAGGAATAGAATTGAGGTTCAAGAACTAGTATAACACTTTCACATTCACATTAGTCATGGAATCGTTCTTGTCGTACTTATCATAGGCATATTCTCTTTCTTAACATCATCATTATCATTATCATCATAGGAGTATCCTCGTTAGCATAGTTACAGTACTTGTCATTCGGTGAACGAAATAAGGATCAAAAGTTTTCTTTGGATTCTGCTTCAAACTAGATCAAACGGAACAATCAGGAAAATCCGGGGACAATGGGCCCACCTCGGATCAAATGAGGCGGCGTACCAAATTTACATGGCGTTACTTGTGAGGGCTTTTAGGGTCATCGGGTCCTATTTATGCGAGTCCTAGAGGTTTAGGACATTCTTCCAACATTTTGCACACTTTTTAATTCAATTCTACTGATTGAAAAAGGGGAAACTTTAGATGCGGATTCTGGAGGGTAGAATGGTCCCCGAGGTTCTTATCCAACATATTACGTCTAAGACATGCCATAGAAAGAAGGGTGAAGCCTTACATACCTTTTCTGCTTCTTATGCGACTCCAATTTCACGTTCCAAATCCGCCAAAATCTATAAATTGGTCATGTTTACCAAAACTTGATTAGAGCCTTTAGAAGTTAATTCTTTAAAGTAACACTTTGTCTGCCGAAATTTCGGCAGCATTTCCCCTGTAAATGTACCAACCCCGAGAATACGGCTCGGCCCCAAATCAACAACAACAATCCGGGAATTTGACCCGGCCAAACCAACAACAATACTAACAATCATAACAACAATATCGACAAGTAATTCAAAACGTCCAAACCAACACCCAAACTTACCCGAAACCTTCCAACTTAATGAATACGACAACAATGCTTTTCTTTCTTTCCAATTCATAAACTATGTCAACAATTCCATACACTACCACATTATCTTCATAAATATGAGAAAACATATTGGAATCATATTATCTTTCAAAACAGCCCACAACACTACAACTTCGACATAAGTCATTAAACCTTCATTTTTCACCATGGCGTTCACAATACGACAACCAATTCATACCAAATAAAATCAGTCCATTTCTTTCACACAAGCAGCCACCATTCGGCCAACACATTAACACACACAACTTCATGCATTTCATCCATTTCAACACATTACGACATGTTCAAAATGCTCATAACCATATCAACCAACACTAAATAAAATTAGGCCATTACCTAACATACAAAGCAGCCCATTTTCGGCCAACACCACAACACACACGTTCCATTATTTTCATTCATTTTCTACACGTTACTACAACACACAAGCATGCTGAATACAAACTAATTCATCACCCCTACACAACTCTACATACACATTGTTAATCACCCACATACACGGCCAACACACATTGCATCATATTTTCAAAAACTTCATTCACTTCCACATTCCACAACATCCACAAGCCACACATAACTCATAAAAATCAAGATTAGGTCTTACCTCTTCCACTTGTTCTCTACTCGGCTAGCTTATGTTTTGCCGCAACGAATGATTTTCTTCTCCCAACAACTACTCCATGTCGTAAAGGGCCTCCCAATTGGTAGAAAAACAAGAGTGGATTTATTTTTCTTGGACAAAACTTAGGGACCATGTTCGGCCAGCCCTCTTGGCCGAATGGTTCCTTTTGTTGTTCTTAAATTTTCTAAGTTGCAAGACAATGAGTTATTGTCTTATTTTTTCCCCCACTTATCTATATATATAATTTGATCCTTAACTCACATGATAAGCACATGCCTTGCTCTCCATCTCTCTAGAGAATTCTTGGCTTTTCTTGAAATTTCTTTAAAATTCACCAAAGGAGACCAATTGTCTTCCTAAAGAAGCTTGGTCCATAATATTATTAAAATTTGCATTTGGCCCCCATTAATTAAAATATGGGCATATAGTGCACGGCCAACATGGCCTCTTCATGAATTTTCCTTGAACTTTTGTAAAATTCCCATTCTGCCCCTAACCTTCCACATTATTTCCATTAGTCATTTTGCAAATTCCTCTTTTGCCCTTAACGTTTCTTAACATTTCCATACTAACAATAATACTTATAACAACTTACACATTAAAATAACCTTGAGAGCTAGCCACTTTCTTGGCTTCCCATGATTACCCCGAATTTTCAGAATGTTCGAAATGCGGGCTATAACATCCTCCCCCCCTTTAGAACATTCGTCCTCGAATGTTCAACTGACCTTATGGGGACTCGTAGTACTTCGGGAGGGGGTTTCTTTTATAGTTGCCCGTTCCTCCATGCCCATTCCACATAATCGAGCCTTTCCGTCCTCATATGGGTCCTTATCCTGTGTCCTGGATTTTCTAATCTACTGGGCCGACATATTAACCTTGTCTTTCTCAGATCATCTCTTTTCTGTTACTGCTCCATGACCATATCTTAACAAAAGCCACACCTTTACATCTTTACCACAACTCCTCTTTAACCTCTTTTTTTTTCGTATCTCTTATTACAAGTACACTTGTCTTTGACTTCATGTGTTGGTGCTCGTTTCGTCTATCGTCATCCCTTGTACGCCCAATATGGTCTCCCCCCTTTAAGGGGTTCCTTATATGCTCATAGTCCTTTATGAAGTCTTCGCTTATACCTTTATCCCTCACCTTCTTTTCCAGCTTTGTGCCTAACGTATCGAAAACTTCTTATCTTAAGCTTTTCGTTTAATTTCTAGTCTAGGTCCTCATTTGTCCACATTTCCATACCTTTCTATCCTTTATTCGTCCTTTCACTTGCTTAGCTCTCTTGCTCGTAATTCTTTCTTAACTACGTGTTCGTGTTGTAGCTGTGCGTCCGTATTTCTTAAGCGTCCCGTTACCTCCTTAAACCTCTAAGCATATTACTATAGCTACATACTTGTCCTTTTACAGATCTTTCACCTTAACACCATCACCATCCTGAGCATTCCTTCTCTTACTTCACATTCCTCTACCCTGGTCACCATTCTCTTAGACCTACTTGTTGAAATCAACTCTCAACCTCCCCACATTTCTCCTTGTTTCCTTTTACCTCACTCTATCTCCTCTCACATGCCTACTTGAATTTTCATCCTAATGGTCTCGTACTTTTACCATCAATTTCTCGCGGGGGTTTCACCCACTAAGGTTTTCTTAACTTTCATCTTTTCCAATATTTAAGCTTTCTATCTTTCATTTACTCACTCTCTTTCTTTTCCGAGTATCGTTATACTAGAATTTCCAACCTCATCCTATAGTAAAATAATAACAGCTCACTCGCAGCACTTGTACCATTTACTCTCGCTATCACTCGGGCTTCGATTCCTTTACTCTATTAACGCCTTTTATACCGTAGCTTCGGTTGCTGGAACTCACATGCCCACCGATACAATCATATATGGGACACGCTACACCTTTATACATATATATATATTTTTACTATCAACTAGCCCACAACTTACTTCCAAACGCTGTTCAAGCCTAGCCTAATTCCAGAGCTATGATGCATTTTCTGTCTCTTTACCGAGCTAGTCTGCCTCATCCTGCGCGACTTCCTATGGTCTCCACCCATCCCGTATATCCTAGTTTTCCTTAGAATACCCAAGCTTTTCATTTGCCCCTTATGTCTCAATTTATAGAATTTCTTGCCGACTTCCTAGGGGGTCACCCATCATGAAATTGCTCCCACCTGAGCACGCTTAACCCAAAAGCTTCACTGAAATTTGGTGCCTTAATGCTGATATTTTCGCGTCCGTTTCTTCACATGACCTTTATTACATGTTTTGGAGCGAGTCGAGGCTTTACAGGCTCCAAGGCACTTTCGTAACGGGTCCTTCTTTCACAATTACGATTTTACCCTTTTGGTTCCCGATGTTCATCTTCCGCCTGTGTGTATGGCTACCTCCTGTCCTGAACTTCCAGATTCCCGATGGTAGCGATCTCACCTTCGTTGCCGCGCCTAAATCCATACCCTTTCTGAACCAGCGCATTTCACTTACTACCTATTCACAATATTTCTTTTCCATGCTTCTTCCTGTGGGGGCGTACCCATTCTGGCAGAACCTCCTTTACCGTCCCTATTATTCAAAATCTGTATGCGACCAATGTCATCAATGCCTTACAGAACGTACGACTATATGGCACATCCCCGCCATCCAGTACTTCCAGTTCAGGTAACAGAACTATTATTCAGGCTTACCTTTGTAACTTGCCATCTCGTCACTTGTCTTTTTTCGTCACCACTAGGCGTCTGCGAACATCGACGGTTAGTAGAAGGAATCTTATTTCCTATGACTTGGCTCTATCGCACGATCTAAGACAGAAAGAAGGTCAACATTTCCTAAATGCCCCGCAGCCTCCTGTTTATAAATGTGGCCGGCTTCACACTCATAAACAGGACTCTACTGGACACGACTTTGCAGACAACCCTTAGACCGACCTGCTCTGATACCACTTTGTCACACCCCGACTTTACTAGGGTGTGACGGGCACCCGACCCCATATCTAGAGCCGAGCGAACCCGCTGACTCTTGTTACATACTTAACTTCCTTAGACTCTTATATCAATAAAAAATGGAAAACATAGTAAAACTTTCAAGAGATTTTTTTTTCCATCGTACTCAAGTCAAACAGAATCTGCAATCACATGGACTTTATGATATAGCATATTATCGACACTCTATACCCACGACTCTGCCTGCAAAGTCTCTAACATCAAACAAACGTCATGGCTCAGATACTCTGACTCGGCAGCACTCCTGAACAAGTGGAGCCTGCCAACTCCGCTGGAACATCTTCTATGATAACTGTGGCTCATCTGGTGTACCTGCGCGGCATGAACGCAGCCCCCGAAGAAGAGGGGTCAGTACGAGTAATGTACTGAGTATGTAAAGCATGAATAGTAACATAATAAGGGAATATACAGTATGAATAATAACGGAATAGACATATGGAGCTTATCCTGGGACAGATGTAACCTGTACATATGAATGCCTTTCTGCGGATGCCATGCATGCTTAGTTTCTTTTTCAGAAAAACGGTGCTTCTTATTTACATATACAGAAAACAGAACATTTCAGGAAACGGTGTCCTTTATTTACATTCACAGACGCCGAGTACATCGGCTGTCCCACCCCCCCCCCCTCCCCAACAGTGTCCCAACATATTATATATATATCGCATATACAGACGCCGTATCCGGCTCTCCCATATCCCGCGTCCGGGCATCCCGCGTCCGGGACGAAATCCAGCTGAATCAGGTGGTGGTATAACAGTGGCCCTTCCCCTTTCCCCATATACATATACATATACATGTTCACATTAATATACATATGTCATACAATTGGCATGCATGAGAGCCCAAAGAAAGTCATGTGTCCATCGGGGTGACGTAAGGTCGATGACCTCCGATTACATTATGGAATAATCATGGTCGCTTTATCTCACCTTGAAGGAACGAGTATTTTAAGGCGAGACTACCAACGGAAAATAGCCTTAAGAGAGAGCATAGAATGAAATCATGGACATTATAACCGCCAATTCATATGTTTTGAAGTCTTTTAGAAACTAGTGTCATAGCTAAGGAATAGAATTGAGGTTCAAGAACTAGTATAACACTTTCACATTCACATTAGTCATGGAATCGTTCTTGTCGTACTTATCATAGGCATATTCTCTTTCTTAACATCATCATTATCATTATCATCATAGGAGTATCCTCGTTAGCATAGTTACAGTACTTGTCATTCGGTGAACGGAATAAGGATCAAAAGTTTTCTTTGGATTCTGCTTCAAACTAGATCAAACGGAACAATCAGGAAAATCCAGGGACAATGGGCCCACCTCGGATCAAATGAGGCGGCGTACCAAATTTACATGGCGTTACTTGTGAGGGCTTTTAGGGTCATCGGGTCCTATTTATGCGAGTCCTAGAGGTTTAGGACATTCTTCCAACATTTTGCACACTTTTTAATTCAATTCTACTGATTGAAAAAGGGGAAACTTTAGATGCGGATTCTGGAGGGTAGAATGGTCCCCGAGGTTCTTATCCAACATATTACGTCTAAGACATGCCATAGAAAGAAGGGTGAAGCCTTACATACCTTTTCTGCTTCTTATGCGACTCCAATTTCACGTTCCAAATCCGCCAAAATCTATAAATTGGTCATGTTTACCAAAACTTGATTAGAGCCTTTAGAAGTTAATTCTTTAAAGTAACACTTTGTCTGCCGAAATTTCGGCAGCATTTCCCCTGTAAATGTACCAACCCCGAGAATACGGCTCGGCCCCAAATCAACAACAACAATCCGGGAATTTGACCCGGCCAAACCAACAACAATACTAACAATCATAACAACAATATCGACAAGTAATTCAAAACGTCCAAACCAACACCCAAACTTACCCGAAACCTTCCAACTTAATGAATACGACAACAATGCTTTTCTTTCTTTCCAATTCATAAACTATGTCAACAATTCCATACATTACCACATTATCTTCATAAATATGAGAAAACATGTTGGAATCATATTATCTTTCAAAACAGCCCACAACACTACAACTTCGACATAAGTCATTAAACCTTCATTTTTCACCATGGCGTTCACAATACGACAACCAATTCATACCAAATAAAATCAGTCCATTTCTTTCACACAAGCAGCCACCATTCGGCCAACACATTAACACACACAACTTCATGCATTTCATCCATTTCAACACATTACGACATGTTCAAAATGCTCATAACCATATCAACCAACACTAAATAAAATTAGGCCATTACCTAACATACAAAGCAGCCCATTTTCGGCCAACACCACAACACACACGTTCCATTATTTTCATTCATTTTCTACACGTTACTACAACACACAAGCATGCTGAATACAAACTAATTCATCACTCCTACACAACTCTACATACACATTGTTAATCACCCACATACACGGCCAACACACATAGCATCATATTTTCAAAAACATCATTCACTTCCACATTCCACAACATCCACAAGCCACACATAACTCATGAAAATCAAGATTAGGTCTTACCTCTTCCACTTGTTCTCTACTCGGCTAGCTTATGTTTTGCCGCAACGAATGATTTTCTTCTCCCAACAACTACTCCATGTCATAAAGGACCTCCCAATTGGTAGAAAAACAAGAGTGGAATTATTTTTCTTGGACAAAACTTACGGACCATGTTCGGCCAGCCCTCTTGGCCGAATGGTTCCCTTTGTTGTTCTTAAATTTTCTAAGTTGCAAGACAATGAGTTATTGTCTTATTTTTGCCCCCACTTATCTATATATATAATTTGATCCTTAACTCACATGATAAGCACATGCCTTGCTCTCCATATCTCTAGAGAATTCTTGGCTTTTCTTGAAATTTCTTTAAAATTCACCAAAGGAGACCAATTGTCTTCCTAAAGAAGCTTGGTCCATAATATTATTAAAATTTGCATTTGGCCCCCATTAATTAAAATATGGGCATATAGTGCACGGCCAACATGGCCTCTTCATGAATTTTACTTGAACTTTTGTAAAATTCCCATTCTGCCCCTAACCTTCCACATTATTTCCATTAGTCATTTTGCAAATTCCTCTTCTGCCCTTAACGTTTCTTAACATTTCCATACTAACAATAATACTTATAGCAACTTACACATTAAAATAACCTTGAGAGCTAGCCACTTTCTTGGCTTCCCATGATTACCCCGAATTTTCAGAATGTTCAAAATGCGGGCTATAACATGGGTCCCACCTTAACTTATGGTTACGAGGGCTATCATCAAGTAACTTGTTAACCGATTTACCCCATACCATCTCCAAATGTCATATATATACATTCTTGTACTCAGGTAATATAATCTTTATCCCTAATCCTTGTGTAACTTTTCTCTCCCTTGAGCTCATACTAAGTCGTCGACAGTCTTGGTAACGCAAAATTTTTCGGGGTGTAACATCCTCCCCCCCTTTAGAACATTCGTCCTCGAATGTTCAACTGATCTTATGGGGTCTTATAATACTTCGAGGGGGGGGGGGTCCCTTCCATAGTTGTCCTTTCCTTCATGACCACTCCTTACCTTTCACCCTATTTCCTTTATAATCGAACTTCTTGGTCTTTACATGAATCCTCATTCCATGTCATAGGTTACCTAATTCACTGTGCCAACTCATTATCCTTGTTCTTCCCAGATCGTCTCTTCTTTGTTACTGTTTCGGCGCCACACCTTATCGGAAGCCATGTCTTCGGTACGCGATTCTCACTTGATGATCCAATATGGCCACAGGGTGTTCCTTGCTCTCATTTTGTCTACATTTCCATCCGCTATTCATCTTTCACTTGCTTAATTCGCTTGTTCGTAATTCTTCCTTAATTGCGCGTTTGTGCCGTAGCTGTGTGTCCATATCTCTCAAGCGTGCTGCTACTTTTGTTCTCAGCACAGAATCCTTACAACTTTCACTCTCCCTATCTTAGTCACTATTCCTTTAGCCCCACTTGTTGAAGTCAGTTCTCCAACCTCATACACTCCTCTCCTATTTCCTTTTGCCACACTCTATCTCTTTTTACATGCCTACTTTGAGTTCTTACCCAAATAGTCTCGTGCTTTGCCGGTAGTTTCTTTCGGGAGCTTCACTTACTGAGGTTTCTTACCTTTCACCTCCTTCCGACACTTTGATCTCTTTATTTTCCAAATATCGTTATACTAGAATTTCCAACCTTAACCTATAGTAAGATAATAGCAGCTTACTTTGCAACACTTGTACCATTTATTCTTGCCGCCCTCTATCTTCGGTACCCTTACTCGGTTGATGCCTCTTATACCGTAGCTTCGGTTGTTGGAACTCACATATCCTCCGATACAATCATACGTGGGATATCCTACACATTCGTATATATGTGTATATATATTTACTATCAACTAGCCACAAAATACCTCCAATCACTGTTCAAGCCTATCCTAATTCCAAAGCTGCAATGCACTTTCTGTCTATTCACCGATCTAGTTTGCCTCGTCCTACGCGTCTCCCTATGGTCTCCAACCATCCCGTATATCCTAGTTTTCATTAGACTACCCTAGCTTTTCATTTGTCTCTTATGTCTCAATCTATAGAATTTCTTGCCAACTTCCCAGGGGGTCACCCATCATAGAATTGCTCCCACCTGAGCACGCTTAACCCAAAAACTTCACTAGAATTCGGTGCCTTAATGCCGATATTTTCGCGTCCGCTTCCGCACATGACCTTTATTACATGTTCTGGAGCAAGTAGAAGTCTTACAGATTCTGGGACATTTTCGTAACACGTCCTTTCTTTTATAATTACTATTTTGCCCTTCTCGATTTCCAATGTTCACCTTCCGCCTGTGTGTATGGCTACCTCCTATCCTGGACTTCCAGATTCCCGATAGTAGTGATCGCACCTTCATCGCCACGCCAGACCCATAGGTCCTCTAGAACAACACATCCCATTTATTGTCTGTTTACGGCATTCCCTTTCCGCGTCTCCTTCTATTAAGCGTATCCATTCTAGTAGAACCTCCTCTACCACTCCTACTATTCAAAATTTGTACGTAGCAAATATCGACAATACTTCGCAAAATATATGGTTATATGACATATTCCAGCCATCAGAACTTCCAGTTCCAAGTAACAGAACAGATATCCAGACTTACCTCTGTGACTTGCCATATCATCACTCGCCTTTTTCCGTTGCTACTGGACGTCTGCGGAAATCAACGATTAGTATCAGGAATCTTATTTCCTATGACTTGGCTCTATCGCACGATCTAAGACAGAAAGAAGGTCAACAATCCCTAGATGCCCCGCAGCCTCCTGTTCATAGATGTGGCCGGCTTCACACCCATAAACAGGACTCTACTGGACACGACTTTGCAGACAACCCCTTAGACCGACCTGCTCTGATACCACTTTGTCACACCCCAATCTTACTAGGTGTGATGGGCACCCGACCCCATATCCGGAGCCGAGCGAACCCGCTGACTCTTATTACGTACATAATCTTTTGAACCCCTAACTCAAGTACACATAATAAAGCTTACTGAAATATTCTTTTGTTGCTTTCAAATCAAACAAAATCTGTAACTGTGTAACACATATATCATTATACAAACTGACACATCGGCTGATGGAGCCGCTGACAGACTGACTCCCGATACCCACGACTCTGTCTGCAAAGTCTCTAACATCAATCCAGAAATCCTAGCATACAAGCTCTGACTCGGCAGCACTCCCAGGAACAAGTGGGGTCTACCAACTTCGCAGGAACTTCTTCTATACTAGCTTCAGCTCATCTGGGTGTACCTGCGCGGCATGAAACGCAGCCCCCGAAGAAGAGGGGTCAGTACGAGCAATGTACTGAGTATGTAAGGCATGAATACTAACATAGTAAGAGATGAACTTACAAATATTAACTGTATGGAAATATAGAATATACCATAAGGTAAAGAAGTAACCTGTACATGTGAGTGCCCCAGAGGGCGGATGCCATGCATGCTTATCTGGTCATGTCATATCATAGCGCCGAACAACGTCGGCTCGCCCACATAGCGCCAAAATACGTCGGCTCGCCCATATATCCCGCGTCTGGGATGATATAACGCCAGCTGACCAGGTGGCAATGCGTCTATAGCGCAACATATGTCCCTTCCCCTCCATATCTCCCTCCCTCCCCCCATGTACATATACATATACATATACATATATAGCATGCATGAGAGCCCAAAGAAAGTCATGTATCCATCGGAGTGACGTAAGGTCGGTAACCTCCGATTATATTATGGAATAGTCATGGGCGCCGTGTCCCACCTTGAAGGAACTAGTATTAGAAGGCGAGACTATCAATGAAGAGTGTCATCATGATAAAAAACAAAATAAGATCATAAGGCATCGTTTCATTTACTTGGAACCTTTAAAGTAGTCATTATCCATAATAGAGTTGAGATATCAAGAAATAGTTTAACATTTTCATATTGTCATATTCATGGTAGGAACATATCGTCAACATATCTATCATAGACATTTTCTCATATTTGACTTCATCGTTGTCATTATAAGATCATATTCATAATTTTAGTCATAAGAGCTTCCTATCTCTTAAAACTTGGTTTTCGAAAAATATGGACATTTTGAAAAAAAATAATTAGGAACTATTAGGAAAAGACTTATACCTTGGAGTCATAGACTTATAGCTTCTGCAAGTAAAGAAGATATATAAAAAAAAACATTTGAGACATTAAGACTTGGGGATCATGCCATTGGAAGAAAAGGGACGAGCCTTACATACCTGTGCCGCGCCTTACTAGCTACGCTTATTCGTCCAACTTGTTAGTCTACATGCAAGAAGATTGACATTATCGTTAGAGTCATCGACATATACTTGTCTTAACCTTTCAAGTTCATTCACTTATGATCTGCCGAAATTTCGGCAGCACCTCCCCTGTAAATACACCATCCCCGAGATTCTAACTCGGCCAAATTTTAATCAACAACAATCCGGGAATTCAACCCGGCCAAACTATCAACAACAATACCAACAAGTATTCTAGCAACACTTCGACATTCAATTCTATTCAATTCAATTCACATAACTTTCAAAACGATTTAATTAACTTACTACTCCATCCAACACCTTCCAAATTTAACGAAACCAATGACAACCCATTTCCTTTCCTTCCAAACTCATGAACTACACACTAACAACATCATATTAACAACACCACACTAACAACATTACCTTACATGCATGCAAGAACATTATATTCAATTTACATAAACTTCTAAAACAAGTTTCCAACAATTACCACTTAAACTAAAATTATTAAACTTCCATTTTCCACCATAGATTTCATTACAACAATTACCAATATACTAAATAAAATTGACTCATTCTCTTCCATATTACACCACCACCACACGACCACACTACCATTTATATACACGGCCACAACATATTCAAAACAGCCCATAAACACAATAGCTTCAACACAACACTTTATGACCCTTTCTCCATAACTATTTTCGTTTTTAACGCTTGCTAGACCTTCAAATAAACTCAACACAAGAGATGAGATGAATAAAATACCTTATACTTGAATAAACTTAGCCACATCAATTTTCTCCAATGCCACACTTGAGTAGAAGCAAGAACAATCACCTTTCACGGACTAGTTTGGCGAAATCTTGTTAAATTCTTGATTTATCGGACTGTAATATTTGGGAGTAGTTTTGAGAGACTTCTAGGACTGTTTGGTATGTTAATATGCTGGAAAAAAAAGGGTTGATGGGGGTATTTATAGCCCCTTGGGTCGATTCCACCGACTTGTCACGACCCAACCCCGTGGGCCGCGACCAGTGCCCTCTAAGCATATAGTATCACCTAAAAAGGTTATACAGACATTCTATGACTTTCTGAATCATTTAGAGCAAAATTGCATAATTTCAGAAAAAGCGTATCAAAATGGTTCAATTCTACTAAAGGAAAAACTGAAATTTTGTCTTGCGGATTCCGAGGGCCAAGAGGTCCTTCGAGGCCCGGATCCGACCCTAACACACTAGGGGCATGCCAAGGGAAGAATTGGGTTTGCTTTACATACCTTTCACGCTCCTTAAGCCTTTCCAAACTCACTTCCCGTTTCGTCGAAAAACTGCAATTGGTCAAGTTTACCAATTGTAAGCTATGAATACCAAAGTTCCAACTTAATGCATATTTGGCTACCGAAATTTCGGCAGCACTTCCCCTATACATATTGCACCCCGAGAATTCAACTCGGCCATAATTCATCAACAATAACCCAAACGACAACGTCAATATCAGCAATAAGCATTAAAACACAAATATCCTTCAACTAGTCATTTTTCTCACAAGTTGACATAATCTTCAATTCAACCCAAACTTTCGAACTAAAATCATGATTTCACATCCATTATCACTTAAGATCATCACAACATAGATTTAGAGACATCTCATATCATTTCCCCTAAGATATACACTTGATATACTTAATATACAACTTTCCGCCAAAGTCTTAACTTATGCAAAACATCAAATCTTTGGCATACATTTTCATAACAAGTTTCCAACTTCCAAATTCATCAATGATCATCACTATTAGCAACCAAACAACTTCATTTCCTTAATGTTGGAAAATCATACTAAAACGACATAAGTTTCTACATTCCAATTCAATACAAACTTATATCATTCTAACTTCATTTACATATCAAGCATTACAACAACACTCCAATACTCTAAACAAACTTAATCCATTTCATTCCCAAGTCAAATACACCACACGGCCATATGCTATGTTTCTCCATTCAATCAAATTTATTCCACTTTCGTTCTCAACATAAATTCCATCACATTCACAACTAGAATACAACATGAATTCTATACATTTTTGGCTATACATCATGTATATACACACGGCTACAAGCCATATACCAAACCCACATTGCAAACTTCCATTTTTCCATACAATCAACACATTTCTATATACTACAACACAAACAAAACTTCATAACACAATAAAAAGGTAGAAATTCTTACCTTTTCTTCAAGTCTTCTTCACTTGGAGATGTAGTCACTTTGATGATTCTAATGCTCCCCACTCCAATCCAACTATACCAAGTTACAAAGGAACCTTATCTTAGTAGGAAAACCACAAGACATGAATTTTTGGAACAAGAATTTTGGTACCTATTTTCCCTAGCCAAACCCGAAACCCTCTTGGCTTTTGCTCTTGTTCTTGACTTCTTTCTTACTTAGTTTTCTTGAATGTTCTAATGCATATAATGAAGACTTTAGGCATCTTATATTAATTGTCACATGACCATGCACATGACTAATTAATTGGGCTTGGATCAAGGCCTCAAGTTAATTAATCCCATGAAAATTTAATACACATTTTGGGCTTGGGCCATACCATGGCCGGCCACTCTAAGTGCATTGGGCCTTAAATTCTATTCCCTTATTTTTGGCCCAATGACTTATAGTCCACGTTTTATAATTCCCGAAACTAATTTCCGAAATTCCAAAATTACCCTTAACCTTGTCCCACACTTTCATGACTCTATTCTTTCATGCATAACTCCTACGTTCAACAAAATATCAAATTGATCTTATATCTCAAGAATGCAATATAATTTAAGTCTTCCCAAACGTGTGAAAACACGGGTCATAACATCCTCCCCCCCTTTAGAACATTCGTCCTCGAATGTAAAATTAATCTTATAGGGTTGGAAAATACTTTGGGGGAGTTCATGCTTACAAAAAACACATAGGACATACGATTGACATTGAAATGAAATTAAGCAGGATTTAATGTTACCTGTGGGCATAGGGAACAATTGAGGATATTTCTTCTTCATTTCCTCTTCGGGCTCCCATGTCATTTCCTCCCTATTCTCGTTCCGCCACAGTACCTTAACAGAGGCTACATCTTTATTCCGGAGCCTCCTTACCTGACGATCCAAAATAGATACGGGCTGCTCCTCGTACGATAGTTGCTCCGACACCTGAATGTCTTCTGTAGGGAAAATTCTGGAAGGGTCACCAATGCATCTGCGGAGCATAGAGACATGGAACACCGGATGTACCGCTTCCAAATCGGATGGCAAATCTAACTCATAGGCGACATTTCCAACCTTCCGAACAATCTGATACGGCCCAATATAACGCGGACTGAGCTTACCCTTTCTGCCGAACCGCATCACGCCTTTCATAGGCGATACCTTCAGAAATACCCAATCGCCTACCTGAAACTCCAACGGTCGACGCCGTTTATCCGCGTATGACTTCTGTCGACTCTGGGCTGCCAACAGTCGCTCTCGAATAAGTTTCACCTTGTCCACGGCCTGCTGGACCATATCTGGGCCAATCAACTCTGTCTCGCCAATATCAAACCAGCCAATCGGCGATCTGCACTTCCTGCCATATAAAGCCTCGTACGGAGCCATCTGGATGTTGGAATGGTAACTATTATTATATGCAAACTCAATCAACGGCAAGTGATCATCCCAGCTGCCCCTGAAATCAATAACGCAGGCCCGCAACATATCCCCCAGCGTCTGTATAGTGCGCTCGGCCTGTCCGTCGCTCTGAGGATGAAAGGCTGTGCTCAGACTCACCTGAGTCCCTAGACCCTCCTGAAACGACCTCCAGAAACGCGCCGTAAACTGGGCGCCTCTGTCAGAAATAATAGATATAGGAACTCCGTGAAGCTTCACAATCTCCTTAATATAGAGCCTGGCATAATCCTCGACGGAAAAAGTAGTCCTGACGGGAAGGAAATGGGCTGATTTCGTCAGCCTATCCACAACGACCCAGATGGAATCATACTTCCGTGGAGTGCGAGGCAAACCTGTAATGAAGTCCATATTAATAACCTCCCACTTCCAAGTCGGAATTTCCATTTCCTGCAACAGGCCACCCGGCTTCTGATGCTCAATCTTGACCTGCTGACAATTAGGACACTGGGCGACGAACTCTGCAATATCTCGCTTCATACCGTCCCACCAGTATAAGCATCGAAAATCATGGTACATCTTCGTAGACCCAGGATGGATCGAATAGCGAGCATAATGTGCCTCGCTCATGACCTGCTGCCGAAGGCCTGCAATATCAGGTACACACAACCTGCCTCTATATAACATAGTGCCGTCCGGTGAAAACTTGAACGGAGTCCTCTCCTTATCATAGGCTGTGTCCCTGTACCGAGCTAAGACAGGATCCTCGAACAGATGCCGCTTAATATCGTCCCTGATGGATGACTCAGAAACCCCTCGAACAGAAATCTGGGTATCTCCAGAATCGGCCAGACGAACCCCGAGACTAGCCAACTGCTGAACATCACGGGCTATCTCTCTCCTGTCTGGCTGTAAATCAGCCAAACTGCCCATAGACTTCCGACTGAGCGCATCTGCAACAACATTAGCCTTGCCCGGATGATACAGAATATCTACATCATAATCTTTCAGAAGCTCCAGCCACCTCCGCTGCCGCAAATTAAGCTCCCTCTGTCTGAAAATATACTGGAGACTCTTATGATCAGTATAGATATCCACATGAACGCCATATAAATAGTGTCTCCATATCTTCAAAGCATGAATCACCGCTGCGAGCTCCAGATCGTGGGTAGGATAATTCTTTTCATGCTTTTTGAGCTGCCGGGAAGCATACGCTATAACTCTGCCGTGCTGCATCAATACACAACCTAACCCCATGCCAGAAGTGTCACAATAAATAACATACCCGTCCGGTCCCTCTGGAAGAGTCAGAACTGGGGCTGTAGTCAGCTTCTCCTTCAGCAACTGGAAGCTCCGTTCACAAGCGTCAGACCACTGGAACTTAGCTCCCTTCTGAGTCAGCCTTGTCAAAGGCGCTGAAATCGAAGCAAACTTCTCCACAAATCTCCTGTAATAACCTGCTAATCCCAGGAAACTGCGTACCTCTGTGGGCGTCGTAGGTCTGGGCCAATTCTTCACGGCCTCGATCTTCTGTGTGTCAACACGGACACCATCAGCTGCAATAACATGCCCCAAGAAAGCCACTGAAGACAGCCAGAATTCACACTTAGAAAATTTGGCATATAATTTCTGATGCCAGAGTACCCCTAATACCGATCTCAGATGATCTGCGTGCTCCGCCTCAGACCGAGAATAAACCAGGATATCATCAATGAATACAATTACAAACATATCCAAGAATGGCCTGAATACCCGGTTCATCAAATCCATGAATACTGCGGGGGCATTAGTAAGCCCAAAAGACATAACCCTGAACTCATAATGCCTATATCGGGTCCGGAAATCTGTCTTAGGGATATCGGCCCCTCGTACTCGTACCTGGTGATAACCGGATCGAAGATCTATCTTCGAAAAACACTTAGCGCCCTGCAGCTGATCAAACAAATCATCAATCCTGGGGAGGGGGTATTTATTCTTTATAGTTACCTTATTCAGCTGCCGATAATCAATACACATACGCAGCGACCCGTCCTTCTTACGCACAAATAATACCGGGGCTCCCCAAGGCGAAGTACTGGGTTTGATGAAGCCCTTATCCAACAAATCTTTGAGCTGCTCCTTCAACTCTTTTAACTCTGCAGGCGCCATTCTATACGGAGGAATAGAGATAAGCTGAGTGTCTGGGAGTAAGTCAATAGAGAAGTCTATCTCTCGCTCTGGAGGAAGACCTGGAAGCTCGTCGGGGAAAACATCTGGAAACTCATTAATCACGGGGACTGACTGAAGTGTCGGCGTCTCTGCGTCCAAGTCTTGCACCCGTACCAGATGATAAATATAACCTTTTCTGATCATTTTCTTCGCCTTAAGGTACGAAATAAACTTACCTTTCGGCGATGCTGTATTACCAGCCCATTCTACATATGGCTCCCCGGGAAACTGGAAGCGAACCACCTTATTCTGGCAGTCAACATTAGCATAACAGGAAGCTAGCCAGTCCATACCCATAATAACATCAAATTCAGTCATATCTAACTCTACCAGATCTGCCTTAGTGTCACGGTCACAAACAATCACGGAACAATCTTTATATACTTGTTTCGCTACAATAAAATCCCCTATTGGTGTGGCTACCTCAAATGGCTCTATAGGTTCAGACATAATACTAATTTTACGGGCAACAAGGGGTGAAATATATGATAAATTCGAACCTGGATCAATTAGTGCATACACAGATCGAGAGAAGACCAATAAAGTACCTGTGTCGACATTAGGAGATGCCTCCTGATCCTGGCGGCTGGCCAAAGCATAAATGCAGTTCGAAGGACCGCTAATACCAGAAGCTCCACCACGGCCTCTGCCGCGACCTGCTGGTGCTGGAAAACCCTGCCCCGTAGGGCGCATAGCCACTGACGACGATGAAGACCCAGCGACTGATCCGGTAGGCTGCGCTGCACCACCCGAACTACCCTTATACGGGCAATCTCTCACAGAATGGCCCTGACGGCCACAAGAAAAGCATGCACCGGTGGCTCTGTAGCACTCCCCCGGATGATATCTGCCACAAAGAGAACACTGAACCCTGGGTGGCCTCATCTGACCAGAACCCCTATCTGTCCGCGAACCTGAAGCCCTGGAGCTCTGGCCCGCTCCTGAATACCCTGGGCTATCAAATCTGTGACCTGTAGACTGGGGAGGTGCGCTCTGCGCCGGCTGAGATGAAAATCTGCTAGGCTGCTGCGGCTGTTGGGGCTGTCTGCCCCGAAAATCACCAGATGACCTGGCCCTCTTGGGCTGTCTCCGATCCTGGCCCCTGTCAGGCTGGTGTCCTCCTCTGCCCCGATCCTCCATGCCCTGGGCGTGTGCCTGAATACGGGCAATGTCCATACCGGGCTGAGCAGCCAATACTAGGCAGCTATCAACAAAATACCGATCCAGCCCCATAATATATCTGTGCATCCGGTCCGCCATAGTAGCCACCACAGCAGGTGCATATCGGGCTAAGGAATCAAACTCCAAACTATAGTCCCGGACACTGCAGCCCTTCTGCCTCAATAATAAGAATCTATCAGATCTGGCTCGTCGCAACTCTGGGGGCAGAAAATGTCCAAGAAATGCCTGAGAAACATCGCCCCAAACTGCTGGAGGAGTGCCGTCCCCTCTGGATAGCCCCCATGACTCGTACCAGTTGGCCGCCACATCATATAACCTGTACGAAGCTAACGCGACTGACTCTGTCTCGGAAGCATTAATCAAATCTAGAGTGCGTCGCATCTTCCTGATAAACTCCTCAGGATCCTCCTCGGGCTTTGTCCCGAAGAACTCTGGAGGACTACAAGTCAAAAACTCACGGGCTCTCGAACTGTCACGCCTGACTGTCCGGTCACCTCCCAGTCCATGCCCCTGAACCTGCCCTGCCACAAGTCTCGTCAACAACTGGACTGCCTCCCTCATAGACTGATCCTCAGTGCCTGGCCGTGGAGCTGGAGGCTCAGGTACTGGAACTGCGGGAGCTGGCGGTGGAGCCGCCCCCCGATCTGCAGCTACGGCTGGCCCTATCTCCTCCACGAGTGGCGGTGTAGAAGAACCCTCTGTCTGGGGAAAGGTCTCCGGAGTAATATGTGCCTGGGCCCTGGTAATCCTCTGGACCCGGCTAGTCTCTCCCAAGGCTGCTGACTTGGCCTTTTGGGCCGCTGTTGCGTTTTTTGGAGGCATATCTGCAAACATAGCCACTCGTTAGGGAGGGGTCATCCTGATAACACAGCTCTATCGCACGATCTAATACAGAAAGAAGGGTAGTATCCTAAATGCCCTGTAGCCTCTTGTTTATAGGTGTGGTGCACAACACACCGATAATCAAGACTCTACTAGACACGGTCTGTGGACATTCCAAGGACGAACCGCTCTGATACAACTTTTGTCACGACCCAACCCCGTGGGCCGCGACCAGTGCCCTCTAAGCATATAGTATCACCTAAAAAGGTTATACAGACATTTTATGACTTTCTGAATCATTTAGAGCAAAATTGCATAATTTCAGAAAAAGCGTATCAAAATGGTTCAATTCTACTGAAGGAAAAACTGAAATTTTGTCTTACGGATTCCGAGGGCCAAGAGGTCCTTCGAGGCCCGGATCCGACCCTAACACACTAGGGGCATGCCAAGGGAAGAATTGGGTTTGCTTTACATACCTTTCACGCTCCTTAAGCCTTTCCAAACTCACTTCCCGTTTCGTCGAAAAACTGCAATTGGTCAAGTTTACCAATTGTAAGCTATGAATACCAAAGTTCCAACTTAATGCATATTTGGCTACCGAAATTTCGGCAGCACTTCCCCTATACATATTGCACCCCGAGAATTCAACTCGGCCATAATTCATCAACAACAACCCAAACGACAACATCAATATCAACAATAAGCATTAAAAACACAAATATCCTTCAACTAGTCATTTTTCTCACAAGTTGACATAATCTTCAATTCAACCCAAACTTTCGAACTAACATCATGATTTCACATCCATTATCACTTAAGATCTTCACAACATAGATTTAGAGACATCTCATATCATTTCCCCTAAGATATACACTTGATATACTTAATATACAACTTTCCGCCAAAGTCTTAACTTATGCAAAACATCAAATCTTTGGCATACATTTTCATAACAAGTTTCCAACTTCCAAATTCATCAATGATCATCACTATTAGCAACCAAACAACTTCATTTCCTTAATGTCGGAAAATCATACTAAAACGACATAAGTTTCTACATTCCAATTCAATACAAACTTATATCATTCTAACTTCATTTACATATCAAGCATTACAACAACACTCCAATACTCTAAACAAACTTAATCCATTTCATTCCCAAGTAAAATACACCACACGGCCATATGCTATTTTTCTTCATTCAATCAAATTTATTCCACTTTCGTTCTCAACATAAATTCCATCACATTCACAACTAGAATACAACATGAATTCTATACATTTTTGGCTATACATCATGTATATACACACGGCTACAAGCCATATACCAAACCCACATTGCAAACTTCCATTATTCCATACAATCAACACATTTCTATATACTACAACACAAACAAAACTTCATAACACAATAAAAAGGTAGAAATTCTTACCTTTTCTTCAAGTCTTCTTCACTTGGAGATGTAGTCACTTTGATGATTCTAATGCTCCCCACTCCAATCCAACTATAGCAAGTTACAAAGGAACCTTATCTTAGTAGGAAAACCACAAGACATGAATTTTTGGAACAAGATTTTTGGTACCTATTTTCCCTAGCCAATCCCGAAACCCTCTTGGCTTTTGCTCTTGTTCTTGACTTCTTTCTTACTTAGTTTTCTTGAATGTTCTAATGCATATAATGAAGACTTTAGGCATCTTATATTAATTGTCACATGACCATGCACCTGACTAATTAATTGGGCTTGGATCAAGGCCTCAAGTTAATTAATCCCATGAAAATTTAATACACATTTTGGGCTTGGGCCATACCATGGCCGGCCACTCTAAGTGCATTGGGCCTTAAATTCTATTCCATTATTTTTGGCCCAATGACTTATAGTCCACGTTTTATAATTCCCGAAACTAATTTCCGAAATTCCAAAATTACCCTTAACCTTGTCCCACACTTTCATGACTCTATTCTTTCATGCATAACTCCTACGTTCAACAAAATATCAAATTGATCTTATATCTCAAGAATCCAATATAATTCAAGTCTTCCCAAACGTGTGAAAACACGGGTCATAACACGACTTCTCTATGTGGGGCCCGCGGGACCTTTTTTGACAGCTTGAGGTCTTGCTCTTCAAATGGCCATAACTTTTGATCCCGGCATCGTGTGAGAGCCCACGACATACCGTTGGAAAGCTAATTCAATTATATACAACTTTTATATCTGGGGGTTGTCCCAAATTCCAAACGTATAATAGCGTTTTTGCCCCTCCAAGTCAGGTCATCCGAAAACGTATCCTTAAATCATCCTTTTGGAGGGCTTACGTCCATATTTGGCTTAAGGGTCCTTCTTTGGACTTGCTCAACTGCACATGTACTACTCATATATCTCTTAATATGTCCTTTATAAAATTCCGACATGTGGGCCCCACCTTAACTTATGGTTACGAGGGCTATCATCAAGTAACTTGTTAACCGATTTACCCCATACCATCTCCAAATGTCATATATATACATTCTTGTACTCAAGTAACATAATCTTTATCCCTAATCCTTGTGTAACTTTTCTCTCCCTTGAGCTCATACTAAGTCGTCGACAGTCTTGGTAACGCAAAATTTTTCGTGGTGTAACAACTTACTCCAGACATTCCGGCCAGTCAGTGACCAGTGCACCTCCTCGATTTATGGGTAGGAGATTTGATCGCTCCCTTCATTCAGGACAGGGTCATAGTTCGAGGGCCCCGGATTCTCAGCTTGGGGGAGATTATAGCTAGAGGAGACCCCCGGCACCGCAGTGCAGTCAGTGCAGTAGATTACATTCCGAACGATGTCGCCAAGGTTCGGATGCTTGTTATGCCTGCGGTCAGGTTAGGCACATGATGCGAGATTGCCCGTCGATGAGCGGTAGAGTGGGGGTTCAGCCCACCGGTTCAGCAGCTAGTTCTTCCTCAGTGCACCCGGTAGGGCAGACTCCTCAGATGTTAGCAGGTCGAGGCAGAGGCAGAGGGGCAACATCAACTTCAGGTGCCACGTATCCCCGTGTATATGCTTTAGCCGGACGACAGGATCTTGAGTTCTCCCCGGATGTGGTTATAGGTACATTGTCTATATTCTCCCGTGATGTATATGCACTGATAGATCCGGGTTCTACTCTTTCCCATATTACCCCGTCTGTTGCTGGTTGTATTGGGGTGAAACCTGAGCAAATCAAACCTTTTGAGGTATCTACTCCGGTTGGTGATCCCATGATAGCTTGACAAGTGTATAAAAATTATGTAATTGTGATATGTGATCGCCAGACAAAAGCTGACCTAATTGAGTTGGAAATGATAGATTTTGATGTAATTATGAGTATGGATTGGTTGGCCTCATGCTATGCTAATGTTGATTGCCGAACGAAGGTAGTTCGATTCCAATTTCTGGGAGAGCCCGTGCTTGAATGGAAGGGTAATGCAGCATCTCCGAAAGGCAGGTTTATTTCCTACCTTAAGGCAAGAAAAATGGTAGCAAAAGGCTATATTTATCATCTAGTCCAAGTACATGACACCGAGGCAAAGTCGCCAGATGTGTTGCCAGACACCAAGCCTATTTCTATTCCTTCGTATTGAATGGCTCCGGCAGAATTGAAAGAGCTAAAAGCACAGTTGAAAATTTTGCTTGAAAAGGGGTTTATTAGACCCAGTACATCACCGTGGGGAGCACCAGTCTTGTTCGTGAGAAAGAAAGACGGATCCTTACGAATGTGCATCGATTATAGGCAGTTGAACAAAGTGACGATAAATAACAAATATCCTCTCCCAAGGATTGATGATTTATTCGATCAATTACAGGGTGCCAAGTGGTTTTCCAAAATAGACTTGAGGTTGGGCTATCATCAAGTGAGGGTTAGAGAAGAAGATATTCCCAAAACAGCCTTCAGAACGAGATATGGTCACTATGAGTTCCGAGTAATGTCGTTTAGGCGGACCAATGATCCGACCGTGTTTATGAATTTGATGAATAATGTGTTCAGGACACTCTTGGACTTATTTGTGATAGTATTCATTGATGATATTCTGGTGTACTCTCGCACAGAATCGGAACATGCAGATCATTTGCGAATTGTTCTTGGCATTCTTCGAACCCGGGAATTATATGCAAAATTTTCAAAGTGCGAGTTTTTGCTAAATTCTGTAACATTTTTGGGCCATGTTATTTCGGTTGATGGCATTCGCGTCGACACTCAGAAAATTGAAGTTGCGAAGACTTGGCCAAGGCCTACGATGCCTACGGAAGTTCGTAGTTTTCTGGGATTGGCAGGTTATTATAGAAGATTCGTAGAGGGATTCTCATCTATTTCAGCCCCATTGACGAAGCTAACCCAGAAGTCCGCCAAATTTCTATGGAATGATGCTTGTGAACGCAGCTTCCAAGAGTTGAAGGACAGATTAACCTCAGCTCCAGTTTTAACACTTCCAGAAGGGACAGATGGCTACGTCGTGTATTGTGATGCTTTGGGTGTTGGGTTAGGATGCGTATTAATGCAGCACGGTAGAGTTATTGCATATGCTTCGAGGCAGCTGCGGAAACATGAAAAGAACTATCCAACTCATGATCTTGAATTAGCTGCGGTTATTCATGCATTGAAAATGTGGAGACATTATTTGTATGGTGTGCATGTTGACATCTATACCAATCATAAAAGTCTCCAGTACATTTTCAAACAGAAGGAGTTAAATCTGCGACAAAGGCGGTGGTTAAAATTGTTGAAAGATTATGATGTGAATATCTTATACCACCCCGGAAAAGCAAATGTGGTAGCCGATTCGCTTAGTTGCCGATCAATGGGCAGTTTATATGAAGTCCCTCAGGAAAAGAAAGAGATGGTTCATGAGCTCCACCAATTAGCTAATCTTGGAGTGCGTGTGATTGATTCGGGTAGTGCAGGGATTGGTATTAATGATTCCACAGTTTCGTCCTTGAACATGGAAGTGAAAGAGCACCAGTATGAAGATCCTAAATTGTGCAATTACAGAGACACGTCTCATGACAAAGAGAAGTCTCCATTTGATTTTTCACGGATGGAATTCTTAGATACCGGAGCAGGCTATATGTGCCGGACATGGCAGAATTGCGCCGATGAATTCTAGAAGAAGCACATTGTTCTCGGTATTCCATTCACCCAGGCGCAACCAAAATGTATCATGGTCTCAAGATGATGTATTGGTGGGATGGCATGAAGAGAGAAATAGCGGAATTTGTAGCACAATGTCAAAATTTTCAACTAGTAAAGATCGAACATTAGAAGCCAGGAGGATTATTGCAAGCAATGGAAATACCTACTTGGAAATTGGAAGTAATCAACATGGATTTTACTGTGGGGTTACCAAGTTCTCGAGGCAGGTATGATTCTATATGGGTAATCATGGATAGATTGACGAAAGCAGCTCATTTTCTTCCGGTCAGAACCACATACTCAGCAGAAGATTATGCGAGGTTGTATCTCAAAGAAATTGTGCGACTCCATGGTATTCCATTGTCCATTATCACAGATAGAGGAGCACAGTTTACAGCCAAGTTCTGGAAATCCTTTCAAGAAAGTCTGGGTACTCAAGTGAAACTTAGCACAACATTTCATCCAAAAACTGATGGGCAAGCCGAACGTACTATTCAGACCATGGAAGATATGCTACGAGCATGTGTGCTGGATTTCGGTGGTAGTTGGGACCATCATTTGCCGCTAATCGAATTCACATACAACAATAGCTATCATTCCAGTATCCAAATGGCTTCGTATGAAGCATTATATGGAAGGAAGTGTAGATCCCATATTGGATGGTTCGAAACAGGAGAAGTACAGTTGATAGGTCCGAATTGATTCATCAAGCGGTAGAAAAAGTCAAGGTGATTCGAGACTGATTGTTGACAGCCCAAAGTCGCCAAAAGTCTTATGCGGGCAATCGCCGACGAGACTTGGAATTTCAGGTTAATGATTGGGTATTTTTGAAAGTGTCGCCAATGAAAGGGGTGATGAGATTTGGCAAGAAAGGGAAGTTAAGTCCTAGATACATTGGACCCTATAAAATTATCCGCAAGGTGGGTCATGTTGTTACACCTTAAAACTTTGGGTTGCTAAGTGATGAAGGGACCAACATAAATTTTCAAAGAAGTTAAAGGCAAGGGAGAAATGTCCGTTAAATGAAACTTCACTGTAGTCCTGCGAAGAGGGGGTTCGATGGTCGTCCTTTGTACCGTCGAACAAGTTGACGCCCCGTCGATGGCGCTGTAAAAACTGAGAAGGAACGAAGACCATTCGACGAATGGGTCGACGCTCCGTCGATCAGTTCGACGAACCGTCCTTCTCACCGTCGAATGAGGAGAAGTGAAAGATTATTCACTGGAAATTTGACGATATCGACGGTCAGATCGACGCCCCGTCGATCCAATCGACGCTTCGTCGATCGCACCGTACATCACGGACGGGACTGATTTCATGAATTAATATAAGACCCCTCCTCCATTTTTATTTCATTTCATCTCCCACTTTCCTCTCTCTATGAACTCTCTAGAACCTTCTCCACCATTCTTCCCCAAGAAATCAAAGGAAATCCATGGTCAACTACACCAATAACATGAAATCAAGTTTATGAAACCCATTAAAAGTTCATCTAAGCCAAGAAAACTCAAGAAGAGTGAGTTAGGGTTTTTGTGCAAGAAGAGAAGTTCCACTCAAAGGTTGTTAATCCATCATTTAAGGTGAGTTTTATGACCCTTTTTATATGGTTTGAGTGGTTGAAAGTTGAAATACTTTAATTGTGGAAAGACATAGAAATTGAGTCATGAATGTGTGAATAGTGATTGATGTGAATTATGGATGTTGGTATGCTGTGATTGTGAATATGTCATAAGTGACATTTAGGCCATGAAATAAGTATTATATGTGATAAAATGCGATAACGAGTTATAATCATAATTGTGGAGAAATTTAAGAGAAATGGTGAATTGCGGTAAAAGTAGATAAACGATGATTGTTGATGCTATATTGTGGATGTTGTTATTAATGTTGGGAGTTGATATAGAATGTGGGAAAAGTTGTATAAACAAAGGAAGTGCTACCCAATTTTCCCTAGAAATAGTGAAATGTTCTTATAGCCGAGTAACTAATGTTAATGCAATTCCTTTCGAAGGTTGAAACACGAGCATCGAAGGAGGACCAGCAAGCGATAGCTTAGTTAAACGACAAAGGTATGTGAGGCCATTCCCTTCCTTCTATGGCATGAATCCTATAATGTAACTTTCTTTCTTCTCCATGAATCTCTTAAGTTCCTAAAGGATACGAGCTGATGTCCCTAATTTGCTACACAAGGTAATGAGTTAGAGTGTAGGAGTTCTAAATGTTCATAATATGATGTCATTATTGCTTACACTCACCTCATATACTATTCCCTTCAAGGTGAGGCAGGATGTTAATGAGTGCCCATAATGGAATCGGGGATCACGACCTTACGTCACCCCGATAAAGTAAAGTTGTTCTTAAGCCTTATGCATGTATTATGATAAGTATGTTATGATAAGCATATTATGATGAGCATGTATGATGATGATATAACACCGCGCCTATTTGGCCGGGCAGTCACCGCTAAGGCGGGAAGCTATACTATACACCATGGCCAACTGGCATGGGCAGACACCACTAGTGGGCGGTAGGAGATGATACCCCGGACGTAGGAGGCCTGGACGCAGGCTAATGCTAATGATTATCACACCTATCTGATATGGACAGGCAGTTTATATAGGTATGCTTATATGATATGATGATGACTATGAGTAAGCCAGCATGCATCACTCCTTTTCCATTTGACAGTCAGATAGAGATGTTCCTTATTGATGCTTCCTTTACTTTGTTGATGTGATATTATTGCATATGCCTCTCATACTCAGTACAATGTTTGTACTGACGTCCCTTTTCTTTGAATGTTGTGTTCATGCCCACTGGTAGACAGGGAGGTGGTCTTTCCCTAGATTCGTAGGAGCTGTCAGCTGTGGAGCGCACTCCATTGTCACGGAGGTGCCTATGGTTATTCCTTTTGTGTATATGTATGTTTTGGGCACGACGGGGCCTTGTCCCGTCCATATGTCTAGTACTCTAGTAGAGGCTCGTAGATACGTAGTGTGGGTGTTACGGTCTCACGAGGTTGCTACTACGTGTATATATATACATATATGTGTGTATATTTTATTTCAATGACCAAAAGGATTGTGCATATAAAAGTGTTTATATTTTCAAAGGAAAGATGATTTTCTGATAACCTGAGTATAATATTGATAAGAGCATTAGATGAGGGTGATAGGTGGTAGAATGAGGGGTGCTCGGTGGTTAGCCCCGGGTACTCGTCGCGGCCCCTGGTCGGGTCGTGCCAAAAGTGGTATCAGAGCAGTTCAGTCCTAGGAAGTGTCTATGAGCCGTGTCTAGTAGAGTTTTGTTTATGGTGTGTTGCGCCCACGCTAATAAACAAGAGGCTATGGGGCATTTAGGAAATATGACCATCTTTCTTCTTATGAGGTCATGCGATAGAGCCGTGTATAAGATTTTTCCTCTCTAATAGTGTGTTGTGATTTCAGAATGCCGTCAAAGGGAAAAGCTACAGCTGCCTAGAAGGGCAAGACTACGACGAACAGGTGAGTAGTAAGAGAGCCGCCAACGGATATAGAAGGTGGCGAATCAGACAATGAGGCCTTATCTAATGCTTCCTCCACCCCGCCTAATGTGGAAGAGCAAAGAGGAGCTCCAGCTCCAATCCCTCCTCCAGTTGCTTCGGGTCAACAAATGATTGAGGCCATACATCTACTGACACAGTTGGTTGCCGCTCAGGCACAGCGGAAAAATGCGGGCCCAAGTGATCGATCAGCCAGTACCAGAGCCGTCGATTTTATGACTTTAAATCCCCCGGAGTTTTTCGGGTCAAAGCCGAAAGAAGACCCGCAAGGTTTCATAGATGAGATGTTGAGGACATTGAAGATTGTCCATGCCTCTGAAACTGAATCCGTGGAGTTGGCATCCAATAGGCTCCGGGATGTGGCAGTCTAATGGTATAACAACTGGGTATTATCAAGAGGAGAGAATGCGCCTCCTCCGGTTTAGCAAGAATTCGTCGATGCCTTCATCCACCACTATTTGCCACCCGAGGTCCGCCGAGCTAAATCGGACAGATTTCTAAATTTGAAGCAAGGGAGTATGAGTGCCCGGGAGTATAGCCTGCAATATAATTCTTTGGCTAGGTATGCCCCGACTATGGTGGCCGATATGGGGGATAGGGTGCACAGGTTTGTGAATGGCTTGGGGCCGCATTTGTTCAAGGACTGTTTGACGGCTTCGCTACAAGATGAGATGGATATTTCTCGGATACGAGCCCATGCCCAGAATTTAGAGGGGCGACAACAACCACAAAGAAGTGATCGTGATATTGATAGACGGCAGGGCAAGAGGGCTAGGTCTATGGGGGCAGGCAGTGATTATAGAGGGGGACCAATGAAGACATCTTATAGACATTCAGGCCAGTCGGTGACTAGCGCACCTCCTCGGTTTACAGGTAGGAGATTTGATCGCTCCTTTCGTTCAGGACAGGGTCAAAGTTCGAGGGCCTCAGATTCTCAGTTCAGGGAAGATTATAGTCAGAGGAGACCCTCAGTACCGCGATTTAGCCAATGCGGTAGACTACATTCCGGACAATGTCGCCAAGGTTCGGATGCTTGTTATACTTGTGGTCAGGTGGGGCACATGATGAGAGATTGCCCGTCGGCGAGTGGCAGAGTTGGGGTTCAGCCCTCAGGTTCAGCAGTTGGTTCTTCCTCAGTGCGCCCGGTAGGGCAGGCTCCTTAGGTCTCAGCAGGCCGAGGTAGAGGTAGAGGGGCAGCATCTACTTCAGGTGCCACTCAGCCCCGTATATATGCTTTAGCCGGACGACAGGATCTTGAGTCCTCCCCCGATGTGGCTACAGGTACATTATGCATATTTTCCTATGATGTATATACCTTGATAGATCCGGGTTCTACTTTTTCCTATATTACCCCGTATGTTGCTGGTCGCATTGGGGTGAAACCTGACCCAATCAAACCTTTCGAGGTGTCTACTCCGGTTGGTGATCCGTGAACGCTAGACAAGTGTATAGAAATTGTGTGATAGTGATATGTGATCGTCAAACTAAAGCTGATTTAGTTGAGCTTGAAATGTTGGAATTCGATGTGATCATGGGTATGGATTGGTTGGCCTCATGCTATGCTAATGTTGATTGTCGGACGAAAGTAGTTCGGTTCCAATTTCCGGGAGAACCCGTGCTGGAATGGAAGGGTAATATAGCGTCTCCAAGAGGTAGGTTTATTTTCTATCTCAAGGCCAGAAAGATGATAGCCAAAGGCTACATTTATCATCTAGTCCGAGTTCATGATACTGAAGATAAGTCGCCAACTTTCCAATCTGTCCCGGTAGTAAATTAATTTTCGAATGTATTTCCAGATGAACTTCCAGGCCTTCCTCCAGAAAGAGAAATTGACTTCGCCATTGATGTGTTGCCGGACACCAAGCCTATTTCTATTCCTCCTTATCGCATGGCTCCGGAAGAATTGAAAGAGCTAAAGGCGCAGTTAAAAGATTTACTTGAAAAGGGGTTTATCAGACCCAGTTCATTGCCGTGGGGAGCACCAGTCCTATTTGTGAGAAAGAAAGACAGTTCCCTACGGATGTGCATCGATTATAGGCAGTTGAACAAGGTGACGAGAAAGAATAAGTATCCCCTTCCAAGCATTGGTGATTTATTTGATCAGCTGCAGGGTGCCAAGTGGTTTTCTAAAATAGACTTGAGGTCGGGCTATCATCAAGTGAGGGTTAGAGAAGAAGATATTCCTAAGACAGCCTTCAGAACCAGATATGGCCATTATGAATTTCGGGTGATGTCGTTTGGGTTGACCAACGCTCCAGCCGTGTTTATGAATTTGATGAATAATGTGTTCTGGCCACTCTTGGACCTATTTGTGATAGTATTCATTGATGATATTCTGGTGTATTCTCGCACAGAATCAGAACATGCCGATCATTTGCGTATCGTACTTGGAATTCTTCGAGCACGATAACTATATGAAATTTTTTCAAAATGGGAGTTTTGGCTGAATTCCGTAACATTTCTGGGCCATGTTATTTCAAATGATGGTATTCGAGTTGATACTCAGAAAATTGAGGCGGTAAAGAATTGGCCGAGGCCTACGACGCCTATCGAAGTTCGTAGTTTTCTGGGATTGGCAGGTTATTATGGATGGTTCATGGAGGGCTTCTCGTCTAGTTTAGCTCCCTTGACAAGGCTAACCCAGAAGTCAGCTAAATTTCAGTGGAATGATGCTTGCGAATGCAGTTTTCGAGCGTTGAAGGACAGATTAACCTTAGCCCCAGTCTTAACACTTTTGGAAGGATCCGATGGTTATGTGGTATACTGCGATGCTTCAGGTGTTGGGATAGGATGTGTGTTAATGCAGCACGGAAAAGTTATTGCTTATGCCTCGAGACAGCTGCGGAAGCATGAAAAGAACTACCCAACTCATGATCTTGAATTGGCTGCAGTTATTCATGCGTTGAAGATATGAAGGCATTATTTGTATGGTGTGCATGTTGATGTTTATACAGATCACAAAAGTCTCCAATATATTTTCAAACAGAAGGAGTTGAACTTACGACAGAGGCGGTGGCTAGAATTGCTGAAGGATTATGATATGAATATTTTATACCACCGCGAAAAAGCAAATGTCGTGGCTGATGCGCTTAGCCGCCGATCCATGGGTAGTATATGTGAAGTCTCTCTGGATAGGAAAGAAATAGTTCATGAGCTTTACTAGCTAGCTAATCTCGGAGTGCGGGTAATTGATACAGGTAGTGCAGGGATTAGCATTAATGATCCCGCGGTTTCGTCTCTGAACACGGAAGTGAAAGAGCGTCAGTATGAAGATCCGCGGTTGAGACACTACATAGATGCATCCCATGGGAAGGAGAGATCTCCATTTAAAACTTCGATGGATGAGGTCCTTAGATACCATGAGTGGCTGTGTGTTCCGAAAGTCGCAGAATTGCGCCGACGAATTCTGGAAAAAGCCCATTACTCTCGGTATTCTATTCACCCAAGCGCAACAAAGTTGTACCACGACCTCAAATTGATATATTGGTGGGATGGCATGAAAAGAGACATAGCAGAGTTCGTAGCCCAATGTCCAAATTGCCAACAAGTAAAGAATGAACACCAGAAGCCAGGAGGGCTATTGCAAGCAATGGAAATCCCTACTTGGAAGTGGGAAATTATCAATATGGATTTCATTGTGGGATTACCCCGTTCCCGAGGAAAATATGAATCTAGATGGGTAATTGTGGACAGGTTAACAAAGGCATCTCATTTTCTTCCAGTCAGGACCACATACTCCGCAGAAGATTATGCGAGGTTGTATCTCAAGGAAATTGTGCGACTTCATGGTGTTCCATTATCCGTTATTACAGATAGAAGGGCGTATTTTACAGCCAAGTTCTGGAAATCCTTTCAAGAAGGCCTAGGTACCCAGGTGAAGTTTATCACGACATTCCATCCGCAGACTGATGGGCAGGTCGAACGTACTATTCAGACCTTGGAAGACATGCTCTGAGCGTGTGTGCTGGATTTAGGTGGTAGTTGGGATGATCATCTATCCCTTATTGAGTTCGGTTATAATAATAGCTACCATTAGAGTATCCAAATGGCCCCGTATGAAGCTTTATACGGGAGAAAGTGTAGGTCCCCGATTGGGTGGTTCGAAATAGGGAATGTACAATTAATAGGCCCGGAAGTGATTCAGCAAGCAGTAGAAAAAGTTAAAGTAATCCGGGATCGATTGTTGACAGCTCAAAGCCGCCAAAAATCTTACGCGAACAACCGTGGCGAGACTTAAAGTTTCAGGTTCATAATTGGGTATTTTTTAAGGTATCGCCAATAAAAGGAGTGATGAGATGCGGCAAGAAAGGGAAGTTAAGTCCTCGATACATTAGACCTTACAAAATTATCCGTGAGGTTGGCCAAGTAGCCTATGAATTGGATTTGCCTTCAGAGCTTGAATCAATTCATCCAGTCTTTCATGTCTCAATGCTCCGCAAGTGTGTTGGAGATACCAAGAGAATTGTTCCTATAGATGATATACAAGAGACAGAAAAGCTAGCGTATGAATAGGTACCCATTGCCATCTTAGATAGACAAGTACGCAGTCTTCGAAACAAGGAAGTGGCTTCAGTTAAGATCTTATGGCGGAATAACAATCGAGAAGAAATAACTTGGGAAGCAGAAGAGAAAATGAAATCTAGGTATCCATGCTTATTCCAAACCCCAGGAGAGGTCCAAGATGAAGCGTCGGCAGTATAAGGTACGTATGCAGTAAATGAAGTGTAATAATTAAAGTATTTGAATACCCCTATTTCCATCATTACTCAGAAATTATGCCTCCCCCCCCCCCCCCCCATTTTTCGGCAGCTCTCGTAAGTCTTTCTTAGAGTTTTATTGTGTTGTAGCCCTGTGAGGCAAATTATTCTGGGTTGTTGTGATAGGATGATAGCGCCATATTACAAGGGAAACTCTGGCAAAATTTTTGTAGGATTCCCGTGTACTTAACATTTGAGGACGAATGTTCCAAAAGGGGGGAAGAATGTTACACCTCGAAACTTTGGGTTGCTAAGTGATGAAGGGACCAACATAAATTTTCAGAGAATTTAAAGGCAAGGGAGAAAAGTCCGTTAAATGAAACTTCACTGCAGTCCTGCGAAGAGGGGATTCGACGGTCGTCCTTTGTACCGTCGAACAAGTCGACGCCCCGCCGATGGCGCCATAAACACTGAGAAGGAACGAAGACCATTCTACGAATGGGTCGACGCTCCATCGACTAGTTCGACGGACCGTCCTTCTCACCGTCGAATGAGGAGAAATGACAGATTGTTCACTGGAAATTTGACGATATCAACGGTCAGATACACGCCCCGTCGATCCAATCGACGCTCCATCGATCGCATCGTACATCACAGACGAGACTTATTTCATGAATTAATATGAGACCCCTCCTCCATTTTTATTGCATTTCATCTCCCACTCTCCTTTCTCTAAGAACTCTCTAGAACCTTCTCTACTATTCTTCCCCAAGAAATCAAAGGAACTCCATGGTCAACTTGTTATACCCCGTATTTTTGTACGTCGAATTATTTGTAAGCTAATTGGCATAAGTTTAGGAAGTGATTATTTTGGGATATGAAATAAGGATTTTTAATCCTCGATTTTAATTAGTGCACTATTTGTTTATAAATTTCAATTAGTATAGAAATATTATTGGAGATTAGGGACTAATTAACTATGATTAGATTATTAAGTGGAGATTAGTGATTAATTAAGTTAGCCAATTATATAATTAAAGTAGGACCTACCCGATTCTTTAATTAAAAAAAATCAAAACATTGAATTGGTGAGTTATTATAGGGGGAGCACGTGTCCCATAGAGAGACATCATATACATAGTCAAGATAATGACTAACTTAACAATTCATTTTCATTTTGCAAATTTTATCTTAAAAGAAAGAGAAAGGAGAGCATAGCCATGGCTTCCACGCTCTCGGCCAGCCATGGTCTTAAAAACAAATCTTGCTTTGATTAAATTCTAAGGTAATTTGCAAGTCCAAGGAGGTGATAGTAACATTGGGTATTGAATTGAGGAAGAAGAAATAGTGCAATTGGTGCAAGTGAGTGTAGAATTTGCTCCGATTAAATTAAGGTAAGATATTCTCATTTTATGGTATAATTGGATTAATGGTGTTGTAATGGAAAGATTAAAATTGTATTAGATGAAATTGGAAGTAAGAAATTGCATGAATTCGTTGGTATTAGGAGTTGTAGTTGTTATATGGAATTGTTGAGTTGAAAGATTAAAAGTGTGGTTTATGTTCACATGTTGTTGTTCGTGTTGTTGTCGTGTTTTTGTTGATATGGCTTCTAAATTTGGAAGAAAGAAGTGTATAACGTATCGTATACAAAACGTATGTTGGTCTGTTTGGTGTATAATCTTAAATGTTAATGATTTGGATTGAAAAAGGATTAAGAAAGGTTATTGGGTTGTTTGAGTTGTTTATGGGTTGGATTGTAAGGATTTGATATGAATATTTCTATTGCTGTTGTTATTGGTATTACTGTGATAACAGGAGATTAATTAGAAGTTCGGGTTAGGCGAGTTATATAGGGGAAATGCTGCCCGATTTCCGTCAAGTTCTTAACTAACCAAAACCCTAATCAAGGAAGTATGAACTAAAGAATGATTCCTATAAGTGATTGGTTGTAGATTTATAAGCTAGAAAGTATAGTTTACTAACGATAGCGCTACTTTCATATTAATAGGCTAAAGGGGCAACGAAGCGAACTTGATTACGATTAACCCATAACAGGTATGTAAAGTTATCCTTTCTTTCTTTCTTTTGGCATGATTCATACGAAACGAAAAAACGGCGGATGTATATGTTCTTATTCTTAGAGACATTAGGATGGTTAATGTTCTTGATTTCCAGAACCTATTTCATTATGTCTTGATACGTGTTTATGATTTCAGCCGTCCTATTTCGATATAATCCATAGTGACATTCGAAGAGTACTTGATATGACTATTGTCTTGATTTTCGATGATGGTTCATTTTGATTATTTTCTTGAGTCTCAGATATGATTTAGTTTGCATGCCTCCATATATCTTTCACTGAGTCTCGGGCCAGGATACGTTTTCGTGCACTGTTTCACTGCATTGTTCACCGAGTCCCTCACTGGAGGGCCGGGATACGGTATATATATATATATATATATGATATGATGATATGATGATGTGATTGTGGCGCCAAAGATGGTATGTGATGACTTTATTCACCGAGTCCCATAGTGGGCCGGATATGATATATCATATTGATATACATGTTTCACATTTTATAAGGCAAGTGTATTGGTATTTTGAAAGTCATACTTATCTCATGTAATTTCTATTTCAATCATGATCCTCTTTATCGTGTTTCATGCTTTATATACTCAGTACACATGTCGTACTGACCCCCTTTCATCGGGGGGGAGGGGGGGCGGCGTTTCATGCCCGCGGGTACAGATACTCGATTCGGTGATCCTCCAGCTTAAGATTCCCACTCAGATGTCTTGGAGAGCTCCATTGCTCCGGAGCCTAGACTTTTGGTACAGATCTTTTGATATATATATATATATATATATGTTTGTCCAGGGGTACGGCGGGGCCCTGTCCCGTCATATTTCACTGGTGATACTCTTAGAGGTCTGTAGACATATGTGTGGGTTGTATATGGATTATGATCAGCTGTGTCTATATGGTTTGTTGTGAATATTTCTGTTTGTTGTGGCAGCCTTGCCGACTTGCATATGGTTTCGATATGTAGTGGCAGCCTTGTCAGCTTGCGTAGTATATTGACATGTAGTGGCAGCCTTGTCGGCTTGCGTAGTATAATGATATATAGTGGCAGCCCTGTCGACTTGTGTATTTTATTACGTTGTGATTGGTTGTGACTCCTCAGGAAACAAATTATCAGGATATGTGACGTTGTGAACTTTTGGGTCTTTGTAAATTCCCATATTGTCTATAGTGTCAGCCTGACTATGTCTAACAGGTACGTATACGAGTGCCCAGCTCGGGCACTAGTCATGGCCCTGGGGCTGGGTCGTGACAAAAGTGGTATCAGAGTAGTTCATCCCCGAAATGTCTACAGACCGTGTCTAGTAGAGTCTTGTTTATCGGTGTGTTGTGCACCACATCTATAAACAGGAAGCTACAGGACATTTAGGATGTTATCTTTCCTTCTTATTCTAGTTCGTGCGATAGAGCCAGAACCTGGGAAAGATTGTTCTGACCTCTTTTCCTTTAGGTAGGTGAAGATTGGAGAGAGATGAAAAGGTCAGCTTCAGATAGTGGAGGTGCTAAGAAGGCCCTTATAGTAAATTCTGGACCACAGGCTCCAGGACCGAGCAGGAGGAGCCTCAGTTATTCTATCGAGACTGACCCCTCGGAGGATCCAGCGACAATTCCTCCAGAGTTTCTGATATCCAGGGAAACGGTCCCTGAGGCCGTACCAGTTGCTCCTATGGCAGAGCACCACGTTAGACCGGCTACCCCGGTAAGTGTTACAGATTACTCCAGCCCCCTATCCTGGCCATCGGTAAACCAGGAGTTGCCCGGTTATCTACATTCCTCGGACTCAGATGAGGAAGACGACGAAAGCCAGACGAGTGGATGGCGAGCAGACGATGACGAGGAGCACACTTCACCTTGCCGATCACCAGATCAGACTAGGGACCGATCAACTACAGGTATATGAGACTTTATTGAAATTTCCTATGTATGTGCATTTGCTATAGATTATTACATAATAGCGGCGAGCGGAAATCAAAGGGGCCGACAACCAAGTATTTATAAGTAACAGTGACCAAGGTGTTCCCGTCACCATGGGAATTTTGAAATCTAAGATGGAAAGTAGTTATGCATACAGGTGAAAGTTGGATATCAAGGTTACATAATGAGAATTTTTATATACAGAATGGCAAGCTGGCCATCATCAAGGTAAGTTATTGTCAGTACAGTAAGAAAATGGATTGAATATATATATGTTGTTGATAAGTTCAGTTATAAGGTGCGCACAGAAGAAGCTAGGAAACAGTAACGGTGAGCAGAATATATGTCAGATGTAGTGTGAATGTTACATGTATGATTGAAACCTGCGGTTAAGGATTGAAAGGAAAAATAAACAGGAAAGTGCAACAGGTGCAGTTCGAGTTGGACAGACGAGGTAAGTTTATCATTTTCATATTGTTATTGATATGAGGAGCCCTTTGCGGCTATGATACGAGATGATATATATATGCTGGCCTTGTGAGGCATTGTTTTTGGTATTTTCTGCATGCAGGTTTTGGGATAATAAGAAATATAGAGGAAACTCTGCCAAAATTTTCCTAGCAATAAAAAGAGAATGAGATAGAAGTTCATATAAAAAAAAGGGTCTTGAAAGGTCATGCCAACAGTAATGATAAGATTTGACTAAGTTGCAAGTACGTCTGACTTCGAGAGATAAAGTTAACGGTTAAATTGATAATAATAGTAATTATAAGGTCGATATCGATATGGTAAATTTATCATGTTGTATTAATGCTTTAAGAGATACCCTCCATGTCATCCGTAAGAGGCATCATTCTTATTTGGGAAATTTGATTTTGAAGAAGCAAATATAAGCAGCAAATTTGGAATTCATTTGAACAGACCAGAATACTTTCCAGCCACACTTTACCTTAGAAAAAGCTCACGTTGAAGAGCAAAAACGTCCAGCAAGTAGTTTATGAACTAAATAGTTCGTTCATGACCCAAGAACAAATCCGGAGGTAAACCATGCGAATCAAGCATTAGAAGTCTCGTGGTGCTTGTCGGATTCGGGTTCCTCTTCTTGTGGTGGTTTGGAGGATTGTTATGAGAATGAGTAAAGCCCAGTGAGGAAGTGACTAAAAGATATGACGTGATCTATGTGACTAAAGTATAAAGGAAAATGTGAAATGGAAAGCCAAGGTATAGAACGAATAAGAAAGACTTATGAAGTTCTTCTATAGGGAAAGTTCAGAATAAAGTATCTGATAACGGAAATGGTAGCGAGCACAAGAGAAGAAGGAGTTAATTGAAGGAAGGAAATAAGAAGAAAGCGAGATAACAATGCAATAATAATTTATGACATGTATAGCCGGGAACACGAGCAATATAAGTGACGGAATGGTGAAAGACCAAACTATAGAAAGATGAGCAATGAGGTAAAATAAGTGCCAGAAAATGATTGGTATGATAAGAACAGACAGGGATAAGCAGAATGCGTTTTGAGAATGAGAAAGGGGTTATGTAGAAGTAATTTTTTCCGAAGGATATAGTGGTAGCATAAGATTTCTTCTGCACAGAATAAAAGATGGACATAGACTGGAGAAATGGTAAGGGAATTCTAAAGGAAGCACCCAAGATAGGCGTAATTAATTGAGTACGAGTATAACAAAAAAAAAGGAAATATATAGCTATGAACTTAAAGGTGTAGTGCGACGACAAGGTGATAAGATAAGACTATCATTAAGATGAACTTGATTTGATTTTGAATAAGTTAGAAGTCGGTACTGGGTACACAACAAGGATAAAAGAGCATAAGGAATAAAGGAGTACTGCATGTATATGACCCCACCTCGGAAATAGTGGAATCCTTAAAGGACAGGAACTGTAGGCTTGAGGAACAAATGATGTATTGTAAATTTATTAGAGGAAACATATGATACAGGTTGGGATAAAGATAACATTACAAGAAAGCTTTGGACACTATATCAGAAAATAAGTGCTACCTAATTGAGAATTTGGAACGACTACAAGTAATAAATAATTATTGTTTGGAGTAAGTGGGATGTGGCCCTGGATGAGTTGCTACATTGGTTGGATTACTCGATACGGATTATCAGATGAGATTTTGTACCACACATAGAACGGTTCTCGTCGCTTCGAGATTTTATTAAGGTTTCATACGTGGATAATCAAAGTTATAAATTATAAAGAAAAGATATGGATATGGTACAGTATACAAAGTGAATTAAAAAAAATCAGATGAATTTGAGATTTGGAATGGGGACACGTAGCAGAATATAAACAGATAATAAGTACACCCGTAAGGGGGGAAGATGGAAACAATAGACACTGAAATATATTTGATATAGATGCTTAAACTTCAAGTGAAATCCCTGGCTGAAAAAAGTTAGTAAGGTCTGAAAGCCAGCAATGAATGGATAGAAGACGGGATAGTAGTTGAGATGGTGCAGAGAAGAATCTGTAAAGATCCTGAATGATGTGGCATTACAAGTGGGTTCTTATAAAAAGAAAGAGTACGACAGAAGAATGGTAACGAGTAACTTAAGAAATATTATAAAAGATAGCAATGCTATACTAGATTAAAGGTTAGGAGGTTGGCAATAGAGTTGTGCGCTAATGATGTTGCGACTTATAGGTAACAAAGAGAAGGGATAGAAATCTCCTATAATAGGATATGAGAAAAATCAAAGGATGAATCAAGGGAAAGGAGTATGATAAGATAGGCTACGAGTGTGTTTTAGTACAGATGAATTAAGTAGAGCATAATGAACCAGGTAAAGGAAAGGCTATGACTAAGATGGGATATGTTTTATATAGGTTGTACAAGAATAGTTATGCAACCTACGAATATTTGTATACTAAGGATGAGACCAAGTGAGTACTTGATAAGAAGAGTAAGGATTCAGTAACAACAATGCGGTTGCGATATTTTGGGTACATTAAGGGAAGGCATAAGATGGTTTGAGCTAAATCACCAATATAGAATTAGTACGGAGGGCAAATAGGACATGGCTGTTGTTGAGCCCCGATACCGATTGAAAGGTACAAGAGGGGAATGCAAGGTAAAGCCTAAAGACTAGCGAAACGACGCTAACGTATTTCTTGGGCTAATTTAAGCACCTTTGCATATTCTTGTAAAGATTGCAACATAATGTGTGATAGAGAAACTGAGAGCAAAATCTGAGTAAAGAGGCGCAATAGAAGGGTTTGAATTAAAGATAAAGAAACGACACGAGATAATACGCCTAAAGTGTTAGAAGTTGGATTAAGGAAAATGGTTTAAGCGCAACGATCAGAATAAGCGGGTTACGGGATGACAGTGAAGTTATATGTCAAATCAAAACTTCTTTCAGAATTATACCAGTTAACGATAGTCAGATCACAGAGAAGCTGTGTAAAGTTATTATATGAGGAAACTCCCGCGCTACTCGATAGCCAACTCTAAGGACTGAGATTGAAGAGCTAAAAAGTAGAGTGATAGTTAAAGCCCTTTAATGAAGTCGAGGAGTAATACATGAGGCCGAAGATTCCAGAATATGGATTGTACAGTAGAGCAATGTAAGGTTATTGAAGTAAAATAATGTTATACCCTAGGAAATTTTGTCTTATCTGTAGAGTCTGCGAAGGGTCTACAGGTTACCAAAGGCATGAAATACTCTAGAGATTTTCAAGCCTAATAAATCGACGAAGGACTTCTACGCGTGCAAGGTAAGATGAAGTGAACGATATGTCTTATGGGAGTAACTATAGAAGAAGTAAGAGTTGGGTTAAGATTAAGTGCACAAGGGAGAGAGTAATATTTCAGCTGAAGAGCTCGCAATACAACCGTCAACCAACTGCGAAATGAAGAAGAGAGTAAAGACAACGACGTGGAATTACCACCTTGAGAGGCAAAAGCAAGAACAAATATTATGGAAATGGTTACTGAGAGAGCTGGAATGCGTTATAATAAAGTGAAGGGATCGACCAATGAAAGAGGCATGTGAAGGGCATAATTCAGTAAAAGAACGTTTAAGGAAGCATTGGGAGTGCAGGATTAGTTTAACATTCGAGGACGAATGTTCCAAAGGGGGGAAGGATGTTATACCCTGTATTTTTGTACATCGAATTATTTGTAAGCTAATTGGCATAAGTTAAGGAAGAGATTATTTTGGGATATGAAATAAGGACTTTTAATCCTCGATTTTAATTAGTGCACGATTTGTTTATAAATTTCAATTAGTATAGAAATATTATTGGAGATTAGGGACTAATTAACTATGATTAGATTATTAAGTGGAGATTAGTGATTAATTCAGTTAGCCAATTATATAATTAAAGTGGGCCCCACCCGATTCTTTAATTAAAATAAAAATAAATCAAAACATTGAATTGGTGAGTCATTATAGGGGGAGCACGTGTCCCATGGAGAGACATCATATACATAGTCAAGATAATGACTAACTTAACAATTCATTTTCATGTTGCAAATTTTAGCTTAAGAGAAAGAGAAAGGAGAGCATAGTCATGGCTGCCATGCTCTCGGCCAGCCATGGTCTTTAAAAAAACAATTCTTGCTTTGATTAAATTCTAAGGTAATTTGCAAGTCCAAGAAGGTGATAGTAACATTGGGTATTGAATTGAGGAAGAAGAAATAGTGCAATTGGTGCAAGTGAGTGTAGAATTTGCTCCGATTAAATTAAGGTAAGATCTTCTCATTTTATGGAATAATTTGATTAATGGTGTAGTAATGGAAAGATTAAAATTGTATTAGATGAAATTGGAAGTAATAAATTGCATGAATTCGTTGGTATTGGGAGTTGTAGTTGATATATGGAATTGTTGAGTTGAAAGATTAAAAGTGTGGTTTATGTTCACATGTTGTTGTTCGTGTTGTTGTTGTGTTGTCATTGATATGGCTTCTAAATTTGGAAGAAAGAAGTGTATAACGTATCGTATACAAAACGTATGTTGGTCTGTTTGGTGTATAATCTTAAATGTTAATGATTTGGATTGGAAAAGGATTAAGAAAGGTTATTGGGTTGTTTGAGTTGTTTATGGGCTGGATTGTAAGGATTTGATATGAATATTTCTATTACTGTTGTTTTTGGTATTGTTGTGGTAATAGGAGATTAATTAGAAGTTCGGGTTAGGCGAGTTATATAGGGGAAATGCTGCCCGATTTCCGTTAAGTTCTTAACTAACCAAAACCCTAATCAAGGAAGTATGAACTAAAGAATGATTCCTATAAGTGATTGGTTGTAGATTTATAAGCTAGAAAGTATAGTTTACTAACGATAGCTCTACTTTCATATTAAATAGGCTAAAGGGGCGACGAAGCGAACTTGATTACGATTAACCCATAACAGGTATGTAAAGTTATCCTTTCTTTCTTTCTTTTGGCATGATTCATATGAAACGAATAAACGGCGGATGTATAAGTTCTTATTCTTATAGACATTAGGATGGTTAATGTTCTTGATTTCCAGAACCTATTTCATTATGTCTTGATACGTGTTTATGATTTCAGCCATCCTATTTCGATATAATCCATAGTGACATTCGAAGAGTACTTGATATGACTATTGTCTTGTTTTTCGATGATGGTTCATTTTGATTATTCTATTGAGTCTCAGATATGATTTAGTTTGCATATGGTTGCTCACTACTCTGCTCGTGCATGCCTCAATATATCTTTCACTGAGTCCCGGGCCAGGATACATTTTCGTGCACAGTTTCACTGCATTGTTCACCGAGTCCCTCACTAGAGGGCCAGGATATGGTATATATATATATATATATATATATATATATATATATATATATGATATGATGATATGATGATGTGATTGTGGCGCCAAAGATGGTATGTGATGACTTTATTCACCGAGTCCCATAGTGGGCCGGATATGATATATCATCTTGATATGCATGTTTCACATTTTATTAGGCAAGTGTATTGGTATTTTGAAAGTCATACTTGTCTCCTGTAATTTCTTTTTCAATAATGATCCTCTTTATTGTGTTTCATGCCCGCGGGTACAAATACTCGATTCGGTGATCCTCTAGCTTAGAATTCCCACTCAGCTATCTTGGAGAGCTCCATTGCTGCAGAGCCTAGACTTTTGGTACAGATCTTTTGCTGTATATATATGTTTGTCTAGGGGTACAGCGGGGCCCTGTCCCGTCATATTTCACTGGTGATACTCTTAGAGGTCTGTAGACATATGTGTGGGTTGTATATGGATTATGATCAGCTGCGTCTATATGGTTTGTTGTGAATATTTCTGTTTGTTGTGGCAGCCTTGCCGGCTTGCATATGGTATCGATATGTAGTGGCAGCCTTGTCGGCTTGCGTAGTATATTGACATGTAGTGGCAGCCTTGTCGGCTTGCGTAGTATAATGATATATAGTGGCAGCCCTGTCGGCTTGTGTATTTTATTATGTTGTGATTGGTTGTGACTCTTCAGGAGACAGATTATCAGGATATGTGACGTTGTAAACTTTTGGGTCTTTGTAAATTCCCATATTGTCTATAGTGTCAGCCTGACTATGTCTAATAGGTACGTATACGAGTGCCCAGCTCGGGCACTAGTCATGGCCCCGGGGCTGGGTTGTGACACAACTACACCAAATACGTGAAATCAAGTTTATGAAACCCATTAAAAGTTCATCTAAGCCAAGAAAACTCAAGAAGAGTGAGTTAGGGTTTTGGTGCAAGAAGAGAAGTTCCACTCAAAGGTTGTTCATCCATCATTTAAGGTGTGTTTTATGACCCTTTTTATATGGTTTGAGTGGTTGAAAGTTGACACACTTGAATTGTGGAAAAACATAGAAATTGGGTCATGAATGTGTGAATAGTGATTGATATGAATTATGGATGTTAGTATGCTCTGATTGTGAATATGTCATAAGTGACATTTAGGCCATAAAATAAGTATTATATGTGAGAAAACGCGATAACGAGTTATAATCATAATTGTGGAGGAATTTAAGAGAAATGGTGAATTGCGGTAAAAGTAGATAAACGATGATTGTTGATGCTATATTGTGGATGTTGTTATTAATGTTGGGAGTTGATATAGAATGTGGGAAAAGTAGTATAAACAAAGGAAGTGCTGCCCAATTTTCCCTAGAAATAGTGAAATGTTCTTATAGCCGAGTAACTAATGTTAATGCGATTCCTTTCGAAGGTTGAAACACGAGCATCGAAGGAGGACGAGCAAGCGATAGCTTAGTTAAATGACAAAGGTATGTGAGGCTAGTCCCTTCCTTCTATGGCAAGAATCCTATAATGTAACTTTCTTTCTTCTCCATGAATCTCTTAAGTTCCTAAAGGATACGAGCTGATGTCCCTAATTTGCTACACAAGGTAATGAGTTAGAGTGTAGGAGTTCTAAATGTTCATAATATGATGTCATTATTGCTTACACTCACCTTATATACTATTCCCTTCAAGGTGAGGTAGGATGTTAATGAGTGCCCATAATGGAATCGGGATCACGACCTTACGTCACCCCGATAAAGTAAAGTTGTTCTTAAACCTTATGCATGTATTATGATAAGTATGTTACCATAAGAATATTATGATGAGCATGTACGATGATGATATAACACCGCGCCTATTTGGCCGGGCAGTCACCGCTAAGGCGGGCAGCTATACTATACACCATGGCCAACTGGCATGGGCAGACACCACTAGTGGGCGGTAGGAGATGATACCCCGGACGTAGGAGGCCTGGACGCAGGCTAATGCTAATGATTATCACACCGATCCGATATGGATGGGCAGTTTATATAGTTATGCTTATATGATATGATGATGACTATGAATAAGCCAGCATGCATCACTCCTTTTCCATTTGACAGTCAGATACAGATGTTCCTTATTGATGCTTCTTTTACTTTGTTGATGTGATATTATTGCATATGCCTCTCATACTCAGTACAATATTTGTACTGACGTCCCTTTTCTTTGGATGTTGTGTTCATGCCCACTGGCAGATAGGGAGGTGGTCTTTCCCCAGATTCGTAGGAGCTGTCAGCTGTTGAGAGCACTCCATTGTCCCGGAGGTGCCTATGGTTATTCCTTTTGTGTATACGTATGTTTTGGGCACGACGGGGCCTTGTCCCGTCCATATGTATAGTACTCTAGTAGAGGCTCGTAGATACGTAGTGTGGGTGTTACGGTCTCACGAGGTTGCTACTACGTGTATATATATACATATATGTGTGTATATTTTATTTCAATGACCAAAAGGATTGTGCATATAAAAGTGTTTATATTTTCAAAGGAAAGATGATTTTCTGATAACCTGAGTATAATATTGATAAGAGCATTAGATGAGGGTGATAGGTGGTAGAATGAGGGGTGCTCGGTGGTTAGCCCCGGGTACTCATCGCGACCCCTGGTTGGGTCGTGACACATGTAGCCTATGAAATGGACTTGCCTTCGGAGCTTGAATCAGTCCATCCAGTCTTTCATGTTTCGATGCTCCGCAAGTGTGTTGGGGATCCCACAAGGATTGTCCTGATAGATGATGTGCAAGTGACAGAAAAGTTAACATATGAAGAAGTACCTATTGCCATCTTAGACAGGCGAGTACGAAGACTTCGAAACAAGGAAGTGGCTTCAGTCAAAGTCTTGTGGCGGGACAACAACCGGGAAAAAATGACTTAGGAAGCGGAAGAGAAAATGAAATCCATGTACCCGCATTTATTCCAACCCCCAGGAGAGATTCAAGATGAAACGCCAACAATATAAGGTATGTACGCTTACCTTTTAATGCTTTTGGGTCATGTGTGGCCATAGATATGTTGATATTATGATGTAGCCATGTGAGGAAATGATATTATTGGTTGATATAACAGGACAGTAGTGCCAAAATTTTTCTAGAATCCCCGATGTCTTAACATTCGCGGACGAATGTTCCAATACGGGGGGAAGGATGTTACACCTCGGGAAATTTCCAATCTCGTACAGCGAATAGACTAACGAAGAATATGAGTATACGATGTTTTAATCATAAGGGAACGACGTTTGTCGACCCTAAGCAAGATTTCAAAGGCAATGGGAATAAGAGGTAGGTTATGAGCCCAACGACTATTTATAGGTTCTGGAAATGTGAAAAAGTTGCAGATTTGCACTTTAGTCTGGTTGATGAAATACAGACCGTAAAGTGGTATACGGCCCGTAAATTGCCAAGTCGTATTTCAACATTCCAAAACTTCAACGTTCTGCCAAAGACTTGAATGGTTAAAGACGACTTGAAATACGGACCGTAAACTGAAATACGACCCGTAAACTGAGTCGTAAACCACCATGTCCTCAACCTGACTTTCTGGTTCTGTTATGCTTAAATATGCCCACAGAATATGAGCCATAAATCGAAATACGGACCATAAAATGGGTTTACGACCACTGTGCACTTCAACTACTGTTCATTTCGGATCAGATTTTAAGTCATTAAAAAGGAGACCCAAGCTCATTAATTCATTTCATTTCCACGATACTTCTCTCTAGAAACCTCTAGAATACTCTCCACTCTTCATCTACAAGAAAACAAAGGAAACCAAAGATCAATATCAAGAATCCAAGTGAATCAAGTGTATGAAACTCATCAAAGTTCATCCAAGTTAAGAAATTCCAAGAGAAGCAAACTATGGTTTTGTTGCAAGAAGAGTAATACCACTCAAGGCTTGTTCCTACAACATCCAAGGTAATTTCTATGGCATTTACATGTTATTTTGGGTATGAAGAGCTGAAACAGTTGGATTATAGAAGGATGTAAGAAATGGGTCATGAAAGTGTGAATAGTAGCAATGTTGAGTAAAGGTTTGAATTGAGCCATGATCATTGATAATTTATGATTATAAAAATGTTATGAATGACATTTAGAACATGGAATAAGTATCCTATGTGAGAAAAATGCAACAATGAACCATTGCCATGATTATGGAGAAACTGAAGACAAATTGTGAATACGGATATTGTAAATGAATGATGAGTGTTGTCTATCATATTGAGAATATTGTTTTGAACGCTTGAGAGTTGATATAGAATATGGGATGACTTGCATAAACGAAAGGAAATGTTGTCCAATTTTTCTCTAGCGTTAGTAAGCTGTTTTTATGATCGCTAGCTAATGTCGATACAAATTCTCTTGAAGGTATAACGTACGCACTAAAGGAGAACAAGCAAGCGATAGAATAGTAAACGACAAAGGTATGTGGGGCTTCTATATCATGACTCTTCTTTCCTATTCATGAATTCCTACATTCCTAAAGCCAAAAGTCTATGCCCATGAATAGCGGTATGAGATAAGAGATAGGTTATGAGTCCTATAGTGATGATGATGAGTTAAAGTATAGAGATTCTAAAATTTATGATATGATAATCCTATAACGTTAATGATGCTATTTATCGCTTACACTCACCTTATATGCTATTTCCTTCAAGGTGAGGCAGAATGTCAATGTATGTTCTATAATGGAATCGGGGGATCACGACCATACGTCACCCCGATAAAGTATGGTCGTTCTTGAGCTTTGTGCATGCATTATGATAAGTACATTATAATGAGTACATTATGATGAGCATACTATAAAGAGTATATTATGATAATGAGCATATGATGATGATGATACACCTTACCTATATGGTCGGGCAGATACACATACCACTATAGTGGGCAGCTTATACCCCGGACGCGGGAGGCCTGGACGCAGGCTAATGTTATGATTATCACACCTATCCGATATGGACGGGCAGCTTATACAATATCACACTGTACCTATATGGACGGGCAGTTTATATTTATACATTGTGCATATATGATATGATGGTGAGTATGAGTAAGACAATATGACTTATTTCCTTTATACTTGACAGTCAGACACAGATGTTCCATATTGATATCTCATTTATATCATTGAATTATTTCATTGTTTATGCCTCTCATACTCAATACAATATTCGTACTGAAGTGTGTTTTCTTTGGACGCTGTGTTCATGCCCACAGGTAGACAGTGAGTTGATCCTGATCCAGACTCATAGGAGCTAGCGGTTGATTTGAGAGCACTCCATTGTCCGGAGGTGCTTATGATCATTCTTTTGTGTACATGTATATTTTGGGCATGACGGGGTCTTGTCCCATCCGTATGTTTAGCACTCCAGAAGAGGCTCGCAGATACGCAGTGTGGGTTAGATAGTCTCACGAGATTGTTGCTATGTGTGTATATATATATATATTATTTTGATGGCCAAGAGGCATATGTATATGAAAGTATTTATGTTTTCAAATGGAAGATGATTTTCTCATGATTTGATTATGAAATTGATAAAAGAGCATTAAACGAGTAAGGTTAGAAGAAGAACTAGCGGTGCTCGGTGGTTAGCTCCGGGTACCCATCGCGGCCCCTAGCTGGGGCGTGACACATAAGGATCGGTCAACTTCTTCTTAATGTATAAACTTCCTTCGGAGCGACTTGTCTCTCTGACATCCTCATTATATAAGCATTCACCGCTTTCTCAACTTTCTGATTAGAAGAAACATATTACTTCCTCTTTGCACCCTTATATCCTATTCTCCTTTACTAGTCACACTACTTTACTATTCACTCTCCCCGACCTATGGTCATCTGCTAAAGTATATACCAAAACTGGTTCCCACTTCACCTCTAACAACTTGCTCCTTTTATTTGTCGTAACAATCTCACCTGTAGTGCGCACACTAACCCAGTAGTTATCCTTAAGTTTCGAGAAATTTCGGTAGAGTTTCCTTTAAAATCATTACTATCCCAAACCTGCACACCGCCCAGAAAATACATCCAATGCCTCACAGGGCCAAATATATAAATATACATACGACATACAACTTAGCCACACAGGGCTATCAACATAATAAGATACGAACTGATAAAACTGGTCTCACATATCATATATGATCACCCCTTTTTTTTTTCAAAATTTCAAATTTCCCTTCTAAGCTTTTGGTTAATCAAATTTCCTTATTTCCTTCAACTAATTCTACTAACATCATCACTTCAAAAATTTACCTATAACACTTAAATGATAAACCTTGTCTTCTTTTATTAGTCATTTTAATATTAGGATTCCAACAATTCAAGTTCTTACCGTGATCCTACTCCGGAGCCTTGGTCTGGTGTGAATCGATCCAATGGTAGTTCGGGAAGTTGTCCCTCTTGTTGTCCTTCTACAAGACGCTCAGTGACACCCGTATTTTCTAAAAACATACCAACTAATTATCCTTCTAGATTGACCACAATTTTCATTTGACCCTAGTTCCACAGACATCATCAAGCTTGGTCTACTCGAATTTCCCATCTGCAAACTCTTCGGCCTCACAGAAGGCCCTGCCTTATCGAATAGTCTATCACAATGTGGAGTCTGGAAGTCAGCTCCCATGATCTTCTTGCTCCTTTTACCTACCCAGCTAATTCTTTCTGAATCACTGACGGGTCTGTCTCAATATAAGGCATATTTTCAGATGGGTCCGTTTCAATAGAGGGCATGTCCTCGGATGGATTTGTCTCAATAGAATAACTCACCTTCATATTCCTTGAACCATTAATCTTCTTCCCTATAGAAGTCATCCTTTAATAACAAAACGGTCAGGGTTAGAATTAGGAATTTCATATCCTATGACTTGGCTCTATAGAACGATCTAGAGTAAGAAAGAAGGTGACCATCCAAAATGTCCTGCAGCCTGCTGTTTATAAATGTGGCGCGCAACACACCTATAAACAAGACTCTACTAGACACGGCTTGTAGACAACCTTAGGAAGAGCTGCTCGGATACCACTTTTGTCACGACCCAAGCTGGAGGGCCATGACGGGCACCTGACCATACTAGCTAAGCACCACCTGACATACATCTGTAACACCAACATAAACATAGGTAGGACAATAGGGACATCATATGACTCTCAATAAACTCATAAGGGACATGCATTTATCAATCTGTTCTGAAAGACTCATCTGACTGTACATAATCTGACTATACTTGACATCATCTGACTGTACATAACTGTTTACAAGCCTCTACTGGAAAACATAACACAACTTCACCGAGATAGGGCCCCGCCATACCCATACACATGTGCATACATAGGTATGTATATACACACGACCATGCTAACTCCTGGCATCTCTGAAATAAATTGAGTGCATCAACCTCATCCGCTGAGCTGCCATTCTAATAGATGGATCACCAACCTGTATCTCAGAACCTGCGGGCATGAAACGCATCCCTCAAGAAATAAGGGAGTCAGTAAATATAATGTACCGAGTATGTAAGGCATGAAAACAACATATACGTAACAATGATGAAAAACATCTAAGATATATGAGTTAAACTGTATATCTGAATGTATCAGTGTGACTGTGTATCTAGAAATGTCTGTATAACTGGAAGTGCCTCTGAAGGTGTATGACATGCATGCTTTCTTTCAAAAATCATATACATAGGTCATAGTATAACTATTAGTGTTGTGGAACGTACCGCCCGATCTATAATGCTAGTGCTACGGAACGTGCAATCCGATCCATATATCATATTCGCCCCTCTGTGGGCATCATCATCATCATCGTTGTGTACTAACTGATCAGGTGGTAATGCATATATAACGCCTACACCTTTCCCCATACCCCACATACATATAATATATGAGTATATAACGCCTTCTGGTCATGGGTCAATGTGCATATGTATAAATGAATGAAATGCATAAGTAAGCTGAATAAATAGAACTCTCGGAGTGACATAAAGTCGTACTACCTTCGATAAACAACTTTGAGCTAACATCATCCGTATACGTAATCTCAAGACCCATGGACAGAAGGAATAATCATAAAAGGGGTACAGAAACATCAAAGACTCAAGTACTCCTAATAATTCTAAGAGTAGAGTAATATGGAGGTTCGTTCATTCGTTCATATCATAAGGATCATGCCAAAATGAAAGAAAGGATAGCCTTAACATACCTGGATAATCTCGTTCTCAATGCACAACAAATCTTAACATAATCCTCTTGCGTCTATAACAAGTGAAATGATATCATTATCAACAAACAATGTCGCAACTATCATACTCTGCTAATCTTATAACCTACGGAAAATCGGGCAGCACCTCCCGTATTTATACTACATCCCAAACAACACTAAGGGTCATCAAACAGCCCAACAACAATAATAATAACAACAACAATAACAATTATTCAATATAAGCTTCTCCGATTACCTTAACAACCAGATTGAGCGGCAAGCTCGTTTTATAATTAACGAAACATAATTTGAATCCAATTCTGGTTCCATAAATCAGTATGCAACCTTCATAAAATCATACTTATGCTTACCATATCATTTTTAGCCCAAATCATCATAAAAATAACCTTCAAAACAGTCCACACGCCAAACACTTCAATCTTCACTTTCAATCTTAAGTTTCATTTGTTTCATTCATCAATTCACTTGATAAACATCTAGAAATGCATAACAAAGAAAACATATCATAATCATGTAATTTTGCATATTTTTCAGCCACAACAAGTCATGTATATAGTCTTAAAACAGTCCACAAAGAAACAACAACACTCTTATGCCATATCAACTTCTATCTTGTGGTTTTGCACTCAAATAACACAACCAACATAGAATTAACCTTAAGCACAACCAAGAACATACTATAATTACCTCAATAAGTAGATATGAATTGAAATCCTTGGCTGGTTCAGCTCACAACCACCCTTAATCACACCACAACACCATAGGGCAATTTTTGTAGTATTCAACCCTTTGGTAGAGGGTTTTAGTTGTTTGTCTTTGAATTCACCCTTGAGCCTTTGAGAACTGTTAGAAAGGGTTAGTAGGAGTTTATGGACGAATTTGGATCGAAATATGAGAAAAAATGGTCGTCCAAATCATTTTTAAAACAAAGTAGGTCGGCCACCGCCTAAGTGGGCCCCAAACTGGCTGACTATGTAGTCTCACAAAAATGTAAATATCTCTCTATTCCGACGTCGTAAGGATGAATGGTTTAATGCGTTGGAAACTAGATTCGTAGACCTTCAATTTCGTAGGTGGATCACCCCGTAACACCAATTATATTGGGAGAAAAGCTTAGTGATATTAGACCCAAATTTCAGCAAAATTTATGAACGTAACTTTTTATTTTGCAACTTGCTTGACTTCAAAACTTAAGATACGAATGTTATATGATTCAAGTACCTTAACACATGACCTCCTTAGTATATTAAGCACCCCTATTTTGACCCTGAAGTACGGGTTATAACATTCTCAAATTTGCCGACTTTCGACGAAACTTATTCTTTTCGATTCATTTGGCGTCCAACCTTCCCAACACTTACCAAACATGATTATAAACTCTCATATACATAGGATGATCATGTAGAATCTCTGATGACCTTGAAAAAATTTTTGCTTTCTCAATCTACGTCGATTAACTCACGACGAAACTCAACGTATAAAAGTACGGGGTGTAACACTAAATCATGAGAATAATCATAATATCAAGTTTAGAAGACTTACCCAATAGTTTCTCCTTGAAATCTCCTCAATCTCCTTCAAAATTGCTCTCAAGACTTAAGGGTTTTGAATAACAGGTCTAAGTATAAAGAGATACTGAATAGTATTATGTTCAGTGATATCTCGATCCTATGCCCTAATTATCGCACCTGCGCACTCGCTTTAGCGAAAGAAACCTCGCCGAGGTGTAAATTAATTAAGCACTCCAGTTTTGTAGCAGCGAAAAATTCCTTGCAGCAACGACATCTCTTCTGCAGAATAATCTTCATAGAAGCAGGGATAGACCAAATCACCCACCCCTCACTCTAGCGGGCCTCCTCTCGTAGGAGCGGTTCCGCACTGGCAGAACTCCCTTCGCTAAAGCGAAAAGACCAGAACTAGCAAAAACTGGTTTTGACTCTCACACCTTGAAATACTGAGTCTCTTCCGGAACCTCCCAATACAAACCGAGTATGCAGACATATGTAAAAACACGCTACTAACTCACTCGTGCACTCGAAGTTTCTAAAAGAGCTCTTGTTAATGGCCAAGAACCAACTTTCCAACCAAATGACCAAAATGCCCTCGAGTCCCTCGGGAACCAATCCAAATACACAACCATCCTATATTCCATGTTTTGGAGATAATGGAACTGACAAAATTCCAAAATGACACAAATACCCCTTGATGATGCCTAAAATCAACCTAACACTTAAAGATTCTTCAACTTTAGCAAATTTTCAAACTTAATATATTCGACCATCTTAGGAATTATGTCAACCAGGCCAACTACACAACAATCCAAAACAAACAAAAAGGGGCTGGCCCACAAAGGCAAAATTGGTAGAAATAAGAAAACAATCAAAACGACCAGACGGGTCGTTACAATAACCAACTTATTAGTTGGTAATTTGGGAAAGATTACTGGGTGAAGCTTGTAGCCCTTTGAAATTCCTTTCTATTGATATAAGGTTCAGGTGAAAAGGATCTCTATGCAAAAATTTATGTACGTTCATTAAAGAGTTGTCAGTGGTGCTCGCGAACAGGCTTGAGATGAGAGCCAGCTGGCGTTCCAGAGCCATATCGCGTGCGTCCAAGCAGGAAGTGAGGCCCATTGAGTGTGCAACCACCATATGCACCAGAAAGGCAGTGCACATTACTGGGCACAAAACGAGTCCTCCATGGCATGCGATCCTTGCAACGTTTTTAAGTGCGTTGTTGTCTTGATTTTTCATTCTATTCTTCACTTTTTCAAATCCTACCACAAATTTTATCTCCTTTGCACTCATCCTCCCATATCAAAGTAAGGTTATTCCATGTATTTCTAAGTAATTCTAGTGATTAAACATGAATTATAAGCGAAATAATATGCTATAAACCTAGGATTTCAAGCAAACTCTTCTCAAGAGTTCAAGTGAAGGAATGGGAGTTCTTCACCAAAGTTTGGATGTTTCTTTGGGTTTTGATGCTAATAAGGTATGTAGGGCTTTCATCCACGAGTGAGAACATTATTGTTCTTCCCTACGCCACGTTTAATTCATGAAAACATGATTTCTTCGCAGAGTTAGGAAATTATGTCTCAGTTCATGATAAATCCTAGATACCTGTCAATATTTATATCTTATCATGCTCAATAATATTCCCATTAATTGTATTCATGAATATCATTTCGATTACCATGAATCTGTCAATAATACACGAATACTCATGTTTTGAATTCCATGGATTCTCAAATACAGGTCATGAATCAATATTATTCTGTTCTATAGATTTTGTATTTTTTCATGCTTCATACAAGTTATATTATATATCTATATACATGTTTGATTATACATATAAATCATACTTACAAGTTATGGGCTTTTCAGCCAACAATATTCATGTTTATGTTTTTGGGAGTGGCACATATTATCGAGAAGGTTTACTACCTAAAACCACATATGCCAGCGTAGGATAAGAATCGCACCCCCCCCCCCCCCCCCCCCGCTAAGACGATTCCTTCATGTTACCCTATATGGATTGTTATTGATGGATCCATTCATGTCATATTTATGTCTTATACCTCGGCAAGGTATGAGATGACTCAGCTGGTCGGGCCTGAGGTCAGACGCCGCATGTTCACGTGGTGGATTACATGTCGGTTTTACTAATGCTCTCCCAGACACACACACACTCTCTCATGTACAACAATTTCATGTCACATCATGATCATGTCCATGTTCAATATAGCTTACAGTTACATTTTCAATTACAACTTACAATTACAGTTTCAGTTTCGTATTACTTGATGTATCAAGGTTATTGATTTGGGTTGCCCATTCCCGAGCACCCCACTTACTGTTCTTTCATTTAGTTGCATTACATAAAAGTGCAATTCTAGTGTACTTACGTCCTTTTTTTCCCGGGGCCTGCATCTCACAATACGGGTAGTGATTTACAGTATGAGCGGACTGCACATTAGGACTCACGTATATCAACTATCTGGTAAGCCCCATTTCATCCGGGGTGTTGTCATTATTTTTAGTGTTTATGTCATGTTAAGCGGTTAGGTATGCCATGGGCTTTGTCTCGGTAAATGGTTTAGTATTAAGACTCATGTTCAGAGGTTTCATAGACTGGTCTAGCATGTGATGTAAATGTTCAGTTGTCGTATAGCCCATGTTGGCTACGTACTTTTTATGTTTTTAGAATACTTCTGCATTTATACTTCCAAAATTATTTTCAAAATTTAATAGTTATTATTAAATTATTGTCATGACCGAACTGGAGGGCCATGACGGGCACCTGACCGTACTAGTCAAGCACCATCTGACATAAATCTGTGACATCATTATGAATATAGGTGGGCCGTTAGAGCTATCATATGATACTCGATAGATTCATAAGGTAGACATGTATGTATCAAATAGTCTGAAAGACTCATCTATATAGGTATGTTGGACATACTGTATGAGCCAACAAGGTTGTCATGATCACCTGTATGACAACATATGAAACATCTAGTCTGGACATTATCTGACTATACATAACTGTCTACAAGACTCTACTCGAAAACATGTATAATGTGGTCGGGACAGGGCCCCGCCGTACCCATGCATAAGTATATACATATATATATATATATATATATATATATATATATATATATATATATATATATATATATATATATATATATATATATATATGACCATGCTGACTCCTGGCACCTCCAAAACAAGTGGAGTGCAACAACCTTGACCGCTGAGCTGGCATCCTAATAGATGGGTCACCAACTTGTATCCTGAGATCTGCGGATATGAACACAGCCCCCAGGAAATAGGGCAATCAGTACAAATAATGTACCGAGTATGTAAGGCATGAAATCAATGTATGTAAGAAATAGTAAAGAGATACGAGACTAGAGAGTAATTCTGTAAATCTGAGTATCTCTGTGAGTCATAAAGTACATAATGTTATGTATATGCATATGTAATCTGCATATCTCTGTATACCTTTGGGAATCATTAAACATGTAAGTATCATGTTTATGCATACGAAACATGAGGTCGTATATAAATATGTGCCCATATCATCCTCAAGCCTCTGAAGGCATCCTATCATAACATATCATATCGGACCCTCTGTAGGCATCATCATCATCGTATACCAGCTGATCAGATGGTGATGCGTATATACTGTCTATCCCTTTATTCATACCCCATATACATATAATATAGGCGTATATAACGCCTTCTAGTCATAGGTCAATATGCATAGGTATAAATGAATGCAATGCATAAGTAAGATTAATAAATAGAACTCTCGAAGTGGCATAAAGTTGTGCTACCTCCGATAAACATCTTTGAGCTAATATAATCATATATGTAATCTCAAGACCCATGAACAGAAGGAATAATCAAAAAAAGGGTACAGGAACATCGAAGACTAGAGTACTCCTAATGTTTCTAAGAGTAGAGTGATATGGAAGTTCGTTCATTCGTTCGTTTAATCGTATCATAAAGATCATGCCAAATAAAAGAAAGGATAGCCTTAACATACCTTGTCGCCTACTTAAACGTCCCACATTCACTTCCTGAGCTTTCAAATCTATATTCAAGACGATATACACCACAATCAGGCTACATATAATGCTTATAAACTCATTCTAAGCTAGTAGTGACTTAACGAGATTCAGGCAGCATTTCCATTATATTTTCCATTCCAATCCATCTCCAAACAGCCCACAAATGTCCATAACAACATTAACAATGACAACAACAAGATATACCAGCATAATCAAGTAAGAATTGCTCCAAAACTCCATTCAAAATCAGTCCACAAGGCAGTCACATCGATGAACCCTTTTAGGACCTTCACAACATGGTTTCCTTTATTTTAAACTAGGACATATTTCCATGGACATCTTAATAACAAAGTTAAGGTTGTATTCATACCTTGAATGACCAGGAACTCCAAACTAACCCTTTTCTTTAACTTCAACCAAGCAGCCACGCATCAAGTATCATAAGCACTATAGTTTCCCTTTCTAGTTTATGATTCTGAGATAATTTCTTGATCAACTTTGACGAATTTGACTTGGGAATATCAAGAGAGGGTTTGGGAGTGTTCCAGGATTAGAAGGGTGTGAAAATGAAGGAAAATGGCGTGGATATACATATATATAAAAGCACACAAGTCGACCACCGCCTATGTGAGTCCCAGCGAGGCTGACTGCGCATTCTCGTGAAAACGTGAATATCTCTCTATTCTGACGTTGTATGGATGAACGGTTGAATTGGAAACTTGACTCGTAGACCTTCTATTTGATAGGTGGATCACCATAACTCCAAGTATATTTGGAGAAAAGCTCAGTAGCATTAGACCCAAATTTCAGCAAAATTTATGAACGTAACTTGCGATACTTTTTGCCGACTTTTATTTTACAACTTGCTTGACTTTAAAACTTAAGATACGAATATTATATGATTCAAGTACCTTAAAACAAAACCTCCTTGGAACATTAATAACTCCTAGTTTAACCCCTAAAGTATGGGTTATAACATTGATTCGCTTAACCCTGAAACCTTGTGACACATGCTTAACAATTGTTAAAAGTTTTTCTTAACCTTATAGGGGTTTCATGGCCTCTCCGAGCTTATTTTAGTTTACTTATGGCACAAATGACATAAAAATTATGAGGTGTAACATCCTTCCTCCCTTAGGAACATCCGTCCTCGAATATTAAAGTAGAGTTACCGTCGATTTAATCGTCAATGTCTTTTCGCTCGCATATAACTTCATCGAATACATTTCAACTTGTTGTGTCGATCCACACATCTTAGGCTCTTGATACCTAGGAGGTTTAAATATTTTATCGAAGGTGTCTTAGTTGTTCTTATCGCCACTCCTAGTAGTCTTTTGCTGTCTTCCTCGCATTCTTCTTGTAATCCTTCTATTCTTCACTACCATAACCGTTGCTGCTAACTTAGTCACTTCCTTTCATTAGCTTATTTCATTTCGCCTTCTTCTTACGACGCTATGCTGGAGTTTCCTAGTCCTTTGTTTCCTTTTATAATTTTCTTGCCGAACTTTATACTTTCAACAATGTAACCTCATGTTCCTGCTCACCAAATCAACTAGCAACCTTCTTTGGATGTTTCATTCGAGGGATATCCTTTTCATACACAAATATTAATTGAATTCTCCGTTATCTTATACTTTTCTTCTCCATATTGCTTCCTCAGTCCGTATAGTTCCTCTTACTTTTAATTCTATATTTCAACATATATCGTATTTTTGCGGCGTGCATTTGTCTTGAAATTGTTGTCTGCGGTTTCTTGCAATTTATAAAGCATAGGTTGGAGCGACATTATTTGAGTGCTACTGCAGGTACTTGTGAAGAAACGATCAAAAGAACTATATATTCACCGTAAATATTAGCCTGGTTTCAACATAATCTGAAGTTGTGTCCCTTCTTCTAGTAATTTGACGTTGCTCCCTTTAGTTTCCTTCCCTGTTTATGCCTTTATTTAACTGGAACATTTCTCATTTTCGATTGACTGCGCATAAGTCGTATTCATGTCTTCATGACTTACAATCCTTCTGGATTGATCATTTGATGTCTATTTCCCTGTTATTTACTCAAGTCATATTCACTATTCATCAAAGTTCTATCGTGGTCTGCAAGATTCTAACTGTCCCTTTCAGGTCGCTTCTTGACGTCTTTTGGTTATGTTACACCGCGTACTTTTGTACGTAAAGTTTTGTCGTGAGTTAGTTGACGAAGACTTAAAAGGCGAGGTTGTAGTCAAAGTCATAAGGAATTATACACGCTCATTCTTCATACATGAGAGCTTGGTATCATTCTTAGTAAGTATCGGGAAGGTTCAATGCTAAGCGAATCAAAGAAATTAGGTTTGTTGAAACTTTGGGGAAATTTGGCAGAATTCCGAACAAAACTTTTGGGTCACATTTAGAGAGGCATATCTCCTAGAATACAAGGAGTTACGGAATCCATAACCTATGTAAACTAAAGTTCAGTGAGTCTTCTTTCTAATGCAATGGGCAGATTACAATTTGAAAATGTACGGTGGGAGTTATGAACCGTCGAAGATCAACGATCCGTCAATGCACATTGACGGTTCCGTCAATGTGAGGCGGTGGAGAATTTTCTGCAATTGTTATATATTGATTTTTTTCATTTTATCCTTCATTATTTTACATACCAACAGACACTAAATGTCCTAATACTCCTGTCAACCCTTTTCCTAATTCCCTCCAACATCCAAGTAAGATTTGAGCCCGTGAAATCCGAGACTAGTTAGAACATCGTAGTAGCTTGTGTTTTTATTGCGTTGCTGGTCTTGTGGCCTTAAAGCAAAGTGTTGTGGTTGAGGTTTTGGACTATATAAGGTATGTTTTATTATATCTTGGAAATCTCACGCTATTAATATTACGAAGGGGCTAAGGTAAGTCTGGGGTACACATGAAGTCCCCATAAGTATAATAAGGATAACTGATGATTCTAATTTAGATTCCAAAGACATTTGAGGCGAAAGAAACTAGTTCGTCGAAGGAAGATAAGGTTGAGCCATGTTTTGGGAAATTTCATGTTATTTGAGCTATGAATTGTCTAGTATCATTTTGAAGGAGAGATATCGAGCCCCTTGGATGGTTAATGAAGTTTTATATAAGTTCCAAGAAGTTTCCATGAGGGTTGGAGGTCAAACGAATTAAAAGAACGCATTTTCGTGAATCGGACAAAACAAGGCCATATGCGGCCGCATACTAAGTATGCTTGACTGCAAACTCCCCAAAATGGAAGCCCTCACTACCCAGCCTCCTCCCTATGGAGGCGAGGGGAGATGCGGCCGCATCTCCACTATGCGGCGCCGTATCTCCACTGCAAGGCGATGCAGGGGTGCGAAGTTGCCACCATTTTAAACCCCAAACAACCCTAAGTTCGTTTCTAACTTTTCCCACTTATTTCTCCACCTCTCTAGAGACTTCCAAGAGGTTCTTGAAGGTACTTTAACACTCTTCATCCTTATATAACCATCCAAAGAGAGAATCAATATTAACACCCCAAGGTAATCCAAAGAAAATGATTTTTCTTGATTTCTTTCAAGGTTGGAGTGAACTTGGTCTTGAAGGGAGTTGAGCTAAGCGAGATTCCTTGACCATAACATATGTATTTCATCTTAGTTATGTGGTTAGATTGATGTGGAGGCCTAGTGACTCCTTAAAAAGGAAAAGCATTAAAGTGGAGAAGTTATGGAGGTTGTAGTGAAGAAGATGACTATGGTGGGCGCTTAAAAAGGGGATATTGGCCGAATCAATATTAAATTGAATATAATTCGTTGATCATGATATTATGAATTTTGTTATTGTTGTTGGGAGTTGTTTATTAAAATGGTGGAAATTGATGAAATAGGAGAAATGCTGCCCAAATTCCATTAGCCCTTAGTTGCTCTAGTTTGAACTTAAGCGTATTTTTAATAACATAACTCTAGTGCGAATTCTCTTGAATGTAGAGTTTGGGAGCGTTGGAGGAAAACGTTTAGTCATTAAGAAGACGAAAAGGTATGTAAGGCTAACTCTTTCTTTCAAAGGCATGATCCTTATGTTATGATTCCACATTTTCAAGATTCTTATGGTGACTCCATGTTTAGCGAAACCGAGGCCAAGGGGCTAGATATTCCTATGTTATGGTTGAGCCTTACCTTATTGACTTGGATTATATACGTCGTATATTCGTCGTAATTGACCTCATTTATGTTATTGTTATTTCAAAGGGAAACAAGGCAGTGATGATGATAACGATGATAGTTTCACTCCTAGAAATTCCTAAAGCTTGAGGATCTTATTGCTCCCATGATGTCATTGAGTTGTCATGATTATTTATTGAATTCCTTGTTATTGATCTCACACTATGATTCTTGTTCCCCCAAGGTAAGACCTAGTGATGATGATTGCTCTAGAATGAAATTGGGGGTTACCGACCTTACGTCACTCTGATAAAGTTGTAGCTTTTGATTGGGCTCTCATGCATACTATATGTATGTGTATGATAACACTGTGCATATTTGGCCAGGAAGACACCACTTCGGTAGGCGGCATAAGGATAATGATAATATCGTGCCTATTTGGTCGGGCAGACACCACTAGTGGGCGGCGTGAGACAATTACCCCGAATGCGGGATAATGATGATTAGGTATATGTTTATGTTGTTTTATGAGTAGTAGTTAGCCTGCATGGTTTCCGCCGTGAGAGCCAGTTTGGTATTCAGGTTATCTCTTTCTCCTATGTTCCTTATTGTTCTATTACGTTATTGTTCATGCCTTACATGCTCAGTACATTATTTTTACTGATGTCCTTTCTTTTGTGGACACTGCGTTCATGCCCGCAGGTAGACAGGGAGAGTATCCAGGGCTCTAGGAGCTTGTCAGCGAAGATACAGGAGCACTCCACTACTTCGGAGTTGCAGTCTATTGGTATATTTCTTTTGTGTAAATATTTTAGGTATGGCGGGGTCTTGTCCCATCCCTATGACTTCCAGTATTCCAGATAAAGGCTCGTAGACATGTGTGAATTGTAAGAAGTCTCATGGTCTCCCTAATGTATATTTTTGTAGCCCTGTGTGCTTGTATGTATATATATATATATATATATATATCTGTTTGAGGTAGAAATTAAAGGTTGTCAAATTATGAGTTCTATTTCGAGAAGTGCATTTATTTGGGTTGTGCTAGTTGAGAGTTAGCAATATGGACAACCAGGATAGTTGGAAGTATTCATGATAGCTGGTGCTCGGTGGGTTAGCTCTGGGTACCCGTCATGGCCCTCTACTTGGGTCGTGACAGAAATGGTATCAGAGTAGTTCATCCTAGAGTGTGTCTACGAGCCGTGTCCAGTAGAGTCTTGTTTATGGGTGTGAAGCGCACCACACTTATTAAAAAAAGGCTACGGGGCATTTAGGAATGATTGACCTCCTTTCTTCTTCTTCGATCGTGCGATAGAGCTATGGCATAAGGATTCTTATTTTTCCTAATCGTGTGTTATGATTTCAGCAATGCCTATGAAGAAGAAGGCGAAAGCTGCCCAAAAAGGCAAAACAGCGACAGGAAGGCGGCCTGAACGGGAACTACCGGCAAATATAGATGAGGGTTAGTCTCATAATGAGGTTCCATCTCGGACCTCTCACACTCAACTTGTCTCAGAGGAGCATAAAGGGGTTTCAGCTCTAGCTCCAGTACCTAAAATCCCTCCACCAGGTGCTCAGGCCAATAGATGACTGAGGTTATTCAATTGTTGACCCGCTTAGTTGCCACCCAGGCTCAGCGGTAGGGTGCAGGTCGAGCTGACAGAGCGGTTAGTGCAAGAACACGCGATTTTATTAGCTTAAATCCTCCAGAAATTTATGGGTCGAAATCGGATGAAGATCCACAAGGTTTTATAAATGAGATGTTGAGGCCGTTGAGGATAATACATGCTTCTAATACTGAGTTTGTGGAATTGGGCTCCTATAGATTGCGGGATGTAGCCGTTCTTTGGTATAACAATTGGATATCTTCGAGAGGGGAAAATGCATCTTCCCCGGTATGGCAGGAGTTCGTAGATGCCTTCATCCGCCATTATTTTCCACCAGAGGTCCAACGGGCCCGAGCTGATAATTTTTTGAATCTTAGATAAGGAAGTATGAGCGCCCGAGAGTATAGTCTTCAATTTAATTCATTGGCTAGATATGCTCCGGCTATGGTAGCCGACATGGGGGACCGTGTCCACCGGTTTGTGATTGGTTTGGGACCACATTTGATTTAGGATTGTCTGACAGTTTCACTCCAGGAGGGATGGATATCTCTCGTATTCAGGCCGATGCTCAGAATTTGGAAGAGCAGCAGCAGCCGCACAAGGGTAAGCGTGATATTGATAGAGGGCATAGTAAGAGCGCCAAATCTGTAGGTGCTAGTAGTGAGTATAGACGGGGTCAGAGGCAGCAGTACTCCAGGTACTCAGGCCAATCCGCGGCTAGTGCAAATCCTCGATAGGCGGGTATGAGATTTGTCTTCCCTATTTATTGTGGATCGGGTTAGAGCTCTAGAGTTTCGAGTTTCCAGTATTGAGGTGATCCTAGTCAGAGGAGACCACCTGTACCACGATATAGCCAGTGTGGTAGGTTACATACGAGTCAGTGTTTCCGAGGTTCAGATGCATGTTATACCTATGGTCAGATTAGGCATGTGATGCGTGATTGTCCATCGGTGGTTGATAGAGGTAGGGTCTAGCCCACAGGATCAGCATCTGGATCCTCATTGTCCGTACACCCTTTAGGGAAAGGTTCGCAGGCGCCATCAGGCCGTGGTAGGGGCAGAGGGGGAGCATTCAGTTCCAGTGGCCCTTAGCCCCCGTATTTATGCATTAGCCGAGCGGCAGGATCTTGAGTCCTCCCCTGATGTGGTCACAGGTATATTATCGGTATCCTCTTGTGATGTTTATGCCTTGATTGAATCAGGTTCTACTTTATCATATATTACTCCTTATATTGCTGATCGTATTGGGGCAAAATTCGAGCCAATAAAACCTTTCAAGGTGTCTACTCCTGTTGGCAAGCCGGTAATAGCAAGGCAAGTATATAGAAACTGTGTAGTTGTGGTGTGTGATCATCATACTGTAGCTGATTTGATTGAGCTAAAAATGTTAGATTTTGACGTTATTATGGGTATGGATTGGTTAGCCTCCTGTTATGCCAATGTTGATTGTAGAACAAAAGTGGTTCAATTTCAATTCCTGGGAGAACCTGTGTTAGAATGGAAAGGTAATATAGCATCCCCGAGAGGTAGGTTTATTTCCTATCTCAAAGCGAGGAAGATGATTGCTAAGGTCTATATTTATCATTTAGTCCGGGTTCATGATACCGAAGCAAAGCCGCCAACTTTTCAATCTGTTCCGGTAGTAAATGAATTTTCGGATGTATTTCCAGATGAACTTCCAGGTCTCCCACCAGAATGGGAGATTGATTTTACTATCGATGTATTGCCGGATACAAAGCCCATATCCATCATCCTTACAGAATGGCTCCTGCAGAATTGAAAGAGCTAAAGGCGCAACTGAAGGATTTGCTCGAGAAGGGATTTATTAGGCGCAGTTCATTGCCATGGAGAGCACCTGTATTATTCATAAGAAATAAAGATGGCTCTTTGCGAATGTGTATCGACTAATGGCAGTTGAACAAGGTGACAATAAAGAAAAAATACCCGCTTTCGAGAATCGATGATTTATTCGATCAGTTACAAAGTGCCAGATGGTTTTCAAAGATAGACTTGCTATCGGGATACCATCAAGTGAGAGTTAAGGAAGAGGACATTCCAAAGACAGCTTTCCGAACTAGATATGGTGATTATGAATTACGGGTAATGTCATTTGGGTTGACTAACGCCCCGACAGTATTTATGAATTTGTTGAATAATGTGTTCAGACATTTTCTAGATCTATTTGTGATTGTGTTCATTGATGATATTCTAGTATATTCTCGATCGAAGGCAGAACACGCAGATCATTTACGTATTGTCCTTAGAACTCTTCGGACTCGAGAATTATATGACAAATTTTCAAAATGCAAGTTCTGGTTAAATTCTATAACTTTTCTGGGGCATATCATTTCAGCTGATGGTATTCGAGTAGATACTCAGAAGACTGAAGCTGTGAAGACTTGGCCAAGGCCTACAACTCCTACGGAAGTTCACAGTTTTCTGGGCTTGGCAGGTTATTACAGAAGATTTGTAGAAGGATTTTCTTCTATTTAAGCACCATTGATAAATCTAACTCAGAAATTAGTAAAATTTCAATGGACCGATGATTGTGAGCGCAGTTTTCAGGAGCTGAAAGATAGATTGACTTGTCCCCGATTCTGACACTTCCAGAAGGATCAGAAGGTTATGTTGTGTATTGTGATGCCTCTGGTGTAGGTTTGGGCTGTGTGCTGATGCAACACGGGAAGGTCATTACCTATGCTTCGAGGAAGTTACGGAAACATGAGGAAAACTACCCGACCCATGATCTTGAGTTAGTTGCGGTTATTCATGCGCTAAAGATGTGGATACATTATTTATATGGTGTTCGTGTCGATATTTGTACAGATCACAAGAGTCTCCAGTATATCTTCACACAGAAGGAGTTGAATTTACGGCAGAGGCGATGGTTAGAGTGGTTGAAAGACAACGACGTGAGTATTCTATATCATCCTGGAAAGGCGAACGTGGTAGCTGATGGTCTCAGCCGCAAATCCATGGGCAGCCTATGTGATATTCAGCCCGAGAAGAGGGAATTAGCCTGTGAGCTTCAACAGCTATCTAACCTAGGTGTTCGCATCATGGACATGGGAAGTACGGGGGTTGCTGTCCATAACCTAGATATTTCATCCATAGTAGTAGAGGTGAAGAAGCACCAATATGAGGACTCTAAATTAATTCATTTCAGAGATACATTTTCTCATAATAAAAAGTCACATTTGGGATTTCTATAGATGGAGTTCTTAGATATCGAGGCAGATTATGTGTTCCTAATGTTGTAGGGCTGCGTCAACAGATTTTGGAGGAAGCGCATTATTCCCGTTATTCGGTTCATCTAGGAGTGACAAAGATGTACTATGATCTCAAGTCTATATATTGGTGGGATGGAATGAAGAAAGATATAGTAGAGTTTGTAGCTCAATGTCCTAGTTGTCAACAGGTGAAAATTGAGCACCAAAAGCCCGGTAGATTGTTACAAGCTATGGAAATTTCAACTTGGAAATGGGAAGTGATTAATATGGATTTTATTGTGGGCTTGCCTCGCTCTTAGCATAAGCATGACTTTATATGAGTAATTACTGACAGACTTACAAAGTCATCTCATTTCCTACCAGTCAGAACTACGTACTCAGCAGAATATTATGAAAAGTTGTACCTCAAAGAGATAGTACGGCTTCATGGAGTTCCAATATCCATTATTACTGATAGAGGAACCCAATTCACAGCCAATTTCTGGAAGTCCTTTCAAGAAGGTTTGGTAACTCAGGTGAGTTTAGCATAACCTTTCATGCACAGACTGATGGGCAAGCTGAGCGCACCATTCAGACCCTTGAAGATATGTTGTGGGCATGTGTACTAGATTTTGGAGGTAATTGGGGTGATCATTAACCACTCATTGAATTTGCATATAATAATAGATATCACTCCAGCATTCAAATGGCCCCATATGAAGCTTTGTATGGGAGAAAGTGTAGATCATCAATTAGATGGTTCGAAGTAGGGGAGACGAAGCTAGTGGGCCCAGAATTGATCCAGCAAGCGGTAGATAAGATCAAGCTAATCCGAGACCAGTTGTTGACAGCCCAAAGCCGTCAGAAAGCATATGCAGATAATCATCGATGAGACTTGGAATTCCAAGTTAATGATTGGGTATTCTTAAAAGTATCGCCAATGAAAGGTGTAATGGGATTCGGCAAGAAGGGCAAGCTTAGTCCCCGATATATTAGACCCTACAAAATTGTTCGTAAAGCAGGTCAGGTGGCTTATGAGCTAGATTTCCCTTCAGATTTGGAGTCAATTCACCCAGTTTTTCATGTATTAATGCTTCGTAAGTGCGTTGGAGATCCTTCCAGGATTGAACTTATAGATGATGTCCAAGTTACCGAGAATTTATCCTATGAAGAAGTACCCGTTGCCATTCCAGATAGGCAAGTTTGGAGACTTAGAACCAATGATGTAGCATCGATAGAAGTTTATTGGAGAAACAATAATAGAGGGGAAATGACTTGGGAAGCAGAGGAGAATATGAAGTCCCAGTATCAACATTTATTTCCATCCCCAGAAGAGGTTCAGGTAGAGATATCATTGTTCCCAAGTACGTAATGCTTTTTTTGATGATTTTTTGGTAGTGTGTGGCCAATATGGTTATTATTGTTGTAGCCCTATGAGGCATTGTATATTTTGGGTTGTTGTGACAGGATGGTAGTGATACCATTACAGGGGAAACTCTGGCGAAATTTTCGTAGAATCCTTAAGAGTTTAACATTCGGGGACGAATGTTCTTAAGGGGGAGGAATGTCACACCTTGGAAATCTTGAGCAATTCATATTACGAAGGGGCTAAGGTAAGTCTGGGGTACACATGAAGTCCCCATAAGTTTAATATGGATAATTGATTATTCTAATTAATATTCCCAAGACATTTGAGGCGAAAGAAACCAGTTCGTCGAAGGAAGATAAGGTTGAGCCATGTTTTGGGAAATTTCGTATCATTTGAGCTATGAATTGTCTAGCATCATTTTAAAGGAGAGATGTAGAGAACCTTGGATGTTTAATGAAGTTTTATATAAGTGACAATAAGGTTCCATGAGGATTGGAGGTCAAACGAGTCAAAAGAACGCATTTTCGCGAATCGGACAGAACAGGGCCATATGCAGCCACATACTCAGCATGCTGGACCGCATATGGGCAAGAAACTTCCCAAAATGGAAGCCCTCACTGCCTAGCCTCCTCCCCATAGAGAGTAGGGGAGATGCGGCCGCATCTCCAACGCAAGGCGGTGCGGGGGTGCAAAGTTGCCACCTTTTTAAACCCCAAACGACCCTATGTTCATTTCTAACTTTTCCCACTTATTTATCCACCTTTATAGAGACTTAAAAGAGGTTCTTAAAGGTTCCTTAATACTCTTCATCCTTCCATAACCATCCAAAGAGAGAATCAACATTAACACCCCCCAGGTAATCCAAAGAAAGTGATTGTTCTTGATTTCTTTCAAGGTTAGAGTGAACTTGGTCTTGAAGGGAGTTGAGCTAAGAAAGATTCCTTGACCATAAGGTATGTATTTCATCTTAGTTATGTGATTAGATTGATGTGGAGGTCTAGTAACCCCTTAAAAAGGAAAAGAATTAAAGTGGAGAAGCTATGGCGGTTGTAGTGAAGAAGGTGACTATGGTGTGCACTTAAAAAGGGGATATTGGCTGAATCAATGTTAAATTGAATATAATTCCTTGATCATGATATTATGAATGTTGTTATTGTTGTTGGGAGTTGTTTATTAAAATGGTGGAATTTGATGAAATAGGGGAAACACTGCCAAAATTGCATTAGCTCTTAGTTGCTCTAGTTTGAACTTAAGCGTATTTTCAATAACATAACTCTAGTGCGAATTCTCTTGAATGTAGAGTTTGCGAGCTTTGGAGGAAAACATTTAGTCGTTAAGAAGACGAAAAGGTATGTAAGGCTAACCCTTTCTTTTAAAGGCCTGATCCTTATGTTATGATTCCACATATGCTGTCCATAGTACCTTTATTCCTAAAGGGCTGGAGATCCATTGTTTTCAAGATTCTTATGGTGGCTCCATGTTTAGCAAAACCGAGGCTAAGGGGCTAAATGTTCCTATGTTATGGTTGAGCCTTACCTTATGGACTTGGATTATATTCGTCGTAATTGACCTCATTTATGTTATTGTTATTTCAAAGGGAAACAAGACAGTGATTATGATAATGATGATAGTTTCACTACTAGAAATATCAAAAGCTTGAGGTTCTTATTGTCCCTATGATGTCATTGAGTTGTCATGATTATTGATTGAATTCCTTGTTGTTGATCTCACCCTATGATGCTTGTTCCCTCAAGGTGAGACCTAGCGATGATGATTGCTCTATAATGAAATCGGAGGTTACCGACCTTACTTCATTCTGATAGAGTTGTAACTTTTGATTGGGCTGTCATGCATGTTATATGTATGTGTATGATAACACCGTGCCTATTTGGCCAGGCAGACACCACTTCTGTGGGCGGCTTATGGATAATGATAACATTGTGCCGATTTAGCCGGGCAGATACCACTAGTGGGCGGCGTGAGACGATTACCCTAGATGCAGGAGGCTTGAATGCAGGGTAATGATGATTATGTATATGTTTATGTTGTTTTTTGAGTAGTAGTTAGCATCCATGATTTCCGCCTTAAGAGGCAGTTTGGTATAAGGTTATCTCTTTCTCCTATGTTCCTTATTGTTCTATTACATTATTTTTCATCCCTTACATATTTAGTACATTGTTCGTACTAATGTCCTTTCTTTTGTGGATGCTGCATTCATGCCCGCAGGTAGACAGGGAGACCATCCAGGTCCCTAGGAGCTTGTCAGCGAAGATACAGGAGCACTCCACTACTTCGGAGTTGCAGTCTATTGGTATATTTCTTTTGTGTAAATATTTTGGGTATGGCGGGGTCTTTTCCCATCCCTATGACTTCCAGTATTCCAGATGAAGGCTCGTAGACATGTGTGAATAGTTAGAAGTCTCATGGTCTCCCTAATGTATATTTTTGTATATCATTTTTGTAGCCTTGTGGGCTTGTGTGTGTGTGTGTGTATATATATATATATATATATCTGTTTGAGGTAGAAATTGAACGTTTTCAAATTATGAGTTCTATTTCGAGAAGTGCATTTATTTCGGTTGTGCTAGCTGGGAGTTAGCGATATGGTCTACTAGGATAGTTGGAAGGATTCATGATAGCTGGTGCTTGGTGGGTTGGCTCCGGGTACCCGTCATGGCCCTCTAGATAGCTCGTGACAGTTTTCCATCTAAGCTTTGATATTAAATGGTTCTTGAAGGATTTTAATAGTTTTAAGTTAAGGAAATTGTGACATAAAGATTACATATTGGCATGTCAGTGTTGTTGGCTTGGGGTCTGATTTGAAGGAAGTTTTGGGATGGATTTACTTATGTTTTGACTTGTAGTTCTTGATTATGTTGTTGTTAATGTTGGTATTGATGTTTGGGCTTGATTTGGAGCTAGTTTGGAATGCAAATTATAGGGGAAATGCTGCCCGAATTCCGCTAACTTAAGAACTAGTTTAAACTTGGATTATGAGTTGCCCTTAACCTAATTATGTGGTAAATGGTCTAGATTGTAGATTTGGGAACTCAAGAAGATAGGCGTTGAGTAATAAGGAGACAACGAGATATGTTAAGGCTAACCCTTTCTTTCTTAAGGCATGATTCTTTTGTTGTAAACCCTCATATGGTATCCAAAATATCCCAATTCCCAAAAAGATGCTAAAAGCTCATGATTCTCAAGGTTCTTATGATATTGTAGATAAATGTTTTCTATAATGATGATGATGATAAGGATCATCCCATTTCTAGAGATTCCAAAGCTTGTGGTTATGATGTCATTATGAGATTATTGAGCTTGTTTCATGATTATTGATTTTATACATTGTTGTTGATGTCACCTTATGATAGTTGTTCCATCAAGGTGTGATTTAGCGATGATGATGATTCTATAATGATGCATCAGAGGTTACCGACCTTATGTCACTCCGATAGAGTTGTAGCTTTTATTTTGGCTCTCGTGCATGCTTTATATATATATATATATATATTTGTATTTTCTCACACCGTGCTGCGCTATAGTCGCCGGGTAGGCGCGTAGATGTGCAGACCATTGCAATGGGCAGCTTATGATATCGTCCTGGACGCGGGATGCGCGGACGCGAGATAACGATGATAACACTGTGCCAATATGGCCGGGAAATATACTATTCATTTGATGATCACACCGTACCTATATAGTCCGGCAGTGTACTATATATATATATATATATATATATATATATATATATATATATATGGATGTTGTTTTGAAAAGATAAATTAAGCATGCATGGTATCCGCCTTAACAGGCAATCAGATGTACAAGTTATCTCTTTTATCTCATGCTTCTTATGTTTTTCTTATGTTGTCGTTCATGCCTTACATACTCAGTATATTATTCGTACTGACGTCGTTTTGTTTGTGGACGCTGCGCCTCATGCCCGCAGGTAGACAAGGAGACGGTTTAGATTCATAGGTTGCCATCTCAGCGTTGATACAGGAGCACTCCACTTGTTCCGGACTCGCAGTCCAGATGGTATGGTTTTATGTACTGATGGGTATGGCGGGGTCCTCTCCCGTCCTTGTTATGTTATGATTCCAGTAGAGGCTCGTAGACAGATATGTACAGCTAGATGTCTGGTGACCTTCTCGGTCTCTCTTGTCATGTATCATTGTTTTAGTAGCCTTATCGGCTCGAGTAATTGAGACAAGCTTGATGACATATATATGCATATATCTTTTGGTCTTGTGTACCTTACAGTTTATGGCATTTAATCGTTAGTATTATGGCCCACTTAGGTGTGGATATGAGATGCATCTACGTATTGTAGTGCTGGGTAAGTTAGCATCGGGTGCCTGTCATGGCCCTCCGGTTGGGTCTTGACAAATGTGGTATCAGAATAGTTCATCCTAGGGTGTGTCTACGAGCCGTGTCCAGTAGAGTCTTGTTAAAGGGTGTGAAGCACGCCACACTTATAAACAGGAGGCTGCAGGGCATTTAGGATGGTTTCCTTTCTATCTCGTTCTAGATCGTGCTGTAGAGCCAAGTCGTAGGACATGAATTTTCTAACTCCAATTCTAATTATTTTGCGGCTGAGAGATGATTTCCATAGGAAAAGAGATGAGTGGTTTGAGGGATCCAGAGATAAGTTCTTCTTATGAGACCGACCCATCTAAGGATATATCTTCTGTAGAGACTGATCCGTCAGAAATTTAGGAAGAATCAATAGATTTTGTAAGGAACTAGCAGATAATGGGAGCCAATCTTCAGGTCTCATGTTATGATAGGTTATTTAATGAGGCAGGGCCTTCTGTGTGGCCGGAGAGGTTACAGACGGGAAAACCAAGTAGCCAAGGTTTTATGGTATCCGCAGAATAGGGATCTAATGATAATGATGGTCAAGCTGATAGGATTAGTATAAATGGTACGTTTATAAAGAATTTAAGTGTTGCTGAGCAACCTATGGATGGGAAACAGGAGGGAGAACCTCCTTATCTACCGTTAGATCGTTTTGTGCTAGATCAAAGTTCCAGAATAGGATCAAGGTAAGGGTTCCCTGTAACATTGTGTTAATAGTGATAAGGAAATGCAGAATTGATTGATTAACTAAGAAAAGGAGTAAAGGAACGTATGCAGAAAGAACATTTTATGAGTATATGAACTTTTATTTAAGAGGATGGATTAACGAAGGGTTTAGAAAGCAAATTTAATGTGTTGCAAGAAGGAAGCCCATATATGGTATATGGAGGGGGTTTTATTGTCTTATATCCTTTTCATTCCAATAGCCCTGTATGGATGGGTTGTGTATCACATGTATTTTTATGGGTAGCCCTGTGAGACATTGGATGTATTTTATGGGTTGTGTGTAGGTTTGAGGATAGTAAGAATTACAGAGGAAACTCTACCAAAATTTCACAAAATTTAAGTTATTTGAATATATGTGTACTGCAAAGGTAAGATGTCGCTATAGACCGAAGAAGTTTAGTAATGAGTGATTAAAAGAGAAGTTAACAATAAGTCCGCTAAAAATTGTCCCTATGTGAGGAGGGATAAATAGTAAGATAGTGCTATACATAGGTGAGGAAGCGGATATAGAAGTACTAGAATGAATTGACATGTTCCCTACGGGCAGAAATTAAAGGAGGACCCAAATGTTTAAGGAAGGCCAAAAGAGACAAGTCGTTTTGAAGGCAGTTTTCTGATCCATATATATATATATATATATACACGAGTCACATTGACCTCGAGTACTAAGATTTATCTCTCAGCTTCCGAGGTGTTGAGTATGTTATTTCATGTGTACCAAGGTATGAGCTCATGACTATTAAGTTACGAAAGGATTAGAGGTTAAATGAACATGAATGATTTTAGGTTGTGAGGGTGTTCAAATCGACGGGTAGAAGGACGGACCATGGAGCAGAACGACGACCTATCAAATCAACACCATATAGCTACCTTGGCCTCTGACCAAGGCTATACAAAGATGGTGCAACAGGACGATACCATCGAATAATGATGGTCCATCGATGTACACTGTGGAAGTGAGGCAGTGGTTGAGCTTTTGAGATGTTATATATTGACCCCTATATTTTTTTAAGATACAAGGTGGAATTGGTATGCAGATATTTGTATAGTATGAGTATAGCTTAGCATATTAGAGATAGATTCATTGTGGTCGACTAAAGTTTATATATTTGATAGACCAAATCCTATGGGCTCATAATAACGACATAAGGTAATGAATAAGGAAAAATGTTATATGAGATTGAGGATAAGCTAAGGGAATGATTATATGAAGAAGAAGTCATTATGATTAACATAGATGGAATGATGAGTAAGGAAAGAATAGGATAATGAGTCGATAAAGAAGGTGATACGATAACTAAGGGCATGATGGCAAAGGACAGCAAGTTAAAGGATGAGTGGAGAGTGAGCAGTGACATTATGAAGTATTTGTGATTAAAACAAATGAAAAGAAAGGTTTAGGAAGGAGGCAGATAATTAAACACCTACCCGCTATAATGGCTACGATAAGTATAGTATGAGGAAGATATGCTTCCTACAGGTATTTCTATAATAGGCGGGAAATTATCACTTTAAGGCGATTGAGAGTATGACAAGCCGCCAAGGATATATGTTACGTGATTATTTTAACTGAAAAATGAGGTGTTATAATTAGTGAATACTTCAGTTCTCCAAATATCAGTTAAGAATGGATTTCTAGCCCCTCCTAAGTACACTTTGCAATCACACCATACCAATGATCGCTTAGAGTAACAAAGGATTACCCGTTATGGCATTTCGGACTAATTTAGGGAAATTCCAAAAGGATGCAGTTCAATTAAAATTAAACTTGTTGCCAAAGGTGAAGTTTAAGACGTTCTTGGTAATGGCCAAGGTTATCCTAGTATGTGTTTTGCCATCTAATGAAAAAGAAGATGAGACAAGGCAAAAAAAGGATGAAGCATTATTTCTATGTTGCTAAATTATTTTGAGGATTCAAGAGGTTGTTATGAATAAACGTTGGGGATAAAGGATATAAGTAAGTTGTTCTTGATGTTCTATCACGATAAGATGAAGCTATTAAGGGGGGAATAATAAATCTGAGTGCAACAACCCTGACTAAGATAGAATGTTTATGAGTCACAATCAATAAAAAGGATAGGATGGTCATGAGTTATTTTGGATAAGATAAATTACGTCTGGAAAGTAATTAAGGTTGTGAGAATATTTAAAACCATATTAGTTAGGTAATTAGAAGGGTAGTCGAAACGTTTCTTTCAAAAATCGTTCAAAAAGGGGACTTTAGTACATTAAGGGCAAAACCGGGAATAGCGGGCCCACCTCGGAACAAGCAAGGCGGTGGGCTCAAATTACGCCCTTTAAGCTTATGGGGTCACCTATAAAGGTTCTACGGACATTCTATAGCTTTTCAAGGAGTTTAGAGAAAGTCTACATACTTTCAGGAAAAGCATATCAAAATGGTTCAATTCTACTGAAGGAAAAATTGAGATTTTCTCTTGCGGATTCCAATTGCCAAGAAGGTCTTTTGAGGCCCGAATCCGATCCTAAAACACTTAGACATGCCAAAAGAAGGATCGGGGTAGCTTTACATACCTTTCAAGCTCCTTACGCCTTTCTAAACTCACTTCCCGTTTCGTCAAAAATCTGCAAATGGTCAAGTTTGCCAATTGTAAGTTATAGATGCTACAAATTCAATTCAACTCTTATTTGTCCACCGAAATTTCGGCAGCACTTCCCCTATACATATAGCACCCCCGAGCACTTAACTCGGCTCACAATCATCAACAACAACCCAAGCAACAACATCAACATCAACAACAACATTAGAAACACAATATGGCAACACTAGTTCTACTTGCCGACATAATGTCATAACCTTTACTTTAACCTTAACTTTCAAACTATTCTCAACAATTTCACATTCATTATCAATCTAGATTATCACAACATAGTTTAAAAGCATTTCATATCGTTTTCCACAAGATATTCATACGATGTACATAATATACAAACTTTCCGCCAAAGTCATAACGCATTCAAAACTTCTAATCTTTGACTTACGTATTCATAACATGATTCCATCTTCCAAATTCATCAATACCCGTCATAATTTGCAACCTAATAACTTCATTTTCATAATGTCGCAAAATCATACTTAAACGACATAAGTTTTCTACATTCCATTTCAAAGCAAACTCATATCGTTTTACTTTCATTTACATTGCAAGAATCACAATAACACAATTAACACACTAGACGAACTTAATCCATTTCCATCCCACACACCCCATACCACACGGCCAAACACCCCACTACCAACTACTATCCAATTCATTCAATTTTCATTTCCAAGATGTATTTCATCCCATCCACAACTAGAATATGATATAAATTCAACACCTTACAATTATACACATACATATATATACACGGCCACATGCCTATATACATATCCACTCGGTAAACTTCTATTTTTCCGTACAAACAACTCATTCTCACATACTACAACACAAACAAAACTTCATAACACAATAAAAAGGAATGAATCCTTACCTTTTTCTCTAGTCTTCTTTACTTGAACTAGTGATCAAATTGAGGAACCAAGTGCTTCTTCGTCCAAGACAACTACACCAAGTTGAAGAGGCTACCCAAATTAGTAGGAAAACCACAAAATATGAATTTTTGAAGCAAGATTTTTTAGGCTTATTTTTGCACTCCAAAGACGAAACCCTCTTCTCTTTCTCCTCTCTTGTTTTGTTTTTCTTGTCTTCTAAATTTTTCTTGAACTTTCAATGTATCTTATAGCCCCTTAATTAAATTGTCACATGGTTGCCATGTGACTTGGGTTTGGGCCAAGTATGTTGGTCGGCCACCCCTTATGAGTTGGGCCCAAATTTTTCTTTCAATTATTTGGGCCCAATGGATTATAATTCCCGTTTTGTAATTCCCGAAACTAATTTTCGAAATCCCAAATTTGCCCTTAGCGTTCCTCGACACTTCCATATTAATATTCTTTTCATAACAACCCAAGGGTTACATAAATTCAATTATGACCTTATTTCATACAAGTCCAAATTATTTCCAATTTTCCAAAGGTGTGAAAACACGGGATATAACATCTTCCCCTCCTTTAGAACATTCGTCCTCGAATGTAAAATTAATCTTATAGGGTTTGAAAACACTTTGGGGGAGTTCATGGTTACAAACAACACATATGACATACGATTGGCATTGAAATGAAATTAAGTAGGGATTCAAGGTTACCTGTGGGCATAGGGAACAGATGAGGATATATCTTCTTCATTTCTTCCTCGGACTCCCAGGTCATTTCCTCCCTATTCTCGTTCCGCCACAGTACCTTAATAGAGGCTACATCCTTATTACGGAGCCTCCGTACCTGACGGTCCAAAATAGCTACGGGCTGCTCCTCATAAGATAACTGCTCCGTCACCTGAATATCATCCGCAGGAAATATTCTGGAGGGATCACCAATGCATTTGCGGAGCATAGACACATGGAATACCGGATGTACCGCTTCCAAATCAGATGGTAGATCTAACTCATATGCGACATTTCCAATTTTCCGCACAATCAGATAAGGCCCAATATAACGCGGACTAAGCTTGCCCTTTCTGCCGAACCGCATTACGCCTTTCATAGGCGATACCTTCAGAAATACCCAATCACCAACCTGGAATTCCAAAGGACGACGCCGTTTATCAGCGTATGATTTCTGTCGACTCTGGGCTGCCAATAGTCGCTCTCGGATAAGTTTCACCTTATCAACTGCCTGCTGGACCATATCTGGGCCGATTAATTCTGTCTCGCCAATATCAAACCAGCCAATAGGTGACCTGCATTTCCTACCATATAAAGCCTCGTACGGAGCCATCTGGATGCTGGAATGGTAGCTGTTATTATAAGAAAATTCAATCAATGGCAAGTGATCCTCCCAGCTACCTCTGAAATCAATAACATAGGCTCGCAACATATCTTCAAGCGTCTGGATAGTGCGCTCAGCCTGTCCGTCACTCTGAGGATGGAAAGCTGTGCTCAGGCTCAGCTGAGTCCCTAATCCTTCCTGAAAAGATCACCAGAAGTTCGCCGGGAACTGAGCACCTCTGTCAGTGATAATAGATATAGGAACTCCATGAAGCTTCACTATTTCTTTAATATAAAGCCTGGCATAATCCTCGGCGGAATAAGTAGCCCTGACGGGGAGAAAATGGGCTAATTTTGTCAGCCTATCAATAATAACCCAGAAGGAATCATACTTCCGTGGAGTGCGAGGGAACCCTGTAATGAAGTCCATATTAATGATCTCCCACTTCCACGTCGGAATTTCCATTTCCTGCAACAGTCCACCCGGCTTCTGGTGTTCAATCTTGACCTGCTGACAATTGGGACACTCGGCGATGAACTCTGCGATGTCCCGTTTCATGCCATCCCACCAGTATAAGCATCAGAGATCATGGTACATCTTCGTAGACCCAGGATGGACCGAATAGCGAGCATAGTGTGCCTCGCTCATAACCTGCTGCCGAAGACCTGCAATGTCAGGTACACACAACCTGCCCCTGAATAATAAAGTCCCGTCCGGAGTGAACTCGAACGGAGTCTTCTCCTTATCATAGGCTGTGTCTCTGTATTGTGCCAAAACAGGATCTTCATATTGATGCCGTTTGATATCTTCCTTAATAGATGATTCAGAAACCCCTCGGACAGAAATCCGTGTACCTCCAGAATCGGCCAGACGAACCCCAAGATTAGCCAACTGATGAATGTCACGTACTATCTCTCTCCTGTCTGGCTGTAAATCTACCAGGCTGCCCATAGATTTCCGGCTAAGCGCATCTGCAACAACATTAGCCTTGCCCGGATGATACAGAATATCCACATCATAGTCTTTCAGGAGCTCCAGCCACCTCCGCTGCCGCAAATTATGCTCTTTCTGCCTGAAAATATATTGGAGACTCTTATGATCTGTATAGATATCAACATGAACGCCATATAAATAATGTCTCCATATCTTCAGGGCATGGATCACTGCCGCAGGCTCCAGATCGTGAGTAGGGTAATTATTTTCATGATTTTTCAATTGCCGAGAAGCATAAGCTATAACTCTGCCGTGCTGCATCAATACACAGCCCAATCCCACGCCAGAAGCGTCGCAATAAATAACATATCCATCGGGTCCCTCTGGAAAAGTCAGAACTGGGGCTGTGGTCAGCTTCTCTTTCAGCAACTGGAAGCTTCGTTCACAAGCATCAGTCCACTGGAACTTGGCTCCCTTCTGAGTTAGCCTTGTCAAAGGCGCTGAAATTGAAGCAAATTTTTCCACAAACCTTCTGTAATAGCCTGCTAACCCCAGGAAACTACGAACCTCTGTGGGCGTCGTGGTTCTGGGCCAATTTTTCACGGCATCAATCTTCTGTGTATCCACCCGGACACCATCAGCTGCAATAATATGGCCCAGAAATGCCACTGAAGCCAGCCAGAATTCACATTTAGAAAATTTTGCATATAATTCCTGATGCCGAAGTACCCCCAATACCGCTCTCAGATGATCTGCGTGCTCTGCCTCGGACCGAGAATAGACCAGAATGTCATCGATAAATACAATTACGAACATATCCAAGAATGGCCTGAATACCCGGTTCATTAGATCCATGAATACCGCAGGAGCATTAGTCAGCCCAAAAGACATAACTCTGAATTCATAATGCCCATATCTGGTCCGGAATGCTGTCTTAGGAATATCAGTCTCCCGTACCCGTACCTGATGATAGCCAGACCGAAGATCTATCTTCGAAAAATACTTGGCGCCCTGCAACTGATCAAACAAATCGTCAATTCTGGGGAGGGGGTATTTATTCTTTATGGTTACCTTATTCAGCTGTCGATAATCGATACACATACGCAACGACCCGTCTTTCTTACGCACAAATAATACCGGGGCTCCCCAAGGCGAAGTGTTGGGTCTAATGAAGCCTTTTTCTAACAGATCCTTCAACTGCTCTTTCAGTTCTTTCAATTCTGCCGGTGCCATTCTGTACGGGGGAATAGATATCGGCTGAGTATCTGGAAGCAAATCAATAGTAAAATCTATCTCCCGCTCTGGAGGAAGGCCTGGAAGCTCTTCTGGGAACACATCTGGAAATTCATTAACCACGGGAACTGACTGAAGAGTCGGCGTTTCTGCTGTCAAGTCTTGTACCCGAACCAGATGATAAAAATAACCCTTTCTGATCATTTTCTTTGCCTTAAGGTATGAAATAAACTTACCTTTCGGCGATGCTGCATTACCGGCCCATTCTATAACTGGCTCCCCAGGAAACTGGAAACGAACTACCTTATTTTGGCAATCAACATTAGCATAACAGGAGGCTAGCCAGTCCATTCCCATAATGACATCGAACTCGATCATATCTAACTCCACCAGATCTGCCTTAGTGTCTCGGCCGCATATAATTACAGAACAGTCTTTATACACCTGTTTCGCTACAATAAAGTCCCCAATCGGTGTGGCTACCTCAAACGGCTCTATAGGTTCAGACGTTATACCAATTTTATTAGCAACCAGAGGCGAAATATATGACAAGGTCGAACCTGGATCAATCAATGCATACACAGACCGACAGAAAACCAATAATGTACCTGTAACGACATTAGGCGATGCCTCCTGATCCTGGCGGCTGGACAGAGCATAAATGCGGTTCGAAGGACCGCTAGTACTAGAAGCTCTACCACGGCCTCTGCCGCGACCCGCTGGTGCTGAAGTACCTGGCCCCGTAGGGCGCATAGCCACTGATGAAGATGAAGACCCGGCGGCTGATCCGGTAGGCTGCGCTGCACCACCCGAACTACCCTTATACGGGCAATCTCTCACAGAATGGCCCTGACGGCCACAAGAAAAACATGCACCGGTGGCTCTGTAGCACTTCCCAGGATGGTATCTGCCACAATAAGAACACTGAGGCCTAGGTGGCCTCGTCTGACCAGAACCCCTGTCTGTCCGCGAACCTGAAGCCCTGGAGCGCTGACCTGCTCCTGAATAACCTGGGCTATCAAATATGCGACCTGTAGGCTGTGGAGGTGCGCTCTGTGCCGGCTGGGATAGATGTCTGCTAGGCTGCTGCGGCTGCTGAGGCTGCCTGCCCCGAGAATCTCCAGAATACCCAGATGATCTAGCCCTCTTGGGCTGTCTCCGATCCTGGCTCCTATCAGGCTGACGCTCCCTTTGCCGGTCCTCCATGCCCTGGGCGTGGGCCTGAATCCGGGCAATATCCATGCCGGGCTGAGCAGCCAATACCAAACAGCTGTCGACAAAGTAACGGTCCAGCCCCATAATGTACGTGTGCATCCTGTCAGCCATAGTAGCTACCACAGCAAGTGCGTATCGGGCCAATGAGTCGAACTCCATACTATACTCTCGAACACTGCGACCCCTCTGCCTCAGCAATAAGAATCTGTCAGCCTTGGCCCGCTGTAACTCCAGAGGCAGAAAGTGGCTAAGAAAAGCCTGAGAAAAATCATCCCAAACTGCTGGGGGAGCGCCGTCGCCTCTGGATAACTCCCATGACTCGTACCAATTTGCCGCTACATCATATAACCGGTACGAAGCCAATGCAACTGACTCTGTCTCGGAAGCATTAATAAACTGTAAGGTGCGCCGCATCTTCCTGATGAACTCCTCGGGATCCTCCTCGGGCTTTGTCCCGAAGAACTCTGGAGGGCCACAAGTCAAGAACTCACAGGCTCTCGAACTGTCACGCCTGTAAGCCCGGTCACCTCCCAGTCCGTGCCCCTGAACCTGTCCTGCCACAAGTCTTGTCAATAGCTGGACTACCTCTCTCATAGTCTGATCCTCAGTCCCTGGCCGTGGAGCTGGAGGCTCAGGTACTGGAATCTCGGGAGCTCGCAGTGGAGCCGCCCCTCGACCTGCAGCTGCTGCTGCTCCAATCTCCTCTACGTGTGGCGGTGTGGAAGAGCCCTCTGCCGGGGGCAAAATATCAGGAGCAATATGAGCATGGGCTCTGGTAACCCTCTGGGCCCGACTAGTCTCTCCCACAGTTGCTGCCTTGGCCTTTTGGGCCGCTGTCGCCTTCTTTGGAGGCATAACTGCAAATGTAACAATTCGTTAGGGCGGAATCATCCTGATAACACAGCTCTATCGCACGATCTAAGACAGAAAGAAGGGTAGTATCCTAAATGCCCTGTAGCCTCCTGTTTATAGGTGTGGTGCACAACACACCGATAAACAAGACTGTACTAGACACGGTCTGTAGACATTCCGAGGACGAACCGCTCTGATACCACTTTTGTCACGACCCAACCCCGTAGGCCATGACTAGTGCCCGATCTGGGCACTCAAACGCATTCTAGTATATGGCAGAAGCCGACAAGGCTTTATTTCAAATTTAGCTAATTTTTAGAAAACTTTCGGCAGAGTTTCCTTTGTTTTACGGACTATCCCAAATACCCTGCACGCAGAAAATACCAACAAAGGCCTCACAGGGCCAACAAAGCAACATCTAAATATATGCGGACCGGCCGCGGCGGCGAAGGGGATCGCCCAAACACAACACATACACATATCTGTACAGAAAGATCCCAACCCACAAACATGTCCACAGACCTCTAAACAGACCGACAGAATCATATGACGGGACAGGGCCCCGCCGTACCCATGAACGAGAATATACATATATAGAAGTGACAGACTATACCAAAAGATGGCTCTGGATAAAAGAGCCCTCCAAAAATAGCAGAATGAGATCCTAAGCAGACGGGTCAGCAAACCTGTCGTCGGTACCTGCGCGACATGAAAACGCAGCCCCCGAAGAAAGGGGGTCAGTACGAAATATGTACTGAATATGTAAAGCCTGAGCTGCAGAAACAAAATCATAACTGGTGCAGAACATACAGAAAGTAACCGGAAAATCCAAAGTATCAGATACATATTTCCAAAACATGCAGAGTGTGTACAGAACATATGTCATATCAAATCCGGCCCCTGCCAAGGGACTCGGCAGACAGAACGTGGCCACCCTCCCGACGCTGGTGCCACAACACAGAAGAATCAGAATAGGGGCATAACCCCGTAACATAAGATGTGATATCAGATGGCCATAGTAAATCATATCAGAACAAGCGTACATGGCACACCATACTCCACCAACCCATGTACGTATATACCTGCCCCCTCACATCGAGGCACGGCGAACAATGCAGGGGATTTCGCTTGACAACATATCCTGGCCCGGACTCAGTGTGGGAAACATTGGAGCATCCACGAATAGAGTCGTGAGAAACTCATGCAAGTAAAATATCATAAATGTTTCCATAGACTCGATGAGACATATCAAAGACAAACCGATCCGATGAAGTCGGAAGGAATCATAGTAAATGAGTTTCGAGTATCAAAACAATTTATCAGACTTAATGGAATATTTAAAACCATATTAGTTAGGTAATTAGAAGGGTAGTCGAAATGTTTCTTTCAAAAATCGTTCAAAAAGGGGACTTTACTACATTAAGGGCAAAACCGGGAATAGCGGGCCCACCTCGGAACAAGCAAGGCGGTGGGCTCAAATTACGCCCTTTAAGCTTATGGGGTCACCTATAAAGGTTCTACGGACATTCTATAGCTTTTCAAGGAGTTTAGAGAAAGTCTACATACTCTCAGGAAAAGCATATCAAAATGGTTCAATTCTACTGAAGGAAAAACTGAGATTTTCTCTTGCGGATTCCAATGGCCAAGAAGGTCTTTTGAGGCCCGAATCCGATCCTAAAACACTTAGACATGCCAAAAGAAGGATCGGGGTAGCTTTACATACCTTTCAAGCTCCTTACGCCTTTCTAAACTCACTTCCCGTTTCGTCAAAAATCTGCAAATGGTCAAGTTTGCCAATTGTAAGTTATAGATGCTACAAATTCAATTCAACTCTTATTTGTCCACCGAAATTTCAGCAACACTTCCCCTATACATATAGCACCCCCGAGCACTTAACTCGGCTCACAATCATCAACAACAACCCAAGCAACAACATCAACATCAACAACAACATTAGAAACACAATATGGCAACACTAGTTCTACTTGCCGACATAATGTCATAACCTTTACTTTAACCTTAACTTTCAAACTATTCTCAACAATTTCACATTCATTATCAATCTAGATTACCACAAGATATTCATACGATGTACATAATATACAAACTTTCCGCCAAAGTCATAACGCATTCGAAACTTCTAATCTTTGACTTACGTATTCATAACATGATTCCATCTTCCAAATTCATCAATACCCGTCATAATTTGCAACCTAATAACTTCATTTTCATAATGTCGCAAAATCATACTTAAACGACATAAGTTTTCTACATTCCATTTCAAAGCAAACTCATATCGTTTTACTTTCATTTACATTGCAAGAATCACAATAACACAATTAACACACTAGACGAACTTAATCCATTTCCATCCCACACACCCCATACCACACGGCCAAACACCCCACTACCAACTACTATCCAATTCATTCAATTTTCATTTCCAAGATGTATTTCATCCCATCCACAACTAGAATATGATATAAATTCAACACCTTACAATTATACACATACATATATATACACGGCCACATGCCTATATACATATCCACTCGGTAAACTTCTATTTTTCCGTACAAACAACTCATTCTCACATACTACAACACAAACAAAACTTCATAACACAATAAAAAGGAATGAATCCTTACCTTTTTCTCTAGTCTTCTTTACTTGAACTAGTGATCAAATTGAGGAACCAAGTGCTTCTTCCTCCAAGACAACTACACCAAGTTGAAGAGGCTACCCAAATTAGTAGGAAAACCACAAAATATGAATTTTTGAAGCAAGATTTTTTAGGCTTATTTTTGCACTCCAAAGCCGAAACCCTCTTCTCTTTCTCCTCTCTTGTTTTGTTTTTCTTGTCTTCTAATTTTTTCTTGAACTTTCAATGTATCTTATAGCCCCTTAATTAAATTGTCACATGGTTGCCATGTGACTTGGGTTTGGGCCAAGTATGTTGGCCGGCCACCCCTTATGAGTTGGGCCCAAATTTTTCTTTCAATTATTTGGGCCCAATGGATTATAATTCCCGTTTTGTAATTCCCGAAACTAATTTTCGAAATCCCAAATTTGCCCTTAGCGTTCCTCGACACTTCCATATTAATATTCTTTTCATAACAACCCAAGGGTTACATAAATTCAATTATGACCTTATTTCATACAAGTCCAAATTATTTCCAATTTTCCAAAGGTGTGAAAACACGGGATATAACATACGATAAGAGACTTCCGTGAGTAACATGGTAGATGATTGGGAGAACAATAGCGGTACTAGAAAAGACAGGTGGTGAGTTATGTAAATTATGATACCAACAAGAATAAAGATAAGTGAATAAATTTTGAGTGAATAAATGTTAATTCATTTCCTATATTGACGATGGAGAATTCAAATGTAAGAAAGGATTGAAAGAAGAAGTAAAACCTAGTCAGCCAAACCTATGAGGCTATTATGAGATTCACCAATATGACGCGACAAGTCTTTATTGCTCCCCTAGATGAGCTATGCATCTTAGAGTTTACAAGTACATCGGATCTAGGGATATCAAACATACCTATAATCAGTTATCATTCGAGCGTGTTAATCCTAAGGTTGTGTTTCAAGTTGCAATAAAGAGATTAGAGTTTCCCTAAGTATATTGTTGTCAGAATATGATTAAAGGAATTTATAGAACGTCGGTTAATAAGAGTGGTATTAGGATGAAGCATATGATAACTCCCAGAAAATAATTGCACAATTGCGAAAAGTAAAGTACATAGAGGGTTTACGAGAAGTAACCTGTGACTAAGCTTAACTTGTAAGAAGTTTAAGGGAACACGATTTGAGATGAACGGCAGGATAGGGAAACTTAAAACTCAAAAAAAGATGGAACATAAACTTAGGATACAGCTTTATAACTTGCAGGTATGACAATGAATGACAGGAAACCTAGTGTAATGAGTCAGAATTTGATAAGATAGGAATATGGCTCAATGCACAACAAATAAGAGATAGATAATGCTTGAAGGTAAGTTATGGATGGTAATAGTAGGGTACCTCAAGAAGGAAGTACAAATAGCAGTACGAAATCGATACTAAGAAAGAAAAATATACTATTACAACAGAACGTAAGCGGGCAAGGAACTGCCATATGAAGAACCTGATGTAACCATTAGCCAGTTCAAAGGAATTGATTGATAATAGAAGGAACATTTTTAAGGGAATTGTAGGGCACAAGAATGATATTTAACTTAAGAAATGAGCGGAGAAAGAACAGAACGAGGTAAATAGTAAAATAAAAACAAGATAGATAAACTACAAAGGCGGAAGTGACAATGTCAAGTAAAGGATATAGAATGATCCTATCACCGTAGAGATAGAAGTGAGACGAATATGGAAGCATATCGAGCACAAAAGTGACGACCCTAAGTTGAAAAGAGTATAAACATTTAAGGAGGGCTATTGGAATCAAATGATGATTTAGTAAACAATGAGATAATATGGTATCTCAAGTAAACCATTCAAGCCAATGGGTCATATTACGCGAAGGACAAACCAGAAGGAAAAAATTCTAGAGATATAGCGCGAGGTGAAGGCAAGAAACTGGTAACTTGAAAATATAAAAGAAAAGAGTTTCAAGGCTTGTGATAAAGATAAAGAAAGAGTGATAAAACGGACTTTTAAATACTCAAAAGCACATTCTTCGACTTATGGCTTCCAAGTATTAAAAGGTTTAGCTATGAAAGTAAAAGGAAAAATAAGGATCGTTTGGTGTCTCATTTGTAGCTCCCGAATAAGATAAGAAGGCGTGTGATATTAGCAAATTCAATGCAAGATGTGAGTAGAAATAAGCCAAAGAAATGATAAGAGTACGTGTGAAAGAGAAATGATAAGAGTACGTGTGAAAGAGAAATGATAAGAATACGTGTGAAAGGAAAATGAGAAGAGAAGCAATGAAAATATGTCAAGTTAAGGAGAACGATATTGAGAATGCAAGACTAGTTTAACATTTGAGGACAAATGTTCCTAAGGGGGGAAGGATGTTATACCCCATACTTTTGTACGTAAAGTTTCGTCGTGAGTTAGTTGACGAAGACTTAAAAGGCGAGGTTGTCGTCAAGGTCATAAGGAATTATACATGCTCATTCTTCATACATGAGAGCTTGGTATCATGCTTAGTAACTATCGGGAACGTTGGATATTAAGCAAATCGAAGAAATTAAGTTTGTTGAAACTTTGGGAAAATTTTGTAGAATTCCAGACAGAAATTTTGGGTCAATTTTCAAGCAGCATATCTCCTAGAATATGAGAAGTTATAGAATCCATAACCTATGTAAAATGCATTTCAGCGAGTCTTCTTTCCAATGCAACTAGCAGATTGCAATTTGAAAATGTACGGTGGGAGTTATGAGCCGTCGAAGATCGACGGTCTGTCAATGCACATCGACGATTCCGTCAATGTGATGCGGTGGAGAATTTTATGGAATTGTTATTTATTGATTTGTTTCTTTTTATCCTTCATTATTTCACACACCAACATAACCTAAATGTCCTAATACTCCTCTCAACACTTTTCCTAATTCCCTTCATCATCCAAGTAAGATTTGAGCCCGTGAAACCCAAGACTAGTTGGAACATCGTAGTAGCTTGTGTTTTTATTGCGTTGCTGGTCTTGTGGCCTTAAAGCAAAGTGTTGTGGTTGAGTTTTTGGACTATATAAGGTATGTTTTCCATCTATGCTTTGATATTAAATGGTTCTTGAAGGATTTTAATAGTTTTAAGTTAAGGAAATTGTAACATAAAGATTACATGTTGGCATGTCGGTGTTGTTGGCTTGCGGTCTAATTTGAAGGAATTTTTGGGATGGATTTACTTATGCTTTGACTTTTAGTTCTTGATTATGCTGTTGTTGATGTTGGTACTATTCTTTTGTTGTAGATAAATGTTTTCTCTGATGATAATGATGATGAGGATGATCCCATTTCTAGAGATTCCAAAGCTTGTGATTTTGATGTCATTATGAGATTATTGAGCTTGTTTCAGGATTATTGATTTTATTCATTGTTGTTGGTCTCACCTTATGATAGTTGTTCCTTGTAGGTGAGATATAGTGATGATGATGATTCCATAGTGATACATCGGAGGTTACCGACCTTATGTCACTCCGATAGAGTTGTCGCTTTTATATGGGTTCTCGTGCATGCTTTATATTTATGTATGTATTTTCTCACCCCGTGCCGCGCTATAGTCGGCCGGGCAGGCACGTAGATGTGTGTCACGACCCGGCTAGGGGCCGTGACGGGTACCCGAGGCTAACCACCGAGCACCGCTCGTGCCATCACTTCTTAAGTTTATTCAGCAATCATTTATCCGATTCATGCTAAATTTATAATAAAATCCATTTTCATTTAGAAACAAAATGCTTTTATACATATGAGCCTTTAGGCTAGCAAAATATTATATACATATATATATATATATACATAATGACCATGCCATAAACCACAAGACCGACGTCGAGTATCTACGAGCCTCTAAGAGATGACATCTACAATTGTATACAAAAGAATCATCATAGGCACCTCCGGGACAATGGAGGGCTTTCAGTCAGCTAGCAACCTGTTACACCCCAAAAACATTTCACGTTACCAAAACTGTAGACGGCTTAGTATGGGTCAAAGGGAGAGTAAAGTTACGCCAGGGTTAAGGAGGTTAAGCTTCCGAGGCTTTGAAAGAAAGTTAGGCAAGGTCTGATACGAAATTTTTTGTATAAATGGAAGAAATGATATGTTCTAGTATATTAAGAGTTTTGAAGTAAACCAAAAGTTTAAAGTGAAGTTCGGAAATTTAGTTTCCAACGGAACAAGCGGCTCTTCAATCGGACCTCAGGGTAAGGAAATATGGACATTACAAGTTGGATGGGCAAGCCAGAAAAAGAAAGGTCTGCGCGAACGCGCCAGCGAGTGGCGCGAACGCGCAGAAGGCCAAAGGGCCGATACAGCGCGAACGCGCTGAACAAAAACTCGAGAATCAAGTTCGGAATGACGGTTGTGTTATAGGGAGGTAATAATAACATATATATGACATTTGGAGATCATATGGTGTGAATTAGTTCATAGGTTATTTGACGAAAAGCCCTTGCCGCTGCGAGTTAAGTGGGACCCACATGCTGGAGTCTTATAAAAGACGTGTGAAGAGACATATGAATAGTATATGGAAAGTTGAGCAAGTCCTAAGAAGGACCCTTAAGCCAAAAATGGGCATAAGCCCTCCAAAAGGACGATTTAAGGAAACATTTTTGGATGATTTGACTTCCAGGGGCAAAAACGGCATTATAATTTTGGAATTTGGGAAATTGCCCAGACATAAAAGTTGTAGATAATTGAAAGATCTTTCCAACCATAGGTCGTGGTCCCTCACAGGATATCGGGATCAAGAGTTATGACCTTTTTACTGAACGAACGTCCAGTCAGGAAATTTAACTCTGCGCGAACGCGCAGAAGCATTTTATGTCGGTTCTGGGCCGAACCCAGAACCTTATAAAAAGGGGTAAACCCCCATTTTTTTTCAGCAAATATACTCAAAAACCTCCCAAAATTTCTGGAAAATTCCCCAACATTTCCACACCCACTTTTTAGCCCAAACCAGGTATAATTTTCCAATTGCAGTCCGGATAGCGTATAGGTTTCGCTGCAGAATCGTATGGTGGTGCGTTGTGGCATAAAACTAAAGTGGAAAAAGGGAAGATACAACAATATTAAAGGGAGAAAGGTATGAATCTCTTCTTATTTGTGGTAATACCAGTTTATTTACGAAGGAGACGCGATTAAATAATTATATACTGAGTTAATTAGTTATAAAAGTTGAAAAACAGCGTGTGGTCTGTTTTATGAGATATTTTGGGGCTGGAAATGTTATAATTGATGTTGGTATTGTTGTTGTTGTTGTTGGTTGCTGAATTAAGAATTTGGGCTAGGCATATAAACAGGGGAGATGCTGCCCGATTTTCGGCAGATATAAAATAGTATAATTTGAATTATGGCACAAGTGTACGATGAAAAGGCTAACATTAGTGTGAATTATCTTAAATGTAGACTTACAAGCTCGAACACATAAGCGTAGCTAATAGGACGTGGAACAGGTATGTTAAGGCTATTCCTTCTTTCATTTTGGCATGATCCTTGTTGTTATTCATTCCATAAGTACTCCATATGATTCCATTCTTAGACGAGTAAGGTCTAAATGTTTCTTGTGACGGTTTATTGATATTGTACTCCTATTATGTTTCGAAGGGAACACCCATAAGATGCCAGTTGAGATGTGTATAAGATTTTTCTAATGATTTCGATGAAATTAGTTTTATACTAAAGGAAACATAAAGTTAGATTTTCAAAACCACTCCGATGGGGGTGCGAGATTTTACTATTTAGCTTTTCAAAACCACTCCGAAGGGGGTGCGAGGTTTTACTACTTCATTTCATTTACGACTTATGTTTACTTTCTATACCATCATTATTGTTAAGCCGGAAGCGGCTGCCCGAAGGGGCCATCATTATTATTATGCTGGAAGCGGCATGCCCGAAGGGGCCATTATTATTATTAAGCCGGAAGCGGCTGCCCGAAGGGGCCATCATTATTATGCCGGAAGCGGCCGTCCGAAGGGACTATTGTGATACTGTATTTATATTGTGTATTCTAGAATTTGCGTGTGCTGTATTTATATTGTGCATGCTAGAATTTGGGTAAAGGCCATAGGATTTGGTTCAGAATGATGTTTCAGGTTACTCTTTTATCTTATGACATGTTCTATGTTCCATACAGTTATTATTCATGCCTTACATACTCAGTACATTGCTCGTACTGACCCCCTCTTTCTTCGGGGGCTGCGTTTCATGCCGCGCAGGTATACCCAGATGAGTTGAAGCTAATATAGGAGATATTCCAGCAGAGTTGGCAAGCTCCACTTGATCCTGGAGTGCTACCGAGTCAGAGTACATGTGCTACGATGTCTGATAAATGTTAGAGACTTTGCAGACAGAGTCGTGGGTATAGGATGTCGGTATTGTGAATGGCTCCACTAGCCTATGTGTCATTTTATGTGATGTTATACAATCCATATGATCACAGATTATATTGATTGAGTACGATGAAATTTTGTTTTTTGAAAGCTTTACTATGTTTTCCACTCCTTATTAATGCAAGAGTCTAAGGAAATTAAGTACGTAATAAGAGTCAGCGGGTTCGCTCGGCTCCGAGTATGGGGTCGGGTGCCCATCACACCCTAGTAAAGTCGGGGTGTGACACAGCCTCTAAGAATCCGGAGCAAGATCTCCCCCCTGTCTACCTGTGGGCATGAACACAGCGTCCAAAGAAAAAGGACGTCAGTACGAATATTGTACTGAGTATGTAAGGCAGGAATGAAACAAACAAACATAATAGAAAGATCATGAGTCATGGGTCAAAGATATAACCTGCACAAATGTCATAGGCAATCGTATTACTTTCATATCTCACATTTTACATAATCATAGTATATATGTTATCACATCCCATAGATCATCACGTACGTCATCATATACATCATCACATCATAATCTGTATGGTCACCCGCGTCCAGGTAACCCTCATACGCCGCCCACTAGTGGTGATCATGCCCGGGCCTCTCGGCTCGGTGTAAACATAGCAGCCCGCATTAGCGGTGACATGCCCGACCATATAGGCGCGGTGGAATCATACGCAGCCCGCATTAGCGGTGACATGCCCAGCCATATAGGCGCGGTGGAAGTCTTATTATCACAACACCAATCATAACACGTCATTATTGTAAATCTCAAGCCATAGCATCATGTTATCATATCTTAGTGTTCCATGTATCCCATAGTGTTACAAGTTAGCATTACTTATCATCTTATTGTCATATCCTACATTAGCATTAAGAGCATTCATTAGGCTTTAAGACAACCATACTATGTCGGGGTGACGTAAGGTCGTGAACCCCCGATTGTATTATGGACATTTATGAGTACCATGCCTCGCCTTGAAGGGAATAAAACATAAGGCGAGTGTTTACAGTAATAACATCATTAGCATTGTAGGAACAACATGCCACAATTTCTTGAGTCTCTAGACTCTAGCTCATTGTCATCACTATCATGCTCATAGGGGATTTAATATATAGAAGGACTCTTAAGCTTCATCTTATAGAAGGATTTGTGGAAAGCTTGAAAGATTCATGCCTTTTGAAAGAAGAGTTAAGCCTCACATACCTTTCTCGTTTAAGCAATCTAGCGTTCGCTTGTTCTCCTTCAATGTCACGTCTCTACCTTCAAAAAGAGGATTCGTACTAACATTAGTTAACCAACTATAAGAACGCACTATTATTTCTACAGAAAATTGGGCAGCACTTCCTTTGTTTATACTACTTCTCCCATCTTCCATATCAACTCCCAACACTTACAACAACAATCACAATATAGCAATCAATAATCATCATTCATATACAATAACCATGATCCACCATTTCTCTTCATTTTTCCCACATTTATGGTTGTAGGTTCACCATCATATTTTCCCATGTATCACACTTATCTCATGGTATACATGTCATTTATAACGTATTCATACTCACAACACACTAACATTCATGATTCAATCCAACTACCATTCACTCATGGCACTATTCACTCATTGATGACCCATTTGCTATGCTTTTCTACAATTCGGGTATCTTAACCTTCCAATACCTTAAACAACATGAAATGGTCATGAAACTTACCTTGGATGAAGGTTGAACAAGTCTTGAGTGGAGTTTCTCCTCTAACACCAAAACCCTATCTCACCTCCTTTGGTTTTCTTTGATAAAGATGAACTTTACTTGGGTTTCACACTCTTGTTTTCATGAACTTGGTGTTTTTGATCATGAATTCCCTTTGAATCTTAGTGTATGAGTGATAAGGAATATTCTAGAGTTTTCTTGAAGAGAAGAGAGGGGATATGAAATGAAAAAGGTCCCTTACACTTAAACTTAAAAGCTGCCCGACCACCCTTATACGGACCAGCATACGGTCCGTACTATTTATACGGACCGTATGTATGGGCGTACATCTGGTCCAGTGACTGGTGGCCTTCTTGGCCAATTATACAGTCCAATATACGGCTGGTATAAATTATATAGTCTGTAGATTGGGCCGTATAATGCCCAGTGAGTCCGTTTTCGTTCTGGTCGTCTCGTTTGGTCTCCGATCCTTCTGGAACCTTCTTAGCACTTGTTTAACACCTCAATATAAACCTTAGGGACATTATTACACTTCTATAAGACATCATCATGCCATCATCAATTCATTGCTCGTTATTCTTTGTTCGTTACACAACATATGGTTCGCTTTCCTTAGAAACTTTCTTTCCTTGCATTGTATGCCTTTAAAACCTCGTTGAGGACCATTTAATACTCTCTCTTACTCGTCAAAACATCGTATACGCCACATCCTATGTTAGCCTATTCACTGTACATGTACGGGGGATTTTCCAAGGTGTAACAATGTGCACACCATTGCAGTGGGTAAATTATGATATCGTCCCGGACGCGGGATAATGATGATAATACCGTGCCTATATGGCCGGGAAGTATACTATTCATTTGATGATCACACCGTACCTATATGGTCGGGTATTTTATTATATATATATATATATATGGATGTTGTTTTGAAAAGATAAATTAAGCATGCATGGTATCCGCCTTAAGAGGCAATCAAATGTACAGGCTATCTCTTTTATCTCATGCTTCTTATATATTTATTATGTTGTTATTCATGCCTCACATACTCAGTACATTATTCGTACTGACGTCCTTTTGTTTGTGGATGCTGCGCTCATGCCCGCAGGTAGGCAAGGAGACAGTTCAAATTCATAGGCTTCTATCTCAACGGTGATACAGGAGCACTCCACTTGTTTCGGAGTCATAGTCCAGTTGGTATGGTTTTATGTACAAATGGGTATGGCGAGGTCCTATCCCATTCTTATTATGGTAAGATTCCAGTAGAGGCTCGTAGACAGATATGTACAGCTAGATGTCTGGCGACCTTTTCGGTCCCTCTTATGTTGTATCATTTTTTTAGTAGTCTTGTCGGCTCGAGTACTTGAGACCAGCTTGATGACGTATATATGTATATATCTTTTGGGTTTGTGTCCCTTACTGTTTATGGCATTTAATAGTTAGTATTATGGTCCACTCAGGTATGGATATGAGATGCATGTACGTTTTATGGTGCTCAATAGGTTAGCTTTGAGTGCCCGTGATGACCCTCTGGTTTGGTCGTGACAGGGTATCCTTTCAATAATGTGAAAGGCGACTCAATCGCCATTTACTTTCCTTTCTCTTCTTGATATTACAACTTGTCGATCCGTCTTCTTTTTTTCATATTGGATTATTATAGGTGCTCTTTACCATTTATCCTTTCTGATGTAGTCATCATCCTTTCAATCATTTACTAAGTCAATTTCACAAGTCTCTCATCGTAATTAGCAAGTACTTATAGGTACACCTTCCTTACCACATCGGATCAACGTTCACTATATAATAAACTCATGCACACTGTCCATTCTTATGTTGATACTAGTATCTCACTTTTATCCCCCATCTATCACTTAATTCTTGTGTCTCGACATGCTGACGTTGCTTTATAAAGTCGGGGTTAATCTTTAGTTTATTATCTAAGCTCGAACGGTTATCAAATCACACAGTATATCCCTTTTACTATTATATTTCTCGCTATGATTTCCAATTCTGAGGTCTTGCAACATATAAATTACTTCACGCATAAGTCATCTTGTCCGAAATGGCCCATAATTATTCTATAATTCTTTTGCAGCCACTTCCACAACTATTCTATCTTAGCTCTCACACTCGCCCTCTAATTTCGTTCCCTTTTAATGGTTTCCTCTTAAGACAGCGCAACATAACTTACTTGAAACATGATTTCCATTTATACTGCCCTGTACAAATACTTAAGTTGGTCCAATAAACTCTAAAACAATATCTCGTCGATTTTCGTGCTTTACTTCATCTTCTTCTTTTCCCTAATGGACCCCATTAGCAGTATGATAACTTTAGGCAAAACTACATTCACCTTCTAACTTTGACTTAAAATTTGCGGTTGAGTCATTTCGCAATTTCCCTCAATCATCTCGTTGGTCCTTGTCTATGCTTAATCACTCTAAATGTCACGACCCAACTAGGGGTCGTGACGGGTACCCGGGGCTAGCCACCGAGCACCACTCGTTTTATTACTCATCTTTCTCATTTACTGCTCTTTTATCAACTTTTATACTCAAATGGTAAGAAAATCATATCTCATGTGGGAACATAATTACTTTTATATACATGTGCCTCTCGGCCATCAAAATAATATATACATATAATAGCATCTCGTGAGACCATCTAACCCACACTGACTATACACATAAGGACGGGACAAGACCCCGTCATGCGCAAAAATACATATACATGACTATACACAAAAGAATCATCATAAGCACCTCCGAACAAAGGAGTGCTCTCAATCGGCTGACAACTACTACGGGTCTGGGTCGAGCTCTCCTCCCTGTCTACCTGTGGGCATGAACACATCATCCAAAGAAAACGGAAGTCAGTACGAACATTGTACTGAGTATGAGAGGCATAAACAAAGAAATAAGACAATGATATAAAAGAAGTATCAACATGGAATAACTGTATCTGACTGTCAAGTGTAAAAGAAATAGTGCATGCTGGCTTACTCATAATCATCATCATGTCATATATGCATAAATATATAAACTGCCCGTCCATATGGTATCGGTGTGCTAATCATAACATTAGCCTGCGTCCAGGCCTCCCGCGTCCGGGGTACCATCTCATGCCGCCCACTAGTGGTGTCTGCCCATGCCATTTGGCCATGGTGTTTCGTATAGCTGCCCGCCTTAGCAGTGACTGCCCTGCCAAATAGGCGCGGTGTTATATCATCATCATACATGCTCATCATAATATTCTTATCGTAACATACTTATCATAATACATGCATAAGGCTTAAGAAAAACTTTACTTTATCGGGGTGACGTAAGGTCGTGATCCCCCGATTTCATTATGGAACAATTATTGACATTCTGCCTCACCTTAAAGGAATTAGCACATAAGGTGAGTGTAAGCAATAAATAAAATCATTAATATTATAGAATCATCCTACCATATCTCTTATGTTATATAGCTATTCATAGACATAGGCTTTTAGCTTTCTGGGATATAGGAACTCAAGAAGAGAAAGGAAGATCATGCTAGAAGATTCATGCCATTAGAAAGAAAGGACTAGCCTCACATACCTTTGACGTTTAACTAAGCTATCGCTTGCTTGTTCTCCTTTGATATCACGTTTCTACCTTCAAGAAAGAATTCACACTAACGTTAGTTAATTCGACTATAAGAACGCGTGACTCTTTCTAGGGAAAATTGGGCAGTGCTTCCTTCGTTTATACTACTTTTCCCATATTCTATATCAACTCCCAAACGCTCACAACAACATTCACAATATTTCAATCAACAATCATCATTTATGTACATTGACCACAATCCACCATTTCCCTTAAATTTCTCCACATTTATGGTTATAGCTTACTATCGCGTTTCCTCATATATAATACTTATTTCATGGCCTAAGTGTCATTTATAACGTATTCATAATCACAACACTCCAACATCCATGATTCAACCTAACTACCATCCAACCATGACACTATTCACTCAAGAATGACCCATTTCCTATGTCTTTCTACAATTCAAGTATCTTACCCTCCCAATACCTTAAACAACATGGTATAGTCATGAAACTTACCTTAGATGATGGTTGAACAAGCCTTGAATGGGATTACTCCTCTAGCATCAAAACCCTACTTCACTTCATTTGGGTTTTCTTGAGAGAGATGAACTTTAGATAGGTTTCATACACTTTGTCTCATGGATTTGGTGGTATTGATCATGGATTTCCTTTGATTTTCTTATAAATGAAGAGTGGAGGGTATTCTAGAGGTTTCTAGAGAGAAGTATCGTGGAAATGAAATGAATTTAATGAGCTTGGGTCTCCTTTTAATGGCTTAAAATCTGATCCGGAATGAACAGTAGTTGAAGTGCACAGTGGTCGTAAACCCAGTTTACGGTCCGTATTCTAGTTTACGGGCCGTATTTCATGGTCGTATTTAAGCATAACAAAACCAGAAAGGTATGTTGGGGATCATGGTGATTTACGATCGCGGTTTACGGGTCGTATTTCAATTTACGGTCCGTATTCCAATTCGTATTTAACCATTTGAACATTTAGCAGAAAGTTAAAGTTTTGTAAGTTGGAATACGACATGGCAGTTTACGGGCCGTATACCACTTTACGGTCCTTATTTCATTTTACGATTGACTGGGCCAAAGTGCAAATCAGTGACTTTTTCACATTTTTAGGACCCGTAAGTAGTCGTTGTGGAGCATAACCTATCTCTTATTGCAATTACCTTTGAAATCTTACTTAGGATCGTCCAACATCGTTCCCTTCTTATTAAGACACCATACACTCGTATTCTTCGTTAGTCTATTCGTTGTACGTTCACGAGAAAATTTCCGAGGTGTAACACTAAATATCTTTTTTCCCTTGTCAGTTACTTCTTCTTCTCATAGTCTTATAGTCATTGTGTCCATAGTCGCTTATTAATTCAACCGCGTGATTTCTTCGTTACATATCGATATCGTTCCATCTTTTATCCATTCAAGGATACGTAGTGGTTAGGAGACCTCTTCTTAACTTTAAAACTTCTTTCGAGGTGGCCTATTCTCTCTTATCCTTATTCTCATACCAAATTCAAAATATTGATAGAATGTATCTTCTTAAAAGGACTTATAAACTTTATGTTAATTAGGTTCCGCGATTAACTTGTCACGACCCAACCAGAGGGCCATGGCGGGCCCTCGGAGCTAACACACCGAGCACCTCTAAACATACATCTCATAAAAATTTCAGGGTGGACCATAAAGATAGCTCATGGATATCATAATATATAAGGACATATATCATAGCATAATGACACATCTCTATATAATCTTCAACAATTATGCCTATCATCAGCAGCCGACAAGGCTACTAAAATATTACACAACGGTATGAACTGGTAGGGTTATGAAACGTCTAACTGTACATACATGTCTACGAGCCTCCACATAGAAAACAAGTGACCATGAAGACCGATACCAATAAAGTGCAGCTCCGAAGTAAGTGGAGCGCTCCTGAGATTCCGCTGATGAAGCTCCTGTGTCACGACCCAACCCCGTGGGCCGCGACTGGTGCCCTACTTAGGCACCCCAAACAAACTCACAACCAGATCGTCGTATTCAGACTCGCTCAAACTCAACATACGTTATCCAAACTGAAAATGAACAACAGACGCCAGACACAAACATTTATCGAACACTTATCTTAAGCGGTCGCCCGTTCAGATTAGTCAAATCAAAATCAGAAAGGTGGCGGAATATACGTCGCCCAAATGCACAAACACACACATCAGAAAGGGGGCGGAATGTACATCGCCCAAATGCACACACACACATACAAACTCAGAGGCCGACTTGGCCATAGTAGCGTACGGGCCGCTTAAGAACGCAAAACAGGCTCACATACAAACACACCGGACCCACGACCCACAAATGTGACTACAGGCCTCTAGACAAAACAGAACAGATGAACATATGACGGGACAGGGCCCCGCCGTACCCACACATCCACAAATGTACCGAACACATACACAACAGAAGGTATGTACCAAAAGTAGGCTCCGGATCAAGGGGAGCTCTCCAACACAGCAGAATGAGTAGCCTAAACTGGAGGACCACCCAAACGATCTTCTGTACCTGCGGGCATGAACACAGCCCCCGAAGAAACGGGGGTCAGTACGAGAGAAGTACTGAGTATGTAAAGCAGAAGGTACAGAAATCACAAACACAACTGGAGTCAGAAAGAACAAACACAACGTCAATGTAACAAAGCAAACCTGTGCGGAAGGCAAACGTACAAATGCAAATCAAATCATGTATAGGGTTTAGGAGCGTGGTCACCCCCGACGCTGGTGCCACAACACATCATAACTCCAGAAGTTTTCAAATCTCCGTACAGTCTCCAGACACATCATATCACACACACATCACATCATCAGAACATATCAAATGCCATATCACATCATAACTCCATGAACGGTAACCGGCCCTATGGCGAGGCCTCGGAAACCGTAACACATCATAACTCCCGAATATGTTATAGCGCGCACGATCACAAAGTCGGCCCGGGTACCGACGAACGAAATCATAGCAGACAGCACGAACGGAGTAGTGCAGAAACCATATGCATATCAAAAGTAAATTAACGGACTCAACATATAGTTACAGATGAGCACATACCGACGCCAGAGGGCTCGGAGTAGGAATCAGATTGATCAAAATTTGTGTATAAAAGTTACGAAGTTCCAGACTGCCAGATTTTTTTGAAAGCCGTGCATAGGTCATTTTCCGAAAATTTCACATTACTCGAAGTGCAAAACGCTCACTAATGGCATAGGAAGTTTCAAACGCACCATTGAGTCATAAACAAACGATCGCTGATCATAACGGACACAAGCGAACCAAACAAACCGAATAAGGGAAACCTCAGGGCTTGCGGGCCCACCTCGGGTCAAATTGAGGCGGCGAACACGAATCACAGACTTTAGGCTCCCTAGAGCCATCTACGAAAGTTTCGGAGAGTTTCGGACACAACAGCAAAAGTTATGGAGGTTCGAACACTCTTCTAACCAAATACAACAAAAAGGGTTCAATTGCGTTGGATGAATAGTACCCAAACTTGAACCTAAATTTCCAAGAGCAGAGTTACCCCCGAGATTCCGATCTTAACCTAGTATGACTAGGACATGCCAAAAGAAGGATAGGTAGGCTTTACATACCTGGATAGCGCCTTACGCTCGTCAAATCGCGATTTCCCGTTTCGTCCGAAAACTGCAAATGGTCACTTTTACCAGTTACTATTCATGAAAGTTAACATTTTTGTCTTTGGGCTAAACTTGGCTACCGAAATTTCGGCAGCACTTCCCCTATAAATCTAACACCCTCGAGACTTAGCTCGGCTCAAAATACAACAACCCAAACATCATTACACAATACAAACCACAATCAAACCACACTAGCTTCAAAATTTCACCTTAATGCATAAGTTGGTAATCCTATATTCAAACTTCACAATTCTAACTCATATCCACATTATTGTATTCATTCATTCAAGATTATTCCACTACATAACAAACAAGTTCCAAACCATATACAAAGTTTCTCAAAATCCATTACTTTCCCTATTTCATTCAAAACACCAAAAGTTACGACGAATATTCTAACTTGCGTCGTTTCATTCCAAATCCATCAACATCAATTATAACTCATATTTAAAGTCCTTAGTATCATAAATATACAATGATATACACCATGATACCGAAGGTATACACTTTCCGATAATATCCGAAATCATTTTCTAGTGCCAACTCAATTCTTTAATCAATCCTTTACGACATAAAGATCACAACAACGCATTATTCAAACTAAACAAAATAAAATTCCTATGCCTTGCACTTCATGAAACTCACGGCCAAACACACCCTTTTTACACACACGCCATACACAAACACAACACCATCCCATAATCCTCATGCAACATCACTCACTATAACATATAAATCCATTTCATAACATAAAAACATAGATTTCTTACCTCTTTCTTGAAATTCCGATTTGCCGCAAACGCGCACCTTACGCCAAACTAATTGTACCCCGTTGAAGAGGGTCTTGAGTACTTCACAACTATGCGAAAATCAAGATTTTTGGATTGAAACAAAGGCTAGCAAAATTTTTTCCTTTCTCTCTATACCCTTCGGCCGAGAGCTCCTTATGGAGTGTTCTTCATATTTTTTTTTTGTTTTGCTTTGGCTTTCTTGATAATTCAAAGGCTACTTTGATATATATCCATTAAAGAGAGTCATGTGCATAGCACATGACATTTAAAACATGGGTTTGGGCCACCCTAAAGGCCGGCCACCCCCAATGACTTGGGCCTCAATTCTTGTTGTCCAATCTTGGCCCAATTCATTAAAAGTCCCGTTTTGTAATTCCCGAAACTAATTTCCGAAATTCCAAATTTACCCTCGGCCTTCCCCGATGTCTTGACATTAATGATTCCATAACCAACATAGTCATATTCACCAAAATCAAAAATATTTCCTCATAAGGCACAAATCTTAATTATTTCTCGATTTCCACTTTTACAAAACACGGGACATAACATTCTCCCCCCCTTAAGAACATTCGTCCTCGAATGTTGAATCGACCTTATGGGGCGTCATACTACTCTGGGAGGGTCCTCTTTATGGTTGCCTTTCGTGGATTTTCCGACACGGCTTCTTTACCAACTTTAGGGGGCAAATTTTTCACATCACCGATTCAAATGGCTTCATAATCCCTTTTCTCATGCCCTACGTAACCACCGCACCATACGCTATATTCTTGTAATGGACGAACGCTTTCCAGACATCATAGTCAATATCATTTTCTTGTCACACTCCTGAGTTTCCTTACCGCATCGTCGTAATCTCACTGTACTTCATATCAGACACTTCATGCCAAACAGATTCAGAACTAAAGCCGGACGCACATAAGCATATCGGACGGATTTATATCCAGAGTCAGACATACAGAGGTGTGCCAAACAGAAACGGATTCAGAATCAAACGCACAAAAGGTTCATCGGACGGGGACATCATCGAGCTCAGAAATACAAAGGCGTACTAGGCAGAGCCTTATCGGAATCGGAAGTGCAGAAGCACAGCAGATAGAATGTCAATTTAGAATCGAATCGTTCATATTAAGGCTCCAATCCTTCATGGGAATTTCCCTTTATTGGTAAACTTATTCGCCAAGTTGTCACACAAATTATCTTGCGTCTCGCGTACCGACTCTCTCAAAGATTCTATTTATTCACACTGCTTACCTTCCATCTGTCACAACATTAGTTGCCGGGGCTCGGCTCTTAACCCACATGGCACCGAATGAAAATCATACACAGATATACACATACACGTACACATACACACACTTATTCAGACCTTACTGGCGAACATCTCTGGCTATTATCCAAGTTCGTTCAATTTCCCAAGCGGTGTTATACCCTTTTTCTTTTTGCCCGTTTAGTCCGCCTCGTTCCGCGCGACTCCCAAAAGGGCACTAATTACTCCACACACATTCTATTTACCTCTTGGTTACCCCAAATTTCCATTTATTTTTATCATATTCTCACTTATGAAGAACTTTGCATTACTTCCCAGGGGGGTCACCCATCCCAGAATTGCTATGGCTTGAGCACGCTTAACCCCGAAACTTTCATGCATTTTGACGCGTTAGGACTGATTATAATTTCATCGATTGCCCCACACGACCTTGTCACGTAATTTTAGGGCCAAACGGTGTCTTAGCAAATTTTTCGGAAATTTTCGTAGCGGGTCCCACCCCGACCCAAAGAGGTCGTTTGCTTTCCTGGCGGTGTGGTTTATCGTTCTAGCCTTCCAAATTCCATATATTTTCCTCCCACATGTACAGATAACTGCCTCGGATAGTTTCATTAATTCGGATTCTTACCCTACTTTTACTGACACACAAAAAGAGAATATCGCATAACACTGGGATACAGACCTATCATTGCACATATTCATTCGGAAAAAGGTTAGTAATATACCTGGGTCTGTGTCTGGGGATGCCTCTGGGTCCCGCCGACCAGTCAAAGAGTAGATGCGGTTCGAGGGACCGCTAGAATCTGAACCCCCACCACGGCCTCTACCGCGGCCCGCTGGTGCTGGCATACCTCGCCCCGTGGAGCGCGTGGCCGAAGGAGTAGATGACGAACCAGCAACGGATCTCATCGGTTGTGCTGCGCTACCGGAACTGCCTGCCCACGGACAATCCCGCATGATATGGCCCTGGCGGCCGCAAGCAAAGCAGGCCCCTGTGGCCCTGAAGCACTCACCTGGGTGCGACCTTCCACAATACGAACACGGGGGCATAGGTGGCCTAGTCTGACTGGGACCCCTGCTCGCCTGAGGACCTGGGGCTCTGGAACTCTGGTCTGCCCTGGACGGTCCTGCGCCATCAAATCTCTTACTAACAGACTGTGTGTCCCGGCCTGCCGGAGGAAAGTACCCACTGGACTGATACTGAGGCTGCCCGCCCCGAGAATCTCCAAAATGCCCCGCTGACCTGGCCCTCTTGGGCCGTCTCCCATCATACTCTCTGCTGGGCCTATCTACTCGGTGCCGGTTCTCCATCCCCTGGGCGTAGGCCTGTAGACGGGCAATGTCCATATCTGTCTGCAATGACACCGCCATACAGCCGTCAATCAGGTAACGATCCAACCCCATAACATACCTATGCATCCGATCTGTCATATCTGCCACCACGGCAGGGGCATACCGGGCCAGGGAATCAAATTCCAAATTATATTCACGAACGCTTCGACCCCTCTGCTGCAGATGTAAAAACCGATCAGCTCGCTCCCATCGTAACTCTGGGGGCAGAAAGTGGCGGGTGAAAGTAGTCACAAACTGATCCCACGTAGCTGGAGGAGCACCCTCACCCTTGGATAACTCCCAAGTCTCGTACCAATGCGCGGCAACATCCCGAAGTCTATGCGAAGCCAGCTCAACCGACTCGGTCTCTGAAGCCCTGACCAAGTCTAATGCACGCCGCATCCCCCGAATAAAGTCATGGGGGTCCTCGTCGGGCTTAGACCCGAAAAACTCTGGAGGGCCGCATAATAAGAACTCCCGAACTCTCAGGCTGTCCCGCCTGTCGTCATCATCATCGTCCCTCCGCCCGCGCCTGCGAGCCTGCCCCGCTACTATCGTGGTCAACAACTGTACAGCCTCCCTCAGGGTCCTATCCTCCGCCCCTAGCTGGGGAGCTGGAGTCTCAGGAGCGGGTACACGGACCTCTGGAGCTGCTGAAGGTCCTGCTCCAGGCTGTACTAATGGGGGTGTAGCAGACCCCTCAGAGTGAGGTGCAACCTCAGGCAAATCATAGACACGAGCCCGAGTAGCTCGCTGTGCCTGACTGGTCTCTCCCACCTTCGCCTTGCCCTTCTGGGCCGCCGTTGCCTTCTTCGGAGGCATCACTGCAAACACAACAACGGGTCAGATCAGAATGACCCTAATAGCACAGCTCTATCGCACGATCTAAGATTCCAAAGAAAGTAACATCCTAAATGCCCTGTAGCCTCCTGTTTATAGATGTGGTGCACAACACATCGATAAACAAGACTCTACTAGACACGGCCTGTAGACGTTCCGAGGACAACCCGCTCTGATACCACTTTTGTCACGACCCAACCCCGTGGGCCGCGACTGGTGCCCTACTTAGGCACCCCAAACAAACTCACAACCAGATCGTCGTATTCAGACTCGCTCAAACTCAACATACGTTATCCAAACTGAAAATGAACAACAGACGCCAGACACAAACATTTATCGAACACTTATCTTAAGCGGTCGCCCGTTCAGATTAGTCAAATCAAAATCAGAAAGGTGGCGGAATATACGTCGCCCAAATGCACAAACACACACATCAGAAAGGGGGCGGAATGTACATCGCCCAAATGCACACACACACATACAAACTCAGAGGACGACTTGGCCATAGTAGCGTACGGGCCGCTTAAGAACGCAAAACAGGCTCACATACAAACACACCGGACCCACGACCCACAAATGTGACTACAGGCCTCTAGACAAAACAGAACAGATGAACATATGACGGGACAGGGCCCCGCCGTACCCACACATCCACAAATGTACCGAACACATACACAACAGAAGGTATGTACCAAAAGTAGGCTCCGGATCAAGGGGAGCTCTCCAACACAGCAGAATGAGTAGCCTAAACTGGAGGACCACCCAAACGATCTTCTGTACCTGCGGGCATGAACACAGCCCCCGAAGAAACGGGGGTCAGTACGAGAGAAGTACTGAGTATGTAAAGCAGAAGGTACAGAAATCACAAACACAACTGGAGTCAGAAAGAACAAACACAACGTCAATGTAACAAAGCAAACCTGTGCGGAAGGCAAACGTACAAATGCAAATCAAATCATGTATAGGGTTTAGGAACGTGGTCACCCCCGACGCTGGTGCCACAACACATCATAACTCCAGAAGTTTTCAAATCTCCGTACAGTCTCCAGACACATCATATCACACACACATCACATCATCAGAACATATCAAATGCCATATCACATCATAACTCCATGAACGGTAACCGGCCCTATGGCGAGGCCTCGGAAACCGTAACACATCATAACTCCCGAATATGTTATAGCGCGCACGATCACAAAGTCGGCCCGGGTACCGACGAACGAAATCATAGCAGACAGCACGAACGGAGTAGTGCAGAAACCATATGCATATCAAAAGTAAATTAACGGACTCAACATATAGTTACAGATGAGCACATACCGACGCCAGAGGGCTCGGAGTAGGAATCAGATTGATCAAAATTTGTGTATAAAAGTTACGAAGTTCCAGACTGCCAGATTTTTTTGAAAGCCGTGCATAGGTCATTTTCCGAAAATTTCACATTACTCGAAGTGCAAAACGCTCACTAATGGCATAGGAAGTTTCAAACGCACCATTGAGTCATAAACAAACGATCGCTGATCATAACGGACACAAGCGAACCAAACAAACCGAATAAGGGAAGCCTCAGGGCTTGCGGGCCCACCTCGGGTCAAATTGAGGCGGCGAACACGAATCACAGACTTTAGGCTCCCTAGAGCCATCTACGAATGTTTCGGAGAGTTTCGGACACAACAGCAAAAGTTATGGAGGTTCGAACACTCTTCTAACCAAATACAACAAAAAGGGTTCAATTGCGTTGGATGAATAGTACCCAAACTTGAACCTAAATTTCCAAGAGCAGAGTTACCCCCGAGATTCCGATCTTAACCTAGTATGACTAGGACATGCCAAAAGAAGGATAGGTAGGCTTTACATACCTGGATAGCGCCTTACGCTCGTCAAATCGCGATTTCCCGTTTCGTCCGAAAACTGCAAATGGTCACTTTTACCAGTTACTATTCATGAAAGTTAACATTTTTGTCTTTGGGCTAAACTTGGCTACCGAAATTTCGGCAGCACTTCCCCTATAAATCTAACACCCCCGAGACTTAGCTCGGCTCAAAATACAACAACCCAAACATCATTACACAATACAAACCACAATCAAACCACACTAGCTTCAAAATTTCACCTTAATGCATAAGTTGGTAATCCTATATTCAAACTTCACAATTCCAACTCATATCCACATTATTGTATTCATTCATTCAAGATTATTCCACTACATAACAAACAAGTTCCAAACCATATACAAAGTTTCTCAAAATCCATTACTTTCCCTATTTCATTCAAAACACCAAAAGTTACGACGAATATTCTAACTTGCGTCGTTTCATTCCAAATCCATCAACATCAATTATAACTCATATTTAAAGTCCTTAGTATCATAAATATACAATGATATACACCATGATACCGAAGGTATACACTTTCCGATAATATCCTAAATCATTTTCTAGCGCCAACTCAATTCTTTAATCAATCCTTTACGACATAAAGATCACAACAACGCATTATTCAAACTAAACAAAATAAAATTCCTATGCCTTGCACTTCATGAAACTCACGGCCAAACACACCCTTTTTACACACACACACCATACACAAACACAACACCATCCCATAATCCTCATGCAACATCACTCACTATAACATATAAATCCATTTCATAACATAAAAACATAGATTTCTTACCTCTTTCTTGAAATTCCGATTTGCCGCAAACGCGCACCTTACGCCAAACTAATTGTACCCCGTTGAAGAGGGTCTTGAGTACTTCACAACTATGCGAAAATCAAGATTTTTGGATTGAAACAAAGGCTAGCAAAATGTTTTCCTTTCTCTCTATACCCTTCGGCCGAGAGCTCCTTATGGAGTGTTCTTCATATTTTTTTTTTGTTTTGCTTTGGCTTTCTTGATAATTCAAAGGCTACTTTGATATATATCCATTAAAGAGAGTCATGTGCATAGCACATGACATTTAAAACATGGGTTTGGGCCACCCTAAAGGCCGGCCACCCCCAAAGACTTGGGCCTCAATTCTTGTTGTCCAATCTTGCCCCAATTCATTAAAAGTCCCGTTTTGTAATTCCCGAAACTAATTTCCGAAATTCCAAATTTACCCTCGGCCTTCCCCGATGTCTTGACATTAATGATTCCATAACCAACATAGTCATATTCAGCAAAATCAAAAATATTTCCTCATAAGGCACAAATCTTAATTATTTCTCGATTTCCACTTTTACAAAACACGGGACATAACATCCTGTGGGTCAGATCCGTCTACCTGTGTACTTGTGGGCATGAACGCAGCGTCCACAAGAAAGGACATCAGTACAAACAGTGCACTGACTATGTAAGGCATGAATAACAACATAATAAGAAATATAGAACATAACAGGAGATGAAGATAACCTGTTCATCTGATTGCCTCATAAGGCGAAAACCATACATGCTTAGCTTTCAAACGAAAGCATTTCTCATATACATATATAACATAATAGTGCTGCGGAATGTGCAGCGCGATCCATAAATATATTATATTGCTGCGGAACGTGCAGCCCGATCCATATATATATTATATTGCTACGGAACGTGTAGCCCGATCCATTTACCCATATATCCCGCGTCCGGGATGATATCATAGTATACCAACTGATTAGGTGGTTATGCGTATATAACGCCTCACCTTTCCCCATTTCCCCCCCCCCCCACACACACATATATATATATATATATATATATATATATATATATATATATATATATATATATATATAATATAAGTAGCATGCATGAGAGCCCAAATAAAAGCTACGACTCTATCGGAGTGACGTAAGGTCGGTAACCTCCAATTTATATTATGGAACAATCATCATCGCTATATCTCACCTTGAAGGAACAATTATTATAAGGTGAGATCAACAACAATGAATAAAATCGAGAAAATCATGAAATAAGCTCAATAATCTCATAATAGCATTAAAATCATAAGCTTTTGAATTTCTAGAATTAGAATCATCATCATCATGTTCATCATAGAAAACATCTCATCTTTAGTATCATAAGAAACTTTTAAGAACCATGAACTTCTAACTTTTGGAAGTAAGAAGGTTATGGAAACACATATGGAATCATAACATAGGAATCATGTATTTTGAAAGAAAGGGACTAGCCTTAACATACCTTTTTGGTCTCCTATTACTTAACGCTTATCATTCCAAGCTCGTAAATCTACATTCAAGAGAATTAATACTACTGTTAGGCTTATCGTCATATGCTTATATTAAGTCTTCAAATTAATTCCTTTTAAAATCTGCCAAAATTCCATAAATATCCCACACGATGTTTTTCCCAAATTTCTCAACCAACCATAATAATATCCACAATACCATAATCAAAGAAATATATTCAATTTAATCTCAAATTAATCCAAAATCTCCTTTCAAATTCATTCCATAGTCATCATCTTCACTTTAATACTTTGCAACTTCTCTACTATGATTCTCTTCTTTAATAGGACTTGCTAAACCTTCAAATCAACTTAATCATGAGAAATAGGATGGAGAACATACCTTACACTAGAAGAACCTCACCCCACTCAACTTCTTCCAAGACCAAATTCATCACAACATTAAGTAGAGACAAGAACAATCCTTCTCCATGAATTACCTTGAGGTTTTGGATTTTGATCCTCTTTTGTGATGTTATAGAATGTTTTGGAATGGTGGAGAACCTTCAAGAACACTCTTATAATGGAGAGACAAGTGTGGGAAATTCTAGAGAGGTGTGGAGATGTTAGGAGATTCTAAAGGTTTGTGGAGTTGAAGAAAAATGAATAAAATGAAGTGTAGAGGCCCTTTTATAGGTTCCAAACACGGATTGGGCAGGGTCAAAACATAAGTGGGCTTTTAAGTGAACTTTCCTGATTTTCCGCCCAGGTTCGGGTTCCTCTGACTGTCCGTTTTAAAACGCCCATAACTCCCTACTCTGATGTCGTATTGATGAACGGTTTATTGCGTTGGAAACTAGACTCGACGAACTTCATTTTAGGCTTTTGAAACACCTTTAAAATCCTGATATACCAGGAGATATACCCCTCCAATGTTGACCCAAACTTCTGTCAAATATTCTGCCAATGTTTTTCCAAATTTTCAACAAACTTATTTTCTTCGATTTGCCTAGTCCTGGAATCTTCCAAAACTCTCCATACATGATATTTATCATTAATCATACTTGATAATGGTCATGTCCTTTGGTTCCAAGGTTGTACTTCCCAGTTACGACTTACGAGATCATAATTCATCTTTTACTTCATTATTACATACTTCCCATGGCTTGTACCTTCCAAAACTTCATGGGACGTCTCCGATACTCTATTAATACGGTTATGTAGCATGCTCAGTTACATCTCGGAGATTTCGAATAGTTGCCTTGTGAGTAGACTAATGCGAACTTACGGTGAATAAGAAGTCCTTACGAGATTAAGAAAAGTATTAGATAGCTTAAAGTGTGTACCATATGATTTTGAAGTCATATGGATATGTGGAACTAAGTTCGTTGAAGGAAGTGAAATGTAAGCCATGTTTGGAAAGGTTTTCCCAATAGTTGAGTTGATGCATATTTAGTAATGTCTTGAGGAGCTGCCATAGGGCCTCTTAGATGGTTATGTCACGACCCAGCCCCGTGGGCCATGACTAGTGCCCGAGCTGGACACCCATATGTATACATGTTAGACTTAATAAGACTGACACTATAGACAACATAGGAATCGACATAGACCCAAAAGTCCTCAACGTCACATATCATGATAATTTGTCTCCTGCGGAGTCTCAACCAATCACAACGAAATCAAATACGCAAGCCGACGAGGCTGCCACTATATATCATTATAATACGCAAGCCAACAAGGTTGCCACCACATGTCAATATACTACGCAAGCCGACAAGGCTGCCACTACGTATCGATAACATATGCAAGCTGGCAAGGCTGCCACAACCAACAGAAACATCCACAACAACTATATAGACACAACTGATCATAATCTAAATACAACCCACACACATATCTACAGACCTCTAAGAGTACTAACAGTGAAATATGACGGGACAGGGCCCCGTCGTACCCCTGGACAACCATGTATAAATACATCAGAAGATCTGTACCAAAAGTCTAGGCTCTGGAAAAACAGAGCTCTCCAAGACAGCTGACTGGAAATCCTAAGCTGGGGGATCACCGAACCGAGCGTCTGTACCTGCGGGCATGAAACGCAGCCCCCTGAAGAAAGGGGGTCAGTACGGAGTATATAAAGAATAAGAACATCAAGTACAGATGAATCATGTAAACCAGCCTCAATAATAAAATGCATATGTGGCTAACATCTGAGAATATCTGCGTAACTCTAAATGACAGAAACTGACTCTACGACGTATGATAGGCATAGATTATAATATAACTGATAGTGCTGTGGAACGTACAGCCCGATCCATATATAATAAAATAGTGTCGAGGAACGTATGGTCCGATCCATATATGATATAATAGTGCCGAGGAACGTACGGCCCGATCCATAAATATAATATGTTCGTGCCGAGGAACGTACGACCCGATTCATAAAAAATATAATATGTTATTATCGAGGAACGTACGGCCCGATCCATATATAATATAATATGTTAGTGTCGAGGAACGTACGGCCCGATCCATAAATATAACATGTTAGTGCCGAGGAACGTACGACCCGATCCATATATAATATAATATATACAAATGCATGTTAAACTCGGAAAAGGATACTCTGAACCCCTCTGGTGATATAAGAAGCTAATATGAAAAGTCTCTAGGAGTTATGGACATAAAACACAGGAGGCCAACGATACAAATATCTCTACACTCTCTAAGAATAGAGTCTTCGGGACTTGCTTGTTCACTGTGTTCGTTCATATGATAAGGATCATGCCAAAAAGAAAGAAAGGATAACTTTACATACCTGTTAAAGGTTATTCGTAATCACGTTCGTTTTGTCGCCCCTTAGCCTATTTAGTATGAAAGTAACGCTATTGTTAGTAAACTATACTTCCTAGCTTACAAATCTGTAACCAATCGCTTATAGGATTCATCTTTTAATTCATAATTTCTTAATTAGGATTTTCATTAGTTAAGGACTTAACAGAAATCGGGCAGCATCTCCCCTATATACTCGCCTAACCCGAACTTCCAATTAACCTCCTGTTATCACAGAAATACCAAAAATGACAATAATAGAGATATGCATATAAAACCTTTACAATTCAGCCCATAAACAACTTTAACAATCCAACAACCCTTCCTAACCCTTTTTCAATCCAATTCGTTAACGTTTCAAGGTTATATACCGAACAAACCAACACACGCTTTGTATACGATACGTTATACACTTCCTTTTTCCAAATTTAGAATCCACATCAACAACAACACGACCACAACATGAATAACAACATGTGAACATAACTCGTACTTTTAATCCTTTCAATCCACAATTTCATATAACAACAATTTCATGCAATTTCTTACTTCCAATCTCACCCAATCTAATTTTAATCCTTCCTCTACAACACCATCAATACAATTATACCACAAAATAAAAAAATCTTACCTTAATTTACTCGGAGGAATTTCTACACTTGTTTGCTCCAATTTCACAATTTCTTCTTCCTCAATTCAATATCAATGTTGCTATCACCTTCTTGGACTTATAAATCACCTTGGAATTAAATCAAGGCAAAAAAAAAACAAAATTACCATGGCTGGTCGTGAGCAGTGGCAGCCATGGTTGCTAATTTCCTTGCTCCAATTGAGCTTTGTGAAGAAGAAAATGAATTACTAGTCATCATAATGCCTTATATAGGTAGCCCCAATTATGGACACGTGTCCATCACAATGAGTCACCAATTCTATTTTTTTAAAGGGATCGGGTGGGGCCCACTCAAAGTATAATTAACTTAATTAATCATTAATCCCCGCTTAATAATCTAATCATGTTTAGATAATCCCTAATCTCCAATAATATTTCTACACCAATAAAATTTACAGGCAATCGTGCACTCATTAAAATCGGGGATTAAAAGCCCTTGTCTCATATCTCAAAAATAACCTCGTCCTTAACTTATGTCGATTAGCTTACGAATAATTCGACGTACAAAATACGGGGTATAACATCCTTCCCCCCTTTGGAACATTCGTCCTCGAATGTTAAACTAATCCTGCATTCCCAATACTTACTTAAACGTTCTTTTACTGAATTATACTCTTCACATGACTCTTTTGTTGGTCGATTTCCTTCAATCTATCATAATGCATTTCAAATCTCCACGTAACCATTCCCGTAATATTTCCTCCTTCCGTTGCTTCTCAAGGTAATTATCTCATGTCGTTGTCTTTGCTCTCCTCTTCATTTCGCAGTTGGTTGTCAGTTGTATTTTGAGCCCTTCTGCTGAAGTGTTACTCTTTCGCTTATCTGCATACTATTCAGTTGTACTGTTACTGATTGATTCGGACTTGTATTCATGGTGCATTTAGTCATAACTCAACTCTTTCTTTTTCTATATTTACTCCTTAAGATGATGTATCGTTCACTTCACTTTACCCTCTAATCTTTAAATAAGATTTTGTAACGCGCAGACTGTTATATCCCGTATTTTTGAACCTCGGAGCATCTGCTGGGGTGGGGCCCACACACCGAGATTTTTTTTTGGAACATCTGAAAAGTCATATGAATCACATATGTAAAGTTAAACACAACTCATGAAGTACCTTTGGACCAAATCAAAGTGGAAACCCTCCAAACGAATATTTTTAAGAAAACGTTTTCGGGTGACCTGACTTTGGGGGGCAAATAAACTGTATTGTAAGTTTGGAATTTCGAAAATACCTTGAAATAGAAGTTGTAGATAATTGAATTAGCTTTCAATCCATAGGTCGTGGGTTCCCAGGTGACGTCGGTACAAGGAGTTATGAACGTTTTAAGGTCGAAAGGTCAGTGGGCTAGGCCCAACTCGGGACCAACCGAGTTGGCCCAAAAAAATAAAATAAAAATTTAGGCCCAATGTTTAAGGGGTGGCCGGCCAAGTGAGGCCCAACCCATGGCTTTAATGAGTATTTCCATGTGCTAATTAATTATAAAGGGATCAATATCCCTTAGAAGGTTCAAGAGACTTAGAAGAGAAAGAAGAGCAAAACAAGAGCAAAAAAAGAAGACCATTTCGGGTTTGAGGTGCAAAAATTCACCACCAAAAATCTTGCTCCTAAAATTTTTCTTTTGTGGTTTTCCTACTAAGTTAAGGTTCCTTTGTAACTTGGTATAGTTGGATTGGAGTGGGGAGCATTAGAATCACCAAAGTGATCACATCTCCAAGTGAATAAGACTTGAAGAAAAGGTAAGAATTTCTACCTTTTTATTGTGTTATGAAGTTTTGATTGTGTTGTAGTATATAGAAATGTGTTGATTGTATGGAAAAATGGATGTTTGCAAAGTGGGTGTGTGTTGTAGGTGTGTAGCCGTGGGTATGCACAATTGTATAGCCACAATGTGTTGAATTTATGTTATATTCTAGTTGTGATTGTGATGAAATGCATATGGGAATTGAAAGTTGGATGAATTTAGTTGATATTGGAAAAAATAGGCATATGGCCGTAGGGTGTATATGGTTTGGGATAGAAAGGAATTGAGTTGTTTAGTGTGTTAAAGTGTTGTTGTGATGTTTGTAATGTAAATGAAGTTAGAATGATATAAGTTTGTATTGAATTGGAATGTAGAAACTTATGTCGTTTTAGTATGATTTTCCGACATTAAGGAAATGAAGTTGTTTGGTTGCTAATAGTGATGATCATTGATGAATTTGGAAGTTGGAAACTTGTTATGAAGTTGTATGCCAAAGATTTGATGTTTTGCATAAGTTATGACTTTGGCGGAAAGTTGTATATTATGTATATCGAGTGTATATCTTGAGGAAAACGATATGAAATGTTTCTAGAACTATATGGTGATGATCATGATTGTTGTTGAATGTGAAATTATTGATCTTAGTTGAAAGTTGGGTTGAATTGAAGATTATGTCAACTTGTGAGAAAAATGACTAGTTGAAGGATATTTATGTTTTTAATGTTCATTGTTGATATTGATGTTGTCGTTTGGGTTGTTGTTGATGATTTCTAGCCGAGTTGAATTCTCGGGGTGCTATATGTATAGGGGAAGTGCTGCCGAAATTTCGGTAGCCAAATATGCATTAAGTTGAAACTTTGGTATTCATAGCTTACAATTGGTAAACTTGACCAATTGCAGTTTTTCGACGAAACGGGAAGTGAGTTTGGAAAGGCTTAAGGAGCGTGAAAGGTATGTAAAGCAAACCCAATTCTTCCCTTGGCATGCCCTTAGTGTATTAGGGTCGGATCCGGGCCTCGAAGGACCTCTTGGCCCTCGGAATCCGCAAGACAAAATTTCAGTTTTTCCTTCAGTAGAATTGAACCATTTTGATACGCTTTTTCTGAAATTATGCAATTGTGCTCTAAGTTACTCAGAAAGTCATAGAATGTCTGTATAACCTTCGTAGATGATATTATATGTTTAGAGGGCACAATTTGAGCCCGCCACCTTATTTGTTCTGAGGCGGGCCCACTATTTACGTTTTTGCCCCTAATGTGTTAAAGCTTCCTTTTTAAGCGATTTTTGAAAGAAATGTTTTAATTACCCTACTAATCGCTTAACGAATATTATTTTAAATATTCTGTTAAATATTATAAATTATTTTGACACTCGGAATGACTTCGGGAAAGTTATACTTCTGTAATTTATTATGATATCCGAAATACATTTATTATGATTCCGTCCGACCCCATTGGATTTGTTTGTCTTTGATACGCTTCATCGAGTCTTTGAAAACATTTATTATATTTTTAAATTGCATTAGTCTCTCACTACTCCATTCGTGGATGTCTCAATGTTTCCCACACTGAGCCCGGGCCAGGATATGTTGTCAAGCGTAATTCTCTGCATTGTTCGCCGCGCCCCGATGTGAGGGGGCAGGTATACGCGTACATGGGTCTGTGGAGTATGATGTGCCATGTCCGCCTATTCTGATCTGATCTGTTGTGGCCATTCTGATATGACATTTTATGATACGGGGCCACGCCCCCTTTTCTGATTCCTCTGTATTGTGGCACCAGTGTCGGGAGGGTGACCACGTTCTGTCTGCCGAGTCCCGTGGCAGGGATCGGATATGATATGACATATGTTTCTGTACACATTCTGTCTGATTTGGAAATATGCATTTGACACTCTGGATTTTGTACCCATTTTCTGTAATCATTATGATTTGACTTCTGTGATTCCGCTTTACATATTCAGTACATATTTCGTACTGACCCCCTTTCTTCGGGGGCTGCGTTTTCATGCCGCGCAGGTACAGACGACAGGTTTGCTGATCCGCACGTTTAGGATCCCATTTCTGCTATTTTGGGGCGCTCTCTTCTATAGAGCCCATCTTTTGGTACAGTCTGTCACTGCTATCTGGATGTGTACTTTGTTCAGGGTATGACGGGGCCCTGTCCCGTCTTATGATTATGATATGTTCTGTAGAGGTCTGTGGATACATCTGTGTGGGTTCTGTACATATGTTTGGGATGTTTTGGTTTTATGACAGCCTTATCGGCTTCTGTGTGCCAAGTCTGCTTTTCTGCTAAATTCTGTAGCATCCACTAATGTTGCTATTATATTACATTATTTTGATAATATGCTAAATTGGGTATCGGGTACGTATAGGTGCCCAGCTAGGGCACTGGTCGCGGCCCACGGAGTTGGGTCGTGACAAAAGTGGTATCAGAGCAGTTCGTCCTCGGAATGTCCACAGACCGTGTCTAGTAGAGTCTTGTTTATCGGTGTGTTGTGCACTACGCCTATAAACAGGAGGCTACAGGGCATTTAGGATACTACCCTTCTTTCTGTCTTAGATCGTGCGATAGAGCTGTGTTATCAGGATGACCCCTTCCTAACGAGTGGCTATGTTTGCAGATATGCCTCCAAAAAAGGCAACAGCGGCCCAAAAGGCCAAGTCAGTAGCCTTGGGAGAGACTAGCCGAGTCCAGAGGATTACCAGGGCCCAGGCACATATTGCTCTGGGGACTTTTCCCCAGACAGAGGGTTCGTCTACACCGCCACTTGTGGAGGAGATTGGGGCGGCCGCAGCCGCAGATCGGGGGGCGGCTCCACCACCAGCTCCCGCAGTTCCAGTACCTGAGCCTCCAGCTCCACGGCCAGGCACTGAGGATCAGTCTATGAGGGAGGCAGTCCAGTTGCTGACGAGACTTGTGGCAGGGTAGGTTCAGGGGCATGGACTGGGAGGTGACCGGGCAGTCAGGCGTGATAGTTCGAGAGCCCGTGAGTTTTTGACTTGTAACCCTCCAGAGTTCTTCGGGACAAAACCCGAGGAGGATCCTGAGGAGTTTATCAGGAAGATGCGACGCACTCTAGATTTGATTAATGCTTCCGAGACAGAGTCAGTCGCGTTAGCTTCGTACCGGTTATATGATGTGGCGGCAAACTGGTACGAGTCATGGGGGCTATCCAGGGGGGACGGCGCTTCTCCAGCAGTTTGGGGCGATTTTTCTCAGGCATTTCTTGGACATTTTCTGCCCCCAGAGTTGCGACGAGCCAGATCTGATAGATTCTTATTATTGAGGCAGAAGGGTCGCAGTATCCGGGACTACAGTTTGGAGTTTGATTTCTTGGCCCGATATGCACCTACTGTGGTGGCTACTATGGCGGACCGGATGCACTGATATATTATGGGGCTGGATCGGTATTTTGTTGATAGCTGCTTAGTGTTGGCTGCTCAGCCCGGTATGGACATTGCCTGTATCCAGGCCCATGCCCAGGGTATGGAGGATCGGGGCAGAGGAGGACACCAGCCTGACAGGGGCCAGGATCGGAGACAGCCCAAGAGGGCCAGGTCATCTGGAGATTTTCGGGGCAGACAGCCCCAACAGCCGCAGCAGCCTAGCAGATTTTCATCTCAGCCAGCGCAGAGCGCGCCTCCCCAGCCTACAGGTCGCAGGTTCGATAGCCCAGGGTATTCAGGAGCAGGCCAGAGCTCCAGGGCTTCAGGTTCGCGGACAGATAGGGGTTCTGGTCAGATGAGGCCACCGAGGGTTCAGTGTTCTTTTTGCGGCAGATACCATACGGGAGAGTGCTACAGAGCCACCGGTGCATGCTTTTCTTGTGGCCGTCAGGGCCATTCTGTGAGAGATTGCCCGTATAAGGGTAGTTCGGGTGGTGCAGCGCAGCCTACCGGATCAGCCGCTGGGTCTTCATCGTCGTCAGTGGCTATGCGCCCTACGGGGCAGGGTTTTCCAGCACCAGCAGGTCGCGACAGAGGCCGTGGTGGAGCTTCTGGTATTAGCGGTCCTTCGAACCGCATTTATGCTTTGGCCAGCCGCCAGGATCAGGAGGCATCTCCTAATGTCGTCACAGGTACTTTATTGGTCTTCTCTCGATCTGTGTATGCACTAATTGATCCAGGTTTGACTTTATCATATATTTCACCCCTTGTTGCCGGTAAAATTGGTATTATGTCTGAACCTATAGAGCCATTTGAGGTAGCCACGCCGATAGGGGATTTTGTTGTAGCGAAACAGGTTTATAAAGACTGTTCTGTGATCGTTTGTGACCGTGACACTAAGGCAGATCTGGTAGAGTTAGATATGACTGAATTTGATGTTATTATGGGTATGGATTGGCTAGCTTCCTGTTACGCTAATGTTGACTGCCAGAATAAGGTAGTTCACTTCCAGTTTCCCGGGGAGCCAGTTATAAATTGGGCTGGCAATACAGCATCGCCGAAAGTTAAGTTTATTTCATACCTTAAGGCAAAGAAAATGATCAGAAAGGGTTATATCTATCATCTGGTTCGGGTGCAAGACTTGGACGCCGAGATGCCGACACTTCAGTCAGTCCCCGTGGTTAACGAGTTTCCAGATGTTTTCCCCGACGAGCTTCCAGGTCTTCCTCCAGAGCGAGAGATAGACTTCTCTATTGACTTACTCCCAGACACTCAGCCTATCTCTATTCCTCCGTACAGAATGGCGCCTGCAGAATTAAAGGAGTTGAAGGAGCAGCTGAAAGATTTGTTGGATAAGGGTTTCATCAGACCTAGTACTTCGCCTTGGGGAGCCCCGGTATTATTTGTGCGTAAGAAAGACGGGTCGCTGCGTATGTGTATTGATTATCGGCAGCTGAATAAGGTAACTATAAAGAATAAATACCCCCTCCCCAGGATTGATGATTTGTTTGATCAGCTGCAGGGCGCTAAGTGTTTTTCGAAGGTAGATCTTCGATTCGGTTACCACCAGGTGCGAGTACGAGAGGCCGATATCCCTAAGACAGCTTTCCGGACCCGATATGGGCATTATGAGTTTAGGGTTATGTCTTTTGGGCTTACTAATGCCCCCGCAGTATTCATGGATTTAATGAACCGGGTATTCAGGCCATTCTTGGATATGTTCGTGATTGTATTCATTGATGATATCCTGGTTTATTCTCGGTCGGAGGCAGAGCACGCAGATCACCTGAGATCGGTATTAGGGGTACTCCGGCATCAGAAGTTATATGCGAAATTTTCTAAGTGTGAGTTCTGGCTGTCTTCAGTGGCTTTCTTGGGGCATGTTATTGCAGCTGATGGTGTCCAGGTGGACACACAGAAGATTGAGGCCGTGAAGAATTGGCCCAGACCTACGACGCCCACAGAGGTACGCAGTTTCCTGGGGTTAGCAGGTTATTACAAGAGGTTTGTGGAGAAGTTTGCTTCGATTTCAGCGCCTTTGACAAGGCTGACTCAGAAGGGAGCTAAGTTCCAGTGGTCTGACGCTTGTGAACGGAGCTTCCAGTTGCTGAAGGAGAAGCTGACTACAGCCCCAGTTCTGACTCTTCCAGAGGGACCAGACGGGTATGTTATTTATTGTGACGCTTCTGGTATGGGGTTAGGCTGTGTATTGATGCAGCACGGCAGAGTTATAGCGTATGCTTCCCGGCAGCTCAAAAAGCATGAGAAGAATTATCCTACCCACGATCTGGAGCTCGCAGCGGTAATTCATGCTCTGAAGATATGGAGACACTATTTATATGGCGATCATGTGGATATCTATACTGATCATAAGAGTCTCCAGTATATTTTCAGACAGAGAGAGCTTAATTTGCGGCAGCGGAGGTAGCTGGAGCTTCTGAAAGATTATGACGTGGATATTCTGTATCATCCGGGTAAGGCTAATGTTGTTGCAGATGCGCTCAGTCGGAAGTCGATGGGCAGTTTGGCCGACTTACAGCCAGACAGGAGAGAGATAGCCCGTGATATTCAGCAGTTGGCTAGTCTCGGGGTTCGTCTGGCCGATTCTGGAGATACCCAGATTTCTGTTCGAGGGGTTTCTGAGTCGTCCATCAGGGACGATATTAAGCGGCGTCAGTATGAGGATCCTGTCTTAGCTCGGTACAGGGACACAGCCTATGATAAGGAGAGGACTCCGTTCGAGTTTTCACCGGACGGTACTTTGCTACACAGAGGCAGGTTGTGTGTACCTGATATTGCAGGCCTTCGGCAGTAGGTTATGAGCGAGGCACATTATGCTCCCTATTCGGTCCATCCTGGGACTACGAAGATGTACCATGATCTTCGATGCTTATACTGGTGGGACGGTATGAAGCGGGATGTTGCAGAGTTCGTCGTCCAGTGCCCTAATTGTCAGCAGGTCAAGATTGAGCACCAGAAACCGGGTGGACTGCTGCAGGAGATAGAAATCCCGACTTGGAAGCGGGAGGTTATTAATATAGACTTCATTACAGGTTTTCCTCGCACTCCACGGAAGTATGATTCCATCTGGGTCGTTGTTGATAGGCTGACGAAATCAGCCCATTTTCTTCCCGTCAGGACTACCTATTCCGCCGAGGATTATGCCAGGCTCTATATTAAGGAGATTGTGAAGCTTCACGGAGTTCCTATATCTATTATTTCTGACAGAGGCGCCCAGTTTACGGCGCATTTCTGGAGATCTTTTCAGGAGGGACTAGGGACTCAGGTGAGTCTGAGCACCGCATTTCATCCTCAGAGCGACGGGCAGGCCGAGAACACTATACAGACGCTGGGGGATATGTTGCGGGCCTGCGTTATTGATTTCAGAAGCAGCTGGGATGATCACCTGCCGTTGATTAAGTTTGTATATAATAACAGTTACCATTCCAGCATCCAGATGGCTCCGTACGAGGCTTTATATGGCAGGAAGTGCAGATCGCCGATCGGCTGGTTTGATATTGGCGAGACAGAGTTGATTGGCCCAGATATGGTCCAGCAGGCCGTGGACAAGGTGAAACTTATTCGAGAGCGACTGTTGGCAGCCCAGAGTCGATAGAAATCATACGCGGATAAACGGCGTCGACCGTTGGAGTTTCAGGTAGGCGATTGGGTATTTCTGAAGGTATCGCCTATGAAAGGCGTGATGCGGTTCGGCAGAAAGGGTAAGCTCAGTCCGCGTTATATTGGGCCTTATCAGATTGTTCGGAAGGTTGGAAATGTCGCCTATGAGTTAGATTTGCCATCTGATTTGGAAGCGGTACATCCGGTATTCCATGTCTCTATGCTTCGCAGATGCATTGGTGACCCTTCCAGAATTTTCCCTGCGGATGATATTCAAGTGACGGAGCAACTATCGTACGAGGAACAGCCCGTATCTATTTTGGATCGTCAGGTAAGAAGGCTCCGGAATAAAGACGTAGCCTCTGTTAAGATACTGTGGCGGAACGATAATAGGGAGGAAATGACATGGGAGGCCGAAGAGGAAATGAAGAAGAAATATCCTCAATTGTTCCCTATGCCCACAGGTAACCTTAAATCCTGCTTAATTTCATTTCAATATCAATCGTGTGTCATATGTGATGTCTGTAAACATGAACTCCCCCAAAGTATTTTCAAACCCTATGAGATTAATTTAACATTCGAGGAAGAATGTTCTAAAGGGGGGGAGGATGTTATATCCCATATTTTTGAACCTCGGAGCATCTGCTGGGGTGGGGCCCACACACCGAGATTTTTTTTTGGAACATCTGAAAAGTCATATGAATCACATATGTAAAGTTAAACACAACTCATGAAGTACCTTTGGACCAAATCAAAGTGGAAACCCTCCAAACGAATATTTTTAAGAAAACGTTTTCGGGTGACCTGACTTTGGGGGGCAAATAAACTGTATTGTAAGTTTGGAATTTCGAAAATACCTTGAAATAGAAGTTGTAGATAATTGAATTAGCTTTCAATCCATAGGTCGTGGGTTCCCAGGTGACGTCGGTACAAGGAGTTATGAACGTTTTATGGTCGAAAGGTCAGTGGGCTAGGCCCAACTCGGGACCAACCGAGTTGGCCCAAAAAAATAAAATAAAAATTTAGGCCCAATGTTTAAGGGGTGGCCGGCCAAGTGAGGCCCAACCCATGGCTTTAATGAGTATTTCCATGTGCTAATTAATTATAAAGGGATCAATATCCCTTAGAAGGTTCAAGAGACTTAGAAGAGAAAGAAGAGCAAAACAAGAGCAAAAAAAGAAGACCATTTCGGGTTTGAGGTGCAAAAATTCACCACCAAAAATCTTGCTCCTAAAATTTTTCTTTTGTGGTTTTCCTACTAAGTTAAGGTTCCTTTGTAACTTGGTATAGTTGGATTGGAGTGGGGAGCATTAGAATCACCAAAGTGATCACATCTCCAAGTGAAGAAGACTTGAAGAAAAGGTAAGAATTTCTACCTTTTTATTGTGTTATGAAGTTTTGATTGTGTTGTAGTATATAGAAATGTGTTGATTGTATGGAAAAATGGAAGTTTGCAAAGTGGGTGTGTGTTGTAGGTGTGTAGCCGTGGGTATGCACAATTGTATAGCCACAATGTGTTGAATTTATGTTATATTCTAGTTGTGATTGTGATGAAATGCATATGGGAATTGAAAGTTGGATGAATTTAGTTGATATTGGAAAAAATAGGCATATGGCCGTAGGGTGTATATGGTTTGGGATAGAAAGGAATTGAGTTGTTTAGTGTGTTAAAGTGTTGTTGTGATGTTTGTAATGTAAATGAAGTTAGAATGATATAAGTTTGTATTGAATTGGAATGTAGAAACTTATGTCGTTTTAGTATGATTTTCCGACATTAAGGAAATGAAGTTGTTTGGTTGCTAATAGTGATGATCATTGATGAATTTGGAAGTTGGAAACTTGTTATGAAGTTGTATGCCAAAGATTTGATGTTTTGCATAAGTTATGACTTTGGCGGAAAGTTGTATATTATGTATATCGAGTGTATATCTTGAGGAAAACGATATGAAATGTTTCTAGAACTATATGGTGATGATCATGATTGTTGTTGAATGTGAAATTATTGATCTTAGTTGAAAGTTGGGTTGAATTGAAGATTATGTCAACTTGTGAGAAAAATGACTAGTTGAAGGATATTTATGTTTTTAATGTTCATTGTTGATATTGATGTTGTCGTTTGGGTTGTTGTTGATGATTTCTAGCCGAGTTGAATTCTCGGGGTGCTATATGTATAGGGGAAGTGCTGCCGAAATTTCGGTAGCCAAATATGCATTAAGTTGAAACTTTGGTATTCATAGCTTACAATTGGTAAACTTGACCAATTGCAGTTTTTCGACGAAACGGGAAGTGAGTTTGGAAAGGCTTAAGGAGCGTGAAAGGTATGTAAAGCAAACCCAATTCTTCCCTTGGCATGCCCTTAGTGTATTAGGGTCGGATCCGGGCCTCGAAGGACCTCTTGACCCTCGGAATCCGCAAGACAAAATTTCAGTTTTTCCTTCAGTAGAATTGAACCATTTTGATACGCTTTTTCTGAAAAATTATGCAATTGTGCTCTAAGTTACTCAGAAAGTCATAGAATGTCTGTATAACCTTCGTAGATGATATTATATGTTTAGAGGGCACAATTTGAGCCCGCCACCTTATTTGTTCTGAGGCGGGCCCACTATTTACGTTTTTGCCCCTAATGTGTTAAAGCTTCCTTTTTAAGCGATTTTTGAAAGAAATGTTTTAATTACCCTACTAATCGCTTAACGAATATTATTTTAAATATTCTGTTAAATATTATAAATTATTTTGACACTCGGAATGACTTCGGGAAAGTTATACTTCTGTAATTTATTATGATATCCGAAATACATTTATTATGATTCCGTCCGACCCCATTGGATTTGTTTGTCTTTGATACGCTTCATCGAGTCTTTGAAAACATTTATTATATTTTTAAATTGCATTAGTCTCTCACTACTCCATTCGTGGATGTCTCAATGTTTCCCACACTGAGCCCGGGCCAGGATATGTTGTCAAGCGTAATTCTCTGCATTGTTCGCCGCGCCCCGATGTGAGGGGGCAGGTATACGCGTACATGGGTCTGTGGAGTATGATGTGCCATGTCCGCCTATTCTGATCTGATCTGTTATGGCCATTCTGATATGACATTTTATGATACGGGGCCACGCCCCCTTTTCTGATTCCTCTGTATTGTGGCACCAGTGTCGGGAGGGTGACCACGTTCTGTCTGCCGAGTCCCGTGGCAGGGATCGGATATGATATGACATATGTTTCTGTACACATTCTGTCTGATTTGGAAATATGCATTTGACACTCTGGATTTTGTACCCATTTTCTGTAATCATTATGATTTGACTTCTGTGATTCCGCTTTACATATTCAGTACATATTTCGTACTGACCCCCTTTCTTCGGGGGCTGCGTTTTCATGCCGCGCAGGTACAGACGACAGGTTTGCTGATCCGCACGTTTAGGATCCCATTTCTGCTATTTTGGGGCGCTCTCTTCTACAGAGCCCATCTTTTGGTACAGTCTGTCACTGCTATCTGGATGTGTACTTTGTTCAGGGTATGACGGGGCCCTGTCCCGTCTTATGATTATGATATGTTCTGTAGAGGTCTGTGGATACATCTGTGTGGGTTCTGTACATATGTTTGGGATGTTTTGGTTTTATGACAGCCTTATCGGCTTCTGTGTGCCAAGTCTGCTTTTCTGCTAAATTCTGTAGCATCCACTCATGTTGCTATTATATTACATTATTTTGATAATATGCTAAATTGGGTATCGGGTACGTATAGGTGCCCAGCTAGGGCACTGGTCGCGGCCCACGGAGTTGGGTCACGACACAGACATTTCTCATCGATTTATTATACTTTACAATTCTTGGAGTATTTGATACCTCTAGTAACTTGTAGACCCTTCACAAACTCTACGAATAAAACGACATTTCCCAGGGTGTAACATTATTTTACTCTAATAACCTTGCTTTGTCCTGCTGGTACAGTCCGTATTCTGGAAGCTTCAGCATCATGTGTCACTTTTCGACTTTCGTTTTAAAGGTTTTTAACTTTCACTTTGTTTTTAGCTCTTGATCTCGATCTTTAAGGTTGGCTATCAAATAGTGCTAGAGTTCCCTCATTTTATAACTTCACATAGCCGCTCTGTGATCGGTCTATTATTAACTTGTATAATTCTGAAAGAATTTCTCTTGATTTGACATATAAATTCACTGTCACCCAGTAACCAGTGACTCGCTTGTTCTGATCGTCTCGGGTAAACCATTTCACAACTTCCCTTAATCCAACTTGTAACAATTTAGGCATATTTTCTCGTATCGTTTCTTTATTTTTGATTCAAACTCTTCTATTGCCCCTTTCTCAAATTTTGCTCTTAGTTTCTATATCACACCTTATATTACAATCTTTACACGAATATACGAAGGTGCTCCAATCAGCCCGAGAAATACCTTAGCGTCGTCTTACTAGTCTTTATGCAGACCTTACATTCTTCTCTTATAGCTTTCAATTGATATCGGGGCCCAACTATGGCTTTTTCCCTCAGTACTAATTTCATCTCGGTACTTGGCTCAAACCATCTTACACCTTTCCCTAATGTATTCAAAATAATGTAACCACATTGTTATTACTGAATCCTTACTCTTCTTATCAAGTACTCACTTGGTCTCATTCTTAACATACAAATATGCGTAGATCGCATACTATTCTTGTATAACTTGTACAAAGTACATCCACTCTTAGTCATAGTCTTTTCTTCTCCTGGTTCATTCTGCTTTACATATCTTATTTGTACTAAAACTCACTTGTTGTCTATCTTGTCGTAATCCTTTCCCTTCCTTTACTTACCATTCAATTTTCTCATATTCTACTATAGGTGATTCCCTATTCCTTCTACTTTGCTACTTATAAGTCACAATATCATTAGCAAGCAACCCCATTGCCAACGTCTCAACCTCCAATCCAGTATAGCATTGCTATTCTTTATAATATCTGTTAAGTTACTCGTTACCATTCTCTTGTAGCATTCTCCCTTTTTATAAGCATATACTTTCTAATGTCATATTATCCAAGGTCCTTACAAATAATTCTCAGCACTGTCTCAAATATCATCTTGACTACTATTCGTTTATCGCTGGCTTTCAGATCTTACCAACTTGTTTCAGCATGGGATCTTACTTAAAGTTTGAGTATCCATATTGGATATATTATAGTGTCAATTGTTTCCATTTATACTTACTTTGCTTTCACCCGCTTCCCCCCTTTGGGGTGGTACTTATACCATATCCATGTATTTTCTTTATCATTTATAACTTTGATTCCCCACGTACGAAACCTTAACCAACTCACGAAGCGATGAGAACTCTCGATGTGTAGTACAAAAGCTTATCTGATGGTTGGTACTCGAGTACTGTAATGAATGTAGCAATTTATCCAAAGCCACATTCCATTTATTCCAATCAGTAATTAGCTAGTGCTTATAGTCGTTTCAAATTCTCAATTAGGTAGCACTTATATTCTGATGATAAGTGTCCCAAGCTTTCTTATAACACTATCTTTATCCCAACGAATATCATCTGTTTCTTCTAATAAATTCACAATACATCAGTTGTTTCGCAAATCCACAATCCTTGTCCCTTAAGGATTTCACTATTTCCGAGGTGGAGTCACATACACGCAGTACTCCTTTATGCGTCATGCTCTTTCACCCTTGTTGTATACCCAACACTAACTTCTAACTTACTCAAAATCATATCAAATTCGTCTTAATAATGGTCTTGTCTTATCACCTTCTCGTCGTATTACACCTTAAGTTCGTAGCTATGTATTTCCCTTTCGTTCTATACCCATACTCAATTAATTGCATCTATCTTGGGTGCTTCATTTAGAATTTTCTTACCATTTCTCCAGTCTATACCCATCTTTTATTCTATGCACAAGAAATCTTATGCTACCATTACATCCTTCGGAAAACATTGCTTCTGCATAATCCCTTCCTCATTCTCAAAATATATTCTGTTCATCCCTATTTGTTCTTACCATCCCAGTCATTTCTGGCACTCATTCTGCCTCGTTGCTCGTTTTCCTGTAGTTTGGTCTTTCACAAGTTATGCCATTTGTATTACTCGTGTTCTCGGCTATGTCATAACCTGTTACTACACTGTTATCTCGCTCGATTCCTTCCTATTTCCTTCTTTCAATTAACTCCTTCTTCTCTTGTGTTCACTTTCATTTTCGTTATCACGTAATCTTTATTATGAACTTTTCCTTGTAGAAGAACTTTATAAGTCTTTCTTATTCACTCTATAGCTCGCCTTAATACTTTAATCACATAGATCACGTCATATCTTTTAGTTACTTCCTTGCTAGGCTTTACTCATTTCTATAACAATCCTTATGGTATTCACATTACATCCTGTTCGTAATCCATCCTGTAACGTAACACTTCCTAACCTTATTCACGATTCTCACTATATTTTAATTGCACTCTGTGGAGTAGGCGTATTTAACCCTTCACCCTTTCGGATCAATCTTATCCTTAATATCTCACAAGCTGTCTTATCAATACCTTCATAATTTGTTATAATTCTTCCTCCTCCGTACTTTCATCTCAATCATACTATTACTCCTTTTAACTGTAAACTCGTCGTAATTTATCCCTACTTATCAGTTCACTAGATACCTCAATAAAATGTTTTGTTAAGATTTTCCACCTTTTTCTAAATCATCCCTTAGTATTACAAGCCCTTCTGAATTATTCTAGCATTTCATCAACAACATATGAAACACATGATCCTAGGCAGCCCACAAGTTTGCGTTTTCCTTCCACAAATTCCATCTCCAATTAGTTTATTAATAACTAATAAAATGTTACCATGAGGCATTCTCCAACCACCACCAGAAGAAAAACTAGAATCCGACAAACACCACAGGACTTCTAGTCTTGATTCACATGGTTTACCTCCAGATTTATTCTTGAGTCCTGAACGAATCATTTAGTTCATAAATTATTTGTTGTATGCTTTGTACTCTTCCAATGAAGTGAAACTTAATTGCTGGACGTTTTTGCCCTTCCATATGAGCATTCTGGAAAGTATTCTGGTCCGTTTAAATGAATTGCAAACTTTGCTGCTCATATATATGCTTTTTCGAAATAAAATTTCCCAAGTAAGAATTGTGCCTTTTACGGATGACATGGAGGGTATCTCTTAAAGCTTTAATCCAACATAATAAATTTACCCTATCGGTATCGACTTTCAAGACATATTAGGAACCTATATCTCATTCTCTCTTTTTTATTTATGGAAAATTTGGGCAGAGTTTCCTCTGTACTTCTTACTATCCCAAAACCTGCACGCAGGAAATACCAACAATGCCTCACAGGGCCAACATATATACATATACATCATATCGTATCATAGCCACATAGGGCTCCCAATTTCAAGTAAACAGTATAAAGGTGCGAAACTTACCTCACATATCGCATATCGAGATGTACCTGATCCTTGAACGATCTGTCCTGTTATACCTTCCTATCTACCTCCCCTTTCATTCTTCAACTTTATATGTCAATCATACTTCAATATTCTTACCTTATCCGACATGCATCTTTCGCATCGTTGCTTACCTGCGTACTTTGTAACTTTCAATATCGTCAGTCACTTTCTTCTGTCGATGCCGTTCTTCAGTTGAAATCAACGGTTAGTGAAAGGGATTTCATTTCCTATGGTTGAGCTCTATCGCACGATCTTAGATATGAAAGAAAGGTAACATCCTAAATGTCCTGTAGCTTCCTGTTTATAGATGTGATGCACAACACATCGATAAACAAGACTCTACTAGACACGATCTATAGACACTGCGAGGATGAACTGCTCTGATACCACTTTTATCACGACCCTGCCTCGTGGGCCATGACTAGTGCCCGAGCTGGACACCCATATGTACAACTGTTAGACTTAATCAGACTGACACTATAGACAACACAGGAATCGACATAGACCCAAAAGTCCTCAACGTCACATATCAAGATAATTTGTCCCCTGCGGAGTCTCAATCAATCACAACGAAATCAAATACGCAAGCTGACGAGGCTGCCACTATATATCATTATAATACGCAGGCCGACGAGGCTGCCACTATATATCATTATAATACGCAAGCCGACAAGGCTGCGACCACATGTCAATATACTACGCAAGCCGACAAGGCTGCCACTACGTATCGATAACATACGCAAGCCGGCAAGGCTGCCACAACCAACAGAAACATCCACAACAACTATATAGACACAGTGGATCATAATCTAAATACAACCCACACACATGTCTACAGACCTCTAAGAGTACTAACGGTGAAATATGACGGGACAGGGCCCTGTCATACCCTTGGACAACCATATATAAATACATCAGAAGATCTGCACCAAAAGTCTAGGCTCCGGAACAACAGAGCTCTCCAAGACAGCTGACTGGAAATCCTAAGCTGGGAGATCACCGAACCGAGCATCTGTACCTGCAGGCATGAAACGCAGCCCCCCAAAGAAAGGGGGTCAGTACGGAGTATGTACTGAGTATATAAAGCATAAAACATCAAGTACAGATGAATCACGAAAACCAGCCTCAATAATAGAATGCATCTGTAGCTAACATCTGAGAATATCTGCATAACTCTATATGATAGAAACTGACTCTACGGCGTATGATAGGCATACATTATAATATAACTGATAGTGTTGTGGAACGTACAGCCCGATCCATATATAATATAATACTATCGAGGAACGTACGGCCCGATCCATATATGATATAATAGTGCCGAGGAATGTACGGCCCGATCCATAAATATAATATGTTAGTGCCGAGGAAAGTACGGCCTGATTCATATATAATATAATATGTTAGTGCTGAGGAACGTATGGCCCGATCCATATAGAATATAATATGTTAGTCCCGAGAAACTTACTGCCCGATCCATAAATATAACATGTTAGTGCCAAGGAACGTACGGCCCGATCCATATATAATATAATATATACAAATGCATGTAAAACTCGGAAAAGGATACTCTGAACCCCTCTGGTGACATAAGAAGCTAATATGAAAAGTCTCTGGGAGTTACGGTGGGTTGTACGACCACTTATACGGATCATATAAGTTATACGACCCGTATAAATGGTCCGTATAACCCTTCCAGAGGAGGTTATTTTCTTGGTGGGATTATACGGACCGTATAAATGGCCGTATAAATCGGTCAGGCAGCTTTGTTCTTTTTATATAAATAGATGACCCTTGTTCTTATTTTGCATTTTTCCACTTTTCCCAAACCCTTGAGAGCTCTAGAACCCTCCATACATATATTGGACCAAACTCAAGAGAAATCAAAGATCAAGAGGCAAGAATCAAGATATCCATGTGTTGGAAGACTTGCTAGGGTTAGTAGACTTTAGAATTTCTTGGGTATTGAAGCCTGGGTTTTCATGCAAGTTGATAACTTCCTCCAAATCTCATTCTTATGAGATAAAAGGTTAGTTTTCATGCTTATTTCGTATTATTAAGAATGCTTAGTTGTTGAATAACTTGGGTGAAAGGATAAACTAGAAGATGAAGCCTAAATATAGATTTCATGATGTTTTTGAGTAGTAAACTAACTTGAGTCATAATTCTTAGTATGCTATAATGATGACAAGGAAGTGTTGTATAAAATTGTGCAAAGGGTTGGTGTGAAGTTATTGATATAAGTTGAATATGAGAATGAATTTTGAGACTTAATTGAATATGACTACTTTAGTATGATATTGTGGATGTTATTATGGTTGTTGGGAGTTGTTTTGCGATATGGTGGAAGTCGATGAAATAGGGGAAATGCTGCCCAATTTTTGTTAGCTCATGAGTTGCTCTAGTTTGAATTCAAGAGTGTCTTTAAGACTTAACCTCTGTATGAATCCTTTTAAATGTAGATTTCTCAAGCTTTAGCGGTGAACGTTAAGCAGTTAAGAAGATAAAGAGGTATGTAAGGCTAACCCTTCTTCTTAAGGCATGTTCCCATTTGTCGTATACCTTCACATAAATTCCATAACGTTTTCCATGATGACTTCGTTTCCTAGAATCATTAAAGCTCACAGTTCTTGATATTCTCATGACACTATTGGTCCCATCCTATGATAGTTGATCTTCTAAGGAAAGATATAATGTAAATGACGATGAGATGATGATACTTATGTACTTCTATGTATATATATATATGTATATATCTAAGTATGACTATTAAGAACACCGAGCTTATATGGCCGGGTATGATATCTAACGTGCTCGCACCACTGCAGTTGGGTACGGATAACACTGAGCCTTTGTAGGGCCAAGCATGTATAACACCGAACCTTGTCATGGTCGGGGATGTAAGACACCGAACCTCTATGGTTGGGTATGATACTACTACATGTATAAGTGTATGTAATGGAAAGTTCTCATTAGAAAAAGGATAAGTGAATATGATGAACAACACTAGAGGTATAAATGGCTCTATCATCCCATGTCTTTTCTTTGTTATGTTATCGTTCATGCTTCTATTGTGTTATTGATTATGCCTTACATACTCAATACATTATCTGTACTGACATCCTTTTGTTTGTGGACGCTGCATCATGCCCGCAGGTGGACAGAGAGATAGACTTGATCCTTAGGCTGTTTTCCAGAAATTGCTTAGAGGAGCTCCATTTGATCCGGAGCTGCAGCTGTTGGTACTATTCTTTTGTGTATATACACATAGGCATGGCGGGCCCTGTCCCGTTTATATGATGATGTTTCATACTCTTCTTAGAGGCTCGTATACAGTTGTATATAGTTAGATGTCTTTTAGCCTTGTCGGCTAATATTGTTGTATATCATTTGTTAGCCTCGTCGGCTTGTGTATATGTATATGGGCATAGTCGTTGACGTTGATATCAAAGTGTTTTAGCCAATGAAAATGGCATTATTTATGCGTTGAGATTGTTAGCAGGCCATGTGGCTCACCTAGATATGATTGTGAAAGTATGATGAGAGGTGCCCGATTGGTTAGCTCTGGGTGCCCGTCATGGCCTTCCGGTTGGGACGTGACATGCTCATGCTCTGAAAGTGCGAGGTGTAACATCTTTCCCCCCTTAGAAACATTCGTCCTCGAATGTTGTGGCTTGTGAGCTTATGATGCTATCATTAATTTCTTGAAATGGTTGTCCTCCTTTAGTTCCTAATCTCCATTCTTCTTCTACTCCTTATCGTCGTCCTTGCACCATTTTGTTAGCCATTTCATTATGGCGATTGTTTAAATGGTTCTATATTATATACTCTCACAATTGATATAATCAGCATCTTGAAATTTCACGACTTACGAGGTACTCCCTAATCTCAGGCAGTACTACTGTCTTGCTATCCATAGGCACACTATCTTCCTTGCTTTGATGATTATTGAACTTCCTATAAATATTCCTCTTTTAAAGCTTTCATCTCTTCTAGTGCTACAAGTTCTTTTTAGTAATCCCGATTGTCCTTTATACTTATCCCTGGTCATATGCGGCCTTCCTCACTCCTTCTGCTACCCCTTGGAGTAATTTACTGCATATCTAAATGTATCTAAAATTTCTTCGGCGCGAGTGATTCTAGTCATAGTCCGGAATACGACATATCGCATTGGCGAAACTTGTTCTCCTTCCCATATTTGTCTCATGATATACCTGCATTTAATCCATTCTCACTTTTCTTTAGCACATTCTTGACATATTGGTTCATCTCGACATTTGACTCCTTCAATACAATATACTTCCATATTTTGAGCTTGGGAATATTGTAGCTCATCTTAAAACTAAATTTGTTCTTCCCCCTTTTTTAAAGGATGTTCTCATATACCTGTAAGCTTTGAGTGTCAACTGTCTTTGATAGTCATCTGGCCGACCTTAGCGATCCTTCAACTCCCCTATTCCTTATAATGCCGGAGTTCTTTTCATCGCATGGTTTAACCTATTTTCGTTTTTGCTAGTTGAGTTCTTGTATCAAATCAAAATGCTTATACAGATCGGATACAATTCAGATGCTTTCTTTTATTGTCCTTTCACTTCTACCTTTCATGGCTAGTAGTTCCCGGGGCTAATGAATTAATGGGGACATCGAAATTCATTAGGCCCTTTATGGAGTGTCCGACTATACCATGCTCCTTTAATCCTAGTCTCTCTCCACGACTATCTTCTTAATATCCTTGAAATTGTTCTTGCTCTGGGTTCCTAATTCCGATTTATATCTATACTATACCATTAAATGTTGACATTCCACACCATCCATTCCCCATTACTCGTCCTTTCATTGGGTTAGCTCATTTTCTTCCGTAATTTTTCTTAACTACTTGTTTGCATCACAGCTATGCATCATAGTCCTTCTAGTGTTCTATCGGTTCTTGTTCTTATCATGAAATCCTCACAAAGTACACCCTTTCCTTTCTTCTTTCATCGAGTCCTCACCTCCTTTATGATACTACAACTTGTACACACACACACACACAAGGACTAAATGAAGGAGGAGGTGTCAATGAAATGGTTAAAGGGAATTATGTGGTCGCCGACAACAAGGAGAAGGTTAGTGAGTCAGTAGGCCTACCCAAGGGAAAACAAATTGAAATTATAAGACAATGGTTGTGAGAAAGATGCAAAGATGCGATCAAGAAGAAAACCGAGAAAATTTGAGATATATATATATACAATGGTTGTGCGAAAGATGCAAAGATATATATATATATATATATATATATCTCAAATTTTCTCGGTTTTGTTCTTGATCGCATCTTTGCATCTTTCTCACAACTATTGTCTTATAATTTCAATTTGTTTTCCCTTGGGCAGGCCTACTGACTCACTAACCTTCTCTTTGTTGTCGGCGACCACATAATTCCCTTTAACCATTTCATTGACACCTCCTCCTTCATTTAGTCCTCATAGTTTCTTTTACTTATAAAATGTCTGTTTCCATTAGTCATCCTTTACTCTTAGGTTAGGAGACTTTGGAGTGTTTTGTTACAAGTGTGAATCCCTTTTGACGCTTGAAAATCTCTTCTTGTGGTAACTTTTTTCCCTTAAATAGGTGTACCAATCATGGGTTCACATCTATTCTCCTGGTTAAATCGCAGGAATTTAAAATTTCCTCGTCGCTCTTATAAGATATGTTTATTTCTTTTCAACGATGCACTTTTGTTCATTATTTACAACCTTCTTGATTCTAGTTATGAAAACGTATAGGTTGGTTCCGGGGTCCTCACGTTCATCCCTTGTCATGTACAACATTACTCTATCTCCCGTTCATTTATTTAAATTTGATCCTCTCGTCTGCTTTCCTGCTTTCATCCTAACCTTTTCCTCAAATATATTACCTAATCCTCAATGGGTATACGTTTTCCTTGTCCAAGTTTCTCTCCCCTTCATAATATCATAACCTTCTTTTTCCCAATACTTGTGCTTACATATTTGGTCGCATTACCCCTATCCGACTTTAATTCCCGAGAAAACCCAATCCTGATTCTTTCTATAGCGCTTGCTACCTCAATTTTGACATATATCACAATCAATATTTTTAACATATCGTAACATCAATCATAAGGGTATACATAATACTCGATGTAACCACTCGTGACTTATCTTTTTATCGCTTTTCAACACCTTTTCTTGCGAGATATCCCGTTGCCATTTGATTTTGCCCTGAATCTGTGGCTTTAATACATCTCCCCTCTCTTTTTGCCCAGCTAGCTAGAGAATTCTAGTTGTAATGCTCATATGCTCCTAATTTTCCTTAGGCTATTCTGGTTTCTCATATTCTTTTTTTTTCATATGTCTAAATCTGTTGGTCTTCCTAGCATACCTTCCTACGTCCTAATTGTAAACCCTGGCGGCACAACTTTACATCAAAATATTTACTCGTACTTGTACCCTGTCTCTTTGTCTAAGATAATCAACTATGAATCTATGAATCGTAATACTGCATTTGAATTCTTAGTGTCAACTTTCCGTATATCTTCAATATATCTCAATTCTCCGAAATCTCAAATGCACTCATTCCAACTCCTTTAATTACTAATCATTTTTCCCCATCCTGGGTTCTTCCCTTAAATTAAAATCATTCTAAAACTTCTTTTTGAAAGCGTCTCATAATGGTGCATTCAATCATGACTTACCAAACAGCCGATTGTCACATTTTCCATTCATTCTTTCTCTATAGCATAGACATTCAAATAATTCAATTTATAAAAATTTCAGTAGAGTTTCCTTTATACTTCTTACTGCCTCATTCATGCACACAACCCAGAAAACACATCCAATGCCTCACACGGCGATCACAAATAATCGTAACATCTAGCTCGAGTTCTTATATCAAACTCTATCAATATCAATAAGGCAGGAAACATACCTTTCATAGTAACAACTTCAATTCTCATCAATTACCTCATAGCGGCATAATCAACTGCTTATCCACTATCAAAACATTTAGGATTAAAATCAAGGACATCACATCCTATAATTTAGCTCTACGACACAATCTAAGATGAGAAAGAAAGGTCAATCATTCTTAAATGCCTAGCAGCCTCTTGTTTATAAGTGTGGCTCGCTTCACACCCATAAACAAGACTCTACTGGACATGGCTCATAGACACTCCCTAGGATGAAATGCTCTGATATAACTTTTGTCACGACCCAACCAGAGGGCCATGACGGGCACCTGGAGCTAACACACCGAGCACCTTTAAACATACATCTCATAAACATTTTTGGGTGGACCATAAAGATAGCTCATGGATATCATAATCTATAAGGACATATATCACAACATAACAGCACTTCGCTATATAATCTTCAACAATTATGCCTATCATCACCAGCCGACAAAGCTACTAAAATGTTACACAATGATATGAACCGATAGGGTTATGAAACGTCTAACTATACATACCTGTCTACGAGCCTCTACATAGAATACAAGTGACCATGAAGAGAAATACCAATAGACTGCAGCTCCGAAGTAAGTGGAGCGCTCCTGAGTAAGTGGAACGCAGCGTCCACAAGAAGGGACGTCTATACGAACAGTGTACTGAGTATGTAAGGCATGAATAACAACATAATAAGAAATATAGAACATAACAGAAGATAAAGATAATGTCACGACCCAAACCGGAGGGCCACAACTGACACTCAAGACCCTACTCGGCTGAGTGCCATACTACCATTTTATTCATAAGTCACAACTTTTTGTGAACATTTAAATCATGAAATGATCGTCAAGTAAAAGATGATTTTTTTTTAATAGAACTCCTTCATCATGTCAGGGACTTCTCCCTTATCGTTAAATCAAATAAAACCTTTAGTCACAAAAAAATATTTAAACAATGCATATGAACACGTCGACCTACATGGTGCTTGTTATATCCCATGTTTTTGGCGTATTTGGAAAAATTTGGAATAATCTTGCTTTGTAGGAAATGAGGGCCATATTTGATTTTATTTCATATACATGTGTTATTCATGAAAAATATTGATGCGGAATTACGGAGGAAGGCCAAGGGTAAAATTGGAATTTTGGAAATTAGTTTCGGGAATTTAAATAAGTTTCTAATGAATTGGGCTCAAAAAAAAAAATAAAGGAAAAATTAAGGCCTAATTGCTTGGGGTGGCCGGCCATATGGCTAAGCCCAAGTCCAAGGAAATTATTCCATGTGCTAATTAATTAGGAGGATTATTATATAAGTCATTATCCATAGAACATTCTTGATACAACACAAAACAAGGAGAGAGCAAGAGTTGAAGGGCCTTTCGGCTGAACCACAAACAACAACAAAAAAAAATTTCCAAGTCCATCAACTTTGATTCTAAAATCTTATTCTTCTTGAATTCTTGTTAAGCTCAGGACGCTCTCCAACGCGGTATAATTAGTTAAGCGAGAGAACAACGTTTGCGGCAAGTTGAAGTTTGAAGAAATAGGTAAGAAATCTATTCTTTTATGTTATGGAATAAGTATATATGTTGTAAGGATAGGAATTAGATTAGAATTATGGAGTTGTGATGTGTGTGTGCATAGTCGTGTGTGTGTGTGAAGTGGTGTGTGGCCGTGAGGCATAGGGTAGTAAAAGGAAGGTGAATTAAATTCCATTTAGTTTGTTAGTTGTATCGTTGTGACATTCATGACGTAAATAAATGTTTGACGAAATAAGTCGGCATTGAAATTGATTATGCGTTGTTATGGGAAATTATGTGTTTTTAATATATTGTTTTATGTAACTATGGAAGTAGAATTCTAAAATGTGGATTATGGTTGTTGTTAATGAATTTGGAAGAAGACAATGCGACCTTGTTGTTTCATCGCATTTGTAGAAGTTTCGGCGGGAATATAGAATTGGCGGGAATACTCGAATCCATGAGTATTGCTTGAAATGTTATTGAATTATGTTTGAATAACCTTGAATTAGTAAATGAATATAAAAATGTTGATGTTAGCTTGATATTGTGAAGTTGGAACGGAAGTTGTCGCCTTATGTAGAAAAGAGGACTATTTATGTTATAGTGCGTTTTGTGATGATTGTTGATGTTGTTGGTATTGTTGGGTTGTTGTTGTTGATATATTGGGCCGAGATGATTCTCGGGGATGTTGAGTTTATAGGGGAAATACTGCCGAAATTTCAGTAGACAATATGAATTTAAGATTGAAATCCTAAAAGCTTATAACTTATATTTGGCAACTATGACCAATTGTAGATTTTGGACGAAACGAGAATTGAGTTTGGGCGAGCGTAAGACGCCATTAAGGTATGTAAAGCTACCCCTTTCCTTCTTTTGGCATGTCCTAGGTGTACTAGGTTTGGATTTGAGCCTCGGGGATTATTCTTTTCATAGAGATCCGAGTTTACTTTTGGTACCATTTCATTCAGCAAAATTGAATTAGAACCTTTTACTTTGTTGGAAAGAAATGTTCAAACATCTATAATTATCATAAACGTAACCGAATCCCTTTGAGACTTTCGTGAGTGACTCCATAAGGTCTAATGTTTGTAAATTTCGTACGCCACCTCGACTTGACCCGAGGTGGGCACACTAAATCCGAGAATCCTTCGTTTGCCCTAATAGACTTATCTTTGTATGATATCGGAAAGAGACTTTTGCTTATGCCCTTGGCTATTATAGAATAGTGTTTTGATTGCTCCATGATATTCTGATTTATATTTTAAACTATAAATACGATTTCAGAAGTATTTTTGTGAGATACACTCCGTATTGACCAGTTGTTCAGACTAGTTTACCCAACGGGTTGTCATATGATTATATCAAGTGTCATAAATGTTTTGATATGTAAATTGCATTAGTTTCCGCACTACTCTGCTCGTGCCTACTACTATGATATCGATCGACGGTTCCCGGGCCGGCTTTGTGATCGTGCGTATTATGATGCATTCGGCAGTATGATGTGTTACGGTTCCCGAGACCTCACCATAGGGCCGGGTACCGTTTATGGAGTTATGCTGTGATATGGCTTATGATACATTTTGATGATATGTTATGTTCGGGGTTTGTACGGAGATTTGAAACCTTCTGGAGTATGCTGTGTGTGGCACCAGCGTCGGAGTGGTGACCACGTTCCTGAGCCTTATGCATGATTTCTTTTATTTGCATTATGTACATATGGTCTCAGTACAGGTTTTGACATACTGATTCAGCATTTCCCCTTCTGTACCTTATGCTTCAGTTATGGTTGGATTTTTGTATTCTATGTTTTACATACTCAGTACATCTTTCGTACTGACCCCCTTTCTTCGGGGGCTGCGTTTTATGCCCGCAGGTACAGACGTCGGTGATCCGCCAGTGTAGGCCCCACATTCTGCTATTTCAGAGTGCTCCCTTTGATCCGGAGCTCACATTTGGGTATATATGTCTTTTGCTATGTATATGCTTCTGTACATTTGGCTATTTGGGGTACGGCGGGGCCCTGTCCCGTCATATGTTTTCGTTTTGATTTGTAGAGGTCTGTAGTCATATATGTGGGTCGTGGGTCCTATGTGTGCTCGTTTTGTTCATGATTTGTGTCTTAATGGGGTCCTGTCTGTTATGACGGCCATGGTGGCCTATATATTTGTATATGTGCTTATATTCGGCGATGTGTATTCCGCCGCCCCTTTGACTTTGATATGATATCTCAGCTTGCGCGACCGCTTAAGATAATATTTGACTTCAAATCCGTTCAAAAATGATTAATATGAGATCTGAGATAATCTATAATATGACGATTTGATTTGTTTGTCTATCTGGGTGTCCAAGTAGGGCACCAGTCACGGCCCATGGGGCTGGGTCGTGACAAAAGTGGTATCAGAGCGGTTTGTCCTCGGAATGTCTACAGGCCGTGTCTCGTAGAGTCTTGTTTATCGGTGTGTTGTGAACCACATCTATAAACAGGAGGTAACAGGACATTTAGGGTGTTACCTTTCTTTGAATCTTAGATCGTGCGATAGAGCTGTGCTATTAGGATGACTCTGTTCTAATCGGTTGTTGTGTTTTTCAGTGATGCCTCCGAAAAAGGCGGCAGCTGCCCAGAAGGGCAAGGCGGTGGTAGGAGAGACTATTCAGGTGCAGAGAGTTACCTGGGCTCGTGCTCAGGATTTGCCCGATGTTGTGCCCCAGTCGGAGGGTTCTGCTACACCACCGGAGGAGCCTGGAGCAGGTCCATCATTAGCTCCAGACACTCCAGCGCCCGAGCCTCCAGCTCCTCAGCCAGGGGCGGAGGATAGGACGTTGAGGGACGCCGTACAGTTGTTGACGACTTTGGTGGCGGGATAGGCTCGCAGACGCGGGCTGAGAGGTGATGATGATGATGACAGGCGTGATAGCCTGAGGGTTCGTGCTTTTCTGACATGTAGTCCCCCAGAGTTTTTCGGGTCTAAGCCCGAGGAGGACCCCCACGACTTCATTCGGGGGATGAGACGCTCATTGGGACTGGTCAGGGCTTCAGAGACCGAGTCCGTTGAGTTATCCTCGCACAGATTATGAGATATTGCGGCTAATTAGTATGAAACCTGGGAGCTGTCCAGAGGTGAGGGTGCTCCCCCAGCTACATGGGACGCGTTTGTGGCCGCTTTTCTCCGCCACTTTTTGCCCCCGGAGCTGCGGAGGGCGAGGGTTGACAGATTTTTGCAGCTGCGGCAGAGAGTTCGGAGTGTTCGTGAGTATAATTTGGAGTTTGATTCCTTGGCTCGATATGCACCTGCTATAGTAGCGGATATGGCTGACCGGATGCACCGGTACGTGATAGGGTTGGACCGCTACCTGGTTGACAGCTGTATGGCGATGGCATCGCAGACTGATATGGACATCGCCCGATTACAGGCTTATGCCCAGGGTATGGAGGACCGTCACAGAGAGGACCGGTCGGGCAGAGATCGGGATAGGAGGCCGCCCAAGCGGACTAGATCAGCAGGGTATTCTGGAGATTTCCGAGGCGGACAACCTCAGTCACAGCAGTCAGGCAGATATCCTTCTCCGTCAGGCCGGGGTACACAGTCCGCCGGTAGACGATTTGATAGTGCAGGACCATCTGGGGCCGGCCAGAGTTCCAGAGCATCAGGTTCGCAGATGACCAGGGGTTCCAGCCAGTCCAGACCACCCAGGCCCTGTTGTTCTTATTGTGGGAAATCGCACCCAGGGGAGTGCTACCGAGCTACAGGGGCTTGTTTTTCTTGCGGCCGTCAGGGCCATGTTATGCGAGATTGCCCGATGGCGAGTGGTTCTTTTAGTACAGTTCAGCCGACGGGATCAGCCGCTGGTTCATCCTCTACTCCCTCAGCTATGCGCCCTGTAGGGCGGGGTTTATCGTCACCGGCGGGCCGCGGTCGAGGTCGTGGCGGTGTTTCAGATTCTAGCGGTCCTTCGAACCGCATATATGCATTGGCTAGCCGCCAGGACCAGGAGGCTTCGCCAAATGTTTTCACAGGTACATTACTGGTTTTCTCCCGATCTGTATATGCATTGATTGATCCTGGTTCTACTTTATCATATATCTCCCCGCTCGTTGCTAGTAAAATTAGGATAACACCTGAACCTATAGAGCCATTTGAAGTAGCTACACCGGTCGGGGATTTTATTATAGCGAGGCAGGTATATAAAGATTGTTTCGTGATTATATATGACCGTTGTACTAAAGCTGATTTGATAGAATTAGATATGCTGGAATTTGGTGTTATTATGGGCATGGACTGGTTAGCTTCCTGCTATGCTAATGTTAACTGCCAGAAAAAGGTAGTTTGTTTCCAGTTTCCAGGGGAACCAGTTATAGAGTGGTCCGGGAGTACAGCATCGCCGAGGGGTAAGTTTATTTCGTACCTCAAGGCCAAAAAGATGATTCAGAAAGGTTATATCTATCATTTGGTCCGTGTGCACGATACTAAGGCCGAGACTCCTACTCTTCAGTCAGTTCCGATTGTTAATGAATTCTCAGATGTATTCCCAGATGAACTTTCAGGCCTTCCGCCTGAACGGGAGATAGACTTCACTATAGATTTGTTGCCAGATACACAGCCCATATCTATTCCTCCCTACAGAATGGCACCGGCAGAACTAAAAGAATTAAAAGAACAGCTGAAGGATCTATTAGACAAAGGCTTCATCAGACCCAGTACATCGCCCTGAGGAGCGCCGGTATTATTTGTCAGAAAGAAAGACGGGTCACTGCGAATATGTGTATTGATTATAGGCAATTAAATAAGGTAACTATAAAGAATAAATATCCCCTCCCCCGGATTGATGAATTATTTGATCAGTTGGAGGGTGCTAAATATTTTTCGAAGATAGATTTGCGTTCGGGCTACCATCAGGTACGGGTACGAGAGGCAGATATTCCGAAGACTGATTTTTCAGGACCCGGTACGGGCATTATGAATTCAGAGTGATGTCTTTTGGGCTGACTAATGCTCCAGCGGTATTCATGGATTTGATAAACCGGGTATTCCGGCCGTTCCTTGATATGTTCGTGATTGTATTTATCGATGATATTTTGGTTTATTCACGATCAGCAGAGGAGCATTCAGATCATCTGAGAACAATACTTGGCACTCTTCGGCAACAAAAATTATATGCTAAATTCTCCAAATGTGAATTCTGGTTAACTTATGTGGCATTCTTGGGGCATATCGTCGGAGCAGATGGTATTCGGGTCGATACACAGAAGATTGAAGCTGTACAGAATTGGCCCAGGCCTACTACACCGACAGAGGTACGTAATTTTCTGGGGTTGGCCGGTTATTACAGAAGGTTTGTGGAGAATTTTGCTTCTATCGCGGCACCATTAACAAAGCTCACTCAGAAAGTAGCAAAATTTCAGTGGACTGACGCCTGTGAGCGCAGCTTCCAGATGCTGAAGGAAAAATTAATTACAGCTCCAGTTTTAGCTCTTTCAGAGGGGTCAAACGGGTACATTGTTTATTGTGATGCCTCCGGTATTGGGATAGGTTGTGTGTTGATGCAGAACGGTCGAGTCATAACCTATGCTTCCCGGCAGCTCAGACCGCACGAGAAGAATTATCCCACTCATGATCTGGAATTAGCCGCGGTGATTCACGCTTTGAAGATTTGGCGGCATTACTTATATGGGGTCCACGTTGATATTTATACGGACCATAAAAGTCTTCAGTATATTTTTAGGCAGAAGGAATTGAATTTACGGCAGAGAAGATGGCTTGAATTATTGAAAGATTATGACGTTGATATTTTGTATCATCCTGGGAAAGCCAATGTGGTAGCTGATGCACTTAGCCGTAAGTCCATGGGCAGTTTGATTGATGTACAGCCTGGCAAGACAGAATTGGTTCGTGAGATTCATCAGTTAGCCAACCTCGGAGTCCGTTTGGCAGATTTTGGAGATACTGGGGTTTCTGTTCGAGCAGTTGCTGAATCATCAATTATGGAAGAGGTAAAACAGCGCCAGTTCGAAGATCCTGTTCTGGTACAGTATAGAAATATGGCCCTTAATAAAGAAAAGACTCAGTTCGAAATCTCGCCTGAAGGGGTATTGTTATATGGAGGCAGATTATGCGTACCTGACGTTGCAGGGTTGAGGCGGCAAATTATGGGTGAAGTACATAATGCTCGGTATTCTATCCATCCTGGTTCCACAAAAATGTATCATGATCTCAGGTGTTTGTACTGGTGGGACGGTATGAAAGGAGACATTGCAGAGTTCGTTAGTCAATGCCCAAATTGTCAGAAAGTTAAGATTGAGCATCAAAAGCCTGGAGGGTTACTACAGGAAATGGAAATTCCAGCGTGAAAATGGGAAATGATTAATATGGATTTCATTGTAGGTTTGCCGCGCACTCCACGCAGGTACGATTCTATTTGGGTTATTGCGGATAGATTGACGAAATCAACCCATTTTCTTTCGGTCCGGACTACTTATTCGGCTGAGGACTATGCTAGATTGTATATTAAAGAAATAGTAAGACTTCACGGAGTTCCTGTATCTATTATAACCGACAGAGGTGCCCAGTTTACGGCTAACTTCTGGAGGTCGTTCCAAGAAGGATTGGGGACTCAGGTGAGTCTTAGCACATCATTTCATCCTCAGTCCGACGGACAGGCCGAGCGCACTATTCAGACGTTAGAAGATATGTTGCGGGCCTGTGTTATTGATTTCAGAGGTAGCTGGGATGACCATTTGCCGCTTATTGAATTTTCTTATAATAACAGCTATCATTCCAGCATTCAGATGGCGCCTTATGAAGCCCTATATGGCAGAAAATGCAGATCTCCGATTGGTTGGTTCGACGTGGGCGAGACTAAATTAATTGGGCCAGATGTGATCCAGGAAGCAGTTGATAAGGTGAAACTTATTCGAGAATGATTATTGGCTGCCCAGAGTCGACAGAAATCATATGCCGATAAACGACGTCGACCGTTAGAGTTCCAGATTGGCGACTAGGTATTTCTGAAGGTGTCGCCCATGAAGGGTGTAATGAGATTCGGTAAAAAGGGTAAGCTTAGTCTGCGATATATCGGGCCATATCAGATTATTCGGAAGATAGGCGAGGTCGCCTATGAGCTAGACTTACCATCCGATATATCGGGCCATATCAGTACACTCGGTATTTCATGTATCCATGCTCCGAAAATGTGTTGGTGATCTTTCCAGAATATTCCCAGTAGATGATATTCAGGTGACGGAGGACCTGTCTTATGAAGAGCAACCTGTAGCTATTCTGGATCGTCAGGTAAGGAGGCTACGTACCAAGGACATACCCTCTGTTAAGGTCTTATGGCGAAACAATAATAAAGAAGAAACGACCTGGGAAGCGGAGGACGAAATGAAGAAGAAATATCCTCGCCTGTTTCCGGTACCTCCAGGTAATTTAAATTTTGTAATCGATTACATTAATCAGTAAAAACTTCATATGTGCCACCCATATAGAGAAACTCCCCCAAAATGCTTGTGAGACCGTATAAGGCTAATTTAACATTCGATGACGAATGTTCTAAAGGGGGGGAGAAAGTTATATCCCGTGTTTTTGGCGTATTTGGAAAAATTTGGAATAATCTTGCTTTGTAGGAAATGAGGGCCATATTTGATTTTATTTCATATATGTGTGTTATTCATGAAAACTATTGATGCGGAATTACGGAGGAAGGCCAAGGGTAAAATTGGATTTTGGAAATTAGTTTCGGGAATTTAAATAAGATTTCTAATGAATTGGGCTCAAAATAAAATAAAGAAAAAATTAAGGCCCAATTGCTTGGGGTGGCCGGCCATATGGCCAAGCCCAAGTCCATGGAAATTATTCCATGTGCTAATTAATTAGGAGGATTATTATATAAGTCATTATCCATAGAACATTCTTGATACAACACAAAACAAGGAGAGAGCAAGTCCATCAAACAAGTCCTTTCGGCCGAACCACAAACAACAAAAAAAAAAAATTCCAAGTCCATCAAATTTGATTCTAAAATCTTATTCTTCTTGAATTCTTGTTAAGCTCAGGACGCTCTCCAACGCGGTATAATTAGTTAAGCGAGAGAACAACGTTTGCGGCAAGTTGAAGTTTGAAGAAAGAGGTAAGAAATCTATTCTTTTATGTTATGGAATAAGTATATATGTTGTAAGGATTGGAATTAGATGAGACTTATGGAGTTGTGATGTGTGTGTGCATAGTTGTGTGTGTGTGTAGTGGTGTGTGGCCGTGAGCCATAGGGTAGTAAAAGGAAGGTGAATTAAATTCCATTTAGTTTGTTAGTTGTGTCGTTGTGACATTCATGACGTAAATAAAGGTTTGACGAGCTAAGTCGGCATTGAAATTGGTTATGCGTTGTTATGGGAAATTATGTGTTTTTAATATATAGTTTTATGTAACTATGGAAGTAGAATTCTAAAATGTGGATTATGGTTGTTGTTAAGGAATTTGGAAGAAGACAATGCGACCTTGTTGTTTCGTCGCATTTGTAGAAGTTTCGGCGGGAATATAGAATTGGCGGGAATACTCGAATCCATGAGTATTGCTTGAAATGTTATTGAATTATGTTTGAATAACCTTGAATTAGTAAATGAATATAAAAATGTTGATGTTAGCTTGATATTGTGAAGTTGGAACGGAAGTTGTCGCCTTATGTAGAAAAGAGGACTATTTATGTTATAGTGCGTTTTGTGATGATTGTTGATGTTGTTGGTATTGTTGGGTTGTTGTTGTTGATATATTGGGCCGAGATGATTCTCGGGGATGTTGATTTTATAGGGGAAATGTTGCCAAGATTTCGGTAGACAATATGAATTTAAGATTGAAATCCTAAAAGCTTATAACTTATATTTGGCAACTATGACCAATTGTAGATTTTGGACGAAACGGGAATTGAGTTTGGGCGAGCGTAAGACGCCATTAAGGTATGTAAAGCTACCCCTTTCCTTCTTTTGGCATGTCCTAGGTGTACTAGGTTTGGATTTGAGCTTCGGGGATTATTCTTTTCATAGAGATCCGAGTTTACTTTTGGTACCATTTCATTCAGCAAAATTGAATTAGAACCTTTTACTTTGTTGGAAAGAAATGTTCAAACATCTATAATTATCATAAACGTAACCGAATCCCCTTGAGACTTTCATGAGTGACTCCATAAGGTCTAATGTTTGTAAATTTCGTACGCCACCTCGACTTGACCCGAGGTGGGCACACTAAATCCGAGAATCCTTCGTTTGCCCTAATAGACTTATCTTTGTATGATATCGGAAAGAGACTTTTTCTTATGCCCTTGGCTATTATAGAATAGTGTTTTGATTGCTCCATGATATTCTGATTTATATTTTAAACTATAAATACGATTTCAGAAGTAGTTTTGTGAGATAAACTCCGTATTGACCAGTTGTTCAGACTAGTTTACCCAACGGGTTGTCATATGATTATATCAAGTTTCATAAATGTGTTGATATGTAAATTGCATTAGTTTCCGCAATACTCTGCTCGTGGCTACTACTATGATATCGATCGCCGGTTCCCGGGCCAGCTTTATGATCGTGCGTATTATGATACATTCGGCTGTATGATGTGTTACGGTTCCCGAGACCTCGCCATAGGGCCGGGTACCGTTTATGGAGTTATGCTGTGATATGGCTTATGATACATTTTGATGATATGATATGTTGCGATGATATGTTATGTTCGGGGTTTGTACAGAGATTTGAAACCTTCTAGAGTATGTTGTGTGTGGCACCAGCGTCGGAGTGGTGACCACGTTCCTGAGCCTTATGCATGATTTCTTTTATTTGCATTATGTACATATGGTCTCAGTACAGGTTTTGACATACTGATTCAGCATTTCCCCTTTTGTACCTTATGTTTCAGTTATGGTTGGATTTTTGTATTCTATGCTTTACATACTCAGTACATCTTTCGTACTGACCCCCTTTCTTCGGGGGCTGCGTTTCATGCCCGCAGGTACAGACGTCGGTGATCCGCCAGTGTAGGCCCCACATTCTGCTATTTCAGAGTGCTCCCTTTGATCCGGAGCCCACATTTTGGTATATATGTCTTTTGCTATGTATATGCTTCTGTACATTTGGCTATTTGGGGTACGGCGGGGCCCTGTCCCGTCATATGTTTTCGTTTTGATTTGTAGAGGCCTGTAGTCATATATGTGGGTCGTGGGTCCTATGTGTGCTCGTTTTGTTCGTGATTTGTGTCTTAATGCGGTCCTGTCTGTTATGACTACCATGGTGGCCCATATATTTGTATATGTGCTTATATTCGGCGATGTGTATTCCGCCGCCCCTTTGACTTTGATATGATATCTCTGCTTGCTCGACCGCTTAAGATAATATTTGACTTCAAATCCGTTCAAAAATGACGATTTGATTTGTTTGTCTATCTGGGTGTCCAAGTAGGGCACCAGTCACGGCCCACGGGGCTGGGTCGTGACAGTGCTTTACACAACTGTCGACATCTCGACGTACTATCCAGAGGACACTGTCTGCAAAAGACTCTAACAAGGACCAAGTTACCATAAAAAATGTTGAGACAGGGCCCCAGTATACTCGTAATGCATCTGACTCGAGGACATACATAAGTACTCTGACTCGGCAACACTTCGAATAGAAGTGGAGTTCACCAATCCAGCTGATAGCCCGGGAACATCCTATGAAAAGTGTCCTTAGTCAACTGTCTGCACTTGTGTGGCATGAAACACAGATCCCCCAGGAAAATGGACGTCAGTACGAATAATGTACCGAGTATGTAAAGCAGAACTGAAACAATATATCTCGACTCGAATGATAAAAGAGTAACAGACTCAATCTGTACCTGTAATCAACACGGCGAATCATGCACATGCATATGAACTTTTAATGCATCATGAGTGTAAATATATATATAAAGCACGCCTTGACCCTGCTCGCAGCCCCTTCAGGCATAATAGTATAATGGCCCCTTCGGGCAGCCCCTTTAGGCATCATAATCATCATATACCAGCTGATCAGGTGGTTTGCGTATATAATGCCTTAGCCCTTTTCCCCTTCCCCATGAAATGATGTTGTCCATGTATGTAAATATGAAAATACAAGAAAATCTTTGGAAACCATCAAAAGACTCCCTTCGGAGCAACTTTAGTTCAAACCGGGAACTTCTTCCCCTTTTTTCAAAAATGAGAACTTCTTCCCCATTCTTAAAAATGGGAACTTCTTCCCCTTTTCATTTGTCTCCTTCGAGACTCAAAAATGAAATGTCAAATGCATAGGGATAAGGAAACCTTATGTATGTCCCTGCAACACCCCAAATTTGTTTTTAAGCTAACTCTTGAATTTTTGATTGACCATATCTTGATAGTAAGGTATATTCTACTTCGCACTTCCTGAATGTGAACTTGACGATATTTGAAACTTGTTTGAAGTGTTATGGTGTAGTTATATAAACTACTCCTACTATGATTATCTTAGTAATTTATTAAATGGATTAGATATATATATATATATATATATATATATATATATATATATATATATATATATATATAATAGTGGGCAGCCCCCCCCCCCCCCCCCCCTCTTTTTTTTCATCCTCATCCCAAGTAAGATATATACCCTTTTGGCTCTTATCCTCTCCACCATGGTAGTCATAACAGACAGGACCGCATGGTAGTCCTCTACAATATCTTTCTACAAGATGTTGTAGAAAGATATTTCATAGCCCTACAACTTTTGTTCAGGCTCCAAAACCCAGGTTTTCTTGTATTTACTCGAAAAGTGCTGCCCAGATTTCTGTTTTGCAAACCCTACATGTATTACTGTTAGTATTTTGAGCATATCCTGTAGTACAAAATTGATATAGTAGTGATTTAAATTTCTCTGAAACCCCAAGACATGCATCTACAACTTTCATTAAGGCCACAAAGTCTATTTTTGCCATTTACCCCTTTGAAACTTAGCCACAATACGAGACAATAGTACTGTCCAGAATTCCTGTTTTGATAGTTTAGGGTGATTTTCACTGATTTCATGTTTAGTTTCGACGCGCTGAAACCATTGAACTTAAGTAGATATTTGATTGTGTATTTAAGGTATATATGCCTTGTACAAGCTAAGAGGAATTGTTTGATAAAGTGGACTTTGGTTGGTCGATGACGTAGACAATTTTAACTCCTCGAATTGTGGTATAACTTGTTGTGTGGTAAAACGCCAAGGTTTGTTTATAAACTTGAACTCGGAATATCTTTGTTTTCTGGAAGTTTTGAAGTATCTTGATGGGTTGTTTCCTTACTCTTCATCTAATATCATTGTATGGTTATTATCTCAAGTATTGCAAAACCTTCGCTAAATCGCTCACCTGTACGAATTGCTTGATCATTTTGCATTCTTGTTGGGACTTTTTCCATCTTGTTACGGTGACTTTGTCACCGATATCGGCAGGCCTCTTGATTTGGATCTTGCCCATCTTGACTTTGGATTTCATACGTAAGTTTTACTAGGTGACTTGTTTTCCTATTTTAGGGTGTGCTTTCAACCCAAGTCATGCCATGTACTGGGTTTACATTTTGCCTTGTAATTATATAAAAAGGAAGATACTAGTTTTCTGTGATAATTCACAAGTTTGAGCTGCGTGTATCTTATGGACCCGCAGTGGTGTTGATTTGAAAATGTAATTTCAAAATGAAGTTTCTTAAATGTGTTGACTATTTGAGAAGGGAATTACCATTTTAAATTGATACTCTGATATTGTATTTCATCTAAGAAATTTTTTGGAGGGTATAATGGAAAAAAATGTCGCACTTTCAACCCTTTTTCGCATGGGCCTATTTTCGCTATTAAATATTTTGTGAATATCTTTTGGCATAAATTTCTTCTAAACGTTGTAAGTATTAAATTAGCTTTTGTTTCGTAAGTGGTATCCTCCCAAAGGGGATGCTACAAGTTTTGGTATTAGAGCTTAGGTTTGTGATTTCTAGGTATTTTGTTGTGACTTGTTCGTATACTTGTTCCTTTTTTTAACATGTTTTGTTGAGTGTATTGCGCATATGCATCATGTACATGTCCCTAATACAATGTGATCTTCCCTTATGTAGGAATTGAGTTATGGCCTCTTCTTCCTCTAATAGACCTATGGAAGCCGCTCGTGAGGGTTTAAATAACTCTAAGGCCCAACCTCACTTACAAGAGGGGGTTGGAGAACATTTTTCTGATTCTAATCTTCCTCGTACTAGTGGATCTGAAGTGGGAAATAATCAGGGTACAAGAGTTGGGCCACATCCTCAAATGAGTCATAGTACTCCTACTGTTGATCCTCTTTTTCTACAAATGGCTGATTTCTTTCGTCACATGGCTAGAAGAATGCCCGACCCTAATGAAATGAACTTTGAGAAAACGAGAAAAATGGGTGGAGTTGACTTTGAAGGAACTGTTGATCCTACGGATGCCGAGCAGTGATTGGAGCGCATGGAAAGAGTATTTGAGCACTGTTACAAAAAGATGCTTATGACTGGTGGGTAAGTGTACCGAATGCCAAGGAAAAACCTCCTGTTCTTACTTGGAATGATTTTGTGAAAGAATTTCATATGAAGTATGCCCCATCTCCTTAACATGATGCAAAGAAAAAGGAGTTCTTGAATCTAGAGCAAGGGAGTCTGTCTATTGCTGAATATCAACAGAAGTTTCTCAGGCTTTCTCGTTATGCTGGTGGTATTATTAATAACTAAAAATATAAGTGCATGTGATTCGAAGACTGTTTGAATAATTCCATCAGAAAATCTGTGGCGGTCCTACAACATGAGAACTTTTGTAAATGCTTAGCTTGTCAACAAATAAAGGCCAAGCAACAAGTCCCAATTGGTTTGTTACAACCCTTATCAATACATGAGTGGAAATGGGAAAGAATAACTATGGACTTTGTTTCTGGGCTTCCACGCACTCAAAGAAATCATGATGCAATTTGAGTTATAGTTGATAAGCTAACCAATAGTCCTCATTTCTTGGCCATCAGAATGGACTACCCACTTGAACGTTTAGCAGAATTGTACGTCAATGAGATTGTGAGGCTACATGGAGTTCCTATTTCTATTGTATCTGACTGAAACCCAAGGTTTACATCCAGATTCTGGACTAGCTTTCAAGAAGCTTTGGGCACTAGGTTGAACTTTAGTACTTCTTTCCATCCTCAGACAGACGGCCAGTCCGAGAGAGTGATTCAAATCTTGGAAGATATGCTTCGAGCTTGCATTATGGAATTTGAGGGTAGTTGGGACAGACACCTAGCCTTGATAGAATTCACTTACAATAATAGCTACCAATCAAGTATTGGCATGCCTCCCTATGAAGAATTATATGGGAGAAAGTGTAGAACTCCTCTTTGTTGGAGTGAAGTTGGTGAAAGAAAATTTGTTGGTCCTGAGATTGTGCAACAAACTGAAGATAAGGTAAAAATCATCAAGGATCATCTAAAATTTACCTCGGATAGACAAAAGTCTTATGCTGATCTTAAGAGGCGTGAAATTGAACATCAAGTGGGAGATAAGGTATTTTTAAAGGTTTCTCCATGGAAAAAGATTATGAGATTTGGCCAAAAAGGAAAACTTAGTCCTCGATTTATTGGACCATATGAAGTACTTGAGAGAGTTGGTCCAGTTGCATATAAACTATCTCTTCCACCAGAGTTAGATAAGATCCACAATGTCTTCCATGTTTCTATGCTTAGAAGATATCGCTCAGATCCATCTCATGTTCTTCCTGGTGAATCCTTGAGGTTAGGCCTGACTTGACATATGAAGAGGAACCGATCCAAATCATTGTGCATGAGACAAAAGAGCTTAGAAACAAGAAAATTTCTTTAGTAAAAGTCCTTTGGAGAAATCATTTTGGCAAAGAAGCTACCTGGGAGCGAGAAGAGGATATGTGAATTCAACATCCACAGTTGTTTTGAGGCTAGTATAAGGTAAATTTCGGGATGAAATTTCTTAAGGAGGGGGGGGGGGGGGGGGGAGTTGTAACACCCTAATTTTTTTTTAAGCTAACTCTTGAATTTTTGATTGACCATATATTGATAGTAAGGGTATATTTTACTTCGCACTTCCTGAATGTGAAATTGACTATATTTGAAACTTGTTTGAAGTGTTATGGTGTAGTTATATAAACTACTCCTACTATGATTATCTTAGTAATTTATTAAATGGATTAGATATATATATATATATATATAATAGTGGGCAGCCCCCCCCCCCCCTCTTTTTTTTCATCCTCATCCCAAGTAAGATATATACCCTTTTGGCTCTTATCCTCTCCACCACGCCCCAATTTCGTTTTTCTCTAAGGAAATACAACACAAAAAACTCTCTCCTCTCATAATATGCATCCTATAAATCAATCATCAAGACTTGCTTTGGTTGAGCCCCAAACAACTCCGCACGATTGAGGTAAGTTACAAACCCGTTTTTGAACTGGACTGCTGTTAGTGTTTTCAGCATAATTTCTTGTATAAAGCTTAGTTTTAGGTGATTCAATATGTTATAAAAATATATTTCATAGCCCTAAAACTTTCATTCAGGCTATAAAACCCAGTTTTGCTTGTATTTTCTCGAAAAGGGGTGATGAAGTACAGGGCAGGTGCTGCCCAGATTTTGGTTTTGCAAACCCTACATGTATTACTGTTAGTATTTTGAGCATATCCTGTAGTACAAAATTGCTATAGGAGTGATTTAAATTTCTCTGAAACCCCAAGACATGTATCTATAACTTTCATTAAGGCCACAATGTCTATTTTTGTCGTTTACCCCTTTGAAACTTAGCCACAATACAAGACAGTAGTACTGTCCAGAATTCCTGTTTTGGTAGTTTAGGGTGATTTTCACTGATTTCATGTTTAGTTTCGATGCACTGAAACCATTGAACTTAAGTAGATATTTGATTGTGTATTTAAGGTATATATGCTCTTGTACAAGCTAAGAGGAATTGTTTGACGAAGTGGACTTTGGTTGGTCTATGGCGTAGACAATTTGAACTCCTCGAGTTGTGGTAAAACTTGTTGTGTGGTAAAATGCCAAGGTTTGTGTATAAACATGAACTTGGACTATCTTTATTTTCTGGTAGTTTTGAAGTATCTTGATGGGTTGTTTCCTTACTCTTCATCTTATATCATTGTATGATTATTATCTCAAGTATTGCAAAACTTTCGCTAAATCGCCCACTTGTATGAATTGCTTGATCATTTTGCATTCTTGTTGGGACTTTGTCCTTCATGTTACGGTGACTTTGTCACCGATATTGGCATGCCTCTTGATTCGGATCTTGCCCATCTTGACTTTGGATTTACATTTCGTCTTGATGATGGATTTTTGTCCATTTTCGAGTACGAGTGGAAAGCCACTTTCAACATGGCTCTTGATTCTCTTGATTATTGGGTGACGACCTTTCTTGATTTAGGGCTTCGATCCATCTTGATATTGATTGTGCTTGGTGTGATGGCATGACGTACATATTAGGAGAAATTGGTTATTTGACAAACTCTCTTGAATTGAATTATAAGCTCTCTTGACACTTAAGCCTTTGAATATTGATATCGATATTTTGAAACTCTTCAAGGTTTGGTATTTGATACTTTCGATATACTTGGTTACTTGATTTATTTTTATCTCATTGAGCTACCTACGACGGACAAGGGAATTGGAGAATCTAATGGCTCCAAGCCCAAAGTTTATACACCACTAAGCTTTATGCTTAGCGATAGTTGTTTTCTATCGTGGGTAATGTACGGAAAGAGATTTGAAGATGACCATTTGAAGTGGACTTTTTGGGAGCCTTAGTGAAGATCTCATTTGCATATGCATCTAGGTCTTGTAAAATTTTCGGGACTTGTACATGATCCATATGTAACACTTATGTATGAAATTTTGAAGGCTTGTTGGACACAAGACAATATGCTTGTAGCTTGAACTTGGTGACTTGTTTTGTTATTTTAGGGTGTGCTTTCGACCCAAGTCATTCCATGTTCTGGGTTTACATTTTGCCTTGTAATTATGTACAAAGGAAGATATTAGTTTTTTGTGATAATTAGCAAGTTTGAGTTTCGTGTATCTTATGGACCCGCAGTGGTATTGATTTGAAAATATAATTTCAAAATGAAGTTTCTTAAATGTGTTGACTATTTAAAAAGGACATTACCATTTTAAATTGATACTGTGATATTGTATTTCATCTAAGAAATATTTCGGAGGGTACAATGGAAAAAAAAATGTCGCACTTTCAACCCTTTTTCGCATGGGCCTATTTCTGCTATTAAATATTTTGTGAATATCTTTTGGCATAAATTTCTTCTAAACATTGTAAGTATTAAATTATCTTTTGTTTCGTAAGTGGTATCCTCCTAAAAGGGATGCTACAGTCCCCTTCGGGAATTAGACATCGTTATGGAATCATACAACTTATGGATGCCCCTTCGGGCTTAAGAAGTCAAGGAACTCAGGATATCCTACATCTAGGAGTGGATTCAATATGGATATCATTACGCTTTACGCTTGTCATAAATCATGCCAAAAAGAAGGAAAGGATAGCCTTAACATACCTGGATAATCTCCTTCTCAATCCACAATAATGCTTGACATAATCCTCTTGCGTCTACAACAACTGAAATGATACTGTCATCAACAAACAGTGTCACAACTATCATATCTTGCTAATATTATAACCTTCGAAAAATCGGGCAGCACCTCCTCTATTTATACTACATCCCAAAGACCACTAAGGGTCATCAAACATCCCAACAACAGTCAACAATAGCAATAACTACAATATAATCTAATATAACCCTCTTTGATTACTTTAAGAATCATATCGAGCGGCAAGCTCGTTTAACGAATAACAAATGTAATCCAAACCCAAATCTCCTCTAATAATTCAGTCCGCACCCTGCATAACAATATGCATATATTTACCATATCATATTTAGCTCAAAATATCCTAAAATGTATTCCAAAACAATCCATTCTCCTACGCCTCATCCTTTACTTTCTATCCGTAGATTTCATATATTTTCTTCTCCATTTTTCCAACTAATACATTAATATTCCCAATAATCATAGGGACAATATATTCAGGTTATAATCAACAACTTACAACCATTAGAAGTCATATTTAAACATTCAAAACAGCCCCTACAAAACAGTGGCTTAACTTAACTTATTTCGATGTAGTCTTGCGGTGTTTAGCCTCAAACAACTTTATTAACATCAATTTAAGCTAACACACAACCAAAGAGGTGTTATACATACCATAAGCAGTGCATACAACCCAAGAATCACAGCTGCATCAGCTCCACTTTACTCTCAATCACTAGACAACACCATAGGTTTGCTACCCTTGTAGTCTCTAACTTTCTTGGTGGAAGATTGGGTTGTTTTTACTTGAATTGAGGTGAAATTTCGTGGGTGGAGGTTGGGGAAATATTCTAGAGGGTTGGCGAAATACTCTTGAGGTGTTTGCATGAAACATAAGGGGTAAAACCCTTTTTTTAAGCTTCTAGAGTCGGTTCGGGTACTGTAGCACCCGGTTACAGTAGCAGCGCGGCTACTGTAGTAGGGGCAGTTACTGTAGCACACGTTTCTGCTCTGTTAGCCTAACTTGTAACGTCCATAATTCTCTACTCCGATGTCATATCGAAGGGCGGTTTGTTGCGTTGGAAACTAGACTCAACGAACTTCATTTTAGGATTTTGAAACACCTTAAAACTCCTAATATAATAGGACATATACCCCTCCAAAGTTGCCCAAAAATTCTGTCCAAGATTCTACCAATATTTCCAAATTTTCGACAACTTATTTTCTTCGATTTGCTTCATCCTGGAATCTTCTTAGAATATTCATACATGATATTTATCATTAATTATAATTGATGAGAGTCATTTCCTTTTGTTCCAAGGTTGTCCTTCCCGATTACGACTTTCAAGATCTTAATTCGTCCTTTACTCATACAATATACTCAATAATGCTTTGTTCCTCATCATCCAAAGTTGTTTTACTTAGCCATAGCTCGACATACTTACATTCAAATTTAATAAGTGCTTCTCTGAAAGTACGGGGTGTAACATCCTTCCCCCCTTAAAAATGTTCATCCTCAAATGTGGTAGCTTGCGAGCTTATAACGCTTTTATTAATTTCTTGAAATGGTTGTCCTCCTGTGTCACATTTGTCTCATAATATCTGTATATTTAGTCCATTCTCACTTTTCTTTAGCACATTCTTGGTATATTGGTTTATCTCGAATTTTGGCTCCTTCAAGCTAGTACATTTCCCTCCTTTGAACATGGAAATATTATGGTTCATCTTAGAAATGAATTTATTCTTCCCCTTTTTTAAAATATGTTCTCGTATACCAGCAACCTTCAAGTATTAACCTTCCTTGATGATCATCTGGATGACCTTAGTGAACCTTTAACTCCTCTATTTCATATAATGCTGGAGTCTTTTCATCGCATGGCTTAACTTATTTCATTTTTGCCAGTTGAGTTCTTGTAGCAAATCAAATTGCTTATGCATATCGGATACAATTATGATACCTTATATATTGTCCTTTCACCTCTACCTTTCATGAATAGTAGTCTCCTAGGCTAATGAATTAATAGGGACATCGAATTCATTGGGCCCCTTTTTTGGAGTATCCGACTATTCCATGCTCCTTTAGCCCTAGTCTTTCTTCACGACTATCTTCTTAATATCCTTGAAATTCTCCTTACTTTAGGTTCCCAATTCCAATTTATATTTATGCTATACCATTAGAAGTTGATACTCTCTACCATTCATCCCCATGACTTTCCCTTTCATTGGCTTAGCTCATATTGTCCCGTAGTTTTCTTAACTACCTGTTGGCATCATAGTCCTTCTAATCTTCTGCCTGTTCCTGTTCTTATCATGAAATCTTCACGAATTACTCCTTTTTCTTTCTCCTTACGTCGAGTCCTCATCTTCCCTTTTGATACTACAATTTGCTCGTATTTATACATACCCCCCCCCCCCCCCTATACATTCATTCTATTTTCCTTATGATCAAATTTCCTACTCCTTATCAAAACTCTTATCCCATGTTATCGATGTTTTGCCTCTTGGCCAATCTTGCTAGCTTATTATCCTTCCTCTTGACCTTGATGGCTACACAACTTCCTTTGCCAATTCGTTAGTCCACTGTGCTTGCTTTTGCCCTTAGGGTCTTCCTTGGCTTCCCTTGCTCATAAAGTGCTCTTTTTCCTTTGCCAGTTTATAGTGTGTGCCTAGAAATTTGTAGAACCTTCCACTATAAGTGCAAACCCGTCATCAACCTATTCTGATCTTATATATATAAACTTCTAGAGCAAGCCTTTCCCTTACTCATTAACTTCCTTTCCCATATCAATATCTCTTCATTTTCTCTTGCTCACCAATCTATAAATCGTAATACTGCATTTGGGTTCCTAATGTCAACTTTCCCTATATCTTCAACAAATCTTAATTCTCCGAAATCTCGAATGCAACTCATTCCAGTTTCTTTAATTACTGATCATTTTTCCCTCCAGGGTTCTTCCCTTAAATTAAATTCAAATAATTCTAAAACTTCTTTTTGAAAGCATCTCATAATTGTTCATTCAATCATGACTCACCAAACATTCGGTTGTCATATTTTTCCTTCATTCTTTCTCTATGGCAAAAATAAAAATCAATCTATAAAAAAAAATTCGGCAGAGTTTCCTCTATACCTCTTATGGCCTCATTCCCGCACACAGCCCAGAAAACACATATAATGCCTCCCAGGGCGATCACAATTACCCGTAACATCTCGCTCCAGCTCTTATATCAAAGTCTATCAATATCAATAAGGCAAGAAACATACCTCTAAGAGTAACAACTTCAATTCTCATCAATTACTTCATAGCGGCATAATCAACTACTCATCCATAATCAAAACATTAAGGGTTAGAATCAGGGACATCACATCCTATACTTTAGCTCTACAACACGATCTAAGATAAGAAAGAAGGGTCAATCATTCCTAAATGCCCTGCAGCCTCTTGTTTATAAGTGTGGTGCGCTTCACACCCATAAATAAGACTCTACTGGACACGGCTTTGCAGACAACCCCTAGGACGAACTGCTCTGCTACCACTTATGTCACGACCCAAACCGGAGGGCAGCAACTGACACTCAAGACCCTACTCGGCTTAGTGCCATACTACCATTCTATTCATAAGTCACAACTTTTTGTGAACCTTTAAATCATGAAATGACGCCCTCGTCAAGTAAAATATGAAAACTTTTTAATAGAACTCCTTCATCATGTCAGGGACTTCTCCCTTATCGTTAAATCAAAGAAAACCTTTAGTCACAATAAAATATTTAAAACAATGCATATGAGCACGTCGACCTATATGGCCGCTTTACACAACTGTCGACATCTCGACGCACTATCCACAGGACACTGTCTGCAAAAGCCTCTAACAAGGACCAAGTTACCATAACATGAGTTGAGACATGGCCCCAGCATACTCGTAATGCATCTGACTCGAGGACATACATAAGTACTCTGAATAAGCAACACTCCGAATAGAAGTGGAGTTCACCAATCCAGCTGATAGCTCGGGAACATCCTATGGCAAGTGTCCTTCACTAAACTGTCTGCACCTATGTGGCATGAAACACAGTGCCCCCAGGCAAAGGGACGTCAGTACGAATAATGTACCTTGTATTTAAAGCATAACTGAGACAATATATCTCGACTCGAACGATAAAAGAGTAACAGACTCAATTTGTACCTGTAATCAACACTGCGAATCATGTACGTGCATATGAACTTTTAATGCATCATTAGTATACATAGATATATATATATATATATATATATATATATATATATAATTCATGCCTTCGCCCTGCCCGCAGCCCCTTCGGGCATAATAGCATAATGGCCCCTTCAGGCATCATAATCATCGTATACCAGCTGATCAGGTGGCTTGCGTATATAACGCCTTAGCCCTTTTCTCCTTCCTTATGAAATGATGTTGTGTATGTATGTAAATATGAAAATGCATGAAAATCTTTGGAAACCATCAAAAGACTCCCTTCGGAGCAACTTTAGTTCAAAATGGGAACTTCTTCCCTTTTTTTCAAAAATGGGAGCTTCTTACCCTTTGTTAAAAATTGGAACTTCTTCCCCTTTTCATTAGCCTCCTTCGAGACTCAAAAATCAAATGTGAAATACATAGGGATAAGGAAACCTTATGAATGTCCCCTTCGGGAATTAGACATCGTTAAGGAATCGTACAATTTATGGATGCCCCTTCGGGCTTATGAAGTCAAGGAACTCAGGATATCTTACATCTAGGAGTTGATTCATTATGGATATCATTACGCTTCGGGCTTGTCATGGATCATGCCAAAAAGAAGGAAAGGATGGTTACACCCCGTAGTTTCTGTACGTTGAGGTTCGTTAGGGTTAGCTATTCAACTGCAGACATCGGAGTAATTGTCGAGAAGATGCAAGATCATAGGTGCTCATTTTATAATTATAAGAGTTCGAGTTTACGTAACAGGTTATAGAAGGATTGGAAAACAAGTGAACTAAGGAGATTAAGCTTCTAAGGCTTTGAAAGAAAGTTGGGCAAGGTTTGGTACTAAAAGTTTTGGTCTAACTGGGAAAAATAATATCTCTGAGTATATTAAGAGTTTTGAAGTGAAACAAAAGCCAAAAGTGAAGTTCGGGAAGTCTAGTTTCCAACGCAACAAACCGCTCCTCAATAGGACAGCAGGGTAAGGAGATATGGACATTACAAGTTGGGCTGGAAGGCCAGGAAAATGGTCTGGGTGAACGCGCCAGGGAGTAGCGCGAACGCGCAGAAGGCCAAGGGCCAACACAGCGTGAACGCACCACCATGAGGCGCGAACGCGCTGAGCAGTTTTGAGGCCCGAGTTAGGGATGAAGGTAATGTTATAAGAGTGTAATAATAATATACATCGGACATTTTAAGACCATATGGTGTAAATCATTTAGTACATTGCTTGATGAAAGCCCTCGTTAGTGCAAGCTAAGTGGGGCCCACATGCCGGGGTTTCATAAAGGACATATGAAGAGATATATGAGTAGTATATAGGAAGTTGAGCAAGTCCTAAGATAGACCCTTAAGCCAAATTATTATATCCCATATTTTTGTACGTTGGATTATTCGTAAGCTGAGGTGGGGTCCACATGTCGAGATTTCTTTTTAAAGGACATATGACAATTTATATGGATAATATATGTGAAGTTAAACACAACTCAAAAAGGACCCTTGAGCCAAATCCAAGTTGAATCCCTCCAAAAAAATGTTTTTAAGTTATGTTTTTGGGTGATCTGACTTCGGGAGGCCATAACCCCATCGGTATTGGGAATTTGGGAAAACCCCTAAAATAAAAGTTGTAGATAATTGACATACCTTTCCAACCATAGGTCGTGGGTCTGCATGTGACACCGGGATAAGGAGATATGGACGTTTTAAGGGAGAAAGGTCGAGCTGGGCAGTGGGTTCGGCCCAACCCGATTCCAAGTCGGGTCAGGCCCATTACCCATGACATTTAAGGGAATTTTCAGCTTTCTCTCCTCATTGTCAGACCAAAAATACCCAGAAACGTCTAGAGAGAGAGAGGGAGGAGAACCTTAGAGAGTAAAAGTCATTTTGACCAAAATCTGAGCCCCGAATCCCGAAGCTCATGAAGAGAAAAGTGTTGTACGTCGCGTTGCCTTCAAATTGAGCTAAAAATCAGCAAAGAAGAAGAGTGTTGACGTGGTTGCTGCATACTTAAGGTAAGATTAAGGTCCCTTTTTCATTGTTAATAAGTTTATTTAGTGTTTTAACGGATTAGAACGGAGAAAATAGCGTTATAAACTCGTTTGTTGTTTTGTTGAGATTTCTGGATTAAGGGGCTGTTTTAGGTGGATTAAATGGATGGAATTAGCTGAGTTATGATGTATGATAATTGTTGATATTGTTGTTGATGTTGTTGATAAGTTGTTGTTCTTGAATTTGGGAGAATAAAATGTATGAAGATATTGTATACAAAGCGTATACCGGGCTATTTTATATGATTTTCGTGGATGTTTTGTGACAATATTTTGGGGCTGTTTTATGGTTGTTATGAATTGTTTTGTGGGCTGGAATATCGTGGGATTGACTGTAGTTGTTGTTGTTGTTGTGTTTGTGGTTATACTATGGATATACGAAAATAAAGAAGTGTATACAAGCATTGGTATACGAATGTATATTGGGCTGTTTTGGAAGTGATTTAAGAATGTATTTAATTCTAGTTTGATATGAAATTGTTGGTGTTGTTGTTGTTAGTATTTTGATTGATGTTTGGCTAAATTGGAATCTCGAGGATTGTTAAGTTTTCAGGAGAAATGCTGCCAGAATTTCGTTAAGTTTCATTCGTACTCGGATTGGTTAGTAAGTGATGCGGATGATCTAACTGTGGCTTATGTTATATTAATTTTAGACCTACGAGCTCGAGAAGTAGACGTTGGACATTTAGATAGAGTTCAAGGTATGTAAAGTTAACCCTTCTTTCTTTTTGGCATGATCTTTATGAAACGAACAGACGATGTATATATGATTCCAAAGAAGTTTCTATTCTTAGAGCCACTAGGATGGCTAATGTTCTTGATTTCCAACAACTATTACATTATGTCTTGATACGTGTATATGATTCCAGAAGTTCTATTTGGATATAATCCATAGTGATATTCGAAAGGTACTTGATATGACTATTGTCTTGATTTTCAAATGATAGTTCGTTTTGACTATTCTATTGAGTCTCAAATATGATTTAATTTTCATATGGTTGCTCACTACTGTACTCGTGCATGCCTCAACATATCTTTCACTGAGTCCCGGGCCAGGATACGTTTTCATACATGGTTTCACTGCATTGTTCACCGAGTCCCTCACTAGAGGGCCGGGTACGGTATATATATATATAATGGTGTTATGATGTGATGGTGTTATGATGTGATGATGTGATGGTGTTATGATGTGTTTATGGCGCCAAGGATGGTATGTGGCGACCTTATTCACCGAGTCCCATAATGGGCCGGGTATGATATATGATATTGACATGCATGATTTATGTTTCAAAAGGTAAGTGTTTTGGTATTCTGGATGTTATACTTGTCTCCTGTACTCCCTATTTCAGTATGATTCTCTTTACTTTATTTCATGCTTTATATACTCAGTACATATTCCGTACTGACCCCCTTTCTTCGGGGGGCTGCGTTTCATGCCCGCAGGTACAGATAGTCGGTTTGGTCACCCTTCGGCATAGGACTTCTACTCAGCTGTCTTGGAAAGCTCTATTGTTCCGGAGCCTAGACTTTTGGTACAGATCTTATGATGTATACTTATATGTTTATCCAGGGGTACGGCGGGGCCCTGTCCCGTCATATTTCGCTGTCGATACTCTTAGAGGTCTGTAGACATATGTGTGGGTTGTGTATAAGTTCTGTTCAGCTGTGTCTATGTGATGTGCTATGATATGATGTTCATCTGTAGTGGTAGGCTTGTCGGCTTGCATGTGATATTGATATGTGGTGGCAGCCTTGTCGGCTTGCGTATCATTTTATGATTTGATTAGTTGTGACTCCTCAGGAGACAATTTATCTGGATATATATATACGTGACGACGTTATGAACCTTGGAGTTCATTTGCAAGTTTCCATATTGTTCTTAGATTCAGTTTGACTATATCCAACAGGTACGTATACGAGTGTCCAGGTCGGGCACTTGTCATGGCCCACGGGGTTGGGTCGTGACACAAATATGGTCATAAGCCCTCAAAAAGGACGATTTAAGGAAACATTTTCGGATGATCTGACTTGAAGTGGCCCAAACATCATTATAAGTTTGGAATTTGGAAAAACACCAAAAACTAAAGTTGTAGATAATTGAATTAGATTTACAACCAAAGGTCGTGGGCCCTCATAACATATCGGGATCAAGAGTTATGATCTTTTTACTGAACGAACGCGTAGGCAGAAAAACTAAGCCAGCGCGAGCGCGCTGAAGGAATTTCAAGTCGGTCCAGGCAGAACCTGGACCTCTATATAAAGGGGATACCCCCCTTATTTTTCATCCAAAACACACCTAAAGATCCTTAAATGTTCTGGAAACTTCCCCCAACCTTCACTTATCAAATTTTAACGCGGATCAAGTAGAATTTCCCGAATTCCGGCCCAGACAGTGTATAGTTGCGGTTGTAGAATCGTATAACGACGAGTTTGGCTCAGCTCAAGGTGGGAAAAAGTGGAGATATAGCAATATTACAGGAAGAAAGATATGAATCTCTTGTTGTTAATATTAATCTTGGTTTGTTTACGAAGATAAAATTGTTAATTAGCTGTATCATAATTGCGTTGGCAGAAGTAGAAATATGGGATAAATTTCATATGGAATAATTTATGGAATATTTTGGTAGTAATGGTATTGTGGTGAATGTTGGTATCGTTGTTGTTGTTGTTGGTTGCTGAATTATAATTTCGGGCTAAGCATATAAACAGGGGAGATGTTGCCCGATTTTCGGCAGGACATAGAATGTGTTAATATGATAGCCTAGCATAAGTATATAACAATGAGTCTAACAATTATGCGAATCCTCTTGAATGTAGATTTACAAGCTCGGGCGGATAAGCGTAAGTAATAGGAGGTTGAACAGGTATGTTAAGGCTCGTCCCTTTCTTTTAAAGGCATGATTCCTATGTTATGATTTCATAAATGTTTCCATAACTGCCTTATTTTCAAAAGCTAGAAGTTTATGACTCCTAAAGATTCTTACGATGTTAAATGAAAAATGTTCTATGATGATTGTGATGATGATGATGATCCTCTTCTGGAAACTCCGAAGTTGTGATTTGAGAGCATTATGAGATTATTGAGCCATTCCATGTATCTGTTGATCTTACTTATTGTTGATGGTATCATCTCATGTCATTAGTTCCTTCGAGGTAAGATATAGCGAAGATAACGATTTTATTTCCAGCGCTACCTAAGTTCATGAATCTCGAGACTCCCGTGACATTATCGATTTCATCTTACGAGTGTTGCTCTTTCAAGGAATGATACAGTGACGATGGTAATGCTGATGATGATGTTGATTTCATTTATGTATTTTTATGTGTATGTATGTATGTATGCATTGTATCCCACTGATCAGCTGGGGATAACACCGAGCCTACATGGCCTGGTAAGATAACAACGAGCCTACATGTTCGAGTAAGATAACACCGCGTCTATATGGCCAGTTAAGATAACACCATGTAAGATGATATATATATATATTACCACGCCTTAACGGTCGGATGGGATATTTTATATGGATATGTATGGTAAAGTCTTTTTTTAAAAAAGAAGCTAAGCATGCATGACATTCGCCTTAAAAGGACATTCAGGGGCACAGGTTGATCTCTTTTATATTACTTGATCTTCATACGTTCACTATATTATTTCCATGTTCAGTATCTCCTACTATGTTACTGTTTATGCCTTACATACTCAATACATTACTTGTACTAACGTCATTTGTTGTGGACGCTGCGTTCATGCCCGCAGGTAGATAGGTAAATGGATCTGACCTGTAGGTGATCTATCGGCGGATTATCAGGAGCACTCCACTCACTTCGGAGCTGCAGTTTATGGGTATTGGTCCTTATGGCTACTTGTATTCTATGTAGAGGTTCGTAGACATGTATGTACATTTAGATGTTTCATAACCCTACCGTTTCATATCGTTATGTAACATTTTTGTAGCCTTGATGGCGGGTAACGACAGGCATAATTGTTGAAGATTATACATAGATGTGCTGTTGTATTGCGATATATATCTTTACAGATTATGATATCCCCGAGCTATCTTCATAGTCCACCCAGAAATGATTATAAGATGTATGTTTTGAGGTGCTCGGCATGTTAACTCCGGGTGCCCGTCATGGCCAGCGAGTCGGGTCGTGACGAAAGTGGTATCAGAGCAGTTCGTCCTAGGTATTGTCTACGAGCCGTGTCCGGTAGAGTCCTATTTATTGGTGTGAAGAGCGCCACACTTATAAACGGGAGGCTACAGGGCATTTAGAAATAGTAGACCTTCTTTCTCATCTTAGATCGTGCGAAAGAGCCATGCTATCAGGTTTTCCCCCTTTTACTAACTGTGTGTTATGATTTCAATATGTCTGTGAAAAGGAGAACTACAATGGCCCAGAAGGGCAAGATGGTGGCCGAAAGAAGAACTGAGCGGGGGCCACCAGCAGAAGTAGAGGAGGGTGCGTTTCATAATGATGTCCCATCTCGAACCTCTCCCACCTTACTTATTTCAGAGGAGCAAGAAGGGGCCCCAGGTCCAGTTCTAATGCCCCCAGTTGCCCCATCCGACGCCTCGGGCCAGGAGGTAAAACAGGCCATTCTTTTGCTGACTCAGTTAGTTGTCGCTCGGGCCCAGCGGCAAAGTACGGGACATGGTGATAGAGTTGTTAGTGCTAGAGCCAGTGATTTTATCAGTTTAGACCCTCCAGAGTTCTTTGGGTCGAAACCGGATGAGGACCCACAGAGCTTTATATATGAGATATCACGAACATTACGACTAATGCATGCTTCTTATACCGAGTCAGTAGAATTGGCTTCTTATAGATTACGGGATGTTGTGGTACATTGGTATGCAGTTTGGATGTCATCTAGAGGAGTCAATGCTCCTCTACCTGTATGGCAAGAGTTTTTCGATGCTTTTCTCTGACATTACTTGCCGCCAGAGGTTCGGCGAGCCAAAGCTGACAATTTTTTGAATCTTAGAGAAAAGGATATGAGTGCCTGAGAGTACAATCTTTGCTTTAATTCCTTAGCAAGGTATGCCCCAACAATGCTGGCTGATATGGGAGACCGTGTACATCGGTTTGTGGGTGGATTGGGGCCACATTTGATTAAGGAATGCTTGACGGCCTCACTCCAGGAAGGAATGGATATCTCTCGTATTCAGGCCCATGCCCAGAATTTAGAAGAACAGGAGCAGCCGCCATGAGGTGAGCGTGATTCTAATAGAGGTTGTAGTAAGAAGGCCATCTTCAGGCGCCGCCAATGAGTTCAGAGGATGTGAGAGGCAGCAAAATTACAGGCACTCAGTGGCTAGTGCACCTCCTCGATTTGCAGGCAAGAGGTTTGGTCATCCTGATTAATTCAGACCGGATCAGAGCTCTAGAGTTTCGGGTTCCCAGTATGGAGGTGAATCCAGACAGGTAAGAACGCCCTTATCACAGTGTAATCAATGTGGTAAGCCGCATTTCGGACTGTGCCGTTTTGGTTCGGATATTTGCAATGCCTATGGTTAGCCAGGCCACATTATGTGTAAGTGTCCATTTCTAGGTCGTCAAAGGATGGTGCAGCCTACTGGATAGGCAGCAGGATCATCGTCATCGGTGCGCCCTCTGGGACGATACACTCAGACATAAGTAGGTTGTGGTGGAGGTAGAGGGGGAGCGTCCAGCTTGAGTAGTCCTCAGAACCGTATTTACGCATTGACCCGCCAACAGGACTTGGAGTCTTTACCCGATGTTGTCACAGGTATACCGTCAGTATTTTCTTATGATGTGTATTCATTGCTTGATTCGGGTTCTGCGCTGTATATGTTACTCCTTATATTGCTGGTTGGATTGGGGTGAAACTTGAGTTGATCAATCCTTTCAAAGTGTTTTATTAATGAGATGTCAGTATGATTAAATATGGGATAATTATATGTTTAAGTACGACCTGTGAACATAAGTATATTAATGCTTTACGAGTATAATGGGGTAACAAGGAGTTACGAAGAGGTTGAAGTTTTGAATCACGCTGTATGAACGATGTGGCTCATTAAGTTATGACGAGAATTATGGGACCACTTCTTAAGTAAGGTATCTTATGCGTAAGGAGCGAGTTTATACGTCATCCATATAAAGACTTTTAAAAGCACTACGTGTTACCCCGTTATTATTACATTGGGATAGCAGAGTACAATACTCCTATGGCAGTATGAACTGATCGTAAAAGAACGTAGAGGGATTGACGTTAAACCTTAAGCTGCAGTTTATCAAAAGCCAATGGTATTCTAAAAATCTGTTTAGAGTCATTGTCCTGTGAGCAAAGTCATCTGAGAAAGGATGAGAGGTACGATAAAAGGAAAAACAAGGTGTCAGTCCGATTAGATGGGAGTTGTAACTTCCTGTTGAAATAAAGAAATGGAAGAGATAAAATTGTAATTTCCAGAAGACTTGTCTGAAGACCGAGCGTTTATGTAGCAAAGCGAGTGACAGGGAAAGGTGATCTTGAAAAAAAAACATTTAGTAAAGAAACCAGGAAGATCCATTTGATGGGAGTTTAGGCCTATCCAGGATTTGTACGCCTACGAGAATATGTGACTCATCACAAATATGTGCAACTGACCAGATAGATTTGGACAACGAATAGTCACAATTAAGACTAGTTATGGATTTGCTGAAAGTATGAACTTGCAAGAAAAAGAAGGACTAATGGGATGTTAAATATAGGATGATGGATGGACAGACACCCTAAGGGGGAAGGTAGAGACAAGCGAGTATGGGACTAGAAGTAGGCCATGTCAAGAGATGGGAATATGGTGAAAAGAACTAGAAACCATCTAAAAGGGGAATTACACTAATAGGTTGACTAAATGAAAGGACAGTTGACAATAAGCATGACCAGTCAGTTCTGTGCATGACCATGTAGAGATTGAAAAGGAACACACCAAAGGAGAAATTACGTGTAAACTCAAGATAAGAATGTAATGAGGAGCTCAGAAATAAAGACGCAAAGAAGGATTGAGCATGATGGTATTCGAAGTAGATTAGACTAAGGAGAAAGTTGGGTGGACAGGCCACCGCGAGGTAGTTGTATGGATATGAAGTCTCAGCTGTCACGACCCGCCTAGGGGCCGTGACGGGTACCCGGGGCTAACCACCGAGCACCACTCGTTCTGCTACTCATCATACTCAATAAGCCTTATTTTATCAAATTCACACTCAAATCATAAGAGAATCATTTTTCATTTGAGAACATAAATACTTTCATAGATATAAGCCTTTCGGCTATCAAAATAATATATATATACGGTAGTAATTTCATGAGACCATATAACCCACATTGCGTATCTACGAGCCTCTACTAGAGTACTAGACATATGGACGGGACAAGACCCCGTCGTGCCCATAATATATATGTATATACACAAAATAATGAACCAAGTAGCACCTCCGGAACAATGGAGTGCTCTCAAGTCAGCTACTGGCTCCTACGAGTCTGGATCAAGATCACATCCCTGTCTACCTGTGGGCATGAACACAGCGTCCAAAGAAAATGGACGTCAATACGAACATATTACTGAGTATGACAGGCATAAATAATGAAGATACGTCAATGAGATAAAAAAAGCAGCAGTAAGGAGCAACTGTATATGACTGCCACTTATAAAAGAAATAACACTTGTTGTCTTACTCATAATCATCATCATATCATATATGCATAAATGTATAAGTTGCCCGTCCATACCAGATCGGTGTGGTAATCATTAGCCTGCGTCCAGGCCTCCCGCGTCCGGGGTACCATCTCATGCCGCCCACTAGTGGTGCTGCCCGTGCCATATAGACACGGTGTAATCATCTATAAGCCGCCCTCCTTAGCGGTGCTGCCCGGCCATATGGGCGCTGTGTAATATCATCAACATGTACTCATCATAATGCATGCATAGAAACTCAGAGATAGCTATACTTTATCGAGGTGACATAAGGTCGTGGACCCTTGATTCCATTATGGAGCATTTATAAGTATTTTGCCTCACTTTGAAGGAAATAGTATATAAGGTGAGTGTATAAAATAAACATCATTAACTTTATAGGGATATCATATCATGAACTCTAGAATCTTTAGACTTAAACTCATCATCATCATTATTGGGCTCATAATATGTATCTCTTATCTCATATGGCTAGTCATGATCATAGACTCTTTGTTTTCCGGAATGTAGGAAATTCATGAAGAAGAAAGAAAAGTCAAGCCATAGGATTCGTGCCATAGAAAGAAAGGACTATCCTCACATACCTTTTCCATTTAACTAATCTATCGCTTGCTTGTTCTCCTTCAATGCCCACGTTTCTACCTTCAAGAGAAGTCGCATGAACATTAGCTAATCGATTACTTGAACGTGCTTACTAAAGCTAAAGAAAATTGGGTAGCATTTCCTCTGTTTATACAACTTTTCCCCATATCATATATCAACTCCCAAAGATGCATAACAATATTCACAATATCATAGGCAACAAGCATCATTCATCTACATTATCCGCATTTCACCATTTCACTCCAATTTCTCCATAATCATGGTCGTAATTCATTATTGCATTTTCTCACAAATAATACTTATTCCATATTCTAGATGTCGTTCATAACATTTTTACAATCACAACATACCAATATTCATCATCCACCCCAAACTACTACTCAACAATGATACTATTCACACATTCATGACCCATTTCCTACCTCCTTCTACAATCCAAGTGTTTTTAACTTTCAATACCTTAAACAACATGGAATGATCATAAAACTCACCTTGGATGATGGATGAACTTCTCTTCTTGCACCAAAACCCTAACTCCCCTCTCTTGAGTTTTCTTGACTTAGATTAACATTGCTATGTTTTCTACACTTGATTTCATGGTTTTGATGTAGTTGATCATAGATTTCTCTTGGTTTCTTGTGGATGAATAATGGAGAGAATTCTATAGTGTTCTTGAAGTGTGGATAGTGGAAATGAAATGAAATAAATGAGAAAGGGTCCTTATATCAACAATTAAAATCTGTCCCGACCAGATTCTACAGTACGATCGATGAAGCTTTGATCAGATCGACGGAACATCGATCTGACCGTCGAAATCGTGAAATTTCCAGTGAGCAATCTTTTGTTTCCTTTCATTCTACGGTGAGAAGGACGGTCCGTCAAACTGATCGACGGAGCGCCGATCTGCTCCGTCGAATGGTCTTTGTGCTAAATGAATTCTATGGCACAATCGACGAAGCGTCGACCCGTCTGACGGTAAAAAGAACGACCGTCGAACCCCCCTTTCGCAGAACTGCAATGGAGTTTCATTTGACGAACTTTTCTCTCTTGCCTCTAACTTCTTTGGAATCTTAATTAGAATCATTAAGTATCCCTTCTTACTGGTAGGGACATCGTATACACCTTCTCTTACGTTAGTCTATTCACCGCTCAGCAACCCGAAATTCCGAAGTGTAACACTCTTTCCCCCATTTTTGGAACATTCGTCCTCGAATGTTAAGCACTCGGGAATTCTACGAAAATTTTGCCAGAGTTTCCCCTGTAATATGGCATTACCGTCCAGTCACAACAGCCCACAATAACATTGCCTCACAGGGCCACAATACAACATCAATATATATTTATGGCCACACACGACCAAGAGCATGAAAAGAAAGCATACATACCTCATAATCTTGATGTTTCGTCTCAAATGTCTTCCGAGGCATAGACAAGTGCAGACACTTGGATTTCATATTTTCTTTCGCTTCCCGAGTCATTCTTCTCAGTTTTTATTCTGCCATAAGTCCTTAACTGAGGCCACTTCTTTATTTCGAAGTGTCCGTACTCGCCTATCTAGTGTGGCCATGGGTACCTTTTCATAGATCAACGTTTCTGTCACATGAACATCATTTATTGGCATGCTCCCAGTAAGATTTCCAACATATTTACGAAGCATCGAGACATAGATGTTAGATCTAATTCATAAGTCACCTTGCCTATTTGCATACCATCTCATAAGGCCTAATGTATGGGGGATTAAGATCCCCCTTTATTCAGTGATCTTATTGCATTCGTAAGTTGTCACGCCCCAGGGCTAATGTAGCAATCGTATAGCATGTACTTATGTCATATGCCAAGTAATTGTCCTATTTACCCCTAACAATAATCCTAACTCAACATTTCAACTCAATTTACCATATATTTTCTTTCAACTGACCCGGGGTATCATGACCACACTATTCTTGTTTACCTCTTACTCCTCTTTTTAAATATCCACTTGGTTTCATTGGCGATGTATTATTACTTGCGAGTTACATAATCGTTCTTGCGTGATTCGTGTACATACACATCTATACATATACATGTATCCATATCTGCATCCGTATTCATAATCGTACTCATTTACATATCGTATCCATGGTCATATTCCTATACATATCATTTACAACGACTTTACCGCTGTGTCTTTACCTCTATTCTAGTATAACACCGTCATCCTTTACAATACCCCTTGAGTTATTTGCTCTCAATGTCACGTGGTTCAAGGTCTTCGCGAATGGTTTCCCGTACAGGCTCAGATGCCTACTCAATTCGTGTTCGTTTATTTACTCGTCATTGGACTTATTTCTGCGCAACTCTCATTCTTTGTTTTAGAGTGTATATCTGTCACCTTTTTAGGATCCATCATCCCAAATCTCTACACTTGAATTCATACATCTCTTGCTACACTACATCTTATTCATGTCGTTTTCTCGTAATTCATAGCTACGATAATTGATGTGTGAAGTCTTAACCTACTCACCTTGCAGCCTTGTAACAAATTAATACAACCAACATAGCAATCCGAACAAGGATGTATTTTACTTAGCTCATCTAGTAGTTATAAGTCAATGTCTAAATCTACTCCAATTAACAATTTTGTTTTGTCCCATAGGGTTGCTCACCATAGTAGTAGGTCTAGTTATCCTTACCATCCATGTAATGTCACTTGCCCTCTTCTTCGGTGCTCAAAGTTCACTTGTAACGTCATCTTTGTTTTTTAGGGCCTAAGTCTCATACGCCACTAATGCCCCTCATGCCTCTTATTCTTTTACTTTTGTTTTGCACTCAACACTGATTTCAAAACCAATCATAATCGTATTATATTTGTCGTTGATGATAGCTTTACTCTATCTCTTTGTCGTCGTACAGTAAACTCATGATCATCTTTTTCTTTTCAACTCTTTACTTCATACACATTACTCATTCTAACTTGGTACAGGATATTCATAGGGAATGCTTAATTATAACGCAACTACTTCTTAAGCACGCGTACTTCGTGTATTTCCTTCTCTCTCCATTCTCGTTCTTATTCCTTCCTCCTCAATTTATCTTGTTTTATCCCGTTTTATAATCAATCATTTATTCTTTGTATTAGGAACCCTGTCGCTAACTGCGTACATCTACTTTTGTGCTTTAGAATATACTGTCTTTGTACAATCCATTCTTTGCTCCCAAAACTTATTCTGTTCATCATCCTCTCTCACCCTTATTGTGTTGATCCTCTTCTTAATAATCGTCCTATTTCGTTATTCATCTTTCTGTAGTCTTGGTCTTTTACATCCAGCTAAAGATATCACTCATGCTCTTGGTTATACCAATCACAAACTACTGCTACTTTGCCATATCACTTTTCTCTGATTTCTTTTTCAAGTTGACTTCCCCTTTTTGCTGGCTATCATTTATGTCATGGAGGAATCCATATGCTGCACTTTCCCCTAACAAGGTCTTATAAGCTTTCTCATCTACTACCCCATTGCTCGCTTGTTGGTTTCACACTTGCATTCACTCTTTATTCATATAGAACATGTCACATCCTTAGTCGTTTCCTCGCTATACTTTGCATTACAGTTCTTGTTGCATTCTCATTATACCCTGATCATAATCAACTCTATAGAGTGACACTTCTTGATCTCATTCGCAAGCCTGCTTATAACATAGGATAAACCTCGTGAAGTAAGCATACTCAACCCGTTACTTCTTCTAATCAGTTCTATTACGCTCACCATATAAATTGTTTTACCAACGTGTTCTCATTCGTTATAACCCTTCGTATTTGTACTGCTGTCTCCGGGTACTGTTACCTTAGTCGCTAATAAACTTATCGCATCTTTCTCCTGCTTATCCCTCCAATCAATACATCGGTATCGCACTCCATTAGAGTTACCCTTTCTCTTCTATGTCGTGCTTTAGCACTACCAGTCCTCCTAATTCACCCTAGTATTTCTCTTTACCATATCATTGTCGATCTTATATGTTACATCCCGTATTTTGAACGTCGGATTAATTGTAAGTTGAGGTGGGGCCCACACGTCAAGATTTTTTTTTTGGGACATGTGACAAATTATATGAATCACATATGTGAAGTTAAACACAACTCATGAAGTACCCTTGGTCCAAATCAAAGTGGAAGTCCTCCAAACGAATATTTTTTAGAAAACGTTTTCGGATGACCTGACTCGGAGGGGCAAAAACGGTATTATAAGTTTGGAATTTGGAAAAGTGCCAAGAAATAGAAGTTGTAGATAATTGAATTATCTTTCCATCCATAGGTCTTGGGTTCCAAGGTGACGTCGGCACAAGGAGATATGGACGTTTTAAGGTCGAACGGTCAGTGGGCTAGGCCCAACTCGGGACCAACCGAGTTGGCCCAAAAAAATGAAAAGAAAAATTTAGGCCCAAGGTGAGAGGGTGGCCGGCCATACCTGGTCCAAGCCCACCAAATTAATTAATTTTCATGTGGCAAATTAATTATAAAGGGATCATTATCCCTTAGATGATTCAACAAACTTAGAAGGAGAAAGAACAAACAAAACAAGAGCAAAAAAAAAGGACCATTTCGGGTTTGGCCATAGAAAATTCAACCCTCAAAATCTTCCTCCAAAAATTATTTTCTTGTGGTATTCCTACTAATTTAAGGGTCCTTTACAACTTGGTGTAATTGTTTTGGAAGAAGGAGCACTTATTTCTTCAAGTTGACAACTTGTTCAAGTGAAGGAGTTTGTAGAAAAAGGTAAGAATCAATTCCTTTTTCTTATGTTATGAAGGTTTGTTTATGTTGTGGTATGTGGAAATGAGTAGAAATTATGGAAATAAGGAAGTTTGCAAAGTGGGTATGTATATATAGATGTAGCCATGGGTGTATATATGTTGTATACATATATGAGTTGAATTTTATGTTGTATTCTAGTTGTGGTTATGGTGAAAATTATATTGGGAATGAAAGTTGAATGAATTTTGGTTGAAGTTGGAATGTACAAGATTATGTCACTTTAGAATGATTTTGTGATATTATGGAAATGAAGTTGTTAAGATGTGAATTATGATTATGGTTGATGAAATTGAAAGATGGAAATATGTTATGGATATGTAGGTTGAATATTAGAAGTTTTGGATGAATTATGACTTTGGTGGAAAGTTTGTATATTTTGTATATCTTGTGAATATTTTGTGGAAATGATATGAAATGCTTCCAAATTATATTGTGATAATCTAGATTAATAATGAATATGAAAACATTGAGATTGGTTTGGAAATGGAAAGTCGGAATGAAAGTTCTTGCATTATGTCGGAAAGAAGACTAGTTATACTATATTGTGTTTTGTAGTGATTGTTGTTGTTGTTGGTGTTGTTGTTGGGTTGTTGTTGATTGTTTTGGCCGAGTTAAATTCTCGGGGATGCTATATGTATAGGGGAGCTGCTGCCCAAATTTCTGTAGACAAGTATGAATTAAGATTGAATTCTTAAAAATTTGAAATTGATAATTGGTAAAAGTGACCAATTGCAGATTTTTGGCGAAACGGGAATTGAATTTGGACTAGCGTAAAGGGCGAAAAAGGTATGTAAAGCTATCCCGATTCTTCTTTTGGCATGTCCTAGGTGTACTAGGATCGGATTTGAGCCTCGGAAAGTACTCTGTTCATCGGAATCCGCATGTGAAAATATCCCTTTATCATTCAATGGAATTGAATCCTTTAAGGATATTTTGGTTGAAAGAATTATGTAAACTTTTACAAATTGTCTAGAAAGTTATGGAATGTCCCTAGGACCTCTATAGATGATTCCATAGGCATAATATACATAATTCGAGCCCTTCGCTTCGGTTGTCCCGAGGTGGACCACTATTTCCGATTTTACCCTTTTGTATCTATGATTTGTCTTCGAGCAGTTCTAAAGGAAATATTTTAACTACTCTTCTAACTACTAAATAAAAATTGTTTTAAATGCTCCCTTAAGTCTTATAAACTATTTTGGAACATGGAAACGATCGTAGAAAGGTTATTTCTCCGTAATCCATTATGACATCCGAAATACACTCACTATGATTCTGTCCGATTTCATTATTTCGATTTGTCATCCGATAGGTCTTATTGAGTCTCTGGAAATATATGACATTCGTTTGAATTATTTTGATAAGCCCCATAATGTATTTTGAAACATGAAAATGATTATAAAAAGCTTATTTTGACATATGCTATTGGGATATCCGAAATGCATACACTATGATTACTGCTCCGCTTCTGTCATATGGTTTGTCATCTGAATTATGCTACTGAGTCTCCGTAAATTTGCTATATTTTATTTTGCATTAGTTTCTCACTACTCCATTCGTGGATGCCTCAACGTTTCCGTCACTGAGCCCGGGCCAGGATATGTTATCACGCGTATTTCACTGCATTGTTCGCCGCACCTCGATGTGAGGGGGCAGGTATACATGTACATGGGTTGTGGAGTATGCTGTGCCATGTACACACATTCTGATATGATATGATCTGATATGGCCGTCTGATATGATATGTTATGTTACGGGGTTATCCCCTATTCTGCTCCTTATGTGTGGTGGCACCAGCGTCGGGGGGTGGCCACGTTCTGTTTGCCGAGTCCCTTGGCAGGGGTCGGATATGATATGGTATATGTTTCTGTACACACTCCTCATGTTTCGAAAATATGCATTTGATACTTCGGATGTTACACTCACTTCTCTGTAAGTTCTGTTTCGGTTATGATCTTGTTCCGTAATGGGACCAGGTACGACATATGTTTCCAGCGAATATTATTTATGCTATATGATCAGCATTTTGCTAATCTGGATATTCAGTTCATTTTCTGTATCTTCTGCTTCGATTATGACTTTGTTTACTACGTTCCGTGCTTTACATACTCAGTACATATTTCGTACTGACCCCCTTCCTTCGGGGGCTGCGTTTTCATGCCGCGCAGGTACAGACGACAGATTTGCTGACCCGCCTGCCTAGGACATCTATTCTGCTATTTTGGGAATGCTCTTTTGTCCAGAGCCTATATGTTGGTACAGTCTTCTGCTATTGTATATATGTACGTTATTCAGGGGTACGACGGGGCCCTATCCCGTCTTATGATTCTGTTATGTTCTGTAGAGGTCTGTAGACATACATGTGGGTTCTGTATATGTTTTGGGTTGCTATGATTTGTGATAGCCTTATCGGCTTCCATGTGCTATATATGTTCCTCTGTGACACTAGTAACGTCGACTGACTTTTATATTTATATAATCTGCTAATCTGCTAGTCTGCTGGTTTGGGTTATTGGGTACGTTTGGGTGTCCAGCACGGGCACTAGTCACGGCCTACGGGGTTGGGTCGTGACATTATAATTACCGTTACTCATCTCTTGTAGTTGTCAATGATACTCCTAACTCAATCTCGTCCTGCCATTACCTTGTTGCACATCATCATTTCTCGTCAGGACATATCACAAGCTTGTACCTTGTCTCCTTCAAATTCTAGGAAAACTTCGGCAGAGTTTCTTTTGTAAACATAACAATTCCAAACCTGCACATAGCCCAGAAAACACGTCCGATGTCTCACTAGGACAGATATCGGAACACACATAATACGCAACTGCACAACACAAGATCACTTACCATTAAAGGATATAAATAGTAGAGCTTGTCTCATAAGTTGTGCCGGCACACTCGGTCTAGAATTCTAATATCTATATACATACACATATTATTTATATTCACTCACCGTCAATCAACTTACTCGTAAATCACGATTCTGGCTATCACTAGGTTACTAACAAATATAGTCATCACAAATTGTCGGATTGGCTCAATTTTTTTTCCACCTCAACACAATCATCACAACGGGGTGATACATGACAGCATAGGATCTGAATCCATCGATGCATATATATCATAAAAGGATACTGACAATATACCTGGGACAATATCAGGGGAAGACTCAAGATCCTGTCGCTCAGCTAACGCATGGATATGATGCTGGGATCCACTTGGACTGGGCGCTCCTCTTTGGTATCTATCACCACCTACTAAAATCTGTGGCCTTGGCCTTGGCCATGGAGGGCGTACCAATGACGAAGAGCCAGCTACTAACCCCATAGGTTGAACCTCCTCTCTACCACACCTCTATGGGCAGTCGCGCATGATATGGCCTAGCCGAGCACAGGTATAACAAACATCCGAGCCCAAGAGGCACGGTTCCCAATGTAACTTGCTACACTGAGTACATCGTGGTACCGGGGATCTCTTAAGATGAAAGATGGTCATTTCTCCTAAATGCCCTGTAGCCTTTTGTTTATTAGCGTGGCGCGCAACACACCATAAACAAGACTCTACTAGACACGGCTCGTAGACACTTCCTAGGACTGAACTGCTCTGATACCACTTTTGTCACGACCCGCCTAGGGGCCGTGACGGGTACCCGGGGCTAACCACCGAGCACCACTCGTTCTGCTACTCATCATACTCAATAAGCCTTATTTTATCAAATTCACACTAAAATCATAAGAGAATCATTTTTCATTTGAGAACATAAATACTTTCATAGATATAATCCTTTCGGCTATCAAAATAATATATATATACGGTAGTAATTTCATGAGACCATATAACCCACACTGCGTATCTACGAGCCTCTACTAGAGTACTAGACATATAGACGAGACAAGACCCCGTCTTGCCCATAATACATATATATGTATATACACAAAAGAATGAACTAAGTAGCACCTCCAGAACAATGGAGTGCTCTCAAGTCAGCTACTGGCTCATACGAGTCTGGATCAAGATCACATCCCTGTCTACCTGTGGGCATTAACACAACGTTCAAATAAAATGGACGTCAGTATGAACATATTACTGAGTATGAGAGGCATAAATAATGAAGATACATCAATGAGATAAAGAAAGCATCAGTAAGGAGCAACTTTATATGACTGTCACTTATAAAAGAAATAACACATGATGTCTTACTCATAATCATCATCATATCATATATGCATAAATATATAAGCCGCCCGTCTATACCGAATCGGTGTGGTAATCATTAGCCTGCGTCCAGGCCTCCCGCGTCCGGGGTACCATCTCATGCCGCCCACTAGTGGTGCTGCCCGTGCCATATAGACACGGTGTAATCATCTATAAGCTGTCCGCCTTAGCGGTGCTGCCCGGCCATATGGGCGCGGTGTAATATCATCAACATGTACTCATCATAATGCATGCATAGAAACTCAGAGATAGCTATACTTTATCGAGGTGACAAAAGGTCGTGGACCCTCGATTCTATTATGGAGCATTTATAAGTATTCTGCCTCACCTTGAAGGAAATAGTATATAAGGTGAGTGTATAAAATAAACAACATCATTAACTTTGTAGGGATATCATATCATGAACTCTAGAATCTTTAGACTTAAACTCATCATCATCATTATTGGGCCCATAATATGTATCTCTTATCTCATATGGCTAGTCATGAACATAGACTCTTTGTTTTCCGGAATGTAGGAAATTCATGAAGAAGAAAGAAAAGTCAAGCCATAGGATTCATGCCATAGAAATAAAGGACTAGCCTCACATACCTTTTCCATTTAACTAATCTATCGCTTGCTTGTTCTCCTTCAATGCCCACGTTTCTACCTTCAAGAGAAGTCGCATGAACATTAGCTAATCGATTACTTGAACGTGCTTACTAAAGCTAAAGAAAATTGGGTAGCATTTCCTCTGTTTATACAACTTTTCCCCATATCATATATCAACACCCAAACATCCATAACAATATTCACAATATCATAGGCAACAAGCATTATTCATCTACATTATCCGCATTTCACCATTTCACTCCAATTTCTCCATAATCATGGTCGTAATTCATTATTGCATTTTCTCACAAATAATACTTATTCCATATTCTAGATGTCGTTCATAACATTTTTACAATCACAACATACCAATATTCATCATCCACCCCAAACTACTACTCAACAATGACACTATTCACACATTCATGACCCATTTCCTACCTCCTTCTACAATCCAAGTGTTTTTAACTTTCAATACCTCAGACAACATGGAATGATCATAAAACTCACCTTGGATGATGGATGAACAACCTTTGAGTGGAACTTCTCTTCTTGCACCAAAACCCTAACTCCCCTCTCTTGAGTTTTCTTGACTTAGATGAACATTGATATGTTTTCTACACTTGATTTCATGGTTTTGATGTAGTTGATCATAGATTTCTCTTGGTTTCTTGTGGATGAATAATGGAGAGAATTCTAAAGTGTTCTTGAAGTGTGGAGAGCGGAAATGAAATGAAATAAATGAGAAAGGGTCCTTATACCAACACTTAAAATCTGTCCCGACCAGATTCTACGGTACGATCGATGAAGCTTTGATCAGATCGACGGAGCGTCGATCTGACCGTCGATATCGTGAAATTTCCAGTGATCAATCTTTTGTTTCCTTTCATTCTACGGTGAGAAGGACGGTCCGTCGAACTGATCGATGGAGCGTCGATCTGCTCTGTCGAATGGTCTTTGTGCTAAATGAATTCTACGACACAATCGATGAAGAGTCGACCCGTGCGATGGTACAAAGAACGACCGTCGAACCCCTCTTTCACAGAACTGCAGTGGAGTTTCATTTGACGAACTTTTCTCTGTTGCCTCTAACTTCTTTGGAATCTTAATTAGAATCATTAAGTATCCCTTCTTAGTGGTAGGGACATCGTATACACCTTAACTTACGTTAGTCTATTCACCGCTCAGCAACCCAAAATTCCGAGGTGTAACATCAGCATCACAAAATAATTAGAAAACCACGGTACAAGGAAGCCTTAAAAGAAAAAGTATTCAATCCAGAATCTAGTAACATCCTGTCGATAGACGAAGTAGAGTTACCATATTAGAGAGACTGAAATGAAAATGAAATATTCAAAGGAACGCGATAAAGTGATGACATAAATATGTATGATGGTGATATGACACATTTCTGGCATAAGATGCATACACAGAGGAACCTAAAAAATATAGACCGCCCTCGGGATTGATGGCAATTCACCTGGCGTGTCATGTGTTGTTGTTTCCTAGATGCATTAAAGACCCTCCCAAAAGTATGCCTGTAGAGGACATCCAGGTCACAGAACAACTGCCCTATGACAAAGTACCCATTGCCATTCTAGATAGACAAGTTTGAAGAATGAGGACTAAAAACGTAGCTTCAGTTTAAGTCCTGTGGAGAGGCAACAATAACTTGAAAGGCTGAAAAGGGCGGGAAGTCCAGGACCTATATTTGTTTTCACCCTCAGAAGAAGTTCCGACAAAGACGCCAATACCCTTAAATATGTACTACTTTTTTTTAGAATTTTTCGATCATGCGTGGCCAATATAAATATTGGTGTTGTGGCCTTGTGAGGCACTGTGTATCTTGGGACGTTGTGATAGGATGATAGTGATCCAGTTACAAGGGAAATTTCGGCTAAATGTTCGTGGAATTCCTAAGAGCTTAACATTCGAGGATGAATGTGTTTAAGAGGGAAGGAATGTTACACCCCCGTAGTTTCTGTACGTTGAGATTCGTTAGGGTTAGCTATTCAATTGCAGACATCGGAGTTATTGTCAAGAAGATGCAAGATCATAGGTGCTCGTTTTATAATTATAAGAGTTTGAGTTCACGTAAAAGGTTATAGAAGGATTGGTAAACAAGTGAACTGAGGAGATTAAGCTTCCGAGGCTTTGAAGGAATGTTGGGCAAGGTTTGGTATGGAAATGTTTGGTCTAATTGGGAGAAAGATTATCTCTAAGTGTATTAAGAGTTCTGAAGTGAAACAAAAGCCTAAAGTGAAGTTCGAGAAGTCTAGTTTCCAACACAACAAACCTCTCCTCATTAGGAAATCGGGGTAAGGAGATATGGACGTTACAAGTTGGGCTGGCAGGCCAAGAAAATGGTCTGCGCGAACGCGTTGAAGGCTAAGGACCAACACAGAGCGAACGCACCACCACGAGGCACGAACGCGCTGAGCAATTTTGAGGCCCGGGTTGGGGATGAATTTTATATTATAAGAGTGTAATAATAATATACATATGACCTTGGAGACCATATGGTGTAAATCAGTTAGTACGTTGCTTGATGAAAGCCCTCGTTACTGTAAGCTAAGTGGGGCCCACATGTCGGGGTTTTATAAAGGACATATGAAGAGATATATGAGTAGTACATAGGAAGTTGAGAAATTCCTAAGAAGGACCCGTAAGCCAAATATGGGCATAAGCCCTCCAAAAGGACGATTTAAGGAAACATTTTCGGGTGATCTGACTTGAAGAGGCCAAAACGCTATTATAACATTTGAATTTGGAAAAATACCAAAAATTAAAGTTGTAGATAATTGAATTATATTTCCAATCATAGGTCGTTGGCCCTCATAACATATCAGGATCAGGAGTTAAGACCTTTTTACTGAACGAACTCGTAGGCAGAAAAAATAAGCCAGCATGACCGCGCTGAAGGAATTTCAAGTCGGTCCAGGGAGAACCTGGATCGCTATATAAAGGGTATAACCCCCTTATTTTTCATCCAAAACATACCTAAATCTCCTCAAGTGTTCTGGAAACTCCCCCCAACCTTCACTTATCAAATATTAACGCGGATCAAGTAGAATTTCCCGAATTCCAGCCCAGACAGCGTATAGTTGCGGTTGTAGAATCGTATAACGACGAGTTTGGCTCAGCTCAAGGTGGGAAAACGTGGAGATATAGCAATATTACCGGAAGAAAGGTATGAATCTCTTGTTGTTAATATTAATCTTGGTTTGTTTACGGATATAAAATTTTTAAATAACCGTATCATAATTGCGTTGGCAGAAGCAGAAATATGGGATAAATGCCATGTGGAATAATTTATGGAATATTTTGGTAGTAATGTTATTGTGGTGGATGTTGGTATCTTTGTTGTTGTTGTTGGTTGCTGAATTATAATTTCGGGCTAGGCATATAAATAGGGGAGATGCTGCCCGATTTTCGGCAGGATATATAATGGGTTAATATGAAAGCCTAGCATAAGTATATAACAATAAGTCTAACAATTATGAGAATCCTCTTGAATGTATATTTACGGGCTCGGGCGGATAAGCGTAAGTAATTGGAGGTTGAACAGGTATGTTAAGGCTCGTCCCTTTCTTTCAAAGGCATGATTCCTATGTTATGAGTTCATAAATGTTTCTGTAACCGCTTTGTTTTCAAAAGATAGAAGTTTATGACTCTTAAATATTCTTATGATGTTAAATGAAAAGTGTTCTATGATGATTGTGACGATGATGATGATCCTCTTCCAGAGACTCCGAAGATGTGATTTGAGAGCATTATGAGATTATTGAGCCATTCCATGTACCTCTTGATCTTACTTATTGTGGATGGCCTCATCTCATGTCATTCGTTCCTTCGAGGTGAGATATAGAGAATATAGCTATTCTATTTCGAGTGCTACCTAAGTTCATGAATCTTGAGACTCTCGTGACACTATCGATTTCATCTTATGATGGTTGATCCTTCAAGGAATGATATAGTGACGATGGTAATGCTGATGATGATGTTGATTTCATTTATTTATTTTTATGTGTATATATGTATTGTATCCCACTGATCAACTGGGGATAACACCGAGCCTGCATGGCCGGGTAAGATAACACCGAGCCTACATGGTCAGGTAAGATAACACCGAGCCTACACGGCTGGGTAAGATAACACCATGTAAGATGCTATATATATATATATAGAAACATTACCGCGCCTTAACGGCCGGACGGGATATTATACATGGATATGTATGGTAAAGATTTTTTTTAAAAAAAAGAAGCTAAGCATGCACGACATTCGCCTTAAAAGGGCATTCAGGGGCACAGGTTGATCTCTTTTATATTACTTGATCTTCATACGTTCACTATATTATTTTCCATGTTCGGTATCTCCTACTATGTTACTATTCATGCCTTACATACTCAGTACATTGCTCGTACTGACGTCCTTTCTTGTGGACGCTGCGTTCATGCCCGCAGGTAGGCAGGTAGACGGATCTGACCCGTAGGTGATCTATCGGCGGGTTCTCAGGAGCACTCCACTTACTTCGGAGCTGCAGTCTATGGGTATTGGTCCTTATGGTTACTTTTATTCTACGTAGAGGCTCGTAGACATATATGTACAGTTAGATGTTTCATAACCCTACCGGTTCATATCGTTATGTACCATTTTTTGTAGCCTTGATAGGGGGTAACGACAGGCATAATTATTGAAGATTATACAGAGATGTGTTGTTATATCGCGATATATGTCTTTACAGATTATGATATCCATGAGCTATCTTTATGGTCCACACAGAAATGATTATAATATGTATACTTAGAGGTGCTCGGCGTGTTAGCTCGGGGTGCCCATCATGGCCCGCAAGTCGGGTCTTGACAGATAGCCTTAACATACCTGGATAATCTCCTTCTCAATCCACAATAAAGCTTAACATAATCCTCTTGCATCTACAACAAGTGAAATGATACTGTCATCAACAAACAGCGTCACAACTATCATATCTTGCTAATATTATAACCTTCGAAAAATCGGGCAGCACCTCCCCGATTTATACTACATTCTAAAGACCACTAAGGGTTATCAAACAGCCCAAAAACAACAACAACAGTCAACAACAACAATAACTACAATATAATCCAATATAACCCTCTTTGATTACTTTAAGAATCATATCGAGCGGCAAGCTCGTTCAACGAATAACAAACGTCATCCAAACCCAACTCTCCTCTCATAATTCAGTTCGCACCCTGCATAATATGCATATATTTACTATATCATATTTAGCTCAAAATATCCTTAAATGTATTCCAAAACTGTCCATACTCCTACGCCTCATCCTTTACTTTCTATCCGTAGATTTCATATATTTTCTTCTCCATTTTTCCAACTAACACATGAATATTCCCAATAATCGTCAGGAAAATATATTCAGGTTATAATCCACAACTTACAACCATTAGAATTCATATTTAAACATTTAAAACTGCCCCTACAAAATAGTGGTTTAACTTAACTTATTTCGATGTAGTCTTGCGGTGTTTAGCCTCTTAATCAACATCAATTTAATCTAACACACGACCAAAGGGGTGTTATACATACCTTAAGTAGTGCATAAAACCCAAGAATCACGGCTGCATCAGTTCCACTTTACACTCAATCACTAGACAACACCATAGGGTTGCTACTCTTGCAGTCTCTAACTTTCTTGATGGATGATTGAGTTGTTTTTACTTGATTTGAGGTGAAATTTTGTGGATAGAGGGTTGGGGAAATACTATAGAGGTGTTTGGATGAAAAATAAGGGGTAAAACCCCTTTTTTAAGCTTCTAGAGTTGGTTCGGGTACTTTAGCACCCGGTTACTATAGCAGGGCGGCTACGGTAGCAGGGTGGCTACTGTAGCAGGGCGGTTACTGTAGAACGCATTTATGCTCTGTTATCCTAACTTGTAACATCCATAATTCTCTACTCTGATGTCGTTTCAATGAGAGGTTTGTTTCATTGGAAACTAGACTTAACGAACTTCATTTTAGGCTTTTGAAACACCTTAAAACTCCTAATATACTAGAAGATATACCCCTCCAAAGTTGGCCCAGAAATTCTATCCAAAATTCTACCAATTTTTCCAAATTTCCGACAACTTATTTTCTTCGATTTTCTTGATCCCGGAATCTCCTTAGTCTCTCCAGACATGATATTTATCATTAAGTATACTTTATGAGAGTCATTTCCTTTGGTTCCAAGGTTGTCCTTCCCGATTATGACTTTCAAGATCATAATTCATCCTTTACTCATACAGTATACTCAATAATGCTTCGTTCCTCATAATCCAAAGTTGTTTTACTTGGTCATAGCTCGACATACTTACGTTCAAATTTAATAATTGTTTCTCCGAAAGTACGGGGTGTAACAGATAACCTGTACATCTGATTGCCTCATAAGATGAAAATCATGCATGCTTAGCTTTCAAAAGAAAACATTTCTCATATACATATATAATATAAGTAGCATGCATGAGAGCCCAAATAAAAGCTACGATTCTATCAGAGTGACGTAAGGTCAGTAACCTTCGATTTATATTATGAAACAATCATCATTGCAATATCTCACCTTCAAGGAATAATTATTATAAGGTGAGATCAACAACAATGAATAAAATCGAGAAAATCATGAAATAAACTCAATAATCTCATAATAGCGTTAAAATCACAAGCTTTGGAATTTCTAGAATTAGAATCATCATCATCCTGTTCATCATAGAAAACATCTCATCTTTAGTATCATAAGAAGCTTTTAAGAATCATGAACTTCTAACTTTTGGAAGTAAGAAGGTTATGGAAACACATAAGGAATCATGCCTTTTCAAAGAAAGGGACTAGCCTTAACATACTTTTTTGGTCTCCTATTACTTAACCCTTATCCTTCCAAGCTCATAAATCTACATTCAAGAGAATTAATACCACTGTTAGGTTTATCGTCATATGCTTATCTTAATTCTTCGAATTAATTCCTTTTAAGATCTGCAGAAATTCGGGCAGCATCTCCCCTGTTTATATCCCTAGCCCGAAATCACAATACCAACAAAATAACAACAATAGCAATACTAATATCAACAACATCATCATCAACACCAATATACTCCATAAAACATCCCATACGATGTTTTTCCCAATTTCTCAACCAACCATAACAATATCCACAATACCATAATGAAAGAATTATATTCAATTTAATCTCAAATTAATCCAAAATCTCCTTTCAAATTCATTCCATAGTCATCATCTTCACTTTAATACTTTGCAACTTCTCTACTATGATTCTCTTCTTTGATAGGACTTGCTAAACCTTCAAATCAACTTAATCATGAGAAATAGGATGGAGAACATACCTTACACTAGAAGACCCTCAACCCACTCAACTTCTTCCAAGACCAAATTCATCACAACATTAAGTAGAGAAAAGAACAATCCTTCTCCATGAATTAGCTCGAGGTTTTGGAGTTTGGTACTCTTTTGTGATGTTATAGAATGCTTTGGAATGGTGGAGAACCTTCAAGAACACTCTTATATTGGAGAGAGAAGTGTGGGAAATTCTAGAGAGGTGTGGAGATGTTAGGAGATTCTAGAGGTTTGTGGAGTTGAAGAAAAATGAATCAAATGAAGTGTAGAGGCCCTTTTATAGGTTCCAAACCCGGATTGGGAAGGGTCAAAACATAAGTGGGCTTTTAAGTGAACTTTCCGGATTTTCCGCCCAGGTTCGGGTTCATCTGACTGTCCGTTTTAAAAACGCCCATAACTCTCTACTCCGATGTCATATTAACGAACGGTTTATTGCGTTGGAAACTAGACTCGACGAACTTCATTTTAGGCTTTTGAAACACCTTAAAACTCCTGATATACCCCTCCAAAGAAGACCCAAAATTCTTCCAACCGTTTTCCAAATTTTCGACAAACTTATTTTCTTTGATTTGCCTGGTCTTTGAATCTTCTGAAACTCTCCATACCTGATATTTATCATTAATCATACTTGATAATGGTCATGTCCTTTGGTTCCAAGGTTGTCCTTCCCGGTTACGGCTTACGAGATCGTAATTCATCCTTTACTTCATTGTTATGTACTTCCCATGGCTTGTACCTTCCAAAACTTCATGGGATGTCTCCGATACTCCATTAATACGGTGAAGTAAGTAGCATGCTCATGCTCTGAAAGTGCAAGGTGTAACAGAAACGAACCTCTTAAGAGCATCCCTTTGAGGTAATTACATGTAATTTCATCTTCTACCCTATCAGATAACACTTGCAATATGGGTAAATTCTCTATGTAACTTCCATCTTCATATGAAACTATTACCTTTCTTCTATCACATGCCCATCCTTCAACTTCGTTCAGCAACTTACCTCATCTTGCTGGTATCTCGGGATTTTCTGTCTGATATTCAAATATATTAGTAACGTGGCAAAGTGTAGTCCTCTCGAGGTTCCTTGAAGGAAGGTTATATAGGCGTAGAGTCATCCTTTTAAGGTATTCTACTCAACGTATAATCTTATTGCCTCACGCCTTAGTCGCATCAATTACTTATCGTTTAAGGAACAATCCAAGACTGTAACCACCCTATGATATCCAATAACATCCCTACTTATCATTGAGATGTTCACAAGGGATAATTCCTCTCTCACATTCTACTTATCGAGCTGCTATAACGAATGGATGTCTAGATATTCATTCCTTCCTACTTCTTTTTCCCTATTTCTAACATACTCTTCTTCTTTTAACCATATATATTGCTGTGACGACCCATTTTAGCCTTGGTCATGCGGGCACCTACCTTTCCCATCTCGGTAGGCGAACCCTTCACTCAACATTCACAATCAATAAAATAATAGCGGAAGAAGTAAAATGACGTAAGTCTCATAATATAATATAATATAGATAAGTGCAGAAGTAAATGAATCCACCCCAGTATCTGGTCTGGTCATACAAGAGCATCTAAATCTGAATACTAAGGTCTGAATAATAATACATAAATAGTCTCAAGTCATGTCTTGAAAGAAAATTAAGACATAAGCAATAGAAGAGTCTTCGAGGTCAACGGACGCCATGCTTACCTTGGAAAACTCAAGTAGAAGCTGAGGAGTCGATCAGCCACGAGTTAGAGAGGTAGATCCGATCTGGTACTCTGCATTCATAAGGGAATGCAGCAAGTGCAGGTCAGTACAAACAGCAGTACTGGTAGGCATCATCTGCCAACTAAGCATAGTTAACACAGTTCAGGGAATAACATATAAGAAAATAACCTAACCAACATGAGACAATATAATCATAACCAAGTATCTGTCATCACCTATGTACACATCTAAACCCCAATATAATAAGTCTGAGTACATCCGATCCGAACCAACCACCACGGTGGAATCATCACAATCTGATCATCACAACACAATCACCACAATCCAGTTATCACAACATCTCACTCAAATCATAAGGCAATACAGTGCAATAATGGTTTGAATGCGATGTCATGCCATGCAAATGAGGTGTACGCTTGTACTTCGGACGAAAATATCGACGTCTCGGTAGCACAACCCAGTGTGACTCATGAAGTCTAAGTACCACCGGTCTCGGACCTTTGCCTAACAGACAGACGGTCCCTGGCTAATTGCTCACAGGCGGAGTCTCATCGGCACCACCTTGGGGGACCCGCAGAGTCCATGCATTAACAAAGATTTCGGAATAACATCGAAACAGGCCATGCAACAACGATGCCCGAATATAACCATCGGACATCGGGCTCCTCACAATCACTCAAAAGAATTGGCAAATATCAGTTTCATAAATCAACGACTTCGGAATTGAACCTGCGACATCGGCCTCCTCACAATCACTCAAGTAAAAGGGTTTATCAAGTGTTAGTTTCATATAAACAATGATTCTGAAATAGGTCTTCGGATATCGGCCTTTTTCACAATCACTCAAGTAAAAGAATTTATCAAATATCAGTTTCGCTCAATCAACGACACCGGATCATCACTGGATATCGGCCATGCTTGATAAATATGAGAGAATGCGTGCAATGCATATGTCAATCACTAACAGTCAAGTTCAATATCACCAATACCACAACGATTATGCCAACAACGTATCACATCACAATACCTACAGTAGGTATGCCAACATATATCAATAACTCAAGTACCAACAGGGGGTACGCCAATAATATATCAAGTTCAAGTACTAAGAACAGGTATGTCAATCCTATTCCAAATCAGGACAACGAGCAGAATTCTATATCAACCAACTACACATGGCATCAAGCCAACACGATTGAACAATCGACGTGCATAACGGGGTGGCTAGTCCTAACACACATCAGGGCCCAACCTAAGGCAATATCCATCTCCACACCCGAAGGTTCACATACTATCTCCGACATTATAATCTAAATATGTGATTCGCTATATGAAGTCTCACCAGAGGTAAATCATAACCTACCTGGACTGCCGAACCGTAACACCAACAAGTCACTCTTTCGCCTTACCCTTCCTTTGAAGTTCAGAACCAAAGTAGTCTAAGCATAAGCGAACTCTATATTAGAAATCATGAAGAATGATACTAATATATCTACGATATCAATTAGGTCCATTTTAACCCTAGAAATTGGGAAAACGGGCCCACAAGGGCGAAACAGGAATTTCGGAGGCAAAATACAAAATTAAGTCCTAGATGATCAAAACCCAACCATTAATTATTGATTTAACACAAGAATTGGTCTAAATCTGATTTTAAGTGAAAACCCCCAACTTGGATATGAACCCTAATTCTCCAAATCTGAAATTCAACGTTAAAAGTGAAAGATATATGATTACTAAGCTTAGATTCATCAAGTTTTATCATCAACATCATCTATTTATCATATAGGACCCTAAGGAAAAATCTTCCAAAACCCTTCTTCAAATTCCAACTCTAAGGGATTGTAAAAGGGAAGAGGGAATTCTAAGATGATTGTGCTTAAGGAAGAGTAAAGGATTGGATAAAGTTTTACCTCCAAGAATCTCCTCAATTTGTCTCCAAGAACAGCTCTCCCAAGCTCCAATATCGAGATATGATAAAATGAGGGTCTAAGACTTATTTAAGTCACATTAAATGAAATATCACTGCCCGTGACCGCCACGACGGAGTGAGTACCGCTACAACGGTGCCGCTACGGTGGGTGGGACACCGCTGCAGCGGTGCAACCTATTTCACTCGAGACAGCCCCAGCGGCCATCACACCGCCATGGTGGTGCCGCCGAGGCAGCTCTGGTGCCGCCGCTGCAGGCACGAGACACCAGATTTCCATAAATTTTCTAAGTCCTCAATCGAAATTCCGGGTTATTCCCGAGGCCTTCTGCTCACAACCCGACCACCCAAACCCATACAAAAATACACTACGAACGCACTCGTCGTCTCAAAATTTCCAACGAAGGTCTCGTTAACCGATTCAATCACCGGTGCCTACTTCCCATATCCCATCCAAAGTCCCAAAATGCACCAAAATGCATTCGAAACCGAACCAATCATACATACAGGTTCTAAAAAAATCATCCGGACCTCTCGGAGTTGACGAAACTCCGAAAACATGTCTATTTTCCCAAAAGTCAACCTCGAGTCAAAAGTGAGTCAATCAATGGTCGAAAGTAGCGAAAGTGCCAAAAGAGCTATAACAACCAAACGAGTCGTTACATCAGATACCAATTCAACTGTTGCTCATCCTCGAGCAAGTAAAAAAGGAAAGTAGGGAAATACCTTAATCAGTGAACAAGTGGGGATATGGGCTACGCATATAGGACTCAGTTTCCCAAGTAGCCTCTTCCACGGGGCGGGGCTTCCATTGCACTTTCACTGACGCAATCTCCTTGGACCTCAACTTTCAAACCTGCCTATCCAAGATCGCGATAGGCTCCTCCTCGTAAGTCAAATTCTCATCAAGCAATATAGAATCCCAACGGACAATGTTGGTACTGTCGGAATGGTATTTCTTCAGCATCAAAACATAAAAGACTAGGTGAACTCCCGCCAAGCCTGGCGGCAATGCTAACTCATAAGCTACATCGCCTATACAATCCACGATCTCAAATGGACCAATGTATCTAGGGCTCAACTTGCCCCTCTTACCAAACCTCATAACACCCTTCATGGGTGAAACCTTAAATTAAACCTGATCAGCAATAGCAAACTTCAAATCCTGAACATTTCGGTCCGCATACATATTCTGTCGGCTCTGAGCCACCACGAGTCTGGCCTGAATAACTCTCACTCTCTCAAGGGACTCCATCAATAGATCCGTGCTCCCAGGTCAAGCCTCAAACCCATCGAGCCAACCAATCGGAGATCTACACCTCCTACCATATAAGGCCTCAAAAGGCGCCATACCAATATTCGAATGATAACTGTTGTTATATGCAAACACCGCCACAGGAAATGCTGATCCTAATGACCACCAAAGTCAATAACACATGCTCTCAACATGTCCTCGAGCACCTGAATGGTCCACTCGAACTGGCCATCGGTCTGGCGACGGAAAGCTGTACTAAAGTCCCATCGGGTACCTAACTCATCATGAAATGCCCTCCAGAATCGAGAAGTAAATATAGTACCCCGATCAGATACAATAGAAATAGGGATCCCATGTTATCTTACAATATCCCGAATGTACATCTTGGCTAACTTCTCCGCAGTATAAGAAACCTGAATCGGAACAAAGTGAGCGAATTTAGTCAATTGATCCACTATCACCCAAATAAAATCAAACTTGCAAAGGGTCTTCGGAAGACCGGTGCAAAGTCCATGGTAATCCTCTCCTATATCCACTCGGGAATGGACATCCTCTGAAACACCCCACCGGGTCGCTGATGCTCATACTTTACTTGTTGAAAATTTCCATACTTAGCCACAAAATCAACTATATCCCTCTTCTTACGGCGCCACTAATACTGCTGTCTCAAGTCACAGTACATCTTAGTCACTCTTGGATGAATGGAATAGCGAGAGTTGTAGGCCTCAGACCAGATCAACTGAATCAGGTCACCAACACGAGGAACGCATACGCGTCCTTTAATCCTCAGAATGCTCTCAGAATCAATCACGGCCTCCTTGGCCTCACCTCTCGACACCCTATATTGGATCTTGCTCAACTGAGAATCCTCAAACTGATGAACCTTGATTCAATCCAATAACGATGACCTCGCCTCTATATAAGCCAGAATCCTTCCTGGGGCTGAGATATCAAGACGGATGAAACTGTTTGCTAGAGTCTGAACCTCCATGGCCAACGGACACTCGGAAACAACCAATCGAGCTAAACTCCCCATACTCACTGCCTTGCGACATAAGGCATCAGCCACCACATTGGCTTTACCAGGGTGGTACAGAATAGAGATGCCATAGTCCTTCAGGAGCTCCATCCATCGGCACTGCCTGGAATTAAGATCTCTCTGAGTAGATACATGCTGAAGGCTATGGTGATCGGTTAAAACCTCACAATGGACACCGTACAAGTAATGCCTCCAAAGCTTCAAGCCGAAGACTACGGCCAACAACTCCAAATCATAGGTAGGGTAATTCTTCTCGTGAACTTTCAACTGACGGGAAGCATAAGCTATCACTCTACCCTGTTGCATCAACACCGCACCTAAACCCATACGGGAGGCATCATAATAGACCGCGAAGTCCTTGCGCTTCACAGGTAAGGCTAGGATCAGGGCTGTGGTCAAAAGTAGCTTGAGCTTTTGAAAGCTCTCCTCACAATCATCCATCCACTGGAAAGGAATATCCTTTTAAGTCAATCTGGTCAAGGACGATGCAATGGCAACAAACCCCTTCATAAAATGACGGTAATAACTTGCCAAACCCATAAAAGTACGAATCTCGATAACGGTAGTGGGCCTCGGCCAACCCCTCACAGCCTCAATATTCTGTGGATCAACCATAATCGCCTCCTTGGACACCACATGGCCCAAGAATGCTATAGACTCTAACCTGAACTCACTAGAAAATTTAGCAAACAAAATGTGTTTCTTCAACAACCCAAGGACGGTACTCTACTCTTGGAATACACAAAGATGTCATCAATAAACATAATCACAAAAGAATCAAGGAACGGTCTAAATGTGCCATTCATCGAGGTCATAAATGCAGCTGGGGCATTGGTAAGCCCGAAAGACATCACTAGAAACTCGTAGTGGCCATATCTTGTCCGAAATGATGTCTTTGGAATATCTTCCGCACTAATCTTCAACTAGTGATAGCCGGAATGCAATTCAATCTTAGAAAACACCGAAGCACCCTGAAACTGGTCAAATCGATCATCAATACGAGGCATAGGGCGATTGTTCCAGATAGTGACCTTGTTCAACTGGCGGTAATCAATGCACATACTCGTGGTGCCATCTTTCTTCTTCACAAATGACACTGGAGCACCCCAAGGGGAGACGGTCGGTCTGATGAAGCCCTTGCGCAATAAATCCTGCAAGTGTTCCTTAAGCTCTCTCAACTCAGCAGGTGCCATCTGATATGGTGTGATAGAAATAGGATGAGTACCCAGATCCACGTCGATACAGAAATCAATGTCATGATCGGGTGGTATACCCGGCAAATCTGACGAAAATACCTCTGTGAACTTGCACACAATAGGAATAGACTCAAGGGATGGAGATGCAACGGTCGTATCACGAACATGCACAAAATACGCTAAACACCTCTTTCTTACTAACTTCTTCGCCTGAAGTAAGGAAATGATCTTCTTCGGAGCGGGACTAGGAGTACCTCTCCACTCAAGCCTAGGGATGCCTGGTATGGCTAAGGTGACTGTCTTGGCGTGATAGTCCAAGATCGCATGGTAAGGAGATAGCCAGGACATACCTAATATAATATCAAAGTCTACTATATCCAGAATCATAAAATCCACCCAAGTGTCATACCCTATAAAAGTAACTAAACAAGACCGGTAGACTCGACTAACAACCACAGAATCTACGACTAGAGTAGACACATGAACAGGTATATCTATGCTATCATAGGGTAAATCCCAACCAACGGCATGAAACGTATATGCATATGAATAAGTGGATCCAGGATCAAATAACATAGTCGCTGCTCTATGACGGACAAAAATGATACCTGAGATCACAGCATCTGAGGCCTCTACCTCGGGCCTACCAGAAAATGAGTAACAATGGGCTCCACCATGCCCGATATGGGATGCCCCTCTCAAACTCTAAGTATCGCCTCTAACTGGCTAGGATCCACCTCTAGAACCATGGGAAGTACCGCGGCCTGACTAAGCACTGCCTCTCTGAGAAGTCCCACCTCGACCACCAGATGATACAAGAGTCCTCGGCGGCTGATAATCCTATCTAGGTCTGGGACACCTCCTGGCAACATGCCCAACCTCTCCATAAGAGAAACAAGTGAGAGGAGTGGAATGCTAAAACACGGAGACTGAAGACCCGGATGAAGCATCTCTATCGACTGGTCTGGAGAACGAACTCTCGGGAGCTCTCTGCCTAGGCGACTCACTAGAGGGAGTCGGTAATGCTGAATGCACGGGATGACCATAATAGGGATGAGTTGGCCTCGAAAATTGGTCGGCGCCCCTCGTACCTGAACCCCCAAAAGTGCCAGCCTGACGTGGCCTTTTGTCACCACCACTAAAAGTACGGGCCTTGGTGCCCTTAACCATAGAAGCATGCTCAATAATAGACTGGAAGGAAGCCCCCATGGACTCTATATAAAGACAAGGAATCTGTAGAGAGCCCACTATTCCTCCCATAAAGCGTCTCATCCTATCAGCCTCGGTAGGAATCAACGGAGTAGAGTATCGGGCCAAATAGAGGAAACGAGTCACATAGGACTCCAAGGACATGCCCCTCTGCTCAAGGTGTAAAAATTGCTCCCTACAAGCCTCTCTCAAGCACTGAGGCACATACTTCTTAAGGAAGGCCCGATAGAACTGAGTCCAAGTCAACGAAGGAGAACTCTTAGGTCTGCACGCCACGAAATACCTCCACCATGACTTTTTGTCCCCGCGAAACTGGTAGGACACATAATCAACGCCGTGGGTCTCCACTATACCCATACTGTGCAGCAATTCATGCATATCAAGAATAAACTCATAGGCATCATCAGACGAAGTACCAGAGAACCTCGGTGGCTCTAACTTCCTGAACCTCCCCACTAGGTCCTGATCTGCAGCAGTTATAATGGTGCCATCCATGGGTCTAATATCCTCCCCAGAGGCGGGTATAGTATCAATGCGGGAAACCATAGCTGCGGTAGGATATACTACCCGCGTGGGTCCCTGATCAGGGGTCTGCGCCCCAACCCTAGTCTGTGAACCCCCACCGGGAGTAGTAACACTGGTGGCCGCCTGCTGGGCATCGAGATAAAACAATACTATGGCTATAGTATCGTGCATGGCCTAATCAGAAGTAACCTCAGGTCGTGTCCGTACTGGGGCCACGCCATCTTCTGCGGTCTGGTCTCTATCCGACTGATACTCGGGTGCATGAGATGGAGATCTCTCTTGTCGCTGGCCCACCGTCGAAGCTCTACCCCTAGCTGGGGCAGCCCCACGACCTCTGACTGTAGCGCGCCCTCGGGTGCCAGCAGTAGCTGCGGGCTTCGGTAGCTGACCTCGGGCCATAGAAGCTCGAGTCCTCACCATCTGTGAGAGAAGAGATAAGAGATAGATACCAATTTGGTCTTTTCAGATACCAATTTGAATAAAGTAGCATGATGGAAAAAAAGAAGATGAGATTTCCTAAATCTCCCATAGCTCCCGCAGATAAGTACGGAGCTCATCATTCCGATCCACGAAATCCTACTAGACACGCCCTTGTATTAAAGACTGGGTAACCTAGGGCTCTGATACCAACTTGAATCCTAGGTAATAAAAACCCAACCATTAATTATTGATTTAACACAAGAATTGGTCTAAATCTGATTTCAAGTGAAAACCCCTAACTTGGGTTTGAACCCTAATTCTCCAAATCCGAAATTCAACGTTAAAAGTGAAAGATATATGATTACTAAGCTTAGATTCATCAAGTTTTATCATCAACATCATCAATTTATCATATAGGATCCTAAGGGAAAATCTCCCAAAACCCTTCTTCAAATTCCAACTGTAAGGGATTGTAAAAAGGAAGGGAGAATTCTAAGATGATTGTGATTAAGGAAGAGTAAAGGATTGGACAAAGTTTTACCTCCAAGAATCTTCTCAATTTGTCTCCAAGAACACCTCTCCCAAGCTCCAATATTGAGATATGACATAATGAGGGTCTAAGACTTATTTAAGTCACATTAAATGAAATATCACAGCCCGTAACCGCCACGGCGGAGGGAGTGCCGCTACAGCGGTGCTGCTACGGCAGCTGGGACACCGCTGCAGCGGTGCAGCCTATTTCACTTGTGACCGCCCTAGCGGCCATCACACCGCCATGGCGGTGCCACTGGGGCGGCTCTGGTGCCGCCGTTGCAGGTACCAGACACCAGATTTCCATAAATTTTCTAAGTCCTCAATCGAAATTTCAAGTTATTCACGAGGCCATCTGCTCACAACCTGACAACCGAAACCCATACAAAAATACACTACGAACGCACTTGTGGTCTTAAAATTTCCAACGAAGGTCTCGTTGACCGATTCTGCTATTATCTGTTATTTCTTGTGCTTTGATTATTCTGTGTTATCTGTGTCGCTTGCATTATTTGATTTCATATCGCTTTGATACTCTTAACCTTATCTGACTTCTTTTTATGCTTTTATTGAGCCGATGGTCTTTCGGAAACAACCGTCCTACCTTGGTAGGAGTAAGTTCTGCGTACACTCTACGCTCCCCAGACCCCACGATGTGGGATTTCACTAGGTTGTTGTTGTTGTCTCGTTGACCGATTCAACCACCCGTTTCTACTTCCCATTTCCCATCCAAAGTTCCAAAATGCACCAAAATGCATTGGGAACCGAACTAATCATACATATAGATTATAAAAAATCATCCGGACCTCTTAGAGTTGACGAAACTCCGGAAAAAGGTATGTTTACCCAAAATTCAACCTCGGGTCAAAAGTGAGTCAATGAATGCTCGGAAGTGGCAAAAGAGCTTTAACGACCAAATGGTTCATTACAATTACACAGAGTCGATACTCGCCACTAGTTGTCCGTTTGTATCATTGATCATCCTTATCTTATTTCCATTAATGGTAGCCTTGTATCCTTTATTTCTTTCTTTACTTCTCGTTCCCTTTTGTATCAATAACCATGAATTCTTTATGTAATTATCCTTAGTAAATTGAAAATCCCATATAACTCCCTTTTCAATCTATTATCTCGTAATTGTGCTAAAGTCTGTAGTGCTGGTCTGTAGTGACATGAATACTCTCTTCCATAATCACGGATCAAAGTTCTAACCTACCGGTCCGTACCTATGTCGCATACATACATACATACATACATACATACATATATATATATATATATATATATACATATATATATATATATATATATATATATATATGTACATATATATATATATAAAGTTCATTTCATAACTTGGTCTTATGAAGACATAAGTCAACTTTTCCCTGACAAGTGAACTTGTTCTAAAGCAAATTATGCTTTTCACTCTTTCATTATATAAGGTCTCTCTCGACCTCCCACTTAAAGAAACACATAGCTTCCTCTTCATGTTCTTATATCCTGTTCTCATATACTTGTCACATTATCCTGCTATTTACTCTTTCCAACTTAATACATACCTGCTAAATCTATTCCACAATTGACTGCTAACTTCACCTCTAATTGCTCTCTACGAGACCCTTTCTTACCTCTCATAACAATTCCACTTGAAGATTTCCACAATTTCCTTGAAGTCCTCGAGAAATTTCGGCAAAGTTTCCTCTATAATTATAACAATCCCAAACCTACACATAGCCTAAAAATGCATCTCATTCCTGACAAGGACAAATATAGAAAAACATATAGTATACAACTCAACCACACTGGGCTGATTAGTATAAAAAATATGAAATAATAATGCTTGTCTCATAAATCATCTCTGAACATCTATCCCAAATCTCCAACTTTTCCCTTCTAAACCTTTTGTCAATCAATCCCCTTAGACAATTAATAAATGAATCTGTATTTACCGCTAAAATCAATACAAACATTACATAACTCACCTGTACCACCCTATAATTCTTTTAACGATAAACTTTACTTCCTTATACGATCGCTCACATTCTGAAGCTCCAAAAACTGAGATTCTTACCTTGGCCCTATTTTGGAACTCTGATCCGGAACGAATATGTCACCCCGAATCTGGAGAGGCATGGTCGGCACTCGGTGCCATACTAGGCACGAGCAAACCACTCTAAATCTGTAAGTCTAGAGGAGTAGCTCTCAACTTAGGCCAATAGGGCCTACCTGCACATAGACAATACCAATAAGCTGGCAAGGCCGCAATCTAGATATATATATAAATACTGGCTATCTCGTCTGAACTGGGCACACACACCCAAAATATGTATACACAACTGAGCCAGTCGACGAGGCTGCTATGACTGTACAGAGCCAACAGTACCCAAACAGATATATACAAGCCGGTAAGGCTATTTGTATACTATATACAGGACTCGTCTACAAGCCTCTAAGGAAAGCATAATTGTATCATGGTCGGGACAGGGCCCCATCCTGCCAATACTGCATATACATAAAACTCTGACCCTGGTATCTCTGAATGACATAGAGCTTACCACACTGGATGGTACTCGGCAATCCCTACTAGTGCGATTCTGCTGATAACCTGTCTGAATCTGGGGGTATGAACACAGCGACCCCAGGCAAAGGGACATCAATACGAAATAATGTACCAAGTATGTAAGGCATGAAACATAATACAATAACCATATATCGCAAGAAGAAAGGTTAAGAATATAACCTGGCATCTCTGACTACCGAAGGACATCTAACATACCATTAACTTAGAGCTTGAACTGGGGGAAATCCAGCAACCCTCCCCGTCGTCCCCCTTGCCCGCACCCTGATCTTATGATGTAAACTGCACATATATCTATATCATATTATGGCTCTAATTAACTTATTATCTTCACCATTATCTGCACATAAGTTACGACATGCAACCTGATCTAAATGTAATTATCAATGCATATGTTGTGGAACGTGCAACCCGATCCAATGCTATGCAAGATCACATAAGTATTTCTTACAATTACTTTTAGTTTTTCAATTATCAAGTGACTAACTCGTTAACTAGCACTTAAGAATTTCCTAGAAAAATGATATGTAAATGCTCAGGAAGCCATAAGGTCATTGTATACCTTGTCAAGGAGTTTGTTTTCCATAGTTTTCTCATAACTACAAACTTTCATTACAAACAAGTATTGAACTCACTAGAATAGCATAAGGTAATCTCGTATCTGAACTATCAACATAAGCATTGAATCATAGTGGCATACAATCACGACTCACTCGGAATATATAGAATATGAGGAATAATCCCTCATTACACCTAAAGGCTCTTCTATCAAGAAGTGAATAAGAATAAAGGACATTCTCGGTTATCATGAGTGGAAATATGATCGAGACTTTTCATTACACTTTACTTACGATTAAGGACATGCTAAAAGAAGGAAAGGATAGCCTTAAAGGCCTGAAACCTCTGGTGGAGGAGCTGGGGGTGTTGGAGCTAAGGCTGAGGCTCCCTCACACTCCTCAGAAATAGGCAACGAGTGAGAGGACTAAGATTGAACCGCATTCTGGGACTCACCTTATTCTATAACCATTGGCGGTACTCTTTCAGCCTGCTTTTATGCCACTGTCTTGCCCTTTTGGGCTGCCCTAGCTTTCCTCTTTATAGGCATTTGTGAAATACATAAAACACGATTAAAGGAAAATAAATCCTTATATCATGGCTCGATCGCATGGTCTTACGAAGAAAGAAGGTCATTCATTCCTAAAATGCTCGCAGCCTCCTGTTTAAAAATGTGGCGCGCAACACACACATAAACAAGACTCTTCTGGACACAGCTCGTAGACACACCCAAGGATGGAACTTCTCTAATACCACTTTTGTCACGACCCAACCGGAGGTCCATGACGGGCACCCAGAGCTAACCCACCCAGGCAGCTCTCGTCGTACATTCACATTCATATCTAGGTGAGCCACATGGCTTATCAACAACTCTATGCCTCAATATTACCATTTTCAACGGATAAAACACTTTTTATATCAACATCAACAACTACCCCCATATACATATACATGAGCCGACGAGGCTAACAAAATAATATACCAAAAATATGAGCCGACAAGGCAAAAGACATCTACTATACATGACTGTCTACGAGCCTCTAAGAAGAGTATAAACATCATCATAAGGATGGGACAGGACCCCGCCATGCCCATATGTATATACAAAAAAGAATAGTACCAACAGCTGCAGCTCCGAATCAAATGGCGATCCTCTATGCAGTCTCTGAACAAGCAGTCTATGGGTCAAGTTTATCTCCCTGTCCACCTGCAAGTATGACGCAGCGTCCACAAATAAAAAGACGTCAGTACGAATAATGTACTGAGTATGTAAAGCATAATCAATAACATAATGGAAGCATGCGAAATAACATAAGATACAAAAGTCATGGGAGAATAGAGCCATTTATACATCTCGTGACGTTCATCGTATTTACTTACCCTTTTTCTAATAGAAACCTTCCATTTCATATATTTATACATATAGTAGAATTATACTCGACCATAGAGGTTCGGTGTCTTACGTACCCGACCGTAACAAGGTTCGGTGGTATACATACCTGGCCTTACCAAGGCTCAGTGTTATCCGTACCCAACTGCAGTGGTGTGCCCGCGAAAGATATCATACCCGGCCATATAAGCTCGGTGTTCTTAATAATAATACTTTGATATATATTTATATATAGGTACATACGTATCCTCAACATCATCATCATCATTACTTTATTATATCCTTCCTTAGAGGATCAACAATTATTGGATGAGACCAATGGTATCATGAGGTAATCAAGAATCACGAGCTTTAGTGATTCTAAGAATGATGTCATCTTGGAAGACATTATGGAATTCACATGAAGGTAAACAACGATGCAATCATGCCTTAAAAAAGAAGGGTTAGCCTTACATACCTCTTTGTCTTCTTAACTACTTAACGTTCACCTCCCAAGCTTGAGATATCTTTTACCTCATAAAAATGAGCTTTGGAGCAAGTTATCAACTTGTATGAAAACTCCAACTTCAATATACCCAAGAAATTTTTTAAGTCTACTAACCCTACCAAGTCTTCCAACACATGGATGTCTTGATTCTTGCCTCTTGATCTTTAATTTCTCTTGGGTTTGTGTTGATATGGCGTGTGGAATATTCTACAGCTCTCAAGAGTTGTGGAGAAGATGGGAAAAGATAAATAGAACTTGGGTAATCTATTTATAACAACAAAAATAAAGCTTCCTGACGAGATTATATGGACACTTATACGGTCCGTATAATTTTATACGGTTCATATAAGTGACCATATAATACCACCAGTAATGACCCTTCACTGTAACTATTATACGGACCGTATAAGTGGTCCTATATCTCACCTTTTTCCAAAATTGTTTTCCTTCATTCGTTTGACCTCCAATCCTTGGGAACCTTCTTGACACTTATATAACTCTTCATTAACCATACAATAGGCCCTATAGCATACCCTCAAGATATTACTAAATAAATATTAGCTTAACTATAGCGAAAACCTTTCGAAACATGACTCACATCTCACTTCCTCCAACGAACTTAGTTTCACATATTCATATGACTTCAAAATCCTATGGTACACACTTATAGCTATCTAATACTTCCCTTAACCTCGTAAGGACTTCATACTCACCTTAAGCTCGCATTAGTCTACTCACAATGCAACAAATCTGAAATCTCCGAGATGTAACATTCTTCTCCCCTTGGAAACATTTGTCCTCGAATGTTAGCCTTTTGGGGATTCTACCCAAAATTTCGCCAGGGTTTCCCCTATAATATGGCTCTACCATCATGTCACAGCAACCTAAAATTATATATCGCCTCACAGGGCTACAGTGACAACAACTATAACCGTGGCCACACACGACCAAGAAAGCATTATATACCTGGGGACGATGGCATCTCTGCCTGAGTCTCCTCTGGAGGTGGAAATAAATGTGGGTATCTGAACATCATGTCTTCTTCTTCTTCCCAAGTCATTTCCTCTCTATTATTATTTCTCCATAAGACTTTAACTGAAGCTACATCTTTGGTTCTGAGTCTCCGTAATTGCTTATCTAGAATGGCAATGGGAACTTCTTTGTAGGATAATTGCTTAGTGACTTGAACATCATCTACCGGTACAATTCTAGAAGGATCCCCAATGCACTTATGAAGCATCGAGACATGGAAGACCAGATGGACTGACTCCAAATTCGAAGGTAGATCTAATTCATAAGCCACTTGGCCTACCTTGCGTACAATCTCATAAGGTCCAATGTACCGGGGACTAAGCTTGCCTTTTTTGCCAAATTTCATGTCGCCCTTCATTGGCGACACCTTCAAGAATACCCAATCTTTCACTTGGAACTCTAAGTTCCTTCAACGATTAACGGCATAGGATTTCTGACGACTCTGACCTGTTAATAATCGATCCTGTATGAGCTTAACCTTTTCTATAGCTTGCTAGACCAAGTCTAGTCCTATCAATTTAGTCTCTCCCACATCGAACCACCTAATTGGAGATCTACACTTGCGCCCATATAAAGTTTCATACGGGGCCATTTGGATGCTGGAATGATAAATTTTGTTATAATCAAATTCAATAAGCGGTAAATGATCATCCCAACTACCTTCAAAATCCAATAAACATGCCCGTAGCATATCCTCAAGAGTCTGGATGGTACGCTCAGCTTGTCCATCAGTCTGTGGATCAAATGTTATACTAGAAATCACCTGAGTCTCCAAACCTTCTTGAAAATATTTCCAGAAATTGGCCGTAAACTGTGTCCCTCTATCGGAAATAATATATACTGAAACACCATGCAGTTGCACTATCTCTTTGACATAAAGCTTTGCATAATCTTCGGCTACATATATAGTTCTGACTAGTAGGAAATGAGGTGACTTCGTAAATCTATCCATAATTACCCATATAGAATCATACTTATGCTTAGAATGAGGTAAGCCTGCAATGAAGTCCATATTAATCACTTCCCATTTCCAAGTCGAAATTTCCATATCTTGCAACAATCCACCGGGCTTTTGGTGTTCAATTTTCACTTGCTGACAATTAGGACATTGAACCACGAACTCCGCTATGTCTTTCTTCATTCCATTCCACCAATATATGGATTTAAGATCAAGATATATTTTTGTTTCTCCGGGATGCACAGAATAACGGGAACAATGGGCTTCTTCTAATATTTGATGGCATAATCCCGCAACATCAGGAACACAAAACCTGCCTCGACATCGGAGAACTCCATCTCCAGAAATCTCAGAGGATGACTTCTTCTTCTGAGGGAGTGTATTTCTATAATGACCTAGCATGGGATCCTCGTACTGGCGCTCTTTCACTTCAACCACTAGTGATGATACCGCTGAATTCTGAATGTAGCTCCCATATCGCCCGAGTCCATTACCCGGACTCCTAGGCTAGCTAACTGCTGGAGCTCACGAGCTAACTCTCTTTTTCCTGGCTGGACATCACATAAACTTCCCACAGATCTTTGGCTAAGAGCATCAGCAACAATGTTCGCCTTCCCGGGATAATATAGGATGTTAACATCATAATCTTTTAACAACTCCAACCATCGCCGTTGTCGTAAATTCAATTCTTTCTGCTTGAAAATATACTAAAGGCTCTTGTGATCAGTATAGATATCCACATGGACACTATACAAATAATGTCTCTACATCTTCAATGCATGATCACCGCAGCTAACGCAAGATCATGGGTTGGATAATATTTCTCATATTTTCGCAACTTCCTTGAAGCATAAGCAATCACCTTACAATGCTGCATCAACACACATCCTAACCTAACGCCTGAAGCATCACAATAGACAACATAGCCTTTCGATCCCTCTGGAAGTGTCAGGACCGTGGCCGAAGTTAATTTATTCTTTAACTCTTGAAAACTACATTCACAAGCATCCGTCCATTGAAATATAGCTGATTTCTGAGTTAGCTTTGTCAATGGTGCAGAGATAGAAGAAAAACCTACCACAAATCTTTTGTAATAACCTGCCAAACCCAGAAAACTACGAACCACGGTAGGTGTTGTAGGCCTGGCCAAGTATTTACGGCCTCAATCTTTTGTGTATCTACCTGAATACCATCGACTAAAATAATATGCCCCAAAAAGGTCACTGAATTCAACCAAAACTCGCACTTGGAAAATTTTGCAAATAGCTCCTGAGTTTGGAGAACTCTAAGGATAATACTTAAATGATCTGCATGCTCTACCACGGACTGAGAATATACCAGGATATCGTCACAATCACAAATAAATCCATGAAAGGCCTGAACACATTGTTCAACAAATCCATGAATACTGTCGGTGCATTAGTTAGCCCAAATGACATTACCCGGAACTCAAAATGACCAAATCTTGTTCTGAAGGCCGTCTTAGGAATACCTTTCTCCATAACTCTCACCTGATGATACCCGGATCTCAAATCTATTTTTGAAAACCATTTGGCACCATGCAATTGATCAAATAAATCATCATCCCTTGGGAGAAGATATTTATTCTTGATCGTCACCTTATTTAGTTGCCGATAGTCAATGCACATTCGCAAGGAGCCATCTTTCTTCCTCACAAACAACACGGATGCTCCTCAAGGGGATGAACTAGGTCTTATGAAGCCTTTCTCAAGCAAGTCCTTCAATTGCTCGTTCAACTCTTTCAACTCTGCGGGAGCCATTCTATAAGGAGGAATAGATATGGGTGTAGTGTCCGGTAGCACATAAATAGCAAAGTCAATATCCCGCTCTGGGGGAAGACCTGGAAGCTCATCCGGGAATATATCCCGAAACTCATTCGCTACGGGGACAGACTGAAGAGTTGGTGATTCGGCTGCTATATCTTGAACCCGGACTAAATGGTAGATGCAACCTTTAGCAATCATCTTCCTTGCGTTGAGATAGGAAATAAACCTACCTCTCGGAGACGCTGTATTTCCCTTCTATTCTAAAACTGGTTCTCTCGGAAACTGGAAGCGAACCATTTTTGTTCTGCAATCGACATTAGCATGCCAAGAAGCTAACCAATCCATGCCCATAATAACATCGAAGTCCACCATTCTCAACTTATGTAAATCATCCATAGTACGATGATTACAAATCACAACTATACAATTCCTACTTACTCGGCTAGCTATTACCGGCTGACCAACGGGTGCAGATACTTCAAAAGGTTTGATTGACTCCTGTTTGACCCCAAATCGACCCGCAATATATGGAGTAACATATGGAAATGTGGAAGCAGGATCTATCAATGCATATAAATCACGAGAAGATACCGATAATATACCTGTGACGACATCAGGAGAGGACTCAAGATCTTGCCGTCCAGTCAAAGCATAAATACAGTGCTGAGGACCACTAGAACTAGGAGCTCCTCCTCTACCTTTACCAATGCTGACCGACTCCTGTGAACCTTACCCCAGAGGGCGTATAGATGATGAAGACTCGACTGCCGACCCTGAAGGCTATCCTACCCCTACCACCAATCGAGGGGCAGTCACGCATGATATGGCCTGGCCGACCGCATATATGGCAAACATCTAAACCTAGTCGACACTGGCCCCAATGAGGCTTCCTGCACTGAGAACATCATGGCATGGGTGTCCTTGTATGACCCAAGTCGCCTCTGTAATGAAAACTTAAAGCTCTGAAACTCTCACTCGGCCCGGAGTGAGTAGATCTATCAAATCTCTGGCCCGAAAATCGTGGAGGCACACTAGTCATAGAATGGCCTGAATGCCTAGAAAACTACTGTCTTTTCCCTCCTCTAAACTTACTAGTCAGACCCAAAGATTTAGCCCTCTTTTTATAACCTCTGTCTAGCTCACACTAACCTCTTTGCGGTTGTTGACTTTCCTCCAAATTCTGGGCGTGGGCTTGAATGCGAGAAATATCTATATTGTCCTGATGGGACGTAGTCAAGCACTGATCCATCAAATGTGGCCCTAGACCTCTCATAAATCGGTGAACTCGATCACCTATATCATCTACCATGGCTGGAGCATACCTAGCCAAAGAATTGAACTGGAGACTATACTCTAAAGCACTCATGCTTCCTTGCCAAAGATTCAAGAACGTGTCGGCTTTAGCCCGCCGAACCTCAGGGGGCAAGTAATGTCGAAGGAAAGAATCAACAAATTATTACCATACCGGGGGAGGTGCATTGACTCCCCTAGAAGACAACCACACTGTATACCAATGAACCGCAACATCCCGCAATCTATAGGATGCTAACTCCATCGATTCAACGTCGGAAGCATGCATTAACCAAAGTGTCATGAACATTCCATCAATAAAGTTTTGAGGACTCTCATCCGGCTTTCACCCGAAGAACTCTTGAGGGTTCAAGCTAATAAAATCACGAGCTCTTGCACTAACTGCCCTAGCACCGTGACCCATACCTTGCCGCTAGGCCTTACCAGCAACTAATTGAGTCAACATTTGAATGGCCCCTTTCATCTCTTGGCCCGAAACCTCTGGTGGAGGAGCTGGACCTGGAGTTGAGGCTCCCTCACGCTCCTCAGAAATAGGCAACAAATGAGAGGACTAAGTTGAACCGCATTCTGGGACTCACCTTCCTCTATATCCGTTGGCGGTACTCTTTCAACCTATTTTTCTACCACTGTCTTGGCCTTTTGGGTTGTTGTAGCTTTCCTCTTTACAGGCATTTCTGAAATACATAATATATGCTTAAAGGAAAAGAAATCCTTATATCATGGCTCTATCGCACGATCTTATGAAGAAAGAAGGTAATTCATTCCTAAAATGCCGGTAGCCTCGTGTTTAAAAATGTGGCGCGCAACACACCCATAAACAAGACTTTACTGGACACGGCTTGTAGACACACCCTAGGACAGAACTGCTCCGATACCATTTTTTTCATAACCCAACAGTAGGGCCACGATGGGAACCCGGAGCTAACCCACCCAGGCACCTCTCGTCATACATTCACATTCATATCTAGGTGTGCCACATGGCTTATCAGCAACTATATGCCTCAATATTACCATTTCCAACGGCTAAAACATTTTTTATATCAACATCAACAACTACCCCTACATACGTATAAATAAGCCGACGAGGCTAACAAAATAATATACCAAAAATATGAGCTGACAAGGCAAAAGACATCTACTATACATGACTGTGTACGAGCCTCTAAGAAGAGTATGAACATCATCATAAGGACGGGATAGGGCCGCGCAAAGCCCATATGTATATACACAAAAGAATAGTACCAACAGCTGCAGCTCTGAATCAAATTGAGCTCCTCTATGCAGTCTCTGAACAAACAATCTATGGGTCAAGTCTATCTCCATGTCCACCTGCGGGCATGACGCAGAGTCCACAAAAAAAAGAACATCAGTACGAATAATGTACTGAGTATGTAAAGCATAATCAATAACTTAATAAAAGTATGCGAAATAACATAAGATAGAAAAGTTATGGGAGGATAGAGCCATTTATACCTCTAGCGACGTTCATCATATTTACTTACCCTTTTTCTAATGGGAACCTTCAATTTCATACATTTATACATATAGTAGTATGATACCCAACCATAGTGGTTCAGTGTCTTACGTACCTGACCATAACAAGGTTCGGTGGTATACATACCTGGCACTACCAAGGCTCAGTGTTATCCGTACCCAACTATGGGGGTCGCACGATAGATATCATACCCGGCATATGTATCCTCAAAATCATCTTCATCATCATTACTTTATTATATCCTTCCTTAGAGGATCAACTATTATAGGATGAGACCAATGGTATCATGAGGTAATCAAGAATCATGATCTTTAGTGATTCTAAGAATGATGTCATCTTGGAAGACATTATGGAATTCACATTACGGTATACAATGATGGAATCATGCCTTAAGAAAGAAGCGTTAGCCTTACATACCTCTTTGTCTTCTTAACTACTTAACGTTAATCGCCCAAGCATGAGAAATCTTTTAGCTCATAAAAATGAGCTTTGGAGCAAGTTATCAACTTGTATAAAAACCCTAGTTTCAATACCAAAGAAATTTTTGAAGTCTACTAACCCTAGCAAGTCTTCCAACACATGGATATCTTGATTCTTGCCTCTTGATCCTTAATTTCTCTTGGATTTGTGTTGATATGGGGTGTGGAATATTCTAGAGCTCTCAAGAGTTGTGGAGAAGATGGGAAATGAAAAATAGAACTTGGGTCATCTATTTATGACAACAAAAATAAAGCTGCCCGACGAGATTATACGGACGCTTATACGGTCCGTAGAATTTTATGCGGTCCGTATAAGTGACCGTATAATACCACCAGTGAAGACCCTTCACTGTAGATGTTATACGGACCGTATAAAGTTATACGAAGCGTATAAGTGGTCGTATAACTCACCTTTTTCCAAAATTATTTTCGTTGATTCGTTTGACCTCCAATCCTTGTGGAACCTTCTTGGCACTTATATAACCCTTCATTAACCATACAATAGGCCCTATAGCAGCCCCTCAAGATATTACTGAATAAATATTATCTCAATTATAGCGAAAACCTTTCCAAACATGACTCACATCTCACTTCCTCCAACAAACTTAGTTTCACATATTCATATGACTTCAACATCCTATGGTACACACTTATAGAGATCTATCTAATACTTCCCTTAACCTCATAAGGACTTCATACTCACCTTAAGCTCGCATTAGTCTAATCAGAATGCAACAAATCTGAAATCTCCGAGATGTAACATAAGGCTATCACACAGACATACTATATACAGGACTCATCTTCAAGCCTCAAAGTAAAGCACAACTGTATCATGGTCGGGACAGGGCCTCGACCTGCCCATACTACATATACATAAAACTCTGACCCTGGTAACTTCGAATGACATGAAGCTTACCGTGATTGTCACGATCCAAATTATCGGCCTTGCGGGCACCTACCAAATTACTACCTAGTAGGCAAACCCTTACCAACCAACCCAATATTCAAACACGTTTGGTTACCAGCAGTATAATTAATGATCACAATTTAAAAACAAATACTCAGAATGATGCAATCGTAGTTGCCCCAAGATCACCTATGTGGAGTCAAGTCAACGAGCTCCAAACATCATAAGGGTTGTACATGAAGATAGGCGCTCGTGAGCATGCATTAGCACCATAACAAGGATCCCAAGTGTGGAAGATTGCTTGGGAGGATGGAATGGAGAAGAGTGATGAAGATGGCCATGCATGTAAAGAGGATAATACTTAAATGCAAGCCTTTTTCGAGCTTCATTTTCAAGGAAGACAACCAAACAAGACCCTTTCTTCATTAAGGGTATATTTGTAATAGCTAGCTTGTCTTCCTTATTATCCTAGTATGAGTAGTAGACTTAAATATTTCCCTAGGGTTAGACTATTTGGAATATTAATATTTGCTATTGTAAAACTCTTGAGAGTTGAGAGCTTGTGAAACCTTTGATTGAGTTTGAGATGATTGTTTATTAGGGAATTCCAAATCTCTCTTGGTCATCCTAGGAATTTAGTGTTTCTTTTGTTCTTAATTTAGAAGTCTTAGTTTTCTATAACTTTGGTTGCTAAATTAGGTCTTAAGTTGTGTCAAATTATCTATCCTTTCTTTTCTTTCCCTTTTCTTCTATTTTCGTTTTTAATCTTGCATCAATTGGTATCAGAGCTTGGATTAGATTTGTTCTATCAAATCTAGCCTAGGGTTTGTTGCTATAAAAAAAATCTGGAAATTTTCCACCAAAAAACCCCAAAAATTTTGTGCTTGTTTTGTTGTTTTGTTATTAGATTTTTGTTCCTTAGTACGTTAGGGTTTCAAATCTTCAAATTTCGTGTCATTCGGGTCAATATTGAAGAATCTACCGTTGTTGAGTTGAAGCTTTTGAAAAAGTTGAAGAACAACTTGGTGGGTTTTGATTTGTGACGAAATTGGGAGTTGATAACCATTGGGCTTTGTTCTACTAGGTTAAGGGAGCCTAAATCCGAAATTTGAGGGTAAAATGAGTTGATTTGAAGGTAGCGAGAAATTTGAATGTCCATGTGTTCATGAGCTATCTTCATAGATTCAAGTGGAGAAGAAGACTCAAAAGGAAAGTTAGATCCAAAAGTTTATACCCAAGTTTTGGAAAAGTGTTTTTTTAGCCCCCAAATGGAATGGTCCTAGGCTGAGTGGGTCCATTGTCTCAAAAAAAAGTCAACAAACCCAGCCCAAGATCCAAGAAATCACATGCTATACATCGTCACTGAAGCAAAGATACAGTCCAAATTTACGGACCGTAAAGAAGTACGGATTGTCAATCCAGTCCGTCAAATTGATGCTTGGAAAAGTTGAACACTATTGGAGATCTACGGTTGCTATATACGCACTGTAAATATAATATGGTCCGTAGAATTGAGAGTAGTTCCAAACCGTAGATTGGAGTGAAATTTTCTACGCTACTATTGCTGATTTACGCTGACCATATACAGACTGTACATTTTATACGGACAGTATAATTGAAGAAGTCACTACCGTAAATCTGAATTCCAAATTCGTAGATTTTGTTCCCCATTTACGGTCTACATCTACGTTCCATCAATAAAATATAGACCATATAACTACACCCAGTTCAATCGTAAATTCCAACAACGAAAAGGTACATTTGACTCAACATTCACTTCTTTTCCAAAAAATTCCCTTGATCCTTGGTTGGTTGTTTGTCTCTTTATTTCTTAGGTAAGGAAAAAAAAAGTATAGAAATTTTTAAATTTTCGTTACTTCAAATTGATACCTTCTATCAATTGGAGCTTCAAGACCGTGTTTTCAAATTATCACCTACCCGGGCCAGAAATTTTGTTTATTACCCGATTTTAGCATTCCATTTTCTTGTGTCCCTCAACTAGTAGCCATTTAGTAGTTGTTCCTACTTGTGTTTGCTAGTTCTTGTGTCCGCATTTCTTTCATGCTTTTTTCATTTTGCCTTCGTTGTTAATTTCATGGTTCAAGTCCGTTAGATTGAATTGAGTCGTCCGTCTTTCTTAGTCTAACAAGAATCTATTCCGACCAAGAGTAGAATTTGAACCCTTGTGACTAGTCGACATTAACAAGCACACAATCTTTGGCGGAAGCAATTTGTGAGGCAATTAAAGGTGCTCATACTTGAGCGATTGTGAGTTGATTTTACTAATCTAACATGGTTGCTCGTTTTGTTGAGTGTCTTGAATGGGTACCATGGCTACGGAGGATGAAACACAAGTTTCGACCGGGGAACTCACACTAGTTGATGTAATGAGGTCCTTGCAAGCCTTGAACGACAAGGTAGGGAGTATGGATGGTCGAATGGAAAACTTGGGAAGTAGGGTGGAAGCAATTGAAAGAGGTAGTAGGGAGGTCTCGTATTCGCCCCGAGTGCAATACCATGGAGGCATAAGTGGTGCTACTCGAAGCAGTTCACTTACACTATCACCGGGCACCTTCCATTATATATATAACCCCACTCCCCAAAACACTCCCCAAAACACAACTCTCACCCCACCAAACAACATTCCCATAGGCCGACGGGATAACCCACCCCCACAAGATCAAACTCCAAATGACCCATATCCAAATGATCTACTCCCAAATGATCCACACCTAAATGCACCAATGAGATAGATGAAGATATACTTGATCACGAACGTTATGGTGACCAAGGTTGGAGGCAACGAGGGCAAGCACTAGGGGGTTATCGAGGAATGGGTGGAAGGCGTGGTCCTAACCCTCACATGGGTAGGCAAGGAGGGTACCAAGCTCGTGAAGGGTACCAAGGTCGTGACCATCGTGGTTATGATGACGATGGAGATTTGAATGGAAACCATGGTTATGGAGGAGGGCGAGACACGAGTCTCAATTCAATTAAAGTTGCTCTCCCGACCTTCAAATGAGGAAGTGACCCCGATACATTTCTTGATTGGGTAATGCATTACGATAGAATCTTCTTGATCAATGACATGTCCGAGGTGAAAAAGACATCTTACGCCATTGCTCAATTCGAAAGGTACGCCTCCACATGGTAGGAAACTCAAGTGCAAGCAAGAAGAATTATTGGACTTCCGCCCACACCTACTTGGGATAGTTGAAGGAAGCCATGCGACGTAAGTATGTCACTGAACGTTACAAGCAAGAACAACTCAAGAAGGTGTATACCTTGAGGCAAAACAAAAAGAGTGTGGAAGAATACTATGATGAGTTCCAAATTGTAAAGATGTGAATCGACTTTGAAGAGGATGATTTGAATGCTATGACTTGGTTCTGAGCTGGGTTAAATAGTGACATTATCTCCCAAATGAGACTCCACAACTATGAGAGCATTGAAGAAACCCTTCAAGCGGCTATTGAGATAGAGAAGGGTCTCAAGGAAGACAAAATCAATAAGTTAAGGGGCTGTGTGAGTTCATGGAACAATAACAAAGAAGGAGGAACTTCTTCCTCAAATTGGCAAAAAAGTAAGGGCACCGTGCAAGAAACCAAGAGCCCCTTTGACAAGAACGCTCAAATTGAGAAGCAAGTTGACAAACAACCTCCAAAGTTCGCCCTAATGGAAGGAGGTACGAAGACTTCCATCCAATGTTTTAAATGGCATGGCTTTGGTCATAGAGCAAGTGAGTGCCCAATCGAAGAGCCTTTATTTTGAGAGAAACGTGTGATGGTGATAAGGGAGAATGTGAGGAAATAAATGATGGGGTTAATTATGAGAATGATGAACTTGGGAGTAATGAAGAAAAAGATGATGGTGATATCACCATCCTACTTTTCTTGGCAAGAAAGGTGTTAACATGTGTAAACGTGCCTCAAGAAAGGGAGCTTACCATACCACATTGGATAGACACTTTTGTAGGTTCCCAAAGAAAAGAATTGCTAAAGGAGTCCTCATGTGAAGAACTTCCATACTTGGAGGAAAGCAGTGAGCCCATGGAAGAAGATCTTTGTCTTGAGCATCAAGGTAAGTTACTTATCCCTAATACTTTAAGTGTTCATGATGTTATTGATGAAAGTGATCATACACTAGTTGATCCTTTTGATGAACGAATTGAATCTTCTCATAAGATTAATTTGTTCCCATCTAGTGTTGACATGTGTGAAGAGATTGGCAATATTGTTGAGACCTTAAATGTCAATGGTGGCTTGTCTTTGTGTAATCTTGATAATTCATATTTTTGCATTATTAACCAAAGAGAATGTAGTTGTCTTGATTCCTTTTCTTGTAAAGGCATGAATTCTAGTGGTACAAGAAACTTTGAGTTGAGTTTGAAGAATGCAAGTGCAATGTCATGTGTTGGCAAGAGAAGAAAGAGTAATTTTCTTGAAAGGAAAGATAGCATGATAAAATTTCATTCTTTGTTTTATTTCATGAATGCCATTAAGAACATAGGTTTAGATGAAGGTTGTGCTAACTATTCCCTAGTTGATGTGGACCTTTCTCTCTTGAAAAACGATGATCCTTTGGTTGAGGAAGAATATGATTTGCTCGATTATTTGCGAAACCCAACTAAAGATTATTCTTGCAATGTTGGCATTGATAGTGAGTCTTTGTATGATTCTCCTCCCATTTATGATGATGATATTCATTCTTGGCTTTATACAAGTGATCCATTTCCCGATGAGAATGCTAGTGAGGAATATTATGTTCGTGCTAAGAGTGTAGTATCATCCTTGAGTAGCCCTATGTAAATTGATTAGCTTGACTGTGATGTCGTGAGTGATCTCGATGATAGATATGTTGATGGTATTGCTTTGGTAGATACTTTTGTTGCTAAATTGTTTGCATGTGAAGTCTCTTATGATGGCCAAAAGGTATATGTGTCCATTAGGGATTTTACAATTGAGCTTGTGCTAAGAGACACTTTCCTTTACTACTTGTTTTCTTATGGTGATTGTCATTATGAGATGATCCTTGTGGATCTCTCTAGTACTAATGAATTTTGTGAAGGCATGTTGTCTTCATGTTGGATGTGCTTAGGTGACCCCATAAATTTGAGGACAAATTCCTTTCAAGATGGGGAGAATGATGCAATCGTAGTTGCCCCAAGATCACCTATGTGGAGTCAATTCAAGGAGCTCTAAACATCACAAGGGTTGTACATGAAGATAGGCGCCATACCAAGGATCCCAAGTGTGGAAGATTGCTTGGGAGGATGGAATGGAGAAGAGTGATAAAGATTGCCATGAATGTAAAGAGGCTAATACTTAAATGCAAGCCTTTTTTGAGTTTCATTTCCAAGGAAGACAATCAAACAAGGCCCTTGCTTCATTAAGGGTATCTTTGTAATAGCTACATTGTCTTCCTTGTTATCCTAGTATAAATAGTAGACTTAAACATTTCCCTAGGGTTAGACTATTTGGAATATTGATATTTGCTATTGTAAAACTCTTGAGAGGTGATAGCTTGTGAAACCCTTGATTGAGTAATTGTTGAGAGGATTGGTTATTAGGGAATTCAAAATCCCTCTTGGTCATCCTAGGAATTTGGTGTTTCTTTTGTTCTTAATTTAGAGGTCTTAGTTTTCTATAACTTGGGTTGATAAATTAGGTCTTATGTTGTGCTAAATTATCTATCCTTTTCTTTTCTTGCCCCTTTCTTCTATTTTCGTTTTTAATCTTGCATCACAGAATGACACTGTTATCAATACAAGAAAACTGAAAAGTTCCCGGGATCTAGTCTAGACAAGTACAGGAGCTCCTATTACACGAGAATGAAATCCAAAACAAATGACACAACCTCTGCCTGGAATGAGATAAGCAAGGCTGTAGGAAGATGTCCGGTAATCCACTAAGAGAAACTTCAAGTAATAACCTACAATGCATCTACACCCAAAAGGGATGTAGCAGGAGTAATATTGTCACGACCCAACCGGATGGCCGTGGCGGGTACCCGAAGCTAACCTACCGAGCACCTCTTAGCATACTTTTCATAATCATATCTAGGTGGACCACACAGCTAACTCATAATTATTACCAACTAAAAGAGACACAAGTTCATTAAATATATGCACGTCAGTATAATCCCGATCAACTATGTCAATATACATAAGCCGACAAGGCTGCCAAAAATGATATACAAATATGAACCGGTGAGGTTATAGAATATCTAACTATATACATCTGTCTACGAACCTCTACAAGGAGTGCATAACATCATAAAGATGGGACAGGACCCCGCCATGCCCATATATGTACACAAAAGAATAAGACACTTGAACTGCAGCCCCGAAACAAATGGAGCGCTCCTGTGCAATCACTGATGAAGTAGCATAGGGGTCTAATCAGTCTCCCTGCCTACCTGCTGTTATATCCCGTATTTTTGAACCTCGGAGCATCTGCTGGGGTGGGGCCCATATACCGAGATTTTTTTTGGAACATCTGAAAAGTCATATGAATCACATATGTAAAGTTAAACACAACTCATGAAGTACCTTTGGACCAAATCAAAGTGGAAACCCTCCAAACGAATATTTTTAAGAAAACGTTTTCGGGTGACCAGACTTTGGGGGGCAAAAACTGTATTGTAAGTTTGGAATTTCGAAAATACCTTGAAATAGAAGTTGTAAATAATTGAATTAGCTTTCCATCCATAGGTCGTGGGTTCCCAGGTGACGTCGGTACAAGGAGATATGAATGTTTTAAGGTCGAAAGGTCAGTGGGCTAGGCCCAACTCGGGACCAACCGAGTTGGCCCAAAAAAATGAAAAAAAAATTCAGGCCCAAGTGAGGAGCCATTCGGCCATGGTCCATAAAAAGGATCCAAGCCCATGGAATTAAGTCATGTGGTCAATGAATAAAAGACCACTTAATCATCCAAATTCCAGAGAACTTTCAAGAGAAAGAATAGGAGGAAAAATAAGAGAAAAACAAGAACAAAAATAGGGCATTTCGGGTTTGGCCATAGAAAAATCACCCCTCAAAATCTTGCCTCTAAAATTATTTTGTTGTTGAATTCCTACTAAATTAAGTGTCCTCTACAACTTGGTGTAATTGTTTTGGAAGAAGGAGCACTTATTTCTTCAAGTTGACAACTTGTTCAAGTGAAGAAGTTTGTAGAAAAAGGTAAGAATCAATTCCTTTTTCTTATGTTATGAAGGTTTGTTTATGTTGTGGTATGTGGAAATGAGTAGAAATTATGGAAATAAGGAAGTTTGCAAAGTGGGTATGTATATATATATGTAGCCATGGGTGTATATATGTTGTATACATATATGAGTTGAATTTTATGTTGCATTCTAGTTGTGGTTATGATGGAAATTATATTGGGAATGAAAGTTGAATGAATTTTGGTTGAAGTTGGAATATAGATGATTATGTCACTTTAGAATAATTTTGTGATATTATGGAAATGAAGTTGTTAAGATGTGAATTATGATTATGGTTGATGAATTTGGAAGTTGGAAATTTGTTATGAAGTTGTATGCCAAAGATTTGATGTTTTGCATAAGTTATGATTTTGGCGGAAGATTGTATATCATGTATATCGAGTGTATATCTTAAGGAAAACGATATGAAATGTTTCTAGAACTATATGGGGATGATCATGATGGTTGTTGAATATGAAATTATTGATCTTAGTTGAAAGTTGGGTTGAATTGAAGATTATGTCAACTTGTGAGAAAAATGACTAGTTGAAGGATATTTGTGTTTTTAATGTTCATTGTTGATATTGTTGTTGTCGTTTGGGTTGTTGTTGATGATTTATAGCCGAGTTGAATTCTCGGGGTGTCATATGTATAGGGGAAGTGCTGCCGAAATTTCGGTAGCCAAATATGCTTAAAGTTGAAATAATGGCACTAATAATTCACAATTGGTAAACTTGACCAATTGCAGTTTTTCGACGAAACGGGAAGTGAGTTTTGAAAGGCTTAAGGAGCACGAAAGGTATGTAAAGCAACCCCAATTGTTCCCTTGGCATGCCCCTAGTGTGTTAGGGTCGGATCCGGGCCTCGAAGGACCTCTTGGCCCTCGGAATCCGCAAGACAAAATTTCAGTTTTTCCTTCAGTAGAATTGAACCATTTTGATACGCTTTTTCTGAAATTATGCAATTTTGCTCTAAATTATTCAGAACGTCATAGAATGTTTGTATAACCTTTTTAGGTGATACTATATGCTTAGAGGGCACAATTTGAGCCCGCCGCCTTGTTTGTCCCAAGGCGGGCCCGCTATTTACGGTTTTGCCCCTAATGTGTTAAAGCTTCCTTTTTAAGCGATTTTTGAAAGAAATGTTTTAATTACCCTACTAATCGCTTAACGAATATTATTTTAAATATTCTGTTAAATATTATAAATTATTTTGACACTCGGAATGACTTCGGGAAAGTTATACTTCTGTAATTTATTATGATATCCGAAATACATTTATTATGATTCCGTCCGACCCCATTGGATTTGTTTGTCTTTGATACGCTTCATCGAGTCTTTGAAAACTTTTATTATATTTTTAAATTGCATTAGTCTCTCACTACTCCATTCGTGAATGTCCCAATGTTTCCCACACTGAGCCCGGGCCAGGATATGTTGTCAAGCGTAATTCTCTGCATTGTTCGCCGCGCCCCGATGTGAGGGGGCAGGTATACGCGTACATGGGTCTGTGGAGTATGATGTGCCATGTCCGCCTATTCTGATCTGATCTGTTATGGCCATTCTGATATGACATTTTATGATACGGGGCCACGCCCCTTTTTTTGATTCCTCTGTATAGTGGCACCAGCGTCGGGAGGGTGGCCACATTCTGTCTGCCGAGTCCCGTGTCAGGGACCGGATATGATATGATATGACATATGTTTCTGTACGCATTCTGTCTGTTTTGGAAATATGCATTTGACACTCTGGATTCTGTACTCATTTTCTGTAACCATTATGATTTGACTTCTGTGATTCCGCTTTACATATTCAGTACATATTTCGTACTGACCCCCTTTCTTCGGGGGCTGCGTTTTCATGCCGCGCAGGTACTGACGACAGGTTCGCTGATCCACACGTTTAGGATCCTATTTCTGCTATTTGGGGCGCTCTCTTCTACAGAGCCCATCTTTTGGTACAGTCTGTCACTGCTATCTGGATATGTACTTTGTTCAGGGTATGACGGGGCCCTGTCCCGTCTTATGATTATGATATGTTCTGTAGAGGTCTGTGGATACATCTGTGTGGGTTCTATACATATGTTTGGGATATTCTGTTCTGTGATGGCCTTATCGGCCTATGTGTGCCAAGTCTGTTTTTCTGCTAAATTCTGTAGCGACCACTAGTATTATTATTATATTATTATTCTGTTAATATGCTAATTTGGGGTATCGGGTACGTATAGGTGCCCAGCTCGGGCACTGGTCGCAGCCCACGGGGTTGGGTCGTGACAAAAGTGGTATCAGAGCAGTTCGTCCTCGGAATGTCCACAGACCGTGTCTAGTAGAGTCTTGTTTATCGGTGTGTTGTGCACCACGCCTATAAACAGGAGGCTACAGGGCATTTAGGATACTACCCTTCTTTCTGTCTTAGATCGTGCGATAGAGCTGTGTTATCAGGATGACCCCTTCCTAACGAGTGGCTATGTTTGCAGATATGCCTCCAAAAAAGGCAACAGCGGCCCAAAAGGCCAAGTCAGCAGCCTTGGGAGAGACTAGCCGAGTCCAGAGGATTACCAGGGCCCAGGCACATATTGTTCCGGGGACTTTGCCCCAGACAGAGGGTTCGTCTACACCGCCACTCGTGGAGGAGATTGGGGTGGCCGCAGCCGCAGATCGGGGGGCGGCTCCACCGCCAGCTCCCGCAGTTCCAGTACCTGAGCCTCCAGCTCCACGGCCAGGCACTGAGGATCAGTCTATGAGGGAGGCAGTCCAGTTGCTGACTAGACTTGTGGCAGGGCAGGTTCAGGGGCATGGACTGGGAGGTGACCGGGCATTCAGGCGTGATAGTTCGAGAGCCCGTGAGTTTTTGACTTGTAACCCTCCAGAGTTCTTCGGGACAAAGCCCGAGGAGGATCCTGAGGAGTTTATCAGGAAGATGCGACGCACTCTAGATTTGATTAATGCTTCCGAGACAGAGTCAGTCGCGTTAGCTTCGTACCTGTTATATGATGTGGCGGCAAACTGGTACGAGTCATGGGGGCTATCCAGGGGGGACGGCGCTCCTCCAGCAGCTTGGGGCGATTTTTCTCAGGCATTTCTTGGACATTTTCTGCCCCCAGAGTTGCGACGAGCCAGATCTGATAGATTCTTATTATTGAGGCAGAAGGGTCGTAGTATCCGGGACTACCGTTTGGAGTTTGATTCCTTGGCCCGATATGCACCTACTGTGGTGGCTACTATGGCGGACCGGATGCACAGATATATTATGGGGTTGTATCGGTATTTTGTTGATAGCTGCTTAGTGTTGGCTGCTCAGCCCGGTATGGACATTGCCCATATCCAGGCCCATGCCCAGGGTATGGAGGATCGGGGCAGAGGAGGACACCTGCCTGACAGGGGCCAGGATCGGAGACAGCCCAAGAGGGCCAGGTCATCTGGAGATTTTCGGGGCAGACAGCCCCAACAGCCGCAGCAGCCTAGCAGATTTTCATCTCAGCCAGCGCAGAGCGCGCCTCCCCAGCCTACAGGTCGCAGGTTCGATAGCCCAGGGTATTCAGGAGCAGACCAGAGCTCCAGGGCTTCAGGTTCGCGGACAGATAGGGGTTCTGGTCAGATGAGGCCACCCAGGGTTCAGTGTTCTTTTTGCGGCAGATACCATACGGGAGAGTGCTACAGAGCCACCGGTGCATGCTTTTCTTGTGGCCGTCAGGGCCATTCTGTGAGAGATTGCCCGTATAAGGGTAGTTCGGGTGGTGCAGCGCAGCCTACCGGATTAGCCGCTGGGTCTTCATCGTCGTTAGTGGCTATGCGCCCTACGGGGCAGGGTTTTCCAGCACCAGCAGGTCGCGGCAGAGGCCGTGGTGGAGTTTCTGGTATTAGCGGTCCTTCGAACCGCATTTATGCTTTGGCCAGCCGCCAGGATCAGGAGGCATCTCCTAATGTCGTCACAGGTACTTTATTGGTCTTCTCTCGATCTGTGTATGCACTAATTGATCCAGGTTCGACTTTATCATATATTTCACCCCTTGTTGCCGGTAAAATTGGTATTATGTCTGAACCTATAGAGCCATTTGAGGTAGCCACGCCGATAGGGGATTTTGTTGTAGCGAAACAGGTTTATAAAGACTGTTCTGTGATCGTTTGTGACCGTGACACTAAGGCAGATCTGGTAGAGTTAGATATGACTGAATTTGATGTTATTATGGGTATGGATTGGCTAGCTTCCTGTTACGCTAATGTTGACTGCCAGAATAAGGTAGTTCGCTTCCAGTTTCCCGGGGAGCCAGTTATAAATTGGGATGGTAATACAGCATCGCCGAAAGGTAAGTTTATTTCATACCTTAAGGCAAAGAAAATGATCAGAAAGGGTTATATCTATCATCTGGTTCGGGTGCAAGACTTGGACGCCGAGATGCCGACACTTCAGTCAGTCCCCGTGGTTAATGAGTTTCCAGATGTTTTCCCCGACGAGCTTCCAGGTCTTCCTCCAGAGCGAGAGATAGACTTCTCTATTGACTTACTCCCAGACACTCAGCCTATCTCTATTCCTCCGTACAGAATGGCGCCTGCAGAATTAAAGGAGTTGAAGGAGCAGCTGAAAGATTTGTTGGATAAGGGTTTGATCAGACCCAGTACTTCGCCTTGGGGAGCCCCGGTATTATTTGTGCGTAAGAAAGACGGGTCGCTGCGTATGTGTATTGATTATCGGCAGCTGAATAAGGTAACTATAAAGAATAAATACCCCCTCCCCAGGATTGATGATTTGTTTGATCAGCTGTAGGGTGCTAAGTGTTTTTCGAAGGTAGATCTTCGATCCGGTTACCACCAGGTGCGAGTACGAGAGGCCGATATCCCTAAGACAGCTTTCCGGACCCGATATGGGCATTATGAGTTTAGGGTTATGTCTTTTGGGCTTACTAATGCCCCCGCAGTATTCATGGATTTAATGAACCGGGTATTCAGGCCATTCTTGGATATGTTCGTGATTGTATTCATTGATGATATCCTGGTTTATTCTCGGTCGGAGGCAGAGCACGCAGATCACCTGAGATCGGTATTAGGGGTACTCCGGCATCAGAAGTTATATGCGAAACTTTCTAAGTGTGAGTTCTGGCTGTCTTCAGTGGCTTTCTTGGGGCATGTTATTGCAGCTGATGGTGTCCGGGTGGACACACAGAAGATTGAGGCCGTGAAGAATTGGCCCAGACCTACGATGCCCACAGAGGTACGCAGTTTCCTGGGGTTAGCAGGTTATTACAGGAGGTTTGTGGAGAAGTTTGCTTCGATTTCAGCGCCTTTGACAAGGCTGACTCAGAAGGGAGCTAAGTTCCAGTGGTCTGACGCTTGTGAACGGAGCTTCCAGTTGCTGAAGGAGAAGCTGACTACAGCCCCAGTTCTGACTCTTCCAGAGGGACCGGACGGGTATGTTATTTATTGTGACGCTTCTGGCATGGGGTTAGGCTGTGTATTGATGCAGCACGGCAGAGTTATAGCGTATGCTTCCCGGCAGCTCAAAAAGCATGAGAAGAATTATCCTGCCCACGATCTGGAGCTCGCAGCGGTGATTCATGCTCTGAAGATATGGAGACACTATTTATATGGCGTTCATGTGGATATCTATACTGATCATAAGAGTCTCCAGTATATTTTCAGGCAGAGAGAGCTTAATTTGCGACAGCGGAGGTGGCTGGAGCTTCTGAAAGATTATGACGTGGATATTCTGTATCATCCGGGTAAGGCTAATGTTGTTGCCGATGCGCTCAGTCGGAAGTCTATGGGCAGTTTGGCCGATTTACAGCCAGACAGGAGAGAGATAGCCCGTGATATTCAGCAGTTGGCTAGTCTCGGGGTTCGTCTGGCCGATTCTGGAGATACACAGATTTCTGTTCGAGGGGTTTCTGAGTCATCTATCAGGGACGATATTAAGCGGCATCAGTTTGAGGATCCTGTCTTAGCTCGGTACAGGGACACAGCCTATGATAAGGAGAGGACTCCGTTCGAGTTTTCACCGGACGGCACTTTGTTATACAGAGGCAGGTTGTGTGTACCTGATATTGCAGGCCTTCGGCAACAGGTTATGAGCGAGGCACATTATGATTGCTATTCGGTCCATCCTGGGTCTACGAAGATGTACCATGATCTCCGATGCTTATACTGGTGGGACGGCATGAAGCGGGATGTTGCAGAGTTCGTCGCCGAGTGCCCTAATTGTCAGCAGGTCAAGATTGAGCACCAGAAACCGGGTGGACTGCTGCAGGAGATAGAAATACCTACTTGGAAGTGGGAGGTTATTAATATGGACTTCATTACAGGTTTGCCTCGCACTCCACGGAAGTATGATTCCATCTGGGTCGTTGTTGATAGGCTGACGAAATCAGCCCATTTTCTTCCCGTCAGGACTACCTATTCCGCCGAGGATTATGCCAGGCTCTATATTAAGAAGATTGTGAAGCTTCACGGAGTTCCTATATCTATTATTTCTGACAGAGGCGCCCAGTTTAAGGCGCATTTCTGGAGACCTTTTCAGGAGGGACTAGGGACTCAGGTGAGTCTGAGCACCGCATTTCATCCTCAGAGCGACGGGCAGGCCGAGCGCACTATACAGACGCTGGGGGATATGTTGCGGGCCTGCGTTATTGATTTCAGAGGCAGCTGGGATGATCACCTGTCGTTGATTGAGTTTGCATATAATAACAGTTACCATTCCAGCATCCAGATGGCTCCGTACGAGGCTTTATATGGCAGGAAGTGCAGATCGCCGATCGGCTGGTTTGATATTGGCGAGACAGAGTTGATTGGCCCAGATATGGTCCAGCAGGCCGTGGACAAGGTGAAACGTATTCGAGAGCGACTGTTGGCAGCCCAGAGTCGACAGAAATCATACGCGGATAAACGGCGTCGACCGTTGGAGTTTCAGGTAGGCGATTGGGTATTTCTGAAGGTATCGCCTATGAAAGGCGTGATGCGGTTCGGCAGAAAGGGTAAGCTCAGTCCGCGTTATATTGGGCCTTATCAGATTGTTCGAAAAACTGGAAATGTCGCCTATGAGCTAGATTTGCCATCTGATTTGGAAGCGGTACATCCGGTATTTCATGTCTCTATGCTTCGTAAATGCGTCGGTGACCCTTCTAGAATATTTCCTGCTGATGATATTCAGGTGACGGAGCAACTATCGTACGAGGAGCAGCCCGTATCTATTTTGGATCGTCAGGTAAGGAGGCTTCGGAATAAAGATGTAGCCTCTGTTAAGGTACTGTGGCGGAACGATAATAGGGAGGAAATGACATGGGAGGCCGAAGAGGAAATGAAGAAGAAATATCCTCATTTGTTCTCTATACCCACAGGTAACCTTAAATCCCTGCTTTAATTTATTCCAATATCAATCGTGTGTCATATGTGATGTCTGTAAACATGAACTCCCCCAAAGTATTTTCAAACCCTATGAGATTAATTTAACATTCGAGGACGAATGTTCTAAAGGGGGGGAGGATGTTATATCCCGTATTTTTGAACCTCGGAGCATCTGCTGGGGTGGGGCCCACATACCGAGATTTTTTTTGGAACATCTGAAAAGTCATATGAATCACATATGTAAAGTTAAACACAACTCATGAAGTACCTTTGGACCAAATCAAAGTGGAAACCCTCCAAACGAATAGTTTTAAGAAAACGTTTTCGGGTGACCTGACTTTGGGGGGCAAAAACTGTATTGTAAGTTTGGAATTTCGAAAATACCTTGAAATAGCAGTTGTAGATAATTGAATTAGCTTTCCATCCATAGGTCGTGGGTTCCCAGGTGACGTCGGTACAAGGAGATATGAACGTTTTAAGGTCGAAAGGTCAGTGGGCTAGGCCCAACTCGGGACCAACCGAGTTGGCCCAAAAAAATGAAAAACAAATTCAGGCCCAAGTGAGGAGCCATTCGGCCATGGTCCATAAAAAGGATCCAAGCCCATGGAATTAAGTCATGTGGTCAATGAATAAAAGACCACTTAATCATCCAAATTCCATAGAACTTTCAAGAGAAAGAATAGGAGGAAAAACAAGAGAAAAACAAGAACAAAAAGAGGGCATTTCGGGTTTGGCCATAGAAAAATCACCCCTCAAAATCTTGCCTCTAAAATTATTTTCTTGTTGAATTCCTACTAAATTAAGTGTCCTCTACAACTTGGTGTAATTGTTTTGGAAGAAGGAGCACTTATTTCTTCAAGTTGACAACTTGTTCAAGTGAAGAAGTTTGTAGAAAAAGGTAAGAATCAATTCCTTTTTCTTATGTTATGAAGGTTTGTTTATGTTGTGGTATGTGGAAATGAGTAGAAATTATGGAAAGAAGGAAGTTTGCAAAGTGGGTATGTATATATATATGTAGCCATGGGTGTATATATGTTGTATACATATATGAGTTGAATTTTATGTTGCATTCTAGTTGTGGTTATGATGGAAATTATATTGGGAATGAAAGTTGAATGAATTTTGGTTGAAGTTGGAATATAGATGATTATGTCACTTTAGAATAATTTTGTGATATTATGGAAATGAAGTTGTTAAGATGTGAATTATGATTATGGTTGATGAATTTGGAAGTTGGAAATTTGTTATGAAGTTGTATGCCAAAGATTTGATGTTTTGCATAAGTTATGATTTTGGCGGAAGATTGTATATCATGTATATCGAGTGTATATCTTAAGGAAAACGATATGAAATGTTTCTAGAACTATATGGTGAAGATCATGATGGTTGTTGAATATGAAATTATTGATCTTAGTTGAAAGTTGGGTTGAATTGAAGATTATGTCAACTTGTGAGAAAAATGACTAGTTGAAGGATATTTGTGTTTTTAATGTTCATTGTTGATATTGTTGTTGTCGTTTGGGTTGTTGTTGATGATTTATAGCCGAGTTGAATTCTCGGGGTGTCATATGTATAGGGGAAGTGGTGCCGAAATTTCGGTAGCCAAATATGCTTAAGGTTGAAATAATGGCATTAATAATTCACAATTGGTAAACTTGACCAATTGCAGTTTTTCGACGAAACGGGAAGTGAGTTTGGAAAGGCTTAAGGAGCGCGAAAGGTATGTAAAGCAACCCCAATTCTTCCCTTGGCATGCCCCTAGTGTGTTAGGGTCGGATCCGGGCCTCGAAGGACCTCTTGGCCCTCGGAATCCGCAAGACAAAATTTCAGTTTTTCCTTCAGTAGAATTGAACCATTTTGATACGCTTTTTCTGAAATTATGCAATTTTGCTCTAAATTATTCAGAAAGTCATAGAATGTTTGTATAACCTTTTTAGGTGATACTATATGCTTAGAGGGCACAATTTGAGCCCGCCGCCTTGTTTGTCCCAAGGCGGGCCCGCTATTTACGGTTTTTCCCCTAATGTGTTAAAACTTCCTTTTTAAGAGATTTTTGAATGAAATGTTTTAATTACCCTACTAATCGCTTAAAGAATATTATTTTAAATATTCTGTTAAATATTATAAATTATTTTGACACTCGGAATGACTTCGGGAAAGTTATACTTCTGTAATTTATTATGATATCCGAAATACATTTATTATGATTCCGTCCGACCCCATTGGATTTGTTTGTCTTTGATACGCTTCATCGAGTCTTTGAAAACTTTTATTATATTTTTAAATTGCATTAGTCTCTCACTACTCCATTCGTGGATGTCCCAATGTTTCCCACACTGAGCCCGGGCCAGGATATGTTGTCAAGCGTAATTCTCTGCATTGTTCGCCGCGCCCCGATGTGAGGGGGCAGGTATACGCGTACATGGGTCTGTGGAGTATGATGTGCCATGTCCGCCTATTCTGATCTGATCTGTTATGGCCATTCTGATATGACATTTTATGATACGGGGCCACGCCCCTTTTTTTGATTCCTCTGTATAGTGGCACCAGCGTCGGGAGGGTGGCCACATTCTGTCTGCCGAGTCCCGTGTCAGGGACCGGATATGATATGATATGACATATGTTTCTGTACGCATTCTGTCTGTTTTGGAAATATGCATTTGACACTCTGGATTCTGTACTCATTTTCTGTAACCATTATGATTTGACTTCTGTGATTCCGCTTTACATATTCAGTACATATTTCGTACTGACCCCCTTTCTTCGGGGGCTGCGTTTTCATGCCGCGCAGGTACTAACGACAGGTTCGCTGATCCACACGTTTAGGATCCTATTTCTGCTATTTGGGGCGCTCTCTTCTACAGAGCCCATCTTTTGGTACAGTCTGTCACTGCGATCTGGATATGTACTTTGTTCAGGGTATGACGGGGCCCTGTCCCATCTTATGATTATGATATGTTCTGTAGAGGTCTGTGGATACATCCGTGTGGGTTCTGTACATATGTTTGGGATATTCTGTTCTGTGATGGCCTTATCGGCCTATGTGTGCCAAGTCCGTTTTTCTGCTAAATTCTGTAGCGACCACTAATATTATTATTATATTATTATTCTGTTAATATGCTAATTTGGGGTATCGGGTACGTATAGGTGCCCAGCTCGGGCACTGGTCGCGGCCCACGGGGTTGGGTCGTGACACCTGCAGACATAAACACAGCGTCCACAAATAAAAGATGTCAGTACGAATAATGTACTGAGTATGTAAGGCATGAGTAACAAAACAATAGAGATATGAAGATAGTGTAAGATAAAGAGATTAATCTTTACCTCTAATGCCTCTTAAGGCAGATGTCATGCATACTTAACCTTTCCCTACAGAAAAAAAAATTCATGCATACATATATAATGTTACCGTACCCGGCCATATAGGCTCGGTGTCATCCGTACCTAGCCATAACAAGGCTCGGTGTTATCCGTACCCAACTGTAGTGGTGTGCACAATAGGTGTTGTACCGACCCGACTATAGCATGGCTCGGTGTCAGAAAATAGCTACACACACACACACACACACACACACACACATATATATATATATATATATATATATATATATATATATATATATATATATATAATGCATGCATGAGTATCCAAAGGAAACATTACAACTTTATCATAGTGACATAAGGTCAGTGAACCTCCGATTACCTTTATAGAATCATCATTACCACTATATCTCTCATCAATGGGTCAACAACAATGCACAAGATCAATAATATCATGAGAACATTGAAAATCATAAGCTTCTAGCATTTTTAGGAATAGAGACATTATGGATATCATATGTAGGTTCACAATAAAGAAACCATGCGTTAAGGAAGAAAGAGTTAGCCTTAACATACCTTTATGTCTCCTTAACTACTTAACGTTCTCCTCCCAAGCTAGCAAAATCTATATTCAAGAGGATTCGTTCTAGAGTTAGGTCTTGAAATACTCTTAAATTTGAACTCGAGGAATTAGTAAGTTAGCGGAATTTGGGCAGCACTTCCCATATATAGTCTACTTCCACCAATTTCCAAAACAGCTCCCAATCAGCAATAACACCATCAACAATACCATAATCAAGGAATTATATTCAAATTAATCTTAAATCAATCCAAAATCCCATTTCAAATTCAACTCATAACCATCAACTTCAATTCAATACTTTGTGACTTCTCTACAATGATTCTTTCCTCCCCAAGACTTACTAAACCTTTAAACCAACTAAATCATATAAATAAGATGGAGAACATACATTATAATAGAATAACTTCACCTCACTCAACTTCTCCCAAGATCAAGTTCATCACAACAATGAAGAGGAGCAAGAACAATCATCTTCCATGGATTATCTTAAGGTTTTAATGTTTGATCTTCTCTTTTAATGGTGTGGAAGGTTTTGGAATGTTAGAGAACCTTCAAGAAACCTCTATTAATGTGGACCGAAGAGTCTGGAAAGTGGGTATGAAGAATGGGATCTTTTAGAACTTAAAAAGGTTTTAAAAATGCTCCTCCGCTCCAACTTGCGTGGAGATATGGCACCACATACTCAGTATGCGGCCACATCTCCCCTCCTCTTCCTTGGGAAATGTTTGACAGTGAGGTGGCCAAATTTTTGGAGTTTACGGCCAGTATGTTGCACAACATACTTGATGTGCGGCCGCATATTGCCCCAGATTTCCAATTTTTGCGAAAATGCGTTCTTTTCGATTCGTTTGACCTCCAATCCTTATGAAACCTTCTTGGAACTTTTATAAAACTTCATTAACCTTATAATTAGCCCTATATATTCCTCTCAATGTGATGCTACACAATGTATAACATAAATGATACGAAATCTTCCCAAAACATGACTCCAATTCCAATCCTTCAACGAACTTACTTCCGCCGCTTCATTTAACGCCGAAACCTTAAGGTACATACTTAAGATTGTTAGATACCCTTCTTAACCATGTAAGGGCTTCATATCCACTTTAGGCTTGAGTTAGCTTACTTATAATTTAAACGACGCAAAATTTCCAAAGTGTAACAAGTATCAGTACACCACACGTACTAGTAAGTATCATAGGCGATTAAGATTAGTTCACGCAATACAATATAAAATCAATAAAATAAATAGATAAGTCAACATATGCCCTCAATACTCCCAATATAAATAACTACTCGGGTACGAACTTACCTCCCTAACTCCTGACAAGTTTAGTTCCCTTATTACCACAATAACACCAGCTGTCTGACTAGACAAGGTGTTGTCCTATTTCATATTTCTTTTGGGGCCGTATAATTAAGCCTTATCTCCACGATAACACAAACGTCTACTCCCTGATTATTAGCCTTAGAATTTTCTATCTGGTTTACTCGCTAGGGTATGATGCATCCATGGAACATACTCACCACACGTTCACCACACACAGTGAATTTCTTAATCCATCAAATTTAACACAGTAACTCTGAAACTTAATAATTCATTCTTACGAAAACACCTTCATGTGTGATCAGAACCCCTCAGACAGTACAACACAATTATAGGAGATGCACAATGCAAAAGTAGTAGAATGACAGCATGTAAATATGAGAATATGAAGATATGTAATGCAATGCAATGCAATGGCCCTATACACAATATTACACACATGCTAATTGGCGTCTTTGCCCAATAGTCTTAACCTACAGGGGACCCATAGTGTCCATGTTCCACTTGTTTTAGAACGAACCTCGAACCACAAGCTCACAACTAGTCCACATTCTCACCCCCGATCAAATGTGCACTTTCATATATGTAAATATATTTACCTTCACATCACTTCCAATAATCGGTTATCAATTATTACCTCATCTTCAACCCAATTCAGCCATAAGACCGGATAGTATAACTGATACTTACTCAGACTTTTCATACCATGAATTATTCCATATTCATACGCAAATATATGCAATGATGCTAATGAATGAATCAATGTCATGAAATATGCCCTTAACTAGCATAACACTATTATGCCTTCATTTCAACTTACCCAATGCAACTCTTTTTATTGACAAGAACAATCAGTCGTATTAATATTATAAGAACTCAACAGTTTATTACGGGGATTGATATACCATGGAACAATTACGCTAACCTAGGGGTAACCCTCTTTAACAGCGATAAGTGATCTATCCCAATCATCAACACATAGACATCAACAATTTTAGAACTTAATACCCATTTATACACTCGTTGTTACCCTAGTTACTATATATATACAACTTCCTTAAACTATATGTGTATACATCTGAACTCTATGTCTGAAGACCTAATCATGCTTTATCCGGTCAATTTTATACGTATATATAACTCACTAATCAAAGTCTAACTCAAGTAAACCGTAACCTACCTCGATGACGAGCAGCTATTCCAACTTCCATGGAGTATCCACCCTCCTAGCCTTTATCCGAAATCTGTGAGAGATGATAGTTGAAGGGAAAGATGTGAAGAATGTTGGAGTAACCTCTTTTTCTTGGTGTCAAGGGTTTTTCTTCATGTAAACTTAATAGCAGCCTTGAAGGGTCTTTTATTAAAAATGAGGGTGAAATATAAAATTAAGTATGAAAAAATGCGCCCACGGGTCCACTGTGACCGACATCAGTCTCGCTACGGTGAGATCGCTGCAGCGGTGCCATGTCCGCTGCGGCGGACTAATTCCTACCCGGGCCCATGATTTTTAACTCTTTTCAAAATCATTTTTTTCCCACTATTTTTCCTTTAAGCACCCCATAGGGCTTACCTATTAAGATCATAGGCCAAAATTGGGTACGGGTTTGCGAATTATTAAATAACAATCAGGCGGGTCATCACACCAGATACTAATTAAATCACAGTTCATCCCCGAACGACATGGGATGGGGTAATGGTCACGCTCCTAGCCTTTACACCATAGGAGGCAGAATTTCGAGTTATCTCACGAAAAGGAGAAAAATTACAAAGCAGTCGAACAAGCACAGTTCGCTGCAGCGATCAGTGGACCGCTATAGCAGTACCACCATAGCAGTTACTCCACCGCTGCAGCGGGGCACGAGCAGTTTAAAGGGTGGGGTGATTTAGTTCACCCCTCATTCCTCCCCCATTACACACCATAATCGAAAAATTTCCCCCCTTCCACGAAAATTTCCTAGACCTCTTTTCTCCCTCCTCACTTCCCATTCAAACACCCTACCCCCTCCATTACTCACTATACCACCCATATACTAAGGAAAAAGGAAGAATTTCTCTGTCACCCAAGGGTCACCTTTCAGAGCAAAAGCTTGCAGATCTCTACTATTTTAAGGTATGTACTCCCTCTCATCATCCTACAACTTGATTATAGCCTTTTATGTCAAATGTTTATGCCTAAGTTGCTAGATTAGAGCAAAATTTGGTCCTTCAGAATAAGGGTTTTTTGATTTCTTGTAGTATGAAGTTTTTGGGTCATGGAAGGTTATTTTGCCGCTCACACTGTCCTAACATTACTTTACTACTAAAGATCTTCTTAAAAAGGGGGTAGTTTATGTTGGGTTGGGGGTGTTTGGTAGAGGTGTAATTTTTTATGACTTGCTTCAAATTTTGGTGCTCATTGGGGTTGAAATAGGATGCTATAGGTTGTAAAAGTCATGCATGCTATCATAGTTCTTGATCCTTGCCAAAAATATGGTAACTATGACAGAATTTTGGGTCTGAGGGTTTCTCGCTGGAGAAGATGGGTCTACTGCGGCTGACCCCTCTTCGCTATGGAGGTTCCACTACAGTGCCTACAGTGTTGCAGGCGCGGGCCAAAAATCTATTTCTGAATGATGTATGCTATAGGGAACTTCTTCTCGCTATGACGAGCCCCCTATAGCGTCTGACACAACGCCATAGAAGAACTTCTTCCAATGTAGAGGTCTTTTGTCGTTATGGCGGCTTCGCCACAGTGGCAAACCTACCGCTGCAGCGAAGCTGCTTGAGGCAGAACCTCATAAACCAATATAGTCCAGGTTTTAACTTAATTACGCATATCTTGTCACTGTCTAATCTTTTGACACATTATTCTAACTCATTTTTTCCTTTACAGGCTTTCTCACCTTGCTATGGAAAATCCACAACAACGACAGGCACCCGCTGTCCCCACCTATGTTAGGTTTTCTTCGCATTCATGGATGAGACGCTACATGAAGCAGCAGACCAAGGGTCTACTTCACGAGAGGGCCTTTTCCATGGATAGGGTGGAAGAGCTGGCCTCGAAATTTTATCAACTCCTACATCAAATTGGTTGGGGTCCTTTGGTCGAGGAGCCGGGAGATATTAACTGCAACTGGGTTAGGGAGTTCCATGCCATGCTCCTGACTGTTGATTGGAATGTTTCGGAACTCGAGATCATTATTAGAGAGGTCAATATAAAGGTTGGTACGAAGGCGATCAATGTCGTTCATGGTTTGCCCAACCCTTCGCAAGCTGAGTTGAGGGCCAAGGACCACGATGGAATGGGCCTTGGTTGGTGAGGACGTTGGTACAAGAGTCTAAGAGGAGGAAGACCACTTGGGGTGTCACCTGGTCTTCCATCAAGAGCCTTCAATTTATTCCAGAGGCTCGGAGGTGGTTGAACCTTGTTGCTCGAAGGGTTCGCCCTTCGAGCAGCATTACTGATTTTACCTACCCCCGGGCCTTTGTGGTTGCTTGCGTTCTAGATAGTGTGCCAGTGAATGTGGGGATGCAGGTGATTGAAGAGTGGCGGATTTTCATGGCCAAATCTGGCCCGAGCTTGATATTTCCCTCCCTCATTACCTCTTTATATCGAAGGGCGGGTGTGACTGTGGAGCCTGGAGACCGATATGTTAAGTGTAATGTCCCTTTCGACTTATTGAAGGCGAAGGGGTCATCGGGCAGGGGTAAAAGCAGGAGGATCGATTCGGATGGTAATGAGGCTAGCGCGGGCCAAGAGGGAGGTGGCAATGAGAGCGGTCATTCACGGGCCTCAGGTACCTTAAAGCGCATAGAGGCGGATACTGCAGCAGTGAAGGAGGACATGATAGGGTTTGCATGGACTTACATGTAGGCCGGGTCATCTAGTGCTGCTGCTGGTGCGGGTTATTTTACCCCTGATGAGATGAAGGGTTATCCAGACACTCAAATCAAGATGGGGGATCCTGTGGATGCCTTGCAGGGTGATTTTGGATCTCTGGCCCCGCGTGGACTTTGGGAGAACTTGGATCGGGAGAAGAAGAAGAACTGGGCTAGGCATATGGAAGGGCGTTAAGAGCCTTCTAAAGACCCTAGTCCCGAAAGAGAAGCACCCCAAGGTGACCACTCGAGATGTTTCGCAGTTCTCCTTCCTGAGTGCATTCGGGCTTGGCAATGAGGATTCTACTGACTAAAATGGTAGAGGTGACGAGGCGACCAGCAAAGGAGTGACTTAGAGATTCCACCCCCCCATGTTTTTTTCTTTTATATCAGCTTGGTTCCAGTGTGCCCCTGTAGGGGTTGTTTTAAGACAATTTAATGCTTTTGTTTGTTTTGGATATTTGGATAATTTCTTTTTGTTTTTGGTGCGAGTGTCCCATTTTAAGAGCACTCGTAAGACAATTGCCTTAGTCGGGCGGATGTTTCTATAGAGATTTTTCTTGAAATTTGGCTTTTCTTTGAATTTGTTTATGTATGAACAAGTTGGGAAAATATGGAATAGGGGAGGTCACTGGTCTGTGGCGCCGCTGTAGCAGTCACTTGACCGCTGCAGCAAGAGCAATATGGCGAGGATAGTCTCGCTATAGTGGGACTGTGGAAACTCTTGGGTCCGCTATAGCGGACAGTGATCTGCTATGGCAAGCCCACTGTAGCAGTTCTCACACCGTTGCAGCGAAGCTACAGTGTCAGTGGGCGAATTTGATTCCCACAAACTCAGGGCTCGTAGGGGCTCGTTTGTTTGCTTAATTCTTACAAACACGGATTTCACAGAATGGGCACGAACGTATTATCGAATCACTAGTCCTCCTAATGTACGTACGCAATTTATACCACTTAATAACGGCCACAGGATTTCCATCTATTCATACACTTAACACACATACACACCACAGAAGGTCTTCCTTGGGTCATTATAATTTGATACTAATTGGAATCGACAGATACTAATTGGCCCGTCAAGATACCAATTGGAATCGACCAGATACCAATTTGATTCAACAAGGAGAATGCGTATTGGAGTGGCACGATAGAATGAACGAAGGGAAACTTCTAGATGTCCTATAGCCTCTTGTGGATAGGTACGGATGTCATCGTACCATTCCACAAGACTCTACTAGACATATGCTCTTGTAATTACGAGACCGGTAACCTAGGCTCTGATACCAACTGTCATGATCGAAAATACAGGCCGCGCGGGCACCTACCGAATTACTACCTAGCAGGTGAACCCTTACCAACCAACCCAATATTCAAACAAGTTTGATTACCAGCAGTATAATTAATGATCACAATTTAAAAATAAATACTCAGAATTACTTTGTTATCAATACAAGAAAACTAAAAAGTTCCCGGGATCTAGTCTAGACAGGTACAAGAGCTCCTATTACACAAGAATGAAACCCAAATCAAATGACACAGCCTCTGGCTGGAATGAGATGAGCAAGGCTGTAGGAAGATGTCCGGTAATCCACTAATAGATACTTCAAGTAATATCCTGCAACACATCTAAACCCAAAAAAGATATAGCAAGAGTAGTATCAGTACACCACACATACTGGTAAGCATCATAGGTCAACTAAGATTAGTTCACGCAACACAATATAAAATCAATAAGATAAAAAGATAAGTCAACGTATGCCCTCAATACCCCAATATAAACAATTACTCGGGTACAAACTAATCTCTCAAACTCCTGACTAGGTTGGTTCCCTTATTACCACAATAACACCAGCTACCCGACAACACAAGGTGCAGTCCTATTTCGTATATTTTTTTGGACAAAAAGTTAATCCTTATCTCCTCGATTACACTAACGTCTACTCCCTAATAATTAGCCTTAGAGTTTTCTTCCGGTTTACTCGCTAGGGTATGATGCATCCACGGAACATACTCATCACACGTCCACCACACACTGTAAATCTCTAAATCTATTAGATTTAACACAGTAACTCAAAAACTTAATAATTCATTCTTACGACAACACCTTCATGCATGATCAGAAACCCTCAGACGGTATATCACAATTATAGGAAATGCACAATGCAAAAGGAGAAGAATGACAGCATGTAACTATGAGAATATGAAGGTATCTAATGCAATGCAATGGCCCTATACACAACTGTACATACATGCTAATTGGTGTCTTTGCCCAATAGTCATGACCTGCAGGGGACCCATGGTTTCCATGTACCACTCATTTCGGAACGAACCTCGAACCACGAGCTCACAATTAGGCCACATCCTCACCCCCGATAAAATATTCGCTTTCATATATGTAAAAGTATTTACCTTACATCACTTCCAATAATCGGTTATCAAGTAGTACCTCATCTTCAACCCAATTCAGCCATAAGACCAGATATCACAACTGATACTTACTCAGACTTTTCGTATATGTATTATTCCATAGTCACATGCAAATACATACAACGATGCTAATGAATGAATCAATGTCATGAAATATTCCCTTGATGGGCATAGCACTATTATGCCTTCATTTCAACTCACCGAATGCAACCTTTTTATTGACAAGAACAATCAGTCGTATGAATATTACAATAAGTCAACAGTTTATTGCGAGGATTGATATACCATGGAACAATTATGCAAACCTACGGGGTAACCCTCTCTCCCAATCAGCAACACATAGACATCAACAATTTTAGAACATAGTACCCATTTATACACTCATTGTTACCCTAGTTACTATATGTATACAACTTCCCTAAACTATTTGTGTATCTATCCAAACTCTATGTTTGAAGACCTAATCATGCTTTATCTGGTCAATTCTATATGTATATACGACTCACTAACTCAAGTAAACTGTAACCTACCTCGATGATGAGCAGCTGTTCCAACTTTCATGAAGTATCCACCCTCCTAGCCTTTACCCGAAATCCGCGAGAGATGACAGTTGAAGGGGAAGATGTGAAGAATGTTGGAGAAACATTTTTTTCTTGGTATCAAGGGTTTTTCTTCATGTAAAACCTAATAGCAGCCTTGAAGGGTCTTTTCTTAAAAAAAGAGGGTGAAATATAAAATTAAGTATGGAAAAACGCGCCCACTGATCTGCGATGTCCGCTGCGACGGACATCAGTCTCACTACGGCAAGACTGCTGCGGCAAAGGGATGTCAGTACGAAATAATGTAATGAGTATTTAAGGCATGAAACATAATACAATAACCATATATCACAAGAAGAAAGGTTAAGAATATAACCTGGCATCTCTGACTTACCGAAGGACATCTAACATACCGTTACATATATGTCTATCGTCATGGTCTTATGATCTCAACTACACATATGTCTATCTCATATTATGGCTTGGATTAACTTATTATCTTTTCCATTATCTACACATGTGTTGCGGCGTGCAACCCGATCCAAATGTAATGCATGTGTTGCGGAACGTGTAACCCGATCCATATCATATGCAGGTGTTATGGAATGTGAAACCCGATTCAAATGCATGTGTTGCGGAACGTGCACGTCACGACCCAAGCTAGTGGCCCATGACGGGCACTTGACCGTACTAGTCAAGCACCATCTGACATATATCTGTGATGTCCACATGAGCATAGGTGGGCCGATAGGGCCATCATATGATTCTCCATAAACTCATAAGTAAATATGCCTGTATCAAATAATATGAAAGACTCATCTATATGAATATGCTGGACATACTGCATGAGTCGATAAGGCTATTATAACCACCTATGTGAAAACATATGAAACCTCAAGTCTGGACATCCTCTGACTGTACATAACTGTCTACAAGCCTCTACAGGAAAACATAACATAACGTGGCCGGGATAGGGCCCCACCATACCCATGCATATATTGTTACACACCGTATCTTCAAGAAGCATTTATCAAATCTGAAACATAAGTATGTTGAGTTAGGGTTAAGTAAACCCACTTTTGAATATAAGGAGCAAGCATTATTAAATTTTTTAATGAATGAAGGATGTATATAAGGTATACCGGAAGGTTTTATAAGGAAATGAGTGGAAGAAATGAAGTAGTATGACTTTCGAGAAAGGGTGGGCAAAGTTTCGTGCGAACATTTTTGTCCAACTTGAGGGAATAATATCTCTTGGCATATGAAGTGTTTTAAGGTGAAACAAATTTCTAAAATGAATTTCGTCGAGTCTAGTTTCGAACGCAACAAACCGCTCATCGATTGGACTTCGGAGTAGAGAATTATGGACGTTACAAGTTCGGCTAACAAAGCAGAAACGCGTGCTACAGTACTGCTACAATAAAATGCTAAAGTTATCCCTTCCTTCTTTTTGGCATGAATTACATAAAGTGAGCAAACGACGTACATACATGACTTCAATGAACTCTAGTTCTCAGTGGTACTTGACATGCCAGTTGTCTTTGAATCTCAAGTGTTGGTTCATTCTAATTATTCTATTAAGTCTCAAATGATGATTCAGTTTGTACATGATTTCTCCTAATACGCTATTCATACACATTGTTATGGCCTCATTTCACCGAGTCCCTCACTAGAGGGCCAGGTACGGTATATATGTGATGATTTCACCGATTCCCTCATAGAGGGCCGGGTACGGTATATATATGATAATTTCACCGAGTCCCTCACTAGAGGGATGGGTACGGTATATATATATATATATATATATATATATATATATATATATATATATATATATATATATATATATATAATGACATCACCGAGTCCCTCACTAGAGGGACGGGTACGGTATGTATATGGTGATTTCACCGAGTCCCTCTCTAGAGGGCCGGGTATAGTATATATATAATTATCTCACCGAGTCCCTCACTAGAGGGCCGGGTACGGTATATTATATATGTATGCATGACTTATCTTAGAAGCCACAGATGCATTGGTATCTTTGATTATCATACTCGTCTCCTGTCAACTTTTTGCTCAGTCGTGATCTTCTTTATTGTACTTCATGCTTTACATGCTCAGTACATTTTCCGTACTGACCCCCTTTCTTCGGGGGTTGCGTTTCACGCCCGTAGGTACAGACACACAGTTTGGTGATCCTCCAGCTTAGGACTTTCGCCCAGCTACTTGGAGAGCTCCATTGTTCCGGAGTTTGAGTTATTTTGGTACATATCCTTTTGACATAGATTCTGCTATACTCTTAGAGGTCTGTAGACACATGTGGGTTGTATATATACGATCTGGTCAGCTATACAGATGTAGTTTGTTTTGGATATTCCCGTGTATAGTGTCTGCCTTGTCGGCTTACATATTTTGTTATGTTTGGTTAACTGTGACACCTCAGGAGACAGGTTCATTCTGATATATGGCATTATGAGTTTACAGTATGCTTTTATAGATTTTCACATTATCCTCAGTATCAGTTTGATTATATCTAACAGGTTGGTATACGAGTGTCCAACTCGGGCACTAGTTATGGCCCATCGGTTTGGGTTGTGACATATATATATATATATATATATATATATATATATATATATATATATATATATATATATATATATATATATAAGACCATGCTGATTCTGGCATCTCAAGAACAAATGGAGTGCATCAACCTCGTCCGCTGAGTTGGCATCCTAATAGATAGATCACCAACCTGTATCTCCGGACCTGCGGGCATGGGATGCAGCCCCTCAAACAATAGAGGAGTCAGTACGAATAATTTACCGAGTATGTAAGGCATGAAAACAGCATATACATAAGAATCATGAAAGGAATCTGAGACATGAGAGTCAATCTGTATATCTGAATGTATCTGTATAACTCTGTGTATCTGAAAGTGTCTTTTTGTATATAACTCAATATATCTGAAAGTGCCTCTGAGGGCGTATGGTATGCATGCTTTCTTTCAAAAATCATATACATAGATCATAATACCGTACCCCGCCATATACTATAGGCTCAGTGTTATCCGTACAGAACTCCAGCGGTGTGCACAGTAGGTGTTGTACCCGGCCGACTATAGCGCAGCTCGATGTGGTAAAATAAGTGTATACATATATATACAATGCTTGACTTACTCATAAAGGTGACATTTGAGCCTTTCGGAGTGACGTAAAGTGGGTAACCTCCGAATATCATTATGGATCAGTGATCATAAGATCAATTCAAGAATCACAAAAATGAAATAATAACATTATCAAGAGTCCAAAGAAACATAAGGTTTCTAGCATTCTAAGAATGGAATTATTATGGATAACATTTGTTCGTTCGTTTCGTTCTTCTCATATGATTCATGCCAAAAAGAAGGGAAGGGATAATCTTAACATACCTCACGTCATCCAAGATCAATTCAAGAATCACAAAAATGAAGTAATAACATTATCAAGAGTCCAAAGAAACATAAGGTTTCTAGCATTCTAAGAATGGAATTATTATGGATAACATTTGTTCGTTCGTTTCGTTCTTCTCATATGATTCATGCCAAAAAGAAGGGAAGGGATAATCTTAACATACCTCACGTCATCCAAGAAACTCAACCACAAACTTTCCACAATTAATATACCAAACCTATAATCAATGGAATACGTATATGACTTTAGAGGGTTTTCATATATCGTATCTATCAATTGATAACTTGATTCTAAAACGAAACGGACAGCATCTCCCCTATATTACTAGTACCTCCCAATTCCATATATCACAACAACAACCTAAACAACAAAATAAATCTCAACAACACAACATATATATCCATAACAACTTTATAATACCTTATAACGAGCGAAAAGCTCTAATTAGGATATGTACAACACATAGCACCTTTTGTATGTTTTCTTCTTAACTTAATAACATTCTCAACATGATAAGGAAATCGTTTACCACAAATTCCAGGCTTATATCATATAATTATAACAAGAAAACAGCCCACAACCTTAGCTCATACCAAATGACGATTCTATTCACAAGTTCGTATTTATTTCATCAATTCTCCATGGCCAACATCAAGATAATTATAAGAACACCCAAGAACAATATATACGTACCTTATACAGTAGCCTCAAGTCAAATTCCAATCATCTCCGAGCTTGTATTCACCCTTAACAACGATAAAATGCAATAGAAGTGATTTTCTTTCACTTTAGCTAACTCCCAATGTAAAACTTGTATTAAATCGTTGTGTTTGGTTCTTGAATGATTAGGAACTATTGGGGAGGGTTTTAAGGAACTGTTGGACGAGTTTTTTGGTTGAAGATAATGAAAAATGAGGCTAGAAACGAATATATATTAAAGAAAAGTCGGCCGCCTGCATATTGACGGTTCGTCTTTGTGCATTTACAGACCGTCGATCTTCGACGGTTCATAACTTCCACCGTACATCTCCAAATTGCGATCTGTCAGTTGCATTGGAAAGAAGGCTCTCTGAACTTACGTTTACATAGGTTTTGGATTTCGTATACGTTACACCCCGTATCTTCGAAGAAGCACTTATAAAATTTGAAACATAAGTACGCTGAGTTATGGTTAAGTAAAACTACTTTGGAATATAAGGAGCAAGAATTATTAAGTATATTTAATGAGTTAAGGATGTACATAAGGTATACTGGAAGGTTTTATAAGGAAATGAGTGGAAGAAATGGAGTGGTACGACTTTGGAGAAAGGGTGGGCAAAGTTTTGTGCGAAAATATTTGTCCAACTTGAGGGAAGAATATCTCTTATCATATGATGTGTTTTAAGGTGTTTCAAATCCTAAAATGAAGTTCGTCGAGTCTAGTTTCCAATTCAACAAACCTCTCATCGATAGGACATCGGAGTAGAGAATTATGGACGTTACAAGTTGGGCTGACAGAGCAGAAACGCATGCTACAGTAACTACTACAGTAACCGACGTGCTACAGTACCGGTGTGAACAATAAATATCAGAAAACTTAAAAACGAAAATCTGATTTTTTTTTCACTCATTTTCTACCACCTTCTCTCCCTAAATTCTCTCTACATTTCCCCAAAGCACTTTCTACCAAATTCATGAAGGTCTATGACCAAATTCAAGTGATTATATCCAAATTCAACCTCAAAAGTTAACCTTGGTAAGGAAGAACACCTCTATAGCATTGTGTTGCGTTTAAGGGTGTTTGAAAGTCGAAACAGCGGCGGATTTCGAATGGTATTTACTGTTTAAGGTAATTTTTACATCCCCTTTGTTGTGCTTAAGCTTAATTCCATGTGGGTAAGATTGTTTACAGTAAAATATTACAAGATAGCATTGAAATAGCCTAAGATATGGCTACTGTTTGTTGGGCTGTTTTGAGGTGCTAAATATGATTTTTGATGGCTAAAAATTGTGGAATACAACATGATTGTGATATGGTCTCTGTTGTTATTTGTATATATATGTTTACCGAGTGAATTGGTGAAAGAAACATATGAAAGTTGAGATTGAAAGTGAGGTTGTTAATGTTGGTATATGTTTGGACAGCTATATCGACGTAGTTCGTTTTGGATATCCCCGTATATAGTCGCAGCCTTGTCGGCTTGCATATTTTGTTATATTTTGGTTTGTTGTGACTCTTCAGGAGACAGGTTCACTCTGATATATGACACTACGAGTCTACAACATGCTTTTACAAATTTTCATATTCTCCTTAGTTTCAGTCTAATTATATCTAGCAGGTTCGAATGCGAGTGTCTAGCTCGGGCACTAGTCATGGCCCATCGGTTTGGGTCGTGAAAAAAGTGGTATCAGAGCAGTTCATCCTTGGAGTGTCTACAAACCGTGTCTAGAAGAGTCTTGTTAATCAGTGTGTTGTGCACCACATCTACAAACAGGAAGCTACAAGACATTTAAGATGTCATCTCTCTTTCTGATCATAGATCGTGCAGTAGAGACAATGATAGGAAAGCTCGTTCTTGGTTCGATTTTTGTTAAATTGCAGGAATGTATTGGAGAAGCAGACAAGTTCAGTTAATGGGAGCGTAAGTGAGGCTCCCAAGGGGGGCGTGAGACCCGTATCACCCGTCGACTCAGGATCGAGGATGTTAAGGGGTATAAGAAAAAGTATCAGATATTCCATTGAAACGGACCCATCGGAGGATGTGGCTCCAGTAGGAGGAGACCCGACTGAGAAATCATATGAGAAAGAACCGTTTAAGGGTTCACGAGACTCCTGTGGATGAAGACGTAATTGAGGAAGTACAGAGTTTAGCACATCTAGATTTTCCCTACGTTTCAGCATTATGTTAGGCCAGACTAGTAGACAGTGGGAAGACAAGGATGAAGAGCACACTTCACTCTATAGCCCACCAGATAAGGCTAAGGACCGATGGGCTACAGGTATATGAGTCTTTTATGGAAATTTCCTATGTGTGTGCATTTACTGTAGATTATTACTTAATATCGATGAGTGGAATCCTTAAGGGACCAATAACCAAAGTATTTACAAGTAAATTTGATTAAGATGCTTTCGCCACCATTGGGAATCTTGAAAGTTAGGATGAAAAGTAGTCATACATGCAGATTGAAGGTGATTATTGGGGATTTCAAGGGCCAAAATAGCATTTGCTTAGTCGGATGAGTAAGAGATCCTTTTTAATCTAGAGGGAGATACATTACGAGAATTTATTGGGATCAGTTAGAACTTCTTATTCTAGGTCATGCGATAAAGGTCATGCAATAGGGGGGATGTGATCGTACCAGCACTAATGTACCGGATCCCATTAGCACCCCAAGGTTAAGCATGCCGAGGTGAGAGTAATACTAGGATGGGTGACCCCCTGGGAAGTATATTATGAGTCCTACAAATTTAGACAGATGAGAAGCTAGAGTAGCCTAACGGAAATTGGAGTATGCGGAGTGGTTAGAAACCCCGAAAGATCGCGAAGGATGAGACGGACAAGACCGGCAAAGAGAAAGAAGGTGCATCACTGCTCTAGAATTAGGATGAGTTCGAATAGTATTTGGAAGTACATTGCAAGCGATGCGTTAGTAACCATATATATGTATATGTGTGACATCCCATATGTGGCAACGCTAACCGGTATGTGTGTCCCAGCTACCGACGTTGCTATATACTGAAGGAATTAATCGAACAGGGTAGTGAAGTTCAAGTGACAAATGTTATAAGGTAAGTTGATGTTATTTTCACTACAGGTTAGAGTTGGAAAGCCTTAATGCGATAATATCAAGGAAAGGAATAAAGTGAATATATTGAAAGTAAAAAGATTAGAATGTCTTGAGAAAAGGAAAAAAAGTGTAAGAAACGAGGGTGAGTGAAGCTTCCAAGAGGGACGACGGGTAAGGCAATGGACTATTTGGATAAAACTCGAAGGTAGGCAGGCGAAAGGGATAAAGTATAGTAGTGTGAAACAAAAGATGAATGTGTGGGGTCAAAAAACAGACATGGATGAGTAGGACTAAAGGATAGTAATCACAAATAGGGATGTGAAGTAAGAGAGAGAATGATCAGGCCTTGCAACGATACAAAGAGATTTTCAGCTCTCAAGAGGTATATAAAGGGATAAAGGTGTAGTTATGCTGACACGGTTGCCTCAGAAACGGAGAAGCTTTCCAAAAAGATGATTTAAGAATAGAACGGATTTGCACGTTTAAAGGAATATTTCACAAACTTCAGGGTCAATACTATAAAATAACAAGTGGAGAAGGGCGCCCGAGGAGGAAGGAATTCAAGGAAGGTTTGAGGATGAAAGCAGGAAAGATACACTAATGGGTTGGTCAAAAGTAGAAGAGAGAAGAAGAAGAGAAGAAAAGAAAAATTGAGCAATTAGTAAGGACAAGCGAGAGGATAATGAGCTAACAAAGCTAACCGGGAGGTAGTACATCGATGACATGGGATGGGGATATGGAATATCGAGATTTAATTATAAAGGAAAAAGAATCCGTATGGGAAATATTCATGAGTATGGACTAGCCTTGGCGGCAGGACGGAGAAGAAAGAAGAGAGTATATTTGCAAGGATTTCATGACACGAGCAAGAAGTGATAGAATATTGGAAGAACTACAACGCATAGGTGGGACGCAAATAAGTAGTCAAGGAAAATTTTTGATAAGTGAGCTAAGTGAATAAAAGGATTGATAGTAGAAGTGGAAGAGTGTAGCATATTGACTCTCAATGATCTATTGTAGACGTAAAGTGAGACCGGAAACTCAGAGTAAGAAAACTTTCAGTGATAATAGTTGTGGAGGAAGACGAGGGATAAAAAGAGCAAATTGTGACCAAACGTTCGGTAAAATGTTTTGATGGATTCCAATGTTCCCATTAACCCGTTGATTCAGGAAATGTTCAGTCATAAAAGGTAGAAGTAGAAAGACCTTAAAGAAGGCAGGAAGAATGGATTTGTAATGCATAAGTGCTTCGTTAAAATGCAAAGCCCTCGATTAGCAGAAAGGAAAATATGTCAAGCTATACGATGAGAGAATTCTGGTATTATAAGAGACCAAAGGAGTTGGAGGATCGTTAAGGTTGGCCGATGACTACTGATATTCGGGAGTTACTATTGTGTAAGAACCCTCTTAAAAAGAGGAGGGGGGGGGGGGGGAGGAAGAGCAGATCTAGTCCTGAAATGATGTGTGGCATATTCAAAATTCCAAAGAAAGAAAGACGTTAGCTTAAGGAGGCCAAAATTCGGGACGTAGTGGCATATCAAGAATGCATTGAGAGGGAGCAGGAACGAATTAAAATAAGCATACCACAAAGCAGGTATGAAAAAGGAATTAAAATGGATCAAGAGAATACTTCATGCGGACGTGAGATATGATATTTCTAGACCAGGGAAATTTGTGCCACACCTAAATTGGCAGCGACGTATCCTAAAGAGTAATAAAGAGAGTAAGAAAGCTTTACAAGCTAACCACAAAGAAAATGATGAAATGGATGATGAGTACAAAGGACACTTTGGGTTACAACAGGAGAAAATCTTGATATTAAAGGAAAATATGAGAATCTTAACAAAAGGAGTAACGATAAGCAGTGTGGCAATCCCTAAAACATAGGAAGAACAATGTGGGTGCAGATAGAAAGGCAGCAGCATCACCAAAAATTAGAAAGTATATCACGGGTTACTAACCATAATGGGCATAAGGGTATGTGTTATGGAATTATATGAACCATCAGCGTAAGGTTATGCCCCACAAATGGGAATGGACACACCGGAAAGCCAACAAGGAATGACAGCTAACTAAGTGATCAATGGAATAAGGAAGTCAAGGGTAAGTATACCATACTGATGTTGGAAAAGAAGCTGTGGTAAAGTGAGAATTGCCCTAACTTCATAATTATAAGTTATATTGCAATATTTGAGGCTAAGGAATTAAAGGGAGACTTTTGACAAGAACTAGAAGATATTGTGAGCTATAGACCAGTTCGAATTATGATTATTAGTTCATCGCAATATATAATCCTGCTACAAGGAATAATAGAGATGGTGAAGGAACATTAGGAATGTACGTATTTAAGAAATCGTATTGAGGATATGGTTATAACTGATCATGGAAAGGAATTAAGACGGTTGGTTGAAGAAACGTAACCGTTAAGAGTAAGGATTTGTCGGTAACAGAGTACCGCTGAACAAGCAACTGGATGTTAGTATAAGATAATATACGATGAATCAGAGAGCTTGGCTGATGAATTACGAGGGGATAATCTAGCACGTATCTAAGCTCAACAACTACAATTAGGGATAGCCAAGATAGTATCGGAGGAGTCCATAAAAGAAAGTGTTGTATTCGAGCAAGGGAGTTATCCGTTAATAAAAAAAATATGAGGAACGAAGAGGAAGGACGCTCACAGGACGGCGAGTAGCCATGGCGTGGCCAGTTAAACCACATGAATGAAGACAGAATGAGAATGGAATAATTCAATAAGGACATTGAGGATCGGCGCACTACAACATTCAAAGACGAATGTTTTTAAGGGGGGAAGGATGTTACACCTCATATCTTCGAAGAAGCACTTATAAAATTTGAAACATAAGTACATAGAGTTATGGTTAAGTAAAACCAGTTTGGAATATAAGGAACAAGCATTATTAAGTATATTTAATGAGTGAAGGATTTACATAAGGTATACTGGAAGGTTTTATAAGGAAATTAGTGGAAGAAATGGAGTAGTATGACTTTGGAGAAAGGGTGAGTAAAGTTTCGTATGAAAATTTTGGTCCAACTTTAGGGAAGAATATCTCTTAGCATATGAATTGTTTTAAGGTGTTTCAAAAGCCTAAAATGAAGTGCGTCGAGTCTAGTTTCCAATGCGACAAACTGCTCATCGATAGGACATTGGAGTAGAGAATTATGGACGTTACAAGTCGGGCTGACAGAGCAGAAACGTGTGCTGCAGTAACTACTACCGTACTGACGTGCGATAGTACTGCTACAGTACTCGGTATGAACAGTAAAAATCAGAAAACTTAAAAACGAAAATCTGATTATTTTCACTCATTTTCTACCACCTTCTCTCCCTAAATTGTCTCTACACTTCCCCAAAGCACTTCCTGCCTAATTCATGAAGGTCTATGACCAACTTCAAGTGATTATATCCAAATTCAACCTCAAAAGTTAACCTTGGTAAGGAGGAACACCTCTATAGCGTTGTGTTGCGTTTAAGGGTGATTGAAAGTTGAATCAGCGGCGGGTTTCGAATGATATTTACTGTTTAAGGTAATTTTTACATCCCCTTGGTTGTGCTTAAGCTTAATTCCATGTGGGTTAGATTATTTATAGCAAATTATTACAAGATAGCATTGAAATAGCCTAAGATATGGCTACTGTTTGTTGGGCTGTTTTGAGGTGATAAATATGATTTTTGATGGCTGAAAATTATGGAATACAACATGATTGTGATATGGTCTCTGTTGTTATTTGTATATATATATTTACCAAGTGAATTGGTGAAAGAAACATATGAAAGTTGAGATTGAAAGTGATGTTGTTAATGTTGGTATTGATGTTGTTGTTGGTTGCTGAATCGTAATTGCTGGCTAGGCATATAAACATGGGAGACGCTGTCGAAATTTCGGCAGATTCTAGGAAGAGTTAATTTAAAGGCTTAAGATAAGCACTTGATAACGAGCCTAACAATAGTATGAATTCCCTTGATTGTAGATTTATGAGTTCGAGAAGTAGAAGTTGGGCGAATAGATAAGATTCAAGGTATGTAAAGCTATCTCTTCTTCCTTCTTTGGCATGACTTACATAAAGTGAATAAACGACCAGCACATGTGCTCCAATGAACTCTAGTTTTCAATAGTAATTGACATGATAGTTGTCTTTGGTCCCCCAAGTGTTAGTTCATCCTACCTATTCTCTCGAATCCCAAATGATGATTCATTTTGTACATGATTTCCCGTAATACTAAGTGTTCTCACCTCGATAATGACACTTTCAAAAGATATCCTGAGATAACATGATTGTGCATTCACAAAAGAGTCTTCATACCGGATTATGAGTTACTAATGAAAGGCTTGGCATTCGTATATATTTTCATTGCATCATTTCACCGAGTCCCTTACTAAAGGGTCGGGTACGGTATATATTTACATAATCGAGTCCCTTACTAAAGGGTCGGGTATCGTATATATTTACAATACCTAGTCCCTTACTAAAGGGCCGGGTATGGTATATATTTACATAACCGAGTCACTTACTAAAGGGCCGGGTACGGTATATATTTACATAACCGAGTCCCTTACTAAAAGGTCGGGTACTATATATATTTACATAACTGAGTCCCTTACTAAAGGTCCGGGTACGGTATATATTTACATATCCGAGTCCCTTACTAAAGGGTCGGGTACGGTATATATTTATATAATCGAGTCCCATAATGGGCCAGGTGCGGTATATATTTTTATAACCGAGTCCCATAATGGGTCGGTACGGTATACAAAGTATATATATGCTTGACTCATCGCATAAGGTACAAATGCATTGGTATCCCTTGAATTATCATACTTATCTCATGTTATCTTTTCACTCAGTCATGATCTTCACTACTGTGCTTCATGCTTTACATATTCAGTACATTTTCTGTACTGACCCTCTTTCTTCGGGCGCTGCATTCATTCCTGCAGGTACAGACACTCAGTTTGGTGATCCTCCAGCCTAGGACTTCTACTCAACTGCTTGGAGAGCTCCATTGTTCCGGAGCTTGAGTCATTTTGGTACAGATCCTTTTGACATAGACTTACGCATATTCAGTGGTACGGCGGGGCCCTGACCAGTCATATATCACTGTTATACTCTTAGAGGTCTGTAGACATGTGTGGGTTGTGTATATGTTTGGATAGCTATATCGACGCAGTTCGTTTTGGATATCCCCGTTATAGTGGCAGCCTTGTCCGGCTTGCATCTATTGTTATGTTTTGGTTAGCTGTGACTCCTCAGGAGGCAGGTTCACTCTGATATATGACACTACGAGTCTACATCATGCTTTTACAAATTTCCATATTGACCTTAGTTTCAATCTGATTATATCTAGCAGGTTCGTATGCGAGTGTCTAACTCGGGCACTAGTCATGGCCCATCGGTTTGGGTCGTGACAATATATCCTCATATGCTAGGAAATATGCCCCTCACAAGTGGACCAAAAAATCTAGTCTTAAAATCTACCAAGTTCTCCCAACGTCTTGACAACTAAATTCCTTTGATTCGTTTGACCTCAAAACTTCCAATACTTGTTACATATGAACTTAAACACTTCATATATGAGGTATAACATATCCATATGTCGTAACCTCGAAGGCAAACACTTGAGACCAAGACAACTAGTGTGCCATATACATCAAATGCAACAAATTAGAGGCATAGCATATTCTTTCTTGATTCACTTAGCTACTAACTCTCTTATTCTCTCAGAGATAAGTTGCTGATTATATATTCCTTTAAGACACGTTCGTAAGCTACTTGTACAATTTCCCCAATAGGTTCTCAGCACGAGTCTAAATCACTAAGATCATTATGGTACCCTCAAAGTACGGGAAAGGAGTGACGCACAATATTATCTTGTCTTCTTAACTCTGGAAATTCTTGAAACTTTCCCACTAATATAGCTTTCTTATGTCGCAAGATAGCAAAATTTTCCATGGTATAACAGTGCAACCCGATCCATTATCAATGCATGTGTTGCGGAACGTGCAGCCCAATCAATTATCAATGCATATGTTGTGGAACGTGCATATCACGACCCAACCCCGTCGGCCATGACTAGTGCCTGAGCTGGACACTCGTACACACCTATTAACCAGAATCAGCATGCAAATAACTTGTACAGATACAAAGGTCAGACGTCGTCTCAAACTGCCGCATATAAACATATATATCGCACGGAAGCCGGCAAGGGTCATGAAATAAAATGCATAATGAAAGCTTTTCAACCACATTCTTTATGTCTTTCTCAAATCAAGTAAAATATGTGATCATATGAAATTTGTAACAAAATGCATAATGATACATCGGCTTGCAGAGCCGCTTACAAGACTGACATGCTATATGCGTGACCCTGTCTGCAAAGTCTCTAACATAGATCAATATACCATAACATAGGTACTTTGACTCGGCAACACTCTAGAGGGAAATGGAGCTCGCCAATCCAGCTGGAATATCTTCTAGCAATACCCTCTACTCATCTGTATACACCTGCGTGGCATGAAACGCAGCCCCCGAAGAAAGGGGGTCAGTACGGAATATGTACTGAGTATTTAAAGCATGAAGTACAGTAAACAGAGCCATAATCGGAA